>NC_143485.1:42311566-44927566 GCF_027475165.1 Benincasa hispida | reverse complement strand
GAACCCTCAGCAGTCTCAGTCTCACTAGAGATATCACATAAAACGAGTTTACTTCGTGGCTTATGATCTCTCATGTGATCTTCTTCCAAGAAGATAACATTAGTGGAAACAAACACTTTGTTCTCACCTGGATCATAGAAGTATCCTCCTCTCGTTTCCTTGGGGTAGCCCACAAAGAGGTAAACCTTCGAATGCGGTTCCAACTTCTTTGGGTTAGTCACTAGCACATGTGCCGGACAGCCTCAAATTTTGAAGTGACGTAAACTACGGCCTCTCCATAACTCAATAGGTGTTTCAGAAACACTTTTTGAGGGAACGTTGTTCAGGATATAACATGCAGTCTGCACTGCATTACCCCAAAATGAGTTTGGAAGATGAGCATAACTCATTATAGACCGAACTATGTCCAACAAGGTCTTGTTTCTCCTTTTTGATACACCATTCTGCTGAGGTGTACTAGGGACTGAGAGTTGGGACGGAATCCCATGTTCTATCATATAGTTTTGGAATTGGAGGTTCATATACTCTCCACCACGATCAGATCGTAGTGTTTTTATCTTCTTACCTAACAAGTTTTCAACTTCAACCTGATACTCCTTAGACTTTTCAAGAACTTCAGACTTACGTTGCATTAGGAAGAGATACCCAAACCTTGAATAATCATCTATGAAAGAGATGAAATATTCATACACACCTTGAGTTTTAACATTCATCGGACCACCGAGGTCTGAATGTACAAGCTCCAAAGGTTTCCTGGCTCTGTAACCTTTTCCAGTAAAAGGTTGTTTGGTCATCTTGCCTTCGAGGCATGATTCACATACCGACAAGGAGTTTTCTTCTAAACTCTTGTCCACTTTTCACCAACTTCTCAATCCTATTGAGGTTAATGTGACCTAACCTTAGATGCCAAAGATGGGCGTTTTCCTTTGGAGAAACCTTTGGTCTTTTAGCTGTCGTTGCCGTACTGAACATTTCAGTGTTAAACAAGTCTTTTATGACTAACGGCCTTAGTACATATAAGTTATTTTCCATTGAACCAGAACCAATCAACATTCCATTCTTGAAAATAAATACTTTATTCTTAGAAAAGAAGACGGTATAACCTTGTTCAATGAGATAAGAAATCGAGATTAAGTTCCTCTTAATATGAAGAACTACAAAAACATTATCCAGTAACAGATAATGTTTCTTGTCAACAAATAACTTCACCCTACCTATAGCAATAGCTGAAATAACCTTACCATTACCGATCGAAGAGTCATCTCTCCCTGTGGCAACGTTTGCTAGGAACTAAATCCTTGGTAAGAGGAACTGACATGATTGGTAGCACCTGAATCGAGGATCCAAGTAGAATCATTATTCTCTACCAGACATGTCTCCAAGACCAATAAACCATATTTACTATCTTGTCTCCTCTTTTAGAAAGTAGTAGGATGGAGGTCGTTTGCCACAAAATTCGTTTCACACGATTCTTTCCACTGTAATAAATTGTTCATTTTTAAAAGCTTTAAATGGAAATACTAACGAGTTGCTGAAAAGAAAAACACATTGACCTACGTTAGGTTTTAAGCAAATACCCGTTGTAAAACAAAACAACATCCAATAAGGTTTTAGAAAAACTAACATGAACCCCATGTGACATCTAGTTTCGCAATGACACTTCAAAGGTTTAGGACAAAAGCCACCGAAGGGAGGTTAGTTATCCCTCCTCTGAATTGACAAGATCTTAACCAGTCATTAATACTAGAACAACTCTTGCTCCTATAACGACTAGCCATCATTGATTTGGCCAAGAGATCATTAACTTACTTAACAATCTCCCGTAAGTGTGACCCGCCATTTTAAGCCCTAAAGGTCCATCCCAAAAGGCCAATCCGAAGGGAAAAAATCTGATTGGGGCAAAACCTAAAGCCACCCTATCCATTTTTGGAGTTCACCTTGATATTGACCAACTGCACAAAATCTATCCGAAGGGGGCCGCTCCGAAGGCGACACGAGGAGGTACAAAATGATCTCACGATGTGAACCAATGATAGAGACCATAGAACGTGTTGGCACACACCCTTCATCCACTTACTATAAATACTATCTCCGTCCACCTTGATCTTGACTCATGCAAATACCATCCGAAGGGGGATGCAACCTGGGGCATCTCAAGGCCAAGCATGAATCTCACGGTGTGAACATACAGGGAGAAACGTGAGTGGAATCATAGACATATTTGATACGCCTCCTCCTCCCACTGAGTATTTTATAACTTAGGGTGTAGTTTACTTAAAAAAAACACGGCTAAGGATTTTAACTAAGTGACTTTTAGGTTTTCCCAAGAGTAACTTTTACCTTTGGATAGTTGAACAACTTTTGATCATCATCCATTAAACTCTTTAACAGAGTCTTTGGCTGAAACGTCGCATGCTTGTTGAAAATCTATCTAATTCACCTTTCCAGGGTGTAACTACAGGGGCAAAATGGTAAATTGGTCCAACTGTACTTACGAGCATCTGTGTAGGATTATCGTACTGTTGATTGATTATATCCGATGGACACATAAATATATCTTTGGTGAGAAGAGTGCAGCTACCAGTCTTTAGTGGAATGCCTGACAGTTAACGGATGGTGGATCTCGTGACTAAAGAGTTTAGTCAGCTATTCACTTACCGTTGTGTTGGGATTAGTGTCGTAATTCTCCAAGAGTCTCGTTGTTTTGTAAAGATACACACTGTTTAATGAATAAAATAAGTGTTATTTAATTCTGGCATTTACTCATATCCAATAAACAAAGCTCCTTGGTTATCTTATGTGAACTTAAGCATGTATATGTGATATACAAGTGAATCATGCCTTAAGTGATAACCTAAATTGGTCTGTGGTATAAGGATTAAGATGGGATACCTAATCCTGGTGACACTACGAATACGACCCGCTTTGTAGAGGTTTTCAAGTGTTGTAAACTACTACAGATGGTTGATCCGGACCATTCATGTGGAGACGTGGAGCAAGGGTATCCTATACAAAGATTTGTATAAGACCTGGACCACGAGATGACTAGACTTTGTATATAACGCCGTTGATACTAGAGACTTGCATCTCACCTAAACGACCATAGGTGACACGACCTCAATCCTGAATGTTTTGTGAACTCCTGCCTTTTAGGGCGATCCTTTGATTAGTATGGGTGAAAGTGGCCAGATTGCCAACTCAACATGCCTACCTTTCTGAGGACTTGTCTGATCTGGGAGCTGGGAACTCAATCCACAATATGGAATTCACTCCTTTCCCGAAGCAAGGATAAGTAGAGAGATTACTCTCTTAAGGGCTGATTCCGAGAATTGAACATAGTGGCCACAGCTTCTCTTTGGAAGAGAAGACTCAGTCATAGTAGGATTATGATTTATGCTCATTAGAGGGATCAGTGGTACTTAAGGGGACAGATGTACTACAGGGGCATAACAGTTATTGGCCCAGCTATACTTACGAGCGATCTGAACAGAGCCCACTCTTTGGATTCTCACTTCGAGAATACTAAGGGTTCCAAGTGGTGGTGTCGTCCCTAACCTCTTCGTCTGTTTGTGTGGAGTTGTTCGTGGTAGACGATCAGGTGTTGCTGAACAATAGCCTCACGTTCTATTGAGATCGAATGCTTCTGTTCGTGGAGAGAGTGAGACTTCAAGTGAAGAGAGTCTTCAACTGGTAAGTTTACTCGTTGTTGTGTTTATTTATCTCTAATCATGCCGATAATTTAGTAGTTTGCTGCATATTTGTATGTGTGAATGTAAATGTGATAATTCTGTCACAATGCTTTTGAAAAGATTCCCTTCCCCTCAGAGGTACTCTTGTATAAGAGTTCCTTCAAGAGTAAGAATATTCCTGTTAAGAAGAGTAAAGGGAAAGGGAAGAAGAACCCCGCTAGGAAGAAAGGCAAGAATAATGCTGCAAACAAAGGAAACTGTTTCCACTGTAACGAGGAAAGGCACTGAAAGAGGAACTGCCCTCAGTACCTTCCTGAGAAGAGAGCAGAGAAAGAGAAACAGGCAAACTAGTTCTTGAAGACCACTTGCTCAGCTTTACCAGTGGGAGATGTTGTTGTTCGATGATAATTTTATCTTCTTTTGTTATCATGTAAAAAAACAAAATGTATATATTTTTGTTGTAAATGAAATGTTCATTTTCGAAAATTATGTTTGTTCTATCTCATAGGAACTTCTGTTAAGAACCAACCTAGTTATAAAACCATTTGCAAATATTTAGATATTTAAAACGGCTATAATTCAATTAAGATATTGCAAGTAGGTAAAATAAAACCAAAATACTTCGATTGGATCAAAGTATAGAAAGTTTAAGATTTCTAAGTCTATTTGATAGAACACAAAATCCAATGTCAAACTTTCTAATTGCCTTAGATTGTTTTCTCAAACATCATTCCCATCATTGGAATATTTTTCAAGATCACCTTGTATTATTTGTTTCTATAAAATTGCATAAATTAATAAAAGATTTATTGAACTAACACTCTAAACAAGAGTTTTTTAGACAGGGCAGATGCATCTTATTCAAAATAGTTGAGAGTACCTCAATGTAGTGGGAGGAAGTATGACTTCCTGATCATTATTAAGAATAAGATGCATTCCCCATATAGTTTAATAAGAAGTCTATTGTACACTAACATGTTTACAAAGATTCTCTCGGCTAAAGTGTTTAAGAATCTCCTAGTAAGACTAGGAATACTAGGTTAATAACCTAGGGCAAGTGGGGTAAATATCGAGTATAGGATACTGAATGGTAAACCAAAGGTATGAGATGCCCTAGTTTATTGTATTTCTTTGTATAACTCAAAAACTCAGTATCATATATTCGGATATATAAGTGACCACTGGAGTTTTAGTCCAAGTGGGAGTTTGTTGGGTTTTATGTCCTAAAACTTGTGGTTTGTAAACAATAAAACTTATTTTGAAAATTCAATAAGTTGTTATTGAATACATGTATTGCTTATTTCGTTTTAGAAATCCAAAAATCTAAGACCCATGACTATTACATGAGTACTTGAACTTTATGTGGAGACGTAAAAGTGGATCAGGTTTGAGTAAATGGTCAAAATGATCTATAGTATATGGGTGCCTTATTCTAGTAATACTATTGGATGCGGCCACATTTGTAGTTGTTATAAAGAGTTGTACAGTGCTACAGACGATGTGATCCTAATTCGTACATGTTATGACATGAGGAGTGAGGGTGTCCTATAGAATAGGTTTGTACAAGATCAGACCACGGAATTAGTCACCATTACTTTATAGCGCTGTTTACTATTTAAGACTAACTATTTCAAAGCGATGACCTAGGTAATTTGACCTTAATCCTGAGCTAACTATGAACTCCTGTTTATTCGGGATTATCCTTAAATTTTCATAGGTGAAGGTTAGTTCAACAGTGTCGACTCAATAAACCTTCATTTCAAGGGTAGACTGGCTAGATAGCTGAGGACATAGGGTGCAAGAAGAAATTCACTCTTACCCGTTTTTAGGGTTAGTAGAGAGGTTGTTCTCTTAAATGCTAACTCTGGGTCTTGAACAAGGGACCCCACCTTCTCATTGGCTCGAGAAGGACTCGATTTGTTGATTGGATCACAAATCAATTGTTCATTTGAGGATCAATGGGACATAAGGAGCAAGAGGTAATCTTGGGGGTAAAATAGACATTTGACCCAGCCATTATTACGAACAACCTGTGAAGGGTTAACTTACTAATCATGGTCATATCGAGTGGATATAATATATCTACAGTGAGGCGAGTGCAACTATAGGCTTTAGTGAAGTGACCCATTAGTTAACGGATGGAGGTTAATTCGGTGTAAAAAGTTTAGCCAATTAATCTCGGATCGTTAGAGCCCATGATTTGTAGGTCCGCGAGGTCCCCTACTAGCTTGTAAATGGATTAGCTTTAGAGTAGCGTGATAAATTAATTTGAAACATTTAAATTAGAATTAAGGGAATTAATAATTAAATGAGATATAATTACGCATTTAATTTTGGAATTAAACGGAATTGGAGAATTTAATTAATATTTAAATATGATTTAAATATTAAATTCATATAGGTGAAATTTGTGTAAAATTAGATTGTTTAATTAATTAATTATTATTAATTTTATTACAAAAATAATTTATGAAATTAATTTTGTAAAATTAATAAAGGTTTCAATTTTCAAATTAAAATTGATTTTGAAAATCAACTTTATATTGGAAAATTTTGAAAAATACAAATTTGAAAGATGGATTTTCTCCATTATCATGAAGTTGCTCTCACAACATCCACTTCAAGCTTCAATATTTCAAGCATGAGCTACATCTCATGCAGTCATCTTCTTTGCATGAAAGTCCTGCAATAAATAGAGAAGATGGAAGTGGAATTAAGGGATGTATCATTTGAGTTTTTCCTGAAAAATTCGAGTTGAAGAAAGGTGTTCTTTAAATGGATAGTGTAGTGAGTTCTTCACCAAGTTCCCTTCATTCAAGCTTATCTTGAGTCCCACAACTCAATCTAAAGCTCCAAGAGAATAGTACGGAAGATCTTGAGGTGGTTCACAACGAGATTTGGAGAAGTTTTGCAGTTGACAATCGAGATTCAGGAGGTTCTACAAAAGTATGGCATGAAACCCTCTTATTATTGTATGAGCATGCTTTATTTATAGCCAAAATTAATGAATTAGAATGCTTATTGATCCTTGTTACTTCTGCTGCATGCTGATATACTCCTGCAGATAATGTAGGATCAGTATGACAACCCTAGAGGGGGTGAATAGGGCTTGTTTAACTTAATGAAAATTTTTTCTCTAAGTAGGACCAATAAAGCAAATTGATACTCTTTTGTTAATTAGTAATTTAAACAAAAATTTTATGCAAATTCACTTCAAAAGATCAATAAATTGGCATAAACAAGATCAAGAATAAACTGTAGCAATTAATTCTATGCAATGAAATCTATTAACAAACTAATTGCAAAATTAAATAGGAGAGAGATAGAGAAATCGATACCGGTAATTTTATAGTGGTTCGGCACAACTCGACCTACATCCATTTTTCAAACTCCTCTTGGTCTACGAACTTGATTCTTTCCACAGCTTAAAGTCGAACCGCTGCAACGTTCCTTTTTTGAGAGAAAAAATAAACCCAATCATTTCCACAATTATGGATCAAACATTACAACACTCTTGTTATGGGTTCAAGAGTAACCCTTTACAATAGATTTAGAAATGAAAAACAAAATAAGCAAAGCTCTCTTAAATAGTAGATTGACAAATTTAAGTACTCAACAAATAAATCCTCACAATACAATAAATATCTCAAGAATAAGATGATAAGAAAAAAAAATTAAGAGCTTAGAGAGAATAATAATGACGCCTTTGAGGATCGTAAATATATATAATTGTTTTTAAAAATTTGGAGAAGATGAAGTGTATAAAAAGAGAGGGAATTTGGTAAAAATCACATTTAATTTGGCCCATTAGATCTTGGAAATAAAAACTTAATGGTTGAGGTTTTTTTTTTTTCTTTTAACCAACTAGCCGTTAGACAAATAAAAGATAATATAATAATATATATCTTTTTGAAGTCATTTCTTTTAAGACCAACAAAAAGTATAAGTCCACCAAAACTAGCCATTAGACACAAACATAAAATATATTAAATTCATTTTCTTTTTAAGACCAATCCAAAAATCAAAAGTCTACCATTTGTTACTCCTCCATTGCTCAAGTGACACCTTTCAATTGGTCCATTTTGATGAGAAAAATTCTACTACATCATCAACTCGAGATTTTTCCATTATGTTTGTTTTGGTCATTCACATGGCATCATCAAATGATACAAGTCTTGGATAAGAATCTACAATACGCACTAGAACGCCCCTTGTTGACTATCCTTTACTCCGACAGTATCTAGGGTCCTTGAACAATGTGATATCTCACACCGGGTAAATCCTTAACCCTTCCCCTTCTTACTAAGACTACAAAATGTTCTTGTAAATTATGGCTAATACCAAGTGTATAAGCAGTGATTTCAAATACTAGAATAGGGGCAACTTGCTCTGACCAAGACTCCACTTTTTGCTCCGTCTATGGAGCTTATGAATTTCCTCGAATGTAGATAGACCAAAAGAGGTAATAAAGAGATAGGAATAGGAATTATAGTACCACTAGAAGAAGTGGCACCTGTGGGAACATCTCTACTGACAAACCATTTCAATAGTACGGGTGCTGTCGTGCCACGAGGCACGACCATGGAAGTAATGAAAAAGAAAAAGTTATTTAGTTGGACCATCTGCTCGAGATGTTCAAGTTTCGCTTCTCTAGAGAAGATGAGACACTAAAAATGAAAGTGTTCGGAACGCATATCGAAAAGATACCAAAGAAGCCAACCATTATGACCAGAAGCGGTCTAATCAAATAAGGGGTCAGACCGCGCTTAGAAAATGAAAGAAAAGCAAACTCTCATAGTTCGGAGCCCAGCTCCAACTACTTCTTCGTAAGTGAGGTGCGATACTTCTTTTAGTTTAAAAAAGGGTAAAAGGGAGTCCATGACCCTATATATAAGGAGAGATCGAATTCCAAACTTTTCTCTCGAGTATACCCATTACCAAGAAATGGACGTCACTTTGAGACACATGTGGATAGTCGCCCTATCGAAGGGGCTAAAAGTCAATCAACAGAGCTAAAACTCGAGTCTTATAAAAGACACCACTCTACGAGGGAAGTTCCCAGGTCGAGTCTTTACGAGTTCATTCTAAATAAAGTGAACCTCTTCTTTCTGAATCTTAGTCAAGAAGATGCAGATAAAACACCAATAGTCTGATGTCAGCTTCTGTGACAATTGGAATCGAAATAACAAAAGAAATGAAATCACACGATGTAATCAAAATATTCCAATAAAAAAAAACTTCTTATATCACATAAAAGTAATTTTTTGTATCACAGAAATACAAATACAATGAGACCATCATGTGCGTGAAAAGAAAAGGTCATGAAACAAAGATAACTAACTTCATTTATACACGATTAGATTATATTTATTTGATACATTGTTATCAATATTAATATGAATAATGAAAAACGCTTACAATGGAAAAAATAAATGAATTATAAATGAATTTAAAAAAATGGAAATAACAATTTGAATTGAATAAATAGATTTATTATATATATATATATAGTTATATTTAACTAGATAAAGTTGGATTAGCTTAGAGTGAAGTTTATCGTAGTAGAAAAGAGGTTGGTAGAACCGATATAGAAATGGAAGATTTTCAATTTGACTTGGGGAATTTCATCTTTGGCTCATGGGTTTAGCCAATGATGCTTTCTTTCTCAACTATTTCTCACTGGTCGTGAGTTACCAGGCCCACACACATAGGCTATTTGTGATCGAACTTGAATAGTTTCTATGAAGATGCATAATCCCATTTTGTTGTCATCCTTGTTCTTCTTGCATTTATTTTCATTGTAAATTGAGCTTGTTGATCAAATTGTGGCTTAGGTCGGACCGTTCCCTAAATTATTCACTTTCTCACAACTATGTCCTTCGAGTCTTTGTCCTAAAAAAAATTCCTTCTTCGAATCTCTCAAGTAAGAAGGATTTGGTCTCATCTCTTCCTGGAAAGCTAAACCCTCACTCTTCCAAGCTGACATCAATCCTTAAAAAAAAATCATGTAAGTAAGAAGAAGACCGGTTAGGATCACACTAGTCTTGGTTGGCTTATTATGAACTCCTTTTCCTCAGAACAAGAATAAAAGAGGCTTGCAGGTCTAGTCGCATACCCCTATCGTCTTATTGTTTTATTCGTTGCAGTGGTAAACTCATTGAATACGCAAATATGGTTTAGTCACACCCTTCAAGAGTGTACATTCTGATTCAATAGCAAACAGAGCATTATTTGCTTCTGATTCTGTTCCTGAAAACAATTCTATCATACATGGCGAATTGAGTTCAAAGAACTCCACTTCGCCTTGTTTGCAAGTCGAGTATAGCCTTCGATGTCAAATCCTCTCTAGCTGACGAAGTCGTTATTTGGGCAATTTGTGCTATCTTAATCCAAGACTTAGGCCTATCTTCTTATTTTCGTAAATTTTGCTATAGTACTTATACTAAAGAGAGATCATTTCACCATTACCTTGATACCATTCAAGAGTGACTTCTTCGTTCGTACTCCAATTTAAGTGATTCAAATTACGTTGAAACTGTTATTTCAAGCTCTACACAATAGATACTTCAGAACACTCGAATTCTTAATAAAGAAAAGTAGGTTTGCTATCATCAAAACATTAATTAATTAATTAAATTTGAGATTAAAGTCAAAAATTCAACAATCTCCCATTTTTTATGATGACAAACTACTCAAGAAAAATGAAAACCAAAGTGGTATGTTATATAAAATATGAATAAGAATCACATTCAACGCACATATAATTTCAAGAGATAATTGCCTAAAAGATCCATTTTAAAGGTCCGAAATGGCAAATGACCGAGGTTTTGAAAAAAATATCAAATACTTCTTTGTTGATGTCATAACCACGTGAAGTTACGATATTGCCCTTCTTTTTTCTTTTTCCTCTTCTTCAGTGCGAGAAATCTTCCTCTGCACGTTGTCTTCTTCTTCTCCGGTTTCTTTTCCTCTGTACTTCTTCTTTTTCTTCTCTGGCATGACAAGGCCACGCGAGCAACTCCGACATGACCAACTCTAATAAGTAAGAGACGAGAGGGAAGAGTGATCTTGTGGATGAGGAAACGAAGAGAGAGCAAGATGAGCGAGAGCGAGAGACATAGTGATTTGTGAGTGAAAAAAGAGAGAGCGAGTCTGCTTATCCACGTGCGTGCAAGTTTATTTTGGTAATTGCACCCGAATTTGACATTAACAAAGGATCATTCGGCATTTTTTTTTTTTAAAAGGATCTTTTCATATTTTTTGCCTAATTTTTGGGTCATTTATCTGGCGGACCTTGATTTTAATTCACTTGAAAAAAATTATACTCAATAATAACATGCTTTCATTTTTCTTAATACATCTCCCTCTTTTGGAATCAATAAAAAAAGGACAATTAAGAAAAATAATATAAAGACATGAAAGCTTCTCATAAAATCATGAATACATAATTTTTCATTTCTTCTCCTATCAGCGTGACTTTTAAACATAAGCAACAATATTGTAAATCCAAGATGTATCATATAAATTTTAAGATCAATTTGACAAATTTCTCCTCCTTTTAAAAATCAATTGAACACTCTCCCTTAATAAGAAATAAAAAGACATTTAGCACATACTTCAACTGGAGGGTAGAAATATTAACTAAATTTTAAAAAGAGACAAAAATAGAAAAATGAAGGAAAATATTTACACAAATAAAAAAATTTAATTATAGTTGTGATAGACATTGAGACGCTGATAGAAGTTTATCATTGATAGAGACTGATAGAAGTCTATCAGTAATAGAAACAGATAGAAGTCTATCATTGATACTATCAATAATAAAAACTAATACAAGTCTATCGTTGATAGAGGTTGATGAAGTTTATTAGTGTCTATCATTTTTTTTTTTTTTGCTATTTCTATAAATAGTTTGATATTTTTCCTACCTGCGATTTTTTTTTAAAAAAAAACACATTTTACTCCAAATACAATAACAATCCCTAAAAGTATAAACAAAAATATGTATGAGAGATACACACAACAATAAATCAATATGGAGAATCAATGTCATTCAAACATGAAGTTCATATATAAAAGTTTATAACTCCCCCTAAAATCAAACATTCTTCTTTTAATAGGAAATATCAATAAATATCGAGGAGATAAAATCTTTCGTAAAATATCAAACAATTAAGATACTAAATTATATAATGCCTAAGAAAATATCAAATATTGTAAAACAAATATCAATTGTTGAAAAACAAATAATGGCATGGCCACATTAGCAAATCAATATAAGCATGTTAACTATGTGAACAAGAATTATACCAATTTTGAGCAAATCACTAAAGGGAAACAAGAATATAATCAAATTTTACAAATAATCCTCCTATGAGAAAAAATTTAACTCTTCTATGACATTGCAAAATCACATATATACTTTCAACATATAGGTCAACCAATATAATAACAATAATTCTCATTTAGCAATGTAAATCATAAATATGCATAACTCATACTTAAAAGGTATTTAGAAAACTTTGATCAATTTTATATCCAAAGGATTAAGCACCATATCTTAATCAATAATGACAATATTAAGTAAGACTCAATATCCTTTTATTCAATAATTTCCAAGAAAAAAACAAGGATAGAGCAAACATCTAATTTACTAAAAAGTCAAATAATAAGCCATAAAGAAACATGCCAAATCGATAGATATTCAATCATTTTTCATGGTAAATCCAATAATCGATAGAATTTAAGAATTCAAATTCAAACATTTCAAAACCAATAAAGAGACATAATTTCAAAAAAAAAATACTAAAATAATAGTTATCTCAATAATTCAAAAACTAAAAGTTATCAAATATGCAACATTTCCTCTTTTAAATTCAAGCAAACCATACTAGTTGTTCCAATTTTAATTAATTCTTCATTTGAAGTTCAAACAACAATTACTTCTTGAATCATACCTACAAAGAAAGCTCAACTAAAAGATTTTGGTATCCATTTTTTGGGTCCTTCATTGTTAATGAGCGAAGATTTTGGAATCCATTTCAAATTAATTCCAATATTATTAGCATTCATTTTTGACAAATAACAATTATAATATTTACGACCAATTTTGCCACAAGAATAACATACAACATTAGGCATGAATTTCTTTTAACTAATTGATTTTTCACCATTTTTTTCTTAAAAAAATTCTTTCTAGGAGTAATTTTCAATTTGAAACAATTTGGTCTAATATGACCTTTAGTTCCACAAAAATGACAAGTAGGCACAAATTTAGCACTATGCATAGATTTTTTTGAACATGTTTAGGCATAAACTTTTATTTTTCTTGCAAATTTCTAGCCTTTTCATGCTTATTCACAAATTTCACATTATGAACATATTTTGATCTAGCATGAATGTGTTTTTATACAAATTTTGAATCTCCGTGGATATGTCTAACTTTTTCATGCCTTGTGACACAAATTTAGATTCAACAAATTTAGGCACATTGGGTAAAGAATTATAAGACATACTAGGGGTAATTTTAACAACAATAGTATTAGAACTAAATGAAGAATTTCCATTCACATAGTTTAATCCCATTTTATCATTAAAAGATTTACCCATATCAATAATCTTATCCAATTATTGTGCACCAATAGTCAAACTTTTTAATGGACACTTTTGAAATTTCAAGCTCTTTAGTAGCAAGCAATTCTTTCTCTTTAAGCATATGCAAACAATTATTTTTCTCATCAACATGAAATTCAAGAAATTTAACTTTGTCCAGAAAAGAAACTTTTTCTTTTTCTAAAAAAGTATTATTAGTTTCAAACTCAACAATTCTATTTTTCAAACTAGCAATTTCATCACTTAATTCCAAAGAGAAAGTTCTAAGTTTTTCATTTTCATTCCTCAAATCATTTAGTTCAATTTTCATTTTACATGATAAAGATTTAAGTTCATCATTCTCTTTTTCAAGAAAAGTAATTATATCATTCAATGCAATTTCCTCATTACAACACTCATCGTGCAACAAAGAGTTACTAGCCCTATTGTTTAAACATGAATTTTCATCTATCAAAGACTTATTCTCAAGAGATAATGCTCTATACTTCTTTGATAATTTCACATATATAGAGCTAACATTTTCAAGATCACGTTGCACACTTTCAAATGCATTAAATAATTCATCATAGAAGGGGTTTTATAATTTACCTCCATTTTGTTTCATCTCCGGAGTTGTTCTCCGAGTGAGCCATCAAGCACAATGAGGATCTATCACATTTATCTTTCTCTACTTTATGGATTTTTTCTTGATTATGAGAGTTATAATTCTCCTTCACATCAAATAAATCATTAGAACTAAAAGGAGTATTTTCTACACTTATTATCAAGAAAATTCCAAATATCATATGCATAATCAAATTGTGCAATTTTTGCTTTACTATCCAAAGCTTATGATATTTATGGCTTGGACATTAAAAGAGAATAATTTATCATTCAGTTTTAATTTTGACAAATTATGCTCACAAATATACAAGATATTAAATCAACCGCAAGTAAAAATGTCTTCATTCTCTTTTTCCAAACATCAAAATTTTTACTACAAAGAAAGGAGGTGTATCAACACATTGACTTTCTAAAGTTGTCATAGTCCTAGCAATCAAACTTTTCAAATAATTTTTCAAAATATTAGTAAAATACTTTAGGTATTAAAATAATACTTGGGCTACCCACTCTCATACCAATTGTAGGAGTGAAAATATCAAACAATGGATATCAATCCAAAATGATTAATGAAAAAAATAATTTTTTTTTATCACAAATAAGAACAACTAGCTCTGGTACCAATTATAGGATCTGTATGGCAACCCTAGAGTGGAGTGAATAGGGTTTATTCAATTTAATGAAAACTTTTTCTCTAAGTGGGCCGAATTAAACAAAAATTAATACACTTTGTTAATTGGTAATTTAAATAAAAATTTATGCAAATACATTCACTTCAAAAAGATCAATAAATTGACATAAACAAGTCCAAGAACAAATTGTAGCAATTAATTCTAGGGAAATTGCATTGTATGACGAATATATTTTAAGAAACCAAAGTCATGACTTCAACTTTTTTGTAATTGCAGGCGTGGAAATCACATAGCAATCAATAAATCAGATAGCAATCAAATTTTCAGGTAAAAGTTTTTTGCCATGTTTTCAAAAAAAGCAAAACCTAGGGACACGTGCCCAATTTTCAATTTATTTTTTTTATTAATGTTGCAATGCCCCTTAATTCTATGCAATAAAATCTATTAACAAATTAAATACAAAATTAAATAGGAGAGGGATAGAGAAATTGACACCTGTAATTTTATAGTGATTCGACACAACCTAACCTACATATACTTCCCAAGCTCCTCTTGGGTATGTCACTATGAACTTAACTCTTTCCACGACTTAGTGTCGAACTGCTACAATGTTCATTTTTTGGATGCAAAAACAAATCATAACCTTTACATGGTTGAGAATCAAACCATTATATGACTCTTGTTATGGGTTCAAGAGTAACCCTTTACAATAGATTTTGAAATGAAGAACAAGATGAGAAAACTCTCTTAAAGGGTAGATTTACAAATTTGAGCATTCAATAGCTAAATCCTCACAATACAATAAATCTTTCAAGGATAAGATAAAAAGAAAAGATTAAGAACTTGGAGAGAATAACAATGATGGCTTTGAGGATTGTAAAAATATGTAATTGTTGTTAAAAATTTGGAGAAGATGAAGTGTTTAAAAATAAAGGGAAGTTGGTAAAAATCATATTTAATTTAGGTCATTAGAACTTGGAAATGAAAAATCAATGGTAGAAGTTTTTTTTTTTTTTTTTTTTTTTTTTTTTTTTTTTTTTTTTTTTTTTTTATCTATTAGCCGTTAGACACAAACAAAAAATAATATAATAATATATCAATGGTGGAGATTTTTCTTCTTATTTTTTCTAATCAATTGGCCTTTAGACAGAAACAAAAAATAATATAATAATATATATCTTTTTAATGTCATTTTTTTTAAATCCCAACAAAAAGTAAAAGTCTACCATGTGACAAAATTTAATCGTTATACCCAAACAAGAAATATATTAAATTCATTTTCTTTTTAAAATCAATTTAAAAATCAAAAGTCCATCATGTGTTGCTTCTACTCCAAGTGACATCTTTCAATTGGTCCACTTTGATGGGAAAAATTATGCACCACATCATCAACTTGAGATTTTTCCATTAAGGTTGTTTCAATTATATCTTCTTCGTTTGAAATTTGTGTGATTCAAATTGCATTCAAACCATTGTTCCAAGCTCTAAACAATGGTCACTTCAAAATACTCAAATTATTAATAAATAAAAGTAAGTTTGTTATCATCAAAATGTTAATTAATTAATTAAAATTAATTAAATTTAAGACTAAGGGCCAAAAAGTCCACAGATGGTCTTCAATACAAAGAATATGTAACTTATAAATAGTTTTCCTGATGTTCATGGTTTCACCTTCTTAGCTATTGTCTTTGGTTGACAAGTGAAGAAGGTACATCTAACACAAAATGGACTTCATAACAACAATAATAACAATTACAAGGTAATATTTATAAGACGTCTATCTTAAAAGTCTAGCTTGTTCAAAAGTATTGGATTAGTTTCAATTTTTTTTTCTTTTGTTTCAATGATAATCATGTTATGCTTGACACGTGTATCTTCATTTTTTTTTGTTCAAATGTAAAATGATTAGTTGATGTTTAATTTGTTTGAAAATGATTTGGTCTTATGTGTTTCAGTGAATGAAGAGGTTAGCAAGAATTTTTTAATGAGGAAGGTTTTTCTGAAAGAAGAGGTGGGTCTTTGATGGATTTTCAATTTTTTGTTCCATTTCCTTTAAGGTGGGTGTTTGATGTTAGGTGTTTCTGTGAATGGCTAAATCAATTTGTGTTTGTATGTTTGTGTTCATCTTTCTAAAGTTAATTATTAATTTTTATGTTGACCTTGAGTGCTTGTTAATTCTTAAAGAATATAAAAGTCTGATGAAGTTATATTAAAAAACTTCATGACGGAAGTAGGAAGACGCTTGAGTTCAAATTGGTGTGGTGAAGTCGACGACTTCATTAGGAAAAAAGCTAGGTGTGGTGAAACTAACGATGAGACTTCATAAAGCTCAAAAAGAAAATTATTTAGGATCAACAATTAATTTTAAGGTTTTAGAGTCTTGTATTTATTATTATTACTATTTTTCATTTACCTTTGCAAGTTAAATATAGCTTGTGGACGGACGAATAATTATATTGCTGTTGTTGAAGTGAATTAGTTAATTGTTATATTTCTTGAAAGTTAAGTTCTGTATACAAATATCATATTATTTGTAGGCTTAAATTTTATTTGGCCCCCGAACTGTGAATCTTATTTTATTCTGGTCCCTAATCTTTCAAAAACATCTATTTTAGTTCCTAAACTTTAAAAGAATGCCTACTTTGGTCCCTGGTGTTAAGATTTTTTAACTATTTAATAGAATGATGGGCTGCCAAACACTACCAAAAAATTCATTTTCCCAACCTCCTCCCCATTTTATTCCTTCTCTCCTGTAATCGATCCTTCCAACACCTGTTTCGACATCATTTCCTTCCAGCATCTTCCCTGGTTCGATGCTTGTCTCTCTAAATTGTTAGATGAGTTTCCCAATCTCATCTATTTCCCATTCTTTGATGTTGAAATTGAAGAAGAAGATCGTGTGGAAAACCAGTAAAAAGGATCAAGATGAAAAGAATACAATCAGAATTAAAGTGGTCCAGCTTGATGCTTACATCCACTGTAAAGTCTCTAAGAATTTCATTAGTTCTTCAAGAACAAGATTATACACAGATAAGTCTCTTTCCTTTACTCGATAATTTCTCTCATCATTCGTTCTCTCTTTTTTCGACAAAAGCTTCTTATTAATACAAAGAAATTAAGATTGATTAGTTGTGTTAATTGAAGTACTTGATTGATGAATATTTGTTTTTAACCTTGTTAACAATTCTTTTTGCTTCTTTAACAGATTCTTTTGAGAGGTTGAGCTGGGAATAATAGGACATCAGACAAGTGAATTTGTCTTCAACTCTAGGTATAACAATTCTTCCTCTTGAAGTAAATTCAGCTTAGAGATTTATTTTACCTGTCATTACTTTATGTTCACTCTATTACATTGAGTAGATTTAGGCATAAGTCGAATTTAGGTCCCAGTAGTGAATTTTGTTAGGTAATTTTCCGCATTCTCTTCTGTTTGAACTTTCAGAATTCTGATTATCCCTTTCTCAGCTATATCTCTCCAAAATGTAGCTTGACATCAATGTATTTTTTTATGTCATGGTACTGTTGATTTTTTGTGAGATGGATGATGCTTTGATTGTCACAAAATAGGTCTAGTGCTTTCTATTCATACCTCAGTTCACTGATTATAACTCTTAGCCATATTGCTTATTTCATAGCTTCTGAAACAACTATAATTTCTGCTTCAGTAGTTGATAAGGCAACTACTGATTATAAGTTAGATTTCCAGCTGATTAAGTTTCCTCCTAAAGTAAAAGCAAAAGCCAGTTAGGGATCTTCTTTTATCAGGGTCACCTACAAAGTCAGCATCCACATAACCTTTAGCCAGTAGCTGGATTCTTTTGGTGGTTTATAGAGTAATCCTCTACTTTTAGTTCCAACTAGGTATCTGAATACCCATTTGGTTGCCTCTTAGTGGTTTCTGCCAGGGTTACTCATATAGCAACTAACTAAACTTGAAATATGTGCTACATCTGGTCTAGTGCAAATCATTAGGTACATCAAATTCATGTATATCCATACAGTATGCCATGTAGATTTAAAACCCCATCGTAGGAAGCATGTTACATGCATTGATAGTATGTTATAATTGTTATGATATATAGTATGCATGTTAGTGTTATATTTAATATAATAGTTATATTAGATACCTTCGTTGTTTGTCGTGGATGTTAAGCATGTCTAAATTTTGTAAGTTTTTATAAATTGGGTTAGACGTTTAAAATCCATAACAAAGAACAGTTGCATGCTCATTTAGGTTAACCACTTATTTTAATATTTAAAATAGGTCGTTAAACTTGTAAAACTATGGTTACAAACTCAACCGGTATATAATCCTGTCGAAGGTTGAGGGTATTTAAGTTGACGGTCTACGAAACACCTCCTACCTGAGGATTATAGTCGAATAATTGAACATTGGTAACCGATTTTATGAGCATTATGAGCGATGTGAGGTAATAAAATGGTTTATCACTTAGACATTGTAGGTTAAATCCAATTATAAAAGTTATATTTGGATAAACTACTTAGATTTAGGTTGTATGAAATTAGCCATCTTGCCTAAGTATAAATATACCCAAACATTTAGAACACTTCAGTGGGAGAATAAAAGTTATTAGCTCTCACGTCCTCAAGAGTTCACACCGTGAGATCCATGCTCGGCTTCTTGTCGATTTTACCTCGACTGCTCCATACGAAAAGTGTTTTCATGGGTCAATAACAAGGTGAATAGGGAAAGTCGTTCATAGTAAGTGGGTGAAGGAAATGTGTCAACATTGTCCTACGGTCTCCTCCATTAGTTTGAACCGTGAGATTCTTATGTTGCGCCTGCTGTCATTTTTCATGCGGCACTAGCTAGTCGTTAACCGTGGTGATCCCTACGGAGGGTTGTAACATAGGATTCGGAACAACCCAGGCTTCAGTAAAATAAATAAGGTCTTATAGTTCCATCTTGGGTATTGTCTTCTATTTCAGAGGCATACTCATACCATTCTATAAGATCTGAAAATGGCGGGTCTACATTTACAAGACTTACTAAGTGTTAGTAATGATCTTGATCGAAAACAATAACTAAATGTCTATCAGAATATGAGTTATTCTGGAGATAGTATTTGGTCAAGAATTGTCTTGCATTTGTGAAGGAATTCTTGACTGCCCCACGGTAGCATTTGTTCTAAATCACTTAAGTATCATGGCAGAAATAATGATTATAGGTACATTATCACTTTGCTAAAACTTGGTTGATGCCCTAAAGTCTCGTGTCCTGTATTTTGTAAACAGTTTGTACGAACGCTTGTGTTGTTAATATATAATATTTACTTCACATCTTGTATTTTTGCTCAGTTTCTTATTTTATTTGCTTTACCACAAACCAATAAACATAAAATCCTTGGTTATCTGTATGTGACTCAAATATATATGTGGTGACATACAAGTGGATCATGTCTTGAGCGATAACCAAATTGGTCTGTAGTATATGGATATAGGAGGGAAACCTTATCCTGGTAACGCTACGGATGCGACACACTTTGTGGAATGGTCACAAGTGTTGTGACTTATCACAGATGGTCTAATCCTGATCATTCGTGTTGGGGACATGCGAGCGAGGGCATCCTATACAAAGAGTTTGTATAAGACCTGACCACGAAGTGTTAATGTCTCGTTATATAACACCATTCATGATAGAGACTTCACTTCACTAGGATGACCATAGGTAACATGACCTCAATCCTGAGTGAGTTGGGAACTCCTGCCATTGAGGGCGGTCCTTTGATTTGTATGGGTGCGAGTGGCCAGTTCGCTGATTCAAACCTACCATTTTGGGGATTCATCTGATTTGGGAGTTGGGAACTCAGCTACACAAGATGGAATTCACTCCTTCCCCGAGGCAGGGGTAAGTAGATAGATAACTCCCTTAAGGGCTGATTCCAGGGCTTGAACGATGTGGCGCCACGCACCTTCTTCTGGCCCGAGAGGTGTTCACACATAGTTGGACTATGTTGTATTATTCATTAGAGGAATCAGTGGTACTTAAGGAGTGAGATGTAACTACAGGGGCAAAAGGGTAATATGGCCCAACTGTACTTACGAGCATCTATGAAGGGTCATCGTACACATGATTGGTTATATCCGATGGACACAGAAATATATCTGTGGTAAGAAGAGTTCAGCTGTTGATCTTTAGTGTAATGCATGACAGTTAACGGATGGTGGATCTCGTGGCTAAAGAGTTTAGTCAGCTAATCACGGACCGTTGGAGCTTCGAGCCACAGGCCCATTAGGTCCCCAGGGTAGCTTGGATAAAGTTGAGAACCAGTATTTGGGTTAATTTGAAATATTCAAATTGACAAGAGGAAGTTCGATTATATATGATATAATTGGACTGGTTAATTATATATGATATAATTGGCAAAATGTATGAGATACATTATTATGGAGGAAATTAGGTATAAATATGATTCATATCAAGTAAGGGAGAAAATACTATAGTAGATATGTGATATCAAACTATAGGGTAAAAAATATAATATGATTATATTTATTATTAATTAATTAGTTAATTATAAGATAATTATGCAAAAAATCACGTTTGAATGTGGGTTAATGGGAAACTATCAGTTATTGTAATCGATGAAATAAAAATGAAATCGTTTCATTTTGAATCGTCGTCTCAAAAAGAAAAGAGAGAAGGCGCGTGTTGGAGAAAAGTAAACGATCGCTTAAAGAATCGAGAGACTATACGATAGCTCCTCTCCACCTAAACGATCATCTACCTCATGTCTAAACGATCACACACTGTCGCCTACACGATCGCATAGCTTCTAATAAACGATCGTATAGTGTGCCGTTTTACTAAATGATCATGTTCCTTTTCTTAAATGATCATTTAGTAAATCCTACACGATCGTGTAGCTCCTCCTAAACAATAAGCATTTATGTTATGCGATAGCATCTTTCTCCCTTCCACTTGCTTATCTCCTATACGATTCGTGTTTCCTCCTTCCTCTACCAAATTCATCAAAGACCACCCTTTGGGTTTTCACTCCGAGAATACGCAGGGCTCTTTAGTGGTGGTGTTATCCCCGCGGTGTTCATGTTCGTGCGGTTGTTCATGCGGCTGTTGATGTGCTGCTGCTGGGCGTTGGTAGATTGCTTGGAGGGTTCCGCTGCTTAGAGTGTTGAAGTATGAAGAACGTTTTCAATTGGTATGGTACTCTTTCCCTTGTTATATATTTTTCTTAGCATGTCATTAATTAAGTTTTGTTTGCATAACTGTTTGTATTGAATGTATAATATGTATTTCGGTCACGATGAGATCAGAGTGATCCGAACGTGCTCATGGAACTCTACGATATGAGATACTTCAATTGGTATCAGAGCCAGGTTCTGATACTCTGATTTCATCTATTGCAACGAAATAACATTTACATTCATGATGAGTGCATTTCTACGTTGTTTAATTGTTAAATATGTTGTGGATGTGTGAGATTAATGGATGTTTTCAGGATGATTAGCCTTGATTTGATTTAGATCCTTTTACATTTGCGATTTTTTGTAAAGGCCCCTATGTTTTTTGGGCATTAATAATTGTTATCGAGTCTGTATTCAAAGTTTGTTTGAATTTTTGAATCGTTCGTCGAAGAAACAGATCTTTGCAAGTGTTGCATAAGAGTGGTACGCGATCTGGGCAAGCATTGCGATTCTTCGAGGTAGGAGGCGATATTGGGTTGATCGCATTGTGCAGAAGATGTTCTACGCGATCGCTGTTGATCGCATCGTAAAGATGAAGGAGTATGCGATCGCTGTTGAACGCATCGGTTAAACGATGGGGTATGCGATCAAGAGTTGATCGTATCGTGTTGACGATCGGGTACACGATCGCTGAGTATTGTTTAACGCGCGCACATTAGACGATCGTTTAGGTCAGCAAGCTTCATCACTTAGTAACTGACTAAATGATCGCTTAGCATCGCAAGGTATATCGTTTACCTGGTTGCATGCATCGTGTAGACAATGAGATGCTCGCAGATCGCTTAACAGATGCGTGCACTAGACGATCGTTTAGCATCACAAGGTAAATTGTTTACCTGGTTGCACACATCGTGTAGATGATGAGATGCTAACGTATCGTTGAAAGCGCGCACGCTAGACGATCATTTAGGTCAGCCAGCTTCATCGCTTAGTAACTGACTAAACAATCGCTTAGTAACGCAAGGTAAATCGTTTACCTATCGTCGTGCTACACGATCGCATAGACGATCATGCTTCGCAGCCTCGTCATCGTCTACGCGATCATTTACTAAGACTCCTATCGTCTAGTGCGCGTTGAACGATCGTCTACCTTCTGGAGTTTACTACAGGATGAAGACCTCCTGGCGGTTCAAGACCCAGTTCGCCTATGAACCGGTTTGCTCGATGAAAAATGTAACAGGTAGGGTTATTTCATTTCGTTTTTTTTTTTTTTTTTGTAAAGGCTCATCCCAATCTATTAATCCTTTTGTTTATTACATGCGATGTATATTTTATATGTCATATGGTATGCATATATAGTAAATCCCACCTTAGGTTATGCAATGGTCATGCATCATCTCTTTATTGTAATTGTTATAATTTAGAGAAGCATGATTTTAATTATGTAAGAGCATGCTCATGCATCATATAATATAAGAGGTATATTTATGCATGCATAAAAAGCATTGACATGCATCATCTTTATATTATAATTCTTATAGTATAAGGGTGAATGATAGCATGCTTGCTAGGTTGTTACGCGTTATATAAAAGTTATATATATAGTAATGATCGGACATTACATGAAGCATGACACATAGGTTTCTTTATAAATGTTATAAATCCTCGTTGTACGCAATGGTTTTAGTTGTTTCTTTTAAAAGTTAAAGAAAAATTATAACTAAAATAAATAAGAAAGACATGCATACTCACTTAGGTTTAATTCATGTTTTAAAGTGTTTAAAACTTGGATCACATAGACCCAAGATCACGGTTCTAATACAATTGGCAACCCTAAGACTTTAATCTTTTAATCAGTTTAATAGGATTAAATTGGCTAATAAAAGGTTAAAGTGTCGCAAATCTATCAATAAGGGACCTTTTGTCTAAGGCAGGTTCTGTCTAGGTTGGGGTATTTAAGTTGACAGAAACGTAACACCCCTACCTGGAAACTTACCTGGAAAGGTGAATTAGATAGATTTGATGCATGCATGCAAGTTAAGGACAGTCCATTAAAATGTTTAAATGTGACTACTTGAACTTGTTCATATTTCATAGACAAACGTTGTTTATGAGAAGAGTTTAAAAAGACGACCTAGACTAAAATCAGTAGCCGGATTGTCTAGGTTAATAATCCCTAGGTAGAACATTTAGTGGGAGGTACTTAGGGTATAAGATGCTTCACTTAAACCTTTCATGTTTCTCCTAAATAGTCCACACCGTGAGATCTACTCTTAGCCTCGCGACATCTTTGGCGTGTCCCCCCAATGGATGGTGTTTTGGTAGGTTAGTATCAAGGTGGATGGATAGAGTGTTTATATTAAGTGGGAGTGGGAAGTGTAACAACATATCCCTCGGTCTCTCTCGTTAGGTTGAATAAAGTTACTGCACATCGCCCCAAGGCACCCTGGGAGTGCCCCCCTAAAGGATGGCAGTTTTGCGCGTTTCTTTATTTGATCTCCTGTAAGAGAATAAGGTAACTTAGTCTCTTGTCCTAATCTGCTTCTTCCCAACGGTGGGCTCATTAGAGCGGGACTCTAGCACTGAAAGCGAGGGGTTACACTTACACGGAATAGTTAAAGGTTAACGATTCTGGACCGAAAAATGGTGGCTGTTAGGTGATAACAGGCAAAAACTCACATTATCATAGTGCTAAGTTCTTAAACAATGCTAGCTTGCATTGATAAAACATGTTAAATAGCGTCCAAAAAGCATCAGATTCATAATATTGCGGTCGCATGCGTTCATCGCATTAGAACACTTGATTTTTGTATTTTTTGTGCAAAATATGCGATGATGCAAGGTGGAAATTACGATCATAGGAAATCATTGGTTGAGCGCAGCATCACCGCAAGGTTTTGCGGTGATCGTGTTTGCAAACATTTGCGAAAGAAGGATTGCCACAACTTGGTCAACGCAACTTGGTGGGCGCATATGGGTAAAAAGCATAATTAATCACGATGGGACAGAAAGATGATGACAGTCGAATCCAAATTAAGCTGACAGCCGCTACGATAACAAGTACATTCAGCTTTTTAGTGACAAATATTCGGCTCATCAGTCAGGAATTAAAGCCGTTCCATCTGTATAATCATGAGAGAGAAGCCGACTTTCACCCTGGATGCTCTATAAATATCAAGGGAATCCTTCAGAAAAGGGGTTGATCAGTTAATCAGCTCACACGTCCTTTTTCATAGTTTTCTTTCGTTTTAAGGCGGACACGAGAGAGGAAGTTGTGCCGACAGATAATTCTGGTAAGCTTGGGAGAGCGCCGGAAGCTTCAAGGATAGAGAGAGGGCCGATGCCTGCGGAAGCAGGAACATCTTTGGAACCGAATAGAGATTTACAGTGTAAAAGCCTCGGTCAGCAAGGAATTGCTACCAGGCTCTCTACCTTTAACTTCTATTGTTATTTTGTACTCCACTCATTTATCGAAATGGAATCTACTTCTCTATACCTGTTCACTCCCTATTATTTACGCATGAGTAGCTAAATCAGTTGAATGGGTTGAGAAGCATTTAGCTAGCACAACTAGGGTATCTTCATTCTATGAGATTATCTTGTATTATGTATGCTTCATTCGTCCATTAGAGATACTCGGGAAGGTAGTCTAAGGACAGGATCTAGACTTGGGAAGGTCAGATTAGAATCTAGTCTCGGGAGAGTCAGATTAAAACGCATAATCAAGCGATAGAAGCTTAGGAATAAGTACTATTTATTATCAACGCATCGCATGAATCCTAGAGATAGGATATGATTGTATGCGGTCACCTTGCCTTCATGCATTTTGCATCATCGCATAAGAAAAGAGTAGAGACTTAGAGATAAGCTCTATGGACACTTTTGCATTCGTCCTAGACTTAGGAGCATCGCATTTTCATTGGAAAATGACTTGCTATGCATGGTTGTAGCATGACCGCATAGTCTGACGTATTCCTAAGTAACACTAGCTCAAGATCTTCTCAACCTGTTCATCCGCATACTCAGTGCATCTATCACACATCTGACTTTTCTCAAATCCGCTGAATTTGTTTACTTAACCCACAATTAATTGAGTTACCGGTTACCGCAAAGTTTTCATAAAAATTACCGTCGTAATCTATTTTCATAAGTCCCTGAGTTCGACCCTGGACTTACCAAGAAACTCAGTGGAATTTACACTTGAATTCCGCTGAGGAAACTTGAGTGCACAACGCAATTTCACCATCGCATATCATCCATAATCCACATCATAAAATCAAGCATCATTAGGTTCAGTTCCAAGAGTTGGTTCTGCCTAATGGTTGAGAATGTCTCATCCCAGCAAAGGGGCAGCTGATCACCTCACTGGTGGCGTTTGTCCTGCTTTACTGGGGCATCATTGCAAAATAGAAGTCTATAACTGATTGGTTTAAAAGTGGTTTAGAAAATTCTAATAAAGATTTGTTCGTATTTTCAGCAACATTTTCAAAATGGCAACAGCCACGTTGGCATTGCTAAGCACCGAAAAACTTACTGGCGATAATTTCACAACATGGAAACATATGATCACGACGATCCTGATCATCGAGAATATCATGTTCGCTCTTACGGAGGCTTGTCCTCCTATTCTAGCTCCGAATGTCGCTCGAAATGTTCGGGAAGCATACGAGCGATGGACAAGGGCGAATGAGAAGGCCCGAGTCTACATCTTGACAAGTCTTTATGAAGTCTTGGCCAAGAAACATGAGCCTATGGTCTCAGCACATGAGATCATGGAGTCCCTGCGGGGGATGTTTGGACAACCGTCTGAACAACTTATGCATGAGGCTCTTAAATACATATTCAACTCCAAAATGGAAGAATGTACATCTGTTCGTGAACATGTGCTAAACATGATGGTCCACTTCAATGTCAATGTGGCGGAGTTGATTGGGTTTACCATCAATGAGGGCAGCCAGGTTAGCATATCCTGCATTCTTTGACGGAGAGCTTCCCGCACTTTGTTAGTAATGTGATTCTTAATAAAGTTAAATATAACCTTACAACTCTCTTCAATGAGTTGCAAACATACTAATATTTACTGAAAAGTAAGGAGAGGCAGAAGGGTGAGGCAAATGTTGCTTCATCCTCCAGGACGTTCCATAGAGGATCGACCTCAGGAACAAAGTCTGCACCTTCTGCTTCTAACTCTACAAAGGGGAAGAAGAAGAATGGTGGTAAGGGAAAAGAGAAGGCACCTGCTAACCCATCACCTGTTGCCCCAAGTAGACATCCACAAATTGCTAAGGGAAAGTGTTTCCACTACAACCAAGATGGACACTGGAAGAGGAATTATCCTCAGTATCTGAAAAAGAAGAAAGCAACCAAGGCTAAGGCCAAGGTCGATAAAGGTAAATGTGATTTACTTGTGCTTGAAACTTGTTTAGTGGAGAATGATGATTCTGTCTGGATAATTGATTCAGGTGCCACTAACCATGTTTGATTTTCTTTTCAGGGGATTAGATCTTGGCGACAACTAGAGGTTAGTGAGATGACGATGCGAGTAGGCACCGGGCACGTAGTCTCAGCTGTGGTAGTGGGAGGACTCCAGTTAGCTTTACAAAATAGGTTTCTTGTTTTAAATTATGTATATATAGTTTCTGAACTAAAGATGAACCTCATTTCTATAAAGTGTTTATTGCAATATAAATATACTATCTCGTTTAATGTGGATAAAGCGTTTATTCATAAAGATGGTGTTTTTATTTGCACAACAAATCTGGAATCGAATTTATATATGCTAAGGCCATTAGCCATTAATTCCTTCCATAATACTGAATTGTTCAGAACTGTCGTAACTCAATCAAAATATCGACGTATTTCTCTAAAAGAAAATGTCCAACTTTGGCATCTTCATTTAGGGCACATCAATCTCAATGGGATTGAGAGATTGGTGAAGAATGGATTTCTAAGTGAGTTGGAAGAAACTTCATTAGCAGTGTGCGAATCTTGCTTTAAGGGTAAGATGACTAAACCACCTTTTACTGGAAAAGGTTATAGAGCCAAGGAGCACTTGAATTAGTACATTCTGACCTGTGTGGTCCTATGAATGTGCCAGCCTGAGGTGGCTATGAGTATTTTATCAGTTTCACTGATGATTACTCCAAGTACGGGTCTGTTTATCTTATGCAACAGAAGTCTGAATCCTTTGAAAAGTTCAAAGAGTTCAAGGCTGAAGTTGAAAATGAATTAGATAGACGGATTAAAACACTTTGATCGGATCGAGATGAAGAGTTTTTTGACTCAACATTCCAAGATTATTTGATAGAACATCAATCGTTTCCCAACTCTCAATGCCGGGAACACCACAGCAGATTGGTGTAGTAGAGAGGAGAAATAGGACCTTGTTAGACATGGTTCGCTCGATGATGAGCTACGCTTCCTTACTAGACTTGTTTTGGAGTTTTGCAGTGGAGACTGTGGTATATATACTCAATTGTGTTCCCTTCAAGAGTGTTGCCAGAACACCTCTGGAGTTGTGGAACGGGTGTAAAGCTAGTTTACGTAACTTTCGCATTTGGGGTTTCCCTGCACATGTGCTTGAGGCTAATCTCAAGAAGTTGGAACCACGGTCGAGGTTATGCCTGTTTCTAGGCTACCCCAAAGGTACACGAGGGGGTTATTTTTATGATCCGACAGAAAATAGGGTGTTTGTTTCAACAAACGCTACTTTCCTGGAGAATGATCATATAAGGGAGCATAGTCCACGAAGCAAAGTTGTGTTGCGTGAGCTTTCCAATGAAACTACTGAGACTTCAACAAAAGTTGTTGAAGAGCCTGCTACATCAGCAAGAGTTATTGATGGGAATTCATCCAGTATGTCAGTTCCACCTCAAGAGTTGAGGGAACCTCGACGTAGTGGGAGGGTTGCGAACCCACCCGTTCTTTATCTGGGTTTCACGGAAATTCTTGCTATGGTAGCAGATGGCGATGTTGAGGATCCGTTGTCTTATAAGCAGGCAATGGAGGATGTTGACCGGGATGGTGATGTTGATGAACCTTGTGTCTACAAAAGGATCATCAACGCTGCAGTAGTTTTCTTGGTGTTGTACGTAGACGATATCCTACTCATTTGGAATGATGTAGGTCTAGCGACCCAATTCCAAATGAAAGATTTGGGAGAGGCTTAGTTTGTTCTAGGTATACAGATCTTTCGAGATTGTAAGAACATAGTGCTAGCACTGTCTCAGGCGTCGAACATTGACAAGATGTTGCTCAAGTACTCGATGCAGGACTCTAGAAGGGGCTTACTGTCGTTCAGGCATGGAGTCCTAAGACACCTCAAGAGGTTGAGGAGATGAGACGGATCAGTCTAATCCAGGCCATTTTAATGTTGCTGACCCGTTTATGAAGGCTCTCACGGCTACGATGTTTGAGGGTCATCTACGGAGCATGGGTCTATAAGATCGCCCGCGGTTGAACTAGGGCAAGTGGGAGTTTTTCTTGTACTGGGCTTTTATGTTGTAGTTTATTGTTTTGTACTAGTTTTTGTACACCCCACTTCGCTTTAGGACGAGTGGGAGATTGTTGGGGTTGATGCCCTAAAGTCTCGTGTCCTGTAGTTTGTAAACAGTTTGTATAATACCATTCATGACAGAGACTTCACTTCACTAGGATGACCATAGGTAACATGACCTCAATCCTGAGTGAGTTGGGAACTCCTGCCATTGAGAGCGGTTCTTTGATTTGTATGGGTGCGAGTGGCCGTTTGATGATTCAAATCTACCATTTTGGGGATTTGTCTTATTTAAGAGCTGGGAACTAAGTTACACAAGATGAGATTCACTCCTTCCCCGAGGCAGGGGTAAGTAGATAGATAACCCCCTTAAGGGCTGGTTCCAGGGCTTGAACGATGTGATGCCACGTTGAAGGAAATCGACACTCGAGATTTTCGTGAGTAGCAGAAGCAAGACAATTCCAAATTACAATCATGAATCAATAATACATTTATAGTTGACTTCCTTACAAGCGGTTATGCAAATATACAAAGAAATTTCAGCATGAACATCAAATGTACAAAGACACAAACTCTATACGAACATCGGCAGAAGCGTCTCCACGCTCTAATGCGCACTCTGATCGATCACAGCAACCACTAGTGTTCGATCTAGACAACCGCAACACTGTACGAACACAACACAAACACTTCGCATCGTTCTCAACGATATCCTCGGTCACGATCTCATCCATAACACGAACTCCTCCACAACACCACGAACGGATTCCTCCAAAGCACCATAATGGCCTCCGAAAAATCTCGACGATGTCTAGCTGAGTCTGAAACCACCAAGAAGGCGACTTTGGTATCCTCGGTGTGAGAATCCAGAGGGTGGGCTCTGTTCGAACTTGGTGTGAAGAAAACAAACGGAGGAAAGAGCGATAGCGTACACGACTGAACAAGTGGGAGAAGTCGGAGATCTATCGTATAGGTCGATGCCCAATCGTTTAGATAACGCTATGCGATCAACTAGAAAAAGCTATGCGATTGTTTAGATCTATCATTTAGCTCGATAGACTCTACATGATCGTGTATCTTGGCAAGCGATCGATTAGCAAAGCTATGTGATTGTTTAGTAAAAACTGCACAATCGTTTAGCTAGCACCTACACGATAGTTTAGCTCGCCCAGCTGCCGTTTAGTAAATTTGTATTTACTTGACGAATTCCGTGAGTTTCTTTTCGCTGGAGAGAAAACTCAAAATCTTTTCAAACTTTTGTAAATTTTTTTTTATTATTAAAATAGGAAACCAATTTCCTTTTAAACTCACGGTTACCATGATCAATAACAACCCACTATTTTGGTTATTTAAAAGAAAAAAGTATTAATTATCTAATAATTAATATTATTTTAAATATAAATGATAACCAACTTATCATACTATATTTATAACCTATAGTTTTAATATTGCATCTCATGAAACATATAAATCATAGTTCTTTTTCTATTCCATGGTATTTAATGTAAATCTCATTTACATCAATCCTCCACTAGATGTATCTTATACATCATACCGATTATATCATATATAATCAAAATACCTCTTGTCAATTTGAACGTTTCAAATCAATACCAAGAACTTGATCCTTCAACATGAATCCAAGCTGCCAAGGGGACCTCATGGACCTGTAGATCCGAAGCTCCAATGGTACGTGAATAACTGACTAAACTCTTTAATCACGAGATCCACCATCCGTTAACTGCCAGACGTTCCACTAAAGACTGACAACTGAACTCTTCTCACTACAGATATATTATGTGTCCATCTCAACCAATTAGTAGTGCGACTACCCTTCCTATATCGCTCGTAAGTACAGCTGGGTCAATAACCGTTCTACCCTGTAGTTACATATGTCTCTTTAAGTACCACTGATCTCTCTAATGAATATCAATCATAGTTCTACCATGACCGAGTCTTCTCTTCCAAAGAGAAGCTGTGGCCATTATGTTCAAGCCCCAGAATCAACCCTTAAGGGAGCAATCTCTCTACTTATCCCTGTTTCGGGAAAGGCGTGCATTCCAATTGTGGATTGAGTTCCCAGCTCCCAGATTAGACAAGTCCCCAAAAAGGTAGGCATGTTGAGTTGGCAATCTGGCAACTCTCACCCATGCTAATCAAAGGACCACCCTCAAAGGCAGAAGTTCAAAAAACACTCAGAATTGAGGTCGTGTCACCTATGGTCGTTTAGGTGAGATGCAAGTCTCTAGTATCAACGACGTTATATACAGAGTCTAGTCATCTCGTGGTTCAGGTCTTATACAAACTCTTTGTATAGGACACCCCCGCTTCACGTCTCCACACGAATGGTCAGGATCAACCATCTGTAACAGTTTAAACCACTTGCAAACCTTTACAAAGCGGGCCCTATCCGTAGTGTCACAAGGATCAGGTATCCCACCTTAATCCTTATACTACAGACCGATTTAGGTTATCACTTAAGGCATGATCCACTTGTATATCACATATACATGCTTAAGTTCACATAAGATAACCAAGGAGCTTTGTTTATTGGATATGAGTAAATGCTAGAATTAAATAATACTTATTTTATTTATTGAACAATGTGTATCTTTACAAAACAACAAGACTCTGGGAGAATTAGGACACTAATCCCAACAATCTCCCACTTTTTCTAATGACTCGGGAGACTAATGTACAATATAATATAAAAATGTACAATATACAATAAACTAAGGCATACCCTAGTATCATCTCCCACTTGCCCTAGACAAGATGTCGCTGTCTCACAGACCCAGACTCTTCAAATGACCCTCAAACACTTTAACCGTGAGGGCCTTTGTAAAGGGATCAGCAACGTTGTACTCTAATGTAATCTGCTCAACTATCACATCACCACGACGCACAATCTCCATGATCAGGTGATATTTCTGTTCTATATGCTTACCTCGACGATGAATCCGAGGCTCCTTCGAATTTGCACAACTCCGTTGTTATCATAATAAAGAGTGATAGGCAAATCCATATTTGGAACACCTTCCAAATCTGTAAGGAACTTCCTCATCTAAATAGCCTCTTTAGCTGCTTCACAAGCCTCTACGTATTCGGTTTCCATAGTAGAGTCCGCGATGCATCCTTGCTTGATTCTTGGCCAAACTACAGCCCTCCATTCAGAGTAAACACTGACCCCGATGTTGATTTGCAAGAATCTCGATCGGTCTGAAAATTAGAGTCTGTGTATCCTGTAAGGATCAAATCCTTATCTCCATACACAAGCATGTAGTTCCTCATTCTCCGAAGATACTTGAGGATCATCTTGACCGCCATTCAGTGATCAAATTCTGGATTAGACTGATACCGACTAACCATCCCTACTGCATAGCAAATGTCGGGTCTGGTGCACAATATTGCATACATCAAGCTTCCTACAGCAGAAGCATAGGGAATCTGTCTCATCTCCTCAACCTCTTGAGGTGTCTTAGGAATTCATCCTTAGACAGAACAATTACATGCCTGAAAGTAACAAACCTCTCTTGGAATCCTACATCCTGTACCTGATCAACATTTGATCAATGTACGATGCTTGAGACTAAGCTAACCGTTTGTTCTTGCAATCCCGAATGATCTGGATCCCGAGAACATACTATGTCTCACCCAAATCTTTCATTTAGAATATTAGAGAACCTGACTCTAATACCAATTGAAGAAAATCAACACTCGAGATTTCTGTGAGCAGCAGAAGCAAGAAAATTCCAAATTACGATCATGAACCAATAATACATTTACAGTCGACTTCCATACAAGCGGTTATGCAAATATACAGAGAAATTATAGCATGAACATCAAATGTACAAAGAGACAAACTCTATACAAACATCGGCAGAAGCGTCTTCATGCTCTGATGCGCACTCTGATCGATCACAGCAACCATGAGCGCTCGATCTACACGACCGCAACACCACACGAACACAGCACAAACACTTCACGCTCGTCCTCAACGATCTCCTCGATCACGATCTTCTCTGCAACACAAACTCCTCCACAACACCACGAACGGATTCTTCCAAAGCACCACGAACGGCCTCTGAAACCACCAACAAGGTGACCTTGGTATCCTCGGTGTGAGAATCCAGAGAGTGGGCTCTGTTCGGACTTGATGTGAGACAAACGAACGAAGGAAAGAACGATCACGTACACGACTGGGCAAGTGGGAGAAGTCAGAGACCTATCGTATAGGTCGATGCCCAATCGTTTAGATAAAGCTATGCGATCGTCTAGCAAAAGCTATGCGATCATTTAGCTCGACAGACTCTACACGATCGTGTATCTTGAACCAGCGATCATTTAGCAAAGCTATGTGATCGTTTAGTAAAAACTACACGATCGTTTAGCTAGCACCTGCACGATTTTTTAGCTCGTCTAACCGTCATTTAGTAAATCTGTATTTACTTGATGACTTCCGTGAGTTTCTTTTCGCTGGAGAGAAAACTCAAAATCTTTCCAAACTTTTGTAAATTTTTTTTTATTATTATTAAAATGGGAAACCGATTTTCTTTTAAACTCACGATTACCATGATCAATAACCACCCACTATTTTGGTTATTTAAAAGAAAAAATATTAATTATCTAATAATTAATATTATTATAAATATAAATGAAAACGAACTTATCACACTATATTTATAACCTATAGTTTTAATATTGCATCTCATGAAACATATAAATCATAGTTCTTTTTCTATTCAATGGTATTTAATGTAAATCTCATTTACATCAATTCTCCACTAGATGTATCTTATACACCATACCGATTATATCATATATAATCAAAATACCTTTTGTCAATTTGAACATTTCACATCAACACCAAGAACTTTATCCTTCAACATGAATCCAAGCTACCAAGGGGACCTCATGGACCTATAGATCCGAAGCTTCAATGGTACGTGAATAACTGACTAAACTCTTTAGTCACGGGATCCACCATCCGTTAACTGCCAGACACTCCACTAAAGACCGACAACTGAACTCTTCTCACTACAGATATATTATGTGTCCATCTTAACCAATCAGTAGTGCGACAACCCTTCACATATCGCTAGTAAGTACAGCTGGGTCAATAACCGTTATACCCCTGTAGTTACATCTGTCTCCTTAAGTACCACTGATCTCTCTAATGAATATCAATCATAGTTCTACTATGACCGAGTTTTCTCTTCCAAAGAGAAGTTGTGGCCACTATGTCAAGCCCCGAAATCAGCTCTTAAGGGAGCAATCTCTCTACTTATTCCTGCTTCAGGAAAGGAGTGAATTGCATATTGTGGATTGAGTTCCCAGCTCCCAGAACAGACAAGTCCCCAAAAAGGTAGGTATGTTGAGTTGGCAATTTGGCCATTCTCACCCATACTAATCAAAGGACCGCCCTCAAAGGCAAGAGTTCACAAAACACTTAGGAATGAAGTCGTGTCACCTATGGTCGTTTAGGTGAGATGCAAGTCTCTAGTATCAACGGTGTTATATATAGAGTCTAGTCATCTCGTGGTCCAGGTCTTATACAAACTCTTTGTATAGGACACCCCCACTCCACGTCTCCACATGAATGGTCAAGATCAACCATCTGTAGTAGTTTACAATGCTTGCAAACCTCTACAAAGTGGACCGTATCCGTAGTGTCACCAGGATCAGGTATCACACCTTAATCCTTATATTACAGACCGATTTAGGTTATCGCTTAAGGCATGATCCACTTGTATATCACATATATATGCTTAAGTTCACATAAGATAACCAAGCATCTTTGTTTATTGGATATGAGTAAATTCTAGAATTAAATAACACTTATTTTATTCATTGAACAATTTGTATCTTTACAAAACAACGAGACTCTGGGAGAATTTGGACACCAATCCCAACACACGTACCTTCTCTTAGCCCGAGAGGTGTTCACACGTAGTTGGACTATGTTGTATTATTGTTCATTAGAGGAATCGGTGGTACTCAAGGAGTGAGATGCAACTACAGGGCAAAACAGTAATATGGCTCAGCTGTACTTACGAGCATCTATGAAGAGTCATCGTACTCATGATTGGTTATATTCGATGGATACAGAAATATATCTGTGATAAGAAGAGTTCTGCTATTGGTATTTAGTGGAATGTCTGACAGTTAACGGATGGTGAATCTCGTGGCTAAAGAGTTTAGTCAGCTAATCACGGACTGTTGGAGCTTCGAGCCACGTGTCCATTAGGCCCACTGGGTAGCTTGGATAAAGTCGAGAACTAGTATTTGGGTTAATTTGAATGTTCAAATTGACAAGAGGAGGTTCGATTATATATGATATAATGGACTGGTTAATTATATATAATATAATTGGAAAAATGTATGAGATACATTATTATGGAGGAAATTAGATATAAATATGATTTATATCAAGTAGAGGAGAAAATACTATAGTAGATATGTGATATCAAACTATAGGGTAAAAAATATAATATGATTATATTTATTATTAATTAATTGGTTAATTATAAGATAATTATGCAAAAATCACGTTTGGACGTGGGTTAGTGGGAAATCGTCGGTTATTGTAACTGATGAAATAAAAATGAAATCGTTTCATTTTGAATCGTCGTCCCAAAAAGAAAAGAGAGAAGGCGCACGTTGGAGAAAAGTAAACGACCACTTAAAGAATCGAGAGACTATCTGATAGCTCCTCTCCGCTTAAACGATCGTCTACCTTGCGCCTAAACGATCGCACACTGTCGCTTCTTCTCTAAACGATCGTATAGTGTGCCGTTTTTACTAAACGATCGTGTGCCTTTTCCTAAACGATCATTCAGTAAATCCTACACGATCGTGTAGCTCCTCCTAAACATTAAGCATTTCTGCTATGCGATAGCGTCTTTCTCCCTCCCACTTGCTTATCGCCTACACGATTCGTGTTTCCTCCTTCCTCTACCAAATTCACCAAAGACCACCTTTTGGGTTTTCACTCTGAGAATACCGGGGCTCTTTAGTGTTGGTGTTGTCCCCGTGGCGTTCGTGTTCATGTGGTTGTTCGTGCTGCTATTGGTGACGATGTTGTTGGGCGTTAGTAGATTGCTTGGAGAGTTCCGCTGCTTGGAGTGTTGAAGTGTGAAGAATATCTTTAAATGGTATGGCACTCTTTCCCTTGTTATATCTTTGTCTTAGCATGCCATTAATTAAGTTTTGTTTGCATAACTGCTTGTATTGAATGTATAATATGTATTTTAGTCACGGTGAGATCGAAGCGATCAGAGCATGCTCATGGAAATCTACGATATGAGATCCTTCATTTTCAACTAAGTCCCAAGTGTTATTCTTGTAGTGTAAGTTGAGTTCATGATTTATAGCTTCTGTTCATTGCTTGCTATCTTTACTGTTTAAGGCTTCTTCATAGATATTAGGCTCCTCATTAGAAGTGTATATTGAAAGACTAACTATGTAATCAGCCCTTGTAAATCTAGTAGGGGAGCTGATGATTCTTCTTACTCTATCTCTTGTTAGGTTATAATCAGTTAAGTTCTCAGGTTTTTCTTCTTCTTCTTCTTGCAAATGAGAGCTAGGAACACTTGCTGTTGGTAGTTTATCACTATTACTTGAATTGTTATACCTTGAATGAATCTCTACTTGATGGCTTGTAGAAGATTCATTCAAGTTATGATCAGTAGTGTGCTTAAATCCTCCTGAATCCATATAGAGCTCATTTTCCTTGAAAATAACATCTCTACTGATTAGGCTTCTATCATTAGAGAAATCTCATATCTTGTAGCTTTTCACTCCTTCAGGGTAGCCAATAAACAAAAGCCCTTGATTCAATCTTGCTTTGTTTGATGTAAACAGATGCAATGCACCCGAAGGGATTTAGGTGAGTGAGATGAGAAGCTGTTCCAATCCATCTTTCTTCTAAAGTCTTCATTTTGATAGAAACCTAGGAATTTCTATTTATAGTGTATGTAGTAGTGGCCAGTGCTTTAGCCCAAAAGTTTTCTGAGATTTTGGCTTCTGAGATCATGCACTTCACTCTTTCCATCAGAGTTTTGTTCATCTCTTGGCAACTTCATTTTGTTGAGGGGTGTATGCCACTAATCTGTGTCTAGAAATGCCAAACTCCCTACACAGAGAGTTAAAGTTATTACTAAGGAACCTTAGGCCATTAACAGTCCTAAAGTATTTGATTTTTCTTTCTGTTTGAGTTTCTACATTAACTTTCCAAAATTTAAAAATATTCAAGAGTTTGATCTTTAGATTTAAGAGGATAGATCCCTACTTTCCTTGACTAGTCATTTATTAAGGATAAGAAGTACCTAGAACCTCCCCAAGATGGAATGTTTGCTGGTCCCCAGAGATCTCCATGTATGTAGTCAAGGACAACTCCTGAAGAGTGTTCTCCTTTAGAGAACTTTAGTCGTTTTGATTTGCCATAGATACAATGCTCATAAAAACTAAGCCTCTTCATTCCCCTGGCTTGTATCAGCCCTTGTTTTTGCAACTCATTGAGTCCTCTCTCACTAATATGTGGGAGTCTTTGATGCTATAATTCTAACTCATTGTCTTTCTCGGATTTAGAAACCAAAGCATACTTAGATCTATTTACTTTTCTAGCAATATACAAGCCTTCTTTCTTCCTTCTAGTGAGAATAACTCTGTCTTGCTTTACTATCTCCAAGCATCCCTTTTCAGCATGAATGGAATAGCCTATGTCATCAAGCATTCCTAAAGAGATAATATTTCTCTTTAGTTTTGGAACATGTCTAACTCCTTTAAGAAGTACCTCCTTGTTGTTTGAGAGCTTTAATAACACTAAACCTACACCAACAATCTCACATTCTTGGTTATTTTCCATGTAAACTGAGTCTCCATTTTCTGATTTGCATTCAACAAACCAGTTTTTCTTAGAGGTCATGTGATAGATACACCCCGAGTCTAAAATTCAGTCTTCCTTCTAAGTTTCAATTTCCATGGCCTTTTGGTTGGTTACTGCTAAGGCCTCAGTATATTCAAAGGTCTCATCTCCAATAGATCCATTATTTCTCCCATGTTCTCTTCCTCTTCTATGATCATCTCTCCTAAAGTCTTTGTTCTGATTAGTATCTTCTTTACTATAGGGTCTATATCTTCTGTTTTCATCTCTTATAGAAATTTTACCCCTCTCAAGGCAGTTTCTTTTAAAAATGTACTTTTTTGTGACATATGAAATGAAGGAAATCGAATACAAGGATTTCCATGAGCAGCGGAAGGATCTTTCTAAATTTTAATTGTATATAAACTTTACAATTACAATCACAAACGAAAACATGCGGTTATGCATAAAATAGAAATTACAGCATGCTTTACTACAGATCAAGGGAAGAATCAACAAATCTTTGCAGACTCATCTTCAAGTTCCTTGATCACGAACGCTCGATCACAATAACACAGCAACACACGAACGTTCGTTCAACACGACCACTACACTGCACGAACACCGCACACTCGAACTAAGCGATCGCCAAGGTCACGAACACCCCGAACACTGCAATGGCCTCCATAGAACCCTTATAGTGTCGAGTTGAGTATGACACCACCAAGAAGGTTACCTTGGTATTCTCGGTGTGAGAATCCAGAGGGTGGGCTCTGTGTGGACTTGGTTTGAGGCAGAAAACCGGAGGAACCATAATCGTGTAAACAATTGAACAAGTGGGAGATAGAACAACCTATCGTATAGGTCGATGCCCAATCGTTTAGGAAAAGCTATGCGATCGTCTAGCAAAAGTTATGTGATCGTTTAGCTAACTCCAAGTTGTCACTTAGTAAATCTAATTTACTTGACAACTATCTATGTGAGAATTTTTTGTGAGTGGAAATCTCAAAAAATATTTTCTTTTTTCTTACTAAAATTAGGAAAACATTTTTCATCTCACGGTTACCATGAAACCACCAATAACCTCCTACTCAATTGGTTATTAGAGAAAAAGAGATAATTATCCACTAACTAATATTATTATAAATATAAATGATAACTAACTTACCATAATATATTTATAACCTATAGTTTTAATATTTCATCTCATGAAATATAAACCATAACTCTTTTTCCATTTCATGGCACTTAATGTAAATCTCATTTACATTAATCCTCCACTTGATGTATCTCATACACCATACCGATTATATCATATATAATCGAATTACCTCTTGTCAATTTGAACATTTCAAATCAACATCAAGAACTGGTCCTCAACTTGAATTCATTGAGCTACCAAGGGGACCTTATGGACCTATAGCTCGAAGCTCCAACACTATGTGAATAACTGATTAAACTCTTTAGTCACGGGATCAACCATTTGTTAACTGCCAAGCACTCAATTAAAGACCGACAACTGAACTCTCCTTACCACAGATGTATTATGTGTCCATCTTAACCAATCAACAGCACGACAGCCCTTCACAGATCGCTCGTAAGTACAGCTCAGCCAATAACCGTTATGCCCCTATAGTTACATCTAACTCCTTAAATACCATTGAATCCTCTAATGAACGTAAGTCATAGTCCTATTATGACTGAGTCCTCTCTTCCAAAGAGAAGTTGTGACCACTATGTTCAAGCCTCGGAATCAACCCTTAAGGGAGTAATCTATCTACTTACCCCTACTTCGAGAAATGAGTGAATTCCATCTTGTGTAAGTGAGTTCCCAACTCCCAGATCAGACAAGTCCCCAAAAAGATAGGCATGTTGAGTTGGCAATCTAGCCACTCTCACCTATACTAATCAAAGGACTACCCTCAAAGACAGGAGTTCCTAAAACACTCAGGATTGAGGTTGTGTCACCTATGGTTGTTTAGGTGAGATGTAAGTCTCCAGTATCAATGGTGTTATATACAGAGTCTAGTCATCTCGTGGTTCGGTTTTATAAAAACTCTTTGTACAGGACACCCCCACTCGCATGTCTCCACATGAATAGTCAGGATCTACCATCTGTGGTAGTTTAGAACACTTGCAAACCTCTACAAAGCGGGTCGTATCCGTAGTGTCACCAGGATCAGGTATCCCACCTTAATCCTTATACTACAGAACTATTTAGATTATCACTTAAGGCATGATCCACTTGTATATCATATATACATGTTTAAGTTTACATAAGATAACCATGGAGCTTTGTTTATTGGATATGAGTAAATGCCAGAATGAAATAACAGTTATTTTATTCATAAAACAATGTGTATAATTACAAACAACGAGACTCCAGTAGAATTAGGATACCAGTCCCAACATGAAACACTTCAATACAGTTATGTCTTTATTCATCCTTTGGCTTCTGTTGTTGTATTCCTCTCAAAATGATTATTTCCTTTAGATAAAAGACATTTTGCCCCACTGTTGATTTTATTTTCTGCTTTTAGCTCTAATTCATTGCTTTTTAAGGCTGTTGTTGTGACTAAATTCACTGTAATATTTTCCCTACGTATTTCAATGCTGACTTCATTTCTTTGTAGGCATCATGGATCAAGTTTATCAAAATAGTAGCTTCACTTTCTGCCTCTAGCTTTTCTCCGGACTGATTGAGAGCATTGGTGAGTTTCTTGGACTCATCCAAGTTCTCATCTAAGGTCTTGTTTTGAATCATTTTGAAGGGGAAAAAAAAGCTTTTCCCTTATAAAGATTTTATTTGGCAGGTCTTTCTTATCACAGAGAGCTTTGAGCTTCTCCCAGATATCGAAAGCAGTAGTCTCATCAATCACCTGTCTTAGCACATTGTTAATGATGTTGAGAATGAGTGTTCCATAAGTAATTTCTTCCATGGTATCTTTTTCTTCTTTACTCAGAGTTGTAGGAAGTTTTTTTGGGTTTTCGAAGGCCGCAATGATCCTTTTCGCCCAAAGAGTAAAGTCACCATTCTCATTGAATTTTTCAATGTCATACTTTGTGCTAGTCATTTTTACTTCCTTTTTCTTCTTTAGTTTTCTCGTCTTGAATCCATGGTATCATATTTATTTCCTTTACATTTTTTTATGTTGAAAATAACCCTCATGTTTTAACAAATTCTCTAGATGTATGTAGAAAGAAGAAGAAGATAGTTAAAACAATCAGAAACTCTCCTACAATTTATATACATAAGAGCTTAAGTCAGTGAGCATTTAAAGAGACTTGTGAGAAAGACCAATTTATAGAGAGAAAAAAACTAAATTGTACTCATCTTTGCATCAATAAGAAATGAAATATAGTTCCCTTGAAAATGGATGGACGCCCCATGTGTTGGTTCTTCGTTCTTTTTGCTGGTGGTATTTTTCTTTCCATCGTTGCAACTTCTTTTCTTTTTGGTGGTTATTAAGCCACGCTTCTTTTTTTTTTTTTTTTTTTTAAAGCTTACACATGTCATCTTATTCCTTCAAGATATTTAAGGAATATAATTGATTTTGGATGAATTTTATTTCCTTGGGATGAATTTGATATGTCCAGGAATGAAGCAAGTTACAAAGGCCAAAGAAATAGAGGTTCAAGTTACATACTTGCAAATACAGTTGAACCACAATAAGTTACAAGTCACAATTGAAAATGGTTGCTATTAGGATTTTCTCTTAGTTTGATATTCGTACTTGCTTGAATTGATAAGTTGTCTTTCATTTAGTTGTTTATGATTTCTATTATTTTTTTCTAAATTTAAAAGTTTCATAATCTCATTAAATTCATTTATTTGATTTTTGATTGGTTTCATTTGTCTTCTAATTTCTTGTTGGAGTTTTTTATTTCTTTGATGCTTTTTGAATGATCATTATGTTTTGTGTAACGTGTTTTCTCTATCTCTATCTCTCAAAATTAGGAATTTGGAAGTGTTATGATGTTCCTAAAAAATGGTTGTGCTTTTGACCCGCCCAACTCTCTCCAACTTTCAAAGACAATATTGCAACGCCACTGTATATCACCATTAGCAACACATAAAATGTTGCCAAAGGTGAGATTTTAGAAACGCGCATGTGTCAGTAAAAGTGACGTTTTATCGACGCATATAGCTACACATGCTTAAGTGTTACTAAAACTTTGGCTACGCAGCTACTACGGCAGATACAACTACACATGCTTAAGTGTTGCTAATACTTTTAGTGGTGTTTTGCACTGCTGAAAGTGGTCTGTCTTATAGTAAAATATGTTGTCCTCCCTAGGAAATCTAGGGTTTTAATTTTCAATTAGAGAGTAAATCAAAAGTCAGTTTGATTTTGGTCATTCATTATTTTGGTTCATTAGATGTTGGCATTCTACTTCAATTTCTCAATACATGTCATACACAATTTCATCTATCTACAGTATTTGAGTGCTTTGTTCCTTCAAGTTTGAGATATTTTTATGATTCATTAAGGTACTTTTTTTTTCTCTTCCTCCCATTTTTCATGAACTCAGTTATGTGATTCATTCAGGTAACATCTGTTTTAGAGTTTATTTTCTATATGGATTTATTTGATTATACTATATTTTCATCTTATTTGCTTGGAGATTCCAATTTAGAAAATAAAAACAAGTTTTTTTTTCTAAAAGAAATAAAAAGAATGATAGTATTTTTTAAAAAAGGAAAAAATATATGAAACTGGAGGGACGTAGGAGAGTTGAGATTTGAAGGAAAAGAAAAAGAAGGAAATCAATTATTTTTTTACACTTCGATTTTGTTTAAGTTTCTTGATTTTTCATAGATTTTGGCAAGCTTTTGACTAATTTTTGACAGACACTCCAATTTTACATTCTACTTGAGCATATTAATTTTTTTTTTCTGCCTATGGCGATTGCAATTTCATTGTCGTCTTCATCTTAGACTCTAATATTTGCCTGAGCTGATTGTAATGTTCCATCTCTTTCAGTTATTATTGTCTCCATCGCTTTGTACACCTCAAAATCAACCTTCGAAGTTGAGTAGCTCCAAAAGAAGGAAAAGGTAGCGAGAAGAAGATGGGTGTTGTATTGATATTCAACCCAGTTGACAAGAAAATAAATTAGAACCTTAGAATTTTTAGTCTAAAGTCAATTAGTTTATTTGGGATCTTAGTCAAACCATTTAATGCCTAATCATCTAAAAATACAACTACCTTCACCATTCTGTTAAAGAGTGAACATAATCTTAATAGTAGGGACAAAAATAAGTAATTTTTCAAAGTTTATGGACTAAAACAGATGTTTTTAAAAGTTTAGGGACCAAAATAACATTTAAACCTTACTTTTATTATATCCATATAAATAGTGTTAGTTAGCCTTCTTCGATATTAGTCAGTATCCCTACAATGTCGATTTTCGATTGACATTATAACCTAATTTTGTACCAGTGATAACATGTTCATATATTAAATTGAATATTACTTTTTTAATTAATGAAATACTTTTACCAATGCTTAGATATGTTGTAAAAGATACTTGCAATGACCATTGATCCATTTTTAAAACTTAACTTTTAGGAACAAACTTGCAACGTTACTGTATAAGACAAATAGCGACAAATAAAGTGTTACTAAAAGTGAGTTTTTAGTAACAAGTACGCATAAGCAAAAGTTGTCTTTTAGTGACGCACAGTGAATATGTCACTAAAACCTTTAATTGTGCTGCTATAGTGGCATTCTTAGTGATGCGTGTCTCAGCGTAGTTAATACTTTGGCCTTTTTTGACCTTTAGCAACATATTTTATGCACCAATAAAAGTGGTTTTTGTTGTAGTGAACTTCAATCAACAATAATTGACATAATCTTTTTCTTTAGAGATTGAATTCCATCCCATCTAATATCCCTGGCATCTCATAGAAAAAATGAAAAAAAAGTAGGGCTTCAATTGTCTTATGCTTTTTTTAGGTAAGATATGGTCAAATTCCTGTAAGGAGAAAATAGGTAATGCAATGATGGGCAAAGTGATGGACAACATCATTAAACAAAGGAGGAAGCATTTAAGAGAAGGCAAAGAGACAAGTGTGGAAGATTGAAGAAGTGACAATAAATGGATTAGGAGGCAAAATCAAAATGTTTCCTTTCCATTTATTTTATTATTATTTAAATAAAAGAGACAGTCAAGAGAAATTATTTTACAGTGGCCTGGTTTCTTATGGAAGAAACGTAGTAATTTTTAAATACACCAATGAAGCAATCAACCCATCATCCATTTTTATTGGTATCCCAACAAAAAAAAAAAAATTAATGCTAAAAAAATCAATTTACACAGTTGAAAAAATATTGTGAAAAACATTTAATTATTTCAATTAAAATTGAACTAATTTAGACATTTTATTAAGATAATATTTAAAAATTGTCCATACATTCCTTCAGACTTTTTCAAATATTGATTAATAAAATAGATAATTAGAATTGATGCATAGACAGTTTTTAAAAATCTTAATTGAGAGCTTAAATTGATTTGCTTAATGAAATTTTAAGGGTTTAATCAATAAAATTATGAGTTTGAGATAATGTTTATTCAAACAGAATGTAATGAATGGTGTAAATTAATATACTTATGAAAGTTCAGAGTTTAAATCATACAGTTATTAATTCATGGTTTAAATGGATATAATCTTAATATTTAAGGACTTAAATTAGAGAAATTGTCAAAAATAATCCTCAAATGTCTTCATTTTTTAGAACTTGCACTCTTATTAAAAATTCGTTAAAGTAGTTTTTCTCGGTACATCCGACCGAGATCATCTATCGAGATTTGGATAAACAATAAACTTTTATATCTTATGGATTGTTTTGGGCTTTCTTGGTGAAATTTAACATACGATTAGCATAGAAATAGTTCGGGTTTTTCTAAATCTTATATCAAATTTACTATCTTTACTAAATCTTATATCAACTCTTTCGTCCAATTTTGTTTCTACAATTATCTAAAAATTATCCAAAAAGATTTTCTGTATAGATATCACGATTTTTACATTTTGAGAAGATCAAATTTTACGAAAATTTAGATAAGATTTGGGAAATATATGGAATTATGATGGTAATCCGAGATTTAATTGAGAAAGCACATTCTTGAGATTTTAATGAAAAAGTCTAAAATATTGTGAAGTTAAAATTTTTTATATTAATTCCAAAGGTCGATTTTGATCAAGATGTGCTAAGAAAAACTATTTCAATGAATTCCAAAATCTTTGGATGCTAATTTTGATAATTTATCCTGAAATTGATATTTTTTTAATTAAAAAAAACATATAGAAAATAATGGGGTTTTACTTAATAAAAATGACAACATTCTCCAACTTTTCAATCCCACACCAAAAATTCCCTTTTCTTTTTCAGCTTTTTTGTTACCCACCTTTTATCCCCCACTTTCACCTCTCTCACCAATCATCATCATCATAAAACATCTTCTTTTCTTGTGGTTTTGAACAAAAAGTTTCAATTATTATAAATAGGCAATATAAGAAATTAAAACAGAAATTTCGTAATGTGGAAGAACCTGAATTGTATATTTCTGCAAAAAGTAGATGATTCCTTCACCTGGCTGTGACTCTCTGATTATAACAGCGGGATGAGTTGGTGCCAAGTGTTCCAAGGGATTTGGGGGTTTAGACTTTGGAGAGAGAAAGAGAAAATGGAGTGCAGTGAGTCACCAGAAAGGAAGTCAGAGAAAAAGACTTGAAAATGAAAGAGGAGATAGAAATGTCAGCACTTCTGACTAAAGGCATTTAATATTATTTAAGACACTCACTCCCCCTCTTTTTCTTTTTTCAAATCAATTTAGACACTCACAATTTAATCTCCAAAGCCTTCAAATTTAATGTGGCTTTGAATTTTCATGATATGATTAAATTTACCCTAAATTATTATTTTAAACCTTTGCATTATATAGGAGTTTGATAAAAGATGTATAATGTAATTTCCGTTCAAATTAATATTGATTTTTATTTATTGAATCTTCTATAAAAATTTTAATGGTAGTACTTAATCTACATAGTTTTAAACGTTAAGATTTTTAAAAAAATTACATTAAATTAAATGAACTAAATTCTAACTTGTTTCAAACCAATTTTAAACATTTTAAAATATGTTAAATTGGATGTAATATAAAAGTGTGTAATAGATCACTTTTCAATCTTGTGTTCGATAGGTCGTTGATTATTCGTCTTTTTTAAAATAAAACATTATGAATTTTTTAATGCATAATTAAATTTGGTGTCAATAAGTAATTATGTTTTTGGAAAATTAAAAAAATATGTCGTACATGTCAATAATCTATTAAACATTAATTTCAAGGTTTTGTGAATTTATTCGACAATTTAAATAGTTTAGAAACTTATTCAATACAAAATTTCATAGATGTATTAAACACTCGATTAACTTCAATGATTAATTAGCCACAAACTTTAAACTTCTAGTTAAGCTTTGTTTTATTGAGTTTAGATTTAATTTGTTTAGTATGATTTCAAAATTTTCAATTTAGTTTTCATTTTCTAAGTTTAGTTTTATAGATTTGATAGTTTTAAGAGTTAGTTTTTGCATCACAAACCTTTTTTACTCCGTTTACAAACTCATTCAGTTTTCTTTCATCTTTTCACCCAACTATTATTATTATTATTATTATTATTATTATTATTATTATTAAGTCTAATAATAATTGAGCTGGTTAGATAAATTTTTATCTCTAACCTCCTTGTTAATAGTGTATACTTAGATTAGTTGAGGTAGATTAATTTCTGTTACTCAACCACCCTAAATTTTAATATAATTAACAAACACAACCAAATAAAAAGATACTAACTCGTTTACATAAATGAAAAGCATACCACACTATAAATTTGGGAAAACAATTTACAACCATATGAATTTAAATTGGTAAACAATTTACAGCCATATGAATTCTTTGTGAAGTTTAATCCAACTTTAATAACTTGATTGAAAATTATAAAATTGGGTCACATTTGATAACTATTTTGTTTACTTTTATTTTATTTTATTATTATTTTTTTTTTTGAAATTTATGCTTATTTTTCCGTGTTGGTAAACCTTTCACATCTCCTTAAAGACACATTTGAATTTTAAGTCAAATTTCAAAATAAAAATCAAGTTTTAGAAATTATTTATTTATTTTAGTTTTTAAATTTTGACCTAAATCTTGAATAATCATTTAAAAAGTAGGTAATAATGTAAAAAATCTACCAGTAGAAGAATATTTATAAGCTTAATCTTTAAAAATAAAAAATTAAAAGAATTATTTATCAAACAGGGCATTAGAGAACAGGTTATAAACTAAACTCATATGAAATACACATTTGTAAGATTGTGGAAACGAAATCAAACTCCTCGTCCAAACTCTTGGATGAAATTTGTTAATATCAAACATTAATTTTATTGTTTATAATAATAATTAGAGAAAAATTCGGTCCATAAATTTTGGGTCTAGTTTCTATTTAGTTCATAAGTTTAAAAATGTTACCCATTTAATTTTTAAGTTTTGAGCTTGGTTTCAAATTAGTCCATAAGTTTCAAAATTCTACAACTTTTCAATGATATTTGAATTTTACTTCAATTAGGTCCCTAGGTTCTAAGATTTACACTTTTAACCTTGATTTTCACTAAATACTCATTTTTTGTCTTTAGTGTTAATTTAGGTTAATAAATTAAAAATCGTTAAAATAATTATATAATTAATTTAAGTTTCACTATTTTTATTACTTTTAAAATTACATTTTATAATTATTTTTAAGTAATTAATAGAATTTGATTTTAATTATTGAAAATGAGTATTTAATGAAAAATTGAGGTTAGAAATATAAAATCTTAAAATTAAGAAACTAAATTGAAACAAAATTCAAATCTCAAGGAAAATTGTAACATTTTAAATTTTAGGGATTAAATTAAAACAAAACTCAAATGAATAACATTTTTAAATGTAGAGACCAAATAGAAACTAGAACTAAAACCTAGGATCAAAAAGGTATTATTCTCTAATAACTAATTAATAAAAAAAATGTCTTATGTGTTTTTCTGAAAATCAAGTGTATACATCCTAAATTTGTCTTGTTAATACTTTATTTCATGTTCAATGCCAACATTTTTTTTTTAATCTTAAGGAAAACCATTATTTTTAATAATTTAACTAAAATGAAAAGAAAAAGAAAGTATAGTAATATTTTGCATAGGAAAGAAGAGTCAAAGTCTTAAGATTAAGAGGACTTTGATTTTCCTTGAATTATGCAAAGATTCAAGTCAGTGGAGGTTCGTTGTCAACCAAAGCATGGGTTTGAATAATTATGAAGTTAGTAAAATAACATTACATCTTAATTATTCTCTATCAAAGACTTTTTATAATGTTGTAAGTAACATAACCTCTCTTGGAATGTTTTTGGTGATGCTTTGTTTGGTCAATATTTGTAGCCTTTGAAATTTCATCTTCACCCTTCCTCACATATTTTTTCAACACCTACACATTATTTTAATAATTAATAAAGTTGAGCTATATAGTATTCATAATAAACCATTTTTGCTTCTTTTTGTCATCTCCTTCATTTATTAATTGTGACTTTCTTTCATGTTAGTAATGAAATTAAGAGGTCCCTTCTCTTCTCCTTTCTTTATATGTTTGTACCATAATATGTTTAACATTAAAGAATTAAATTACCAAACCAAACTTGGGGCCTATTTACTTAATAGGGAAAATAAATCCCTCGCAACCGAAAAATTTATAAAACTATCATTATTGAATATTTTATGCTCTATTTAATAATTATTTTATTTTTTGTGTTTTGTTTTTAGAAAATTAAGTTTATCTCTCATTTTTTTTACTATAGTTTGCATCTTTCTTCGGTATATACAAAAAAAAAAATAATAATAAATTAAATTCTTAATCAAATTTTAAAAACAAAATAATATTTTTTTAGTTTTCAAAGTTTGACTTGGTTTTTTAAAACGTGGATAAAAAATAGATTATAAAACAAGAAACCTATAGGTAGAAGAAATGCTTGTAGACTTAATTTTCAAAAACGAAAAACAAGGAATCAAATAGTTACTAAATGAGATCTTAATGTGTTGAGGGTAAATTTAAACCTAACGAAATAAATAAAAAATAAGAAAAAAAAATGAATTTAATCTTAATAGGGTTAAGTTAAACCCTATATCAAATTTCCTATAAATAAATTTGACATCAAATAATAAAATTTCTACAATGTAGCTGCCACATTAAATAATTCCCCTAAATTGAAGACTATGATCCATAGACTTTAATGCAACAAATTCAATATTTTATATATATAAAAAATAAAATTAAAAAAAAGAAAAGAAAAGAAAATGGTTGCACTTATACTCCAAATACAACCAAAACGTAGCTCTCATTTCTCTGCCTCAATTTTCTTAGCAATAAATGGTGGCCCATTAACCCCCCTAAAAAAACACCCTTTTTAATAGATTCAGCTTGGTAGGTAATATTTAATTCACAATAACTCCTTTTTCCCCCCTCCTTTTTAAATAAATTTTCTTAAACGAAAAAGGAAAAAAGAAAAATCAATCCTCCTCCTTTGACTCTACATTAAGTTTTTCTGCCTTCCATTTGAAAATTTTATACAATTTCTGATTTTTAAAAGACAGTGACAACTAGATAAAATATTATTTCCCTTGTTTACTGAGAAATTGAGAATAATTCTGACTATAATGCCATTAATTTTAAAATTATTTTCTAAAACTTAGCCTTTTTTTAAAAATTAAAAAAAAAAAAAAAACACAATACGTGTGTTTACTTGTTTAGGAAGTGGAAGCTTCCAAACCGTGGTTGGTTTATAACATAAATAATACTTTACCGCTCCCCTACGCATTAGACCTGCAAATTCAATTTTCAAAATTATATAATTTATGCAAAAGTCCAATTGTAAAAAAAAGTTGCCTGCCTTTTTCGTTATTTGGCAAAAGGAAAAATTCTCTGACTTTGCTTTCATTTAAAGATACATTACAAAATTAGCCCCTTTAGTTTAGCTATGATTTTGTTTTGGTCTCCTAGTTTATGAACGGCCGAATTTAGCCCTTATATTTCTTTCTGTTTGTTTTCAATTTGATTCCTTTAAATTTGGAAGTTTTAATTTTAGTTTTTATAATTTGATGAGGCTTTGTTTAGAGCTATGGTAAATTTTAAAATAATAATTGTCCAACTAACTTTTTTTTTTTTTTTTTTTTAAATAGTGTTCGGTAAAGATAATTTTGATCTAAAAAGTTAAATTAATACTAAATTATTGTTGACTAAAAGTAAGTACATTTCAATTATTATATTTAATTTTCATTTTATTATAAGATAATTATTTAAAATTTTATATAGTTTTGTATGGCAACTTGCAAGTAGTTTTTCAATACAAAGTATTTGATAAATGTTTATAAAAATTAATTATTATTTAAAAGAAAAGATACAAATGGAAGGACAGATTTAGAATCTTTTAAAATTTACTGAAAAACATGCTAGATTTTTAAGAAATTGATTTCAAAAACTACTAATAGATTGCACCTGCGATTAAAGTGGTTGTAGATCCATTAATAAATGATCTTGACTATTCATTAAATACTCATTGAAATTAATATCTATTAATTAATTTAAAATAATTAAGAAGTAAAATTTTAAACTTAATTTTATTATTGATAAAAAATAAAAAAATTAATTAATCAAAATTCTTTTAATTTTTTCTTAAAAATTAATAAAGAAAAAAATGAGTATTTTGTGAAAAGAATCGAGATTATAAGTGTGAATCATGAAATTTAAGAACAAAATTGAAACCAAACAGTAAAATTATAAATTAAATTGAAATCAACCTACAAAATTTAAGATTTTATTTTGAAACTAGGACAAAATAAAAAAAGTCTAAGAATCAAAAAACTAATTTTCGCTTTTAAGATTTATAGAATATAGATATATACTAATTTTGTAAGTTAAGCATAATTTTATTGTTGACGGAAGGGGAGTAGAGGTTCTTTTCTTCGGATTTCAGTTTGGTTTTTAGTAATAATACACAACAACCACACTAGTAAATCTAGTGGTAGTTTTGTAATTTTTGGAAAAATGAGGCCTCAATATTCTCCCAAAAAAATCAAAATTCTTATTCTGAATAACAATTGAAAAAAAAGGAGTTAACGAGTTTTCACTCTCACCGTCTTCTCCATCTCTCCAACCTCACTGATTCCTAAAATCCCAAACAAAGCAATCCAAATGCCCAAAGCTTCTCTCTTCTCTCCAATAGTTAGCTCTTTCCATTGCTGCCTTCCATTTCCCTTCTCCTTCTTCATGACTTAACCGGCACTCTATGAGCTCCGGTACATTCCCCAATGGGTTGCGTTCTTGGCAGACAAGCCGCCGACGCTCACATGGGCGCATCCGGACCTTTCCGTCGCCGCCGGACCACGGATCACCTCTCTCGTATCGACGGAGTTAATGGCGACAGAGTTAAGAAACACACGACCTCGTTGGAAAACCAGGGAGTTCGGCAGGACGTAGATTCCTTCTCCGTAGAGCGCCGGAGGCCTTCGCCGGGTCTTTGCCAGAGGAATGAGCAAGGCTGGCCGTCGTGGCTTCTGGCGGTCGCTGGCGAGGTGATCCAAGGATGGACGCCTCGTCGAGCTAATACTTTTGAAAAGCTTGCTAAGGTATGCCACGTGGTCGTGATCATTTTTTTTCACTTTTTGTTTTTTGTTTTTGTCTTGATTCAGTAAGTTGTAGAAAGTTTGTGTGAGTTTTTTGGTTCTTGGTGATTCAGATTGGGCAAGGGACGTATAGCAATGTGTACAAGGCGAGGGATCTTATTACTGGGAAAATTGTTGCTCTGAAGAAGGTTAGGTTTGATAATTTGGAACCGGAGAGCGTAAGGTTTATGGCCAGAGAGATTTTGGTCCTTAAACGCCTCGATCATCCCAATGTGCTTAAGCTTGAAGGCTTAGTTACTTCGAGAATGTCGTGTAGTCTTTACTTAGTGTTCGAGTATATGGAACATGACCTCGCCGGACTTGCTGCCGGTCAAGGAGTCAAGTTCACGGAGCCTCAGGTATCTATTCCAATTAATGCAGATTGAGACTAATATTGGCTGAACCTGCGCATTTTGTTGTGTTTTGAGTATGAATTTCGGTGTTGCCTTATTGTAATTGATAATTTTCCGGCGGATTTTCCTTAGGTTTTGAGTTGATGTTCTGGCCTGCTCTGGCTGGCTTTTCTTTTGTTTTCCTTTTCGCACTTTAATTGCTCTGAGTCTCGATGTTACTGCAAAGGCGAGCCACTTGGATTTTTTTTGCCCTTTTTCTTCCTTTTGTCTTCTTCCCCTAAAAAAGCGAATTTAGCAGGTTTCCTGCCTAATTTCATGCTCTTAACTTCATTAAGCTACAAGAAGATCGAAGAGATATATAAAGTAAATTTCTGCATTAGTAAATATTGTCCTGTAGTTAATTTGGTTTTGGTTGGATTAGATATAAACATGTTCTTAGTTTCTTCGACATCTTTGTGCATTTGGATTCAGATATTTCCTCCGGGTTCTCTGTACATAAAAAAGAAGGGACTCAACAGATTTTTCCACGTTGTACTAATATTTGGCTGAATTCCATTCAACAAGCATAAAACTCACTTATGACATGATAAATTTTATACTTTCAGAATTGCAAATTCTGTCGCTTGTTGAAAAGAAAATAAGAAACAAGATTGCTTGTGTCCCTTTAGTTTTTGTTATTTATTGTCTCCTAATGTCTAAAGGAATAGTTATATTTCAAAATTGGTGGTTGTTAAATGAAGGGATCTAAGATGATTAGGGTCAGAAAATCCCTAGTTCAAGTAGATCTTTTCGAAACTTCTCCAAGTAGTATACTGTATGCTAATGCATTCTCTGAGGTTTCTTTAAAAAGTTGGTGTAGTTGTTTGCATACGAGGATAGCTACTTATGGCATTTGTCACATGGAGAATGTCGAAAACATGAAAAGATTGGCTGTAACTTTTCTACCAGGTCAAATGCTATATGAAGCAACTATTGTCCGGGCTTGAGCACTGTCACAACCGAGGTGTATTGCATCGTGATATAAAAGGTTCCAATTTGCTAATTGATAACGAAGGAATACTGAAAATAGCTGATTTTGGGTTGGCTACTTTCTTTGATCCTGAACAGAACCAGCACATGACTAGTCGAGTAGTAACCCTTTGGTACCGTCCTCCTGAATTATTACTTGGAGCGACTCTTTATGGTATAGGGGTTGATCTTTGGAGTGCTGGCTGCATCTTGGCCGAGCTGCTTGCTGGGAGGCCAATCATGCCAGGAAGGACAGAGGTATCCTTACTTCTATCTCTCTATTCCTCCTCACCTATCTTATTTTGTAACATTTTTCTTTGGTGCTTACTATATTGTACGTGTCTCTGAAGAACTAAATTGGCCGATCCACTAAATATGATGCTATTGATTATTGAGCCCTTAGTGATTCTGAAAAATAATTGATTTGTCCACAAATATGTAATGAATTTATGCATTAGCTGTTGCATGTTATTTCAATAATTTAAATCCTTTTTCATGTGTAAATATTAAGAAAATGCTTGATATTTCAATCATTTGAATTCTTTATCATATAAAATGGGCATGTTATTATGAGACCAGACGACAGTGATGTGTACTCAAAAAAAAAAAAAAAATGACGTCACTGATTTTATGCATTGCTTACATTTTTATCTCCCAATTTCAGTTCATAATGCAGCTGTGTAAGAGTCTATTCCAACATTTATTTCTAGTTTTCCTCAGTTTATTCTGCCTTAACAAGATATTTCTTTGTTCATCCTGAGCTGATGCATCATCACTGTGTGAAGTTGATCCTGGATAACTTTTTCTATTAGGTTGAACAACTTCATAAGATATTTAAATTATGTGGTTCTCCAACTGAGGATTACTGGAAGAAGTACAAATTGCCGAATGCAACTCTATTTAAACCCCAACAACCATACAAACGCTGCATTGCGGAAATGTTCAAAGATTTTCCATCTTCTTCTTTACCTCTAATTGAATCTCTCCTTTCAATGGACCCCGATGGGCGAGGTACTGCCACTGCTGCTTTGAATAGCGAAGTGAGTAATTTTGTCTCATAGCATGGCTTATGTGAAAATAAAAGTGTCTAATTTTGCATAAAACAATATATTTAATCTTTCTGATTACAGTTCTTTAGTACCGAGCCTCTTGCTTGTGAACCGTCAAGTCTACCAAAATATCCTCCTAGCAAAGAATTGGATGTAAAGTTGAGAGATGAGGAAGCTAGAAGGTTTTTCCCCCTTCCCCTTGCTCTTGTTTCGATCATCTAGATTAGTCCTGGTGTCTAAACAAGCAATGTACACTTCCATTTCAGGCAAAGAGGTCTAAGTGGGAAAGCAACAGCTGTTGATGGTGGTGGCAGGAGAGTAAGGGTACGGGATCGCATTGGTCGAGCTGTACCGGCTCCTGAAGCTAATGCAGAGATACAAGCAAACTTAGATGTAAGTCGAACTTGTTTATCCTCCTCCCTACATTTCGACCTTTTGATACTTGATTAACGAATGTCTGTACTCTGTTATTCAGAGGTGGAGAAATGTGACAAATGCAAATGGTAAGAGCAAAAGCGAGAAGTTTCCCCCACCTCATCAAGATGGGGCACTGGGGTACCCGCCACATGAGACATCCCAGAGGGGCCAGCTATCATTTGGGGCAGTTGATACTTCATTCAGCTCCTCCATTTTTAGTTCAAAGTCTGGATCTGTTAAAAGTTCAGCAGCTCCCGGGGGACCTTCTCGGAGGAAGAAAGCGGATAAAGATAACCCCTCAATGTCTTCATCTCGAAAATTCATCCGTGCATTGAAGCCATCAATCGGGTTATCAATGGATCTGTTGTTTAGGAGTAAATAAAAGAAAGATACATATCTTGAGTTTTTGAGATGCCAAATCTGAAATAGAGAAGAATGTATAAAAACGGTTAATTTCTTTAGTCCAAAATCAAATTCTTCCCCATCTCAGCTTGGTACATAATCTACAGGGTAGAAGTAGAAGAAAGCCAGAGGAGATTTCTGTATATTCTACAAAATGGGACTGCAAATGGCCTCATTTTGTTGTGCCTTTTAGTAATATCATAATTGTCATTATTTTTGGGTAGCATGTACTGCTTCTTACGGACATTGGAAATTATATTCTTATGAAAATCTTGAGAAACTTTTGACCCTAATGCATGCATCCATATGAAGTTGAATTTTATGAAAATGCTATTGGGTTTTGGCAAAATATTAAAAGTGCAGTTTGTCCCACATCGGTTAAATTGAAGAATGCGGATGGGTTCCAAGCCTATAAAAGAGCCTATGCCTCTAATTTCAAGTCGTCCCAATTAGAAACACTTTAAGCACAGTGTGCTAATTCTAATTAAATTCCTTTTGTATTCTCTAGTTGGAGAGTGGAAAAAAGGTGTGAGTAGTTAAAAGCTTTAAGAGAGTGCTCTTGTAATTAGGATCGTCCGAGTTGGTAGTTTTCCATATAAATTCTTGTGTTTTCAGTTTTATTGCTTTCTTTTAATTTTTTTGTTATTTTTCTGCTTATTCTTGTGGTAAAAGTGGGAGGTTTTTTCCAACAAGTGGTATCAGAGCGTTAGGTTCGTGTAAATAGTGAGAGTTGTTTACTATTTACTAATTTGCTAGGAGTGAAGTAGATGTGTGTCAAGTTTTATGAGTTTAATAAAGTTTGATGTGGAGAAATTTGATGGAAGGATCAATTTCGGCTTGTGGCAAGTGCAAGTCAAGGATGTGTTGATGCAATATGGATTACACAAGTGTATGTTAAGCGGTGATGGTGTTTCAGTGCAGTTCCGAAGTGATTCCAGCATAGGTTTAAAAAGGAGAGTCTTTGAGCAGAAGATAGGCTGGGCATATAGACAATCTGGGCACATGAAAATTGAAAAAGATAGAATTCATCCTCATGGTATGTTCGCTTTACCATGATAGAGGATGTGATGTTAGCGGTTCTACAAGTTTGCACATAGGCATTAACTTGGCAAGCTGTCTGGTGGGAGTTATGTCTATGGCTAAAGGACTTCCAGGTGAGCCAAGTAGGTGAAAGTTGCACCATGAATATCAGCAAAGTTTGTTGACATGTGACGAAAAAGGAAAAAAGGAAAATCTTGACGAAAAAGGAAAAAAGGAAAATCTTGAGAGGTGATATTCTGAATGGTCTACTTTTTATGGTGAAGTAGGTTATAGTTATTTTATTTGAGAATTATGATTGTCGGCGAAGACAATGGATGTTGTAGATTCTTCAAATATCTTGCCAAGGTGGAATTTGTTGCGTTTTGGCAAAATATTAGAAGTGTAGTTTGTCCATCAGTTAAATTGAAGAATGGGGATGGGCTCCAAACTTATAAAAGAAGTTTATGCCTCTAGTTTCAAGTCGTCCTAGTTAGAAACACTTTACGCATAGTGTGCTAACGCTATTTAAATTTCTTTTATATTTTCTAGTTGGAGAGTGGGAAAAAGGTGTGAGTAGTTAAAAGCTTTGAGAGAATGCTCTTGTAGAGAGTTGTTCTGTGTGATTGTAACAAATTTTCACATAGTTGATTTCTTTCTGATGGGCTATGGTTTTTCTCCGAGTTGGTGGTTTTCCACGTAAATTCTTATGCTTTCAGTTTTACTACTTTCTTTTAATTTCTCTGTTATTTTTCTGCTTATTCCTGCAGTTAAAGTGGGAGGTTTTTTCTCCAACAAATGCTTCTTCCAATTGGTGAAAAAATTGACTTTGAGGTGCTTCCACCAAATAATGCAAGCTATCTGACAGTAAAAACAAGGTTTTCTTCTTCTACTACTATATATATATCTATAACTTGAGAAGCAGTAAAAAAACAAAGGGTTGTTCTTGCAAAAAGAATCTTCATAAATAAAACATCTAAAAATTTTGATTAGCTTAAAAGTTAATTTGGAAGAAGCCTCAGAAGGATATATTATTAAAAACAACTTAGATTAAGTTTTTCTTTTAGAAGCATTTTTTATCTTCTAAAATAATTTAAGAAACTATACTAAATGCAGTTGACATTATTGATGTTTCCATTGATATTTGTAGTAGGTTATTCAGGGGATCCTTTTCTATTCCTCATCCTTTTATTCAGAAAACATTGCTAATTAGTTCAGAAGTGAAGAGTTGAACTTTTTAGGAAAATAAAAAGATATTAAGAAACAACAATAATTTTGAAAACTAAATAAAAGCGATGAATAATTCCTTTGAAAGCTAAGACCCGTTTGGTAATCATTTCATTTTTTATTTTTTTGTTTTTGAAAATTAAGCCTTTAGACATTACTTCTACTTTCAAATTTCTTCATTTGTTATCTACTTTTTACCAATGATTTAAAAAACCAAGTCAAAATTTGAAAACTATAAAAAAGTAGTTTTTAAAAAAGTTTGTATTTGTTTTTGGAATTTAGCTAAGAATTCAACCATTGTACTTAGGAAAGATGCATATTGAAAAAGTGATAGGATGACTCTTCAATCTAAATACGGATGTTAAATGGAAAGAACTGACAAGCATTATAACAACAATAAACTAACATCAAGAAAAATAAGTAAAGGCACACAGAGTTTGTTAATCCAGTTCACGATAAACTACCTACATCTAGGGGTAGTGTGCTCCGCAAAGATAATCTACTAATATTAATAAGTCAAACATTTACAACGTTGTACTTATCAGTAAAGTAATGACTTTTATAATGACTCAAGTAGAGCCTAACTTGATGAACACCTAGTCTCCCCCTAGAAACGAGGCTCCCTCTCTAAATGAACTCAGGCTCCCCCATAATTGTAGAATATTAGTAGTTGACACTTCGACACTCTGTAATATAAGAGACTGTCTTTCTTCTTGAAGTTATCTTTCGAATCATTTGTCACCTTAGGCTCCCCCTGAAATGGAGAACTCCTCATCAAGCGATAGTTTTAGGCTCCACTTAAAACTGAGAATCCTTTCTCTGAATTAAAGTCTCAAGCTACCATTAAGACCGAGAATGCCTTTTCTATAATGAAGTCTTAGGCTCCCCTAAGACTGAAAATCCCTTTCCAAAAAGAAGTCTTAGGCTCCCCCTAAGACTGAAATTATCTTTAATATTTTACACTCATTAATCGATGAATTTGCACAGTGAAATGCAGTAAATAATGATCACAACACTATGTTGCACAGATTGGCCACAAGAACAAAGAACTTTCTCATGATGATCAAATGTAGTCGCACATCTAAAAATAAATTCTTCAAAATATTCAATCATCACGACCAAACCTAGCAAGGGCACAAAATATTTAATAAATAATTCCTTTGGAAAATGAAACATCCTAAAAACGAATTCGACAGGCCATAAAGAAGAAAAGAATCTAGAAAATAAAATCTGCTGAATTTTTCAAATAAAAAAAGTCTGGACAGAAGGAATGACACTTGTTACATCAATAGTTAAAGAAACTTCTGTGAAACATGCAAACGGCCAGAACCATAGCACCTTGCCTTAAATAAATATATAGCCAATCTTAAAACTTTAACAAACTCCCTCTTTGGCAAATATATTTTTGAAGGCAAAGCAAAAAAGCATAGCAACAAAATTAACCGAAGCTCGATTTCAAATAACAAGAAGTCCAGAAGAACATATAGTAAAAAACAAACCAAAGTACAGATGTCTAGAGAAATTATAAGTACAGACCGAACAAATCAACAAAAAAAAAAAAAAAAAGAAAAGAAAAGAAAAAACAAATTTCAACAGCACCACCAACCAAAACAACCAACCAAGTCTGCTCTCCCCCTTTCTGCCAACAAAAATGAATTAGCCCATCCTCGAGAGGAAGAAACATCATCAGATTTGGAGACAACTTCCCTCATTACACTAAGTACGTCATCAATTTCCACTTGGTGTTCTTGAAGCTTCTGAATAAGCTTGACAACATCATGAGATTCAAAAGATAGTAATTGTAAGATACGACTGTCAAAGGAGGATTCGATAATAGCCAAGCTTGGACCATCCATCTAGCCTATACGATTGGAAGCAGCAATGTCAGCAAAGTGGTGGAACTGAAACAACTTGTGGTTAAGAGAGATCAGTGAAAAAGAGGCCCAACAAGTTCTATAATATAAATAAGATTAGGTTTTTATGATAACAAGATACCACAAATCAACCTTGGATAACAGATAAGCAACTGGAGAGCTTGAGAGATAATGTGACTCTTTATTTGATTCAGGACAAAAACACCATAGTTGAACTTAGGAACCATGAGAGGAAATAAATATTTGAATGCGATTCAAATATTAATTATGTGAATTGGATTCATATAATTAAATTTAATATAAATGAGATTTATATTAAATGTCGTTGGTGAGATAATAGAAAATATAGGTTATATAATATTTGATACAATATAGAAACTATAGGTTATGTATATTATATTTGATATAACATATAGTTTAATATATATTATATGATAAGGTAGTTATCATATAAATATATATTAAATCATTTATTAAAATAAATTATTTTAATTTAATTTATTTTTGGGTTTTTTTATAAACATAGAAAAATGAACCAAAATATAGCAAAATTTTAAAACTATCAACGATAGATGCTGATAGACACCGATAGACTTCTATCAGTGTCTATCAGTGACATTGATAGACATTGATAGAAGTTTATCAGTGTCTATCAATGTCTATCATTGACAATTCTAAAATTTTGTCATATCTTATAAATATTTTCAACACTTTTACCATTTGAAATAATTTTCCTTTATTTTTTATTTGAAAAATCATTTTGAGACTCCTTCCCCTCTTTTCTCTCCAATACGTATTAGTGGGGTTGATGTTTTGATCTTCTTCCCATTTTCATTATATTGTTCACAGAGAGACTAACACAAAAAAAGTGCTAAGTTTTTTTTTTGTTTTCTTTCTCGATCTTCATCTCCTCTTATCTCTCTCAATTCCCTATTCCAAAATAGCCAGAGCACACAATCCTTCTAGATTCTTACCTAGAGAATACAGTAGTTTCATTCTGGTGGTGTCTTTCGATTCGAGGGTTTTTACAGTTGAAGAACAGTCTTCGAAGGTAAGGGTTTCTGAAACCCATTTTTTTTTTTCTATTTTGTAATTTTATTTTTGAGCATGCTGTAAATTATTTTTAGATGCATAGTTTCTAGTTATTTGCTTTAAATTTATGATTCTGTAAATTTTGAGTTTGGGTTCGATCCCGTGTTTCACTCAAGGACCTTCAATGATTCCAACAATAACTTCTCGGTGAAATAACTCACCCCTTTAGCTTAATCGTAGAATCACATTGAAGATAGAAAGTTTCTCTTCTTTTGGAAGAACACACTAATCTATCACACTTTGAAGAAGAACTTTATAGAAAATTCCTTTGTGAAGTTGTTCTTCCCTTTTCCAAAAGTAAGATTCCAACATCTTAATTCTTGCTGGAGAATAGCAAGGTTTCCAAGTGGTGGTGTTCTTGTTTGTGGCTATTCATGAGATCGTGAAAAAGGAGTTCTTGAAGAAAGTCTTCAAGGAGATTGTGTAAAGGAAAGCATTGAAGAAGGTCTTCAAGTGTATGTTTTCTTCCATGTACACATGCTTATTAATTTATGTTTATCATGTTCTATATGTTTTCACTATTTTTTCTCGATTTCCAAAATGAATTTCAAAAGCACAAGTGTTCATGCGCTTTCGCTAAGAAATTCGATTCCTTCACTACTGTCTTCAAACTCATCATCAGATAGAGTTAAAACATAATTTTTACCCTACTTCTTTAAGAAATTATATTACTTAAAAGTGCCTATAGCCTTCACACTCTCTGCATTTGAAGGACTTTTCTTTTTGAAAATTTAAGGCCCCTAGCTTGTCAGTTTCCTTCCTACTAGTTTGAATTCTGATTTGTTTAAGAGGCATAGAGCCACCAAACTTATTGTTTTTAGAATTAAAATCGTATGGATTCTTTCCAAATCGTTTGAGAACACAATTTAATTGTTTTAAAAGCAATGAAATTGATTCAACAAGGGAATCCTCAGACTCTCTATCAGGATCATCATGCTCAACATCAACTGAGGATTGTAAAACAATTTCCTTCTTCTTCTTCTCGGACTTTTTAGAAGCCAAATGGTCGATCCACTTTCAAAGATGTTATGTCTTGAACCTCCTCGATGGCAGTAACTTTCATATCAAATTTCTTAGGTAGATAGATACCTAATCACTTTTCGGACAAGTCTTTCTCCAAGAGCAAAGGCTCATTTGCAATGTCCAGTAACCGAATATTGAATTCAACAATACATTCATCATCATGCATTTCAAGATTCTCGAACTTTGAAGTTAACAACTATAGTCTTGACATTTTAACTTTTGAAGTTCCCTCATGGGCAACAGATAAAATATCTCATGCCTCTTTAGTAGAAACACATGTATTAATCAACTTGAATATGTTGTGATCAACACCATTATAGATGCCATTCAATGCTCAAGAATTCCCTAATGATGCTTCATCTTCATCTTTTGTCCATTGTAATTCATGCTTCAAGAACTCCTTTCCATCATCAGATTTGATGGTTGGATGTGACCAAACAATGACTACAACCTTCAATGTTTTACTTTTAATTGGCTTCAGAAAAGCAGTCATTCGTGCTTTCTAATATGAATAGTTTGTTCCATCCAGAATAGGGGGACGAGTAACAAAGCCACCTTCTTTGATCTTGTTCATGATTGAAGCACCTGAGATAAAGGTGACTCGTTCTGATACCAATTGAAAAAGTAATAGAATGACTAGTTACTCGAAATACGGATGTTAAATAGAAATCACTGACAAGCACTCTAACAACAATAAACTAACAGCAAAAGAAACAAGTAAAGGTAGACGAAGTTTGTTAACTCAGTTCGGTGATAAACTACCGACGTTTGAGGGCTAATGTGTGTTGGGATTGATGCTCTAAATCTTGTACGTCTCTATAATTTGTAAATATTGTATGAACAAACTCTTATGTGATTAATAATATATGATATTTTTTTTCACGTTGTCTATAAAACATGTGATATTTTAGTTGCATTAACCACAAACCAATAAACTAACATCCAAGGTTATCATTGTAACTTAAACATGTATGTGGAGACATACATGTGGATCATGTTTAAGTGATAAACTAAATGATCTGTAGTATATGGATAAGACCGAGTACCTTATCCTGGTGACACTACGAGTATGACCCACTTTGTAGATGTTACAATTGTTGTAAAGTGCTACAAATGATCTAATCCTTATCATTCATGTATTAGACATGTGAGCGGGGATATTTTATACAAAGGAGTTTGTATAAGACTGGACCACGAAATGTTTAGTCTCATTATATAACATCGTTCATAATAGAGACTTTCATTTCACGAGGATGACCATAGGTAAGTTGGTAACATGACCTAAATCCTAAGTGAATTGTGAACTCCTATCTATGAGGGCGATCCTTTGATTTGTATGGATGAGAGTGGCCAAATCGCCAACTCAACAAGCCTACCATTTTGGAGATTCTTCTGATTAGGGAGTTGGAAACACAACTACACAAGATGGAATTCACTCTTTCCCTGAAGTAGGGGTAAGTAGATAAATTGCTCCCTTAAGGGCTGATTCCGAGTTTTAAACAATGTGGTGCCACACCCTCTCCTAGCCTAAGAGGGGTTTAGTCATAGTAAGACTATGATCTATTGTTCATTAGAGGGATCAATAGTACTTAAGGAGTTAGATGTAACTATAGAGGCAAAACGGTAATTTGGCCTAGTTGTACTTACGAGCAATTTGTGAAGGGTCATCGTACTGTTGATTGGTTATATCCAATGGACATAGAAATATATCTGTAGTGCGAAGAGTGCAGCTATCAGTCTTGAGTGGAGTGCTTGACAGTTAACAGATGGTGGATAATATAATTAAAGAGTTTAATTAATTATTCACGTACTATTGGAACTTCAAGCTATAGGTCCATAAGGCCCCCTTGGTAGCTCAAAAGAATTTAGTTGAGAATTAGTTTTTGGGTTAATATGAATTGTTCAAATTAATAAGATATAATTAAATTGATCCAATTATATATGATATAATTGTTATAACGGATTTGATACATTATAGTTTATTTGGAGGAAATAAATATTTGAATGAGATTCAAATATATTTTCTATGAATGTGATTCATAGTTGTTAAATTTGATATAAATATAATTTATATTAAATGCCATAAAATAGAGAAAAGAAACTATAGTTTATATTGTATATGATACAATATTAAAACTATAGGTTATTTGTTATATTTGATATAACATATAGTTTAATATAAATATAATATGATAAGCTAGTTATCATATTTATTTATATTATTTTATTATTTTGAATAATAAATTTCTATTTTCTCTCCAACCATCTTAATGTGTGGTTATTGGTTTTGTAGCAAAAAGGAATAAAAAGAAAAATTAGTTTTTTCTTCTTCTACTTGACAAAAGGCTTCTACACGATAGATAATTTTTTACTATACGATTGAGCTTTTCCTATAAACGTTATGTGTTCTTCAATCTTCTTCCTCCTCCAAACTCAAATAAACCCTCTTAACCAAAGTAGTCAGAGCCCAACGCTCCTGGGTCCTCACCTTGAGAATACCAAAGGCTCGCCATGGTAGTATCTCTGTTTGGTTCGTGAAATTCTTGAAGAATGTCTTCAAGTTTTTGTTGAGTTCGAGGCTCGTGACCGTTCGAGGGATTTACACGAAGAAATGTTCTTCAAAGGTGATATCTTTTGATTCTTTTTCTTGTTCTGGCATGCATAATTTATATTGAATGCATATCTTGAATGTTTACTGTAAATTTAGTTTTCAATAAAAATGGAATTTGGACAATCCGCTTCCAGGATCTCTTGTAAATTGAGTTCCTTCAGTGTGCTCAGGAAAGATAATCCACCAATATTAATAAATCAAATATTTACAATGTAGTACTTATTTGTAAAGTAACGACTTTTATAGTGATTCACGTAGAGCCTAACTTGATCAACACCTAGGCTCCCCTTAAATGCAAGACTCCCTCTCTAAATGAACTCAGGCTCCCTCTAAGTTGTAGAATATTAATAGTTGACACTTCGACACTCCGTAGTGTAAGAGACTCTTTTTTTTTTTTTTTTTTTTTTTTTTTTAAGTTATCATTCCAATAACTTGTCACCTTAGGTTCCCCCCTAAATCTGAGAATCCCTTCTCTGAATTAAAGTCTCAAGCTTCCCTTAAGGTCGAAAATCCCTTCTCTATAATGAAGCCTTAAGCTCCCCATAAGACCTAAATCCCTTCTCTAGAAAGAAGTCTTAGGCTCCCCTTAAGGTTGAAATTATCTTCAATGTTTTACACTTATCAGTTGATGAATTTGCACAACAAAATACAGTGTGTGAAGATTAAAACACTATGTTGCACAGATCGACCACCAAGAGCAAAGACACTTTCTCAAGATGATCAAAAGTCATCGCACACCAGAAAAATAAATTCTTCAAAACATTCAATCATCACGACCAACCCTAACAAGGACACAAAACCTTCAATAAATAATTCCTTTGGAAAAGGAAAACATCCCGAAAAAGAATTCGATAGGCCACAAAGAAGGAACGAATCCAAAAAATAAAATTTGCTAAATTTTCCAGATAAGGAAAGTCTAGACAGCAAGAATGCGCTTGTTACATCAATAACTGAGATAACTTCTATGACATCATGCAAACGACCAGAACCATAACACCCTGCTTAAATATATAGCTAATCTTAAAATTCTAGTACAAATCATTGTAAGAAATGAGAAAAAAATATGCTTAATTTAAAAAAAAAAGAAAAAATAATGAAATAGTTATCCAATGAAACCTAAATAATTTATAATTTCTTAATGTAAAAACTAGAATTAGCGACTTTAAAATTAGAAAAGAAGGTGGATCTTATAGGATGAACCCAATGCCAAGTCATGATTGACATAGCCCAAAAGTGTGATTCAGTCTCATGATCCAAAAATTGTCCCTTACAACTTGGATAAGTCGCTTTATATATTTATAACACATCCTTCTCATTTCATTGATTTATATTTAGCTGCTTGCTTGATAGCTTAATTTAAAACCGAAACAACTAAGTGTAGCTTAACCTGCATCTAATTCCATACTTCTCTTTCATTTACACAAAAAAAGTCATATAATTATTTTTTATTAGACAACTATTTGAATTGTACAAAGGTAGATGAAACTCAGGTGCATCTAAATTTTTCTCAATTTAAAATGAGTAAACTTAGATGTCTCAAATGAAACTGTTATGACAAAAACAAAATCAAGAGACCTCCAATATTTCCAAATTGCGATATTGTCTATTTTGAACATATACTCTCATGACTTTTCTTTTGACTTTTAAATTATACCATGGAAGATAGTTGTCCTATCTTATAAATCTATGATCTTTTTCATATCTAGCCAATATAGAATTTTGATTGCATTTCTAAGTGAAACCTTAGGCTTATTATCGAAAGAGTCTTGTAAAACAGAATTGATAAAACTATTTCCTCCTATTTCACTCTATTAACTTGTACATATCACTTAAACAGAGCAAAATGATGTCAATATTTATAAACCATTGAATTAATGTTCTTTTAACATGAAAATTGGAAATTATTATGTGAAAGTGGAAGGATAGTAATTCTGGTTGGTGTAGAGCAGAGGATGGGACAAAAACAGCGAGAGATGAGATTTTGGAAGAGAAGAAATCTCATCCGTCCATCTCCATTTCTGGATGTAAATGTACTAAAACAACAACTCACAAAACAAGAAAACAATGTTGTTTCAATGACTAAAGTTTGTCGGCTCAAATTGTCATTCAGGTCACCATGAATTACATGTAATCTTTAATCAATTTTGCCCCACAAAAACCTCTAAAAGATTCGAGGTAAATATCAATTTAAGCTTTTAAAATTATAAATTTAATTCTTAAAACTTCGAAGTTTTTAAAATTTATGGATCTATACAGTATTTAGAATTTATAATTCTATTGGATAGGACCCAAATAATATATCAACAACCCACTAGAATCACCTTTAAATCACCTTTAAGACAATCAATTAAGCAATTGAATTTCAATACACCACAAATTAACCACCAAACAATCAATCAATGATGAACAACAATAAACCATAAAATTTTGGCAAACTAAAAGAAAATAACACACATGAATTATATCTAGAGAGCCCATTGGATATAAAGAGTAAGAACCACGAGATTTGTGAGGAGTTCACCCTTTTCAACTTCTCCTATTATGATAAAATTGAGGGAAAAAGAACCCAAATCAATCACACAAAGATTCACAGTCGACCAATACTTTTATACATAAGAGATCAACGCTTGAGAGATAAAAGAATGAAAAATATCACCCAATTTTATAGATTCTATTCAACAGCAACTACGGACAAACTAGAGGTAAAAAGATGATCCAACCATTCAAAAGGAGACCCAATGTGTTTCCAACAGGCTGATCAAAATTCAGCATGATCCAACATTTAAAACTCTGAAAATCGACAACTTTGTAGAAGCCCTGAAAAACTGAACTGCACTCTCCATTTGTTTCTCTCCATTTTCTGTATTTTTTTTTTCACTCTCATCTTCATTAGGTCATATCCATATCACAGAAAAGAAAAGTTAGAGCTTTCAACATGGGCCAATAAAAAATTTTGTGATTCATATGAACTTAACTAAAAAGAAAAAAGGCTAAATATATGAGTTAGACTCTAATGTTACATTTTTTTTATAATTAAATTTGGTACGTTTTAACATTTTTGGATTTACCTCATGTTAAAATTGGCTAGCCCAAGTGACAAAAATGAATTAGTGAAAATTGAGAAGAGGGAGAAGGTCATTTAGAGTCGTTTGTTTGGTGGGAATCCAAGATTCTCAAAAGAGTGACATCTTAATTATTACGTTTGTTTTGAGGAAATATAAGATGTCCGAGCATTTGAAGAGATTTTTGGACATCAAAGAATGCCATTACAGAGGGCATTTCGAGATGTTGAATGCCCTCCTGAAATATAGATTTTTAGGATCTCATGTTGAGGACATCCACATTTGACTTTTTTAACCCTCCTTTTTTTTTATTTATATTATATATCACAATTCTTCTTTGTTTTCACTTTATAATTAAAATAAATACCGTCAACAATGTGTTTCACTCTCTTTGATTATATTATAGTTGTTTTTATTATTTTGTTAGAAAGATATTCAAATTCAAATTCAAATTAATATTTATTATATAAAAAACCTTAAATTAACATATATTATTTTGTCGAACATTATGGATCCATAATACATTACCAATTAATATTTATTTATTTTTTAAATTAATAACGTTATGTAAATTTATAAAAAAATCTTAAATTAATAGATATGATTAGAAAAAATATGTTATTTAAGTTCAAATTATATTAAATTAATTCAAATCAATAAACAATTGTAAGGACATTCTTGAAACATTATTAAATTTAAGACCTTTCAAATACTACCAAATAAATATAGTTATCTAAGTATTCCCAGATATATATGTTAAAAAATCTCCCTACCAAACAAATACGGTTATCTAAAGATGTCAGACATTGATAATTTTAGGCGTCTATAATTTTGGACATGTAAAAATTCTTGTTATCTAGTTTAAAATACAAATGCTCCTTATGGCTCGTTTAGTTCATGGGAATAAGAGGTAGGAATTGGAAATAATGTTTAGTACTAGTTTTTAACTTTTGGAATAAGAATTATCTTATTTCAAGACATTTCATATTTCCATTCATTGAGGTTTTTCATAACCATCCAAGTAGATGGGTTTTTTCTATTTCCAATGGTTTTTCTCTCTCTTACTTCTTATCTTTTCATTTTATTTGTTTTTCTCCTTTGTTGATTTTGGTTAATTTATTTAATTTTTCTAAATATGTTTAAATTAAATTTACAACTGAGAAATTATTATAAATAGAAAAATCACAAAAATATATACACTTTATAGCAAAAAATGTAAATCGTTTTTAGAAAAATATGAATAACCATAATTAAATTTGCTTAAATCCCTTTTTATTGGTAATATATATTAACATCATAAATTATTTATCAAAATTATTAATTAGTCTTTAAAAAAGTATTAATTAATTAATTAATAATAAAATAAGTTGTTTTTTTTCAATCAAACAATCTTGTACAGTTGTACTTTTAGTTTTAATCTATAATCATAGTTTTTTTTTTAAGATTAAAAATATTATTTGATGATTTAAAATCAATTAGTTTATATAAACTTCTTTTGTATATATATAAGGCTTATAATTGACATTAAACAATTAATTAATTAATTCTTCAATTATCAATATTTTTTTTAATAAAAATTGATAATATAAATGTGTAATAAAAAATTTAATTGATAATAAATATATTAAATGAAGGATGAGTGGGTAAATTTAGTTAAATTTTAATGGCTTAAAATTGATTTAATAAGGAAATTTGCAGCAAATGTTTTTTTTATTATAAATAAATAAATATATATCCTTTTTTAAAAACTAATTGTATATATAGAATATTTTGGAAGATATTTGGGGAGATACGTTTGCCTTTTTTTATTCCTAAAATAACCTTCTTTTACCCATGTCTTCTTTATCGCGTTTCTGTATGTTTTTTCGTTGTCTTCTTCATGTCGTCTTCTTCAGGTCACACATAAATTTCATATATGCTCTTCATTCTCTCGTGTCTTCTCCATCTCTCTTCTTTTTGCTCGAACTAATGTGCATTTTTCAGGTACGTCTTCTTCATTCTTCGCTAAGCAATTCTTAGAGGAACAATTTATTGTTTTCTGCTCGCAATTTCATATTTCTACGTATGATTTGGTATTTCTTACTCACAATTTTGTATTGTTTCATCCTTTGCTCGTGCGATTCTTTCTCCCATGTCTAGGTCCACTTCCTCAGTTTTTTATTCGATTTCATCTAGATTTTTTTAAAATGTTTTCATTTGTATTGTTTTAGGCTTTATTGATTTTTAATTGAAGTATGCTGATGTTAGTAGTCAATTTGATGATTTCTACAAGTTTGATCTACATTAATTTTCCTTTGAGTCTCCATAACTTGATTTCTATTTTTTATTTATATTTAGGCTTTTTTTTCCCCAATAAGTCATGAACTTCCTATCACTGATATTAGTCTATTGATGATAGATACATATCATAGTCTATTAATGATATTAGTCTATCACTGATAGATACTGTTTTCTATTTATGCTACTAGTCTATCAATGTTATGAGTTTGATTTTTGTTTCTTGCAGTGATTTGAAAATATGATTAAGCTTGCAGTAGTTGTCGGAAAATAGCTCGTAACCCTAGGGGTATTTTAGTAATTGTGTGTACCCTAGGGCTTCCCACTAGTCTATTTATTTGGCCTATTCTCTTGTACTTTGTGTGTTAGAATTATAATAAAAATCAGTGTCTATCGTGGTTTTTCTCCCTGTACTAGGGTTTCCACATAACTGTGTTGTTATTCTCTTCCTTACTCTTTTATTTTTAACATGGTATTAGAGCTAGGCGACGAAACCCTAGCAGCTATGGAAGAGAACCAACCTCAATCATCTTCTGCTGATAGAACTTCGAGTTTTGATATGAAGATCGCTATTCGAGCAGTCGTAAAGGAATGTTTTCAAGCAGCTCTGTCGGAGTTGATTTCTGTCGTCCAACTACAGTCGACGGAGAGCCGGCATTGGTGGGAGCCGCCGCACCAGACAGAAGAGCGGAGCGAGTCTAGACGAGTCATCGACGGACGGACAGGTATGCTTTCAGTCGATTCGAGTCGTGGGTCACCGCTAGCCGCACCGGTCGAGGCGAGATTCGTCATAGCCATTCGTGTGCTGTCACTATCCTTCGCACTGTCACAGCCCTCCGTGCCGCAGCTCTTCGCGTCGGTCGGTTCATCTACACCAGATCCATCTGATCTACGAGGAGTCGCGCCGTACATGGTAGATCTGTCTGTGCCTGGCCCTAGTTCTTTCGACCAACAACAAGCCGGCGACCACTTTCAACCGGTGACTCCCTCCAGCCGTCGGTTACCTTCTAGCTGACGATCTCCTTCCAGTCATTAGTGGCTGCCCCATTTCCAGCCGGTTGTGGCTCGACCCAATACCCAGATGAAAACCCGGTAAAATCTTTCCCTATTTTACCCACTACAAATATCCTGCCTGGGTTTCCCTCAGTTGATAGCACGACCAGCTTGAGTACGGTTGGAATCAGTACCATCGTCCACTCAGGCAATATATAGCCTTTTGGTCTTATTAGTGTGAACAGTAAAAAAACCTTGGACTGTCGACTCAGGGGCGATGAATCATCTTACTGGTACCTTTGATCAATTTCTCTCATATTATCCAAGTGTTGGTAATGAATGAATTAGGATTGCAGATGAGTTGTTCACACCTGTTGTAGGAAAAGAGGATTTATCTCCGTTTGAGGGTTTGGTTTTGTAGGACGTTTTGCATGTTCCTAAAATTTCATATAATTTTTTATCCATCAGTAAGATTACAAGAGATCTGAACTATCAGATAGTATTTTCACCCGACTCTATTTTATTTCAGGATCTAAGCTCAGGGATGATGATTGACACTGCCCGACACGATGGGGGACTCTGCTTCCTAACTGATGATGCTTCCTCTATGAATGATTATAGGACTAGCCTTGTCTCCTTAAATTTTTCTAACTCTGAGAATGATTTTCTGTTATGGCATTACCGCTTAGGGCATCGAAACTTTCAGTACATGAAATACTTATTTCTGCATTTATTTTGCAATATTAATGTGTCTTCTTTAAAGTGTGAAGTGTGTATTCGTGCCAAGCAGAGTCGTGTCTCCTTCCACTCCCAGCCCTATAAACCATCCAAATCCTTCATCTTAGTCCACAGTGATATTTGGGGTCCTTCACCAACCACAACCTCCACAAGTAAACGCTGGTTTGTCACTTTTATAGACGACCACACTGGGCTTACTTAGGTGTTTCTTCTCACTAATAAGTCTGAGGTGTTATCTGTATTCCAACAATTTTATGCCACTGTGGAAACCCAGTTTAATGCCAGGATTAGTATTTTGAGAAGTGACAATGGGCGGGAATTCTTTAACTCTTCCTTCCAGGAGTTTTTTGCATCCAAAGGGATTATCCACCAGAGTTCATGTGCCTACACTCCCCAACAAAATGGGGTAGCCGAGAGATAAAATTGTCATTTGGTGAAAGTTTCCAAGTCCTTAATGCTATCCTCATCACTCCCGTCTTACCTATGGGGTGATGCCATCCTTACTGCTACTCACTTAATCAACCGAATGTCTTCCTCAGTCCTCAATTTTCAAAACCCATTAGACTATTTGAAAGAGTCCTACCCTACGACTCGTTTAGTCTCTGATGTACCACTTTGAGTTTTTGGCTGTGTTGCCTTTGTTCACTCCCATGGTCCAAACCGCACGAAATTTACCCCCGTGCTAAAAAATGCATCTTTATTGGGTATCCACTCCATTAGCGTGGGTATAAATGTTACCACTCATCCTCTCGCAAATATTTTGTTTCCATAGATTTCACCTTCTTTGAGGATCAACCCTTCTTCCCTGTTATCCATCTTCAGGGGGAAACCTCTAGTGAAGAGACTAACTGGTCCACATATACATTTCCTTGGAGTCATCTCCTATTCTCAAACATGTCGGTCCTATCCTCCCTACCAATCAAGTCCCATGGATAATATACTATAGGAAGAATCTCAGGAAGGAAGCAGCGTCACCTGTTGCATCTCCGACTCTGGTCCATGAGTCAAACCCAACATCATGTATGTGTATTCTTGAAATTAATGAGATTGATACTTGTACTAAGACTAACGAGTGCAGAGAGAAAATGAGGAAAAGGTGCTGACAGCACCACTATAGCAGATGAGAAGACTACAGTGAATGACGATTTAGACACAATTCTAGAAAATGTGAGGGATACTAGAGATAATGGTGAAAAGATGGTGATTTCTGAAGATGAGAAACATGAAGAGAAAACTAGTGATCACAGTGAAAATTCTGACAGTTTGAAGGAGTATGATGTTTATCTTGATCTTCCAATAGCCCCGAGGAAAGGTATTCGGTCATGTACAAGGTACCCTATGCATAGTTACATGACATACAGTAACCTGTCATCTGAATTTAGGGCCTTTACCACTAGTTTAGATGCATGGGTGATACCAAGTAACATACAGGAAGTAATGGGAACTGAAGTTTGGAAGGTTGCTGTTATGGAAGAGATGAGAGCTCTGGAGAAAAATGGAACATGGGACCAGGTGATCCTATTTAAAGGGCACAAGACAGTTGGGTGCAAATGGGTTTTCACTATAAAGTACAAGTCAGATGGGACTGTTGATCGGTACAAGGCCAAGTTAGTTGCAAAAGGGTTTACTCAAACCTTAAGGGTAGATTACTCCGAGACATTCTTTCACGTAGCTAAACTCAATACTGTCCGAGTATTGTTATCAGTTGCAGTTAAAAGAGACTGGCCTCTGCATCAACTGGATGTAAAGAATGTCTTTCTCAATGGAGAACTTGAGGAGGAAGTCTACATGAATCCTCCTCCTGGATTTGAAGATCAGTTCAAACAGCGAGTCTGCCAGCTGAGAAAGTCGCTATAAGGGTTGAAATAGTCTCCAAGAGCCTGGTTTGACAAAATTGTCACCTTTGTCAAAGGACAAGGGTATACCCTAGGGCACTCAGATCACACACTTTTTACAAAGAATTCAACTTCAGGGAAGGTAACAATTCTCATTGTGTACGTTGACGATATTGTGCTCTCCGGTGATGATGATGATGAAATTGTGAAACTTAAAGCAAAGATGGCCAAAGTGTTTGAAATTAAAGACCTTGGGAAGTTAAGATACTTTCTTGGAATAGAAGTAGCCCGGTCTAGGGACGGAATCTCAGTGTCTCAACGAAAATACACGATTGATCTTCAAACGGAAACAGGAACGACTGGGTACAAACCTACTGACACCCCACTGACACCCCAGTTGAATATAATTCAAAGCTCAACAATACTAGTAACAATGTTCCAGTCAATAAAGAGAGGTATCAGTGATTAGTTGGAAAATTGATATACTTATCTCATACGAGACCTGATATTTTATATGCAGTGAGTGTCGTCAGTCAGTTTATGCAGGCTCCTTGTGAAGAACACATGAAAGCAGTTGAACGCATCCTACGATATCTGAAAGGTACACCAGGTAAGGGGTTAATGTTCAAGAAGTCTGATAACGCTGCATTGAAGTCTACACTGATTCTGATTGGGCAGGGTCTGTTGTTGATAGAAAATCAAGATTAGGGTATTGTAAATTTGTTTGGGGTAATCTTGTGACTTAGAGGAGCAAGAAATAGGGAGTTGTGGCTAGAAGTAATGCAGAAGCTGAGTATCGGCCCAAGAGTTTAGGGATATATGAAGAAATATAGTGATGAAAGTGTTGTCAGATCTTCATCAAGACAAGGAGCTCCCAATGAAACTGTTTTGTAATAATAAGGCAGCAATAAGTATTGCAAATAATCCTATTCAGCATGATAGAACAAAACACATTGAGATCGACCGACACTTCATCAAGGAAAGACTTGACAACGAAAGTATATGCATTCCTTATGTTCCCTCAAATTAGCAAATTGCAGATGTGCTCACAAAAGGGTTACTGAGACAAAGCTTTGATTACTGTGTTAGTAAGTTGGGCCTTAGTGATATTTATGCCCCAACTTGAGGGGGAGTGTCGGAAAACAACTTGTAACCCTAGGGGTATTTTAGTAATTGTGTGTACCCTAGGGCTTCCCACTAGTCTATTTATTTGGCCTATTCTCTTGTACTTTGTGTATCAGAATTAATAATAAAAATCAGTGTCTATCGTGGTTTTTCTCCCTGTATTAGGGTTTTCACGTAACTGTGTTGTTATTCTCTTCCCTACTCTTTTATTTTTAATAGTAGTGGTTTTTGATATTGGACAGTGGGATGATAAACATAATTACTTGAATTACAAGATTAAAGGCCTAATGGTCGATGAGATTATGTATTTTGAGAGTTTTGTGAGTTTGATATTAAAGGAAATTCAATTGGATGCATCTATTTCTTCAATACAATTATTGATCTTATTGAATTTTGGTAACAATGGCATTTAAATCGTGGTTGAAATTGATGAAGATAACGATGTTGCTTGGTTTTTGAATTTAGTTAAAGAACAAAGTACAAGACATTCATTAGTTGTTTATGCCATTGATTTTCTTTTTGAAAGAATTTCCAATAGTGGATTTGATAATTTTTTATGTGCTTTGTCTTCTTATCCTCCAATTAATGATGATTTAAACATTCTAACGGATGTTCTTATTAGTAGCTTGTCTTCTACATTTGATTTGAAAGAGAAGGTTATGTTTGCTAGTAAGGAAATAGTATCAAAGCTTTTTCACTATATAGCTATAAAGAACAACTTTGAGTTCAAGTCTGTAAGATCAAATTCTAAATCAGTTGTGTTGAAATGCTCATAAGATGATTGTCAATGGTACATTTGTGCAACTTGTTATAAGGGTGGGGAACTATGGAAACTTATGAAGTATATTGCTAATCACAGTTGTTCTATAAATGCTATTCAAACATCTCATAGACAAGCATCTTCATCATTGATTGGTCATTGTATGGTAAAAGAATTTAGCTCTTGTGACTGTTTGACTCTAAATGATATTATGATTCACATTTGTACTAAATTTGGGGTACTTGTTAGCTACTATAAAGCTTCAAGGATGAAAGAATATATTATGAAGTCATTGAATGGTGATGCAAAGGAATCTTATGCCTTGATCCCATAATTTTTTAGGAAGCTAAAAGAAATGAATCCTAGTTTATTTTTTCTCTTATCCTTTATATATCATCAATCAAGCTTTCAATGAGTATGTAATCAGTATTTGATAGACTTGTTTAATTGATATGTCTATCAGCGATAGGTCTTATAGTAAATGAGCATATCATTGGTCTATAACTGATATTTGGTCTATCAATGATATATCTATTGTAAAACAACATGTAATTATACTTTGATATATATATATTTTTAATTTTATTGTAGGTTCATTCACTGCGTATGAAATTGAATCTGAGGGACATTTTAAGTGTTGTTTTATGGTAGTTAGATCGTGTATTTAGGGGTGGAAATATTGTAGGTCAACATATCAATTAATGACACCTTTTTAAAATTTAAATATGGTGGAACTCTTTTGATGGCGTCAACAAGTGATGGCAACAATCAGATTTTTTCTCTTGCCTTTAGTATTGTAGACTTCGAGAATAATGCCTCATGAAGATGGGTTTTTAAGAATATAAAGAGAAGTTTAGAGGATTGAGAAGGTTTAGTTATTATATCTAATCGATATTTAAGTATTCCAAAATGTGTTCAAAACGTTTTTTTAACTGCTGAATATTGTGTTTGTTTGCAACACCTTTTGAGAAGTTTGAAGTTGACATTTAAAGACTCTTTTATTGATATTATGTTTTTTAGATGTGAAAAAGCATATACTGTTGCTGATTTTGAGCTAAATATAAGATGGATGGAGGCTATATATCCTAGCATATGAGACTAGCTGAATATAAGATGGATGGAGGCTATATATCCTAGCATATGAGACTATCTTAGTAATGTTGGTTTCGAAAAGTGGGCTCGTGCATATTGTAGAATGAGAAGATATCAGATGATGACTACAAACATTTCAGAATACTTAAATGTAGTTCTAAAAGAGCTTAGAGATATACATGTGGCATCATTATTCGATTCTATCGGACAACTACTTCAAAAATGGTTTTATGATAAAAGTAAAGCTGCATATTGTATGAAAACTATTTTGACTAGTTGGTCTGAGGGAAAATTACGAGCATAACATCAGATATCAAGAAGCTTCATGGTAAGAGTTACTTGTTTTCATAGATAGTATAGCGAAATCTATCAGTCATTGAGTTCTATCAGTAATAGACTTTTATCACTAATAGACTCAGATAGTTGGCTCTTAATTAATTTGTTGTCTATATGTCTTTTTTCTCAAGGTAATGCAATTAATGATGTTGAATTTCAAGTGATTGATGGAAGCAATCACTTTATGGTACATTTAGATTCCAAATCATGTACCTGTTGTGTTTGGGATCCTGATGAAATTTCATGTGCCCACACACTTGCTGTTCTTCGGAGACACAATATGGATACTTACTCTTTTGTTCCTAAGTATTTTTTGTCAAGTACCTTGATTTCATGTTATACTGGTTCTATTCGTCCAATTCGAAACCATGCTAATTGGAAGCCTACCGGGATTGACATGAGTATATTACCTCCAGTTGTTTGTCCAGTAGGCCGACCTCAAAAACAAAGAATATTATCAATTGGTGAGCAAAAAAGTCAGACAAAGTGCAGTCGTTATCGTCGTGTTGGTCATAACCGTAGAACACGTAAATTTCCATCATTTATACATTGATGTAGCATTTACTATCGATGTGATTTTTATAGATGTGAACGCGTATGTTTCCAACATTTTTACAATATTGTATGGTTTGCCATTTTTACCATTGGTGCGATTGTTATATTGTTCATAAGAACATAACATTCTGCTTGAGAAATATAGAATTTTTTTTTTCTCTTTTTTTGTCAATAGTATATATATTCAATTTGCCTTTTATTCAATGTGAAATAATGCCATTGAAAGTACAAAATTTAGTCCTTGGAAATTTTTCTCAATAGAAAGTACAGAATTTCCCAACATATTTTTATAGAATAAAAACACAAAATCAAGTACATATGAAAGAAAGTAAGATCAATTTCAAGTAATGTTATTGTGCTTTCTATCACTGATATTGGTCTATCATTGACATTGATCTATCACTGACCACCCATTACATAATAACAAGAGTTTAGTCCTTAGAAATTTAAAATAGAAAGCACAAAAGGGACATAATTTACACTTATTCAACTAACGATCCAACAATTTTCTATATTTATATGACAAAATGAACTACATATGAAGTTAATGTCACTCTGAAGTCTCATGGATCATTTCTTTCACTGATATTACTATTGTATCCACAAAAACTAAGGTATAATATCCCACAATATTAAAGTACTGAAATATCCACAAAAACTAAGGTCTAATAGCCATAACATTAAATGAAGCCATAACTACATTATTACATCTGAGAAATTTTTAGGTCAAAACTAAGGGCAATGTCTTTGATTCTAGGAGAATATCTTGTTTGTTTTGGAGAAACTTTCTTCAGGTCTTTTGCATTCCAACATCTTCTTTGACAATTTAGGCTGTCTTTTCAGTCTAGCATTTGCTATTCATCATTGTACTTGCTTTTTGTTGAATAGCCTAAAATGTCAATACTTAATTATAAGTTTATAAATATATATTGAATCTATAAGTCATAAAGTAATGTAGGAAATGTGACAATTGTTATACCTTCAGTTTTTTTTTTCTTCTGTCATGCACTTTTTTTTTTTTTTAATATTTTTTCATGTCCATTGTTTTCTTCCTCATTATTTTCAATCTTTTGTAAATATATTATATAAGTGTGCCAATGCACAGAGTTGTAGAAGCTGTCAATATACTTTTTTATGATATAGTCTATCATTGAAAAAAAAATTAAAATAACTAGATTTTTTTATTGTTGGACTCCAATAAAAAAAATGACAACATTCTATTAGTAATAGAAAACTATCATTGATAGACTTTAATGAGTAGCACATTTGAAGTCTATAAAAACACAATAGAAATAACTTACTATTTAACTAGATAGTTACATCTTTTCCCTCAACAATAGTGGTTTCTTCTATTTCCTTCTCTTTCGCACAATTTTCCTCAAGCTTATGTAGATATTAGTGTAGACTTTAATGAAAAGATGACAACATTTTACCAACAATAGAAACCTATCATTGATAGACTTAAATGAGAAGCACACTTGAAGTCTATAAAAAGACAATAGCAATAATCTACTATTTAACTAGATGGGTATTAGTATATCAATAGTGGTTTCTTCTATTTTCTTCTCTTTTTCACGATTTTCTTCAACCTTCTATAGATATTAGTATATCAATAAAAAAAATTAAAATGTTGTCAGTAAACTTTATGTACTTTATATAGTTTATCATTAGAAAAAAAAAGGGTAAAAGAACTAGAAGACTTTAATACTTTTACATCTTTCTCCTTGGCATAAGTAGTTGCATATTCAACCACTTTATCGATGTTAGAATCAACGTCGTCATCTATTATTTCTAGACTCAAAGATGGAGGGTGATTCTTTTCAAATGACTCTTGCGATTGTCTTTCATTTTGACATTTGTGTGCGACCTTCTACTTTACAATTTCCATGAGAGAATGTAACAAAGTGAGAATCTCCGTTTGTCCTTTTTTAAGATATTCAAAATCTTCTTTGTGTTTCCTTTTTAGACCTTCAATATCTTCTTGTAAAGAAGATATTCTTTCTCCAATCTTTTTATTTATTTTTTTTTTTTGTAACATATTCTTCTTCCTTCAATCTTTTCTTCTCCATCTCCATAAATTTTTTGAAGTACTCTGATGCTCTTTCTTCTTCTTATGCAACAATAGGAGCTAAAGAGAGCTGAAAACATAAGATTTAATTAGTACTGTATACAAAATAACTTATTTTTATGAGATTTGAAATATTGAGATAATCGTAGGTTGGACTTATCAGTGACATAGTTTATGTTGGGGTTAATGCCCTAAACTCTCGTAAGGTTCTGTAGTTTGTAAACACCTATATGAACAAACGCTTGTGATGTAATAATATGAGATATTTTCTTCACTGTTGTCTATGAAATATGAGATATTTTATTTGCATTTACCATAAACCAATAAACTAAGATCCCTGGTTGTGGTTGTAATTTAAGCATGTATGTGGAGACATACAAGTGGATCATGCCTTAAGTGATAACCTAAATGGTCCGTAGTATATGGATATAGGAGGAAAACCTTATCCTGGTGACATTACTGATACAACCCGCTTTGTAGATAGTTACAAGTGTTGTGACGTGCTACAGATGGTCTGATCTTAATCATTCATGTGGAGACATGCGAGCGGGGGTGTCCTATACAAAAGAGTTTGTATAAGACGAGACCATGAAGTGTTTAGTCTCGTTATATAACGTCGTCCATGACAAAGACTTTTATTTTACTAGGATGACCATAGGTAACATGACCTTAATCCTGAGTGAGTTGGGAACTCTTGTCTTTGAGAGCAGTCCTTTGATTTGCATGGGTGCGAGTGGCCAGATTACCGACACAAACCTACCACTTTGAGGATTCATCTGATTGAGGAGTTGGAAACTCAGCTACACAAGATGGAATTCACTCCTTCTCCAAATTAGGGGTAAGTAGATAGATTGCTCCCTTAAGGCTAATTCCAGGGATTAAACGAAGTGGCGCCACACACCTTCTCATGGCTTGAGAGGTGTCCACTCATAGTAGGACTATGATGTATTGTTTATTAGAGGAATCAATAGTACTTAAGGAGTTAGATGTAACTGCAGGGGCAAAATGATAAATTGGCCCAACTGTACTTACGAGCGAGCTGTGAAGGGTTATCGTACTGTTTACTGGTTATATCCGATGGACACAGAAATATATTTATAGTGAGAAGAGTACAACTATTGGTCTTTAGTGGAGTGCTCGACAGTTAACGGATGGTGGATCTTATGACTAAAGAGTTTATTCAGCTATTCACATACTATTGGAGCTTTAAGCTACAGATCCATAAGATTCCATTGGTAGCTCAATGGATTCAAGTTGAGAATCCGTTTTTGGGCCAGTTTGAAGTTTTCAATTTGACAAGAGAGAGTTTGATTATATATGATATAATTAAACTAGTTCAATTATATATGATATAATTGATATGATGTTTGAGATACATTGATTGGAGGATTTTGATATAAATATGATTTATATTGAATAAAGGAGAAAAGGACTATGGTTTAAATATTATATATGATGTGATATTAAAACTATAGGTTATAAATATAATATGATAAGTTTGTTATTATATTTATTTATAATTAAAACAATTATATGATAATTGTAGTTTCTCCTTTAACTGTGTGTGAAAGTGGGAGGTTATATTCAGTTTTCATAACTGAAGGATAAAATGAAAAATGTTTTTATTTTGTAAAGAATCGATTCATTAAAGAGTATTACTAATCGTTTAGCTGAAGAGAGACTATGCGATATCCTTCTAAGCGACAACCTAAACGATCATGTAAGCACTTTTATCTAAACGATCGTGTTAAGTTTTACTAAACGATCGCTTGCCTAGCGAGAGTTATTAAACGATCATGTAAATGATCAAGCCTATTTTTTTTCTAAACGATCGTGTACCTGTTGAGTTTTACTAAACAATCAAGCACACAAAGTCTATTCGATAGACAGTATACTCTCCCATTTTCTTGGTCGTATAGTTCGATCGTTTCTGCCTTCAACTCTCTACCAAATCCAACAGAGCTCACACCTCCTGGATTCTCACTCCGAGAATACCAAGGTTGTCGAGTGGTGGTGTCCAAAAGTGGTTTCTTGTTCGTGAAAATGTTTGTTCGTGACCACTAGACGATTGGGTAGGCGATCAGGGCGAGAGCAAGAGATTATTGTTCCAGTTTTCATGAGAACGAGAGATCTGTAGAAGAAAAGTTCTTCAATGGTATGTCTCTCATCCCTTTTGTTATTAGTTACTAAAGCATGGTGTAATTTGTTAGAAAATGCATAATTAGTTTGTATGTTTGTTAATGCTTGTAATTCTGCCACAATAAACTTAAATCGATTGTGCTTCCACTCATGGGTTCTCTTTGATGAGATTTCCTTCAGTTTAATGAGATCATATCAATGATATGGGCTTATCACCGATAGGTTTTGTTACTGATAGACCAATATCACTAATATGGTCTATCTATTGTGATATATGCTGTAATATTGGTCTATCATTGATAGACTATGTAGCTAATAGACTCCTTCCCTATAGTTATCTGAGTGTTACAATAGATATAATACTTCTATCACTAATATTCGTCTATCACTGATAGACCAGTATCATTAATAGACTTGTATTACAATTACTAATGGAAAATTTTGAAACTTACATTTCTATCTGAGAAGACGTTGTCATTAAGATCTTGCCAATCTGGTTGTTTTGTTGTTTCCCAATTCAAGATTGTTGGAAAGTCAATTCCTATTCTTTTTGGGAACCCCTCAGAAAGTTTAGGAAGTATTTCATATGTTCAATAAGCTACAAGTATGGGGAAGCCTTATAGATATGCAGTTGGTTTTGATTTAGTCTAAATAGATTTCTTAAAAAGCTCTACAGTAAGACTATAAGACACTCTTCCCCATGATAATTTCTAAACTTCTCCTCATCATTCAACATCTTAACATGCTTCCAATCCACACAATTATGAGGTTGTTTTGGAATCAACAAGGGATTTTTTGTTTTTTTTTTTTTAATTTTAATTTTTTAGAATAGGTAGAATCAACAAGTTTTCCAACAAATAAAGATTAGCAAGTTTTGCTATTTTTCCTTCATCATTACAGTGTCTAGAAAAATAGTTAAATGTACTCTTTAGATTTTCTCTAATGATACTAGTTTCATTTCTAAATCATTTTCTTCAATTTCATCTAAAACATTTTCAACGGGGTATTTATCACAATTTAATCTACTAATCAAAGAAAAATACCCCAACCTAAACTTTACAATGATATCTTCAATGTTGAAAAGAATATTGTTATCAGCAGAGTCACATTGTAACATCCCACACCTTTTTATTTATTTATTAATAACGTAATTCTTCCTTTTTCAGTAATTTTCCTTAGTTAAAGGACAGGTTTGGAATTTTGAATTTAAAAGTATAAGTGCAAGGATTTAAGTATTGTTGTGGAAATTATTCAAAATTATTCCATTTTTAAATTCAATTTGAAAAGTTATGACAAGAATTAATTATTTTTGGAAAAAGAAAAGGAATTAAATAGTATAAAGTGGAATAAGGAAACGATTTAATTACAATTATACTATTTTCCTTATTATTATTATTTCAAAAAAAAATAAAAAATAAAAAGAGCACCCACCCCCATCTCTTTCACGCAATCTCTCTCGCTTGAGTGCCCTCCCCCTCCCCCCCCCCCCCCCCACTGCCTTATCCGACCGCCGCACCTGCACCACCCCTCACAGCCGTCCAACTGCCGCCGAGCCCTCCTCACAACCCAGACTCGCTTCCTTTACCGAATCCGGCAGGCGCACCCTCCTCCCTTCGCCGCCCTTCGTGCCGATCTCGCCCAGTCGGTTTGAATCGCCTCCGCCGCTCCAGCCCTAGCCACCGCACTCTGTCGCTGTCTACCAGTAGTTTGAGCCGCTGTCGCCTCCAACCGGGTTCTCCACTGTCCATCGCCGCGTTCCCTATTTTCTGCTATGTGGGTCTTCGTCGGATGCTTAGTTTTTGGTAAGATCTATTTTGTGGTTGGGTTTCTTGAAAATTTTTAGATGCCCACTAAGTTGGATGAAAGGTTAAATTAGTCGCATTATTTTGATTTTAGATTTGAGCTTGGGAAACTACAGCAGCGACTGTCCAACGGATTCAAGATCGTTCGACAAGAGTTTTGGTAAGAGTTATAGTTCTTATTGTTGGCTTGTGGGCACACTTTGATTATTGAATTAAGTTAACTTAACCCTTGCATCTTTAAGGTTCCAAGTTTTCGTCCATTGGGAGTTAAAATCTGTTGGAAGAAGATTTTGGAGTGGTTATTAATCAAGTTCCTTGGGTAAGCTTTTGGGTATTGTGGTTTTGAATCTGAGATGTCGCAATTATTTTTGGACTGAAACTTAATGGTTGTATTCATATGGTAGGGTCGTTTCTCCAAGCCGCAGTCACCATTTGGTTCTCTGAGTTTATTTGGAGAATTGTGATTAAGGTAAGTAATCTTACCACTGGAACTGCCCATGGTCCAGGCTTTATTTGTATGCTAGCGTGTTGAGTGTATGTTATGGTAAATATTAGCATGTTGATTGATAGTATGACCTGAATCAAGTATGTTTTGGCACGAGTTCTATTTTATTTAAAGATACACCTAGGCACTTGATCGTTAGTATGTGATGGTATGTGTTTTCATATGTTGATATTTGATTTGCTGATATTGAGGCATACTTATATGTTGTGGAATTATGATATTAAGGTATACATGGATGTTGTAGAATAGGTTGCTGAGGATTATGTGTATGTGGTAGAGCCATGGTATCAAGGATTGCCTGTATGTCATAGATTCGTATGGTATTGAATTTTTGAACGTTGAGACTGTGTCAATATTCTCACTGATTAGTTAGATGCTCACCAATTTTGTGTTTCTTTCGGGATTCACAAGTTTTGTGTTTCCTTCGGGATTCACCAGTTTTGTGGGCATACTTAACTATAGTAGGATAGAACTCAGTCTCTTACCTGTTTCATGTGTTTATGTGCATAGGTGGGTATCTAGAGGACATAGATGCCTAGCCTGACCCCAGTGGTGGGGTTACTTACTGAGTATTTCATACTCATTCTTTCTTATGTTGATGTTTCAGGTAAGGGTAGAGATGCACCGGTGATGGCACAGTGAAATTCGTGATCGTGTCACCGAGACTAGTTTTTACGCTTCCGCATCATGAAATTTAGAGTCCTTATTCTTCCCTTAATGTTTAGTTTTACTGTTTGAAACTCATTATTACAGATTATTTCTTTTATATATACTTTTAATAGTCTTTACAAATTATGGTTACCCTAATATTGTTTTAACAATTGCATTTAATAAATGTCTTTTGAACTTCTCTTGTTTATTTAGCATTTATTTCAATATAACTGAGCGTCGTTTTAAATTCTATGTATGCATTTATTTTAGTAACGGCCTAACCTAAGTCCTAGAGGGTCGGGTCGTTACACACATTGTCTTCTAATCAAATGTGTTAGAAGTTGTAAAGGTACTTTGAACATTTTTAAACCTAACAAATGCCCAAATAGTCCTTCCTTAAACAAAGATAGACATATCGAATCTAAGTCCTTAATGATACGGTCTATCCTTTCAACTTAACATAAACTGTGACTTTCAAAGTGGAATTCCAACTTTCTTTAGGATTTTTTTGCCTACTTAAACGAAAAAGAAAATATATGTTATAAATATTCTAAAGTACATTAGAAATATATATATACTAAATATACGTGTCTTTTTTCATCTTTTTTTTTGCTTCATGGTTCCTCAAGTTCTAAGGTTCATTTTGCCCTTTTTTTTTCGTTCGCTTTCCATAATTGTTTTTCAATTATCAATCTATTATAATAGTAATAACCACTTCAGTCAACAAACTAAACACTTCAAGTTTATCAATGATAGAGTTGATAACTGATAGACTTGAAGTAGTGAAGTCTATCAGTGTTGAACTTAACACTGATACATTTCTGTCATTGATAGACTTGAAGTGGTGAAGTCTATCAGTGATAACCTTATCATTGATAGACTTCATGATAGGTCTTAAAAGAGCTATGTTTTCTATGATAATTCCCTCAATTTTACTTTCATTCTTTACTTTAATGTGTCAATTTTATACCCGGGAGCAATTAGGAGTCATTACAAGAAGTTTGGATTAAAAAGGATAAAAAAGAACCAAGAAATTAACAAAATTGAAGAGAATCAAAATATTTACCAAAAACAAGTCAATAAGGTAGAATATGAGTCAGTGCCTTCCATTGGATAGTCCCGGGTTTATACTGGATAGTTGTGCCTTCCATTGTTTGTTGCATTGAGATCAACATATTTGAAGAATTTTCCTGATCGATTGACGAAGAAGATATTTATTCCCCGTTGTACCAAATACAAGTCAGTAAAGTAGAATATGAGTCACAACTTCATATTGAGGAGTCTCAGGTAATACAGTTTGAGGTTGGAAAACCTCGTTCTCTTCTTCCCTTTGGCATCTCTTATATTTTTTACTATTGCTTATGTTATCCTAACAAGTTAGAGTCCTTAACTAAGTTTTTTTCTTTCTTTCGACTTTTTTAGGTCACTTGAGTCTTTCAATTCTTTCTTTTTCTCTTTTTTGCCAAAAATTAGAAAAATAAAATTCGACTTGTCTGGTTCTCATCAAAAGATGAGTACTCTTATAACCCTTCCAGGCTATATAGATTCATCTAAGAGAGGAACAGAGAAGATGGCTATTTTCATGATTAATCAACACAATTGAATTCTCGAACTTAATGCATATGTTTTGTATTCTATTTGGACGCTATCGAACCCAATAGGATTAAAAGCATATAGGTTGATTAGAGTTAGGTCTTCCAATTTTAATCAATGTTTAGAACACTTTCTTGATTAGATTTTTGCTAGTTATCCGCCATTGTAGAGGTTAGCTTAGTAAAGTCAAGTGACGTTGTTTGCATAATTTGTTTGCATAATATATTTGTAGGAATCAATGATAGAAATTACAAAGAATGTATAGCTTGAACTAGAAACGAGATTGACCAATTCTTATTTACATTTATTTTTTATCTTTTAATTTCATATGTTTTTCATTTTATCAAAATGCCCGTTTTTATCGCTTTTATAGTTGAATTTAGCTTAAGAAAAGATTAGACATAAGCCTTCCCTATGGATCAACCTCGTACTTGCTGCTTATGCTACTTGTTAGTATAAGATATAGGTATTGGTGATTTATAAATATTTTTCATTTCAGTTTGGAGTCCAATTAACGACATCAATTTCGAGCACGAACACTTCACCACTTCAAGTCTATCAGTGATAGAAACTTATCACAGATAAACCCTAATCAACAACATATTTGAAGTCTAAAAGTAGGCTAGCAATAGTCTATCAACTAATCAACAAATAAACAGAAATGAAACTGCAATTTTTCTTCATTTTCATGAAAAATAAATCCAACATGCTCCAAGTCCATCAGTGATAAAAATCTATCAATAGCAGAGTCTAATCAACAATAACAACAACAACAATAATAAATAGCAGAAACTGTACATTTACTTACATTACATGAAAATACATTCAACATCCATTATGTATATCAGTGATAGAACTTATCACTCAAGACTCCAATCAACAACACCAAAGAAAAAAAAAATAGTGAAACTTTGCATTTACTTACTCAAGAAAAACAAAAAACAAATTCAACATTCTTCAAGTTTATTGGTGATAGAAATGTATCAATGATAGACCCCAAACAAAAACACATTTGAAGTTTAAAGTACACAAACAATAATCAATCAACTAAACAATAAAAAAGAAAAAAAAAAGGTCATGGAACTAAGCTTTTTCTTACCTTTGAATGTGATTCCGCGGTCGATTTCAGGGTTGATTCTACCCTTCTATATTTGATTGATGAATGAAAACTAAAATGGATGCAATGGAAGAAGATTGTCGTCGACGACTGTAGGGTTTTTCCGAATTGCAGATTTTAGGGTTTTGAAGAAGATCGTTGGGTTAGGGTTTTTTCGAACAAAAAAAAAAAAAGGAAGAAACTAAATGATGGATGGATGGTAACTTACTATGCAGATCGAAGAAGACCCCAATCTATGCAGATCAAATATCGAAGAGGGATCCCAATCGTCAATCGTTTTGGATTGGCTGGAAGAGGGATCCCAATCGTCAATCGTTTTGGATGGGCTGTAAGAGAGTTAGAAGAAGATCGTGGAAGAAGGATATTGTGGGTCGTGGGCTTATTACATTTCCATGGGCTTTTTAGTCTTTTGGTATGGGCTATACTCTATGAAGCACAAACACAGATACGGTTACACAATACGGATATGATCAGATACAACGATTCGTCAATTTCTAAAAAACTAAGATACAGATATGTCTAAGGATGCATCCTTTTTATATATTTTTTAATATATATATTTTTAAAAAAACAAGTATACTGATACGTTGAAGATACATTTTTTTTTCTGTAAAAAATCTAGGATATAGATAAATTTAGCATACAAGTTAATAACAATAGCACAAAATAGAATACAAATACTGAAATATAATACAAAAAAAGAAACATCTAAGATGTTAAAGTACAATAGTTAATAAAATGCAATAGAAAAGTGACTCATATTGCAAAGAAGAAGAAGAAGAAGATTAGAGCGAGAAGTATGAAAATAAATGAAGAACTTCTATTGAATTGTTAAAGATATCCAAATGGTTTATATTTTAGTGGACTTTGTGGGGACTCAAATGTGAAGATGGAGATTAGATGATTCTAGTATAGGGTTTGGTCCGTTATTTATTTATTTTTCCTTTTAGTTTTGGACTCGAGTAGTGAGCTTTTAGTTTTGGACTCGAGTAGTGAGTTTTTTAAATAGGTAGCCTAATTTTAGACTGGGAAAGATTAGATGAGTTATTTGTCTTTTTTCTTTAAAAAAAATACACGTAGAAATAGATACGTCAAATATGTATCTAGAAAGTATCTAAAAGTATCGGTATCTGATTCATGTCTGATACGGATTCTTTGTCTCATATGAAGTATTTGTGCTTCATAGGTTGTACTCAAATTTGGCCACATTTGAATTTGTATATTTTTTTTTTGTTAATGCTATATTTACAATTAGTTTGGCCCAAAAGTTTATGTTTACTAGCAACTCGTTTAATAACTTAATGTAATAAATAAATTAACAAACAAAAATTAATTATTATTCATTTTATACTATATAATTTCATAAAAAAGTATCCTAGACATCCTATTCTCATTCCCATACATAAGCAAACACAGTATCTTTGATTCCCAGACATCTTATTTTTAGATATCTTATTCTCAGACATCCTTTATTCCCAGATATCTACAAAATCTTAATCCAAACCGTTCCTATTTTTCTAATTTATTGTCCAAATTCATAAGAATTTGACAAAAAAAAAAAAAAAAAATTCTTGTTTCTTTGACAATTTCTCCCTATTTTTTTTCACAAATTTACTATGTACCTATTTTGTCATATAAGTTTATCATTAATAAAACTTAAACATATTGTTCACAAATGTTGATAATAAGCTGAAGGATGAGGAAAAATAAGTTCAAGATTAAAATGGACTTGGGTTCAAATAAGTTAGAATCCAATTTAGTTATTGGACTAATTATGTTACATTTGGCATTGCATTAATTGTGTCAAAAAAGTCATTTGAAAAAAATCTTAACCGTTTATTGCATTTGGTAAAACAAATTTAAATTGGTAAAATCACTTTTTTAAGCCGTTAATTTCATGTTGACTTTAAAAATAGTATCCTTCTAGATTTTAGATTCTCATAAACTTAAGTAGAATTTTTAATTAATATTTATTTTATATTTATACTTTAAAACGAAGATTTATTTTATGTATTTATCTATTTCTCACCTAATCAAATCTATTTTCTATTTTTCATGAGTTAAATACATAGTTTTTTTTTTTTTTTTTTTTTTTAAAAAAAAGTATACCATATTCATTTTTTAAATAAAATATTTTCCTTAATATTTAACAATTAATCTATAACAAACAAAATTACCATACTAAATAATTTAAGAAAAGCAAGTCTATTTTAATTATTATATCTAAAATAAGATATTTTTGTATTTATTTACATTATAATCTACTTTTTCAAGTTTAAGCTGAAACTTACCAAATACTATTTTACTTTTTTTCTTAGTTGATTTTTCTAAAAGTACAACCGTCAATCATTATTTTAAAAGCTAAAGCAGTTCCAAATGGAGCCATAATCCTAACCTCTTTAAGAATTAGGAAAAAAATTCATGTCCCAATCATAAGAGGATTAAGATAAGCCATAGATCAATTCTTTTGTAAATATAACATTATAGCTTTATATGAGGTAATGTGAATCTTATCTTCAAACTTTGTAACTTCCATATTATTCTTTCACTCTCTCATTTGGAGTGTGTCTCACTTCACAGGTGTGCAAATTTTTCCTTTTGCAGGCTATGTTGTTCTCCTCTTCAAACAAATTTATAGGTTGTATTACGTGAAGGTAGGTGTTTCCCCAATTTAGATTTTTGTATAAAAAATAACAATGCAATTTATAATTTGAAAATTTTTAAATGATATCTGCTAATATACTCAAACATTAGAAATTATAAAAGATACTTAAAAATGTCAAAATTACATAAAGAATGGAATTAAAAATTTTAGAAAGTTGACGAACCAAATTGAAAAACACTCGAATGTAGACTGAACAACAAATCTATACACAGATTAAATGCAAGATATGCTAAACATAATATGGTGGGAATCCAAGTGCTAGTCTCTTTAATGGAAAGATGGCGACTAGTAAGCCATATTCCATTTAATTTTATGAATATAATTCTAATCATTGCCCAAAAAGTACCACATTCACTAATTATTCTCCCTCCTTAATTATATAGTTAATCAAATTGAAATCATAACAATTACGAATATTATTGGATATTTCAATGTAAAATAGTATGTAATTTGTAATATGAAAAGAAAAATTGCTGACGTTAAACAAAAAGTAACTTTTTACAAGATAAAATAAAATGTGATCATAAGTGTTTGTAATTGCTAAAATAAAAAGTAGAAATCAATCAAAATCGGTTCTTGTGGTGTGGGATGAATCCAATTGCGTATCAAAATAAAAAAAACAAACTTCAATAATAATTGTTTCATAAAAGAATAGCAATAAAATTAAAATTAAAAAAACAAAGCTCCTTACAAGACTACATATCAATCAATCATGCATGGACTCATTTTTAGATTTTTCATTAGGAAAGCCCCTAACAGTGAAAAGCTCTTCATCTTTTCTTATTCACTCTTTTTCCTTTTTGCATTACAGATTAAATTTCATAGATTGTAAGCAACCATATCTCAAACAATAGGATAATTATAAATGCATAGCTTAATTAGAAAAACATAATTAATGCTTTCTTGTTCAACAAACACTTATATTTCATGTTCAATTTCAAGAACTTTCTTTTGCAATAAATAAAAGAAAAACAATTTTTTGATTAAGATATCATACTATTAAATACATACGTACGATTTACGAAAAAGACGTTGAAATATATGCATTATTTTGTCGTAGAGATTTCTCGAACTCTCTTTATATTTCTCGTCGCGTAAACAACGGACATGATCAATATCGAAAAAAACGAAAACGACAATTTTCGAACTCACCCTTACCTCATATTATATTCTTCCAATTTCTATTAATTGATTGAAGAGACGACCTATATTACAAAGACAGAGACTCAATCATTGAAGTCCAACTTTAGGGTCGTATAGAAACAAATTATTACATAAAAACAAAACCCAAGAACTATAAGAAATGTGTTTTCATTTTGACAAATTACAAGGAGAGTATAATTGAATATAGGTTAAAATTTAAAGGTATTCCAGCTTTTGGGAAAAAGTTATGGGAAGTCAAACAGAAGTTAATGAATTAATATTTGAGGTTCTTCTCTTTTTTTTTTTCTTCTTTAAATTATTAACAGTTCTTTTTTTTATTTTTTTATTTTTGATTATTTTTTTTTGGGTTTGAGGATTGACATTGGCCATATGATGGAAAAGTGTTAATACTTAGCAAAATGGCAAACTTTAATGACCTAAGAAAAAGTGAAGAAGATAACAACTTTGAAAAGCAAAGCAAAGGCAAAGGCAAAGCAAATAGTGTATTCGTGTCTATCATGTAAACTTACCAACTCATTTCTCAATAATTGCCTTACCTTAGCTTCTTCCCATCCCTTACATTTTCATTTAATTTTTTTTTATTGCACAACAAATCCCAATACAAAATATCTTCACCACCATTTGCTTTATTATTTTAATTAATTAAGTTAAATTATGAGTTTTAATTTAGTTATTTTTAGATAAGATGTATGAGAGAATCATACCGAAAGAGAGGTTATATGAAAGTATGCTAATTTAGCGTAATAGAAGAAGGGTTAAAAGTTTCAAATAAAATAGATTTATTAGACTAGAAAACCACAAGAGGAACACTTTTGTCCCAAGTTTGTAGTCGTGGCTCCTATTTTTGAAGATACAATTATTTTTTTTCAAGCCAAATGATTCATGGGATGACAATGACGAAGTTAAAACTCAAATTTTTTCTTTGATTTTTACAATTAACCAAACAGTTTTTTCATAAAATAAGTCAATACTAGTAGGAAGAAATGTCTCTTGCATTGGAAGAGGAAATTTCATTGGTGTCTGACAAAATTACAGTGTAGGAAAATAATTTTTGAATCTTTCATATATATAAAGGGCAACAATTGGGATTTAGACAAAAATTAGGGAGCTAAACTTTTTTGAAGTTGCTAATCATTTATGTTTAGGTTTCAATGGAAAATGAATCCAATGAAAAATTGGGTAATCTTTTCACGCATCAAAGATCTAAAACTTCCTATAAACTTTCAATCTTTTGTTGTATATAACTTGTTTTAGACTTTTTGAAATATGATATTAAATTTGTTTAGTGATTTATATTAAACACTCTAGAGGAATGCATTAGACATACACTAAAACAAATAAAAGATTAATTAGATATAATATGGAAATTTGAGAGAGAGTTCACTATTAGACACTTATTATTAAAAACTAATAAGCACACCAAATAATGGTTAATTTGATGAACATATATATTAAGAATTCCACTAATCATGGAAGATATCCCATATATATTAAGCCTATCTTATCATTAGCCAAAGAAGGGGAAAAAAATGAAATAAAATAAACAACTACTCGACAAATCTTATCCTCTGGGTTTCTATAAATTTTTAAATTTATTTATTTTTTCCCCCACCTCACCCTATCCCCAAAATCCAAACCCCCACCAAAAACCCCACTTCATTTTTATTTTTATTTTTTGTCACTTTTGCATTATTATTGTTATTTCCTTACCAGTCACCAGTACCATTTTCCAATTATATGGAGTTAATTTTTTAGAGATATTTATATGTTTTTCATAGACAAATATTATAACAAAAACTTTAGTGGAAAATAAATATTTAATTTTCTTGTTTTTGGATGAATATGGTGCCACTTGGACGTAAAGTATTGGGTCCCCTTCTTCACGCTGGAAGGTCAAAAGCTAGGCCTAGATAGAACGCAATAACAAAATTAAATTATAATATAAAGAAACAAATAATAAAATCATTTTCAAATCAACAGTGCTAATTAGAGCTTAAATATAATTAATGTTAATTATATTACAGATGTCCTAGGTTAACATGTAAAAACAAAGTGCAAAACGTTTTAAAGATGATCAATTACCTGCTTCGATTTGATTTGTTAGTAAACGAAAATATCTAGTAATTCAATCGCTTTTAGTTATTAAATTCTCATTCCATAGTTCATTAAATTAGGCCACCACCGTACACGCTTACGCTATTTATGTAATCATGGCGATCATTCATTAAATTCCATTATTAATAATGTTTCGAATTTAAATTTTAATTAAATTTGAATTATGCATGGGTTTATTTGAGAAGGATGTAATTGTTAAGGATTCAAACTTTCTATTACAATACTAATCAGATTAGGGTTTATAATTGGGGAAGGTATATTATAAAAGAAGAAGAATAATAATTTTAGGTGCAGTTAATTAAATATAATAATTCATTTACTCAATGATTCCTTAATTTTTTAGATAATTATTGATTTTGTCTCAATCTTTTTTTTTTAAAAAAATTAATGTTATTTTTAGTGTATTAAAATTGTTAATTATTAACTTTAATGCAAACATTGTTACAATTTGCTAACGAAAAATTGACATATCATTAGCTATGTTCATCTAACCAATTTGGACATGATGACACTTGATGCTGCTTGACAAGTGAAATAATCTAACTCATCCATTAGCAAAATTTGAAGAATTCATTAAAAAAAAAATTATACAAAGAAGGTGGTAAGTACATGTATTAAAAAAATGTTCATAAAATAACAATTTAATATTGCATATGTTTTTTTCTTAGCAGATTTTAACACTTTTCTTTATAGAAAAACCGAATCGAAAGTTTTTAGAACTTTAGCGGTAATCTTTTTTCTTATAAAGAAGTAGCGATGAAATATTGAGAATTATCTAAAATACTAAAAGGCTTTCTTCGTTAATTAACGGGCAAAATAGAGCAATATTGAATGTATTCGGAGGTGTTGCGCCCATTTTTTTTTCTGTCAACTCCTCATAAATACAATTGTAAATAATAATAAAAAAATATATATTAAGAAAAAGTATGGAAAATTGGAAAAATGACCTATTGGAAGTTTGGTATTATATTTTTTTACCCCTTTTTGAAAAACAAGTTTTCTTGACCCCTTGATGATGAAAATTATGTAAGCATGGTAAATATTAGTTGTACAATTACTCTTATGCTCCTTATTAAATTTAAACTACCACCCAACTACCAAATTAATTCACATTCTCCACATAAATTTATTCACAAAAAATTAATTTCCAAAACTTATTAACAAAAATTATTCACACAGAAAATTCTAATTTTTTTTTAAAAGTATTGTAATTAAAGTGTGGGGATGGGGGAATCGAATCTTGAGGTTGATAGTATAAACATTATGCCAGTTGAGCTACGCTCTACAAAAAAAAAAAAAAAAAAATCCAATTACTCTTATGGTTCTTATTAAATTCCCACTCCCAATTTTAACAACCAACCTACCAAATTAATTCACAAAAAATTATCCACCTAAATTTATTCACATAAAAATAATTTATCTAAAAACAATTAATAAAAAAATATTCATACAAAAAATTCTCCACCACCAAATTTGATTTGTTTACAACCCCACAAAAAGTTCTCTTCACCAAATTATTCCAGAACGAAATACGTCAAGTCCAAAACTTGTATTTCACGAAGTTGTAATTTTGTACATTCCGTAAGATGGTATGTATTTCATTATTTTGTATGTATTCAATGGTTCGAAGTAAACGACTTTTTTGGAGTTTGATTTATTCTTGCTTTGTTGATTGTTTCTTTTCTTTTTATAATGTTTTGCATTTGATATTTATGAATAAAAAAATGAAAAAAAGAAAGATTTTTTTTAAGATACCCAGTCAGGCTTCACCGGATATTCACTAGGAAGCAAATGAGTTGAAATTACCCGTTTGGGCTTCATCGGGTACAAAATAATTGTTGAAATAAGTTTGATTCCTGGTCGGGCTTCACCCAGTCGTCACCGGGTAGAAAGTAAATGAATTGACATTACCCGGTCGAGCTTCATCGGATACAAAATAATTGTTGGAATAAGTTTGATCCCCGGTCTGGCTTTACCAGGTCTTCACCGGATATGAAATTAATTGATTGACCTAGTCTTCCTGCATATGGGATAGGAACCGGGCTGGGATTGGTTCGGGGCCCAGTAAAGTTAACCCTGGCCCCGCCCCCCTTCCCGATCAAACCTCTTCCCGCTCCATCTCTCTCTCCAACTAGCTGGTCCCGCTCCATCTCGCTCGACCCGTCCCCTCTTCCTGGTCAAGCCTTCCCAACCCTTTTCTGGTGCCACTCGGTCACAATTTCCCTCGCTCGATCACAATTTCTCCCCGCTCGGTCACTTGCCCGATGAATATCCAAAGAAGCCCAGTCGAGCTTCATCGAATTGGAGATGCTCCAAGTTCGAAAATCAAAGTTTAAAGTAAAAAATATGGTTTATAATGTACAAATCAACTCATATACTTTCTATAGGCCCCAAAATCATTCTAAAATGCAACATGTTTTAACAAATAAATCAAAGTAATTATGGAACCCCACGAAAACCCATAAAATCAGGATGCCAAAAAATCCAAAACCAAAACCCTCATAAAATGTGCGTAAATATTTACTTGATGAAGATGAATTGATGAACTGAAGATGATGAACCAAACTATTGAAGAAAAACTGAAAGAATGTGAGGAGTTGTGAGGAGTTTTGAAAGGAATTTCAAGGGTTGCAAGAAAACGGCCATTGACAGAGAGATTAGGGTTTTGAATATTTTTCCTAAAAAAAAAGGTATAATGGTCATTTCCTACCTATAAAGAGTAAAAAATACAGTCTTTTTAAAAAGGGTCTTTTTTTTTTTCAAAATAAAACCTCCAATAGGCCATTTTCCCCAATTGTCCAAAAAGTATATTTTTTTGGCCTTTAGGTTTTGGATTTACTTTCCATTTGATCCCTAGATTTTAAGATGTTGAACATTTACTCCATAATTTTTTTTTTAATTTGGTTTCAATTTTGTCCCTAGATTTCAAAATGTTACAAATTTACCCTTGAAATTTGCGTTTTATTTCAATTTGATCCATAAATTTCAACATTTACTCTCTTAACCTCGATTTTTACTAAGTACTCGTTTTTTTTCTTTAATGGTAATGTTGGTTAATTAATTTAAAATAATCAAAATAATTACAATTAATTTAAGATAATCAAAATAATTATAATTAATTTAAGTATCACTACTTTTCATCGCTATTAAAATTAAATTTAAAATTTCACTTTATAATTATTTTAAATTAATTAATAGACATTGACGTCAATAGCTAAAAGTAAATAATTAATAAAAAAATTGAGGTTAAAAGTTTAAATCTTAAAATCTAGAGACTACTAAATTGGAATAAAGCTCAAATCTCAAAGGTAAAATTGCAATATTTTAAAATCTATTAACTAAATTCAAAACTTAAAAACTAAATGTATAACCTTTTAAAAATTTAAAAACAAAATTCAGAGAATAAAAAAAAAAATTTAAAATATTAAAAAATTGATTTATCATGTGATAAATTATGATTGAGATGCAGGCAGAGGAATATAGGGAAAATGAAAGAGAAATGGCAGAAAATAAGAAAAAAAAAAAAAAAAAAGGAAATGGAAAAGGGGGACAGTCACGTGAAGAGCATGCGGGCAGAGGAGGCTGAGTTGTGTTGGCTATGTAACGTATGTAATTCTCCTGAATTCATATGATTCATACGTGGCATTCATTTTTGGCTTAATATATATAACTTTCTTTTTATAAGAAATAATAATAATAATTCACGTAGAAGAAGCTTCAATGATCTCATATTAATTATTGGGATTCAATTTTGTATTTGATTTGATGGGAAACAGTAAGAATCAGTGAGGCTTATAAATATGGAGCTTCTGACATTTGTTATTACAACAAAAAGAAAATAAAAATAATAATAAGGTTTTGATTTAAAGAGAAATCCTTTATTCGGTCCCCTCTCAGAAACCTCTCTCTTTCATTCCAATCATTCAACCTCTCCAAAGAAAGTGATGGCTTTATTCGATACTCATCACCCTGGAGTTTTTGCATTTGGTCTTCTTGGTACCACTTTTTTTTCATTCTTTTATTTATATTCTTCTTCTTTTTAATAAATATTATTCCCTAATTACTCTCGTGGGTTGATTTTTTATTTTTTATTTTAATTTTTAGGTAACGTTATCTCCTTCATCGTGTTCTTGGCTCCTGTGTAAGTATATATGATTTAATTCATTCATTTATTGATCTAATTAAATTAATTTTGATGTGTTATTGCTTTTTGGGGAATGGCAGGCCAACGTTTATGAGAATCTGTAAGAAGAAATCAACAGAAGGGTTTCAATCAGTTCCATATGTGGTAGCACTTTTTAGTGCAATGTTGTGGTTATATTATGCTTCATTCAACCCTAATGAAACCCTTCTCATTACCATCAATTCCGTTGGCTGTCTCATTGAGACTCTTTACATTGCCATCTTCATTGTTTTTGCTCCCAAACAAATTCGGGTACTTAATTAAACCATTCATTATCTCTAATTTCATTTTAATTAATTGTGTAGGGTATTATTTAATTAATATATATGGACAGATTTCAACGTTGAGATTTGTTCTTCTATTGAACTTTGGAGGGTTTTGCGTAATTCTACTTGTTACTCACTTCTTAGTGCATGGCTCTGACCGAGTCAAGGTTATTGGATGGATTTGTGTGGCCTTTTCTGTCTCTGTCTTCGCAGCTCCACTTACCATCATGGTTAGTATCAATGAATTTCATTACTCTTTTTCATTCTTTTTTATTATATTCTCTCTTTTCTAAGAACTTTACGTTAACTATTGTTTTGTTATTTTTTTGCTTTTGCTTTATAAAAGAGATTGGTGATTCGCACTAAGAGCGTGGAGTTCATGCCCTTTTCACTATCGTTTTTCCTCACACTCAGCGCAATTACTTGGCTTCTTTACGGCGTATTTCTCAAAGACATCTATGTTGCGGTATTACTTCAATTCCCTCTCTCAAATAATAAATCATACCTAACATTTTAAAAAAATATATATGAATTTATTACACACAAAATTCTCTAATAGAAATCTAAATCAAATGTTTATTTTATTAATAATCTATGATGATTGAAATCGACATGATTTTAATTATTGGTCAGCTTCCAAATGTATTGGGATTTATATTTGGGGTAGCACAAATGATCCTATATTTGATATACAAGAAGTATGAGATAGCCATAGCAAAGGAAATGAAGCTACCAGAACAAACAACAATGGATATTGTAATGATTAGCACCACAGCCACAAACTCTGACAAAGAAAAACAAGATCCTTCTCTTCAATCAGATTCTGCTGGAGCCATTGAGGTAATTATAACAACCAACGGATCAATCGAACTCGACGACAACAGCAACAACAACTTGGAGTTGGACCACAAACATAAACACACAAGTTTGGAAGTCAAAGACCACCAAATTACAGACCTTAATCATGTTTAACTATGTTCTCTTCTAACAACCCTTGTATGCTTCTTTCTTTTTCAATCTCTCTGTTTTGTTCAAGTTTGTAATTTGTAATGCTTTAATTTTGGTCTTTGGTTTATGTACTTGCCCAACTTTTCTCTAAGCTACCATGTAAATAATGTTATAATAGCTAGAGATTAGTGATGATTATGGTACGTGCATAATTAAAGTGGCCCTTTTGCTCTCATGTAACTAATAATTATTTTAATCAATCGTGTTTTGATGGAAAAAAGTACCAAGGACTTTGGTGCTAGATGTTGTAGCTTTTCTTAATTTATTTAGTTATGCGTACTCATTACACTTTTATAGTAAAATTTATCAATAAAGTCGATTATTGAGTTTAATTTCCTTACGATTTACTTTTATTAGAAAATAATTGAATACCTTGTTATGAATTAATGAATTTTTTATCACGAAAAATTCCATAAACGTAGGAAATAAATATTCTATTGTTTAAACAAGCTAACAATTTTATAATGTATATTATATTAGTGATATTTTGTTATATATTTTTTATGTTTTTATGTTTTTTATTTTACGATATAATGAAAATGTTAAATATTTATCTTTCATGTCAATATTGAATCTAGAAAAATGTAAAAAATATCAATAGAAAGATCAACTTTTAAATGAAAATTTAATACCTTAATTATCTAATTTTAATTAAATCGGGTTGAAATGAAAATTTAATACCTTAGCTATCTAATTTTAATTAAATCGGGTTGGATAGCATTATGATCTTATGGTTTGTGTGGTAGAGAAGATTAATGATAAGAAAAAGTGGAAAAGTTTAGATGATTTTGAAATTTTAGAACCTGAGGTATATATATATATATTCATCATTTTGGAGATACAATCTTGAACTTAAAAAAGAATGTATACCTCAATTATCGTTATGCTAAACATACTTTTATACGACTAATTTTTGAATAATTAACTAATTAATTAATTAATACACACCATATGTTCCTATCTAAATCCGCCGTCAAAATAATTCAAAAGCTTGCCTACCATCCACTTTTTTATTGCTTTTGTATAAATATTAGAGTGAAGAAACAAAATTTAGGCTGCCTAAATTATTGGTAAACATACATAAAAGTTCACACTTTTGTGAAGTGCGCCAAGCAACTCATTTTCATATTAGAGTTAAGGGGAAAAATAAAAAATAAAAAGCCACAACATCTTATATAACACGCTTGTTGTAGGCTAAATTAATTTGGTGTCTGGTTTTGATTATACCTGATTCACTCATTTTTTTAAAAGGTTTCACTTTTACTTTTAACTTTTGGAGTAAAGAATTAGTAGATGGAGAAAAAAAATAAATAAATTGAGCATACAATAGAGGGACTTGTGTTAGAGAGAATAAATAAGTTATATAGTGAAAAAAAAAAGTGAAAATTTAGAGAAAAATTCATTAAAAAGAAGTAAATGGGAGAGAGAGCAGAGGGAAAACGAGAAGCGAAAATAGGGTGTCAACACAAATATTAAAAATTGTTGTGAAATTGAGAGACAAAACAGATATAGAGAAAATATAATATAATTATATATAAATATAATAATAAATATAATGAATATAATATAATATAATAATAAAATGAAATTACTATTTATGAAAATTTGATAATATGAAAATTTAGTGGAATTTTGACATGGATTTCTGACCTATGTGTGATTTTATGATCCACCAAATGCCACTATTTATAACAAAAAGTGACAAGTAGAATGTGGTCTTAAATGGACACCACATGAATAACTATGAGACACATGGATAACATGAAAATTGACACATGACTTTCAAGACACTAAACAATGGTCATCTATTTATTTTTATAATATTTATAATAAAAACCAAGAACTTCTGTTTATAAAGTTGTGTTTATCCTTTATATAAATTTCTTACCATTCTGAAAATCCATTTTTCAAAAATTTATAAAATAAAAACTACATAGATGATTGTTGTCCCTAATAATTTAATTCAATACGAGATTATTTGTATAATACGAGATTTTTTTTTCGTCGATTGGTAATTATGAGATAGAATCTCATGTTATCTAATATGTGAAAGAAGGATTATTTGTCACACAGTGCATATTTATTACAATCGATGTTACAATTATTACAAGGATAATTAGTAAACACAGGTAAAAACTTTAAAAGAGAGAACATGAGGTCGTAATCCAATTTGGTGCAATATCATCTAGTTTGGGGTAGTGTGCCCAGGAAAAATAATTTCGCTAATATAAAGTCAAGCGATTACAGTATTGTACTTATCTATAAATAAATAGCAAATACGACATATAAGAATAGTCCAACTTGATGAATAATCACTTAGGCCTCCCTCATGTATGAGACTCCCTCTCACCAATAACTTTTATCTTTCCTCCTTCAAATGAATAACACTCCACTTGATGATTTAGGCTCCCTTAAATTTGAGAATCCCTTCTTAAACAACGAATAAAGCTTCAAGACAATCTAGAGAAAACGCCTTAAGATGAACAAAACTTCTTGCTTCACAATCTTTCAGATTGTCAGACGTTTTTGTTGTTTGGCCACCACACGAGATAAGAACCTCAATAAAACAATCAAAGTGGCCACTCTAACAAATATAGTCAATATCAACTCTCTAACAATATGATATCAAAGTTCATGAAGTCCTAAATAAGAATTGAGTCAAAAAGAAAAAAACTCGGAATCTATTCCAAGCGAATTCAAAGAGGCAACATTTTAAGAAGACATACTGTGAATTCATATTGAAAAATTCAAGAGACTTAACCTCTCCAAGTTAATTTCGTTTTTAGATGAAACCTCACGTTATCTAATAATAAATGAGTGGAATTCCAACCTCTTGGATCAAATACATATATATTATCAATGGAGTTGTGTTTGTATTGGAAACCATATATGAATTGAACAAATGAAAAGAAAGAATAAATAAACACATATGGTATATATATTAATTAATTTTAATTTTAGCCAAAAATAAAAGAAAATTTAAGAAACAGAAACATTACATATATTAGATAGATAGATAAGCGGATAAGTGTAGAATCCAAAAAAGTGAACCAAATCAGGTTATAATCCGTTGTAATTAGAGTAGTTTGATTGCATCTTAAATCATAAAATAATTAAATTAATATGTAACCCGATAATGCAAAGATAAAATGGGTTCTTTATATCCATTGATGTCACTGATCAATTCCCTTTTGCAGCACTAAGGTTTTTGTTGAAGCAATAATATTAGTTGGCTTTGTTTTAGAGACGGACAAAAAAATGATTAATTTCGTTTTGATTTGGTACGATGAATTTGCTTTTTGGAATTAAAAAGAAAAATGTTTGGCTATTAGGCTATTACGTACACTTCACTTAAGTCCCATAGTCTTGCCTCACCATTAAATAATGATGTATTAGGCGAAAATTACTTTTATCATTATAAAAACACGACCAACATTACTCTTGTCACCATAAAAAATATGATTCTTTAAATATTGATATTTGGTAAAATATTTAAGTTTATTTTAGAAAAATCTAAAATTATTTATAATTTTTTTCAATAATCAGTTCAGAGGTGATTCTTAGTAGAGTGATTAATCAATCATCACTTCAAAATTTTTCTACAATTTTATTTATTTATTAAAATACCGAATTTGTTTCTATATATGAGATTATTTTTTTTTTAGCCTTTTCTAGTAGTTTCATAACTCTTTATTTTGAAACCAAACATAATAATTCAAAATCACTTTTAAATATATATGAAAATCTCTTTTAAAATTGAAATTAAATATCAATATGGAACGGATAAAAATAAATTAGACCTAAATCTCTTTTTTCTTTTAAAATTACCACTTCCAAACATACACTTTTTCATCTTCTTCCCAGAATCATCTCCTTAATTGGTATCACTGAAAAAATTATTTAATGAGATTGTTACTATGTGTGACCGACAACTTTTAATTTATATTTAGATGTAGAGTAAGAATTATCTCATATTTGTATCAAGTGGTTATTAACATATACGCAAAATTTTTTTCATATCATTATTGTCAGTTCCAACCTTCCTTTTTCTTTCCAAAAATTGTGGTAGTTAGAGCATGAAGGATGAAAGTGTTTTGTTAGTCCCTATTGCTCCATTGCTTTGTGAATTTTTCTTTGTTTCAATTATTTTTTTTTAAAAAAAAATTATAACATTTTTCAACTATTATACTCTTTTTTTTAATTAGTTAAATGTGGTTAATGGTAAGCCTGAAATGATACTAATCAAGTTTACAGAAACTTCAAGAAAGTAATTTAATTCTTCACTTTTAATATTATTACAACTTATTAAATATTCATGTCATAGAAGTCCATCAACCTTATTATGGTATAATTTATTAATAAAGATTTTATAATTAAAAATAATAAAGTATAATGGTCTAAATTAAAGTTTTAGCTAAAATCCACCTAGGTTTTCATTAATGGATTTCTCCAAACAATTCTTCAAAAATGGGAGAATTCATACGAAGAAAAAAATATAAAATAATAAAGAAATGGTTATGTGGGCAGTGGGACCTCACCCATGGCCGTCGGCAACCCTATGTTCAAACAGTGGGAATAATTTTGAGCACCACACAATTAAAGACACAGCCCCTGATTCCAACCACATTTTTTTTGACAGATAAATAAATAAGAAAATTTTTATGGATAGAAAAAATATTAAACTATTTATAAAAATAATAAATAAAAAATATATTGATAGACATTGATAAATTTTTATCAACGTTTATCAGTGATAGAGTTCTATCCGTTTCTATTACTGATAGATACTGATAGATATCTCTATCAATCTCTATCAAAAGAGATTAAAATTTAACTATTTTGTATAAATAATTTTTCTTATTTTTTTATTTTTGAAAATTCTCCTAATACATATCATGATTTTTAATCTAATTCAATATTAATTCACGTTCACTTTTGCTTTATGTTTTAAAGTTTTAAAATAATTTCTCGAAAAAAATGGATTAAATTAAAATTAATAAATATCATAAGAAAACACTAGATTCTAAAAACAAAAAAACAACACAAGACAACATTAAAAAGCAGATACATTATCAGAAATTGTGCAACCAACCATAAGCGAAGAGATGCAGCTTAGATAGCGGACATAACTCAAATCGTCTTTAAAGAGGATCCAATTGTTAACTCCACGTGTATGGTCCACGCACTCTTAAGTATATTTTTCTTAGATTTGTTAGCCTAAGAATGATGGAGTTAGAAACTTAGGGGAGGCGTAAGTGTGTATAAATATCACTTTGGATATAGGGCCAGTTGTATAAATAAAATTTAAACCCAAAATAATGGAATATATAGTATATAGATAAAATAATTGCATATATAGATCAACAATGGTAAAAGATTAAAAAACTCATGCCTAGCAATCATTTTGCTTGCTTCTTCCCAATTGTCCCAAATTAAAAGCTATTACTGATAGCAGCTATTAGTGATAGCCACTGATAGCTGCTATCGCTAATAGCTTCTATCAAAGCTTCTATCAATTTCTATCAATGATAGTTACTATCAGCGAAACTTTCAATTTAAGAAAAATTAATACAATCTTGAAATATTAGCTTTTAATTTGCTATCAATTATCAGTAGCTATCATTGACTCACTTTCATCAATTAGAATCAATCTTGAAATATCAATACTTAAGGCTATCAGTGACTATCAATGATAGATTTATAAATAGTGATCAACTATGAAAAAAGACCAACAACGTTGATTACCACAATAGCTATCACTAATAATCTTTTATCATGACTATTATTGATAGCAGTTATCAGTCGCTACCACTGATAGACTTTCAAATTAGAATCAACCTTGAAATATTAACACTTAAGGCTATCAATGATAGACTTCTATAACTGGTTATCATCTTTGAAAGTAACTCGATATATAGATATCACCTATCACCGATATCACTTACATCATTTATATTGTGGTTATCAGTGATAGCTTCTTTCACTGATAACATCATTGATAAGATCACTACAAGAATTTGGGCTTTAATGTCAGTTGGAAAAAATGAAACCGGATGTATAATGTCGGTTTTTTTTTAAAGCGGATCTTTAATGTCAGGTTTAAACCGACATTGTAGGTATATCTTTAATGTCGGTTTTAAACCGACATTAAAGATCTGCTTTTTCTTTCTTTTTTTTTTTTTTTTTTTAAAAAAAACAAAACTCATTTTCTTCCCCCTCCCTTCCTCCCCCCATTTTTTTCATTTCCCGCTTCACTCTCCCCCCATTTTCCTTTTCCTTTCATTCCTAGACTTCCGCTCACTGACAACCCACTCGAAACTCTTCCAAAACGTGACTTCTTTCATCCTTCCATGCGAAACCCACAACCCGACTAAGCATCCGACCAACACCTTCCCCGACCTCCCTCCTTGTCCATTTCTAGCAACCAATAGTCTCAAATGCGCTCTTCGCGGAGAGAGAAGACCGGAGACTCGCTGACTTCAGAGTAGGCTTTGGAGGGAGCGATGACACTTTTCCAGAAACATCCACTTGATTTAAATAATGTCACGTTCTTTGTATTTGGTATTAGAGAGGGATAATGGAATAATGTTTTCAACAAAATGAAGAAGTAAATCATACTGAATTGGTTGTTGTTATGTTTGATTTTGTTGGTGGTGCCTTAACCTTTGCTTCATCTATTAGGAATATAAAACTCTCGAGCATCCCATTTCACCTAATATTCATTAATGGTCCATTAGGTGACCAACAAAACAATAAAAGCACTGGAGCGTGTGTGTGTATTGGGGGGGGGGGGTGGATGTTTATTTTCTTTTTATCATATTATTATGAATTGTAAGATCAGATTGTGTGCTATAACTATCTTGAAGTTTTGATAATCGTAGTTTTGATTAAGTGTAATTGTTTGCATTAATCTTTGATGACTAATAACTAAAAAGAGTAAAATGTAGGGGTGTTTTGCTTAGAAGATTATATTGGGTTGCTCAATGTTATATGAGAGTTTTATTTGTTTAGATTGTAATTTACTAAGTTTTGTTTTTGTTGCAGATGACGAGTTTTCCATGTTTACAATTGTTGAATTTCTATTTGCCAATAAACATCCTTTAGTTACATATTCCTGTTATTACAAGCTATGAAAAACAACTTCAAAGGTTGTTAAAATAATTAGTTATACAAGCTGTCTTTAAATACATCTATAATCTTCTTTTAAAAACATGAGAAAAAAAAATTGAGAGATCTAGATAGCTAAAAATACTCATCTTATAATTCTTGTTGTAGCTCCCCGATCAAGAAATCATCAACTTCTCCGTAGATGTAGGCTCCCTTTGGCCGAACCACATAAAAACTCTTGGTGTTCTTCTTCTTCCTTTATCTTCTTTATCTTTTGATCGTTTACCTCAGCACCTCCATCGTCTAGACGAAACTTGGCAGCACCTCCATCGTCTAGACGAATCTCGGCAGCATCTCCCTCTGGTTTTCCCTCTTTTCTCTCTCGTTTTCTTCCACAAGAAAGAAAAGAATAGGGTTAGTCATTAAAGTGTCTTCAATTCCCTGAGTGCTTGAAGTGAATCGTGACCATCAAAGTGTAGGGTGAAGATCAATCTTCACGAGGATTGTGCTTTTAGCACACAATTTTGTTTTAGATCAAATTCCATCAGTGGTTTTGGTTTTGTTTCGGGCCAAGCTTTCAACTAAAGCCCAAATATCTTTGTTTCAATTAGCAATTATTTTATCAAGCCAATCAAGCCCAATAAGTGGTATCAAAGCCAACAAGAAAACTTCAAAATTAATCAAAGATTCTAAAGAAACAAAATCTTGGAGCTTTTGAAATTAAACAGACAGAGAAATGGCAATAGCAAGATATGATATTAAAAAGTTTGATGGGAAAGGAGACTTTGGCTTGTGGAAAGCCAAGATCAAAGCCATTTTGAGGCAACAAAGAGCTCATAAGGCCTTTGAAGATCCATCCAAGCTACCTACTACTGCAACAAAAGAAGAAAAGGAGAACGTGGAGCTAATTGCTCATGGCACACTTGTTCTTCATTTGTCAGATAGTGTTTTGAGACAAGTGATCGACCAAGAAACAACATTCAAGATGTGGAGTAAGTTGAATGAGCTCTATGAGACAAAGAATCTGCCCAACAAGCTTTTCCTAAGGGAAAGGTTTTTCACCTTCAAAATGAGTTCTTCGAAATCCTTGACAAAAAACTTAGATGACTTCAAAAGGATTACTACTGAATTCAAGACTCAAGGAGAAGAGATTGGGGTAGATAATGAAACCTTTGTGCTTCTAAACTCACTTTCGGATTCCTATAAGGATGTCAAGACTGCCCTAAAGTATGGTAGAGACTCTCTAACTACTGATATTATCATTTCAGCCCTTAAAATCAAAGAGATGAAGCTCCTAACCAGCAAGGAAGATAAGCCTAGTGTTAAGGGTTTAATTGTCAAGGGAAAGTCTAAACAAAATAATAAGGAAAAGGGGAAATAAAGCTCAACAGAAGAGGGCAAAGAAAAAACCAAGGTTAGATGTAAATATTGCAAAAAGTTAGAACATCTAATCAAGGATTGTAGAACATTAAAGTGAAGCCTCAGTTTGTGAGGATTCTTACTTCTATTCAGATGCCCTAGCTACATCAAATTTGAAGGTAGATGAAGAATCTAATAAGAACCTAGATTGGGTTCCAGAGTCAGGGTGTTCTTTTCACATGACATCCCACAAAGACTGGTTCAACACTTATAGAGAATTGGATGGAGGCTTAGGTTACATGGGTAATAATAACTCATGTCCAGTGGTTGGTATTGGTTTTGTATCACTCAAACTTAAAGATGGATCAGTCAAACTATTGAGAAATGTCAGACATGTGCCTAAGTTGAAGAGAAATATGATTTCACTAAGCATGCTTGATTTGATTGGCTGTAAATACAGAGGAAAGGAAGGCTACTGTGAAGTTTTAAAGAATAACAAGCCTATTCTCAGAGGGGTCAAGATAAATGGTGTTTATGTTGTTCAAGGAGTTCAGAAAATGCATTCAACTTTGGTTGTAATTCAAAAGCAGCCTACTGAAGGAGATCTTTGGCACAAAAGACTCTCACACCTTAGTGCCAAAGGTCTATAAGCTCTTGCTAATAAAGGAATTCATCAAAGCCTATCCTTCTGTGAACACTGTGTGATAGGCAAAGCTACAAGGCAGAGTTTTGTAAAGGCTCAGCATACAACCAAGGCCATCCTTGATTATATGCATTTGGACCTATGGGGTCCCTCACCTTTCCAATTCTTGAGTGGAGCCAGGTACTTCTTAACCTTTGTGGATGATTATTCGAGAAAATGTTGGATATATTTCCTTAAATCTAAGGACTTAGTGTTTGATAAGTTCAAAGAATGGAAGACTATGGTTGAAAAAATGTCTAACAGTCAAATTAAGTATCTAAGAACTGACAATGGGCTTGAGTTCTGTGTAGAAGTTTTTAATGCTTTTTGTAGACAGCAGAGTATTACTAGACACAAGACTGTTAGGTATACACCTCAGCAAAATGGGGTGACAGAGAGATTGAATAGAACTATTATGGAAAAAGTAAGAAGCCTACTGTTAGATGCAATACTCCCTGAGAAATTTTGGGCTGAGCCAGCATCTTATACTGTCTATACCCTAAATAGATGCCCTCATGCATCTCTTAATCTTCTAACTCCTGAAGAAAGGTGAACCAAACAACCTCCAAGCCTAAATAATCCAAGGTTGTTTGGTTGTACTGGACTTGTCCATTAGAACAAGGGAAAATTAGCTGCCTAAGCTGTGAAATGTATGTTTTTGGGTTTCACAGAAGGAGTAAAGGGATTTAGAATGTGACAACCCACAGAGAAGAGATGTATTACAAGTAGAGATGTTGTTTTCAGGGAGGCTGAGATGTTTATACAAGGATCTACATCTAATGTTACAACACCTCAAAGAAAGAATGATACAATTGAGGTGGAGCAAGTTCTCAACCCTAGCTCTGATCCTTCAAGCTCAGAATCATTTTTTGATCAACTACCTCATCTTGAAGAAGAAGTAGAAGATTCTATTTCTGATCTAGAGCAAGAAGAACCAGATTTGAGGGGGGTACAACCTAGCTAGAGATAGGCAAAGAAGAACTATTGTGCCACCTTCAAGATAGGATGACTACTTAGCTCTAAATGCTTCAGATTTATATAATGAAGTAGAACCCTCAACTTTTGAAGAAGCAGTGAGTTGTCCTAAAGCTAAGTTGTGGATAGAAGCAATGAATGAAGAAGTTGATTCACTAGTCAGAAATAACACTTGGGAGTCACTTTTTCCCAAAGGTTGCAAACCAATTGTATCAAAATGGGTGTACAAATTGAAGAAGGGATTCCCTAATGATCAAGGACCTAGATATAAAGCTAGGTTGGTAGCTAAGGGATTTACTCAAAGACCAGGTGTTGATTTCAATGAGATATTTTCTCCAGTGGTCAAGCAAACTTCTATCAGACTCTTACTGTCTATTATGGCTCAGAATGATCTAGAGCTAGAGCAACTTGATGTTAAAACAACTTTTTTACATGGTTTCCTAGAAGAAGTTATCTACATGAGCCAACCTAAGGGGTATGAGGTCAGAGGGAAAGAAAACCATGTTTGCCTACTTAAATGGTCTATCTATGGCCTTAAACAGTCCCCTAGGTGCTGGAACAAAAGATTCAGTGACTTTATGCAAAAGAATGGCTTTAATAAGAGTTCCTATGATAGCTATGTTTACATAAACACTGACACCTACACTCATCCTATCTATTTTGTATTCTATGTGGATGATATGCTATTATCAGGAACAACTATGCAAGAATTAAATAAAGTCAAAGATCTACTCAAGTCAGAATTTGAAATGAAAGACATGGGCAATGCAAAGAGAATACTGGGCGTTGATATAATCAGAAATAGAAAATCAAACATTCTCAGCATTGATCAGTCACAATATTGTCAGAAATTGCTTAAGAAATATCATATAACAGAGGCTAAATCAGCTTATACTCCTATTGTTAATCATTTCAAACTCTCAGCATAGAATTCACCTAAAGAATCTGACATTGAACATCTGAAGGTAATGTCAACTATTCCTTATTCCCAAGTTGTGGGAAGCCTAATGTATCTAATGGTGTCTACAAGGCCAGATATTGCTTATGCTACTAGTCTGGTAAGTAAATATATGGCTAATCCGGGTAAGAGGCACTGGGAGGCAACTAAGTGGACAATGAGGTACCTTAAAGGAACTACAAATGCTAAACTAATGTATCAACAACTATCAGACAGAGAACCAGAACTTATTGGGTATGTTGACTCTGACTATGCTGGAGACCTAGACAAAAGAAGATCTTTATCAGGCTATATCTTCCTATATGGAAGGTGTGTTCTAAGCTGGAAAGCTACATTGCAATCAGTAGTATCCCTTTCTACTACTGAGACAGAGTTTATTGCTCTTTCAGAAGTAGTAAAAAAGGGTTTATGGCTAAAGGGTCTCCTAAGTGATTTTAGGATCAAACAGAATACAGTAAAAATATTTTTCGATAATCAGAGTACCATACATTTATCAAAGCATCCACAGTATCATAACAGAACAAAGCATATAGATGTAAAATACCATTTCATTGAAGAATAGATTGAAGGAAAGCAAATAGAAGTGTTGAAAGTCCATACCTCAGAGAATTCCTTCGACATGTTGACAAAGACTGTCACTCAGCTCAAACTTAAAAAATGTCTCGATATTATAGGGTTTGAGCTGAGAGACAAAGGTTAAAAGAAGAAGAGATTCGGTACAGAGAAGTTGAAGAAACAACTTGAAGTTTTCTTTCAAGGTGGAGATTGTTATTACAAGCTATGAAAAACAACTTCAAATGTTGTTAAAATAATTAGTTATACAAGTTTTCTTTAAATACATCTGTAATCTTCTTGTACAAACATGAGAAAAAAAATTGAGAGATCTAGATAGCTAAAAATACTCATCTTGTAATTCTTGTTGTAGCTCCCTGATCAAGAAATCATCAGCTTTTCTGTGGATGTAGGCTCCCTTTGGCCGAACCACGTAAAAACTCTTGGTGTTATTCTTCTTCCTTTATCTGCTTTATCTTCTGATTGTTTACCTCAGCACCTCCATCGTCTATATGAATCTCGGCAGCATCTCCCTCTTGTTTTTCCCTCTTTTCTCTCTCGTTTTCTTCTGCAAGAAAGAAAAGAATAGGGTTAGTCATTAAAGTGTCTTCAATTCCTTGAATGCTTGAAGTATCGTGACCATCAAAGTGTAGGGTGAAGATCAATCTTCACGAGGATTGTGCTTTAAGCACACAATTTTGTTTTAGATCACATTCCATCAGTGGTTTTGGTTTTGTTTCGGGCCAGGCTTTCAACTAAAGCCTAAATAACTTTGTTTCAATCAGCAATTGTTTTTTTAAGCCTAACAGTTCCTAGGTCTAATCAAGCATACCTCACAACATTTTTTTTGTTACAATTCTTTACTAGTGTTTTTTTTTCGAGACAACAGTTACAATCATCTCTTGGGAGTTCTCTTTCCATAAAATTTTTACATGGGATACATATTTTTTTTAATGGGAGGAATTAATGTAGCTCCATAGAAACCATAAATACAAACACCACTCATTTTTTTAAAACTATTTTTTAGGCTTCCATCTTTTCAGTAGTTCCCTTGGCCTCTTTTAGATTGACGCTTTATCACACTCTTTACATTTTAAAGTACTATTAATATTGTGCGTAGTTTCCTATTAAATTAAAAGAAGATGTTGAGATCATAATTGATTTTTTTGTTGGTGATTCTATCTTGTGTTTGAATATTGAGAAAAAATGAAATTATTTTGTACAAAAAAGGAAGAGAAAGGTTGAGAGCTCTCAATGCTTAGCAATAATGACGATTTTTTTTAAGATCAAATGACTTATAATGCAGATTTACGCATGCAAGGTAAGGGATAAGAAGTAGACCACAAGATTTTAACATGGTTTGGCAAGAGGTGCCTACGTCCACGAGAAGAGCTGAGATTTCTTGAGAAGTAGAAAGACAAAGATATTACAAATAAATTCGTCTAACTCATTGATTTCTCTCTTTTTAGATCTTTTATATATAGGTTGTTTACAATTTTGTTGAGAGATAAAAGTAAGATAAAATGTCAGTTTCACTTTAAATAGTTACTGTTTTAACACTTTTCAATATACTTGAGGAAGAACGGGATGTCATAATCAAGCATGGAACACAATCATGAGAGAGTTGGTGTGTTGCAACACATGGGATGCATACGTCTCAGTTCAAGAAGGTACTTTGTTATGCTTACAATTGCTATTCTTCTGGGGTTGGGAAAGAAGTGGGTTACTAAAACCAACTCAAGAAGGTACTTTGTTGTTTACTCAAGTCCCTTTGTGAAAAATATAATATTCTTAGCTTTGAGCGTTAAACTGCAACTAGATAAACTAGCTAAATCTATGAGGATCAATTCTGTTTATGATCAAAATTATCTCGATAGTAGATAGGTTACTAATAGTTGTTACACGTTTTTCACTTGAATAGGATATACAAGAGAAAGGAGCAATATTGTGATGATTGAACCATATAGAAGATAGGTTGCTTGTTTTCTTATCTTTTTTTTTCTTCTCTCTTGACAAGGCGATTCTTTTTTTTTTTTTTCAAAATAATCTCTTATTAGCCTTTGCGAGTAGATACAATACTATTTTAGAGTAAGGTTCTTTTGGAAACTAGTCGAATTAGAATTTGGGAGCTAACTCATTTGAACAATAATGAGATTACTTTGAGTAAAGTTTTTCATTTTGTTAGGTTCAAGTTTGATGTGTAAGGCTAAAATTTGATTCTTAAGGAATTGGAAGGAAGATAGGAAGATTGCATTGGACATGTTTTAAGAAGGTTGATAAGTGGAGAAGGTGCATCTAACACAAAAGGGACTTCATAATAACATTAATAACAAGTACAAAGTAATATTTATAAGATGCTTATCTTAAAAGTCTATTTGTTCTAAACTTTTGATTAGATTCAGTGTTGGAATGATATGACTATCCTGCAGTTATGGTAGTCATAGCTTAGTTGTTTATGACTTCCATTGAGTGGTTTTGGTGTTGCTTTAGGGGGCTTTTTACTTTTTAGTTAAATGGATAATATAAAACTTTTTAGTTGCAGATGCTAATTTCCTCATTTACTCTTTCGTATGATTATGCATATGTTTTGGCATATTTTGGATTTTTATTATGTGATTCGAGATGTGTGGTTGTTTATAACAGAACATGATATCTTGGCCTTCTTTGCAAATTCCCATCAAGACTCGAAATCATAAATTCTCATGTTGTCTTTTCATAACTCCCTAGTTTGAATTTCATAAATTCTTTATGTGAGGTAATTGAATTCTTATTATATGTTTGCCTATTTTTCTCTGCTTGCAGGAAGTCATGCTTTTGATTTGGATCAAATCTGTGGTGAATGGTGAAGAGAACATAACGAAGGAGCAATTGAAAGACTATTTGGAAAAAACTATATAATGGCAACAAGTGTGTGTGCACTTTTGTTTTATTTATTTATTTATTTTGGGGGGAGGGAGGAGGGGGAATATTTACAAGTTTTAGTTTGTATTTTATAGTTTAAAAGTAAGTTCTCGCTCTTTTTTGATACACCAATAAAAGTTGTTTGGATCTAACAAAATTTTAATTTTGCTATGTAACCCTTATGAGTTTTGGTAATTTGTTGATTACCTTGGTTTTAGAATTAAATTATCATCCAATTCCTCTTTTATGACTTATTATTATGGATTTTTAAAAGAAATTAAGAATTTATTTTGTACATGGACAGGTTGGTTACCTTGGTTTTAGGGACATATTGTTTTTAACTTTTTGGCCAACATGAAAAATGGATTGGACAATACTTATATTGAATACACGGACAATAATTGAAAAAAATGGACAATAATTCTGGACTTTAAAACTGATATTAAAGGGCTTTAATGTCGGTTGACAACCGACATTAAAGATAATGTTATTAAAGCTCTTTAATATGATTGTCTTTAATGTCGGTTTTAAACCGACATTATATACCCACTTCAATGTCGGTTTAAAACCGACATTAAAAACAACCGACATTAAAGGGCTTTAATAATACTATATTTAATGTCGGTTGTCAACCGACATTAAAGCCTAGAATTCTTGTAGTGGATGCTATCAATGATCTCACTGATATTATGCTAACCGATCATGTGCTATCAGTGGTAGCTTCTATCACCGATAACGTACTATTGGATAGCTTCTATCATCGATAACATGCTATTAGTTTTAGGTTCTATCACTGGTAACATGCTATCAGTAGTAACTTCTATCAATCATAGCCACTGAACACCTTTTTGCCCCTTTTTTGTACTTCCCAAACGTTTATAAGTCCTTTTTCTTTTCGATGATAGCTTTTATCACTTATAAACATGCTATTAGTGATAACTTCTAGGCATTCCACATGTATTTTAGTTCGAGATTCAACTTTATTAATTAAATTCACTAAGTTGGCTATCAATGATAGATTTCTATAAGTTGCTATTAACTATAAAAATATAATCAAAGATTAAACTATCAATGATAGAAAATATTAGTGGCTATCATTGATAGACTTTTATTTGCTATTTTTATTTATTATTTGTTATAATAACCAAACTTGATGATTGGCTTGTTTGTGTTAAGTCACTTATGAATTGAGTACTTTCAAGTCTTGGGAACAAAACTTAGCCTCATAATTCGTGTGAAAAAAAAGGAGAAGAAGAAAAAATTCAAACAAATGAAAAAAAAAATTTAAAAATAAGAGAAAGAGAAGAAGCAAAAACTGAAGGAAGGAAAGAAAATTAAATAGAAAAAAGGTAAGCAAAAACCAGAGAAAATGAAAGAAAAATTAAAAAAGAAAAAGAAAGAGAGGAAGTAGAAAAGGGTGATTAAAAATAAATTCAAAGATTGACTCTTCAACTCATCCATATTTGGAAATATTCTAAAGATGTAATATATTTTTAGATTTTTTCTCTTATTCTACTATCTATTACAAATATCCTTAGATATATTAATAAGAAAATTATAACGGGTAATAAAAAAATATAAAAATTTTTATACTAAAAAATGATCAACCATGAATTTGTATTATAGAAAAAAAGAATCTAAGTGCCTATAAGATTAAAAAGCACTTGAAAAGGATTTTCCATACTTCTTATTTAGAGCTCTTTTCGTTGGATTTGATGTGTTTGCTAGAGGTTTTCAGAGATTTAGCAAGAAAGCGAGATTAAGGAGTTAAAACAATCAAATAGGGTCGATGTTCCCAAGAATTAAGGAAAAAGATTGAAGAAATTAGGGAAGCGCCATGGCGCCATTCACAGAAGCGAAAGAAATTGGAGATTCGCTACGGTGCTATTCGAAGCGCTGCACGGTGTTGCATCTAAAGGAAATTTACTGAGGGCCATGCGAAGGGAGTGTCGCGGCACTATCCTCTAGCGTCGCGACATTAGAGTTATTTTTGGAAATTTTTCTCTATAAATATGAGAGTTCTTCAGCAGTTTCGAACCACGAGATTTTATAACCTTAAAAGTGAGTTTTGCTGCAAAAGAGAGTAGAGAGTGTGAGAATTATTTTGAAAGCCATTTGAGATTCTGAAGTGAAAACCAAGATGTGTTTGAAGGATTTCAACGATGAAGAAAAGTGTTTCGATAGCAGTTTTTCTTTGTTCCTCTTATCCTCTTTATTTTCTAAGTTTGTCAAACTATATGCAAGTATATATTTGTCAACTATGAGTGACTAAACTCTTTAGTTCTACCATGTTGATAGATTTTCTTATGCATTTAAATTGATACATAGTTATTTTATGGAAATTGTCCAATAGAAGTTTGTTCTATACTATTGTGCTTATATTGTGTTGATTGGCCATCGATGCATGTTAGGTTGAATATTCAATTAGATAGATTTCATGTTTAATCGGACTTATAATATTGAATAATTTGTGAATTTCTCATGAAAATGTTAAGTTGATAATAAAAGTTGTTTATGACTTTGCTTAATGTCATGCTTCTTATTTTGGTTTCAAAAAGTTAGTAATCAAGTAAGTTTGCATGAGAAAAGTTTATTATTGAAAAATAACCAAAATAAGTAATCAAGTAAGTTTGCATGAGAAAAGTTTATTATTGAAAAATAATAAATCGGTGTGTAGATTCTAGACTTAAGCATCTCAATATCACAAGATTTCGTGAAAACTTTGCATCATTTAATGAAGTAATTAATGAAATCGATACCTAAGATGCTTCTATCCATTGAAGTTCAATCTTTGTTTTCTTACTCTACTTTTACTTTAAAAATTCAAATCAATCATTTGGTTTCCATCCATAAGATAAAATTAACACAATTCTAAAATAGCTAAACAAATTTTCAACATTTGATTGTTGAGGATGAGACTCAATCTCTTAAGACTGTTTTACTATACTATCACTTGACACATGCGCTAGCGCTTTATAAAAAACAAAAGAACTTTAGCACCGACGTGGTGTTAATCCACACACTCTAACACTCAAGGCAGTCACAGGTTTGTGAGTTACTTGATAGTAAAAAATAGTAGAGTATTTTAGGCATATCTGGTCGCTTATACAGAATAGTAAAGTGAAACTGTTACTAAGACTCATGATTAACTTTCATAAATTTTCAGAACTACTGAGTGAATTTTTCTTGCGGATTACACCATTATTGCAATGGATGCTTGAGTGCATCGTCCACTCAAATTTTCAGCGTCTCCTTCATGGCAAGTCTATTATGAATTTAGATAGCTTCAATCTCAATCGCTCTAAGGTCTCCCATGGGTCCTTTAAACTCCTCCAGACTCTCCTCATAGGTGTTATAAGCTCTCCAGGCTTTCCCCATGATTTCTTTGAGTTTTTCTAGGCTCGACTCATGGGTTCTCTAAGCTCTCCTAGGTTCACCTCATGGCTCCTCTAAACTCTCTAATCTTCTTTAGTCTCACTTTGCTGGGCCTCTAAGATTTCCTAGGTTCATCCCATGAGTTCCCTGAACTCTTCTAGGCTCATCTCATAAGTCCTTTTGAAGGGATCGAATCTCGTAGTGGAAGTGTTTTATTAGAACGCCTTATATCTCGCAATTCGATTTTTATATTAAACAAAATCATTATACAAAACAAAATATATAAACATGTAAATTAACATGCATTAGGAAAAATATTAGAACGATTTTTATCTTTGTAGATTCCCAAGTACCACGAACAATCCCCTCTAAGTTCCAACGAACGAAACTGCAACAATCTTGTTCATAAATAATTTCTTGAACAATCTCGAACACTACCATGAGAGTAACCTCATTATTCATTGGGATCCCAATAAATGGATAGGTGGTATCCAACTATTGGGAGAGGGAGAGGAGAAAATGGTTTTGGAGAGCAGAGAGGATTCTCTTAGAGAAAATTCTACACAGTAACACTAGAGTGTTGTGTATTGTCAACCTTTCTCTTTGGTGAGAATATATGTATTGTTTTCCAAAGGGTCACAGGGAGGTTTTTATATAGAGCAAATTGCTAGGCCCTCATAATATTTTACTTTTCTATAATTAATGAAATAACACTTATGTAATTAATTATCCCATTTAATTAAATAACACTTATTTAATTAATTAACCTAATTAAATAACACTTATTTAATTTTAATCTTCACAATAATTAAATAACTATTTATACATTAAACCCAATTTAATGTATATATTAATTATCATAAACATCGCATATATATATGTTCAAAACTCTCTATTAATTAATTCTTTGTGAATTTAATTTACTTGAATTAATTAATTTGAATCTTATTCAAATATCACTTTCCAATTTAATTATACATATCATATCAGTAATATATACTAATCACATTAATATATAGTTTTCTCAAATGAATTTGAACGATTCAAATTATCCCTATTAAGTGTCCTCTAGTGAGCTCAAGAAGACTTGGTGGACCTGTAGATCAGAAGCTCCAATGGTTTGAGATTAATTGACTATACTCATTAACAAAATTAATCAATATTCTTTAATTGTGGGTACACTCCACTAAAGACCCACAACTGAATTCTTCTTACTACAGATATATTTTTGTGTCATGGATATACAATAATACCAATAAGTTAGTCACGAGTGTTCGTAACTCCAATTGGGTCAAATTATTGTTTTACCCTTGGGTTAACTCGACTCCTTGAATACCAGTGCTCCTCTAATGAACAACCTGTTTATGGTCCAACCAATAAATAGAAATCCTTCTCGAGCCTATGAGAGGATAGGGCCCTTTATTCCCATCTCTCACTCGATTTTGTTCGCAAAATGGTAGGCATGTTGGGTTGATGATCTGGCCACCCTCACCTATACAAATCAAAGGACAATCCCTTGTGAACAGAAGTTCATAATATACTCAGGATTAAGACTAACTTGCGTAGGTCATTCTATTGAAATAGAAACCTAACTAGTGAACGGTGTTACATCTAGTGGTTACTATTTTGCAATCTAGTCTTATGCAAACTCATTGGATAGGATACCCTCACTTGTGTGTCATCTACATGAACGTGTTGGATCATTACGTTAGTATCAAATACAAAGTGGGCCATATCAATAGTGTTACCAGGATAAGATACCCAACCTTATCCCTACACTGTAGGCCCTTTAGGTTGTATCTTGAACATTTATCCCTGGCTCAAGACTCAGAAGACAACATTGAATCTTAGTTTATTGGACTTGGGGTTATTATGACAAAATAGACAATAATACAAACAATAACATTTATTGATTTAACATCTATAACTCTTTATTGATGACGGTCAATTAATAATATTTACTATCTACGAGTTCTAGGGCATATAACCCAGTAAACTCCCTCCTGAACTAAAACTCTATCAATGGGTTATATACAATCTAAAAGGTGAGATACTACCAAATATAATAAACTAAGGCATCCACATATCCATTACATATCTTCCACTTGTCCTAGATTATATATTGTACACGTCTCGTAGATCTAAACTCTCTAGATGACCCTCAAACATTTTAGCCGAGAGAAAGCCTTCGTAAATAGATCAACCATGGCTATCGCTCCACTATTGTCACAATATTGTTTGATGGGTAAATCTATATTTGGAACCACTTCCAAATCACTTAGGAACTTCCTTAGCCAAACTGTTCTCTTTGCTGCTTCACAAGCAACTACATACTCAGCTTCCATAGTAGAATTTGCAATGCATCATTGCTTGATACTACACTATATTACAACTCCTCCATTTAAACATTGATCCTTACGTGGATTTCCTAGAATCCTTGTTAGTTTGGAAATCAGAGTTGGTGTATCCTATAAGGATCAAATCCATAGCTTCATACACTAGATTAGACTAGTACCTACTTGAAGGAAATTAGACATTAGGATTTCCATGAGCAGCGGAATGATCGTTCCAAATTTTATTCGTATATGAACATTAACAATTACAATCAAGAAATGAAAACATAACTGGTCATACATACAAAGAAATTGCAACATGCTTTTCTATAAGATCAAGAGATAAAATTAACATACCTTTGAAGAATTATCTTCAACACCCTTGATCATGAACGCTCGCAGCAAGGCTGCAACACACGAATGCTCGTACATTACGATCGCAACAAAGCACGATCACAGCGACCACAAACACAGCGATCTCCAAGATCTCGAACATAGCGAAAGACTTCAAAAAACCTCGAACTATGTCGAATTGAGTACGACACCACTACAATGGCTACCTTGGTATTCTCGGTGTGAGAATCTAGAAGTGTGGACTTGGTTAGAGGAAGAGACTGGAGAAAGAACAATCATGTAAACGATTGAGCAAATGGGAGATGGAAAAGGTCTATCATATAGACGATGCATAATCGTTTAACTAATGCTAAGCGATCGTTTAGCAAAAGCTCCGCGATTGTTTAGCAAAAGCTCCGCGATTGTTTAGCTAATGGCCAGCTGAGTGAACCATCGTGTAGTGTCACTCCACGATCGTCTAGTCTCTCTTCAGCTGTCATTTAGTAAATCTCATTCATTTGATAGCCTTTCTATGAGTAACTTGCCGAAAATAGCAATTCTAAAAAAATCATACTAAAATTTAGTAATTTTTTTTCCTTTTATCTCACGATAACCATGAAACCACCAATAACCTCCTACTTAATTGGTTGTTAAAGAAAAAAAAGATAATTATCCAATAATTAATATTATTATAAATATATATGATAACCAACTTATCATCAATAGTTTTAATATTTCATCTCATGAAACATATAAACCATAGCTCTTTTTCTATTTCATGGTCCTTAATGTAAATCTCATTTACATTGAACCTCTAGTAGATGTATCTCATACATCACACCGATCATATTATATATAATCGAATTATCTCTTGTCAATTTGAACATTTCAAATCAACATCAAGAACTAATTTTCAACTTGAATCCATTGAGCTACAAAGGAGACTTTATGGACCTGTAGCTCGAAACTCCAACGGTACGTGAATAACTGACTAAACTCTTTAGTCATAGGATCCACCATCTGTTAACTGTCAGACACTCCAATAAAGACTGACAACTGAACTCTCTTTACTACAGATATATTATGTGTCCATATCAACCAATCAACAGTGCGATAACCTTTCACAGATCTCTCGTAAGTACAGCTGGGCCAATAACCATCATGCCCTTATAGTTACATCTAACTCCTTAAGTACCATTGATCCCTCTAATGAACATAATTCATAGTCCTACTATGACTGAGTCCTCTCTTCAAAAGAGAAGCTGTGGCCACTATGTTCAAGCCCCAGAATCAGCCCTTAAGGGAACAATCTATCTATTTACCCATGCATCGAGGAAGGAGTAAATTCCATCTTGTATAACTGAGTTCCCAGCTCCTAAATCAGACGAGTCCCCAGAAAGGTAGGCATGTTGAATTGGCAATTTGGCTCTCACCCATACTAATCAAATGAGCGTCTTCAAAGGTAAGAGTTCCCAAAATACTCAGGATTGAGGTCATGTCACCTATGGTCGTTTAGGTGATATGTAAGTCTCCAGTATCAACGACGTTATATATAGAGACTAGTCATCTCGTGATTCGGTCTTATACAAACTCTTTGTATAGGACACCCTTCCTCGCATGTCTCGACATGAATGGTTAAGATCTACCATCTGTAGTAGTTTATAACACTTGTCAACCTCTACAAAATGGATCATATCCGTAGTGTCACAAGGATCAGGTATCCCTCCTTAATTCTTATACTACAGACCCATTTAGGTTATCACTTAAGGCATGATCCACTTGTATATCTCACATTTTTCATATGGTATGACCTAAAGTGTTGGCTCCTTCATTAGCTCTTAATGCAAGACCAACTTCATAACCAATCCTTATTGATTCTTTAGTAGCTTCACTTAATACTACTTTTCTACGTGGTTTATGATCTCTCATGTGGTCTTCCTCTAAAAATGTAGCGTTCATTGATATAAACACTTTATTTTCTTGAGGGTCAGAGAACAAACCATCTCTCATCTTCTTACGGTAACCAACAAATTGGCACAATCTTGAACAAGGTTCCAACTTCTTAGGAGTTTTCATTGACACATGTGCAGGATAACCTCAGATTCTGAAGTAACGTAAACTCAGTTTACACCCCCTTCATAACTCGAAAGGTGTTTTAGAAACATTCTTTGATGGAACATTGTTCAAGATGCGAACTGCAGTCTCTACTACATACCCCCAAAATGTGTTAGGTAATTGAGCATAGCTCACCATAGAATAAACCATATCTAATAAGGTTCTATTTCTCCTTTCTGATATACTATTCTACTGAGGTGTACCAAATGTTGAGAGTTAGGATTGTATTCCATCCTTTATCAAATAGTCTTGGAATTCTAAATCTACGTACTATCCACCCCGATAAGATCGAAGTGTTTTAATTGTTTTACCTAATAGGTTTTCAACTTTAGCCTTATACTCTTTGAACTTTTTAAAAGCTTCAGACTTATGTTCCATTAGGTATAAGTTATCATACCTTGAATAATCATCTATAAAGGAGATGAACTATTCATACCCTCCTCTAGCCTTTACATTCATCGAACCACAAAGGTTCGAATATACGAGCTCTATGGGCTCTTTGGCTCTATAGTCTTTTCCACTCAAAGATATTTTAGTCATTTTTCCTTCGAGATAGGATTCACATGGAGGTAATGAATCATCTTCTAACTTGCTTAGAAGTCCATTATTTATCGATCTCCCGATCCTATCGAGATTTATGTGGCCTAATGTCAAATGCCAAATTACTTGGAGAAAATTTTCACCTTTTAGTTTGAGTATTAACAGTTTTAAATATCTCATGATTAAAAGTGCTTTTGATTCAACTGGTCTTAACACATATGAGTTGTCTTCTAGTTTAGCAGAACAAATAATCACACATTTTTTCATAATGAACACTTCATTTGAATAAGAAATTGAGTATGATTGTTCAATTAAACAAGAAACAGAAAAAAGGTTCCTCTTCATCTTGGGAACAATCTATAAGTTTTCTATTTCCAAAAGACAACTTTGCAGCTCCCACTGCACGAGCTAAAATAGCGTCTCATGTTTAACCTTGAGCATCATTTCATCCTCTTTTAGCTGCTGGAAGGAACTAATTCCCTGTAAAGAAGAAAAAATGTGGTTAGTGGCTCCTAAATCAAGTATTCAAGCATCATGGTCATTTTCACTAAACAAGTTTCCAGAACTAGTAAATCATATTTACACTCCTTTTCTTTCTTCTTCTCAGTAAGGTACTTGGCATAATTGCATTTTCAGTGACCATCCACATTACAATGGAAGCATTTTCCCATTCTAGCATTAGCTTTGCCCTTTCGTTTGCCAGTAGCGGGAGATTTCCCCTTCCCTCTCATTTTCTAGATCCTTTTAATACCAAAAGTTGAAGGAATAGACTTAGTTCCAGAGGATGAACCCTTTTGAAACTTTTTGGAATGGGCAATATTTGTCTCTCCTTCTTTTGGTCTCTTACCTTTCATAAGGGATTAAAAAGTTTGTAACTCGCGTTTAGAAGGGTGGTCAAATTGTATTGTATTTTGTTCATTACTGCATTGTTGCAGAATTGAAAAAAACTCTTTGGAAGAGATTCCAAAATAGAGACATTTAACTCTACTCGTCTATGATCGCATCGTTAATTTTGGCAACATTGAAATGGACCATCAGGTCGAATACATGTTCTTTCACTAATTGGCTTTTTTTCATGCACACATTGTAAATGTACTTAAGGGCCTTATGCCGGATCTGAGTGGACAGTTGTCAAAACATCTACTAGAGGGACTCCAGGATTTGACGTGCAGTCATCATGGCCTCATGTTCCTTGGTAAGAATGTCAGACAGACTTGCCAAGATGTAGACTCAGGCCTTGTCATTAGCCTTTGTCCAACGGTCATAAGCATTCTTCAACACTTGAGATGCATTTCGAGCACGAACTTAAGAACATTCCTTCATAAAAAAACCTTAGATCATCAACAACCAGAATCGTATTCAAATTAGATTTCCATGTCATATAGTTTTCACTGGTTAATTTCTCATTTTTTAGCAAGGATATGATTCTGGAAGACATGTTGAAACATATAACAATTAATTGACCTTATTAGTTATCTTTGTCATTTCCATTACTTAGATATCCAATCAATTTAGCAAAAACACATGCAATCATAGAACCCTAATTAAACTATTGATCTTAGTTTTTGCAACGCTACTTCAGAGGTTTAGAGCAACAGTCACTGAAGGGTGATCAATACTCTTCCCCTGAATTGAGACAATCTCAGCCAATCACTAATACCAGAAAAACTCTTATTCCTATAGTTTTTAGCTACCGTTGTTTCGGTCAAGGATTCACTAACCAACTTAACTCATCTTGTAGGTCTGACCCTCTCATTTTCGGATCCCAGAGGTACGCTTCAATAGGCTACCAAAGGGAAAGACAACCGCTGAAGATTAACCTAAGAAACCCTGTCCATTACTGGAGTTTGCATTATTCCGACCCTTATGATCAGGCCCTTCGAAAGGGATAGTTGCTCCAGGATGAAACACAAGTGGACCATAAGATCTCACGGTGCAACCTAATGGAGGAGACCATGGGATACATTGACATGTGTCCCTCTCCGACTTACTATGAACACTATTTCTATTCACCTTGTTATTGACTTATGCAAACACTTTCCAAAGGGAGACCACTCCTAGGACGAGATAAAGTTGAGCATGAATCTCACAGTGTGAGCTCTTAGGGACGTGAGAGCTCGACTAATGAATTTATCTAAGTCATTTAAATTTTCTCAATATACCATTTATATTGAATAATTTATCAACATTTGATTTCATTTATTAAACTCTTTTAATAAAATCAAACATTTATTGCATGCTTAAAGAATATTTGTCTAGTTCACCTTTTAAGTTAGTTCCCAGGTGAAGGTGTTCTATTTCCGTCAATTTAAATACCCCCTCCTAGACAGAATCTTCCTTAGACAAAAGTCCATTATTGGCAATTATTGTATCAATTTAATCTTTCATTGAAATTCATTTTAATCGTATTAAAACAAATTAAAAAGACTAACCTATTTCTAATCCCATTAAAAATAACATAGATCAATTTAAAAAAAATTTTAAAAAATTGGACATATGTTTGAATGCAATCTAAACTATAAATTTTAATCAATCTCATTAATACTATAACTCTTTCTAAATTAATAAATTATTAAATCTACAAAAAATTCAAGCATTCACATATATCATTCCACTATTTATTAAAACAATTTTAGCATATAGTATGATGCATGGACATGCTTAGATCATCATACATCACTATCATAACACTTCCATTTCTTCTCAATCTCTTCAGAAACCATTGCTCTATCGGTTGATACGGACTTACAGACTCGAAGCAAGAATTAAGTTGCCCAAAAATAAAACGAGCCCTTATAATTTAATGAAATTAAAAAGAAATCTAGGGCCAAAATCGAAAACAACCAAATTTGCAAACCAACATTCAAACATGCATAATGAAGAATATTAAACCCACCTCTAAACGATTTTGTTACGAAAAATATGAAGAATGAAGATGCAAGGAGCCTATCTCTAATACCATATGAAGGTATCGAATCCCGCAGTGGAAGCATTTTGTTAAAACACCTTACATCTCACAATTCATTTTTTACATTAAATGAAATCATTATACAAAACATAATATATAAACATGTAAATTAGCATGCATTAAAGAAAAGATTAGAATGATTCTTATCTTTGTAGATTTCCATATGCCACGAACAATCTTCTCCAAGTTCCAATGGATGGATCTGCAACGATCTTGATCACAAACAATTTTTTGAACAATCTCGAACACTACCACAAGAGTAACCTCGTTATTATTTGGGATCAAATAGAGGGATATGTGGTATCCAACTATTGGGAGAGGGAGATGAGAAAAAGCTTTTGAGGAGTAGAGAGGATTTTCTTAGAGAAAATTCTGCACAATAACACTAGGGTGTTGTGTATTGTTAGTCTTTCTCTTTGATGAGAATGTGTGTATTCTTTTCTAAAGGGCCATAAGGAGGTTTTTATATAGAGAAAATGACTAAGCCATTTTCCTAATATTTTCGTTTTCTATAATCAATTAAATAACACTTATTTAATTAATTACTCCATTAATTAAATAACACTTATTTATTTATACATTAAACCAAATTTAATGTATATATTTAATTATAATAAACATTGCATGCATATGTGCAAAACCTATTTATTAATTAATTATTTGTGAATCTAATTCACTTGAATTAATTAATTTCAATCTTATTCAATTATCAATTTCCAATTTAATTATAGATCATAACCGTAATTATATATTTACCACATTTATGTATAGTTTCCTCAAATTAATTTGAACAATTCAAATTATCTCTCTTAAATGTCTTCTAGTGAGTTAATGAAGGGACATGTTGGACCTATAAATTAGAAGCTCCAACGATATGAGATTAATTGGCTAAACTCATTAACCAAATTAATCAATATTTGTTAACTGTGGGTATATTCCATTAAAGACCCACAACTACACTCTTCTCACTATAGATATATTTCTGTGTCCATGAATATAGACCAATACCAGTAAGTTAGTCTTACACGAGTGTTCGTAACTCCAACTGGGTCAAATTATCGTTTTACCCTTGGGTTTTCTCTGACTTCTTAAGTACCAGTGCTTCTCTAATGAACAACCTGTTTATGGTCCAACCAATAAACAGAAACCCTTATCGGGCTAATGTAAGGGTATGACCCTTTGTTCAAGTCCCAGAGACACCACTTAAGGAAACACTTATCTACTTACCCTTAAGGAAGGAATGAGTGAATTCCATCTTGTATTATTATGTTCCCATCTCCCTATTTGGTCTTGTCCTCAAAATAGTAGGCATATTGGATCGACGATCTGGCCACCCTCACCCATACAAATCAAAGGACAATCCCTCGTAAACAAGAGTTCATAATATACTCAGGATTAAGACTAAGTCACCTAGGTCATCCTATTGAAATAGAAAGCTAACTAGTCAACGGTGTTACATCTAATGGTCATCTTGTATTATTATGCTCCAATCTTATGAAAACTCATTGCATAGGATACCCCCACTCATGTGTGACTTACACGAATGTGTTAGATCATTACGTTTGTATCAAATACAAGGTGGGTCATATTCATAGTGTTACCAGGATAAGGTACCTAGCCTTATTCCTATACTATAGACCTTTTAAGCTATATCTTGAATATTGATCCCTGTATGTCTCCACATAAAGTTCAAGACTCATGAAACAGTCTTGGATGTTAGTTTATTGAATTTAGGGTTATTAAGAAAAAATAAACAACAATATAAACAATAACATTTATTGATTTAACATCTATAACTCTTTATTGATGACGGTCAATTAATAGAATTTTCTATCTATGAGTTTTAGAGTATAAAACACAACTCCTTTGAGCTCTCCTAGGCTTCTTCATGGGTTTTCAGCCCCACTGGCGTCTCCCATTGGTCCCTCTTAGCTCTTCTAAGCTCTTCCATGGTTCCATTGAACTCTTAAACTCTCTTATGGGTTATTGGAGCTCCACTAGGCTCTCCCTTGGGTCCTCTGAGTTCTTCTAGGCTCTCTATAGGATCTAATGGCAACCTAGAGGGGGAATGAATACGGTCGTCTGCCAATTTTAATTTTAAAATTCTAAATGTGACAACTAAACTTGAATCTTAATTTAAGAAAATTATATAGCATCGAGCAACCAATTCAAGTTAGTAACACATATCACAATTATACAAAGCAACAAAATAATCCTAACATGCAATCTAAAAATTAGAAAATAAATTAACTTTAAAAGTAAAGTGAGTTCGGGGAAAAAAGACATCGAATTATAGTGGTTCGACAATGTGTCTATGTCCACTCTCCAAGACTCCTAGGTTATTTTACGGAAAAAAGTTTTCTTGCAATTTAGTACAAAACCTACACGACCATTTTTTTCACCTAGGCTAAAGAGAAATCCAAATGCTTTTCACTGGTTCAGGATCGAACAAATTTATTTTTCTCCCAACCCAAGGTATACTCACACCTTAATATAAAATCTCAATAAAAAATAAAAAATTACCTCTAAATAGTAAAACACACAAGTTTAGCTGTATGATACTCCAACAATTTTGTCTTAACTATTACACTAGTAAAAATTGACAAGAATGAGAGAAATATGAAGTTTTAGGCATTTGAAGGATGAAAAAAAATGGATGATTAAAGTGCTGGAAAATTTCTTTGATTTTTCAAGAAGGGCACTAGGAGGATATAGGATAATTGGTTATAAAAATTGAAGGATTTAACCTCAATCATTATATCTAGGATAAAAGAATGGATGGTTAAAATTAAATAGGAAGATAAAATAATGGATATAAAATTTAGGAAAATAAATTGGGGATTAAAGTGGATTCACATTTTCCCACATTTTTTTTTTTCAATTCATAGATTTGGGATGTCATATGTTGCAATCTCATGTGATCCCACTTTTTCCATTTTCATTTTCTTTTTTCTTTTCATCCCCTTTTAACAACGAAGCACATGTCATCTTATAGTTGGTTTAGGTTTACCACGGCACTATCATGTCATCGAATACATCAAAATTTGTTTCTAATCTTCCTTTACTCACATCTTTTTTGTTTGAACTCCCATTCAAACAATTTAAGATGTATTGGAATCGTCTTTTTGAGCTCTACAAAATAAATACTTTGAAACATTAGGAAAAAAAAACAATAGTACCAAATTTGAGTTTGTTATCATCAAAATACTTGATTTGATTGAAGCCTTACTGTAACATTCCGAATTTCAAGTTAATTTAAATTAATTATCTTAAATTTATCGGATTTTGATTTTGGTTTTGAAGTTGAATTTGAGACGATAATTAATTAAAATTAGGTTCATAAGAGAAATTGAAATTAACTTAGAAAAAGATTTGAAGTTTTGGTCTAAAATCATTGAAGATTGAGAATTAAAGCGGTGTTTGGCTCACCAACATGAGTTGAGTTAATTTGGTATAATATATCAACTTATTGTTTGGCCTACCAACTTTAAATGATAGTAGAGTTGAGTTGGTATATTTTACCAATTCACCTCAACTCTCCCTTATTTCCATGTTTTCAATGGCTCCACCCATCAGCATATGTCACATTCCAAAAACTAATTTCGGGCTCTGACAATCACCTTTGATGAAGACTCTGTTGGGATTGATGCCCTAAATCTCGTAGGGTTCTTTAGTTTGTAAACCCTTTGTATGAACAAACATTTGTGATGTAATAATATACGATATTTTATTCACTACTGTCTATGAAATATGAGATATTTTAGTTGTATTAACCACAAACCATAAACTAAAATCCTTGGTTGTCATTGTAACTTAAGCTGTATGTGGAGATATACAAGTGGATCGTGCCTTAAGTGATAACCTAAATGGTCTGTAGTATATGGATAAAGGAGGGAAACCTTATCCTGGTGACACTACAGATACGGCCCGCTTTATAGATGTTACTATAGGATCTCATATCTAAGAGTTCCATGAGCGCATTCGGATCCCTCTGATCTCACAGTGACCGAAATACAAATATATACATTCAACATACAGTTATGCAAATAAATACTAATTATCGACATGCTTAGAACAAGATAAATAACAAGGAGACAGAGTTTCTTACCAGTTGAAAACTATCTTCAAACTTCATAACTCCTATGCAGCGGAAACCCTCCCAGTGATCTACCAATGCCTGGCGGGAACGTCGACTGCAACTGCACGATTAACACGAACACGAACGCCGCAACGGGGATGACACTACCACTAATGAGCCCCGAGTATTCTCGGAGTGAAAACCCAAAGGGTGGGCTTTAGTGAATTGGGTAGAGGATGGAGGAAAAACGAGTTGTGTAGGCGATAAGTGGGAGAGAAAACGATGCTATCATATAGCATAAATGCTTATCGTCTAGAAGAGCTACACGATTATGTAGGATTTGCTGAATGATCGTTTAAGAAAAGGTATACGATTGTTTAGCTAAATCGGCACACTATACGATCGCTTAGAGAAACTAACCGATCATTTAGGCGACAGTGTGCGATCGTTTAGCAGGAGGTGGATGATCGTCTTGGTGGAGAAGCGACTATCGTATAGGATCTCGAGCGATCGTCTTCTTTTACCAACGCGCGCTTCACGAATTCTCTTTGGGCGGATGAACGGTGATTGATTGCTCGATTCAAAATGAATTTTTTTTTTTTCATTTTTAACCCATCGGTTACCATAACCAACGCTACCCACTACCCACGTATGAACGTAGAAAAATGATTAATTATCATATAATTAATCAATTAATTAATTAATAAATATAATCATATTATATTTATATCCTATAGTTTGATATCACATATCTACTATAGTATTTTCTCCTCTACTTGATATAAATCATATTTATATCTAATTTTCTCAAAATAATATATCTCATACATTTAGCCAATTATATCATATATAATTAATCAGTCCAATTATATCATATATAATTGAACTTCCTCTTGTTAAATTGAACATTTCAAATTAAACGAAATACTAGTTCTCAACTTTATCCAAGCTACCCAGGGGACCTAATGAACCTGTGGCTCGAAGCTCCAACAGTACGTAAATAGCTGACGAGATTGACTATCTGTTAACTGTCAGTGATTCCACTAAAGACCAACAGCTGAACTCTTCTTACCACAAATATATTTTTATGTCCATCGAATATAACCAATCATGAGTATGATGACCCTTCACAGATTCTTGTAAGTACAGTTGGGCCAATTTACTGTTTTGCCCCTATAGTTACATCTCCTTAAGTACCCCTGATTCCTCTAGTGAGCAATACAACATAGTCCAACTATGTGTGAACACCTCTTGAGCCAAGAGAAGGTGTGTGGCGCCACATCGTTCAAGCCTTGGAATCAACCCTTAAGGGAGCCATCTATCTACTTACCCCTGCCTCGGGGAAGAAGTGAATTCTATCTTGTGTAGTTGAGTTCTCAACTCCCAAATCAGACGAATCCTCAAAATGGTAGGTTTGAATCGGTGACCTGACCACTCGCACCCATACAAATTAAAGAACCACCCTCAATGGTAGGAGTTCCCAACTCACTCAGGATTGAGGTCATGTTACCTATAGTCATTCTAGTGAAGTGAAGTCTCTATCATGAACGGTGTTATATAACGAGACGTTAACACTTCGTGGTCAGGTCTTATACAAACTCTTTGTATAGGACGCTCCCGCTCACATGTCCCCAACACGAATGATTAGGATCAGACCATCTGTGACAAGTCATAACACTTGTGACCATTCCACAAAGCGGGCTGCATCCGTAGCGTTACCAAGATAAGGTTTCCCTCCTATATCCATATACTACAGACCATTTTGGTTATCACTCAAGACATGATCCACTTGTATGTCACCACATACATGTTTGAGTCACATATAGATAACCAGAGATTTTATGTTTATTGGTTTGTGGTAAAGCAAATAAAACAAGTAAATGAGCAAAAATACATGATGTGAAGTAAATATCATATATGAACAACACAAGTGTTCGTACATACTATTTACAAACTATAGGACACGAGACTTTAGGGCATCAACCCCAATAGTTACAAGTGTTGTAAAGTGCTACAAATGATCTGATTCTAGTCATTCATGTGGAGACATGCGAGCGATGGTATCCTATACAAATGAATTTGTATAAGACAGGACCACGAAATGTTTAGTCTCGTTATATAATGTCGTTCATGACAGTGACTTTCATTTCACTAGGATGACCATTGGTAACATTACCTTAATCCTGAGTGAGTTGGGAACTCCTGCCTATGAGGGCGGTCCTTTGATTTACATAGGTGCAAGTGGCAAGATTGCCGACTCAAACCTACCATTTTAGGGATTCATCTGATTGGGGAGCTGGGAACTCAGCTACACAAAACGAAATTCACTTCTTATTCGAAGAAGAGGTAAGTAGTTAAATTGCTTCCTTAAGGGTTGTTTCCGGGGCTTGAACAGTGTCGCGTCACACCTTCTCATGGCTTAAGAAGAGTTCACTCATAGTACGACTATGATGTATTGTTCATTAGAGGAATCAGTGGTACTTAAGAAGTTAGAAGTAACTACAGGGGCAAAATGGTAAATTGGCCCAGTTGTACTTACGAGCGATTTGTTAAGGGTCATCGTACTATTGATTGGTTATATCCAATGGACACAGAAATATATCTGTAGTGTGAAGAGTGTAATTGTCGGTCTTTAGTGGAATGCCCGACAGTTAACGGATGGTGGATATCGTGATTAAAGAGTTTAGTCAGTTATTCAAGTTGAGAATCAAGCTATAAGTTCATAAGGTCCCCTTGGTAGCTCAATGAATTCATGTTGAGAATCAATTTTTGGGTTAGTTTGAACTGTTCAAATTAACAAGAGGGAATTTGATTATATATGATATAATTGATTTGATGTATTAGATACATTAGTTGGAGGAATTATATAAATATGATTTATATTAAATGCAATAAATGAAAAAAAGAACTATAGTTTAAATATAACATATGATGTGATATTAAAACTATAGGTTATAAATATAATATGGTAAATTAGTTATTATATTTATTTATAATAAAAAAATTATAAAATAATTGTTGGTTGTTATTATTTTCTTCTTTAACCGAATAAGTGGGAGGTTTTTATGAGTTTTAATAACTGATGGATAAAAGGAAAAATGTTTTCATATTTTCAGTAATGAAAAGACATAAGGATAGGGTAAAGAAAAGCTATACTGCATTTTGAGAGAGTACACGATCATGCATCGAGGCATCGAGTTTGGTGAACGATAGTTCCTCATTTTTTCAATGATCGAGTACCAAGTTTATATGATAGAATTTCTCTTTCTCCCATTTACTTGATCGTTTAAACCGATCGTATAGTTCCTCTTTCCCTCTACCAAATCCACACAAAGCCCACACCTTCTGGATTCTCACACCAAAAATACCAAGGTAGCCTTTTGGTTGTGTCGAGTTGGTTGTTTGAGGGTCGGGGATCAAGTATTACTCGATTATGTTCGAGGATATGACAGTTCATCATTCACTGGTTGTTCATTATATTCGTGCATTTCATCGAGTTTTCTGGGACGCGTGACTGGTGTTGATCGAGGGAATACTCGAAGAAGAGTTCTTCAAAGATATGTCACTCGATTCCTTTTGTATTTAACTTGAAAACGTGCTATAATTTACTCGATGATGCATAACTACTCTTGTATGTTTGTAAATACTTTGTTCTTTCACAATGGGTTTGGAACAATCTTGCTTCTGCTCACTGGTTTTCTTGTTTAAGAGTTCCTTCAATTGGTACCAGAGCCAGGTTGTTATGATATTCCAAATTTCGTTGATGTATTGAATTGCATTTACATTCTTGGTGGGTTTTAAGCATATCTACATTGCGTTTAAGTGTTAGATGTATTTGTGGATGTGAATTAATGTTTTTTTCTGGGATGATTGCCTCTGTTGACTGCTTTCTTTTACTTTTCAAAGTTAATTTGTAAGGGCCCTTGTGTTTTTGGGCATTATTAACTTGCTATCGAGTCTATATTTAAAGTGTTTGAGTCTGTAAGAGTCATTCGTGATGAAGCTTCAAGGCATGGCGATGCAGTTCATATCGAGGAAGAAGACTAAAGGTTGGTCAAATCATATAGCCCAGGTTAAACGATCGTTTAGATTTGGCTAGGCGATTGTGTAGAAAAGTTCTACTGAATCGTGTAGAATTTGCTAAACGATCGCATGGCTGATGCTACGCGATCAAGTAAAGAGTTTACTCGATTGCGTTGTGTTGGCTACACAATCGTGTAAACGATGGGGGTAAACGATCACTGAGTATGGGATACTTGTTGCATGGTAGGTGCACGCACTAAACGATCGCGTAGGCCAGCATGCTCATCACATAGTCTCTTGCTACTCGATCACTCGGTATGTGATACTTGATACTCGACGCTTGCTTCTCGATTGTTTAGACGATCATGCTTCATCGCATAGTTGTCATCTACTCGATCGTTTAGGCAGGTGTTATACTCGGTGTGCTGCACGATCGAGTGGCCTTCATGCTTCATCGTATAGTCAAAGGTACTCGATCTATGCTACACGATCGTGGTTACTCGACCAACGTTACTCGACGATCACAATGAAAAGCTAAACGATCAGGGAGCGAGGCTTCGCCCGGGTGGTTCAAGACCCGGTTTACCTGTTTGAACCAGTTGACTTGATGGTTTTATGTAATGTATAGTTTAATTTTTGGTTTTTTTAGGCTAATCATCCCAGTCCATTAATTTTTTTATGAATGTATATGTGATGTATGTTTAAATTATATGTCATATAGTATGTCATATAATTTTAAATCGCACCATAGGTTATGCATTATTCATACATCAATTTTATATTATAAGAGTTATAATGTAGTGGCTTGCATGATTAAATTACTTTAAAACATGTTCATGCATCATATAATATAAGAGTTATAATATATGCATGCATTAAGCATATTCATGCATCATCTTTATATTATAAGTGTTATAGTATAAGGGTGTATGAAAACATATATGCTTGGTTCATTACAACTAATATAAGAGTTATATATAGTAATGAATGAATATTTCATGAGGCATGACACATAGGTGATTTTATAAAAGTTATAAATACCTATTCTAGCTTAGCAATGTAAATGGTTTTAATTGTTTCCTTTTACAAGAGTTATAATGGAAATTAGAACTAAAATCAATAAAAAAAAGACATGCATGCAAAGTTAAGCTTAAATCATGTTTTAAAAGAGCTTTAAAATTTGATTGAGATAGACCTAAGGTCACGGTTCTAATGAGATTAGAAACCGAAGTTTAATCTTCTAATCAGTTTAATAGGATTACATTGACCAATAAAAGATTTAGAATGTACCAGATCTATCTATAAGAGACCATTTATCTAAGGCGGGTTCTGTCTAGGCTGGGATATTTAAGTTGATGGAATTAGAACACCTCTACTTGGGAACCTACCTGGAAAGGTGAATTAGATAGATTTTCTGCATGCATACAAATTTGATAATAGCCTGTTAAAGTGTTTAATGAGACTTGATTCAAACTTGTTTAATCATCAAAGAAAGAGTTGTTTTCTAGCAAATTAAACTTACGCTTATATAAAATCAGTAGCGGGATTGTCTAAGTTAATGAATCCCTAGGTAAAACATTCAGTGGGAGGTACTTGGGGTATATGATACTCCACTTAAACCTCTACACATTTCTCCCTAAAGTTCACTATGTAAGATCTATCCTTAGCCCCGAGGCACCCTGCGAGTGTCCCTCTAAAGGATGGTGTTTGGGTAGGTCAATACTAAGGTGAATGGAGAGAATGTTCATAGTAAGTGGGAGCAGGACGTGTGATAACATATCCCACGGTTTCCCTCATTAGGTTGGATAACGTTTTCGTGCATCGCCTTGAGACACCTTAGAAGTGTCCCCTTAAAAAGGATAAGGTTGTTTTAGTCTCTTGTCCAAATATGCTTTTTCCCTACGGTAGACACATTAGGGCAGAACTCTCGAGCCTAAAATGAGGTGTTACACTTACGCGAATTTGTTAAGGTTGTTAACAAATTCTGGACCGAAAAATGGTGATTGTCAGAGTTAGTTACAAGAGTTGTTTCTGTATAATGGTTGAGAATATATCATCCAGTGAAGGGGCACCTAATCACCTCACTGGTGACTTTTGTCCTACCTCGCAGGGCATCATTGCAAAATAGATGTTTTTTCACTTACGGTACATTAGAGTTATTTTGCTAAAACTTAAAATTGGTGTTAAAAGTGGTAATGCAAATAGACTTATTAAGTTTGTTCATGATTTGTTAGCAACTTTAAAAATGGCAACCACCACTTTAGCTCTATTAGCTGCCAACAAATTGACTGGCGAAAACTACGGTAGTTGGAACAACACGATTAACACCATACTAATCATTGATGAGCTGCGGTTCATCCTTATGAAGGAATGTCATTCTATTCCAACTCAGACCACCGCTTAAAATGTTTAAGAGGCATATGAGAAGTGGACATGGGCGAATGAGAAAACTCGAGCTTACATCTTGGCCAGCCTGAACGATGTCTTGGCCAAGAAGCATGAGTCTATGGTCTCTGTTCGTGAGATCATGGAGTCCTTGAGGGGAATGTTCGGACAACCGTACGAGCAGCTCAAGCATGAAGCTCTTAAGTGCATCTTTAACTCCAAAATGGAGAAGGGTATATCTATTCGAGAACATGTTCTGTAGACGATAGTCCACTTTAATGTGGCGGAGATGAATGAGGCTCGTATCGATAAGGGAAACCAGGTTAGCTTTATTATGCACACGTTGCCAGAAAGCTTCCTTCACTTTGTCAACAACACTGCTCTGAAAAAAGTTGATTACACCCTTACAACTCTCCTCAACGAGTTTGAGACATTCCAATCCTTGCTGAAAAGCAAGGAGAAGAAGATTGGTGAGGCAAATGTTGCTTCATCATCTAAGAAGTTCCATCAGGGTTTGACCTCAAGAATTAAGTATGCACTTTCTACTTCCAACACTAACAAGTGGAAGAAGAAGAAGGGTAGTAAGGGGAAGGTGAAGGCACCGGCTAACCCACAATCTACCGCACAGTGGGCTAGGCGACCAGCACCGGTTGAAAAAGGAAAATGTTTCCATTGCAACCAGAATGGGCACTAGAAGCAGAACTGTACATGTTGGTTAAAGGAGAAGAAGAAGGCTAAGGCCAAGGCCAAACAAGGTAAATGTGTTTTACTGGTTTTGGAAACTTGTTTAGTGGAGAATGATGATTCTGCCTGGATTATAGACTTTGGGGCCACTAATCATGTTTGTTATTCTTTTCAGGGGATTAAATCCTGGCAGCAGCCTGAGGTTGGTGAGATGACGATGTGAGTAAGCATCGGGCACGCCGTCTCAGTTGTGGCAGTGGGGGGAGGGGGGGGGGGGAGAACTCTAGTTGACTTTACATAATAGATACAATTATGTGTGATATAATTAGTTTGATGTATTAGATACATTATTTGGAGGAATTAAAATAAATATGATTTATATTAAATACAATAAAAGAGAATAAGAACTATGGTTAAAATATTACATATGATGTGATATTAAAACTATAAGTTATAAATATAATATGATAAATTAGTTATTATATTTATTTATAATAAAACAAATATAAGATAATTGTTGGTGGTTATTATTTTCTCCTTTAACCGAACAAGTGGGAGGTTTTTATCAGTTTTAATAACCGATGGATAAAATTTTTCCTTTTTTCAGTAATGAAAAGACTTAAAAATTGGGTAGAGAAAAGCTATACAACAGGATTCGACCCATGATGGCCAAAAATTCATAGGAGGTCACCCAACATAGGATTGCTTCAAGCTAAGCACGCTTAACTTTGGAATTCTTATGATTGAGCCACCGAAAAAGAAGGTGTAGCTTGTTGGTATAGGTAGTAACTTTCAATTCTTTTAAGCCTTTCTTAAACCACACTTTCATGTCCTCAGGATCCCTCTAATTCGGATGTGTTATAGGTTCATTTATGTACTCCTCCTAAACTCGAGTCATTACATGAACGATCTAGCATCGAGGCATCGAGTTTGTTAGACGATAGTTCCTCATTTGCCCAACGATAGATTACAAGTCTATACGATAGACTTTCTCTTTCTCCCACTTACTCGATTGTTTAACTCGATCATATAGTTCCTCCTTCCCTCTACCAAATCCACACAGAGCCCTCACCTCCCGGATTCTCACACGAAGAATACCAAGGTAGCCTCTTAGTTGTATCGAGTTGGTTGTTTGAGGGTCGAGGATCGATATTACTCAATTGTGTTCAAAGATCTGAAAGTTGGTGATTCACTTATTGTTCGTTGCATTCGTGTATTCATCGAGTTTACTGGGATGCGTGACTGGTGTTGATCGAGGGAATACTCAAAGAATAGTTCTTCAAAGGTATGTCACTCGATTCCTTTTGTATAATAACATGAAAGCATACTATAATTCACTCGATGATGCAGAACTGTTCTTGTATGTTTGTAAATGCTTTGTTCTTTCACAATGAGTTTGGAACGATCTTGCTTCCGTTCACTGGTTCTCTTATTTCAAAGTTCCTTCAAACTTCAATAACCAACTCTGGACTCTGAGAACCACCTCCAATGGCAACTCCGACAACTAACTTCGGGCTCTGATAACCACCCCCGATGACAATCTCGGTGACAAAATCCGGATTCCAACAACCACCTTCGATGATAGGTCCGACAACCAAATTCGAGCGTCGACAAATGTCGTACTACCAACTCTGACGACCAATTGGCTTCGACAAAAAACTCCGATAACCAAATTGTAGTCTTCGACAACCACCTCCGACTACAAACTCCGATGAAAATCACCTTCGATGATCACCTTTGAGTGAGTAACTCCAACGACCAACTCGAGGCTTTGACAACCACCTACGACGACAAACTCCGACAATCAACTCTAATACCACCTTCATGCGACTAACTTTGGACTTCTAAAGTTACCTCTGAGTATAATTTCCAGTGAAAATCCTATATGATCAACTTCGACGACCACTTTCGCACAACCAACTATGGGATTTGAAAAACATCTCTGATGATAAACTTCGACAACCAACTCCAATACACCTTCATGTGAACAACATCAGGCTGCGACAACCACCTCTAGCTATAAACTCTAGCAAAAATCATCTTCGATAATCAACTTTGACAATCACTTCCGACTACACTACACGAAAAACGACCTTTCTTGACATTTGCAATTTTAAATACTTGACATTTTTATGAAAAAATGTCATCAAATAGGTGATTTTAAAGAAAAAAAAAACAAGAATTGTTTTAAAAAAGCACTGGTTTCCAGAAAATATTGTATTTGACGTTTTAAAAATGTCAAGTTCAATTAATGGTTTCTTGATGTTTTTAAAACATCAAGAATATTAGAATATACAGGGCAGTGTTGCAATGCTATGAATTTTGATGGAAAAATGAAAAATGCACGCACCTCACGCAAACAGCATTTCAACGCTACAGGTTTTGACAGAAAAATAATGCACCTCGCAAACACCGTTGCAACGCTCTCAATAGCATTGCAGTGCTATAAAACAACCTTTTTTTTTAAAAAAAACGAGTCGAACTGCTCGTTTTTCTTTCTTCTCTTTGCAAAATTTCTGCAATTCTTCTTGATTTTTCACTTCCCTTTGATGCATCTTTGTTATTTCATCAATCTTGAAGAGATTCTTCATTGAGGTAAGTAGATTTAGTTTAGATTAGGTTTAATTCTTGATTTTCTTGGTTTGAGGCATGAACATTCAAAGTTAGGGCATGATTTTTTTGGTTTGAGGCTTGAACTTTCGAAGTTAGGGCTTAATCTCTCATGTATATTCTTGAATCTCATAATAAATTCTTCCTTCAAATTGTTATTGGTTTGAGGCATGAACTTTCAAAGCTAGGGCTTGATTTTATTTCATCAATCTTGAAGAGATTCTTCATTGAGGTAAGTAGATTTAGTTTAGATTATGTTTAATTCTTGATTTTCTTGGTTTGAGGCATGAACTTTCAAAGTTAGGGTTGATTTTTTTAGTTTGAGGCTTGAACTTTCAAAGTTAAGGCTTAATCTCTAATGAATATTCTTGAATCTCATAATAAATTCTTCTTTCAAATTGTTCTTGGTTTGAGGCATGAACTTTCAAAGCTAGGCTTGATTTTATTGCATCAATCTTGAAGAGATTCTTCATTGAGGTAAGTAGATTTAGTTTAGATTAGGTTTAATTCTTGATTTTCTTTGTTTGAGGCATTAACTTTCAAAGTTAAGACTTGATTTTCTTGGTTTGAGGCTTGAACTTCCGAAGTTAGGTCTTAATCTCTCATGTATATTTTTGATCTACATGTGATATTTTAACTTCCAAAGTTATTGACATTTCTATTGGTATATTGCATACATTTTGTCTAGAAAGTCACACATTTAAATATGGCTTGATTACCATTTCAAAAGTTGATTTACCTCTTTGGTTTAAATGCAACTTTGGTTTAAATGCGTCTTTCTTGTTTTATTTGAAGTCATTTGCACTTTCCCTTTTGTAGGACATTTTACATTGCACTTTCCCTTTATTTGATGTATTGAGCAAAGTGGGGATATTTGTAGGATATTTTATACAAAATGGTTCTTTATTGACGTCAAGGTTCTGCTATGAGAAAAATTCTAGCTTCGTAAAAAGTAATTTGTGGACGTTTAAGCTGTTGGGCTTTATTTTATTATGTCTAGTTGCTTTTCCTTCAAGAGATATTATCTAAAATTAGGTACCATAATACAATGTCAAAGGTAGTTTTGGATTGGTATAGTTGTTATGTGGGTAGGATAGTTTTGATAGAAGGTTTGAAAATGTATGTTATGAAATTGTTCATATTTGGTTGATTGTGAAAATTATGTTCCTTATATTATTTTAGAAGTGCCCATATGGGTCTGTCCATATTCTTCTAATTAACTTACAAAATCCTTCTTGGAGTTGTAAAGCTTCAATCTATATATTGTAGTTTTTGTATATTATTTCATTGACATAGGTGCTCAAAGCGATGAGTTCAAGGTGGGCTACGTTGTTCTTGTAGAGGCAGGAGCATAGTGAGCGAGATTTGGCTAGGATTACTTCATACGGGATAGATAGGTGTAATTTTTTTTAATTGTTCTTAGAGGGGATCAGGTTATTGATTGTCCAATAGAAAATGTGTTCATATGAGGGTTGATAGTTGTTATACTTTTGAAATTGTTCATATGGGGTTGATTATAATGTTGGAATTGTTCATATGGGCTTTTTTATATTCTTTTAACTTAGAAATACTTTATGAGGTTGTAATATTAACAATGTTAAAGAAATGAAGTTTTTATAAAGAGATATTGGTGGAAATTTGGCTGATATATAAGATTGAAAATGCGTGTATTGTTTATTTGATTGGTGAATGCATGTCATATACCAAATGTGGTTGTTGGATCATAATACAAGAGCAATTATAGGTAAAAACATCAACATTACAGTTTTTTTTTTTAAAAAAAAATCACTAGCAAATTTCTTGACATTTTTTCCTTGTCAAGATTATAGATATTCTTGACATTTTTTCCTTGTCAATAATACTCATATTCTTGACATTTCAAGCATGTCAAGTGTCATTGTTTCTTGACATTTTTTAAATGTCAAGTGTCACTTTTCTTGACATTTTTAAAATGTCAAGAAAATCGACATTCTTGACACTGATTTCCTTGATGTTTTTTAAGACGTTAAGAAAAGTGATTCTTGTTGTGATGGAGTAACAACTCTTGTTGAAGGACTAGTTTGATCAACAACTCTTGTTGATTTATCTAAAGATTCTCTGGACATCTCATCTAATACTAGTTCACTGCGAGATTAATGATTTCTAATGTGATCTTCCTCTAAGAATGTAACATTTGTCGATACAAACACCTTATCTTCTTGAGGATCATAAAATAGACCGACTTTTGTTTCTTTAGGGTATCCTACAAATAGGCATATCTTTTAACGTCATTCCAACTTCTTAGAGTTTTGCACCAATACGTGTGTCGGGCATCCCTAAATTCTTAAATGATGTAAACTACCTTTACATCCTTTCCATAACTCATACTGTGTTTTTGAAACACTTTTTGAGGGAACCATGTTCAGTATATGTACCTTAGCTTGTACTGCATACCCCCATAAAGATTGAGGTAACTAGGCATAACTCATACTTGAACAAATCATGTCTAACAAGGTTTGATTTCTCCTTTCTGTTATACCATTCTGTTGTGGTGTACCAGGTGCTATGAGTTGTGATCGAATTTCATATTCTACTAAATAGTTATGGAATTATAAATCTATATACTCACCACCCTGATCTGATCACTACAACAAATATGCCTTTTAATAGCATTTCGTTACAACCTTTTTATATAATGCTATCAAAAAAAGAGAAAAAAAAAAAGAAGAGCGCTGTGAGAATTAGGCGGTAAATTTTAAGGAATAAAAAAAATTCTTCCCCCCCCCCCTCCCTTTCTTCTCCTCAATTGGTGAAAATTAGGGCTCATTTTCAGCCTTTCCCCCTCTCTTCCTTCCCCATTTCTTCTCCTCTCATCTTCAAATTGATGAAAATTAGGACTCATTTCCAGCCTTTCCCCATCTCTTCCTTCCCCCTTTCTTCTCCTCTCATCTTCAAACTTTCCTCTTTGTGAACTGAAAATGTAGAGAAAAAGAGACAGAGCAGAGCAATTTTCTTTTCTTGTCTATTTTTTATCATTAATTGGAAATCTACTCTTCTACCTAATTTTTCTTAAAGAAATCATATTATTTTTGCTAAAACAAACTCATTTTTGAATTACAATACTAAAGACATTTGAGTTCTTTTAACAAAAAATTTATAAGATTAGTCTGTAATCTCCAATTTTGAGTTAGATTTTTTAAGAGACTTATGTGATTAAAGCTTTGTTTTGATGTAGAAGGATATGCTTTTAAGTTTTGTTAAACCTGTTGGATGATCATGAAGAAATAACAATCAAAGTTGGACAAATCATTATTGCTAGAAATTGTTTTCAATTTAGCATGAATATGGTTTTAGATAGACGATTTTGGATCGATAGGCCTAGAAATCTGTGTCCGTTTTGATAATTTCGTTTTCATTTTTAAAAGAGAGAGACCCAAATTCCAATGTTTTTTTTTTTTTTTTTTTTTTTTTTTTTTTTTTCTTTCCTTCCTTGAAGATTGAGGAAGGGAATGAGCAGGGGCCTCGAAAAAAATATTGTTGAAAGAGAATTAATGTGAGTTAAGATTTTTTATTAGAAGTGTGGATTTTGTTGAGGGGAAGGGTATGTTTTTGGTATTGACTTATAGTTTGAGTGCTCTGAGGAGAGCTGGAAGATTTCACATAGGTTAATGAATAGTAAGATATATTCTTTCCATCCAAAATGAAAATTTATTATATTTTTTATATTGATCAATTGATCCTTGTATTGTGATCATTTAACATTGTAGATAATTTTCTCAAACAAAACGTTTAACGTTGCAGCCAAGGTATTTAATTACATAAATTTTCTTCTTGTTTGTGAGTTTGTAGATATGCAGAGATCTTAGATGGATATAAAGAGAAAAGATCCTAAAAGTTTTAAGAAGGCCAACACTTGGATTGCAAGGATAAGTTTATTCTAATTCACAAAAATGGATTTGTTTGGTTGTTAGAAAGTAAGTTTTCTTTGTAAATTTTATATCATCTTTACTTAGGTTGTCATTATATATAAAATGAAATGATTAACCTTGCTAGCTGTCAAACTACTTCAATCTTCTTATTCTCTCTATTACAATAGTGTGCCACTTGAATATGAATAGATAAACAGAATGTGAAAATGCTAAGGAAAAAGATAGTTTGAAGAAGATCAGTGAGGAATGATCAACACACCGTAATTTGAGTGGGCCAACAAAGATGTTTAAGCCGATTTTGCAAAAGGCACTCAATTCTTATTTATTTATTTTTTTTCTATTTTTTGTGAGGCCATATACATCATTTTTGGTTAAGATTGAGTTTCAGTTTAGGGAGGTTCGAATTATTTGATCTAGATTGGTTCCTTCTTTTTTATTTTGATTCAATGACAAAGGTTATTATACATGTTTTCTCTTTATTGAGAGTTTGATTTGACTGTTCTTTTCCTTTAAATAATTTTGAGCTTTCCTATTAATATGGAAGATAAAATGATAATTTTCTTTTATGTTCTCTCTTTAAGTTATTTTCTTTACCTGTAGATAACTACTCTCAATCTTATTTCTTTCCACAATTTACCTAAAGTTGCATAAAAACGCTAAGAATCAATTTTCATTACTAATTCCATATTTAATGTCAGTAATTCAATTGTGGTTTATTAAAATGAGTAAGTAAAATGTGGTCAATATCATTCAGGTACTATGATGTGCGATTGGTGTTCATGTTTGTTGCTTAACAAATATATAAACATATATAACTTATAAACTAAAGAAGCAAATTATAAGGGCACAGGGGCTATCTATCTTGGTCTTTCAGTTATTTTTTTGGAATCAACATTCAACTGAATGAGTACTTAAATTTTATGAGCACACAGCTGTTGTAAAAGCTATAGCATGGTCTCCTCATTTTCATGGACTACTTGCATCAAGGGTAGAACCGCAGATTTGCATGGACACCCAGACGTCAGGTAATTAACTTTTTATCTCTTTTCTTCTGTAATATTTCTTTCCATATGTTCTAATGTAATTCAAACATGAGTTAGAAGAATCTTTTAGACCCAACCTCCACCTAAAATAATTCAAGAATTGTCGATCTATTTGAGATGCAGATCAAATACTCGCATAAATTAATAATATTTCTAGATTATTGACTTGTTGCTAATATTAATATTAATATAGGGAGACGTTTTTGGAGTAAAAAATGGTGCAATGGATGCCCTTGTAATTCTATGCTCCTAACCTAGCATATGTGTTATCTGGTTTCATCAAAATAATACCATGAAAGTAGTAGTTCTTGCCTGCTATCAAGACTTCTCTCAATCTCCTTAGACCCTTTTTGTTCCTAAAGTTTGGATGTATCATTGAAGAATCTACTTGGAATATATGTTATATGGGGAATAGTTCTTCAGTGGCCATACTTCAATGTCAAAGTTTATGTAAATGGTATTTTCTTTTTATGTGACAGATGTGCAACCTAGCATGGTCAAAGAATGTTAATGAACATGTTATGTGATGCCCCAAAGATAGTTGATTTGGGGATCTCGAGTTGCATGCAAAGGAAAAAAATGAAAAAGATTTCTTTTTCTTTTCCCTTCTTCTTCCTCCTCCACGCGCACACACCCCCCCTTCACTGTGCAGTCGCCGCACCCATCAGCCATCTTTGCTTCCCTGTTCGTCAAATCGAAGCGACGAGTGGTGAGCCGATCATGAAGCTTCATCCACCGCCGCCTCTTCGCACCTCAGCCTAGCGCGCTTCGATCGCCTTTAGCCACACGACCATGGGTCTCCAGCCGCGCCGAGTTTTTCAACTGCTTTCTTTTGTCTCCGTTCTCCATCCGTCAGCCACCGATCTAAACCCTAAGCGTCGTCCGCCAGCCGTCGATCTATACCCCGAGCGCCGTCCGTCTGTCGCTGGTTCTGGTAGCCGTCAGATCGCAACAGTTCCGACTGATCTGTTTGTTGGGGTAAGTTCGATTCTTTCTTTTTTTTGCAGCCCATTGTCATTTGGGATTCTCGGGCCTAAGCTAACCTTCACTTATGGAATTTGTGATTGGTTTCAGGAACATGTGACGGTGAAGGAAGTTTTCGAGCAGAGTAAGGGTTGGTTTTGGGACAGTTTGTTATCCCGAGGTAAGTGGTTTACTGCCAGTTTTGCCCTAAGATTTTGATAAGCCTGCTGAAAAATTCTTATGTCATGTATGAGTAAACTGTGATAAAATTTGATATGGGTAATTGTGCTGAAGTTGACATATGAGAATACTGTGGTAAAGTTGGATATATGAGTAGACTCGGATACTGTGATAAGGTTTGATGCATGAGTAGACTGGGGATAATGTGCTAAGGTTGATGTATGAGTAGACTGTGATAAGGCTTGATGTATGAGTAGATTGTGATAAAGTTGATGTATGGATAACGGTGTTAAAGTTTGATGTTGATTCATGGCCTTGATTGCATACTTATGTCTGAGATTTTAATGACTGTTAGTTCCAGGATTCATGATTGTATGCTTATGTCCATATGAAATTTTAGTGGCTGTTAGTGTTACTATTGGACTGCACATCGCATGTGTGAGCCTTCGGGCCAACACCCTATGCTTATATACAGTGTCCTTTTTGGGATCACTACTTGTGTTTATGCTTGTGACCTTTGTGTCACTACTTATGAAAGCGTGCCTTCGGGTTCGCCCCTTATGCCTCTATGCCTATGATGTCATTGTGCATTTTAGTCCAATGGAAAGACTAACAGATCACTGAGTGGGCCCAGTAGTGGGCTGCTTACTGAGTATATTTTTTTACTCACCATTTTCTTTCCCTATTTTTCAGGTAAGGGTAATGACAGACTGGTGCATGACAAGAGAGATCCGTTACCTGGCCATTAGGACGATTTACTGCTTCCATCTCAGTTCATGTTTTGAAGTCTAGTGTAAGAGTTAGGTGTTTTACACTCTCATGCAAAATTTATTAATTTTATTATTTGACCATTTAATTTTTTTCATTTTAAAGTTGGGTTTAGGGGTGCCCCGAATGGTAATTTTTTTTTTACTTTATTTTATCTTACTTTTGTTTTAGTTTATTTATTATTATGTAATTATGTTTTCTTATCTTTGCTCATTTGAGCACTATTAAATAAAATTTCAGCTCTTTTATTTGATAGTTTAAAAGAAAATGTACGGTTAAGCCTATGTATGAATAAAGTAGCATCCTAGAAATAAGTAGGAAAGTAGGGTCGTTACAATTGGTATTAGAGCCTAAGTTTTAGGTTCTGTAAACTGACTTACATCGTGAGTCCAATATGTTCCTATTGGCCACAAATGGATCTTTCGTCATTGCGAGGTATGTTGTTTAAAATCCTTTAGGAAATATATATATATATATGAAATCTTACCTGTTGTGCAGTTGTTTGATGGTTTACCCTGCTAGCATGTATTAAAGTGTTGCGTGTGGTCACCAGGTATGGCTCCACAAACTAAAGGAAGGGAAAATCGAGGCAGGAAAGTAGTTAAGGAGTGAGACCCCGACCTGCAAGAACCCGAGGTGTAGAGCCAAGAGGTGTGGAACCTGCCACCTCATGACCCCTCGGGTCAATTGGTAGAAGGTTAGACCAAGGAGCGAGCCTCGAGCTTCGACTGTGCCCCCGTCAGGACCGTCATCCTCAGAAATTCTAGTAGAATATATGGCTATGGTTGCAGCTATTGAGAACGTTGTCACGCAGGCCCTGGTGGGACAACTAAAGGGCATGGTGGTCGAGCAAATAGGCCAGCACGCATAGTCACAGTAGGTGCCATCCTCGTCAGTCTCGTTACCACCAGTTCAGAATCAAGATAGGGCCATGAGTCGGACCGTGGTAGGCCCTTGTTTGGAAGCTGGATACCTACGAGATTTCAAAAAGTATGATCCCCCGACGTTTAACAAGTCTCTGAAAGACCCCACAAATGCAGAATTATGGTTGTCCACTATTGAGGGGATTTTTCAGTACATGAGGTGTCCAGAGGAGCAGAAGCTGCAGTGTGCCGCTTTCGTTCTCATGGACAATGCCAAGCGCTGGTGGCACTCGACTGAAAGAATGATAGAAGCCAGTGGGGCCAAGCCACGTGGGATCAGTTTAAGGAGCGGTTTTACGAGAAGTACTTCTCTGCTCATGTGAGGCACAATAAGTAGGTTGAGTTCACTTGAAGTAGAGGACCATGACAGTAGAAGAGTATGAAGAGAAGTTTGACAAATTGTCTTGCTTCACCCCTGATCTAGTGTCTACCGAAGCAAAGAGGGCCGAATGGTTAGTACAAGGACTCCGAGACAGGGTGTGAGGCATTATGAAAGCTTTGGAGCCTCCTACCTACGTCGCAGCCTTCTAAGTGGCAGCACTCAGGAATAGTGGTGATAGGTACGCTCCCAATCTTGGGGCACTATTCCTTGACATTATTTGACGCTGGCTCGTCCCACTCTTTCATTTCTTCGTTGTTTGTAAAGCATGCAATGTTATTTTTGGAACCTTTGGTTTATGTTTTATCAGTGTCTACACCGTCAAGAAAAATTATGATAGCAAGTAAAAAGATAAAAGCATGTTAGTTAGAAATAGCAAACTGTACCCTAAATTGTGAGTCTAATAGTATTAGACATGCGTGATTTCAATGTAATTCTGGGCATGGATTAGTTGGCTGCCAACCATGCTAGTATAGACTGTTCTCGTAAAGAGGTGAATTTTAACCCCTCTAGAGAAGCCAACTTTAAGTTCAAAGGGGCCAGGACTGTAGTTTTGCTCAAGGTGATTTCAGCGGTTAAGGCTAAGAGATTGATTAACCAAGGTGTCTGGAGTATCTTGGCTAGCGTAGTTGACACAAGAGAAACCGAGGTTGCACTAACCTCTGAGCCAGTTGTGAGAGATTATCCCGATGTATTTCCGGAAGAACTTCCAAGATTGCCTCCATCAAGGGAGATTGATTTTATGATTGAACTGGAGTCAGGCACTATTCCTATATCCAAAGCGCTGTATAGAATGGCTCTGGCAGAATTGAAAGAACTGAAGGTTCAATTGTAGGAACTGCTTGACAAAGGGTTTATTCAACCCAATGTTTCTCCGTGGGGTACACCAGTGTTGTTTGTGAAGAAAAAGGATGAGTCGTTACGTTTATGCATAGACTACACGGAGTTGAATAAGGTGACCATCAAGAATAAGTACCAGCTTCCTAGAATCGACGACCTGTTTGACCAGCTAGAGGGTGCTACCGTATTTTTCAAGATTGACCTATGGTCAAGTTACCATCAGTTGAGAATCAGGGACAACGATATCCCGAAGACTGCATTCCGATCCAGATACGGGCATTACGAGTTCATTGTAATGTCTTTTGGTCTGACCAGTGCTCCAACGGTATTCATTAATTTGATGAACGGGGTGTTCAGGGACTTCCTAGACACCTTTGTAACCGTTTTCATTGATGAAATTTTGGTCTACTCTAAGACAGAGCCAGAACACAAGGAACATCTTAGGAAGGTCCTAGGAACACTGCGGGAAAACAAACTGTATGCAAAGTTTTCTAAGTGCGAGTTCTGGCTACGGAAGGTGTCTTTCCTTGGGCACGTGGTGTCGAAGGATGGGGTTTCAGTGGATCCAGCTAGAATCGAGGTTGTTACCAATTTGCCCCGCTTTACAATGGTCAGTGAGGTGCGCAGCTTCTTGGGATTGGTTGGATACTATCGTAGGTTTGTAGATAATTTCTCTGGCATGGCCACGCCGTTGACTCAGCTAACTAGGAAGGGATCTTCGTTTGTGTGGAGCAAAGCTTGTGAGGACAGTTCTCAAGATCTCAAGTAGAGGTTGGTATCAGCCCCGGTTCTTATCGTACTAGACGGCTCCATAAACTTCGTAATCTACAGTGATGCTTCTAAGAAGGGTTTGGGTTGCGTGCTTATGCAGCATGGTAGGGTGGTCGCCTATGCCTCTCGCCAATTGAAGGACCATGAGTGCAACTATCCTACCCACGACTTGGAATTGGCAGCGGTAGTGTTTGCCCTGAAGATCTAGAGGCACTACTTGTATGGGGAAAGGGTCCAAGTTTTCACCGACTGCAAGAGTTTGAAATACTTCTTCACCCAGAAAGAGTTAAACATGAGGCAACACAGGTGGCTCGAGTTAGTAAAGGATTACGACTGCGAGATCCTCTACCACCCAGGTAAGACGAATATGGTAGTCGATGCCCTCAATCAAAAGGTAGCTCATTCGGCTGCCTTGATCACTAAGCAGGTTCAGTTGTGTAAAGATATGGAACGAGTAGAGATTGCAGTGGCAGTAGGGGAAGTCACTTCGCAGCTAGCCCAATTGACAGTGCAACCAACCTTGAGACAGAGGATTATTGTTGCACAACGGGGTGATCCCAACCTGGTTTAGAAGTGTTGTCAGTTAGGGTCAGGCCAAGAAAGTGAATTTTCTGTGTCGGTGGACAAAGGTCTTTTATATCAGGGACGGTTGTGCGTCCCAGCAGATGATGGCCTGAAAGGGGAACTTTCGGTAGAAGCTCACAACTCTCCATTTTCGATGAACCCAGGTAGTACCAAAATATACCAAGATGTGAAGCAGTATTACTGGTGGCTTAATATGAGAAGGGAGATAGCTAACTTTGTCAGTAGATGTTTAGTCTGTTAGCAGGTGAAGGCCTCGAGGCAAAAGATAGCAGGCTTGCTACAACCTTTGGATGTACCATGGAAATGAGAGAGCATGGCCATGGATTTCATCACGGGTTTCCCCAGGACAGCGAAGGGTTTCTCAATGATTTGGGTTATGATAGACAGACTCACCAAGGTGGCAAACTTTATTCCAGGAAAGCCCACGAGTGGGCTCAGCTATATATGAAAGAGATAGTAAGGTTGCATGGTGTGCTAGTATCAATTGTGTTCGACAGGGACCCTCGTTTCACCTTCAATTTTTGGAAGAGCCTCCAGGCAGCTTTAGGGTCGCGGTTGAACTTCAATATAGCTTTTCACCCCCAAACTGATGGGTAAACAGAACATTTAAATCAGACGTTGGAGGACATGTTGCGCACTTGTGCGTTGGAATTCTCAGGGGGTTGGGACTCCCACTTACATTTGGCAGAGTTTTCCTATAATAATAGCTATCAGGCTACCATTGGCATGTCGCCGTTTGAAGCTCTTTATGGCAGAGGTTGCAGGTCTTTTGTTTGCTGAGGTGAGATTGGAGAGAGGAAACTGGTGGGAACTGAGTTAGTGGAGTTGACAAATGAAGCCATGCAGAAGATCAGGGCTAGAATGCTAGCAGCGCAAAGTAGACAAAAAAGTTACATGGATGTTAGGCGTAAAGATCTGGAGTTCGAAATAGGTGATAAAGTGTTCCTGAAAGTGGCACTGATGAAGGGTGTCCTGAGATTCGGGAAGAAGGGTAAGTTAAGTCTACGTATTGTAGGGCCATTCGAGATCTTGGAGCGGGTCGGCTCTGTGGCTTACCGTTTGGCCTTGCCACCATCTCTCTCCGCGGTCCATAATGTATTTCATGTCTCCATGCTGAGGAAGTATTTAACGGACCTGTCTCATGTGGTGGACTTTGAGCCCTTGCAGCTGAATGAAAACTTGAGTTATGAGGAGAAGCCCGTGTAAGTTATGGCCAGGGAGGTGAAAGTTTTGCATAGAAAGGAGGTGCCACTAGTGAAGGTTCTATGACAGAACCATCAGTTTGAGGAAGTAACTTAGAAGCGAGAGGACGAAATGAGAGCACTGCATCTAGAGCTCTTCCAGGATTAGAACTTTCGAGGACGAAAGTTTATTAAGGGGGGAAGAGTGTGACGGCCCAAAGATAGGTGATTTGGGGACCTCGAGTTATGTGCAAAGGAAAAAAAAAGAAAAATATTTCTTTTTCTTTTCCCTTCTTCTTCCTCCTCCAGCCGCACGCTCCCTCCCCTCTCACTGTGCAGTTACCGCGCTCATTAGCCATCTTTGCATCCCTGTCCGTCGAACCGAAGCAAAGAGTGGTGAGCCGATCGTGAAGCTTTGTCCGCCGCCTCCTCGTGTCTCAGCCCAGCGCGCTTCGACCACCTTCAGCCACTCGACCATGGGTCTCTAGCCACGTCGAGTTCTTCGACTGCTTTCTTTCGTCTCCGTTCTCCTTCTGCCAGCCATTGATCTAAACCCCAAGCGCTGTCTGCCTGTCACCGGTTCTGGTTGCCGCCGAATCATGGTAGTTCTGGCCGATCTGTCTGTTGGGGTAAGTTCGGTTTCTTTTTTTGAAAGTCCATTGTCATTTGGGATTCTTAGGCCTAAGCTAACCTTCACCTATGGAATTTGTGATTGGTTTCAGGAACGTATAGCGGTGAAGGAAGTTTTCGAGCAGAGTAAGTGTTTTTTTTGGGACAGTTCGTTATCCGGAGATAAGTGGTTTACTGCCGATTTTGCCCTAAGATTTTGATAAGCATGCTGAAAAATTCTTATGTCTTGTATGAGTAAATTGTGATGAAATTTGATATGGGTAATTGTGCTGAAGTTGATGTATAAGAATACTGTGGTAAAGTTGGATGTATGTGTAGACTCGGATACTGTGATAAGGTTTGATGCATGAGTAGATTGGGGATAATGTGCTAAGGTTGATGTATGAGTAGACTGTGATAAAGTTGATGTATGGATAACGGTGTTAAAATTTGATGCTGATTCATGGCCTTGATTGCATGCTTATGTCTGAGATTTTAATGACTGTTAGTTCCAAGATTCATGATTGTATGCTTATGTCCATATGAGATTTTAATGGCTGTTAGTGTTACCATTGTGCTATGCACATCGCATGTGTGAGCCTTCGGGCCCACGCCCTACGCTTATGTACGGTGTCATTTTTGGGATCACCACTTGTGTTTATGCATGTGACCTTTGTTTCATTACTTATGAAAGCGTGCCTTCGAGTTCGCCCCTTATGCCTATGCCTATGATGTCCTTGTGCATTTTGGTCCAATGGAAAGACTAACAGATCACTGAGTGGGCCCAGTAGTGGGCTGCTTACTGAGTATATTTTTATACTCATCCTTTTCTTTCCCTACTTTTTAGGTAAGGGTAATGACAGACTGACGCATGACAAGAGAGATCCGTGGCCTCGCCATTAGGACGATTTACTACTTCCGCACTTAGTATCATGTTTTGAAGTCTGGTTTAGGAGTTAGGGGTTTTACACTCTCATGTAAAATTTATTAAATTTATTTGGTAAGTTTTTTTTTTTTACTTTATTTTATCTTACTTTTGTTTTAGTTAATTTATTATTATGTAATTATGTTTTCTTATCTTTGCTCATTTGAGCACTATTAAATAAAATTTTGGCTCTTTTATTTGATGGTTTAAAAGAAAATATACGGTTAAGCCTATGTATGCATGAAGTAGCGTCCTAGAAATAAGTAGGAAAGTAGGGTCGTTACATGTTCGTACTCATGGGTTCTCCCAAAACCAAGTAAAAGTTTGGAGATATCCAACTATGTCTAAGGTGTCCCTTCTCTCAGTCATGATCATATTATATCATTTCCCAATCTAAATTTAATTTATGCTCTTATGCAGTTGGCGACATTGATTTCTTAGTAATTAACGGTTTGAACTATTGATTTACGTAATTGGTTATTCTCTCTTTTGATTATCTTTAAAATTTTAGTTGTGAACGTTGGTTTCTGAAAGGTTACTCATGTTTGACTTGAATTGTGTTGAATTTGAAGCATTCTTGAGTTGATTCCTAATCTAGAGTGAGTTGGCTTTTAATTTGGAGTTGGTTGTTGATTCATGACTGAACTATTTATGCTTTAATACTTTCGAATTTCAGTTTTTGTAAAAAGATTAAGTCAAGTTTCGCTTCAGGGAGTTTAACAAAATAATAATAATAATTCAAACAGAGTGGATGTTGATTTGTTCAAATTTAGCTTACCAATGTTTAGAAATGAGTAATTTATGATTAATTTGGTTATATATATTTTAAGTTTTCGTATAGTATTGGTCTCTTCCAACCACACTCTAACCAAGATTGCAAAGCTTTAAAGTAAGTTAGTTGATATTTATTTGCAGAATAATCTCCTCTCAGCATGTACCTATTTTTTAAGGTTAGAAGATTAATTAATTTTGAGAAAGTGGAGCTGTTATCCTTAATTTATTGAGATGGTGGAATCCATGTAATTTCTTTCCTTTCATTTCTGTTTTCTTTCTTTCTTTCTTTTTCTTTTGTTTTACTTGAATTAGTAATCATGTGCTTTTACTCTTCTGACTAAAGCCTTGCTAACAGTATATGTCTTTACCAAAATAACATTAGGTTAAAAACATTTTCAAGATACTTTTGTTGTGCTTTTTCACTCTTTTCTATCCTATTAATGAGAATTGATTGAAACTAACTTATGCAAAAATACTTTTCCCTGCAAGTAGTTACTAGTTAACTTTTATTAGTGGACTTATGCTATTGAAAGGAAAATAATCAATATTAATCTTTTTGAATTTATGCACTTACACACAACTGAATATCACATCTCTTATATGTGTATTGACAACTTTTATTAGTGGACTTGTTTGCACTCATATTTGAAGTTGAAATGCATATTGTTCTCTATGGAGCTTGCTTGTTTGGACTCATATTTGAAGTTCAATGCATTTGAGGAGTGATGTAAAGCAGTCGGCTCCAATCTTCAGGCACAACGTGAAGGACATTCTTCGCAAGTGGTTTTAAGAAGAATCTACCTCCAAGTAAGTTCTCTTTGCTTTTAATTCACTTGTTTTGTTTGGTTCATAATTTCATTCTTAAATTTCTATCAGAACAAATGTAGAAGATCTAAATAATGGGTTCTTGTTAGAATTCATTTGATGTGTGCTAGAAATTTAATACGCATGTTTTGGGAGTATTCATGTCGGTTAAATGCATAAATTCGTATAATTTATCAATTTGGGGTAGAAATTTCATTCATAGTTGGGTTTATTGTTGGTTAAATGGAAGAAACCTTGTTTTCAATTCATTTTGGGTCTATGTTAAAGATTGTAGAATCCAAAATTCTTAAGACTCCTTCCATGTCAAGTACAATAAGAGAAAGAGTTAAGCTTAGCAATGATAAATAGGTACATGCTGAGAGGAGATTATTCTGCAAATTCTTAAAGACTCCTTCCATGTTAAAGATTGTAGAATCCTTGTAACAGACTTCAAACAAACTTGGTTCTTTTTGTAAAAAGAGAGAAGAATAAAAAGAGTGTTTTGTTTGTGATTTTTCTTTGAATGAAATGAAGGAGATTGAATGTGTGTGAAGACCTATCTTGTATTCTTGATCTCTGTTTTCAAATTAGTAAATAAATTCTCTAAATGTCTTTTACAATGAATGTAGGCTGTAAAACTGAACCACTATAATATACTAACTTATTAAATATATTTAATTAATTAAATAATAATTTGATATCAAATACTAAATTAATAAAACACCTAATTCAAACATGAATCCTATTCATGTAATCCATATTTAAATTTTTTGAACTTTTCAATTACGTTTAATTTCAATAAAATTAAACGTTAATTATATCGAATATAATTATTTAAACCTTAAATTGAAACTTGAACATTTCAAATTCCAAACCCTAATTTTGAATGGGAACATTTCAAATTCGCTCAATATTCTAATCCAAGGTTTAATCTTTTACGAGTTAGTAGAGGGACCTTATGGACCTACAAATCATGAGCTCCAACAATTTGAGATTAATCGGTTAAACTCTTTAATCCCAATTAATCAATATTCGTTAACCACCGAGACACACCACTATAGTTTGATGGTTGCACTCTCGTCATGTAGATATATTTCTGTCTACTTGATATAACCATAATCATAAACTTGATCCTTCACAGGTCGTTTGTATTTACAACTAGGTCAAAATTATCGTTATACCCCTATAAATACATCTTACTCCTTAAGCTCCCACTGATCCTCTATTGAACAATTAGTTTATAGTCCAAAAAATAAACCACATCCCTCTCAACCATGAGAGGTCGGGACTCCTTTGTTCAAGACCTGGAATCAGTACTTAAGGGAACAACCTATTTGCTAATCCTAAAATGAGTAAGAGTGAATTCCATCTTGTAGGACTATGTCCTCAGCTATCTATTCGATCTTATCCCCAAAATGAGAGGCTTATTGAGCAGTGTTGTGGAACTACTCTCACTTATGCAGATCAAAGGATAATCTGACATAAACAGGAGTTCATAGTTAGCTCAGGATTAAGATCGAGTTACCCTAGGTCATCAAATTGAAATAGACAGTTTTAACAGTAAACGGTCGTCATAAAGAAAAGTGACTATTTCGTGGTCTGGTCTTATGCAAACATGTTTTGAATAGGATGCCCCCACTCGCATATGTCCACATGAACGATTTTGGGATCACGTCGTTTGTATCAATATACAAAGTGGGTTGCATCCATAGTATCTTCAGGACGAGGTATGCAATCTCATTCATATACTTATAGACCTTTTAGGCTATATACTAGAACTTTTTTCTCTTTTTTGTCTCTACATAAAGTTAAAGTATTCATACTATAGCCTTAGGTTCATTTATTGGATTTTTTTAACAGAATGCAATTCCAACAATACTTTTATTGATAAATTGAATATGTTTCCAAAAGTACAAACAGTGAGTTTTAGGACATTCCCAAAAAATGCTTGAACATGATCCACCTTATATGTCAACTATATACTATTCAAGACTACATATGATAACCTGGGATTTTTAGACGGTTAATGGAATTTAGTATTGCATAATTAATAATTAAATTAATCAACTAATAATTACAAGGTTTTAGGGTTTAAATCTCAACACAAAGTTGTTAGGTTCTATAGACTGACTTACATTGTAAGTCCAGAATGTCCCTATGGCTCATCAAGGGATTCTTCGTCATTGCCAAGTACGTCTTGCAAGTAAAATTTTTATGAAAGTTTTTCCATGGAAATATTTGTTTAGCTTAGTATACCAACTATTTTGTATTGTTGGTTTAACAATATGAAAGAAGTTAGTATGTGATTATTATTTAATATGCGGTTATTATTCAGTTATGGCACAATGAAAAGGAAAAAGAAATCATGCGATCATTTCGTACTAGTTTATCTCATGGTAAGACTGTTAGAAAGGAACATATATTTCAGTTCAAGATCTTAAACTTGATGAAACCACGTAGTATTATGACAGTCAAGAAAGAAATGGTCGTACATGTTTACACTATGAAATAAGTTGTCCAAATGAGGAGTTACTGAGGAATTGTATCATATTTTACATTGGGAAAGAGACTAGTGGTACTAAAGGAAACTTTATCGCATCATGCCATGTAATTAAGTACGTGATTAAAAATTGCTTGATAAATAAAAAAGAGAAGAAGAAGAAACTATAGTATCATTAAAAGTTACTAGATGCTAAAGTTCAATGTTTCGAGGAAAATTTTGTAAGGATTAGTAGGTCTTGATCACTATTGTGGTACTGAGGATTGATGGATTGAATAAGAAATTTTGTTTAGGTTCTTCATGTAACGTGACTAAAAGGTAGAAAAGCTACTAGTTAGAGTACAAGTGATAATATTAGGATCTTATTTTGTAGTACTAAGTTTAGTTGTTGATATCAAGGAAAGCCAAAATAGTTGAAAATAATGTTGACATAAAATAGGGGAAAAAAGCAAGTTTGATTGAATTATTGTTTTTGGTACTTGAATTTTGTTTATGTTTTTATGGTGATGAAAAGACTTAAGTTTAATTAACTATGCCAAGAGGAAGGATAAGCATTTAGAGTTTTAAAGCAATGTTATATTGTGAAGAGTACTCTATTAAAGTTTTAAGTTTGGAATTAAATTGTTGAATTTGAAGAAGTTATAAATGGTCATATGTCTTGGTATAGAGATTATGTTTCTCTTGGAAAATGAAAAAAAAAAACACCTTGATTTTATTGGCCTTAATAAGGATGAGTGCAAGGAAAATAAAAGTATTTAGAAAAACGTTTTACTATGTTGAGAAAATAAAGGAATTTAGTGTTTTGAGACTACAAGGAACTCATTGTTAACATGAACTCATTGTTGAGAAAATAGACCTTAGTATTTGTTCATTGAAAAAAGAAAAAAGTTTGCTTGGTTGTTGGTCATGGAACTCATTGTTAACATGAAAAATTCCTCCTCAAAATAAAATATTAAGTAGAGACAATTGAGCATTGGAAGGATAAGTAGACAATCATTTTGATTTAAATGTGAAAGTAATCTAGCTCCATGTAAAGATAAGTAGGCAATCTAGATCTTCAAGGATGACTACTAGCACAAGAGATGAACTCGAGAATAGTGCACTTCCATCCCAATGACATCTTATAGAGTGGTTTTAGTAGGATTATATAACAAGTCACAGATACATGAACTATTTATTGAAGTTTTTCACATGCTCTTATGTTTTGCCTTGGGCCATGAGAATTTTTTTTTTTATTAAAGAAGAAAGATGGATCAATCCAAGTATGTATCAACTGACAAGGATTGAATATTTGTCACACTCCCTCCTAAGTTTCATATCTCAAACCCGAAAGGAGATCTGAAGACAACTGACACCACCCTTGTGATATTAACTATCCAACTTTTACCAACTCATAAGATAACAAATATGTATAATTTTAGTTAATTTTTAGCAGCGGTTACAAAAGTTCATTCTAAATACATTTCCAATCCTAGTTAATCCTAATGGCTTTCAAAAGTAACCCGATCCGAATTTTGCTCTGTGAGAAAGTGGCAATTCCAGACCTTAAGTGGCTTTTTCCAGAACGTCCGACTTCTGCTACCTAGGGGGGAGGGGGAAATAAAAGATTGGAAAACATAAGCTAAAAATCTCAATGAATGGTGTATTTTTAAAAGGAAATACATTTGTTTCATAAATTCATTTTTGGAAACCAATTTCACAATCAAACAATCATAACACATAAGAATGTAACCTTTCTAGCCTGATAACTGACTATCCTTAAGATGATCATGTATTTCTCGGGGGGTTCCCATGAATTTCCCAATATGCATGTTGTGGAAACAATCCCAATACTCTATTTAGAATCATGAGAGCTAATAAGTAGAAAATGCGGTGATAATACTTAGAATTCGGGAAAAAATTGAGTTTTGCATCAATTAGCACCTAAATCCTCACTGACCCCAATATTATGCATTACTCTATGCCAGAGTGTCTATTTTTGTAGCTATCACAGGAATCAAACGCATGCATTGGAAATAAGTAATCGAAGATAAACGCATATGCTGAAGCCAGGTGATCGCAAAGACAAACTCATGCATTGAAAGTTGGATTGCATACATCCATCGCATGGAAGTTACGGTGATCGTATGCGTCCATCGCATGGAAGTTGCGATGATCGTATGCATCCATTGCATGGAAGTTGAGGTGATGGTATGCGTCCATTGCATGGAAGTTGCGGTGATTGAATGTGTCCATTACATGGAAGTTGCGGTGATCAAGTGAATGTGGTGATCAATTGGAAATTGCGGCCACGGAGTGACAACCATAATAGAAGGACGATCGCAAGATGGGTAGAATGCGTTGATGCTTCAACTGAATCAAGCTTGAACGCATATCTTGGGAGTATCAACAAGATAAGATGATGTGACATTGCCCATACTAAAAAAAGCAGCAATGAGCCATAACGCAATCATGATAGCTGTCGGCGTTTAAACCCTATAAATAGCCCCTTTAACCTTCATTTCAAAGTATCTGAACTTCTGCCTCAAGGTAGAGGTTTGCAATCACAGATGAGAGCTTGAACAAGATTTTTAGTGAGAATTCTTCACCTCTACAATCTAGACCGAGTGAATACCGGAGCTTTCGCTGGAGATAGAGCTCGAAAGAGACATCTCCACCATTCATCCATGGCACCACCGGTAGCCTTGACACAGAGTCCTTCATATCTCTTCTAACCTCTGTATTGTATTAAATTTTAGCTTAAGACATTAAAATAATTTGAAAGTAATGCATCTTTTGATTCCTTCAATGCCATCTTCTTCATCATCTTTATCTCTATCATTGCTTATCTTCAGCATTTATTTATCAAAAGTGATCGCATACTTAATCGTATAACCTAGAGATAGGACGCATGTAGCAACCCACCGAGAGTGTGCGTTGTGCGAGTATAATGAGTTAATCCTCTTTGTTTGGTGAAAGGCTGTAGCAACGCTTGTCTATGGGATGTTACATTGTTTGTCTATAAGTTAAATAGCCGCATCTAACTACCTGAGAAGGTAAGAGATGGAACACACTAAAACAAAGTTCCCATTATTCCTAGAGATAGGCACAATCTTATGCTCGACGCAACCATGCACTATAGAGATATAGTCATGCGGCTGACCACTGAGAGGTGTGCGATGCGTTAGTGTAATGAGCCGAGATTACTCAGGCGATTTAAGATAATAAACATTACTATGTGTTAATGGTTGTTATGTATCTACCTATTCTCATCGTAAGTCTTCTATTGCTCAATCTATTTAGTTAGGAGTAGGAGTAGTGTATAAATCTATTAAACTTCTTTTTTATTTTTATTCATTGCCTCAAACACATTACTTCATAAGAATTATTGAGTGACAAGTCCCTGTGTTCGACCTCAAATTACCCGAGAAACTTTTGTTCACGTTATACTTGGCACGAGCATAAGAAAACTTGTGATAGGAACGCATGATCATTGCATACTAGATTAACGCATTTTCATTCCGACGGATGACCTCAAACACATGGGTATAAACACATAGCTTAAGCCATGTCTAACGCATGATTGCATGTACAACCCCATCCGTCCCTAATGAAAATAATTATTCTCCTTCCATCAAGTTTTTGGCGCCATTGCCAGGGACTTGGTAACTAATGTTTTGTGAAGCTTTGTGTTCTCGCAGGCACCCTTTCAATCTTAGGCGTATTATAGATTGTGCGACCAAGCTACAAACAATATTTGAAGTATAGGCGATGCGTTGAAAGTCAAATATTAACCCCGAGATAGAAAGGCTATGAGCTGAAAGCAGTTAGACGCATGTCAAGCATCATGTGTCCAAAAATTGCTGGAAGCAACAATGGTCAGGGCGAACCCCTTGACCCAAGCAGTTGAGAGCCATCTCCTACATGGGAGACTCCTTGCAGTGACAACACTCCAATTTCTCCAAGGACGTCTTCTACTCTATCTTTACATTGCTTTCTTAGTTTAGATTATTGTTTTATTTATTGTTATTTTGGATATGCGGCAGTTTCCTTGGTTGTGGTGTGTTTGCTCCTTGTAGGTGTGATAATAACTCTCCTCAGCGCACAGTTACAATAGAAGAATCCTCCACATCCTTCAACACATAGCTTCAATCGCATGAATTCCAACGCATTGTCGCATGCATTGTCCTACCTAATGTTCTATTCTTGTTATCTTTTATTCCTTATCCTTTTGAAATTCTCTTTGTCTGATTGTGGTTCTTTGCGATGCATCTATAATGGTACAAATAATTCACCGCATCCTCTAACTAGTATCGCAAGGGTCTCCATACTTTTAATAGCTTCCTTAAATTGTGAAAGTCTATAGTTTTATTATATGCAAACCCTTGCTCAAGCATTTGTTATCACATTCCTGTTGAGTTTGTTTTTAGCTTGCAGTGAGAACGTTGTCACCCTCTAAGTTTGGAGGTGGTAGCGGTCTCCGAGAATTGCGTTCATTCCCCTAAGAAAAATTGAAAATAACAACTCCACTATCAACGCAATGGGGAATCCCATGTTGATAAGAGTTAAGTTGTGAAAGACATTTACCAGTAGTTGGATGTCCGCATGAAACCCATGGGAGCAAGAAAAAACGAAGGTAAGTCGTCAGGATCAACGCATAAGCGCAACTCCTCTGTCTGGTGTAAGCCAAATCAGGCAAGACATGAGTTGAGTTGAGTATGGAATGCAACCGAGGTTGGATGCCCGCATGACACACGTGGGGGTAAGCCAAAACAAAGAGCGTAACCAGGATCAACGCCGTATTCGAATGAGTAATCGCATAATCTGGAATTGTTTTGAACGAACGCATTCTCAAGAGCTGAACACAAAGTTGTGGCGAATGAATAAAACGTTTTTTAGCAAAGGCTTGCCGAATTTAACTTTAAAAAAATTTCTTTGGAGAAGCAGTCGAAGTGGAGGAGAGTATTGCGTCCATAGTTAGAGGCACGAGTAAATTATATTCTGAGAAAATGGTCATCGCAAAGAGAAGTTGGAAGGTGAGTTAAGAATTTCTTGAGTATAACACATGCTTGAGGACAAGCATGATTCTATGTTTGGGGGTGTGATAACTGGCAGAAATACCAGTTATTATAAGCCTTTTATTTAGAATCATGAGGGCTAATAAGTAGAAAATGCGGTGATAATACTTAGAATTTGCGAAAAAATTGAGCTTTGCGTCGATTAGCACCTAAATCCTCACTAACCCTAATATTATGCATTACTCCATGCCAAAGTGTCTATTTTTTAGCTATCGCAGGAATCAAACGCAGGCGTATAAGCAATCGAAGACAAACACGTGCATTGAAGACAGGCAATCGTAAAGACAAATGCATGCGCTGAAAGTTGGATCGCATGTGTCCATCACATGGAAGTTGCGGTGATCGTATGCGTCCATCGCATGGAAGTTGCAGTGATCGTATGCGTCCATTGCATGGAAGTTATGGTGATCGAATGCGTCCATCGCATGGAAGTTACAATGATCAAGCAAATGCGATGATCAATTGGAAATTGCAGCCATGAAGTGACAACCATAATAGAAGGACGATCGCAAGATGGGTAGAACGCGTTGATTCTTCAGCTGAATCAAGCTCGGACGCATACCTTGGGAGTATCAACAAGATAAGACAATGTGACATTGCCCATACCGCGAAAAAAGCAATAGAGCCATAACGCAATCATGATAGTTGTCAGCGTTTAGACCCTATAAATAGCCCCTTCATTCTTCATTTCGAAGTATCCGAACTTCTGCCTCAAGGTAGAGGTTTGCGATTAGAGATGAGAGCTTGAACAAGATTTTCAGTGAGAATTCTTCACCTCCACAAACCAGACCGAGTGACGACCGGAGCTTTCGTTGGAGATAGAGCTCGAGAGAGACATCTCCACCATTCATCCATTGCACTATCGACAGCCTTAACGCAGAATCCTTCATTTCTCTTCTAACCTCTGTATTATATTACATTTTAGCTTAAGGTATTAAGACAATTTGAAATCAATGCATCTCTTGATTCCTTCAATGTCATCTTCTTCATCATCTTTATCTCTATCATTGCTTATCTTCAGTGTTTATTTATCAAAAGTGATCTCATACTTAATCGTATAACCTAGAGATAGGACGCATGTAGCAACCCACCGAGAGGTGTGCGTTGTGCGAGTATAATGAGTTAATCCTCTTTGTTTGGTGAAAGGCTGTAGCAACGCTTGTCTATGGGATGTTGCATTGCTTGTCTATAAGTTAAATAGCCGCGTCTAACTGCCTGAGGAGGTAAGAGATGGAACGCACTAAAGAAAAGTTCGCATTGTTCCTAGATATAGGCACAATCTTATGCTCGATGCAACCATGCACTATAGAGATATAGTCATGCGGCTGACCACCGAGAGGTGTGCGATGCGTTAGTACAATGAGCTGGGATTACTCGGGCGATTTAATATAATAAACATTACTATGCGTTAATGGTTGTTATGTATTTGCCTATTCTCATTGCAAGTCTTCTATTACTCAATTTGTTTAGTTAGGAGTAGAAGTAGTGTGAATCCATTAAACTTCTTTTTTATTTTTATTCATCGCCTCAAACACATTGTTCACAAGCATTATTGAGTGACAAGTCCCTGTGTTCGACCTCAGATTACCCAAGAAACTTTTGTTCGCGTTATACTTGGCCCGAGCATAAGAAAACTTGTGATAGGAACGCGTGGTCATTCTGACGCATGATCTCAGACACATGGGTGTAAACGCATAGCTTAAGCCATGTCTAACGCATGATTGCATGTACAACCCCATCCCTCCCTAATAATAATAATAATTTTCCTTTCAACACACATATAATAAAATATATATAATTCAAATAGACGAAAATAGGGAAAACCCTACTCACAATCCTCTTGATAATTCCCTTTACAATCTTTTTAGAGCAGCCCTTGGTCTATATTTCCTGAATTTTACTTAAATTTTGAATTTGCTTGAATGTCCTCAAATAAATTAATTTTAGCTTTAAATATATCTTTAATTTGAAACCATTAGCTTATCCACTTCAAAGATACCTAAAAATAGGTTTAACGCCAAAAAACACAGCTTTGGAAGTTATTTAGGAAGTCTAATGGATGCGGACAGTTGTCCGTGCACTGGGCTAGGCGTGGCTGGGTGGCAGTCCTCGCATAGGCGTAAGCGTGACACAAGCGCTAGGCATGGTTATGCGCATGCGAAGGGCTGGGCAGTGTGCTCAACGCAGGCGTACACTGGGTTGTTGGGTCGTGCGTGTTGACAGGCGTTCGTGTCATCTAGATGCATACCTTGCGATGGGCGTGTATGCGCGCCTGCGTTGTGCATCAGCCGTGGATGCGTGCGATGGCGCCTACCTTGTTTGTTCAGCTAGGCCTTTTACCTTTCAACGCAAATTCTTCACTCCTCACTTGTCCAAATTTAACAACAGCCTAGGGTCACTTAGTATACTTCTTTCTCAACATTTTTACCCCAATTTTACTGGATTTGTATGAGTGATTTGTGAAAGTTGTCCCCTTGCTGCCCTATTTATAGAAGCCCTAAAGCCCTCAATGCTTGACACCTCGCCAGCCCTGCATGTCTAGATGCCTTCCTCATGCATTTTCCAATGACTCTACCTTGCGACCAGCTCCTTGCATGTGTCTGAAGGTTCCTCTTCCTCTTAAACCAACGTATAACCTTCCATTTCGTGCTTTGTGGTGCGCCTACCTCCTCCTTGCTTTAGCCCAAACTTCAATAGATTCGGCCACTTGTCCCGATTTGTTGTCAACTTAGCCTCGCTTCCCAAGTTTACTTCCTTCAACGCATACTTTCCCATGGTCGCATAGCTCTCATTGGATGTATAGCCTTTTTTGGCCGCATCCACCTTGTCAACGCATAGCTCTCCCAACAACTAACCTCACTTGGCCTCATTTGGACGCATGGTCTTACTTGGGTGTTTTCACTATTTGATTGTCGCATAGCCTTCTTGCGTCCACGCCTATCTTCAAGTTCAACGTATAGTCTCATGGTTGGCACATACCCTATTCGTCCAACGTATACCTTTGCACTCAACACTTAGTGTCATGGCCTTCCTCCATGCACACCTTATGTAGCCAATGCGAAAGACTCATCGCCTAGAGCCTATTCTTGCCACGCATCAACCCTTCTAATATTAACATGCTTAACCAACAAATAAACTCATGGCAGGGCCCTCGACCATCATATGTTTTGGCATGCCTTGAGCCAAATTCTTGGCCCAAGGCCATCTTTGCCCTTGGTCGCACGTCTCCTCTTTGTCCAACTAACCTCGCATGAACTTGTTTGGCGCATTACTCATGCCTAATGCATAGCAACCATTTGCCCAACTCCTAGCCATTAACTCCACATCGTGCCTTTCCGAGCACAACTCACCATCGCTTGGTGTCCTCATGCGATCAAAACTTAGCTATCAAGGTTAACTCTTCTAGGTGCTCGCCTAACATCCAAATGACAAGGCCTTTGCCCATTGAGTCCTTACACCAACGCCTCACTTTAATTCCCATACTTAGCCAAATTTTATCTTTCATAACCAAGCTTAGCTACATTTAATGTTTTCCTTCTCCTCAGGCTTCCTTCAGGAATATTCACTTATTCTCCTCGTTATCCAAGTTTGGCCTAATTTGCTTAAATGAGATTAAAGGATTTATATATATTTGGTTACTTATAGTACAATTATTTATAAATATATTCATTTTAGTTTTATTTAAATTTATTATTTTTTTTTGAATAATTTATTCTCTAACAACTCTTAAAAATTTTCATTATCTATAAATTGAAGTTGAGTTGTTAATCTTAATTTAATATATGAAAATAATTAAATCAGATTTTTACTTATTTACATTTTACTTCTTGTAGAACAAAATTTTAAATAACTGACCCGAGTAACCTAACTCAAATATTTCATGGTTGGGTTGGGTTGAATTGGGTTCATTTTTTATAAGGGTTATTTGGTTGAAGAAATTTATAATCCGAACAATTGGGCTGGGGCTAAAAAGCCCTTCAACCAAATCCAACCTAACCCACGAACACCCTTAGTTCTCAGAGTTCTCAGATCGAATATGTTAAAGTTGAAGGAAGATAAAGAAGGCGTTAAAATTGAACTCCCCATACCTTCTGCGACGTGATTTATGGAGAGAAAATTAAGAGAGGGGGGAGAGAGAGGGAGTTGTAACTCTCTCCCTTTAATTTTAAAATTAAATTAGAAATGAATTTAATTCAATTTAGTTAGTAATAATTATATATACTAACTAATTATGTTATATATATAACTATATGTTATTAAATATAACACATAACATGTAGTTATTATATTGTATCAAATATAATAAAACCTATAGTTTTATTTCTCTCAATAATACATGACATTTAATATAAATTCATATTTATACTAAATTTAATTATATGAATCTCTTCCATATAATTAATACTTGAATCACATTCAAATATTAAACTCCTCTCAAAATAAACTTTGTATTATAATGTATCAAGTACATTATATTAATTATATCATATATAATTAATTCTCTCAATTAATTTGAACAATTCAAAATTAATCCAAAATTAATTTTCAATAATCCCTATTGAGTTATAGAAGGCACCTTATGGACCTGTAGATTGAAGCTCCAATGGTACTTGGATAATTAATTAATCTCTTCAATTAAATTACCCAACACCTATTAACTGTCGATCACTCCACTAAAAACCGACAACTGCACTCTTTGCGCTGCAAATATATTTCTGTGTTCATTGGATATAACAACGCAATGACCCTTCACAAATTTCTTGTAAATACAATTGGGCCAAAATTACCATTTTGCCCCTATAATTACATCTAAGTCCTTACGTACCACTGATCCCTCTAATGAACAATAAGTCATAGTCCAACTATGACCAATCCCTTTCAGGCCGAGAGAGGGTACGACCACATTGTTCAAGCCCTTAAGGGAGCAATTTATCTACTTACCCCGACATCAGGGATGGGTGAATTCCGTCTTGTGTTGTTGTGTTTCTAACTTCCTAATTAGACGAATCCCCAAAATGGTAGGCATATCGAGTCGATGATCTGACCACTCCCACCTATGCGAGTTAAAAGACTACCTTCATAGGCAGGAGTTCACAACTCATTTAGGATTCAGGTCATGCCACCTATGGTCATCCTTGTGAAATTTAAGTCTCTACTATTAATGACGTTATATAATGAGACTGTATAAGACTGGACCATGAAATGACTAAACTTTTTATATAGGATAACCCACTCACATGTCTCCACATAAATGATCAGGATCAAATCATTTATAGCACTTTACAACACTTGTAACATCTCTAAAGCGGGTCCTATCCAAAATGTTATCAGGATAACATAAGTAGCCTTATTTATCCACAAGATCGTTTAGGTTATCATTTAAACATTATCCACCCATATGTCTCTATATACATGTTTAAATTACATAAAATAACCTAGGATCTTTGTTTATGGGATTTAGTGTATGCTCATAAAATAACAATTTTTTTATTAGTAATATTTATTTATACAAAGTTTACAAACTACGAGAATACAAGAGAGATTTAGGATACCAATCCCAACAATCTTTCACTTGTCCTAAAGCTTAAGGAGCTAAATGTACAATACAAATAGAGTACAAAATACAATAAACTAAGGCATACACTATACCCCAGTAATATCTCCCACTTGCCTTAGACAATATGTCGCATATCCCATAAGCCTAAACTTTCTAGATGACTCTTGAATACTTTAGCCATGATAGTCTTTGTCAATGGATCAACAACGTTATGCTCTAAAGCAATCTTCATGACAATCACATAACCTTGATGCACAATCTCTTGAATCAAGGGTTATTTCCACTCAATGTGTTTGCCTTTTCAATGACTCCTAGTTTCCTTAGAAGTTGCCACAACACCACTATTGTCACAACAGAGTGTGATAGGCAAGACTTATTTGGAACAACTTCAAAATCAGTAAGGAACTACTTAAGCCAAACAACCTCTTTAGCAACTTCACAAGCAACTATGTATTTGGCTTCCATAGTGGAATCTGCGATGCATCCTTGCTTGATGCTCCGCCAAATTATAGCTCCTCCAATCAGAGTAAACACTAACCCTGATGTGGATTTTTTAGAATCCTAATCAATTAGAAAGTCAGAGTCCATGTATCCTGTAAGGATTAAATCCTTATTTCCATACACAAGCATATATTTCCTCATTCTTTGAAGATACTTGAGGATTGCTATGACCACTGTCCAGTGAACTAATCCTAAATTGAATTGATATTAACTGGAAATCCTTACTGCATAGCAAATGTCAGGTTTGGTATATAACATTGCATACATAAGGTTACCAACAATTGATGCAAAGGGAATTCGTCTCATTGCCTCAACCTCTTAAGGAGTCTTAAGACACTATTCCTTAGACAATATAATTCCATGCCTGAAAGGTAATAAACCCTTCTTGAAATTGTGCAACGAATATCTGACAAGCATCTTGTCAATATACGATGTTTGAGACAAGGCCAACCTTTTGTTCTTACGACCCTTGGTGATCTGGATCCCTAATACAAACTGCACCTTTCCCAAATCTTTCATTTGAAATTGGGCAGCAAGCCATTTCTTTACATCAGTGAGAAAACCTACATCATTTCTAGTGAGTAGGATATCATCCACATACAACACGAGGAAAGTTACTACGTTGTTAATGATTTTCTTGTAAACACAAGACTCATCAACATTTTGATCAAAGCCATAAGATTTAATCGCAGTGTCAAATCTTACATTCCATGATTGAGATGCTTGTTTCAGTCCATAAATAGATCGACGAAGCTTACAAACCTTTTGCTCTTAATCTTGTTCAATAAATCCTTCTGGTAGATTCATGTAGACGGTGTATTCAATATTGCCATTCAGAAAGGCAATCTTGACGTCCATTTTCCATGTTTCATAATCATAATATGTTGCTATGGACAAGAGAATTCTAATAGACTTTAAAATGACAATAGATGAGAAAGTTTCTTCATAGTCCACTCCCTCAACCTAGGTATAACTCTTTATCACGAGTCTAGCTTTAAATGTCTATACTTTTCCATCTACACCTCTTTGTCTCTTGTAAATCCACTTACAACCTGTAGGTTTTATCCCATCAGGTTGATCTACAAGCTCCCAAACATAATTGAAGTACATGGACTCCATTTCTTGATTCATGGTTTAATCCATTCATCCTTGTCAATATCTTTCATTGCTTGTTTATAAGACAACAGATCCTCAACACCATCATCAGCTATGATGTCTTGGGTTTCTGTTAAATCCATGTAGCGTATAGGTGGGTTCATAACACTTTTACTACATCAAGGTAGTCTCAACTCTTGAAATGGATGTGAATGACTAGATGAACCGATATCAACAATTCTTGTTGATATATCAGCCCCTTCAATAACACTTGTTGAAGTCTCAGTAGATTCATTAGAAATTTCACTTAAAACAATTTTGCTTCGTGGTTTATGATCCCTCATGTAGTCTTTTTCCAAGAAGGTAATATTTGTCGATACAAATACTTTATTTTCATTTGGATAAAAAAGTACCTACCTATCGTTTCCTTGGGGTAGCCTATAAATAGACATACTTTTGAACGAGGTTCCAACTTTTTAGGATTTGTCATTGGCACTCTTTGAAGAAACGTTGTTCAAAATGTAAACAGCAGTCTTTATAGCATATCCCCCAAAACGACACAGAAAGTTGAGCATAGCTCATCATAGACCGAACCATGTCGAACATGGTTCTATTTCTCCTTTCCGATATACAATTCTATTGAGGTGTACTCGGACGTAATTCCATGTTCTATCATATAGTTTTGGAATCTTACTCTCCACCACGATCAGATTGTGATGTTTTTATCTTTTTATCTAACAAGTTTTCAACCTCATGAACTTTTCAAGTGTTTCATACTTGTGTTATATTAGGTATAGATACCCATATCTAGAATAATCATCTATGAAAGAGATGAAATATTCATACCCTCCTCGTGCTCTTACATTCATCGAACCGCAGAGATTTGAATGTATAAGCTCCAAGGTCTCTTTGGCTCTATAACTTTTTCCAGTAAAAGGTTGTTTTTTCATCTTGCCTTCAAGGTATGACTCACATACAAGTAAAGAGTTTTCCTCTAAACCATTTAGATTTGACTTTTCACCAATCTCTCAACCCTATTGAGATTAATGTGACCTAACCTTAGATGCCAAAGATGGGTATTTTCTTTAGGAGAAATTCTCGGTCTTTTAACAGTTCTTGCCTCTTTTAACATTTTAGTATTTAGCACGGCTTTAGTAACTAACGGCTTTAATAGATACAAGTTACTTTATATTGAGTCAAAGCCTCTCTATTCCATTCTTAAAAATAAACACTTTATTTTCAGAGAAGGATTGGGAATACTTTTATTCAATCAGACAAGAAACAGAAATTAAGTTCCTCTTGATAAGAATTACATATACGTCATCCCATAACATATATCATTTTTTGTCCGAAAATAACTTGAGTCTACCTACAACAACAACTAAAACGACCACATCAGTACCAACTCTAAGAATGATCTCTCCAACTACCAATTATCTCCAGGAATTAAATCCCTAATAGGAAGAACATATGTGATAAGTAGCTCCTGAATCAACTATCCAAGCAGGATCATCATTCTCTACTAAGCACATCTCCAAGATAAATAAATTAGATTTATTTTCTTTGGAGTTCTTCCTTTTTTGGAGAGTAATGGGATTAGTTCCATAACCCATTTCATAAACTCCAAGTTTCATCTCATAGGATAATCCTCGTTAATTAAATTCACTAAAGTCGGCAACATTTGCTTTCTCTATTTCTCTCTTGACATTCAATATGGACTAGAGTTTATCGAGGGAGCTGACATTACTAGTTTCGTAGTCATCAACCCAACTTTGCTATAATTGTGAAAACTTTCACTCAAATAATTCCTGCATTGATTGCATGATCTGATATATTGATTGCATGATCTGCATTAATCCTCCTTAATTAAATTCACTAAAGTCGGCAACATTTGCTTTCTCTATTTGTCCTTTGACATTTAATATGGACTAGAGTTTATCGAGGGAGCTGACATTACTAGTTTCGTAGTCATCAACCCAACTTTGCTTGAGTTGTGAAAACTTTCACTCAAATAATTCTTGCATTGATTGCATGATCTGATATATTGATTACATGATCTGCATTAATCCTCGTTAATTAAATTCACTAAAGTCGGCAACATTTGCTTTCTCTATTTGTCCCTTGACATTCAATATGGACTAGAGTTTATCGACGGAGCTGACATTACTAGTTTCATTGTCATCAACCCAACTTTGCTTGAATTGTGAAAACTTTCACTCAAATAATTCTTGCATTGATTGCATGATCTAATATACAATGACCATGCTTTCAAATCTTTTGGCTAAGACATTAGGTATGCTTACTAAAATGTAAACTCGACCTTATCATTAGCCTTCGTCCACATTTCGTATGCATCATGAACATTTTCTGTTCCATCAAGGGTTGGGACGTGAGGACAACCCCGGATAGAACCGAAAATGTTCGTCGTCATCAACCCAGCTTTGCTTGAATTGTGAAAACTTTCACTCAAACAATTCTTGCATTGATTGCATGATCTAATATGCAGTGACCATGCTTTCAAATGTTTTGGCTAAGACATCAGGTATGCTTACTAAAATGTAAACTCGAGCCTTATCATTAGCCTTCGTCCACATTTCGTATGCATCACGAACATTTTCTGTTCCATCGGGGTTGGGACATGAGGACAATCCTCAGTTAAGACGCCATGAAAAAAGTTTAAATTGAATTTTTCTAAGTTGTATAATTAAAATAGGCAAATAATAGGAATAAAAATAATTTGATATTTTTGCTGAAAAGAAACAAATTGATCTACATTTCATTTTAGCATAACTTTAAAAGAATCAATCAATTTTTAGCAAAAACTAAATGAGCCTCATTTAACATATAATTTTTACAATGATGCTTCAGTAATTTAGGACAAAAGCCACCGAAGGGTAGTCAGTTGTCCTTTCACTGAACTGAGACATTCTAAATTAATTATGACACCAGAATATCTTTTATTCCTATAACAATTAGTCATAATTGATTTGGTCAAGAAATCATTAACTAGCTCAACAATCTCTCATAAGTGTGACCCTTCATTTTAGACCTTACAGTTCCACCCCAATGAGCCAACCGAAGGGAAAAACCGATTGGGATAAAAACAAAAGTGATCCTATCATTTTCTGGAGTTCTCCTTGATATTGTCCTAATGCATAAACCATTCGAAGGGGGACGCTCCCAGGGCACCTCAAAGTTGTGCAAGAAGATCTCATGGTGCAAAATTAGGAAGGAAACCGTAGGACATGTTGACACACATCCCTTTCCCACTTACTATAAATACTCTCTCCATTCACCTTGATATGGACCCATGCAAACACTATCCGAAGGAGGACGTTCCCAGAGCGCTTCAAGGCCAAGCATGAGTCTCACAGTGTGAACATTAAGGGAGAAACGTGAGTGAAAATTTTACGTATCGTATACTAAGTATTTTAAAACCTATGATTTATTTAACTTAAGAAAAATACGGCTAATTATTTTTACTAAGTGATTGTTTAATTTTTCCCAACAATAAAACTTATTTTGGATAGTTAAATAATTTAGATTAATGATCATTACACTTTAAAAAACTTTAATTAACAATTGCATGCTTGTAGACAATTTACCTAATTCACCTTTCCAGGTCAGTTCTCAAGTAGGCATGTTCCGTTTCCGTCAACATAAATACCCTAGCCTAGACAAAAGATCCCTTATAGATACGTTTGCTTCAAATTTAATCTTCTATTAAAACCAATATAATCCTAAACTGATTAAAAAGATTAAACTAATTTCTAATCTCATTAGAAATTTGTGATCTTAGGTCTATGTAAATCATATTTTAAAACTATTTAAAAATTGATTTTACTTAAGTTCGCATGCAATTTTGAATTATTGATTTTAATTTCTAATTTTATTTAATTAAAACGATTGTAAAATAAATGAAACAAATTAAAACCATTCGTTGCATCGAATGACATACTTAATAAAATTATAACAGTTATAAGATTATCTAAAATATTGTCCTGCATCATGCAATTCTCATTTCATTATTAAACATACATAACACTTATATATTAAAGTAATGAAATAATTAATAACATACATCCAAACTATATATTATAACTCTTATAATATAAATGATGCATGACTATATTAATAATGCATGTGAACGTATAGTATAACACTTATATTGTATGATGCATGAGCATACTATAAAATAAAATCATGCAACTATATATTATGACATTTGTAATATAAATGATGTATTAATAATGCATAACCTATGGTGAAATTTTACTATATGACATACATTATGACGTAAATAATAAAAATAAACTATACATCAAATGCATAATTTAAACAACAATTTATGGACCGGGATTGGACTCTTAAACTATTAGTTAAATTAGTATAACATTTATATCAATTTAATTAATCAAAAGGCTAATTATTACATAAAATAATAGCCAAATAAGTTCAAAACAGGTGAACTAGATCTTGAACCGCACGAACCAGACTGTCCAACACCCGAACCGCCCACGAATCGCTCGAACCAAGCGAACCAGACACAAACCAGTTGAACTACGAATTCGACCGGAATTGCCACAAATGACTCAACAAACATCAAATACAAACTCTATAACATAAATTATGCCCAAAATACGGGTCCTTACAAATCAAATTTGTAAAAAAAAAATAATAATAAATAAAGGCTGTAAAGACTAGATCCAATCTCGAAATTATCCAAAATTGTAAACAATCATTCCATACATTCATTAACATATAGAATGCTAAAACCCACCATCAATTCTAAAAAATTGAAAAAAATTTTGGTCAAAACCTCACTCTGATACCAATTAAAGGAATCGGTGAAGGTTTATAGTGGAAGTGGGGATTGGTCCTAAATCTCAATTCTATAGAAATTGAGAAAATGAGATTAGGGATTAAGAAATACTAGCCTTTGAAGATGTAATCTTCTTCACGTATCCTCTTCTCCAAAAAAGTCACGTGCTGGAAACCTTAATTGGCCACACCATGAAATTTTCCTCTGTATCCTTTAGGATGAGAATCCAAGGAGTTATGTGGGCTCATGGTATTATTGGAAGAGAGAGTGAGAGTGAGAGAAGGAAACAGTAAAATCCTGAGAACTAATTCTCAGAGAAACTTTTGTAAATTTTTTTAACTGCAAAACTCAAAAGAAAGAAGAAGAAGATAACAACCCTCTACACACCCACTCATGCATGCTGTAGAGAGAAAAAATGGAGGGAGTTACAACTCTTTCCCAAAATTATTTTTCAAAAATAAAATTAATTCAAAGAAAAAGTAATTTAATAAAACATTTAATATATATTTATATGATAACCACTTTATCATATAATATATATTAAACTTCATATTATATCAAAATATATAACCCATATGTTATTATTGTATCACATACAATATAACTATAGTTTTCATTCTCTCATTAATCCATGGTATTTAATATAAATCTCATTTATACTAAATTTAATTATATGAATCCAATTCACATCATTAATATTTGAATCAATATTCAAATATTTATTTCCTCTCAAATAAACTTTATATTATAATATATCAAATACATTATAGTAATTATATCATATATAATCAAATTAAATTAATTATATCACATATAATTAATTTTCTCTATTAATTTGAATAATTCAAATTAATCCAAAATTGATTCTCACTTAATCCATGTTGAGCTATAGAGGGGGCCTCATGGATCTATAACTTGAAGCTCTAATGGTACTTGAATAATTAATTAAACTCATTTAATTAAATTATTCAACATCCAAGGCATTCCACTAAAGATCATGAGCTGCTCTTTTCGTACTACAGATATATTTCTATGCCCATTGGATATAACCATTCAACTGAAGGAAATCTAAACATAGAGATCCAGTGAGCGGAAGCAGATCGTTCCAAATCCCATTGAGAAAGAACACAAATACATTACAATCTACAAGAACAAATTATGCATAATTAAGTAAATTACAAGCATGCTTCTTTAAAAGAATGAACAAGGGATAGAGTATGCAAACATTTGAAGAACCTTTCTTCAAATATCTCTCAATCAAGTTCCAACACGTCCAACGAAGTACTCGAACGCAACGAACAGAACAGCTAACAGCACGAACTGATGAATCCTCGATCACTATCGAGTCCAACTTAATCCTTGAACCTCCAACAGAATTAGAACACCACCATAAAAGTTACCTTGGTATTCTCGATGTGAGAATCCAGGAGTTGTGGACTCTATGTGACTTTGGATAGAGGAAAGGAGGAGGTAGACGATCGACTAAGTGGGAGATGGATGAAGTCAATTGTATAGACTTGATACCCGATCGTTTAGTAAAAAGGAAACTTATCGTATAGACTTTGCTACTCGATCGTATAGCAACGAGTAAATTAGTAACTATCGTATAGTAAACTCGGTACTCGATCGTGTATGCTCTCTATGCTGTCGTTTAGTAAAATGCTTTTACTCGATAGCCTTTCTGTGAGATCCATAAAAATGAATAAACTATTGATTTTTGGAAAACGATTTTCCTTTTATCTCACAGTTAACATAAAACTTCCAATAACCTCCCACTCAATCGGTTATTAAAAAAAATTAATTATCGTATAATTAATATGTTATAAATAAATATAATAACCAACTTATCATATTATATTTATAACCTATAGTTTTAATATTTCATCATATGAAACATGTAAATCATAGTTCTTTTTCTATATTATGGTATTTAATATAAATCATATTTATATTAATTCCTTCAATTAATATATCTAATACATCAGATCAATTATATCACATATAATTCAATTAATTTAATTATATCACATATAATTGAATTTCCTCTTGTTAATTTGAATATTTCAAACTAACCCAAAATCTGATTCTCAACTTGAACCCATTGAGCTACCAAGGGAAACTTATGGATCTGTAGTTTGAAGCTCCTACGGTATGTGAATAACTGACTAAAATCTTTAATCACGAGATCTACCATCCGTTAACTGTTGGTCACTCCACTAAACACCGACAGTTGCACTCTTCATACTATAGATATATTTCTGTGTCCATTGGATATAACCAATCAACAGTGCGATGCCCCTTCACAAATCGTTCATAAGTACAACTGGACTTATTTACCATTTTGCCCTTGTAGTTACATCTAACTCCTTAAATACCACTGATTCCTCTAATGAACAATAAGTCATAGTTTGAACATAGTGGCCACACCCTCTCTTGGGAAGAGAGGACTCAGCCTCTCTTCCCAAGAGAGGGTGTGACCACTATGTTCAAGACCTGAAATCAGCTCTTAAGGGAGTAATTTATCTACTTACCACTGCTTCGGGGAATGAGTGAATTTCGTCTTAAGTAGCTAAGTTCCCAGCTCCCCAATCAGACGAAACCCCAAAATGGTAGGCTTATTCAGTTGGCAATCTGGCCACTCTCACCCATACAAATCAAAAGATGTCTTCACAAGTAGGAGTTCCCAACTCACTCAGGATTAAGGTCATGTCACCTATAGTCATCCTAGTGAAATGAAAGTCTCAATGATCAATGGCGTTATATAAAAAGACTAATCATCTCGTGGTTCGGTCTTATACAAATTCTTTGTATAGGATACCCCCGATTGCATGTCTCCACATGAATGGTCAGGATCAGACCATTTGTAGAACTGTACAACACTTGTAACATCTACAAAGCGGGTCGTATCCGTAGTGTCACCAGAATAAGGTATCCCTCATTTATCCTTATATTATAGACCATTTAGGTTATTACTCAAGGCATGATTCACCTGTATGTCTCCACATACATGCTTAAGTTACATGAAGTAACCACGAATCTTAGTTGATTGGATTGAGTAAATGCTTATAAAGTAACACTTATTTTATTAATAACAATATTTTTACAGAGTGTTTACAAACTACGAGACCACCAGGAGAATTAAGACACCAATCCCAACATCAACAATGCGATAACCCTTCATAAATTGCTCGTAAGTATAGGCCAAAATTACTGTTTTGCCCCTGTAGTTACATCTAACTCCTTAAGTACCACTAATCCTTCTAATGAACTAAGTTCATTAGGGGATCCGTGGTACTTAAGGAGTTAGATGTAACTACAGGGGAAAAACGATAAATTCATCCAGCTGTACTTACGAGTGATCTGTGAAGGGTTATCTTACTGTTGACTTGTTATATCCGATGGACACAGAAATATATATGTTGTGAGAAGAGTGCAACTGTCGGTCTTTAGTGGAGTGCCCGACAGTTAACGGATGGTGGATCTCGTGATTAAAGAGTTTAGTCAGCTATTCATGTACCGTTGGAGCTTCAAGCTACAGGTCCATAAGGTTCTCTTGGTAGCTCAATGGATTCAAGTTGAGAATTAGTTTTTGGGTCAATTTGAAGTGTTCAAATTGACAAGAGGGGGTTTGATTATATATGATATAATTAAACTGGTTCAATTATATGTGATATAGTTGATATGATGTATGAGATATATTAATTGGAGGAATTTGATATAAATATGATTTATATTGAATAAAAGAGAAAAGGATTCTGGTTTAAATGTTACATATGATGTGATATTAAAACTATAGGTTATAAATATAATATGATAAGTTAGTTATTATATTTATTTATAATTAAAACAATTATATGATAATCGTGGGTGGTTTATCCATTAACCGTACGTGAAAGTGGGAGGTTATGTTAAGTTTTTCATAACTGAAGGATAAAATGATAAACGTTTTCATTTTGAAAAGGAATCGCTTCATTAAGAGCATTACCAATCATTTAGCTGATTAATGACTATACGATAACCTTCTAAGCGAGAGCCTAAATGATCGTGTAATGCGCCTTTCTCTAAACGATCGTATATAATTTTACTAAACGATTACATGCCTAGAAAGATTCTCTAAACGATCGTATAAACGATCAATCGTGTTTTTCTAAACGATCGTGTACCTGCTGATTTTTACTAAATGATCAAGCACACAAAGTCTATACGATAAACAGTATACTTTCCCACTTGCTTGGTCGTATAGTTCGATCATTGCTTCCTCCAACCCTCTATCAAATCCAACAGAGCCCATACCTCATGGATTCTCACTCCGAGAATATCAAGGTAGCCGAGTGGTGGTGTCCGAGAGGTTGTTTGTTCGTGGTAAAGTTTGTTCGTGATCTAAGCAACAATGAGAGGTTGTTGTACCAGTTCTTCATGAGAGCGAGAGATCTATAGAAGAAAGGTTCTTCAAATGTATATCTCTCGTCCCTTTTGTTATTAGTTACTAAAACATGTTGTAATTTGTTAGAAAATACATAACTAGTTTATACGTTTGTGAATGCTTGTAATTCTGTCACAATGAATTTGGATCGAACGTGCTTCCACTCATGGGTTCTCTTTGATAAGAGATCCTTCACATACAATATTTATTTATTTATAACATACATTCAAAATACATAAATAATTAAACATACACCTATATGGATCATTTTTGGCATTTCAAGCAAGCAATTGGCTTAAGCTTCTAGTTATCACAAACCGACTTGATCAGAACCCGAACCGCCTGAACCGAATCTCTAAAGCTCCAAAACAGGTTGAACCGACAAAAACCAATTTAAACCAAAACTTTATGACCCAAACGGATCGAACCGGTTCACTTAAACTGTTGGTTGGGTCGAGCGCGTTCTTTCTGGGGTGAGATGAGCAGCGTTGCAATGCCACGGGCTGTCCTTTTCATTTTTGGACTGTCTGATGAGCAGCATTGCAATGCTCTAAGGGTAGTGTTGCAACGCTTCCTGGCAGAAGCTTCAAACTTGAAATTCTGCAACTGACCTCTCTTGCTTCTTTGTTTAATTATAGTCTAATTACGACTCTATTGACTTTATAAAATTTACAGACTCTTAATCACACACTAAAGCCCATAAACAAAGAGCCAATTACAATAATTTACACTTAATTGAAGAGAATTTTAATGCCAAAACTGAAATTATCTATATCAACAATATTTTCATACAACCTATGAAAAGCACCCACCAAACTAAAATTAACACGAATTGAGCGCTTAAATCATGCTCTGATACCAATTGTTGGAGTTAGCATGCAATTAGTGAAAGCAAATAGAATCATTAAGCACTCTAATTCATTAATTTTAGCAGCTAAGATAGCATGTCAATAACATAAAACAAGGTTTAATGGTATACCTTTGAAGAACTTCTTCAATCCACGAATTCAGCTTCAATATTGACTCCAAATGCTTATGGACCACCACTAGATCTTTCCTACTATTCTCCTGGACCTTAGATTGAATTGGGGGATTCAAAATGAGATTGGATTTAAGAAATTTTGAGAGAAGAAGATTGGTTTTTCTAGTGGTCAAGGTTGAAGATCTCTTTCTTCAATTCTTCTTTAAAATTCAGCACGTGCTCCTACAATTTTAGAACATTCCACTCCTACATCTTGACACCTCACAACACTCAAAGAAAATGGAATTGTGAATGTTCAAAGTGGGAGAAACCCCCTTTTAATTTTTAAATTGATTTAAAATCATTTTTATGGAATTTTTATTAAAATTCAATTTTAGTATAATTTTCTAAAAAAAATTAAATTAAAATAAAATTGATTTTTAATTTTTAATTTTCATAAAATTAAAAATTTCAAGTTTTTAAATAAAATTAATTCAAATAATTAAGTTTAGATAAAATTTATTTAATTAATTAAAATAATTTAATATCCAATATTAAATTAAAAATCAATTCCACAATCATGAATCCCTATTCATGTAATTAATATTTAAATCGTATATAAATATTATTCAATTCTCCAATTCTGTTTAATTCAATAACTAAACATGTAATTATATCATATATAATTACTAATTGTCTTTATTCGAATTCGAATACTTCAAATTTACTCATCACTCTATTCTAAGCTTTAATTCATTTGTGAGCTAGTAGGGGACCTAATGGACCTATGGGTCATAGGCTCTAATGATTCGAGATTAACTGGTTAAACTCTTTAACTTGAATTAACCAACATTCATTAACTATCGGGTCACTTCACTAAAGCCCAGTAGTTGCACTCCTCTCACTGTAGATATAATTGTCTTCACTCGATATAACCATAATCAGAAAGTCAACCCTGCATAGGTTGTTCGTACTAACGGCTGGGTCAAAAACTGTTTTACGCCTGAGATTACATTGTGTTCCTTAAGTCCCACTAATCCTCTAATGAACAATTAGTTTGTGATCCAATCACTAAACCGAGTTCCTCTCGAGTCAATGAGAGGGTGGGACCCTTTGTTCAAGATCTAGATTCAGCAATTAAGGGAACAACCTCTTACTATCCCCAAAAGTGGGTAGGAAAAAGCCCATTTTGCACCCTATGGCCCAGTTATCTACCAAGTCTTACCCCTGAAATGGAGGCTTATTGAGCCGACATCGTTGAGCCAACCCTAAACCATGTAAATCCGAGGATAATCCCAAATAAATAAGGGTTCATAGTTAGCTCAAGATTAAGATCAAGTTACCTAGGTTATCACTTTGAAATAGTCAATCTTATACAGTAAACAGAGCTATAAAGTAAAAGTGACTTATTTCTTAGTCTGATCTTATATAAACTCTTTACATAGGACATCCTCACTGACGTGTCTCCACATGAATGAATCACGATCACTCGTTTGTAGCACTTTACAACAATTGTAATATCTACAAAGTAGGTCATATCCGATAATATCCCAAAAATAAGATACCCAACCTTATCCGTATACTAGAGACCATTTTGGCTATTTACTCGAACTTGATCCACTCTTATGTCTCCACATAAAGTTCAAGTATTCATGTAATAGCCATGGATCTTAGTTTATTAGATTTAGGTTATTTCTAAAACAGAATGAGCAATTCAAACATTCAATAACAACTTTATTGAATCTAACTTTAATAACATCTATATTGATTAATAGAATAAGTTTATTGCTTACATCCACGAGCCTTAGGACATAAAACCCAACACGCTGAGTCGCCATCTTCCACACCCAACGTAGGAGGTTGACCACTGCCCTGAAAAATATGAGTATTAGAACAAATAGGATTTTCAGTAGTGCGATAGTCAATCATAAAAAAATTTCAACTTTATCACTGTGCCTCAAAGTTAGGGACCCTTGATCAACATCAATAAGTCATAGCTATCTTTATGAAGGGCCAACCTATCAATATAGACAATTCTGAAAAAAAAAAAAAAAAAAAAAAAAAAAAGTAGAATCAACATTCATATTAATCACATAGAAATCAGAAGGAAAAGTTAGGTCATTGACCCTAACAAACATATCTTTAACCAAACCAACCGGCCTAACAAGAGAATGATCAGCTAACTGCACCAAAATATTAATAGGGTGCAAGACGTGGGACTAAAAGTCAAGAATACACATGAGTAGGCATTATGTTTATTATAGACCCTAAATCTAGCATGGTGTGCTCAAATTTTCCGGTGCCTATCAAACAGGGCACAGAAAACGTACCTAAGTCTATTAAGTCTATTAGAATATTCTTGTCCATTTCCACCTTTTATGATTATGAAATTTGACGAATGGACGTCAAGACAGCCTTTTTGAATGGTTATCTTGATAAGAGTATCTATATAACTCAACCAGAGGGGTTTATTGATTAGGGTCAAAAGCAAAAGGTTTGCAAGCTTAATAAATCAATTTATGGGTTAAAACAAGCTTCTCGATCCTGAAATATAAGATTTGATATTGCGATCAAATCTTATAGCTTTGAACATAATGTTGATGAACCTTGTGTTTACAAGAAGATTGTCAACAAAACTGTAGCTTTTTTGGTCTTATATATTGATACTATTCTACTCATAGGAAATAAAGTATAATTTTCGGTTGATGTTAAGAGATGGCTGACTACGAAATTCCAAATGAAGGATTTAGAAGAAGTACAATATGTTCTTGGGATCCAAATAGTTCGGAATCGTAAGAATAGGACGCTAGCATTTTCTCAGGCATCTTATACTGACAAGATGTTGTCTAGATATAAAATGCAAAATTCTAAGAATGGTACGTTACCTTTTAGGCATTGAATTCATTTGTCTAAGGAACAGTGTCCTAAGACACCTCAAAAAGTTGAGGAAATGAAAAGAATTCCTTATCATCAGTAGTCGGAAGCTTGATGTAGTTATGTTGTGACGTACCGACATATGTTATGCAGTTAGAACTGTAAGCAGATATCAGTCCAATCCAAAATATGATAATTAGATTGTCGTTAAAAACATCATCAAGTATCTTCAGAGAACGAGAGATTATATGCTTGTGTATGGTGTAAAAGATCTGATCCTTACTAGATATACTAATTCTGACTTTTAGATCGATTATTGATTCCAGGAAATCATTTCGGGGTTAGTATTTACTCTAAATGGAGAGCTATAGTATGGAAGAGCATAAAGCAAAGTTGTATTGCTGACTCCACCATGGAAGCTGAGTATGTAGTTGCATGTGAAGCAACCATAGAAGCAACATGACTCAGAAGGTTTTTGTCTGATTTGGAAGTTGTTCCAAATATGCACTGCCAATCACCCTGTATCGTGATAACAGTGGAGCATTTGCTAACTCAAAGGAACCTAGGAGCTACAAATGAGGAAAGCATATTGAGTGAAAATATCATCTCATCAGAGAGATAGTACAAAGAGAAGACGTGATTGTCACGAAAATAGCCTCTGAAGATAATCATGCTGATCCATTTACAAATGCCCTCCGGCTAAAGTGTTTGAGGGTCACCTAGTAGGACTGTGAAAACGAGCTTCATAAATCTAGGGCAAGTGGAAGAATCTTAAGGATATATAGATGCCCTAGTTTATTGTATTCTCTCATTACTCAACATTTTATATATTTATATATATGTAAATCCACTGAAGTTTTAGTCCAAGTAGGAGTTTTTTGGGTTGTACGTCCTAAAACTCGTAGTTTTTAATGTTAAACATATTCTATTTGCAATAAAGATGTTATTGACATTTATTCAATAAAACTATAGTTGAATAAGTAAATTGTACTTGTATAGACTAAATCTAATAAACTAAGATCCATGGCTATTACATGAACACTTGAACTTTATGTGGAGACATAAAGATGGATCAAGTTCGAGTAGATAGCCAAAACGGTCTATAGTGCATGAATAAGATTGGGTACATTATTCTGGTAACACTATCAGATGCGACTCACTTTGTAGGTAGTACAAATGATGTGATCCTGAATCATTCATGTGGAGATATGCGAGTGAAGGCATCCTATGCAATGAGCTTGTATAAGACTGGGACCAAGAAATAAGTCACTCTTACTTTATAACGTTGTTCACTATTTAAGACTGACTATTTCAAATCGATGACCTAGGTAACTTGACCTGAATTCTGAGCTAATTATGAACTCCTGTTTATTCATAATTATCCTTAGATTTGCATAGGTGAAGGTTTGCTCAACAGTGTCACCTCAAAAGCCTCCCATTTCAGGGATAAGACCGAGTAAATAGCTGAGGACATAGGGTGCAAGATGGGATTTACTCCTAGCCGATTTAGGGATAGTAGATAGGTTGTTCTCTTAAGTGTTGACTCCAGGTCTTGAACATGGGGCCTCACCCTCTCACTGGCCTGAGAGGGGCTCGGTTTAGTAATTGGATCACAAACCAAGTGTTCATTAGAGGATCAGTAGGACTTAAGGAGCAAGATGTAATTTCAGGGGTAAAAAACACATTTGACCCAACCGTTATCACGAACAACATGTGAAGGGTCGACTTACTGATTATGGTTAAATTAAGTGGATGAAAATATATAAATAGTGAGGAGAGTGTAACCATCGAGCCGTAGTGGTGTGTCTCGATGGTTAAAAAATATTGATTAATTTGGATTAAAGAGTTTAACTGATTAATCTCACATCATTGGAGTTCATGATCTGTAGGTCCATAAGGTCTCACTACTAGCTCGTAAAATATTAAACCTTGGATTAAAATATTGAGTGAATTTGAAGTGTCTAAATTTAGTTTAGGGTTTCAATTTGAAGTGTTCAAATTTCAATTTAAGGTTTGAATATTGAAGTATTCAATTTCAAACTAGGGTATGAACAATTAATTATATTCAATATAATTAACGTTTAAATTAATCGAAATTAAATGTATTTGGAGAGTTTAAGATGTTCAAATGTTGATTTAAATATTGTTTACATGAATAGAATTCATGTTTGAATCGAGTATCTTATTAATTTAATATTTGATATTAAATTATTAATTAGTTAATTAATTAAATTAGTTTAATTAATTAATTAAAATTAAATCATTTTTTATTTTTAAATTCAATTTATGGAAATTGAATTGAGGTTTTAAATTATTCTTAATTGAATTAATTTAAAAATTGAAAAATGAATTCGAAAGTGGAAGTTTCCAACTTTTGAAGTTGGTAGTGGAGATTTCCATATTTTGACACATTATTTTGACACATTGCTCACTCACTTAGCACTAATTGAGGTGTCAATTAGCTCAAAGGCTAAGTGCTTGAATACTTTAACTGGTTAAAAGACTTCAATTTTTAGAATTGAAGAGGGCTTGCATGCTGAATTTTTGAAAATTCTAAATTTTTGTGGAATTCTCTCAAACCCTCTTCCACACACTTGAAATTCCCTTTCAATCAAAAGTTTCCACCACTCATTTCAAGGTTGAGAATAGTATAGAAGCTCCTTTTAATGGTCTACTAAGCATTTAATGGTCAAATTCGCAGAGTACAAAAAGGATTAAGAGGGATTCTTCAAAGGTATACATACTTGAAACCTTTTTACTTGGAAAACTATTTTTAAGCATGTTTATAACCCAAATTAAATGTAATTAAAGTGCTTAATAATTCTGATAGCTTCTTCATTTTACTTGTTTACTCCGTCAAAAATCAGTTCCATAGCTTGAGATGAGGTTTTGTTAACCAGTGCTCGACATGCAGCTGCATCCATATTACTTTTATCCTCCTTGAGTAATCCCTTATAAAAATAGTGAATTAGGAGGTGATCTAGAATCTGATAGTTGGGGAAGCTAGCACAAAAGTGTTTGAACCTCTCCAAATACTCGTATAATGACTCCCTATACCCCTGTAAATCGCTATAAATCTGTTTCCTGATTCTGGTGGCTCTAAATAGTTGAAATAATTTATCCATAAACTTCATCTTCATTTTTGTCTAGATGGTGATGCACCCTGATGGTATATAGTACAACAAGTCATTTGCATCATCCTTTTGAAAGACTGGGAATGCTCATACGTTGACCTATCCTTAGTTACACTATGATGATGCATTTCACTACACACAATGTGGAAGTCCTTTCAGGTGCTTGTGTGGATCTTCACCTGCACTCCAAAAAAATACTAAGTGAATTAGACTAGTTTTTAATTCAAAATTACCTATGGTCTCAAGAAAAGTAATGCGAAGAGACTGTTGATTAAGGTCAAGAGCCAGAAGTTTCTTCAAAGTGCGCTCTTCTGGTTGCACCATTACCTCTCGTTCAAAATTCCAAAGCATCCTATAATATAATCATATTCAATAAAAAAAAAACATAATTGAATCCGACAAGGAACCGTTTTGATACATCCTCAAATCAATAACAAAATAAGAGAGGAGAAAAACAATGTAGAAGTCAGTTGGAAGGAATCTCCCTCATCTCTTTTTACCTAATTCAGAAAAAGAAGCACTGTAATGCTCCAACCAATGCTACTACCTTTCAGAGTAAAGGCAACATAAAGGGGAAGGTTGCAATGTTGTGTTCAAGGGCATTTTGGTAATTTTGACATTCTCTTTTTCGGTTGATGCAATTAAGCTTCGTTTTGACCTGTTTTAGCTCCATTTTGTCACTAACACCCCATTCTACCTTTTAGGTGCTCAAAACCTATAAAATAATCAAATAAACATATAAAATCTAAAAGTAAACCCAAATTAAGCGGAGCCAGATAACACATTTTCGCTGCTATTAAGAGTTCTATTTGCAACCTACTTTGTTTATTATAGCATTGTTGCATAACTTTTGGAAACTCTTCAGAGGAGTCTTCAAAATAAAGCTTATTTGGCTAGACTCGTTTATGATAACCCTATTCATCTCAGTATTTTGCAAAACTATAAAGGTAAAGACAGGATGACGAACGACAAGAAGAATCTGTAACTGAGCCTATGGTACTAAACTGACGCTTTCGCATATGTTCTTCTTATGTTTTTAATGTTTTAGTTTAGAAGAAAAACATTTGACCTCTATACTTGTTTTCATTTCGTTATTTATTTAATTTATTTTAAATTTGTGACTAGGGTACCTTGAGCAAAGGTTTTTGGGTTTATGAACATTTATTTGGATGAAATTCTATATTTTATAAATAGGGTATGAATCTATTGCTCAATTTGAAAAGATATATTCACAAGCTCATGCATGTATGTAGTAACATCCTATTAGAGTGAATTTGAAAGTTGGGTCATTACACTTAAAGCTAACACTCTCCTCATAGGTTCTTTGAGTTCCTCTAGGCTCTCCTATAGGTCCTCTGGGCTCTTCTATGCACCCTCATGGATCAACTGATCACTCTATTAGGCTTTACCCTCTTAGGCTCTTCTGAGATCAGGCTCTTTTTGTCTAACTTTTTCTAAGCTCAGATCCTCCTAGGCTACTTATGCTTATTCCATGGGTCTCGAGTCCTTTGAGCTCCACTCGACTCATTTCATGGGTTCTCTGAGCTCCATTCGACTTATTCCATGGGTCTTCTATAAGCTCTAGGCTCCTCATGCTTAGCCTAGGCTTCTTTGAGCTCATGCCCTCCTCGCCTCACCTCACCTCCTCTTAGCTTAAGCTTCCCATGCTAAGCGTTCTTTAGGTTTTCATGGCTTCTTTATGGGTCCTTGGGCCTCCTATCTCCCTAAACTCTCGAACTTTGCCTATGTTTATAAATCTACCCATAACAAAGGTATTTTCAAATCTAGTAATGGCTTTTTAACTTGCAATTATAGTAAAAATTGTAAATTTGATTTCTTTTTTTTTTATTAATCCAATTTTACCCTCATTTGTGTATTAGCAGGTGTATTTGATATATTTTAATTTTGGTATATCAATCAACTAATATACATTAATTTAGTAAAAATTTTAAATATGATTCCCATTCTTTTATCATCAATCTCTTATCATTCACTTGTAAAGTTGGCACGCCTAATTATTTCTAATAGCATCATTTTTACAATACGTGGGGTAAGAGAATTGAATTTCTAACCTCAAGATTGATAGTAGAAGAGTTATGTCAGCTGAACTATGCTCATGTTAGTATTTTTTGTAACTTTTTTTTTTTTTTTTTTTGTATTTTTTGCAATAGCTCTTATAATAATAAAGGAAAAAATTGAAGATAATTTTTTCATATATTATCTAATATATTTGTTTACCTCACCGTATTGTTTTGCATTTAATATTTGTATTTACTCTTTTGTTTTGATTATATAAATACATGGATATATATTCAAGATGTACTTTTTTGTTTTGGTTTCTTTTTGGTAGACGATGTCAATTTCTATTTTAAAAACTTTTGCAAGTTCTTTATAAAATTAAAGGACAGTTGCAAATACAACAATCATTCTCAAAGTATTAGTATATATAGTATAATGTAAAAAAATTACAAATATGAAAAAATCTAGATAGTCTATCAGTGATAGACCATATTGCTGGTAGAAGTTTATCAATGATAGACTATATTATTGGTAAGAGTATCATCAATAGAAGTCTAACGTTAATAAACTTTGCTATATTTACAATTTTTTAAAATGTTATTACAGACTTGATTACTATGCCTAAAATATTATTCATTACCACTACCTTAAACCTTAATTCCAAGTTCCTAATCCCAATCATGTTTCACTTACAAACTTCATTTGAGATATATATGTCCAATATGTGCTATTGGGATAAGTGCATGAGAGAACACATGAAAATGTCTTATAAATGCAGAATGGACTAAGCCCACTTCCCATTTAACAGAAATAAAGGCTATTTCTTGTCTTCTCTTGCTTGTGGAATCATTTAATTTAATAGGCCATGGTTTGCACAAGTGAATATGACAAGATAGCCACCCAACAATAGTTTGACCCAATTATCAGATGGGCCGCCCATGTTATTTTGTGGAATCATTTAATTTATTTGTAGGCTATGGTTTGCACAATCAGTTTATTTTTTCTCAAAGGGTATATTTGCAAGTTAATTAAAACACAAATATATATCATATATAGTTTCTCCTAATCTCTTGGGAACTAATTATTTAAAATCTTCGTTGGTAACAATATCATTTTTTTTTAATTTTTGAAAATTAACCTATAAATATTCATTATACTTTTAAGATTTCAACTTATTTTACTTAAGAAATATGCAAACTATTGTAAGAAAATTAAGAAAAAATAAACTTAGGCCTCTAATAATTTCATTTCTTGTTTTTGGCTTTTAAAAATTGAGTTTATTTACTCCTCATTTCTTACAATGATTTGCATGTTTTTAATTATAATGGTTGAATTCTTAGCCAAATTCAAAAACTAAAATAGATTTTAAAAGTTATTTCTTTTTAGTTTTCAAATTTTGGTTTAGTTTTTTTAAATCATTGGTGAAAAGTTGATAAGAAAGGAAGAAATTTAGAGGTAGAAATAGTCTCTATGAGTTTAATTTTTAAAAACAAAAAACTAAAAAATCAAGGACTTGTTTGATAATCATTTAGTTTTTTGTTTTTGTTTTTAAAAATTAAGTCCATTTCATCCACATTTCATACAAAGATTTGTATCTTTCTTAAGTATAATGGTTGAATCCTTAACCAATTTTCAAACTCCAAAAATAACTTTTTAAAAGCTACATTTTTTTTTTCCGTTCTCAATCTACTTGCTCTTTTTAACAATTGGTGAAAAGTAGATAACTAAGAAAGAATTTAGACGTAGAAATATATATATAATGTTTGTAATAAATTTCTTGGATTTTGATATTTAATATTTGAGTTTTGTGAAATTTTAATCATTAATACATGTTGTACACAAATTTAAGTATTTTAAGTTAATAAAATAATGTAATAAAAAAGAAAAGAAGAAATAAATAATCCGACAACTCAACTCAACTCAACCCGAATTTTAAGGGTTGGGTTGGGTTGGGTTAGAGATCTTATTAGGATCACTCAGGTAGCCAACTCAACCAACTCAAATTTTGGAATTGGTCAGAAAAATCTTTCCAACCCAATCTATGTACACGAACCGTATCCTCCACAGCCTTCCTCTCTAAGAAACAACTTCTTGGGAGCAATTCTCTTGTCCATTTAGATTGAGCGAAACTAATAAAAATTTATAATATGGTGTGAAATAAACTAGTATTAAAAGATATTTATAAAAACAAATTTTTAGTACGAAGAAAAAGAATGCACGTTACTTTGTAGTACTACAATTTTTTTCGACGGGAAACAATCATGCAATATATATATGGCTAAATAAAAACAAACTTTTATATATGGCGACTATTAGATAAAAGATCAATTTCAATTATAAAAAAATAATGAGGGAATCAATTCACCAATTCAGAAAGAGTAGAGCAAAAATGCTGTTTCATCCTCAGTGAACTGTAAAGTTGGAATCAAAGCAAAGAAGCGCAAACCCTAAGCCACACCCACTTGTTTCCTACATAATTATTACTCAAACATTTTAGTTAAAAAAGAAATAAAATTATTTTAACTAAAATCGCATACTACTTATACCATCAATTTCAAAGTTAAAAAATTCGATTCCCCCATTAATTTAATATTATTCTCGACATTTTGAATACAAGAAATTTATTGTATTTTGTATATATTTTTTTTAAATTACAGAAATACAATAAAATATTCTATTCAGCCTAAAATTAAGCTAAATTACACAATTATGTTAACAGAACTATTGGTCTTAATATTATGCTAAAATCATGGATGAATCTTGAAACTTAAACTGATATGTGAAAATAAATGATAATATATATCAACACTTTAGTTACAACCCTACCTAATTCTTCTGCCTTATCAAATTTTTACAATTCAAACGTGACAATTATTTTTGGCTCAATGCCACTTTTGTAACAAACAATTAAAATAAGGAAGTAATACTTTGTTGGTCGTTAGTTTTCGGCTCTAGTTTCTATTCGGTATGTAGGCTTTAAAATGTTACACATTTAGTCATTAAATTTTGATTTTTGTTTCAATTTAATCCATAAATTTTAAAATGTTACAATTTTAACTTTGAGATTTGAATTTTGTCTCAATTTGGTCAATAGATGTCAAGATTTTACATTTTTAACTTCAGTTTTCCATTAAATATTTACTTTATGTCAATATCTATTAATTAATTATAAATAATTAGAAGTGAAATTTTATGTTTATTTAAAAGTAATAAAAATAGTGAAACTTAATTAATTGCAATTCTTTTAACTATTTTTAATTTATGTTCTTTTAACGAATGAGTATTTAGTGAACATTGAGGCTAAAAGTATAAACCTCGAAACATAAGAACCAAATTGAAGTAAAGTTGAAATGTCAAGGGTAAAATTAGAGTATTTTGAAATCTATAGACTAATTAAAATCAAACTCAAAATTTAAGGAATAAATGTGTAATATTTTAAAACCTAGAGACTAAATAGAAACTAGATCCAAAACCTATGAACAAAAAAAAAAAGGTACTTTTTCCTTCAAATAATAATAAATATTGTCATTCTATTTTATATATTTTATTTGAGGGGAAAAGTAACAAAATTCCAATCCCACTAGGTTTATATATATGGGAGCTTCTTTCATTTGTTATTACATCCAAATCTAAACAAATAAATAAGATTTTGGTTCCAACAGAGTTCTTTCCCTTACATAGCCTCACTTCTCTACCTAAATTTCTCTTCTTCACTACAAGAAAAAAAAAAAAAAATACTCATGGCTTTATCCTTCAATACTCATAACCCTGCAGCTTTTACCTTTGGCCTTCTAGGTACCTTTTTTTTTTTTTTTCCTTCTTTTCTTCATATTTCAACCTCTTATTGATATATAAACTTAATTACTCTTGTGAGTTGGTTTTTTTCTAGGTAACATTATCTCCTTCATTGTGTTCTTGGCTCCTGTGTAAGTATATATGATTTAATTCGTTTATTACAATTTTTTGTTCATATAGTTTATTTATCGAAATAATTAAAAGAATTTGATGTGTTATTGTAGACCAACATTTATGAGAATCTGTAAGAAGAAATCAACAGAAGGGTTTCAATCAGTTCCATATGTGGTAGCACTTTTTAGTGCAATGTTGTGGTTATATTATGCTTCATTCAACCCTAATGAAACCCTTCTCATTACCATCAATTCCGTTGGCTGTCTCATTGAGACTCTTTACATTGCCATCTTCATTGTTTTTGCTCCCAAACAAATTCGGGTACGTAATTAAACCATTCATTATCTCTAATTTCATTTTAATTAATTGTGTAGGGTATTATTTAATTGATATATACGAACAGGTTTCAACGTTGAGATTTGTTCTTCTATTGAACTTTGGAGGGTTTTGCATAATTCTACTTGTTACTCACTTCTTAGTGCATGGATCTAATCGAGTGAAGGTTGTTGGATGGATTTGTGTGGCCTTTTCTATCTCTGTCTTTGCAGCTCCACTTACAATCATCGTTAGTATTCATTTCATTACTATTTCTTCATTGATTGTTCAATTATATTCACCTTTTTGAAAGAACTTTATGGAAATTTTTGTTTTGTTATTATTGTTATTTTTCTATTGATGTTTATGGGGTTTTGCTTTATAAAAGAGATTGGTGATTCGCACAAAGAGCGTGGAGTTCATGCCGTTTTATTTGTCGTTTTTCCTCACACTCAGTGCAACCTCATGGCTTCTTTACGGTGTATTTCTCAAAGACATCTATATTGCGGTATTGCTTCAATTCCCTCTAATTCCCTCTCTCAAGTTTACACCATTTTTTTTTTTTTTAAATAAGATGTAAAAACTACTTTGGTCCTTATACTTTTAAGATTTGTCATTTATTTTAATCCTTGTAATTTGAAAACGTTCATTTGGGTCTTTATGTTTTCAACTTTGTTTCATTTTGATTCTTGTAATTTCAAGATATTCAATCTTATACTTTTAAAAGGTAAGTAAAATATTCACTTTGTAAAAGTATAGAGATCAAAAGGGACATTCTAAAAGTACAAGAACAAAATAAACTAAAGTGAAAAGTCTAAAGATTAAAATGAATATTTTGAAAATATAGAAACAAAATGAACCAAAACTATAAATACATGAACAAAAGTAGTATTTTAACCCATGAGTACACCCATGAGCATTCAATTTTTGTGTCAAAAAATAACTTTTAAACATTAAGAAAGACATAAAACAACATAAGAAAATTGAAAATTTGTTGACACTTAATTTTAAAATAACCTATATATTATACAACTCTAAACTAATATAATATGAGGCATGATAAAAAGTTAGGGTTATTATTAATATGATGATTGAAATCCGTAATTTGATTATGGTTTCAGCTTCCAAATATCCCGGGATTCATGTTTGGGATAGCTCAAATGATCTTGTATTTAATCTACAAGAGGCATGAAACAGCAATAGCGATGCAGCTACCAGAACATAGTACAGATGTTGTAATGATTAGCGCCGCCACAAACTCTGACAAACAGAAACAAGATTGTTCTCAGCTACCATCTAATAACAATTCTGTTGGATCCGCCATTGATCAAGTAACGATAACAACCAACGCAACTGAACTCAACAAAAAATTGGAAGTCAACCACCAAATTACAGATCAACTTAATCATGTTTAACTATATATATATATATATATATTCTCTTCTAATTAACCTTTTTTGTTTTTTAATTGACTCCTGCCTTCTTTCTTTTAGAATCTATCAAGCTGTTGTTCAAGTTTGTCTTTGATTTTTGGTCTTTGGTGTATGTACTTGCTCAACTTCTCTCTAAGCTACCACGTAAATCGTGTATGATAGCTAGAGAGATTAGTGAAAGTGATTATGGTTCGTGCTTAATTAAGTAGGAATTTTGTATTAATTTAAAACTTCGTCATTTTGATAAATGTTTTCTGATCTCTCTCATGCCATTAATTTTTATTATTATTATTTTCCTTTGAGTACAATATAGTGGGATGAGATCATAGATTTCTTGATCGTTAGCATATATAGTTGTGCTAATCTCATTTTCGTCAATAATATTTATTATAATCAATCTTGTTTTGATGAAGTGTTCATAGACTTCATCATTAGTATTCATACATATATATATATGTGTTTGGAGTATAGTTTTTATTTGGTCCCTAAATTTCAAAATGTTAGGTATTTATTCATGAATTTTGAGATTAATTTTATTTGGCAATAGGTTCTTAAATTTTACATTTTAGTTTTGATATTTGAGTTTATTTTTTATTTGGTCAAACTTGAACCTTTTATACTTTTTCTACCATTTTTACTAAGGCTCACTTTTGGTTTTTTAGGTTGATTTTCTATTAATAAATTTTAAATGATAAAATTAATTGTAATTCTATTAGTTTTTTCTCATTTTTCTTCGCAGTTAAAATGGATTAAAAAGTCCACATCTTAACTATTTTAAATTGATAAATTGGAAGTTAACATTAGAATGCAAAAGCGAATTGAAGGGTTAAAATCCTAAAAGTTCGAAACCAAATAAAAATTAAATTCAACTCAGAAACCAAATGTAAAATTAAGCTCAAAACTCAATAATAAAAAAATATAATAATTTGAGCGAGGGATCAAATAAAAATGAGACAATTACAAATATAGCAATTTAGTTTAAAGTATTAGAAAATATAGCACCATGTAAGAAATGGTAGATATAACAAAATTTAGATTCAGTTCTCGGAATCTATCAGTGATAGACTATACCACTAGTAAAAGTCTATCAGTGATGGTGAAATTTTGAAAGTGGTTCGTCACACAAGTCACAAATGTTACGTAAGACGTCTTAGCAAATTCAGAGAAAACCATAAAGTAACAGATAAAAAATCAAGAATAAATGCACAGGGATTGGTAACCCGATTCGGTGATAAACCACCTACATCTGGGAGGTAGTATGCTAAAAAAAAGATAGATAACTAATATATAAAAGTCAAGCAATTACGACATTGTATTTATTGTAAATAACGATGATTACAGTGACACGTGCAAAGCCTAACATAGTTAATCACCTAGGCTCTCCTACATGTAAGACTCTCTTTGACTTGAACTTATGCTCTCTAAGTATGTGAACATTAGTGATTCAACACTCAGGCTCCCCCTAACTATATGAGACTCTCTCTCACCTTGAATATACCTTTTCTCCTTCTTGTGAACTCCTTTCACGTGACAATTTAAGCTCACCCTATGTCTTGAGAACTCCTTCTTGATGAATAACACCTTAGAACTCCCTAAAGGATGAGATCCCTTCTCAATCAACTTTGTCTTAGGCTCCCCCTAAGACAGATTAAACGATTCACGATGTTGATACGTTTATAGCATGAACAACTTGAAGAATATGTCATCATAAGATAAGAATTCTTCCTTAGAATATAGAGCACACAACACAACTTGTCAACCGGTCTCTCAATAATACATGTGTCGACCCTAACAAGGATACCTCTTGGGCATAAATAACACAATAGAAAGATGAAAAATATCCTCACACAAAATCGACAAGGCCGCAAAAAGAAAAGTAGCCCAGATAAAATAATTTACAGAATAGACTAAATAAGAAAAGAAATTTTCTGCAAAGTCAACATCTTGAAGCACAACCTCTGAAACGAGAACCCACAGAAACATAATCTGAGACAATCCAAATAACGATCCAAAAAACACTAGCCAGAAATCTAAAACAAATATATATAGTCAATAATATAGGTTTAGATAAAACATACCATTGGTGTAAGTCTATAAGTGATAGAGTCTATCACGGATAGATTTACCATATTTATAATTTTTTAAAAATATGGTTATATATTCAATCATTATTTGTCAATGCAATGATCCAAATTAAGTATCATTTTCTTAACGCTTTAGTTTTGTACGAAAATAAGAAAACGTGTGAATTGTAATAAATGAATGTGTGTTATCTAATTCAAAAGCAGTTTCGATAGCTTTATGATCTTGTGGTTGTTTGTGCCTCTCTTGATGTTCTCATCGCTTTCAATAAAGTAAATATCGTGTAGTTTGTGTTGTGGAGATTTTTTTTATTTTTTTCTTAAAAAGAAAAGTTTCGAAAGTTGTAGAGAAGATTAATGATGAGATGAGAAGAAAGTTGGGATATGGGAGGTTTTCTTTATTCTTTTTTGAATAAGTAAAACCGAATATTAATATATAAACGACGTGTGTGTATATAGGCTTAACATCTTTGTACTCTTTCATGTACCATCGTTTTTTCTGCAGTGAATCAATTTTGGGAGTGTGCTAACAATATATATGTTTAAAGTGTATTTTAAAAGTTTCACTTCCACTTTCACAGTGAAAAAAATTACATCTTATAACATAGTATTAAATTTTCGTCGACATCATCGATATTTTCACGTTTTCATGGGCCCGACATCCTCGTATAAAAGAAATCGATATTTTCATTGTATCGTAGAAAAGTCCATGAAATAACAAAATGCCGCTAAGATAAACATAATATAAATAATAGACATCTTAAATATTCGAATGCCTTGAATTTGTTTGTTGGGACTTTAACCACCAAGTGCGTGAGGCACTGTTTGGTATAAACAACAAAATATCACTAAAATAAACCTATTCAAAATTCGTATTTAATATATTTATTTATTTGTAGTTATTTACGATTATGATCCTAGGGTTTAGAGTAGTGGGGTATATAAACTCTCTAACCCTTAGAGATGCCGTTTGGTATATTTAGAAAATATTCTCTCTGATAATACTATTTTTACTTTGTCCCAGAAATGTAGTTAACACGCCATTAGTAAATCATGTATATCTGTGTGTTAATTCTCTTTAAGTTTTTTTGTATTCTTGAATTGTCAATTACGTAGCATTAACCTCTTAAAAATCACAAAAAGTTTTTTTTTTTTTTTTATAATTTTTCTAAAATTATCCATCAAAATCGACATTTAATCGATGTCCGTAAAATTGAGATTTCAATATTTCTATCGGTATCGACATTTTAAACTTGTATAATACATTCTACCTCATTGGTTGAGAAAGTCACATTTGGTTAGTTTTAGTTATACATTATCCTTTAAAAAGTTTCACTTCCACTTTCAGTCCTTAGAATTGATTCTAATATTTCCTAACAATTTTATATTTGAAATTTATGATGAAAATAAACATGACCTACTGAGTTGCAAACTAAATAGTTGGAGACATGACTTTTGAAAATTTTGAGAGATGAAGAGACAAGTTAGAAGGAGAAAATAAAGTTATAGAGAATGACAAAAAAATTAAAGAGAAAAAGCTAAAGTTATGGGAAGAAATTTTAGAAAAGCGACAAGTTTTAAATTAAAAAAAGGAGAATAATGGTTGCAAGGAGACTGAGAAAAGGAAAATAAATAGAAATTTTGGAGAAATTATGTTAAAAAGATACATTCAGACTTCATTTGAAATTGTTGTAACCGTTGAAATAAATATTATATGATCAATTGTTTTTTTTATATATTAAGGAGCACCCATACCTAATTCCCGTGGATATCCCACTTTAATTATTATTTTGTAATAAATAGAAGAGATATTCGTAGGTCGATTGAATTGAGTTGAAGGATTTTTTTAGACCTAACCTAATTGTTCCAGTCGTAAATTTTCCCAATCCAAATAACTCTCATAAAAAATGAACTTATCCCGATCCAAATATGAAATGTTTGGGTGAATTGATTTGGGTTACTCGGATCATTTATTAAAATTTTTGTTCTAAAAGAAAGTAAAATGTTATTATGTAAAAATTTGATTTAATTATTTTCATACCATGAATTAAGGTTAACAACTTAATTTCAATTTATATAAGGTAAAATCTCTTTCCAAAGTGCTAAAAGAATTATTTTTAAGAGTTGTTGGAGAATAAATCATCCAACAAAAACTAATAGAATTAAATAAAACTACGATAAATATATGTATATTTAATTATATCTAATTATATCATAAGTAAAAAAATATACATTTGGATGCTTATAATAAGTTCAGATTGGTTTTAGGTCGGTTTCGGTTCTTTTAGATAAACCAATGAACCAACCAAACCTATAAAATTTTCATTTATTTGAAACCCACCAAGCCTAAAAGAGTTGTGATCGAACCCAAATCATACGGGTTGAATTGGATTGATCGATTTTTTCGGGTCATCGATTTTCCCTATTGAATAGAGCATCAATTATAATATATATGTGTGTGTTCGGGAAAAAAGACAAAATAATTGAACCAAATGAAAATAAACAAAAGAATTATTGGTTTTTTGGTTTTGTTTCAAAAATTTAAATTTTTTTAAAAAAAATTCAATATTTTTTTTACTAATTATATATATAATATTTATTTAAATTAATTAGATTATGAAAGTTCTAATTTAGTTAGATAGTGATATTTCTAATTTAATTAGAATATAGATTTTCCAAATTAATTAGATTATTGGTTTTCTAAAAAATAGATTTCCTAATTAGATAAAGTGTCAAATTCTAAAAGGGAATCTAATCTAACTACTACTTCAAATTATGTAATCCCAAATATTTTAGGATTAGATTTATTTTCCTTTATAAATATAATCATCCATTTCATTTCAAACTATTCACTTCAATACAAAGAGAGGTTAATTAGAGAGATAAATCAATGTTACTTTCATATTTTTTTGGCCATTCTCGTTGTGCATCCGCCGATTACCGTCACTCACTAGATTTTTTTTTGTTTGGAGCATTGGTTCAAGTTTTTTAAAGTCGTTAATGTGTTGTTCAACATGTTCCAGAGCATTGTGACACATATTTGATTTGAATCTTTAAGTGAAGTTTGGAATAAATTTGGAGCAAACAAAGCGTTTGGAATGTTAATCCAAGTTTTTATTGGAGATTAATTTCTTGGATTAATTATGAAATTTCAATCTGAAGTAAGTGTTTTTCTATTGGTTCACCTTCAAACCAGTCGTCCCCCATCGCATGATAATGATTGGACTATTTATTTTAGACTGGTTGGACTGTCTATTTTAGATTGATTGGACTGGTTAATTTAAACTGATTGGACTACTTAATTTAGAACGATTGGACTGTTTAAGTTAGACTAATTGGACTAATTAGACTGTTTATTTTAGATTGATTAGACTGTTAATGGACTGACTGGACTATTTTGGTTGTGATATTATGTAAGATTGACTGAGGGCGTACTGGAATTACTTTTCCTCTAAGATAAATGACCGTGCTTATAATAAAGGAGTTATATGTGAACTGATGTATGCTAAGTTTAAATGGTTCTTGTTAACTTTCCTTATCTGGGCAAGTGTATTGACTGATTTTGTGCTTGTCAAGAACCATACCATGACTGTATATGTACACATTTTGTGATTGATCAAGATAAACACCTACGACTGATATGTGCACCCTCGGGACATACCTACGACTGATTTGTGTATCTTTGAGACACGTTTATGACTGATTTGTGTACCTTCAGGATACATACCATGATTGATGCGTGTTTCTTTGGAATCACTGATATGATATGGGTGTACACTGATGCCGAGATAGACTAGTTAACAGGTTACTTAGAGGGCCCAATAGTGGGTCGTTTACTGAGTATTTCATACTCACCATTTCTTCCTTTATGTTTTTTAGGAAATGACAGGTATAAAGGAAAACCAGTGAAGGTCCTTGCGCAGAAGCGTGGGGATCGGTCCCAATTTTTCATTTTTCACATAATCACAAAATTTTAGAAAACATAACAAAATATGCATTATAAGATCTAAATTACAGCATGCTAGAATAACATAACAAGAAGGGAAGAAGAACGCTTACCCTTGAAGCCAATCTTCTTCGTGAATTCCCTTGATCTATATCACGAACTCTTCAATCTAGATCTTGATCTTCAAAACTAGAAAAAAAAAAAAAAAAAAAAAAACCCAAATGAACATGGACAAATGAACCTCCTGTATTCTCCTAAAGGATTGAGAATTAGTAGGAGATTGAGAATTGAACACCATCATCATCAAACTATAAACTCCTTACATGTTTTTGTTGAGAGAAAAAAGGGAGAGGGAGTTATAATTTCCTCCTTTTATTAAATTCAAAATTTAATAAACATATATATGTTATATTATATGATAACCAACTTATCATACAAAATATATTAAACTATATGTTATATCAAATATAACACAACCTATAGTTTTTATATTGTATCAAATACAATATAACGTATAATGTATATTTCTCTCAATTAATCAAGATATTTAATATAAATCTCATTTATACCAAATTCAATTATATGAATCTCATCCATATAATTAATATTTGAATCATATTCAAATATTTAATTCTTCTCAAATAAATTGTATCAAATACATTATATTAATTATATCGCATATAATTAAATTAATTGATTATATCATATATAATTAATTCCCTCAATTAATTTGAACAATTCAACTTAATCCAAAATTAATTCTTAATAAACCCTGTTGAGCTTCATAGGAGACCTTACAGACCTGTAGATTGAAGCTCCAATGATACTTGGATAATTAACTAAATTCTTTAATTAAAATAGCCAACATCCATTAACTGACAGTCACTCTACTAAAAATTGATAGCTGCATTCTTAGCACTACAGATATATTTTTGTGTCTATTGGATATAACCAATCAATAGTGCGGTAACCCTTCATAAATTGCTCATAAGTACAATTGGGCCAAAATTACTATTTTGCCCTTGTAGTTAAATCTAACTTCTTAAGTACCATTGATCCCTCTATTGAACAATAAGTCATAGTCCAACTACGACCAAGTCCCTCTCAGCCCAAGAAAGAGTGTGGCCACATTGTTCAAGCCCCGAAATCAGCTCTTAAGGGAGCAATTTATCTACTTACCCCGACAATAGGTAAAGAGTGAATTTTGTCTTGTGTAGCTATGTTCTCAGCTCCCTAATCAAAGGAATCCCCAAAATGGTAGGCATATTGAGGTGACAATCTAACCACTCTCACCCATACAAATCAAAGGATCGCCTTCATGAGCAGGAGTTCACAATTCATTCAAGATTCAGGTCATGTCAACTATGGTTATCCTGGTGAAATGTAAGTCTTTATTATTAACGGTGTTATATAATGAGACTGATCATTTCGTGGTCTGGTCTTATAGAAACTCTTTGTATAGAATATTCCCGCTCACATGTCTCAATATGAATGATCGGGATCAGATTATTTGTAACACTTTACGACACTTGTAACAACTACAAAGTAGGTCGTATCCGTAGTGTCACCAGGATAAGGTACTCAATCTTATCCATCTATTACAGACCGTTTAGGTTATTATTTAAACAAGATCCATATGTATGTCTCTACATACTTGCTTAAATTACATCAAATAACCTAGGATTTTAGTTTATTGGATTGAGTGTATGCTCATAAAATAATTATTATTTTATTAATAACAATTTGTTTATATAATGTTTACAAACTACAAGAATACTACAGATTTAGGACACCAATCCCAACAAGGTATGAATCGGCGAGTGACAGACAAGACCTGTGATAGAGTCATATGGGAACAAGAGAAATTGTTTCTACTCAGTCTATATTTTTTTTCTTAGTCATTTGAATGTTTTAGAACTAGAATTTAATGTCAAACAGAAAATGTAATGTTTTGAATGTTTTCTTTGTTAAAGTTTTTAGGGGGTTGAATAAAGGTTTTATTTATTTGTTCATTTATTGTTTATTGACTTTATTATTTTTTTTTTTAAGTTGTCTCTATCATTTTAATGAGTTTAACTTTAATAGTTAAAATATTTTGGATGTCCATGTGTAATTGTGAGTAACGACCTTTGTCAAAGTACTCGAAAGGTCGGGTCGTTACATAAAGTAATTAATTAGTACTATAATTATCATTGAAAAGATAAAAATTAGTTCTTTATAGGGTCACTTGAACAAAAATGAAAATGAAATTGGCCATACGACTCAAAAGTTCGCATAAATGGCTTGGTGAAATAGTCGGATGACCAAAATGTCTTTAACAATTAAAAATCCGTGATTGGATTTTATTGTCATCTTATTTTTATTCGATACTAAATACTTTGTGATTGTTATCTGATTATCATTTAATACTAAGAAATGTGATTGTCATCTAATTACTATTTGATACTAAATAGTTTGTGATTATCATCTGATTGTTATTTGATATTAAGTACTTTTTTTTTATTGCTATACGATTGTGATTTGGTTGTTATTTAATACTAGGTAGTAGGGGTGTGCATCAATTGGTCGATGTCGGTTTTAGGAGAAAACCGACACGGAAAACCGACAAAAAAAAGTGTGTGAAATCCAACCGACAATCGGTCGGTTTCAGTCAGTCGATTATGTCGATTTTGTATTTTTTTTTTCTTTTATATAAAAGCAAAGCCAAGGTGAATGAAAAAGGAAAGATGAATTGATGAGAATGAAAAAGAAAGATGAATTGATGAAGTGTTATTGTTAGGTTAACATAATTTGCAATTTTTTGAATTTAAATCAATTTTTTTTTAAAGAAAAAATTTAAATCAATCATGTAGTGGATTTTGAAATTAGGCAATATAAAAAAGAAAATAATAAATCAATACTAAAGCAGTAGGCTTGGGCTTGGGTTGATGGTAGTATGCTTGCTTTTATATTTATTTTTTTAAGAAATAAATTTAAAAAACTAACATATATATTAGTCGGTTGGTTAGTTTTTCAAAATTTTTATATGAAAATCGAAAACCGACCGATCGAGTCCTAGCCCCAATCGACTGATCTTAATTTGGTCAGTTTTGATTGGTCGGATCGGTTTTTGGTGCCCTTATGCACACCCTTACTAGGTTGCTTATGATTGCCATATAATTTTTATTTGGTGTTAAGTGGTTTATGATATTGTCATCTAACTGTTACTTGATACAAATTAGTATATGATTTATATCTAATGTCATGTGCTTGTCATCTATTTGTTATTTTATACTATGTAGTTTGTGATTGCTATCTGATTTCTATTTGATACTGAGTACTTTGTGGTTGTTATTTGATATTAAATACTTTTTGATCTTTATTTTATTGTTAACTGATGTCTATATGATTATTTCTAACTAATTTCTATATGATACCAAATAGTTTTAAGTTTTTATTTGATAGTTAACCGATTTCTATCTAGTTGTGGATCTTTTTTAGAGTGCAGCCATGAAAGTCTTCATGGGTCACAATCAAGATGTCGACCTTTATGGGTGTCAGATCTTCTTGCTCACACCGCAGCCATGAAGGAAGTTCATCCCCACAAGGAACTTCTATCTTCCAATTGATTATTGATTACTATTAGATATACTACGGGCATACATCTAATGTTGTTAGATATATTGTTGATACACTTATATGTATTACTTCAACTATTTATTGATTAATGTCTTATATACTAACGTCTTAGGTCTGATATATTTTTTATACACTTGGAATATTATGGTTATAAAACGAAATATACATGCATGCTTTTACTTCAAGTATTTTGTGATTGTATTGCCATCTGATTACTATTTGATATATTATTGATACACTTAATATGTTGATTGATGTTAGATATACTATTGATAACATGTAGAATGTTGATTGTTGATTGATGTTAGATATATTATTGATAACGTGTGAAATATTGATTGTTGTTAAATAGTATCATTTTTTTTAAAAGAAAAAAAAATAGAAAAGGAGCACCGTCGAAAGAAAGAGAACAAAAAGAGAACAATACGTTGAAAAGTTAATCGAATGGAACAACAAAGACATTTCGCACTCTCAAAATTTGACTGTAATTGGTAACGTTTCCTATTGCCTATACCAATAAATAATAGAAGTGGAAAAGGAAATAGGATTCATCTACCAAAAGCAAATAGATCCCAAATCTGATTTCCATTCTTCTCATTTTCCTAATATTCTTTTTTCAAAAATTCAACTTGCCTTGGAGTTGGCAATGGGACCGGGTGGGGTGGGGCGGGGATTCCCCATTCTCGTCTTTACGGGGTATTTTCCCTCATCCCCATCGAAAAAACGAGTCCCCCATCTCCATATATATATATATATATATATATATATATATATATATATATATATTATAAAATAAAAAATTTAATCAGGGACGGGTAGGGATACCTTCCCCTCTCCCCACCTCATCCTCGACTGGAGACCCGATTAGAATCCCCAATTTGACTCTATCTCTGATCAAATCGGAGATTTTTCGTCTCGATCGGAATGAGGACCCGCGAAAATTTTTGCCAATCCGAATTTGTCTTAAACATTTATTTTCTTCTCTCGAAACTCACTAAAGATCGTTGAATCATGAGGTGGCAAATCGCATGGCTCTATTTTGTTAGGAGACTTAAACTATTAAAGTGGGACAAGGAATATGGATAACATAGGGTAAAATGGACCTACATACGAAAATTAAAATTAAAAATTAAAAATTTTGCTACGTTTACCAAGTTCAAAAAACTCATGCTACACTTGTAATTTTACTAGTTAATTTTGTCACCTATTGCAATTCCTTCCTTTATATCTATTGATTTTACTGATCAATTTCAAAATCACTAGACAACTAAGCTTTCTTTTGATAATGAATTTATTTTTTAGTTTTTTTTTGACAATTTATTTATTTTAGAGTTTTTATAATTTAAACTTACGGTTACTATTTCTATCTATTTGTTTCTTGTTTCATTACCTACTTCTTAAACATGCTTTCAAAAGCCAAATTACATTTTAAAAACTAAAAATAAAATTTGATTAATTTTAAAATTTTGCTTAGAATTGAAATATAATTTTAAGAAAAAAAATACAAAAAAAGTAAAATTTTAAAGAAAAATAAGAAAAATTGCAATGAATGACAATTTGAATATACTATTGTAGGTATATCACCCATGTTTGATATTTTGCAAATATGGCAAAAATCTTAAATTTGGATTTCTAATTATTTTTTATTCCATATTTGACCTAAACAATCAATTGATAGAGAGAGAAAGAAAATTAGAGAGAGGAAAGCATGATTATTGACGATCGGACGTGTTGTAGTCAACGGAGGTAAGCGACAAGAAAGTGGAACGGTAGTCTATGACAGATGGTGTGGAGTAGTGCTAGTTGGTGAAAGAGAGATGTTGACGAAAAGAATGATAGAAATAGAGAGAGAAAAAAGTGGTGACCGACGACTGACGATCGAATGTTGTAGTGGTCGATAATGGAGGTAAGCGACAGGGAGGCAGAGCGGTGTCTAGAGACAAATGATGTGGAGAAGTGATGGTTGGTGAAAGAGAGATGTGAAGAGGGGTCTGTTTCTGCGAAGAAGAAGTTCAGTTTTTTTTTTTAAAAAAAAATCTAAGTGTAACATTATGAAGTATATCAACTCAGTAAGTGCATCATTACTAATTTTATCAACAATACATCAATCAAGTGTGTCGGCAATATATCGGTCAAGCGTATCAACATTATAAAAGAGAGTGTATTATTATTATCAAGTTTAGTAGCAGTATATCAGTCAACTAAAGTATATCAGTTAAATGTATCAACTTTATCAACAGTATAAACGAGTGAATAGTTGACAATTTATCAACAATTAATCAGGCAAGTACATAATTATTCAGTATATCAGTCAAGTGTATCAAGTTTTTCAATAGGATAAATGAGTGCAAAATGATAAGTATATCAAGTATATCAGTCAAGCCAATAAGCATCAAGTATATCAATCAAATATATCAAATGTATATCAGTAACAGAAGTATTTGTGACATTTTACATATTTTATATGTAGATTGGAATTCGTTTTTGCTATTTTTATAAATAACAAATATTTGAGCTACAAGCCTAATTAATATATTTTGTTTATTATCAAACAAGACATTGGTAAGAGGTCGGAAGATTCATTTTTTATTTTGATTTGATAGTATGAATATTGTTTTTGGTATTAAAAGAGACGGATGGCGTTTCGTGGTTTCCTACATACATCCATGGATGTTGGGTTAAATCCAAAGCTGTCTCCTTCATCCTTCTTAACTTCCTCAAACTCATCATTACAATGTTTACCATTCCCACTTCCAATCTACTTTTATTTTCTTCCCTTTCTCTACACAATTATTTCTTCTTTTCTCCACCTCCACATGTTTTTTTATTATTTATGTCAAAACGGTTTATTTTTCTATTAAAAAGTGGTCAAAGGGCCGATCTGTGTGTTTTGTCGCAGTTCAATAAAAGAAACTCTATATCTCCACACTTTTAAAAAGACGTGGCCGTGTGGGCGCATCCCTTTCTGGATTATGAAACTTTATACACATCCTTACAATTACGTTAATCAGCTCTCAACAATAATACGTTGTCAAAGTATCAATCCCTAGATTTCATCATACTACCCATTTAGTTTTTATGTTTATAGTTCGATTTCAATTTAATCCATTATTACACTATGTTGCAATTTTACTTTGAGATTTAAATTTTTTTTTAATTTAATCTTTAAGTTTCGAGATTTATACCTTTAACATCCACTACAAGAATTTGGACATTTTTCGATGACAGAAACCATCGACAAAAGTTTAAAACACCGTCGACAAAACCTATTCCGACGGTCATTCAGTCCTTGGCAAAATCATCAGGAAAGCATCATCGGGGAAACCTTTATCGACCCAAAAAAGTCGTGTCGTAGGAAAAAAAAGATATCTCGAGGGATCAAGGATGGAGTTTTTTGCCAACCCTAAACGAAACCGTCAGGATATGTCCTTTCTCCCGACGGTAAGAATAATTTATGATTGTCGAAAAATGTTAGCTTATGCTGACGGTTCCTTTTGGGTCGGACTAAGTCCTTTCTCTCGACGGTAATAATAATTTACGGTTGTCGGGAGAAGTAGCTTATGTCGATGGTTTGTTCTGGTCATCAGGATATTGTTACTTATCCTGACACTTGCTCTACGATGCCATCAGACAAAAGTTATTGTGGAACTATTTTAGCATGAAATTACACGTTTTCCAACCCCTAAACCATCGGGAGATGGTTACTTATGCCGACGGTAATCTCTTTTAGCATCAGGAAAAGGTAAAAAAAACACATGAAAGTATACTTTTTTCCGACCCTATGTACTGACGGGATTATATATTTAAGCATCGAAAATAAATTTTTTGTTTATTTACTATATTTTATATCTTTTTTTTTTTTTTTTTTTTTTTTTTTACAAATGTCATACCTGTTTAAATCTTACAAATATAAAAAAAAAACTAAAATAAAAATTGTCAAAATCAAGTAGATGTCCACACCAGTAAATAATATTTATAAAACATGCTTGAATCTTAAGAGTTTCTCAAGTAAACAACTACTAATACTATTCTTCTTAAATATAACATAACATCCACAAATCTTTAACTCCAAAATAACATTATATAATAAAAAAAACTACTTATAAAACACAATTCTACGACCTAACTAAGCTTGTAGGGAAATGCATCTTCAACATAAATCTCGAGATACCTACAAAATACAAATTTAAATAAGTTTATTGCTCAATGTACCATATACCAATCTTAAAATGAATATAGAACTTTTAACTCAATTGATAACATTAAGTATTGAACAAACCAACTCATATCTATATATTTCAATCTCAAACTCAATATAGAATTTAAAACCTAACTTAAACTTAATTATAATTATACATTTACCCTTATACCAACTTTAAACCCAATATAAGAACATTACCAAAAAAAAACCCACTTTAGCTTGAAACCAACCCGTATTTACACATTTTAAACTCAAACTCAATATGCAAATAGCAATCTCAACATCAGTATATAACTTTAAACTCATCTTAAGCATAAACATAATTAGACAATTACCCCCCTCCACTTATTTTAATGTCAAATTTATATCCATTTCAAAATTATTCTCAATCTCAATATAGAACTTAAAACTCAACTGAGAACATTAAGAATTGAAACAAACCAACTCATATCTACATATTTCAATCTCAAAGTCAATATGGAACTTAAAATCAAACTTAAACTTTACTTTACATAACTATACATTTATGTTGTTACCATAACTACAGGAAAACAACATACATAGTCTTCTAATTAGTTTAATACAAAAGTTGAAGAGTTCATACCTAGTTCGATTTATCTTTCATGAGCTGTAAGATTATAGATTTTATATCATCTATCTCAGATTGTCTTCGTTCTTCTAGTTCATCCAATCTAGCCAATCTAGCCTTTAAGGATTCTATCTCTTGTAGTTGCTCCTCTATAACTTTTGAGGAGGGTGCATTGGAAAATGATTTATTTACTTATTTATTATTATTTTTTTTTTACACTTTGGTGTTCTACTAAGACCCACTCTTATGCCCAACAGCTGCTCAGATATTTCTTCTTCTAATATTTGTTCAGACCCTTCTTCGGTGGAGGCTTCTCTCAGCTCAACCATTTGACTCTACATCAATAATTAGGACTAATAATTGTATGACAATTATAAACAAAGTTACATTGCAGAATAAAAACTTACATATGCATCATTAGCGGCCTAATAAACAAATGAGTTGTCACTCTTAAATAAGTCTACTAGGTCCATTGTTTGATTGTTGGATCCTTTCTATAAAACAATTCATATAGAAGATATTAATAATAATTTCTTGAAATCAAATATACAAATACTTTTATTTCTACCGTGGATTCTTGCATACGTATGAAAGTCTTAGAACCAGCTATATGAGTGAACTTTAGAGCTGACCGATTCTTTTGATTAGTCTCTGCCACTTTTCTAGAAAATGAGAAATTAAAAGGTATTGAGTAATTGAAATTAAGTAAACCAAAATAAACACAAAAGTTTTTACTTACCATTCGGTAGATTCAAACTTGGTGCATAGAAAGTGCCAATCTTCGATGGCATCTTTAAGTCGATCAAGTGGGTGTGCTTGTGCCTCTCCAGGACTTGCATATTTTTTTATAGTGTTTATATAGTTTCCCCCTATACTCTTTAAACTAATTTTTCATTTGTTCATCGATGAAAACATGGACCAGTTGGTTGGACAAGTCAAACAAAAAATGGTTCTGAATTCATTCAAATGTATATATATAATTTGTAAAATATCTAATAACCATCTTACTATTAATCAACTTTTAACTAGCTCTCTAATTTCTATTGGTACCTCTCTCCATATTCCATAATGAACAGAAAAGGATTCCCGAACATTGATACCAATGGCATTGCTACACTTTGTTGCATTGTTACAAATTTGTTTCTCCTATATAGGGATGATCTCGATAGGAATTCTCCCAAATGCTTGGACATATTTATCCAAATCAACATTTCGGGAGTATCTGTGTCCCATCCTTTAGTCATACAACTGGCCTCTGAAGAAATTATACGTAGTTAGTTTAATTAAACATTAGTTTAAATACAAATTATACATTTTTTATACAAATAAAATGTGTATCTATAACAACCTGAATTATCTCCCACGGAGGATAATGCGTTGATATGCTCGGACTCTAAATACTCCATTACTGCCTCCTCATTAGTGTGACCTACCATTGTTCCTATGTAAACAAAAATACATATGTTATAGAACAATACGTAAGTTGTGAAATGAAAAAGAATATACATATTTACATGATTATTCTGTATCATTAAGATGTACATCGAGACTCAAACTCTTATCAAAAGATGACTGTACATCCTCTTGCTCGTCATTTATGAAGTCATCATCAACTTGTTGAATTATCTATTCTTCTACGACTATAGGATCAACATCAACTCTACATAAACTGATATCGTTCCTTGATTCATCGATTGTACAAGGAATACTATTCACAACTTCTAATAACTCAGGTTAGTCATTCTCACGTTCTTGTACTTCTGGCATGTCCCATACACACTTGTTTTAAGTATGCTCGAACATGCGAGTTGTGAGTTTTTAGCCCCCATAGCTTTCCATCCTTTTCACCCACATATCTTGATATATTTGATACAAACCCATCAAGAAATTTGACCGATTTCATCCACTTATAGAATGCAACCTTGTCACTAGTAGTCAATGTGTATGCAGCGTGTGGCTTTACAACTTTATCCTTTGCCTTTTGTAGGGGCAGTTATTTTTGTATATTTAGATCTTCTAAATCCAAACGAGCATTAGTTGTATCTTTATTCTTTCCCTTAATATTTAATAATTTGCCTACCAAATTATCACAAATATTATTTCTGATATGCATTATGTCTCAATAAAAGGTTCAACCAATATGGAAGTTGGAAAATATACTTTTTTTATTCCATTTTAAACTTTGTTTTTGTTTTTATCACGTTTCTCTGGATGTTTGCTAAGCACGAAAAAGTTTCAACCTCTCATAAGATATCTTCTCCATCCATGAAAACTGGAGGAGGTCTACATTCCACTTTTCCATTATATTGTTTGCTCTTGTGCTAACTATGATTATCTGGAAAATAGCGTCGAAGCCCTATAAAATATTGTTTTCCTCTTAGCCTTAATAATGATGTATCCTCTTTACAAATAGGGCATGCTTGGTAATCTTTGGTACTCCATCCAGACAGGTTACTATACGCAAAAAAGTCATTAATAGTCCATAATAAGCTCGCACGTAGCGGTCAAAGTCGTAGAAGGTCCAGTTGCTTCTTGCTTTTTTTCGCACGTAGTTGAAAATATTCGCTGCTAACACAATCACAAGTGTGCACACCATCATTCCATAACTCCTTTAACTCTTTAATCAATGGCTGTAAGTAAATATCAATTTCTTTTCCAAGAGATTTCAGCCCAGTATAAGAAGATAGATAATGAAATTTGTCTCTTTCATGCATTTCCAATGTAGTAATTGTAAGAAATGAGCACCACTAGCCACAAGCTATACGAAGTACTCATATTTCCAAATGGATTGAAGCCATTTGAAGTTAGTCCTAAATGAACATTTCGTGGGTCAGAAGAAAACTGAGGAAACTCACGCTCAAAATGCTTCCACCCTTCAGCATCAGCTGGATGTCGCAACACTCCATTAGTTTCAACATATTTATCTTTATGCCACCTCATTTTACGTGCAATATGTTTAGATCCAAATAATTGCTTCAATCTTGGTATTAAAGGAAAATGTCATAAAATTTTATGTGGAATCTTTTTACTTTTTCCATCTTCAACTTTATACCAAGACTCACCACATACTGGACACTATTGTAAATCGACAAATCCTTTATAATATAGGATGGAATCATATTTGTAAGCATGAGTAAACTCATAACCTAATCTTAAGTCACGTAAGTTTCTTTTAAGTTCATAAAATGAACTAGGTACAGATGTTCCAGCGAGAAATGCTTCTTTTAACAATTCAAGTAACAAATCAAACGACTTATTAGTCCAACTACTAAGAACCTTAATATGCATCAAGTACACCAAGAACAACAATGAAGAGAATATTGTACAACCAGGGTGTTGGGGATGATGCCCTAAAGTCTCATGTCCTGTAGTTTGTAAACACAATTGTACGAACGCTTGTGATGTATAATATATGATATTTTCTTCACTACTTGACTTTGCACATTGGATGTTTTATTTGCTTTATCACAAACCAATAAACTAAAATCCATGGTTGTCATTATGTAACTTAAGCATGTATCTGGTGACATACAAGTGGATCATGTCTTAAGTGATAACCAAAATGGTATGTAGTATATGGATATAGGAGGGAAACCTTATCCTGGTAACACTACGGATGCGACCCGCTTTGTAGAATAGTTACAAGTATTGTGACTTGCTATAGATGATCTGATCCTGATCATTCGTGTGGAGACATGTGAGCGACGACATCCTATACAAAGAGTTTGCATAAGGCCTGACCACGAGTGTTAATATCTTGTTATATGACGCCGTTCATGACAGAGACGTCACTTCACTAGGATGACCATAGGTAACATGACCTCAATCTTGAGTGAGTTGGGAACTCCTGCCATTGAGGGCGGTCCTTTGATTTGCATGAGTGCGAGTGGCCAGGTCGTCGACTTAAACCTACCACTTTTGGGAATTCGTTTGATTTGGGAGCTAGGAACTCAGTTACACAAGATGAAATTCACTCATTCCCCAAAGTAGGTGTAAGTAGATAGATTGCTCCCTTAGGGACTGATCCCGAGACTTGAACTATGTGGCACCACATGTTGGGATTGGTGTCCTAATTCTCCTAGAGTCTCGTTATTTGTAATGATACACATTGTTTGATGAATAAAATAACTGTTATTTCATTCCGACATTTACTCATATCCAATAAACAAAGCTCCGTGGTTATCTTATGTAAACTTAAGCATGTATATGTGATATACAAGTGGATCATAGTATAAGGATTAAGGTGGGATACCTGATCCTGGTGACACTACAAATACGACCCGCTTTGTGGAGGTTTGCATGTGTTGTAAACTACTACAAATGGTAGATCCTGACCATTCATGTGGAGATATGTGAGCGGGGGTGTCCTATACAAAGAGTTTGTATAAAATTGGACCACAAGATGATTAGACTCTGTATATAACGTCGTTGATACTAGAGACTTACATCTCACCGAAACGACCATAGGTGACCCGACCTCAATCCTGAGTGTTTAGGGAACTTCTGCCTTTCAGGGCGATCCTTTGATTAGTGTGTGCGATAGTGGCTAGATTGCCAACTCAACATGCTTACCTTTTTGGGGACTTTTCTGATCTGGGAGTTGGGAACTCACTTACACAAGATAGAATTCACTTCTTTCCCGAAGCAGGGATAAGTAGAGAGATTGCTCCCTTAAAGGCTGATTCCGGGGGCTTGAACATAGTGGCCACAGATTCTCTTTGGAAGAGATGACTCAGTCATAGTAGGACTATGACTTATGTTCATTAGAGGATTCAGTGGTACTTAAGGAATTAGGTGTAACTATAGGGACATAACGGTTATTGGTCGAGTTGTACTTATGAGCGATCTGTGAAGGGTTGTCGTACTGCTGATTGGTTAAGATGGACACATAATATATCTGTGGTAAAAAGAATTCAGCTGTCGGTCTTCAGTGGAGTGCCTGACAGTTAAGGGATGGTGGATCCCATGATTAAAGAGTTTTGTCAGTTATTCACGTACCGTTGGAACTTTGAGCTACAGGTCTATAAGGTCCCCTTGGTAGCTCAATGGATTCAGTTAAGGATCAGTTCTTGGTGTTGATTTGAAATGTTCAAATTGACAAGAGGTAATTCGATTATATCTGATATGATCAGTATGATGTATGAGATACATCTAGTGGAGGATTAATGTAAATTACATTTACATTAAGTGCCAAGGAATAGAAAAAGAGCTATGGTTTGTATGTTTCATGAGATTAAATATTAAAACTATAGGTTATAAATATAGTATGATAAGTTGGTTATCATTTATATTTATAATAATATTAATTATTGAATAATTATCTCTTTTTCTCTAATAACCAATTGAGTGGGAGGTTATTAGTGGTTTCATGGTAACGGTGAAATAAAAGAAAAAATATTTTCCTAATTTTAGTAAGTTTTGCAAAAGTATGTTTTGAGTTTTTTCAACTCTCGGAAGTATCCTCACAGAAGTTGTCAAGTAAATAGGATTTACTAAGTGACAGCTTGGATAAGGTAAACGATCGTGGAGTATTTGTAGGTGACAGACACTTAGCTAAGCGATGAGCTAAATGATCGCATAGCTTTTGCTAGACGATCGCTTAGCTTTTGCTAAACGATTCGGCATCAACCAATATGATAAGTTCTGCCATCTTCCACTTGCTCAATCGTTTACACGATTGTTGTTTCTTCCGTCTTCTACCTCAAACCAAGTCCACACAGAGCCCACCATCTGGATTTTCACATCGAGAATACCAAGGTAGCCTTCTTGGTGGTCTCATACTCAACTCGACACCATCGAGGTTCTGTGGAGGCTGTTCGTGTTGTTCAGGTGTTCGTGAGCTAGGCGATCGCTGAGTTCGAGCGTTCATGATCAAAGAGCTTGGCGATGGGTCTACAAAAGTGTGTAGCTTTTGTCCTTCATCTTATGTATTTCATGCTGTAATGTTTGTAATTAATGCATAACCGTATGTTTCTGTTTATAACTGTAGTTGTAAAGTTCATATATGATTGTAATTTGGAATGATTTTTTCACTGCTCATGAAAATCCTCGTGTTTGATTTCCTTCACCACACACCTTCTCATGGCCTGGGAGGTGTCCACACATAGTAGGACTATGTTGTATTGTTCATTAGAGAGATTAATGGTATTTAAGGAGTTAAATATAACTACAGGGGCAAAACGGTAAATTGGCCCAACTGTACTTACAAGCATCTGTGAAGGGTTATCGTATTGATGATTGGTTATATCCAATGGACAAAGAAATATATCTGTGGTAAGAAGAGTTCAGCTATCGGTCTTTGGTGGAATGCCTGACAGTTAACGGATGGTGGATCTCGTGGCTAAAGAGTTTAATCAGCTATTTACGTACCGTCGAACCTTCGAGCCATAGGTCCATAAGGTCCCCTTGGTAACTTGGATACAAGTTGAGAATAAGTTTGTAGGTCAGTTTGAAATGTTTAAATTTACAAGAGGGAGTTCGATTATCTATGATATGATTGAATTGGCTAATTATATATGATATAATTGACTTTATGATGAGATACAATAATTGGAGGAAATTGGATATAAATATGATTTATATCTAGTGGAGGAGAAAACACTATGGTTGATATATGATATTAAACTATATGTTAATGAATATAATATGATTATATTTATTATTTATTAATTTGACAATTATGGGATAATTGGCCGTCGTTTTCTCCGTAACGGTGCGTTAGTAGGAAGTTCCATTCGGTTTTTGTAACTGAAGAGCAAAATGAAAATTGTTTTCATTTTGCAAAGAACATGGTTAATTGCTCACGAGGTTTTTGCATCCTATCGCTTAGTGAATTGAGAGACTATACGATAGCTCGCTTTTAACTACACGATCGCAGACACACACGCGCTTTTATCTAAACGATCGCTTACCTTTTGCTAAACGATCGTCTAGCACTCGAGCTTTACTAAACAATCGTATAGACAATCACTGATCTTTTCCTACACGATCATATACCTCACCTACACGATCAAGCATTTTGTCTATACGATAGACTTGCCTTTCGCCCACTTGCTTGATTGTTGTATACAATCTCTTTTTCTCCTCCCCTCTACCAAATCCGAACAGAGCCCACTCTTTGGATTCTCACTCCGAGAATACTAAGGATTCCAAGTGGTGGTGTCGTCCCCATTCTTCATCTGTTCATGTGGAGATCATTCGTGATAGACAACTGATGGTGTTGCTGAGCGATTGGCTTGCCGATCTAGCGAGAGCGCAAGGAGTTTGTTCACTTGGAGAGAACGAGCTTTGCTGAAGAGAGTCTTAAACTGGTAACTTTCCTTGTTCTCTTGTTTGTTAATCTTAAAGCATGCCGGTAATTTAGTAGTTTGATGCATATCTACTTATTTGAATGTAAATGTGGTAATTCTGTCACAATGCTTTTAGAAAGATCTGCTTCCGCTTAGAGGTACTTTTGTATAAGAGTTCCTTCACAGGGTACAGCTGGTTGTGTGCTTCATTTATTAAGTCTTTAAATAAACTTGAATTTTTATCTCTTTCTTGGGCATTGGTGTCCATCTCATTCTCGTTATCTTCTTCAATGAATTCAGACGCAAAGGTAACATAAAACACTCTATCAAAAGGCACTATCTCCCGATGCCTTAATTTTAGATTATCAAATCGACAATAGTAATAACATCAAACAAACAAAACTTGAAAATAGAGAAAAATTTGATGATTAGTAGTCAAAGCATGCTTCAAAAGCACGGATCTAGATATGATTTCATGGAAAAACATGAAATCAATTTTACTTGAGCAGTTCATGTATATGGAGTTTAGCAAAAAAATAATAATAATAATAAGACACAAAAAGGAGACTACTACAACTTGTAGAGCAATGAATCAATCATCTTTAAAATTTTAGAAATGGAACTTCGAAGTCATGAAATTTATTATGTTATATAGTACATGTTAAAAATAATTAGTTTCATTTAACTAGTACAAATCTAGTACAAACTTGATTAATTAGTAAAAATCTAGTTCAACAAATTTAAATGCAAAAAAATATATCTATCACATCAAAGTAATCTACTATAAATGTGGAACTCATCTCCAACATTTAAAAGAAAATTATATAATGCAAATATTATAGGATTCACGAAATGTTTTGTCATTTAAAATAATTATCCAAAAAAAATAATTATTCAAATTAAATACACAAAATGATCTACTTCATGTTAAATTACAAATAGAGTCTCCTAACAAAGCCTCAATATTATATCTATAGATTTCTAATGTTAATTAGAATAAGTTCATGGATTGCATTAGTTAAGGGTATGCTTGACCCAAGTAGTTTTTAGACCCATAACTAAAAACATTACTTCCATGACTTTTCAACTCTTTACACTGAAAATTGCACGACTAAACTGTTAGATCAACATCATCATGCAGTGGAAGAAATCATGATCCATAAGCATTCTAATTCATTAATTTTGGTTGAAAAGAAACATGCTAAAAACAGAGTATAATGGGTTTCATGAACATACCTTGGCCGAACCAACGAAATCTCCATTTCTAGCTGCAAAATCCTCTGAATCGTTGTGTAGACCACCACAAGATCTTCTCTATTATCCTTTTGTTGTTCTAGATTGAGTTGTGGGACTCAAAATAAGCTGGAATCAAAGGAAATATGGAGAAAGTTCACTGAACCAACCCATTGAAGAACACTTTCTTCATTCGAATTTTTCAGCAAAAATTCAATCGGTTCATCCTTCTTTCTTCACTCCAATCTCTTAATATATATTGTAGACTATCATGCAAAAAGATGTGTTGCAAGGGATGCAGCTCATGCTTGGATTAAACCAAAGGAGAAGGTGGGTTTCTTATAAGTTAGTTGAAGATGAAAAACCCATTTTCAAGTTTTGTGTAATTTTTCAATTTCCAAAAATCGAAAATTGATTTTAAAATCATATTTTATTTCTAAAATCAAAATTTATTAATTTTACAAATTAATTTCATAAATTAAATTTCTAATAAAATTAATAAATAAATATTTGAACAATTTAAATAATTCTAATTAATTAGATATCCAATATTAAATTAATTTTTACACAAATTCATCTTCATATATTTAAATCATATTTAAATATATTTTCTCCAATTCCGTTTAATTCTAATTTGAACGTTTCAAATTAACTTATCATACTACTCTATGGACCTACAGATCATGGGCTCCAACGATCCGAGATTAATCGGCTAAACTCATTAAAACGATCTAACCTCCATTCATTAACTAATGGGTCACTCTACTGAAGCCCATAGTTGAACTTCCCTCACTGTAGATATATTATGTCCACTCGATATAACCATGATTAGTAAGTTAACCCTTCACAGGTTGTTCGTAATAACGACTAGGTCAAATCTCTGTTTTTGTCACACCCCCTCCCTAACCTTAGCCCCCAAGACTTGGAAGGGAGCATGAGGTTATCCCAGTAGTATTCCAAGACAATATTCCAATTTAACATTTCCCCCCTTATCTATTAAGACTTTAACATGTTTACAATAATCTATCTAACTTTCATACATATAGTTCAATTTCCTATATTCTTTTATCACATGATCCGAGACGTGGTGTTTTGGTGGTTTGTAGACTCCTTCCTGCCACCTGGGGGGGGGGGGGGAAGAGGTATAAGAAAACATTTGGAAGAGTGTGAGCTACTAAGCCCAGTGAATGGTTCTTTTAAAATAATAATCACTTTGCAAAACATATTTTTGGGAAATCAATCACGTAATCACAATTAAAGTATAATTTATGCATGATCATATGTAAGTTCATTCAATTATCATCCTCTAGTTCTATGCTATACATGGCATGTTCACATCATGGACATATTATTAATCATAACAACTTTTTATGGAAACTATCATATAACCCACTTTTCCCGCCAAGTACCCTTTTTAAGCATGCTAACTTATGTAGTTCGGGTATAATCTCAGTTTCCATAGAAATTCCACAAACAATATCATGGCAACAACATAACATCATAAGAATACATTTTGCACTTACATATGCATTTAGCCACATATCAACATATAAAACTAAGTAAACACTCACCGCAAGTAAGTTTTTCTACTAAAATCACCTTGAGAATACCTTCCTGAGAATTCCTCCAATGAAAATTCCTCAATTAATACTTGTTATATCAATATATAATGTCAAAATAGCCAAAATACCATTATCATATATTTTCATATCAATGAAAATACCAGCTTACCCTACTCGCATTCTTTCTTTCCACCCCTTATCATATATATAGTTCAATTTCCTATATTCTTTTATCACATGATCCGAGCCATGCCCTGAGAATTTACCAAGTTCTAATGTTTTGGTGGTTTGTAGACTCCTTCCTGAATGCTCCGCTTTGCCACCTGGGGGAATATAAGAAAACATTTGGAAGAATGTGAACTACTAAGCCCAGTGAGTGGTTCTTTTAAAATAATAATCACTTTGCAAAACATATTGTTGGGAAATCAATCACATAATCATAATTCCAGTATAATTTATGCATGATCATATGTATGTTCATTCAGTTATCATCCTCTAGTTCCATGCTATACTTGGCATGTTCACATCATGGACATATTATCAATCGTAACAAATTTTATGGAAACTTTCCTATAACCCACTTTTTCCACCAATGTGCACATCGAAAATTCTTTTCCCGCTAGTCATGCTTAGGTAACTTGACTATATTTTCCACTGGTCGTCACCGACTATTATTTTCCGCCGACCAGTGGAAAATAACATCATAAGCATACATTTTGCACTTACATATGCATTTATCCATATATCAATGAATAAAACTAAGTAAACACTCACTGCAAGCAAGTTTTTCCACTAAAATCACCTTGAGAATACCTTCATGAGAATTCCTCCATATCAATGGAAATTCCTCAATTAATACTTGTTATATCGATACATAATGTCAAAATAGCCAAAATACCATTATATAACGAAAATACCAGCTTACCCTACTCCAATTTAGCCAAAATCCCAAAATTAGACTCTTTAGAGGTTATTTAGACTGTGGTAGGCAGCTGGGCATTGGGCAGTAGGAAGGGTGGGCATGTTGTGCCGCACAGGGGGTTGACGCGTTGGGTGTGCATTGTGTTAGATGTGCGTTGCGTTGGGCGTGATGCGTCGCACATGGGGCAGCTGCGCTGGGCTAGCACGCAGGATGCGTCGAGCGAGGCACGCGGACGGACACAGCGCTGCAAGGCGTGCACGCGGGGTATGGGCTGGCTGTGCGTCCGGCTGACTCAATGTCTCACCAACGCAACTTTGCTTCTTTTGATCTCCAATTAACTTGGCAGCCTAATAACTCAAACGTAACCCTCTAAATATGCTCTCAACATAAGACTTAGGTGATGGTATGAATAAACTCCTCTTGCCCAACCCCTCTATTTATAACCATTCTAAACTCACACCTTTGTGACAACTCAACTCCCATTTGTCTCACTTTGGAGCTGCCAACACTTAGTCTACCCAACCTAGCCTTGAGTTGTTCTCATCTCAGCTTGCCAGCCAAAATCTCCTTTTTTTATGAAATCTCCTTCACCCACCTCTTTCTTGGGGTGATAAGACTTCTATTGCACGAAATCTCCTTTGTCTACCTCCTACTAGAACTTTGTGTGATCCTCCTTTTGCCACCTAAATCACTTAAATACTTAACATGTTTCTCTACTTAAATTGTTTAAGACTTATACTCGTATACCATTGGCATCTTCCCTTGAAGTTTTCCATCAATTAGCCTTACCTTTTATCCTTAACGCATAGCAACTCATCTTTCCTTCATCAAAGTCCCACTTAGCCGTCGCATAGGGTGGCCGCTCACCCTCGACGCATGGCTTGCCAGGTGTGCTTGCTCAGCCTACTAAGCATGGACGCACGGTGCTGACCATCGATGCATGGGCGTGTTGCCTAGGAGCTTGCGTGCTTGACCGCATAGGCGCGCTCGGTCGCATAGGCACACTCGGTCGCGTGGGCGTGCCTCGTAGCATGGGCGTGCGCTTGGCATAGCGCATCGACGCATGGCTACTCAGCAGCGCTCAACACATAGGATGGCTTGCTCGCTTGACGCATAGGCATACCTATTTGATGCATGGGCTGCGCACTTGACGCATGGCCTGTGCACTTGGCCTCAATGCATGGGCTGTGTGCTTAGCATGCTTACTCGACACATGCTTCCTTCCCGTGTCCGCATAGCTCATGTATACCCTTGAATTGGTTGTATGCAAACCCTTAGCTATTTTTCAAGTCTTCTTGCTTCCATCCTCCATGCACTCTTGCGTTCAACATGTTTAAGCCCTTCATAGGCGTTTGGACTTTTGGTTACCTTTTTGGATAATTTTAATGTTTTTCTCCCTTTGCCCCACTATTCTTACTTAGGATTTTTTCTTCTCTACATTTAACCTCCCACTTTAGATTTAGTGTTAGGGTCTTATAGTTTTACCCCTGAAATTATCTCTTGTTCCTTAAATCCCCACTGATTCCCTAATGAACAATTGTTTGTGATCCAATTACAAAACCGAGTCCCTCTCATTCCAAATGAGAGGGCAGGATCCCTTGTTCAAGCCCAGAATCAGCACTTAAGGGAACAACCTCTCTACTATCCCTAAAGCGGGTAGGAGTGAACTCCCTCTTGCATCCTATGCCCCAGCTATCTATCCAGTCTCACCCCTGAAATGGTAGTCATATTGAGCCGGCGCTGTTGAGCCAACCCTCACTTATGCAAATCTAAGGGCAATCCCAAATAAACAGGAGTTCATAGTGAGCTCAGGATTAAGGTCAAGTTACCTAGGTCATTGCTTTGAAATAGTTAGTCTTAAACAGTAAACAACGTTATAAAGTAAGAGTGACTCATTTCGTGGTCCGATCTTGTATAAACTCTTTTGTACAAGGACACCCTCACTCCTCATGTCCAACATGAATAAATTAGGATCACTTCATTTGTAGCACCTTACAACTCATTGTAATAACTACAGAGCAGGTCGTATCAAATAGTGTTACCAGAATAAGGAATCCCACCTTATACATGTACTATAGATCATTTTGACTATTTTGTAACATCCCGAGTTTTATTTATTTATTTATTTATTTCAAATTCTATATTTTCGTAAAATTTGAGGACATTTTGTTAATTTTGAAATTTGATTTTTTGTTTAAAAGAAAATTTAGATTTTATGTCGCATTGATTTGATATTTAAGTTAATGTCAAAATTTTAATTTAAAGAGAAATTGGTTTAATTTTGAAATTGGATCTAAGAGGAAAAGGAAAAGGTTTTATATATATGTGTGTGTGTGTGTGTGAAAAGAAAGGAAAGTAATAAAATAAAGTGGAATAAGGAAAAGAATGACATAAAAATTTATTTTATTTCCTTTTAAGTTTTAAGTTTATATTATTATTATTGTTATTATTATTATTTTATAAAATCAACTTTTCCCTTGTTCTTCCTCACGATCTCTAAGCTGCGGGACCCCTGAAACTCTCTTTTTTTTTCTCCTCTCACCGACCCTCTTCACCGGACGTTGCTGCTTGGTTCATGAAGCTGCCAGCCGTCCGGAACTCAAGCCAGATGCCATCGTTCCCCTGTCCTAGTCTCTCGTGAAACCTGTTGGTCGCTCTTTATCCGAAGCCGTCGCTCGTCGAGCCCTAGTGTCGCTCGTTGTCCAGCATCTCCGGTTGTCCTAAGCTGTCAGATCTGAAGTCGCTAGCCATCGCGCCGCCATCAGTTTTCTCACGCGTCAGATCTGAGGTTCTGTCCATCTGCCTCTTCATCCGTCCCTCGCCAATAAAAGCTCTCCTGTGCGCCGCTCGTTGCTTAGCCGTCCGCCAACTACCACACAGGTTTGTAGTTGCCAGCCACTGTCTTGTGTTGGAATTTGATGTTGGGTATTGAATTCAAGATTTGGAGGATTTAGAGGTGTTGCCCAGCAAGATGGAGATTTAATTTCAGTAGAAAAATTGTTAAAGTTTGGTCTTGTTTCAAGGTTTTGCTTTGCAAAGGGGAGATAAGCTTGCTTGGGTTTACTTGGATTTAATTTTGAGGTAAGTAATCTTACTACTGGAACCGCCTTTGTGCCAGGCGATAAACTGTAGATTTAATATTGAGGATCCTACAACTGAAATGGACTGTTTAGGAAGGATATATGATTATGTGGTAATATATCTGAATATGATTATGTATGAGCATGATTTAGAATTTTATGAGTTATATGAAAAGGATGATTAAGCATGACCCTTAAATATAAGTTAAGTGGCACTCTTACCGGAATGTCTTAAAGTTAGATGAGGATTCGACATTTGTTGATTCATATAGTTATGTGATTCATTATGAGAATGTGTAGACCATACTATATATTATGAAATCTCGAATACTTGATTGTTTACATAGTTTTTTGCATGAAAGTGATGTACTAGAGTAGATCCATTAACACTAGATTAATTACGCATGTTGAGGTTAATTAAATCACCTTGATGAGGAGATTTTAGAGGACTCATGATTATATGAATGTTTTATGTGATATGGAGTTAGATGCAATCTCTTTTCCTTTCCAGACTATGTGACTGCATGAAAGTGATGCATGTCCAAGAGCACTAGTACATGAAAGAGATGTACTAAGGCTGGCGTGTATGAAAGTGATACATACCTAGAGGGTATTGGGGTGTACGTAAGGGGTGCATGCTCAATGGGTTATGTATATACGAAAGAAGTATAGACATAACCATGTGTACGAAAGAGGTATACATCCCTACATTCATAGAGAGAATCTGAGGTGTACGAAAGAGGTATACACTCAGTGGGTTATGTGTATACGAAAGAGGTGTATACATAACCAGGTATACAAAAGAGGTACACACTTAATGGGTTATGTATATACGAAAGAGGTGTATACATAACCAGGTGTACAAAAGAGGTACACGGTCAGTGGGTTATGTGTATACGAAAGAGGTATATACATAACCAAGTGTACGAAAGAGGTACACACTAAGTGAGTTATGTGTATACGAAAGAGGTGTATACATAGCCAGGTGTACGAAAGAGGTACACATTCAGTGGATTATGTATATACGAAAGAGGTGTATACATAACCATGTGTATGAAAGAGGTACACATTAATTGGGTTATGTGTATACGAAAGAGGTGTATGCATAACCATGCGTACGCAAGAGATTGTGTTTCCTTCGGGATTCACCAGAGGTTATGGGTCCTACGGGACTTACTAGAAGTAGTGGGCATACTTAACTACAGAAGGATAGAAATAAGTTTTTCATGTATGTATGTGTCTCATGAGGAATAAAGCAGTTTATATGTTCCCCCAAAGGTAGGCATCTAGAGGACATAGATGCCAAGCCTGACCCCAGTAGTGGGGTTACTTACTGAGTATTTTATACTCACCCCTTTCTCATGTTTCTACTTTAGGTAAGGGTAAGGACGCACTAGCGAATGACAAGAGGAATCCTTGAACGAGCCATTAGGGACCAGTTTTATCCTTTCACTCATGATATTTAGATTTCTTTCCATATTTTTGAACTTTCAATTTGATGTTTGAAACTTACTATTAAGATTTGTTTTCATACCTATTTATTATCATTTATGATTTATGGGTACCCTATCGTCTGTTTTAATATATGAATTTAATGAAGGTCTTTTGAGTTCAACTTATTTAATTAGCATTTATTTCGCTATAAAAGGATGTCGTTTTAAGTTCCATGCATGAATGTGTTTAGTAACGGCCTAACTTGAGTCCTAGAGGGTCGGGTCATTACATATTTACTCGAACTTGATCCACCTTTATGTCTCCACATAAAGTTCAAGTACTCATCCAATAGTCAAGGGACTTTTAGGTTTATTGGATTTCTATTCAAACAATAGATCAATAACACCTTTATTGAATTATCAAAATAAGCTCCATTGTTTACATACCAAGAGTTTTAGGATATAAAACTCAACATAAACATCTTTTGAGACAAAACAACTTCACTCCTTACTCCATACACTCTCTAGGTAATTATCAACGATGAATTTATCCTCTCATTGCTTTCACCAACAAAGAAAGTTAGATGAACTAAATAAACAAATACACATTTTAAACTTTTTTTTCCTTTGTTGACCTAAAAGCATAATTATTCATTCTTCCAAATCAAAACAACCTCCAAGCTTTGATTAAATGGTAAATCATTTTGATGTTCTTTACACACATTTAGTTTAGGGTGATTTGTGCAAAAATTTTGAATGATTTTTTTTTATTTTAACAATATATTAGGTAACTTCGAAATTGATAGTATAAGTATCATGTCAATTTACCTGTGCTAAGAAACTTGAGGGTTGTATCATAATTAAGCAAATTAAAGGGAGTGGGAGAAATGGCACTTTCTCAAGAAGACAACCTAAATTCTTTAGTTCCCCTATTAACAATATGGGTATTTTTTTAATACTGCTTTTCTTAATGGAAATCTTGAGGAGACCATATATGTAGAGCAGCTTGAGAGATTCATAACCAAAGTCAAGAGCAAAAGGCTACAGGTTTAATCGGTCCATTTATGAATTGAATCAAGCTTCTCGATCTTGGAATATAAGATTTCATACTCCAATCAAAATTTATGGTTTTGATCAGAATGTTGATGACTCTTACGTTTACAAGAGAATCATCAACAGTTCAGTAGATTTTCTTGTGTTATATGTGGATGATATCCTACTCATTATGAATGATGTGTTGGGAATGTCCTAGAACTCGTAGTTCGTGTTAAACATCTATTTATCAATAAAAATGACTTGTTGATTTTGCATCTTATTTTGAAAATCCAATAACATATCCTCGGCTATAGTCTTAATACTGTAACTTTATGTAGTGACATAAATAGGATCAAGTTAACAATATATAGACTAAATGGTCTAATAAGTATATGGATGAAATTGGGTGTCTCATCCTAGTAACACTATTGGATGCGGCCCACTCTGTAGTTGTTACAAGAATTTGTAAAGTGCTACAAACGATGTGATCTACAATTCATTCATTTTGAGACATTGATGCTTGTATTTTATGAAATGGAAATATGGATGATATGCGTTGATGGAATTTCGTTGTGCACTTAAGTTTCCCCAGCGGAATCCAAGTGTAGCTACTCATGCATATTAAGAGAGTGAACAGATGTAGAAATAGAACTTCCATTATATAAATATGAAGATGAAGTACAAAATAACAATGCAAGTATAGAATAAAGAGTCTAGTAGCAATTTCTTGCTGCCAGACGTTACACTGTTTCTACTCGTGCTCAAAAATATAATCTCGCTCTCGCAAGAGTCGACTCGCTCTCTGCTCCTACACCCCAAGGTTCTCTCTCAAGTTTCCCTGAGCTATCTCTGGCGCCACCACTCTTCTCTTGTTCCGCCTTAAAATGGACAGAAAAACTATGGACAGAGGCGTGAACTTGTGGAACAAAAGATTGTAAAAACGGTGAACCCCTTCTCTGAAGAATGCCCTTGGTATTTATAGAGTATCCATGGTGAAAGGCGGCTTTTCTCTCCTAGTTGTACAGATGGGACAGCTTTAATTCCTGGCTGATGTGCCGAATAATTGTCACCGATAAAGTTGAATGTACTTTGTGACCGTTATCGACTGTCAACTTAATTTGGATTCGACTATCATTAGTTTTCTGTCCCATCGCGCTTAATTGGCCTTTCACTCAGATGCGCCTACCATGTTGTGCTGACCAAGTTGCAGCGATTCTTCTTGGGCGAATGTTTGCGAGCATGATCAACGCAAAGTCTTGTAGTGAGGTTGCGCTCGACCAATGTTTCCTATGATCACAATTCTTGCATTGCGTTAACGCATATTCTGTACAATAATATAAAAATCAACTGTTCTAATGCGCTGAACACATGCGACCGCAATTTTACGAAATTGATACTTAATGGACGTAAAGTAACGTATTTCATCAACGCAATCTAATATTGTTTAAGAACTTAGCACTATGATAACGTGCATTTCTGCCCGTTATCAGACATGTGAGTGGGAGCATCCTATGCAATAAGTTTGCATATAGACTGGACCACGAAAATAGTCAGTTTTCTTTATAACCATCGTTTACTATTAAAACTAACTATTTCATTTATCAAATTACCTAGGTTAACTCAATCTTAATTCTGAGCTAGCTATGAACTCCTATTTGTTCGGGATTATCCTTTGATCTGCAAATGGTGAGAGTAGTCCAACAACACTACTCAATAAGCTTCCCATTTTGGGGATAAGACCGGATGAATAGCTAGGGACATAGCCTTGCAAGATGAAATTCATTTGTACCCAATTTAGGGTTAGCATATAGGTTGTTCTCTTAAGTACTGATTCCAGGTTTTGAACAATTGGGGCCCTACCTTCTTATGATAGAGAAAGGATTTGATTCATATAGATTATGAATCAAAATTGTTCATTAGAGGGTCAGTAGGAACTTAAAGAACAAGATGCATTGACAGGGATAAAATGGTAATTTTGACTTAGCTAGTTGTGATTACGAACAACCTGTGAAGGATCGACTTATTAATTATGGTTATAAAATAGACATAATATATCTACAGTGAGGGGAGTTCAACTATGGGCTATAATGGAGTGTCCCATTAGTTAACGAATGGGGTTAGATCGGACTAATGAGTTTAGCCGATTAATCTCGAATCGTTGGAGCCCATGATCTGTAGGTCCACGAGGTCCCCCTACTAACTCATAAATGGTTAAGCTTTAGAGTAGCTTGAGAAATTAATTTGAAACGTTCAAAATAAATGGATTAGGAGAATATATATTTAAATGTGATTTAAATATATGAAGATGATTATGGTGCAAAAACTAATTTAATATTTGATATTAAATTAATTAATATTTTAAATTAATTTTAGAAAATCATTTTTCAGTTTTAAAAATCAAAATGGATTTTGAAATCAACTTTTGGTTTTAAAGAAAAATTGGAAAATTAGATTACATGCACAAAATGGAAATGTGAGATTTTTCATTATCATCTTCTTCATGCTCACACAAAGCCCACTTTCTCTTCTTCATTTAACTCCAAACATGAGCTGCAAGCTATGCATATCTCTTCTTTGCATGTTCATTTGCAATAATTAAAGAAGAATGGAGTGATTTAAGGACATGCATTACACATAAATTTTGAGAGAAAATTTCAGCTGGAAGAAAAGGTTCTTCAGAAGTGTGCTGTTGTGAGCTTTTCTCTGTTTTACATTGCTTCAAGTTGTTCTTGAGTCCCACAACTCAGTCTAAAGCTCCAAGAGGATAGTGAGGAAGATCTTGAGGTGGTTCACGGTGATCTTTGGTGAAGACTGCTACTGTTTGATCAAGATCTTCAAGAGTTCTACAAAGGTAATGTCTAAAACTCTCTTATTTAGATGAACATACTCTAGTTTCTACCAAACTTAATGAATTTGAATGTTTATGGATCCTTAATACTTCTCCTGCATGTTATCTTACTCTAACATGATGTAGGTCTACTGATTGAAATTAAAAATTGGCTAGTGGCCTAATTCGAAATGAAAGACTTAGGAGATGCGTAGTTTGTTCTGAACATTTAGATCTTTAGGGATCAAAAGAACAAAACATTAGCCCTGTTTTAAGCATCATACATTGACAAGATGTTTGTCAAGTTTTCAATGCAGAACTCCAAGAGAGATTTGCTCCCTTTGAGGCATGGAGTTATTTTGTCTAAGGAAGAGTGTCCTAAGACATCTTAAGAGATTTAAGAAATGAGAGGACCCTTTATACATCAGCTGTTGGTAGCTTGATGTATGTGATGTTATGTACTAGACCTTACATCTGCTATGCAGTGGAGATAGTCAGTAGATATCAGTCTAATTAAGGATTTGATCACTGGACCGCTATTAAGAACATCCTCAAGTATCTTCGAAGAACGAGGGACTACATGTTTGTGTATGGTTTTAAGGATTTGATCCTTATAGGATACACGGACTCTGATTTTCAGACTGATAATAATTTTAGGAAATTTACTCCAAGATCGTGTTCACTTTTAACGAAGCGACTGTAGTCTAAAGGAGCACCAAGTAGAGGTGCATTGTTTATTTCACTATTGAGACTGAGTATGTAGCAGCTTATGAAGCTGCCAAGGAAGCTATATAGTGGAAGTGGTTCCAGACATGTCAAAGTCCATCACTCTTTATTGTGATAATAGTGGTGCTGTGGCAAATTTTTTAGATCCTAGGAGTCACAAATGTGGGAAGCATATAGAGTGAAAGTATCATCTCATTCGAGAGATTGTGCATCGAGGGGACATGATCTTCACGCAGATAGCTTCAGCACACAATGTTGTTGATCCATTTACGAAAACCCTCACAGCTAAGCTGTTGGAGGGTCACCTACAGAGTACGGGTCTACTAGATATGCCACATCTAGTCTAGGGCAAGTGGGAGAGTATTGGGCACGTATTATGCCTTAGTTTCTTGTTTTGTGTACTTTTATATTATTATGACTTTTATGATGTACACCCCACTAGCTTTAGGACAAGTGGGACATTATTGGGGCCCACGGAGCTTGTCACTGAGACCACCGATGGCACGGTTCTTTATCTTTCTACTTAATGTTCAACACGGCATGCTTGCCCACTTATGTTGGTATGTTTATGATGCACCGTCCTCCTCGGTCGCATCACGGTAGTTCTTTTGGCCCTCTGTCTTTTCCAAATGTGTCGACACTCACGTGTCGCTACTGCACTGTCTGCACAAGTGGGGTCACAATCTACTATCTCAAAGTTAGATTATGACATCCTCCCCCATTTAAACTGTCATCGTCCTCGATGACAAACTTAGGGGTACAATCCACTTTCATTCTCGTTGGATTGCAGCACTCTTCCCCACTTAAACTCGACATCATCCCGATGAAGATCCAAACTTGGGTTGGCTGTATAATGGACCTGCTGAAATGATGTGCGTCAGATCAAGTACGTAATGTGCCACTACGTATGAGCTATCCCACCCATGAGCCTTCCTCTTCTTGCCAACGAAACACCCAAACTCTCGGCAAATGAGCTTGGTTCTTACTTCTTGACAAGGTAGATTTCCCTCAATGGCGAAATCTGGCTTCAACCCATACACTGTCTCTGATACTGACTCACATCTGCACTGCCAAACTGGCATTCTTGACGCAACTGTGAAGTCTTCAATTCAACATTTGGGTCTTTCTCTCTGTCATGTTCAGCTCCACTCAAAAAGAGTGGCTCTGATACCAAATGTATTAGAGCCAACCTTTGCTTTGATACCAAATGTCACAGTCGTACTTCTCCAACCGTGTGACACCATGATTCACCCGTGATCATGGTCAACCTTAAGGGATGCTCAAGTCCCAATTCACTTTTTTTGCTCGAAGCTTCGTCGAACCTTAGGCAAGGTCATTCCATCCTCAACCAAACTGAACTCATGCGAAATTGAACTTCATTCGACCATACACATCGCCCGTACGTGTATTTTCCCTAGAGACTCTAGCCAACTTGCCTCTACTCAAGGCCAAGGCCTCAGCCTCGACCTTGCCCATATACGAGGCTAAGATCATCACAATGCAACGTTGCATCTCTCTTCATCATCTTGGTTCCCAACAACACGTCTCCCACACTTCTACATCGCTTCGAAACTCAATCGGGATGAGTTCTGACCCTTCGTTGGGCCAAAACAAGCTTATAACTCTCTACTGGGGCTTATCGGGTGATTCAGACACTTATCGAGCCTTTAGGACATAACAATGCTTACCGGGCTCTACCGCCGTACTTCGGCACCTATCGAGCTTCTACTGACCTAATGGCCACCTAACAGGCTCTACCGAACCATTACACTGCTTATCGGGACAACTCAAGCAAGTATCGGGCAAACCGGGAACTATCGAGTCCCGCCAATGCTTTAGGATGTCATCTCGAGTGTCGGGATGTCATCAGCTTTCTCTCTCCAACTCGGGCACGCTTATCGAAAACCATCATCAACCGATCTATGAGCAACAATCCAACTCAGGACTTCTCGAACATCCATCCATCCGGACATAATCAAGACTTAGGCCCTTCCAAGCCCTTGTTGAAACAAAACGGCATATCGGGTATACATCGAACCTTCAGCCCATGGGAAGGGGTGCAATGTCGGCATACCCGTGCCGTCCAACACTATCCATGAGATCCTATTCTCAATGGAAGATGCCTAAGACATTTGTCTTGTAATGCTCGCCCATGCCATCACACATGCAAGTGCCACGGGGTGGCTCACTTAGGCCACAGGGCCCAGGGGTGGTGGAGAGTTGACACCATGCTTCCCTCTATAGTGCATTCTGAACATTTTCCTCTTTGTCACCTATGCATATCAAATGTGGCGAACTGTCACTCACCAACATGTGCTCGTCTAAACTCCAATTGACATGAAATTCGACATGCTTGCATTTCTTATCAATATGCATCTAACTCTAGAGCCGCTCGTCCAAACTCGCGATGGAACCCCACCTTCCGAGGTCACGGCCCGGGGCCCCATCTGGCCCCCACACAGCTTGTCACTGACACCACCGATGGCACGGTTCTTTGTCTTTCTGCTTAATGTTCAACATGACATGCTGGCCCACTTATGTTGATGTGTTTGATGATGCACTGATAACTGGTAGAAATACAAGTTATTACAGCTCAAATAAGTAAAACAATGAGAGAATGCGATGGTAAATAAGCAATATCATGTCCGAAAGCGCTAAACTTAAAAGAATTGCGATCACAAGCGCTCATCACATAAAAACAGTTAATTTACCTATTTTGTGCAGGTACAATGTGATGGCGCATATGAAATTGCGATCCAAAGACACAATGCGTTAGCACGTTTAAAGATTGCGATTGCAAGCTATGCGATCGTGAGAAGTTTCTTAAAAAGATGGCAACATAAAGACCTCGCATCAAGGTGACAGCATAATAAATTATGATGGGACGAAAAGCTGATAACAGTCAATTTCGAATTTAGTTAACAAGTCGTTAAAAGCCACAATGTAGCAAGTACACTCAACTTTCGGTGACCATTAAATAGCACAACAGAGTAGGGGAATTAATGCCACCCATCTTTGCAATCATTAGCAAGAAAAGCTGTTTCACCTTAAAATCTATAAATATCGAAGGCCACCAGTGAAAAAGGGGGTGGGAGAGTTAGTTAGTTAGTCTGTTCACGCACATACTCATACATATGCTTAGAGGACGGAGAAGAGCAAGGAGACGAGGAAGTCGAGAAATCATTCCCGGACAGATCGAGAGACTGCCGGGAAGCAATACAAAGGAGAGAGGGTCAACACTTGCGAGAGCAAGAATACACATCTAGAACAGAGTTGGAGTGAAAAATAGCAGTGTAAAATGTCACACCTTGCCCCGAGCCCACACTCCTGAGCCCAAGGAAAGGCATGAGGGATCGTAGATACCACCCTTTTGTGATACCTACTATCCAACTGAACCTCTTTAATACACTCAGTAAACTTAAAGTCAATGAGATAACAACAACTAATTAAGTAGGCCCATTTTATATTACAACAATGTAATGTTCATACAACTCCAAGACTTAATTACAAAGTTTACAACAACCATTCTTAAAACCCTCCGGAAGTGTAACTGTGTCTTGTGGCAGAATTTGACCTTAGTAGCACCCTAGAACTCCTCACCTTTCGCTACCTGGGGGGAAGACATTGGAAAACATGAGCTATAAAGCCCAGTGAGTGGTGTCTTTAGATAAATAAATAACTTTGATTTCATAAATATACATTTCAAAATCAATTCATAATCAATAAGAACATTAACACAAGTTCGATATTATTTCTCTAGCCAATCTATTGGATTATCCCAACTCAACCGCTAGTTAAAATAATCATCCCCAGCTTGACCACTGGTTACCACATAATGTAAACATCCCTAGCTTTACCACTGGTTATCCCTGGCATGATCATACATTTTTCCCGGCACTTTCACACGTAGCCTAAAGCAATGTATCAACAATTCCTGTGGAAACTTTCCCTGTACCCTATTATCCTGCCAATGTGCACATCGACTATTTTCCCACTAGCTATACTTAGGTAACTTGACTATATTTCCCCGTCGGTCGTCACCGACTATAATTTCCCACTGACCGAAGCCGACTATCTTTTTCCACCAGTTGAAGTCGACTATATTTTCCCGCCAAGTACCTTTTCAAGCATGCTAACTATATAGCCCGGGTACAATTTCAGTTTCCAACACAAACATACAAGCAATATCTTAACAAACATAGTAACAAGATAAACATATATCCCTGATCATGCCAATTTAACATTATTCCCTATATATATTTACCTATATATAGAAATTACATCAACAATACAATAACACAATAACCATTCACCTTGGTTGGTTAGGAACTTTCCTTTCCAAAGTTCCTTATGTTTCCTTGGTTTCCCTTTTGAATCCTAATTCCAGATTCAATTATCAACTTAGATTACTCATAGTTCCAAACCTTATTTTAAGATACTTCCTTCTGAAAACATGTTCTAAAATATCTCAGGAAGCTTACCTTTAAAATCTTAGCTCATAGCTCCTCATGGTTTGCCCAAAATCATCAAAACATCAAGGCTGGCCCAAGCCTACTCGATAGCTCGACCCTTCTATTTTTTCCTCATTCTCCAGCCCGATTCCTTTAATTTTCTTCTTCCCTACCATGAAAACTACTCACGTAGTTTTCAGGTGGCTTTAGAATCACTCCAAACGCACGAGTATTCTGGGAGATATCCTCATACCAAGTTGATGCTACTTCTAGACTTCACTGTCCGACAGCATCTCCTCTTCTTGGAACTTCATGACCGACGCATGGTTTTGCTACCAACGCATGCGTTCCTTCATCAACGCATAGTCTCCTCCCAATTAACCCTCATACACTCTTTCTAATGTTCTTTGAAGAGAATTTGAGTTATGTTCTGAAGAGAAGTCCTTGGCCCTATTTATAGGCGTCCAAAATCTCCCCCAGCGCGACACCTCCTGCTTGGCCACATGTTCAGGTGTACTTTCCCTACACTATTAACAAAATCTTTACTCCACTCAATCCAAGGTGTCTTCCTCTACTTTAGCCAACACATAGCGCTCAAATTTGCATGTCTTCTTGTGCGTCCACCTCACTTGCTTAAGGCCCAAGATTTCTCCTCAACAAGCCACATGTCCAGATGATTTAGCATCATCATGGGCGCATTCCACACTCCCATGATCGTAAGCCAGCTTGGAAAATGCGTCCATCCAACCACAAATGCATCCATCTAACCACAAATACGTTCATCCAACGTCATATACGTCCATCCAATTGGCGCAACATACCTATGTTCGGACACCACCCCTTGGCGCATGCATCCATCCCATCTTTACGCCCTTGAGGTGTCTTTTTAATCTCACATAACACCCTTCAAGCCATTGCCGCCTAGTACCTTTCCCCATATGCAACCTACTAACCTCGATTATGCCATTTCTAATTAACGCAACCTTACCTTGTGCATCTGATTGACACAACTTGGTCACATATGCTAGATGCTCGCAAGGCTCATCCCAACTTTATTACTTGGCCGTGCATGTCCTTCTCTCGGTTAGCCATCATCAACTCATGGCTTTCTCATCAACGCATCACTTGAGTCAAAACTTAAGGCATCGCATCCTTGGCCGCATACCTTCCTCTCCCGCATGGCTTACTTTTGGCCTATGCGCTCAACTAAGATTATGACCAACACTCTTCCAACGCATACTATTAGCCTTATCCTATGCGCCCACATGCCTCTGATGTCCTTGGCATATAGCATATCACCAACGCATAAAAACCCTTGAGTCAAACTAGGTCTCAACTCAACGCCTCATGGTATAGCTTACCATTGCCTAGGCTCTTGCTAATGCACCCCCTATGACCAACACATGTATGTCCTTGTTACTTGTCAACGTCGTTAGTCTCTTGCTCAAGACCAACGCAACTAACCTCACAAGCCTTATGTACTGCCAGCCTTAGCAACGCAAAGACATTTCACCATGCGCTCACCATGGCTTGTCTCATCGTCTAGCTCATTGCTTAGCAAGGCCGCCACATAGCACCATCACATAGCGTCCGCGCCTATCGCATAGCACACAGCCTATCACATAGCTCTTTCTCATCGTGTAGCGCATCATGGCTATCGTCTAGCACATCATTGCTATCGCCTATCGCATCATCGCATAGCACTATCGTTTAGTGCGACTCCCCGCATTGTCTAATGCCGCACCATTCCGCACGATCGCCTACCGCACTGCTTAGCTTCATGCATTTGCTACACGATCGTCCAGTGCCTACCTACACGATCACCTACCTCATCATGTAGCTCCGTTCACTTACTATACGATCGCATACCCCATCATATAGCTCCGCTCATTTACTATACGACCGCATACCCCATCATGTAGCGATGCTCAGTGCTACACAATGAGGTATACGATCGTGTAGCAAATGAGCAGCGCTACACGATGGTTGATAACCAGCACACGCAACTCCAATGCCCAGCGCCCATGTCCGCGCAACTTAAGGTTGTCATATGCTTCGCTAACCTCTCAAGACATTGGCTGCCACATGCTTGTCCCTACATAGTCTTTCCTCTTGGCCACACTTTAGCCTATTTCAACGCCCAAATAACCTCTCAAATGTTCATGGCCAATGCATGGCACAACACCAACGCTTAGCACAAGGCCCACGCATTGTCTAATACTTAGCTATTTTTTCTTGCCTTCCAACGCATAGTTCTTTTTGGATTCATACTTAACCAAATTTTCACTAGTTACGGCTTATTTCGAAGCTACTAAATAATATATTTAAACACTTAGAGTTTTTCTACTCTTTAACTTAGGATTTAACTTATACTTAGTTAATCCCTTAAATTCCTGCTTAAGTAGGGAAAATGGAAAATTTGAGTTTCACATAAAAGGCCACAGGAAGCAAAACATTGCTTACCGGGCTTCTTATCTCTCAAATCCATTTGTTATTTTGTATTCAGTACTTTATTTATAGAAAATGGAAATCTCATTTCAATCTCTCCATACCTCGCATGAGTAGCTAAATTTCTGAATGGGTTGAGAAGTACTTAGCTACCATGACTTAAGATTTACATTTTATGCGATCATCTTGTCTTATGTATGCATCATTCATCATTTGGACATACTTGAGAAAGTAGTCTAAAGATAGAATCTAGGCTTGAGAGAGTCATATTAGAATCTAGGCTTGAGAGAGTCGAATTAGAATTGCATAAACAAGAAATAGAAACTTAGATATAAGTTCTATTGCTATTTACACATCGCATGCACCCTAGAAATAGGAATGATTGTATGTGGTCACCTTTTTTTATGTGTGCATCATTCATCATCGCATAGGCAAGAATAGAGGCTTAGAAATAAGTCCTATCAACTGTTTCACATACATATCGCATATGTCCCAGAAATAGGAATTATGGCATTCTGCATTGAGAAATGAAGTGTTGTTATTTGTTTGTAGCATGATCGCATAACTTGTGCACAATCCTAGGAAATGTTAGTTAAACCCCTTCTCAGCCCCTTCATCGCATACGTATTGTAACTCTACACTTTCATCAACTCTACGTTCAACTCCGTCGCATAGGAAAAATCTTGCTCAAACACTACCCACTTCATTTATTTACCACCGCAATAGAATCGAAGAGTCTGTCGCATATTTACTTAGTAGTCCCTGTGTTTGACCCTGGACTTACCAGGATACCTAAGAAGGCTTATACTTGGGCCTTGTCAGGAAAACTTGTATGATCACCGCATAACACACACCATCGCAAACTTAGACCATAACACATCACAATTTCACGCATCAAGTTTTTGGTGCCATTACCGAGGACTACGATATATATTGCACTAACAGAAAACCTCTTTGATTTTCTTTGCAGCTTTCGACCTTTGTGCATTACCATTCCTTCGGAAAGGGAAGAATCAAGTGTCGCATGAGCGAAGGACATGATCCTAAGCCCAATTATGACCTAGAGATCGAAAGAACATTTTGAAGAAGACGGATAAACAACCGCCGACAACAAGGAAAAACTCACAGAATGGCTTAACAACCGGAAGAACGAGCCGCGAATGCAAACAACATAATGGCAAATCCTATCCTTCTGGCGAATGATTGCAATAAACCCATCCGGGACTATGCATCACCTAACTTGTATGATTTCTCCCTAGAAATCATGAGGCCAGCTTTGGATGGATCAAGGTTTAAGATGAAGTCGGTAATGTTACAAATGATCTAGACAGTATGACATTTTGGTGGACAGCGTGGCGAGGATCCGCACGCCCATCTCCGGAGCTTCATTAAAATTTGTAACACTTTTATGTTTCCTAATATCTCCGCTGAAGAAGTGCGACTCACACTATTTTCATTTTCGTTGTATGATAAAGAAAAAAAATGGGCATACTTCCTCGAACCAGGAGAGATAACTTCATGGGAACAGGTTGTGGAGAAGTTCATGAAAAAGTATTTCCCTCATACAGAGAATGCTAGAAGGAAGAAGTTAATCACAAATTTTGAACAAGAAGAAGACGAATCGCTCAGTGACGCGTGGGTGAGGTTCAAGAGATTAGTGCGCAATTGCCCGCACAATGGATTGTTAGACTGGCTCTAGATGGAGATTTTCTACCATGGATTAAATCCTGCATCGTAAACAGCTGCCAACGCGGTAGCAGCAGGCGGTTTACTAGACAAGCTTATGAAGGAAAAGAACATTCTTGATCGCATATCGAAAAATCATGAAGATTGGCAAGAAAGCGATCAACGAGTAAAACCCAAAGAAGGTAACGCAAATAATGGTGCCATCGCATCTTTGCAAAATCAAATGAATATGATGATAAATTTATGACAGGGCATCGCAATCAATAATCTTGGAATGCAAAGAGGGCAAGTCAATGCACTAGAACAAACAAGCACCAGTTGTGCTACATGTGGAGAATCGCATTCGGCTGAAGAGTGTCCACGGAACCTGTAACCCTTTTTCAAATACGTACAACCCCGAGTGGAGAAACCACTCTAATTTTGCTTGGAAAAATAACCAACAACAAGGTTATCAACCTATGGCACAAAAAGAAGAACCACAAGGATTTTTCCAATGAACTAACGTTCAATAGCAACAACAAGCCAGCAGCTCTCAAGCACCACCATCATCCTCTCTAGAGAATCTGTTAAAATAGTACATTGAAAAGAATGACACTGTCCTCCAGAATCAGATGACTTCCATTCACAACTTAGAAATCCAAATAGGACAGATGGCGGGAGAGCTGAAAAATAGACCGCAGGGGACGTTAGCGAGCTCAGCTGAGCTCCCACACAACCCGGGAACACAGAGAAAGAACACTGCCAAGCAGTTGCCCTACGAAGTGGAAAGACGACAACGAAAGTTAGGAAAGAGCCTAGCAGGACCGATCCGAATGCGATAGAATTAGAGAAACTGTTGACGAAAAATGAATCAGAAGAGCCCGAGATGATGGAACCTGAAGTTGCGACCACCTCTAAGTCTCTAGACCATGGAACAGTGAAGGTACAGCTACCACCATTCCCGCAAAGACTGAAAAAGAAGCAAAATGGTGAAGGTCAGTATCATCACTTCCTGGAAATATTAAAACAATTACACATCAATATTTCATTTACAGAAGCGATAGAGCAGATGCCGAAATATGCCAAGTTTTTTAAGGATATGGTGTCGAAGAAAAGAAGCATAGGAAAATTTGCTACAGTGGCATTAACACAAGAATCAAATACTATAATCCCAACGAAGATGCGTGACCCAGGCAGCTTTACGATACCCTGCTCAATAGGAGGATCTACATCGGTCAAGCAATATGCGATCTGGGGGCAAGCATAAATTTAATGCCCCTTTCAATCTTCAAACAATTCAATATAGGACAATTGACACCTACAACGGTGACTCTCCAGCTTGCAGACAGGTCCATAGTACATCCTAAAGGAAAGTTGAAGGATGTCTTGGTCACAATCGATACATTCATTCTACCCGCAGACTTCATCATTCTATATTATGAGACGAACAAAGATGTGCCAATCATATTGGGACGACCATTCTTGTCTACTGGTCATGCTCAAATAGACGTGCATAAATGAGAGATCACGATGAGCATCAACGGAAAGAAGCTCAGGTTTAACATCATCAAGGCGATGAAGTTTCCAGAAGATGAAGGCCTATCAGATTCTGACGATGAACACAGTTGCGATGGAGATTTGGAGTCCAAAGAAGAAGATGAAGAAAGAGAGGATGCAACGGCATCCTTAGAAACCTGCCATGTAATAACAGAGACAGTGAACAATGAAGAAAATTTGAATTTGAATAAAGAGAGAAAAACACAAAAACCTTCCTTAGAGCAGACACCTACCCAGGAGCTGAAAACTCTGCCAAAGCATTTGAAGTACGTTTTCCTTAGCCAGAATGAAACCTTTCAAGTAATAATATCCTTTGCGTTACCGAAAGAGAAAGAAAATGCACTCCTTAGTATTTTGAAGAAGTATATTAAAGAAATCGGATGGACGCTAGCAGATATAAGAGGTATTAGCCCGACGTACTGCATGCACAGAATTCGGCGCGAAGAAAACCTGAAAGGCTCTATAGAACCTCAGCGCAGATTCAACCCTGCGATGAAGGAGGTTGTTAAAATAGAGATCATTAAATGGTTAGACGCCGGCATTATATACCCTATCGCTGATAGCACGTGGGTTAGCCCCGTGCAATGTATTCCAAAGAAGGGCGGAATGATGGTAATCCCAGCTGCAAACAACGAGTTAATCCCCATGAGGACCACCAGCAGCTAGTATACTCTTTGCCTCCTTATGTGTTTTGTCTAGCAAACCACTAGCGGCTGCCGCATTGGCAGGGGTCTGCGAAGAGGGATTCAGTCCTTGGTAAAAAATCTCCATTTGTAGGCAGTCTAGAAAGCCATTATGTGGACAGTCTCTTACCAGCCGCTTGAACCTCGCCCAGGCATCGCTGAGCGATTCGTCATCTTCTTATTCAAAATTTGTTATTAATTTCCTTCTCCTAGCATTCTCAGTTGGTGGGAAATACTTCTTCATAAACTTTTCCACCACCTGTTCCCACGAAGTTATCTCCCTCGGTTCAAGAGAATATGTCCATTTTCTTGCCTGATCACATAAGGAGAATGAGAATAGAGTGAGTCGAACTTCGTCGATTGAGATATTCGGGAACACAAAAGTGTTACAGATTTCTATGAAGCTCTGAAGGTGGGCGTGCAGGTCTTCGCCACGCCTTTCTCCAAACTGCCCAGCAGCCTGGATCATCTGCAATATTACCAGCTTCATTTCAAACCTCGATCCATCTAACGTCGGCCTCATGATTCCTGGAGAGAAATCATAGAGGTTAGGTGACGCATAGTCCCAGATAGGTCTATTGCGTTCATTCACCAAAAGGATGGGGTTGGCCATTATATTGTTCGCGTTCGCGGCCTTTTCTACCAATTGTTCCACCATTCTTGGTGTTCTCTCTTGTTGTTGGTGGCCTCTTAATCTGTGTCGAAATGTTCTCTCAATCTCTGGGTTGTAATTCGCCAGAGATTGAGAGTTTGCAAAGAAATCAAAAAAATTGCCATTAGCACACTATTTTTTCGAAGAATCCAGCAACGGCGCCAAAAACTTGATGCTTGATTTTATGGTGTGGAATTATGGATGATATGCGATGATGAGATTGCATTGAGCACTCAAGTTTCCTCAGCAGAATCCAAGTGTAAACCCCACCGAGTTTCCTGGAAAGTCCAGGGTCGAACTAAGGGACTTGGGAAAATAGGTTGCATTCGTAATATTTAGGAAAACTTTGTGGTAACTAAATTAATCAATAGTTGTTGAGGTTGTTGTTTGCAATGATAAAAAAAATAACAAATGCAGCGGAGTTTGAAAAGAGTTGATAAAACAAAAGATGCGATGAATATGTGGTCAACGGGTTGAGAAAAGTTTTGGCTAACACTTCCTAGGATGCGATCATGCTATGCGATCATGCAAAATGCATACAACAACGATGCGAATGCCACGGCTTTTAAGGCTAGAACGCATGCGATATATACGATAAGTCTATAGGACCTACACATAAGCCTCTATTCTTATTTATGCGATGACAAAATGATACACACATAAATAAGGTGACCACATAATATCATTCCTATCTCTAGGATGCATGCGATGCAGGTTGGAAAACAGAGCTTATCTCTAAGTTCCTATCTCTTGTTTATGCAGTTCTAATCTTGCTCTCTCGAGTCTAGATTCTAACCTAGCTCTCTCAAGTCTTAGGTTCTTTCTTTAGACTCTCTCTCGAGTAGCTCTAAAGGGATATTTGGCACAGCATAACACAAGATAATCACAAGCAATGAACTTTCTAGGTCATGTTAGCTTAGTTCTTCTCAACTCATTCGACTAGTTTAGCTACTCATGCGTACTAAGAGAGTGAGCAGATGTAGAATAAGAACTTCCATTGTATAAATATAAAGGTGAAGTACAAAACAACAATGCAAGAATAGAATAAAGAGCCTGATAGCAATCTCCTGCTTCCCAAGCTTTTACACTGTCTTTCTACTCGTGTTCAAAAAATAATCTCACTCTCTACTTCTACGCCTCAAGGTTCTCTTTTGAGTTGCCCTGAGCGATCTCCAGTGTCTCTTCTCTTCTCTTGCCCCGCCTTAAAGTAGAAAGGAAAACTATGGACAAAGACGTGCGATCCGAACTTATGAATTTTCGAACCCTTTTTCTGAAGGTTACCCTTGGTATTTATAGAGCTTCTGGGATGAAAGGCGGCTTCTCTCTCATGATTTCATAGATGGGATGGCTTTAATTCCCTGACTGATGCGCCGAATATTTGTCACCGAAAAGCTGAATGTACTTGTTATTATTAGCGACTGTCAACTTAATTCGGATTCGACCGTCATAAGCTTTCTGTCCCATCGTGATGAATTCTGCCTTTCACCCAGATGCGCCCATCATGTTGCACCCACCAAGTTGCAACAATCCTTCTTAAGCGAATGTTTGCGAACACAATCACCACAAAGCCTTGCGGTAATGCTGCGCTCAACCAATGATTTCCTATGATCGCCATTTCTACCTTGCGTCAACGCATAATCTGCATAAAAATACAAAAATCAACTGTTCCTATGTGATGAACGCATGCGACCGTAATATTATGAATTTTATGCCTTTTTTAACGCAATCTGACATATTTTATCAACACAAGCCAACATTGTTTAAGAACTTAGCACTACGATAACGTGCATTTTTGCCCGTTATCACACCTCCAAATTTAAACAATGCTTGTCCTCAAGCATAAGCTAAAGATTTCCTTTAGCAAGTCGACCGCAGTATTCTTTTCCTAGATTTCTCCAGGATACTTCATTCAACTCCTATACACCAAAATTCCTTAAGTCTTATTCAAGTCTCTTCTTAAAATACCTTTAAGACCTAGGGATCGCAAACTTAACCTTAAAAAGGAATTTACTAAATTTTGGAACATCGCATGATTTATTTCAAAAAGAAAACTTTTCCACCGGGGTGTCAAATAATTTTATCCTTGCATATTTCTTGACATTATTATTTTTTTCTGACCTTGCACTGATCCAAGTGCCTTTCCTTCGTTTTGGCTTGCCCGTACGTGTGTCATGCAGACATCCAACTACGAGCAATGCGCTCTTTCTAAGACCAAACTCATACCTATTTGGCAGTGGAGTTGCGGTCATTAATATTTATGCATTGATCCTGGCAACTTACTTTCGTTTTGGCTTACCCCCACGTGTGTCATGCAGACATCCAACTATGGGTAAGTGCCCTTCTCAAGTTAACTCTTATCAACATGGGTTTCCCAATTGCGTTGACAGTGGAGTTGTTATTCTCAAAATTTTTCTTTTAAAAAAAAATAGAAAGGTCGAAAATAAATACGTCACCCCCAAATTTAAAATGCGGCAATGTCCTCATTGCTAAAATATTAAAATAAGTCGTGTGATTTTCTTAGAAAGCTTCATAAAGAGAGTTTGAAAGAAAGCTAGCACACCCCTAACTTCTAGAATTATTTCATGAGGTGACTATCTTAAAATTAAGTTGATTCGAGTATTTACAAAAGGAATAGAAGAATGTTTGTCATCATTGAAATCATAATTGGCAAAGAGACAGCATGCGGTAACTTACTAAATTTATCCATGTCAAATGATTGCGGTAATCAAAGAGGATGCGGTGATAAAACTTTTAAAATTAAAATGCGATGCGATAGTGCAAAATTTGAAATAAAGTTAAGGAAGAATACACCCCCAAATTTGCGTTATCGCCCACTTGTGTATTGATGCATCCTTCTTTGCGGCGATCTATCTTCTTTGGATTGCGGTGACGTAATTTGATAAGTTGCTTCTTCGTGTAACATCTCCGCAATCCAGTGCCTCGATCATTGTAAGAAAAATAGAGAGAGGGTCAAATAATTTTAAACAAAACAACATTCTTGTACCAAATTTTTTTTTTTTTAAATAAGAAAAGTGCAGATAGCAACAAGGTAATTGCGATAATAGATAATAACGAGTATGATGAAAGTTCATGAAGTATTGATGCAGGAAAAAAGATATTCAAAAGAGTTACGTCCCTGATGAAGTTGAATCATATAATAACTCAGGAACCGCTTATTCCAAGCTGGGTTGTTTATGTCCACGGTGGCTTTTCCCTCTTTTCTTTGTCCTCTGGGATCTTTAATGCCTTAATCCGGAGTTTTTCCTCATGAATGTTCCTTACAATCTCCCCCTTACGCACATCAATTTAAGTGCAACCGGTCGAAAGAAATGGTCGTCCCAATATGATGGGTGCATCTTCATCCGCTTTATAATCCAAAATGAGGAAGTCTACTGGCAAGATTAATTTATCAATTGAGATTGCGGCACTTTTCAGCTCCCCTTCAGGATGTATTCGAGATCTGTCCACGAGCAGGAGAGTTTCTTTTGTAAACGTGAGTGTGCCAATACTCAATCGTTAGAAGATTGATAATGGCATTATGTTTATGCTTGACCCAAGATCGAATATCGCTTGGCCACTGTAGACCCCTCCGATGGAGCATGGTATCGTAAAGATTCCTGGGTCGCCCATTTTCGGTGGGATCATAACATTTTGCATTGTGGCCACTATTGCAATCTTTTCTTCCCAATTTTGTTCCTCTTTCAATCTTTGCGGAGCTGCTGGAGGTTGGACTTCTTCTGTCTCAAGATCTGGAGGTTTAAGGGTGGATGCAACTTCAGAGTTCATTTTCTCGAGCTTTTTCGAACTATAGGTCAATGGATCTTCGGTTGTCACCGTATTTAAGTTGGTCGCATTGGGCTTCTTCCCTTCTTCCGCAGTCATTTTGTCGCTTAGTAAGGAGACTGCTAAGCTCTGTTCCTTCCTTGTACCCCTGCGTTGCGAGGAAGCTCAGTTGAGCTTGGAAACACCCCTTGCCGTCTATCTTTAGCTCGCCCGCAATTTATCCCATCTGAATTTCGAGATTCCGAATAGATGTTGCTTGACTCTGAAGCACTAATTTGTTTTTCTCAATGTACTGCTTCAACAAGCTCTCTAAGGACGAAGATTGTGGTGATTGTGAACTACTGGCATGATTTCTTGTCTGACCGTTATTTTGTGGGAAAAATTCGGGTGGCCCTCCTTTTTGCGCCACAAATTGGAAGCTTTGTTGTTGATTTTTCATGCGAAATTTGTGTGGTTTCTCCACTCGGGGTTGTATGTATTAGAGTAGGGATTATTTCTCATGAAGCATACCGACTGTGGATTCTCGTGGCATTCCTCCATCGAATGAACGTCTCCACAATTGACACAACTTGCAGTCATTTGAGCGATTGCGTTGACCTGCCCTTTCTTCGCTCCCATGTTATTAATTGCGATGCCTTGTATCAAACTCATCATCGTAGTCATTTGATTTTGCAAGGATGCAATGGCCTCATTGTTTGCGTCATTATCTTTTATTCTTAATCTCTGATCGCTTTCCCGCCAATCCTCATGATTTTTGGAAATGCAATTAAGTATACTTTTTGCCTTCTCATATGTTTTGTCTAGCAGACCTGTAACGACCCGACTCCCTAGAACTTAAGTTAGGTCGTTACTAAAAGAAACATGCATGCATGGAACTTAAAACAACACTCTTTTATGGTGAAATAAATGCTAATTAGATAAGGGGAGTTCAAAAGTCCTTTATTAAATGCAAATGTTAAAACAATAATAGGGTACCCATAAATCATAAAGGTTAATAAATAAGTATGAAAAACAATTCTTAAAAGTAAGTTTTAAACATCAAAACTAAAAGTTTAGCAAAACATGAAAGGAAATCTAAGTCTTATGAGCGGAAGCATAAAAACTAGTCCCAGTGGCTCGATCACGGATTCCGCTTGTCATTCGCCGGTACGTCCCTACTCTTACCTGAAAACAACATGAGAAATCATGAGTATAAAATATTCAGTAAGTAACCCAACCACTGGGGTTAGGCTCAGCATCTATGTCCTCTAGATACCTACTTCTGGTGAAACACATAAACTGCTCTAGTCCTCATGGGACACATATGCACATGAAACAAAAAGGAGATTGAGTTCTATCCTACCGTAGTTAAGTATGCCCACTATTTCTGGTGAATCCCGAAGGAGACACAAATTGATGAATCCCGAAGGAAATACAAACTGGTGAATCCCGAAGGAAACACAAACTGGTGAATCTCGAAGGAAACACAAACTGGTGAATCCTGAAAGAAACACAAACTGGTGAATCCCGAAGGAAACACAAACTGGTGAATCCCAAAGGAAACATAAAATCTAATGGGCATCTAACGAATCAGTAAGGACATTTGCACAGTCTCAACATCATAATCATCACTATACGAATCTATGACATACATATAAACCTCAATATCATGGCTCTACAACATACACATATACCTCAACATCATGGTTCTACAACATACACGTATACCTCAACATCATCAGATCAAATACAACTATGGAAGCACATACCATCTCATACTAGCATTCAAGTGTCTATGAGCATAAATAAATAATTTGGATCTCGTAACAGAACATACTTTAAACACGTTATACTATCAATCTTTCATGCTGTCATTCTGCCAAAACCTTCATTTAACATGCTAGCATACATCTAATGTCTGGCCCGTGGGCAGTTTCAGTAGTAAGATTACTTACCTTGATATTAGGTCGAACCAAAAAGCAATTGAATCTTTGTGAAATTCTTGAATCCTTATTCAAACCTAAACATAAACCAAGCTTTAAAATTAATAGTTAAGGCCAAATTCCAAACACCCAAATATTACAAAATATTTCCAGATAACCTTACCTAAGGTGTGGTCCAATTCGAATTCACCTTCCAAACCTCCAATTTAAAGCCCAAATAATTAGAAAACCAAACTCTTCTTCATCTTGAATTAAATTCTTGAATCAACCCCTTAATCATAATTTGAAATTAGGCTTACATGATTAAATCTTGAATCAAATACATACTTCACTACTAATGTCTCAAATAAATTATCCATATGTAGCTTCGTCAAGAAAAATCACTTCCAAATGATTTTACCAAAATTTCTCAACAACTAAAATTAATCCACAAGAGGGTCATCAAAGCATAAAATTTACCAAAACTCGCTAAAACAAACTCCAACTTCACTTAACAACACCTCAATACCTTCACAAACTTGAATCCAAAGTTGAAACACAATGGGTATCAACCAATTAATACCAAAAGTAAATGAGTATTCAAGAATCAACCAAAAACAAACCCAAACAACAAAAATCTTACACAAATCGATAGATCCAGTGACGGCAAAAGTGAATGACGCTTGAGTAGTGGTGGACGGAGGTCATGAAGAAGAAACTGACGCGACGGCTTTAGGCGATGTCGGACGGGCTCACAAACGTGAGGAAGAAAAGGGGGTGGGGTTTGACTTTTTATTAAAACAACAACAACAACAACAACAACAACAACAACAACAACAATAACAACAACAACAATAATAATAATAATAATAATAATAATAATAAAACCAAAAAAGAAAATAAATATAATTACATTTAATTCCTTTCCATTTCAAAAGAAAATTAATTCCTGCCATTAATTTCCAATTTGAATAATTTCATGCCAACAATTAAATTCTCGCATTTACACTTGAAGTCCGAACTAATAACAATTACTGAAATTCCAAATAATAAAGTTACTGAAATTACATTATTACTAAAAAAATGTGCGGGGTGTAACAAGACCACCAGCGGCTGCCGCATTGGCAACGGTTTGCGAAGAGGGATTCAGTCCTTGGTAAAAAATCTCAACTTGCAGGCAGTCTGGTAAGCCATTATGTGGACAGTCTCTTACCAGCCGCTTGAACCTAGCCCAGGCACCGAAAAGCTGAATGTACTTGTTATCGTTAGCGGCCGTCAACTTAATTCGGATTCGACCATCATCGGTTTTCTGTCCCGTCGTGATTAATTCTGCCTTTCACCCAGATGCGCTGATGGGTTATTTTATGAATCGAAATATGGATGATATGCGTTGGTGGATTGCGTTATGCACTTAACTTTCCTTAGTGGAATTCAAGTGTAAATTCCCCTGAGTTTCCTAGTAAGTCCAAGGTCGAACACAGGGACTTGTGAAAATAGTTACGTTGGTAATATTTATGAAAACTTTGGGGTAACCAAGTAAATAAATAAATTTTGGGTGTGTTGTTGCGTTGATGAAAAAGAAGTAAATAAAGGCGGTGGATTTGAGAAAGATAGTTGTGTTGATAGATGCAATGAGTATGCGATGAACGGGTTGAGAAGATCGTTAGCTAGCGTTACTCCAGAATGCGTCAAACTTTACGATCATGTTACAACTATGCACAGCAAGTCATTTCCCAAGCTTACCGAGGCTTTTTACACTGAATCTCTATTCTGATCTACAAATGTTCTCGCTTCTGCAGGTGTCGGCCCTCTCTCAGTCTTGGAGCTTCCGGTGCTTTCCCAAGCTTACCGGAACGATCTACTGGCACACCTTCTTCCTCGTTTCCGCCTTGAAATGAAAGAAAACTATGGACCAAGGCGTGAACTTGTAAAGTGATGAAGTAATCGGCTGCTTAACCTCTTCTCTAAAGAATGCACTTGGTATTTATAGGGTTTCCATGGTGAAAGACTGCTTCTCTCTCTCAGTTGTACAGATGGGACAGTTTTAATTCCTGATTGACACACCGGATGATTATTATCGATAAAGCGAAATGTACTTTGTGACCATTATCGGCTGTCAACTTAATTTGGATCCGACTGTCATCAGCTTTCTGTCTCATCGCTCTTAATTATCCTTTCACCCGGATACGCCCACCATCTTGCGCTGACCAAATTGCGGTGATTCTTCTTGGGCGAATGTTTGTGGGCACGATCAACGCAAAGTCTTGCGGTAAAGTTGCGCTCAACCAATGTATTCCTATGATCGCAATCTCTGCATTGCGTTAACACATTTTCTACACAAAAATGTAAAGATCAACTGCTCTAATGCGTTTGACGCATGCGACCGCAATATTATAGATTTTATACTTAATGGACGCAATTTAACATATTTCTTCAACGCAATCCAACATTGTTTAAGAACTTAGTACTATGATAACGTGCATTTCTGCCCGTTATCACACCCCCAAATTTAAACAATGTTTGTCCTCAAGCATAAGCTAAAGATTCCTTTTGCAAATTAACCGCAAAGTTTTTTCCCTAGATTTCTCAAGAATACTTCGTTCAAATCTTATATGCCAGAATTTCCTTAAGTCTTATTCAAGTCTCTTCCTAAGATATTTCTAAGACTTAGGAATTGCAAGCTTAGCTTTCAAAAGGGCTTTACTAAATACCGGAACATCGCATGATTTATTTTAAAAGAAAATTTTCTTCCAGGATGTGAAATGATTTTATCCTTGCACAAAAATTTTCTTCATTGCTATTTTTTTCTAACCTTGCACTAATCCGAGTGCCTTGCCTTCGTTTTGGCTTGCCCCACGTGTGTCATGCAGACATCCAACTACGAGCAATGCACTCTTTCTCAGACTAAACTCATACCGATTTGGTAGTAAAGTTGCGGTCATTGATTTATGTGTTGATCCTGGTGACTTACTTTCATTTTGGCTTGCCCCCACGTGTGTCATGCGGACATCCAACTACGGGTAAGTGCCTTTCACAACTTAACTCTTATCAACATGGGTTTTCCATTGCGTTGACAGTGGAGTCGTTATTCTCAATATATATATATATATATATATATAAGTGAAATACTGGTAATAGTAAAATGACGAAGAGTTAAATGTTCAAGAGTTGAGTAAGGGATAATCCGGGTTTTTCAACTTTGCAGAGACTGTTTCTGGTTGGAAATCTCCTCCGCAATATGCCTTTATCCATTGTCCATTAACTTTAAATGTTCGACTGCCATCTTCGGTGATCAATTCCACCGCACCATGTGGAAATATTTCTTTGATGATGAAGGGATCGAACCAGCACGATTTTAATTTTCCCGGGAAGAGCCGTAATCTCGAATTGAAGAATAAGACCTTTTGCCCGACTTGGAGGTTTCTAGCGCATATGCGTTTATCATGCCAGCACTTGGTGCGCTCTTTATAAATCTTCGCATTCTCATATGCGTTGACTCTTCATTCTTCTAGCTCGACCAGCTGCAGTTTTCGCGCTTCCCCTACTTTCTTCAAATTAAAATTTAGTTTCTTGACCGCCCACAATGCTTTATACTCCACCTCCAACGGGAAATGACACGTCTTGCCAAATACCAACGCATAGGGGGACATACCTATAGGTGTTTTAAATGCGGTCTGGTATACCCACAACGCATCATCAAGCTTCATCGCCCAATCTTTCCGCGAAGGTTTTACCACCTTCTCAAGTATCAATTTAATTTTACGATTGGACACTTCAGCCTGGCCATTTGTTTGCGGATGGTATGCGGTGGCCACCTTGTGGAGGATATTGTACTTGCGTAGCAACTTCTTTATATTGTGGTTGACAAAGTGTGATCCTTCATCACTTATGATGGCATGAGGAGTGTCAAAATGAGTGAAAATATTTTTCTTGAGGAACTGGGAGAATACCGCCGCATCACTTGCGGCGCATGCAATTGCCTCTACCCACTTGGAAACGTAATCGACGGTCAATAAGATATAATGCTTGCCATGCGAAGGAGGGAACGGTCCCATGAAATCAATCCCCCAGACGTCAAATAATTCCAACTCCAAGATAGTGTTCATTGGCATTGTGTTCTTCCATGAAATGTTGTCGGTGCGTTGACATCGATCACATTTCATTGTGTAGTCACCAGTATCCTTAAATAATGAAGGCTAAAAGAATCCACTTTGCAAAATTTTGGCTACAGTACGTTGTCCTCCAAAGTTCCCTCCATATGGCGAGTCGTGGCACTGTGACAATATGCGTTGTTGAGTGGCGTTTGGTACGCATAATCGAATGATTTGGTCTGCACCTCTTTTATACAGATTCGGCTCATCCCAATAATAATGCTTGCATTCATGCTTGAGCTTCTTCTGTTGATGGTATGTGTAATCTTCAGGAAATTGTTCACAAACCAAATAATTAACGAAGTCTGCATACTAAGGAAATTCTTCTATGTGGAACAGCTGCTCGTCCGGAAACATAGCCCTCACTTCAGATTCATTGCGGTCAATCTCGGGATTTTTTAGTCTAGACAAGTGATCCGCAACTTGATTCTCTGTCCCCTTCCGATCAATTATCTCGATATCAAATTCTTGAAAGAGGAGAACCCATCTGATCAACCTCGACTTTGCGTGCTTCTTTGTCATCAAATATTTGATTTCCGAGTGATCAGTGTGAGTGAGTACCTTGGTTCCCAATAGATATGCCCGGAATTTTTCCAACACAAAAATCACAGCCAAGAGTTCTTTTTCAGTGGTGGTATAATTGATTTGAGCAAGGTTCAGAGTTTTACTCGCATATGCGATGGGGTGCAAAATAGTTTTCTTCTTTTGCGCTCATGCTACTCCCATTGCATACCCGCTTGCATCGCACATGATTTCGAACAGCAGTGTCCAATCCGGCGCAATCAAGACAAGCGTAGTGATCAGCTCATCTTTTAAAATTTGGAATGCGTTAAGGCAATTGTTGTCAAATTCAAACTTTCTGTCCGCCTCTAACAACGCACTCAGTGGTCGTGCAATCTTAGAAAAGTTTTTAACGAATCGTCTATAAAATCTAGCATGCCCCAAGAAGCTTCGCACACCTTCACGCTAGTTTGAGGTGGAAGCTTTTCAATTGCGTTGATCTTTGCTTTGTCTACCTCTAACCCTTCTCGGGAAACTTTGTGTCCCAACACTATACCCTCTTTCACCATGAAGTGACATTTTTCCCAGTTGAGCACCAGATTCGTCTCTTCACATCTTTTCAGAATTTTCTCCAAATTGGCTAGGCAGACTTCATACGTGTTCTCATAAACGAAGAAGTCATCCATAAATATTTCCACTGAGTTCTCGAGATAATCTGAAAAAATCACTATCATGCACCTTCGAAACGTGCTCGGCGCATTGCAGAGGCCAAATGGCATGCGACGAAAAGCAAATGTCCCATATGGGCAGGTGAATGTGGTCTTGTCTTGGTCTTCAGAAGCTATCATGATTTGATTATAACCAGCATATCCATCCAAGAAGCAAAAAAAATTGTTCCCTGCTAATCTATCTAGCATTTGATCGATGAATGGCAAAGGGAAGTGATCTTTCTTTGTGGCTGCATTCAATTTGCGGTAGTCCATGCAGATGCACCATCCAGTGATGGTCCTTTGCAGTATTAATTCATTGTTCTCATTTGAGATTACCGTCATTCCGCCCTTCTTCGGCACACATTGCACGAGGCTGACCCACGTTCTATCAGCTATGGGATAGATAATGCCCGCATCTAGCCATTTGATAATCTCCTTTTTGACGACCTCCTTCATCGCAGGGTTAAGTCTGCGTTGATTTTCAATAGTTGCTTTGTGGTTGTCCTCGAGACGAATGTGGTGTATACAGTACGCGGGGCTGATTTCTCTGATGTCAGCGAGCGTTCAGCCAATTGCTCGCACATGTTTCTTGAGAATACTCATCAACGCATTCTCTTTATCTTCGTTGAGCGCAAAGGAAATTATCATTGGCAGTTTCTAATTCTGCCCCAGAAATGCGTACTTCAAATATGTTGGTAGGGTTTTTAGTTCAAGTGTTAGTGGTTCCACGAGGGAAGGTTGCGTTGTTTTTCTTTCTTCTTTTGGCTCTTCTTTTTGCGTTGGGATCGTTTCTTCTTCTTTGTTTGTTTTTGCTATGATCGCATTGCAGGCAGCTACGGATGTGTTCGCATCCTCTTCTTCACACTCTTCATCAGACTTTTATTCTTCAATCAAGTTTAGGTCATCGTCAGAATCTTGTAGGTCTTCCTCATCCGAGAATTTCATGGCACGAAATATATTAAATTTGAGCTTCTGTCCGTTTATGCTCAAAGTGATTTCTCCCTTGTGCACATCAATTTGAGCATGACCCGTTGATAAGAAAGGTCGCCCCAAAATAATGGGCACATCTTTGTCGGCCTTATAATCTAGGATGATGAAGTCAGCTGGCAAAATATATTTATCAATTGTGATCAGCACATCCTTCACCTTACCTTCTGGATGAACCAAAGATCTGTCAGCCAATTGGAGAGTCACTGATGTGGGCACAAGTTGCCCAACATTTAATTGTTGACAGTGGCATCAAATTTATGTTGGCCCCCAAGTCACACAAAGATTGCCCAATATAGAGTCCTTCTATGGAGCAGGGAATAGTGAAGCTCCCAGGATCGCTCATCTTCGGTGGAATAATAGATCTGGAACTTTGCGTTAATGGCACCGTGGCAAATTTCCCAATACCTCTTTTCTTAGTTACCATGTCCTTCAGAAACTTGGCATAGGCAGGCATTTCCACAATCGCTTCACTGAAAGGAATGTTAACATGTAATTGCTTTAACATAGATAAGAAGCGTTGGTACTGTACCTCTTCATTTATCTTCTTTCTTAGCCTCTAAGGGAAAGATGGCAACTGGACTTTCACGGTTCCGGTTTCATTTGACTTTGAGGTCGATGCAACCTCAGGTTCCACTTCTTCATTTTCTCTTTCTTCTTCTTGCATTACCGCAATATCGGGCTCAGTTGCAATGGAAGTTGTTCTACTCTGATCCTTCTTTTCTCCCTTCACAGTCTTTCCATTGCGCAATGTCACAACCTGACATTGCTTCTTACCTGAACTTGGCAATGCCCCTTGTGGTCGACTCTTCAGCTCATTTACAATTCGAGGTTGCAGATGGACGTAGCCTGACTTTAAAGCACTGTCTCGTTTTTTTCTATATATTGCTTTAATAGGCTCTCTGGAGAAGAAGAATGCGTTGGTTGTTATGAGCTACTTGCTTGGTTTCTCTGCTGACCATTGTTGCGTTGGAAGAATCCTGGTGGCCCTTCTTTTTGTGCCACAGATTGAAAATTTTGTTGTTGATTCTTCCAAGCAAAATTGGGGTGGTTTCGCCACCCGGGCTTGTAAGTATTTGAAAAGGGATTATTCTTTACAAAATATACAGACTGTGAATTTTGCGGGCAATCTTCCATCGCATACCCATCACCGAAAGTTGCACACCTTGCAATATTTTGACTTATTGTGTTAGTTTGCCCACCTTGCGGTGTTGGGTTGCTGATCGCCATTCCTTGAATCAAATTCATCAGTGCAGTCATTTGGTTTTGTAATGAAACAATGGCACCGTTATTTATATCAGAATCTTTGAGTCTTAATCTCTGGTCACTCTCCCGCCAGTCTTCATGGTTCTTCAAAATGCAGTCCAGAATATTCTTCGCCTCCTCGTAAGTTTTGTCAAGCAGACCACCAGCGGCCGCCGCATTGATAGCGATCTGGGAAGCAGGATTCAAACCGTGATAGAAATTTTCCATTTAAAGGCAGTCTGGTAGCCCATAATGCAGACAATCTTGGACCAACCTTTTAAACCTCGCCCAAGCATCGCTGAGTGAATCATCCATATCTTGTTCAAAATTAGTAATAAGCTTTCTTCATCTTGCGTTCTCGGTAGGTGGAAAATACTTTTTCATGAATTTCTCCACTACCTACTCCCAAGAAGTAATCGCTCCTGGTTCGAGCGAATAAGCCCATTTCTTATCCTGATCACAGAGAGAAAATGGGAACAACGTTAGTCAAACTTCTTCAGCATAGATGTTCGGGAACACAAAAGTATTGCAGATTTCAATAAAACTTCAGAGGTGGGCATGTTGGTCCTCGCCACACCTTCCTCTGAATTGACCTACAGTCTGGATTATCTGCAGCATCACTGGTTCCATCTCGAATCTGCTTCCGTAGAGGGCAGGCCTCATGATTTCCCGAGAGAAATCATAGAGATTTGGTGATGCATAGTCCCTAATGGGCATATTGCGATCGTTTGCCAATAGAATCAAATTCGCCATGTCTTCTTTATCGGATTGTGGTTGCTGTTGGCGGTCTCGTAGTCTCCTTCAAAATGTTCTCTCAATCTTTAGGTCGTAGTTCGCCAGAGATTGGGAGTTATACAAAGAAATCACAAAAACTACCATTAACAACTATTTTGCCGAAGTCCCCGACAATGGCACCAAAAACTTAATGCGTTATTTTATGAATGGAAATATGGATGATATGCGTTGGTGGATTGCGTTGTGCACTCAAATTTTCCCAGCGGAATTCAAGTGTAAATTCCCCTGAGTTTCCTGGTAAGTCCAAGGTCGAACACAAGGACTTGTGAAAATAGTTACGTTGGTAATATTTATGAAAACTTTGTGTTAACCAAGTAAATAAATAAGTTTTTGGTGTGTTATTGCGTTGATGAAAAAGAACTAAATAAAGGCGACGGATTTGAGAAAGATAGTTGCGTTGATAGATGCAATGAGTATGCGATGAACGGGTTGAGAAGATCGTTAGCTGGCATTACTCGGGAATGCGTCAAACTTTGCGATCATGTTACAACCATGCACAGCAAGTCATTTCCCAATGTAAATGCAATGCTCCTAAGTCTAGGACGCATGTATTAAATGCAAAATGTCCATAGAGTTTATCCCTAAGTCTCTACTCTTGTCCTATGCGTTGATGCAAATGCATGAAAGCAAGGTGACCACATACAATCATACCTTATTGCTAAGATGCATGCAATGCGTTAATAACAAATAATGCTCATTCATAAGTGTCTATCTCCCGTTTATGCATTCTAATCTGGTTCTTCCAAACCTAGATTCTGACCTAATCTCCCCAAGTCTAGATCCTGTCCTTAGACTACCCTTCCGAGTATCTCTAACAGACGAATGAAGCATACATAAACAAGATAATCGCAAAGATGAAGATTCCCTCATTATACTAGCTACTACTTCTCAACCCATTCAACTAATTTAGCTACTCATGCATAAATAACAGAGAGTGAACAGATATAGAGAAAGACATTCTATTCTTATAACTGAGTTAAGTACAAAATGATAATGGAAAGTAAAGGTAGAAAGTCTGCTAGCAATTCCTTGCTGACCGAGGCTTTTTACACTGAATCTCTATTCTGATCTACAAATATTCCCGCTTCCGTAGGCGTCAGCCCTCTCTCTGTCTTGGAGCTTTTGGTGCTTTCCCAAGCTTACCAAAATGATCTACCGACACACCTTCTTCCTCGCGTCCGCCTTGAAATGAAATAAAACTATGGACAGAGGCGTGAACTTGTAAAGTGATGAAGTAATCGATTGCTTAACCCCTTCTCTGAAGAATGCACTTAGTATTTATAGAGTTTCCATGGTGAAAGGCGGCTTCTCACTCCCGGTTGTACAGATAGGACAGCTTTAATTCCTGATTGACACGTCGGATGATTGTTACCGATAAAGCTGAATGTACTTTGTGACCGTTATCGACTGTCAACTTAATTTGGATCCGACTATCATCAGCCTTCTGTCTCATCGTTCTTAATTATCCTTTCACCCGGATGCGCCCACCATGTTGCGCTGACCAAGTTGCAGTGATTCTTCTTGGGCGAATGTTTGCGAGTATGATCAACGCAAAGTCTTGCGGTGAAGTTGCGCTCGACCAACGTATTTCTATGATCGCAATCTCTGCATTGCGTTAATGCATTTTCACACAAAAATGTAAAGATCAACTGATCTAATGTGTTGGATGCATGCGACCGCAATATTATAGAATTTATGCCTAATGGACGCAATTTAACATATTTCATCAACGCAATCCAAAATTGTTTAAGAACTTAGTACTATGATAACGTGCATTTCTGCCCGTCATCATGCACCCACCAAGTTGTTGCAATCCTTCTTGAGTGAATGTTTGCAAACACATCACCGCAAAGCCTTGCGGTAATGCTGCGCTCAACCAATGATTTCCTATGATCGCAATTTCTGCCTTGTGTCAACGCATAATCTGCATAAAAATACAAAAATCAACTGTTCCTATGCGATGAACGCATGCGACTGCAATATTATGAATTTGATGCTTTTTGGACGCAATCTGACATATTTTATCAACGTAAGCCAGCATTGTTTAAGAACTTGCACTATGATAACGTGCATTTCGGCCCGTTATCAGGGTTCTACAGACGATTTGTGAAGGACTTCTCTAAAATAGCTCGACCGTTGAATGTGTTTCTAGAAGCTGACAGAACTTTTGACTTTGATTCACAATGCCTCAACGTATCCAAAGCACTGAAGGACGCATTAATTACAGCGCCAATTTTGATCGCACCTGACTGGACAAAGCCATTCGAACTGATGTGTGATGCCAGCGGCTATGCGATGGGGGCAGTGTTAGCACAGAAGGAAAAGACAATGTTACACCCCATCGCATATGCGAGCAGAACATTCAACTCTGCCCAGGCGAACTACACCACCACAGACAAGGAGCTTCTAGCGGTAATCTTTGTGATTGAAAAATTCAGACTCTACTTATTGGGATCCAAAGTTATAGTTCACACCGACCACTTGGTAATAAGATATTTAATGACCAAAACAGATGCGAAGCCGAGGCTAATTCGATGGGTTCTCCTACACCAAGAATTTAATATGGCGATAATCAATCGCAAGGGAATGGAGAACCAGGTCGCTGACCATTTATCGAGATTAGAGAATCCTGAAGTGGATCGCATTCAGTCGGAGGTGAACGCATCCTTCCCGAACAAACAGTTGATTAAAATTGAAGAACTACCCTGGTATGCAGATATTGTCAATTTCTTGATTTGCAAACAATTTCCAAAAAATTACTCATCCCACCAAAAGAAGCGGCTCATTCATGAATGTAAATCCTATTATTAGGACGAGCCGAATCTTTATAAAAAGGGACCAGACCAGATCTTGCGACTCTGTATGCCAGAGACTGCTTTTCAGTGCATACTTTTTCAATGCCATGACTCACCCTATGGCAGACATTTTGGGGGACAACGCACAGCAACAAAAGTTTTGCAAAGCGGGTATTACTAGCCAACTCTATTTAAGGATGTGTGAGACTATTCTATGAAATGCGATAAGCGCCAACGCACTGGAAACATTTCAGAGAAAAATGTGATGTCGATGAACATCATATTGGAATTGGAACTTTTCGACGTTTCGAGCATAGACTTCATGGGACCATTTTCGCCATCAAATGGTCATAAATACATTCTGTTGGCTGTCAATTATGTCTCCAAGTGGATTGAAGCGGTATCATGCATCGAAAACGATGCGGCAACATTCTCCAAATTCTTACAAAGAAATATCTTCACTCGTTTTGGCACCCCACGTGCCATAATAAGTGATGAAGGATCCCACTTTTTCAATCGTAGTATTAACAAACTACTGCTCAAATACAATGTCTATCATAAGATCGCCACCGCATATCACCCCAGACAAACGGACAAGCCGAGGTTTCTAATAGAGAAATCAAGTTGATTTTAGAAAATGTGGTGAATCCCTCACGAAAGAGCTAGGCCATGAAGCTTGATGATGCCTTGTGGGCATACAGGATTGCTTATAAAACACCCATAGGCATGTCCCCGTATGTGTTGATGTTTGGGAAGGCATGTCATCTACCGCTGGAATTAGAGCATAAGTGGTTGTGGTCAGTGAAGAAGCTTACCTTAGATCTAAAGGCCGCAGGGGAGGAGAGAAAACTTCAGTTACTCGAGCTAGACGAATGGAAACTTCAGGCGTGTGAAAATGCCAAGATCTACAAAGAACATACAAAGCATTGGCATGAGAAGCGACTATATGAAAAGAATCTCTAGGTTGGTCAGAAGGTCTTGCTATTCAATTCTAGGCTATAACTCTTTTCGGGAAAATTGAAATCACACTAGTCCGGACCATTCAAAATTAAAGAAGTATTCCCGCACGGTGCGATCGAATTAACAAATGAAGAAGGAACCAGCGCATTTAAGGTTAATGGACAAAGAGTAAAGATGTATCATGGAGGAGATTTTCAACGCGAGAAAACCTCAGTGGACCTGAGAAATCCAGATGAAGAAGAAACGAGTAGTCCCTACATTGATAAGTGACACACACTCATCAGGGACAAATATTTTTTTGAGTATCCTCTTGATATTTTTCTTTTATGAATTTATCTTACTTTTTGCATAACCACTACCCTTTAGAATTACCAACTCTTTCTTTCATATTTTTTATCCTCTTGATATTTAGCACTGATCGTAGTGAACAATTGCGATGGAGCAATGCGATAACCTCAAACACGCGACCGGTTTGATCAGCCCATCGCAATCAAGGAATCAGCCCACCGCAAGAAAGGATGTGATCAGAAATGATGCGGGTGACAAAGAAAATTTGAGGATTTATCTTTCCTTGCCTCATCTTATTTCAATTTTGCACTTCTCGCATTTCATTTTAATATTGCTAAATTCTACTATCGTATCCTCTTTAGTTTACTTAATCTTGAATTTTTTATTACTTTATTTAATCGCCGCATTTGCCTCGTACCAATTATGACTTCAATGATGAAACTCATGCCTTTGTTTCTTACCGCATGTACTAGAGTCAAATTAGTTTCAGGACAATCAATTCATGAAACATTTCTAAAATTTAGCGGTCCACCAGCTTTCCTTCAAAACAATTTTTACGAAATTTCCTAAGTTCATCGCACGAGTTATTTCGTCTCTCAGCAATGGGGACATTGATGTGTGTAAATTTGGGGGTGCTAGTATTGATAGCCTTGTTACTTTTAGAAACTTAAAAAAAATTGTTACATAACGTTGAGATTGGATCCTACTCGTAGTTGGATATACGCATGACACCTGTGGGGGCAAGTCAAAATGAAGATGGGAATCATGATCAACGCATAAACCAAGTGATCACAAATCCGCTGTGAAATAAAGAAATGGGCATGAGTTTTGACTGAGAAAAAGCGCCTTGCTCGTAGTTGGATGTCCGCATGACACCCGTGGGAGCAAGCCAAAATCAAGGTTGGGCACTTGGATCAGTGCAAGATCACAGAAAGAATATCTGAATCGTGCAAGGGTAAAAATCACTTGGAACACCCCGGTTGGAGAAAGCTTGAAATAAATCATGCGATGTCCTAGAAACGAGTAAAGCTTTTTTTGAAGGTTAAACTTGCGGTCTCTAAAGATTAGAAATATTTTAGGAAGAGATCATGATAGAAATTAAGAAGGCATTGGTTCATGAAATTTGAATAAGGCACCTTGAGAAGTCTAGGAAGGGTAAATGCGGTTGACTTTTTAAATAAAATCTTTAGTTTATGCTTGAAGACAAGTATTTTTTTAAATTTGGGGGTGCATCCTCCTTAGTCGCATCACGACACTTTCCTTGGCCCTCTGTCTCTGCCAGATGTGTCGACACTCACGTGTCGCCACTGCACTTTCTACACAAGTGGGGTCACAATCTACTATCTCAAAGTTAAATTGTGACACAGAGCACCTACCAGCCCTTTTATGAAAAGGGAATGTGGTTGAAGAAGCACCTAAGGATGCGGGCAAGGGTCGAAAGAAGCAATTCGATTACCTATTGTTGGAGATGGGGTTCTTCCCGAGAGTACCCAACTACCCACATTCATCACAGATGTAATTGATGCGTTGAGATGGTGAGAATTTTGTGAAGGCCCCTAAATTCTCAAGCCCATACTAGTGGATGCCTTTTATGAAGGTATGACACACCAAGCACCACATCAAAATCAATGGGATCGGGCTGTCATTCAATGGCACAAAGGTGAACACCTTGTTCAACTTACCCAATGACCCTAAGGCAGAAGGAAACTGAATCATAGAGAAGTCAACACTAGAAGAAATGGTCGATGCCTTGAGAGTGTTGGCCAAGCCTGGGTCAAACTGAACCACCTTCATAAAAGAGATCAAGATGTTATCCCCAAATTTCTTGACGCCTAAGGCAAATCTGTAGCTATATTTCATCAAGAAGAAGTTGATCCCAATGACGCATGACCACTCCATATTCAAAAAGGGTATTGGTTATCTACTGCACATGCAATGTATTCCCATGAATGTCGGTCACATCATCGCAGACCAAATCAAGGTTATGTTCACCAAACAAAGGGGTCAGCTCTTCTTCCCTTATACAGTTATGAAGCTTTGCCTAAAGAATGGGATGATGGAGAGAGAGTTGGAGGTATCTGTCAAAGACGTTATCACAAATCAAATCCTCTAGTGATTATTGAGGGACTCACCACTTCAGCTAGAAGCTGTCAAACCTGTGTGCGCCCCTCACAATCTAAGATTCCTTCTTCCCCAAAGTCTCAGCAGCCCAAGAGGAAAAGCTTGGTGAAAAAGTTTGAGAAGGAGGCATTGAGTGACAGAGAAAAATTAATTGAAGAAAAAGACCAGTTTAACGCTTCTTCTTCACCAATGGAGGAAAATTTAGACATCATTCTACCACCTCTTAGTACTGATGAACGCACAAAGCCCTCTCCTCCCTAAGTAAAAAAGGAAAAATCGTTGTCGCCGCCTAGACAGGAAAACTTAGGGGTTGAAACATTTTCTCCCCCGCATGAATCATTAATGGAAGAATCCTTGCGTGTGGCGGTTGACCTCAATGAAAAGCCACCTATCCTCACCTCTGAAAAAAGCATCCCTTCTCCACCGCCTCTTGACCTGCGGGAAAAGACTCCCTCTTTGCTGCCGCAAACACAACCGACTCTAGATTCTGAGGAATCAGCTCAACACAAGCTTCTTCCCCTATGCATCTTCTCTACATTAAGATGCAGAATACCCCAAAGTCCCATCACAGATCTCATCGACATAGACATGATTGACCTAGAGACATTTTGGAAACAGTAAATTCTAAATCCTCTCAATCATCCAATCAGTTAGTTGGCATGGCAACGAGAAGAAATCTTAAACCAGCAGAATGCAATAAGGGAATCTTGGTTGCGTCAAGAATAGTTTCTCAAGGCTCAACTCCTCTCTGGGGAAGCAAGTGTAAGGTTGCTACCTGCTAATGACGTACCTTAAAGCAACATTCCTCAAGAGCCCCACAATGTAGATGATAGCTTAGCAGAACTCTACAAGCATTTGGAAGATGAAATACTCCATTTTATCATGGAGTCAATAGACTCTCTGTCAAGCCCACAAAACTGCTCTTCAACGTAAGCATGATGAATTGAAGGAGTTGGTGCAAGCTCAAAATCTTTAGATGCCCTAACAATATGATGAACTAAAAATGGTTGTTCGGCGTCAGGCACAACAGTAAAAATAGCTTATTCATCATCAAGCCGAGTTCAGAGCTTTGTGCAGTGGCAAGCTCAATATCAAGATGCTCAATTCCACGTGTTGATGAACTACATTCATGACGTCTTTGTTCAACGCGTGCCTACCCCCAACATTCCTCCATCACTCTAGCATTCCCTCCATTTTGCTAATGAAGAGAACTCTCCTCATGTGCCTAATGATGACAATAATGTGGGAGGAAACTAAATTTAGGGGTATTGTTAGTTTTGTTATTCTTGTTCATTCAAAGTTTTGTAATCTGTGAACGCATTATATGAATCTGCTTTGAATGAATTATCACGTTTGTTCCTCTCTTCATAACTTTTCCTTGCATTTTTTGCTTGTGTATATTTATTGACTTTATAATGTCCTCCTTATTTTGTTGCGTTTTCACCATGACCTCAATGATAAGTATTATGCTAACCAACATTTGGGTTTGTTATGCTAAGAATTTAAAACTCGGTTTTAGGATCTTTTCCTTAGGAAACATTTCTTGAATTTATTATGCATGCAAGCTTTACCTCAAACCTCTTTCGTAAAATTTTATAAGCAATCTCATAACTCGATTTCAGCAATATGGACCTTGCTGCCTTCAAAATTTAGGGGTGGAAGAGATTTGAGCTAACTTTTAAAATCTCTTTATTACTAATAAAAATTCATCAAAAAAATTTAAAAAATAAATAAAAACAACTCCATTGCCAATGCAAGAAAAACCTACCTGACTAAGAATTTTAGTTGCGAATGGCACCTGCTCATAGTTGGATGCTCGCATGATACCCATAGGGGCAAGCCAAAACGAAGGTAGATAACCAGAATCAGCGCAAAAACAAAACAAATAAATTATGCAACTCAGATTTCTATGCCTAAAGAAAAATCCATCTAAGGCAAGAGTTATGTTGAAAATGGTACTTGCCTGTAGTTGAATGCTTGCATGACACTTGTAGGGGCAAACCAAATGAAGGTGGGTAACTTGGATCGATGCATTCTTATTAGTAAGTAGGCTTGACAAAATAAAGAGTAACAAAGAAAATTTTATGTTTATGAACCATGGGCGCATTGCTAAAATGGAGAAATAAGAAAGCTTAGAAATGAGTACGGGAATTTTGAAGAACAAGCTTGACGCATTTAAATCAAGGAAATATTTTCGTAGAAGGGTAAAGAGAGCTTTGAGGCAAATTGCTAGTATGATAAATCTGAAACTAGGAAGCATGTTGAGAGGTCAAGTTAATGCACCAATTTGAGTTGAGATTTATGCTAAGGCTTTAATATATGCTTGAGGACAAACATTGTTCTAAATTTGAGGGTGTAATAACTTGTAGAAATACAAGTTATTATATCTTTTTATTTAGAATAGCTGGAAAAAATTAAAGGAAAAGACATTGACTTATTATGAAATCATGTAGATAATCACACTTTGCGTTCATGCTTTACAAAACTCATAAATCTTGAAAATTATAAAATCTGACATCTTTGAACTTAGGATTTGAATGAAATAAAGCAAAATCTACTAAGGAAACAAAAAACAAAGTCACAGCTGCAGATGCAAAGAAAGCGATTAGATCGATGCTCAAGCTTACACGCAGAGGATTACACGTTCAAAACAAAAGAAAACAACAAAACACGTGAGTGGTGGATGTCAAATCAAGACATAAGTTGGTAGCTGATTTGAGACAGTCGTGGTAGAATCAATGAATCTATTATGTGAGTATTCTGCATAGCAAGGCATGAAATCAAATGCAAATGTCAAATGTGTCAGCAAATCATTAAAAAGAAGCAAGGAAGCTGTCCTTTTTATGCCTATAAATAACCCCTCAAAAAATGATGAAGGAGAGTGTTTCCCATCAAAAGATAGACCGAAACTCTGCTCAAATTTCCTCTCAACTGCCATCACCACTAACCTCTCAAGCTTTTCTTTAAAGAATTCTTGGTGAAAACTCAGTAATCTCCTCTGAAAAAGTAGAGAGAGAGCTTCATCACCACCACAACTATAGTGAAGCAATCACCAAACAAGCTAAAGGAAGCAAGAGAATGTGACTAGCGGTTTGATATCCCCATTTTTTGTTCTTTCTCATATTTATATTTACATTTACGTTTGTATTAAGTAGATGAGATCGAAAAAATCTTACTCTTTTTTGTTCTTTCTCATATTTATATTTACATTTACGTTTGTATTAAGTAGATGAGATCGAAAAAATCTTACTCTTAATATATATACAATGTCTTTCATATTTCATCCATTCACGTGCTCTCTATCTTTAGTCATGTATAACTAAATTCTACATGGGTTGGGAAAGCTAAACTGACATTTCCTCCAAGTTTTGCATAAGTCAAAGTTCATTTAGTTTGATGTATGTGTAGCACACTGCTTGAATCCAATTGTGAAATTGCTTTAAGTAGACATTCTCAATTGCTTGAGAGAGTAAGTGAGTGGAGATTGCATTAAACAGGGAAAGAAGTAGCTTTAGAGATAAAGTTAATCTTTTGTCAATATATTAACTCATCGCATGCGTCCTAGAGATAGGATATTGTTGCCTAAAAACATCAAGAGATGAAGTCTTCTTTATGAGTTAGTAACATGAATGCATGACTTATGCATTACTTAAGAAAATGTTAGTAAATTTCTCTCAATCCTGATTTATCACTTGAAATTTCCTTCATTTTACTTACATCCTGCTTCATTTTGTTTGTAACCACATCCATCTTGCCACTTCATCTCCACACCCTATACCTTTCAACGCATCATAATCACTATCATTCGCACAATCACCTTCACCCACTTCAGCTATCATATTTGTAATTAGTTATTTAGTTAGTTTATGAAACATCACCAACGCAGATTAGAAACTCATCGCATCAAGATCAAGCATCTATTTCAACATATTTTAGTCAACAGTCCCTGTGTTCGACCTAGGGTTCATCAAAGCTCTACTTAGGCTTATACTTGGGTCTAAAAAGAGGAAACATCGTGCATAAGATTCAACATTCACTCCATTTAGAGATTAAGGCATGACATAAAGACATGAAAATTTCATCTCACTTTGAAGCGCAACAGCACACATGTTGGATTGAAGGAACTCTTATACAAGAGTACCTCTGAGCGAAATCGGATCGTTCCAAACTCATTGTAACAGAATTACCACATTTACATTCTAACATAATAGATATGCAATATACAATAAATTACTGGCATACTTAGAACAAAAAATAACAAGAGAACGAAATACGTACCAGTTGAAGAACTCTTTTTCACCAAATCTCACTCTCGAACATGGACTGGTCCTCTCGCTCTCGCTGGAACGTCCAAGCAATCGTTCACCAAATCAACGGTCGTTTACCCACGAACGGCCTCCACACGAACACAGTAATGGGGATGACACCACCACTTAGAACCCTTGATATTCTCTGTGTGAGAATCCAGGAGGTGTAGGCTCTGTTGGATTTGGTAGAGGGAAGGAGGAAACGAAGATCGTATACCACAACCAAGCAAGTTGGAGAAGGTCGGGGTCTATCGTATAGACAATGCTTGATCGTTTAGGAAGCGGTACACAATCGTTTAATAAATAGGTTGCGATCATATAGACGATCGTTTAGTAAACGCTCGAGCGTCCAATCGTTTAGGAAAGAGCTAGACGATCGTTTAGCAAATCCTATGCGATCATTTAGAAAGAGGTGTGTGTGTATACGATCGTGTAAAAACTTTGAGCTGTCGTGTAGTCTCTCGGTTTGCTATGCGATAGGTTGTATACACTCCATGAGCGAATTATACAATCCCTTGCAAAATGAAAACGATTTTCATTTTATTCTTCAGTTATGAACACTGAATGGAACCTCCCACTATCACACGTTTACGAAGAAAATGCCGGCACAATTATCCCATAATTGTCCAATTAAAAATAATAAATATAATCATATTATATTCATTAACCTATGGTTTAATGTCACATCATATGCAATACCTTAATCATAGTCTTTTCTCCTCTACTAGATATAAATTATTCATATCATTTTCTTCCAAAAAAAAAATGTATCTCATACATAAAGTCAATCATATTATATATAATTAACCAGTTCAATCATATCATATATAATCGAACTCCCTCTTGTCAATTTGAACATTTCAAACTGAACCAAAAACGGATTCTCAACTTGAATCCATTAAGCTACCAAGGGGACCTTATGAACCTATGGCTCGAAGCTCCAACGGTACGTGAATAGCTTACTAAATTCTTTAGCCATGAGATCCACCATCCATTAACTGCCAGACATTCCACTAAAGACTGACAGCTGAACTCTTTTTACCACAGATATATTTCTGTGTCCATTGGATATAATCAATCAACAGTACGATAACCCTTCACAGATGTTCGTAAGTACAACTGGACCAATTTATCGTTTTGCCCCTATAGTTACATCTAACTCCTTAAGTACCATTGATCCCTCTAATGAACAATACAACATATTCCTACTATGTGTGGACACCTCTCGAGCTATGAAAAGGTGTGTGGCGCCACATTGTTCAAGCCCCGAGATCAGCCCTTAAGGGAACAATCTATCTACTTACCCCTACTTCGGGGAAGGAGTGAATTCCATCTTGTGTAGCTGAGTTCCCAACTCCTAAATTAGACGAATCTCCAAAGTGGTAGGTTTGAGTCGGCGATCTGGTCACTCACACCCATGCAAATCAAAAGACCGTCCTCAAAGACAGGAGTTCTCAACTCACTCAGGATTGAGGTCATGTTACCTATGGTCATCCTAGTGAAGTGAAGTCTCTGTCATGAACGGCGTTATATAACGAGACTATAACACTTCGTGGTCCGGTCTTATACAAACTTCTTTGTATAGGGTGTCCTTGCTCGCATGTCTCCACATGAATGATTAGGATCAGACCATTTGTAGCAAGTCACAATACTTGTAACTATTTTACAAAGCGGGTCGCATCCGTAGCGTTACCAGGATAAGGTTTCCCTCCTATATCCATATACTACAGACCATTTTGGTTATCACTTAAGACATGATCTACTTGTATGTCTCCACATACATGCTTAAGTTACAAACGACAACTAGGAATTTTAGTTTATTGGTTTGTGGTAAAGCAAATAAAACATCCAATGTTTATAGACAATAAGTGAAGAACATATCATATATTATACATCACAAGTATTTGTTCAAAACTGTGTTTACAAACTACAAGACACGAGAGTTTAGGGCATCATCTCCAACAGGGACATCCTAAAGAACATCCATGGAGAAATTATATGACACATCCTTGAACAAATATTGCCATAATTCCAAATCTCTAACAAAATAGATGTAATTCTTTCTTTTCCATATATTTTAATTATTTAAAAAAAACTTCTTTAAAGAAAAAAACAACGTTGTGTTAAATGTGACTATTCAAAGTTTCTAGTCAGAAATTAGAATTTGTTATTGAAAAATGTGGAAGTATTTATATCATTAAACTTATTTTCACCCATCAATTAAAGCTATTAAGTCAATCGATGATTTAATATGATATTAAAATATATGGTATTGTATTCGAATTTTTATTCTATCTTTTATGATATTGTGCAACAATCGGTGATTTAACCAAATAAAAAAATGGTTAAACAACACGAGACTAAATAAAATGTTTTGAACAGTAAAAAGTAGTGCAAAAAGAAGCACATGAATAAAGCATATATATTGAGTCTGATAAAAGTTAGCTTTTGAGTTTTGAATGCATCTGTTGGTTTCTAATTTCTATCACTGGATTCTTCAACAATTGAAAATTCAAAACAAAATGTTTTAAGAAAATGATAGCGAAATGGATATGGCTTGTGGGACCCCACCACACTTTCTGCTAAAATACAAATATTTTCCATTATTACGCATTTAATATTTAAATAATTTTCCCATCAATACATTGAATAAAAAAATAAATTTGATAACTTGAAACTAATAAGAGAAAGAGATGTAGTTTAGATAGGCTATGATAGTTAGAGTAGTGATTTTAAAAAAGAAATTTAGGTAAATTGATTTTGTAAAATTGATTTATATTTGGTTTCAAATTTTTTCTAAGTGATTTTCGAATATTTAAAAATAATTTTAAATTATTATGTTTGGTTCTAAAAGTAAATTTAGAGTTATTTACGTTCAAAATTGTATTTTCTATTTGAGAAATTATATTTAACTAAATAATTATGGTAAATATCTAGTTCTATATATTTTGATGTTAAATTCTTATATGCATAGTTGATATTTTGAGTAAAGTGAATATTTATAATAGATATTAAAAGAAAATTCAAAATGTATATAATTACTTTTTTTTATTTAACAATTTAATGACAACGTCTATCATATTTTATTCCAGTATTTAAAATTAGGAAAAACGATTTCACAAATAGCTAACCAACAATATTTTAACAAAAATTGAATTAGATAGTCATTTTAGACTCATTCAAGTCAATCACTTAACAAAAATCACATATCAACTAATTCCTCTAAAATCAATTTTAGGTGAGGTCAAACACCATCATTTAAAAAAAAAAAATAATAATAATTTTGGCAAGAGAAAAAATAATTTTGAGAATCTCAAAATCATTCTGAAATATACCATAAATCGTTTTAATGAGAATCCATTTAGTAACCCGTATTCTATACACTCTTTAAATTTATATCTTCTTTTCCAGGTCAATTTTTATGGTCCGACTATGCTCCTAACAACTAAAGTATACGTGACACACATTAAAGTTTAAAATAAATAAAGTGAGGCTCAAATTTAAATTAAACCCCAAGTTAGAAAGTAAAAAGAATTGAAAAAGGATAGGGAAATGTACATATAAAGCAAAAAGAAAAATCCAATATAATTTTCTCATACCTAAAATTTATACATTCACTTGAAGGTGTTGGGGGTTTGTTTATTTATTAATTAATTTTTCTTTCTTCAGAAAGGTACGAACTAGTTAGGGTTTAGGTCAATTTCTCTTTTGAAAAGTTTGCAAGTTCTTCACAAAATTAAAGATTACACGGATAAACTTCAAAATTATGTTTCACTTTAAAAAACTTTTTTTTCTCTCAAAAAAGAAACAATTTGATTTACTTTTTCTATCACCACAATTTTCAAAACCTATAAATTGCTTTCACCCTATAAGTAATAATACAATTGGTTGAAAAAAAAAACTTGGGTCCAGTTCTTCTGTGCAATCGAAACTGCATTCAATGAAAGAATGACATGTGACCATTTTATTTTTTTGAAAAAATAATTTTTTAAATTTATTATTTATGTAGCGGAGAAAAGAGGAGTATATACCTGATTATTGCTCTATATTGAATGTGTTGTTCTTTGAAAAAGTGCATTGGAAATAAGACAGGAAGCTGTCTTATAAGTTAGGCTGGAAATTAGCCCACTTTCCATAATCCAAATAAAAGGCTATTTGTCTCCTCTTGCATGTGGAATCATTTCATTTGAAGGATATGGTTAACTATTGTTTGATAAGATGGCCATTCAATAATTTGACTAAATTATCAGATGGACTGCTCAAAATCCACAAGTTGAAGGGCATTTTGCAACTTTAATATAGATATATGTAGTTCTCATAATTACTTGAGGACTAAGTTAATGAAAATAAGCAATCAAAGAAGATCAGAGAACACCCTGAACCAAAGATCAACAGTGCAATTTTCATTGAGGATATTTTTTTCTTTAGAAATGTCGTAAAGATAGTTTTTTTTCATATTTCTAGAGAGGATAACAAATTTACTCGTGCTATAGCAACATTGACATCTTCTTAAAATTGTTTCCTTTAATTTAAAAAGATATTTTTTCAGATAATATTCTCCCTTCATTTGTGATATCAGTGTATGGTGTATTTGTTGTAGTGTTCTTGTCTAAAACAATGTGGTTGGACATTTATCCTAATAAGGAAAAAAAACCTATATATGCTTAGCCTAAAAAATACATTTAATACATTTGTGTGGACTTCAGAAAAGTGGTAGAAGAATGAACCTCATATTTTTTTGGTTTTATTTTAATCCTCGGACTTTAAAATTTTGAAGTTTGGTCACTGTATTTTAAATTAATGTCTAAACTATTCCGTTAGGGGGTTAATGTGACGAACAAAATATTTTACTTTCACTCTCCTCTGGCTCTCTCTTGACTTTCTCCCCAAGCTACTGCGTTAAACTCCAATTCATAGAATTTTAGAACCTGGTTCCATTTTTAACTGCCCTCGAAAAAGAAATTGAAAATTGGAATGCCAAAGAAATGCTGAATTGATCATGAGTTCTTGATGTCAGATTGTATAGAAGACGGGTGAGAGTTTGGGCCCATTGGGCCTTCTAAATACTACCTTCAAAATGGTCCAAAGCCACACATACTACGGGTGCCTAATGTTCGGTTACTATTTTCTTTTAATTGAAAATAACCATACTATATAATTCTTTTGAATCTTATAAGTCAAATGGGATTAATGAACTCATATTATTATATACTAATTACAATTTAAATACAGAGCCGAATATGCAACCTTCTGATCTGCCTAACATTAACCAGTATAAAAGGTATATATATTATATGGATTTTAGTTTCCAAATTCACTACCAAACACATTGAAATCTAAAAATATGACAACTTTATTTTCCATCTCGTCTCTTAATTCTCATGAATGATTTGTTTCCTAAGTTCCTACATTTTAGATCACTAATGAAACACACTTGTACGAAATTCTGTAACATTTATGTCGAATTAGACCATACCTGTCAAACTTGAACAATAAGTTCCCAATGCTTAGAAAGTACTTAATTTTGGTAGCTCAATTCATAAAAACCATTGTTTAATGCTGACGATACAATTTTTTTAATATATATATATGGTTATTATATTAAAAAAATAATAAAAAACACACATTCCCTCCCGGTCCTCTCACCCTATCCCTCCAATTGTCTCATTCTCCGAACCTAAGGGCACAAATTCCAAACTTGTAACAAATTATTTTAACTTGTTTGATAATTATTTCTTTTTTATTTTTAATTTTCATTTTTTAAAAATTAAATCTATTTCTTTTCAACTTCATGATTTGCATATTTTTTGAGTAAAATTGTTGAATTATTAACCAAATTTAAAAAACAAAACAAGTTTTTAAAAACTATTTTTTTAGTTTTCAAATTTTCGTTCAATTTTTTAAACCATTGATAAGAAGTTGATAACAAAGAAAGAAATTTGAAAATAAGTGTAATGTCTATAAATTTAATTTTTCAAAAACTAAAACTAAAAACCAAATGGTTATCAAACTAGGTCTTAATTTTTTGTTTTTAGTTCCAAAAAAAATAAGCATATAAATGCTTATTCCATCTCTAAATCTCTTGCTTAACTAAATTCTTTATACCCATGTTTATTCAAGCCATGTTTTGAGTTTTTAAAACCTTATTTTTGTTTTTAGAATTTGGCTAAGAATTCAATTAATTTACTCAATAAAAATAAAAATTATTGTAAGAAATTAAGAGAAAAGAGACTTAGGGCCCATTTGGATTAACTAGAGAATAAAATATTTTTTTTTAGAAAAGCCAATTTTATTTAAACTCTTTTGATAAAGATTATTTAAAAGTGATCTTTTTAAATATAAAAAAAAATAAAAATATTTACATCTTATAACTTGAACTTTTTGTTATAAATATTTTATGGATTTTTATATTTATAAGAAATTCCCTATTCAATAAAATATAAAATGAATTTTAGATGTGTTCCAAAAGCTATTTTGAGTAATTACCAAACACATTAATTTTTTTTCTAAAATGACTTATTTTGAAAAGTTAATCCAAACACACCCTTAATTTTAAAAAATCAAAAACAAAAAACAAAATAAATACTAAATGGAATTTTGGGGTTTAAGGAATAATTTTTTCTGCAAATTCCAAACCTCTTTTATATAATTTTGACCTTTTTTATAAAGAGGTATTGAATTCTTAATTAAAAAAATCAGAATGAAATAAATTTAGAAAACTTGCATTTATTTTTCAAATCTAGTTATTAACTTTCTAGATGTTATCTAAAAATTGTTGTTTTAAATAACAAACCTGCTTGAAATATTTTAAAATAAATTTTGAAAACTTGCGTTTATTTTTCAAATCTAGTTATTAACTTTCTAATTATTATCTAAAAACTATTGTTTTAAATAACAAAACTATCTGAAATATCTTAAATATAGAAAAAAAGAAAAAAGAAAAAAAAAGTTTTTTCAATGGATTGAGAATTTTTTTTTTCTATTTTGTTATATTTGTAAATGAGTTCGTCATTTTGCTCGGAGAATCCTTTTTCTATTTAAAAAATAAAATTTGGTTTCTTTAAAATAAAAATAAGAACAAACAAATAAATAAAAACAAAACATATGATCTCAAAGCACAGATAATAAAAATTATACGAAAAGAGTTCCAAAATTTTCAAAAAGAAACTTAATACTCAAAAGTCATTGTCAAATCATCATAGTAGACTTAATAGAACACCTAACCCATTATCAACACATTCCTCGCGACTAGAGAGGATGGTTAGGAAAGAAATCTATCGTCCATTCAACACTATGAATCATCATTTTCTTCTTTTCCTGTGTATGATGAATTCTCCTGATCTTTAGATCTAATATTATTGTCGTTTCCAAAAGGGCTTACTTTCGGGTTTTGTCTTTTACAACTAATATAGTGTTAATGGTTAGAAAAATAACGCTAAAATCCACAAACACACGGACAAAACCACACCAAATAAAGCTTAAGGGAAGAAATCTATCATCACGTTTAATGGAAAAAGGAAAAAAAAAAAACAACCCAAAAGAGAAGAAAAAGAAAACTAGCTTTCTTTCTATATTAATTGATCATGGCCTACAAAATATTAAGAGGGTCATTGATTAGTAAGCAAACGAACAGGTGGAGAGATATTCTGCATATAATGGCTTTAAATCTCATCAACTTGTCAAACTAACACAGTACTATATCAGAATCTATATAACTGTATATATACACTTGGCCTTCCTACCCAAAAAAGATATCAAAATGAAGTAGATTCCTATCAATTCTTGCCTAACTCACCATCTATAATATGTATATGCAAAGTTGGTGCAATGACCATTATTAAACCCACAAACCTTACCCCTCCACCAACTCAAGATGACAAAAAAAATATATCAAAATCAAAATCAAACCTCTCTAGAAAGAAAAAAGAAACAACAGAAAACAACCATTCTAACAGGCCACACACATATAAAGCAAAAGCAGAACCCAAAAAACTGAAAAGAAAAGGCAGGTTGGGGGGGCCATCGTCAATCAGTAAATCGACTAAAGTACCTGCTGCTGCTTCAAGTGCTTCATATGAGCGTCTCCTAATCGGTTTGGTGTGTGTCATTTGACTCATTTCAGTTGCAGGCAACTGAGGAGACTGAAAGTGGGTAAGGAAAAGTGTTTGCATACTGGAACGAGAGTGTACCGCCATAGACAAGAGGCTTGCCATCGTTCACGAGACAGTCGTCGTAACGTAGGCGTTTGAAGATTCTGGGATTGATGAGGTGGGCTGAGCTAAACCAACCGCATTTGAAATGAATACCATAGATCTCACATCCAGTGACACAAGCATTCACTACTTCCACAGTGTAGGTGGGGATACCAGTTGGAAGTGGAGCTGTGGGGCCTTGGTTAATCACAATGTCTGACTTTGTACACTTTTCTCCCCAAATTCTGGTTGGTTCCTCAATTGTTGCTTGTCCTAAAGGCACATTGAAATAAAGAACCAAACAGCTCGACGTCATTTGTTAGCTTCGTATATAGGGCATAGTTCAAGGTACCACCCACGTGCAAACATTACTCTTATAAATAAATATCGACCCACCAATGGGAAAACATCTACAGACACACAAACTACACTTTCTGGAAGTCATAAAGGATGTGTTGAGAAAGCATAAATAAGCAATTATAAAAGATAAAGCAAATTCAAAGGCAATAGAGGGCAGGTAAAGAGTAAAGAGAGTATGAAAAAGAAAAATCCGCGGCAGCATTATCAAAATTGAGTCCATTTGTTAGACATAACAAATTTTAAAATTCAGAAATACGCCCATTACATTCATATGAAAATTTAAAACTAATAAAACTGTACCCTCAACAATCCCACTAAAGAGAGTCCACGCATTAGCTAATCGTTTTATATAATTTTATATACACACTCAACGGTAGAGCTTTTTCGTCAAAGCAATGAATAAATCAGAAGCTATACACAAAAGCTAAAACTGAGAAAGGCATTATAATGCTCCGCTTTCGGGCCAAAGGTTGCTTTTACGTAATCAATGAATTATGGACAGAAAAAGGAAGAAAGGTTGGTGGGTATATGGGATCAATTAAAGAAGATTTCTCTAAAAACAGCTACAGAAAGGCCATATAGATAAAAGAGCAGAAAGAAAGGGTGGAAAGCTACATAGAAAAAGGTGCGCCTTAGCTTCATTACTAAGAATGGATGGGCGTGCAATTCTGACACCAAATCAACCATTTATGCAATTGAGTACCCAATCTCTTCAATCCCTTCCCCCAACCCCGAGATCATAATTCCAAAATCAAACGGATATTTTAAACAAAAAGAATTCTGCACAACGAACGCAAAAAAGAATAACGAATCCTCCGTTAACGAATCTGTTGTAACATTTACGACACAAAGATTTAATCAGATTTCATAAACTTACTAGTGAGGAGAAGCTTCCGATGAGGGGCGACTATTGTGGTATTCAACCCCAATCGAAGGAAACTCGGTGGACTCGAGTTCATAATATCCAGATCTGCATTCATGTAAGGAAGAGAATGATGTAAAAAAGTAGTAGAAGAAGAATAATATCTTTGTTTCTATACGCACCAGAAAAGGACAAAGGAAAACAATGATTGAAGAACAAATAAAATATACAGAAAGAAGAAGACAAAACAAAAGGTAACACACACACAGAGAGAGAGAGAGAGAGAGAGAGAGAAGCGACGTAAAAGCATAACAAATCAAAACGCGGTAAAAACAAATTGAAAACAAAACGGAAGAACGAACTGCGAGAGATGAAACAGACCTGTAAGAAAAGCAGATACCAAAAAGAAGATGAAGAAAACCAAAGCGAAAATCACCAATACTCGCGGAGCTTTCATCATTTATAACAGGATTAATCCTGTGGACTCCGGAAAGAACTGTTGTACAAGAAATCGGAGAGATGGAAGTCGGAATCGGAAAGTGAATCCGATCCTTTATAAGAGAGAAAAACTTCAGAAACTAAAAAAACCTGCGTTGGGAAAAGAATGAAAACATCACATCATTAGAGAAAATGGTATTTAAAAAACCAATCAGTCAAAAAGAGAACAATAGCCGTCGAAACAAAGAGATATACAGAGAGAAGTTGATTGACTTTAAACGAAGAACCATTGCCTTAAAGAATCGCAAAGCCTGAACAGTGGTCAGAATCACAGGCTATACTTAGTAGTTACCCCACCAGTAGGTGCAGGCGAAATTAATGAAACGACAAAGCAGAAGCCGTGTAAGAAAAAGAGGAATACGCGGCAGAGAAAAGCTTGAGCAGAGGTAATAATCGGTGTAAGAGAAGTAGCAGTTATGGAGGAAGAAGGACAAAAAAACGAAAGAGAGAAAAGGGAAGAATACGGAGGAAATTCAAAAGCATGCGAGAGAAAGAACAGGTAAGACAGAAAAGTAAGAGAGAAAAAGTGAAACAGAAAAAAAAAAAAGGAAAGAATGGAGTGTACGTACAGAGGAAAATGGAGCAGAAAGTTGAGGGGAGGAGAGACAAAAATGGCAGAAGGAAATCGTGGATACCTGAAAATAACAAAGCACCACGATCCTCAAAAAGTGAATATCATCGCTACGTTTTGTTTGAACGCATTTAATGAAAGAAGAGACATACAAATACAATGGAGAAAAGTGATAAACCCTAGAGGAGAGTGAAACACAGACGGCGGCGATGGGCGGCGATTTGTCGGAAGATGGGAGGAGAAGGAGGTTGAGGGGTGGGGTTCAAAATCAATAAAACAAAAAAAAGGGGTGGTAAAAATGAAAATAAATGGGAATTAAAGATGTGACAGGCAGCTATATAAAGTAGTATTGTAGTGGGGGGAGGTAACCGTCACGTGTGCAATATTTATCCACCGAGGCTACCAGCCTCGGGGCTTGGATTGGATGTGATTCTTTTTTCTTTTTTCTTTTTTCTTTTTTCTAATTTATTTATATCCAAGTTAATATAAAATTCCTTTAATATTCTTGGTTCCACAGTGGAGCAGGAGAATGATTTTTCTTTTTTTCACATTACGTGTACTGCTGTGGGCCCTCTTCCATTATTAGCTATTATTGTTTTAATTTAACTCCACTGCCAGTGCCATCTCAATTTTCTATTTAGTTTTTTTTAATATATATATAAATTTAGTTTGTGACGTGGTACATTATGAGTTCTTATAAAATTTCATCCAATTAGTTTTCTAAAACTTCGTTTTGTATTTTAAAATTGATTAGGAATTCTGTTATGAATGAATTCTAGAACCAAGGGTAAAAGAAAACGTCAATTAGAGAAGAGAAGAAGATTAAAAAGATGGGTTGATAACCAATTAGGCCTGATCGCTCTTATCCAAGTCGAGGCCTATACTAAGCCACCAGGGTAAGCCCATTAGTCGAAAGCCCAAAATACCAAAGTCGAAAGGAAGAAACCCGGACCAATCTTGGAAGAATATCGAGTGAGTCGACCTCAGTCTGTGAATCCTAAAAGAATAAGGAAAGGGTGATTAGAAGATAGAGGAGGCAACGGATGACAATAGGAGCCTATAAATAGAGAAGAAGGGAGAGAAGCAAGGTAAGTTAATTGATTGAGAACCTTCGAACTCTTTCTGACTTAAGAATCAGAGCGTGTATAACCTACACGACACCAGTATGCAGTTTTTACTCTATTGTAGGCAAACTCTCTTCCCCAAAAAATAAAAATTTACTGTTGAAGCCTCAATTAAGGTTAGTTTAATCTTCCTTGTTACTGCAATGTGATTGGTCAATTTTATTACAGAGGTGCAGTGTGGTTGGCTGATTTTATTACAAGAAAAACTTAAACAACATGTCAAAGAAATTGTCATAAATATTGTTACATGTTTGCTAATAGATTCTGTAGAATATCTTTTTTATATCTCTCTACGTGAGTTGCAGATTTCCGTGTCTGTCTTCCTTATTTTCCTGCAAAGAATATTTATTCACTCAAGAAATATATTCCCATTACTAGCTTTATTTATATTGTACTCTTATTCATTTTTAGGGTTAGTTGCCTTATTAGAAAAGTGTGTATTAAGAGTTTTGAGTTTAAGGTCTGTTTAAGCCTTAACCTCCATATATTGTTATTGAAAATCTTTGTATTTATCGTTAAGATTTTTGGTTTAGCAACCATTGTAGAACTCGGGAGGAGTTTGATTTGATATTGCATTTAGGGGGAGCCTAAGTACGTTGAAGATGATGAAAACTCATACTTAGAAGGAGTCTAAATATGATGAATGTGGGGGGATCTCACTCTTAGGGGGGGTCTAAGTATGTTGTATTGAGGGGTTCTCATAAAAAGCTTGAAGAAACATTATTATGAAAATGAGAAGAGCTCAAATATAGGGGGGGCCTAAGTTAAAACTAAAGAGGAAACTATATGTGAGTCACTGAAGAAGGAGGTTACCAAATAAGTACTTTCGTTGTAATTGCTAGACTCTTTATAATGAAGTTTCATTCACCAGGCATAGTGTCCCCTAAACGTGGTGTTTTTGCACCAAACTGGGTGACCAATCTCTTTGTCGTTATTTTTCTGTTTGTTTTCATGTTGCCCACTTTTCATACATATTGTTTGTGACGCCGTACTTGACATTGTATTCTGTGTTAGATCCACCTATTTTTTTAATTAGTGTCGGGTTGACTGCTAGTTCATTGAGTATTCATTGGAGTTGATTAGGGAAGATGGATCGACTACTCGTTTTCTTGTTTCAGATAGAATGAATTATTCATACTAAAAAGCTCAGATTATTGCTTTTCTCAAATATATTGATAGCAAGTCATGGAAGGTTGTTGTGACTGGATGGTTTCCTCCTCAAGTTGCTGATAAGAATGGAGTTGTTAGTCCCAAACCTAAAAGAGATTGGACAGAGGTTGAAGTTGAAGTATCATTAAGAAACTCTCATGCTCTGGATGCAATCTTCAATGGAGCAGATAAAAATATATTCAGATTGATCAATACTTGTGTTTCAGCAAAGGAGGCTTGGGATATACTTGTTGTTGCCCATGAAGGAACATCTAAGGTGAAGATGTCAAGGCTGCAGCTCTTGACTATCAAATTTGAATATTTAAAGATGCTTGATGATGAAACTATTGCAGAGTTTAACATATGTCTTCTGAACATTGCCATTTTTCCCTCAGAGAGAAAATTTTAGAGGAAAATATTGTTCAGAAAGTTTTGCACTCTTTACCTAAAAGATTTGATATGAAGGTCACAATTATTGAAGAGTCCCATGATATTGCCAATATGAAAGTTGATGAACAATTTGGATCCTTTCAAAGATTTGAAATATCCCTTGTAGGTCAACCTAAGAAGAAGTTCAAAGGAATTGTACTACAATCCGCAATGAGTAATGAAAGTTCTAAGAGCAAAATATATGTGTATATATATATATATGAATTGATGAAAATCAGCAGTAGTCAATGTATCAAAGGAAAAAATTTAGATGTAAAAAGTGTGACGGGTTCATACACTTATCACAATGAATGTCCAAACTTTCTGAGAAGAAAAAATACTGCTACCCTATCAGATGATGAAATGAGTCAAGCAGTAACTCTGATGAGGAAGTTCGAGCTCTTATGGAAAGTCTTTCTCTTGAATGTTCTAATCTGATTGATCATTCTAATGAATTCATTTTTATAGCAAGAAGGGAAACAAAACAAAATGTAATTACCTCTGAAAACTTATCTTTTGAAATCTTCCAATGTCCATCCATGTTGCAGTGGAAACACCTGCCCTTGTCGGCCAACTTGGCATTTCCCTTGTCTTTTACAACAATGGCAGGAGCATTCCCCTTATCTCCCTTTTTCTTCTGAATATTCTTCGAAGCAAAAGATTGAGGAACAGACTTAGTTTCAGAGGATGAATCCTTCTGGAACTTCCTTTTGGAATGAGCAACATTTGCATCTCCTTCAATCGATCTCTTTTTCTTTTTCATGACAGACTGGTAAGTCTATAGCTAATTAAGGAGTCTAGTCAGGTTCTATTGGATCTTGTTCATCATCGCATTGCTGCGAAATTGTAGAAAACTCTTCAGAAGAGATTCCGTGATGAATGGAACCTCACTGCGCTCGTCTATAACCACTCCATTTTCCTCTGCCACATTAAACTGGACCATCATGTCCAGGATATGTTCCCGAACAAATGTGCCCTTTTTTCATGTGATAGTTATAAATGTATTTGAGGGTATCATGTGGAGCTGATAGGACGATTTTCCAAACATCTACTAGAGAGATTCCATAACCTCCCTCGCAATTTTCATAACCTCATGCTTCTTGAACAAAACTTCATATAAGCTCGCCAAGATGTAGATGCAGGTCTTTATTACCAGTCATAAGCATCCTTCGCAGCCTGGGATGCATTATGAGCAGGGCCCGAAGGACAATCCTCTGATAAGGTGAATTGTAGATCGTCAACAACAAGAATTGTATTCAAGTTGGACTTCCACGTAGAGTAATTATCACCTGTAAGTTTTTCATTTTTAAGTAGTACAATAATTGAGGAAGACATTATTGAAAATAAAATAAAAAAACAAACATTAATTGTATTAGTTATCTTTGCCTTAACCCATCACACAAGCAAACAATTGTAAACTATCCAATCAATTTAGTAAAAACAAGCAATCATAGAACCATAATAAACTATCTATTTAGTTTTTACAACAATGCTTCAGGGGTTTAGAGCAACAGTCACCGAAGGGTGATCAGCCACTCCTTCTTTGAAATGAGACAGCTGTAATATCAGAATAACTCATATTTCTATAAACATTAGCCACCATTGTTCGATCAAGGATTCATTAACTTTTAACTCATCCTCGTCAATGTAACCCTCCCACTTTCAGATTCCAGAGTTACGCATCAACAGGCTTTTGGTAGGAAAGACAACTATTGGTAATTAACCTGAGTGACCCTATCTTTTTCAGGAGTTCACTGTGTTCAGAATCCTATGATCAAACTCTCTGAAGAGATGGTTGCATCAGGACAACACGCAGGTAGATCATGGGAATCGCACAGTATGACCTAGGGATGGAGACCGAAGGATATGTTAACACACGTCCCGCTCCTACTTACTAAAGTCACTTTCCCCATTCACCTTGTTATTGACCCATGCAAACACTTTCCGAAGGGAGGCCACGTCCAAGACGACACAAAACCGTAGCTGGATCTCACATTGTGAACATACAGGGACATAAGAGCAAACTTGATAAAATATCTCGTTTTGTACTTTTTCTCCCACTAAAGTGTCCTACCGTATTTTAGGGTTATTTAGCTTAGATAAATTAGTCAATTTATCTAAGTTTATGCCTATTATAACTCTTATAAAAAGGTCTTCACACTATTTTTTAGGTGAATTAAACTATTTTAATTAACTTAGTGACATTGCATGTTAACATTAAACTATGAATAATTCAACTCAAGTTCCTAGTCAGTTCCCAGGTAGGAGGTGTTTTGTGAACCGTCAACTTAAATACCTCCACTCTAGACAGAACTAATAGAGTTTCCTTATAATCATAGTAATGTTTTTCCTACCTAGTCTATTAAAACTATTTAAAAACTAAGTAAGAAATAATTCTAATCCTATAAGAATTAAAATGATATTACATCTAATTAATTTTATATAATTTAAAATTAATTAATTTATCCTATGATCTTATATTTTCATGTAATTTTTTATTACAGATTGACGGTTTCTAATCATTATTTTTAAAAAAAACTATTTTCAAATTTTAATGATTAGTCTATCATGCTCCCTATGATTTAATTTAATTAACAATCATATTCTAATTAATTAAATAATTAAATCATAAAAAATGTATTGCATGAATATAATATAACAATATATTATTACTATGGATGTGTCATACTCAATGCATTCTGATTTTCATATTTAATTAACATAACTCCTTATACTAATCTAAACATAAAAATCATACAAGCATGCTCTACACATTGCATTAAATATAACTGTTTATATTTAAACTATGTAATTACAATGTTTCATGCTTTATTTATTTCATCAAATTAACATAACCATTATATTAAGTAAATCACTAAATTAAATAATCATGCATTATCACATACATTATAACTATTATAATATATAAAAATGTATGAGCATACTTAACCTAAGGTGGTATTATATTTAAATGTGCATTTAAAAATTATATGAATTGCTTAATTGGCCCTAGAATAAAATTAAAGAATAAAATTACATTAATTTTACAGACTTTATCCTAGAAAAACTTCCGCCACTCTAAAATATCTTTTTGTGTTTACAACCTCTATACATTTGTTTTCTACCATTTTTGGGCAAAAATGGTCTCGAATTTCACGAATCTTTATTAGTAGGAGACTTAAAGCAGACCCAAACTTAGAGAAACTTAACTTACAACTTAAATGTCCAAGACGCACTTACATGAATGTATAAAGAAAAAAATTGTAAATTTCAAAGTCAATTAACCAAATTAGTTCACACCAAAATCCAACATAATGCAAATCTCACCTTAAATAAATAAGAAAATTTTAATTCGTTAATTAAATTCTGATATGGCTGAATTTTGTATCATTTTCAAAATTTAATAACAAATTAATAAAGGAAATAAAATCTAGAAACCTATACTTTTGATTGCCTCAACTTTTTGGATGTTGATTCCTCTCCTGCAAAACAAGTGAACACCAACAAAAACATCTTATCGATAAGATTTCACCAAAAGTTAGAGAGATCAAAAACTAATTTTGTGACACTCTCATATAACTTCATGTTGGGAGTTTGTTATAACTAATTTATTTTAAATCATTATTTATTTAATTAATAAATTAAATCAAATTTAATTTATTTAATTAAATAAACATAAATTTATTTAATTTAAAAAAATTAAACCAAAATTTATTTTATTAAAATAAATAAAATAATTATTGATTAGTCAAATTAATTAATAATAATTAAATATCCCACGTTTAATTAAATGTATAATTCTAATACATCCCTATCTCATAATCTATAGTTTTAATTCAATAAATTTAGTTTAATTTAATTTAATTAAATAATTAATTTATCATTAAATTAATATCACATATTTAATTTTGAATCACGGTCAATTATTTTCTCTCATATTACCTATAGTTTTAATGTGGGTCTAATGTGCATTAATTTTAACATATAGTTTTAATATGAATTCTATTCCTATTAAATTTAATATTTAAACTCCTCCAAATATTTAGTTATTTAATTCTCCCATTAAATCAATTTTTGAATCAAATTCAAAATAAATTTATATTATAAAGTTTAATTAAAATGCAAACTTTGTACTATAATGTATCACCATGCATTATATTCTATCTCTTAGTAAATTTGAACATTTCAAATTACTTTAATTACCTCAATAGCCTTTATGAGCTATCGGTGGGACCTAATGAACCTATAGATCAGAAACTCCAACGATATGAGATTAATTGGCTGAACTCATTATCCAAGTTAATCAATATTTGTTAACTGTGGGTACACTCCATTATAGACTCACAGTTGCATTCATCTCACACAGATATATTTTTTTATCTACGAATATTGATCAATAATAGCAAGTTAGTCTTTCACGAGTGTTCATAACACCAGCTGACTCAAATTACCGTTTTACCCCTGGGTTACCTCTACATCCTTAAGTACCAATACTCTTCTTATGAACATCCTGTTTGAGGTCCAACCATCAAACAGAAACCCTCTCGAGTCAATGAAAGGTAGGGCCTTTTGTTCAAGTCCTAGAGACACCACTTGAGGGAACACTCATCTACTTATGCTAAAGTCAGGAATGAGTGAATTCCATATCGTGAAATTATGTTCCCAGCTCCCCACTTGGTCTTGTCCTCAAAATAGTAGGCTTATTGAGTCAACAAATTGGCCGTTCTCACTCATACAAATCAAAGAACAATTCTTCATGAATAGGTGTCCATAACTCACTTAGAATTAAGACTAAGCTGTCTAGGTCAACCTTAGAAACCTGACTAATCAACGGAGTTACATATAAAAGTTAATTTTTCGTGGCCAGATCATATGCAAACTTATTGCATAGAATACCCCCACTCGCATATCCCCTACACGACCGTATTGGATCATTGTATTTGTATCAAATACAAAGTGGGTCATATCCATAGTATTACCAAGATAATGTATCCAACCTTATCCACATACTATAAACTTTTTAAGTTGTATCTTGGATGTTGATCCTCATATGTCTCTATATACAGTTCAAGACTCATACAATAGTCTAGGATGTTAGTTTATTGGATTAGGATTATTTAGGCAAGATAAATACAAGATAAACAATAACTATTTATTATAATAAACATTAATAACACTTTATTAATGATCGGTCAAATGTCACATTTACTATCTATGAGTTTTAGGATATAAAACCCAACAGATTTGATATTTTATTTAGAAACAACCTAAGTTCGTTGGAGATGATGAAAACTTATATTTAGGGAGAGCCTAGATATGATGAATATGAGGAGAACTCTCACTTAGGGGGAGCCTAAGTATGTATTGAGGGGATCTCCGACAAAGTTTGAAGAAGTATTATTGTGGAAGTGAGGATGCTCAAACATAGAGGGAGCCTAAATTGAAATTGAAGAGAAAGCTATATGTGACTCACTGAAGAGGAAGTCTATCAGTATGTACTTTCACTGTAGTTGTAAAACTCTTTATAGTAAAGTTTCGTTTCACTAGGCACATTGTCCCCTAGACGTAGGTGTTTTTGCACCGAACTGGGTGATCGATCTCCGTGTCGTTATTTTTCTATTTGCTTTCATGTTGCCCACTTGTCATACATATTGTTTGACATCGTATTATGTATTAGATCCACCTAATTTTTAATTCCTAACCAAAATTTGACATCATTCAAATGTTTTCATAAAAAGTATGAATAACATGAGTAAAAGAATGGTAAGAAAACAAGTATAATTTTTTAAATAAAAATAGATATGAATAATTATCTAATGAAGCCTAGATAGTTGTCAAATTGAGCTCAAATTACAATTTAGTTTATGTAACTAAACTGATAGTTTTTTAAATTTTAATTGTTGCAAGGTATCTAAATTAGTATTTCTAACTTTAGTTTTCATTTTTGAGTCTCTTCGATAAATTTTAATATTGACGTAACTATTAGATATAAAATTATTTTGTAATCTAATAAATCATTATCTTTTAAAATTTCAATTTTGAGTATAATTGAATATGTCAATGATTTATTTGAAAAAAAAAATTAAGATTTCAATTATTTATTAACTACAAATTTGAGAGTTGCAAAACTATTAGACATTAATCTACAAATTTAAAGTCTAAATAGATAAGAAAGATGAGACATCTTTCTAATATTTAATAATCTATTATATGTCAATTTAAAAGTTCAACCGTTATCTATGGAATAATTTAAAACCATCAATTAACATAAAAATTTAATGGTGGACAACTTGATGACCAAACCACATTTCATAATCTCCCTTCTCACGAACGAATGACATTTTTTTTTTTTTTAATTTTATAACAATCCACTTTCAAATAAAAATAGTTAAATTCCAATTGTTGTGATGTGAGAAATAAAAGGGACATAAATGAAAAAGTAAATAAATAAATAAACTAAACTAAAAGCATATGATTATGTTTATTTATTTACCCATTGCCACGTGTGATGTAATAAGATATAAGGGTAGTTCTTCATTTCTCCACGTAATTTATTTTAATTCTTTATTTGGTTTTGATTAGAAAGAAAAAAAAAATTGATATCGTCTTGCTTTTGGTGTAAAGTTTCGACTGCTTCTTTTTGTTTAATTCGGCTCCAATGTGGTGTTAGATGGTGAGTGGTACATTTTTATTTATTTATTTGTAGGAAAGAAGAGTAGTAGTTGAGTGTTCATTAAATAAATTAATAAGGTGAGTGATGAAAAGAAATAATATCTTCACAATGTATAAAAATATAATAATAATAATATCTTCACAAATATTTTAAGAACTTTCAGTTTTCCATGGCTTGGAATTCTTGTTATTCGAGATGATTTAGGTCATTTGATTGCATTGTATGCTATTCATTTGAAGATTGATCGTTAGAATTCTGGTTTGTTAGAGATTTATTAATTGTTTCTATATAAATGACGTCTTAAATATATGTCTCAAACATGTCTACTTATTGCATAATGTTTTATTTTCCTAATTTGGAATTTATATACATAATATTTTTATCTTTTAATTCTGAAAATCTCTACAAAAATATATTGGTCAATATTTTTCTTTTTATGATGCATCTTATCTTTTTTCTTTAAAAAATGAAATATTTTCTAGACATTTTTTCCTTAATTGGCCACAATCTTTTTAAGGCAAATTCTGATATTCTTCGAGGATTACTGCTGATAACTTGTAAAAATACAAGTCATTATATCTCTTTTATTTAAAATAATAAGGCAAAGGCACGCAACTTCGATAAATTTTGCCAATAAATTTATACAAAAAGCAAACTTAAATTCCAGACTAATCTCGCTACTTTTGTGTAGTATACCCTTCTGAAGTCTGATGATCGCATGATCACATGCCCATTAATGCATTCAAAGCAAGATGTGGCCTGAGAAGAAAATGAAGATGATCGCATAAGCTGCAAGCGATGAGGCATGACATGGGCGATGAGTGTCACATCACAAGTTGCGTTGATGGCCGACAGGAAAGCTATGTTGAAGATTCAATGAATCACTGACATATTGCAGTCGGCGCGATAGGATATGGAATTTAATGCGCCCCATCAATGCAATCATGAGCCTAAGAAAAGCAGTGATTGTAAACGCCTATAAATACCCATGCAAATGTCATGCAGAAAGGGATTTAGTTGTTAGTCGTTAGTTGTTAGTTAGAATTCTAAGTTCGAAGTCTTATTATACTAGGGGATATATTGTGGGAGACAAAAAAAACACCCTGATAAGGGATTCTGCTTAAGACCCCTATCATTCTTCCATAAAAACTCCTTGGTGAGAGCCTAGGACTCTAGAAAAAGAGAAGACAATTTTGTTAAATTATCTAAAGAAGCAGCTGTAAAACAAGCCGGAGAAAGCAAGACATTGCAAACCACGATTTGACTCTCTAACCCTTTCTCTTTTTGTGTATTTGTATTGTATTTCTTGTATTGACAAATTCAGAATTGCAGTATGAATACATGTTTATTATACATCTTGTCTATCATTTTCACCAATATCATGCATAACTAAATCGCTTAATGAGTTAGGAAGATTGTAGCAACACGACTAAATAACTGGAAGAATCATGTGATCGACTTGTTTTATGCATGCTTATATTTGTTGGTTGAATCAATTGAGAAATTGTTCTAAGTAAAGCTAATCTAAGTTTGAGAGAATTTAGATTAAAACCTCATAAAACAAGAGAGAATGTTCCTCAGAAATAAATACATTCTCTGCATATTACACCTATCGCATGTATCTTAGAGATAAGATAATGTGGCTAAAGACACTGAGAAGTGTTGGTCGTAACATTGAGTGTATAACTTGATCGCATATTTTATTTGGTTGTTTAGAAAATGTAAGTAAAAGTTCTTCTCAACCCTCCTATTGTATAACTGTTATCAACTAACAGTTCTTCACTCTAGACATAATCCCCATCGCATATTTAGGTTTAAGTTTACTTATTCAATCACTCCTTTGAACATTTTTAACTCACTGCTAAGATCATATTTTTATTTCCATCGCATACTTACGAGCAATCCCTGGATTCGACCTTGGATTCACCAGGAACTTTTGTCAGATTTACACTTGGGTTTAACTAAAGAAAACTAAGCGTTAAATCTTATTAGCACTATTATTTCATCGCACGAACAGAACCATCAAGTTTTTGGCGTTGTTGTCGGGGATTGTGGTAACTAAGTGTGCTAAAGCTATTTTTATTGATCTTTGCAGACCTCAACCTTCTGGAGTATTGTACCTTGACTGCGGAAAGGTGCAAACGCTATATGAGCGAAGGAATTACTCCCGAGCTTATATACGACCCAGAAATAGAGAGAACTTTTTACAGAAGACAGAGAGACAACCGAAGAAGAAGACAAAACAAAGCTTGTAGAATGGCCGAACAACAGAACCACCTTGAGGAACTACGAGAAGAAAATAATCACAATGAAGTAATCATCAACCTGATTTTTTTGGAAAATGATCGCAATAGACCCATCAGGGACTATGCATCACCCAACTTGTATGATTTCTCTCTAGGAATCATTCAACCAACCTTGGATGGAATAAGATTTGAAATGAAGCCCGTGATGCTTCAAATGATTCAAGTGGTCGGGAAATTTGGGGGAAGATGTAGTGAATATCCCCACACTCACCTGAGGAGTTTTATCGAAATCTGCAACACCTTTGTATTTCTAAACATCACACCGGAGGTAGTACGACTTACATTATTTTCATTTTCATTATGCGACGAAGCTAGAAAATGGGTGTACTCACTTGAACCAGGGGAGATAACTTCATAGGAACAAGTGGTAGAGAAGTTTATGAAAAAGTACTTCCCACCAATGAAGAATGTGAGGAGGAGAAGGTTAATCACAAACTTTCAGTAGAAAGAATCAGAAACGCTCAGCGATGCGTGAGCAAGATTCAAAAAACTAGTTAGGGATTGTCTGTATAATGGTCTCCCTTACTGTCTCCAGATGGAAATCTTTTATTATGGCTTGAACTTAGGATCACAAACCACTGTGAATGTTGCGATGATAGGTGGACTTTTAGACAAAAAGAACATTGAGGCCAAGAAAATATTGGACTGGATCTCAAAAAATCACGAAGACTGGCAGGAAAATGAATATGGGTCCAGAATCAACAGTACCCAGAACAACGATGCTATCGTATCTCTGCAGACACAAGTTAAGGCGATGACAAACTTGTTGCAAGCAATGAGCATCACAAAGACCAGTGTAAAAGGTGGGCAAGTGAATGCGATTGCCCAAATGAACAACGGAAATTGTGTCATTTGTGAAGAACCTCACTCTTTTGAGGAATGCCGGCGCAATCCTCAATCTGTATACTTTATTAAAAACAATCCTTTCTCCAACACATACAATCCTAGCTGGAGAAATCATTTGAATTTCTCTTAGGGTGGTAATCAGCAACAAACACAAGTCAATACTCACAATACCTATAGAGATGGACCACCAGGATTTCAACAAAGACCAAATGGATTTCAGCAGGTAACCAATACATCTCAGTCATCCTCATCCTCTTCCTTGGAAAATTTATTGAAAGAATACATTCAGAACAATGAATCTTTTCTTCAAAATCAAGCAACATCCATTTGTAATCTTAAAGTACAAATGGGCCAGATTGTAGGAAAGTTGAAGAACAAGCAGCAAGGAGCACTTCCCAGCACCACTGAAATTCCTCACCATATAAGAGACAAAGGTAAAGAATAATGTCAGGCGGTGACACTAAGAACTGGACGCATGACAACCAAGGTAAAGAGAAAATTAGCTAAATATAGAGGAAGAAAAAGGATTGAACAAAACTTCTCTAGAACAACCTCCAGCCCTGGAGCTGAAGGTGTTACCAGCTCATCTGAAGTATGCTTTTTTGGGGCAAAATGAAACCTTGCCAGTCATTATATCATCCACCTGACCAAAGAAAGAAAAGCAATCCTTCTTGAGGTGTTGAAGAAGTACATCAAAGTATTAGGGTGGACCCTTGCTGATATTAAGGGAATAAGTCCATTCTATTGCATGCACACAAAATCAGATTAGAAGAGGGACAGAAGGGCTTTGTCGAAGCTCAACGCAAGTTGAACCCTACGGTGAAAGAAATGGTAAAGAAGGAAATCATCAAATGGATGGACGTTGGAATTATCTACCCCATCTCAAATAGCACATGGGTCAGCCCAGTGCAATGCGTGCTAAAGGAAGGGGGAATGACAGTCGTTCTCAATGAAAACAATGAACTAATACCAACGCGTACAATTACCGTTTGGAGAATTTGTATGGACTATCGGAAACTCAATCGCGACAAAGAAAGATCACTTCCCCTTACCTTTCATTAATCAAATACTAGATAGACTGGCAGGGATGACTATTTTTTGTTTTTTGAATGGCTACGTGGGGTACAACCAGATTATGATCGCACCAGAAGATCAGGAAAAGACAACGTTCACATGCCCATATGGGATGTTTGCTTTTTGTCGCATGCCATTTAGATTGTGCAATACACCTAGCACATTACAAAGGGGCATGATTGATAGCCATCTTCTCAGATTATCTCAAAGATTCCGTTGAGATATTTATGGACAACTTCTCAGTATATGGGAAGACATACGAAGTATGCAAGGAGAACTTGGAGAAAATCTTGAAAAGGTTTGAAGACACGAATTTTGGTTTTGAATTGGAAAAAATGCCATTTTATGGTGAACGAAGGAATAGTTCTTGGCCACAAGGTTTCTATAGCATGCTCGTAAGATTTTAACATTTAAACTAGAGAATAGCATATAAGACTTTCAAGTAGAGTACCTCCCAATTCCTAGATTGCAAATTTGAATGACTATGTTAACCCTTTCGGCCCAGACAATCTCCTGCTAATCTGAACCTCGATTAAGGTGTTGGATTCCTGTGCTGACCCACTTTAGGCCTAGGCAATCCCATCCAACCTATATGGTGCTTGAAGGAAATATTATACAAGAGTACCTCTGAGCGAAAGCGGATCATTTCAAACTCATTGTGACATACCACATTTACAATCAAACAGAAAAGATATGCATTACAAAACTAATTATAGGAATGCTTGGAAACTTAAACAACAAGAGAATAAAAAATGTACCAGTTGAAGAACTCTTCTTCACTAAAAACTCGTTCTCGTCCAACAGACTGCTCCTCTCGCTCTATTTGGAACGTCCAAGTAATCGTCCACCAAATCACCCGTCGTCTACCCACGAACAGACTCCACACAAACATCGTAGCAACGTAGAAGACACCACTACTTAGAACCCTCGGTATTCTTGATGTGAGAATCCATGAGGTGTAGGCTCTATTGGATTTGGCAGTGGGAAGAAGGAAAAGAAGATCGTATACCACGACCAAGCAATTGGGAGAAGGCTGATGTCTATCGTATAAATGATGCTTGATTGTTTAGGAAGCAATACATGATCGTTTAGTAAATAAGCCGCGATTATATAGACGATCATTTAGTAAATGCTCGGGCGCACGATCGTGTAGGAAAAAGCTAGACGATCATTTACCAAATCATATGTGATTGTTTAGAAAGAGGCGCATGTGTATACGATCGTGTAGAAACGTTGAGCTATCGTGTAGGCTCTCGGTTTGCTATGCGATAGGCAGTATACAACTCGTGAGCGAATTCTCTGTTCTCTTGCAAAATGAAAACGATTTTCATTTTATTCTTTAGTTACGAAAACTGCAAGTAACCTCCCACTATCACACGGTTACAGAGAAAACGCCGACACAATTATCCTATTATAGTCCAATTAAAAATAATAAATATAATCATATTATATTCATTAACCTATGGTCTAATATCACATCATATGCAATACATTAAACATATTCTTTTCTTCTCCACTAGATATAAATCATATTTATATCATTTTCCTCCAAATAATGTATCTCATAAATAATGTCAATCATATCATATATAATTGACCCGTTTAATCATATCATATATAATCGAACTACCTCTTATTAATTTGAGCATTTCAAACTAACCCAAAAGCTGATTCTTAACTTGAATCCATTGAGCTACCAATGGAACCTTATAGACCTATGGCTCGAAGCTCCAACAGTACGTGAATAGCTGACTAAACTCTTTAGCCACGAGATCCACCAGTCAAGCATTCCACTAAATACTGACAGCTGCACTCTTCTCACCACAGATATATTTATGTGTCCATTGGATATAACCAATCAACAGTACGATAACCCTTCACAAATGCTCATGAGTACAACTGGACCAATTTACCATTTTACCCCTATAGTTACATCTAAGCCAAATTCTTAGATGGAAAATATTTGGCTCATGACTATAAGGTAATTGTAATGGCTAGTACTTATGATAAGATACTAGCCTAATGCGTACAAGTGATGCTGCATGCAAAATAACATGTCCCCATACAGATGAAGAAAGTTGCTCTCATAAGTAATGGTCTTGCAATTAATTGAAAATATTTTATAAATGATTTTGCTAAACATTTTGTGTATGAACATGAACTACAAGATGTTAAACACTTATCCTAATTGACATACAATAATTATCAAACGTTTGGGATGTAAATTCACTACCATTATCAAGACGAATGGTCTTAATTGTATAATCAGAAAATTGTGCTCTTAACTTAATTATTTGAGCAAGTAATTATGCAGATACAAAATCTCGACTTGATAATAAGCACACGTGTGACCATCTACTGGATGCATCTATTAATAACATAAAATATCTAAATAGTTTATTTAGTGGGTTAATAGGTTCACATAAATCACCATGAATTCGTTCTAAAAATGCAGGTGATTCAGTTTCCACATTAGCTTGTGGTGTTCTAATTATTAATTTTCCTTGAGAAATAATTCATTAGATTGAAGAATCTTTTGGCTCTTCAATGGGAATCCACTTGAATTCTCAATAATTTTTCTCATCATTATAGACCCTAATGACCCAATCTATCATGCCAAATAGCAAATATATATGGATTCATGAACTTTAGGTTCATTGTTGCATATGTTTCAATTACTCGTATATGAGTATAATGCAATCTAGAAGATAAAGCAGACAAATTTTCTAATATACATTTTTCATTTGAGACAGTAGAGATAATATATAGATATTCCACATTATTCTTATTATCAGTCTCAATATGATAACCATTGCAACGTATATCTTTAAAACTTAGAAGATTTCTCTTTGATTGAATAAAGAACAATACACTGTCAATTGTAAATTTTGTTCCTCTAGGCAAAATAATATTTTCTTTTCCAAAACCTTCGATCAAGTTTGTAGAATTTGATATTGTATTTACTTTTGCTTTCAACATTGTCAATTTGGAGAAATCTTTTTTATTTGTAAATATTATGTGTGTAGTTGCACTGTCCTAGATCTTTTTTGCTCATTTTTTAATCATCCAACATATGAAAATGATTCATATTTCTTCATTAAAAGAAAACGATTATAATAAGAAAAACAACACTTAAAATATACAAAAGTTACCAAAGAAAATATGAAGATAGATAAAAGAAAACAACAACATTATATCTAGATATTCTCAAAGTCAAAAGAAATAGTTGAAGTTCCATCAACTGTGTCAATCTTCTCTTCGGGAGATTCAAAGAAGTTTGCCACATCCACATTTGTCCTATAGGATGGGTCAAATATGTCATTGTCTTGGTATACAAATTTTGCTTCCACATTTTTCTCATTTTCCTTCAAGGAGGCTTGATAAGGTCATCTAAGTGTTTTAATGTATGGCAGATACGTGACCAATGGTCAATCATTCCGCATCGGAAGTATTTATTTTCAACGCTCTTTGAACTCTTATCTTGTAGAGCTTTTCCTTTGTAATCATCATTTTGTGTGGTTCTTTTGAAATTTGAATGATCAGAACAACCACCACGAAATAATAATCATTTCTTCCTCTACCTCAACCACGATTATTAACATTCACAGCATTCACTTTAGGAAATGGTGTTGTTCTAGTTGGTTGAGATTCGTGATTCTTCAACAATAACTCGTTATTTTGTTCAACCACAAGAAGACATGAAATTAATTCAGAATATTGTTTAAAACCTTTATCTCGATATTGCTATTGTAGAAGCATATTCGAGACATGAAATGTAGAAAAATGTCTTCTCTAACATATCAGCATTAGTAATTTTCTCTCTGCATAACAATAATTTTCAACTCATTTAAAATAATGCGGAATTGTAATCACTTATTGATTTAAAATCTTGTAGGCTTAAATGCATCCACTCATAACGATCTTTGGGAAGAATAATTGTTTTTTGATGATCATACATTTCTTTCAAATTTTTCTGCAAGATATAGGGATCTTTTATTATAAGATACTTCATTTTGAATCCTTCGTGGACATGGTGACGAAGAAAAACCATAGTTTTTGCTTTGTCTTGACTAGATGCCGCATTTCTTGAATTGTTTCTCCCAAGTTCATAGCATCCAAGTGAATTTCGACATCGAGCACCCATGACAAATAATTATTGTCATTAATGTCAATGGATGCAAATTCTAATTTTGTAAGATTTGTCGGACAACACTATCACAGAATATTGTATTTATATTAGAAATTTAATATGTAATAAATATGCAAAATAAAATTTAATTTATAATTATAATAAAGAGTAAAAAAACCGACATACCTTTAGGACCTACCTTCAGCGATGGAAGCAATAGAAGTGCAATAGAAGTTTGTGCTGATAATGTACTGTGAAATTGAGGAGCACAATGGAGCATATCAGATATAGAGAAAATATAATATAATAATATATATTTAAATATAATAAATAAATACATATGATATCATATAATAATAAACTAAAATTATAAAATACTAAAACTATCAAAATTGGGCAATATGAAAATTAAAGTGGAATTTTGAAGTAGATTAACCCACTAATGTGTATGATTTTAATAGGCAAAATGACAAGTAGGATGTAGTTTTATATGGACGCCAAGCATGAAGTTAAAAAGCACATGGACAACATGAAGATTGACACATGACTTTTAGGATACTAAATAATGAGCAACTATTTATTATTATAATATTTATAATGCATATTTATTAATCTTTGTCAATAATACTTTGCATTAGTTAAATGTATCGGGTATTTTAAAGTGATAAAAAATAATTGAACAAGAGTAAAAATAAATAAATAAATGGGCATCAAATTGTTTTTAGTATAGTACAATAACAAAACCTATGAACATAAATTGAAAGAAAAAAATTGAGAGGGAATTGCAGAGATATATATTGTTTTCGGAAAAGACAAAGATGTAAAGTTGATTGATGTATAGTATCAAAATTGCCTAAAATATGGGGTGTGATTGAACCTGAATCTGAATGTTGCAATTCTCAATACTGGGCCACTGAAATGGCAAAATCTCAACTGGGCCACCAGCAGTTCATAAGACAATAGCCGCCATTCATTTGCAACAATATTGAAGGGTTTTTTTGGACTAATGGACAAAACTTAAAAAGGGACTTTTTAAAACGTGGCCACCAAACTTTTTCTTTGAATAAATGGTCAAAAGATTTTTTTTAACAGAATTGATCAAATATAAAATATACCCGTAACAAAATATCTAACTAAAACACTAGCAAATTGAAAATTCAAATAAAAACAAACAAATATCTGGTGATTTATTCTAGTGAACCAACATATGAAAACATAACTCCTGAAAACAAGCACAAATGGTTATTAACAACAAATTAACAAATATCACCTAAAGTAAAATTCGTGAATACTTAAAAGTTTGAAAGTTGTGTCAAAAGAAGTATATATCTAATTTGGGATACAAAAATATTGTGTGTTTGGATTTTGTCTTATGTTCCCAATTCTTTTACTTCATATTCATAGCATTTCACGTATATCTTCTAATAAAAAATGCTAGATTTTTCTTTGTAGTTTTGTCATATAAATACCTTGTATTAAAACTAGTTAAAACTTTCATTAGTCTTCTTGCAACACAAAGTACCTAAGACAATTTAAATCTTATACCTTGTAACAACTAAAATACCTTTTAACCGCTAAAAAATAACTAAAGTGAGTCATACTATGATATGTAAATACTTTGTATTCAAAATACAGAATTAGAAGTCTTCTTAAAATCTACAATGATAATAAAAATAATCTAATCCATTTTTCTAAAAATTTATTAAGATGTAAGATGTAACATCCAGATATAGTGTACTTGGATGAATAAACCATGATTATAGGACATAACCCAAAACAACAATTAAATCAACTTAAAATCAAATCAATAATGACATTTAATACCTGCAAAAACCAACACATCTCCTCACACAAACCTTCCATATTCCAACGTTAAATTCTTCAATACAAAACTCTTCCATCTTTAACACAAACCCCCATACTCCCATACTCCCAATCTTTCATCTCCAACCTTCCAATTTCCATAACCAACGAAAACCCTCCCACCAGCCACCTTTCGTCTTCAGTCTTCCAATATCCCATTCAGTCCTCTGAAACACCTCCATATCGTAGATCATTTACAACTCATAACCAATGTTATAAAAAAACAGACGATTGACGATGATATATATCGAAATTAATGAAAAATGAGTCGAATCGTGGATTTAAATCGCAAATTTCATCTATTGGACAAATTAGGATATTGTTCTAAATTGGAAAGTTTCGATTCATTGATTAAAAAAAACTATTTTTTGAGTTGTAGCGCATCAGAGAAGAAGCTCATAGAAGAAGCCTTATTGTTGGAGAAGAAGCTTGAAGAGAATATTTGAGAGTTGAGTTGAATAGTTGATAATTGAGAAAAGAAGAAGGTTGGTTCTTGTTGTTTTTCCATTTAATCGAGTAAAGAAATGATTTTGAATAAAAGAGGGAAGATAAAGAGTCTGGTTCTTAAAATTGAAAGCAAATTGAAAGAAGAAAGATATATGATCCTAGATTTGCTAAAATCGTGAGAAGATATAATTACTTGATGGAAGCCTTGTGAGGTAGGAATAAAAATTAAATGCAGAGATGAGTCTCTACACATAACAATTTGGTCATAAATCATAAAATTAAAAAACCGGCCATATTTTCAATTGGATATCCTATTTTAGTCATCCTACACAATTTCTCAATATTCAATAGCAAAATTATAATTGCAATGGATAGCTCTTTTAGAGTTAATAGTTAAGTGTATAGTAATATTTTTAAAAAGGTTACAAATATAACAAAATTTATTAGTGAAAGATTGTATCACTGATAGACTCCATCAACAATAAAGTCTATTTTGATAGATTTTGAGAGTTAGATTTAAATTTTGCTATATTTGTAATTTCATTGCATTGTGCTATACCTAGTAATTTCTTGGGTCTAATTGCTATATTTGCAACTGTCCTTTTCATTTAACTTTAGACCAATTTGGTAAGCATTTGGTTTTTAAAAATAAGTCTATTTTCTCTTACTTTCTTACAATTATTTCATATCTCTTGAGTAATAAAGTTGATCTCTAAGTCAAATTTCAAAAATAAAAACATGTTTTTGATATATATATATATATATATATATATATATATATATAATCTTAGTTTTCAAAACTTAAATTAGTTTTTTAAAATATTGGTAGAAAGTATATAACAAAGTATGAAATTTAGAGGTGGAAGAGATGTTAATAGGTTTAATTTTCAAAAATAAAAAGTTGAATGACTATCAAAAGGACCTTTATATTTTAGATTTTATTTATTAAAGAAAATATCATAAGAAGTTGAGCTATGTTTGCGAAGTAGGTTTTGAGTTTTGTTAAGTTTTAAGACCTATTTGGATTGACTAAAGAAAAAAATTGTTTTTCAATGGAGCTATTATTATTTAAATTCTTTTGATAAGAATTGTTTAAAATATACTTTGAAAGTGTTTCAAAAGCTATTTTGAGTCATTGGTAAAAATAAAATACTTGAAAAATTAAACCAAACATACCCTTAATTTATTTTACTCTACAATTTTGGTGGTTGGACAATTTATAGAATTTTAATATCTAAGTAGATATCTAACCAACATCGAAGTTGGTTGGAACTTTTGAACTTTTACTATTAAGCCAAAACTTGGTAGCTTCGGGTATATATTTGGAGTGAAATCTATTATAAATATTATGATAATAGATGCTCATTAGATGTTCATGCTTACTGTTTATTGATCATGTACCATCCTCTCATTTCCCAAAAGTTGTCTATATGTCTCAACATTATATGTTATTAGTGTCCATGTAGTATACTCTTACTTACCAAATTGCTTATAAACAGTGGCATTTGGTGGGTTTTGGAATATAGACACACACATTGGACAAAATCCAAAAAGATCAGAGAAAGTTGAGAAATCCATACTTTTTATTTTATTTACTTTTATTATTTATTTATTTCATATATTTATATATTAGGTTTAATTTATTTTAATATTTATTTATTTTATTATTATATTATATTATATTTATTTTAATATTATATTTTATTGGTATCTGTGTTTCTGTTGTGCTCCTCAAGTTTACAATACATTATCAGCACAAGCTCCTATTGTTTTGCCTACTAAAAGTAGGTCCTAAAGGTATGACGATTTTTTCCTCTTCATTATAATTAATAAATTAAATTTCATTTTATGTATTTGATCTATATTAAATTTCTAATATAAATATGATATTTTGTAATAGTGTTACTATGGAAAATATTATAAAATTAGAATTTGTAGTATTTGATAGTAATAATTATTTGTCATTAGTGCTTGATGCCAAAATACACCTGGATGTCATAAAAATATGATCATCATAAAAAAAAAAAATTCTTCCTAAAGCTTGTCGTAAATGGATGCACTTGAGGCTCCAAAATTTTAAATCAATATGTTGGAGAAGACATTTTTCTACATTTTGGATACGCTTTTGTAGTAGCAATATCGAGAGAAATATTTTAAAAGTATTCTACACTCATCTGATGTGTTCTCGTGACTTAATGAAATAACGAGTTATTGATTGAAAAAAAAAATCTTAGCCAACTAGAGCAACAACATTCCCTAGAGTGAATGTTGTAAGTTTTAATAATCGTGGATGGAAAATCATGAATCTCAATCAACTGGAATAACAACATTTCCTGAAGTGAATGCTGTGATTTTTAAAAATAATCGTGGTTGAGGTTGTAACGGTCGCAGAGAAAGAAATAATAATAATTTTCTTAGTTGTCGTTCTAATCATTCAAATTCAAAAGAACCACACAAAATGATGATCACAAAGGAAAAACTTCACAAGATAAGAGTTCAAAAAGTGTTGAAAATAAATTCTTCCGATGCGGAATGACTGGGCATTGGTCACATACCTGTCATACGTCAAAACATTTAGTTGATATTTATCAAGCATCCCTGAAAGAAAAAAAAAATGTGGAAGTAAATTTTGCATACCAGGATAATGTCATATTTGACCCATCCCATATGACAAATTTGGATGTGAAGAACTTCTTTAAATGTCATGAAGAGAAAATCGACAGAATTGATGGAAGAACAAGTGTTTCCTTTGACTTTGAAAATATCTTGATTTAATGTTATTTTTTTATTCATCTCCATGTTTTTTCCTCTTAGTAATGTTAACCTTTGTATATTCCAAATGTTGTTGTAATTATTTTCTTTTAATGAAGAAACTTGGATAATTTTCATATGTTGGGTGACTAAAAAATGAGTAAAGAAAATCTATGTCTGGCAGACAGTACAACTACACATACAATACCTATAAGTAGAAAATATTTTTCCAAACTAACAATACTAGAAATAAAAGTCAATAAATATCAGGTTCTGCAAATCTGATGAAGGTTTTGGAAAAGCAAATATTATTTTGCCTAGAGGAACAAAATTTACAATTGACAGTGCATTGTTCTCTAGTCAATCAAAGAGAAATCTACTTAGTTTTAAAGATATATGTGGCAATGGTTATCATATTGAGACCAATAGAAAGAATAATATGGAGTATCTTTATATCATATTTACTGTCTCATATAAAAAACGTATATTGAAACAGTTGCCTGCTTTATCTTCTGGATTATATTATACTCATATACGAGTAATTGAAACATATAGAACAATAAACCTAAAGTTCATGAATCCAAACATATTTACAATTTGGCATTACAAATTAGGTCATCCAGGGTCTAAAATGTTGAGAAGAATTATTGAGAATTTAAATAGACAGCCGTTGAAGGGCCAGAAGATTCTTCAATGAATTATCATGTGATGCTTGCTTTCAAGGCAAATTAATCATTAGACTATCACCAGTCAAAGTAGGGACTGAATCACCTGCACTTTTAGAACAAACTCATTGTGATATATGTGAACCTATTAATCCACCAAGTGGAAAGTGGACTATTTAGATATTTTTGGTATTAATAGATGCATCCAGTAGATGATCATGCGTGTGCTTATTATTAAGAAATATTGCATTTCCAAGATTACTTGCTCAAATAATTAAGTTAAGAGTACAATTTCTTGATTATATAATTAAGACCATTCGTCTTGATAATGCTGGTGAATTAACATTAAAAATTTTTTATACTTATTGTATGTCAATTGGGATAAGTGTTGAACATCTTGTAGCTCATATTCATACACAAAATGGTTTAGTAGAATCATTCATAAAACGTTTGTAATTAATTACAAGACCATTGCTTATGAGAGCTAAGTTTTCTTCATTTGTATGGGGACATGTTATTTTACATGCAGCGTCACTTGTACACATTAGGCCAGTAGCTTATCATAAGTACTCATCATTAGAATTAGTTTATGGCCATGAGCCAAATATTTCCCATCTGAGAATTTTTAGATGTGTAGTATATGTTCCAATTGCTCCACCACAACGTACTAAGATGGGTCCTCGAAGAAGGTTAGGAATATATGTTGGATATGATTCCCCATCAATTATTAAATATCTTGAACTTCTGATAGGTGATGTATTTATTGCATGATTTGCTGATTGTCATTTTAATGAGACAAAATTTTCAACATTAGGGGGAGGAATGAAAAAGTTGAAAAATAAATTACATAAAATGCATCGTTATTATCTCATTAAGATCCCCATACAAATCAATGTGAACCTGAAGTTCAAAAAATAATTCATTTGCAAATATAGCAAACCAATTACTAGATGCATTTATAAATGCTAAGAAAGTGACTAAGTTACATATACCAGTTGTAAATGTTTAGTTAAATGCAGAAAGTTGTCACTAATAAGTCTGGGACATGCTAGAAGCATGATAGATCATTTGGTTCCAAATATAAAAATCTTTGAAAAAAAAATAGTCAATAAATGACTCAGTTAAAAATATGGATCTCTTAGAAGAAATCCTAGATATGAGTACTCATAACGATATTGAAGTAAATAAGAATAATAATGAGATCTCAATAAATTATGGAACCATATAAGTTAATAACATTTTTGCATACAATGTTACTCACGATATTATTTATGAAAGTGAGTATGAACAATAATGACATAGAAAGGATTGACTTATGTGGAAAGAAACAATTCAATATAAAATAAACTCATTTTTTAAATCGTGAGAACTAGTAGTCCAGACATCAAAGAATATCAACATGTGGGATACAAGTGAAATATTTGTAAAACAAATAGAGTGAAGTCACAATATATAAAGCGAGACAAATCCTACAATGATTCTCGTAATAGACTGATATTAATTATGAGAAAACATATTCTCTAATGGTCGATACAATACCATGGGAAATTCAATTCATCTGATTGTGTATGAAAAGTTTAACATACATCTTATGGATGCAATCATACCACATTTATATGAATCACTTAATAATGATATTTATTTATGAAAATTTCTGAAGAATTAAAGGTACCATAATCTTATAATTCAAATATTAGAAAATTATATATATATATATATATCATATAGATTCTTATAAAATATTCCTAACGAATGTGATATAATCATCTTATTCAATATTTGTTGGTATGAGGATACAAAAATAACCCTATTTATCCATATCCTTTTATAAAGAAATCAAAACCTGAGATTTACTATATGCTGATGATTTGAGCAGAAATACTTGAAGAGATTTCAAAGACAATAGAATTTTTTAAAAAAGAAATTGAGTTGATAAATTTTGCCTTGGCTTGCAAATAAAGCATAGAGCAAATGGAATTACATCAATTTATACATTAAAGATCGTTTGTGAATTATGTACATCATTGAATACTCCTATGGTAGTTCATTCACTTGATATGAAAATGATATATCATCTGATCTTAGAAAGATGATGAAGAATGTTAGGTCCTAAAGTGTTGGGATTGGTGTCCTAATTCTCCCAAAGTCTCGTAGTTTGTAAACTGTGCACATTGTTACGAATAAAATAAGAGTTATTTTATTTGGTATTTACTCATATCCAATAAACAAAGCTCCATGGTCATTGTATACAAACTTAAACATGTTTATGAGATATAAAGTGGATCATGCCTCAAGTGATAACCTAAAAAGGTCTGTAGTATAAGGATTAAGGAGAGATACCTGATCCTGGTGACACTACGGATACGACCCATTTTGTAAAGGTTTACAAGTGCTGTGAACTAATACAAATGGTAGATTTTGACCATTCATGTAGAGACATACGAGCAGGGGTGTCCTGCATAAAGAGTTTATATAACACCGAACCACGAGATGAATAGTCTCTTTATATAATGTCGTTGATACTTGAGACTTACATCTCACCTAAACGACCATAGATGGCATGACCTTAATCTTGAGTGTTTTGGGAACTCCTGTCTTTGAGGGCGATCCTTTGATTAGTATAGGTGAGAATGGTCAGATTGCCAACTCAACATGCCTACCTTCTTGGGGATTTGTCTGATTTGGGAGCTGGAAACTCAGTTACACAAGATGAAATTCACTCCTTCCCCGAAATAGAGGTAAGTAGATAGATGGCTTTCTTAAGAGCTAATTCTAAGTCTTGAATATAGTGGCCACAGATCCTCTTTGGAAGAGAGGACTCAGTCATAGTAGGACTATGACTTATGTTCATTAGAGGGATCAGTGGTACTTAAGAAGTTAGATGTAACTACAAGAGCATAACGGTATATTGGCCCAGCTGTACTTACGAGCGATCTGTGAAGGGTTATTGCGCTGTTGATTGGTTAATATGGACACAAAATATATCTATAGTGAGGAGAGTACAGCGGTCGATCTTTAGTGGAGTGCCCGGCAGTTAGCAGATGGTGGATCCTATGACTAAAGAGTTTAGTAAGTTATTCACGTACCATTGGAGCTTCAAGCTACAGGTCCATAAAGTCCCCTTGGTAGCTCAATGGATTCAAGTTGAGAATCAATTCTTGGGGTTGATTTGAAATGTTCAAATTGACAAGAGAAAATTTGATTATATATGATATGATCGGTGTGATGTATGAGATACATCAAGTGGAGGATTAATGTAAATGAGATTTTCATTAAGTACCATAAAATAGAAAAAGAACTATGGTTTATATGTTTCATGAGATGAAATATTAAAACTATAGGTTATAAATATAATATGGTAAGTTGGTTATCATATATATTTATAATAATATTAATTATTGGATAGTTATATATTGTTCTCTAAATAACAATCGAGTGGGAGGTTATTGGTGATTTTATGGTAATCGTGAGATAAAAGGAAAAAGGTTTTCCTAAATTTAAAGGAGTTGCTATTCTGGGAAAGAACTCACGAAATGCTGTCAAGTGAATTGGTTTCACTAAACGATAGCTGAAGGAGAGACTAAACGATTATGGAGTGTTACTATATGATAGTTCACTTAGTTAGTCGGAGCTAAATGATCGCAGGTCATTATCTATACGATAGGTTGTCATCTTCTAAACGATTGAGCATTCGTCTATACGATAGGCACTTCTCATCTCACACTTGCTCAATCGTCTACACGATTGTTATTCCTTCGGTATCTTCCTCTAACCAAGTCCACATAGAGCCCACACTTCTAGATTCTCACATCGAGAATACCAAAGTAACTTTTGTGGTGGTGTCCTCACTCAACTCGACTGAGTTCGAGGTTTTGGAGGCCGTTCGTTGTGTGTTCGCAGTGTTCGTGTGGTGGTTGCTGTTGATCGTGCTGTGTTGTGGTCGTTTTGTTCGTGGATTTCTTTCTTAGAGATTGAATGAGCATTCGTGATCGAAGGAGTTTTAAGAATGAGTCTTCAAAGGTATGTATTTGTTATCCCTTGATTATCTTAAAGCATGCTATAATTTCGTATTATGCATGACCTGTTAGTTTCCGTTTTGTGACTATAATTGTGTATGTTAAATATCGAATGGAATTTGGAACAATCCTTCCGCTACTCATGGAAATCCTCATGTCTGATTTCCTTCATAAAGAATCATAAATTTTAAAAAATAAGTGCACTTATATAGCTTGACCAGTTTGTACACTACACTATGTAGCATTGTTCAGTAATTTTGTTACATATATATGATATTCCTCCAAAATGAGGATATTGGAGTAGAGTTAAACATATGGTACGTTTTATTTAAGAATTAGTTTGCATTGATTTATTTTATTCTAATAAATTGAATTATGATCTAGTTAGTTGTGAAAATGCAGGTTAGTTATCTAACCCATACAAGATAGATCTTAAACAGGTTACTTAGTACATGGAGAAGAATTTTTATATCATGATGATTAGTGAAACAAATCGTAACCGCTACTTCCTCAAATCATGTTGAAATTTTTACAATTCACGAGGCTAGTCGAGAATGTGTATGGCTAAGATCAATGACTCAGCACATTCGTGGAACATGTGACTTGTCTTCTAGTAAAAATCTCCCAACGATATTATATGAAGACAATATAACATGCACATCCAAAATCGAAGGAGGATATATTAAAGGAGCGAAGAAAACATATTTTGCCAAAGCTTTTCTACACTTATGATTTTGAAGAAAATGGTAACATTACTATACAACAAATTCGTTCGAAGGATAACCTAGTAGACTTATTTACAAAATCATTACCAACTGCAATCTTTGAGAAATTGGTTCACAATATTGGAATGCAACGACTTAAAGATCTCAATTGATGTTTCCATGAGGAGGAGTAAATATACTATGTTTTTTTTAAGAGTATTTATGAAATATATATTCTTTGTCCTTCACTAAGATTTTTTTCCCAATGGGTTCTTTTCCTAGTAAGGTTTTAACGAGACATATTTCATATATATAATGGACATCTAAGAGGCAGTATTATAAATATTATGATAATAGATGCTCATACTTAGTGTCCATTGGCCATGTGTCTGTGGGGCTGATGCCTTAAATCTCGTAGGGTCCTATATTTTGTAATTGTATTGTATTGTACAAACATTTTATTTATGTAATAAAATATGTGATGTTTTATTTCAAAATCAGTTATATTAATCATAAATTAATAAACTAACATCCAATGTTATCTTGTAGCTTAAACATATATGTAGATATACAAGTGAATCATGTTTAAGTGATAACCTAAATGGTATGTAGTAGATGGATAAGGCTGGATACCTTATCTTGGTGACGAGTATGACTTGTTTTGTAGATGTCATAATTGTTGTAAAATGCTACAAATGATCTGATCTTGATCATTCATGTGGAGACATGTGAGTGGAGATATTCTATACAAAAGTGTTTGTATAAGACCAGGCCATAAAATAATTTAGTCTCATTATATAACGTCATTCATAATAGAGACTTATATTTCACCAGGATAACCATAGGTAACATGACCTGAATCATGAGTATGTTGTGAACTCTTGCCTATGAAAATGGTCATTTGATTTGTATGAGTGAGAGTGGTTAGATCGCCGACTCAACAAGCTTACCATTTTGGGGATTCGCCTGATTGAGAAATTGGGAACACAAGAAGGAATTCATTCCTTCCCTAAAGTCAGTACAAGTAGATTAATTACTTCCTTAAGAGCTGATTCCAGGCTTGAACAATGTAGCGTCGCACCCTATCCTAGTCTGAGAGAGGTTTGGTCATCGTTGAACTGTGATTTATTATTCATTAGAGAGATTAGTGGTACTTAAGAAGTTAGATATAACTACAGGGGCAAATGGTAATTTTGGCCAAATTGTACGTACGAGAAATTTGTGAAGGGTCATTATACTGTTGATTAGTTATATCCCATGGATACAGAAATATATCTGTAATTCGAAAGTGCAGCTGTCGGTCTTTAGTGGAATATCTGACAGTTAACGGATGGTGAATAATTTAACTAAAGAGATTAATTAATTATTCACATATCGTTGGAGCTTCAAGCTACAGGTCTATGAGGTCCTCTCGGTAGTTCAATGGGATTTAATGAGAATCAGTTTTTAGATTAATTTGAATTATTCAAATTAATTGAGAGAAATAATTATATATGATATAATTAATTAAATTTTAATTATATATGATATGATTACTATAATGTATTTGATACATTATAATATTAAGTATTTATTTGAGAGAAATTTAATATTTGAATATGATTTAAATATTAATTATGTGAATTTGATTCATATAATTAAATTCAATATAAATGATTTATATTAAATATCGTTGTTGAGAGAATTAAACCATAGGTTATCTTGTATTGGATACAATATTAAATTATAGGTTATATGTTATATTTAATATAACATATATGTATATATATATATATATTCAGATTTATTATTAAAATTAATTTTATTAATAATAATAATAATAATAAATAGTTTTTAGGGAGGGAGTTGTAAGTCCCTCCCCATTATTCTCTCCACAATGTGGAGTAAGTTTGAGTCTTCTTCTTCTTCCTGAAAAAATTAGAGAGTGACTGCTGTGAACAAAAGTTGTTTTTCTCCATCATTTCTCTCAATTCCCTCACAAAACCAAAATAGTCAGAGCCTCACTCCTCTTGTGTTCTCATCCCAAAGAATACCATGGAATCTATTGTGGTGTTGTCCAATTGTTCGAGGGATTTTCAATTGAAGAATCGTTTTTCAAAGGTAAGGGTTCGAACCCATTTTATTATTCTGTAATTTCAATTGATACATGCTTTATTTATTTATTTTTGTGGAATGCATAATTATCGTTTTGTTCACTATCAAATTTCGGTTATGTAAACTGTTAGAAATTTGGACGGTCGACTTCCGCTTATGGTGCTTTCATAGGGTTCCTTCAGTACCATGCCAATTTGGACGGTCCACTTCCGCTTATGGTCCTTTCATAGGGTTCCTTCAGTACCATGCCTTCATTTTCCAAAATGTTGTCCATGTATCTCAACATTTGTCCATGTAATCCACCTCCTACTTGCCAAATTGCCTATAAATAGTGATATTTGGTCGATTTTAGAATATAGACACACATTGGATAAAATCCAAAAAGATTGGAGAAAGTGGAGAAATACATCATTTTTATTTTATTTACTTTTGTTATTTATTTATTTCATATATTTATATACTATATTTAATTTATTTTTATATTATATTATATTATGTTTATTTTAATATTATATTTTATTTGTATCCGTGTTTCAATTGTGCTCCACAGGTTTACAATAAAATCCAAATTTTTGTTTTTAATATCACTTAGTCATTGAGATTTAATAAATATTTTTTAGTAAAGTTTTTCTTGGCGAAACTTTTGAACTTTTTCTTAAATATGTTTTTTTGAAATCTAAAAAGGCATATGTACACTGAAATTTTTTTTAAAAAAAAAAAAAAATTAAATATACTATTCCCTATGTTATAAATCATTTGGTTTTTGTTAAAATTAAAATATGTATATTGAAATATGTTATAAACATGGATAGGATTTCTTGTTTTTCCAAGAGTCTTTCAAGAAGTCTTTTATGAGGAGAAGAGAAGTCAGAAGCCTTTGGTTGTCTGGTCGCGACGGTGCTCTGTTCTTGTATGAAAGCAAAGAGATGGCTATTGAGGATCTGCTAGACGAATGGAAAAAATTGTGTTTAACTGAAAAGGAAAAGGAGAGGTTGATAGATCGTGATCGGGAGATTATGGACAGTGTTAGTGGTCATCTGGACCGCTGTTTGATAGGAAAGCTAGTGCCAAGTAGAGTGATCGTAACGAACGCCCTAAAGAATGTGTTAGGTAGTGCATGGATAGCAAATTTCAAAGTAGTTAATACTGGGAGAAATATGTTTATGTTTCACTTCTATTCTACGAAGGATAAAGAATGGGTATTGAAGAGAGGATCTTGGCTCTTTGATCCATTTTTTTTTTATTGTAATGGAGAACCCGGTGGATGATAGGAAGATCTCGGAGTATGGGTTTAATCAGGCCTACTTTTGGGTCCGAGCGTTGGATCTTCTCCTGGGATTCCAGAACAGGAAGATGAAAATCCAAATAGGAAATGTTGTTGGAGAATATTATTTCAAATTCCTCAATATGCTTTTTTTAATGTTATTATAGGTCATGAAAGTATTCACTATACTAGGAAGCGGAGTTGCAACGGTTAAATTAGACTTGAGAAAAATTTATGATTAGGGATGTTCGTAAGTTGGGTTGAGTTGGATTTAGAGATATTTTAAGCTCAATCTTATAGTTCGGTTTGTGTATTTTTCTAACCTAAACTAACTCTTATTAAATTATGAACCCGAACCAAACCAACCCATAAAAATGGGTTGGGTTGGTTCGGTTCCATCGGTTCCCTTAAAAAAAACAAAGCTTGATTCCACGATCCACAAGTACGATATCCAAAATCTATTATAACAAAACAAGTTTTCAAAATTCGCAAGAAAGACCATAATAGAATTTGAAACACTATTTGAAATTAAACAAAACAAGTCATTTATTTAAAATTTTATTCTAAAAAGAAGCAAAACGTAAATATGTAAAAGTTTAATTTAATTATTTTCATATATTGAATTAAGATTAACAACTCAATTTCAGTGAAAATTTTCTTTCTAAAATGTAAAGAAACTATTCTAAGAGTTGTTGAAAAATAAATTATTTAAAAAATATTGAAATTAAATAAAATTAAAATCAATATATGTATAAATAATTGTGTTATAAGTAAGAAAAAAAATATTTTAAAGTTAATAATAAATGGTTTGTGTTGGTTTGGGTTATATTAGGTGAACCCATGAACCAACCCAATCTATAAAATTTTCATTTATTTGAAACCAACCCAATTCAAATGGGTTGATAACTCAACCCAAATCGCACGGGTTGGATTGGATTGGATTGGAGTCATCGAATTTTTTGAACACTCCTACCTATGATAGAGTCGAAGGGATTTTGTTTTGAAGAAAAGGTTATTAAAACTCGAGTTTGATGGGACATTTAATATCTCATCTTCTTTTCGGAAATGATATATAATATTTTGTAAAGCTATGGAGTTGGAATGCGTTAATTTGTAAATGCTTCTTCATTTACATGAAAAAGTCTCCGGGGAGTGCGTAAACTTATCAAAATCAGCAATCATATTTTCTCCTAACGTTCACATTAATCGTTGCCAATACTTAAGCAGTATTTTAGGGGTTAATCTGGTGAATGATTTGGGATCCTACTTGGGTCTCCCATCCAGCTTTTCAAGAAATAAATCAAAATAATTCAACTTTACTCGAGAAAGAATAAGCAGAGCTTTTCAAGGTCTAAAGCAGAAGCTTTTCTCAGTTGCTGGAAAGAAATATTGATCAAAAGTGTTGGGCAGGCTCTTCGGTCTTATGCTATGAGTCTTTTCAGATTACCATGTTTCAAAAGTCTTTGCAAGATTTCCGCGGGGTTCTTGCCCTTTTAAAAGGAAGATTCATTGGAGAAGATGGAGTAGTTTATGTCTTTCTAATGTTTGTGGCGGATTACATTCTTCCTAATGTTAATTGGAATGTTATGAAGCTTAAAGAAGCTTTTTCAGATGGTGATGTTGAATTAATAAGAAGCATCCCCCTAAACAAAAGGTTAAGAGATGAGTATATTTGGCATTTTGATTTTAAAAAACAAGAAAGGTACATATACTGTTAAAAGTGGATACAAAGTTTATGTGAATTCAGAACTCTTAAAAGACTCATCTAGCGAAAATGGAATGTCAGGTGTTTGGAAAAGACTCTGGTCTCTTAATATCCCAAACAAGACTAAACACTCTGTGTAGAAAGCTATCAATAACATTCTTCCCACATATGAATGTTTGAAGTGTCACTATTATGTCCCTGTTGTAGGCAGCACCTGAAGACTGTTGATCAGGCTTTATTCACCTGTAAAAGGGCAAGAGAAATGTAGAAGATTATTTGGAAAAAATTGCCTGTGTTCATAGTAAATGTAGATGGATTTTGAACTACATTTTTGAAGTAGCCGCAGAGAAAAAGAACGATTGATTCTGCTACAATTATTGGCTAAACTCATCGCCTTCATTGGGTTGGAGCTGCGTTACTCTGGACCACTATGGTGAATCAAAAGTTGTAGCTATCGATCATTTGAATATTGTATATTCTCCCCCATTGTCAGAGCTGCAAGCGATTTTGGAGGGCCTTCAATTTGCTAACAAAGTATGCTTCTCTCGGATTATTGTAGAATCTGACTGTTTCGAAGCTTTGAACTTAATCAACAAGAAGATCTCTTCAAGAGGAGCTCATGTTGGCTAATGGAGATCTGGAACCTTTCCAATTCCTTTGAAGTTATTTCTCTCTCTTTTACTCCCAGAATTTGTAATTCTCTGGCAGACAAATTATCTAAAAAAGATTACTCAAATTTGGCCCAGAATTTGTAATTCTCTGGCAGACAAATTATCTAAAAAAGATTACTCAAATTTGGCCCCCATGAAATAAAGTTCAATTTTATCCAAAAAAAAAAAAAAAAAAAAATTGTAATATATTATAATTCATATAATTATCGACATTAAAACTCTATTAAAATTATAGAAAATTTATACAATAAATATGTTTATAAATCATTTAATAATATTGAGAATGATTTGAATATTTAGTTTGTAACTACTAGTATTTCACTGAATCCACTTTAAACATCATTTCAATTGAGATATGATTTCTAAATATGTGAAATATGTCACCAAACACATATGAGAAAGAATAAAAGCACAACTATGTTTTTATTATTAAAACTCTTTTTTTAAAAATTATATATTTTGATATTACTAGTCAAACACGTTCTAATTTTACAGATTTATATGAGCACAATTTTATTAATTATCTCATCTACAAGAATAAGAGAAATTAGTTCACTTATAATTTAACTAATTTAATCTCTGTTATGCTTATGTCAATTTATTACTCTCAATTGATTTAGACATATTTTTTCAATCGAAAAATGTGATCCTCTACTCCCATTTATTTTAAAGAAAATGCTTATGTTTATTAAAATAGCCCAAAAGAATGTTGGTCTTTTTCTTTTTCTTTTTTTCATTTAGGATCTGCAAATATATATATACATATATATATTTATTGCTTATAAAATTAAGTTCTAGGTTTTCTTAAAGTAATTTAATGGGAAATATTTTACGAAGTGTATAGGATGGTTCAAATGGAGCTTCCCCAATTAAATACCCAATTAATCAATGGAGGTGTGGATTCTCTTCTATCTATGATATTCCGATGTTTATTGAGGACATTGATTTTATTGGAAAGACTTGTTAGTGCCTCTTCCTTTTATCCTATTTCTTTTGAGGAGAATAAAGTGGCACATACTTTTGTTGCTTTGACATCCCCTCTAGATTGCTATTTGATATGGAAATATATTTTTCCATAGTATTTTTCCATCACCCTTAATGAAGATGCTAGGCTATAATTGATTTTTTTTTTGTTGGTTTCTGCCTAAAAAATTGGTCTAGAACAAAGTCTTGATTAAGTTAATCAGACTCAAAAGCCCTCGACTAATTAGTACTATATTGGTTATAAACTTGCTCCTTTAAACATTATATGATTATAATAAAAGGGCAACTCAACTTCAACTTCATACTTCTAATTGTACTTCAAATGCTGATTGTCATCGTTGTCGGGGTTGATGTACTAAATCTCGTAGGGTCCTGTAGTTTGTAAACACTTGTATGAACAAATATTTTGTGATTTATAATATATGATATTTTGTTCACTTCAATCTATGAAATATTTAATATTTTAGTTGCATTAACCACAAACCAATAAACTAAGATCCATGGTCATCGTTGTAACTTAAACATGTATGTGGAGACATACAAATGGATCATATTTTAAGTGATAACCTAAATGGTTTGTAGTATATGGATAAGGAGGGATACCTTATCATAGTGACACTACAAATGTGGCCCGCTTTGTAGGTGTTACAAATGTTGTAAAGTACTACAAATGATTTGATCCTGATCATTCATGTATTAGACATGCGAGCAAGAATATTCTACAAAAGGAGTTTGTATAAGATCAAACCATGAAATGTTTAGTCTCATTATATAATGTTGTTCATAATTGAGACTTTCATTTCACTAGGATGACCATAGATAACATGATCTTAATCCTGAGTGAATTGTGAACTCCTGCCTATGAGGGTGGTCCTTTGATTTGCATGGGTGAGAGTGGCCAGATTGCGGACTCAATAAGCCTACCATTTTGAGGATTCGTCTAATTGGGGAACTAAAAACTCAGCTACACAAGACGGAATTCACTTCTTCTCCGAAGCAGGGGTAAATAGATAAATTGCTCCCTTAAAGACTGATTCTAGGGCTTGAACAATGTGGCATCACACTTTCTTTTGGCCCGAGAAGGGTTTAGTCATAATGGGACTATGATTGATTGTTCATTAGAGGAATCGATGGTACTTAAGGAGTTAGACGTAACTCCAGGGGAAAAATGGTAATTTGGCCCAGTTGTACTTACGAGCGATTTGTGAAGGGTCATCGACTATTGATTGGGTATATCCAATGAACACAAAAATATATCTGTAGTGTGAAGAGTGCAACTGTCAGTCTTTAATGGAGTGCTCGACAGTTAACGGATGGTAGATAATGTGATTAAAGAGTTTAGTCAGTTATTCACGTATCGTTGGAGCTTCAAGCTACAGGTCCATAAGGTCCGCTTGGTAGCTCAATGGATTCGAGTTGAGAATAAGTTTTTAGGTTAGTTTGAAATGTTCAAATTAACAAGGGGGAATTTGATTATATATGATATAATTAAATTAATTAAATTATATATGATATAATTGATATAATATATTTGATACATTATTATTTGATTGGAGGAATTAGTATTTGAATATGATTCAAGTAAAATTCTATGAATAAGATTTATTGTCATTAAATTTAATATAAATATGATTTATATTAAATGTCATAAAATAGAAAAAGAACTATGGTTTATATATTGCATATGATGCAATATTAAAACTATAGGTTATAAATATAATATGATAAGTTAGTTATTGCATTTATTTATAATTTATTAATTATATGATAATTAATATTTCTTTTTCTCAATAACCGACCTTAGTGGGTGGTTATACACCATTCTATGGCAATTGTGAGATAAAAGGAAATTGGTTTTCAAATTTTTACTCCGCAAAACGTCTCAGATAATTGACTATCGAGTATACTAGACGATAACTTGAAAGTATCGAAATGATCGAGTATTAAGTTTATATAATAGACTTCTTCTCCTATATATAGCTCATCGCTTACTCGATTGCCTACTCCAATCCTTCCCTTAAACCAAAATAAGCTAGAGCCCACAACTCCTAGATTCTCATATTGAGAATACCAAGACAATCTTGTGGTAGTGTCTGGTTCTGTTTGAGGATCGAGTTGATACTCGTTACTGGTGTTCGAGGGAGATCGAGTTCGAGTTATTTGTTGCATTCGAGTTTGATCGAGGGAATCACTTGAAGAAAAGTTCTTCAAATGTATTGTTTTCTTGATCCATTGTATTTAATTCAAAAGGCATGCTATAATTTAACTTATGTGCATAATTTGTTTAGTTTGATTGTAAATGTTTGAATTCTTTCACAATGGAGTTTGGAACGATCCTCTTCCGCTCAAAGATCCTCTACATTTAGAGTTCCTTCAATCGTACCGTGGAAGATCCACTATCTTAAAAGCAAAAATCGATGTGACTTTAATGCTAAATTACAATTGTCAGTTGCTCCCCAAGGTTTACACAACTTTCAATCTCATACGTGCACTCGTCAAAGAAAGGAATAAAATCAAAGAAAAACTTACTTCGAATAGTATACATAAAAGAAGAAGATGAGAAATAAATGGAATTAAAGAAAAACTTACTCCGAACAGTATACAAAAAAGAAGAAGATGAAAGTTAGAAACTGGTATTAGATCTAGAAAACACTTTTGTATATGAAGAAGAAGAAGAAGAAATTACTAGAAAAGTAGTAAAAAAGTTAGTTCCTTTTTTGCGAGAGCTTGGTTACTCGAACCCACCTAAACAGCGGTGGTGCACATGTGGAGAAAGTTTATACTTGCACTACAAAAAAGCACCCTTGTAACTATTTGTGTATAAACCCTTTGAACTAAACAAAATCCTTCAATGTGGGACAACTACTTTTTCTTAAAAATATTTTTGGATTGACAAGAAAAATAGCAAATTTTAAAGTTTTATTTGAAAAAATGGCAAAAAGTTTTTAAAATTGAAATTTATATAATAAAGAATACTAATTAGAAAATGACCAAACTACCCTAAAAACAACCAAATTAAATACAAACAAGAATGCAAAGAGCCACTGCTTCAAAAAAAACTTAAATATCACAAAATACTCTATCGAAACATTCTAGATCCACAAATACACTTTATCTAAACATTCCAAAAGTAAAAATTCAAAATCACCCAATATGATCCTTAACGCTTCTAGCTGCCTATAGAATACGTCTATGTGAGGGAAGTCGACGACCAAAAGTTGAGAGTCGTTAGAAACTTATGGATGTCGACAACAATAGACTTTCTCCAAGACGAGGAAAAACAAAGTTGATTGTACCAGTGAAGTTGTTGGCAAGTGAGTATTTGAAGAAATTACAATGTTATCCATATCAACTAAAAAAGACAAAACTATTGCATCTCTTGAAAACAAGTATAGTCGGCTAGAGTTCAATGTGTTCAAGTTGAAGACAATGGTATCTTCTTTACTAAAGGAGAAGGTAATGTTATTATTAACTCTTCTTGAGTCATTAAAAATTGTTGTTTTAAACTCTAAATGTTAATTCTCTCTCTATATATATAAGGCAAAGTTGGTCGAACAAAATTCTAATCATGCTACTACTGCAACAATAGCAGCACATGTTTCGAATCCAATTATCAATTCTTCATGGGTAAATTATCTTCCACACTATATTTAAGGTTTCTATTAATATTGTATTCAATATTACTATTGATTGACATTTTGCTTTTTTATATTAGAAAAGAGTGTTACAATCAATGCTCCCAATAAGTGCATACTTCTAGATTGGTCTGGTTGTGGAGAAGTAATTGTTGAAGGAAGATAGTCTTCTAATGATCTAAAAACATTGGTTCATCATATCCCTCTTGGTCCAAATGCAGTGCGCATGTGAGTTAATATAGTAAGGAAGCCCGATTCAATTTTATGGAGGCCTACTTCTGACATACTTGTCATTGAAGATGCAATTGGAACCACTGTTGTTTGGCCGATTGATAAAGTCAAAATATGTAAGCAATTAACTTTTTCAACTTGGTTAAAGTATTTTATGTGAATAATACTATTAATATGGTTTATTAGTTCATGGATTATGATATTAGAATCATGATGTTTTTGTTTTTATTAGGTGAATGAAGTGGCGGCACATGTAAGAGCCATATAATGGAAAGGTTTATTGTATTGGATGGTCTCCAAAATAGGAAAACTTGGATATACTTTTGTTGGTGGGAACTTTTGGTCATCAATGTTCTTTTTTTATTATATGCACTTCACTTCTATGTGATTGTGTGAATTTAGAGCTAACTCATGATATATGTATTTTGAACAAAAAAATGTTGATTAAATTAACTTCTGGGATTAATATGTAGTATTTCATTTCTATATAATAGAACTTTGAAGATTATATGTATATTAAATGGAAATTAACTTTTGATCATATACGGGAAAAGAGCTATAAATGTGGAAAAAATATTATTTAAAACATATATTATTGCATCTCTTTCAATGCCATAGAAAAGTATAACGTATAATACTTTTGTCAACCCTATAAAATGTAAATTTTTAATTAAAAGTGGAATTTCATATACCACTTTCCGTAATATTGAAAGAACGCTATAATAAGTTTTGCTTTCAATAATATCAACTATGATAACGTGGAGAAAAATGTTGTAAAAGGGTTACAATACCATTTTTACATGCTGTAAAATATGCTATAAAAATGGTTCAATTGCATTTTTTTCATGCAATTCAAAATGCTATAAAATAGTTTTGGCAATGTTTCTTTCATGCTATTAAAAATGCTATGAAAGAGAAACAATAGCGTTTTTGGCTAACACTATAAAATAATTCCATAGCATGATAATTCTGCAATAAAAAATAGATTTCTAATAGCACATGTTATAGCAGGCAAAAAACGCTATCAAAAGTATTGGACTTTCCATAACATCGCTTACGTCATTGAAAATGCTATCAAAAGTCTACGATAGCGTTTTTGGCCTGTTATCGTATGTGATATTTGTTGTAGTGTTATTTATAAAAACAAAAAATAGATTTTTGTTGAGATACTGATAAAATAAAGTATATATACAAAATTTTAAAACGATATGATAATATAACAATATGATAAGTGATAAAATATGATAAAAAAATCAGAAAATTGGAAAATTTGAATAAAATATACACATTGTTTGGTGAGAATATTTAAAAAATAATGAAAAACCCCAGTCGAAATTAAATACGTTAATAAGAATTTAAAATAATAAAAAAATTAATAAGATAATGTAAAATTTGAAGATTTAATATAAATTAAAATTTAAATGAAGATATAAAAATCAATTCTAATAAAAAATTGTCAATTCAAAATTCAAACTTGACAAAAAAAATTTCTACAAAATCCGTTTGATTGAAAAAGAATAACTAACAATTACCCATATTTCTATTCAGAATCGATACTCGCTATAATAATTACACTTACACAATATTGTTGTTGGCCGATTATATTAAGAGCAAATCTGGTATTATAAAAGACTACCTCACAAGTGGCAAAAATGTTATTAATTCCTTTTTTTTAATAAAAATCAAGAGGAGCCCTCGGATCTTGCTATTTTCTACCATTTCTCTCCATTTTATTAAGAAATTATTTAAGTCCATCTCATGATAATAATCCAATTCGAATGGTCAGTATGGAGCATACAGATTTAAAATCTACGTTTAAATGGTTACTAAGGATAGTTACGTTGTGCAATCTCTCATTCAATAATTAATTTTCAACACGAGTTGATAGAGAGAGGAGGATGGAACCTTCACTAGCTAGCTGTATACATTTGACTATTGAAGTGGCGGCCATTGAATGCCTTTTTCAAGCTCTTAAATCTTTGAAAATTATACAGTATTATCTCAAATGTAGAGCCTATAAATTGATCATAGGTAATATGATGATTTCGAGTTACGATAAACTACAATTAATGACGAAATATTAAAAAAATGATTGATTATTATTTATTTTACAGAAGCTCATAGGAGTTATGTATTAATGATTGTTGGAGTTATAAACATTTGAAATCTGACTTTTTGTTCCAACAAAAGTAAAGATAGAAAGCGAGATATAAGCTAAGGCAAATGGATGCTATTGCTACTTAAATTTCAATGAGAGCTACATAAGATGACATAATTCAGATGATGTACTGTCATATTTTTTGCCAAAAGTCTTACACTTCTTTTGAATTTTGGGAGTTGGATAAAGAGTAGGTCGTTCACCACTTTTCAAAATTGATGAAATTTTGAAAATCTTGACCCCTTTTTTTTTCTCTTTTTTTAAATTCTTTTCCATACGTTAATGTCCATGCTAGCTATGTTCGACACTTGAACTTACATCGTCTCTTTTAATATTTTTTATATTCTACAACTTATCTTCTAGGAGGGAAGGTCATTTTGAGAGTGTGAAAGCAATTAAACAAGAATAGAAAATGTCCAATCTCCACTTAATTCTCGAATCTGACGTATTGGAAGTCATTAATTTCATAAATAGGATGGATTCCTCTATTTTTTATATTCGAAACTTTATTGAAGACATTTTTTTCGTGAGCAAGTCTGTTAATGTTTTTTTGTTTTTGTTATGTTGTTTAAGAGGATAATAAAGTGGCTCATACCTTTGCTATTTTAACATCCTCTCAAGACTACTCTTTAATATAGAAAGATGATTTTTCAGATAGCATTGTCCCAATCATTATCTAAAAGAACTTTTTTTTTTCCTTATTTTTTCTTTTTGATTGAAATACTATTTCTATCTTTTTACATTGAACTTTAGCCATTTTAGTCCCTAACTTACACATAGTTTTTTTATTTTTTTTATTTTAAGGTTTTGTTCATTTTAATATCTATATACTATATAAAAAATTCATTTCCATCTTTGTACTTCTAAAAGAGGATAATTTTTGTCATCATATATCAACTAAATTTGAACCCAAATTTTACGTATAATGAAACTTTTTAATACAAATTAGTTATAGCTACAATTCAAGAATATATATATTGAGTGTTATTTTCTTTGTTGAAACTATGACTAGAAAAAATATAAGATAAAAAGTAGGGCTAGTTGCATAAATAGAATTCAAGCCCACAATAATAAAATATGTAGTACAAGGATAAAATAATTGCACATATAGAACAAAAAATTGTAAAAGACCAAAAAACTCACGTCCAATCACCATTTTGCATTCTACTTCCCAGTTTTCCTAAATTAAAAGTTTTCACTGATAGCTTTCAATTTGAGAAATATGTTATCAATGATTATGACCGATAGTTACTATAGTGTTAGCTTTTCGATTTGAAAAATGTGCTATCATTGATAGCTTTCAATTTGAGAAGTGTGCTATTAGTTGATATCATTGATAGCTGCAATCAGTGATAACTTTCAATTTAAGAAATGTGCTATCAGTTGTTATGACTAATAACTGCTATCAATTACTATCAGTTATGCTACTATTAGTGAATATCACCGATAGCTGCTATTAGTGATAGCAACTGATAGTTGCTATCAATGCTAGCTTTCAATTTGAGAAATGTGCTATCAGTTGCTATCATTGATAGTTGTTATTGGTGATGCTACTATTAATTGTAGCTTTCAATTTGAAAAATGAGCTATCAGTTGTTATCATTGATATATTCTATCAATGATAGCCAAATAGTGGCTATTGCTGATATGTTTCTATCAATGTCAATGTTTTGATGCTTTTTGTTGTTTCAATTTGATATCATGTTATACTTGTTTATAAATAATCGGGATCTTTTGATTAATTTGTTGATACATGTAATGTGTTTTATGTCGTTATTGATGCATATATGTATAGAACGACATCCTTCTATATTGATAGTCATAAAGGATATCATTGATAGTTATTGTCATTGATATCTTTATATTACTATCAATGTAAAGGAAATCATTGATAGTAGTTGTGTATTATGTAATGTAGTATTTGAGATGAAACGACTTCTCGAGATTGTTTGGTTGTGTATAAAAGTTTTCATTGATAGCATGATGTCATAGTATCACTGATAACATGCTATCCATGATGTTAGTAGTGATACTACTGATAGACTTCATACTCTTAAAATACTACAAAAAGAAAAAAAAACTATTGGCCTGTTTTGATAACGTTCTCATTTCTCATTTTTTGAGAAATAAACTTGTTTAATAACTAGTATTGTTTCTTCTCAAACATTTAATAAATGTTTTTAAAAATGGTGCAAACTTGAGGACTAAAAAAAGTAGTTTCTTTCAAATCCGTTTTCATTTGCTATTTATATTTGACGTTTCATTATAATAATCAAACTTGATGATTGGTTTGTTGATGTTAAGTCACTTATGAGTTAGATACTTTTAAGTCTTGGGTTTGAAACTTGGTCTTGTAATTCTTTCTTTAATGATTCTAGTGGGGAATGAGAAGATGAGGGAGAGAAGGAAATGTTTGGAGAGATGAGAAGATTGGGGAGATGGAAGCAAAAATAAATCGAGAAAGGAAATAGAAAAAAAATTAAAAAAATAAAGAAAGGAAAGAAAATTAAAAAAAAAATCGGAGAATGGAAAGAAAATTAAAAAAAAATAATCTAAAGAAAGAAAAAAATGAGAAAATGATAGAAGATAATGTTAGAGAAGAAATGAAAAATGAAAAAGGAAAGGCCAAGGTGGAGGAAGAAGGGATGACTTACCAAGGTAGTTAAAAATTGGTTTACCACTCTCCAATCACAGTGTGCCACTTGTAATATTCTTATTCCTCTTTGTATCATTACCATTGTAAAAATTAGGACAAACTTGTATAAAGAAGGGGCTTTAGCATTCATTTGTGATTAAGGCAATAATATAGAGAAAAGAAGAAAACAGAAGAGGGAAGTCCAAAGGACAAATTTATTCCAAGCCATATTCAATTTTTAACTTGGTATCAGAGCCAAAAATGGCCGACGCCACCTTCACCGAAGACAACACCTCCACAGGACCTGTTAAGTTCACCACACCACCGCTCAATCAACTGCTGAATCAACTCACCACCACAAAGCTTGAACGAGGGAACTTCATGCTGTGGAAGACCCTCGCGTTGCCGGTCCTAAGGAGTTACAAACTTGAAGGCCACCTCTCCGGTCAGATACCCTGCCCACCAATGTTCATTTCGACCACCTCTGAAGTGACTTTAAGCTCTCAAATGACCAGTGATGACAGAGTGAGTTCATCAGAGGAATGATCACTCAACCCACAGTATGAAGCATGACTTGCAGTCGACCAACTCTTGCTGGGATGACTGTACAATTCGATGGCACCGGATGTGGCTGTTCAACTCATGGGATATGAAACTGTCAAGGAATTGTGGTAGGCTATTCAGGAGCTGTTTGGAGTTCAATCAAGAGTAGAAAAAGATTACTTAAGACAACTCTTTCAACAGACAAGAAAAAGAGGCCAAAAGATGAGTGGGTACCTCAAACTGATGAAGCTTCATTCCAAAAATCTAGCATAAGTTGGCAGCCCTATGTCGACAAGAGCCCTCATCTCACAAGTCCTTGGTCTAGATGAAAAATACAACCCGGTGGTAGTAAGCATCCAAGGTAAACCAGGTATATCATGGCTAGATATGCAATCTGAGTTACTGTTTTATGAAAAAAGATTAGAGCATCAAAACTCTATCAAAATACATAGTACTTTTGCACAACAACCTTATGTCAATGTAGCATTCAATAGGAATCCAAATGGTGGTACTTTAATCCCTCATATAATGGAGGTCGACAGCAAGGAAATATCTCCAAAGGTAGTAACAATAGTCACAATCCGTTTAATGGACAAGGAGGTGGTCGTGGTCGAGGAAGAGGCCGCAACAATAATTTAAATAGACTAACATGTCAAGTGTGCGGGAAGTATGGTCACTCAGCCCTGGTGTGTTATCATCGATATGACAAAGAATACTCACAGACGACTGGACAAGGCAGAGGAAACCAAGGGTTAGTCGGCCCCAACAACAACACCACTGCCCTGTTACGACCGCTCAGCCCTCCAACCCCTTAATGTCCATACCAGAAACAGTAACTGATCCATTGGTACATAGACAGTGGGGCTACCAACCATGTCACTCTAGACTACAACAATATCAATAATCCAACCGAATATGGAGGTAATGATTTGGTAACTGTAGGTAATGGTGAACATCTACACATATCTCACACTGGTCAATCTTGCTTGTTTGATGGAAGGAATGAATTTATCTTGCATGATGTCTTATATGTGCCTAACATAGCTAAGAATCTCATTAGTATATCAAAGTTAGCACATGATAATACTGTGGTAGTTGAATTTCACACTGATTGTTGTGTCATTAAGGACAAGGATACAGGGCAGAATATTGCTGAAAGGGGAGCTTGACCGAGGGTTGTACAAACTTCGAGGGGCTGGAGTGATACATGAGGCTACAAAGGACCGAAGATCAGCTCAGTACAAAAATAACCAGTCGACTGCTTTATTCTATCAAGAATAAGGATTAATGTAGTTGAGTCAAGAGTTGTTTGGCATAGAAGACTAGGACATCCATCCGTAAAAACTTTAGAATATGTGATTAGAGATTATAAATTGCCTGTTAAATTAAATGAAGGATATGAGTTTTTCCAATCTTGTCAATCGGGGAAGTTATCTACCTTACCGTTCCCAAATTCTCAGCTTTAAGCTTCTAACATACTTGAATTAATACATACTGATGTATGGGGGCCTGTTCCTATTGAATCTACTGATGGATATCGATATTATATTTCCTAGACGATCACAGCAGATATGTGTGGCTATATCCTCTGAAACAGAAAAGTGAAACACTGGCAGCATTTTAACACTTCCTACAACTAATACAAACTCAATTCAACACCAAAATAAAGAAATTGCAATCAGGTAATGGAAAAGAATATGACAAAATACACCATCTTTGTCAGACCAAAGGAATTTCAATTCAGATGTCCTGTCCGTATACCTCAGCACAAAATGGCAGGGTCGAGCGCAAGCATCAACACATTATAGAAACAGGGCTCATGTTGCTTGCACAGGCATCCATGCCTTTAAGCTTTTAGTGGGAGGCATTCTCCACTGCTGCCTATCTCATTAATGGCATGCCCACCTTAGTCTTGCAAGGTACATCACCCGCTGTTGTCTTATTTGGGTCTAACCTTGATTTTCTTAATCTCAGGACCTTCGGCTGTGCCTGCTATCCATATCTACGGCCTTATCACGGTAAAAATTTCCAGTTACACTCGGAGAAATGTGTGTATATTGGTCCTAGCTCACTCCACAAAGGATACAGATGCCTCAATCTATCTTGCAGGATTTATACAAGCAAACATGTGAAATTTGATGAAAAAGAGTTTCCATTTGCAAATCAATTGTGCACCACGAACGTCCAAATGACCGGGCCAACGATCGCTAAACAACCATCGTTTAGTTCAATCGCTCAGAAGACAGACAACACGATCGTTCGGGTCCCATCGTGTAGAACGATCGCCTAAATGCAAGACGATACGATCATTCAGGTCTCATCGTGTAGAACGATCGCGCAGATGCCAGGCAATATGATCGTCCAGTCTTCATCGTTTAGAACGATCACCCAGCCGAAAGACAACATGATCATTCAGAACTCATCGTGTAGAACGATCACACAGGCAAAAGACAAGACGATCGCCCAGCCCTCATCGTGTAGACCGATTCTACAGAACAAAGACAGGATGCTTGCAGTAATCCCATCGATTGTGGACCATCCATCGTCCAGGCGACAACCCCAACCGTACCTACACAACTTAATGAATCAATAGTCCCGAGCCTTCAATCAATCCTCAATACTCTACCTCAGTCACTGACTATCCCTCAAACCTTACCCTCCACAAACCAACACCCATCTGAAACCCTACCTCAAACATTCTCTGAAGACCATATCAGCCCAGCCCTGCCTCAGACATTACATCCTCACTCTACCTCAGCCCCTACAGATTCATCCCAACCAACCACTACCACCCGCCCGCTCCGACTCATCCTATGATCACTCGAGCAAAAGCTGGCATCTTTAAACCAAAAGACTGGTTCACAAGTAAAGCAACTGATTGGTCTCAAACAGAGCCCACCAGAATCAATACAGCACTTGCACCCCTCAATAAAAAATGGCAATGTATGAAGAATACATGGCACTGATGAGAAATAAACATGGACACTCGTTCCTCTATCTCCATCTCAGAATGTTGTTGGAAATAAGTGGATATTTCATCTCAAAAGGAACATGGATGGAACAATACAAAGGTACAAGTCCCGACTGGTAGCAAAGAGGTTTCATCAACATCATGGAGTCGATTTCTTTGAAACATTCAGCCCTGTGGTAAAGTCATCAACGATCAGAGTAGTCATCAGTGTTGCTGTAACATATGGTTAGATGCTGAGGCAACTTGATTTCAATAATGCGTTCCTAAATGGTCGATTAACTGAGGAAGTGTATATGAGCCAACCACCGAGCTATGTAAGCACTCAGTATCCACAGCATGTCTGCAAGCTGGACAAGGCAATATATGGTCTGAAACAAGCTCCACGAGCCTAAAATACAACCCTCGGCCCTGTTATCAAACAATGGGGATTCTATCAGTCAAGATCCGACACTTCTTTATTCATCTACCACAAGGAAGGCTCGGTAATATATCTTCTTGTCTATGTAGACGATGTCATAGTCACAGGTGACAACACTAAACTTACAGAATACCTCATACAAACACTGGACATACATTTTGCACTTAAAGACCTTGGCCAACTTAGATACTTTCTGGAAATTCAAGTACACTATCTTGAATCTGGCCTTCTGATAAATCAGTTGAAGTATGTTGATGATTTACTACAAAAGCTTAACATGTCTGATGTGAAAGCAGTTCTCTCGCTAACAGTTCAAGGTTGTAAACTGTATAAAGCGGCTGACCAACCTTTTTCTGAACCATTTATATATCAAAGCACCATAGGAGCCCTTCAATACTTAACGCACACAAGGCTCGACATCACATATGCTGTCAATCAACTCAGTCAGTTCCTGCAATCCCCAATTGATGTTCATTGGCAAGCGGCAAAAAGGGCGCTTCAGTATATCAGTGGCACCAAACATTATGGAATATACTTTCAACCGAGCCCGAACCTCCACATTTCTGCCTACTCGGATGCCGATTGGGCATCCAACCTAGATGATAGAAAATCAGTAGCAGCCTATTGTACTTTTGTGGGAAATAACACCGTGTCCTGGTCCTCGAGGAAACAAGCTGTGGTAGCAAGTTCAAGCACTGAATCTGAGTATAGAAAATTTGCTCATGCCACTTCAGAAGTACTCTGGCTTCAACAACTACTAGGTGAGATGGGATTAAAGTCCAACACTAGACCTACTATATGGTGTGACAACATAGGAGCAGGTGCATTAGCAGCAAATCCAGTGTTTCATTCTCGAACTAAACATATCGAAATTGATCTTCACTTCATTCGAGACCATGTTCTCAAAGGCTACATCAATATTCGCTATGTATCGTCGACTGATCAAATTGCTGACTGTCTCATAAAGCCACTCAACAACACATACTTTTATACATTACGAGCCAAACTAGGAGTACTTGAAGTACCATCTAGTTTGAGGGGGGATGTTAGAGAAGAAATGAAAAAGGAAAAGTCAGGGTGGAGGAAGAAAGGATGACTCACCAAGGTAGTTAAAAATTGGTTTACCACTCTCCAATCACAGTGTGCCACTTGTAATATTCTTATTCCTCTTTGTATCATTATCATTGTAAGAATTAGGGTAAACTTGTATAAAGAAGGGGCTCTAGCATTCATTTGTGATTAAGGCAATAATATAGAGAAAAGAAAAAAACAGAAAAGGGAAATCCAAAGGACAAATTTATTCTCAGCCATATTCAATCTTTAACTGATAAAAAAAATTAAAAAGAAAGGAAAGAAAGGAAAGAAAAAAATGGAGAAAATAAAAGAAAATAAATACAAATTAAAAAAAAAAAGATAACATGCAACAAGACAAGGGAGGGTCAACATTTCTATATTTTAAAGAGGTACTATATTTTGATTATTTTGCTTTATAATTCTATCTATTATAAATATCTTAAAAAGTAAATAACGAGAAGGATCAAAACTAACATTTTAAAATTACAAAAACTAAAAAAAGGAAGGGAGAGAACGAAAATATATATATATAATTCCCTCTTTTTTTTCAAGCTCTCATTGTGTTTCTACATTTTGAAACTCTCTATAATTTTATATTTGATTTTCTATAAATTTTAAATTACAAATTTAGTCAAGATTATATTCGATTCGAACGCAAACCATGTTTAAAATTTCTATTTTTCAAAAGGAAAAAAAAAACTACTAGAGGTGAATTACATTATATATATCACCTATGTATTCTTTTTATTTAAATAAATATCACGATGATAAACACTCAAAGAGGTACTCTATTTGTTTATATCTAATTATGTTTGTAAATACGTACCTTGTTAAAATGTAATAAAATACACACAAATATTGCATATTTGAAACACAAAAACCATGTAATTAATTTATCTAATTTTTATTAAAAAATGAACATGAATATATGACGACACAATGTGAATCAATTTTTGTCTTATACTAAAAACTCCCTCTTCTTTCCCCCACTTTTCTTTTCCCCCAATTTTTTTCTCTCTTTTATTTTCCTTTCATTTCGTTTCTCTTTCTCTTTTCCCCTTCTTATTCCCCCCGTCCCCTTATTTTTTCCTCTCCAGTTATAATTTTAAAACTTCCGATTATAATTATCAATATTTCGATTACAAATTTAAAAGAAACTTTTTTTTTTTTCATTAAAGTTGAATTGAAAAAAAAATACCATTAATCTTTAGCAGGAATCTTTGAAGAAGTAAACTCTTAACTTGCAAACGATAGTAGGCAGCAACGAAATAAAGGACAAAGTAAAAATCAGCATTAGAATGGACAGGATCAGAAGAAGCGACAGGCTACTTCAATGGAGAATTGATTAGATGATGCTCCAACATCAAGGATCAATAACACTCCCAAAAAGAAAATCCTCTCCAATTAGATCCAACTTTCAAACAAATAGACGACCAAATGCACAACATAACCGTCTTTGACTCAAAAGATTTAAATTCGAAGATGAAATCGATAGTTAATATTTAAAGATTTAAATTTAAAAAAGAAGATTTGGTTAACCTGTATAGAGGGAGTTAAGAATCTTCTCTATGGGGCATTTTTGGAATATCATAAATATCCTACCCGTGAAGAATAGATGATTTGCCATAAATCTTAATAAATTTTGGAATTGCCAAATATAAAAAACAAAACAAACTGTTGATATATACTCCAATTTTCCAAAAAAAAAAAGATGGAATATGAGCTACACTCATCTTTTGTGCAACTTACCTAATAAAAAGCTATCATGTAAAAAAAATGTAAACCTTTTAAAAAATTTGAATTGTTTTTATTTGATTTTAACTATGTAAGGATAAACATGTGATCCTATGAAATGTTACCAAACAATTCCTGCCTGCTTCTAATCTCGAAAAAAAACTCTAAATTTTCAAACATATCATTTTTGTGGGTTTGAAAAGGTCAACCATGTCCTTAAAACACATCCACAACCTCAAATTGAAATAATCCCTCAAACCCACATTTCAAAAACAAAAACACAAGCACGCAAAATTGTCAATATATGTCTTTTAACAAGCTGGGAATATTCTTGGAATATTGAATAAATTGACTATGAAAACACAATAGAAGTTACAAAAAATAATTATTAAAATGGTAAAAATAACTGTTTTTTCTAACCTCCTCTCTGTTAATTTTTTGAGAAGGTAAAAATTTTGTGGGGGCACAAAATTCAAGTATTCATCTTTAGCACTTATTTGATTTATTTATTTTAAAAGAAGACAAATAGTATTATTAATTAAATACTTCTTTTTAAAAAAAGAAAAAAAAAACAGAAAAGAATATACAATGAATTAATTGAATACAAACAAAGAAGACCCTAATAAAAAAAGTAATAATAAGCATGTGAAAGTTGTGGATGCAATAGGAGAGGTAGAAAGCATCTATGGATTATTTGATATTTGAATAATATAAATGCAAAAGGAAGAATATTTAAAGCCTACTATCACCACTAAGTTCTCAATGTGGCCCTCCTATGTGCATCATATACCAAACTGCCAAATATGACTTTTTCATTTCTTCAATTTTTTATTCATGCATTAATCTTTTTTTTTTTTCAAACAAATTATAAAAACCACTCTTAAATCATGGTGACAGTTGCAATTATACATTTAACTTTTTTTTTTTTTTGCAAAGATATTATAGTATAGAATGAGAGAATCGAACCTCTAATCTTGAAGTTGATAATACGACCACTATGTCAATTAAGCTATACTCTTGTTGGCTATACATTTAAAATTTCAATGGTAAAAATTGAGAACTCAAAATTATACCATTATTAAAATTGAACCATCAAATTTACATAATTGTAGAAATTATAAAATTTGTATAAGTTTATGTATTCAATTTTTTTTATTGGAGCCCAATTTCTACAACTATGATAAGTCTGAGAATCTATACTTGTATGAGATTGAAGACTCAATTTTACAATTGAAAATTTAAATGTATAACTGCAACTAATACCATACTTCAAAAGTGATGCGTTTTGTAATTTGCCCTAATTCCATCCATCTTCTTGAATTTTGCTCATATTCATCTCCTATTGTTTTGATTCTTTTTAAGAAAAGAAAATTCTTTTTTTAATTTTTATTCTATGGTATTTTGTTAATAAATACAAAATTTAAACCAAAACGTGCACTTTTCTCTATATTAATCTATCTATTTTCTGGTTTCTATGTTCTAGATTGATATGATCATATATTCTTTATATAATTATGTTGTCGCTCCTTCATTTTCAATTTTGTACCAACCAAAATGAGTTTTTAATATGGAGTTTTTCCCCCTTTTTTTGGAGAATTTCAATGTTTATTTGAGCGCATATTTATGGTAATTGAAATTTTAATTTCATCACATGAGAATTTAGAATTTAATTACAATGTTGCAAAATTTTTCTTTTTATTAGACTTTTAATTAAAAAATGGGTAAAAGAAATTTTTAGTATGCTTATTGTTGAATTATATCAGATGAGACCTAGTTCGAATGGATGAGATTTCGAAGAAATATAACACTGGAGATGAAAATTTATTGAAATTGATGAGTTTTGATAGATTCATTGTATTTTGTTCGGAGTACCTAATTTATTTTTTTTTATTTCCTTTTAGATTAACGAATTTCTAGAAATGTTTAAGTTGTTTCAAGGATTGGGATTGGATGGGTTAGCATCTTAAATCCAACTCTTATTTGGAGTAAAGATTTAATAAACCTTGACTTATTACATCTTTTCCTATGAGTTTGAATAGTAAACACTATTCAAACATATGAGTTACCTTTTTTTTTTTTTCTTTTTTAATTTAATCTAGGAAATACGTTGGCCAACTTTCGAACACCACCTTCGGTAACCATAGTCGATCAACTCCGGCCGCCACCCTCCGACGATTGCTGCCAGCCAACTCTGACCGTCACTAGCCAACTCCGCCGGCCACTTCGATGACCATCGTTGGCCAACCTCTGGCTGCCACCTTCAGCAATTGCCACCAACCAACTCCAACCACCACCGACCAACCCCTGACAACCCCTCTTGTCCGGCAAAATTCCAGCCATCAACTCTGTCGACTAACCCCCGATTGCCACATCCGGTGACTACCACTATAAAATTTTCAAAAACATTAATAAAAACATTCTTATTATATAACAAACTAAACAAATTTATATATAAAAATACTTTTAAGAAAGAATTGCCAAACACATGTGTATTTTTTATTTTAAGGAGTTTTTATAAAAAAATGTTTAAATAAAATGATTTTTTGAAAGATATTTTTTCTAAATCATTCCAAACATGCTATTAGACTGCAATTGTATAATTAGGTATATTTAATTTAATAACATTTTCATTTTTTTCGGTGGTCAATTTAACTAGCTCGAAGACTTAAAATCATTTTCTAAATGTAAAAGTTTAAAATATTTAAAATAATTTAGCGATCAAATAAAAATCTTAAAATTTATGATTTTTTATTCCTCAAATTTAATTTGATAAAAAAATTATAATTTTTCAATAATCGAATTTAATATTAAAATACTAATTTATTTCAATTTTAAGTTAGTATATTATGTTAAAAAAATTGGTGACTTTTAAATTAGTTAAAGTTACAAAAGTATATGAAATTTTATTTCAAGTAAAATTAAAATATTAAAGTATTAAGACAATAGATAAAAAAAATTATAATTTTAGTCAAAATCTATATTTCAAAATTTTTTTTAAAAAAAATATTCTTCTAAATTGTTACTTTATTTTGCACTTAAATCTATTAAAATAATTAAGATGACAAATTTAAATTATTCAAAAATCTAACTAGTAATTAAATATTAGAAAATATTTCACAATTAAAGTTTATAAATCTGCACCTCATTTCTAGGCTAGTGAAGCATGCACTCCAAACACAAGCTTCTTAAACCTAAACTTCCAAAACCTGCACTCTAAACACAGTTTCCTTAAATCTAGGCTACTTAAACCTCTCAATCTAACCCCAACCTTAATATTCTCAGGCTTAAGATTCCAAACATGCTTGCCAAACGCTCCTCTAGATATTCTTTACAAATTTCAACTAACAAAACAACAGGTGATCAATGAAACAAAAATTAATTTGAAAGAAAAAAAATTGTACCGTTTGATCAATTTAATGTGTTGCGAAATCGATAATTAAAGAACACAAAAAAGGGAACATAGAGTAGGGAAGATCGACACACAGATATATGTGGTTTACTAACACTGTGTTAGCTACGTCTACGGGCAGAAAGAAAACAATATTATTTCGAGAGAATGTTTTCAAAATTACATAAAAAAACGGCGCCTCTAGGTTAGAGAGTTATATATCGCACTGCTCTAAACCCTAGGGTCAAAATCGTAAATAACTACAAATAAATAAATATGCTGAATACCAAATCTGAATAGGTTTCGGGGCCATTGCCCCCGAACCCCCGCCAGCAAGACCCTCGTACTAGGTTGTTGGAAGTGCCAGCAAACAGATTCAAGGCATTTTCAACAAATCTCCACCTTGACTTGAATTCTCTCCCAAATAACAGATGTATCAAATGCAACATAAATCAATATCATCAGATGTACCCAGACTTCTCCCTCATGCCTCAAAGTGTCCCGCAAAGGGGACCACTAACAATTCAAACATTCAGCAAGTCCAAACAATGTTGGAACTTGCCTTGTAGAATCGGTTTGGTGAACATATCAGCAAGGTTATCAACAGTACCAATTTTCATCACTTTAACTCTCTGCTCACCACTTAAGAAGTGATATCTTACATCTATATGCTTAGTTCTCTCATGATGAACTTGATCCTTGGCTAGGCATATTGCACTCAAACTATCACAATATACAATAGCTTGGTCATGATGCAAATCAAGATCATCAACTAACCCCCTCAGCCATATTCCCTCTCTAGCATCTTCTGTCAAGGCCATGTACTCTGCTTCAGTAGCAGACAAAGTAACTATAGACTGTAAGGTTGCTTTCCAACTAACAACAGAACCACCCAGAGTGAACACATAGCCAGTCATAGACCTCCTACTGTCAACATCTCCAGCATAGTCAGAATCAGAATAACCAGTCACCAAACACTCTGTGCCCATAAACAAAACCAACATCAGATATACCTCTAAGGTAACGAAAAATCCTCTTAACGGCTTGCCAATGCTCCTTCCCAGGTTGACCCATGAACCTGCTGACAACACTAATAGCATGGGCAAGATTAGGCCTAGTACAGACTATAGAATACATCAAACTTCCCACTGCACTAGCATAAGGAACTTGAGACATGTACTCCTTCTTAGCTTCAAACTGTGGTGAAAACTCATATGACAAACGAGCATTTACAGCACTAGGAGTATTTATAGGCTTAGCTGATGACATACCAAACCTGGACAATATTTTCTGATATATCCTATATGTGACAAGAAGAGCTTATTCTTACCTCTGTCCCTATAAATCTTCATACCCAGAATTTTCTAAGCAGCATCCAAATCCTTCATATCAAACTCAGCACTGAGAAGATTCTTCAATTTCAGAATATTAGACTTGGACTTTGCAGCTATAAGCATATCATCTACATATAAAAGTAGATAAATCATCGAACCATCATTAGCTTTGTTGTGATATACATAACAATCATATGGACTCCTGTTATAGCCAAGTCCACTCATATAGCTGTCAAATCGTTAATGCCCTCTGAAGGTGATATTCCCTCATTTTTCTTGAAGACCCATTTACAAGTGACAATTTTTCTCTTCTTTAATCGTTTAACTAATTCCCAAATCTGATTTTTGTCAATAGATTCCATCTCATCCCCCATAGCAGCAAGCCATTTAGCAGACTCACCACATGACACAGCTTCTCTATAGGTGGATGGCTCATGAGAATCCACCTCTTCAGCAACCTGCAATGCAAAAGTAACCATATCTTCAAAACCATACCTCACAGGAGGTTCAACACCAAATCTTCTAGTTCTATCACGAGCTATACTCAATTGATCTACTCATGATCTAGAATTCTCAGGCAAATCAACTTTTGACATTCTAGGCACATTAATTTCTGGTTGCACATCAGTTTCTGTAGTAACATGTTGATCTTCTCCACCTTGATGTTGTAATTCATTCACAGCTGAAGTGAATTGCATCCCCACCTATTTATCAACACTATTACTTTCTCCCACATCAGCAGACGTCACAAAAGGCTTTACAATTGAGTTAAGCATGAAATTTTCATCAAATATCACAGTCCTACTAAGTATGACTCTATTCTCAGAAGGTGACCAGACTCTATATCCCTTAACTTCATCTCCAAAACCCACAAATATACCTTTTTTAGCTCTTGGTTCTAATTTACCCTCATTAACATGATAGTAGACAGTACAACCAAAAACTTTTAATAAAGAATAATCTGCAGGCTTACCAGACCACAACTCGTAAGGTGTTTTACAATCAATAGTTGTGTGAGGTCCACAATTGATCAGATAACATGATGTATTCACTGCTTTTACTCAAAAATTTCTAGCCAACCCTGCATTAGAGAGCATGCATCTTGCTCACTCCAACAACATCTGATTCATACGTTCTACAACCCCATTTTGCTATGGAATATTCCTAACAGTATGATGGTGAACAATCCCCTCAGCTTTACATAACTCATTAAATTCAAATCCACAGAATTCCAGACTATTATCAGTTCACAACCTTTTGATCTTCTTCCCAGTTTGATTTTCAGTCAATATCTTCCGCTGCTTGAAATTCTTGAAGGCTTCACTTTTATGTTTCATCATAAAAACCCAAGTCATTCTTGAGTAATCATCAATTATAGACAAAAAATACCTACTGCCTCCAATAGATTCAACTTTGGAAGGTCCCCAACAGTCTGAATGAATATAATCAAGTGTCCCTTTTGTACGATGTACACCTCTTGGAAACTTGCTACGATGAAGCTTCCCAAATACACAATGTTCACAAAATTCAAAATCCGCACCTTATGCCTACAAAGAAGATCTCTTTTTGACAGAATTTGCATCTCTTTTTCACTTATATGATCAAGTCTCATATGCCATAACTTAGTCATATCCTCCTTGTGAACGACCGACGATGCAACAACAGCATAACCTGTTATTGTGGAACCTAATAGAAAATACAGTGTTCCATGCTTTATGCCTTTCAGAACTACCTCAGAACCCTTATAGACATACATTGCTCCACCTTTACCTTCAAAACTATAAACCTTGCTATCGAGTACACTAAAAGATATCAAACTCTTCTTCATTAGTGGAACATACCTAACCTCTTTTAAAGTGTAGAAGGCACCATTATGTGTTCATATCTTGACTGAGCCAATTCCAACAATCTTGCACACAGTACCGTTAGCCATGCTAACATTCCCTCCATCTATTTGCTGATAGGTTAAGAATTACTCTCTATTTTGGCACATATGATAAGATGCCCTAGAATAAAGAACCCACACATCATCAGAATGTGACTGTTCATGCATAACTAAAGCTAGATCTCCTTCAGAATCGATCTCGACTTCTTCAGAATCAATCTCAACTTGTGCAACAGAGGCAGATGCTTCCCTTTTGTCACTCTTTTCCTTCTTTTCCTGATTCCTTTTTATCTTAGGACATTCAGTTTTCCAATGCCCTTTTTCTTTATAGTAGTTATCAATATCATCTGATCTTTGACTTCGAAGACCTTTTATTCTGATTCGACTTCTGCTTATCAGAATTCTTATGTCCCTTGCTTCCTATGGCAGCTAACCCAAATGCCTAACTTTCTGAAACTGAATTTCCTGCATTCTGACGGTCCTCTCTCATAAGCAATGTGGACTTTGTATCTTTTAAGGTAAGAGTTTCTTTCCCTCCAATATACAAGTCAACGAAAGTTTCATAAGATCACGACAAAGATGTCAATAGAATTAGGGCAGCATCCTTATCATCAACCTTAACCTCTACATTACATAGATCTAATAAAATTGTATTTAATTGATTAAGATGGTCTCGTAGAGATGTACCTTCCTACATATGTAGATGATACAAACGTTTCTTCAGAAACAACTTCTTGGTTAAAGATTTCGTTATGTAAAGACTTTTCAACTTCAACCAAAGACCAGCGGCAGTTTCTTCATCTGCGACCTCGATGATGATGTCATCAGCCAAACATAGCATGATCGTTGAATAAACCTTCTCTTCAAGAATCTGCCACTCTTCGTCATCCACGACAACCTTCTTTGACTTACCATCAGCGGCGCCCACAGCCCCTACTGCTTTAGTAGGGATCGCATCTTGATCTGTCATAAACCAAAACTGTTCCTCCCGGTAAATTTTTCGATCTTTACGTTCACGCTGGACATCTTCAATTGTCGAACGAACGCGGAATTTTGAAAAAATCCTAACAAAGCTCTGATACCAGTTTGTTGCAAAATTGACAATTAAAGAACACAAAAAAGGGAACGTAGAGTAGGGAAGATCGATACACAGATATACGTGGTTCACTAACAGTGTGTTAGCTACGTCCACGGGCAGAGGGAGAACAATATTATTTCGAGAGAATGTTTTCAGAATTACATAAAAAAAACAGCGAGACCCCCGTACTAGGTTGTTCGAAGCACCAGCAAATAGATTCAAGGCATTTCAACATAATGAAAATTGGAAGTTTGGAAATAAAGTTTGATATTTGAGAGGGATCATCTAGATCATAGAGGTATTTGGGGTGAGGAGATCAGATGAGATGAGTTGAGATATGAACTCAATTTATTGTTTGGGAGGTCAACTTCGTATATTATCGACCCTTTATACCATGTCTACCACAGTGCACTTAGCCCTCATCACCATCAATGCCTTGTTGCTCAACTCCGTTGACCACCTCCGACAACTAACTTCGGCAACTACCTTTGATGGCTAGCTTTGGTAACCACCTCCGATGGCCAACTCTGACGGCCACCTTCAGCGACCACTGCTTGTGGCCAACTCTGGCAACATTCGATGGCGGCCATTCCATCGGCCAACTCCAACGACCATTATTCTGAATAATGACTACTACAAATTTGGATTTTGTTTGACACACGAGTTCTTTTGTTTTGTTAATGCACGTGATATAAAACCATCAATAAAATCTTAACTTAAATCTTAAAAATAACTATTAATTTAAAAATACATATAAAATATCAATAGATGTTTATATTTAAGTTGATGCACTAAATTGTCGAGAAAAGCACTTTTCTTGACACAAAAATACATAAGTTCCATTAAAACGTTGAATTTCTGGTTTTTACTTAGTTCACAGTATTTTATAGTCATTCTTCATAGTAATTTAACATTAATAAAATTACTTTTATCATGTAAGAAACCAAACAAATTTGTATGTAAAAACACTTTTTAGAAACCAACAAATTTGTATGTAAAAACACGAGAAAAAAATTGTTAGACACATGAGTGTTTTTATTTAATTTTTTTTTTTATCAAAAATATTAAAATAAAAATGACTTAGATAGAAACATACGTACACAGATTTGTGAAATGATTGCTTAAATTAAAAAAAAAAAAAATTGAAATGCATGATTCAAAAATAAACCCTGAACCTCATATCCTAAGACTCCCAACAATACGTATGTACTTAAAAAACAATAAAATAAAGTGCAAACTATAGTTTATTATAAAAAAAATATATATGTGTAGGATTATTGAATAAAAAATTTTCAGACAAAAATAATCATTATAAAAATAGATTATTTATGTAAAAAAAAAAATACATGAGATACCTCTAACATATAAACTCAACACTCTAAATATCTAAAATATAGATATATGAACTCATCTTTGGAAACTCAGATACCCTAAATATAACTCAGTACCTCTATAAAAAAATATTATATGAAGTAATTTTATTGGTACAAACTTGTGGGTCATCGGATTGGGGAGGATCAATAGGTTCTTTTAAGGAAGAGGAAATAACTATTAGATATCACCACATCTTCTACTTCATGGTGCAAAAATTCCAAATCTTTTATACGATGAAGTTTCTTTATATAGCATTAAATTGAAAAGTTTTCCTCTAGTCTATCTTTTTAACATTTCTCGCATGAATAGAATTTCTCTCATATCTTGTTAAAAAAAACCATCATCTTTTATTATTAAGTAATAGTTAATTTTATTTTAAAGACTATTTAGAAATTACTTTCAAATTTTCGATGCCCAAACTTGTAAAAAGAGATGACATGAAACAAAATTTGAACAAGACTGTTTCCATTATAAGCAATCTTTACTACCCCTTTTAACTAACAAAGCAACTAGTCATTTTGGGTGTATATATATATATATATAGGATCGTCAATAAGATGAATTCATCTTTATATATCACATTCTAATCATACACTAACAAAAAAAAAATATATAAAATATATATTTGAAAAGAGAAATAAGAAGAATTGTTATGTAGCAAATTGTAATGGCATAATTGAATAAGATATATCTAATAATTAATTTCAAGAGTAAAAGTCCGAATTTTTCTCTTTCTCCTTTTTTTTTTTTTTTTGTTTTTTTAGTGGAAATGATTTGTTGATGTTTTGAGTAAAAGAAGAAAGAAAAATCAGATTCAAAAGAAGGAACATTCCAATGACCAATCCAAATATCATGGGTAGTTGTTTTCTCTTTTTATTTCCTCCTTCCAACGTTATTATTAATATACTTTTTATTGCATTACGTTTTGTCTAGTCTCAACTTGGAGACAAAGGGAGTTCGTTTCTGGACAAAACTAAGTGGGTTAACCATTTTGTCATTTGTCAACACCCAAGACCCTTCCTTCATTAATTTACCCAAATTATTATAAACATCAATAATTATTCAAAATAAACCAGCTTCTCTCCGTTGACAATAAAACCCCTCATTTTTTCTATAATAATTAATGTAACCAATCTGGAAATGGCTGCTTAATTAAAAATCAAAACTTTATCCTACAAAGCCCCCTCCCTCCTATCTCTATATAAATCCAGCCCCTTTTTCAACTTTTCTTTCGGACCAAAACAAACTAAAAAAAGATTCCTCTTTCTTCTTTGCAAATTAGCCCTTGGGGATTTAATAATTCATGGAGGGCATGAAGAAAAAGTGGAGTAAGTATATAGGTTCGAAGGGTTTGGGCCGGAGTCGATCGGTGACCGGAAAAACCGCTGTCGGACCGGAAGGTATGAGAAAAAAGAGCAAATCTTGGAACAGTGGCTCGAAATTCAAAACTCCAGTGGCTCCGGACGGTTGCTTTGCCGTGTACGTCGGACCGGAACGGCAACGGTTTGTTGTGAGAACGGAATTTGCGAATCATCCGTTATTTCAGATGCTTCTTGAAGATGCTGAGGTGGAATATGGGTATAATAGTCAAGGCCCAATTTTGCTTCCCTGTGAAGTTGGGATGTTTTATCATGTGTTGGCGGAGATGGACGGCGGTGATGGGCTGAGCCACCGTTGGACGGCTGGAGAGAGCGGTGGTTTAATTGCTTGTAGCCCACTTCGGCTGACCACCTGCGGCAGTAGAAATGGCGGTGGGTATACGATATTAAGTCCGTCATCGTTGCTTAAATTAAATGGTCTTTGACTCGGTACATAAATTCACAAATATATATATTTATTTACATATATATGGTAAGATTTCTTCTTATTCATGTGTATTGAAATTAGGAAGAAATTAGATGATGTGCGGTTGTAAATTGAGGGAGATTTCGAAGACATCAAAAGGCAACATTAGAGTTGATTTTATTTTCACATCATGATTTTTCAAATGCTTAATATTAGTTTTTTTTTTTAATTATTACTACTAAAATCGAATATATACTTTATTATTAATGTCAATATTAATTAAGAATGGCACAAAGTTTACCTCGAAAATTTGGGCATTGATATCTTAGGACTGTTTCAAATAATGGATATAATAAATTAGTGAGATGATAAAGTGAAAATAAATTATAATCGTGATATATGATATCATTATTGTCAAAGCTTTAATTATTGTTAATAAAAAATGGATCACACGAGTAGAATAAACTCATAAATTAATAAAATAGAAAAATAATGTAAACAGGCTTTTCTAAAAGTGGTTAACTTATTATGCATTGAATTTTTGTTTTCCAATGACAAGAAATTATAATTAAACACAGCTTTCAAAATAATCTTAATATTGATATATATGGTTGATTATTAGTAAAGGAGTGAAAATATCGGGTACGATGATTTTTTTTTAACGAAATATAGGAAAAATGAAACTTTCTATGGTTTTTAGTTGTGAACAAGTCACACTTCTAGTTATGATCTTAATTTTATATATCAATTACATTTACAATATATCATAACATGAATTATGAAGGAATTCTTTAAATGCAACATTTGCTAGGAAGAAACATACATCTTTTACAGCTCTCTATATATATTGGCATTGTCTTCTTGCCCCAAAGAGCTCTTACTTATAATAGTGTTTTTCAAGTTTTTCAAATAGTCATCGATAAATCACTGATTGATCCACAGTTAGGTTGAAGTTAAATTTAATATTATATAAAAATTAGTATTAAAGATAGAGAAAATGACACATAGTTGATGTTTGGATATATAACCTTATGCTACTCTAATACTATGTTAACTAAATAACATTTTTAGATAAGATGAGATTCCATTTTAAAACCAATTAACAGTAAAAGAAGTAAATCAGTGTATCTTATAAACATTGTGAGATCCCTTGATTTTTCGATTTTCAAATCTTCAACATATTCTCTTAGAGATACGATGTCTCTTTCGAGATTCGGTATTCTTGGATCTTACCCCATTTTGTTTTGAACTGAATGTTCCTTTAGGTTTTATAGACTTTGATAACATGAGACTCTATCTCAAAGTTACTATGTAATATAATCTAATGGTCATCTTTATCTGGTTCATTATCCGAACCTTCTTCGTGAGAGTACAATTCCAGTTAGAATTGAATTTTCGAGATCTCAAATATTGATCTCCAAATGACTTTGAAAAACACTTTTGATCTCAATAATCTATTCCCAATTCCCACTCAACCCTAAGGTTGGCATGTAGGCATGTAGGCATGTAACGCATAGTACTATACTTACAAAATAATGACATTTATTACCTTTCTCATGCCTCAATGCTAATTAGTAATATTAATTATCACTTTAAATGCATTAGCACGCCTACCTATATGCTAATAATTAAAATAAAAAGGTTAAAAAACATACTCTCAGGAAATCCGCTATTTTATCTTTTATGTCAACTCAGTCGACAATCTCACAGTGTCGTTTGAGCTTTGAAAACCATGCGTCCTATGAGTGATCGCATTTAAAATCATTTAATATTTAAATAATTGAAGAAAAGATAAACCTTTGTCCTTCTCTCGATACTGTTTGGATCGAAAATGACAACGATAAATTTATAATTTAAAGAAGAGAGTGTTGATAATATATATATATATATATATATATAAAAGTCTCTAATATCAAATTCAAAGATGGAGAATTATGAAAAGAAGTAGAAACTTAGATTTATTTGATAGACAATTCAAATTATGTTTTATGTTTTCATGAGGTCACCAAACATGCATTTGGTAGATAGTTTTGATTCAATTTTTTAAAGCAGTTTTCGAATTTTCTAATCCAAACCATGCAAATTCTGAAAACTAACATTTTTATATTTTGACAGAATCCAGATTTTGAATTTGAAATTTAAAAATGCAAAATTATATTAGAAAATATATAAATATATATATATATATATATATATATATATATATATATATATATATATATATATTATAATTGGACTATTTTTAAATATAGAAAAATAAATCAAAATATTTACAAAATATAGCAAAATTTTAGAACTATCAATGATAAACGCTGATAAATTCTATCAGTGATAGACACTAATAGAAGTCTATATGTGTCTATCATTAATAGTTCTAAAATTTTGCTATATCTTGTAAATATTTTCAACAGTTCTACCATTTGAAATAATTTCCCAATAAAATTTTATGCTATAAACCAAGTTTGTAAATTTTAATATAATATATTACATATTATATAATATTAAAAAAATACAAAATTTTAATATAAAACAAGTTTGTAAATTAATTAGTAATAGTCTACATTCAACCTAATATTTAGTGAATAATTATAATTCGTTTTAGGAAAATTTTCATAGATTAAAAAAATGACAATCTATTTCCAAAAATGACAAAGAAAAAAAGTACCGATAGACATTGATAGACTTCTGTTAGCATCTATCATGACTGATAGATATTGATAGACTTTTATTGACATCTATCAAAGAATATTAAAATTTTGCTATTTTGTATAAATAATTTCCCTTATTTTTCTATTTTTAAAAATCTCCCTTAGTTTCATGAGTTATGAGTAAATTATCAAAATATATTTTGAAAAAATTGTTTAAATCAAAATTTGATTTCTAAATCTGCTAACAAACACATATATGAAAACGTCAAATATAGCACTCTGTTTTTATTAAATCCCTTATTTTCAAAATTATATTTTCAGATTGCTTACCAAAAAGGTTGTTCAAGTTAATGTTTAAGATATTTCATATGAAATTATAATAATGTATTTAAAGAGAGAATGACATGAAATTTATCTTTTCTTCTTAGGATTAGGATGAGATGGATGTTTTCTTATTATATAGAATTTAGGATTTGATTAGACTAACTAGACTTATTTGATACCAAATTCACTCCATCTTAAATTTAACTTTTTTGGTTTTTGGCTTATATTTTTTTTCTGTCTAAATTCACCCATCACAATATACATAGGTATTTAAAGATATGAAAAGATATTTAGGGTACGGGATCCAGATATTTGTGTTTCAATATGCATAATAATTAATAATTGATGTATGATTGATTTTGCAAGTTTTCAACTTACTTCCATTCATCTTTTTATTCAGAATATAGACTTATATTATTAGACATATAAAATCAACAGATAAAGATTTACACTATATTTTGTAAACGTAATTACAAACTAAACTTATATATATATAAAAAATTAAATATCTCATGTCCATTTTTCAACTTGATCTTTTCTAGTATATATAAAACTAATATATAAAATTTCATATGAAAAATAATTATATTCAAATTATTAATAAAATAAAAAATAAATATTAAACTATCGGCATCTAGGGACAATGATTAATCATTATCTAGATCATTTTAAATAGTAAAACATGCTATCTCAAACCACATATGCATCTTTAAAAGAAATAGGTTTCTATCTCATTATAAATTGTGACAGCAAAAAAAGATGAGAAAAATGGGGGGTTTTTGCCGTCATTGTTTGAGTAAATATTCATTGCTCTTTCCAGGATTTTGATATTGAAGACGTCATCTATTATCTATCTATCTTCTCCCGCCGACAATATAATACAATGAGCAAATCAATGAAAACGATAGCCGCCACAAATGACCTCCTCACTTTTCAAGCCTATCTGTGTATGTAGTTTTTAATTTTAGTCTATTTTAATTTATGTACTTTTTAAATATTAATTTTTAGATAATTATTTTAAATCACAAAAATTTCAAATATATCAGAATATCACCGTTTAACAGTAACATCTTATCGTATTTGTAAATAAGTTGACTTATTATCCAATATTTAAAAACAACCCTACTTTTTTTCAATATACTTTTGTTTTGGTTGATTTTGGTTTATTATAACTCAAAAATGTTGTTCATTTTGAACTTCATTTGTAAATTGTAAGATAATTTTATGCAAAAGAAAGAACTTTCTAATATAAATACATGGCTATACTTAATTTTTTTTTTAATAATGAATCTATCATGCTAATATTTTAATAGGAAGATGATAAAAAAATAAAAGAACCAAAACAATGATTTCTTTTTTTTTTTTTTTAAAAAAATACAAGATCATGCACCACAAAAATCAAATCAAAATCAAATGGTATGATTGATCAAGAAATTTAGATAGAGAAAAATATACCTAACCATCACATGATAATAAGGGTTAAATTTAGGTTAAATTTATAATTAAAATAGTGAATTCGATTCTAAAAACTCTATAACAGAATATAACAGAAAAGAAGTCGGATGCTTAAGTTATTTCACAATGAAGTTATAAGAGTGTATTTATAAGAAATTTGATCTAAACTAAGCGACTAATCTTATTTTATCGTATTCTCTTTTTTTTTTTTTTTTTTTTTACCTAACTTTGTGTTGTACTTTTGTACTCTCGAACTTTGAAGTCATCGGTCGAACACACATGAGCACCTCCATTAGGAGCCCTTGCTAATTGGCCAAGCACGCTTCCTCCACTTTTAAATTGAGTTATGCATGCATGTACTCCATGTCCTACTTCACTCTCTTAACGTCAGTGTTGGTATTCACGACATTTAATTTGGTCATTTTCATGCTATCAATCTAAAAGATTTCAAGTACGCAGGGCACACGTGTAGATGTTATCACACTGTTGACATATTCAAGAAATTCAAGAATACATCCTGCTATAGGCTTAAAATTTTTGCATATGAAACCGTTGACCTATTAAAATTTTAAAAAACGTGTTTTTACTTTTATAATTATGAAAATCGTGGAAATAACGTGAGAGAAAAATAGATTTAATTAATAAAAGCATCATATTACAAAAGCAGCGTAGAAGAACATCGAGGACAAAGTGAAATCAGTTGGATTTGAGGTCCAATTCCGGGGATCGAACCGACTCCGGATAAAACAAGTTCTTCAACCCACTGAGCTGAAGCAGCCTTTTCCCAAAAGTATCAGTGGGAGAATTTGATGATCCAGACATAGCAACCAAGTAATTAAACCACTCCACTAACTCAGGCCACAGCGTCTTATAGTAAAATGCCATCCTCATCCACCGCGGCTCCGTCGCGTACCCATCTCCCCTGCACACACTCCTTAAGATCCCCTTTACTGCGTCGTCAATCGGCATGATCGGCATAATGCTGACCGTAGCCTATCACAAACTGTTTTCAGTTTCCTGTTTTTAAAAAAATTATGTTGATTTTCTATGAATTTTCTTAGAATAATTCTTATGAGATTTTTTAATTAAGAAAAAAAACATTCAATGACAATTCAGAAGCGTAAGTACAATTTAAAAACTTAATTTTATATAAAAAAATAAAATGACTTACCAAGACCAACTGACAATTTTCACTTTGAACTTTAGAGATTGAAGTTTTAATTTCTATACCTTAATAATTTAAAATTAGAATAATAATAATTGTAATTAAACCTTTTCTCACTCATCATTATTAGATGTAACGATAAAAAAAGTTTAACACGGAAAGACTACATCCGTATCAATGAAAAAACTCAGGATAAAAGTACCAAGATATTAAAAATATTAATAGGCCAAATGAAGCAAAATTAAACTCACAACTCTACCTTATTGGAGTAATTCTGAAATGGTTAAATTAAATTTTTATTTATTTTTTTAATTTTCAAAATAAACCTAAACCATGTCATTCAAAACCAATTTTTTAATATGAAAATTGTATTTGTAAATGCAAATTAAATATAAAATTAATTTTAAGTAAGTAAAAACGTGATATATAAAAAAAAAAAAAAAAAAAGAAAAACATGCAGCCAACATTTTTTTGGATTGATTTTGTAAACGTTTCAAAATTTAAGCGTATGTACTTGGAAAATCATATTAAAAAAGATTGGAGCAATAACATTTTAAAATTCTAGTGAGGAAATAAAAACTTATGGATGTAAAGAAGCTTACATCCCTGAGTTGTTGGTCGAGGTATAAACGGCCATCTTTGGACATGAATTTTCCCTGTGTCATCTCTGATTCCACCAGCCCCGGCGTGACGATGGTGATTCCGATCTCTCTTCCAACCTCCACTCTCAGTGTCTCGTAGAAACTTATCACTGCTGCTTTGCTCGACTTCAATTTCCATATATATAATATTTTACCAAACATATATATATTAATTAAATAATTAATCAGCTTTAGTTAGAATGTATATTATCTTACGGTGTAGAAGCTGAGCCTAGGCGCAGGTAGCCATGCAGCGGCGGAAGCGATTCCGATAATCTTCCCTCTGCTTTGTTTCAGGTATGGAATCCCATAGTAACTACAATATACCATTCCCCAGAAATTTACATCCTGCACTTAACATTATTATATTATATTCCAAATTTTTTGTAATTTCATTAATCCAACAAAAAATTGTATTAAATTAGGTGAAAATTTTCTTAAATCATCTAACAAGATTGATTAAGATTATGAATCGTACCATTACCGGGACTACATTTTGGAGGTTGTTGTATTCCTCAAACAGATTGATGCTGGATACGCCCGCATTGTTTACCAGATGATCCACTGTTTTTTTTTTTTAATTGTAACATTATTAGGAAATTTGAGAAAAATATTGGGGTACTAGGCACTCGCAAAATTTATTTTATTTTCTTATGTTTTATGTTATTTATCCTAATTGAAGGCAAAAATGAAAATATGCGTAGATAGGTTGGATATAAGGATTCGATAGATATCTCGAATAAATATCTTTTATAAATGCTTGTAATCATAAAAATAACATATATTTAGTCTCTGTCTCCAATAAAAACATCCAAAACTAACCGTAAAAACAAGTCAATTATTTCTCTAAACGAATAGATAAATATTTGTTTACATAAATATTTGTCGATATCGATATATCGATGGATATTTCTATAAAATTGAAATCATGATATCGATATCAAAATCAATAATTTAGTCATTGATTGAAGGAGAAAATCGATATTTTAATCCTTGATGGGAGGAGATCCATGAAAGCAGGAGTCTATGCTGTATAGACCAAGTATTACACAGGTACACATAAAGTACTTACCCATTGTGGTATTAAATTATTTTGGTTAAATATATGTTTCAAATGGAGGGTCATTGAACTTGATTAAAGACTAGAAATGTAACAGGGTCAAAGGGACTTTTAAGAAATCGATCAATAAAGATGAAAAAGATATACAATAATAGAAAATCGATGCACAAATTAGACTATCAGGAAAGTAATTCTAATAAATTTATTATTAGAGACAATTAATTCAGATTATTTGGCTAATGTTTATATAGCACATTTCTTTAGAGTCGAAGAAAGGTAAAAAGAAACGGAAATATTGACAGAGGGAAACTTTATGTTTAAGAAAACGAATGGAATAAAGGGCTTACGTCGTCGGAATTGGGTGATGGTGGTTTGGATACACCGTTTACAGTCTTCAATCTTTGAAATATCGGCCGGAACTACGAGAGCACAGGGTGAGCCTAAAGACTCTGCCACGGCGGCGACTTCCCGGAGTCGGTTCTCTCTTCTGGCAACCAACGCCAAATAAGCTCCTCTTCTAGCGTATTCGTATGCCAGATGCTTCATAAAGAAAAATAAATCAATCAATAAAAACAATCAGAACCAACTTTGTAAGTTTGGAATTATTATTATTATTTCTTAAAAAATGAAACCTCGCCGATCCCTGACGATGCTCCGGTGATGAGAACAACTTTTCCGGCGACATCTTCGCTAAAAATGGACCTTATTATGAACGAGATAGACTTGAAAAAGAAGTAAATTGGGAGAAATAAGAAGAAGGCTATTAGAGTTGTTGGTGGAAGTAGAAGATTTAAGAAATTGTTGAAGAAATCCATTTGGATTCGATCATTAGATTACACATAAAAATAGGTTGAAGTTAATTTAACCAAATAGGAAGGAAAAGAACAAACCTGATTTACACGTACCACAACTGCATGCCAAATAATCAACACGTAACACTTCCCACAAAACTATCTACCTAAAATATCTAATACGTGTTGAAAATTTACAAAAAAATTGCAATTGACCCCACAATGTCACGATTATCACACAGATATAGATTAAAAATTATATCATCTTCAATTACCTATTTGAGGTAAATTATCAATCCGAGCATAACCTATCTAGCATATAGATATGGATTAACGATAAAAAATTTTGTGATTCGAATTATCTACTTCAATATATTAAAAATAAAACTTGTTTGATATAAATTTGAGATATTTTTCACTCATATAATTAATAATAAAAAATTATAGTCATATTGTGACATTCTCATCAAATAATTTTCTGTGAGCTAGATGTGTCCAATTGTAATTATTCATTAGCTCTTGTGGTCCAAGTGTTTCGATTTCCACCGAATCGCTCATTGAGATAGAGAGTTCAATTGGATTTGTCATTTTAGTGTGAGTAATTAGTTGAGGCACAAAGTTTGAAGAGTTGTATGTGTGCTGTTATCTATCAAATTTCTTGCGAACAACATTTTTGTATCCATTGAGCTACCTCGGGTCCTCTCTAGATGGTTACTCAGATTAGGCGTTTTGAAATTTTTCTTTGTTGTTCTTAATGACTCTGTGCTTTGATTGAGGGGACTCAAGCTAGTTCTCTTTCTTGGACATGTTTCCTTTAATTGTGTTTACTTTTCTACTAGTCCTCGGTGACTTGTTTTTCCTAATTCTTTTAGTTATATCTGTATTTTATTTGTGACTTGACCTTGAATTGTGAAGTCCTTTTCGTTTTATTGCAATTAATAGAAATAAATATAGATATAACATACCTAATTGAGATTCAACTTTAACTTAGCTACACTGTTACAACGCTATTTTTATAGTTTACAAAAAGTCAAATTTTATGCCCTTAAAAAATCAAATTACCAAAATCCCATATTCATCCCAATCTTTTTTCATATTAGAGATTTAGATTTAAAAGTGTGAGACACTTATGTATCCAATCTAAAACAACTATTAAAGTGAGTTAGTTTGATATTTGTTGAGTTTGTTACTCTCTGATATCTGACAGTTGTCATTCTACTATACTCGCATGCTTATTTATAGCACTTGCCGGTGTGTGAATCATGCCTCGAAGGCAAGATGACCAAACGACCTTCTACTGGAAAAGGTTACAAAGCCAAGGAAGCCTTGGAGCTTGTACATTCTGACCTCTATGGTCTGATGAGTGTTAGAGCTCGAGGTGGGTATGAATATTTCATCTCTTTCATAGATTATTATTCAAGGTACGAGTATCTCTACCTAATGCAGCGTAAGTCTAAAGCCTTTGACAAGTTCAAGAAGTATAAGCCTTTGAAAACTTGTTAGGTAAGAAAATAAAAACACTACGATCTGATTCTGGTGGAGAGTATATGGACCTCCAATTCTAGAACTATATGATAGAACATGAAATTACGTCCCAACTCTCGGGCCCAGGTACACCTCAGCAAAATGGAGTATTAGAAAGGAGAAACCAAACCTTGTTGGACATGGTTCGGTCTATGATGAGTTATACTCATCTTTCAGTCTCGTTTTGGGGTTTTGCAGTGGAAACTGCATGTTATATTCTTAACAACGTTCCCTCGAAAAGTGTTTCTGAAACACCTTTTTCCCTTTGGAGAGGTCGTAAAGGTAGTTTACGCCACTTTAGGATTTGGGGGTGTCCAGTCCACATGCTTGTGACTAACCCAAAGAAGTTTGAACCGCGTTCGAAAGTTTGCCTCTTTGTAGGCTACCCCAGGGAAATGATGGGTAGGTACTTCTATGATCTAAGTGAGAACAAAGTGTTTGTTTCTACAAATGCTATCTTCTTGGAAGAAGACCACATCAGGGATCATAAACCACGCAGTAAGCTTGTTTTACATGAGATTTCTAGTGAGACTCAGACTACTGAGGGTTCAACAAGAGTTGTTGATTAGACTGACAGATCAACAAGAGTTGTTGAGGTCGGTACATCTAGCCAACCATCTCAAGAGTTGAGACTGCCTCGACGTAGTGAGAGGGTTATGAACCCATCGGATCGCTACATGGGTTTGACTGAAGCCTAGAACGTCATTTCTAATGATGGGGTCAAGGATCCATTGTCTTTTAAGCAAGCAATGGAGGATGTTGACAAAGATGAGTGGATTAAGGCCATGACCCAAGAAATGGAGTCTATTCAATTAAGTCTGAGAGCTTGTGGATTATCCTGATGGGGTAAAACCTATAGGATGTAAGTGGATCTACAAGCGAAAACAAGGTATAGATGGAAAGGTGCAAAATTTTAAGGCTAGACTCATGGCAAAGGGTTATACCCAGGCCGAGAGAGTGGACTACGAGGAAACTTTCTCACCTGTTGTCATGCTAAAGTCTATCAAGATACTCCTATCCATAGCTACATTTTATGATTATGAGATATGACAAATGGACGTTAAGATTTCCTTTCTTAATGGTAATCTTGAGAAGACCATCTACATGGCTCAACCAGAGGGGTTCGTAGTTCTAGATCAAGAGCAAAGAGTTTGCAAGCTTAATAGGTCAATTTAAGGGCTGAAACAAGCGTCTCGATTGTGGAACATTAGGTTTGACAGTGCGGTCAAATCGTTTAGCTTTGATCAGAACGTTGATGAGCCTTGTGTTTACAAGAAGATCATTAATAGCTTAGTAGCTTTCCTGGTACTGTATGTGGATGATATCCTACTCATTGGGAATGATGTAGAGTTTCTGACTAACATTAAGAAGTGGCTAGCTGCCCAATTCCAAATGAAAGATTTGGGTGAGGCATGGTATGTTCTAGGGATCCAAATCATTCGGGATCATAAGAACAAGAGGTTAGCCTTGTCTTAGGCATCGTACATCAATCAAATGTTGATCAGGTACAAGATGCAAGATTCTAAGAGGGGTTTGTTACCGTTCAGGCATAAAATCGTTTTGTCTAAGGATCAATATCCTAAGACACCTCAGAGGTGGAGGAGATGAGACGGATACCCTATGCTTCAGCTGTTGGAAGTTTAATGTATGCAATGTTGTGTACCAGACCATATATTTGCTATGCAGTAGGGATTGTCAGTCGTTATCAGCCCAATCCAGGATTAGATCACTGGACGATGGTTAAAACGATCCTTAAGTATCTTCGGAGAATGAGGGACTACATGCTTGTGTATGGAAATAAGGATCTGATCCTTACAGAATACACAAACTCTGACTTTCACACTGATAGAGATTTTCATAAATTGACATCAGGGTCAGTGTTCACTTTGAATGGAGGGGTTGTAGTGTGGCGGAGCATCAAGCAATGATGCATCGCGAACTCCACTATAGAAGCCAAATACGTATCCGTTTGTGAAGGAGCTAAGAAGGCTGTTTGGATGAGGAAATTCCCTAAGAATTTGGAAGTTGTTCCAAATATGGGTTTGCCAATCACTCTTTATTGTGATAACACCAGGGTTGTGGGAAATTCGAAGGAACCTCGGAGGCATCGTAGAGGCAAGCATATCGAACAGAAATATCACTTGATCAGGGAGATTGTGCATCACGGTGATGTGATAGTCATGAAGATCGCGTCGGAGCACAATGTTGCTGATTCATTTAGAAAGGCTCTCATGGCTAAAGTGTTCGAGGGTCATCTGGAGAGTCTAGGTCTATGGGACATGCGACATCTTGTCTTGGGAAAGTGGGAGATGATACTAGGGTATAGAGTATGCCCTAGTTTATTGTATATTGTACTTGTATTTTTCATGTTTTATACATTAGTCTCCCGAGGCATTAGGACAAGTGGGAGTTTGTTGGGATTGATGTCCTAATTCTCCCGGAGTCTCATAGTTTGTAAATTGTACACATTGTTATGAATAAAATAAGAGTTATTTTATTTGGTATTTACTCATATCCAATAAACAAAACTCCATGGTTATTGTATGTAAACTTAAACATGTATATGAGATATACAAGTGGATTATGCCTTAAGTGATAACCTAAAAAGGTTTGTAGTATAAGGATTAAGGAGGGATACCTGATCCTGGTGACACTATGGATACGACCCGCTTTGTAGAGGTTTACAATGTTGTGAACTACTATAGATGATTGATCCTGACCATTCATGTGGAAACATGCGAGCGGGGGTGTCCTATACAAAGAGTTTGTATAAGACCAGACTATGAGATGATTCGTCTCTTTAAATAACGCCGTTGATACTTGAAACTTACATCTCACCTAAACGACCATAGGTGACATAACCTCAATCCTGAGTGTTTTAGGAACTTCTACCTTTGAGGCAGTCCTTTGATTAGTATAGGTGAGAGTGACCAAATTGCCAACTCAACATGGCTACCATTTTGGGATTTGTCTGATCTGGGAGTTGGGAACTCAGTTACACAAGATGAAATTGACTCATTCCCCGAAGTAGGGGTAAGTAGATAGATTACTCCCTTGAGGGCTAATTCTGGGTCTTGAACATAGTGGCCACAACTTCTTTTTGGAAGAGAGAACTAAGTCATAGTAGACTATGACTTATGTTCATTAAAGGGATTAGTGGTAGTTAACGAGTTAGATGTAACTACAGAGGCATAATGATTATTGGCCTAGTTGTACTTACGAGCGATCTGCGAGGGGTTGTCGCACTGTTAATTGGTTGATATGGACACAAAATATATCTATATTAAGGAGAGTGCAACTGTCGGTCTTTAGTGGAGTGCCTGACATTAACGGATGGTGTATCCCATGACTAAAGAGTTTAGTCAATTATTCATGTACCGTTGGAGATTCAAGCTACGGGTCCGTAAGGTCCCCTTGGTAGCTCAATGGATTCAAGTTGAGAATCGGTTCTTGGTGTTGATTTGAAATGTTCAAATTGACAAGAGTAAATTTGATTGTATATGATATGATCAGTGTGATGTATGAGATACATCAAGTGGAAGATTAATGTAAATGTGATTTACATTAAGCACCATCAAATAGAAAAAGAGCTATGGTTTATATGTTTCATGAGGTGAAATATTAAAACTATAGGTCATAAATATAATATGGTAAGTTGGTTATCATATATATATATAATAATATTAATTATTGGATAATTATCTCTTTTTCTCTAATAACCAATTGAGTGGGAGGTTATTTGTGGTTTTATGATAACAGTGAGATAAAAAGGAAAAAAGTTTTCCTAAATTTAGTATAGTTGCTATTCTCGGAAAGAGCTCACGAAATGTTGTCAAGTGAATTGGTTTCACTAAACAATAGTTGAAAGAGAGACTAAACAATCGTAGAGTGTTACTATACGATAGTTCACTCAGCTGGTCGTAGCTAAAAGATCGTAGGGTTTTTTTTATATGATAGATTGCCTCTGTTACACAACTGAGCATTCTTCTATACGATAGACTCATATTATCTCCCACTTGCTCAATCGTCTACATGATTTTTATTTCTTTGATCTCTTCCTCTAACTAAGTCCACACAGAGCCCACACTTCTGAATTCTCACACCGAGAATACCAATGTAGCCATTGTGGTGGTGTCCTCACTCAACTCGATTGAGTCGAGGTTTTGGAGGTCGTTCGTTGGGTTCATGATCTTGGAGATCGTTGAGTTTGTGTTTGCTGTTTAATCGTGCTATGTTGCGGTCATTATGTTCGAGTGTTCGTGTGTTGCTATTGAAGGATCTCTTACTGAAGAGTTCCATGAGCGCGTTCAGATCGCTCCGATCTCACCGTGACCGAAATACATATAATACATTCAAACATACAGTTATGCAAGTAAATCTTAATTAACGGCATGCTAAGAACAATAACATAACAAGGGAAAGGTGCCATACCAGTTGAAGACAATCTTCAATCTTCGAAATTCAATGCAGCGGAACCCTCCATGCGATCTACCAACGCCCAGCAGCAGCGTCAACAATAACAACACGAACAACCGCACGAATACGAATGTCGTAGGGACGACACCACCAGAAAAGAGCCCCAGGTATTCTCGGAGTGAGAACCCAAAGCGTGGCCTTTGATGAATTTGGTAGAGGAAGGAGGGAACACAGATCGTGTAGGCGATAAGCAAGTGGAAGGGAAAAAAAGCGCTATCGCATAGCAAAATGCTTATCGTTTAGGCGAAGCTACACGATCGTGTAGATTTTACTGAACGACCGTTTAGGAAAAGGTATATGATCGTTTAGGAAACTCGACACACTATACGATCGTTTAGAGAAGCTATGCGATCGTGTAGGAACTAGCGTGCGATCGTTTAGGAGCGAGGTAGACGATCGTTTAGGCGAAGAGTTACTATCACATAGGCTCTTGAAATGCTCAAGTGATCGTTTAGGTGCGAGGTGGACGATCGTTTAGACGCAGAGCAACTATCATATAGGCTCTCGATTTTCTTAAGCGATCGTTTTGCTTTCACCAGCACGCTCCTCTCGATTTCTTTTGATCGATTGACGACGGACGATTGAAAAATGAAACAATTTCATTTTTATTTTATCGGTTACAATAACCGACTCATTCCACTAACCCACGTCCAAACGTGATTTTTGGATTAATTATCATATAATTAACCAACTAAAATATTAATAAATATAATCATATTATATTTTTTAACCTATAGTTTGATATCACATATCTACTATAGTATTTTCTCCCCTACTTGATATAAATCATATTTATATCTAGTTTCCAAAATAATGTATCTCATACATTTAGCCAATTATATCATATATAATTAACCAGTCTAATTATATCATATATAATCGAACTTCCTCTTGTCAATTTGAACTTTTCAAATTAACCCAAACATTGGTTCTCGACTTTATCCAAGCTACCCAGAGGACCTAATGGACCTGTGGCTCAAAGCTCCAACAGTCTGTGAATAGCTGACTAAACTCTTTAGCCACGAGATCCACCATCCATTAACTGTCAAGTATTCCATTAAAGAACAACAACTGAACTCTTCTTACCACAGATATATTTTTGTGTCCATCATTTATAACCAATCATGAGTACGATGACCCTTTATAGATGTTCATAAGTACAGTTGGGCCAAATTATCGTTTTGCCCCTATAGTTATATCTCACTCCTTAAGTACCACTGATTTCTCTAATGAATAATACAACATAGTCCAACTATGTGTGAACACCACTCGGGCCAAGAGAAGGTGTGTGGCGCCACATCGTTCAAGCCCTGGAATCAAACCTTAAGGAAGCTATCTATCTACTTACCCCTGCCTCGGGGAAGGAGTGAGTTCCATCTTGTGTAGCTGAGTTCCCAGCTCTTAAATCAGACGAATCCCCAAAATGGTAGGTTTGAATTGGCGACCTGGCCACTCGCACCCATACAAATCAAAGGACAACCCTTAAGGGTAAGAGTTCCCAATTCACTCAGGATTGAGGTCATGTTACCTATGGTCATCCTAGTGAAGTGAAGTCTCTGTCATGAACGATGTTACATAACGAGACGTTAACACTTCGTGGTCAGGTCTTATACAAACTCTTTGTACAGGATGCCCCTGCTCGTATATAACCAACACGAATGACCAGGATTAGACCATCTGTAGTCACAACACTTGTGACCATTCCACAAAGCGGGCAGCGTCCATAGCGTTACCAAGATAAGGTTTCCCTCCTATATTCATATACTACATACCATTTTGGTTATCACTCAAGACATGATCCACTTATATGTCACCACATACATGCTTAAGTCACATATAGATAACTAGGGATTTTATGTTTATTGGTTTGTGGTAAAACAAATAAAACAAGCAACTGAGCAAAATACAAAATGTGAAGTAAATATCATATATTAACAACACAAGATTTCGTACAAACTGTTTACAAACTATAGAACACGAGATTTTAGGGCATCAATCCCAACAGCTATCTTGGAGACTGAATGAGCGCTCACAATCGAGGGAGTTTGAAGCTAAGTCTTCAAAGGTATGTATAATCTTTTCCTTGATCTCATTGTTAAGCATGCTTTAATTTTGTATTGTGCATGCCCTGTGAATGTCCGTTTCTTGACTGTAATTTTGTATGTTCAATAACGAATGGAATTTGGAACGATCATTCTGCTGCTCATGAAAATCCTCATGTATGATTTCCTTCATGCATAACCCTAAAAAAAATCAGTTAATTGAGCATAACTCATCATAGATCAAACCATGTCCAACGTGGTTTTATTTCTCCTTTCTGATTCACCATTTTGTTGAGGTGTACCAGCTGCCGAGAGTTGGAATATGATCCCATGTTCTATCAAATAGTTTGAGAAACTTAAATCCATGTATTCTCCACTCGGATCTGATCAAAGTATTTTAATGGTTTTACCTAATTAATTCTCAAACTCATCCTTACACTCTTTGAACTTTTCAACAGCTTTAGATTTGTATTGCATTAGGTAAAGATACCAATATCTTGAATAATAATATATAAAAGAGCTCAAGTATTCATACCCACCTCTTGTCTTAACATTAATCGGACACAAAGGTCTGAATGTACAAGCTCAAGTATTCATACCCACCTCTTGTTTGGCTCTATAATATTTTCTAGTAAAAGGTCTTTTTGTCTTTTGCCTTCAAAGCATGACTCACATACAGATAAAGTGTTTTTTTCTAACTCGCTTAGAAGTTTACTTTTAACCAGTTTCTCAATCCTATTGAGATTTATGTGACCTAATCTTAGATGCCAAAGACGTATATTTTCTTTAGGAGAAATCTTTTGTCTTTTATGTTGGGTTGTTACAGTACTAAACATTTCAGTATTGAGAAGCGTTTTAGATGCTAACGACCTTAGCACATGCAAATTACTCTTTAAATTTGCAAAACAAATATTAACCCATATTTATAAATAAACACTTTATTTACATTGAATGAGATAGAATAATTTTGTTCAATCAAACATCTTATAGAAACTAAGTTCATTTTCAAACGAGGAACTACACATACATTGTTCAATAATAAATAAGATTTCTATAAAAATAATTTGATGCCTCCCACTACAACTCTTGAGATGACCTACCTGGTTCCAACCCGCATGGTCATCTCACCAGTCCCAAGCTGCTACCAGGAACTAATTCCTTGAAAAGAAAAACAAATGTGATTAGTGACCCCTAAATCAACTATCCAGATTGGATCATCATTCTCCACTAAACAAGTTTCCAAAACTAGTAAATCACATTTACCTTGTTTGACCTTCTTCTTCTCCGAAAAATAATTAGGGCAGTTTCCTTTTTAATGCCTTTCCTAATTGCAATGGAAATAATTTTCCTTTTCAACCTTGGCCCTTTTGTCCTTGTGGGCTACAGCCTGTTTAGCTTTATTCCCTTTATCAACCTTCTTCTTCTTCCATTTTTTTATGCCAGAGGAAGAAGGCATAGACTTAGTCCCAAACGTCGAACCTTTGTGGAAATTTTTAGAGGAACTGGAAATATTTGCCTCCCCTTTCTGTCCTTTGACTTTCAGCAAGGACTCGTTAGTCCGTAGCTCGTTTAGAAGGGTGGTAAGGGTGTAGTCAAGCTTGTTCATAATAGTATTACTACGAAATTAAAGGAAAATCTTTGGCATAGATTCCAGAATAAAGCAACTTGAAAAATACCTCAGAAATCCACTATTTTAAGTGTGCTTGTGCGTCAATTTGTGATACAATTGTGATTGCATGGTTTTATCTTTAAATGAGAGAAAAATCAAATTATAAAGATTCTTCATGCCGCTTTGAATCTTGAGAGAAAAATGTTCTCTCAAACTTCTTGCACACAAAAGTCTCTCTAGCTCAAAATTCCCTAAATTCATTCCATCCATTCTAAAGTTGGAGAATAGCGGGAAAACTCTAGTGATGGTCCACGGATCATCCGTGATCAGAATCGAGTCAAGGATTGCTGGAATTAAGAATTATACAAAGGTTGTATTTCTAAACCCTAATCATCTTTGTATGAATTTGCATGCTTAATCTTTAAAATTGATGTAATTAGAGTGCTTAATATCCTAACGCTTCCACATGTTAATTATTAACACCAGCAATTGATATCAGAGCATGATTTAAGCACTCAATTTATGTTATTTTAGCTTTGTGGATGTTTTTCATGAGAAGAATACAATGGCTATGGATATATTACAGTTTTGGCATGTAGATTTACCTTTAATTGTGTTACAATTATTGTAATTGACTCCTTGTTTATGGGCCTTAATGTGTGAAGAATGATCTGTAAGTTTGCTAGAGTCATTAGAGTTGAAATTAGGTTGCAAATGGAGAAGTTTTGGAGCTTGCGCAACAAAAATTGAAGCTGTTTCTTTGCTTTTGTCAAGAGACACTACGATGCTCTTCAACAGTGCCATGATGTTGTTCTTTTTTTTCCCCAAAACTGCGGAGCGTCACGACGCTCTTCAACAGCACCGGGCCGCTGTTCTTCGTCCAACCCAGAAGCGCGCGTACATGAGGATCGGTTCAGTTTAGCCGATTTTAAGCCCTGGCAGTCCGGTTCGCCTTTTTTGCAGCCTTGGAGGTCCAATTCAAGCATTCTTCAGCTGGTTCGGGTCGGTTCGAATGGTTCAAGAGTGGTTCGGAGTAGTTTATGGATTATTTTTGTAATAATTTAGGTGTTTACTTGATTAGGATGCTAAAATTGGTTTGCGGGTCGGTTGGAGCTGCAAAAGTGGGCACGGGCCGACTAGAGCTATCGAAGCAGGCCGGGTCCAATGGGCTGGGCCGTGTGCTGGACCCAGACACAGAGCGATAACCGTGGTGCAGGCTTGGGCTGTGGACTTGGGTCGGGTCTGGAGCTGCCAACGTGGGTGGTGAAGCTGTAGATGCATGGAGCCGGGTCGGGTCGCGGGCACGAGTCGAGTCTAGAAGCCTTTTTTGGCCAAAAAACCAGTTGTCTTCTTTCCGAAATTGGGGAAATAAAAACTAGAACCAACTTTAATGACTCTAGCAAAATTACAAATGACACGTTAAAGGCTATAAAACACCGGACAATTACAATAATTATTACAACTCGAGAATAATTACCCACCAAATACAAAATTAACAATAATTGAGTGCTAAAAGCATGCTCTGATATCATTTGATGGAACGTACACATGCACAACGGAAGCAATTAAGGATCTTTAGTACTCTAATTAAGTTAATTTCATAAGAACAAACATATGCTTTAGCATATATTAAAAGGTTTAAGTGTACAACCTTTGTGGCTCCAAATTGATTGCTAATTCTGCTCCAATCTCCTTACAAGCCTGCTATGAACCACTAGAGAGCCTTCTCGACTATTCTCTGACCTTAAAACGGGATGGTGGGATCCGGTGAGTGACTAAATTTGGGATGAATTTAGAATAGAAATTGAGAGAGAATTGAGGTCTTAAATTCTAAAACTCTTTTAGAATTTCTAAGTTGCCAAGAAGAAATTATTTTTCAACTAACTTGAAGAGAACATGAAAAACAACAAAAATGGTAAAAAAAGTCTAAATTTCACATAAACACTCAATTTATAGAGCAATTACATGCAAAATTGAGTTAACCACATTTTGACACTTCAAAATGCACTCAAAATTAGTGGGATTAGTGGCTAGTTGTAGAATTAACACCTAGTAAATGGAATTACTCATAATTCCACTTAAAATAGGATTTTTCCACTCAATAAAATTGTTGGATTTTCCACTAAGTTAGGTCAACTTTTGACCTTATACTTTTGGAACCAACATTCAAATTTAGTCAAATTCTAATTAAATAAAATTTTAATTCAAAACTAAAAGAAAAAAAGATTTTGGAATTTCCTACTTCATGTGGTCAACTTTTAACTTTTGACTTTCAAAGCTTGGTGAAGTCAACATTTTGACGTTTAACCTACTTTAACTAATTCTATTTAATCTCAAAATTAATTCTAATAGCTAATTTAAAATTAAATAATTTAATTAATTTAATTTAATATTAAATCCAATGCTAATCCCTATCAATATGAATCCTTATTCATAGTCTTGGTATTTAAATCTTATTTAAATATCTCCAACTCTCTCTTTATTATTCAATTCCCAATTGAATGATATGTCGTTAAATTTATCGTGCATATTTAACACTTATTCCCTAATTCGAATTCGAACACTTCGAATTCATTCATCACGCTGCTTGATATGAGCTAGCAGGGGGGCCTCATGAACCTATAAATCATGGGCTCCAACGATCCTAAATTAATTAGCTAAACTCTTTAACCCAATTAACCAACATTGGTTAACTACCGGATCACTCCACTAAAGCACAGTAGTTGCACTCCTCTCACAGTAGATATATTTCTGTCTGCTCGATATAACCATAATCAATAAGTCAACCTTTCACAAGTTGTTCATAATAACAGCTTGGTTAAAAGTTGTTTTACCCCTGAGATTACATCTTACTCCTTAAGTCCTACTAATCCTCTAATGAACAATTAGTTTGTAATCCAATCACCAAATCAAGTCATTCTCGGGTCAATGAGAAAGTAAGGCCCCTTGTTCAAGACCCGAAGTCAGCACTTAAGGAATAACCTCTTTACTATACCTAAAAATGGGTAGGAGTGAATTCCACCTTGCACCCTATGTCCCCAGCTATCTATCCGGTCTTACCCTTGGAATGGAGGTCTTATTGTGCCGATGCTGATAAGTCAACCATCACCCATGAAAATCTAAGGATAATTCTGAATAAACAGAAGTTCATAGTTAGCTTAGGATTAAGGTTAAGTTACCTAGGTCATTACTTTGAAATAGTCAGTCTTAAATAGTAAACAACGTTATAAAGTAAGAGTGACTTACTTCTTGGTCTGGTCTTATATAAACTCTTTGTACAGGACGTCCCCACTTTCATGTCATTACTTTGAAATAGTCAGTCTCCACATGAACGATTGAGAATCACATCGTTTGTAGCACTTTACAACAATTGTAACAACTACAAAGTGAGCCGCATTCAATAGCGTCTCCAGGATAAGGTACCCAGCCTTATCCGATACTATAGAACGTTTTAGGTATCTACTTGAACTTAATCCACTCTTATGTCTCCACATAAAGTCCAAGTACTCATGTAATAGCCATGGATCTTAGTTTATTAGATTTAGATTCTTTCTAAAATGAAATGAGCAATTTATACATTCAATAACATCTTTATTGAATAAACCTCAATAACATCTTTATTGATAACAGAATAAGTTTATTGTTTACAAACCACGAGTTTTAGGACATAAACCCCAACAAGTTGTTCATAGTAAGCGGGAGAAGGAAATGTGTCAACACATCCTACGATCCCCTCCATTTGGTTACACTGTGAGATTTCCATATTCTGCCTGCGTATCGTTTTAGCGTGACCACCCATTCGAAGGGTTGTGACATGGGATCGGAACACCGCAAATTCCAAAAATGGATAGTGTCTCTTAATTCTGTCTTCAACATTGTTTGCCCCTCAGTAGTTTGTTGATACCGTTCTTTGAGATCTGAAAATGGAAGGTTATATTTACAAGAGTTACTAAGGGTTAGTAAGTTCTTGACCGAAAATAAGAGTTATTCTAATATTAGTATTTAGTCAAGAATGTCTTGGTTTAATGAAGGAGTAATTGACTGCCCCTCAGTATGGATTATTCTGACTCACAGAAGTATCGTTGTAATTAATAATGAGATACGGGTACATTATTACATTTGCTAAAATTGATTGGATTTAGAGCTTTTCAATAACATATTATGTTTATATTTTCAGCATGTCGAACTCTATTATACAATTTCTTGCTTCCGATAAATTTGACGGTGATAACTACTCAACGTGGAAATCAAATATAAACACAATACTAGTGATTGTTGATTTAAGGTTCGTTTTAACGGAGGAATGTCCTCCAACTCCCAACCCATCTGCAAACAGAATGGTTCTAGGTACTTATGACAGATGAATTAGGGAAAATAATAAAGCTTAAGTCTATATCTTAGCAAGCATATCAGATTTTTTGACTAAGAAATATGGGAGCATGGTCACCGCTAAGGGGATTATGGATTCGTTACAGGCAATATTTGGACAACTGTCCTCATCTGTCAGGCATTATACTCTCAAAGAGTTTTACAACCACCACATAAAGGAAGGAACCTCTGTTAGAGAACATATTTTTTATATGATGGAGGAAGTAAACTGTCGTAGATAAGAAAGTTGAGAAAGCGAAATAAGGTAAATATGATTTAATCGTTGTTGAAACATGTTTAGTGGAAAATGATAAATTGACATGGATATTAGATTTAGGGACCGCTAATCATATTTGTGCTTTTGCTCAGGAAATTAGTTCCTGAAGACAGCTTGTAAAGGGCAAGACAACTTTGAAAGTTGGTATGAGAAAAGTCGTCTCGGCTAAAACAGTGGGAGACATGAATTTGTTTTTTGGAGATAGATTCATTTTACTAGAAAATCACTAGAAGAAATTCGGGCTTTAATGTCGGTTTTAAAATTATAATTTAAAAGGCCATACAATAATTCAGGCCTTGAAAACACAAATTACAAGTAATACAAACATTATGATTTTACAAACATTATGGATTTACTGTCCCTCTCCACTTGGTAAGTATGGATCCCTTCATAATTCTTCTTTAACAGACCCCCCAGCTTCAACAATGTCTGGTTATAGGCATTTTTGTCTGACCACTGTTGTTTAAAGGATCACAAACAATAAAGGTTTAAGACAAAGGATTGAAAGTGAAAATGTGATCAGAATTCATATTCAACTAACCGTATTTATTAGGAATGTGCATAAATGGTATATTAGCATTCAAAGTATACCAAAACATAAACATAAGAATATGAAAGAGGAAAGGAGGAAATTAGCATTCAAAATCTAAAACTCACATGATCCAATGACGACAAAAATGAAGAATCCAATAAGAATAGGGCCGACAGGGTAGTCCTTTCCCTTCTTTGTAGCAGTTTCAGGCACAACCCCTCTTCAAAATGTTCTTCTTGAACCTTTCTACCTTCATGTGCCCTTGCTCTTGCACTGCCTTGCTACGCTTCAGAGACCATGCAAGGTACTACAAATGCAACTATATTAAGAGCTTTGTAACTGTGAATGTCGAAATGAAAAAATGGTGATTACAAATAAATGAAGAAGTAAGAACTGAAAATGCATTGTAGGATTGTACTTACAGTATTTCATTCATGGATGAGAGGTTGACAGAGGTACGGATAAGAAATTAAGCTTCTCATAAAGCTGCAAAGAACTACCATTTCCATCAGATTCCTGAAGCAACACATCCATTGCAAAAGAATGATTTTTGCAACATTAGGAAGTATATGATACATGTACTGATTTGTACTTCAACAAAAATTGATATGCTTAATTATGATCTTTAGATGTTAATAAGCAAGGTTCATAAGTAACAAAAACAATCATATTGGGGGGAAAACACAAATGATCGAGAAAACAAAGGAAAAATGTTAAACTTTGATTTGACTGAACCTCTTGGAAAGTTTTGTAAGTAACCAATCTGTATTCTAAACAAATGTTTCCAAATTTATGTCTCTTTGTCTGTATTTTCTATGGTCACCTCTGCTCGGTTCCTAGCCTGACCTATACCTACTAAAAGTTTAGTAAACATGGCCTAAAGCAAGGAAGTTTCCTTTTATATTGCATCCGTAATAAGGCTAAATCACTTAAAAACATATACAATTGAAGCTTTAATATTGACAAGCTTTTAGCTGAGAAAACATTCAAAGAATTTTGCTAATATATAGATCCTTGATATATTTGAGGTTACTAACCAATTACACTAAAAAAAGCTTTAAATTCAGTATAACACTATCATTGAAGTTGGTTGTCTATGAATGATAACTAAAGGTGTCCACGGTTTGAATTCAAACAAATCAATACACGGTTTCGAGTGGGAAAGAACCTCATCATTGTTCTGAGAAAAATTAGATTACGATGTTATTCCACGAACAACGGAGCTTACTAAACTCAACTTCAGTCCAAGTCAGAGCATTCCATGCCCTTTCTAGCTGCATGAATAAATAAATCATATTGGAGCGATCAAATGGATTAAATTATCTGAATGGGCCAAATTCTACAGTCATTTGCACTTGCTAAAACAAAATAGTATCATCTTGCAGGAGAAAACACATACAGTTATTTCAATTGGTCGGTCCCCCAAAACTATTTGAGCACCAACTTCTTCAGATGCTTTACGAGCAGCTGGAAACTGCATGATTAATGAGAGTTTCATGAACTAGTTGTACATATGCAGACCTATACACTGGTACATCTAGAAATTACTTGGTCATTTGAAAAGCTGTTTATTAAAGTACCTCGTCTCCAAAAGGATGATTGACATCTGATGAAATTTTGGATGAAAAAACTGCAAGAAGCAGACGCAAAGCAAGAGCAATTCGGCCTCCTGAAAAATGGGAAAGTTTTAGACAACTTTTATGATTGATGTTCAAGGGAGTATTAGAATTAGTTTTCTGATTGGTTGGTTCATTACTTTATTGTTATTGCCAACCATATTGCCTATTTATCGAGCCAACTCCTTGTTGAAATTCAATAAAAGGCTATAAAGTTTCTCCCTAAAATGTTTTTCATAAGCTTGATAAAAATTCATGGAAAGATGAAGATTGAATAATGACAAAGCAAACAGATTCAGATCTACTTCAAACATTCCAAGATGGCAGCATATATTGGGAAAAGGAACCCTTAGAAAAATGGCATCAATACAAATATACAAAATTAAAAAATATTTCCAAAAGAGTTAAAAGAGACTCAGACATCCAAGGAAGGATAAAGCAACACTAGCTCTCAAGCCTGACGAAGGCGAAAGCTCTTAGGCGGCCACTGCGAATGTTTTGAGAGACAAGCCTTCAAGATATCATCATTGTTATCAAAACATTAAACCTAACATAGAGCATGGAGAATCATTTAGATACCACCAGATGGCACTCGAAAAAGGGAAACAAAAATAGGGGAAACGAGGTATCAAGATAAGTTAAGAACATAAGGAAAATATTTAATGATTTCCAGTGGCGAACGGAAATGAAGTTACAAACAAGTCCTGAATAGACCTAACAGTTCAAATGAGGTTAGAATATAAGTTAAGAGCGGAATCAACAGTTCAAATGATTCTCCAGTGATAGGTGAAAAGCAAATAAAACCATGAATTCAAATAAAAGCAATAGTATCTGTATATAAGATTTTCCAAGTAGCAATGATCAGTAATATATAACTCGTCTAAAGCCCAACAATACTCGTTGGGGGGTTTTGAAGAGCGAACATGCATTATAAAACAAAAACTTAAAAATCAAATCATCGAGAAACTAGAAGTAAAACTCTTAAATAGAACATTAGACATCCAAGGAAGGATATGAACAGCAGAAGCTCTCAAGCCTGGTGAAGGCGAAAGCTTTCAGGTGGCCACTGCGAATGTTTTGAGAAACAAGCCTTAAATGTATCATCACAGACTCATTACCAAATCATCATACAAATCAATAAGAAAAATAAAATAAAAAAAATAAAAGAGAATATAGAATGTGGGAAAATCTAAATGCATAAGCATTATAAAGGAGAACATGTTGGATTTCAGTTTTTGGTCTGGCTCACCGATATCTAAAGTATACATGATACCAGATCTAGAATAAATGCCTGCAATAATTTAAGATCATGTTGATTTTAAAAAAAAAAACACAGAAAGAAAGATGATGAAGATAAAATTGTCAATATCACACAAAATGATGGTGTATAAGATGTCAGAGTCCAAAGATGATGAAGATAATAATTGATTGCTATATTTTTCCAATATATCGACTGTCATAGACCGTGCACCATCATGACACACGACTCTCACCTATAATCAACACTGAAAAATACACCATAACACGATTCTCCTATAAACATGGAAAATTGCAAGACCTCCTGAGGAATGCTGTTAATTTTCAACTATGGTGTCTTGTCCTCAGTACTCATTCAGCTCAGCAAGCAAGTGATTATTCCTTAACATTTCATTTTCAAGTTGGTAATAAACTCTCGAGGGTTTAGTTTGGTTACTTTAACAGAGAAAGTCATAAACAAATTTGATAGAAATAGAGATATAAATAAAGAGTTACTAATGTATAAAATGTCCAATCAGCAAGTTCATAAAGTACTCACATCCTGTCCAGGGGCCACCAAACCTTTAATTCTCCTACCAACCAATTCCTCTCCAGCACTTGATATGTCCATTACTTGAAACGAATTTAAACAATACAAGTTAGCAGAAGCCACAAAAATATATCTTTAAAAAAAAAGATATGCATCTGAGTGGGGAATCAGGATTTTCTTTGTATGTGTTAAATGTTAACATACTACGAAGTATAATCCACTTATCTATGTGATATAATAGCAATGCCCAAATAATAGCCTACGACTTAAGCTTCCAAGACTGATACTTCAATCAAATTCTCACACGTACCTCAGTGACGATGTCATATGAAATTTCTTAAGAAAGTACCCTTAAAGCATGTGAGTGTCATAGTTATGGAAGCAGACAAAGGAAGATTATAAAAGTCTTACCTCTTTTTCCACAATGGCATTACTTATTGATAATGACACTCACATGTCATTTCCACAATGGCATGTGAGTGTCATTATCAATAAGTAAGATGGAAGTTTTAGAGAATCTAACGATAGGCAAACAAATTTAATTTTGCATACAAGCACTAGGGAATGAACTTGTTTATATCCAACAACATTTCCATCCTATGTTTAATCAACACAGAAAAATAATACCTCCAACCACCATAACACCCTCCCTAATTAACAACCATTGCATTTATAGTCCTTTGTAGAGATCTAACCACCAAAAGAGGCACAATAAGAGAGAGATATGTTAAAAAGATAAAATTGTATATAGCAAACTCATTACATTGCTGCATTGAATTAAAACGATTTTGAATAGGAGTTTGTCAGTTTATATGCTAAACAAAACTCCTCTTTTGCCTTTTTTTTCCCTTTTTCATCTTGGACTTCCATTATCTACCAAAATATATACCCTGGCTCAACAACAATTGTGGTATGGAGTACCTGAAGCAATGGCTTAGAGATGTCAACATCCATGAAATTCGTGTTGACTTTACATTGGAATCTCTCTCTACTTCCTCAATCTCCCTATCTTCCTATGTTGATTGCCAGCCTTTTCTTCAATGACTTCCAGATGGTGAAAATGAAAAAAAAATATTAATGTAGATAATGAAAATAAACTAAAATATGCTGAAGTTGTGTAGAAAATAAAAAATGATAAAATTCTCGTTCATAACTTCATCTTTTTGTACTTGACCAAGTTAGTTTCTAGTTTTATCCTTCTAACTTTAGCATTGTTTTCTTCATAATTTAAAAAAAAAAAAAAAAAAAAAAAAAGGTAAATTTTCCTGTGACAAGACTATGCAGTGCCTTACGAAAATGAAACTTTATAAAAAAAATCTTAGTTTGTGGTTCAACTCTTCATGAAGAAAAAAAGTTTTTCAATTTATAATTTCACAAAAAAGAAACATAATCATTGAAATAAAAACTGAAAGATTGAAATAACTTCAAATTACTAAATGTCAAATAAATATTAAAAGAATATTTCACCTTTTGAACAACAAATGACTTGGATTGAAAACGAGAGTAAACCTAAGAGGCTTCCACTCAGATCTAAACAATATAGCTAAACTCCTTAAGATCCAAACAACCCATTAAAAATAGCTACTTTGACAGACCTAAAACAAACTTTGAACGAACCTCAGCTACGACGACACTAGAATAAACAAAAAAAAAAAATAGCTAGAATGAAGCTTGAACAATGAACAAATCAGGCAAACTAGACCTAAAAAACATGTTTAAATGTATTGGCACAGAGCTTGAGTGGATTTCATGGACAGATCTAAGAGAGAAATGAAAAACATGAACGAATCAGACAAACCTTGGCTTCGACGGTGCTGAAAATAGAGCTTGAACGGTTCTTCCGATCCTTAACCTCAGCTGCAACTCCATCTCTTTCTTTCTTCCGATCACCTCTTCAATCTGCTCGCCTCCTCCGGACATTTAAATCCTCTCTAACCACATTCGCACTCTCCCAAGAACGGGGAGGAACATTTACCGGAATTCTACGACGAACGACGAAGCGAAAAATGGACTCCTGCTGTATCAGTCAATGGTAGCAATTGTAAATATTTTGTACTTTCAACCTCTCTTCTTCCACGGAGTCGGATCAGAGCTGTCATTTCGTTCTGACCACTCTTATTCCATCAAGAGACTCATCGGAGCAGTTAATTTCCCGATGAAAATCCTTTTCGAGTTTGTTTCTTGCTGCGTACCGGTAAACATGTCACGCATAGAGAATCCGGAGGAAACAGAGGTGCTAGCCGTCAAAGGAGGTGAGATCTATAGCTCCGATTACCACCAGAAAACACCGGCGGAGAAAACGAAGCATGTTGTTTCCTTCAGCGGCGAAACTAGCCGCCGATTGGAAGACATCGCTGGGAGCGATCTTGGAGGATAAGGTAGTCCTGGTAGTGATGGGTGAAGTCATTGCCAAAATAGGCCTTACAAGAATGGGGAGGGACAAGGGAGTGAGACCAAGGGAGATAAAAAGGCAAGATGGGCTAGGGCTTGGAAGAATGTGGGTTTTCCGGGAAGGGGAAGCGTTTTTTGGAAGTGGGATTCCGATGAGGGGAAGTGGGAGGGTAGGTTTTGGAGTGAGAAGTGAAGTAAATACAGAGCGTGAGAATGTTGAAAGCGAAGAGAAGGAAGAAGATCTTGAGAAAGAAAGAGGGAAATGAAAAAAATCGGAGGAAAATAGAAAGTTAGAGGAAAAAGTGAAGCGGGTCTTTAATGTCGGTTTAAAACCAACATTAAAGGTACCCCTACAATGTTGGTTTAAAACCGACATTAAAGATCCGCTTTTTTTAAAAAAAAAAAAAAATCGACATTATACATCTGATTTCACTTTTTCCAACTGACATTAAAGCCCAAAATTCTTGTAGTGAATGTATATTATGTTATGTTCTTACTATAAGAAGGAATTTAATATCTATCTCTTGTTTGTTAGAACAATTTGACAAAGTATCTTTTGAAATTAATGAAATGTTCATTAGTTCAATAGGTATTTAAATATGTTCTGCAAAATTAGAAAATAACTTTTACGTGTTAAAACCAACTGAGGTTAAAGCTATTTTGAATATTGGGATGTTTAAAATAGCTGAAACTCAGAATAAAAGGTAAAACATTTCTCCTAATACCTATCTTTGGCATTTGAGACTTGGACACATTAATCTCAATAGAATTGAGAGATTGGTTAAGAGTGGACTCCTAAGTCATTTATAAGAAAACTTTTTACCTCTGTATGAATCCTGTCTTGAGGGTAAGATGACCAAAAGATCTTTTACGGGAAAAATTTTTAGAGCCAAAGAACCCTTAGAACTCGTGCATTCAGACCTCTATGGTTCGATGAATCTCAAAGTACGACCAGGGTATGAATACTTCATCATTTTTATTTATGATTATTGAAGGTATGACTATATTTACCTAAAGCATCACAAGTCTTAAACTCTTGAAATGTTCGATCGAATCGATGCCATGAGTATATGGACTTGAATTTTAAAGACTATTTGATAGAATATGGAATCCAGTCCTAGCTCACTATGCCCAGTACATCCTAGAAAAATGGTGTATCGGAAAGAAGAAATAGAACCCTGTTAGACATGGTTCGTTCAGTGATGAGCTATGCTCAATTGCTTAGTTCATTTTGGGGATGTGCAGTTGAGATTGCAGTATACATTTTGAACATAGTTCCTTCAAATAGTGTTTCTAAAATACCTTATGAATTATGGAAAGGGCGTAAAGATAGTTTATGTCACTTCAGAATTTGCGGATACCTGACACATGTGTTAGTGCAAAATCCAAAGAAGTTCGAACATCGTTCAAAGTTATGTCTATTCGTAGGATACCTCAAAGAGACAAAAAAAAAAAAAAAAAGACAGTTTTTATGATCCTCAAGATGACAAAGTGTTTGTGACAAACATTAATTCTTAGAGGAAGACTACATGGGAGATCATCAACCTTGAAGTAAGCTAGTGTTGAATAAAATTTCCAAAGAAGCTATAAATAGACCAACAAGAGTTGTTGATCAAGACGGTCCTTTAACAAGAGTTATTGATAGAGTAGGAACATTTGGTCAGTCACATCCTTCTCAAGATTTGAGAGAGCCTCAACGTAGTGGGAGGATTTTTCAACAACCTGATTGTTACATTGGTTTAATAGAAACTTAGATCGTCATACCTGATGATGACTTAGATGATTCATTGACCTTTAAACAAGCAATGAAGATATAGACCGAAACTAGTGGATCAAAGCCATAGACCTCGAAATGGAGTCTATGTTCTTCAATTTAGTCTGGAAACTTGTGTAGATCAACCAGATGGGATAAAACCTATTGATTGAAAATGGATTTACAAGAGGAAACGAGACCAAATTGGTAAGGTGCAGACCTTTAAGGCCGACTTGTGGCAAAAGGGTTTATCCAAATAGAGAGGGTGGACTATGAAGAAACCTTCTCTTCTGTTGCCATGCTAAAGTCGATAAGGATACTCTTTTCAATAGCCGCTTTTTATGACTATGAGATCTGGCAAATGGATGTCAAGACAACCTTCCTAAATGGCCATCTTGATGAGAGTATTTACATGGATCAACCAGAGGGGTTCATTGAACACGATCAAGAGAAAAAACTTTGCAAGCTAAAACGATCCATTTATAGGTTAAAAAAAGTTTCTTGATCCTGGAATATAAGGTTTGACATTGCGATCAAATCTTATGGCTTTGAACGAAATGTTAACAAACCTTGTGTTTACAAGAAGATTGTCAACAAAATTGTAGCTTTTCTGATTTTATATATTGATGACATCCTACTCATTGGGGATGTCCTAGCTGACGTTAAGGGATGACTTGTAACTCAATACCAAATGAAAGATTTGGGAGAAGCTCAGTATGTTCTTGGAATCCAAATCGTTCAGAATTGCAAAAATAGGATGGTCTTATCTCAGACATCTTATATAGAAAAGATAGATATAAGATGCAGAATTCCAAGAGGGGTTTGCTGCGTTTCAAGCATGGGATTCATCTGTCTACAAAACAGTGTCCTAACACACCTCAAGAAGTTAAGGCTATGAAACGTATTTCCCATATATGTCATGTTGTGTACATAACTTGACATATGTTATACAGTACAAATTATCAATAAGTTTCAGTCCAATCCGGGATATTATCATTGGATTATCGTTAAAAATATCCTCAAGTATCTTCGGAGAACGAGGGACTATATGCTTGTGTATGACACTAAAGATCTGATCCTTACAGGATACACTAACTATGATTTTCAAACCGACATAGATTTAAGGAAATCAACTTTAGGATTAGTTTTACTCTAAACAGAGGAGCTATAGTTTGGAGGAGTATAAAATAAAGTTGTATTGTTGAGTCCACCATGGAAGCCTAATATGTAGTTGTATGCGAAATGGCAAAGGAGGCAATATGACTTCGAGATTTCTTAACAGATTTGGAAGTGGTTCCAAACATGCATCTGCCTATCACCCTATAATATGGTTAATTATCGATGTGATCTATAATTAAGAGAAAAAAAATATTTAAATAAGATTAAAATATTAAAGAAATGTATACATATAAATATGTGATAATTATATGTTGATTAATTCTATATTAAATATGATTTAGTATAGTCATTTAATTTAGTTAATCAATTAATTAATTAATTTTTGAGAAGTAGAGATAAATAAACATGTGATGTTTATTTATTAATTAATTAATCATATATATTAAATTAGATTTAATATAAATGGTTATTTAATTATTGGACTAATTAATTGAGTAAAAGTTAAAATTAGAATTAAAATAGGAATAGGAAATACTAGGAGAAGGGGGTCACCTCTCATCTCTATAAATAGGTCTTCATGGCCCATATTTGTGATATAATTGAATTGGGAATTTTGAATCCTAGTCTTGAAGACCATACATCCAATTCTTGGGATCCTAGAGAATAACAAGGTTTCACTTACGGTGGTATCCCTTGATCATTGAAGAGGCGATCCAGAGAAGATGCGGGGGGAATCCTAAAGAATTTAAGAATTTACAAAGGTAAGTTTTAGTTCTTCCATCCTGTCTTCTCTTAAATGCATGCCAATTTTGATTGTTTATCCATTATGTTATTATTTTTATACTGTATTTTGTTTATGTAAAATCGAAAACAAAATTGCAAGACAATCACACGCTTCAATGCTTGGGATTCGATCCTTTCAAAAATGTCAATAAAAAGTATTTTATTGACGTTTTCAAAAAATATTTGATGGACAAAAAATGTCAATATTACCTTACTTTGACGTTCGAAAGTATCAATAAAATGATTTTTTTTAACAGCTTTTCCATATAGTTGATGGGCAAAACACATCAAGGGACCCTTTGTTGATGGCCAAAAACATCAATAAAGGGTTTTTTTTATGATATTTTTTGTCATCAACAAAACTAGTTTTCTTGATGTTCAGACTTTTTTTATGTTTGCTTACTTGACATTTTTTTGTCATCAACATGGATACTTTTTTACTTTTTTTTTCCCGTCAACAAAGGCCAAACTTTTAGTAGTGATAATTGATATGGTGTATTTTATTGTTTGTGTATAAAGAAAATGTTAGGTACCATGAGTTACTTCTTGGTGTAAATGCAAATTTAAGATTAAAATCTTGTTAAAGGTTGATTACAAGCTGCATATATGAAGGGTCTCAATGACTTAGATTTTTTTTTTTCCAAATTGGTATCATAAACGGGTAAAAAATTTCAACAAGTTTATAGTTGACCTTCAAAAGCCGTCAATAAAAATATATGTTGACAAATAATAAAATAGTTATATTGATATGCAAAAAAATTTCAATAATAAAGATTTTCTTGATGTTCTTAAAAAATAGTTGATGGATAAAAAATGTCAATATTACCTTTGACTTTTGAAAAGTATCAACAAAAGGATTTTTCTTGATTTTTTTTTTTTCATATTGTTGATGGACAAAAACATCAACGTGCCCTTTCTTGATAGCCAAAAACGTAAACAAAGGGTTTGTGTTTACGTTTTTCACCGTCAATAAAACCAGTTTTTTTTATGGTCAGGTTTTCTTGATGTTGGCTTACTTGACATATTTTGGCCATCAATGTAGAAATTTTTTGTCCATCAACAAAGGTCACATTTGTAGTAGTGGCCAATGAAATTCGTTTGGAAAATCTTGAAAAATAGAAAAAATGCATAGAACATGTACAGGATGAACATTAATTCTACAATATGCTATTAGGGATAGAGAAAAACTTATCCTAAAAGATTTTTTTCTTAGAAATCGTCTCCACATCACGAACACTTCATACTATAAAATTTTCCTTCGAACTCGAAGCTACTTCCAAGAACATGAACAACCATAAACAATGGACACCACCAGTCAAAAACCTTGCTATTCTCCAACAAGAATCGAGATGGTGAGATCTCACTTTTGGAATAGGAAAGTTTTTTCAGAGAAATTTTTTTCTATAAAAACTTTGAGAGAATTTTTTGATGTGTTAGAGAGAAAAATACAAAGAACTTCTCCATCAAATCTCTACCCAAGTTTTCTTAAGGTGAGAGTGTGAAAGAATTGATTAGAGGAAGAGTTACAACCCCCTCTAACAATATATAGAATAAGTCCCTTCGAAGTTATTCTCATTTAATATATATTAAATAAATATTTTTTAATTATCATATATTTAATTTCATTTGAATACATCTCATATATATAGTAATCTTATTTAAATATTTATTTCTCACATATAGCCTATAATTTTAATATGAATCTCATTCGTATTATTTAATATTTGAATCTTATTGAAATACATTATTCTCTCATATAATAAAGTATAAGTTTTAATCTCATTCAAAATTAACTTTACATTATAATGTATCTATATATATATATATATATATATTATATTAATTCCCTTATATAATTTGAACAATTCAAATTAATCTAAAATTAGATTATTCTTGTTTTATCCTTATTGAGCTAGCAGGAAACCTAATGGACCTACACATTAGAAGCTCCAACAATATGGGATTAATTAATTAAACTCTTTAATTAAATTAATCAACATTCATTAACTGTAGGTCACTCCACTAAAGATTAACTGTTGTACTCTTTGTACTGTAGATATATTTATGTGTTCATGGATATAAACAATCACAGTAAGTTGACCCTTCACGACTCACTCGTAATTACAGTTGGATCAAATTACGGTTTTATCCCTGTAATTACATTTAACTCCTCAAGTCTCATTAATCTTCTCATGAACAATTCGTTTATGATCCTATCATAAACAAAATCCTCTCGAACTAGTAAGAGGAAGTGGTCTCATTGTTCCAAACCTAGAGTCTACACTTAAGATAGCAATTCATCTACTTACTCTAAAGACAGGAAAAAGTGAATTTCATCTTGTGTAGCTATGTTCCCAACTCCTTACTTAGATAAATCTCCAAAATGGTAGACTTATTGAGTTGGCGAATTAGACCTTTCTCACCCATACAGATCAAATGACTGCCTTCATAGATAGGCGTACATAACTCACTCAGGATTAAAGTCGAGTTACCTATGGTCATCCTATAAAATGTTAATTCCTTCAGTCAATAGTATTATAAAAAGAGATTAATTATTTCGTAGTCTGATCTCATACAATCTTTTTGTATAAGATACTCTCACTCACATGTCTCTACATGAACAATTAGAACCAAATCATTTGAAGCACTTTACAACTCTTGTAGCAATTACAAAGTGAGACGTATCTGTAATGTCACCAGGATAAGGCACCCACCCTTATCAATATATTTCTAACTATTTAAGGTTATTACTTAAACATGATTTACCCATATGTCTACCACATACTGTTCAAGTTTTATAAAATAACTTTGGATGTTTCTTTAATGGATATATATAAAATAATCAACTATTATGCCAATACATTCTCAATTGCAACTTACCGATAGTTTCACTAAGCCATTACCTAGCTCTTCTTTTCTTCCTTTGTTATTCAAAATGGGCATCATTAACATCCTAAGCCCATCTTCTTTGTTATCCAAGAGGGGCATCATTAGCATCCTAAGTCCATCTTGAGAGGGAGTATTAAAGCAAGTTAGTTTTATGTTTGTTCACTTTATTAGTCTCTGTTATTCTGAAAGTTGTCATTCTTCTGTACTCACGTACTTATTTAAAACACTTGTATTCATTCATTATCAATGAAACAAGTTTTATTTCCATCTTGTGTAGTAAGAACTCTAATTTAGATTCGAGTGATTTCAGTTAATTATTCATACTTATATTCAAAATTAGAAAAGTAAAAGTAAAAATACAAAAATCCTCCAAATCCCGCTCTAAATTACAAAGTTACACATAAAACAGAGATAAAAGCAGAAGAAAGTGAGTGCAAACAATAACAATCCTATTCATATCCCAATTCCGAGGATCGAACCAATGCTGGATAAATAAAGGGCTTCAATCCAGTAAACTCAAGTAGCCTTTTCCCAAAACTGTCCCTCGGTGAATTTCCCGTCATTATAAACAAGTAACTCAACCACTCCACCACCTCCGGCAACAACCACCTCCAATAAAACGTCATCCTCATCCACAGTGGTTCCGTCACGTACTCATCTCCCCTACAACAACCCCTCACTATCGCTTCCGCAGCACTGCCCACCGGCTCAATCGGCATCACGCTCATTACCGAGTCCCTCAACTCTTGATCCAGGTACATCTTACCGTCTTCGAACATGAATTTCCCCTGCGTCATCTCCGATTCTATCAACCCCGGCGTCACAACGGTAATTTTGATCTCTCTCCCAATTTCAACTCTCAATGTCTCGTAGAAACTTATCATTGCTGCTTTGCTTGCCTTCAATTTAAATAATGTTTTAATACAAAAACAGAGCATAAAAACAGAGTAGTTAACAAACACGGGAGGGGATTTTACAGTGTAGAAGCTCAGGCGGGGAGTGGGTAGCCATGCGGCGGAGGAAGCAATTCCGATGATTTTGCCTCTGCTTTGTTTGAGGTATGGAATGGCGTAATAAGTGCAGTAAACTGTTCCCCAGAAGTCAGTGTCCTGTTGGAAGAACAAAAACAATCATCGTCGTTCTTCAACCATTTTTGTTAAATCAGTAAAGTGGTCGTTTTGAGATTAATTTATATCCACCATTACTGATGCAATATTTCTTGGGTCGTCATATTCTTCGAACAAGTTGATGCTGGTTATCCCGGCGTTGTTAACCAAGTGATCCACTTTTTAACGATTCAAAAAATTTGATCAGGGTATAATCCTCATGGGAGAATATGATGAAGAAGGTTATCTGTTACACAAGCTACAATAATTTCAAGTACATATAGTAAAGTATGGATGAAAATATTAAACAACATCACACAATGTATGATCACCCAGTTTGATACAATACCACCGAAGTCTGAGATAGTGTACCAGAAAATATAATTTACTACTATAAAGTCGAGCAACATGGCTTATATAAGCATCATTATCCCTTATCTACACAGTCCCCCATTGAGGGTGTGGGACTTAGGTTGTTTTTCCAAACAAAGTACTACCTCAAATTTGTTAATTAGTATAAGGGTAAGATGTACTTTGTTGAAATAGATGTCACGAAAGTTACCGTATCGTGGAAGAACCACTGTCCTGAAAGCAAATACAACGCGACCTCAACACTAATCGATTATGTCGTTTGCTCTCCAAGGTTAACACAGCCTCCAAATTCAGGCGTGCACTCACTGGAAGAAGGATTAGAACCGATAAGAAGGTTGCTCAGAACAATAGAAATGGAGTGGAGAAGAAGGAATGAAATTTAGTTGTGTGTCCTCTCTCACAGATTTGAACAGTGTTATGTAGTGTGTAAGAGGAGGACACCAACGGACGGAAAGAAAAGGTTTGTTAACGGACGAAAAACAACGGTAAAAAACAACTCAACGGACAAAATTCAACAACGGGTATAAATCCCAACAGTAAAAAACTCTAATAGTCAGAATACCAAACAGTCCAAACGATTAAAATTTAATTTACAAATTAAAAATAATTTATAAATAAAAGGATAAGTAATAAAAATTTAATTCTTTTTCGTACAAGCGCGATTACCCAAACCCATCGAACGGATGGCCGCGGCGGCGACGCGTGTGTGGTGAAAAGGTTATACTTGTACCAACAACTTACTTTAGATTCTCATCCAGAATGCCTTGTATTTTACCCTCTAGGCAATTCTAAATCTATCCATGTGGGACAAAATTTCCCACTCTCTTAACTTTTCCTATGGGCCTAAGCCCAAAAGTCATTTCCAGCAATCCCCCATAAATGACGGTTACAGAAAAGTTAACAAGTAAAATAAAAATTCAAAATAAAATTAAATAAGTGTTTTGGGCAAATAAAAAAGATCAAACTTAAACATCAATATCTAATGATTTGAATTGATGCATAGTGAAGTAGCGCAACAACCTTGCGAGAGAGAGTGAGTTACCTCCTGAACTTTCAATAACACTAATTGAGATTTCCACAACACGTCTTACTCCTAGTCTCTCGATTCTGTGATATAAAGTGTGCTTATTATGGTCATACACATTAACCTCGAGTCATCGTGAAAGCTCTAGAAAGAGACCTTTAAACTCTTTCATAAAAGATGGACCACGCCTTCATAATCACGTTAATTGCTTCATCAAGTCTATCGCAATAGACCACTCATAGTTGAAGACTTCACGTCTAGTCCATACCAGGACCTACTTCATCAAGTATATCAAAGACAAACCACTTAAAACTGAGCTATGAAGATTTTACACTCATCCATCAAGTCCATACTAGGACCACCCAAAAGAAGAGCTGTGGAATTTTAAAAGGTTTTAGTTCTTTCCATCAAGTTCGTACCAAATGAAGGGCTATGGACTATCAAGTCTATCACAATAGACTACCTAGATAACGGGCTATAGAATCCTATAAGGGTTTAAGTCCCATGTTGACTGATTATTCTAAAATTATTTTCCTTATTAGGCCTTTGGTCAAAGGGTTAGCCAAATTTTGCTCAGACCTCACAAAATCTGACAATTATTTCACAGCTTTATGTCTAAGATGTATATGTTTCCTTTTGCCAATATATACACTATTCTTAGCAATACCTATGGCAGCCTGTGAATCACAGTACACAGATACTGGTATTGATGCCTCCACAATGGTACATCCCCTAATAGGCTTCTAAGTCATTCAGTCTCCTCTCCTACTAGTTCTAGAGCAATAAATTCTGATTTCATTGTGGATTTAGCTATGCAAGTCTATTTTGCAAACTTCCATGATACTGCTCCTCCTCCGAATAAAAAAAACATAACCACTTGTAGAACTGACTTCATCTAATCAGATACTTAGTTACATCACAATAACCTTCTAATACAGCAGAAAATTTGTTAAAATGTAAAAAATAGTTCATGGTTCCCTTTAGATATCTTAAGGGACGACGAAGAGCACTCCAATGATCCTCATCAGGATTATGTATATATCTTCTCAATCTATTAACAATATATGCAATATCAAGTCTAGTATAGTTCATTAAAAACATAACGCTACCTATACTCTTTGCACATTCAGACTAAGATACACAATCACCTTTATTTTTTTTAAGACTTATATTAACATCATAAGGAGTTCTTATACGAAGATCATCAAAACAATCGAACTTCTTTAGTAATTTTTCAATGTAGTGTGATTGGCATAGAGAAAAACCATTTTTCAGTTTTTCTTATCTTAACACCAAGTATTACTTCGGCTTCCCCTAAATCTTTCATTATGAAATGGGAAGATAATAACAATTTGGTATTCCGTATCATCTTTATGTTTATTCCAAAGATGAGCATATCATCAACATACAAATATATAATCACACACTCGGCTCTAAACAACTTTGAATAAACACATGTATCTGAAGAGTTTACCTTAAAACCATTGTTTATCAAAGTATCATTTGAATTTTTCATACCATTATTTAAGAGCTTGTTTAATATCATAAAGATATTTTTTTAGTTTACATACTTTGTTTTCTGATCGGCTACTGTATAGCCTTTAGACTGTACCATATACATTTCTTCTTCTAGATCAGTATTGAGGAATGTTGTTTTTACATCCATATGGTGAATCAAAAGTCCATGGATAGCAGCCAATACAATCTAGACCATAAAGGTAGCTATTTTTTTTTATAGGGGAATACGTGTCAAAATAATCAACACCTTGTGTTTGTGTATACCCTACTACTACCAATCTAGCCTTGTATCTTTCAATTGAACCATCCAACCTCATTTTCCTTTTGAAAATCCACTTACTTTATAGATTTACTTCCTTTTTTAAGGTCTACTAAGTTCCAAGTTTGGTTCATGATTGGAGAATCCAATTCACTCTTAATAGCTTCCTTCCATAAGTTAGAGTCTACAGAACTTAAGGCTTCTTGGAAAGATTTTGGATCCTCAACTATAAGGTATATACATACAAACTGATAGTTAATATCATTTGGTCTCTCAACTAAAAAAAGTAGTTAAAAAATCAGGACCAAAATTTTTCTCAATTCTCTGTCTCTTACTTCTTCTTGGTTCTATAAAGGGCATACGGGAAAAATAAACAAACTCAACGGATTCCGACTATTTTTCTCTTTTGCTCCATCAGATATGATTCCCAACAATCAGCCTTAGACTAAACTCCGATGTTGGAAGGCAAAATGCCACAGAAGGAATAGACATTCCTTCCTTCAGGCCTGGTTTTGAAGAAATCGAATAAGGGATAAGACTGTGACTTAACGTCAAGGCCTTATAAAGTTGTCTTCATTTTGGGTTGGGACGTGGATTGGCCAATTAGATCTATACATATTGTTAACATCTACAATGTCAAACATACTACTAGAAGCTATAACATGCATACTATTAGACAAGGAAGGCATGGAAACAGAATTATTCTCACAATTAGTTGTTCTATCAATTTCAATGTTTCCATTTTTTAAAGGAAAAACATGCTAAAAAAATTATGCATCCCTATATTCACACACAGATCTATCATTCAAGCACATAAATCTATATGCAACACTACTTTGTGCATAACCAATAAACACACAATCAAAAGTTTTAGATCCTATTGTAGGAATCTTGAATGCAGAATATGGAACCTTAGCCAAACATCCCAACACCCTTAGCTAAGAAAGATTAGGTGCATATCCTTTCCAGAGTTTGTAAGGTGTCTTACTAAGTTTCTTGTGAGATACTCTGTTAAGAATAAAACAGGCAGAAAACACAGCTTCCCCCATATGTTATCAAACAATTCAGAACTTAACAACATAACATTCATCATTTCCTTAAAAGTTCTATTTTTATGTTATGCTATATCATTTTGTTGTGGTGAATAAGGAGCGGTAAATTCATGAATAATGCCATTTGATTCACAAAATTCTTTAAGTGTATTATCACTATATTCACCATCTTTATTTGATCTTAACCTCTTAATCTTCTTATCTAATTGATTCTCTACTTTTACTTTATATTTCCTAAACATATAACCAGCTTCAACTTTTGTCTTTAAAAGATAAATTCTAGTATATCTAGAAAAAACATCAACAAAAGAAATGTAATAATTTTTCCCATCTTTACTTGTGGTGTTTTTTAAATTAGCTAAATCAGAGTGAATCAATTCTAGTAATTCTGTGCATTAACTGAATTTAGATTTCCATGAACACACATTCTCCATCAGCAGTGTTATCCATGAACACACATTCTCCGTCAGCGGTGTCCTCGTAGTCATGGAAGAGCTCTTGTTTGAATAGTAATGTCTCAAAGCTCTGATGTCAAGTATCCAGTCAATTTTGTTTTCCACCAAGTTTGCTTCCACAACAGCAACAATTACATCATCTTATTCAGTAAGATTAGCTTGTGGTGTAGGTTGCTAATTTGGCCTTCCTTTTCTTTGACTGCATTGATAGGATTTGTGTCCTGGTTTCCCGCAGACATAGCAAATCGTTTTTCTTCTCAATCTTCTCACCAGCAGTTTTACGATGCCCATTCTTCTGAGAAGAATTATTCTTTCTAGATTGCTTCTTATGATTTTTGGACCTGTCTTTGTTAATAGCAAAAGATTCAACCAAGTTAGCATTAAATGAATTTAGATTTCCAGAAATTAGCTATCTTTTAGCCTATTGGCTTCTTCGATGCGCATGTGACTGATCAGCACCTTGAGTGTCAGATCCTTCTTTTTATGTTTCAGATGATTTATGTAGTCGCTCTAGGATGGGAGAAAATTTTCAAGCAGCACATCAACTTATAGAATCTCACGCATTTTTATGCCCTCGGCCAGAACGTTCGCAACCAAATTTTCATACTCATGTATCTGCTCCACTACCGGTTTCTCATTCATCATTTGGATCAGCATCATCTCCTCCATACCGGGACTCCAATGTACTCCAAATTACCTTTGTTGGTTTTTAGACCACGAACAAATCAAACATTGAATCTGTCATATGATTCAGCAGATGGTCGCTGGTTGTTTTATTGTCTTTCTCGTACTTATCAGGATCAATTGCGGATATCTTTGATTGATCAGAAACATCAATGGGTTGGATGGAGGATTCTGGATCAGAGACAGTGCTCACCTTTTCGTATGTACTGCTGTGGTGAGGATGTAATCAATCTCCAGCTGCTCGAAGAAAATCAATAATTTCTGAGACTAGCGGCGATTATTTGCTCCGTCCAGTGGTCTGAGCTTGGACAGATCTAGGAGAACCTTACCATTCTTGATCGACATCTGTGATATTTGCTTTCAGATTGTTGAAATAGATGTCACGAAAATTATTGTGCTCTGAAAGAACCACTATCCTGAAAGCAAATACGACGCGACCTCGGTGCTAATCGTTTATGTCGATTGCTCCCCAAGGTTAACACAACCTTCAAATTTAGGCGTGCACTCGCCGGAAAAAGGACTAGAACCAATAAAAGGTTGCTTAGAATAGTAGAAATGAAGTACTGGAGAAAAAGGAATGAAATTTAGTTGTGTCCCCTCTCACAGATCTGAATAGTATTATATAGTGTGTGAGAGGAGGACACCAACGGATGGAAAGGAAAGGTCTGTTAATGGACGAAAACCAACAATCGAAAACAACTCAACAGATGAAAATCAAAACAGTAAAAAACTCCAACGGTTAGAATACCAAATGGTCTAAATGATTAAAATTTAATTTATAAATAAAAGGATAAGTAATAAAAATTTAATTTTTTTTTCGTGAAAGTGCAGTTACTCGAACCCATCCGTCGACAAGTAGGCGGCGAAGGTGGTGCACGTGTGGTGAAAAGGGTATACTTCCACCACCAACACACGTTGGATTCTTGTCTACAATGCCTTGGTATTTATACTCTTTAGGCAATTCTAAATCTATCTATGTAGGACAAAACTTCCCACTCTCTTAACTTTTCTTATGGGTCTAAACCCAAAAGTCATTTCCAACATACTTTTGGTCTCTGAGGTCTGAGGTTGATGTCTATTTGACCATAAAGTTTCAACGTGTATATTTTAGTCCCCAAGTTTTGAGAAATTGTTCTAGATGATCCCTAGGGTTCCTTGGACTGTTAACTAATGGTAAAATGATGTGACCATTAAATATGATTAGCAAGCAAGATGATTGGGTAAATTTATTATAATATTGTTTTTTTAAAATAATAATGTAGCCTCCCTCGCTGCAGATGTCACCGCCTTTCCCATTTTGAATGGTCTTTGTGTGTCATAGAACCCATCGGCAGCCAAGAACTTAAAACTTCTTCACAAAACCTTCCTCATGTCTATCTTCCTTCTACTCCTAATAGAAAAAGAATGAAAACGAAATCATCATTAATGAATGGTTGAAAACGAAAGACAAGAGGGAGAGTGAGGTATTTGATTACCAACCAAGGCATTATCGGAGGGGTAGCAATATAGATTCCGAGAGTTGGAGGAAGGGGGGGTCGAAGTTGCACCGGCGGAGTGTGGCAGAGGAGGGGATCTGAAAATAAGTAATTTTAGAAAAAAAATATTCAAATGGGACCTAGCTTTTTCTGATTCTCATAGCCCTACAACTAGAGAGTCAGGTAATCGGATTATTTCGGGAGAAAAGAAAAAGGAAAATCATAGTGTTTGGTCTTATCTTCCTTGGTTAAGCGGCAGAGATTTGAAAGCTTCACTAAACGAACCCAACCCTGGACCGTTTGATTCAACCAAACCCATCTTCTTCTCCATTATTACTCATCCTCTCTTTCAACAAAACCTAGACTACTAGTGAAATCATTGCCACAAATTTGGTTACCCAAATTCCCATTGAAATCTGGATTTAGCAGGAAAATGTTGATGGGTACACGAGGGGCCAGAGACAGAAGGAAAATAGACATGAACAGGGGTTTGAAGTTACTGGCTGCTGATGGGTTCCATGGCACCACAGACCGTTCCAAACGGGAAATCCAGTTATGTTTACAACCAGGAAGGCCACATCACTAAAATAAACAATATAATAATAATAATTTTGCCAAACCATCTTGCTGACTAATCATATTTAATGACCCAAAATTTTACTATTAGTCGATTAATTTCAGAGACCATTTAAAACTATTTCTCAAACCTTGAGGAATAAATTGTTCGTTTTAAAACTTCAAAGACCAAAAAGATATCGACCTCAAACTTTAGTGATCAAAAGTGCAATTTGCTGTTACTATAATTTGTTAATTAGATTTTGTTGGCTGGCCATAAACTCTGATGTTGTACTCTTTTGAAGTTGTTGCACCTCATAGAGGTGTTATTTGAGTATGAACATCGATTTGTTAAATAACATAATGAATTTCTATTTTTTCTCTCACCATTACAATAAGATTGGAATCTACATCTGAAGCTTGATGAATTTAGTATTGAAGCACACGTTTGATAAACTTTCTGTTTTTCGTTTCTTGTTTTTGTTTCTCGTCTTTTAAAAAACTAATTTGTTTAATAACAATTCTCATTTCTTGTATCTAAAATTTGAGAAACTACCCAAAAATGTCTACCTTATTGGATTCTGTTTCCACTTAGATTTAAAAACTAGGTTTAGTTGGATGGTGTGTATGCGTGCTTCGACCCTCTTAAGGCATCATATCCTCGGCTCAATTCCCAAATGTGAAATATTTTATTTTATTTTTTACGTTTTATATTTCTTACTTTTCTATATTACTTTTGTTATGTTCCTTTATATTTCTTCCTTTCTTTTACTTTTTTTTTATATATATTTATATGTTAATTTAATTTAGAATTTTCTAATATTTAGATATATGTATAATTTTGATTTTCAAATTTTAAATATTTTTAAAATTTTAAATTTTAAAGTAGGTATGTTTATATGTTTAAATTTTAAATTTTAAAGTAGGTATGTTTATATGTTATTTTAAAGTTAAGTTTATTGTTTTTTTAGTACATTCGATAGGTACTGGTTAGAATTTTAAATCCAACTCAATTATGTAATTGAGTTGGACCTAAGTTAACATCATTTAAGACAAATGACTTGGGTGAGAAACAATATTGAAAAATTAAATTTGAAAAACAACAATATTGAAAAATTAAATTTGAAAAACAACATAGGAATGAAAAAAATAATTATATTATAATTATTGATTTTACATCCATACTTAGGTCTATTTGATAATGTAAATTTTTATAATTATTTTTTTTTATTTTAATGCAGGTTGTATTTTACATTATTAAATTATATTTAAACTATAAAAAGAGAAAATGTTAGGAAAAACATAACAAACGAGAAACAATCCATAATTATCAAATAAATTTCTATTTTTATTTTTATTTTTTAAAAAAATAAAAAACATAAATAGTTATCAAAAATATCTTAAAAACGAGAAACGTGAAGTTTCTCGTCAACTTTTTGAAACCATGGGTTAAGATGTTATGTTCATTAATTTTGGTTTTCAATGTATACCTTTGGCCGAAATAAATATCTAGACACAAAAAAGCATATATTTTAAGGGAAAATAAAATGATTTATAACTTTGAAAATTGAACTTACAACGTCCGAAGTGAGCGACAGTTGTATGAACACACCGTTTGCAATCATCAACGTTTGACACGTCGGCATGGATGACGAGAGCAAAAGGTGAGCCTAAAATCTCTGCCACGTCAGCAACTTCCCGGAGACGGTTTTCCCTTCTGGCAACCAACGCCAAATAAGCTCCTCTTTCAGCGTACTCGTACGCCAGATGCTTCATATATAGATAAAATATATATTAGTAATTAAAATCATTATTATATAAAAGAAGCAAATGATTAAAGAAATTAATTAAATGAATGTTACAACCTCCCCGATGCCTGAGGAAGCTCCGGTGATGAGAACGACTTTTCCGGCGACATGTTCGGGGAAAATGGACCTTATTAGGAATAAAAGGAACTTGAAGAACAAATAAAGGGGGAAAATGAAGGAGAAGGCAGTTTGAGAAATACGGTGGATTACTAGATTCAAGAAATTGTTGATGAGATCCATAGGATTCCGATTCAGTGGGATTATTCAGAAAGCTACGAGGCGAAGTAGTAATAGTTTGAAGGTTAATTAAAATGATCTACACAGTTACGTGGCATAGTTGCATGTGGAAGAACCAACACCTAACACTTCTGCCCAAACTACCCTACTCCACGTTGCACTCTCTTCAAATCAAAACATTTACGTGTTATATGCAGAGCAGTCTACCCAATAGAATAGTTAGATGCTAAATAATTTTTTACGATATATGATAAATTTAGGGTTTTTTTTTTTTTTTTTTTTTTTTTTAATAATTTAAGAATGGGAGGAGTACCCCATGTGTTCTTTTAAATATCGTGAGATCACTATGCCTTTCTATTGTGATCGACTCCAAAATAAATGGTTGTGCGTGAAAAGTAAACTAGGACTAATTGGACTGACCAACATCCAAAGTACTAAATTGGTCGAACCTTGGGTTGATCAAGCGGAATGTGATCAATTGGAGGGCTTTAAGGTCAACTTGTTCACAAGTCAAATTGCGCCTTGAAAAATTCTCTAGTATTGTAATAGGATGAAAATAATATTTTTAAAATATATTGAGATCAATTGATATTAGTTTAGAGTCCACTAATACTGAAGAACACAAGTTTCTAGTGTACATCCTGACCAATTTGTTACATTACGAATAAATGGTAAACTCTAGGTTGAATCTCATAAGTTTTCAATACATTATACAAAGAAATTTCAGGCCCTACGTAGAAATTTTGTGTGTTTATCTTCCTAACTTGTTATTGAAATCATGCGAACATTTTTATGAAAGCAAAAGTACCACTTCCTCAATTTTCTTTTTTTATTTTATTTTATTAAAATTACGTAGCTGCATAATTATTCGAACTAAAGTTCAAACTCAATAGTACTAGATATCAATAGTCGTTATTATGTCGGAAATGTCTACAACTATCAAAGCCTATGGCCCAAAGGGAGAGAGTTCCTTATCCCATCCCACATTGGAAGATTAAGGAGTGGAAAGGGAGTAATTTTTCAAAAATAGTTACATCACATGTGCAAGTTCAGTTACTCGAACATTTTATAACCATTATGATTCTAAGCAATTGCTTTTCCCGTTTTTCTCTCACCGATTGCACGAGTAGACGTCTGAAGGTGGATGTTTTGGAGAGCAATTGACATTAACGAAAAATTTAATTTCACAAGTTATTTAGTTTTGACTGCAACTACGTGTAGGCAAATTTAATTTGAAAGAATTATGGCAAATTAATTTTAGTAAAATAAAATCTTCATAATACGAGCTATCACAATTTTATCATTATCAGTATGATTATTAAATGATTGTTCTCTAAACCTTTTCAATGGGAGAATCAAACTTCCACTAGCTCTAGCGCTTGTTATCTGGAAACTAAATACATTAAATTATAATCTTTATTTTTCATAACGCATAAGCCAATAGAAAACTAAAGATAAAAGAAACAAAGTTGAATAGAATGGAAGTAGGAAAGCTGAGAGATTTTACAAAGAGGTACCACAGACACAAAATAGACAAGGAAAAATAAATATGTATATTCTTTTGAGAAAAAAAAAAAGCTGATAAATTTGATTGTGGATTATTAATCGGCCTTCAACTCGGTGGAGCGAATGGAAGAAGGATACAGTAGATACTTGCCACCGGTCAAATCCAGGGCCTGCTTGCTCAGGGCGTCGGATTCAGAACCTCCAGGAGCCGGCATAGCTATTATCCGGTAGCACCACTCAACCACCTCCGGGCAAAACGCCTTCCAGTAATAAAGCACATTGAACCACGACGGCTCCGTCACGTACCTGTGTCCCCTGCATACCCCTCTCACCACCGCCTTCGCACATTCCTCCGCCGTCTCCACCGGTACAATCCCTATCAACGCCTGTCCATTTTTCCCCTTTTCATATCAATTAAAATCTCTCTTTATGATTTATTTACACATGGAGAGAAATTTCATTAAATGATACTAATAAAAGTCCTGGTTAAAAATTTTAAGCGAAAAACTAAATCATTATTCACCAAAATTCAAAGGTCCAAAGTACTTTTTAAACATTAAATTCCTAAAAATTAAGCTTACAAACGGTAAACACCTCACGACTTCTAGGTTTATTGTTTTGTTATCTAAACCAATTTCAAAAGTCAAACCAAATTTTGAAAACAAAAAAATATTAATTACAAATTTGATTTTATTTTTGACAATTATTATACCTAAAAAAACGTAAATTATGATAAACAAAATGTGAGAAAAAAGACTTAAAACTTCAAAAATCAAGACTCAAATTATTACTGAATAGAGCCTAAATTTTTGTGCGCCAAGCCAATTAATTTAGGTTTTTGACAACCGTCCCTGCATTGATTATCAACTCTAAAGACATTTCGAAATATCGATTTTACAAAATGAATAAATTAGAGTAGATTCATGAACCATTCTAAAAAAAATTCAAACTCAAAGTCTAAATGGATTAATTTATCAAAATTTAAGAGTTTAATCAATAAAATTATAAATTTCACACAAAATTTTAGGTCAAAACATAATAGAGGGCGTGAATTGATACAGAAGATGTTTAAATTCATATTTTCCTTAATTTTCATCGATATGAAAGAGGAATTTAGTGGAAGAAATTGCTTACATCCCTCATGTCCTGACGAAGTTCAAGTTTGCCTACAGCGTTCAATGCCTTTCCTTGAGTCAGTTCAGATTCAACGAAGCCAGGAGTAACAATCGTCACACCAATGTCCGGCGCAAGCTCCACTCTCATTGTCTCAAACATACTCTTAATCGCCGCCTTGCTCGACTGCCATTATTCAATTTTCCAATCCCATTTAGACAATCAAAACAACCCACATCTCAATAATATTTTCAAACTTAGAAACATACATTATAAATACTCATTCTAGGTGCCGGTAGCCACGCCGGCGGAGCCGACAAAGCCACGATCTTCCCTCTGCTGTATCTCAAATAAGGAATTGCCAGATGAGTCATGTACACTGCTCCCCAGTAGTTTATATCCTGCAATTTCCCCAAATTTATCCTCAAATCCCAAAACTCATTTCTTAGTTTTTACTTTTAAGGGCTTCAAGTAATCCTTATTACCATTACTTGTCTGAATGCAGCGATATCGGCTATGTCTTCAAACAGCACCAAATGGTTTATCGCCGCATTGTTCACCAAATGATCCACTGCATTAAAAAAAAAAACAAAAAAACAAAAAAATCATAATTAAAAAAGCGATTCTGTTTTGGTTTTCACAATTGAAATTTGGAAAATTTTTGCTCACGTCTCCCAAATTGATTCATTGTCTCGTTGATGACTCGTCGGCAATCTTCATACTTGGAAACATCTGCTCTAATGGTTATTACACCTGGTGATCCATAATACCGAGCTATGTCTGCAACTTCTTCAAGTAGATTCTGTCGTCTTGCTACAAGTACTAAGCAAGCCCCTCTTTTCGCATACTCGTACGCCAAATGCTGCAATAAAAAAGAAACTTCAATTCCCATTTTTATTCTTCTACCTCAACTTGTACCCGTTTTCTTAACAGATGGATTACCTCGCCGATACCGGAGGAAGCGCCAGTGATGAGAACGACCTTTCCATTGACATTTTCAGTGAAGAGAACACCAACTAAAGAGAGGAAGGATTTAAGAGCTTGATAAGGCGGTAGTAAAAGGAAGAGGGAGATAAAAGTGAAGGGTGGAGAGACTAAATTCAGAAAGCTGTGAATGAGATTCATGGCTGCCTAATTAAAAATCTTCTGTTTTTCCCGGAAAAAACAGAGCATACGCAATCTGAAAAGAGGAAATTAATTGAAGGAGATTTATAAAGGGAAGTAAGTGAGAAAAATGTAGAAGAAGAAGGTGGTGGCAATTTCAAAGTGCATGAATAGGGATACGTGCTGAGAAATTACTTCAAGGTGACAAATACCACAAAAATCTATCTCTTTGCTACTTGAATTTGTCCTGAATTTGGCGAGATGAGGATCATATCTTTGTCAGAAATTGTTTTACATGGGTCTTGGCGGAAGCTTTGTGTTGGCGTTGCCATTGACACGATTCATTGAAGATGGTTATGTAAACCACAGCTGGTTGGAAAAAAGCAGAGAGTAGGGTTAATGGAAGAGAGATGTAGAGGATGGAAACCCAGAATGAGAGGTGGGAAAAAAACAGAATAGGCTACGAACCAATGTTTCAAAACTACAACAGACGAGGCAATCTCTAACGTTTACATGTGGATTTTGAACTTGTACGCATGCTTTTATTTTCGCCCTACATTTTCACGATTTCCATATTAAACATAAGAGGTGGATAAATATGGAGTGTGGGGGATGTACGAAAATTAAAGAATTAAAAAAACTGGCCAGCTCATCTATTTTTCCTTTTAAGCACTCTATCTCACAATGAGAGAAAGCTTTACCATTTACGAGGTTTATTGCTATGAGACAATCAGACTCTAAGATAATGTTTGAAAACCTCACATTTCGTCTAATTTAACTCCTTCCAGGATCGTCGTGGAGGATATGGGTTGATTTGCTTGTTAAGTATTGCTAACTTGATTAAATTTCCAGAAGACTCTCTTGCAACAATGCCTATTCCCAAATTTGAAGATTCTTTTCTCCAAATTGCATCAACATTAATTTTCACAATACCAGTCGGAAGACAAATCCATTGATCTTGATTAGGTGAGCTTTTAAAGAAATTTTTCTCCAATTTAGAAATTGCGCGGCTGAAATTGGTATATTCAGACATACGCCGCTATTTAGTGGGGAGAGTGGGCTATTATATTTGGGGCACTAACTAAAATAGTTTGAGCCCAAATCTCATTTAACCGCTCGATTATTTTGGTTTGTTTCCTTATCCTCCCTCGTTTTGCTTACTCCTATTAGTGATCGATTATTTTACTCCGATTACTCGATCCTTGATGGCTCGTCACACGTATCTTGATGCACGATCATTCGATACCCAGTTCATTGTCACTTGATACGGCTGCAATCGACACATGTATACTCGATCATATCGACATCATACTCGATGCTCAATTACTTTATACTCGATTGTTTTGAATTCAAAACCCATTTGAAGGTCATTCGATACCCAGCTTCATGTTCACTTGATATGGCTGCAATAGACACGTGTATACTTGATCATATCGACGTCATACTCAATGAACGATTACTTTATACTTATTATTTGGAATTCAAAACCAATTTGAAGGTCACTCGATATCCAACTTCATGGTCACTTGATGTGGCTGCAATAGACACGTGTATACTTGATCATATCGACGTCATATTTGATGTTCGGTTACTTTATATTCGATTATTTTAAATTCAAACCCCGTTTGAAGGTCACTCGATACCCAGCTTCATGGTCACTTGATACTACTGCAACCAATGCTCGATTACGTTATACTCGATTGTTTTGAATTCAAACCCCGTTTGAAGGTCACTCGATACCCAACTTCATGGTCACTTGATACTACTGTAACCGACACATGTATACTCGATCATATCAACGTCATACTCGATGCTCGATTACTTTATATTTGATTATTTTTAATTCAAAACCCGTTTGAAGGTCACTCGATACCCAGCTTCATGGTCACTCGATATGGTTGTAATCGACACATGTATACTTGATCATATCAACGTCATACTCGATGCTCGATTACTTTATACTCGATTATTTTTAATTCAAAACCCGTTTGAAAGTCACTCGATACCCAACTTCATGGCCACTCGATACGGCTGCAATCAACACGTGTATACTCGATCATATCAGCATCATACTCGATCATATCAGCATCATACTCGATGCTCGATTATTTTGGATTCAAAACCCATTTGAAGGTCACTCGATATCCAGGTTCATGGTCATTCGATATGGCTACAATCGGCATGTGTATACTCGATCATATCAACGTCATACTCAACGCTCACTTTTGATGGAAAAATAGGCATGCGCAGCGGAAATGATGAACAATTTTACTCTAATTACACAAATTAAACATACAACCCTAAATCAATTAATTAGGTTTTTTTTTAATCTTACCTTTGAAGCTCTCGAACCTCTTCTATCTCCGTTCGAACACGAACCAGACGACCACTAGAGCTGACCTACTATCCTCTGGCCTCAGAAGCGGGTTGTGGGACCCAATGGATGAAGAACCCGAGAGAGAGAAAGAGATGGAAATAGAAGAATGAATTTTGGGTTGAGTTTGGATTATGAATTTTTTTCCAAAATAGTGATTTTTCCAACCCAAATTTAGAAAACAATTTTGGAAAAATAGCAAAAGTTTTTCATCCAATTTGAAAGCCAAGTTTATAGAAAAAAAACCATGAAACAAATTCATAAAAATCCAACACCTCAAAATCCACTATCTAAGTGGGTTTGATATCTACACTATAAGTCAACACTTAACCCACTATTTTGTTAGTGGAATTATCCAACAAAAGTTTGGATTTTCCCACTAACTTTAGTCAAAGGGCAAAATAGTCATTTTGTCGATGTCAAACTTTGATCGAAAAGTCAACATTTTGACTTTTTATGATTTTTCCATACTGACTAATTTTGATCTCTCGAGCATGAATCCACATTCATTTTCTTGAAATTCAAATCACATTTGAATATAAGGTTGGTCAAAGTTTGACTTTTAATAGTCAAAAGTCAACTCGTTGAATTTTTACATTTTTTACCATTTCCATTATTTCCGAGCTTCCAAATATGAACGTATTCATGTTCTTAATATTTAAATCACATTTAATCATTAAAGTTGTATCTCTAAACTGAAAACCGACTACTATATCACATATACTTGTCGGTTTCTCTCTCTTCACCTAATTCGAACAATTCGAATCATTCCATCATACTGTTCTAAGTTTATTCCATATGAGCTAGTAGGGGAACCTAATGAACCTATAGATCATGGGCTCCAACGGTCCGAGATTAGCTGGCTAAAACTCTTTTAGACGGAGCTAATCAACATTCGTTAACAACGGATCATTCCACTATAGTCCCCTAATTGCACTCCCCTCACTATAGATATATTTGTGTCCATTTGATATAACCATGACTAGTAAGCTAATCCTTCACAAGTTGTTTGTAATCTCGGTTGGGTCATAAAAACCGTTTTACCCCAAGATTACATCTTGTTCCATAAGTTCCACTGATTCCCTAATAAACAATTGGTTTAAGGTCCAACCTATAAACTGAAACCCTCTCGGGCCAAGGAGAGGGTGGGGCCCCTTGTTCAAGACCTGGATTCAATACTAAAGGGAACAACTTATCTACTATCCCTATAACGAGTAGGAGGGAATTTCGCCTTACACCCTATGTTCCCAGCTATCCACTTGATCTTACCCCTGAAATAGGAGGCTTATTGGGCCAGTGATAATGAGCTACCTTCACCTATGCAGATCTAAGGATAATTTCGAGTGAACAGGAGTTCATAGTTAGCTCAGAATTAAGATTAAGTTACCTAGGTCATCAATTAACGAAATAGTCAGTTTTATGCATAAAACGGCGTTTAGAACGTAAAAAATGACTATTTCATGGTTCAGTCTTATGTAAACTCTTTACAAAGGATGCTCCCACTTTCATGTCTCCACATGAACGGTTTAGGATCACATCGCTTGTACTAACTACAAAATGGGCCACATCCACAGTGTCCCCAGAATAAGGTGCCCAACCTCATTCATATACTATAGACCATTTTGGCTATATATTTGTACTTGATCCACATTTATGTCACTACATAAAGTTCAAACTACATTAAATAGCCTCAGGGCCTTGGTTTATTGGATTCAAGTTTACAATTTCAATAACAATTTTATCGAAAAAAAATAGAATATGTTTATTAATTTACAAACTACGAGTTTTAGGACATAAAATCCAACAACTTTATATTCGATTATTTTGAATTCAAAACCCGTTTGAAGGTAACTCGATACCTAGCTTCATGGTCACTCGATCTTGCTGCAATTGACACGTGTATACTCGATCATATCAACATCGTACTCGATGTTCGATTACTTTATACTCTATTATTTTTAATTCAAACCCCGTTTGAAGGTCACTCGATACCCAACTTCATGGTCACTCGATATGCCTGCAATCGACACGTGTATACTCGATCATATCAACATCATACTCAATACTCGATTACTTTATATTCGATTATTTTAAATTTAAAACCCGTTTGGAGGTCACTCGATACCCAGCTTCATGGTCACTCGATACACCTGCAATCGACACGTGTATACTCGGTCATATCAACGTCATACTCGATGCTCAATTACTTTATACTTGATTATTTTGAATTCAAAACCTATTTGAAGGTCATTCGATACGCCTGCAATCGACACGTGTATAATCGATCATATCAACGTCATATTCAATGCTCGATTACTTTATACTCGATTATTTTTAGTTCAAAACCCAATTAAAGGTCACTCAATACCTAGCTTCATGGTCACTCAATACGCCTGCAATTGACATGTGTATACTCGATTATATCAACGTCATATTCGATGCTCAATTACTTTATACTTGATTATTTTGAATTCAAAACCCGTTTGAGCATGTTACACGATACTCGATTAATTTCCTTACTCTCTCTCATTTTCCTTACTCCAATTAGCGCTCAATTATTTTGCTTCATTTTCTTCCATCTCTTCTCTTTAGGGTTTCGCCAATGTTCCGATCGGCATCGTTCCTAGTGGGTTTTGGAGCTTCCTCTTCTCCATTCCTACCGATCGACTGCCATTGTGGTTCTCATTGGTCGAATTTTAAGAAATCCTTCGTAGATCTAAACTACAGTATGTTTGGTAGTCTAGATCTGTATTTTTCTCTAGATCCGTAACCTGTCCTCTTTCATTATGTCGTTCCGAACGCTACTCCTGTTTCTCCTTTATCTTGCCGCTTCTTTCGGTTCTTTTTGCTCTCTTTGCTCCAAACAAGGGTTTCCCCTTGCCCTTTTTTCTGTTCTCCAATCTTTTGTATTGTCCCTCCTGTCTATCTAAATTTAAATCGTACAACCATATTGTAGCTCAGATTCTGCTTGGTAGGGGATGGAGATCCTCGTTCGGAGTATGGTGGGGGATGGAGGATGGTGTTTGGATCTTGGTAGGGTTACCATATCTAATGGTAAGTCTTCTTTCTCTTCACCAGCCGTTGATGAGCCACCGTATATTTTTTTCCTTCTTCTTTTTTTGACAAACTATAAGCTTATTTTGCTCTATACTTGATTTCAATGTTCTGTACTTGGTCTTTGATTATCGGTCTCTGATGATCAATGTATCTGTTCTATTCAATGACTGTTTTTGTTTTATTATCGGTCTCTATGCTTAATTTCAGTATTTTGTTATGTTTTGCCTTTGATTATTGTTCTCTGATTATCGGTCTTTGATTATTTTGTCCCTATTTTGTTGACACTTTTTGAATTTCTACTATTCTTGGTATTTGATTATTGTTCTTTGATTATTTTGCCCCTATTTTGATGACTCTTTTTGCATTGCTACTGTTCTTGATCATTGATTATTGGTCTTTGATTATCAGTCTTTGATTATTTTTCTACTATTTCAATTACTCTTTTTGCACTGCTTTTGTTCTTGGTCTTTGATTATTGGTCTTTGATTATCATTCTTTGATTACTTTTCTACTATTTCAATAACTCTTTTTGCATTGACTCTAATGATCAATGTATCTGATTTACCATGATACTGAAGGAACTCTTATACAAGAGTACCTATGAGCGGAAACGGATCTTTCCAAAAGTATTATGACAGAATTATCACATTTACATTCACACACACAGATATCATCATAATACTAAATTACTGACATGCTTAGAGATAAATAAACAGGAGAACAAGTAAACTTACCAGTTGAAGACTCCCTTCGCAGTAAATCTCACTATCGCTGGAACGAAAAATTATCGTTCAGCAACACACAATCGTCTACCACGAACAGTCTCCACACGAACAGATGAAGAAAAAGAGATGACACCACCACTTGGAACCCTAAGTATTCTCGGAGTGAGAATCCAAAGAGCGGGCTCTATTTAGATTTGGTAGAGGGGAGGAGGAAAAGAGATCGTAAAAAACGATCAAGCAAGTGGGAGAAAGACTCGTCTTTCGTACAGACAAAATGCTTGATCGTTTAGGTGAAGTATACAATCGTGTAGGAAAAGCTAATGATCGTCTATAGATCGCTTAGTAAAGCTTGGATGCTACGATCGCTTAGTAAAAGATAACTCTCTAGCAATCATTCAGTAAACAGAACTATCGTAGGCTCTGATTTACAAAGTGATGACTCTCTAGAATCGCAACACACCGTGAGCTATTTAAGCGTCTCAAAACGATTCTTCATCTTACTCATCAGTTACAAAAACAGAAGAGACGCCGGCCAATTATCTCATAACTATCCAATTAATAAATAATAAATATAATCACATTATATTCATAACCTATGGTTTAATATCATAAATTAACCATAGTATTTTTTTTCTCCACTAGATATAAATCATATTTATATCCAGTTTTCTCCAAATTAATGTATCTCATATATAAATTCAATTATATCATATATAATCGAACTCCCTCTTGTCAATTTGAACATTTCAAACTGACCCAAAAATTGATTCTCAACTTATATCTAAGCTACCAAGGGGACCTTATGAACCTATGGCTCGAAGCTCCAACAGTACGTGAATAACTGACTAAACTCTTTAGCCACGATATCCACCATCCATTAACTGCCAGGAATTCCACTAAAGACCAACAGCTGAACTCTTCTTACTATAGATATATTTCTATGTCGATTGGATATAACCAATCATCAGTACGATGACCCATCACAGATGCTCATAAGTACAGTTGGGCCAATTTACCGTTTTGCCTCTGTAGTTACATCTTACTCCTTAAGTACCACTGATACCTCTAATGAATAATACAACATAGTCTTACTATGTGTGAACACCTCTCGGGCCATGAGAAGGTGTGTGGCACCACATCGTTCAAGCCTCGGGATAAACCCTTGAGGGAGAATTCTATCTACTTTCCCCTACTTCGGGGAAGGAGTGAACTTCATCTTGTGTAGCTGAGTTCCTAGCTCCCAAATCAGATGAATCCCCAAAGTGGTAGGTTTGAGTCGGCGCTCTGGGCACTCGCACCCAAGCAAATCAAAGGATCGCCCTCAATGATAGGAGTTCCCAACTTACTCAGGATTGAGGTCATGTTACCTATGGTCATCCTAGTGTAGTGAAGTATCTGTCACGAACGGAGTTATATGACGAGACGTTAACACTTCGTGGTCAGGTCTTATACAAACTCTTTGTGTAGGACACCCCTGCGCGCATGTCCCCTACACGAATGATCAGGATCAGACCATCTGTGATAAGTCACAACACTTGTGACTGTTCCACAAAACGGGCGGCATCCGTAGCGTTACCAGGATAAGGTTTCCCTTCTATATCCATATACTACATACCATTTTGGTTATCACTTACGACATGATCCACTTATATGCCACCACATACATGCTTAAGTTATATAAAGACAACTAGGGATTTTAAGTTTATTGGTTTGTGGTAAAACAAATAAAACATCCAAATGTACAAAGTCAAGAAGTGAAGTAAATATATATATTATACATTACAAGCGTTCGTACAAACTGTTTACAAACTACAGGACACGAGATTTTAGGGTATCACCCTAACAATCTCCCACTTGTCTTAAAGCGAAGTGGGGTATATAAAAAAAAGTACAAAACAATAAACTAGGGCATAAAAACCTAGTATTATTGTCACAATAAAGGGTGATGGAATTAGACATATCTGGAACAACTTCCAGCTTTGTCAAAAACTTCTTGATCCAGATGACCTCTTTAGCAGCTTCAAAAGTCACTACATACTCAGCCTTCATCATGGAGTCAGCGATGCACCCCTGTTTACTGCTTCGCCACACTACAACTTCTCTGTTAAAAGTAAAAACTGACCCTGAAATGGACTTTCGAGAGTCCTTATCAGTAAATTCAGAATTTGTGTATCCATTAAGGATCAAATCCCTACACTCATACACGAGCATGTAGTCCTTCGTTCTTCGAAGATACTTAAGGATGTTCTAAACTGCGGTCTAGTGATCATGGCCTGGGTTAGACTCATACCTACTGACTATTCCCACAGCGTAGTAGATGTCTGGCCTAGTGTAGAGCATCGCATACATCAAATTGCAAACGACAGATGCATATGGGACCCGTCTGATCTCATCAAACTCTTGAGGCATCTTAAGACACATGTCCTTACACAAAGTGACTCCATGCCTGAATGGTAGTAAGACCCTTTTGGAGTCCTACATCGAGTAAATGAGCAAGATCTTATCAATATATGATGCCTGAGACAACGTTGGCACTTTGTTCTTATGATCCCGAAAGATCTATATACCTAGAACAAACTGAGCCTCTCCCAAATCCTTCATTTGGAATTGGATTGCTAGCCAGTTCTTAACTGCAGTCAGTAGGCGTACATCATTCCCAATGAGTAGTTTATCGTCTACATACAACATTAAGAAAACTATTGAACTGTTGACGATCTTCTTGTAAACACAAGGTTCATAAACGTTTTGGTCAAAGTCATACAATTTGATCGCAGTATCAAACCGAATATTCCAAGATCGAGACGTCTGTTTCAGCCCATAAATGGATCGATTCAGTTTACAAACTTTTTGCTCTTGACCTTGGGCAATAAATCCTTCGGGTTGTGCCATGTAAATGGTCTCCTCAAGATTTCCATTCAAAAAAGTCGTCTTGACGTTCATTTGCCAGATCTCATAATTATAAACAGTGGCAATGGACAGGAGGATGCAAATCGACTTTAACATGACAACAGGTGAAAAAGTCTCTTCATAGTCAACTCCCTTCACCTAGGTATAACCCTTTGCCACAAGTCGAGCTTTTAAGGTTTGCACCTTTCCATCAGCAACCCATTTGCGCTTGTAGATCCATTTACAACCTATAGGTCTTATCCATCAAGATTATCAATATCCCAACTCAGTACACCGACTCCATCTGGAGATTCATGGCTTTAACCCATTCATCCCGATCAATATCCTCCATTGTCTTTTGATAAGCTCCTTTGTATAGAATATCTCCGCTCACATGTTTATATTTGAATGATCAGGATTAGATCATTTGTTGCACTTTACAACAATTGTAACACCTACAAAGAGGGTCATACTCGTAGTGGCACAAGGATAAAATACCCAGCCTTATTCATCTACTACAAACTATTTAGGCTATCACTTAAACATGATCCACCCATATGTCTCGACATACATGTTTAAGTTACAAACATAACCTTGGATGTTAGTTTATTGGTTTGTAGTTAATGCAACTAAAATATCATATATTTTATAGACAATGAATAAAATATCATATTTTATTAAATACACAATGAGTTTGTTCAATAATGTTTACAAACTATAGAACCCTACGAGATTTAGGGTATCAACTCCAATAATTCTATCCTCTTTACAGGAATTTTTTAGAGCTTTGGATCAAGGTTATTGTTGACGTTACTAATGTCTTTGACATAGGAGGATACATAGTTTCCACATGGTATTGAATGTTTGTCTCATCGTTTAAGAGCTTTGTCAAACTTCTTTGCCATAATGAAAATTGATTATGCTATATTTTCATCAATTTCTTTGTTCTTGCTCTCAGAACTTTCATTGTTGACTGAGGATTGTAGTACAATTCCCTTGGACTTCTTTTCATGTTGACCTTCAAGGGACATTTCAAATATTTGAAGGGATCCAAACGGTTTATCAACTTTCATGTTGACAATATCATGAGCCTCTTCAATAGTTGTGATCTTCATATCAAATATTTTAGGTAAGGAGTGCAAAACTTTTCAAACAAGCTTTTCCTCTGAAATTTTATCTCAAAAAGCAAAAGATTCATTGGCAATGTTCAGAAGACGCATGTTAAACTTTGTAATAGTTTCATCATCAAGCATCTTAAGAGATTTAAATTTGTTAGTCAGAAGTTGTAGCCTTGATATCTTTACCTTAGATGTTCCTTTTGTTGGGGTTGATGCCCTAAAGTCTCGTGTCCTGTAGTTTGTAAATAGTTTGTACGAACGCTTGTGTTGTATAATTGATATTTTACTTCACTTCTTGATTTTTCTCAGTTGTTTGTTTTATTTGCTTTACCACAAACTAATAAACATAAAATTCCTGGTTATCAGTATGTAACTTAAGCATGTACGTGGTGACATACAAGTGGATCATGTCTTAAGTGATAACCAAAATGGTCTGTAGTATAACGCTACGGATGTGGCTCGCTTTGTGGAATGGTCACAAGTATTGTGACTTGTCACAGATGATCTGATCCTAATCATTTGTGTAAGAGACATGCGAGCGGGGGCGTCCTATACAAAGAGTTTGTATAAGACCTTACCACGAAGTGTTAATGTCTCGTGATATAACACCGTTCATGACAGAGACTTCACTTCACTAAGATGACCATAGGTAACATGACCTCAATCCTAAGTGAGTTGGGAACTCCTGTCATTGAGGTTGGTCCTTTGATTTATATGGGTGCGAGTGGCCAGGTCGCCGACTCAAACCTACCATTTTGGGGATTCGTCTGATTTGGGAGCTAGGAACTCAGCTACACAAGATGGAATTCACTTCTTCTCCGAAGCAGGGGCAAGTAGATAGATAGCTCTTTTAAGGGTTGATTCCAGGGCTTGAACGATATGGCGCCACACACCTTCTCTTGGCCCGAGAGGTGTTCACACATAGTTGGACTATGTTGTATTGTTCATTAGAGGAATCAGTGGTACTTAAGGAATGAGATGTAACTACAAGGGTAAAATGGTAAATTGGTCCAACTGTATTTACGAGCATCTGTGAAAGGTCATCGTACTCATGATTTGTTATATCCGATAGAGACAGAAATATATCTGTGATAATAAGAGTTCAGCTGTTGGACTTTAGTGGAATGCCTGATAGTTAACGGATGATGGATCTCGTGGCAAAAGAGTTTAGTCAGTTATTCACGTACCATTGGAGCTTCGAGCCACAGGTCCATAAGGTCCTCTAGGTAGCTTGGATAAAGTTGAGAATCAATTTTTGGGTCAGTTTGAAATGTTCAAATTGACAAGAAGGAGTTCGATTATATATGATATAATTGAGCTGGTTAATTATATATGATATACTTGGCTAAATGTATGAGATACATTATTTTGGAGGAAATTAGATATAAATATGATTTATATCAAATAGAGGAGAAATTACGATAGTGGATATGTGATATCAAACTATAGATTAAGAATATAATATCATTATATTCATTTATTAATTAATTGGTTAATTATGTGATAATTGATCGGAAATATCTCTTCAATCGTGCATTAGTGGGAAAATGATATTCGGTTATTTTAACTGAAGAATAAAATGAAAATTGGTTTCATTTTACAAAGAGTTCGAAAAAATGGCAAAAGGTGTGAAAACATATTGATTGCTTAGCTGAGAGCCTATACGATAGTGTCTTATCGCCTAAACGATCGCACACCCTACGTCTAAACGATCGCACGAATTCTTTAAATGATCTTTCAGCTTTTCTAAACGATCACTTAGCGTGCCGAGTTTTCTAAATGATCGCTTACCAATTACTAAACGATCACTTAGTAAAACCTACACAATCGTGTAGCTTTCTCTAAACGATAAGCATCCACTATATGATAGCCTTCTCCCACTTGCTTGTCGTTCTACACGATCATCCCTTTCCTCCTTCCTTTACCAAATCCATTAAAGACCACTCTTTGGATTCTCACTCTGAGAATACCAAGGGCTCTAAGTGGTAGTGTCGTCCTCACTTTTGATTGTTCGTTTGTTGTCGTTCGTGTAGACGATCGTGCTACTGGTAGCCGATTGATTGTTGGGCAATAAAGAATGTAGAGGGTTGCTTCCACTGGGTTGAGTTCGAAGTGAAGTCAGTCTTCAACTGGTACGTGAACTTAATCTCTTGTATTTTATTTATGAAAGTATGTCGTTAATTAGTGTTAAATTGCATAACTGTTTGTTAGAATGTGTGTGTGTGGTAATTCGGTGACAATGAAATAGGAAAGATCCAAACGCGCTCGTGGATACTCTTCTTGAAAAGTTCCTTATCCTTCATCAGCAACAGTAAGTATGAATTTTCATCAAATCAAACTATTCCCGAGTTCTACAATGGCTATCGAACCAAAAATCTCAACGATAAATACAAAGGTTTTCAATAACAATACATGGAGGTTAAGGCTTAGACAAACCCTAAGCTCAATACTCTTAGTACACACTTTTCTAATAAGGCGGCTAACCCTAAAAAAGAATTAAAGTGCAATATAAATAAAGCTAGCTATGGAAATATACTTCTTTGAGTGAATAAATATTCTCTGCAAGAAAATAAGGAAGGCAGATATGAAAATCTACAAATCACGCAGACAAATATGAAAAAGATATTCTGTAGAATCTATTGCCAGACATGTAACCATGTTTGTGACAATGTCATTGACATGTTGCACTACATGTTGCTCAAGTTTTGCCTATAATAAAATCAGTCAACCACACTGCAGTCCTGCAATAAAATTAGTCAATTACACTGCATATCAGCAATGGTCGAGTTCGTTTGCCATCGTCATTCATCTATGTTGTTGTTGCCGTTGAGTTTATCTATTTTGCTACCGCCATCGAGCTCGTTTGTTGTTGGCACCGTCGAGTTTGTCTGAGTTCCTTTTTGTCTTATGCCAATTACCGATGTCAAACTCACACAATGATGGTGGAAAACTAACAGAGAAAATGGAGAATTGGTCCCTCCGCACGGAGAAACCCCGTCACGACCCAACTCTAGAGCCAACCCTATAGCCAACCCTAATTTTAATCTAACTCATTAAAAATGTTAATGTAATTGAATGGAAGTTTAAATTTCTAACCCCCCAACCATAAGGAAATTTATTAAAATTAATTCATCTCCATATTGATCTCACGTTTTGGGATAAACCATTCTGAATTAGATCAATTTTTTTACATTCCACTCTAATCACAGACAACAAAATTTCCAAAATAGTTTAAAGAAATGTAAAAACTTGCATGCCCACGACATAGTTAAAGAATTACAGCTATAAAGATATTCCATCATGGAACAAAGTTTCTCATCACAATTATACACACATTTTATATATCATTTATCATTCGTTGCTAGATCGAGAGAAAATGGGGAAAAAGTACATCAAAGTACATACAAAAACAATCCGAAGCAAAGATATACATATATATAATATACAAACAAGATTGAAAGACCAAAACTTTTTTATAAGGCTCTTGCAAAACTAGTCGTCCTCGATTTCGGCGGAGTGTATGGAAGGTGGGTACATTACATTCTTGGCTCCGGTGATATCCACCGTCTTCTTGCTCGGCGCCTCCGCGGCAGAGGTTCCCGGCCTCGTGTACACAAATATACGGTAACACCACTCCAACACCTCCGGGCAAAACACTTTCAGGTAATACAGGCCATTGTACCAAGACGGCTCTGTCAAGTACCGGTCGCCACGGCACGCACTCCTCACAATGGCCTTTGCACACGCCTCGACCGTCTCAACCGGAATCGCACCAATCAGAGCCTGCCATGAATGCCATGCCATCAATTATCCCAAGTAACAGAGAGACAGAGAAACGGAGATGAGAAATTACATGCTTACATCTCTAACATCCTGATGAACTTCTATTGTACCTTGAGAATACAAGGCCTTGCCTTTAGTTAATTCAGATTCAACAAAACCAGGCGTTACAATTGTGATCCCAATTTCAGGAGCTAATTCCACTCTCAATGTCTCAAACATGCTCCTAAGTGCAGCCTTGGTTGCCTGAAAAAACAGAGCATAAAACCAAATCAAACAAAATTATACCCATAAAACAGAGGGAGACAACAAAGACTTGCATTGTAAACGCTCATTCTGGGAGCCGACAACCATGCCGCAGTTGAAGAAAGGACTATGATCTTCCCTCTGCTGTTCCTCAGATACGGAATTGCAAATCGGGTCGTATAAACCGACCCCCAGTAATTCGTGTCCTGTAACCAGAAATTAAACGTTTAGAATTAAATTTGAATTGCTTTTGGGGTTCGCTATTTCTGTTATTTGTTACCATTATTTGATTGAAAGAAGTGATGTCTTTGATTTCTTCAAACAGGGTCATGTTGGCGATGCCTGCATTGTTCACTAAATGATCCACTGCAATCGAGCACAAAATGGAAGTAAAGGTATCAAGAAATCCAATGGTAATATGTTTTGATTGAAAGGTGGATTGGTTGTGTTTACGTTGGCCAAAGTGATTTATCGTGACGTCGATGATTCGTCGACAATCTTGGAGGTTGGAAATGTCGGCTGGAATAGTAATAACATCAGGGGAGCCATAGTAGCGAGCTGTATTGGCAACTTCTTCAAGTGGGGTCTCTCGTCTATCTACAAGAGCTAATTGAGCTCCTCTATTTGCGTACTCGTAAGCCAAATGCTGCATTCAGTACAAAGTACAAACACCAAATCTCATCCTTACAGACCATTGATCTTGTCTTCATTTTCAAGACCACCAATTAGAGCTGTGGGTGTTTGTTACTCATCGGTGCTTGTTTCATCAAAGTAAATATTCTAGCTATTGACATTTCTAATGACCAGGTGCATGCTTCCTTTTCCTTTACCTAATTCATCACATGACAATTTTCTATTCGACAACGGTCTAAGTTGCTACGTTTTTCTCTTTCGAAAATATAACAAATTTTACACTAAAAGAAGTCGCCACAATACTGTTGACAATTTTGCATCATTTGTTTCATCTGGTAAAATAACTCAAATTTGTATCCATCCGCATCTAATCTTAAATCGCCAAAAAAAGACATTAGTTACTGTAATCTGTGAGGTGATAGATGGGGTAGTTTACATTTAATTGTCTTAATTCATAGCAACTAAAGGAAGAAGTTTGTTAATTACCTCGCCGATGCCGGAGGAGGCGCCGGTGATGAGAACGACTTTCCCGGTGATATCTTCGCTGAAAACTGTTCTAACGAAAGAAAGGAAATACTTGAAAAACACGAACGCCGGCAAGAGAAATCCGAGAGAGACGAAAGTGATGGGCGGAGCCACTAAATTCAGGAAGCTCTGAATCAACTCCATTCCTAAATTACTCTTTCTTCCAAAAAACAGAAACAACAATCAGAACAAAATAACGCAATTCACTATCAGATCCTCTTATAACTTATAACCAAACCAATAAATTCCAAATTTTTCTTTTTTTCTTTTTTTCTTTTTTTCTTTTTTTTCCCAACAAGAAAGAGTCGTGGCATTTTCCAAACTGCATGAGCTACACACGTGCCGATCAGAAATCACATTTTTCAATTTTGCTTCCCCTGTTTCGGTACTTTTATGTTATCGTTTCCATTGACACGATTCACTCAAAATTGGCTGTCTTTTTCATACTCATCCACAACTCACTACAAAAAAAAGTTTAAGGGTTTTCATTTGATTTAACCGATATGTCGTTTTACTCTGCTCTATCAACGGCAAAGTTTTCATTTAATAAGTATAGATATGAACAAATCATTACATGGTAATTAGTAAGGCAATGGAATGACTTCCATGGTTACCAAAGAAGCTAGTAAATTACAAAAGGCTTATAAACTTTCTTTCTATATCTTTTCTTCATCGTCGCCAATTCACAACAATACGCAACCATCATAGCTTCAACCTTCCTCTGCATATTGACTCTGGCAATGAAATCATCAGCCCTTTGACTCAATTCCTCGGAATTGACCGATTCCATCTCCCATTCCTCCTTCCCATCAAAGCTCTCAGAACCCCTCTTTTCATCCCCTTCACTAATCGAAGTCTCTCGAAAACCCACCTCGTAAAAACATACATCAGTACAAAAAGGATCCGGAGTTTTTGAGGAAAAAATTTTGGATTCTCCGATGAGAAGGACGACGATGAGATTTCCGAGGATGAAAACGCAGGTGGGAGTGGGAAAATTTATTGGGTAATTCGAGGGTTGAGAGAGAGAAGAGAGAAAAACAGAGAGAAGAGAGGTAGGAGGGAGGAGAAAGGGAATAATCCATAAGAGACTACAAAACAGAGCTGTAAGAAAACAGAGGAGGAGGCTGTTGATGATAATATTATTTACAGGGGAATAGTTTGATTTTATTGAAGATTTTGTTACGATCTTTGTAAGACCCATTGGATATTTTTAAAAATGTATAGGAAATTTTGGAAGAAGGAAGAAGATGGAAGAGATTAAGGCTTCCATATCTTGAGGGAAAATTGGGCGATGCCCTCCAATTTATATAATCCATGAATGCCATTGTGATACTGAGTGTGGAACTGCAGAATTTAGCAATTGTGGAAATAGTTATTAATCTATTTTTAAAAAAATTGTATTTTTTAAATTTGCAAAATTGTAAGGTGTGTTTAGTTTATTTTAAGACATAAACTTACTGGCTTGACTTTTTAAGTTTTTTATTCATTATATATATGTGTGTATATATATTTAAAAAAAAGGGACATTGGCTTGACTTTATGAAAAGTAATAACATGTAAGTTAAATCAAAATTTCAGACCGCAAACTTATTTTATACTTCAATTTAAAATTCAAATTAATTTAATCTAAGGCGTCGATATTTTTATTAAATTCATGGGTTTTTTATTATAAACAAAGTTGAAAATGGGAGTTCAATTGAATGTTTATGGACTACATATATACAAGCTTCAAAATTTAAAAACTAAACCTAGGAATATAGCTCAATGATGGAAAATGAATATGATTTAATAATAATTAATATATGCTACTTTTTTTTTAGATTAGAGGTTTAAGTATTCATACCTTGTTTGTTGTAATAAAAGTATATTGATTAAAAAGATCAAAGAGTAAATGTTCAATTGTTCACACACTATGTAATGACTCATCCATTATTTTACTTAGAATAAAGTTATATTAACACATATCGGTGTTTATTAGTAACAAAATCAATCCAAAAAATGGTGAAACTCAACCCCATCTTGCTCTTGAATCCATCTCAACCCCCAATTTTGTTTAGCCCAACAAGCATAATGAGTTAGACGCAGTTGCAAAGATAACATTTAGGTTTAAAATATGAGCAGATATAACATAATATAAAAATATTTATAAATATGACAAAATTTAGATTCAACTCTTGAAATCTTTCGGTGATAGACTATATCACTTATAGGAAGAGTCTATTAGTGATAGAGACTATCATTGATAGATTTTACTATATTTATGATTCTTTAAATATGTTTTTATAAAGTACCCATTGCAATTATCCAATGGGTTAAACTTGAGTGCAAGTACCAAGTTGAGCATGAAGTTTGGGTTGAGCCAAGTTAATGAATGAAATACAAGCATGAGTATTGGATAAGTGTGAAGGTTCGGATTTGAAATTTGTATGGAAATATCTATTTCACGTTAACAATGTTACAAACAATGCTAAACATTCCACAAAGTAATTTCCAAAAAATAAGCAACATATAAAAAGAAACACCAAAGATTAATAACCCAGTTCGATATATACCACATCCATCTCGGGGCAGTATGTCCAGGAAAGATAACTTCACTAATATAAATAGTAAGCAATTAAAACGTAGTACTTATCAATAATAGTAACACAATTATAGTGACTCCCAAATAGCTCAATTACTCAACCTTTTACTTAGGCTCTCCTAGGTATGAAACTCTTTCTCACAGTAACTTAGGCTCCTCTAAGTTGTAGTATTAGTGAAGAATGTCTTAAGTTCCTCCTAAGATATAGACTTCCTCCCTGCTAGTCTGAAGCTCACCTCAAGTCTATGACTTCTTCTCACTTGATCTTTATCTTTCCCTTTTAGAGCAAAGTCTCCTTCGCTTGAATAGCCTAAGCTCCTTTAAGCTTGAGAATCCCTTCTCAGATAAAACACACTTCTAATGTAGTGAATAATTTGGAGTATATCCCTAAACAACATAACTACTTCTTTTCTTCCAATGATGATCACTCTGCTCACAACCAAATACAACTCACAATACAAGAACTCTAATATTCTTTTCACATAAAACAACCAACCCTAAGCGAAGGACTAAGAGTTTTTTAAATATGCACAATGGACAAATAGATGAGCAATACTAACTTTCAAAACAGTCGTGCACAAAGAAGGAAAGAAATTTGCAAAAGTACTACTCATAAGAAATTTCGAAAAGGAAAGTATTTTTGCATAATAGCATTTCCAGAAAACATCCTTTTGTCAAAAAACCACCAATGTAGAGACATCTCAAATAATATTTGTGAAACATAAACAAATATTACCAACACATAATATCTAATCGGATCAAGTCCTATCATGACTTTAAGTCACATTAACTCAAGAAGAGTATGATGAATCAATGGTAATCTGAAACAACAATGATGAATCGAGAAGGAAAATACTAGTTCAAGGATTTTAGAGTTATTAAACGAAGACGAAAGGAGAACAATCGGAATTTGACGAAGAAGAGTTCTAATATTAATCTATACTTCGCTCAAGTGCATCTAGTCCAGTATTCACATTCAATTCAAGTATTCACTCCAAAAATAAAATGATTATGAAACAGAGACAAGTAAAAGAAATTAATTCTTAATTTTTTTAATTATATCCTATTGATATGTTGTGCTTTTAGGAATTGATATATATAACTTGTAAAATGGAGGTTAAAGTGATTTGTGATTATCTCTAAAAATTATTTGTTAAATAATCACATGCATGCCTACTTTACCTAATTCCTTTAAAGATATTAGAATATATCTTTATTTTCTCTAAAGCATGAGTAATGGAATCTGATTGGGAACTAAAGGTAGTTATTCAAATTACACTAAATAAACTTTGTTAAAAAATCTTTATTAAATGTGGAAATAATCGACACCGAAAGAAGAGAGAAAATGACTTGAAGAAAAAAAAATTAATGTAAAAATACAAATACAAAAGAATTAAAAACGTTGGATAGAAGAAAATCTTAAATACAGAAGAAATACGATTAAATTGTTCGTTTTAATGCTGCAAGTAAGTATGGTTTTAAAATTCAATAAATATAATATTAAAATTTTATATTTGTTAGATTTTATGATAGATATAAGGTAGACCAGAGCTTATCAATTAAGTTAGAGAAGAAAAAGAATTGCATTGCACAAATAAAAGGAAGAAAAAAAGATTAACTATATGACATGGCTTAACTACTTTCTTTATGTTTCAACCTTTATATTTTGATCACAAAGGGTTTTACGTTTGAGGTAAAGGTTTACAAATAAGATACTACTTTATAAATGGAATGTTCATTTGCATATTTAAGTGATCCACCCATTAAGGAAAAGATGATAGCTTTACATTTTTATTTATATGAATAAGATGCAACTTTAATTTGAGACACTTCCATTTCAATGTGTATGCAAGTCAATTTCTAGGAAAGGAATAGATTCTAAAGTTATGTGCCCTTCCTTAAAAAAAAATTATATTATATATTTCATTGTTGTTATGCATTTTCGAGCTCCTTTACTTAGTTTAGAGTTATAGCTAGTAATATTGTCTCGGTTTGTTAATCTTTTTTTATTTAAATTATTCTGATTTCTTATTTAAATAATGTTTTGGAATAAGATAGTTCATTCTTCACTATCATTAGTTGGACTCTTAATCTCTATTTGATAATAATTTCTTTTTAGTTGATTTTGTTAGAATAACTGAAGGAGTACGAGGCAATCAACCCAAAAATCTAATGAATTTAGGTCATTTTTTAAGACAATTTTGCTTCCTCTAAAGGTACAATTATCTCTCAAAATAAGACAGATTACTAACATGTGAATACAAGACTCAACACAAATTCAAGTATTTAAGTAATTGTATTGAGAGGAGAAATGTAACGACCCGTCCTTTCAAGTACTCTGACAAAGGCCGTTACGACTAAATACACATTTAAAACCCAAATATTTTGTTCAAAAAAATTCATTAAAACAATAAGGATAGTTTTTCCAAAATAAACTCGAAAACAAATAAATAATAAATTAATAAAACTTTTATTCGGGGTCCCCTAAAAAATAATATTCATAAAGAAAACATTCAAAACGTTAAAATTTGCTGTCTCACATTAAATTCTAGTTTTAAAACATTCAAATGACAAAAACATAGACTGTGCGAAAGCTATTTCTCTCGTCATATGGCTCCGTCATGGGTCCTGACTGTCACTCGCCAACCTGTTCCTGTCATTCCTTGAAAACATAAAGGAATAAAAGATTAGTATAACAATACCTAGTAAGTGATCCCATTACCGGGATTAGGCTGTCCATTCACATGCAGTTAATGCTTATGGTTAGTGGAACTTTCATGGTGAAGTTGTTCCTGAATAGCTAACTAAAGGGATAACCTGACTCACCTTAACTTGCATGTCTAGTGGCCTTGTGGCATACCGTCAATCATGGGAAAAGAACCATAATCGTGTACCGGTCGGTTCACGCATGTCTAATGGCCTAAAGGCACACCGTCAATCATGGGAAAACAAACATGAACATGAACTTATCGATTCATGCATGTCTAGCAGCCCGAAGGTGGATCAGGCTATGCATCCACAAGCAGAGAGGCTTAAACAACTACAACTGTTTCAAATAATGAAAAGAAACCAAATGACATATTGTCTTGCCTTGATCTACATGTCTAGTGGCCTGATGGCACACCATCAAATATGGAAAAGTAACATGAACGCGAACCTATCAATTCGTGCATGTCTAGCGGCCCGAAAGTACACTGTCAAGCATGGAAAAGTAACATGAACGTGAACTTATTGATTCACGCATGTCTAGCGGCCCGAAAGCACACCGTCAAACATGGAAAAGTAACATGAATGTGAACCTATCAATTCACGCATGTCTAGCAGCCTGAAGGCACACCGTCAAACATGAAACTAGACCCGTCGATCCTCTGAAATAAAACATGCATCAAGGCGAGATGGTAAACTGTCCTATTAGTCTAATCATGCATCACATACATAATTTCAGTACTGTTTCCGCCGCACAAACCATAACATAACATGGAAGTTCAAACATGCTCATAATACATATAACTATCATGCAATAAGTATATCACAAAGACAAAATAATGCTTCTAAAATCATTAATTAACTTTGTAAATCTAATCTAGGCCGCCTGGTACGAAGGTACCGGTAATAGTACTACTTACCTCAAATTAAGTCAAGGACAGTTATCTCAACAACCAATTCCAACAATTTACTTAAACTAAAACTAACGGAAGGACTGAACGATTGTAAATCCTGCTAGAAAGCACGCCATTGATCTCCAAACTTCGAATAGTAAATGTTCAAAAACTCGTTTCCCTTGTTGGATAGTGACCCGAAATGCTCCCAAACTTCAATCTAAAAGCAAAACGTAAAGGATATCAACCAATTTGGGCCAAAAGCTAATGGATGGTCAAGAACCTCCAAGAATTCTAAAACTTACCCAAAATATCAATTTCGGTGACAATGATATCAGCAGTGGTGACAACCATAGATAGGCAGCGGGTGTTGTTATCGGACGACATAAATTGTTTAGGCTAGCGGCTGGTAGTGGGAGTCTTGTATGAGGAGGGTTTGCGAGAGTGAGAGAGAGAAGGGGAATTTCTAGTTTTACAGATTTTATTCACCAGCTATTACGAATAAACTAGAGCTTCAAACAACGGTCTAACCGTTCAAAATGGAACTCTATATGTCTCGAACAGACTGACCAAATTTGAGCACGATCCAACAGTTCAAACTCCGGCAATCGATAATTTTGTGGAAGCTGTTACTGAAAAATCGAATTGTTTTCTCCCTGATTTTTGGTTTCTTTTCAACCCTATTTAATTTCGAAAAATCTCAATTCTTTTATTTTTTTTCAAATAAAATATTTTATAACAATATATCAAAAATTTCCAAAGATTCTATTAAATTAATAAATCAATTAACTTTTCAAATTGTCTTAGTTTAGGCTTCAAAAACCAAAATTAAATGGCATAAGATCCATCAATTTGATACAAATTAAATCCTTCCAAATATTTAAATCAATTCAAAACCACATGAAATTAATTATCTCCTTGATTTTTTTTTTTAAGTTACCCTAAAATCCAAAATCAAAGGGAAGCAAAATTCAATATTTTCAAGATAATTAGTTCGAATATCTAATCAATTAAATTCAATTTAACTAATAAAAGTTTTACAATTATTTCAATTTAATCTCAATTTCCTAAATGAAAGGGAAATTTAAACTCAATAATTTTATATAATTAATTTAAATTTTCCTGAAATTTGGAATGTTTCAAGAAAGAAGTTTTGTATTTTTGTGTGTATTAAAATTAATAAAGAAACTACATATTTATATACTATTTATGATTATTCAAATAGTCACAACTCTGTGTCTTTTGATAAAAGACATATCATTTCATTTAAAGATTATGTCATTTACCAAAATACACTCTCTCATGTGGTTTTCTAAATTAAAAATAATAATAATTTTATTCATAATTTTCAATTGATTTTGTTTCTAAAAGAAATCGAATTGTAGTTCTAAGAACTCGTAGTTTTCTTGCTCATGATAGTGGTGATGCGTGGCCACCTCTTGCTAGCCACCATTACTGCATTTATTAATTTCACTTCTTTTCCTTTTCTTTATTTTTTTTTTAAAAAAAAGTCACTTTTTTTCCCTTTTTTTGTGTGTTTTTCCCCCTTAAAATTCACGTTATTTCGTTCCACTTTATTAAATATAAATATTGAGCCCATTATGGAATTCGATTTTTTAAAAGCGAAAATAAAAGACAAATAAGAAAGAAACTTGAGAAGCTTCTCCTTTTAAAAAACAAAAAATCAAAATTTGCTTTTAATAAAGCTACTAAGATTTGCGCATTCTCTCTAACAAATGTATAATATAATATATGATCCTCCACTCACATAAATTAAAGTTGCTTATCCAACTTGTCATTAGTTTATTATTTATTATTGTCTAATTAGAGATTAATAATTTTAAAAGGGGAAAAAAACAACCAAGGGGTTAATTGGATAAAAAGGGCTGTTTTAAAAAAAAAATGGGAGAAAGGGGTTGCTTCAAAATTATTTAGAGAAATGGGTTTTTTTTTTTTTTTTTGTCTTTTAATGCATAAAAGGGATGTTCGTGAATTTGGTTAGATTAGGTTGAAAAACTTTTTAGACCTAACTCAATTATCCGGGTTGTAAATTTCTTCAACCTAAATAACCCTCATTAAAAAATGAACCGAACCCAATCCAACCATGAAACATTTGGATTGGGTTGGTTCAGGTTACTCAAGTCATTTATTTAAATTGTTATAAAAGGAAGTAAAATGTTAATACGTAAAAATTCGATATAACTATTTTTATATATGAATTAAGATTAACAACTCAATTTCAATTTATATAATGTATAATCTTTTTTCAAAGTGCAAAAAAATTATTTTTAAGAGTTGTTAAAAAATAAATTATCCAAAAAATGATAAAATTAAAGAAAACTAAAATAAATATATGTATGTCTAATTGTACATAAGCAAAAAAAAAAATACATTTTAAAGTTAATAATAAGTTCGGTTGGTTTGAGTTATTTTAGGTGACCTATGAACCAACCCAACCAATAAAATTTTCATTTAATTGAATCCAACCCCAGACAAGCCGATCGGATTGAGTTAGATTGATCATTTTTTTTCGAGTCATCACGTTTTTTTAACACCACTAAATACATTTTCCCTTTTTATTTTTTTTTTATTTTTTTTCATTTTTCATCTTTTCCCATTAACTACCGTTAGACCGTTACCGTTTCTTTTTTCTTTTTTCTTTTTTTCTAAAGTTCTTTTGTTTACTTCTTTTCCTTTTAAACTATTTTTTCATTCTACTCAGATGGTCAAAGGTTGTTTTTCTATCTAAAGAATAAGTTTCTAAATTTTGAATCTAATTTCTATTTAATTGATATGTTTCAAAATATTATATTTTTAGTTATTTAATTTTGAGTAAATTTGATTTTAATTTAGTCATTAAAATTTTTAATGTAACACGTTTACCGTTGAATACACTATTTGGTGGTTAATTTTTTATGGTTTAGTGGTTAAGTTTTTATATTGTGAGAATTATATTTGGGGTTGAATTTCTTAGCTGTAGTTCATAAAAAAATAAAATAATAATAGAAATAATAAAAGCTCTAACACCTCGATGTAAGTGGGAGTTTATAGTATTACAAGCTTAATTTAGTGCTTCATTTAATTGTTTAGTGGTTAATTTTTATTTTCCAATAAATATATTTAATGAATAAAAGTTTTATGTTAAAATGAACCATGATTTTAACTGACATAAAAAATTACCACAACTTCGAAATTAAGGATTTTATTCTCTCTCCATATTAAATAAATTATGTGTCAAGCCAACAAGCATGGTAATCAAAATTTTAACCATCACATTGTATTGGTCAAAGAAAATAATTAGAACAAAAGTGTACTTTCTAAAATTTGAGGATTAAATAGACTAAGGGTTAGTTTGTCATTGCCTTATGGAGGGTGAAAAACAATTCTAGAATAATCTTAACCATTTTATATGTTTGATGAATCAATTATTTCTTATTTTGTATAGAATCACTTTTCTCATTTTAAAAGCAGTTTTCTTTTAAATTTCATATTCTCTAACTAATTATTTTAAATTAAAATTTTATCCTTATATGGCTATCACAACTATTTCATCCAATATCTATAAAATTTTGATTGATTCAACATCTTTATAACCAGTGTTTTTCATAAACTTGTATCAAATAATTTGGATTCAAATAAAATATCTTGCAATTTAAATCATGTCATTTTAAAACATTAACTTATAATTAAAAAAAAAAAAAAAAAAAAAAAAAAAAAACTTAAATTGGAGTAACTCACCTTAGTTTAGGCAATTGTTTTAAAGGGTAAAACTGCTGAAAATATTTTCTAGTATAGCAAAATGTCATTGTCTATTAATGATAGACCAAAATAGACCGTGATAGACATTTACCACTAAAATTGATCGATGTCTATCATGATCTATCGAAGTCTATCACAATAAATAGTGATATTTTGCTATATTTGTAAATAAGTTGGTTGATTTTCCTTTATTTTAAAACAACTCTTTTAATTTTATATAACAATGATTTTTCTATTCTTTTATCATATAATTTAAAGAAATAAAAAATTTAATTTGTAATTTAACTATAAAATTATAAATAATAAATCTAAGAAAATTCATGTACTAAATAACAATATATAAATAATTAAAATAATATGTCGAATTTATGCCCCGTTTGGAAACTATTTCGTTTTTTTTGTTTCTGACTTTTGAAAATTAAGCCTAATTTCTCTCAACTTTTTTACCATGATTTGCATCTTTCTTAATTTCGAGAGTTAACTCTTAGTCAAATTCTAAAAATAAAAAAAAATAAAAAAAATTAAATTTTAAAAAACTATTTTTTTTTAATTTTCAAGATTTGACTTGATTTTTTTAAAATAATGGTAAAAAGTACATAAGAAAGCAAGCCAATTGAAATGAATGATTGTAGGTTTAATTTTTAAAAACTAGAAATCAACTACCAAAAACCAAATGGTTACTCATCAGGACCTTAACTTTTGGTTTTTAGTTTTTGAAAATTAAATCTATAAACACCTCTTCCAACGGATAGACTTTTTACTTTGTTATCAACTTTTTTACCCATGTTTTAAAAAACAAAAGCCAAATTCTGAAAATTAAAAGAAAAAAGTTTTAAAAACTTGTTTTGTTTTTTAAATTTGACTAAGAATTCAACTCTCATACATAAGAAATATGTACATTGTTGTAAATAAATATGAGGAAATGAGTTTAATTTTCAAAAACCAAAAATAGAAAATTAAATAATTACCAACAAGGTCCTAAGTTTTGAAAATTTTAATTTAAACTTTTTGAACATTGTTACCTAATTTTTTATTTACTAAACACTAATTTAATTAATATAACAACTGCTTTTTCTAAAAACATTGTCATCGGTAATTATTTAAAAAGCAATTCCAGAGCCTAACTCAGACTAAAAATTAATCAATTACATATTAGGTGGATAAACAAGTTGAATATTGTTGTTTTCATAAAAAAAAATTAGAGATAATTATAAATATTATAGAAAATAGATATCCATTAGATGCTTATGCTTAATGTCCATTGACCATGTGTCATGTCTTCATTTTTTAAAGTGTTGTTCATTTGTCTTGTAAATACCATTGTTAGTGTCCATGTAATCCACCTCCTACTTACCAAATTGCATATAAATAATGTCATTTGGTCGGTTTTGAAATACACACGTTGGGTGAAATCCATAATTTGTTATTTTATTTACTCATTCTTAGTGTACCAGATATTTCAAATTAGTAAGTGATTACAACTCCGTATTATTTAAAATCAGTTCAAAATTGTTATTATGCGAAAAGAAAATTATTGATGTTGATATGTTAGAGAAGATATTTTCTACATTTCATGTCTCGAATATACTTTTGTACCGAGAGAAAGGTTTCAAACAATAAATTAATTTCATGTCTTCTCGTGGTCGAAGAAAATAACAAGTTATTGATGAAAATTTTTGAATCTCGACCAACCAGAATGACACCATTCCTTGAAGTGAATGCTGTGACTTTTAATAATAATTGTGGTCAAGGTCGTGATTGAAGTCGAGGTTATGACCGTGGCAAAGGAAGAAATAATTATTATTTTCGTGATGGTCATTCTAATCATTCAAATTTCAAAAGAACCATACAAAATGATGATCACAAAGGAAAAAACTCACAAGATAAGAATTCAAAAATTGTTGAAAATAAATGCTTCCGATGCGGAATGACTGGGCATTGGTCATATCTGTCGTACGTCAAAACACTTAATCGATCTCTATCAAGCCTCCCTGAAGGAAAAAAAGAAAAATGTAAAAGCAAATTTTGCATATCAGAATAGTGACATATTTGACCCATCCCATATGAAAAAATTGGATGTGGCAGGCTTATTTGAATCTCTTGAAGAGAAAATTGGCAAAATTGATGGAACATCAAGTGTTTCATTTGACTTTGAAAATATATACATTTAATTTTTTTTTCATCTTCATGTTTTTTTCTTCTCTTAGTAGATGTTAACCTTTATAGATTAAAAATATTGTTTTTCTTATTGTAATTATTTTCTTTTAATGAAGAAACTTGGATCATTTTCATATGTTGGGTGACTCAAAGATGAGTAAAGAAGATCTAAGTCTGGCAAACAGTGCAACTTTATTTTCATATGTTGGGTGACTCATAGGCAGAAAATATTTATCAGAACTGACAATGTTGGAAGTAAAAGTCAATATGATATCAGGTTCTGGAAACCTGATTGAAGACTTTGGAAAAACAAATATTATTTTGCATAGAGAAACAAAATTTACAATTGACAATGCATTCTTCTTAGAGATGTCCAATTTTTCAAAGGGGGTAGGGCCCCGACCCGAATGAGGCGGGCATTCCCCGATTAGGCGGGGAATGGGGGAGGGAGTGGGGGGAAATTCCCTGTGAGATAAACGGAGACGGGGTGGGGAATGCATTCCCCATCCACACTCCCGCCCTCGCCCCCGCCCCCGCCCTGTTCTCCCTCCCTACCCAGATTAGCTTCTACATATTTATTTAGTATAGTTATCTAATATTATGTTATTATTATTATTATATAAATATTACATTTAAATTTTAAATTTAATTATTTATTAGGAAAGATAATGAATATGTTTAAATTGATTATTTAAATTTAAATTATATATGTGAATAATTTGATTTATATTTATTTCTTTCTACTAAAAAAAATTAATTAGCTTTTTCAGGCCAAACTTTAAGTAATTTATCTTTAAATTCAAATTGTCATGTAAAACTAACCATAATAAACAATTTAGTGATAAAATTAAGTATTTAATTAAAATTTGCTCAATTTAAATTAATTGAATTTTTACCAAAAAAAAAAAGTAACGAAAAAAAATTTCCCGCGGGGAACCCAATCCCCGCGAATTTCCCGCAGGGAATCCCTACACCGATCTCTGTGAGGAATTTCACATGAATGAGGACGGGGAATGGCATCCTCGGCCCCGCCCCACCCCGTGTGAAGGAAATTTTTTGAAAAGATCATTTGAGCGGAAGCAAGAACAACCAGAATTCCATTTTTCCTTGAATATAAGTTTTACAATAAAACAAGAACAAGATATGCATTTACATAAATTATAGCATGTTTTAAAAAAACTTAGGGTTTCAAAAACCCTTAACTTTGAAGAACCCTTTCTTCAAGAACTCCCTCGAACAAAACATGAACGAATCACCTTTTCCACGCGGGTCTCCTTCTTTAGAAAGGACACCAACACTTGAGAACTCTCTGTATTCTCTTAGGATAAATGATTAGTTGTGAACTTTGTTTGAATTCTTGAAAGAGGGAAGGAGATGGAGAGGAAGAGAGGGAAGAGAAGAACTTTTCTTTTCTATATTTGTTTTTCTAGAAAAAACTCTTCTCTCAACGTTTTTCCAAGTAGAAGATGAAAATCTCATCCACTCTTTTTTCACACAACCCACGAATATTAACTGATAGAAAATAGGATAAGGGAGTTGTAACTCCTTCCCTTTAATTAATTTCAATTAAATTAATAATAATAAAATATATATATATATATATAATAACTACTTTATTATATATATATATATATATACACTATATATTATATCAAATATAACATATAGTCTATAGTTTTATATTGCATCAAATACAACATAACCAATAGATTTTATTTTTTCTCAACAATACATGACATTTAATATAAATCACATTTATATTAAATTCACTTATATGAATCTCATCCATATAATTGATATTTGGATCATATCCAAATATTTAATTCCTCTCAATATAAATCATATTTATATTAAATTTAGTTACATGAATCTCATTCATATAATTAGTATTTGAATCATATTCAAATTTCTCTCATATTACCTTAAATTATAGTGTATCAAATACATTTATTAATTATATCGCATATATAATCAATTTAATTAATTTTACCATATATAATTAATTAATTTGAACACTTCAAATTAATCCAAAATTAATTCTCAATTAAATCTCTGTTGAGCTACAGAAGGGACCTTATGAACCTATAGATTGAAGCTCCAACGGTGCTCAAATAATTAATTAAACTCTTTAATTAAATTACCCAACATCCGTTAACTGTCGGTCACTCCACTAAAGACTGACAGTTGCACTCTTCACACTACAGATAAATTTCTGTGTTCATTAGATATAACCAATCAACAGTGCGATGACCTTTCAAATTGATCGTAAGTACAGCTAGGCCAAAATTATCGTCTTGCCCCTATAGTTACATCTAACTTCTTAAGTGCCACTAATCCCTCTAATGAATAATAAGTTATAGTCCAACTATGATCAGGTCCCTCTTAGGTCAGGAAAGGGTGTGGCCACTATGTTCAGGACCCACAATCAGCCCTTAAGGGAGCAATTTATCTATTTACCCCTGCATCGGGGAAGGAGTGAATTCCATCTTTTGTAGCTGTGTTCCCAGCTCCCCAATCAGACGAATCTCCAAAATGGTATGCTTGTTGAGTTGGCAATTTGGCCACTCTCACCCATACAAATCAAAGGATTGCCTTCATGAGCTGGAGTTCACAACTCACTCAAGATTCAGGTCATGTCACCTATGGTCATCATAATGAAATGTAAGTCTCTATTATTAACGGCGTTATATAAAGAGACTAGCCATTTTGTGGTCTGGTCTTATACAAATTCTATTTGTATAGGATACTCCCGCTCATATGTCTCCACATGAATGATCGGGATCAAACATTTGTAGTACTTTACTACACTTGTAACACCTACAAAGCGGGTTGTATCCGTAGTGTTATCATGATAAGGTACCCAGCCTTATCCATCTACTACATATCGTTTAGGTTATTATTTAAACAAGATCCACTTGTATGTCTCTACATACTTGTTTAAATTACATGAAATAACCTCGGATCTTAGTTTATTGGATTGAGTATATGCTTATAAAATAATACTTATTTTATTAACAATAATATGTTTATACAAATTTTACAAATTACGAGATTACAAGAGATTTAGAACACCAATCCCAACAATATCCCACTTTTCCTAAAGCTTAGGGAGACTAATGTACAATAAAAATAAAGTAGAAAAACACAATAAACTAGGGCATATACTATACCCCAGTAACATTTCCCACTTGCCCTAGACAATATGCTGCATATCCCATAGACCCAGACTTTCTACATGACCCTCGAATACTTTAGCCACGAGAGCCTTTGTAAACGGATCAGTAATGTTGTGCTCTGAAGCAATCTTCGTAACAATCACATCATCTCGATGCACGATCTCCTGAATTAAATGATATTTCCATTCTATGTGTTTGCCTCTTCGGTGACTCCTAGGTTCGTTAGAATTTACCACAACACTACTGTTATCACAATAAAGTGTGATAGACAAAGACATGTTTGGAACAACTTCCAAATTATTAAGGAACTTTTTAAGCCATACAGCCTCTTAGCAGCTTCACAAGCAGCTACGTATTCTGCTTCCATAGTGGAGTCTGCGATGCATCCTTGCTTGATGCTTTTCCATGCTATAGCTCCTTCATTCAAAGTAAACATTGACCTTGATGTGAATTTCTGAGAATCCCGATCAGTCTGAAAGTCAGAGTCTGTGTATCTTGTAAGGATCAAATCCTTATCTCCAGATACGAGCATATAGTCCCTCGTTCTCCGAAGATACTTGAGGATCATTTTGACTGCCATTCAGTGATTTAATCCTGGATTGGACTAATATCAACTGAGAATTCCTACTACATAGCAAATGTCAGGTCTAGTACATAACATTGCATACATAAGGCTACCAACAGTCGATACATAAATATTTCGTCTAATTTCCTCAACCTCTTGAAGAGTCTTAGGACACTGTTCCTTAGACAATAAAATTCGACGCCTGAAAGGTAATAAACCTTTTTTGGAATTGTGCATCGAATATTTGACAAGCATCTTGTCAATATATAATGCCTGAGACAAGGCCAACTTTTTGTTCTTACGATCCCTTATAATCTAGATCCCTAGAACAATCTGCGTCTCTCCCAAATCTTTCATTTGGAATTGGGTGGCAAGCCATTTCTTTACATAAATTAGAAAATCTACGTCATTCCCAATGAGTAGGATATCATCCACATATAGCATGAGGAAAGCTACTGAGTTGTTGATGATTTTCTTGTAAACACAAGGCTCATTAATATTCTGATCAAAGCCATAAGATTTGATTGCAGTATCAAATCTTATATTACAAGATCGAGATGCTTGTTTTAGTCCAGAAATTGATCGATTAAGCTTGCAAACCTTTTTCTCTTGATCTTGCTCAATGAATCCTTCTAGTTGAATCATGTAGATGGTCTCATCAAGATTACTGTTCAAGAAGGAAGTCTGACGTCCATTTGCCATATTTCATAGTCATAATATATGGCTATGGACAATAGAATCCTGATAGACTTTAACATGACAACATGTGAGAAAGTTTCTTCATAGTCCATTCGCTCAACCTAGGTATAACCCTTTGCCACAAGTCTAGTTATAAAGGTCTGTACCTTTCCATTTACCCCTCTTTTCCTCTTGTAGATCCATTTACAACCTATAGGTTTTAGCCCATCAGGTTGATCTACAAGCTCCCAGATAGAATTGAAGCACATGGACTTCATTTCTTGATTCATGGCTTTAGTCCATTCGTTCTTGTCAACATCTTTCATTGCTTGTTTATAAGATAATTGATCCTCAACTCCATCATCGGTTATGATGTTTTAAGGTTCTGTTAAACCCATATAGCGTACAGATGGGTTCATAACCCTACCACTACGTCGAGGTAATCTCAACTCTTGAGATAGATGACTAGATGAACTGACATCAACAACCCTTGTTGATGTATCAGCCTGTTTAAAAACTAAGTCTCAACAGTCTCATTAGAAATCTCATTTAAAACTAGTTTATTTCATGGTTTATGATCCCTCATGTGGTCTTTTTCCATTAAGGTAACATTTGTCGATACAAATACTTTATTCTCACTTGGATCATAGAAGTATCCACCTCTAGTTTCCTTGGGGTAATCTACAAATAGACACACTTTTGAACGAGATTCCAACTTTTTGAGGTTTTCCATAAGCACATGGGTTGGACATCTCCAAATTCTGAAGTGGTGTAACTACCTTTACGACCTCTACATAACTCAAAAGGTTTTTCAGAAACACTCTTTGAGGGATTTTTGTTCAAAATATAAAGTGCAGTCTTTACTGCATATCCCCAAAACAAGTCAGGAAGATGAGCATAATTCATCATAGACCGAATCATGCCTAACAGGGTTCTGTTTCTCCTTTCTGATACATCATTCTATTGAGGTGTATCTGGGGCTGAAATTTGGGACGTGATTCCATGTTCTATCATATAGTTTTGGAATCTTAAGTCTATATACTCTCCACCACGATCAAATCATAGTATTTTTATCTTTTTACCTAACAAGTTTTCTACTTCAATTTTGTACTCCTTGACCTTTTCAAGAGCTTCAAACTTATGTTACATTAGATATAGATACCCAAATATAGTATAATCATCTATGAAAGAGATGAAATATTCATACCACCTCGTGCTCTTACATTCATCGGACCACAGAGGTCTGAATGTATAAGCTCCTAGGTTTCTTTGGCCCTATACCCTTTTCCAGTAAAAAGTCATTTGGTCATTTTGCCTTCAAAGCATGACTCACATACTAGTAAAGAGTTTTCTTCTAAACCATTTCGAAGTCTATTTTTTACCAACTTCTAAATCTTATTGAGATTGATGTAACCTAATCTTAGATGCCAAGATGGACATTTTTTTTAAGAGAAATTCTCGGTCTTTTTACAGATGTTGATGTTTTGAACATTTCAGTATTGAGCACAACTTTTCTGACTAAGTTATTTTCCATTGAACTAAAACTTAACTCCATTCCATTCTTAAAAAGAAACACTTTATTCTCAGAGAAGAATATGGAATATTTTTGTTCAATCAAACAGGAAACAGAAATTAAGTTCCTCTTGATATGAGGAATTACATAACGTCATCTAATAACATATAACGTTTCTTATCCAAAAATAACTTAAGTTTGCCTATAGAAACAGCTGAAAGGGTCTCACCAGTACCGACTCTAAAAGTCATCTCTCCAACTTCCAACTGCTTACAGGAATTAAATCCTTGATGAAAAGAACACACGTAGTTAGTAGCTCCTAAATCAATTATCCAAGCAGAATCATCATGCTCTGCTAAGCACGTCTCCAAGACAAATAAATCAGATTTATTTTCTTTGGAGTTCTTCCTTTTCTGGAGAGTGGTGGGATCAGCTTCAGAACCTAAGTCATAAACTCCAAGTTTCATCTCCGTCGATGAACTTCATCAAAGTTGGCAACGATTAATTTCTCTGTTAGTCCCTTGACATTCAATATGGGCTGGAGATTATCTTGAGAACTGATACTATTGGTTTCATTGTCATCAATCTCGTTCTGCTTGAATAGTGAGAACTTTCGTTCAAACAATTCTCGCATTGATACCATGATCTCAAGTGCAATGACCATGTTCTCAAACCTTTTGGCCAATGCATCAGGTATGATTGTAGAAATGTGAACTCGAGCCCTCGAATTAGCCTTTGTCCACACCTCATATGCACTACGAACACTTCGTGGTGCATCAGGGGTTGGGACTTGAGGACAATCCTCATTCATGACAATTTCGAGGTCGTTTACAACGAAAAACGTTTTAATGAATTCTTTTCACGTCCTATAATTGAAATCGATCAAACTAGAAAAGGCAACTAATGGAAAATTGCTATTTGACATATTTGTTGAAAATAAACACATTGATCTATATTAGATTTTAGTATAACTCTTAAAAAATCCTATCAGTTTACCAAAATCTAAATGAACCCCATTTAACATCTAATTTTGCAATGGCGCTTCAGTCAGTAGTCCCTTCACTGAATTGAGACACTCTCAACCAATCATTCCACCAGAATAACTTTTATTCCTATAACGATCAGTCATCATTTATTTGGTCAAGAAATCATTAACTTGCTTAATAATTTTTCGTAAGTGTGACCCTTCATTTTAGATCCTAGAGTTCCGCCCCAATGAGCCAACCGAAGGGAAAAATCGATTTGGACAAAAACTAAAACAATCATATCCATTTCTAAAGTTTGCCTTTATATTGACCTACTGCACAAACCATCTGAATGGGGACGCTCCTAGAGTGCCTCGAGGCCAGGCAAGAAGGTCTTGTGGTGCAAAACAATGAAAGAGACCGTAGGACATGTTGCACACATCCCTCTCCCACTTACTATCAATATTCTCCCCATTCACCTTATATTGATCCATGCAAACACCATCTGAAAGAGGACGCTCCCAGGGCGCCTCAAGGTTAAGCATGAGTCTCACGGTGTGAATATTAAGGGAGAAACGTGAGTGAAAAAATGACGTATCATATACATCTTTTCCTCCCACTGAGTATTTTAACAACCTAGGGTTTAATTTATTTGGGAAAAATACGGCTAATCATTTGTACTAAGTGATTGTTTAAGTTTGCCCAAAAGTAACATTTACTTTGGAAAGTTAAATAATTTTGATTAATATTCGCTAGACACTTTAACAAATACTAATCAACAATTGCATGCTTGTAGCAAATCTATTTAATTCACCTTTCTAAGTAGGTTCCTAGGTAGGGGTGTTCCCTCCGTCATCTTAAGTACCCCAACCTAGCTAGAATCCACCTTAGACAAAAGGACCCTTATAGATATATTTTCTATAAATTTAATCTTTTATTGAAATCAATTTAATCTTATTACATTGATTAAAAAAATATTAATCTAATTTTTAATCTCATTAGAAATTTATGAACATAGGTCTATCTGAACCATATTTTAAAACTATTTTAAAAAATGATTTTACCTAAGTTTGCATGCAACTCTTAGTTATTGATTTTAATTTCTAATTTCATTTATTTATAACTCTTATAAAGTAAATGAAACAAATTAAAACCTACATTGCATTGATTGACATACTTTATAAAATTATAACGTTTATAAGATTACCTAAAGTAATGTCATGCATTTTGCAATGTTCATTTCATTACCACATATATATAACAAAGTAATGAAATTAAATAACATACATCAAATGCATACATTCAAACTATATATTATAACGATTATAATATAAATGATGCATGGCTATGTTATTTATGCATGCAAGCATATTATAACACTTATATTATATGATGCATGAGCATGCTATAAAATAAAATCATGCATATACATATATTATAGCACTTATAATATAAATGATGTATGAAATTAAATACATAACCTATGGTGGGTTTTGATTCAATATGACATACAATATGACATATAAGAAAAAACATACATCATATGTATATTTAATTCAAACAGTTAATAGGCCGAGATAGGACACCTAAAAGGAAATTCAAAAGGCTAACTATTACAAGAGCAAGAGTCCTCTGGTTCGAAACAGGTGAACCAGGCCTTGAACCGCTCGAACCGAACCACCATTCAACAAACTTTTTGCAGTGATCGTGTAGCAAAAAGGATATGCGATCTTGTAGCAAATGTTACATGATCGTGTAGAAAAGTCTACACGATCATGTAGTATTAGATACACGATCGCTTAGCAAATGCTACACAATCGTGTAACAAAAGCTACAAGATCGTTTAGCAAAAGTTGCACAATAGTATAGCTATAGCTACACAATCTTGTAGAACTACTTCTTCTTCTTCATTGAAACAGTGCTCAACAACTCTTCTTTGAAACTCCTTGGGAACAGCATGAGCGACTCAAACTTATAAATTACAGACTCTATAGCAAGAGTAATGCCCAAAAACGCATGGGCCTTTACAAACAAAATTTGTAAACAAAGAAAGCCTTAAAACTAATTATCCTATCCCTAAACATCCATCAACAAAACCACATTCACAATCATTCATCACATGAACAGAATGCAAAATTTGTAAAACCCACCAACACTGTAAAACTGATTCAATAAAAGAATGGAATTTGGGATCAGAAAACCAACACCCTGACTTTGATACCAATTGAAGGAACTCTAACTAGAGAGAACCGTGAATGGAAGATAGAACGACCTAAATTCCATTTTTCATTGAATATAAGTTTTACAGTAACAAGAACAAGATATGCATTTACATAAATTATAGCATGCTTTAAAAAAAACTTAAGGTTTCAGAAACCCTTACCTTTGAAGAACGCTTTATTCAAGAACTCCCTCGAACAAAACATGAACGAATCACCTTCTCCACGCGGGTCTCCTTCAAACGGGAAACCACCACCTGAGAACCCTCCGTATTCTCTTGAGATAAAGGATTCAAGCAAGAGTTGTGGGCTTTGCTTGAATCTTTGGAAGAATGAAGGAGATTGAGAGGAGGAGAGGGAAGAGAAGAAATTTTCTTCTTTGTATTTGTTTTTCTAGAGAGAACTCTTCTCTCGACGTTTTTCTAGGAAGAAGATGAAAATCTCACCCACCCTTTTTTCACACAACCCACGTATATTAACGGAGAGAAAATAGGAGAAGGGAGTTATAACTCCTTCCCTTTAATTAATTTCAAGTATATTAATAATATATATATATATAATAATTACTTTATTATATATATACACTATATATTATATCAAATATAACATATAGCCTATAGTTTTATATTGTATCAAATACAACATAATTTATAGATTTTATTTTCTTTCAACAATACATGACATTTAAAATAAATCACATTTATATTAAATTCACTTATATGAATCTCATCCATATAATTGATATTTGGATCATATTCAAATATTTAATTCCTCTCAATATAAATCATATTTATATTAAATTTAGTTACATGAATCTCATTCATATAATTAGTATTTGAATCATATTCAAATTTCTCTCATATTACCTTAAATTATAGTGTATCAAATACAATTATTAATTATATCACATTTATAATCAATTTAATTAATTATATCATATATAATTAATTCCCACAATAATTTGAACACTTCAAATTAATCCAAAACTAATTCTCAATTAAATTCCTATTGAGATACAGATAAGACCTTATGGACCTGTAGATTGAAGATCTAACAGTACTCAGATAATTAATTAAACTCTTTAATTAAATTATCCATCATCCTTTAACTGTCGGTCACTCCACTAAAGACCAACAGTTGTACTCTTCGCACTACAGATAAACTTCTGTGTTCATTGGATATAACCAATCAACAGCGCGATGACCCTTCACAAATTGCTCGTAAGTACAACTAGGCCAAAATTACCGTTTTGCACTATAGTTACATCTAACTCCATAAGTACCACTGATTCCTCTAATAAACAATAAGTCATAGTCCAACTATGACCAAGTTCCTCTCGGGACAGAAGAAGGTGTAGCCACTATGTTCAAGACTAGGAATCAGTCCTTAATGGAGCAATTTATCTACTTGCCCCTGCATCGGGGAAGGAGTGAATTCTGTCTTGTGTAGTTGTGTTTCCAGCTCACCAGTCAGACGAATCCCCAAAATGGTAGGTTTGTTGAATTGGCAATCTGGCCACTCTTACCCATACAAATCAAAAGACCGCCTTCATGAGCAAAAGTTCACAACTCATTCAGGATTTAGGTCATGTCAGCTATGGTCATCCTAGTGAAATGTAAGTCTCTATTATTAACAACGTTATATAAAAAGACTAACCATTTCGTAGCCGGTCTTATACAAACTCTTTGTATATAATACCCCCACTCACATGTCTTCACATGAATAATTAGGATCAGATCATTTGTAGCAGTTTACAACACTTGTAACACCTACAAAGCGGGTCGTAGTCATAGTGTCACCAAGATTAGGTACCCAACCTTATCCATCTACTACAGACCGTTTAGGTTATTATTTAAACAAGATCCACTTATCCATCTACTACAGACCGTAGATGTCTTCACAGACCGTTTAAGTTATTATTTAAACAAGATCCACTTATCCTTTGTTCCTGATAGATGACCTTCAAGTTTGTATCCCTTCAGGATGGGAAGAGCTAACGTCTTCCACATCATAAAATTACCTCTCTCCAACTTGGTGCTGGTTATCTGATTCAGCAGTTGATTAAGAGGAGGTATGCTGAACTTCGACGATTCACCGATCACGTTAAGTCCTGTGATAATGGCATCTGCCATAGTAGATCTGATACCAAGTTAGAAAATATAAAGAGATGGAAACTGAATCGTTTACATCTTCTTTGTGTACGATCGAGTCACGCGGTTAAACAATGCAAGACAACCTTGTTGTTTACCTTGTACTAAGAGACAGAGCCTTGGATACTAAGCGATAGTAGTATCGCCTACCTTATCGTACTAAACGATGGAGCCTCGGAAACTAAGCGTTAGTGATATCGCTTACCTTACCTTATCGTCTACCTTGTCTTGCTAAGTGATGGAACCGCGAAAGCTAAGCAATACTAGTATCGTTTACCTTTTTCGTACTAAACGATAGGACGTTATCGCCTACCCTTTCGTTATACACAATGGACTCTATGCACTACACGATAAATGATGTATTCAATCGTTTAGTTGATCATTGTACACAATGAAATCAATTTACTAAGCGATAGACAGAGTGATGTTGGCTTTTGACTCTTCGTATTCTATATATTTCATTGAAAATGGGCAACATGCCCGATTTATACATTGTTTCCTATTTTAGGGATTCAAAGAATTAAAAGAATTATATACTAATCAACTAATAAAATGAGGACACATGGTTCAATACATGAGGAATGAATATTTGTTTGTTATCACCAATCGTAATAGAAATCTTGGAGCTCTAAATGGAATAATTTTTCATGACTCTCCACAGTGACATGACAATCTTCAACTGTTGACTCCTCCTTAGTTGCCGTGACATTTTCTCTAACACTGTGGGCTTATTTTGCAGATTTTCTTCCTAGCATGGCCCATACTGTAAAGTTGGGTTGGCCCAGAACCCAACACTTTAGCGACTTTGTGCATCGTAATTTGCGGCCCAATCAATAGTGCACTTATTAGAGCTTAAATACTCATTGTCATTGATGATCGTTAAGACTTTTATTTATTTATTATTTTGTGAGATTAATCCTTCATCTTACGAAAGGAAATAGAAATTAAACAATCGAGCTATAGTAAAATTTCCAAAGAAAAAAATCAATCCAAAAAACACTAAATTTGAGCTCATTTAAAGCAAATCGAGTATAACTTGAGTTCATCAAAAATAAAACTTGAATCCATATATGTGGTAAATTTCTAATGTTTGTTACGGCATTAAATAAGTGAAATAAATTTCTCGAACAACTCTTTTGGCAAGGCAACATTATTGCAGGAATAAGATAGTAAAAAAAATTCATATTTGGTATATTCTTATTGAAATTGTCAATGAAACTGGAAATATAGCATTCTCATTCTTTGGAGGAGCTTCTTTTTAATAGTAAAAAGAAAAGACCCATCTAAATAAGCATTATAATCATATTATTGCAGATATCCAAATTGGTCAATTATTAGAGTAGAACCATTCTCGGAAGAGTCTATAATTAAGAAAAATGGCAAAACCATTCATATCTCTCTACTTTTGCGTGTAAGTTAACGATGGAAGAGATCTCCCAATTTCTCTCCCACCCATTTCAAAGTGGTTCAACAAATAACTCCCATTTCTTTCCCTTTCCCCTTCTTTATACATACTTTAATTACTTACCTTACCAATTTTTCCAATTTCCCTCTTCTTTCTTTTTCCTCATTATTCTACCTTCTTCCTTCAATACTTGAAATCTTCAGTTGCACCTACCAGGCTTATTTTTATTTCCCCATTTCTTAGCCAACAATGACCTAGCATTATTTTATTATCTCCTTCCTCATATTCTCCACACATTCACTTCATTTCCTTTCCTCTTTTCATTTTAAAACAACCTCCATCCATCCATTTACCACTATTCAATGGCCTCCTTTCCACCATTTTCGCCTAATGCAAGATCAATAACAACCCATTTTTGCAAACTCCAAAACAGTTATTATTCTTTCAAATTCAACGTTGGTAACACCTCGTGTCTTCGTCCCAGATGCCACGGCAGTGACCGTGATTTAAACCGACGATGTAACTCCTGCATTGTGATAGCAAGCGGCCGACGTACTAGCCCACGAAGCGTGGGCTTGGTAAATGGGAAGAAGGTAAATGGGGTTCACGTCATTGGGGAGGCTCCGCTTTTCTCCGGCGAAAAAAGGGGGCCGTTATTGGTGGAAGAAAGCGGAGTTGATGGAGAAAAGCCTCTCCATGATTGTCTTCTTGGGAGGTTTGTAGAAGATAAGTTTGTTTATGGACAAACGTTTATTATTAGATCCTATGAAATTGGACCTGATAAAACTGCCACCATGGAAACTCTCATGAATCTTCTTCAGGTTTGTTTGTTGAAAGCATATAAATGGATATAATTGATTTAAATAATACATTAGCATATTAACTTGAGTTCTTTATTTAGCGATGATTTATTATGAGGTGATATGTTTGAACTTAATGCAATCTTATCTTTGTTTAATTCCTTTATAAAGGGGAAAAAATGAAGTATATAAAGTAAGGGGTTTGATGATAATTGAGAATAATAATGAAATAAAATTAAACAGGAAACTGCGCTGAATCATGTAACGTGCTCGGGGCTGGCCGGAAATGACTTTGGCGCTACTCGGGAGATGAGCCTCCGAAAACTGATTTGGGTTGTTACACGTGTTCACGTCCAAGTTCAAAGATATAGTTGCTGGTAATATTAAAAACCAAAAGAAAAACGCTTTCAATTTTTGTGAAATGAAGATATATGTTTCAAAAACTTTATGTTATGATTTGGATGTTGCCTGTCCAAGTCCAACCGTAGGATTCGAACTCTCAACGTTTGAATTGAAGTTATTAAACTAAATCATACAGGGGAGATGTTGTTGAGATAGACACGTGGGTTGACGCAGCAGGCAAAAATGGAATGCGGCGTGATTGGATCATAAGAGATTACCATACTCGAGAAATTATTACTCGAGCCACTAGGTACTTACGTATCCTACTACACATTAAAAATTATAACCTCTATTCATGTTTCATTAATATTCTCTATAACATTATTTCTAAGTTGCGCAACTTTTTTTTTGGATTTCAGCACCTGGGTTATTATGAATAAGGAAACAAGAAGGCTGTCAAAAATACCGGACCAAGTAAGAGAAGAGTTAACTCCATTTTACCTCAACAGAATCGCCATCCCCTCGGATGAAAACGATAGTGAAAAGATCGACAAGCTCACCGATGAAACCGCCGAGAGAATCCGATCAGGCTTAGCTGTGAGTAGCATAACTCACCCTTTGTAAATTTAAGATGCAATCAAACTAATTATTAACACGTCCATGTCCAATCTAAAAAAATATGAATATGTGATAAAAATTTCATACCATAGTTATTAACATTGATATCTGTCTTGCAGCCTAGATGGAACGATATGGATGCCAACCAACATGTCAACAATGTTAAATACATTGGGTGGATTCTAGAGGTACAAAATATTTAACGTTAGCTAAAGTTTTAAAATTGTGTCAAATAAGTCCATAAATTTTGTGTCTTATAAGTTTTTAAACTGGTAATTTATCGGAACATTAGATAAGTTAAAAACCCAGTTAAATTTGTAATATAATATAATATTTATATAATTTTGCAGAGTGTACCAATAAATGTGTTGGAAGATTTTGATCTGACGAGCATGACGCTTGAATATCGAAGAGAATGCAGGCAATCCAATCTGGTGGAGTCGTTGACAACCACCACCGCGACAACAGCCGCCGAAGACCGTCGCAACAACCTCCAGTACACTCACCTTCTTCGTATGCAACCCGATAAGGCTGAAATTGTGAGAGCTAGAACTCAATGGAATTCCAAGCCCAAACAAAATATTACTAAATAATCACCTCTTTAAATTTCTTACACCCTTTCTTTTTTTTCCTTTCAAACATTAATTCTTCTGTTTCATATTGGTTTTTTTTTAGGACTATTTGTCTGTCGTCCAAAGCGATCTCTACCAATTAATAATTTTATTTTTTTTTATTAAGAGTCGCGATGTGACTGTCACTCTCATAATTGTTGGAGGGTTTTTTTTTTTTTTTTAAATTTTTTACATTTAACCCTGTAAAACTATTTAGTTGAATAATTTCTTGGAACTGCATTTTCATTATTTTTTTGATTTTGTGTTCATGATGTTTTGAGGTTGTTTGGAAACTAGACCAACTAATCCAAAACTCATGATTCAGAAGTGCAAGAGACATAAAAGGGCCCATAATAAGCTTTGACACATAGAATATAAAAAGTCAAAAGAATTTTCAAATCTATTGCAAATTCACAGGTTAATTGAGGTTTATATTTAATTCATATTTCCCCAGTTATTTCTTCCCTCTTTTCATTTTTCCTTTTCGTCCGTTATATATTCCCTTCCTCTATCTTAGTTGTTATTCTCTCCCTAACACTGTATGCCAAATAGCACACCATAAATAGATAAATATCAGTACCAAGGCTCTCATTTTTTAGTCGTCAAGCCGGTTCATTTTTCATCATCTTATCTTCTTCCTTTCTTCTTCTCTTACATGGTATCAGAACTTTAGGCCTCCTTTTTTGTTTTTTCTCTTCCATGGTGTCAAGTTCAGGAACATCAGAAGAACAATCAACTCAGCCGGTGACGTACTTTCCAGGTACTCACTCCCCCAATCCACCTCCAGCCAACATCTCTGTCTCCTCACCCTCTTTCACTCCACCAGCAACTCATCGAATCCCACCCCATTCTATCCGAAATCCAACCTTCCCTCCTCAACACGGCCCTTCACCGCCGCATTTTCATCCACAGTACGTCGGTTTTCTGCAAATTATCCTTACCCACCCCAAGTACCACAAAATCCTTTCTCCACCCTCCCATCCCCTCAATCACCAATTGCTAATTTTCCTCACATGTCTCAATCCCTCACTATCAAACTTAACGACTCCAACTATCTCCTCTGGAAAAATCAGCTCCTCAACTTGATTATAGGCAACGGCCTTGAAAGTTTCATCGACGGCACTTATCTTCAACCTCCCAAGTATCTCGACCCTTAGAGAACACAAATGAATCCTTACTTCTACTACTGGCAAAAATGCATTCGAACCATCGTGAGTTGGTTCTATTCCTCACTCAATGAAGATAAAATGGGCGAAATCATTAGCTATGAATCCGCATTGGAAATCTGGGAAGCTCTTCGCACAGTCTACGAGTCATCCTCCACTGCCCGAATCATGGGACTCTGATCTCAACTACAACAAATCAAGAAGGATGGACTTACCGTGTCTCAATACCTAACTCAAATCAAAGACGTTGCTGATAAGTTTGCTGCCATTGGTGAACCTCTGTCTTATCGAGACCACCTCAGATACATCCTTAAAAGGCTGGGTAACGAATACAATCACTTTTTAACTTTTATTCAAAATAGAACCAATCGTCCCCTTATTGTTGATGGTCGCAGCCTTCTTCTTGCATATGATTCCCGTTTGGAAAAGCAAACTGCTACAAACCAGCTTCAACTTATCCAAGCCAATGTTGCTCATCTTTCTCTCCATTCTCAGAATAGGCGTCCACAGTGGCAACAACATACCAGACCTCCCTTCAGATGTCCTCCACCTCTCTTAGGTACTGTTGACCATACCTTCACTTGACCCCCTGCTCGAAACCAAAAAGGACCACACACTCAATCACCTAATTATTCCAATCACCCTCAATGTCAAATTTACAACAAACTTGGTCACACTGCTTTAGCTTGTTACAACATTGATAATCCCAAATATCGAACCATTCATCCTCTCTGAGCTCACTTCACTCAAACTATCCCAGCCACCAGCCAACCCCTGTCCTATGCAACCTCATCCCTTATCTCCCAAACTAACCATCCCGATCAAGGTTGGTACATAGACTCCGACGCTACTCATCATATGACCCTTGATCTCTCCAACATACAGCAGCCTATTCCATACTATGGTGGTGAACAAGTTGTGATAGGCAATGGTAAGTCTCTTCCCATTTCTCACACTGGCTCTTCTAAATTTCTCTCTTCCACCCCTCCCCCCTCGACAAATCACTTGTGCACCTCCACTTTGTCCTCTACACTCGTTCCATCTCTCGAAATCTTATTAGCATTGCTCGATTATGTTATGACAATCATGCTTATGTCGAATTTTTTCATGACTCATTTGTTATGAAGAATCTTCAAACCAAGACTCCACTCCTCCAAGGCATACTTGATCGCGGACTCTACAAACTATCTATTAATCCAGCCGACTCAAGTTTATCCCATCCCTCCATACATCCCACAGCTTTTGTCTCAACTCTCACCGACGTCTCCCTGTGGAATCATCGCTTGGGGAAGCCTACAATTCCAGTTGTTAAATCTATCTTATCTAGATGTAGCTTGAAGTACAAAAATAATGTTACTCTTCTTGTTTGCAAACAGTGTCAAATGGCCAAAAGTCATCGCTTACCTTTTTGCACATCTGTCTCCTTACCCCCTTCCCCTATTGAACCTGTGTATGCTGATGTATGGGGTCCTTCCCCTATAAATTCAGTAAATGGAGACAAATACTTTCTTCTCTTTATTAATGCTTTATCTCGATTTACATGGTTATACACACTAAAAACAAAATCTGAAGCCCTCCCCTGTTTCACAAAGTTTCAGGCCATGGTTTCAACCCAATTCTCTACCCCTAACAAAGCATTTCAAACCAATGGAGGAGGTGAATTTCGAGCTCTCTCATCTATCTTAGACAAATATGGCATCTTTCATCGCTTATCCTGCCCCTATACCCCTAAACAAAATGGTACTGTTGAAAGAAAGAACAGACATGTTGTCGAAGTAAGACTATCCATGCTAGCTCATTCCTCTATTCCACACATATTTTGGCCCTTTGCCTTTCATACAGCTACCTATCATATAAACCGAACACCTACACCACTTCTTGAACATAAGTCTCCCTATGAAGTTATTTATGGTAAACTTCCGGACTATCATCTCCTTAAAGTCTTTGGATGTGCTTGTTTTCCTTTTCTTCGTCCCTTTAATGACAATAAACTTCAATTCAGATCCCACGAATGCACCTTCTTGGGCTGTACTTCTCTCTACAAAGGATATCTTTGTCTTCATCCAACCTCCAATCGTATCTATGTCTCTAGACATGTCATATTCAATGAAGTTGCTTTTCCCTTTGCAGCCAACTTCCCAACACCGAATCCTTCAAAATCATCTTCTTCTTTTGTCATCTCAATTCCTATCACTATCACCTCTCCCTCTGCCAACTCCCTTAGCCCACCTACTACCACTCTTCATCACAACGATTTCACCATCTAGATTCACCCCCATATCCTCTGCATTCACTCCTCCAATCTTTCCCCCTCCCATCATTCTTCACCAATCAGCCAACACCTCACCCTCGATCTTAACTCCCCTACCTTTGCCATACATTCACCTAATTCTCCAATTCCCTCACAATCAACGATGTTCACCCCTGCCTCTACCTCTGCCTCTACTTCTTCCAATCACTCTTCTTCACCATCCCCACCTTTCCCACCCTCTACCTTACCTCTCCACACACACACATAAAACCAATGCCCATCCCATGATCAAACGCTCCAAAATGGGCATCTTCAAACCCAAGGCATGGTTATCTGTTGTCACTGACCTAGACACGGCTGAACTAAGTTCCTACGAGGAAGCTTTCTTCCATCCCAAATGGCATCGTGTTATGCTTGATGAGTATGAAGCACTCATTCGAAACAACACATGGTCATTAATGTCTGTGCCCCAAGATCGTAAAGTCATTGGTAGCAAATGGGTGTTTCGACTCAAACACAACTAGTCAGGTGATATTGATCATTTTAAGGCCCGAGCCATCGCTCAAGGTTTTGGCCAAGATTATGGTATTGACTATTTTGAAACATTCAGCCCAGTTGTCAAGCCTACCATAATCCGGATTATCTTATCCATTGCACTATCAAACAATTGGGCTATTCGACAACTTGATGTCCACAATGCCTTTCTCAATGGCGATCTATCTGAAAAGGTATACATCAAGCAGCCACTAGGTTTCATCAACAACAATATCCAAATCATGTACTACTCTTTCACAAAGCACTGTATGGCCTTAAACAAAGCCCTCGTGCATGGTTCTCCAAGCTCTGTACTTGTCTGATGCAGTGGGGCTTCTTAAATGCCAAATCTGATACGTCTATGTTCATCCTTCGCAATAACAACTCTTTAATCATTTTCCTCATTTATGTTAATGATATCATTGTCACCGGCAATAACTCCTCCCTTAGCAATAACTCCTCCTTTACTCAACATTTTATTAGTTGTTTACATAATCAATTTGCGCTCAAAGACCTTGGTGACCTATCCTTCTTTCTTGGTATTCAGGTAGCTCACTCCTCCAATCTCTTACACCTATCTCAAACTAAATACATTCACAACCTATTAGACCGTTCAAGCCTCTCAGACTGTAACTGAGTACCGTAGTTTAGTAGGAGCCCTCCAATACTGCACTCTAACCAGGCCTGATATCAGCTTCAGTGTAAATAAACTATGTCAATTCGTGCACGCCCCAACCTCCTCACATCTTCAAGCGGAAAAACGGCTACTTCGATATCTCAAAGGCACTTCCAACCATGGTATCCTACTGTCAAAATCCCCTATTTTAGCCTTAACCTGTTACACTGATGCTGATTGGGCCAGCTGCCTAGACGATCGACGAAGCACAAGTGGTTTATGCGTCTTCTTAAGTTCAAGCCTAATCTCATGGTGCTTCTCCAAGAAAAAGGTTATATCACGGTCTATTGCTGAATCGGAATATCGAGGACTCTCAAACGCTGCTACCGAGGTGATCTAAATTCAATTGGTTCTGTCTGAAATTGGTATTGGCCCATTCTCAACTCCCCTACTGCTGTGCGGCAATCTAAGCGCCACCTACATGGCTGCTAACCCCATGCTCCATAATCACACAAAGCACCTTGAAATTGATCTCCATTTTCTTAGAGAGAAAGTGGCTACAAAACAAATTTCGGTCAAATTCGTTCCCTCAGAAAACCAACTTGTAGACATTATGACCAAGGCACTACCCAGACTCTCAAGACCAAGCTCACAATCGCGGCAGCTCCTCGTTCACTTGCGGGGGGTGATAAAATAGTTTTGTTTGTTATATTTAATTCCCATTTCCTCTGTTATTTCTTCCCTCTTTTCATTTTTCCTTTTCGTCCGTTACATATTCTCTTTCTCTCTCTTGGTTGTTATTCTCTCCCTATCAATGTATGCCAAATGGCACACCATAAATAAATAAATATCAGTACCAAGTCTCTCTTTTTTTTTTCATTGAACCGGTTCATTTTTCATCATCTTGTCTTCTTCCTTTCTTCTTCTCTTACATAGATGTCTAAATCTTTCCTCACATAATGTTGATCAAAATAGAGTTTTGGTGCATTTAAAATTGTGTTTTATGAATGTTGGAATCATCAAAAAGAACTTAGCTCAAATGACTTTAATATATTGTGAGGGTTAAGAAGTCCATGTTGAAATCTCTCGCTCCATTTGGACTAAAAGAAATAATATGAACTAATTTGTGAAAGATAAAATCCTATATTTGTATTAACAAATAATATATACATCACTTCTCCTTTTCAGCATTTGTAAAGTGTCAACCAATTCTTTCACCATCTTAATGTATGCCACACATTTCTGACTCACCAAATTAATAATACTATCAAAAAGTAATTAATGAAGACAAAAAAGAAAACGAAAGTACACTACATGATTTACCATATATAGCACAATGTTTTTATACCTTTAATGGATTTTGAACCTTTTTTATATTTTTTTTTATTTTGTGTTTAATAACCCTATAAATTTTTGAAAATTTTATTTCGCAAGACGGTGTGGACCTCATACGCTTTAATCATCTTTGTGGTTCCTCATTAACTTAGATTGTGCTCCTATTTTTGTCTCGCTTGATATGAAAGATTGTCGCATCGTATAGTGTCGAACCTAACATATTTTGATGCATTAATTAATACAAGAAATTTAGTTCACACAAAATTAAGGACAGAGTCCTCGTTTAAAAATTACTTACTCTTCTTCTTTAGGGTTCTTACATGGAATTGTTTACCAAGATTATCTAAAGCTTGAGGTTTTGAACTTTCCCTCAACAATATCGCTTATAGGCATTGAACTTTATTTGGGATCACAATCCTCAATAATATCTAGTAATTCGAAGATGTATTAAATAAGAAATTGAAAGTATGTATGAACTTTTAATATAATTTCTTAAATAAGTAGAATTTTATTTTATTATTATTTTTTTTTTTTTTTGGTTTTGAAAAACTGTGAAGCTGCTTAAATTTTGTCCCTACAAATTAATATATTTAGGGGATATCCCTAGCAATCCACCAAATGCACTAGGTTTGGTCAAAAGGGGGATGAATGAAAGGTATTGAAAATATAATGTGTCGTTATAACTTAAAGTTAGGGCTAGAGAGAGAAGATTGCGAATTAAGTTAATGATCATTTAATTAAGGTATTAATTAATTCTTAGGATGCATTGCCCTTCTGTCATTCTTGTTCAAAACCATACCCTAAGAAGACAGTGGTCCATTAATCATTGACTACTCAACTTTATAATATATTGTTTTTTATACCCTTTTCAATTATATGATATGATGATTATTCTCATGCATGTTATGTTATTATAAGACCAATGCTAAAGGGCATGAATTCTCTCATTCTTTTTTTCTTTCTTTCTTTCTCTCTTTCTTTTTTTAAGTTGATTCTCCTTTGTGTTCTTCCCGATGGCTTTTTGTAAACCAAAATCCACGTGAGACTTTGATGCAACAATTCCTTTTTTTTTCTTCTCTTTTTCCTTTTTGTTTTAGTCAAATAAAGTAACTACCATTTGTTGGTGGGAATCATAACTTCTATTATCATTTAATTAAACGTCAAATTCTTCATTAAATTTTAAGTGTACAAAAAAAAAAATAAACCTTTGATCTTTGATGGATAATATATATTTTACCTCAATTAAACGATGTTCATGTTTCTTTGAATTTTTAAATCATAATGTAACAACTTAACATATAATTAAGTATAAAAAAATATTGAAAAATCTCCAACATTTTAAATATCGTTTAAATTTTTGTAAAAGAATGGAATAATGAATTGAATATACAGTTTTAAATTACATTATTATAATGTAAAATTGTTGTGATTAAATCATACTCGAATCATATAAATAATTTAGTAGTATCAATTATATTTTGTAATAATGTTATGATTAAAAAGATATAAATTATATTTATTCAAAAAGTACAAATTGATTAAATATATATATATATATATTAAAGAAGCCGTAAGGAGTCGGTGCGTGCAAACTGCAAAGGGCAGGCCATTGCACAAGAAGCGAGGAAAAGATTAATTTCAGCATGTTGTTTTGTTTATAATTATAATTTGAAGAAAAAAAAAAAGCGAAAAAGAAAATTTAAAAGCGAACCCAAAATCGACCTAGTAAGGAAAAAAAAGAGAGATTGTTCAAAACTTAAAACTTAAAAAGAGAGGGTAGTCACGTGGGTTTCGGCAACCGACATATGAAATGTGGGACCCGCCACTTCATCAAACATTGAAATTACCAAACTACCCAAAGCCTCCGCCATTGTATAAAGATTATTATGTTTTAAGAGTAATGTTGATCCCAATTGGGGTGAGTGGTGAGTCAGCAATTTGTAATGTAATAATGGATGGAATATTTTGGAATGAAGAGTGAAAGAAGAAAAAGGGGGATGTGTCAGTGTAGTGTAGATCTCGGATCAGGGTTCAGTATCTTCTTTATTTTACACTTGAACAAATAAATAATACATTCAGGATCCACGTCACACCCAGCCTCCACATAATATCAAATCAAAATAGGGTCAATAACTAATACTCTTGCGTTTCAAGGACATCAAAATAAGTTATACGAAGCCCATCAGGACATGGACCCCACTTTATGTGTCAGCCTGCTGATCTGGATTAATCAAAATCAATTAACCCTTTTACGCTTCCAACTTCCAAACTATCATTCTAAAATCCCTAATTTATACCAATTATTCCCTAAAAACTTTGTACTACGTGTCAATAATAATACACTTAATAAGTTTACGTTATAAAATAGATTCCAATATAGAATTTCTCGATAAATATAAAAAATAAAAAATAAATTCAAATTTTGAAGTTACTGACCGGTGATTTATGCAAGTTTCAATAATATTAAATATTGAAATTGAGTTGTTTATATCAATTTAACAAATTCGTGGGTCAAATTTTCTCTTACTGTTTTGTGTAAAAATAATACACTTTCAAAAGTTTCAAAATTACATTTAGATTTAAAAAATAATTTTTTAAAATATTCAAAATTTTTCTTAACGTTAGTATTTCAACAAAAATTGTTAATACTATTTTACTTCTCTATTTTTCCTATTTTTCTTCCTTTCTCTTCTATGATACCCTATTACTCTACTTTATGTTAATATGTATCATTCGGTTATTTGAAATAAATAAATAAAATTATCAATTTCAGTTGAGGTATATAGACCAAAAAAGAAATAAAAGAGAAAAATTAATTGAAGAACCAATGGATCTTTGGATTTAAATGTTTAACAAGGTTGTATGTCAATACCTAACCATGTGTTAAAAGCAAAATACTTTTTTTTTTTTTTTTTTTTTTGTATTTGACTAGTTAATATTGTTGTGATATATTAAAGAGGAGATTTTGATTTTGAAATTTTGTCAAGTTTCATGGCATTTTACGTTTTAACTTAAGGTTTTGGTTGCTGAGCAAACTGATGCAAGGATCAGAAAAATGAGAGGAAAATGAAAGTATTTATATAAAAAAATAAGAATATCTATATGAATTATTTTATAAATTTGGATCTTTGCAAACTCAAAAAACTTCAAACAAATTTACCACTAGACTAATAATATGAATATTTTTTTTTTTACTTTTTTAAAAAATATATATTTCAGAGTTTATCTTTTCCAACGAGATACTAAGTTTCTGTTCATATACTAACATTAAGAATATTTTTAAATTTTTTAAAAGTCGAATGATATTTTTTTATACTTTTAAAAGTTCAAGAGGACTTTTTAAAACAAAAATATTAAGGTGTATTTTTAACACAAAATACAAAATTTAAGGATATTTTGTATAATTTAACATTTTAAAATTAATAACCTATTAAATTAAATTTGTTGAAGTGAGTTAATCTCAAAACATAAAACATAATTCATAATGTGGATCAAATTGTCTTTTATGTGACTCTAATAAAAAAAAAATTATGTAACGGTTTCTCTTTTAAAGGTAACACTCAATATTTATTAGTTACTAAGCTAATAAAGATAAGAGACCTTGTCCAATAATATGATATTGTCTATTTTAAAAATAAGTAATTGTCATTGGAGAGATAATTCTTCTAACTTATATATTATGTAGGGAAATTAACTCAAATGGTAAAACTGTTGAAAATATTTACAATATATAATAAAATTTTAGAATTATCAATCATAGACGTTTATATATTTTATAAATATTTTGATTCATTTATTTATATTTAAAAACAACATATCTCTCCTTTTCTGAGTGAATATAAAATTTTGTTTGCACCTAAAGTAAAGGATAATCTTGCGCGGCAATTGACAACTAAGCATTAGGCTCACTCTCCATAACATGCTCATGATTGAATTTCTATTACCAAAAAGAAAATTCAATTAAAAGAAAAAAAATAGATAATAAAACAAATAATTTCAATTGATTGTATCCTAAATATAATTTGAAATTTCAAAAGATCTATTAAAAAAAATAAAAACAAAATAACTACCAGGTGAGAATTGTTTTTGTAGGCCGTAATCATAAAAATTAAAAACCAACTTGTTATGAAAAGTTAACAAAGATTTTTTAAACTTTCTTTTCACTTTTGGAATGAAAGAACAAAATCTGAGGAAATATTAAAATAAAAGAAAAATTGGGCATTATATTCTATTTATTCTCACATTTGTGGAGCCCTCTATCTTGGAATATTGTAGTCCTCTCGCATGCCTCTTGCAGTCGGCAGTCGCACCCACCACATGCAGCTTTCTTATCCCAACCCCAAAAATAACAACAAAAGAGACCCAAACTTTATGTACATTTTCTTGAATCAAAGTCGATTAATTAGTTCAGTAAGAATATAGTTATCAGAGAACTTTGGATATTGAGCAACGTGACATGTTTTAACAAGCCATTCCTCAAATGCATTTGAAAATCAGTTCAAATGGGGTTAGAATTTATGGAACTTTAGACTTTAAGCAACATGGCATGTCTTATCACTAGTAGACAAATGTCTCGTTTGTTATAGATAGATTTACCGAGATAAGTCAAGATTGAGAGTCTAGAGAGAGAGAAAAGCTATTTATAAATGTAGCTCAGATAACTCATGAAGTAGCTAGAGAAAGCTTTAAGGACTCATAAGGGAGCTTAGAGGTAGCTTAAAAGACCAATGGGGAGCGGTAACTCATAGAACCCATGTGATGCTTAGTGGTAGTCCCAATGACTCATGAGAGAGTTTAGAGGTAGTCCAGATGACCCATGAAAGAGATTAGAGGTAGCTTAGAAAACCCAAGAAGAGCTTAGTGATAGCTCAAAGAACCCATGGGAGAGCACTCAGAAAACCCATGGGGGAGTTTAGAAGTAATTGAGAGTGTTTGAGGTAGGAGTGGAATAGTGAGGAGTAACGAGTTATAAAGTTTAGTAAGGAGTTACGAACTCCTGGGCGTATAGTGTAAGAAGTTGATAAGATATAAAATTGATATTTTTTGGTAGTGGGGTATGTCAATTCCTTTGACCAAACAAGGAGTCTAGTTGACAACTCTATTTCCCAACTATTAGTTCACAACTCCTTGGGCCAAACATACCCTAAGAGAACTCATGGGGAATTTAATGATAACTCAAAAGACCCATGAAATAGTTTAGAAGTAGCTCAGATAAAAAATGATGGAGCCTAATGTAGGCTTAGTGGATCCACGGGAGAACCAGTAATACTATGAAGAACTTAAGAGTCAAATGGAGGATCGAGTATAGTGGAGGTTTAGATGATCCATGAGAGAGCTTAGTAATATCCATGAACGACCTAAGAGTCATATAGAAGACTTGAAGGACCCATGGAAGACCTCTATAAGATCCATGGAGGGACTTAAGAGTCACATAGAGGATCTTGAAAGATCTCTACATGAACTATAAAGGATTCTGGAGGACCTACAAGTGATTCTTACAGGACTCATGGAAGAGCGTTGTAAGATCCATGAAAGATCTCAGAGTATAAATAAGTACATAATGAACCAACATAAATTGAAAAATAAAATTGTTATCAAAGTGACATAAATTGTCGAGCAAAAGGTAGATAATTTGTGGTAAATTTCTTATGAATTCCACTAAACAAGGTGAAATATGAAATCAAAATCAGATTCCAAATTTGACTTGATCATCCAAAATTCCACTCGCATTCATTCCTCTATAGAATTCCACCATCCATAGCTACCAGTTTGTTGATAAACATAGCTATCCACTTTAATTATGTTATATTGCTCAACTTGGCCAAATTGCATTTCCAAATGTCTTCCCCCTTTTTTATTTTGGTCTTAGCTTCGAATCTTTCTACTTTTGAAAAGGTCGTGATACCCACATTTTCAAAGGAATTGAACATAATCTCATTTCATTTCATATGTTATCACAATGAATCTCTCAAATTCATTTGTTAACAGTGGAACTATTTAACGATAATTTACTGCTACATTTTTGGAATTTTAATGGAATATAGTTTTAAAATTTTGATTAAAATAATATGAATGAAAATAAATTGACTAAAATGATCTATTGTTAAAAAGTATGATACTAAAAAACAGACATTTTGATATGTATCAAAATAAAATATATATATATATATGCATAAATAAAAATAGTATTTTAATAACCGAATTATATAAGTAAGCACAACAACCACGTTAATTTGAATATTTCAAAAAGAATTCAAAAGCACACAGTCACGTAGATATAAACAAAAAGTATACATACATAATATATGTTTTACATTATTCTATGTTTAAATAACTTAAGGTTTTATCTTAAAATCAATGAGTAAATAACATTAGGTTCAAACATAATATTAGAAGAGTGGTTATCCCATAATAAAAATGTTGCTAAACTCCAAATACTATAAAATGAGTCTATTTTTTATTTTAAATTGTCTTAGTTAGAAACACTTTAATCTTAAAGCGTGTTAACTCTAATTAAATTCCTTTTTGTATTCTCTAATTTGAGAGGGATTAAAGAGTACGAGTAGTGTAAGCTTTGAGAGAATATTATTGTAATTGGGATCGGAGAGAGAATTATTTGTCTGATTGTAACAATTTTTTACATAGGAAATTTTTTTTAATGGGTCGTGATTTTTCTCCAATTAGGAGTTTTCCACGACAATTCTTGAATTTCTAGTTTTATTGTTTTCTTTTAATTGCTTTGTGATTTTTTCTATTTATACGTACGAAAATAGTGTAGAGGTTTTTCAATCCATGATGGTCAAGCTAAGAAACATTAATAAAATAATAAAGCATGGAATAATGTGAAAAATAATAATTAAAGAATGTTTAACTTTTCAATAGTTTTCCAATATTTTACACCAAAAAAGGTACATAAGCTTTTGTTTGGACATGAAACATAACAAGTTCCAAAGATAGTAAAAAAAAGAATTAAAAAATCCATTTAATTAAATAAATGGAGTCCATTAAAAAGAAAAAGAAAAAAAAAAGTGTTACGATGGAAAGGAGCATGTGAGGGTGGAATCTGATGCAGAAGAGCAAGAAGGCCCATAAGTTTCTGAAGAAAAATAAAATTAAAATGTTTCCTAATAATAATATATTTTTTTGTTTCAAAATCATATTAATAATATTTGAAAAAGGGACATAATAATAATAATAATAATAACAGTATATTGTTATTATTATTATTAAGTTTTTGAATTAATTGTACCGTTGTCTGTTGGCACAGCCCTCCATAGTCCACTTTCAAAAATTATACATCACCAAAAAGCTAAGCAATTGCATGTGCTAAAGCCAATATCCTTTTAGGTATCAAGCTATTTATTTCTTTCATCATGTTATTTTTTTGAGGGGATTCAATTATTATTAAGAGATTATTAGTATTATTATTATTTATTATTTCATTCAAAGGCACCCCAAAATATAAATATATTTACTTAATGCCACTTTACCGGTAGTACAATAATGAACTCTACTGATCAAAATGTTGTTCAATAATTTAGAAAATAATTCAATAGCGCGCAGAGTGATGTAAATACAATTTGTTTTTTTTTCTAATTTTCATTTCTGAAAAACAAAGTTTTATTTCTTTCTTTCTTTTTTTTTTTTTAGTTCAAAAAGTTACTTTAATTAATAGTTATGCCATTGTTGATAATAAGGTAAATCTAATTGGTGATGAGACAATGGATATACATTATGATGAACAGTGCCACACCAACCTAAAAATTGCACTTAAATGTGATTTAATATGAATTTTCAAAATAAGTTTTTCCTGATTTTCTGTATAACGAGAACAAAACGAAAAAAAAAAAAATTAGAGAGCGAGGAAAAGAAATTTTGAACCTTTTTTTTTTCTTCTTTTTTTTTCCTCTCTAAATGAATTTAGAAAATTAGAAAATTGGTATTATTGATATTAGAAGGTGAAAAAAGGGGGAGATAATGAGATGGAAATAAAGTGGGTGTGAAGTCATATTTGAGATAAAGTTGTGAAAGAATTAAGTTGGAATCAACAAAATGGCACTGACTTTTTTACTTCAAATTTATATCAAAATTAAACCTTATCCTTTTTAATTTTGTTTTATATGAAAGCCTTTTCAAACTCTCATTTTTTTCCTTCATTCTTCTTCAAACGTCACATATCTCGTGTCAACCCAATTTTTAAATAAAATAAATAGATAAATATCAATTTAAATCCTATAATTATATCAGTTTTAACGTTGAATTTGAAGATTATATCAATTTGATCCTAAAACCAAAGATTATTTTTAATTGATTCAATTATGCAAGTCTCAATTGATACAATTAAGAATATTGTAAATTCAAGATTTAAATGGATCTGATCATTAATTTAACATTAAATTAATACAACCCTGAAGTTCAATTAAATTTTGTAATATTAATTATATATATATACAGTTTGTTGATTGTGGAGGGTTGTATAAGTGACGTTACATTTTCTGAGGTTCTGAGTTTGGGGAAGAAACAACAGAAATATATTCCCAATAAAACCACTCTTGGGAACAACTCCATTAAAGATTAGAAAGGCAAAGTTTTTGAGCAAAAAAAGCCTTTGGTCAAAAAATATGATGGTAGAGTTCCAACGCACTTCTTATCAAAATTAAAATTCCATTTATTCACATTTTCTTAAATCTAAATTTTTATTAAGTTTTAAAATTCAATTTTTTTAAAATCTAGAAAACTAGAATTTAACAAAATATAGGGATGAAATGAAAAGGGTATTCTATTCTTCCCAATAACTAAAATTACTTCTTTTTTTTTTTCTTTTTATAAAGGTTATATTTTCTAGTCATCCCCTAAAAGGGGACCCTAACATAGCACTAGTAGCCATTGTACTTTGTATGGAAAGGCATTCCATCCCCCACTATGTCCCCACTCACATTAACATTCCCATCTCTCTTCTTTTACTCACAAAACTACATTTAATTATTTTCATAAATTTTTTTTAAAAAAAACATATAGTTTCAAATTTCAAATATTAAACATCTAAAACGACTTCTAGAAGTAGTGAACATTTGGCTCAAATTTTCCTTCATACAGATATAACACATCTAACCGCCCATAACCCCCACCCACACAAGACAAATACTAAATTATATATATATAACAACATATGAATTATGTAACATCCTTCACAGATTTTTCAAATTTTATATGACAAATATTATTCGATATCATTATTTTACATCCCCATTTTTCCAAAACAGCTAAAAAAAAAAAATAATAAATAAAAAGAAAAATTACAATCCCCAGCAAAATTCTACAGCCTTTTCTGTAGAGACCATAATTTTTTTAGAGAGCATATTTCAGTAGTAATTCCAGCTCCCTCCCCCACTCTAATTTCTTCTCTTTTTTTTTCTTTTCTTTTTTCTGAAACCCTTGAATGAATGTTCTTAAAGTTTTTTACATTCACATGACACAACATGCATTAGGATTTTCATCACTGAAAATCTGGGGTGGATACGCGTACATTTCCATGGCGTACCTTTGTGGGTAATGTTGATAATATTCATTCTTTTTCAATTCCACCAATATCGTTTCTTCCGGCACCACTTCTACGGTGGCTTTGGCCTCACCACCACCGCCGCCGCCGCCACCCTCTGCTTCTTTCTTGCCCTCTTTGCTCTCGCCGCCGTCATCGCCCTTCTTCTCTTTCACACTTTCTTCATTTGGCTTTTCTTCTTTGGCTTCTTTGGCCTCTGCTTCTTTTTCTTTCTTTTCTGGGTCTGTCTTCACTATCACAGCGTGTTTTCCAGTTCTTTTGTGCACATAATCCACAAGCTTTGGTGGGTCGAAAACGCCCGTCACTGAAACTTGTGACCCTTTCAGATCTGCCTCCACTGCATCCACCCCTGCAACCATTTTGTTTTTTTTTTAAGTTTAAGAATTGGATCTGATTTGGGAATCCATTGTTTAAAGGGATCTATAAATAATATATTCTTTGAGATTCCAAGTTGGATTCGATGCTCTAAATTTGAGTTTAAGGGGTGAAAATGAAGTGAAACCTTTCATTCTCAATATGCGCTTTTTGATTTCTTGAGCACAGGCTTCGCAGTGCATATGAACTCTTAATACCACTGTCACGACCTGAGGCTGCACATTGCAACATCAAAAGAGAATAAAGTTTGATTTTCAGAAACAGAGCAAAAACCAGCGGGGTTGTATTAATAAATAAGGTGTCTTGGTGTGTTCCGATGTGTAGTTGTACCTCTTCTTTCTTCTCTTCAGGTTTGGGCTTCTCTTTCTCCTCCGGTTTCGATTCCTCCGGCGCCGGTGGCTTTGGAATCGGAGACAGAAGCTCCACCTGCCTGTGGCTCTTCCTCTGTACTCTATCCAAAACCTTCAATGGATCCGCCTTTTCCCCTTTCACAACCACTTTATGGGTCTTGCAATCAGTGATTACATCTTCAACCCCTATTAAAATCAAAAGGAAAAAAAAAAAAAAAAAAAAACCATTACAATTACAATTACAACCCTCTCATTTTTCCCTCTCTTTCCTCTACTTTTCAAATCGAGATTACCTTCAAAGCCTCTGAGGCAACGGCGAACTTTCCGAGCACACCCTTCGCAATGCATGTAAACCTTAAGCACAATCTCGGGTGGAGGCAGCGGTGGAGCTTGCTCCTTGGTGGGTTCCTCCCCATCCTTAGAATCCTCTGTTTTCTTCTCCTCTTTATCCGGCGCAGATTTTTCCGATGGCTTATTTTCATCTTTCTTCTTCTTGACACTGACATCCTCCGGCGGTGGTTTCTGAACATCCATTTCCTCGACGGGCACTGTCTTCTCGTCTGGCTTCTTCTCCTCCTAAACAAACGCAGAAAAAAAAAATGAGAAGAGAAAGAGAGAGAAATGAATGGAGGGGTTTGGTGAATAGAGAGAAAGGCACCTCTCCCATGGTTGATGGGCGTGAAATTAGAAAGAGAGTGAGAAAGCAGAGGAAAGGCTTTGAAATGAGGGTTTAGTGAATGGGAGAAGAGATTGTAATGTAAAAGACGCTGAGCAGAGTGTGGGTGAAGTATGAGAGTAAAATATAATGATAATAATAAAGAAAAGGAAGAAGAGAGAGGTGTCGTTTTATAAAGAGAACATGCAACCGAGACGCCATATTTTTAAGCCAAATGCTGCCTGCGCTCTGCACCTCTCATGCTCTTCCCTTTTCCCACTTTACTTTGGGTATTTCTGTCATTTCTCCTAACTCCTAACCTTTTTTTTAACATTAAATTGAAATTAACCTAAATTACATTCAAATCCTACTTTCATTCTCCAACTTTCAATCATGTTTTATTTTTCTTCCTAAATTTTAAAAACATACATTTTACACCATAAATTTTTAGAAATGGATTATTTTATCATTTATCATTAAGAAGCTATGAACCACAGACACAGATACGACTACATGATATGGATACGATGATCCATCAATTTTTAAAAAACTATGATACGGATACATTGAAGGATATACTATTTTTTATATATTATTTTAATATATATTTCTAAAAAATGAGTATACTGATACATTGCTTAAAAAAATAGGTTGTCTAGTTTTAGATTGAAAATGATTGGATGAGTTGTTTGTCTTTTTTCTTTAAAAAAAATTAAGCGTAAAAATACATATATTAAATCGCTCGTCAGATACGTATCTAAGAAGTATCTAAAAATATCGTGTCCGATATGGATTATTTGTCTCACATGAAGTATATGTGTTTCATAGTTAAAAAGTTAACTCAACATAATGATGAGATGATTTGTACTTTTAAATAACTAATTGTCAAATAAGTTAATCGTGCTAAAAAAATCTAGAATCTTAATTAAGAATTAGGTGGTAAAACGTTTTTCTATAGGAAAGTTCAAAAGTTATTTTGTGTCCAAGATTTTGGTTATTCACGGTTTTGGCCAATTGGTTGTTGATATTTTACCTCGTTCTCATATTACTCAAACAATGCTAGGTGTAGTTTCATTCTTAAACATATTTAATCACCAAAAATTTAACAAAATCTTAACTATAGGAACAAAAATAAACATTTTTGTAAAAGTTCAAGAGCTAAAACGGACGTTTTCGAGAGTTCAAAGATCAAAATAAAACAATGTTCGAAGTTTAAAGACCAAAATATGATTTTAACGCACTAAATTATATATTTTGTTCTAATAATTTAGAGAAAGTTGCTTTAGTTTTTATAGCTTTAAAAATTAAAATTTAGTCCTTATAGTTTGACAAATCTTTATAAATAGTCTTAAGACATAATAAAATCTTTATATATTGTCATTATGGTAGGAACTATTTATCAAAAAATTTATCAAATCATATGTGATAAATTATAACTTTCTACAAATCATAAAACTGAATTTGTAATGCCTAATTATTAAGGTTTCATTTAATAACTATTATTTTCTATTATTTTTTTTTTAAAATTAAACTTATACACACCATTAATACGTGTAGTTTTGACATTTTTTTGGAAAGAAAAACACTAATTTGTCAGATTCTAAAAAAAACATAATTCAAGTATTAGGAAGGCAATTGTAAAATTTCTTTTAAAAACAAAATTAAAATCAATATTATTAACAAATGGGTCTAATTTAATTTTGAAGAAAAAAAATATATCAAATTATATCCTAACTTTTACTTGTAAATTAATTTTGACATTTTTGTTGTTGATTTGGTAGCTATTTTTGTTTTATTCCATTTTAAATCACATTAATAAAATTTTTCATTTGCCAACAAAAACCACCAAAGTAATAATAAAATTGCAAGGTAAATTTTTAAAGAAGTAGATAAAAAAAACTAGCAAATGAAAATCTTTTTACTATTTATTTGAATCTTGCGTTTCTCTTCAAATTATTTTAACAAATTAAATCAAATATTTAATCAATGTTTAATTATTTAAAAAAAAAAATTAGTATAATAAAATTGAAGGACACATATCTTTTTATCGTCAAAACGTACCTACGACATTTGAGGTAAGTTAATTTTAATAGCTAATATTTAATTACTAGCTACTGTTATTAAAGATTATTTTATTATTTTATTTTTTGAAACAAATACTTCAGAAAAATATCAAGCTTAGAGGGGTAGAGGAGAACACAACGAGGTTATTGCATCCAAAAACCAATCAGAAAAGCAAGAGTGCCAAATTTTTTTCAAATTTGTAGAGACATAAGAAGGTAAATGAAATATAAATCCAGCAGTAAAGCTAGTTAAATTAAGGTTTATTATATTTATTTGGGTTACTGCAGTTTTAATATTTAAAACAATTATCCTATTTATTATTTACTCATTTTCAAACTATAAAAAAAATAATAATAATAAAGAATAAAAAAAACTAGTACTCCATAAATATTTTTAAAGTATTGTTTTTAAAATAAATCTGAAAATAGAGGAATAATAATCACAATGGTGAATAGTGTAGTTGTTGTTTTTGTGATGATTGGGTTTAGAAAACGTGATCAACGCAAAACTTGACCACAACTAATTTACGTTTTACGTTTCACCAAAAAAGCAATCGTCTCTTAATTTACTCGTGAGCAACCAAATTTCAAATTAGTGTAAATTAGAATATAGAAAAGAAAATAATCATTTTGAAATTAAACTCATGAATAAAAAGGTATTTTATATACATTAATAAATACATACAATGAGACCACTACGTTGTTTCTATTTTATAGTAACTGTGAAATGAGAATTTAAAAATTTGTATGTAGTATAATGACTATTGGATGTAATGTTAAGATATTTTTATAAATTTCTTTTAAATATTATTGGCGATGTTGTCAAATAATTTTGTCTCAAATTAGGGGTGGAAAGGAGAGGACAAAAAGAAACAGAATTGAGAGAGGAAAGTTTATTAAGTAATGAATTGGTTTAAAAATACTTTTCCAAGTATGGGTTAAATTGGTGGGGCAGTAGAGGCAGTTTTTGAAATGGAAAATTGGGCAAAATTTAGTATTGACACCATTTTGCTTTAGGGATAAGTGCTGTGCTGGCCAAAACTAGGATTACTTGTTTCGGAACTTTCTTAAATACGATGCCACGTAATCATGTCCAATACTTACTTTACAACATACTTTATACTCCACTTTCATATTCCAATTGTAAATTTCTTCGTAATAAGGTATCATTTGATTCCCAATATAAAATGTTACATGCTCCCAATACACTAAAGTTACAAGAACTCGAATAACTCTATTTTGTTTTCAAAAATATCAAAAACTAAAATCAAATCATCTTCTTATTTTAAAGGATGCCAAATAAAATTGACAATGGATAAAATTTTGATACATACGCATATTCACCAGTTTTGTATGGTAGAAAATCGAGTGGCTAAAAAGTAGAGTTTAAATCAATACACACGATTCGATTTTTCTCATGTTTTCGATTTCAAATTTACACTCTTGTCTTATTTCTATACGACTCTCCAACCTATCTCTTTCTTATCTTTTTGTACGTGGGTTTAAATTTTGTCTCTACCTTAACTTCTACCTTCAATTTATCTCTTTATGATGTCCCTCTTGTTGAAAATTTGTCCTCCTTATTTTCTTTAACAATCTTCTCTCTACTTCTAATTCATGCTTCTATTTTTTTTTTTATCTAAAAAATATTTTATAAACACGAACTATAAGAATAATTACAAAGTTAAAAAAACTAAAAATGTAATTGGTAATAAATTGGATGTATGTTTTCTATATTATTATTTGGAATTTTTCCTCCTTATTTTCATATGAACAAATTATATATACTTGATCCTTGATTACTAAAATGCATCTTAAATAAATATCGATATACCTATGATATATATCATTATTTATTACTAATGATAGACCAATGAAATACTTGATTTTACTACTAAAATACACATTGACTATACCCAATATTATACATGAAATGTATGTTGCTACACAAATAATGCAATAATTTACTACTTCTATATATGTTAAATGAATGTTGATGCACTATATGATACTTGAAATGTATGTAACAGAAGCTATTTTCACGTATTTAAGGGTATTATAGACTTTGATTATTAGGTTTTCAATATGTTATTAAAATTTTACTAAATCTATAAATCCTCGGAAGAAAAATAATGATATTTGAATTCCATAAGCATGGAACAAACCTCAATTCAAAATTGTGTTTGATGAATGGAAATTATGAAGAGAAAGTGAAAGAAAATTATGAGATTTAAATGTAAGGGGAATTTGGATTAAAAAAGAAGGACCATATAGAAAGCGAAATGTGTATGGAGCTTAAAGAATATGCATGTGATGCAGTAACTCAGATGCAATAATGCAACATTACATTACACCTCAAAAATCTATTCATATTTGTTCATTCAACTTTTTAACTGTGGTCCATATTGTTTGTAATAATTTGATCTTTTATTCTTTTTTTTATGACACACATAAACCAACGCAACTATATATTATTTTCATCAAAATACATGAAATTGTCTTTACACATCCATTTGGAAAATGTTTGGTTTGATTTTCATTTCCTTGTTGCATTTTGCTACTTCCAAGTTCCTTTCTTTTTGCGTCAATCCAAGCATGCATCTTTTCCTTTCTTTCCAACGCATTTCGTCTCATTATCTTTTTTATATAAATAAAGTTTCTCGGCCAAACAATTATCTCGATTGGTAAGATACCATTATAAAGATAGGTAGAGATTTTGTTATTCTTATCCTACAACTTCCCTTTCTCGTCTTAAATTCCAATTCATTTTGAAAATACCAACATAGTTATGTAACCATTAGCTAGAAGTGAGATAGACCTCAAGATCTAAAGGTCAATAGTAAAATCCTACCTTCTAGAGTTTATTGTTTTTCCAGGTCAGAAAGTATTAGGGAATATTCCTGTATAAATATTTCAACATCATCATTCCCAAATATCACTCCATAACCTTTTTCCTTAATTTGTGCCTCTAATTTAAAATTGATTTAAATGTAATCTTACCACTTGTAATGTATATAAAATGTAGACTACTAGAAGAAATATATCAAGCGAATTACATTCCATCATTTTCTTCTTAGACCTTTAGAAATGACTTACACTTACCATCTTAATTAGCCATATATAAATGAAAGGTCTTTATTAATGCGTATTTTTTAATACAACAATTGCAATAATAGGGAATCGAATCTCCAACTCTAGAAGGAAAGTTATGCAATTATCGTTGAGCTAAACTCACACTGACATCTTCATCAATGTACTATAATAGTAATGATTAAAAGTTGTATATAAATGTGAATAATGTAGAAATAATCTAACATCAACTCAAAATAAAGATGACATTTAGTTTTGAGTAAAATAAGGATGACATCAACTCCCAACAATGAAGAAATTTTAGTCCTAAAAATTGAATTGTTTACCATCTTCGTCAATTCATTTACTTTTGACTACAATACATTGTTCTGACAATATCATACAACAAAGATATGTTAACATAAACATAGTTCAACAATCAAAATATTTACATCTTTTTTAGATGAAAGATTCAAATTCTCGCCTTTCCAATTTATCGTGGTAAAACAAAGAAAATAATAGTGATTAGACCCAGCATCCCAACTATATGTTGATGTTCACATCACCCTCATCGATATATTATGCTTTAGCTAAATTAATCTCTCTCAACTTGAAACGAACCACATCAACAAATTAGAAACTATGTATATTTAAAACAACTACTATTAGTTTTATAATCATTGCTCTAGAGAGAGAGATTAAAAATAATAATAAGAAATGTGCGTTGGTGAGTGAAGAAATGAAAGAACAAAACAGAGGGCAAAACAATGGGATCCCATATTGTTTGGTCGTACTAAAGTTGAGAACAAAACGTGGGATTATATAGTTTTAAATGAAACCTCGAGACAGAAAAACTACTGTATCTCTGTCTCTGCTCTGCACCCACTTTTATTTATTCAATTCTGAAATCATCATCATCATCAACCCACAATTTCACTCCTCTCTTTTTTTCTCACAATTTTCAGATCATATCCTCAATTGGCTGTTGGGGAATCAAACTACCTTGCACATATATTTTTTTACTCTAATTTTCCATATATATTTTTCTATAAATAAATTGGTTAAATTTTAAATTTTGTTTTAAAACTTCCAAAATTTCAAGTTTACTTTCAAAAGGTCCATGAAACAAGTTTGTTTCTTATCTTGGAAGAGAGTTTGATAGGCCTCTCTAATACCTCTTTAAATTTTAAATTACAATCTATCTAATAAATCTTTGATTTATATAACTTATATATATATATATATTAACTTACTTTATACAAAACTAAAAGCTTTCAACTAATAACTATTTGATTTTTTTTTAAAAAAAAAAATTAAATCTACATTTATTAGCTTCTATGTTGTGTTGTCTACGTATTAAGTGTGCTTTCAAAATTAAAACCAAATTTTGTAAACACTAAAAACAAAAAATACGTTTCAAAAACTTGTTTTGTTTTTAAAAATTAGTTAAGAACTGAAATGTTTACATATAAAATTTGAAAGACAGTGTGTAAGAAATGGTGAGAAACGAATATAATTTTAAGCAAAAATCAAATTGTTATCACACGGAACCTTAATACAAAATTTAATATATTATCTTTAATAGATATTTTTTAAAATGTTATATATGTGAGTGATCTTTCTTTTTGTGTTTTTCTTCTTCTTCTTATTTTTTTTAGCCTAATATGTGAATCATCTATTTCACATAATATTACATAAAAGTAAGAGAATAAAGACTTATTTACTTTAAACACAAAATTAAAAGTTTAGGTTTGTTTAATAATCTTTAATTTGGTTTTTTATTTCTTGTTTTATGGGAATTATACTTGTTTTTCATATATATATATATATATATATATATATATATATATATATATATATATATATATTAATCATGGATTTCATCTTTTCTCGATAAAAAAAAATTGTATTCTGGGTTTTTTTTTTTAAAAAAAAAACATTTTTTTAATCAAAATTTAGTTTGATTTCAGAAAATACTCTTAAAAGATAAATAATAAAAAAAAATCAATGGATGCAAATGATGTTTATGCGTTTAATTTAAAAAAACTAAAATACTATTGGGTAATCATTTTGTTTTTTTGTTTTTAGTTTTTGAAAATTAAATCTGATTTTTTTTTCTTTTAATTTTCATGTAATGGCTTGTATCTTCCTTAAGCACAATAATAGAATTTTTAACCAAATTCTAACAAAATTATTAATTTTTAAAAAACTACTTTTTTTTTTTTTTTTTAATTTTCAAATTTTTGCTTGACTTTTAAAAACACGGGTATGATAACAAAGCAAGAAATCTAGGAGTGGAGGAAATATTTGTAGGCTTAATTTTCAAAAACTAAAAACTAAAAATCAAATGCTTCTTTCCTATCCTTTTTTAATTTTTTTTCCTTTTTTTCTCCGATTTTTGTTTTTTTTTTTTAATTTTTTTTCCTTTCTCTGATTTTTGCTTCTTTTTTTTTTTTTAATTTTCTTTCATTTCTTTAGTTTTTGCTTCTTCTTTTTATTTTTCTTTTTTATTTTTCTTTCCTTTATCCGTTTTTTTGCTTCTTCCCTCTTTTCATAAGAATTATGGGGTTGAGTTTCATACCCAAAACTTGAAAGTACCAAATTCATAAGTGACTTAACACCAACAAGTCAATCATCAAATTTGATTATTATAACCAAATATTAAATATAAATAGCAAATGAAAGTCTATCAATGATAACCACTAATATTTTCTACCATTGATAACTTAATTTTTTATGATTTTTTTTCACAATTAATAGTTAAGTCTATCATTGATAGCCAACTTAGTGAATTTAATTAATAAAGTTGAATCTCGAATTAATTTGTAAGTGAAATACCTAGAAGTTATCACTAATAACGTGTTTATCAGTGATAGAAACTATCAACGATGACATGTTATTTGATGGTAAAAAAAAAATGATAGAAGTTATTTTTAATAGCATGTTATCGATAATATAATTTATTACTGACAACTACGATATAAGTGATATCAGTGATAGAACTTAGGTGATATCCATATATCGATGATATCAATTCTATAAGAGTCAATTTCATTTGATGAAAGTCTATCATTGGTAGCCACTACTAAAAGCTATTGTTGATAATCACTGATTGAAGCTATCAATGATAGTCATAGCTATTAATGATATGACTTAGATCAAATGAATTATATTAACGATATTGGTGACATGATTTAAGTAAATATTAGAGATAGTCGCTTATATACCTCTTATTGATAAACTTCTATTACTTGTAATTTTAAATGTTAATCTTAGAAAGATTATAGTTTCTTTTTAAAAGTTGATAGCTACTTATAAAAGTTTATAATTGATATCAACTGATAGCTTTATGTGTTAATATTTCAAGTTTGATTCAAATTTGATAAAATGTATCAATGATACCCATTAAAAACTGATAACAGATTAAAAGATAATATTTAAAGTGTTACTATTTTAAGGTTATATTAATATTTCTCAAATTGAAAACTATCTCCGATAGCAGCTAGCAATGATAGCAATTGATAGCCTATCAATTGCTATTATTGATCAGTGATAGTTTTCAATTTGAGAAAACCGGAAGAAGAAGTGTGAAATGATGGGCGCTTTTTGGTCATTTATTTAATAGTTGCTATCAGTAATATCTGATGCTAATTTTATATAATAACTCTGATATGTTTATCTTTATTGTACATCTTTTATTAATTTGGATCTAATTGTTATCTGTACAAACTAGTCGTTTGGAAACTTGTTAGAAGAGTTTATTCAACTAAATCTGTGCTTTAATAAACAGGGAAAACAAATACATTTATTGTAGAAGTATTTTCTACAGAGTAGTAGTGTTGACTTAAAACTACTCGATTCTCTTCGCATTTTAGATATTGGGAATCAAAAGTAATGCACGCCAATACAAAAGACTCCAACTCAACTTAAATTATCGATAAAATAAGAAAAATGCATTCCAGTTTACCTCACAGTTTTACTTTTTATTTTTTTTTTAAAGAAAATGAAAAGATTAATACAATCATATTTAAATAAAATTTTAAAAAATTCTTACCAAAGAAGCTCCTAAGAAAATACACACAAAAAAAATAAGAGGAAGACATTCAGTTATTTCTCATATTATATTAATTCATGCGTTTAAAGAAATTACAATTATACATTCACTGATTTAAAATGAAATTCTAAGAAATAATCGAAATAAAATCAGTTAGTTCAAAAGTTTAGTTGTTGTGATATGTAAAATTTAATTGATTTTTGGCTCAAAAAGGTATAAGAATGAAATAATTGGTAGTGTAGCAGGTACCAAATTTGAATAGATACCCACAGAAGATTGAGAAGAAATGATTGGATATATAAGGTGTGTATTTTCATATTTGCAATTATTTGGAATTGGATGTGAATGGTGAGTTATGACATCTCTTACAAACTTTATGTAAAATCAAATCAGCCTTTTTTTTTTTCCTTTTCTGTTCTTATTATTTAATGGTGACAGTGTGACTGTGTAAGGGCTACATTTATTTTTATGTCACTTCATTTACACCTTTATTATTATTGTTATTCTGATCAACCACTTTTAAAACCTGTTTGTAAAGTGTACCTCAAAATTGGCAGCTCCTTCCTATGGAATTGCATTTTTGAAAGAACATGAAGATGGGTCACTCGTCACCCTTAACCACACATGCCAACTCTAAACTCAATTACTTTATTAACTTGATTTATGTTGAAAATTTTGTATAATTATGAGCAAATTCGATAATATTGTTGTTTTAAGAATTTACACTGTTTGGACCACAAAATTATAAAACAATTTTCAAAAACATAATTCATATTCCTTACCAGGAAAATACGTTGAATTCAATAAATCTGAAAACATAAAACAATATTTGAATAGTCTATCAAATAAGTATTTAGATTCATTTGTTAAGGACATTGACTTTTTACTTTTTTATATATCTATATCACTCTTTTTTATTTACAATTTATAATCAAATTAAATAAGGTTAACCATATATGGCTTTTTTCTTGTTATGTTGCAGTTATTTTTCTCATAAATATATTTAAAATTAAATTCAAATTCAAATTAATATTTATTTATAAAAAATCTTAAATTATTATAGATTTTTTTTGTGGGAAATAAAATATAAAAATAACGTAAACTATATTAATTTTTTTAGAAAAATAAAATAGTATTAAAAAAATGTTATCAAATTATATTAAATTAATTATAAATTATTGAATAATATGCATATTCAATACATTATGTGAGTTTAAAATATTTTCGAAAAACAATCTTACAAAACAAATACAGTTATCCACGTATTTTCAATTATTTGAACAAATATTCTTAAAAAACAAACACTTAGATATGTGATTTTGGACCATCAAAGATCTTTGTTATCTACATTTTCAAACAAATAAGGGATAACAATACACAACGCCCTAATAAAGGCTCTATATTTCACTTTTATAAAGCTTTCCTATTTTTTTTAAAAAATGTCCCAATATCTTCTTAGTTACACAAAAATAAGGATTCAAATTTTTTTTTTCCTTGACCTATAATGAATGGTACATTTTTCCAAAAAGGAAACTTAAGTTTCCTAGATTTACGTTTATTTTTATTTTCCAAAACCCTCATTATCTCCCCCTCCATCGTTTTCTCTATCCCTCCCTCGTTCTCTCCACCTTCGCAGCAACACACAACAACCAAACCAGCAACCGAGCACACACCGTAAACTCGACTCGACAACCTCGAATAGTGCACAATTCAAGATCGGACAATTAGAAGAAGACCTTGAAATCGGATGGATGACTAATTCATGATGAACAGGAAGAAGAAGAAATTTGGTACATGCAAATCAAGGCTAATTAATACAATTTTCTTTTCCTTCTAAATGTATATATATGTATGTATGTATCCCTAAGTATAATATATATTGTGATATATGATATATATACTATCATTTATGTTCAAAATTTTATGATATATACTATAAATTATATTGATAACCGAGTCAATCTAGAATTTGTATACTGTAGCATATATATATATATATATATATTATATTTTTATATCCAACTACTTTGAATTAATGATATATTCTCTGATATAGATGAAATTTATGATATATACCAAGATTTATATTGCAAATCGAGTATCGAAATCGTGATATAAGTGAAATTATGATTTAGGTCGAACATTAAGCCAATATGAGATTTATATACTATGACATATTTCATATATTGTATTGGTTTATACTATGATTTGTCAAACATTGAGTCAATCTCTAATTTATATACTGAGGTATATTTCATATTTTGGTTAGAAAATTTCCAAATACCTAACAAAATATTCTAAGATATATTTAAAATAACCATGATAAATCAATAATTGCATTTTCTCTCTCTAAATAAGCAAATAACATTTAATTAAATGCATTTTCTCTCTCTAAATAAGTAAATGAATAAAATCTCAACAAAAAAAAAATACATTTTATCTTCCCAATTAAACAAAAAAAATAAAATCTCAACAAACTAATGAATTTTCTCTCTCAAACCAATAGTAGCTTTTTTAGCAATGTCGCATTCTCTTTCCGGCCGTTTCACTATACTCAAGGATACTTTAACTTGAAAAATCCATTAAACCATATATAAAAAAAAAAAAAAAAAAAAAAAAAAAAAAAAAAAATTATAAACAAAAAATTTAAAAAGGGAGTGAATCTATAATAATTCCAACAAATAAATGGCCCTTACGGATATTATACAAAGCACAATCCGGAGTAAATGAAAAGGATATGTAATTATTTTTGAATTATTAATGTGTTAAAATGGGCAGGATTATTCTAAAATGATAAAAAGTGGGGTTGGCAAAATAGATTTAAATTTGATTTGTCTAAAGATTCCAGTGGCTTGTGGAAGCACAAAAAATTGATGGGTTTTGGTTATTACGAATAATAATTGACATTGTCTCTTAACAAATTTTTGATTGAGTTATAATGGAAAAGGAAAAAAGATGGCAAATCCATGTCATCGGGTCCCTACTAATGAAAAATTATTTGCTCTTCTCAAATTTCCACGTGATTTTGTCTTAAAAAAATAAAAAGAAAGAAATACGTGTTATAAGTAAATTTAATGATCCTTAATTCGGTACCACAGTTTTGTTATATTTGGAGCCCACGTGGCAACGAATGTCTTGGTTTTTTTTTGTTTGTAAAGGAAAAGTGGAAAGAGGATATGCCATGTGGTCGTCAAAGGTACACGTCATCTCCATTGAGTTTGTACACGTAAAGCCAACATGATACAAGGTGTGTCAACTCGGTAACACGGCAATGCTTGCAAATGGGGGGGACTGTTTTGTTTCTTATTTTTATTTTTTTTTATATATAACAATTCGATCAAAAGAGAAAAAAGAAAAAAAAAGCAAAATGGGTGAGCTAAAATATGCCAAACAAACCAAGAGTTTTGATTTTAGATAGCCAACAAATCAAAGTTTATGACCCATCAAAAAGAGAAAAAAGAAGAAGAAATAATAATAATAGGAAGAAGGTTTTATTATTTGTGGATGAATATTGGGCCATATGGTTCTAGCAAGTCCACTGATGAGTCAAATCTAGCTTTTGATTTATAATTAAGAAGAGCCATTTGGATTAAATGGACTTGATATGTATCAATAATAATTATAGCAATTTTAATTAGATAACTTGTAGGTTATATGAAGATAATTTCAACACCTAAGTATTTGTCTAGGAGACAAAAAAAAAAAAAAAAAAAAGAAAAGAAAAGAAAAAAGGAGTGGTCAAATAATAAGAAAGGGAGAAGGCAATAATAATGGAGGGCTAAAATGTGGTAGATGTCTAAAAAAAGTAAAACATATCATGGGGGAATGAGAGTGGTAAACTGGGGCATGCATGTGATTTGTGATTATGGTCTAAATTTGGAGTGGACCCTTTTTTTATATATATAATTTTTATTTTTAAAAAATCCCTTTATGAAATTTTCCTTTATTTCAAATTTGTTTCTGTATGATCTAGAATATATTTTTATTTCATATATTGCATCAATTTCCATTTCCAGAAATAAAACTTTAGTAACAAGATCTTTGATCAACATTATTCAAAAACTATACAAAAACAAAATCAAAGATCTGTGACCAATCTTATCAAAATACATTGCTTCTCCAGAATATATATATATATATATATATATTATCAAAATAAATAAATAAAAAAGATGTTTGAGAAACAAGCTGTTCTGGAATCAAATACATAAATGGGCCCAGTGTTGGTTGTGATTGTTTCGGCCCATGGTTGTTCGATGTGTGCTTTTGAGTTGTGGGCAACTAGGTAAATGACTAAATATTAATAGCCTGAACTAAAAAACAATTTTTTTTTTTTTTAAAATAGTTTAAACTATTTTTTTTTTTCATAATATGATTTTTGTTGTGAATTTGAGAAGCACAACGGTGCACAATAAGAACACGGATATGGAGAAAATAAAATATAATAATAATATATAATAAAATAAATATAATATAATATAATATATAAATATATAAACTAAATAAATAATAAAAAGTAAATAAAATAACAAATAATGAATTTCTCCACTTTCTCCAATATTTTTGGATTGATGACCAATATGTGTGTCTTCTAAAACTCACAGAATGCCACTATTTATAGCCAGATGGATTACATGGATACTAATAATGAGCATATATATTACACCTAATTTAACATATTTATAATACTCCTCCTTAAAAGCCTATTATATATGAAATATGTTTCATTAAAACTTTACTAGGAAAAAAAACTCATTGGGAAAAAATTCTAGTGAAGGAAAAAGAATACATATTTCATATAATCCGATACTCTTAAAGAATATATTTACTCCCTCTCATAGAAACATCACTTGATATCTCTGAGTCGTCATATTCCAATGTTGTGCACCAGTTTTTTAAAGATTGCAGTAAGTAATACCTTTGTAAATAAGTCTGTCAGATTATCTTTCGAATAGATTTGTTGTATAAAAATGTTGTCATTTTCTTCAATATTATGGGTGTAAAAAAGTTTTGGTGAAGTATATTTTGTTCTATCTCTTTTAATATATCCTCCTTTGATTTGAGATATGCATGTTGTGTCGTCTTCGTATAATATCACTGGAAGTTTTTTTACTAGAAGACAAACCACATGTTCCATAAAGGTACTGAGTCATTGATTTTAGTGATACACATTCTCAACTAGCCTCGTGAATTGCAAGAATTTCAGCATGATTTGAGGAAGTGACTGTTTCACCACTAGAAGAATTTCGGCCTTTATGTTGGTTGAAAACCAACATTAAAGATAGTGTTATTAAAGCCCTTTAATGTTGGTTGTCTTTAATGTCGGTTTTAAACTGACATTAAAGGGCTTTAATAACATTGTCTTTAATGTCGGTTGCAACCGACATTAAAGCCGTTTAATAAAATTTGCAACCGACATTAAAACCCATAATTTGTCCGTTTTATCAATTATTGTCTGTTTTTTTAAATTCCATTGCCGAATCCATTTTTTTGGTCAAAAAGTATTACATGACACATCATCATCGAACACTGTGGCTATGACATATTATTTATGCATGGATTGCAAATTTATTACATTTAATCTATAAATTCTGCTATAAAATTATAATTTAAAAGGCCGTACAATAATTCAGCCCTTGAAACCACAAATTACAAGTAATACAAGCATTATGATTTTACAAACATTATGAGTTTACTGTCCCTCTCCAATTGGTAAGTATGGATCCCTTCATAATTCTTCTTGAAAAGGCCCCCCCAACTTCAGCAGTGTTTGGTTACAGGCATCTTTGTCTGACCACTGTTGTTCAAAGGATTACAAACAAAAAAGGTTTAAAATAAAGGATTGAAAGTGAAAATGTGATCAGAATTTATATCCAACTAACCGTGTTTATTGGGAATGTGTATAAATGGTACATTCAAGGTAAAATTCTTTACTAGAGTTCCCCAAGAAAAATCATAAAGAGGTTGCGATACCAAATCTTTACTCCATTGTTGCACTTGCAAAACAAGAAAACTCAATAGTTGAATAAATGAGATAATCTTCTTTTTAAAACTATGAGTCATCAACTAAAACTTATTAAAACTGTGAGTCAAACATTCTTTTAGTGTATTTAATTAGTATAATGCACATGTTCTCAAGCCAATCAATCGTTTAGTTCCTGCATCTATCGCTTAGCTCCATAGCTCAATTGTCCAGTGCCCGCCTACACGATCGTCCAGCGCCCACGCATCTGTTATACAATCGTCCAACGCCTGTCTACACGATCAACAATCGTCCAATGCTCGCCTACACGATCGTCTAATGCTCACCTACACGATCGTCCAACGCCCGCCTACACGATCGTCCAACGCCCGCGCATTTGCTATACGATCGTCTAGCGCCCGCCTACACGATTGACGATCGTCCAGCGCCCTCCTACACGATCGACGATCGTCTAGCACCCGCCTACATGGTCGTTCAGCGCCCGCGCATCTGTTATACGATCATCCAGCACCCGCCTACACAATCGTCCAGCACTCGTGCATATCTACACGACCGTCTAGCGCATCGTTTAGCTTTGTGCATTTGCTATACAATCGTCTACCTCATCGTTTAGCTCCCTGCATTGCTACACGATCGTCTACCCAGCGCCTTGCGCTCAACATTTCACTTTCACTGCTCTTGCTCACGCATACTCAACGCAAGAGCAACTCTTGGTAATGCCTCTTGCCAATACTTCAACAAATGTATCATATACAACAAAACCATTAATCAAATCGAATTTCAAAGGCCATAGACACATAAAAAGGTCCAAATCTAGGAGCAGAGAGACATATTGAAGTGAAACTGCAACTGGCTTTCATTGAGACATTTACACAAATAGTTGAGAGGCATCATAAGAACAAAAATTGTTGTGAGTTTAAGAGAGGAAAGAGAATAAGAATAAGAGCATATTGATCTGGACGAACGACGAATGATGAACTTCAGATCTGGACTTCAGATCGAACGATGAACGGCGTCACAAGGATCCGGGCGACTTCAGTCTGGACTTCAAATCCGGGCGACTGGGTGCGGCCGACAACTGGTGAATGAGAAGATCTACACCACGAACGACTAAGTGCGACTTCAGATCTACACCACGACAGACTCTTCACGCACGATCGACAGACGAATGGCAAGGGTTTGGAAGAGAGAAGTGAGAAAGAAGAGGGTCTGAAGAGGGAAGTGTGAGAATGAGAGGAAAAAGAAAATAGGGGGAGAGTGAAGAGGGAAAAATGAAAATAATGGGGGGGAAATAGAAATTAGGGGGAGAATGAAGAGGGAAAAATGAAAAGAGTGGAGGAAAAATAGAAAATAGGGGGAGAGTAAAGAGGGAAAAATTAAGCGGTTCTTTAATGTCGGTTTAAAACCGACATTAAAGGTCTGCTTTTTTTTTTTTTTTTTAAAAAAAAAAACCAACATTATACATCCGATTTCACTTTTTTCAACTGACATTAAAGCCCAAAATTCTTGTAATGCACCGATCGTCATGATATACCAGTTCCTCCACATGTAAATAGATAACATGTTTGAGACCTAGTTTTGAGTGGATTAAATAAATATCCTAAATCTGCATAACCAACAAGATCAAAATTTGATTTATTTGAATAAAACAAACCTATGTCGATCGTTCCTCGAAGATAACGGAGTATAAGCTTAATTCTGATCCAATGTCTTTTTGTTGGAGAAGAGCTATATCTTGCTAATAAATTTACTGAAAATGCAACATTGTTAGTTTAAAAAAAATACACAGCAGAAGAAAATAGGATCATTAAGCATTCTAATTCTTTAATTTTGGCTACAAACTAAACATGTTCATCAACTATGAAGAGGGTTTCATTACATACCTTTGAAGATCTTTTTCAAACTCGAAATTTAACTGCAATCTTCTCCAATTCTTGTTGTGGACCACCACTAAAGCTTCTTAACTATCCTCTAGGAGCTTTAGATTAAGTTGTGAGACTCAAAACAAGCATGAATTTGGAAATTGAGAGGAGAAGAGGCACTGGTTCATCACACAAGAAGAACCTCACTGGTTTATCACACAAGAAGAACCCTTCTTCCACCTTGAATCTTCAACAAAATTCAGAGTTTTACATGGGATTTTCCACTAAAAAACTGGATGATTTATTGCATGACTTTCATGCAAGCTGATTACATGAAGTTATTGCAGCTCCTCCTTGAATTTGGTGGTGGAATTATGTGTAAGAAGATGACCGACCTTCTTGCTTGAAAGTGGGAAAATCCCACATTGGCATTTTCTCAATTTTCAATTTTTGTTTTGATTTTGAAATTTATTTTCAAAATAATTTTTTTTTCAATTTTAATTCTTTAATTAAAATTAAAATTTTATTAATTTTACAAAAATTAACTCAATAATAAATTTTTCTAATAAAATTAGTAATTAATAATTAACTAAATAATTTAATTAATTCTATTAATTTAATATCAAACATTAAATTAATTCCATTACCATGAATTCCTATTTATGAAATTAAAATTTAAATCATATTTATATATTAATCGATTCTCCAATTTCCGTTTAGTTCTAAAATTAAACATGTAATTATATCATATATAATTACTAATTCCCTTAATTCAAATTTAAACGTTTCAAATCAAGTTATCACTCTATTCTAAGGCTTATTTCGTTTGTGGTCTAGTAGGGGATCTAATGAACCTACAGATCATAGGCTCCAACGATCTGAGATTAATTGGCTAAACTCTTTACACCAAATTAATGTCACTCCACTAAAGCCCAGTAGTTGTACTCCCCTCACTGTAGATATATTGTGTCCTCTTGATATAACCATAATTAGTAAGTTAATCCTTCACAGGTTGTTCGTAATAATGAATGGATCAAATTACTATTTTACCCCTACCTCTTGTTCCTTAAGTTTCACTGGTCCTCTAATGAATAATTAGATTGTGATTCGATCATCAAACCGAGTCCCTCTAGGGCCTGAGAGGGTGGGGCCCCTTGTTCAAGACCCGGAGTCAGTACTTAAGAAAACAACCTCTTTGCTATCCCTGAAAGTGGGTAGGAGGTAATTCCATCTTACACCCTATGTCCCCAACTATCTACCCGGTCTTACCCCTGAAATGAGAGACTTATTGAGCCGGTGCCGTTGAGCCAACCCTCACCTATGCAAATCTAAGGATAGTCCCAAATAAACAGGAGTTCATAGTTAGCTCAAGATTAAGGTTAAATTACCTAGACCATCATTTTGAAATAGTCAATCTTAAACAGTAAACAACGTTATAAAATAAGAGTGACTTATTTCTTAATCTGATTTTGTGCATACTCATTGCATAGGACACCCCCACTCTTCATGTATCACATGATCGAATCAGGATCACTTCGTTTGTAGCACTTTACAATTCCTTGTAACAATTACAGAGTGGGCCACATCTGATAGTGTTACCAGAATAAGGCACCCAATCTTATTTGTATACTATAGATCATTTTGACTATTTACTCGAACATGATCCACTCGTATGTCTCCACATAAAGCTCAAGTACTCATGTAATAGTCATGGATCTTTTAATTTATTGGATTTATTTCTAAAACAAAATAAGCAATTCATATATTCAATTACAATTTTATTGAATTTCATAATAAGTTTATTGTTTACAAACCACGAGTTTTTATAACATAAAACGCAATAATATATGGTCTTGTATTATTAGTAAGATCATAAGTGCACCAATTGCACTAAGATATGGTACTTCAGGACCAAGAAGTTCTTTATTATCATCTCGAGGTCGAAATATATATTTCTTCACTTCTAGTGAACAAACTTCCATTAGAATGTTTAATGGATGTGTTTTATCCATATAAAATCTCTTCAAACATTTCCTGTATAAGTTGACTGATGAACAAAAATCCCATACGCTAAATGCTTAATTTGCAAACGAAGGCAAAATTTTATTTTTTAGAGATCTTTCATCTCAAATTCTTTCTTAAGATATTCTATTGTCTTCGAAAGCTCTTCAGGAGTTCCAATTATATTTAAATAATCAACATATACAGTTATAATAGCAAATCCCGACTGTGATTTATTTATAAAAATACATGGACATATTGGATTGTTTTGATATTCTTCTTTCAACAAATATCCATTCAGATGATTGTACCACATTCATCCTAATTGTTCCAATCCATATAGTAATCTCTATAACTTTATTGAATACAATTCCCGAAAATTTGATTTATATGTTTCAGGTACCTTAAATTCTTCTGGAATTCTCATATAAATATCATTATCAAGAGATCCATATATATATGTTGAGACTACGTCCATAAGATGCACATCCAGACTTGCATACTGCTGGGTTTTATTTCCTAAAACTCGCAGTTTATAATGTTAAACATATTCTATTATCAATAAAGATGTTATTGATGTTTATTCAATAAAACTATTGTTGAATATGTGAATTGCTATTGTAAAGACTAAATCCATTAAATTAAAGACTCATGGCTATTATTTGAATGCATGAACTTTATGTGGAGACATAAGAGTGGATCAAGTTCAGTAAATAAGCCAAAATGATCTATAGAATACGAATAAGGTTAGGTACCTTATTTTGGTAACACTCTCGAATGCGGCACACTCTGTAGTTGTTACAGTTTGTTGTAAAGTGCTATAAACGAAGTGATCGTAATTCATTCGTATATTAACATGAGAAACGAGAGTGTTCTATGCAATGAGTTTACATAAGATCGAACCAAGAATTAAGTCACTCTTACTTTATAATGTCATTTGTTGTTTAAGACCGACTATTTTAAAGCGATGACCTAGGTAACTTGACCTTAATCCTGAGCTAACTATGATCTCGTCTTTATTTAGGATTATCCTTAGATTTGTATGGGTGAGGGTTGGCTCAACAACGCCTGCTCAATAAGCCTCCTATTTCAGAGGTAAGATCGGGTAGATAGCTGGCGACATAGGGTGCAAGACGAAATTCACTCCTACCCACTTTTAGGGATAGTAGAGAGGTTATTCACTTAAGTGTTGACTCCAGGTATTGAACAAGGGGTCTCACCCTCTTATTGGCCCAAGAGGGACTCGATTTAGTGATTGGATCACAAATCAATTCTTCATTAGAGAATCAATGGGGCTTAAAGAGTAAGATGTAATCTGGGGGGTAAAACAACTTTTGACTCAGCCTTTATTACGAACAACCTGTGAAGAGTTAACTAACTAATCATGGTTATATCGAGTGGACATAATATATCTACAGTGAAAGGAGTGCAATTACTGAGCTTTAGTGGAGTGATCTGGTAGTTAATGAATGGTGGTTAATTAGGTTAAAGAGTTTAGCCAATTAATCGCGGATCATTGGAACCCATGATCTATATATTCACGAGGTCCCCCTACTAGCTCATATCAAACTAAACCTTAGAACAATGAGACGCACAAATTTGAAGTGTTCAAATTTGACTTTTAGAGCAAAGCGGTAAATATATTCAATATATTTAATCTAATGTTTAATTGTGAATTAAACATAAAGAGAGAGAAAATAGAAGATATTTAAAATATCAAGATTATGAATAGGGATTCATATTCATTGGGAATATTGTTTGATTTAATATTAAATTAAATGAATTAAATTATGAAATTAATTATTTAATATTAATTTAATTTTAAAATTAATTTTAAAATTAAATGGAATTGGTCAAAATTGCTTTAAAAGTCAAATTGTTGACTAAGTAAAAAATGCAATGAAAGTAAAATTGTTGACTTTTGACTTTGAAAATAAAAAAATCAAATTTGTTGACTTTGGACTTTGATAGTCATACTTTAACCATCAACCAAGTTAGTGGAAAGATCCAATAAATTGTGAGTGAGAAATGTCAACTTTTACATTGGTAAGTGTTGTCTTCATTTGAAGACACTTGCCTCACTAAATCCCACTTTGAGTTAATGGATTTTTTAATGTGAAATTCTCATCAAACTCAAAGTTGCATGTTTTGCATGTAATGGTCTTTAAAAGGAAGAGTTTATGATTGTTTAGAACTCTTGGCCAAAGTGGAAATTTATGAGAATTATGTGATAATCTCATAAATGTTTCCTCTCAAATACTTAGCTTTTCTCTCTCCAAATTAGTCACTCACCGGATCCCACCATCCCGTTCTAAGGCTGGAGAATAGTCGAAAAGTCTCTCGTGGTGGTCTACGAACCGTTCGTGAGGAGATTAGAGCTGATTTGGAGAAGACTAAAGACTACAAAGGTTGCATTTCTACTTTGTCTTTATTCTTCTTTTAATTGCATGCTTATTTTTTAAATTAACCTAATTAGAGTACTTTAGATCCGTTTTTCTCCTGTTGCGCATGTGTTTGTTCCATCACATACACAGTTAGATCAATTAAATATCTTAGTGTAATTGCATCCACCCTTGGAGAGTATGTCTCCTCATAATCAATACTAGGTTTTTGTGAAAAACCTTGTGCAACTAGTCTTGTTTTAAATCTTGTGACCTCATTATCTTCATTTCTTTTCCTCACAAATACCCATTTGTATCCCATAGTTTTGACACCTTCTGGTGTTCGGACAACTAGTCCAAAATCCTGACTTTTTGAAGGTGAGTTTAATTCTGCCACAATTGTTTCTTTCCATTGAAGCCAATTTTTTCTATGTCAACATTCTTCAACAGATTTTGATTTAGAATCCTCATTTTCAGATATAATATCAAGAGCAACACTATACACAAAAATATTGGCAATAACTACATGAGTTTGGTTCCATCTATTTCCTGTCATGACATAATTTATTGAAATCTCATTATTATCTTCACGTATTCCACCTTCCTCATTAGTCATGTCATGAATTTCTTCATGGGTATTTACATCCTCAACCAAATCTTTTCGATTATTAGTTTTTTCAAGGATTTTTATTTTTGGAACCCACTGGTCTACCACGCTTCTGGCATGTTCTAGACTCATTAGTGACAATTTGTTGTATTGGGATATCAATTTTCGATGGAACATGCTGGTATATGTGATTTAATTATTTTCTTTGCATCTATAAATGCATCTGGTAACTGATTTTCTATATTTTGCAATTGAATAATCTTTTAAACTTCATGTTCACATTGATCTGTACAGGGATCTAAATGAGACAATAACGATGCATTCCATGTAATTTCTTTTTCCAACTTCTTAATTCCTCCCCCTAATGTTGAAAATTTTGTCTTCTTAAAATGACGATTAACAAATCTTGCAGTAAATACATCACCCGTCAGGGGTTCAAGATATTTAATAATTGATGGGGAATCATATCCAACATATATTCTTAACATTCTTTGAGGACCCATCTTAGTACGTTGTGGTGGAGCAATTGGAACATATATTGCATATCAAAAAATTCTCAGATGGGAAATATTTGACTTATGGCCATAAGCTAATTGTAATGACGAGTACTTATGATAAGTTACTAGCCTAATGCGTACAAGTGACGCTGCATGCAAAATACCATGTCCTCATACAGATGTAGGAAGCTTAGTCTCATAAGCAATGATGTAGCAATTAACTGCGAATGCTTTATGAATGATTCTACTAAACCACTGTGTGTATGAATATAAGCTACAAGATATTCAATACTTATCCCAATTGACATATGATAATCATCAAAAGCTTGGGATGTAAATTCACCAGTGTTATCAAGACGAATAGTCTTAATTGTATAATCAGGAAATTGTGCTCTTAGCTTAATGTTTTGAGCAAATAATCTTGCAAATGCAAGATTTTGACTTGATAATAAGCACACGTATGACCATCTATTGGATGAGTCTATTAATACCATAAAATATTTAAATGGTCCACTTAATGGGTTAATATGTTCACATATTCACCATGATTTTGTTTTGAAAATGCAGGGGATTGGATTAATTCCAATTTGGCTGGTGATGGTTTAGTTATTAATTTTCCATAAGAGCGAACGCCACATGATAATTCATTAGATATTGAAGAATCTTATGGCTCTTCAATGGATGTCTATTTGAATTCTCAATAATTCTTCTCATCATTATAGACCCTGGATTGCCTAATATATCATGTCAAATTGTAAATATGTCTGGATTTATGAATTTCAGGTCTATTGTTGCATATGTTTCAATTACTCGTATATGAGTATAATATAATCAAGAAAATAAAGCAGGCAACTCTTTCAGTATATGTTTTTCTTATGAGACGGTAGATATGATATAAAGATACTTCATATTATTCTTTCTATCAATCTCAATATGATAACCTTTGCAACATATACTTTAAAACTAAGTAGATTTCTCTTTGATTGACTAGAGAACAATACATTGTCAATTGTAAATTTTGTTCCTGTAGGCAAAATAATATTTTCTTTTACGAACCCTTCAATTTGGTTTGCAGAATTGGATATTGTATTGACTTTTGCTTCCAGTATTGTCAGTTTGAAAAAATATTTTCACTTGTTAGTATTGTATGTGTAGTTGTACTGTCTGCCAGACAAAGATATTCTTCACTCATTTTTTTAGTCTCCCAACATATAAAAATGATCCAAGTTTCTTCATTAAAAGAAAATAATTACAATACGAAAAACAACATTTGGAATACACAAAGGTAACATCTACTAAGAGGAGAAAAACATGGAGATGAATAAAAAAAAAAAAACAACATTAAGTCTAGATATTTTCAAATTCAAAGAAAACACTTGATGTTGCATCATTCTGCCGATTTTCTCTTCAGAAGATTCAAAGAAATCCACCACATCCAAACTTGTCATATAGGATGGGTCAAATATATCGTTATCTTGGTATGCAAAATTTGCTTCCACATTTTTCTCCTTTTCCTTCAAGGATGTTTGATAAAGATCAACTGAGTGTTTTGATGTATGACAGATACATGACCAATGTCCAGTCCTTCCACATCGAAAGCATTTATTTTTAACACTTTCTGAACTCTTATCTTGTAGAGCTTTTCCTTTGTGATTATCATTTGTGTGTGGTTCTTTTGAAATTTGAATGATTAGAATGACCACCAAGAAAATAATTATTATTTTTTCCTCTACCACGGTTATGACCTCAACCACGATTATTATTAAAAATTCACAACATTTACTTCAGGGAATGATGTTGTCTCGGTTGATCAAGATTCATGATTATTCATTAATAACTCGTTATTTTGTTCATCCACGAGAAGACATGAAATTAGTTCAGAATATTGTTGAAAACCTTTCTTTCGATATTGTTGCTGCATAAACATATTCAAAACATGAAATGCAGAAAATGTTTTCTCTAACATATTAACATTAGTAATTTTCTCTCCACATAACAATAGTTTCAAACTGATTTTAAATAAAGCGAAGTTGTAACCACTTACTGATTTGAAATCTTGTAACCTTAAGTGCATCTACTCATAATTAGCTTTAGGAAGAATAACTGTTTTTTTATGATCATACATCTCTTTCAAAATATTCCACAAGATACGGGAATCATTTATTGTAAAATACTCCATTTTCAATCCCTCGTGGAGATGATGACAAAGGAAAAACATAGCTTTTCCTTTGTCCTGATTGGATGTCGTATTTCCTTCTTTAATAGTCTCTCCAACATTCATAGATCTGGGTGGATTTCGGCATCAAGTACCCATGAAAAAATAATTACTGTCGTTAATAACAAGGGTGAAAAATTCTAATTTGTGAGATTTGTCATGACAACCCTATCATAAAATATTGTATTTATATTATAAATTTAATAGATATTAAATATGCAATATAACGTAAATTTATTAATTATAATGAAGAGGAAAAAACTGACATACCCTTAGAACCTACCTTTAGTGAGGAAAATGATAGGAGCTTGTATTGATAACATGTTATGAATTTGAGGAGCACAATGACGCATAATGAGAACACAGATATGGGTAAAATATAATATAATAAAATAAATATAATATAATATATAAATATATAAAATAAATAAATAACAAAAAGTAAATAAAATAACAAAGAATGGATTTCACCATTTTCTCCCATCTTTTGGATTAATCACCAATATGTGTCTCTTAAAATCCATCAAATACCACTATTTATAAGCAATTTGACAAGTAGGAGATGGACTACATGGACACTAACAGTGTGTAATCTTGAGACACATGGACAATACATGAGGTAATGGATAAGTAAAATATGGCCAATTTTTTTTTTTAATATCTAACCAACTAAATCAATATATATATATATATATAATCTTAAAGAGAGAACTATTAAATATAAACATTTCATTTAACACCATCTAAACAGAAACTCTAAATTCTTAATGTGGACCAAATTGAATATAGTTCAATTAGCATCCGAATATCTTAAAAATTACGAGGTCCATGGTTGGAATCCTTCTACCCCAATTGTTCTAAAAGAATTCTTAATATTGCATAACAAAGGATTGTAAAAAATAAAAATAAAAATAAAAATAAAATAACAATTACACTAACCACAGTAATCAAAGTGATAAACTACATAAGAATTGACATATCATTTTTCCAACTCAAAAAATGTAAATATATTTAATTAAGGACCCGTTATGCATACCATTTACATGCGTTACTAATCTATACATCCAAATGTGAGCTATTTCTTAGAGTTGAGTATTATTATTTAAGCAATTTTCATTAAAAAAAATACCTTGATGGACAAAATTTAAAATTTATTAAAAGGGCAGAGAATAATTTTAACATCGATATGTAGAAAACATCAAATAAGTAGTGACAAATATAATAATCAAACATAAAGTATTAACGAATATAGCACTATACAAATTGCAAATATAACAAAATTTAGATTCAACTCTCATATTCTATCAGTGATTAACATAGAGAATCACTAATAGAAGTTTATCAACAATATAATCTATCACGGATAGATTTTGTATTTAAATTTTTTAAAAAATATTATTATATACTTGATTATTAAAAAAAAAATTACCCAAAAATGGTGCGCGTGAAGTTGTCGTAGAAGTCCAAAACAGATAGGTTAAACACAAGCTACGCTGGGCTTCCATTTTGGGCCTGAGTATTTAAGTCCATTGCGAATAGAATTTCGTTTCAGAGATGCAAATTAACGAAGCACCATCATTATGAGCAAATCCCTTATAATTTATAGTATAATTCAAATAATCAGAGCAAGTAAAGGCTAATGCAACGCAGTCCTTAAATGCATAACTTCGATTTTACAAAAAGGCTGTTAAAGTTAAAAAGAAGTACAATAACTAAAAATCCACAAATATTACAATTCCATCCAATTCAAAATCTATAGAAGTTAGTTCGAAAGGTTAAAAATTTTCACCAACCGCGACCAGAATCTCCTATGAAGTGCTTTAAAACGAGATCGATAAGCATCCCTTGTTAGGGCTGGCTAGATATGTCCTCTATGATACCCTTTCCATCAACAGCGTCGAAGTAGAAGAAATTCTTAAGGGGATCCCCCTTCCCAGAAATAGCTTTAATTACTTCCTAAAGACGGAACAGCTGATATAAGTAACTAGTATGATTAAACGTTTAAAGTCATTTCAAACAGTTCCTTAGATACACACCTGCCCTAGAATTCCTCCAATAATAGCACAAACAGGAGGGAATTCCGTTGGATTAGTCACCAATCTCTCTAGGAGGACATTGGGAATGTGAGCTTCATTCAGCGACTGTAATGATTGTTACTGATAAAGTAAGAACGAATGCTACTTGAAATAACAAGACACAGAAAAAAAGCATATTCCTATTACTCACAACCTGTGACTCACAGAGATCCTTTTTCAACTTCAAGACCCCAGGAAGATCGGATATTGAAGTCTCTCCTGGATTTCTTCCCTCAGCCTCTTCAAACCGTTCTATCACTGCACCCATGAGAAAACCGCTGTTGCTATAGTCGGGGCATAATACATGAGGAAAAAACAGTTCGACAGGATAAAGATGATTGGAATTCAACGCCGGTATAGAGACGAAGATCACTGTCCTTGATTCTAAACCAGAATGACAAAGGATCTTAGCAGACTTGATAGAACATATGCAAGTTCTACATACTCTAAAGAACCATAACATTCTTTGAATTCCCAAGTCCATTCCCCGATCTAGGTCTATGAAAAAAAAAAAAATTAATTCACTGTCTATTTGTTCACAAAAGTATGGCACCTCTTAATGCATAAAATAGCTTTGAAACTTTTCTGGGATGTGCTTTCCAGCGTACTGAAATTGCTTCCTGCAATAAATAGATTACAAATGCATGTCATGAAGAAAATGAGTACAATGTATCTTTTATACACACAATAATAATAATTAAAAAAATAAACAGCTCATCAAGACAAACGAAAGAGTAATCAAACAATACCAAGAAGAAAAAGCCCACCACAAAAAGAACTTAAACAAAGAGTACAAATGAGTAACATGTATATGAACATCATCAGTCATTTAAATACCCCCTCTCCTCTCTTAAATAATATATATCGGAATGAGCTCCCTCCAACTTCATGTTTGCCTCCACCTCCACAAATCTTGACATTCAAAACACCAAATGATCAAATGAAGACTGCATTTCAGAAATGCCTAAAGAGATTTCTTGCCACAGACTGCAAGCGTGAGCACACAAATGGACTCAAGAACTCAAATGGAAGAGGCTAAGAATACTTGCATCAGTTTCTTCGTCCTTTTTGGCAGATGAATATGAAGGATAGCAAGTTAAAGGGTAGAAAACAATGAAAGAGTGAAAGAAAAAACCAATTCCACTTATGTAAGATTGCGTGTCAGTGCATCATAGGAAAATCAGGATTCAGAAGACTATATATTCTGAAGCTTTTTTTTCTATAAAAAAAAGGAAAAGGAAAAGGAAAAAAAAAACTCGGTGTTTAATATTTAACAAGAGAGAAAAATGATACCTCAAAGCTTGGATATGATAATTGGCATTCCACAGTGTCCTCGAGTTTTTTCTGTCAAGAAAATGTCAGAACAAAGTGATATGAGCATTATCCATGAATTTATGCCAGAAGGAAGAAATGTAAGCGCCAACTTCACAGAACAAGTGATCAAAAGGAAATACTGAGATGAACGAAGCCCAGGAAAAATTCAATACCCCATACCATAAACAAATGCCTCCGGCTGACAGTCTTAGGGACAACAAAATGCAGTACAATTATACAAGTATAGAAGAAATCAAACACATATAAGCAGATATCTAAATTAAAGATAGAATAGTATATTTTGACTGGTCACCTTTGCATATTTATAGTCTTGCAGATCAACAAATATTTCACCATAGGAATCTCTACAGTCAACGGTATAAAATGATATGCGCTTGGGTAACTTTCGGCATTTCTCATTGACTGATTTCTACAATAATTACAGAAATAAAAAGATGTCGAGAATTAAATCCCGGAGAGAATATATAAAAAAAAGGCAACAAAGAAGGTGAAGTCTTGGCTACTACTTTTTCAGCCAAGGAGCAACAGCTGACAACTATAACATCAAACGTCTTCAAAAATTCTTCATCAAAGCTCGATGGTTCACCTAGAAGAACATAAATTTTAGTTTCGTTTTATCAGGGGGTCACAACTTCAAATGATATAGAAGTTAATAAATTAAGGACTAGAGAACTTGAATTGAATTTGTTACAACCATCAATAACAAAAATACAGACAGAACGAGCTCAACAACATGTGACTTCTATAACTACGACAACATTGTTTAGGAGTACAAGAAAGAAGTTAATGAAAGAGGAAACGGAGCAATACCTTTTACGACTGAAACTCGTACCATCGGGTTGAAATCTTTCAAAGAATCACAGCAAAGCTCAGCCACAGTTTTCCCGCCAAAAACACTCTCATCAGGTGGGATTAGAAAATTGGCAGAAAGGGCTTCTTCCGTCACCAAACGGTTGTCCACCAATGTCAAACTACCGATCCCAGCAAGAACGACATTCTTGCAGAACTGACAACCCAGAGAAAGAGATAGAGGAACAAGCACCTCTCATCAAATGCAACAAATCCTAATTTGAATATAAACAAAATGGAAGGCCAAACCAAGACTCAGCTCAATTAACAACTAAAAATTACCTCAGCAACAGCCCCCTTCATTCCACATACTAGAACGTGAGCTTTGCTCAGCCTACGAGCGAAACCCCACAACGAAACTTCAACTCAGAACAAAAGCATTTCAAAGCTTGCAATTGAAAACCAATCACTTTGAAAATCAAGATAAGAGAAATCACAGAAGACTAAGAAAATACCTCCTCTGTGCATCCGCACCCCAAACCCTAATTTGGCGGTCATACAATTGAGTTTCCTGCTCCGTCAACTCCTCTCCATCCATTGTCGGCTTCAAACTGCAACGCACAAAAAATAGAGCTCTTTAATTTCCGTTAGGAGTGAGGAATTTGAGCGTGTCCATGAAGTTGTGCAGCGTGCCGGCGTTGATTTACTAAATGCAAAAGAAGGGGACGGAAAACCTTTGGAAAAAAGTGTGCTAGTCTGTAATAGCAAATAGTAACTTCGATTCTTAGCGAAATCCGAAGATATGCCGGTACATAGACGATGAGCTTCCTTACTCTTCTACTATGAAGATGACGATCAAGCCCGACGTCCGGAGGAGGCGACCGATTTCTTGGTTTTCATAATCCCGAATATGAAATTAGAAAGAAAAAGTATTTAATAGATTATGGCCATTTACCACCGATTAAAGTGTTGCTTTCAAATATAGAAAAATCAACTAACATATTTAAAAGATATGGTAAAATTTTAGAACTATCAATAATAGATATTGATAGACACTTCTATCAATATCATTGGTAAATACTTATAACCATTTTTCTATTTGAAATAATTTCTCTAAATTAAATATATATGTATGTATATATATATATATATATATATAACTAAATATATATACTTTTGAAAAAAAAATAGTCTTGCATTGGGTGACAATTTTATCGTTTACATGTATTCGACATGGTGAAAGTTGCATTTAACTTTTCATCTCCTTGATAATAGTAATTGGTAACATTTTTAAGAATAATAACCAAGTGTATAATCATTTTTAAAAAATTGCAAATATAGACAACTATCGTTGATAGATTTGACGATAGACTTTTATCATTGATGGACTCCTAAGTCTATCAACGATAGAACTATCGTGGATGGACTCCTACCAGTGATATGGTTTATCACTGATAGATTCTTACCAATAATATGGTCTATCGTTGATAGACTATTTAAATTTGACCATATTTGTAATTTCTTTTACATTATATTATATCTATTAATATTTTGACTCTAATGTCTATATTTGCAATTGTCTTTATTAAATATGAGGTCATAATTTCATAAGTTATATTATTTAATGTTGTATGTGTTGTGCACAGGAAAAAAAAAATTCGAATCTTCCACTTTGTTTGAATTATTGAATGTATTTTAATAGATTGAAATATGAAGAAGCAAATTTTATCATTTAATTATTGAATATCAAAAGTTGAAGAATTTTGAAAGCTTTCAAACATCTTCCTTTCCCATCATATCCAACAACTATAAAAAAGAAAATTGCATGCATTCTTCTCATTCTCAACAATCAATATGACTCTAAAGAATTATTTGGTCTGAGTTCGTATGTCTGAATTTGAGATGCAGAGTTAGTTCATATGTCTGGATATCTTATGTAGTTTTTTTGAACTCCAAATAATATGCTTTTGTGATTACTATTTTTGTTTTGAAACTTTTTCTATTCAGTAATTCACTACAAGAATTTTGACCTTTAATATTGGTTGAAAAAAGTGAAATCAGATTTATAATGTTGGTTTTGTTTTTTTTTTTTTTTTTTAAAAATGGATCTTTAATGTCGGTTTTAAACCGACATTAAAGACCCGCTTAATTTTTCCCTCTTCACTCTCCCCCTATTTTCTATTTTCTCCCCTTTTTTTCATTTTCCCCTCTTCACTCTCCCCCTATTTTCTTTTTCCTCCCATTCTCACACTTCCCTCTTTAGACCCTCTTCTTTCTCACTTCTCTCTTCCAAACCCTTGCCAATGGGTAGAGTAACCCGTGCCGCCGTGCAACTCATGCAGGTCTATCGTGGTGTAGATCTGGCTTCCATGCAGGTCTGTTTGTAATGCAACCCGCGCCGCCGCACCCAGTGGCCCGGATCTAAAGTTCGCCGTTCGTCGTTTGTCCAGATCAGTATACTCTTCTTCTCTTTCCTTTCTTAAACTCACAGCGATTTTTGTTCTTATGTTACGCCTCTCAATTGTTTGTATAAATGTCTCAATGTTACGCCTCTCAACGTTTTTCTCAGTGCTAGACGATCGTCGATCATGTAGGCGGGCGTTGGACGATCATCGTTCGTGTAGGCGGGCGCTAGATGATCGTATAGCAGATGCGCGGGCGCGAAGCGATAGACTACATAATGGCGCTAGTGATGGGCATGAGCACTAGACGATAGCCGTGCTGCGTTAGACGATGGGTAGACGTACTGATTTGTGTGCCGTCGTTCGTCGTTTGATCTGAAGTCTAAATCTGAATTGAAGTTCGTAGTTCGTCGTTCGTTCAGATCAGTATGCTCTTCTTCTCTTTCCTCTTTTAAACTCACAACAATTTTTGTTCTTATGTTACGCTTCTCAACTGTTTGTGTAAATGTCTCAATGAAAGCCAGCTACGGTTTCACTTCAATATGTCTCTCTGCTCCTAGATTTGGGCCTACTTTTTATGTGTCCATGGCCTTTGAAATTCGATTTGATTAATGGTTTTGTTGTATATGATACATTTGTTGAAGTATTGGCAATAGGCGTTGCCAAAAGTTGCTTCTGCATTGGGTATGCGTGAGCAAGAGTAGTGAAAGTGAAATGTTGAGCGCAAGGCGCTAGGTAGACGATCGTGTAGCAAATGGGTAGCGCTATACAATGAGGTAGGCGATCGTATAGGCGGACACTGGATGATTGTGTAGCAATGCAGGGAGCTAAACGATGAGGTAGACAATCGTATAGCAGATGCGCGAAGCTAAGCGATGCGCTAGACGATCGTGTAGATATGCACGGGCGCTGGACGATCATGTAGGCGGGCGTTGGACGATCGTATAGTAAATGCGTGAGCGCTAAGCGATAGACTACATGATGGTGCTACGCGATGGGCATGAGCGCTAGACGACGAGCAGACGCGCGACACAATAGGCGGAATGCTAAGCGATAGGTGATGACATTAAGCGATAGGTGAATGCATTAGACGATAAGGCGCCAGTGCTAAACAATAGAGGTAAACGATGAGCGCGATAGCTAAACGATAGCCTGTGGACGAGATCATTTACTAAACGATTGAGCTACACGATGGGCCGCTGGAGTTAAGCAATAGATGCAGAAACTAAACGATTGATTGGCTTGAGAACATGTGCATTATGCTAATTAAATACACTAAAAGAATGTTTGTCTCGCAGTTTTAATAAGTTTTAGTTAATTACTCACAGTTTTAAAAAGAAGATTATCTCATTTATTCAACTATTGAGTTTTCTTATTTTGCAGGTGCAACAAAGGAGTAAAGATTTGGTATCACAACCTATTTATGCTTTTTCTTGGGAAACTCTAGTAAAAAAATTTGCCTTGAATGTACCATTTATACACATTCCCAATAAACAAGTTAGTTGAATATGAATTCTGATCACATTTTCACTTTCAATCCTTTGTCTTAAACTTTTTTGTTTGTGATCCTTTGAATAACAATGGTCAGACAAAGATGCCTATAACAAGACACTGTTAAAGCTGGGGGGGTCTGTTTAAGAAGAATTATGAAGGGATCCATAATGTTTGTATTACTTGTAATTTGTGTTTTCAAGGACTGAATTATTATACGGCCTTTTAAATTATAATTTTATAGCAGAATTTGTGGATTAAATGTAATAGATTTGCAATCCATACATAAATAATATGTCATAGCCACACCGTTCGATGATGATGTGTCATGTTATACTTTTTGACTAAAAAAATGGATTTGGCAACATAATTTTAAAAAAAACGGACATATTCGGGCTTCAATGTCGGTTAAGAATTAAAAAAAAACAGGTTTTAATGTCGGTTGGAACCAACATTGAAGGCTGTGTTATTGAAGCTCTTTAATGTCGATTTAACAGACATTAAAGGCAACCGACATTAAAGAGCTTTAATAACACTATCTTTAATGTCGGTTTAAAACTAACATTAAAGTCCAAATTTCTTCTAATGATTCTATCCATCTTTGTTTGAATAAAATATGGATTACAATTTTTTTCTTTTAATTTTTAAAACTTTTCTTTTTTTTCTTTCTTTCTTTTTTGGATAAAGAACAATTATTAACCCGTTACATTTTTTTTTTTGTAGAAATAGTTAAATAAAATGAGAAACAAGAGAGAAATCAAAACTTTTTATTCCTAATTTTTCTCCATGAATTTCATTATGTCCTTTTCTTTTTTCCGTTGTAGCTCTATATTTTTATTATATAATGATTTTTTTAATTAAATCCCTCCCATCATTTTAGCCGCCAATGGAATGTCACCACATTTTTTCAACAATTTTATTTTCAATTTCTCTAATTTTGGAGGATCATCAAATAACAAATATCTATTTTTAACTAATTATTATTGGAAAATGCTCCAAGAAAAAATTTTCATTTTATGTTTTTTTTATATGTTGCATATTTTTCAACTGCATATATACTTTCGTCTAAATATTCTTAACACTCATTTGATATGTGAATTCGATAAAATAAAAATATATTTTTTACAAATTTTTACGTAAAAATATTTCACTTAATGTTGACAAAATAATGTTTTTTTTTTATATAATCAACAACCCTACAACATACTTTATCAGCCATCAATTTTATAATAGTTGGAAGTGGTTGTTGAAGTTGATTATCGAAGATACTTTCATTGGAGTTTATAGTCGGAGGAAGTTATTGGAGCCTGAAGTTGGCTGCTGAAGGTGGTATTGGAGTTGGTTGTCGAAGTTTTTCATTAGAGGTAGTTTTCAAATCCCAGAGTTAGTCGGGTGAAGGTGGTTATCGAAGTTGATCATCAAAGATGATTTTTGTCGGAGATTGTAGTCAGAGGTGGCTGTCGGAGCCCGAATGTTAGTCGAATGAAGGTGATATTAGAGTTGGTTGTCAGAGTTTGTCATCAGAGGTGGTTGTCGAAGCTCAAGTTGGCTGTCAGAGTTGCTCACTCAAAAGTGGTCATCAAAGGTGTTTCTCCATCGGAGTTTGTAGTCGGAGGTAGTTGTCGAAGCCTACGAATGTGTTTTCAGAGTTGGTCATCGAAGTTTGTTGTCGGTATCGACTTTTTGACCCTTAACCTCAAATTAATTAATTAATTAATTATTGATAATAACAAACCTACTTTTGTTTATTGATAATTTAAGTATTTTGAAGTGTCTATTGTATAGAGCTCGAAAAAAAAATTCTAACGTAATTTGAATTATTCAAACCGTAGTTTAGATGAAGAAGATATGACCGAAACAAGCTTAACAGAAAAATCCTGAGCTGATGACGTAATAGAATTTTTCTCATTAAGGTGAACCAATTGAAATGTACTGCTTAGACCAATGGAGAAGTGACACATGGTGGGCTTTTTTATTTTTGGATTGGTTTTTAAAAAAAAATGAATTTAATATTATTTTATGCTTCTGTCTAACGGCTAGTTTTGGACACATGATGAACAATGCTTCTTGTTAGGTTTTAAAAAGAAATTATTTAAAATTATATATTATTATTATTATTATTATTTTGTTTGTGTGACTAGTTAAGTTTTAAATCTCCATTATTGATTTTTCTTTTCTAAGATCCAATCACCCAAGTAAAATGTGATTTTCAACAATTTTTCCTCTCTATTCAAACTCATCATCTTCTTCAAGTCATGACAACAATTTTTACTAGTTTCAATCCTCCATGACTCATTAAAACACCATTGTTGCTCTTTCTCAAAGCTTCATTTTTCTTCTTTTCATCTTCTTCATGAGGGAGACATTTTATGTTGTGAGAACTAATTCATTGAATGCTAAATTTGTAAATCTACTCTTCAAGAAAGTTTTTCTCATATTATTCTTCATTTTCAAATTCATTGTAAGGGTTGCTCTTGGTCCCTAAAAAGAGTGGTTGTAACAATTTGATCCTCAACCATGGAAAGGATCGAGTTTGTTTTTACTCTCGAAAAAAAAAACATTGTAGCAATTCAACTTTAAGCCATGGAAAGAGTCAAGTCCATAGTGACATACCCAAAAGGAGCTTGGGAAGTAGTTGTAAGACGGTTGTGTCGAACCATTATAAAATTTTCAGTGTCAATTTATCTATCCATCTCCTATTTAATTTTGTAATTAATTTATTAATATATTTCATTGCACAGAATTAATTGCTATAGTTTGTTCTTGAATTTGTTTATGTCAATTTATTGACTTTTTGAATTGAATGTATTTGCATAAAATTCTTGTTTAAATTACAAATTATTAATTAACAAAAGTTTATTAATTTATTTAATTGGGCCCACATTAGCAAAAAGTTTTTCACTAGTTTAAATAAATCCTATTCACTCCTCTAAAGTAGCCATACCGACCCTACAGTCGGAGCCTGAAATTGGTCATCGGAGTTGGTAGCGCAAAGGTGGTTGTTGAAGTTGTGTCACCGGAGGTAATTGTCAGAGCTCGAAATTGGTAGTTGGAGTCCTGAGTTGGTCGCCAGAACTGTTATCGGAGGTGGTTGTCAGAGCTCGGAGTTGGTCATTGGAGTTGTCATCGAAGATGGTTGTCAGAGTTCGGAGTTGGTCGTTGAAGTTGTCATCAGAGATGGTTGTCGGAGCTAAGAGTTAGTTCACATAGTATGACAGTGGCCGATGGGTGAAACCATTGAAAAAATTAGAAGAAGGGAGAGTTGGGGTGAGTTGGTAAAATATACCAACTCAACTCCACCAACATGTAAAACAATGAGTTGGTATATTATATCAACTCAATTCATGTTGGTGAGCCAAACACCCTTAAGAGTAGGGTTGACAAAAATTTCCGGGGGATCGAGTCCCCGCAGGTATCCACCCCGATCGGGACGGAGAATCCCCGATTTGACCAAGGATGGAGTTAAACCGGGGATACAAAACGGGTCCCCAATCGGAGACAGGGCAGAGAGGGGGAAGGTATCCCCACCCTGGATATTTTCTTATTACTATTTAATATTTATATATATATAATGGTTTTTTATTAGTTATTATTATTCTTTTATATATATATAACAACCGTGGCTAGCTACTGTTATTACAAAATTTTATATAACAATAGTGTTTTATTAATTTCTTTTCAGAATATAATTAGTTTTAACTTTATATTAAATTTACTATAAAAAATATAAAATGTTTTTTAAATTATTAAGTAAAATACATAAAACAATAATAATACTAATTTGTATCTAAAATATTTACGATTTCAATACAAACATCAAATTTAATTAATTTTAAATAACCAAATAATTAAAATAAAACTATAAATAGGAATTTTTTCCGTGGGAACTCGATCCCCGAATGTAGATTACTGATCCCTTCCTCGATTTCTCAAAATGGAGAATGAAACGGGGATAGAAAATACAAATCCTCACAAAAAGGGAGATGGGGAATACATTTCCGCCTTGCTCCCGTTGTCAACTCTTTCTAAGAGGTATATTATCAACTTCTTCTTTTTGTATTATTTTTTCCCTCACTTTTTCATTTTCTATAATCTACAACTATAGAATACTTCTTATTCTCAACAACAATTTAGGAGATATATCACCGACTTCTTCTTTTTATACTTAATATATTTTTCTCTCACTTTTTCATTTTTCACTTAAAAACTCTTCTTCATATATATGATTATCCATATAGTATGGTTGTCATCAACCGATTACCACTCTTATTTTTCTTTATTTTTTCCTTCTCTTATTATTTTTCTTTTTATGGTTGCACTTTTTATATATATGTTTGTGTGTATTGTTTCTTTCTTTTTTCAACCAAAAAAAAAAATAATAATAATAATAAAATAATAATAATAATAAAAAAAAAAAAGAACCAACCATGATAACATATTTTATAGCAAAAGTTGTTGTATCGAAATAATGAAAATTGTTATTGGATTTTGTTTTTTCACGTTTGTGACCATTTTACAAATTTTATTTCATTTTTTAAATATATTATTTTGTTTAGTTTAATAAGTATTTATGAAAAGCTTGAATTTATCTTTTCAAATTTTCTTTTTAAAAAATATAAAATTACAAATACTCGTTTAGACTGAAAGTTTTAAAATAATCTAAGTTAATCACTTAAATGCATTTATATATATATATTTTTAATAATAAATCTAACGAATTCAATAAAACCGTTTACAATTTAAAAAACTAAAAATAAAACAACTAAAAATTTATGAATAGTACAATCATAAAATTGATAAATAAGATTTTGCAATATGAAAGACTGTCTGACATTTGTGACATTTATATCAAAATATGTAAAAACCTTATTTATGATATCTGTGGGAAAGTGGCATGATCTAACTATAAGATTTAATTGTTTTTGTACCTTAATTCTAAATTTTATGACCTTTTTTTTTTAAAAAAATAAAATTATAACTTATAATGGAATGTCAAAAGTCGTAGAATTATAATAATTTTGCAAATAAATAAGCAACAAACTTTCATAAAAGAAAATACAACTATAAATATGCAATTTTTTACATAAAATAACTTACATTCTCCAATTGAAATATTTTTTTAAAATTAAAAGTTGATTATAATATCTAATAAAATAAAATATAATTACCACATGCATGACACGTGCTAAAAACTAATTCTCTAAAAAACAATTATGCTTTTGAAGTGTGATTTGAAACGAAGAGTACATACAAACAAAGTTAGAGATAGCTTAACTAGCATAAATTTGTATTATTATATTTGAAATTAGAGATTCAATTTCATATCTTATATATTGTAAATGACTTTCAAACTCTCAAGAGGCATACAATAGGGATTTGAAGAAAAACCGATTTCCAAAAATCTAGGAAATAGTCAAGAAGCCCTAAAAAAAAAAAAAACAAAATACAACATACATTTCCATTAAATCTCCATTTGTTTCTTAAAAAAAAAAAAAAACTCCATTTGTTTGTAACAAAAAGCAACAAAACAAGGAGAATGGATGTTAGAAACAAGAGAGAAAAATTGCTCGAATAATCAAGTATTTCAATTGAGTTCTACAGTGGAAACAATACAAGTATTTGTAGGAAAAAAAAAAAAAAACTACCCACTAATACATTATCCTTAATTTTCTACCACTAATCTAGAAAAACTCTCTTCATCAATCCACTAAACCATTATGTCACATTAATCCACTAAATCATTATGTCACCATCCTCTAATTCAGGAGACACGGCCTTAAATAAAAGTTATTAACTTCAATTAAAGAAAAAACGAATTTAATTAATAATTTTTTAAAAAAGTTTTCACTAATTTTTAACGCTATTTGTCCCATGTATAGAAAAGAGAAATGAAGGGAGAGATTATAAAGAAATTGAAGAAGACGGTGAAGATTTATTTTAGGGATTTTAAAGATTATTTTTTTAATAAAAAAAATAATGCCCGAATGGACAGATAATCGAGAGTTGATAATAGTGTTTGTAGTCTAATTTTGTGAAATACGAGGCTGGTTTTGTCGATAAAGTTAAAGTAATTATGAAATACATGTATATTTCATGTTTATAATTAAATTATAATTAAGATATGACAAAACCAAATTCCAAAATCGTATGAATTAGGTAGCAGAACCATATATCTAAATAATAAAATCAATGTATAAATGACCAAGAAAAAAAATATGATAAATATAAAAAGAAAAATTTATAAATTGGAAAATTAAGATAATGTGAGATTTTAAAATTCAAATTTAAATTCGAAGATTTTTATTTATTTATTTATTTTTAATTTATAACTGTAATTGAAGCTAAATATACGCTTCACATTGAAGATGCTCTGGAATAGAATTGAACAGATTCATTAAGTGCAATTAAAGAAACTATTAAGAGAATTTTAGGATTAACATAAAAATGAGTTTGTTCACATGTCATTCATGCGATTTACTAAAATTTGAAAACTTCTAGGGTTGGTTATTATAATCTTAAATTATTATAGTTGGGTTATAACAATTTGTGTTTGGATGTAGATTATTTTAATTTAGATTATAATAGTATGTCTTTGAAATGTAAACTATTTTACTTTGAAAAAAGAAACAGTAAATACTATAGCAAATAATAAAAAACTGATGAATGTAAAATAGTAAAAACGGTAGCAATTAGTAAATATCATAGTAAATGAGATTTTAAAATAGTGTTAACTGTAGGTAATTAAAAATAAAAAATAGTATTTATTATAGTTAGATGTGATTATTATAGTATTAGGATAGTTCTTTAACTGTCTTTTCAAACTAATGGCATAGGGGCTGAAGTAGCATATTGGGCTTCTAAGACGCAGCCCACTTCAATCTTCCCAACCCCTTTCCTTAGATGGGTATAAATAGGACATTCTTTTCTAAAATATTTCTACTTTATAAATTTATAAATTTGGATCTTTCTTTACTACAAAATCGAACTTAATACCTTTTAACATATTTTTAAATTTGTTAAATTGCTACTTTTTCAACATTTAAATTCCATTTTTTTTAGCAAAGTTAAATTGGAGATTTGAACCACATATATCAGGTATGTTATTTGAGTTAATCGGCCTATTCTCAATTTTAGAGATGTTCAAAAAATTTGATCAACCCAACTTGACCGGTACGATTTTGGTTAGGTAATCAACTCATCTGGACTAGATTGAGTTAAAATAAATGAAATTTTTATGGGTTGAATTGTTTTATGAGTCCATCTAAAATAACTCACGTCAATTCAAACTTATTATTAATTTTTAAAATATAATTTTTTTCTTTTTTTTACTTATAAAACAATTATTTTATGTTGTTTTTACTTCGATACAATTATTTTTACATACATTTATATTTATTTTATTTTATTTCATTATTTGTTTTGTTAATTTATTATCTAACAACTCTTAAAGATAATCGTTTAGCATTTTGGAAAGAAATTTTTATAATATAAATTGAAGTTGAGTTATTAAACTTAATTCAATATATGAAAATAATTAAATAAATTTTTTTACATATCAACATTTTACTTAACTTTAGAAAAAAATTAAATAAATGATCCAACAAACCTGAACCAATCTAACTCAAATGTTTCATGGTTGGGTTGGTTTGGGTTCACTATTAATAAATGGTTATTTGAGTTGAAGAAATTTACAACTTGAATAGGTCTGAAAAGTGTTTCAATCCAATCCAACCCACGAATACTCTTACTTACTTTATTATTTTTCATTTCTATCTTGCTAAATATATACATTTAACACTTTAGAAAATTTTGCCAAGTTTCAATGAAAAGAGGTAAATATACTTTTGGTTTTGATGGTTAGAGTTAGGTGTCTATTTGAATTCCATAATTTTCAAAGAGACACGTTTAGTCTCATAATTTTGAAAATAGTTCAAAAGGAATATTATTAGATTAGGGTTGGCAAAAAAACCCGATGGGATGGGGATTCCCCGGTTTGACTGGGGATGGGGTCAAACCGGAGAATTTATTCGGGGCCCCGTCCAGGGACGGGGCAGGGATGGGGACAGTATCCCCACCCCGACCCCGAATTTATATATATTTTTTATCCCCTCCCTAGTCCCCTCTCGCTTTCTGCAATCTGCAACAAAACATCCCTTTCCTCTCGCTCATCTCTCGCTCTTGCTCGCTCATCCCTCCCCTCCATTGAAGTCTGGGGCCTCGCGGAGACCGAGGACAATTTTCCCTACAAGGCTGGGGTCAGGGGACGGGGGACGCCCCCGCCCCGTCCCGGCCCCGTTGCCAACCCTATATTAGACCGTTAGTTGACTAAAAGAAAAAAAAAATAGTATGCTTGTTAAGTTGAATGAGTGTATTGTTAAGTTGGCAAATTTATTGATTTAATATTGTTCTTTTCATGGGTTGACTTTTTCTCCTTTATATTACTTCACTCTTTCTTTCTTCTTCTTCATCTCCTCTTGCATGTATCCTCTGCACTCCTTGAAAATCTTTTTTAGTACTATGGTAGTATATATATATATATATATATATATATATAAAATCATAGTTATTGACAATATTTAAAAAAAAAAACAATATTTTAAGAATGGTATAGTTTTTATGAAATAAAATAATATATCATTTAATGAGGTATCAAATAATAAATAGAAATAGTATATATATACTATCGGAGTACGAAAAATAGTTTCATCGGCCTCCCTACCACTCCATGTCTAAATCACTAAAAGAAAACAATAAGAAATCAAGAAATAAACTCGAGAAATATATTAACCAAAACGAAACTAAGAAATAAGTTAAACTTAGAGCAATTTGTATTATTAATTTAATTGTCGCATCATTTTCTATAAGTCCAGAAACAATTCAAGAGGCATTTTGAATTATAGGAGCTAAAAATATATTCTGCCCAAAAGAAAATTTGATTCCAAATTTGAGATTCAAGTTGATATTTGAAAATATATTTTCTCGTTCCTTTTTGTTTCTATTGATGCCAAAATTGAGATAGAAAAAATAAATCTGACTTTTAAATGACTCAAATAATAAATTTATTGAAGAGGAGAAGAATGTGGTCTGCAAAAAAGAAAACATGCACATTAATGTGGTGCTTGCCAAAGACATTCTGGTACCTAAGTTAGAAAGCGAAAAAGTACGGAAACTATGGAGTTTAAGAGGAGGATTCCAGTGATCTCTTATAAGAATGATGTATTTATAGAGGAGGTTGACGTAGGTCTTCTCCTATTTCCTTTCAAAATCCAGTCATCTAATAACTTGATTGGATTCTATGTAGGATTCTTAAGCTCGAGACGTGCCTTTGCAAAAGTTAGACTCTTCGACCTCGAAGGTCCGATTGGCCTCAGCTAAAGAATCGAAGGTCCAACTCAAGCCCATGCTCAAGTAGGCTCCTCGGTCTTAGCTGTTGGGGCCAAGGAGGTGGGGTCGGCCGAGGCTGAGACCAACGGGAATATGAGTCCAAATGTCCAACTTCCCTCCCTTGACCCATCATGACTTTGTCTCGGTCCCGATCATGTTTCATTTTCTTTTTCTTTTATTAATTAGATTTATTCTTTTTTGTCCAAAATCACCCATAATAGTTTTTTATATTAAAATTCTTCTGATCAAAATCAAATTCAAGAAATGTAAAAACTAGAAATCGGCTACACCGATTGTTATTACTAACATTTTGTCACTGTATGCTTCAATTTAATGTTGTGACAAGTAAAAACAAAGGAGATAGATATGAGATATATGACTTAAGATTCTCAAGGGACTATTTTGTTATGGAAAGTATAGAAATTTCACTTTCATCACTGCTTGGCTGTTTAAAGACAATTCCATAAAGTTGACAATATATATGTCACAATTTTTAATGATGAAGTTCAACATTATATCAATATTCTAAAACAATTATTCTTAAATCAAATAATTTTGAAGCTAAAAGTGAGACAAAGCCACTCTTTTGGGTGCATTGTGACTGTGGAAGGGTGACAGTTGATAGACTAAATATAAGACCAAAAGTGTAAAAAAGGAGCAAAGCTAAAGAAAAGAGATAGATTCTTTATGCTAGCTAGGAAATTATATACATATATTCATACATATTTGAAACCAAATGCACAAATTTTTACATAAAACATTAAAACATCATCTTTAGGTCATATTTTTCAAAAATGTCTTTTAAGTTTAAATTTTTTCAAAAAAGACTTTTAGTATTATTTTTGAACAAGTTTATCTTTCTTTATTATTTTTATTTCTGATTTTTTTTTATATATTTCTCTATTTATAAAATTTTCTTAATGTTGGAGAGAGAAAGTGCATTTATTAGAGAGAAAATACACTTCATATGATTTTTTTAACATTTTCAAATGGAGAGAAAAAATTTGAGATTCTTTTTCTTTATTTATTTTAATTCGAGTGAGAAAATGTATTTAATGAAATTTTATTTTTCATTTTCATTGGTTTTGCGTATTTTTTTTTCCGGAATCATGATTATTTAAAATATAACTCAGAACATTTTGTTAGGTATTTGAAAATATTCTAACAAATATTTGAAATATACCACAGTATATAAATTAGAGATCGATTCAATTCTTGACATAAATCACAATTTCATTTTTCATGTTGATTTTTTTATATTATATGAAATATTCCATTGTTTATTCACTTGTGCAGGTAAAATATTATGTCGTTTATTTGGAAACATTCTAAAAAATGTATGAAATGTACTGGTAAATATATTTGATATCTACTCAAATATTCATGGTTATTTTTAATTATACATTACAACTCAAATATGTTTTGATATGTATGTCCATATATTTCATTGTTTATTTGATATATATATCCCAGGTATTGATATTTCGTTACTATGATATGTATGTCTCTATACCTTGAAATATTATTTTAGATGTTTGTAAATATTCAAACCAATATATAAAATATATTAGTAAAATATTTTTAAATATTCCAACGTATTTTTAAATATACTAGTAAAATGATTTATATATATGTATATACCATAGTTTAGATTCAAGGTTATTTTTAAATATATGTTAGAGCCTTAAATATTTGCAAATATTATAAACAATATATGAAATATACTAATAAGATTGTAAACGAATATATATAAATCATAGTGTATATATATAAAAAACCACCCTATATGTCACTGTATAAATTGAAAGAGAATATATATATATATATATATATATCACAATATATATATAAAAAAACCACCCTATATATTGAAAACGAAAAATCACCATACGAAAGTATATATAAAAAAAACTCCATATGACAATATATATCATAGTATATATAAAGAAAACCACCTTATATATCACCGTTGACTGTCATCATCCAGAACCCCACACAGACGGTTCATCCCACATTGGATCTGCTTGCCCTACGCCGAAAAAATAATCCCATGCCAGATCTGCTTGCCTACATTGAAAAAATCACCCCATGCCGAATCTCTTAGCCTGACGTGGGAAAAACGTCCCGCGCAAGATCTTCTCACCACAAGTCGGAAGATGTGCCGAATCTACTTGCCCCGCGTCAGAAGATTTGCTCCACGTGTCGGATCTGAGGAAAAAGGCAACAACAACTTGTTAGTGGCCTAAATGGAGGGGGGCAGCGGCTGGATCTTGGCAGGTGCATTGTCGACGTGGCAAGGTGGACGGAAGGAGGGAGGCAACGATGGAAAGATGAGAGAGAGGGTTTTGAGACATAAATTGAAGAAGATGAAGTGCGAGTTGGATATGAAAATATGAGAGAAAAATGAAATTATTAAAAAGAAATCATTAATGCATTGTGGATGAGATATGAAAAGTTTATCCTCTTTTGCATTTTTTATTTTCTTTTAATGCTTGGAGGGTTAAATAGTAAAAGATCACTTTCTTAAAAATATGAAGCCCACTATGACATGTATAAAAAAAAAGTGGAAAGCTCAAGACATAAATGCAATATTACCTTATAATTAAGATTATATGTGTAAAAACCCCTTAATAATAAAGAGTCAAAAGAAGGTTATGTTTGGAAGATTTGTTGAGAGAAATAAAAGCAAAAGTTAAATGTAAAAATGTGTTTGAAACCAAACCCATGGACTATGAGAAATTGTTTATGAATTATGATGTTTAGACTAAATTAGAAAATTGATTTAAATGTAGGCTCAAATTTGTACGATATTTGTTGCAACTACTTCGATAGTAACAATATTATTTAATGGCAGGGTTTAATCGCATAGATTTTGTAAAGAAAGTAATTTAAATTAAATGTTAGAAGTGCAACAATAACTATGGGTACAAGACTTTTAGTAACGAAGCATGTTTAAAACTCCAAATACACCACAAAAGATATCACCAACGCAGAGCCACACCTCACTAAAATTGTTACTAATGTTTATTTGTGATTTTTACAAGTACCTTTTTTGCAACATATTTAAGCGTCGGTAAAATTAATATTTTGTGCCATTATAAAAATTAATATTTTTAAAACTAAGATTTATTATAGAAAACGTTGGTAAAAGTATTTTAGTAATTAAAAAATAATATCTGATTTAATAAATAAACCTGTTATAAAATTTTAAAATAAAATAATCATTTGAACAAATTATGAATCAACTAATCAATTTATATTTAAACAAAAAATTACAAATGAAGATACACATTTTCAATACTACCATTGAAACAAAATGAAATAATATCAATTTGACCACAAGTTTACATGACAAGTTATATCAATAAACTTTGTTAATTTTCTAATGAATTCAAGTAATATCAATCTAAGTTATAATTGTCAAGTTACATCAACTAAAAGATGAAAAAAATTAGTATCGACATTAGCTAAAATATTTTGTTAATTTCTTTGCGACTTTGATAAAATTATCAACATCGTTAAAATATTGACTAGACATTTAATCTCTTAAATTTATCCAACTTCGATCCATAACAAGTACAACTAAAGGTACCTAAGTTGGAAAGTAAAGTGTTAGAGTCTAAGTCTTATGTAAATTGTAAAATACTCTGAAGATGTTGCAGAATCTAAGTCTTACGTAAATTGAAGATGTTGCACTAGATGTTCTAATACCATGTCTAATAACACCATTTTAAATTGATAAATTGGGATGTTTAGTAACTTTTTTAGTCAAAACTAAAACCACTTGATACAAACCACTAAAACCACCCTATACTTAATAATACTATATTAGAATAGTGAATAACTTCATATTGCACACACTTCCACTAATTATAATAACTCCTAATGCTTTTTCTTTTGGAGCCAAATACCAAATAGTTCATTACATCCTTAACATTATAATGCAATTGAAATCTTACTAAAAAAAAAAAGGGCCTAATGATTCTAAAAGAAAAGAAGAGTTACACTTGATTGACTATAGATATTAACAAAATATATAATAATCGATTAATAATTCCTAATGCTTAAACTTAACTTTACCAATTTTTCTATTTCCCTGGAAGAATAAGTAAGGATTAAAAAATATCCCTAAATTCTTAAACTTAACTCCAATTTTAGGGATCTGGTACAAACGTTCTCAATTCTTCATCGTCTTTCTTTTACATACAAGAAACATAATCAACAAATAAAGAAACTAAAAGGCATTAATTTAAGAAAGTAAACTCATATGTTCTTGAATTTAGAAGAAAACTTGTTATGTTCCTAATTTATGCTGTTTAGTAATTGATGGAACATTGATTGGCTATAGATACTAACAAAATACATACTAATTGATTAGTAACTCCGAATGCTTAAACTTAACTTTACCAGTTTTTCTATTTTCCATGGAAGAATAAGGAAAGATTGAAAAATATCCGTAAATTCTTAAACTTAACTCCAATTTTAGGGATTTTATACAAAGATTCTCAATTCTTATCATCTTTCTTCTATATACAAGAAGCATTTATCAACAAATAAAGAAACTAAAAGGCATTAATCCAAGAAAGTAAACTCAAATGTTCTTGAATTTAGAAGTTAACTTGTTAAGTTCCTAATTTATGTTGTTTAGAAATTGATGAAAAATTGATTGGCTATAGATATTAACAAAATATATACTAATTAATTAATAACTCCTAATGTTTAAACTTAACTTTACCAAATTTTCTATTTTCCATGTAAGAGTGAGGAAGGATTGAAAAATATCCCTAAAATCTTAAACTTTACTTCAATTTTTTTAGGGATTTGGTACAAAGATTCTCAATTCTTCATGTAGATTTGTGTTTAGTATATATTTGTCTTAATTATTATTTTAATTATAATTTGTTGTACTTTCCTCTTTAATTAATTTCCTTAGTTGAAATTTCTCTTATATTATAATTATCGATTATTGGGTCCTTTTGAATTAAAAAAAACTAATATTCTCCAAAAACTTCATGGTATCAAAGCTAAAATAAAACTCTAACCCTAGTTCAGCCGTTGCCACCACCATTTTCGTCGCCTTAGATCTCCGTGTCGTCGATACATAAACCCTCTTCGCCTAAACCCTCCTTTGTCGTGCAATAGTCGGTGTCATCGACCACTCCTTTGCCTTCCAACCAGTCTGCACAGGAGTGATTGTGCCTCCGTTCGACCTTCTGTAGTGCAGATCCAGTTCCTGCAACACCGTCATGCAGATCTATCATGACTTGTTGTTTGTGAATCATAGTTTCCTGCCTTTGCCACCTTGTGCTACCATCCTTCGTTCACGCAGTCGACTGTTGCCACAAACTGCAGATCCGATCAGCCCAATAGTCGTGTCATTTCAGTGTTCAACCAGACCGATTCAGTAAGGCTAGTTCAGTCAAACAGTTCAATTAGATTTGATTTCAAATCGGCTTGTGGTGATATTGCACCGCTTGTGGGTACCATTTGTTTGTTCAATCTTATCAGTTGAGTCGCTCAATCTAAACTAATCAGTCTCTTACACATGTCAAAGTAGACAATTACGTCGTTTATAAGTTTTGCTCATCAGGACATTGTCTTGCCTTGCTTCTTTGTACAACACATAATAGAAATTATGGATAGTGGATTCTGGAGCGTCAAATCACATGACCGGTGATATCAGTATTTTCTATAAATTTAAATCTCACCTTGGCCATTCCTCAGTCCGAATAGTAGATGGATCTTTCTTTGAGGTTATAGAAACAAGGCTAATAAAATTATCAAAGGATCTTCTACTCTCCAATGTTCTTTATGTTCCTAAATTGAGTTGTAACTTGATGTCGATAACCAAACTTACGAGTGACTTGAATTGTATATATAAATTTTATTTGAATTTGTGTGAATTTCAATACGGGAAAGGTGATTGGCATTGCTAAGAAGCAAGGTGGCCTCTATTTTTTTTTCAAGGAAAACATCATCCAAGTTCGTCTTTCGACCTCATGTGTGAGTCTTCTTCTAATTATGTTAGTTTCTTTCCAGAGTCCCCATCTTATTTTACGTCTTTGTCTAGTGAAAATCAAGTCATTTTATGACATTTTTGCCTCAGTCACCCAAATTTTTTATATCTTGAAAGGTTGTTTCCTCATATATTCATTAATAAAAAATCGAGTCACTTTCAGTACGAAGTTTGTCAACTTTCCAAACATACCAGAAATCCTTATCCAAGTGTGCCCTGCAAATCTTCAAAACCTTTTGCATTGATCCATAGTGATATTTGGGGGCCCTCCAGAGTAAAAAATATATCTGGAGCACGTTGGTTCATAACTTTTATTGATAACCACACTAAACTAACATGGACATATCTCATGAAGGACAAATCCGAAACATATAGTATTTTTCAATCCTTTCACTCAATGATCTCCACTTAGCTTCAAAGTAATATTCAAGTCCTTAGAACAGATAATGCTCAAGGCTATTTCAATTCAACTCTTGGGTCATTTCTTTCATCTCATGGTATAGTTCACACTAGTTCATGTGTGGTCACTCCTAAAAAAATGGGATTGTTGAAAGAAAAAAATAGACATCTTCTTGAGGTCGCTCGTTCTCTTATGATTGCTAGTAATATTCCTGATTTGTTTTGGGGAGAAGCCATTCTTACTGCAACTTTTATCATAAATCGAATACCTAGTCGAGTCTTAAAATTCTGATCTCCTCGAGATGTCTTCCTTCAAATTCATTCCCAACTACAAAAATTTTCTTCACAGTTGCCCTTTTAGGTTTTTAGATGTTCCTTCTTTGTTCACAATCATTCTCCTCATCGATCTAAACTTGATCCACAATCCATTAAGTTCTAGGTTATTCATCACATCAAAAGGGGTAAAAATGTTATTCCCCAATTACTAGAAAAATGTACACTTCAATGGATGTTACGTTCTTTGAAAACCAACATTTTTTCACCAAGACTAAAATTCAGGGTGAGAATGTGCGAGAATTTGTGTTGGATTTTATGTTCTAAAACTCGTAGTTTGTAATTTGTGTTGGATTTTATGTTCGACCCGACCCACCCCGCACCTCCATTGTCTGGGTCAGCGAGCGTTGACTAGCCAGTCCAGACGGTTTGGACCGGGCTGTTTGACCGGTTCAACTTGGATTTTGTTGTTTTTGGGCCGGTTCGAGAGTTTTTTGGCCAGTTCAAGATGGTTCAAAGTGTTTGAAGCCGAATCCGGGAAGCTGGTTGCTGAATTTTTTAATAAATTAGTTATTTGTTTGTTTTTAATGCCAAAATCGGTCCACTTTAGTATTGTTTACCTATTATGCATGTGATGTATAATGTTGTTTGATTATGTATGCATATAGTATGCCATGTACTTTTAAAACCCCACCATAGGAAAAGCATGTGACATGCATTTGTTATATCTTATAAGTGTTATAAAATATATACTATGCATGCTTAGTTTTAATATAAGTTTTATATTAAAGCATGTTTGATTGAAGTAAGCATGTTATAGATGAATGCTCTAGGGTTATAATTGTTATAATTGTTATAAAATAACCTAGACTTCTAAAATCTATAACAAAGATAAGATGCATGCTCATTTAGGGTTAACCATCAAGCAATCCCAATTTTCATAGAAAATATGTCGATATCTTGTAAAACCGAAGTTACAAGAAAACTCACCCGGCAAGATCTTGACAAAAAGTCAGATAAGATGACTAAGGTTGAAGGTTTTTAAGTTGACGGTTCACGGAACACCTACTACCTGGAGATCGAGTTGGCGTCTGAGTTAGGTTATACCGATTTTATGAGTATGCGTGAGCGGTGTGAGGTAATAAAATTTGTTTATCATCTAAACATCGTAGGTTAAAAATCCAGTATAAAAGTTATACTCGGATGAATCACCTAAACTTAGGATATCTTTAGTTAGCCGAAATGTATCGCTAAGTATTTTATACCCTAACTGTCTAGAACACTTCAGCTGGAGAGAAGTATTGTACTTTTAGCTCTAGCGTCCCTAAGAGTTCACACCGTGAGATTCATGCTTGGCTTTGGGCTGCCTCGGGAGCGGACTCTATTCGAAGAGTGTTTGCATGAGTCAATACCAAGGTGAATAGGGGAAGTTGTTCATAGTAAGTGGGAGAAGGAAGTATGTCAACACATCCTACGGTCTCTTCCATTAGGTCGCACCGTGAGATTCCTATAATGCGCCTGCATGTCTGCCCCAGATCGACCTTACCAATTGAAGGGCTGTATTATAGGATTCGGAACTCTGCGAACTCTAGAAATTGATATGGTCTCTCAGGTCCGTTTTCATTCTTGTCTTTCTAACTTCGGGAGCATAATGATTTCGATCTTTGAGGTCTGAAAATGGAGGGTCATACTTACGAGAATTACTAAGTGTGAGTTACTATAAGGATAAGAGTTATTCTGGTGATAATATCTAGTTAAGATAGTCTTGGTTCAACAGAGGAATAATCGATCATCCCTCGGTGGAGGTTATTCTAAACCATTGAAATATCGTTGCAAAATATAATAATGAAGGGTACATTATTAGTTTTTTTTGCTAAACTTGATTGGATTTAAAAGATTAATGTTTTTTTACTAAAAAGGATATGTTTTTCTTTTCAGCATGCTAGCTCTCTAGATCAACTCTTAGCTTCCGAGAAACTAAACGGCGATAATTACTCAACATGAAAAAATAATATGAATTAAACACTAGTAATAGATGACTTGAGATTTGTCTTAACTGAGGAATGTCCTCAGGCCCCTACCTTGAAAGAAGCACAAGGTAAATATGATTTACTAGATGCTGAGACATGTTTAGTGGAGGATGATACATCAACCTAGGTATTGGATTCAGGAGCCACTAATCATATTTGCTTCTCTTTTCAGGAAACTAGTTCCTGGAAAAAGCTTGAAGAAGGCGAGATCACCCTCAAAGTTGGAACAGGAGAGGTTGTCTCGGCCGAAGCAATGGGAGACTTGAAATTGTTTTTCAACGATAGATATATCATACTTAAAGATGTTTTGTATGCACCTCTTATGAAGAGGAATTTAATATCTATTGGTTGTATTATGGAACAAATGTATAAAATATCTTTTAAAGTTAATGAAGCGTTCATTTTTAGAAAAGGTATTCAAATTTGTTCTGCTATACTTGAAAACAACTTATATAAGTTAAGACTAACTAAAGCAAAATTTGTCTTAAATACTGAGATGTTTAGAATAGCCGAAACTCAGAATAAAAGACAATTTTCTTCTGATGCCTATCTATGGCACCTAAGACTTGGCCACATAAATCTCAAAAGGGTTGAGAGATTGGTTAAGAATGGACTTCTAAATCAGTTAGAAGACTATTCTTTACCTCCATGTGAGTCTTGTCTTGAGGGAAAAATGACTAAGAGATCTTTTATTGGAAAAACTCTCAGAGTCATAATACCCTTAAAGCTCGTACATTCGGACCTCTGTGGATCGATGAATGTCAAAGCTCGAGGTGGGTATGAATATTTCATCAGTTTTATTGATGATTATTCAAGGTATGGTCATATTTACCTAATGCATCACAAGTCTGATTCTTTTGAAAAGTTCAAAGAATATAAGGCCGAGGTTGAGAACCAGTTAGGTAAAATAATTAAGACACTACGATCAGATCAAGGTGGGGAGTACATGGACTTAAGATTCCAGGACTATATGATAGAACACGAAATCAAGTCACAACTCTCTGCATCTAATATGCCTCAGCAGAACGGTGTATCTGAAAGAAGAAACAGAACCTTGTTGGACATGGTTCGCTCAATGATGAGCTTTGCTGAGTTACCTGATTCCTTTTAGGGACATGCATTAGAAACTGTTTTCTATATTTTGAATAACGTTCCCTCTAAAAGTGTTTCAGAAACATCTTATGAGCTATGGAAAGGGTATAAAGACAGTTTACGTCACTTTAGGATTTGGGGATGCCTGACACAAGTGTTGGTGCAAAATCCTAAAAAATTGGAACGTCATTCAAAACTATGCCTATTTGTAGGTTATCCAAAAGAAACAAAAGGTGGTTTATTTTACGATCCTCAAGAGAATAAGGTATTTGTATCGACAAATGCCACTTTCTTAGAGGAAGACCACATGAGAAGTCCTCAACCTCACAGTAGACTAGTATTGAATGAAATTTCCAAAGACTCTACAGATAGAACTAGTTCATCTACTAAAGTAGTAGATAAAACTAGTACATCTGATCAGTCACATCCTTCTCAAGAGTTGAGAATGCCTTGACGTAGTGGGAGGGTTGTTCATCAGCCTGACCGTTACTTGGGTTTAACAGAAACATAAGTCTTTATACCTGATGACGACATAGAGGATCCATCGACCTATAAACATGTGATGAAAGATGTGAACCGTGATTAGTGGGTCAAAGCCATGGACCTCGAAATGGAGTCTATGCACTTCAATTCTGTCTGAAAACTTGTAGATCAACCAAATAATGTAAAACCAATTGGTTGTAAGTGGATCTACAAGAAAAAACGAGACCAAGCCGGTAAAGTACAGACTATTAAGGCTCGACTTGTGGCAAAGGGTTATACCCAGAGAGAGAGAGTGGACTATGAATAAACTTTCTTTCCCATTGCCATCCTTAAATCGATTAGAATACTCTTATCCATTGCTACCTTTTAAGACTATGAAATTTGGCAGATGGATGTCAAGACACCTTTCTAAATGACGATCTTGAGGAGAGTATCTATATGGCTCAACCAGAAGGGTTTATTGCACAGGGTAAAAAACAAAAGGTTTGTAAGCTTCAAAAATCCATTTATGGGTTGAAACAAGCTTCTAGATCTTGGAACATAAGATTTGATATTACGATTAAATCTTTTGGCTTTGTACAGAATGTTGACGAGCCTTTTGTTTACAAGAAGATCGTCAATTCTACTATAGCGTTCTTAGTTTTATATGTTGACGATATTCTACTCATTGGGAATGAAGTAGGTTACCTAACTGACATCAAGAAATGGCTAGCAACGCAGTTACAAATGAAAGATTTGAGAAATGCGCAGTATGTTCTCGGGATTCAGATTATTTGAAACCGCAAGAATAGAACACTAGCCATGTCTCAAGCAACTTATATAGACAAAATGTTGTCTAGGTATAAGATGCAGAATTCCAAAAAAGGTCTGTTACCTTATAAATATGGAATTCATTTGTCAAAGGATCAATGTCCTAAGACATCTCAAGAGGTTGAGGATATAAGACGCATTCCCTATGCTTCCACAGTAGGGAGCCTGATGTATGCAATGTTATGTACTAGACCTGACATATGCTACACAGTAGGGATAGTCAATAGGTATCAGTCCAATCCTGGATATGATCATTGGACTGCCACTAAGAATATCCTCAAGTATCTTAGGAGAACGAGGAACTACATGCTCGTGTATGGTAATAAGGATTTGATCCTTACTAGATACACTGACTCTGATTTTCAAACTGATAAAGATGCTAGAAAGTCTACATCTAGACCAGTGTTCACTCTTAATGGAGGAGCAGTAGTGTGGAGAAGTGTGAAGCAAAACTGTATTACGAACTCCACAATGGAAGCTGAATATGTAGTTGCTTGCAAAGTAGAAAAGGAAGCAGTATGGTTGAGGAAATTGTTGACAGATTTGGAAGTCATTCCAAATATGCATCTGCCAATCACCCTATATTGTGATAATAGTGGTGCAGTTGCAAATTGAGGAGAACCAAGAAGCCACAAGCGTGGCAAGCATATTGAGCACAAATACCATTTGATCCGGGAGATTGTACATCGTGGAGACGTTGTAGTAACCCAGATATCTTCTAAGCAAAACATTGTTGATCCTTTTACAAAGGCCTTCACGGCTAAAGTGTTTGAAGGTCACCTACAGAGTCTAGGTCTACGAAGTTTGTAAACTAGGACAAGTGGGAGAAATTTTGGGTATATGCCCTAGTTTATTGTATTCATATGTTTATTGTACTTATATGTTTCTCACTTAAATTCAACATTGTGATACTCCACTAGGAGTTTTAGCCCAAGTGGGAGTTTGTTGGATTTTATGTCCTAAAACTCGTAGTTTGTAAATTAATAAACATATTCTGTTCTGTTTTGTTTTTCGATAAAGTTGTTATTGAAATTGTAATCTTGAATCGAATAAACGAAGGTCCTGAGGCTATTTAATGTAGTTTGAACTTTATGTAGTGACATAAATGTGGATCAAGTTCAAATATATAGCCAAAATGGTCTATAGTATATGAATAAGGTTGGGCGCCTTATTCTGAGGTCACTATGGATGCGGCCCACTTTGTAGTTAGTACAAACGATGTGATCCTGAATCATTCATATAGAGATATGTGAGTGGGGGCATCCTATGTAAAGAGTTTGCATAAGACTGAACTATGAAATAGTCACTCTGTACGTTCTAAATGCCGTTTTATGTATAAAACTGACTATTTCGTTACTTGATGACCTAGGTAACTTAATCTAAATCCTGAGCTAACTATGAACCCCTGTTCACTCGGAATTATCCTTAGATCTGCATAGGTGAGGGCAGCTCATCATCGCTGGCCCATAAGCCTCCCATTTTAGGGGTAAGATTGGGTGGATAGCTGGGAATATAGGGTGCAAGATGGAATTTACTCCTACTCGTTATAGGGATAGTAGATAGGTTGTTTTCTTTAGTACCGAATCCAGGTCTTGAACAAGGTGCCCCAGACCACCCTCTTAGCCTAGGGAAGGGCATGACTGTAGCAGTTATCAACCCTATGGCTGACACTTACTGCCTAACAACTCTTACGGAAAAACTCTAATACTAAAATATAACTTAAGTACAGCGGAATGCCTTTAGGCCCACAATTTATTAATTTAGAAACATAACATACTTAGAGTCATTACAACATTAGATTTACAAGTCCCAAAACCCACGAACCCTAGTCCCTATATGAACAACAGTAACATGTGTACAATATTAACAGTAACCACCTAACAAACGGGTTACAAATCTCTTTATCCTTTAGTGGCAGAGCAGATGCAGAACTATCTTCAGAGGATTTGACCGCTACCTGTGGGGGGGGAAAAAGAAAACATTTGAAAACGGGGCGAGCTTACGCCAGTGAGTGACTTAAGAAAGATAATTGATTCTCATGCAAAATCTCAATAAAGAGTTTAACTGAAATATAAACTTCTACAGTACTTGTACTGCAGTATAAACATTTTCAAAGCATAGAACATATAAAGCTGTTTTAATCATAAAACAGTAAAACTATTTCTCAGTTGAGGATAACCCTACTGTGGGTAAAAACAATCCCAACACTAACTACTAGTCAAGAGAGAACCCTTTTGCTCAATCTCTGACTCTACTTACGTGCACGTGGCCATACTAAGTACCGTCATACCTTAGGTACTACTGTTCAGATATCTTCTCAAACATCCTTCAGTATCTAGTTGGTTTGGTACCTTCTCAAACGTCCTTTAGTACCAAAAGATACCTTCTCAAATGTCCTTCAGTATCTAGTTGGGCGGATACCTTCTCAAATGTCCTTTGGTATCACATTTTAAGTAAACTAGTCATAAATGACTTTCTCTTTAAAACATGTAAAGTATAACACATATAAAAACATGGCTTTAAAGGTACTAACGCATGCTGCATATATAAATAGCTTTTTAACAAACTTCTCACTCATGCATGCGTTAAAAACATAATTCATAGCTTGCTTGGAAATCACTTTGTAAACTAGTTGACATGAGAATATTCTTCTTTACAACATACTTTCTATAACACGTTGTAATCAAACATTTAATCAAATGTTTTAGTCAAAACGTTTTAGCCACTCACCTTGATTGCTTAAGAGCTTTTCACTTTAGTAGCTCCCTTTTCTACCTCGGGCTCCTTTTTCACCCCTAGAATTCAGATTCAAATTACAGCTCAAATTACTCACAGTTCTAAATTATATTTTGAGATACTTTCTTCTACAAACATGTTCTAAAATGTCTCAGAAAGCTTACCCTAAAATTGGAGCTCTGAATTCCACGTGGTTTGGCAGGAATCACAGAATCTTCAAGACTATCCCAAACTGATCTGCAGCTTGACCCTTTTGTCTTTTTTTCAGTTTCCATCCGATCCCTTCGAGCTTTTCTTCCAGAAGCCCTATCCTGAAACCTAGACTTTTAGAGCTTTCAGGTGGCTTTGGAATCACTCCAAACGCACGAGTAAATTAGGAGAACTTCCCATCCTAAGTTGATGCGTCCTCCTCAAACCTCACTGTTCAATGTGTCCTCTATGTCTAACGCATGGATTTGGCTCCAATGCAAGGTTTGCTCAACTTTCCCACTCTTTTTACGGATTTTCTGAATTGTGAACTAAAAATGAAGTCTCTTGGCTCTATTTATAGGCATCCAAACCTTCTCCGGAGTTGACACCACCTACTTGGCTGCATGGTCAAATGTCTTCTTCTCATCCCATCAACGTAATGCTGTGGTCATCGCAAGCTAAGTGTCTTCCTCCCATGTTGCCAATGCATGGGCCTCCAATATGATGTCACCACCTCAAATTCTTAAGGTTTAAGGCTTTCCTCCCATGAAGACACATGCTTTTGATAACGTTTTCTATGTGACTTCACCCTTGTATACGTCCAACTCTTGGATGCTCAATGCCTAGTCCATAAACAACGCATAGCCTCTACTCAATGCATTGTAAGCCAATTTACTATCATGGCAATTCAACTTAGCCATTGCAAGGAGCTAACCCTCACCAATGCATAGGGTGACCGTCCATTCTTGACGCATGTCTCACTCGCACGGCTTGCTTAGCATGGGCGCATGGTGCTGGCCACCAATGCATAGGCGTGCTGCATAGGCTGGCCGCTCGACGCATGGCTTGCGCGCGGCGCCTTGATGCTTGGCAAGGTGCTTAGGCACATGGGCGTGCGGCGTGTGCTAGCCATTGCTCGCTCGCTTGCATGGCCGCATGGCATGGGCTGCAGGGCAAGACACCTCGACGCACGACATAGCTACTCCGCAGGGTGCTCACCGCATGGGCGTGGCCATTTGGCAGTGCGCTCAACGCATGGGCGTGGCCACTCGGCAGTGCGTTCAACGCATGGACGTATCCACTCGATGATGCGTCCAGCCGGGGCTACTCGACACATGGCCTAGGCGCTGGCCGAGGCTGCTCGACGCATGGCCTGGGCACTATTGGAGGCTGCTCGACGCATGGCTTGGGCGCTGGCTGAGGCTGCTCGACGCATGGCTGGGCATTTGGCCGAGGTTGCTCGACGCATGTCACCCTCCAGCCCTCGTGCCATCCCAATGCCTCACTTCCATTTTCCTTCCTTCACCTACGCATCCAACGCATCCAATGCCTCCATCATCCAATGCATTCAATGCATCCAACAACTCTTCCAACGCATCAACACCACTCTAACACACAAAATTCTATACTTAGCCAAATTTCCAAAATTTTCCCCAAAAGTTAACCTTCCAAATTTCCTCTTTTCTTCTAATTTCCACTCTTTTCTCTACCATTTCACCCTAGCCTACTCATCACACTAATTTCAATAGGGAACATACTAAAGTAGAGAAATTGGGATTCGGGGTTCGCAATTACTTCCCCCTTATAAAAATTTCGTTCTCGAAATTTCGTTACAAGTTTGTCAACTAAACAACTGCGGGTACTTGTTTCTGATTTGCTCTTCGGCTTCCCACGTTGCTTCTTCCGTGCTATGATTTTCCCATAGTACCTTCACCAATGGGATTGTCTTATTCCTTAAGACCTATTCCTTTCTGTCAAGAATCTTTACTGGTTCCTCTTCATAAGACAAACTCTCTTTCAACTGTACAAGTTGCTCAGGCAATACATGGGTAGGATCTGGCACATACTTTCTAAGCATTGTCACATGAAACACATCATGAATACAAGATAATTCTGGAGGTAAATCCAATCTATATGCCATTGGACCGACTCTTTCTATTATCTCATAAGGTCCAATATATATCGGGCTTAATTTCTCTTTCCTACCGAACCTGAGTATTCCTTTCCATGGAGATAACTTCAGAAATACTTTATCACCAACTTCAAACTCTAATTCTCTTCTCCGCTGAACAGCGTAACTTTTTTGCCTATCTCGAGTCGTCTTAAGATTATCTCTTATAATCTTAACGTTGTCTGATGTCTGTTGCACAAGTTCTGGACCTAGTTATTTCCTTTCACCGACTTCATTCCAACATATCAGAGTTCTACATGGTCTTCTGTATAATGCCTCATACGGTGCCATCCCGATACTCGAATGGTAACTGTTGTTATACGCAAATTCGATTAACGACAGATGTGTATCCCAACTGCCCTTAAATTGTAACACACATGCTCTAAGCATGTCCTCTAATGTCTGGATTGTCCGCTTAGACTGACCATCCGTCTGTGGATGAAAAGCGATACTAAAATATAACTTGGTTTCCATAGCTCTCTGCAAACTAGGCCAAAACTTTGATGTAAATCTGGAGTCTCGATTTGATACAATAGAAACTGGAACTCCAAACTGACTCACAACTCGATCAACATACAACTTGGCTAATTGGTCTAGAGTATAAGTAACTTTAACAGGTAAAAACTTAGCTGTCTTCGTCAATATATCCACCATTACCCATATACCATCATAGCTTACTAGTGTCTTAGGTAATTCAAACAGGAAATCCATCGTGATATGCTCCCATTTCCACTCTGGTACCGGGAGTGGATTAAGTAATCCTGCTGGCCTTTGTCTGTCTAGTTTAACTTGTTGACATAATAGATACCTGTTAACATACTCTGTTATCTCTCTTAACATACCAGGCCACTAGTACGATCTCTTTAATGTTCTATACATCTTCGTACTGCCCGGATGCATAGTATAGGCCGAACTATGAGCTTCTTCTAGAATAGCTTGTTTAAGTGATAAGTCCTTAGGTATGCATATCCTACCTTCTTTCAATAGTACTTTGTCAGCTCTTAATTGGTAGTCTGTCCTTAATCCTTTATCTACTTCTTCAGCTAACTTCTGAAGATCGGAATCATTTAACTGCTTACGTAGAATATCTTCTACGAGCGTAGGACGCACTTGAAATGAAGCTAATAACACTCATTTTTTACCGATTGATAATGCTGCCATAGCATTATACAACTCATGAATCAGTGTACCCTTCACTGAATTGATACTAGCTCTAGCTGATCTAGTTTTTCGACTTAAAGCATCAGCTACTACATTTGCTTTACCTGGGTGATAGTCAATGGTACAGTCATAGTCTTTGATCAATTCAAGCCATCTTCTCTGTCTCAAGTTTATTTCCTTCTGATCAAAGATATGCTTTAGACTTTTATGAACCGTGAATATATGACATCGCTCACCAAACAGATAATGTCTCCACAACTTTAAAGCTAACACAACTGCTACTAACTCCAAATCATGTGTAGGGTAGTTATATTCATGTTTCTTTAACTGTCGAGAAGCATAAACTACTACCTTTCCTTCCTGCATCAGTACACATCCTAACCTTTGTCGGGATGCATCACAATAGACCTCAAATTCTTTACCTGGTGTAGGTAGAGTTAATATTGGTGCTGACACTAACCTCTGTTTCAATACCTGAAAACTATGCTCGCATTCTGGCGACCATTCAAACTTCGCATCTTTTCTGGTCAGGTTTGTCAATGGAAGAGCTATCTTAGAAAAACCCTCCACGAATCTCCTATAATAACCTGTTAAACCTAGAAAACTGCGTACTTCGGTTACATTCAGGGTTCGTTCCTAATTAACTATTGCTTCTATCTTTTGGGAATGAACGCTCACCCCATCAGCTGAAACTATATGCCCAAGGAATACGACTTGATTTAACCAAAAATCGCATTTACTAAATTTGGCATATAACTCATTTTCCCTTAGAATTTGTAACACTATCCTCAGATGTTCTTTGTGTTTCTCCGCACTACTAGAATACACTAGTATGTCGTCTATGAACACTATCACAAACTGATCCAGATAAGAATGAAATATCCTATTCATCAAGTCCATAAATATCGCAGGAGCATTTGTCAATCCAAACGGCATTACTAGGAACTCAAAATGTCCATATCTAGTTTTGAATGCAGTCTTTGGAACATCTGTACTTTTTACCTTCAACTGGTGATAACTCGATCTCAAATCTATCTTAGAGAACACCGTGGCTCCCTTTAACTGATCGAAGAGATCATCTATACGAGGCAATGGGTACTTATTCTTAATGGTCACCTTATTCAATTGTCTATAGTCTATGCATAATCTAAGAGTACCATCTTTCTTCTTAACAAACGAGACTGGCGCTCCCTAAGGTGACACACTGGGTCTAATGTACCCCTTATCCACAAGTTCCTGTAACTGAACTTTTAACTCTTTCAGTTCTGTTGGTGCCATCCTATATGGTGCCTGGGATATAGGTGTTGTACCCAGAACTAACTCAATAGTGAACTCTATTTCCCTGTCAGGTGGTAAGCCCGGTAACTCTTTAGGGAATACATCTAAGAATTCTTGTACCACAGGTACATCCTCAGGTTTCAGTTTCTTATCCTGTGAAACTGCTACATAGGCTAAATAGGCTTCCATCCTTTATTCAACAGCTTTCTAGCCTTCATTGCTAATATTAAACTTCCTGGAAGTATTCTTTTACTTCCCATTAGGGTTATATCTTTTACACTTGGTTTCCTAAACACTATTTCTTTCTTAAAACAATCCATAGTGGCATAGTGTTTACTTAAGAAATTTATACCTAAGATAACATCAAACTCTAGTAATTCTAATGGAATCAAGTCAACCCAAAAACTTTGATTTCCAAGAATTACTTCACAATTCCTATAATACTCATGTACAACTAGAGTATCTCTTATAGGCGTAGAGATAAAAAAAATTCTCATTCATATACTCAGGCACTCTATTTATATGTAATGCACACATCTTAGATATGAATGAGTGCGTAGCACCAGGATTAAATAATGCATAAGCGGATTGATTACATAAAGTTTTGTATCAGTTACGATCGGAGCCTCTTCCGCTTCCTGGTGTGTCATAGCGTATACTCTACCCTGTTGCTGCTGTTGTTGCTGTTGCTGTTGGGGTCGTCCAGCTACTTCTTTCTACTTAGCTATACCGGATCCCTCTCCTCTAGTTTCGGTCGCTCTAGGTTGGTTTACAGTCTGTGTAACTCTTCTTTGCTCACTTTGTGCTCCATGACCTAGCTGAGGACAATCTCTCCTGAAATGCCTAGCTTGTCCGCACTGGAAACACACATTCCTATTACCATAATATACTTCTGTATGAGGCCTACCACAATTTACACAAAGTGGTTTCCTCCCCGTACTAGCTATGACTCGCTAGCGCGACTTGATACCGATCTACCACTCGGTCCAGCTGCAGGTTTTAACCTCTTTCGACTTGAAATTTATTGGCTCATGCCTCCAAAACTCCTTATACCCGACTTTCCAGAGAACGGGGGTCTAAATCTCTTACTTCTCGTTTTTCCAGGCATTCTAAACTGTCCTTCACCTGACTGGAGTACATATTCCCTCGTTACACTCTGCTCTACTCGGATAGCGGTCTCAACTAACTGAGTGAAATTCACCCAATTGGATGTAGAGGTAATGGGTGTACGTAATTTTCTTCTTAGGCCATTTTCAAATCTCCTACACCTCCATTTTTCTTCCGCGATGATCGAAAGGACATACTGAGATAACTCAGTAAATCTTTGTTCATACTCAGCAACCGTCATTACTCCCTGAGTTAGCCTAAGGAATTCCTCCCTCTTCGCTTCTTTAAAAGAACTAGGGTAGTATTTATCTTCGAATACTTGTCTGAACTCAGACCAAGTCATAGTTTCTAAACTACCCCTTCTAGCCTCTATCACTACCATTTCTCATCCCCTTTTTGCAGCAAAAATGCCGCTAACTCGACCTTACGGTCCTCAGGACACCTCATAACCTTAAAACATTTCTCAATATAATCCAACCAGATCTCAGCATCTACTGGATCTGTGGCTCCATCGAGCGTTGTGGCTCCTAAAGCTTTCAGCCTCTCGACGTCGAATTTCTTTTCTGGATCGTTTTGAATCGATCCTACACTTGTCGTCAATCTTTGAGTGATTCTATCAAATACTCGATCCTCCCTCTGGGGTTCTACACTTACCCTTGGTGTACTCGACTCGTTTTCAGAAGTTACTTCCTACTTTACTGAGTCTCTAACTCTTTTCCCCTTCGGATCTGGGTCCCGTCTAACTTCAGGACCTCAGCTGGTAGGGTCAACATTCCTCTTCTCAGTCTGCTTGCTCCACTTGCCAGTTCTCCTCAGCATCTTTGCCTAATTATTAGGTACACATGTTAGGGACTTATCTATGGGACTTTAATCTAATGCATGAACTCTCTCTTTCACTTAATACCTTATGCTTTAATACTAAACTAGTTCAAAACTTTCCCAAGTTTACGTATACCTTTGCTCTGATACCAAGCTGGTATCAGCTAACTCTTTAACTTTCCCAGAAACTTATGCTCTGATACTAAATTGTCACACCCCGCCCAGACCACCCTTTTAGCCTAGAGAATGGCGTGACTGCAGCAGTTATGAATTCTTGGCTGACACTTACTGCCTAATAACTCTTGTGGAATATCTCTGATACCAAAATATAACTTAAGTACTGCGGAATGCCTTTAGGCCCACAATTTATTAATTTAGAAACATAACATATTTAGAGTCATTACAACATTAGATTTATACGTCCCGAAACTCATGAACCCTAGTCCCTATATGAACAACAATAACATGTGTACAATATTAACAGTAACCACCTAATAAACGGGTTACAAATCTCTTTATCCTTTAGTGGCAGAGCAGATGCAGAGCTATCTTCAGAGGATTTGACAGCTACCTGTGGGGGAAAAAAGAAAACATTTGAAAACGGGGTGAGCTTACGCCCAGTGAGTGACTTAAGAAAGATAATTTATTCTCATGCAAAATCTCAATAAAGAGTTAACTGAAATATAAGCTTCTACAGTACTCGTACTGTAGTATAAACATTTTCCAAGCATAGAACATATAAAGCTGTTTTAATCATAAAACAGTAAAACTATTTCTCAGTTGAGGATAACCCTACTGTGGGTAAAAAAAATCCCAACACCAACTACTAGTCAAGAGAGAACACTTTTTCTCAATCTCTGACTCTACCTATGTGCACATGGCCATACTAAGTACCGTCATACCTTAGGTACTACTGTTCAGATACCTTCTCAAACGTCCTTCAGTATCTGGTTGGTTTGGTACCTTCTTAAATGTCCTTCAGTACCAATAGATACCTTCTCAAATGTCCTTCAGTATCTAGTTGGGTGGATACCTTCTCAAATGTCCTTCGGTATCGCGTTTTAAGTAAAACTAGTCATAAATGACTTTCTTTTTAAAGCATGTAAAGTATAAAACATATAAAAACATGGCTTTAAAGGTACCAACGCATGTTGCACATATAAATAGCTTTTTAACAAACTTCTCACTCATGCATGCGTTTAAAACATAATTCATAGCTTGCTTGGAAATCACTTTGTAAACTAGTTGGCATGAGAATATTCTTCTTTAAAACATACTTTCTATATCACGTTGTAATCAAACATTTAATCAAATATTTTAGTCAAAATGTTTTAGCCACTCACCTTGATTGCTTAGGAGCTTTTCACTTTAGTAGCTCCCTTTTCTACCTCAGGCTTCTTTTTCACTCCTATAATTCAGATTCAACTTATAGCTCAAATTACTCATAGTTCTAAATTTTATTTTGAGATACTTCCTTCTATAAACATTTTAAAATGTCTCAGGAGGCTTACCCTAAAATTTGAGCTCAGAATTTCTCGTGGTTGGCCGGAATCATAGAATCTTCAAGACTGGCCCAAACTGATCTAATAGCCTGACCCTTCTATATTCTTTTCAGTTTCCAGCCCGATCCCTTCGAGCTTTTCTTCCAGCAGCCCTACCCTGAAAACTAGACTTTCAGAGATTTCAGGTGGCTTTGGAATCACTCCAAACACATTAGTAAATTGGGAGAACTCCTCGTCCCAAATTGATGCATCCTCCTCAGACCTCACTGTCCAATGCGTCCTCTATGTTTAACGCATGGATTTGGGTCCAACGCAAGGTTTGCTCAACTTTCCCACTCTTTTTACTGTATTTCTGAATTGTGAACTAAAAATGAAGTCTCTTGGCTCTATTTATAGGTGTCTATAACTTCTCCGAAGTTGACACCACCTACTTGGCTGCATGGCCAAATGTCTTCTTCTCATCCCATCAACGCAATGCTGTAGTCATCGCAAGCTAAGTGTCTTCCTCCCATATTGCCAAAGCATAGGCCTCCAATCTGTTGCCACCACCTCAAATTCTTAAGGTTTAAGGCTTTCCTCCCAAGAAGACACATAGTTTTGATGACGTTTTCTATATGACCTCACCCTTGTATACGTCCAACTCTTGGATGCTCAACGCTTAGTCCATAAACAACGCATAGTCTCCACTCAATGCATAGCAAGCCAATTTACTATCATGACAATTCAACTTAGCCATCGCAAGAAGTTAACCCTCACTAATGCATAGGGTGACCGTCCATTCTTGACACATGGCTCACTCGCACGGCTTGCTTGGCATGGGCACATGGTGCTGGCCACCAACGCATAGGTGTGCTGCATAGGTTGGCCGCTCGACGCATGGGCGTGTTTGGCCGCATGGGCTGCGCACGGTGCCTTGATGCTTGGCCGGGTGCTTAGACATATGGGCGTGCTACTTCGACGCATGGGCATGCGGTGTGTGCTAGCCATTGCTCGCATGGCATGGGCTGCGCGCTTGGCTGCACGGTAGGGCACCTCGATGCACAGCATGGCTGCTCGGCATGGTGCTCACTGCATGGGCATGGCCGCTCGACAGTGCGCTCAACACACGAGCATATCCACTCGACGCATGCGTCCAGCCGGGGCTACTCGAGCATGGCCTAGGCGCTGGCTGAGGCTACTTAACGCATGGCCTGGGTGCTGGCCGAGGCTGCTCGACGCATGGCCTGGGCGTTGTCCGAGGCTACTCGACGCATGGCTGGGCATTGAGTCGAGGTTGCTCGACGCATGACACCCTCTAGCCCTCGTGCCATCCCATGCCTCACTTCCATTTTTCTTTCTTCACCTATGCATCCAACGCATCGAACATATCCATCATCCAATGCATTCAATGCATCCAACGCATCCATCATCCAACAAATCTTCCAACACATCAACACCACTCTAACACACAAAATTCTATACTTAGCCAAATTTCCAAAATTTTTCCCAAAAGTTAACCTTCAAAATTTCCTCTTTTCTTCTAATTTCCACTTTTTTCTCTACCATTTCACCCTAGTATACTCATCACACTAATCTCAATAAGGAACATACTCAAGTAGAGAAATTGTGATTCGGGGTTCACACTTTTGCTCCTGTTGCTAAATTAAATATTGTTCGTGTCCTGTTATCTTTATCAGTAAATCAAGATTGGCCCCTTCATCAACTTGATGTCAAAAAATGTCTTTTTGAATGGTGATCTCAAAGAAGAAGTTAATGTGCAGGTTCCTCCTGGAATGGAAAATGAGTCTAATAAAGACTTGGTATGCAAGTTGAGAAAGTCTTCATACAAATTAAAACAGCATCCTCGTGCTTGGTTTGATAGATTTTCCAAAGTTTTGATTAAAAATGGTTATCATCAATGTCAAACTTATCATACTCTATTTGTGAAATCTGTAAACAACAAAACTGCAATCCTGATCGTTGATGTAGATGACATCATCATTGGCAATAATCTATGGGAGATTCTTAATTTGAAAAGGATGTTTGCAACTGAGTTTGAAATTAAAGACTTGGGAAGTTTGAGATATTTTCTAGGAATAGAGATGGCGAGATCTAAAGATGGCATTTCCATCTCTCAACGAAAATATATCCTAGACTTGCTAAAGGAGACTGGAAATTGGGGTGTAGACCTGATGAAACACCTATGGATCCAAATTTATGCCACGACCAAATTGAAGGGATTAGCCCAGTTGACAAGTGCATGTATCAAAGGCTTGTGGAAAAATGAATTTACTTGTCACATACCAGACCAGACATATCATATTCTATGAGCATTGTTAGACAACACATGAACAATCCAAATGAACATCATCTTAAGGCTGTTTACAAGATTTTAAGATACTTGAAAGGTACTCTAGGCCATGGACTATTATTTAAAAAATCATCAAATAGAATGGTAGAAATTTATACTGATGCTAGTTGGGATGGAGAGCTAACTGATCGAAGATCTACATCTGGATATTGCTCTTATGTATGAGGCAAATTAGTCACATAGAGAAGCACAAAACAGTCAGTTGGAGCCAGAAGTAGTGTGAGGCTGAATATTCATCTTTAGCATAGAATTTGTGAAGGGATGTGAATTCAGAAGCTTTTGGAAGAACTAAGAATAGAAACTCAAAATTCGTTCAAAATACTTTGTGACAATCAAGCAGCAATTAGTATAGCAAAGAATCCCGTCCATTATGATAAAATGAAACACATAAAGATAGGTCGCCATTTCATATCTGAGAATGTCAACAAGAACATAGTGGAATTAAACTATGTTTCGTCTCGCCATCAAATTGCTGACATTCTTAGCAAAGCATCACAGAAGAGAAATTTTGCTGAATTCAATTCCAAGTTTGGATTGTATTCTATATACAACCTAGATTGAGGGGGGGAGTAGATTTTAATATTATTTTAATTATGATTTGTTGTACTCTATTTATCTTGTATTATAATTACCCATTATTAGGTTCTTTTGAATAAAAAAAACCAATATTCTCCAAAAACTTCACTTCATCATCTTTCTTCTACATACAAGAAGCATTTATCAACAAATAGAGAAATTAAAAGATATTAATCTAATAAAGTAAACTCATATACTCTTGAATTTAGAAGTTACCTTGTTAAGTTCCTAATTTACGTTGTTTAAAAATTGATGGAAAATTGATTGGATATAGATACTCACAAACTATATAGTAATCGATGGAAATTTCACATAAAAAATCACCTGAAAAATGAGTGGGTTCTCTGAAAATAAGTGCCTTGTGGTTTGCGAAGGTGGAGACATCGAAAAAGTTGTGTGAGTTTCGAAATCAAGGTTAAATGTGTACTAATTAATAGAAATTTCACACAAAAATACCTACAAAATGAATAGATTCTTGGCAAATAAAGTTTCATTCACGTTTGCCAGAGTTCCATTCTTGCGTTCTGGCCAAATCAAGTGTAGAAACTCGTCCAAATAAGTGTAGCAACAGTTTTCGTTCATTCGCGTCAGAGAGGGTCGCCGTCGCCCGTCCGTTCAGATGCAATAGGTATGGTTGTCATCGTTCGTCCGTTCAAATGCAGTAGTCGCCATTCAGGTGCAGTAACAGTCGTTCGTTGACACGCAATAGTCACATTCCTTCATTCACATGTAGAAGTCGGTCGTTCAGGTGCAACAATCGTCCAATAGTGAGGCTAAGTGAAAGAGTGAGAGAATTGAAAGTTGAAAGAGGGAGGAAAATGGTGAGTGGGTCGAAAATGGTAGGAGGGAAAATGGAAGAGAGAAAATAATTGGGGGGAAGAGGGAGGGAAAAAAACTTAAAACTTTTATTTATTTATTTATTTTGGTAAAATTATTTATATATATTTAATGATACCTTTCTATGTTACTAAAAGTATTAAATATTTAGTGGTATTGGTAGCTAACTTGCTAATTTTTTTTAGTGATGTTGATTAAAGATGTGTTGCTAATAATGAACTTCTTGTGACATTTTTACAATGTGTCACTATAAATAGGTTTTTAGTGACAAAAATTGAACGGTTAAAAATTTGTCACTAAATAATCAATTTTTTGTAATGAATGTCTAATCATTCCATGGTAGTTTTGGTGATTTTACTACTTGGTTCCTATAGTTTGAACATTGTTTTGATTTGATCTCAACTTATGGTTTTACATCTTCAATTTTAAGTTTGAGTTTTGTTTTAATTTATGCTATATAATTTTGATCTAATTTTTAATAGTTCTAAAAAATTTAACTTGATCTCAGTAGTAGTCAAACTTCATAAAATATCATTATCGTTATTTGTCACGAGTTGATAATTAACAAGTCCATGGACCCATTAGGCATGTACATCCTATAAGGGTAAATGAAACCATTAAACAAGCTCACAAGATTGAGCGAGAAACTCAACCGACTACCCAAAAGAAAATTCAACCCTAAATAGAATTATAGGTAAAGCTCAGTTGACAAAAAAAACTCATTCACTCATATAACTAACTCAATGTACAATGACTTGACAATATAAATACGGAAACCAATTCTCAATTTACGATGTGCAACTTAATTTGTGCATAACTTTGTTCTTAGTAGATACTAACTTAAGCATTGAAACATGTTGGACAAGGTACTGAAGGAATTTTTATGAGGAGAACCTTGAGCGGAAGTGGATCATCCAAATTCCATTAATTATCAAATACTAAGTTTACAGTAAACATACAAGAGATATGCATTTCAAGTTAAATTACAACATGTTTTTTCAAGAAAAAGGGGTTCAAGATACATCACCTTTGAAGATCTTTTCTTCACGAATCCTCCCTCGAACAAAAACAACAACTTCTTGAAGACCTTCTTCAAGATATTCTCGAACCAAAACCCGGACACAACCACAAAGAGTCCTTGATATTCTCAGGGTGAGAACCTAGGAGTGGTGGGCTCTAACTATTTATGTTAGGAGGGATAAGATTTGGTGGAGGAAGTAGAAGATTGAGAAAGCTTTTACGAATACAAGAACACAGAACAATTACATAAATCTCTCTCAATCGTTCAACAAATTGCAATAGCAAATCGTCCAAGGAAGAAGAAAAACAAAAAATTTCTTTTTTTTCCTCGTACCATTAAAAAAAATAACTACCCACTAAAGAATTTGGAGAGAAAAGATGAGGAAGTTATTATTCAAATAATAATAAAATAATATAAATATATATGATAACTAACTTATCATATTATATTTATATTAAATTATATGTTATATCAAATATAACATATAACCTATAGTTTTAATATTGTATCACATACAATATAAACTATAGTTTCTTTTCTCTATTTTATGTCATTTATATAAATCATATTTATATTAAATTTAACAATTATCAATCATATTCATAGAAAAATATATTTGAATCTCATTTATATATTTATTTCCTCCAATTTAAACTATAATTTATCAAATACATTATAACAATTATTTCGTATATAATTGAAATAATTTAATTATATCATATATAATTAAATCCCTCTATTAATTCGAACAATTCAAATTAACTCAAAAACTGATTCTCAACTAAATTCTTTTGAGCTACCAAGGGGACCTTATGGACCTGTAGCTTGAAACTCCAATACATGAATAATTAATTAAACTCTTTAATTACATTTTTCACCATCTGTTAACTGTCAGGCACTCTACTAAAGATCGACAGCTACACTCTTTACACTACAAATATATTTCTGTGTCCATTGGATATAACCAATAAATAGTATGATGATCCTTCACAAATTGCTCGTAAGTACAACTAGGCCAAATTATCATTTTGCCCCTGTAGTTACATCTAACTCCTTAAGTACCTCTGATTCCTCTTACTATGACTAAACCTCTCTCGGGCCAGGAGTGGGTGTGATGCCACATTGTTCAAAACTCGGAATCAGCCCTTAAGGAGAAATTTATCTACTTACACCTGCTTTGGAAAATGAGTGAATTCCATCTTGTGTAACTGTATTCCCAGCTCCCCAGCCAGAAAAATCCCCAAAATGGTAGGCTTGTTGAGTCTACAATCTGGTCACTCTCACCCATACAAATCAAAGGACCGCCCTCAAACGCAGGAGTTTACAACTCACTCAGGATTCAGATCATGTTACCTATGGTCATCTTGGTGAAATGTAAGTCTCTATTATGAGCGGTGTTATATAATGAGACTAAACATTTCGTGGTTCGGTCTTATACAAACTTCTTTGTATAGAGTATCCTCGCTCGTATGTCTAATACATGAATGATCAGGATCATATCATTTGTAGCACTTTACAATAATTGTAACACCTAGAAAATGAGCCATACTCGTAGTGTCATCAGAATAAGGTACCCAGCCTTATCCATCTACTACAGATCATTTAGGTTATCACTTAAACATGATCCACCTGTGTGTCTCCATATACATGTTTAAGTTACAATGATAACCTTGGATGTTAGTTTATTGGTTTGTGATTAATGCAACTAAAACATCACATATTTTATAGACAAAGTGAATAAAATATCAAATATTTTATTAATCACATAGAGAGTTTGTTCATACATTGTTCACAAATTATAGGACCCTACGAGATTTAGGGCATCAACCCCAACATGTACTACATCAATGTAAGATTTCTTTACACGAATCAAGAACTGACCTCAGATCTTAACCAGTCAACCTGACCAAACTTCTATATCAAAAGTTATCACATTGATTTTTTTAAGTGATAATAAGTGCATTTCTCTCGTTAACTAATTTTGTTAGTGAACCATACTAGTATTAGGGTTAAAGCAAACAATAAAAGGAAATAAGTAGGCTGGTGGTAAATACAATTAATGATAATGAATGATAGTTAAGGATCAACTATTACATTAACGAAATTCAACTAAATATAAACTAAATTAAAACTTTCAATTATAAATCTCCAGGCAAAACTAATTTGATTATTATTATGAATTAAAACCTTAAAATAATAATGATATCAACTCAAAAAAGTTAACCTTTCAAATAAAATCATGTCATTTCCAAAATCATACCAGAATTTCTGACATTATTCTTTAAAAAATAAGTTGAAGAAAACATAGGCAAAGTTAAAGTGAACTTAGTGCAATAATTTGTATGATAACTTTTCTCTTAAAAATTGAAGGTTCAAATATATTCTCATAATTGTTGTACTAAAAAAGATAAAATAAAAAAAGATAAAAGGAAAAAAGGAAGAAAAAAAACTAGGGTGCAGGCTCTCAAACTCAACAAAAATTTGCCATGTGGCAAATGTTTGTTTAAAAAAATTGAATTGCTTTTATTTTGATACAATCTTATTGTGGAATATATATATATATATATATAAAAATCAGTCACATCAATAGAAAACGCTTATCTATTTGATTGAACATCTTCTTTTAATATTATGGCGCGTTCCAATATTTAAAGAAAATCTACACTACATCTGAAAATCATGAATTAACAATGAATCGAAAAATAACGTTTAAGCTCATTCATCTATGAAAATTTAATATTTTAATTGGTATAATTAGTAAGTTATAGTACTTTTAATACAAGAATTACGGAAGTGATTATTAAACTTTTAAGGACTATTTAGGTATTGAGTTCAAATATATCTGGAGTTTATACAATAGTGAAGTTTATATGTCTGTATTTGGGATGCAAATTTATTTTATCTGAGTTCAAATATTTTATTAGGAGTGTAAAGTTGAGTTCATATGTTTGAGATATCTGGTGCAGTTTTTGAACTCTAAGAACCGTTTGATAACCATTTTATTTTTTTGTTTTTGTTTTTGAAAATAAGTCTATAAACATTATTTCTATCACTAAATTTCTTCCTTTATTATCTACTTTTCAACAATAGTTTAAAAAATCAAGCCAATTTTTGAGAACTTAAAAAAGTTGCTTTCAAAAAATTGTTCTTGTTTTTTGAATTTAGCCAAAAATTCAATCATTGTACTTAAAAAAGATGCAAATCATTGTAAGAAATGTGAATGATATAAGCTTAATTTTAAAAAACAAACACAAAAAATTAAAGTCCCGTTTAGTAACCATTTGGTTTTTTGTTTTTGAAAGTTAAGTCTATTTCATCCACATTTCTTACAACGATGTGCATTTTTCTTAAGTATAATGGTTGAATTCTTATCCAAATTCTTTAAAAAAAATGAAAGCTTTTTTTAGTTCTCAAATTTTGGTTTTTTTTTTTAACTATTGGTGAAAAAAAGATAACAAAAGAAGAAATTTGGATGTGGAAGTAGTATCTATAGGCTTAATTTTCAAGAACAAAATTAAAAAACAAAATGGTTACCAAACGAGACGTAAATGGTTACCAAACGGGGCCTAAATAATCTGCCTTTATGATTATTATTTTTGTTTTGAAACTTTTTTATTCAATAATTCTATCAATCTTTGTTTGAATATTTTTCTTTCTTCCTTTCTTCTTCTTTTTTTTTTTTTTTGGTAATGAACAACAATTAATCCAATGCATGGTTAAATAAAATGGGAAACCAAATAACAAAACTTTTGATTTCTAGTTTTTCTCTATGAATTTCATCATCATCATCTTCTTCTTTTTCTTCTTCCTGTTGTTGCTATGTATTTTTATCTATCATTATTTTATTTTAATTTAATCTCGTCTATCATTTTAGCAGCCAATGAAATGCCACCATATTTTTTCTACAGTTCTACTTTCAATTTCTCTAAATTTGGAGGATCATTAGAGAAAAAATATTTATTTTTCACTAATTCTTGCAAAATATGTTCTAAAAAAAATTCCATTTTATGAATTTTTTTAATTTGTTACATACTTTTGAACTACATACATACTTTTCAAAATATTCTTAACACTCATTTGATATGTGAATTCAATTAAATAAAATTATATTTTACAATTTTCTACATATAAATATTGCACCTAATGTAAACAAAATACTACTATTTTTATAGTCAATAAATCTACAACATATTTTAACAATCATTATCATATAAAAGTTGGAGATGACTGTTGAAGTTAATTATCAAAGATAATTTTTATTGGAGTTTGTAGTCGGAAGTGGTTGTCAGAAACCGAAGTTGGTCGCATGAAGGTGATATTAGAGTTGGTCGCTAGAGTTTGTCGTCACAGATGATTATTGTAGCTCAGAGTTGGTTGCACGAAGGTGGTTGTTGAAGTTGATCATCGAAGATGATTTCTGTTGGAGTTTATAGTTGGATGTGGTTGTTAGAGCCCGAAATTGGTCGTATGAAGGTGGTGTTGGAGTTGGTCGTCAGAGTTGTTTGTCATACCCCGCTCCAGATTACCCTCTTAATCTGGAAGGAGATGTGACTGCAACATTTCCAATCCTTTTATTGGCACTTACTACCTAACTAACCTATTTAACTTGTTTCGAACTCTAAATACATACATTTCATCAACTACTGAACAAATTAACTCAAACCTTAACATATTTACATTACAAGGTTTTAAACATTGTTCTTACATACACTTATGTACATTACAACTTAGTGAGCACAACATACAAGACTAGTCCCTATATGACAGACACATGTGCACTAACAACTACAGGGTCATCAATTAAGCTTCCTTCAACCTGAGTCTTTGAGTGGCAGAGCAATAGCAAATTATCTTCTGAGAAGTGACCGCTACCTAAGGGGGAGGGGGGGAGGGGGAGGACATTTTGAAAACATGAGCTAGAAGCCCAGTAAGTGACTAAATTTAATACATAAGCATCATACATTAGACTGATAGTAAAACTGAAAGCTTTAACTGAAAATATAAACTTAGGCAACCATCATTCACGTAATCAAAATTACATCTGTACATAGTTGGACTATTTCTTACTTTGAGGTGGCCCTCTTGCTCAATTCTCAATACTTGGCCTCTTTCCTAAGAGTTAACCCTCTTGTCCAACTTTCTACTTTACTTAACTGCTTAGCTGGGAGAAAGAACCCTTTTGTTCAACCCTCTAAACTACTCTAGGTTGAGATATGTCGCCTTTGTCCACTACCTTCCACCAAGCTTTCCTCATACTAACATAGGTTAAGGTATGTCACATTTGTCCAACACCTTACCCCGTATTAACCTAGGTTAAGATATGTCACCTTTTTCCATCACCTTACCTAGTCTTTCTCATGCTATACCAGGTTAAGGTTGAAGGAACTATTGACATAGAGAACCAATGAGCAAAAGCAGATCGTTCCAAACCCCATTGTGAAAGAACATGAATATTTACAGACTAACAAAACATTTATGCATCAAGTCTAAATTACAACATGCTTCAAAAGAATAAACCAAAGGGGATCAAATGAACATACCTTTGAAGAACTTTTTTTCTAGTATTCCCTCGATCAATCAGCAAAACGTTCAACAGCACGAACGCAACGTGAGCACATCTAGCAAACAACACGAACTGGTAAATACTCGATCACAATCGAGTTAAACTTGATACTTGACCCTCGAATGCAAACTCTACACTACCACGAGGCTACCTTAGTATTCTCGGTGTGAGAATCTATGAGGTGTGAGCTCTGTATGGATTTGTTAGAGGGAAGGAGGAACATAACGATCGGGTAGACGATCGAATAAGTGGGAGAATGAAGAAGTCTATCGTATAGACTTGGGTACTCGATCGTTTAGTAGCGAGTAGCTATCGTATAGGATACTCGTTTCTTGATCGTTTACTCTCTCAAAGCTATCGTATAACTTTTTCTTCTTGTGCATTGAATTAACAAAATGAAAACCATTTTCACTTTTATCCATTCGGTTGCCATAAACTTACTAAAACCACCTACTAAGGGAGTTATTTGGTGAAACACCGAAATCAATTATTTATAATTGATTTAATTATAAATAAATATAATAACTAATTTATCATATTATATTTATAACCTATAGTTTTAATATCATATCATATGCAACATATAAACCATAGTTCTTTTTCTCTTTTATGGCACTTAATATAAATCATATTTATATTAATTTCTCCAATCAATTAATTTATCAAATCAATTATATTACATATAATTGAATTAATTTAATTATATCATATATAATCAAATTTTCTCTTGTTAATTTGAACACTTCAAACTAACCCAAAAATTGATTCTCAACATGAATCCATTGAGTTACCAAGTGGACTTTATGGACCTGTAGTTTAAAACTTCAACGGTTTGTGAGTAATTGACTAAACTCTTTAATCACGATATCCATCATTCGTTAATTGTCAGGCACTCCACTAAAGATCGACATTTACACTCTTCGCACTATAGATATATTTATGTGTCCATTGGATATAACCAATCAATAGTACGATAACCCTTCACAAATCGCTCGTAAGTACACCTGGGCCAATTTACCGTTTTCCCCCAGTAGTTACATATAACTCCTTAAGTACCACTGATTCCTTTAATGAATAATACGTCCTAGTCCCACTATGAGTAAAGTCTTCTTGGGCCAAGAGAAGATGTGATGCCACATTATTCAAGCCCCGGAATCATCCCTTAAGGGAGCAATTTATCTACTTACCCCTGCTTTGGGGAAGGAGTGAATTTCGTCTCGTGTAGTTGAGTTTTCAGCTCCCCAATCAGACGAATCCCCAAAGTGGTAGGTTTGAGTCAACGATCTGGCCACTCACACCAATGCAAATCAAAGGACCGCCCTCATAGGCAGGAGTTCCTACTTCACTCAGGATTAAGGTTATGTTACCTATAGTCATCCTAGTGAAATGAAAGTCTCTGTCATGAACGACGTTATATAACGAGACTAAACATTTCATGGTTTGGTCTTATACAAACTCCTTTGTATAGAGTATCCCCGCTCACATGTCTAATACATGAATGATCAGGATCAGACCATTTGTAGCACTTTGTAACACTTGTAACATCTATAAAGCGGACCACATTCGTAGTGTCACCAGGATAAGGTTTCCCTCCTTTATCCATATACTATAGACTATTTAGGTTATTCATTAAATGACGATCCACTTGTATATCTCCACATACATGCTTAAGTTGCAATGATAACTAGAGATCTTAGTTTATTGTTTTGTGGTTAATGCAACTAAAATATCTCAAATTTTATAGACTGAAGTAAATAAAATATCTCATATTATAAATCACAAAACTATTTGTTCATACATATGTTTATAAACTATAGGACCCTAAGAGATTTAAGGCATCAACCCCAACAAAGGAATGTCTCTTTTGTCCATCTCCTTCCGGTTAAGAGGGTAATCTAGAGTGGGGTGTGACATTATTCGTCAAAGTTGGTTTTCGGAGCTCGAAGTTGGTCGTCGGTGTTAGTCATGTGAATGTGATTTTTGCCAGAATTTATAGTCAGAATTGGTCATCAGAGTTTGTTGTCAGAGATGGTTACCAAAACCAAAAATTAGTCATTGGAGTTATTTACATGAAGGTGCTCATTGGAGTTAGTCGTTAGAGTTATTATCAAAGGTGGTTGTCGAAGCTCGGAGTTGAATATCGAAGTTTGGCGACTCAGTGGCTGATTGGTGGAGTCATTGAAAACATTGGAAGGGAGAGTTGAGGTGAGTCGGTAATGTTAGATTCAACAAGCATACATTGGAAGAAAACAAAATCATTAAGCATTCTAATACATCAATTTTAGTTTTAAACTAAGCATATTCATCAAATGAAAAAAGGGTTTCATAAATACCTATGAAGATCTTCTTGAATTTCCAAATTCAACTGCAATCTTCTCCTCTTTTGGTTGTGAACCACCACTAGATCTTCTCTACTATCCTCTAGGAACCTTAGATTGAGCTGTGAGATTCAAAATAAGTTGAAATTTGGAAAGAATTTGAGAAAGAACACATTGGATATCATTGAAAGTTGTAGAATGCTTCTTCAAGAACTCTCAGCCAAAATCCCCTCTTTTTGCACGGGCATCACTCAGTTGGAAGAACTCTCAGCCAAAATCCCCTCCTTAAGAGACAGCTCTTGCATGATTTAATGGGTGGAATGGTGAATTGAAGTTCACTAGAAATGGGATGAACCCACTAGTGGGTTTTTCCAAAATTGAAAAATCGATTTCAATTCCTTTTTAAATTTGAAATACATTTTAAAAAAATTAAACTTAAATTTCATATTTAATTCTTTAAATCAAATTGAATTTTTTTTAATTAATTTTACAAAAATTAATTCAATAATTATTTTTTCAAATAAAATTAATAATTAATTAAACAATTTTATTAATTTAATATCAAATATTAAATTAATCAAACACAAATTTCTCAATTATATGAATCCTTATTCATGTAGTTTTGATATTTAAATTGAATTTACATATCAACCTATTCTCCAAATTCGTTTAATTCATAAATTAAACGTGTAATCATATCACATATAATTACTAATTCTCTTAATCCAATTTTGAACATTTCAAATTCACTTATCACATTTTTCTAAGGTTTATTCCATCTGTGAGCTAGTAGGGGGACCTAATGGACTTACAGATCATGGGCTCCAATGATCAGAGATTAATTAGCTAAACTCTTTAAATCGAATTAACCCTCATTCGTTAACTACCATGTCACTCCATTAAAGCCTAGTAGTTGTACTCCTCTCACTGTAGATATATTGTGTCCACTTGACATGACCATGATTAGTAAGTTAACCCTTCATAGGTTGTTTGTAATAACGACTGGGTCAATAATTGTTTTACCCCTGAGATTACCTCTTGTTTCTTAAGTTCCACTGATACTCTAATGAACAATTGGTTTGAGATATAATTATTAAATCGAGTTCCTCTCGAGCCAATGAGAGGGTGGGGCCCCTTGTTCAAGATCCAGAGTCAGCACTTAAGGGAACAACCTCTCTACTAACCCTAAAGGCGGGTAGGAGTGAATTCTATCTTACACCCTGTGTCCCCAGCTATCTACTAGGTCTTACCTCCTAAAATGGGAGGCTTATTGAGTCGGCATTGTTGAGCCAACTCTCACCTATGCAAATCTAAGGATAATCCCAAATGAACAGGAGTTCATAGTAAGCTCAGGATTAAGGTTAAGTCACCTAGGTCACCGCTTTTAGTCTTAAACAGTAAACAATGTTATAAAGTAAGAGTGACTTATTTCTTGGTCCGATCTTATGCAAACTTATTGCACAGGACTCCACACTCCTCATGTCAGCATATGAACGAATCAGAATCACTTCGTTTCTAGCACTTTATAACAAATTGTAACAACTACAAAATGGGTTGCATCCAATAGTGTTACCTGAATAAGACACCCAACCTTATTCGTATACTATAGATCATTTTGACTATTTACTCGAACCTGGTCCACTCTTATGTCTCCACATGAAGTTCAAATACTCATGTAATAGTCATGAATCTTTTAGTTTATTGGATTTATTTCTAAAATGAAATAAGAAGTTCATATATTAAATAAAAATTTTATTGAATCAAACTTCAATAACAATGTTATTAATCAACAAAATAAATTTATCGTTTACAAACCACGAGTTTTAGGACATAAAACCGAACAAACTCCCACTTGAACTAAAACTCTAGTGGTAACATACTTATGTATATATAATATTTAGTTTTTTAGTTTTAAGGAGAAATACAATAAACTAGGGCATCACATACCCATGGTTTGCCTTAGGTATCACATATGATAGTTTTCCTTAGGTATCACATACCCGTGGGTTTCTCCCACTTGCCCTAGGTTAAACAATTCGTAGTCCTAGTCTTATTAGGTGACCCTCAAACACTTTAGCTGAGAGGATCGCTATAAACATATCAGTATACAGTCTACTTCTTATTCAAACAATATTAGAGAATGCATCTTATATCCACAACTTCTTGTTTCTCGATGCCGTCACCATGAATTGATGACTTGAGTTTCCACTAAACCCAAATTATGGCTAGGCTGTTATAAAATCCTCTCACTACATCGAGGCACCCTCAACTTTTTGAGTAAGATGCAACTGACTTATCTTAACAACTTTTGTTACAAGGTCGGCTAAATTAATAACTCTTATTGATATTCATTTTACATTTATGGAAACTAGATATAATACATGATGATCTATTAAACGTGTACTTTTTTTTTAGAAAATTTGGCATTTATCGACACAAATACTTGATTTTCTTCTAAATTTAAAGTACACCACTTTTGGGTCGGCTATAAATAGGCATACTTTTGAACAATGTTCCAATTCTTTAAGGTTCGACATTAACACATGTGTCAATTTTTTCCCAAAATTCTAAAATATGTAAACAACCTTTACATGTCATAAACAACCTTTATGATCTTTCCATATCTCATATAGAGTTTCAGAAACACCTTAAAATGGAATGATGTCCAAAAGAGTATATAACAATCATTACTTTGTATTCCCAAAACAATTAAGGCAATTAGGTGTAGAGTTTTGTCACTAATTCCATGTTCTATCAAAATAGTCTTGGAAATCTCAAATTCTCTGTACTCTCCACCTCGATCTGATTGATGTGTTTCAATTTATTTTACCTAACAAGTTTTTTACACTTTGAACCTTTCCAGTGTTATAATTTAGGTAAACATAACTGTACTTTGAACAATTATTATAACTCTTACCTTATACTTTGACATTCACCAGACCATAAAGATCTGAATGTTTAAGTTTTAAGGGTTCTTTGGTTCTTAAAATTTTTTGTCATCTTATCTCCAAAATAAGTCATACATAATGTTAAAAGATTTATCTTTTAACTTATTTAGATGACCACTTTTAACCTCTTCTTAATCTCATTAAGACTTTTATGTGACAAAATTTTAATTACCAAAGATAACTTTTGCCTTATTGTTTTCCACCCGTTTAAATATCTAAATATTTGAAATGGCTTTATCTTGGTTGGTTTTAACATAGAAGTTGCTTTATAGTAGAACAAATATAAAATATTTCTTTTGCTAATGAACATTTCATTTACAAAAAAAAGATAATTTTGTATAACTTGTTCTTTACAAAAGATAAATACAAAAAAACTTTCATTACATTAACAAAAGTACATAGATTTATCTTCTGACAGAAATTTTAAGGTCTCCCACTGGTTTTTCTGATATATTATCCCATGTTCACAAACTGAAGCATTGTCTCTTTTCCTGTAAACAACCTTCAAGAACTAATTTCCTTGTTTTGCCTTTTTCGCTCTCTTTTCTGCAAGGTACTTCGAGCAATATCTCTTCCAGTGCTCATCTTCGCTGCAGTAGAAACATTTTCCTTTCTCTGCAGCTTTGGCCTTGTCTTTGCAGCCAGTAGAAGCTTACTCTGTTTCACCGAAATACTTTTATTCTTGGATGAAGAAACAAAGTCATACTTTATCTTAGATGGCAACATTTACCTCTGCTTCCTGTCCTTTTGTTCTCAAAATGGACTGAAAAGCCTACAGCAGAAGAGTGGTTAAGTTATATTCTATCTTGTTCATTATGTATTAGTGCGAAATTGCAAGAAGCACTTCGGAAGAGATTCTAGGATCAAACCGACTTGGTTCTTCTCGTCAATGACAACTCTTTGTACTTCTGTCACGTTGAAATGGACCATCATATCCAAGACATGTTCTCTAACAGAGGCTCATTTTTTCATACAGCGGTTGTAAACATACTTGATAGCATCATACTTCAGGGAGAAGAACGACTGTCTAAACATCCCTCGTAGAGATTCCATAATTTCTTTGGCGGTATGCATACTATCATGTTTCTTTTCTAAAACATCAGATATGTTGGCAAGAATATAGGCACGGGCTTTCTCATTTGCCTTCGTCCACCTGCCATAAGCTTTCCTGAATAGTTCGGTTTGCGTTAGAGCCAGGGATGGGAGGACACTCCTCTGTTAAAACAAATCTTAAATCATCTATCACCAGTATTGTATTCAAATTTGATTTCAATGTAGCATAATTATCCCCAGTCGATTTATCAGAAACCAGTAACTGTATTAATGAGCTAGTTATTATGAAAATATAAACAAATTCTATTAGTGAATTGCTTTTAAACTGAATCATGTTTTAGCAAAGTAATAATGTAGCTAAATTTCATTATTTTTGCAACGATACTATAGTGAGTCAAAATAAGTGCCACCAAGGGGCAGTCAAATACTCCTTTACTAAAGCAAGACATTCTTGACTAAATACTTTCTCTAGAATAACTCATATTTTGATAGTAATTTACTTATCATGGTCAAAAACTTACTAACACTTAGTAATTCTATAAGTGTAAGCCTCAATTTTCAAATCTTAGAGATTAGAGGCCCCAATGATTCTATCGAATTGGAGAGTCAAAGCTGGAAAATGACCTAAGAAATCCTGTCCATTTCTGGAGTTTAAGTTGTTCCAAATTTTATGTTACAACCCTCCGAGGGGATAGTAGTGGCTAGCGACTAGCTAATACTGCCTTATAGACGATAAGCAGACGCAACATAGAAATCTCACGGTCCAAACTAATGGAAGAGATCGCAGGATACGTTGACATACATCTTTCACCCATTTACTATGAACTACTTCCCCTATTCACCTTGATATTAACCCATGCAAACACTTTCCGAATGGAGGTCACTCCCAAGGTGACACGAAGCGTTGCATGGATCTCACGGTGTGAACACCTAAGGACGTGAGAGCTAAAAACAACATATCGTATATGTTATTATTCTCCCACTGAAGTGTTCTATTTTTTTTTTTTTTGGTAAATAATTACTTAGGTATATTCTGGCTAATTAAACAACCCAAGTCTATGTAATTATCCAAATATAACGTTTATATTTGGATTTAACCTACAATGTCTAGGTGATAAACTAGTTTTAAAACATTACACCGTTCACGTGTGCTCATAAAACCGGTTAACAACGCTCAATTATTTGGCTATTATCTCTAGGTAGGGGGTGTTCCATAGACCGTCAACTTAAATACCCTTAACCTTAGACAAGATTATATACCAATTAAGTTTGTAACCCAAGTTTTATAAGATAACGACCTATTTTAACTATTAAAACTTATGATCATCCTACGTGAGCATGCAACTTATCTTTGTTATGATTTTAAATGTCTAACCCAATTTTATAACAACTTATAAAACTTTAGACATGCTTAGCATCCATAAGATTCATCAAGTACTTCATGATTTAATATAACACTTATATTAAAACAATTGAAACCCTAAACATGCATACTATATATTATAACTCCTTATAACATACTTTTAATGCATGTAACATGCTTCCTATGGTGGGATTTTAAATTTACATGGCATACTATATGCACATACTAAAGGAAATTGAACACGAGGATTTCCATGAGCAGCAAAAGAATCTTACCAAATTTCAATCGTATATAAACTTTACAATTACAATCACATATAAAAACATACGATTATGTGAAATACAGAAATTACAGCATGCTTTACTATAGATCAAGGGAAGAATCAACAAACCTTTGCAGACTCATCCTCAAGTTTCTTGATCACGAATGCTCGATCACAACAACACAACAACACACGAACGTTCGTCTAATACGACCACTACACTACACGATCCACGCGCACTCGAACTAAACGATCGTCAAGGTCACGAACACCCCGAACACCGCAAATGGCCTGCACAGAATCTCGACAGTATCGAGTTGAGTATGACACCACCAAGAAGGTTACCTTGGTGTTCTCAGTGTGATAATTCAGAGGGTGGGCTCTGTGTGGACTTGGTTTGAGGCAGAAAACCGAGGAACCACAATTGTGTAAACGATTGAGCAAGTGGGAGATGGAACAACCTATCGCATAGGTCGATGTCTTATCATTTAGGAAAAGTTATGCGATCGTCTAGCAAAAGCTATGCGATCGTTGAGCTCATCGTTTAGCTGAGTGTCTATCATGTAAGAACACTCCACGATAGTTTAGCTAACTCTAAGTTGTCGTTTGGTAAATCTGATTTACTTGACAACTTTTCCATGAGAATTTTTCGAGATTGAAAATCTCAAAACAACATCTTTACAAATCTTACTAAAATTAGGAAAACATTTTTCCTTTTATCTCACGGTTACCATGAAACCACCAATAACCTCCCACTCAATTGGTTATTAGAGAAAAAGAGATAATTATCCAATAATTAATATTATTATAAATATAAATGATAACTAACTTACCATAATATATTTATAACCTATAGTTTTAATATTTCATCTCATGAAACATATAAACTATAGCTCTTTTTCTATTCTATGGCATATAATGTAAATCTCATTTACATTAACCTTCCACTAGATGTATCTCATACATCATACCGATCATATCATATATAATTAAATTATCTTTTGTTAATTTGAACATTTCAAATCAACACCAAGAACTGATCCTCAACTTGAATCCATTGAGCTACCAAGGGGACCTTATGGACCTATAACTCGAAGCTCCAACGGTACATGAATAATTGGCTAAACTCTTTAATCACAGGATCTACCATCCGTTAACTGCCAGACACTCCACTAAATACCGACCACCGAACTCTCCTTACCATAGATATATTATGTGTTCATCTTAACCAATCAATAGTGCGACAACCCTTCACAGATCACTCGTAAGTACAGCTCGGCCAATAACTATTATGCCTTTATAGTTACATCTAACTCCTTAAGTACCATTTAATCCTCTAATGAACATAAATCATAGTCCAACTATAACTGAGTCCTCTCTTCCAAAAAGAAGTTGTGACCACTATGTTCAAGCCCCGAAATCAGCCCTTAAGGGAGCAATCTATCTACTTAACCCTGCTTTAGGAAAGAAGTGAATTTCATCTTGTGTAAGTGAGTTCCTAGCTCCCAAATCAGACAAGTCCCCAAAAAGAGAGGCATGTTGAGTTGGCAATCTGGCTACTCTCACCCATACTAATCAAATGACTGCCCTCAAAGGAAAAAGTTTCCAAAACACTCAAGATTGAGGTCGTGTCACCTATGGTCGTTTAGGTGAGATGTAAGTCTCTAGTATCAACGGTGTTATATACAGAGTTTAGTCATCTCGTGGTCCGATCTTATACAAACTCTTTATATAAGACACCCCCGCTCGCATGTCTCCACATGAATGGTCAGGATCTACCATCTGTAGTAGTTTACAACACTTACAAACCTACAAAGCGGGTCGTATCCGTAGTATCACCAGGATCAGGTGTCCCACCTTAATCCTTATACTACAAACCTATTTAAGTTATCACTTAAGGCATGATCCATTTGTATATCACATATACATGCATAAGTTTACATAAGATAACCATGGAGCTTTGTTTTTTGGATATGAGTAAATTCCAGAATGAAATAACAGTTATTTTATTCATAAAAAAATGTGTATAATTACAAACAATGAGACTCCGGGAGATCCCAACAATCTCCCACCTGTCCTAATGCCTCGGGAGACTAATGTACAATACAATATAAAATATGTACAATATACAATAAACTAGGGCATATCCCAGTATCATCTCCCACTTGCCTTAGACAAGATGTTGCATGTCCCGTAGACTCAGACTCTCCAGGTGACCTTTGAACACTTTAACCATGAGAGCCTTTGTAAAGGGTTCAACAACGTTGTGCTCCGACACGATCTTTGTGACTATCACATCACTGCAATGCACAATCTCCCTGATGAAGTAGTATTTTCGCTCTATATGTTTACCCCGACGATGACTCCAAGGCTCCTTCGAATTTGTCACAGCCCTGTTGTTATCACAATACAAAGTGATAGAAAAATCCATATTTGGAACAACTTTAAAATCGGAAAGGAATTTCCTCAGCCAAACAGCTTTCTTAGCTGCTTCACAAGCTGCTACGTATTCGACTTCCATAGTGGAGTTCACGATGCATCCTTGTTTGATGCTTCACCACACTATAGCCCCTCTATTTAAAGTGAAAACTGACCCCGATGTCGATTTGCGAGAATCTCTATCGGTCTGAAAGTCAGAATCTGTGTATCTGGTAAGGATTAGATCCTTATCTCTATATACAAGCATGTAGTCCCTCGTTCTCCGAAGATACTTAAGGATCATCTTGACCACCGTCTAGTGATCAAATCCTGGATTGGACTGATACCGACTGACAATCCTTACTGCATAGCAAATTTCGGGTCTGGTACACAACATCACATACATTAAGCTTTCTACTACTGAAGCATAGGGAATCCGTCTCATTTCTTCAACTTCTTGAGGTGTCTTAGGACATTGGTCCTTAAACAAAACGATTCCATGCCTAAAGGGTAATAAACCTCTTTTGGAATCCTGCATTTTGTACCTGATCTGAATGATCTCTTAAACAAGAGTATCCATAAGCGGGTTCGGATCTTTCCTATTTCATTAGACCGAATTACCACAAACACATTCTAACAAACAGATATGCATTCAATACTAAGTATAGGCATGCTTTAACAATTAAATACAACAGATTGAGTAAACATACTAGTTGAAGATAATCTTCACTCGAACTCAACCGAGTAGAACCAAACCCTTTACAGTCTAAATCGCCCAGCAATCAGTTGCCTAATAGAACGATCGTGACAGCGCACGAACAAGCAGCAATCGGGGACGACACCACCACTCGAAGCCCTTGGTATTCTCGGAGCGAGAATCCAAAGAGTGGACTTTGATGGACTTGGTAAAGGAATGAGGAAAGGATGATTGTGTAGAACGAACAAGCAAGTGTGAGATAGTAAATGACTATCGTATAGTTGGGTGCTTGTCGCTTAGAGAAAGGTACACGATCGTGTGGTTTTACTAAGCAATTGTTTAGTAAAGAGTAAGCGATCGTTTAGAAAAACTTGACGCGCTAAGCAATCATTTAGAGAAGGTGAGCGATCATTTAGAGAACGTGTGCGATCGTTTAGTGCGCGGGTGTGCGATCGTTAGGTGATGGGCGCTATCGTATAGGCTCTCAGCTAAGCGATCGTGAAGTTTCCACACCGTGATCCATTTTTTTAACTCCTTTTTTTCGTATCACGCAAAATGAAAACAATTTTCATTTTTATTCTTCAGTTACATTAATTGAAATCAATCTTCCCACTTTTGCACGATTTAGGAGAAATTTCCGACCAATTATCTCATAACCGCCTATTTAAATAAATAATGAATATAATCATATTATATTCTTAACATATAGTTTGATATCATATATCTACTATAGTAATTTCTCCTATTTTTGATATAAATCGTATTTATATCTAATTTCCTCCAATATAATGTATCTCATTCATTTAGTCAATTATATCATATATAATTAACCAGTTCAATTATATCATATATAATCGAACTTCCTTTCGTCAATTTGAATATTTCAAACTGACCCAAAAACTGATTCTCAACTTTATCCAAGCTACCAAGGGGATCTTATGGACCTGTGGCTCGAAGCTCCAACGGTACGTGAATAGCTGACTAAACTCTTTAGCCACGAGATCCACCATTCGTTAACTGCCAGGCATGTCACTAAAGACCAACAACTGAACTCTTCTTGATATATTTCTGTGTCCATCGGATATAACCAATCACGAGTATGAATGACCCTTCACAGATACTCGTAAGTACAGTTGGGCCAATTTACCGTTTTTCCCCTATAGTTACATCTCACTTCTTAAGTACCACTGATTCCTCTAATGAATGATACAACATAGTCCACATATGTATGAACACCTCTCGGGCCAAGAGAAGGTATGTGGCGCCACATCGTTCAAGCCCTGGAATCAACCCTTAAGGGAGTTATCTATCTACTTGCCCCTACTTCGGGGAAGAAGTGAATTCCATTTTATGTAGTTGAGTTCCCATCTCCCAAATTAGACGAATCCCCAAAATGGTAGGTTTGAGTTGGCGACCTGGCTACTCGCACCCATACAAATCAAAGGACCGCCCTCAATGGCAGGAGTTCCCACTCACTCAACATTGAGGTCATGTTACCTATGGTCATCCTAGTGAAGTGAAGTCTCTATCATGAACGATGTTATATAACGAGACGTTGACACTTTGTGGTCAGGTTTTATACAAACTCTTTGTATAGGATGCCCCCACTCGCATGTCCCTTACACGAATGATTAGGATTAGACCATCTATGATAAGTCACAACACTAGTGACCAAACCACAAAACGGGCCAGATCTCCTTCGTATATTCATATACTACAGACCATTTTGGTTATCATTTAAAATATGATCCACTTGTATGTCACCACATACATACTTAAGTTACATACTGATAACCAGATATTTTAGGTTTATTGGTTTGTGGTAAAGCAAATAAAACAAATAACTGAGCAAAATCAAGAAGTTAAGTAAAATATCATATATTATACATCACAAGCGTTGATACAGACTGTTTACAAACTATAGGACACGAGACTTTAGGGCATCAACCCTAACATGATCAATATTTGATCGATGTACGATGCCTGAGACATGGCTAACCTTTTGTTCTTACGATCCCGAATGATTTGGATCCCTAGAACGTACTGTGCCTCACCCAAATCTTTCATTTGGAACTGGGCAACTAGCCATATAACTTGATAGATTCAAAAAGCATGCAGCAGAAGAAAATAGAACCATTAAGCACTCTAATTCATCAATTTTAATTTTAAACTAAGCATGTTCATAAAATGAAAAAAGGGTTTCTTAAATATCTGTGAAGATCTTATTGAATCTCTAAATTCAACTGCAATCTTCTCCTCTTTTGGTCGTGAACCACCACTAGATCTTCCATACAATCCTCTAGGAACCTTAAGTTGAGTTGTGGGACTCAAAATAAGCTGGAATTTGGAAAGGATTTGAAAAAGAACACACTAGATATCACTGAAAGTTGAAGAACACTTCTTCAAGAACTCTCAACCAAAATCCTCTCTTTTTGCACAGGCATCACTTTGTTGGAGAAAGCTGATTTTGTTCTTTTCTTCCATGCATTCAGAATGTCTCCTTAAGAGACAACTTCTATTTGGTTTAATTGGTGGAATGGTGAATTGAAATTCACTAGAAATGGGATGAATCCACTGGTGGGGTTTTCCAAAATTGAAAAACCAATTTCAATTTCTTTTTAAATTTGAAATTCATTTAAAAAACTAAACAAATTTCAGATTTAATCTTTTAATCAAACTGAAACTTTTATTAATTTTACAAAAATCAATTCAATAATTAATTTTTCAAATAAAATTAATAATTAATTAAATAATTTAATTTAATTAATTTAATATCAAATATTAAATTAATCAAACACCAATTCCCCAATCATGAATATTCATGTAATTTTGATATTTAAATCGAATTTAAATATCATCTCCAAATTCGTTTAATTTATAAATTAAATGTGTAATCATATCACATAATTATTAATTCCCTTAATCCAATTTTGAACATTTCAAATTCACTTATCATACTTTTATAAGATTTTTTCCATTTGTGAGTTAGTAGAGGGACCTGATGGACCTATAGATCATGGGCTCCAACGATCCTAGATTAATTAGTTAAACTCTTTAAACCGAATTAACCCTCATTCGTTAACTACCAGATCATTTCACTAAAGTCCAGTAGTTGCACTCCCCTCACTGTAGATATAGTTTGTCCACTCGATATAACCATAATTAATAAGTTAACCATTCACATGTTGTTCGTAATAACGGTTGGGTCAATAGTTGTTTTACACCCGAGATTACCTTTTGTTCCTTAAGTTTCACTACTCTAATGAACAATTGGTTTGAGATCCAATCATCAAACTGAGTCCTTCTTGGGCCAATGACAGGGTGGGACCCCTTATTCAAGAACCCAGAGTCAACACTTAAGGAACAACCTCTATGCTAACTTTAAAAGCGGGTAAGAGTGAATTTCATCTTGCACCCTATGTCCCCAGTTATCTACCCGGTTTTACCCCTGAAATGGAAGGCTTTTTAAGTCGGCCTATTGAGCCAACCCTCACCTATACAAATCTAATGATAATCCCGAATAAATAGGAGTTCATAGTTAGCTCAATATTAAGATTAAATTACTTAGGTCATCGCTTTAAAATAGTCAGTCTTAAATAGTAAACAACATTATAAAATAAGAGTGACTTATTTATTGGTCCGATCTTATGCAAACTCATCGCACAGGATGTCCCCATTTCTCATGTCACCACATGAACGAATCATGATTGTTTTGATTGTAGCACTTTACAACAAATTGTAATAAATACAAAATGAGCCACATCCAACTGTGTTACTAGAATAAAGCATCCAACCTTATTCATATACTATAGTTCATTTTGACTATTTACTCGAACATGATCTACTCTTATGTCTCTACATAAAGTTTAAGTATTCATGTAATAGTCATGGATCTTTTAGTTTATTGGATTTATTTCTAAAACGAAATAAGAAATTCATATATTCAATAATAATTTTATTGAATCAAACTTCAATAATAACTTATAAGTTTATCATTTACAAATCACGAGTTTTAGGACATAAAATCCAACAGATAAAATATATCAAGTCAACTCCACAAATATTTAAAATTGGTGAACCAAATATTGAATTAATATATTTTATCAACACAACTCATGTTGTTGAGTCAAACCCTCTTTAAATACATATAAATTACGATTAAGCTGAGTTCACAAGCTCAATTTAGCAAGTAAAATTTAGGATATAAAATAAAATCTAGTATAAAAAAACAGTAAATGGAAAAACGTGAATAGTAAAAAGAAAAGAAAGAAACAAAAAACCGTAAAATATGAAAAAAGTTGTCGCTATAAATGAGTCAATGGATGAAGAGAACTGTTTATGTGTCAGTCACCCACATGACAACTCCATCAATTACCCAAAAAAATATATATATAAAATTACCAAAAATATATATATATATATAATTAAAAATAAAAATAACAACGTTTGCCGACAAGTGTGCATGTTGCGTTGGTACGGTGTAAGGAATTGGTGACAGGTTGAGAACCAAATACGTGGCCACTCCAATGCCAATTTCCCCACACGCTCCTCACCACACGTGTGAACTTCCCCGATTCCAACTCGCTCCTAAAATCCACTCGGTCCTAGTTCTTCAACAATTATTATTACGCTGCGCCGCCCCATTCCCTTCCCCTTCATACTATTATTTCCAAATAACACCTTTTTTTGCTTTTTAGGTTTTTTTTGTTTTTTTTTTTTTTTAATTTTCTAATTTAATCCAAATATTTTTAAAATGTTATATTTTATTTTGAGATTTGAATTCTATTTCAATTTCATTTTTAGTTTCAAAATTTACACTTTTTAATTTCAATTATTTTTAAATAATCATTTTTAAATTTCAGTATAAATGTCAATTAATTAAAAGATATTTTCAAATATATGAGAAATGAGTTAACTTATTTTCAAATATAATAAAATGTCACTATCTATCATTGATAGATATCGATAAACATTTATCAGTGTTAGTCAGTAGGGACAATGACATTTTTCAATATTTTAAAATATTTCCAACAATTTTGTCATTTAAAATAATTACGCATTAATTAACTTAAAAATATTATAATTCATTAAATTTTACTATTTTAATTAATAGACTATTAAGGTCATAGGTTGAAAAGTGAGTATTTAATAAATAAAGAAATTAAAAGGGTAAATTTTACAATTTAAGGATCAAATTAAAACAAAACTCAAAATAGCATTATAATATTTTGAAGCGTAACCACTAACTTGAAATCAAATTAAAAATGTAATATTTTAAAAATTCGGGATGAAATAAAAATTAAGTTAAAAATGTATGCTAAAAAATATTTTTTTTTTTTTGCTATTGTTAAATATTATGCAAAATTCTCTTCTAAATCTCTATTTTCATTTTTCTTTTTAAAAGTTAATATTTAATTTCCCTGCCATACCAGCTTTTCTGTCCATAACAAAGAAAGCTGCAACAACATGAGGTCCTTTTGCTCAATAAATTCCCTTCTTTTTTATGCTACACTACTTTCTTTACAATATCAACCCAACCCCTTCCTTAATTATATTATAATTTTCCTACCTAATCTTTCACCACCGTGTCCAATTTAAATAAAATACTTCTCTGTATTTTCAATTTTATGTTGATCAGATTCTTTAAGATTAAATTTTTCTAACCAGTTTTTACTTTAAAATTGTGATTAATAAGTTTATATACACGAAATTGAACTTTACCTCTAATAGAATTCTAATATTTGAATTTTATATTTAAACATATTTGTTTTTTAAAAAAAAAAATGAAAATTTTAGAAACTTGTTGGAAAAAAAGAGAGTAAACTTTGAAGGATTTATCATACATAACTGTAAAAATTCAAAAATTTATTAGATACATTTTAAAATTTAGGAGACTATTTGAACAACTTCCAAAATTGAGATATTCAACTTGTAACTTAATTAGTATTAGTTTGTGGATTATTAATGTTTTATCTAATTGGTTTCTAAATCTTAAAGTTTTATTTTTTTTTATAGGTTTCTAACCGTTGAATTTTATATTAATACATGGATTCTTAAGCATTCGATTCAATCATTGAATTACAAAATGCTTTTTAAAGGTTAAAGATTTATCAAATACTTTTTGAAGTTCAATCATCTATATTCATGACAGAACCATGTCAAAGTTTGAAACTGAAACTTGTGATTTAATCTTATACTTGACATCACTATAATTTGAGTTTAGTTTTAACTTTTTCTTTTTCTTTTTTCTTTTTTCTTTTTTTAAAATAGAATATATTAACACAAACAACTAAATACAAGAGAGATTATCCCAAAGAACGAAGGAAACACACTCCAGGACACAATCCCAACCAAAGAAATGCTATAAAAAAGATTTGTAAGTTAGACTTCTAAATTTGTCAGAACATGAGCAACTTTATTACATGATCTTTTGCAGAAACAAAAATTGACCACTCTAATATTAAGAGAAACAACATCGAGAATTTCTTCCACAATATTTTTCACTTCAACAAGATCCTCACTATCCTTCTCAAGGATTTGATGAATTCCATGGAATCTGATTCCGCCACTAAAATTTGTAGGAGTTTATTTTCGATTTTGTTTATATGGTTAGAATTATTTTTAATTTGGTCTTTTATCATTTTGTATTTAATTGCAATCTTTTACTAGTGACTTGTTTGTAAATTATAAAATTAGTTCCTATATAGTTGAATTAAAAACCCATCAAATCTTCCCCCTAATTTTCACCTTGTAGTTAATTAAATAGAACTAACTCTTTGTGAAAATTGAATCGTTGTTATGAATTAAGTATGTTGACCTTCTATATTAAACAATTTATAATACTTTGACCAAAACCACACAAAAGGCTAACTAGGGTCCCAAATCATAGGACCAATTAATAATTTAATCCAATTATTTTAAGCACATAAATGAGAAGTGGTGATAGGAAATCTAGTATATTAAAGATAAGATACATTAAATGTTAGGAATTAATTGAAAGAAAAAGAAAAGGAAAAAAAAAGTAGATAATACGAGCGTGTGAGGGGACACGTGCCATCTGGCCCTCCCACCGATTCGTCGACAGGGATAAGTAGATAAAGAAATAATAGGTATGGTAAAGAAAATTCCAAATGTAGGCTTGAATAATGAGAAAAATTACAGAATCTGCCATAGGCAGTGGCATGTGTAGCGAAAGAAAGTGTCAGAAAAAAGAAAAAATAATAATAAAGGAAGGATGAAGAAGGGGATTGTGGATTTTCGGGGATTTTGAGGCCTAAAACAAAACCCCACACAAATCTCTCCTCGGACCACAAAAGAAGATTTTGTGGGTCGACATAATAATCTATGGGGGAGGCCGAGGCCCCATCCCACTCATTACTATTTTTCAATTTTACTTTAATTATTTTATTTTATTTTTTAAATCAACTTTTTACTTAAATTATTAAGTTTAATCCTCTAACATTTTAAGTTTGTTGCTATTTTTTTTTTAAATTTTAGAAAAATGTCTAATCTATCTAGGTGCTTTTAAATTTAAAGCAAGGCCTAAAGTTTTCATAGGAAGGTCCAAATTCATAGAGTAAAGGGGGAGAAGGCATAAGAGAATATGCATCTAAGAAGGAAAATGTCAATGCCTCAAAGTTTAGGTTGATCAATCGAGTCGGTGAATATATACAAATCGAAAAATAATCAAATTGAACTCGAATGGGCACATTACAACCTCGAGTGCTAGAAACGTCCCTAACACCATCGCTGTTACATGTAATTAGAGGTATGTACCAGAAGACAAATTTACAAATAGCCCCATTTGAACATCCTAAATGGGAGAGTAAGTAATCTTTAAAGGAGAGACTTGACCTTAATTCTTTTGTGTTTAGTTGAATTAGTCACTCTTTGTACTAACTTAAGCATCAGAGTGCAATAGGTTTGATACTACATTAATGCGAGGATCTCTTACACAGGTTACTTTCGAGTATCTCGAGACCAAACTAAGGAGATGAAGAACAAAAGTCAAGGTCACATTCACAACGAAACCTAACATAGCCGCAATCTATGCGCCAACGACATGCAATAGATCACCATCTATGAACTTTTAAAATATCAGATAACCTCTTAATTTTCAATTTTATGTATTACGGGTTATTGAACATATTCTAAACTTTTAACATTCAATTTATCGTATAGGATATAAAATTGAATTTTATTAGGAGAAAGTACTTTTGTTGCTACGTTTTGAGTATGATTTCTATTTAGTCTCTAGATTTTAAAATATTACACTATTACTACTAGGTTTTAAGTTTAATTATTATTTGGCCTATAGATTTAGAATGTTTCATTTTTATCCTTAAGTTTTGAGTTTAATTTTTATTTGCTTTCTAAGTTTAAGTAATGATATTTTTATCTATGATTAATTTTAATAATGATGAAAAATTAATGAAAGCTAATTAATCATAATAATTTTATTTCTCATAAATTAATTAATACATCTTAACATGGAGGATTGAATATTTTGTTAAAAAATAAGATTATAAGTTTAAATCTTGAAGTCTAGGGAAAATAAAATTTTGAAATTGAAGGACAAAAAAAAAAAAAAAAAAAAATTGAGTCCCTGAATTTTATGCCTAACAAAACCCTAAAAATTGGTACATAATTTAAAGTTTGACATCCTATTAAAAAAAAAATTAAAGTTTAGAAGACACAAAGTTGAAAGTCTTAGATACTATTAAATACTTTTTAAAGTTCATAAACATAATAGATGCAAAGTGGAAAAGCTCAAATTCAACCTTAAATTTTATCCTCCAAATATTTTCATCTAACAAGTAACAAATTCAATATCAATTATTTATATCATCATTTAAAAAAATATATTTTTGTACATTGATATTCAATTTCAAATCGAGTCTAACTCAACTGACGTATAGTTTGTGTTGGCGACCAAAGATTCTGTAATTTAGATTTACATTAAAAAAAAAAAAAAATTCCATATGTGTCCCAACCAAAAGTCACAAGGCTCTTTCATTTCATCTCATTCACATATTTTTTTTCCCCTCAAATTTTAAAAACATGTGTTTGCTTCCTCTTTTTGGTTATCTATGGTTGGTGTTTATCTTGATGCTTTGTGAGTCGTTGGATTGTGTGTTTGATATTAAAAGCTCCAAAAAATTTCAAGGAAAAAGTATAGACTTGCAAAGATATCATATTATTTCTACGATATAAGGACCACACAAGAAGAAAACAAAAATCACTCCTCATTTTATATTTTATAATAATGTATCGAAGAAACTTATATTTTCCTAACTAAAACACTTGACATCATTATTAAAGAAATATGTATATTCTTTTAGAAATATTATAGAATTGACTATGAAAATTTGAAACGAGAACATAAATAATAACAATAATGATGACAAATAGTTTATTTTAGAAGTTCTTAAACTAGCCAAATTCGAACGTTGACATAATCATAGTTTGTGGGTACATGCTTTGATTAATATATCAAACTATAAGCTCATCCTGTCACCATTTAATCTGTTCAGAGATTTTAATCGACATGCTCGTAAAATTGAGAGACGTTGATTTTGATCAACAAAATTCACATGCACTAGCTAGTGGTGAAAGGGTTAGGCATGCTATAGAATGTGAAACAAAAAGATGGTTTGAATTACTTTGTCTTAAGTTAACCAAGCATTCAATCCCTTTGTACTTGTTATTTTCATACTCACACACACACAACCTTGTTAAAAAGTTGAAAGCAACAGCCCCATCCTTATTTATCATTTATCATCATCTTAGCTTTTCTCAAGCTCCTACCCCTTGAGCCTTGACCTTCCATTTTTCTCTCTCTTTAACTACTCTTTTCTCTTTCTTCTCTTGAATGCTTTAAACCAGACCAAGAATGACATCTTACTGATAGGTATATTTTAGCTAGCATGTGAATTTGTTAAGTCTTAACCAACAAGTTCTTTCTTTTATTTTATTTCTTAAATGCCTTCTAGGACTTTTCTTTTGCCTCCTTCACAATCTACTTTATTGGATTTTAATGGAATCTATGTCAGTGAATGAACTGGAAAGAACAAACCAATCCACTTCTGCTGCACTAGTTTGGGGAACAATCTCTTACCATTCATTCATTCACTACTCTCTCTTTCCTTTTCATTTAATTTAATTTTCCTCTCTCCCCCTCTCTCTCTTTTTTATTTTTTATTTGTTGGAACTTCTAAGTTCCAATCTTCTTGGAAGGCCAACATCCAACCACTTTCAAAGTAAGCATTTTTTTGGGTTGGCTTGCAATTTTGAGTAAATGGGGTTGGTTTATGGATCTTGTAGCTTCAAGGGAAAGCAATTTTGAGTCCCTTTTTTTTTTTTTCCCTTTCTTTTTTGGGTAGGGGAGCTTGAAAGAAATGGCATCATCTACATCAGGATCATCAAAAAGAGCCAGAGGAACTCATAATGGTAACACCCAGCCAGTTTCTTGTCTCGTAGATGGCTGCAATTCAGATCTAAGCAATTGTAGAGATTACCATAGGCGCCATAAAGTTTGTGAGCTGCATTCAAAGACTCCTCAAGTCACAATTTCTGGCCTCAAGCAGAGATTTTGCCAGCAGTGTAGTAGGTAATTTTGGGACTTTGATTTCCTTTTTTGGTCTTTTTCTCTTTTGCTAATCATGATATGTTTCTATTCTGTTCTCTGTCAACAACTTTTGAGCACAACCCATTATTTTATTCTTGAAGAAAAAAGCAACTCCAAGAATCATTTTTATGCTTTGCAAGAAAATGGGCAAGTTTTGGTTTTCCTTTTTGGATGAAAATGGGAACTGTTGGCGTTTTTGTCTGAAGAAATTTGTCCTCTTTCTGCATGGTTAAAAGTTTTTTCCCAGAACATTTGGCTCTGGAATTTGATGTGCTTTTGAGTCTTTTCATGAGAAAGTTTTCTGTGTAACAGTGTATAAAAAAGTTGAGAAAACTAAACGATGAAAGTTCCAAAACTTGCAGAAAAATTTACCCAATTTTGGTATCTTAAAGTTGTAGGCATTATTGAATTCCCATTTGCTCTGTTCTGCAATGCTCTGTTTTTCCTTTTTTTTTTTTTTCTCCCTTTTTCGTCCCATAGGTTTCATTCACTTGAGGAATTTGACGAAGGAAAGAGAAGCTGCCGCAAACGACTCGATGGCCATAACCGGCGACGGAGAAAGCCTCAGACTGACCCCTTGCCTCGATCTGCCGGTTCTTTCTCCTATCATCAAGGTTAGATTTTTTTTTGTTAATATTTTTTTAAGACTGATTTTACCTTCTACTTCTACTGTTTGATTCCTATAATAAAATTTAAGAAAAATGACCCTTTTTTTTCGGTGTTAGAGTAGGTGTGTTTTGGTCTCTATACTTAATTAGTCTCGATATTTTTTAAATAGATTCATTTGGTCTCTAAATTTTAAAAATATACATTTTTATTTATTGAATTTTTAAAAATAGATCTAAAAAATCTATGTATTAATTTTTTATATTATTTTAAATTAAAAATATATTTTTTTAGATTACCTCTTCTCTCTAAAATTATTTAATAAACATAATTTTGTAATTCAAAATTTCATATAATTATATAAAGTGAAAATAAAAAATAGTTCAAGACCTTGCTTATTCTTAAAAACTTGAAAACTCAGATTAAATGCACATATTCTAAAAAGTCATGGACTAAAAAGGAATGTTTTGAAAACTCAGGCACCAAAACACACATATTCTTCAAAACTCGGGATAAGAAAGGTAGTTTGTCCTAAAATTTACTTGCAAAAATAAGATAAATTACAATAACAATCTCAAATTTTCAAACTTTCTATTGTAAAAATGGAAATTAAAACTTAAGTATCGAGGAAATTTATTTGCAATTTTTCCAAAAAAAAAATCAAATTTTACTCATAAATTCTTGAAATTCTATTATTTTTTTAAGAGGTATTGTAATTAAAGTGTAGGGTGGGGGAATCAAACCTCAAACAACGAGGTTGATAGTATGAACGTTATACTAATTAAGCTACACTCTTGTTGGCATTTTCTTAAGATATTCGCCCTCCAAATATTGTTAGAAAACATTTTCTTAAGATACTTTTGTAATTAAGAAATTGTATTAATTGTAACATTTATTTTTTGATTTCATCAAATTACAATCAAATATGGATAAACTTTACAATCTTAACCTTAAAAAACATTTTCTTAAGATATTCTCCCTCCAAATACGGTTAGAAAATATTCTCTTATGCATACCATCAATTGTAAAACATGAGATTATGAGAACAATATGAAATTGATAAAAAAAGTTTAGGAAAATAAATGGTATTATATATATATAGTTGAATTTATGAATTTTGGTAAAGATTTTCAATAACTAATTTGTGAATTTATCAAAATTATTTTTGTGTAACATTTTATTTTATTGAAATTAATTAATAATTTTGCGAAGATTCTTACACTTTTTTGGGATTAAAATGAGGTAGTGAATTAGCGATATTTGAGTCGAAGTAAAAATGGTAACATTTTAGAGTCTAATTTGATTATCCAAGTTAATTGATTTGTTTTAATCTTTAAATTCAAGACTTGGCAAAAGGTAATTACTCAATATTAAAATTTTAAGCGCATGTAAATATTTACATTGGTTCATTCACATTTAGGTAAATTCGATATCCACGTAGAGAATGAATCAACATTTCTAAAATATTATAAAAGAATTCATAAAACATAGATGTATAAGTAACAAAATATTACAAAGTAAATTGAAGTTTATGGCGTGGTTTTGAATGGAGAAATCTAAAAACTAGAAGTAAGGTGCAATTGTTTCAGGTCCCCAGTTGTTGCCATTTACAAGCTCACAAGTTTTCCCATCGACGACGGTGAGCAGTCACGGGTGGTCATCTGGGGTCAGCGATGGCGCAACAGATCCCGCAGTCCACCACAACCGGAACCCACAACTAAATTTCCTCGAAAAACAGAGCCTATTTGTAGAAGCATCTGACCAAAGCAGCAACAACAACTACAAAGCCTCGCAGCCATTGGGGTTCTTGCACGGGGGACCGACAACTTGCCAACCCCTCCTTCGAACCATCAATACCCTGCCAGACAACGGTGACGGTGGCAGCGAAAGGAACAAGATGATTTACGACAGGTTCAAAATTGGAGTTAGTGAATCAGATTGTGCTCTCTCTCTTCTGTCATCACCACAGACACAGATTCAGAGTGATCATCAGCTACAACAACAACGTAACGTCGCCATTTCTATGTTGCACCCTTTAACCCATCCAAACACTTTTGATACTTCTGATTCTTCTTCCGGTCAGATTCCAAATGACATTCATCATCATCATCCTCCTCCTCCTCCTCCTCATGCGGCTCTTAATTTCTCTGGAATCTTCGGAATTTCCTCCGACAATTCTGGAAATCAATCCCCCTCTACTCTTCCTTTTCATTGGGAGTAGAAACCAGATTATGATCCTTTATCTGCAATTTTAATTTTCCAATTCTCTCTTCCGTAGACTCCTCTCCATTTTTAATATAAAACTCTCTCATTTCTTTTTCTTTCTTCTTGTTTATCTTGCACATTCAAGGATGCTTTTATATCTCAAGTCAATTACAAATTTATCAGTTTCGGTAAAGTTTCATTTGCAAGTTACATGCTAAGTTGGTGCCTCTTTTAGTACCAAATGAGAACATAAACTTTCTAACTCTAAAATAATATAAAATAATACATTTCAATTACTTATAGCTAACCTATACTAAGGTTCGACCATTTGGTGAGTTTAGTTTCAATTTTGAATATTCTCAATCTAGAAATTTAATTTGACTTAAAAATTGTTTGAGTCAACAAAAATCTCGATTCTATTTGGACAACTTTATTAACTAATTATTGTTTAAAAAACCATTTTAATTTCTACCCATTCATTTTTTTTTATGTATGAGGTTGGTTTGTCATAAGTTCGTATCTATTAGCATTCACTTTATTACAATTTTAGAAATATATTACATAGTGTCTTTTCTTGCTATATTGATAAAATTTAATTTTGAAAAACTAAATTGAAGAATTATTAAAAATACATAAACTAAATTTAAAATTTATTAAAAATACATGGATCAAAATGAACCACAAATTTTTTAGTTGAACTTATGTTAATTAAATTAAGTTTATTTTACATTAATTTTTTTTTTTAAATTAGAGAGATTAAAGTGAAACTTTGTGTAGCCTATAACAAAATTGAAATTTAATTTGATTTGATTTAAATCTTAATGTTACCGAAATTTCACCAAAAATCACCCCTTTCATTGCGGGTAATTTAAACTTTATAATTTAAAATATGTTTTTCCACAAAAAGATGAAGACTTTATTCTAATCCTTAGGCTACTTGTGCTATCATTTTGCTTCACTTTTTCTATGTTTTAATCTATAATTGTGTTCGTTATTTCACTGCTTTATGACAACTGACAAGATTCCGATCAAATTCGATGATGATGGCTACATATAGACCACTTACGTTGTAAATAACATATCAATTACGGTTCCTTGTGTTCTATTTATTCTAGTATTTTCAATAAGTTTGTTCAAGCCACTGGTAAATTAGAGTAATCCAATATGACCTAAATAATTTTCCTTCCACAGTCTAAAAGTAATGAAATACGAAAATTTGGTTTGTCAAAAAAATTCAATACTACGTCTAATTTCATGTAATTTTAGATTCTACTATGATATGAAGATTACACTATATCCCTTTTTCTTACACTAAAAATCTCTCAAGAAGGTGCAATAATTGCTATCTTCACTTCTAAGTACCGTAATGATAACCATTTAGATTAGAGTCAATAAACCTCAACAAACAACTAAGAATAGATGTTGATTCTATTGGAATAAATATTGTATTCTTAAGATCCTTTTTTTTTTTTTTTCGTGTTGTGTGAATCTTATAAGAAATTACTGAAATAGAAACAATAGTAATAATTAAGCACAAGACACAAGCAATCTTAATGTTAAAAATTTTCCTCAAAGCAAAGAATAAAAAATTACATATGGAAGTCCAAAAAATCCACTCTAACCAATAGTAGATTACAATGAGTTCTTTTTCCTATTCTCAACTAGAGATTCACAATAGATAGCTCAAGATGATAAATTTCAACATCATTACAAGAGAATAAACAAGAAAGATCTCATTTGAAGTAGTAGCCAATCACCAATTATAATTTCATTGCAGGAAGCTCTAAAAGAAATATCTACCATTTAGATTGAAGACCCTCGTGTCAAGAACATACCGTCAAAATTTTAGTTTGACCTCCAAAGATATTGAAAAACGGATGAACTTTAAAAAATTACACACCAAAAATAAAAAAGTTGTCCTCAAGAGTGTTATTATAACTTTTAAATAATTAGAAGTTAATTATATAAGAAGATTAAGCTAAAGTGAGTGTATTTCAACTATAGTATATTAGCGATTAAAAAGTTAAATATCGGAAAGATTAAAGTTTTGGTAGGAAGATTATAAATAATTTATAGTTAAAGTGTGACGTGGAAGATAATTCTAGAAGTTTTCGGGGAAAAAGAGGAAAAAGAAAAAGGTTGGCAGGGTCTTGCGAAAAGAAAAAGGTTGGTAAAGAAATACGAGGAGAGGTGTCAAAAATGAAAAAAAATCGGTTACCGAGGGGAAGAAAAGTCGAGGCAATAATAATTATGGAAAACGTTTGGGGAGCAATCTGCAAAAATTAGAAAAGTAAAGGCCCAAAAGACATTCAATTCAAAGAGAATCCAAAGGATCCTCAAAGACCAAATCTGCATTTTAAATTTTTAAGGAAAGAGTTTCCTAGGTGATTAATATCCCCTGTTTTAAGGTACATGCTATCATGCTAGACGCACGATCCAATCTTTCATCATCACATTGGTTTGTTGGTTTGTTTTGAAAGAGATAATCCAATCCTCTTATCATATTCCTTTTGAAATATGGTTATGCTAGCATTAAGACTTAGTTTAATAATTATTTCATCTTCTTATTTATGCTTTTACGTTGGATAAGCTTATAGATATTATTTCTATTAATGTTCTAAAAAATTATATGTTTTTAAAAATTAAATAATAATAATAATATCTTTTTAAAAAATCAACTTGGAATAAGTATATCTTTAATAAATGTAAAAAACATAACTGAAATTAAGAAAAAAAGAAACATACATTTCAAAACCATAAAATTGAAAACAAAATTTCAAATTGGGACTAAAATTTTGGTTATTATTGATAAAAAATGCTTACTTTATTTTATATGCAGTGATTCACCAACTAGGGGTGAATACTAAAACTGACCAAATTGAATCAAATTATATATATATATATATATATATATATATATACTAAACCAAATCGAATTAAATCTGGTTTGATTTAGTTTGGATCAAACAAATGGTTTGATTTGAAGTAATATATATTTTTAAGAGCTAACGAGAGAACAAACATACTTTAACATTTTATTTGGAAAAATGACAAAGTAATTATCCTTTTGAAAAATAACAAAACAAACTAGAAAAATAATAATTACAAATTTTCAAAGGTCCAAACTATCGCAAGTCATGCAAATGAGATGCTACTACCCTCTAAATCATGCAAATGAGATGCTACGTTCGTGATTTAGACAAATTCTTAAATACACCCTAATTCAAACCACATAAAATTATCAACATATTTTTAAAGGGTTAGGACATGTGTCAGAAAATTTCAAATTTGAAACTCAAATGTAGCCTATTCATCTTCCCCAAAAATCAAAAGCTCTTTTTCCATCAATTAAATCCATCATTGAATGAGTAACCTTCCATTCTCCCCTACCCCATGGAAATCCCAAAATAGTCCAACCTTTGATTATCAAGCTATTCCATTGTAAACCATTTGAAAGCTCTATCAATTAAAACCACAAGGAAACCGAGAATGAGAGTCTTGCTTCAAATGTTCTTTTCTAGGAAGCTTCAATACACAACCTTTAAACTTTCAAAACGCATGTAATAAGGATTCGAAAAAAGATTGAAGTTCATAAAACCTACAACGTAGCTATTTTATGAGGTTGATTTTGTAGATAAAGACAAGGAATTATGAACTAAACCCTATATTCATGTTTAAAACGAAATTAAAATAAAGATAATGATAAAGTCAAATCTAAAAATAAGAAGAATTGGTCAAGAACAAGATGTGTATCTATATATTTCATGTTTAAAACAAAATTATAATAAAGACAATGTTAAAGCTGGGTAGGGTAACATTTTCGTATAACAATTTTTTAAAAAAATTGTAAATATAGCAAAATCTATTAGCGATAAAAGTTAGTGATAGACTTCTATTGTTGATAGATTCTTACCAGTGATATAATCTATTCCTACCAATTATTATCTAAAAATTTTTTTGAAAATCATATGATTTTGGTTAATATTAATAGAAAAGAGAGATAAATATAAAAAGTAAGGTTTAGGAAAAGTAATATAATATATGATTTGAAAATTCAAATCAATATTGGAAGATTTATCCAACAATATATTTGCATGGAAAGAGAAAGTTAAATTCATAGTGAATATCTAAATGAAAATTAATAGAGCCCTAATTCTGAATTTGATGAATTATTTATAGTATAATTAATGAATGTTTAATTAATGATGTAGAAACAATATTTGAATAAATAATTTTCGTATATTAACTTGAGATTTACATAGGAAATTTATAGAAATAACGATAACCAAACTTCCTAATTATAGTCTAAATATATGCATAATACATAAATTAAAATATCTCAACAACCTCTCTCAAACTCAATGTGATAGAAACAACGTAGAGTTTGTGAGCGGATAAACTGAGGCAACTTAATGATAGATACATCAACACATGTTAGATCTGGGCGGGAAGCAAAAACCCATGAAGAATTGGAACACAAAGAACTTTTAGGCTAACAAAATCCACGAATTTCTGAGTTGAAAATAGAGATCTACGTAAATATCAGAAACTAAAACGAAACAGAGACTGAAATCTATGAAAAGAACTGAAACTCAAATGAACCCAGAACCCAATTAAGCTAAGGAACTAAACTGAACCAAACCAATGGAACCAACATTGATCTAGTTACATTAAACCGAACCAGTTTGGACAAACCAAACCGAAGGCCATAAAAAATATGGGCGTGGTTTCCTTCTTCTTCCTTGTATGAGACTCACGGTGGAGGATACTAGAGGGTGTAGTGGATGGGTTTGGGCGGGACGATGCAGATCGAGGCAGGGATAATGGCAAATTTGAGCGAGGCGGCGTGGCTTGGACGGACGAGCATCGAGTGGGGGAGAGGGTTTTATTTTGTAGCAGACCTGGGCGAGCATTGAGTGGGGGAGAGGGTTTATTTTGCGACAGATCTGGGCGAGCATTGAGGGTGCAGTGGACGAGTCTGGGCGAGCATCGAGCATTGAGTTGGCTAGAAATGGCTGGACTGTGGTAGGTCTTGAGCAGATCTTCGACGAGAACGGGTAACGAAGTGGATTGAGCATGGTCTGATCGAACAATGAAATGCACGACAAAGGAAGTGGATCTGACAGTGTGCAGCAATCTGAGGAGTGGATCTGTAACATCTGAGGGGAGGGTTTGGAGCAGATCTGGGGGTTACGAACACACAGATAGGCAAGGCTGAGCAGACTGGTTAGAAGACAAAACTGATGGTGGATGAGGAAAAGATTTGAATAGTAAAGGTGAAACGGAGTTGGGCGGTGGCAACGATGGTAGATCTGGGCTGGGGACGAGGCGTGAGTGGGTAGAGGTTGGGTGCGTGCGAACAGAGAGGGGTCTCATTGCATGGATTTTAATGGATCTCAGACGGAACCATGACGATAAATTTGGGCAGAGACAAACCTATCTGAACCCATGGTATGTCTGAGCGAGTGCTGGCAGATTGCGACTTGTGGTAACGAGTGAATCTCGTGGATCTACCTCTGTCAACAATCAATTCATAGAGGTAGAGGTCAAGTGGCAACGACTAGAATTCAAGGAGACGAAACCCAAAAAAAGGGCAGCGGCTCTGATACCATGTGGAAACAATATTTGAATGAATAATTTCTGTATATTAACTTGAGATTTACATAAGGAATTTATAGAAAGGACGATCATCAAACTTCTTAATTATAGTCTAAATATATGCATAATACATAAATTAAGGCTTAAATATTTCAACAAATTCTAGTGCAATTAAACTAGTGGTAAATATAAAACGTGAGATTTAGGAAAATTAATATAATATGAGATTTGAAAATTCAAATTAATATTTGAAGATTGAAAATTTTTAAATAAAAATTTGAATAATTTTAAAATTAAAGATCGAGTATTATGCCAAAATATCCACATGAAAAGAGGAAGCTAATTCATGTCGAATATCTTAATAGAAATTTATAAAGATCCAATTATAAATTCGATGGATTAATTGCAGTATAATTAAGATTAATTACAATGTAACTAAAGAAGCTGCGAAGGGCCTTTTAGGATTAACAAAAAAGAGATTCATGTGTCATCCATGTAATTTTCTATAATTCACACGTCATTCATGTATTTTGCTATACTTCTAAATTAAATTTCTATTTATTCCCTAGTTTTTAAAATGTTAGATTTTCACTTGAGTCTTGTTTCCCTTTGGTCCACATATTTTACTTTCGGCCGTAGTACTAGTGTCCACTATTTAATTAATAACAATTAAAATTAAATAGAATTTACTAATTTTTCATCGTTTTTAATATTAATTTTTAATTTCACTTCATAATTATTTAACACTAGAAATTAAAGTGAGTAATGACAAAAATTTAAGGACAAAAATGTTAGATATTGAAATCTAAAGACCAAACAAAAACCAAACCCAAAATTTAAAAGATGAAAAGTAATATTCTGGAACTTAAGTACCAAATAGAATTAAACTCAAAATTTTGGAGTTAAAAGTTTTAACCTTTTGAAACCTAGAGATCATAGGTAAATTTGACTCAAAACTTAATAACTAGAATTGTATCTTTTTCTCTAATTATTATAACTATATTGACTAAAAAAGAGAAAAAAAAAAAAAAACTTCAATTCGTGGGTTAAACTATTTAGTGAGTGACCTTTCATGTGCTAAAAATACTTCTCAAACTGTTTGGTTTTCAAGTACCTTAGAAACTCATGGTATAAAAACTCTAAATTTTCATAATGGTTAGAAGGGACTATACAACTTCTGTCACACTTCTTCCCAGATTACTTTTTTAACCAGGAAGAGATGTGAAGACAACAAATATCAACCCTCTTATGATATCTACTATCCACATATAACCTGTTCAACTTATTCACCCGCTTCTCCTGTAAACAATTGTGTATATATATATATATATACAACATACATAATCTCATAGCATAGCCTTTAAGGAAACAGTAACTCTATTCATCACCTGCTTGAGCCAAACTTACAAAAATATTTACAATAGGTACATATTGAAAAATCTCACTCAATACCTACTAGTATGTTTGCAAAACATTAGGGCAAACAAAACACAATTTCAGGATCTAAGAGAAACTTTGATCTATTTATAATCTGAGATAATGGCAGACTTACTGCAGTAAGTTAGGCGTCGAAAACTCGATCACTACTTAGGGAGAGAAAAACATTTGAAAATGTGAGTTGAGAAACTCAGTGAATAACTAGTTAAGTATAAACATGCTTGGAAGAAATAATTAAACTAGAGTAAAAAAACATGTTTTCAGAATCTCAATGGTAATAAAATATTCAAGTATACATTTCCATAGCTTTAAGTTAAGAGATAGTAAGGAAATCTAAAAGCTAGAAAACATGCTTAAATCTCATTACTCATAAATAGTTAAGAAACTTGTGCCAAAGCCTTAGTTGAGATAGAGCAAGCTCAGTACATTCAACGTCGATAACATTAGCTGATATAGAGTAATTTCAATACAATCAATGTCGATAACTCACATACGTGCACGTAGAAATGTCCTAAAAAGGCTAAACACCCTTACACACGATCCAAAGCCTATGTGTGCACCAAGGCAGGTTCCAAAGACTTATAATATACTACCACTGGACTTTCCAGATATCTTCATCTCTTTGAGTATCGAAAGTCTTAAATTAGGGTACATGATTCAATAATTCATAAAATTGTACTTTAACATCAAATAATATATACATATAAGAAGCATTAAAGCATGGATAACAACTAGCTTTCCTTAGAAACATATAAGTTCAATCATGCTAATAAATTGCAAGTCTTATAAACATGCTTAAATCAAAGCCTTTGGAAAAGTAGATCATGAGACTTATAGTAAATAAACCCTTTTCATCATAGCTTCAAAGCAAGCACTTTTTATCAAAAGAAATCATGCTTTGAAATTTTCAAAGAACTCATTTCTAAAAACATTTTGTCATTCACTGTCACTGATTAGCTTCCAATGGTCTGTAGCCTCTTCCAATCTCTATTTGGCCCGAAAAATGAATTAGTATCCCTTGGTTAACTTTTGAACAACCTTAAATACTTAATAACTTCTAAATATTCCAACCATTTAGACATGCTCTCTTAATTCCTAATTAATCCTTAAATTCCTATTTGAGTCCAAACTTAGTCATTTTTATAGCTTAAAATCTATAGCACTTCATTAATGGCCTAAAAAATTTCTTACCAACTCTAAACTCCCAAATTAGGCCAATGCCAAGTCCATGGCAGCTAAGCGCATGACAAGGGTAGATGTGGATACGCACATGGGTGCTTAGGCGTGCGCATAGAGCGTCCAGATGGATGGCAAGACCAGCCGCACACGTGCGTGAGCTAGGCGTGGAGGCGCACAGATCGGGCGTCGAACGAGCGTGCGATTGGTGTCGAGTGTGGGCGAGTGAGCACGACCGCGATCTTAGATATGGGCACTGCCGCACGCATTGTGGGTGTATTGTGCGCGACTGGCACATGCGCGAGACACCTCACTGATAGGCCAACTCCCCGCCTAGCTTCTTCAACCTCCGCCAGCAGCCCCCCTTCAAATACCTAATTTCCATATTAAATTTTTAATCCACCAAACACTACTTCCAGCTAATTTAATTCAATTTTTCTTTCCTTTGAACTTACTTATCTCCAAATTTGAGCTTCTAATTCCTCCCAAATAGCTCAAAATTTACCAAACTTCATAGCTTGCTCGACTTTGCTTAAAACTTAGACCAACCTCGAGTTTTCTTCAAATTTCAGCATCTTCCTAACTGAATTTCACCATGACAATCCTCGGTCTTCTTCTCCACGGGTCTTCTTCTCTTTGGCCCTAATTATTATAAATATATTTACTACAAAAAAGAAAAAAAAAAACTTCAATTCATGGGTCAAACTAAATTTAATTAATGACCTTTCATGTACTAAAAACACTTCTCAAACACTTCCGACACTTAGAAACTCATGGTACAAAAATTCTCAAAATTTTCATAATGGTTATAAGGGACTATACAACCTCAAAAACTTTTAATCCAAACTTTAAAATTACACAAATTTATATAAGGCTCGTTTGGATTAATTAAAGAAAAATGTAAGTTTCAAATAATACAATATTATTTAAATTCTTTTGATAAAAATGGTTTAAAATACACTTTATAAGTGTTTCAAAAACTATTTTGAGCGGTTGTCAAACATTTCAATATTTTTTTAAAAATGATTTATTTTCAAAATTAAATATTTGAAAAGTTAAACCAAACACATTCTTAACTTGTTCTTCAAATCCATTTCATTGTTAGTTGAATTGCTGCTAATTTATGTTGCAGAATCAAAATGTGGACATGAAAATCATTAGTGCAAAGCTTGGTGAGTACCCATCAATTTGCCCTTTCCCCATTACTTAAATCCTTTATATCAATCTTAAAATATTGTTCTATCTTTTTACATCATCAACCAATTTATTATTCAAGTACCCAAAATAGCTTGAATTTATGGCTGAAGAGACAGTGATTGTGGGTGCTGCCTGTGAATGCTTCTTGGCCAAAACTAAAGGAACAGACAACAAAATTCATGGGTTTTCACTTGGTGCTGTATCTTTGGTACTTGCAAGAGGGACAAGAACAAGCCTCGAGATCTAATACAGAAGAACGATATTATAAATCTATAAGTTTAGTCTCTAATCTTTCAAAACTTTCAATATCTATTTGAATTTTTATTTTTTATTTTTTTTCCATCTATCTTCACTTTGGTAATAGTGTCCACTTTAAGTGGAAATGAACTTTCATAGCTTTGCTTTTGAAACTAATGTCTCATATTAATTAATATAATTGTCTCACTAATATACTAGCAAATACGGGACTTTGTTTGCATTCCTAAGTTTTAACGAGTCTTTGATAGTCTATTTAATATTTTCAAAATTCATATACTCATTATTGAACACGTAATTGAAAGTCTAATATGTCCTTGTTATGAAATCGACAATTAAAAAACACAAAAAGGAACGTAGAGATAGAGAAGATCGACATACAAATATATGTGGTTCACTAACTACGTCCATGGGCAGAGGGAGAACAGTATTATTAAGAATAATGTTTTCAGAAAATTACATAAAAAAACAGTGCCTCTAGGATTAGAGAGTTTATATAGCGCACTACTCTAAACCTTAGGATTATAATCGTAAATAACTACAAATAAATAAATATGCTAAATACAAATTCTGAATAGGTTAGACACTTGCATGTCTAATAGCTTCATTTAATTCTAAAAAAATGTAAAATTGAGAAACTTATTACATACGAACTTGAAAGTTGGGAATAAACTAGAAATTAAGAAAAGTTGTAAGATTGCATAAAGTTGTGATTTAAAATTTGTGTTTGTTTGTTTGATAGGTGCAGAAGAAATCAAATTCCATTTCACATCATCTAGTGATACAAACCCATTTGGGCCTGAATTGAAAGAGCTAAGAGGCTCCAAAATTCACATGGCTCAATGCATTCTTGGAAGGAGAGATGATGATCAAATCCTTCGTGGTCATACCATTCTAAAGGCTCTTCAAGAAGAGATGTGATTGCCATTAATGTCTTTCTTTGTTTTCAAATAAAAAAAAAATGAGCCAACTTATTTATAAATATAATAAAATTTTACTGTCCATCGGTGATAGACTAAACATATATCACATAGATATCTATTACAGTCTATAATTGATAAACAGTAATATTTTGCTGTACTTGAAAATATTTTTAGTAATTTTATCATTTAAAATAATTATCTTTTTTGTTCCTTTCTTTCTTACTTAAAAATGTATTAACTAGAAAATTTGATGATTGAATATGATCGATTTTGGAAACTGATCCTTCGGGTTGGTTATGTGTATAAAGTTTTAGGGTATACTTTTCTACTCCCTAATTTCACACCCTTTTATAAATGTATAAAGTTTTAGGGTATACTTTTCTACTCCTGAATCTTATACATTTTTATAAATGTTAAATCCCATTAATATAGTAAAGTAACAACCATAAGCTTAATAAAGTAGTATGGTTAAAGTACAATTTTAGTCCATGCTTGCACGTTTGTCTATGTTTAAAACTTACGAGAACATCGTTCAGCCTTGATCGCAAGCAGTGACTTGGTTTCCTACAAAACAGAGTAGAAATATCCTCTTCTACCATCTTGATGATGTTAGTGGGTATAATTGCGATAATTTATATTTATTGTATTTCTGAGCTAATTTTCATACAATCGACGCATATTCCTTCACTTTTGGCCGCAATATCTGAATAAGGTAGCATAAATAACTTATTTGCATTTATTTGATCTATCAACATTAAAAAAATAAATCTAAAAGGTCTTTAAATTTTCTATTTCGTGTGCAAATAAATCAATGAAATTTTAATTTTGTGTCTAATAAGTTTTTGATCTATTTAACTTTTTTTAAAAAAAAAATAAAAAACAAAGATCTTTACTAGACACTAATAAGTTTATCTTTGTTCTTAATTTCACATAGTTTTCATCTTTCTCAACTAAATTATTGAATCCTAAGTCAAAATCTAATAAAGAAACTAAGTTTTAATTTTTTTTAATTCAATTTTCAAAATTAGGCTTGTTTTTCTTGTTTTTTTTTTTTCTAAAAAAAATACTAAAAACTAGAGATGAACAATTTCTCCACGGAGGCGGGGATTCCCGATTAGGCGGGAAATGGGGGAGGGAGTGGGAGAAAAAATTTCCCATGAGCTAAACAGGGATGGGGATGGGAAATGCATTCCCCGTTTCCCGTCCCCGCCCCGATTAGCTTTTACATATTTATTATAGTTATGTAATATTTTATTATTATTATTATATAAATATTACATTTAAATTTCAAATTTGATTATTTATTAGGAAAGATAATGAATATGTTTAAATTGAGATCATATATGTGAAAAATTTGATTCATATTTATTTCTTTCTACTAAAAAAAATTAATTAGCATTTTAGGCCAAAATTTGAGTAATTTATTTTAAATTCAAATTGTCATATAAAATTAACCATAATAAATAATTTAGTAATAAAGTTAATTATTTAATTAAAATTTGCTCACATTAGTGATTTAAGTTAATTGGTTTTTTACAAAAAAAAAAGGTAATGAGAAAAAATTCCCCACGGGAACCCGCACTAGAAGAAATTCGGGCTTTAATGTTGCTTTTAAACCGACATTAAAGGGCTTTAATATCGGTTGACAACCGACATTAAAGATAGTGTTATTAAAGCCCTTATTGTCGGTTTTAAACCGACATTAAAGGGCTTCAATAACACTAATAACATAGCTTTCAATGTCGGTTGCAACCGACATTGAAGGTCTTTGATGTCGGTTGCAACCGACTTAAAGCTTGTTTTTTTTTTTTTTTAATTCTTAACCAACATTGAAGCCCGAATCTGACCTTTTTTTAAATTCCGTTGCCGAATCCATTTTTTTGGTCAAATAAATTAAAAACGACATTATATGTCTCGTGTTGGGTCAGGAAATGTTCGTCATTGTTTTATATTAAAAAGTATAAAAAAATTCGCATGGCGAGCCCATCAATATTTGCCTTCCACCTATAAATTTATCCACAAACAAGAATCAATATTTCCAATCCATTACTTATACTCATCAATATTTGTCTTCCACCTATGAATTTATCCACCAAAATTTGCAAAACAATACCAGAACCAGACTTTCACAGAATATAGCTTACACCAAAGCCATCATTTCTCTCATTCACAAATATCAATTAGTACTAATTCCATGAATAAACAAGAATCACAATACCATGAATACAACTTCCAATAATAAACAGATCATGTCTTCCACCTATGAATTTATCCACAAACAAGAATCATAATACCAGAACCAGACTTTCATAGAATACTTACACCAAGACATCATTTCTCTCATTCACAAATATCATATGAGTACTAATTCCATTCACAAAGATCATGGTTAGATAAATTTACATACATTCTAAGTTAGCATTTACATTCTATTGAGACAAAAAAAATAAGAATTACATCCTTACACAAATGGCCAACAAAACTTGCCCATTGGGTCCGAATTACGTCGATCTCTCCCTGCGTATATGCATCTTTTGTATTGAACCACAAAAAGGAAAAAAAAAAAGATAAATTCAACATAAGTTTACGTCCATTTATTAAATTAAAGCTAGTACTATATAAAAAATAAATAATTTACGTACGAGGCTAGTAATGGGAGTAGTAGGATTATACACTATTTCGTGTATATACTTTTGCACATAGTACCCGTATCCTACAAAATCTAATTGATGAGGACACTGCATATAAAGAAGTTAAAAACAATTGTTAAATTGTTATAAAGAAGTCGAATGAACATAAATTGCACCTTCTCCACTTGTCAACCTTCTTAAAATACGTCCAATGCAATCTTCCTATCTTCCTTCCAAATCCCCAAGAATCAAAATTTAGCCTTACACGTCAAACTTGAACCTAACAAATGAAAAACTTCATTCAAAATCAAATATTGAATCAAAAAAATATCAATCCATACAAATATCACAATAAACCGTGTCCTTAGCTGTATTTTGTATGAGTCAATATCAAGGACTTAGTTCCTATCGATGAAAAGAAAAGCCAAAAAACAAAATTCCAGGGTTATTCTGAATAATAAAGTAAGAAGTTTTGTTCAGAAAATACAATTAATAGCTAACTGAAACAACAAATGTTTAATTCTAAATATGCAGTTGAACAAGCAAACTCAAAGGTTGAAAACGTACTTCACTAACAATCCAAAGTTTGCACTCTTTAATTTCAAGCGAATTAATCATAGAGAAAACGAGATAGTGAAACCAATATCCAATTAGTTTACACATCTATTAAGCAAAATAAAAGAGGCATACCAATTAGGAGCTACATTGATAACTGCTGCATAATACATCACCTCATTTTCCATGTTTTATGAAAAGGAAAAAGAAAAAGAAACTTTCATCTTTCTTACTTGTTTGGCCCTTTCAATCTCTAGAAGCTCACACCTAATAATGACTCATAAAAACCAAACAAAGATTTGGAGTCTGCTGAATTCAAGCCTCAATATCATCATAGTTCTCCATCATTTAGCAAAAGGAATCAAAATTATCCTACTAGTTTTGAACCATCTTATCTATAAGAACCATTAACATAATAGAGTTAAGCCAATACAAACTCAAATAAATAAAACCAAGGTTTCTCAATGAGGTGGAGGAGAATCCAATTCTCAACACACCACCAGCTTGACACTGAAAAAGTTTATAGAGAGAGAGAGAATTGGATGTCAATTTATGGATTTGATTTGGTGGTTTGCAGAACATCCCAATAGAAGAGGATTAAACCAGAAAGTAATCTTAAAAAAAAAAACATGAAAGGAGAGGAAGAAGTACAAATAAGAAACAATTACAACTTAGAAGTAAAAGCTTGAACATGTCTCAATGACCAGAGGGCTTAATCTATAAGTTTGGGAGATGTCATTTCCTCAAGTGGGCAAGCTAAAAATGACTTCAATTATCAACACTAACCATCCAACAATCTCACACTTTCTCTACTAAAACTATTGGGTTTTATTCAATCAGGCATGATCACAAACAACAATTGAGAAGTCAAATTAATGCCATTAATATAATCTATAGAAATTGCGAATTTATATAAAAAAAAAGTAAAAAATATATCATTTGTTGAGTAATTAACACTCCCAATAAAATTTCCCCTTCCTCTTTGGTTCCATCCTTGAAAAACTGTAGCAACTAAAATCAAATGAATAAAATGTCATCAACATAATAATAATAATAATAAAATTAAAATCTTCTGCAATTTGGTAATTAATAAACTCATTTTACAAGCTAAACGATGAATTCAAAAGAAATTTGCTTACAAACATGTATATAGTTTACATTGTATCGAAATTTTCACTTGCTGCTTTTATCATTTGAAATCAAAGATTATTCAAAATAACCCTATAAATGGTTTTGTGAAAGAATGTGTATGGAAAGGAAAAAAGAAATTAAATAGCAAAAATTGGTGGAATTGAAAAACTAATGAAAATCAACAAAAACATCAAAATTCCAACACTGCTCAAACTTACCTCATTCAATGTTGGAGACTACGAGGTCTACAGTCCTCATTCACGTCGACGACATGAAGGAGATCAATATAGACGGAAGAGAAGTTGCAAATGATCAGAGGTTTAAATAATCACCTCTCACGGAAGAGAAGGAGATCGACAGACATGGGCACGACGTGAAGGAGATCGACAGACACGGGCGAGCGACGACGTGAAGGAGATCGACGGACGAGTGAAGAAGGGTGAAGGAAGGGCACGAGCGAGATAGGGTTTGGGCGTAAGAGAGAAGAAGGTGGTGATATAGGGTTTTATTATTTAATAAAATAAGAAAAAAAAGCATTACACCTTTAATGTCGGTTTTAAATCGACATTAAAGCCCATCTTCAATTTCAGTTTAAAACCGACATTAAAGATCCGTTTTTTTTAAAACCGACATTATACATCCGATTTCACTTTTTCCAACTGACATTAAAGCTCGAATTTCTTCTAATGTCGATCCCAGCGAATTTCCCAAGGGGAATCCCCGTCCTGATCCCCGTGGAGAATTTCACGGGGATGAGAAATGAAATGGAGAGCGGGGACGGGATGGGAATGACATCTCCGGCCCCGCCCCACCCATGGATATTTCTACTAGAAACTAAACAACAGAGCAAAGAAACAAATTGGTAGAAGTAATATTTATAAATTTTTAATTTTTAAAAATAAAAAATAAAATAGATATCAAACCGGCCTAAAGTTTAGGTAGTCAATTTCAACGACTTATAATTTATTAGACACTTCTTATATTTCAAAAAACAAACTGTGAGAATTTTAAAAGTTTATAGATGAAATGTGTAATTTAACTATCGTTGAAGAGAAAATAAAGCACCAAAAAAGAGGGGAAAAAAAATTCTAATTTCTACTCTAGATTATACACGGAATAAAATTGAAAAATTGTAGAATAATACTTTTAAGTTTTCACCACACAAAACTAGCACAATTTAGATTTAGTTAAAAAAAAAAAAAGTTTTTTCTAATATTATTTTGACCTTTTTTGCCTTTCTAGTAGTACATATAATACTTTTAACTATCCTATAATGTTTCTTAATCTTATATTAAATCTTATATATTTTCAAATTTTCTTCAAATTCAATTATATTACCAAATATTATATTAAAATCTAACGTAATTTTTTAAATCTTTAGCCAAATTTCTAAATTTCAAATCAATTTACCAATTATCCAAGTGATTTTTTTATTGGTTTTAGTTGATTGATTTTGATTTGATTTTTTTTTTTTAAAAAAGGTAAAATATGAAAAATATATAAAATATTGATATGAATCTCATGCTGATTAAATCGGTGAATTCTTGAACAGATTAATATTGAGATTTTATATATTTTCCATATCTTACTTTTTTGCAAAATTTAATGTTTTCCAAAATTTAAAAATCAAAATGCAATCATCCAATCTAATTGATAAATTCATTTGAAAATTTAGAAATTCATATAATCATGGAAACAGAAATTAATCTAAAATTAGATAAGAATTAAATATAAAATTCGATAAAGGTAAAAATTTGAAAATATATAAGATTTGGATAGATTAACTAATATTTGAAAAAATTACCAAAATGTTGGCGTTTAATCTATCCAAGATTAGCCCAAAAGGGCCAAAACTAGAAGGAGCAATTTTTTAAACTAAATTTGCTATATATGCAAATTTTTTTACGTTTGGTTATATTTGTTAATATTGTAGGTGTTGATTGTTATTTTTGTAATTTTTTTTTATAATTATATTTGAATTTTTTCTTTTAATTTTCTTTATTATGTAGCTACTTAGTATTAAACATTGTGAGCAATAAAATTATACATAGTAATTGAAAGTTTTGGTTATAAAAATTGGGTGTGGTTTTGAAGAGGGGAGATGAGTATTTTGTTATGGAGTGTGGAGGGTGTTGGGATTAGGCCAGGAGATTCCTTCTTATACCATTCTCATTCTGAAACTGCATCTTCTTCTTCCTTCAATGCATTTCAAGATCTTCCAACTCTAAGCCACCCACTACCCACAACCACAGTCCCCGAATAGCTCAAGTTTTTGGAGGGCCCATATTCTCCTCCCATTTCCGTGGACACGCATTTTTTCAAGTTCGCCGGGATGTTTTGTGGTGGAGAAATTGTTCAGGCCTTTCCAACTTCGATCGTGGAGAAGACGATTCTGTTTGTCGTTTCTTGCCATGTCTATTGCACCCTTTTATCTTGTGATGTCTCATATATTAATAGACTAAGAAAAGGGTACTACATGAAGATGGAGAAAAATGTAAGATTGATAAGTTCTTTAATTCTAGCATTCATGTGTTGTAGTTAATTATTACCATATATGTATGAAAGTTGTTTGTGTTTTAGTTTCAGTAAGTTTATCTTGTGAAATATGGAAATAAAATGTTTGGATTTGTGTTATAGTTAAAAATAAAAATTTTAATAGGGGCCAATTGCAAGTCCTGTGAAGTGGAAGCTCACCTCAACCTTGGCCTCCTTGACTGTGGTCGAGGTGAGTACTTGGGTCGTCCTCTCCCAGGCTTAATGAGATCTTGGATCGAGTTTTCGGACCCACATTCCTACTTATCCACAGATAGTTGCAAAATGTAGTAATTAAGACCAAAATATTAGTCGATATAATAAAATTTAGATTCAACTCTAAGAGTCTAACAATGATATAGTCTCACTTTTAGATTTTATTTTATTTGTAATTATTTAAGAATATTGTTATAAACTTAATTACTAATCTTTAAAATACTACATATTGTAATTATCTTATCTTAAAACTAGGGGTTAAGAAGAATATAACTTTTCATTTGGAAAAATGACAAAACTATTTTTCATTTGTAAAAATAACAAAAGGAAACAAAAATTAATAAATCCAAAATTGTAAAACTCCAACATACCCCAAAAACATGTAAATGTGATGATACAACCCTTATTAAGAAAGAATTTTAGATACATTTTAATTTAAAACCCCCAAATTACCAACATACTTTTTAATGTCGTGGAAGACGTGTAATCCAATTTGAAATTGGAAAAGACACTTTGCCGATTTATCTTCCTAAACCCTAGTCCTCTTATTACGTCAATCAATTCCATCATTGAATGCATAGCCAAAATCTATCCTATTATCCAAGAAAATCTCAACACAAAACAAATATTCCTCATTATTCCATCTTCAAGGTACTTTATGGTAGACTCTTTCCACCAAAGTCTCAGACAAGAAGGAAATTGTTTCCCCATTTTTCCATCTTCAAACTACTCTACGCTAGTCTATTTCCACCAAAATCTCAAACAAGAAGGAAATTGATCGATATTTAGAAGATTTAGATGAAAACTTCTCAATCTAAGAATAAAAGCGTCAATTGAAGTGCTCTGATCATTTTTCTTTAGGAAATCTTCAATATACAATCTTCGAACTGACACGCTTGCATTAGGAATCGATGACAAATCCCAGCTCCTAAAATCTACAAAATTGTGAGAAGAACTATAATAGAGGTACAAAATATGCTTACGAAATGTACTTGAAAGAAAATTTCGACCGATTTTTCAAGAATTAAAAACAGAATATTTAAATTCCTTTAAAAACAATTTCTTCTTCATGTTATTAAAAGTGATGAAAAAGGAGAAGGCAAAGAAGAATATGAAGTACATACTTCCTTTGTATGAATAACTTTGTTTCTATATATTATATTCGATTGAATATGGAAGGTTGGATATGATTGACCTTAATAACAAGGCAACACAAATCATCTTCGACATGCAAACCTTTATACTTATAACTTTATAATTATATTGTAATTATTGTGTCAACACCAATATTATACTAAATGAATTGTTTATAGATTTTTAATAGTTGGGGACAATCACAAGAATTAAAGATGGGAAGGGAGGAAATGGAACAACGTAAAGCCACAAAATCAACCCGTTTAAGGATGCTACAAATATATCAAAGAATGGTATATGGATTGATATAGTGAAGCACAAGGAAGCAAATAAACCTACAAATCTATTGACAAAAATTGCCCATCATTTGACCTTCACTTGAGCCAGACATAAAATAATGTCGTCTACAATAAATAAAATATTTTGGATTAATGTTTACTAAAACTTGAACTTCTGAATTTATCTTTTCTATGTTATGTATAGACCAACTTTTTTTTTTTTTGATGTTTTATTTTTGTTTTTTTATTGCCATGAATGCATACAATGGTTGTTTTATTCCATTTCATTTTAATTACCTTATGAATGAAGCATGAAAGTGTGTAATCTATCTACATAACTATCCTACAGGTCCATAAGGTCCCCTTGGTAGTTCAATGGATTCAAGTTGAGGATCAGTTCTTGGTGTTAATTTGAAATGTTCAAATTAACAAGAGGTAATTCGATTATATATGTTATAATCGGTATGGTGTATGAGATACATCAAGTGGAGGACTAATGTAAATGAGATTTATATTAAGTGCCATGAAATAGAAAAGGAGCTATGGTTTGTATGATTCATGAAACGAAATATTAAAACTACAAGTTATAAATATAATATGATAAGTTGGTTATCATTTATATTTATAATAATATTAATTATTGGATAATTATCTCTTTTTCTCTAATAATCAATTGATTGGGAGGTTATTAGTGGTTTCATGGTAACCGTGAGATAAAAGAAAAATGTGAATTTGAGATTTCCAATCTCGAAAAATTCTCATGGGAAGTTGTCAAGTAAATTAGATTTACTAAGCGACAGCTTGGAGTTAGCTAAACGATCGTGGAGTGTTCTTAGGTGATAGACACTCAGTTAAGCGATAAGCTAAACGATCGCATAGCTTTTGCTAGACGATCGCTTAGCTTTTCCTAAATTATTGGGCATCGACCTATACGATAGGTTCGTCCATCTCCCACTTGCTCAATCGTTTATACGATTGTGTTTCCTCTGATTTTCTACCTCAAACTAAGTTCACACAGAGTCCACCATCTGGATTCTCACACCGAGAATACCAAGGTAGCCTTCTTGGTGGTGTCATACTCAACTCGAAGTTCTGTGGAGGCCGTTCGTGGAGTTTGGGGTATTCGTGACCTTGGCGATCGCTTCGTTTGAGTGCGCAGTGTTCGTCCAGTGTAGCGGTCATGTTGGATGAGCATTCCTGTGTTGCTGTGTAGTTGTGATCGAGCGTTCGTGATCAAGGAGCTTTGTGATGAGTCTGCAGAAGTGTGTTACTCTTGTCCTTGATCATTTGTATAACATGCTGTAATTTTTGTACTTCGCATAACCATTTGTTTCCATTTGTGATTGTAATTGTAATGTTCATATATGAGTATATAGCAAGTATGGTTGACACCAGAGAATCTGAGGTCATCTTGACTTCAGAGCCAATGGTGAGATATTATCCAGATGTTTTTCCAGAGGACCTCTCGAGTTTGCCATGATATGGGAGATAGATTTCATTATCGTGTTGGAGCCAGGTACAACTCCTATCTCGAAGGCTCTTTATAGAATGACTCCAGAAGAGTTGAAGGAATTAGCCTACTGTAAAATTGCCCTAGGTTTCATGCAATTAAAGAATAGGGATAAAGATTTACCTTTGTAGAACCAAATCAAAAATCAATTTTTCAATTGATCGAAATTTACACCACTAGAAAGTTACCTCCCTATCCTCTGAGAAATTTGAGGTGTTTGGTTCTGTAGAAACCAATTGAATTGGGAAAGGATGGAGAGTTTTAGAGAGGCAAAAAATTACAGAACACTTTTGTATACTCAAATCAACAATCACGCTTAAACCAACACTCCTACAAACGACTTGCAGGAGTTTTATCAAAAGGAGAGAGAGATAGTGAAATCCCACATTCCTATTAATTCCTTAAATGATTCATTTAAATTATATTTAAATAAAACATCTCTCACATAACCTATACTTTTAATTCAAACAATTTAAATTAAATTAAATTAAATTAAATTTATAGTTAATTAATTTTCCAATTAATTGATTATCAAATTAAATATTGAATATTTAATTTAGCCTACATTTGAATAATATTTAATTGCATTTCTCTTATAACCTATAGTTTTAATGTGCATCAAATACACATTAATATTTAACCTATAGTTTTAATATGAATTCAATTCACATTAAATTAATATTTGAACTCCTTCAAATATTTAATTTTCTCATAAACTAATATTTGAACTCTTTCAAATTAATATATGAACTCCTTCAAATTAATATATGAACTCCTTCAAATTAATATTTGAACTCAACCTGTCACCATAGACATAGTTACCTTAGTTCCCTTTACGAGCTAGGAAAGGGACCTCATGGACTTACAGATTAAAAGCTCCAACGATATGAGATTAATTTACTAAACTGATTAACTAAATTAATCAATATTCGTTAATTGTGGGTACACTCCACTAAAGACCTACAACCACACTCTTCTCACTGCAAATATATTTTTGTGTCCATGAATATAGACCAATGATAGAAAATTAGTCTGTCACGAGTGTTCGTAACACCAACTGGGCCACATTACCGTTTTATCGTTTAGTTACCTCTATATTATTAAGTACCAGTGTTTTTCTAATAAACAACCTGTTTACGGTCCAACCATTTAAGAGAACACTCATCTACTTACCCTAAAGTCAATAAGAAATGAAATTCATTTTGTATTATTATGTTCTCAGCTCCCCACTCGGTCTTGTCCCTAAAATGGTAGGCTTATTGAGTCGACAAACTGACCACTCTCACCCATACAAATCATAGGGCAATCCTTCGTGGACAAGAGTTCATAATAAATTCAGGATTAAGACTAAGTCGTGTAGGTCATCCCATTGAACTAGAAACCTATCTAATCTATAGTGTTACATCTCGTGGTTACTATTTTAGGTCATCCCTCATAAACAAGAGTTCATAAACTCATTGCATAAGATACCCCAACTCGCATATCACATACACGAACGCGTTGGATTATTGCGTTTGTATCAAATACAAAGTGGGCCGTATCCATAGTGTCACCAAGACAAGGTACAAAGTCTTATTTTTATACTATAGACCCTTTAGATTGTATCTTGAACATTGATCCCTGTATGTCTCTACATATAGTTCAAGACTCATCAGACAGCCTAGGATGTTGTAGGGATCAAATCCCGAGCAGAAGCATTACGATTTTCTTACATCAATTTTTTCATTTTAAATGAAACAAAAACAGCAAGCTAAAACATGGAACAAAAGGATAAGCAACATACATTATGTATTGCAACATGCTTTAAGAAGGGAGAAACAAAGGGATGAACAGTTCTTACCTTTGTAAGCTCCCAAGCTTCTCGAAATTCCTCTTGTTCTTCGCATGAACGTTTTCTCAACTATAACGAATACTAGCACAAGAATAATCTTGTTATTCTCTAGGATTCCAAGAGTTAAATGAATTAATTCTCTTTATTTCCTTGATGCCAATTAATTAAATAACCCTTTATTTAACTAATTGGCACATTAATTAAATAACCACATATTAAATTAAATTTAATATGTATAGTTGATTAATTAATATCTATAAACATCATATGTTTATATTCTTCCACCCCTCTATCATTTTCTAATCAATTAAGTAACTATATTAAATCATATTTAATATAGAGTTAATTAATATATGAATATCACATATTTATATGTATACATCTCTTTATGAATCCAATTCATATTAATCTATTATTTGAATTTCATTCAAATATCTCTCTCTTACATAATTTGTATTATAGATCACATCTATAATTAATTATATATTAATCATATCAATATACAATTTCCTCAATTGATTGGAACAATACAAATTATTCCACATTAATATCCTTTAATGAGCTAATAAGGAGACCTGGTGGAACTACTGATTTGAAGCTCCACAGATATGAGATTAATTGGCTAGACTCATTAACCAAATTAATCAATATTTGTTAACTGTGGGTACACTCCAATATAGACCACAACTGCACTCTTCTCACTATAGATATATTTCTGTGTTTGCGGATATAGAACAATAACAATAAGTTAGCCCTTCAGGAATGTTCGTAACAACAATCGGATCAAATTACCAATTTACCCTTGGGTTACTTTTGTATTCTTAAATACCCATGCTCTTCTAACAAACGTGTTGGATCCTTTCGTTTGTATCAAATAAAAAATTGATCGTATCCATAATATCACTAGGATAAGTTACCCAACCTTATCCCTATACTATAGACCCTTTAGGCTGTATATTGAATATTGATCCATGTATTCCTCCACATACCGTTCAAGACTCATAAGACAACTTTTAATGTTAGTTTATTGGATTTAGGGTTAATAAGACAAAATAAAATATAACATAAACAATAACATTTATTGCAATGACATTGATAACTCTTTATTGATGACGGTCAATTAATTACATTTACTATCTATGAGTTTTAGGGCATAAAACCCACCAAACTCACACTTGAACTAAAACTCTAGTTAGGGGGATGTACATAATATCACTATCCAAAGCATCAGGAATGGTAAATAAATACAATAAACTAGGGCATCCATATGATGGAATGTACAAGCATATAGTGGAAGCAATCAGAATCAATAAGCACTCTAACTACATTTAATTTGAGTTTCAAAGCATGCATGAAAACAATTTTTAGAGAAGACGGTTTCAAGAACACAATACCTTTGATGAACCTTTTCAATCCTTCCTCCTTTCCATGAATTTGACCTTCAGATCGACAATGGACCACCAAGAGATCTTCTAAACTATTCTCCAACTTGGATTTGAGTGGTGGTAACTTTAATTGAGGTCAAATTAGTTGAAGGGAAGAAGAGAGTTTGAGAGATAATCCGGATTTTTAGAAGATCAAGTTGCATCATTTATTTTACTCTAAAAATCAGTATATTTATGTGAATTAAACATGCAAGCACTACTTCAATCAGCATTTTGACACTTTAATATGCAACATGGAAGTGGGCTAGGTGTTGGCATTTGGGTAAACCCACTAAATAATAGAAAAAATGTGGATTTTTCCACTATCAAAATTGATTTTCTATTTTAATTAATTCCAAATTAATTTAAAACAAAATTCAAATTCTGAAATGAATTTGAAACGAGATAAAATCAATTTAATATTTTAAATAAATAATTAATTAATTAATTAATAATTTAATATCAAATCTTAAATTAACCAAACACTTAATTCATACATGAATCCAATTCATGTAATTAATATTTAAATCATCATTTAAATATTTTAAGCTCTCCAATTACATTTAATTTCAACAAAATTAAATGTTAATTATTTCAAATATAATTATCCAAACCCTAAATTGAATTTGAACATTTCAAACTCAAAACCCTAAAAAGAAATTTGAACACTTCAATTTGAAATCCTAATTTCTATTTTGAACATTTCAAAACCACCCAATTCATTAATCCAATGTGTCAAGTCTTACGAGCTAGTAAAGGGACCTTGTGGACCTACAGATCATGACTTCCAATGATCTGAGATTAATTGGCTAAACTCTTTAGACCGAATTAATCAATAATCGTTAACTACCAATTCACACCAATATAGCATAGTAGTTGCAGTCTTCTCATTGTAGATATATTTCTGTCCACTTAATTTAACCATAATTAGTAAGTCGACCCTTCACAGGTTGTTCATAATAATGGTTGGGTCAAATTTTTGTTTTACCCCCAATATTATATCTTGCTCCTTAAGTTCTACTGATCCTCTAATGAACAATTGGTTTGCGATCCAATCATTAAATCGAGATGGGGCCTCTTGTTCAAGACCTGGATTCAATACTTAAGAGAACAACCTTTCTACTATTTCTAAAATGGGTAGGTGTGAATTCCGCCTTGCACCCTATGTCCCCAGCTATCTACCTGGTCTTACCCCTGAAATCGGAGGCTTATTGAGTTTGTGTTGTTGAACCAACCCTCACCTATGCAAATCTAAGGATAATCCCGAATAAACAGGAGTTCATAGTTAGCTCAGGACTAAGGTCGAGTTATCTAGGTCATCGATTTGAAACAGTCAGTCTTAAATTGTAAACAACATTATAAAGTAAAAGTGACTTATTTCTTGGTCCGATATTATGTAAACTCATTGCATAGGATGTCCCCGTTCCTCATGTCACTACATGAACAAATCAGGATCACTTCATTTGTAGTATTTTACAATAAATTATAACAACTACAGAGTGGGATGCATCCGATAGTGTTACCAAAATAAGGCACCAAACCTTATTCATATACTATAGACCGTTTTGGCTTTTTACTCAAACTTGATCCATCTTTATGTCGCCACATAAAGTTCAAGTATTCATATAATAGCCATGGATCTTAGTTTATTGGATTTAATCTTTACAAGTGCAATTTACATATTCAATAACAGATTTATCGAATAAATATCAATAACATCTTTATTGTAATAAAATATGTTTAACATTACAAACTGCGATTTTTAGAACATACAACCCAACAAACTCCCATTTGGACTAAAACTCCAGTGGATTTTACATATATACAAATATATATTCAATGTTGACTAATGAGAGAATAAATACAATAAACTAAGACATCATATACCCAGTATTTCTCCCACTTGCCCTAGTTCTATCTATCTCGCATTCCTAGTCCCACTAGGTGGCCCTCGAACACTTTAGCCAGGAGGGGTTTTCTAAGTGGATCGATCAAGTTGTCTTCAGAGGCAATCTGCGTGATTACCTCAACCTCTTAAGGCGTCTTAGGACATTGTTCCTTAGACAAACGAATTTCGTGCCTAAAAGGTAACATACCTTTCTTGGAATTCTACCTTTATGTCTAGACAACATCTTGTCTATATAAAATGTTTGAGATAATGCTAAAGTTCGATTCTTGCGGTCTCGAACTATTTGGATCCTAAGAACATACTGTGTTTCTTCCAAATCCTTCATTTGGAATTGCAGAGCAAGCCATCTCTTAACATCAGCCAGAAATTCTACTCTATTTCCTATGAGTAGAATATCATTCACATATAAAACCAGAAAAGCTACAGTTTTGTTGACAATTTCTTGTAAACACAAGATTCGTCAACTTTCTGTTCAAATCCATAAGATTTTATCGCAGCAAAAAATCTCATATTCTAGGATCGAGACATTTGTTTTATCCCATAAATAGATCTATAAAGCTTGCAAACCTTTTGCTCTTGACCCTGTTCAATAAACCCCTATGGTTGAGACATATAGATACTTTTTTCAAGATAGCCATTCAAAAAAGTTGTCTTGACATCCATTTTTCAGATACCATAATCATATAAGGTGGCAATGGATAAGAGTATCCTAATAAACTTAATTATGGAAAATGGAGAGAGTTTTTTTCATAGTCTACCACTTCTCTTTAGGTAAAACTTTTTTCCACAAGCCTAGGCTTTTAGGTATGTACGCCATACTAAAGCTTTCCCGTTTAGGGTAAACACTAATCCTGATGTGGATTTCCTAGAATTCTCGTCAGTTTAGAAATCAGAGTCAGTGTATTCCATAAGGATCAAATCCTTATACCCATATACTAGCTTGTAGTCCCATGTTCTCCAAAGATATTTGAGGATATTCTCAACCGCCGTCTAGTGGTCTAACCTTGTGTTTGACTGGTACCTACTAACTATTCCCACTGCATAACAAATGTTTGACATAGGCTAAGTATAGCATACATTAAGCTGAGGCATAGGGAATACGTATCATATCCTCAACTTCTTTAGATGTCTTAAAACACTGCTCCTTAGACAAGTGAACCCCATGCTTGAAAGGTAATATATCATTCTTAGAGTTCTGCATCGAATATTGAGTCAAAATGTTGTCGATATAAGTTGCTTGAGACAAAATCAACGTTCTATTATTGCGATCCCTAATGATTTGGATCCTAAGTACATACTACGCCTCTCTCAAATTTTTCATTTGGAATTGGATTGGCAATCAATTCTTAATATCAATAAGGTTCCCTACATCATTCTCAATGAGTAGGATATCGTCCACCTAAAGTACTAAAAAATCTACTCTACCGTTGATGATTTTCTTGTAGACAAACAATTCATTAACATTTTGATCAAAACCAAATGATTTGATTGCAATATCAAATCTAATGTTCCAAGATCTGAACGCCTGCATCAACCCATAAATGGATCCTCCTGACCTTGGATTACGAACCCCTCAGGCTAAGACAAAAAGATATTCTCTTCAAGATTTCCATTCAGAAAAGCAGTCTGCTCCATTTTCCATATCTCATAGTCATAATATGTGGCTATGGATAAGAGAATTCTTATAGACTATAGCATAGCAACAGAGAATAAAATTTCCTCATAGTCAAAATCATCCCTCTAGGTATAATCCTTTGCTACAAGTCTAGCTTTGAAGGTTTGTACCTTCTCAGCAACATCTCTCTTTGTTTTATAGATCTATTTACACCCTATGAGTTTAACTCCTTCAGGTAGATCTACAAGCTCCCATATAGAATTGAAGTACATAGACTCCATTTTAGGGTCTATGGTTTTGACCCATTGGTCCTCATCTATATCATTCATTGCTTGTTTATAGGATAATAGGTCCTCAACGTCATCATCTGGTATGACAACCTAAGTTTCAGTTAAACCCAAGTAATGGTCAGGTTATGATACAATCCTCCCACTGCGTCGAGGCACTCTCAATGATTGAGAAGGACGAGATTGACCTAAAGTGTTGGTTTCATCATTAACTCTTGATTAAAGACCAGCTGCATCAACAACTCTTGTTTATTCTTCAACAGCTTCATTTAATATTAATTTGCTCCGTAGTTTATGATCTCTTATGTAGTCGTCCTTCAAGAATGTATCGTTTTTTGATACAAACACCTTGTTTTCTTAAGGATTGTAGAATGTTGGAGTTAATGTCCTAAATTGAGTATATCTTGTAGTTTGTAAAGATAAAAAATATATCTAATAAAATAAGAGGTATTTTATTAATGTTTAGACTGCATTAATTCAATCAATAAACTAAGATCCAAGGTTATTTTATGAAACTTAAACATAAGAGTAGATCATGTTTAAATAATAAACTAAATGGTCTGTAATAGATGGATAAGTTTGGGTACCTTATCTTGGTGGCACTACGAATATGGCCTACTTTGTAAATGTTACAATTGTTGTAGAGTACTACAAATGATATGATCCTGATCGTGTTGAGATTAGTGTCCTAATTCTTCTGGAGTCTCGTTGTTTTGTAAAGATACACATTGTTTAATAAATAAAATAAGTGTTATTTAATTTTGGCATTTACTCATATCTAATAAACAAAGCTCCTTGGTTATCTTATGTGAACTTAAGCATGTATATGTGATATACAAAGGGATCATGCCTTAAGTGATAACCTAAATAGGTCTGTAATATAAGGATTAAGGTGGGATACTTGATCCTGGTGACACTACGGATACGACTCGCTTTGTAGAGGTTTATGAGTGTTGTAAATTACTACAGATGGTAGATCCTGACCATTCATGTGGAGACGTGGAGCGAGGGTGTCCTATACAAAGAGTTTGTATAAGACCTGGACCACGAGATGACTAGACTCTGTATATAACATCGTTGATACTAGAGACTTGCATCTCACCTAAACGACCATAGGTGACACGACCTCAATCCTGAGTGTTTTGGGAACTCCTGCCTTTGAGGGCGGTCCTTTGATTAGCATGAGCGAGAGTGGCCAGATTGGCCAGATTGCCAACTCAACATGCTTACCTTTTTGGGGACTTGTCTGATCTGGGAGCTGGGAACTCAATCCACTAGATGGTATTCACTCCTTTCCCAAAGCAGGGATAAGTAGAGAGATTGCTCCCTTAAGGGCTGATTCCGGGGATTGAACATAGTGGCCACAGCTTCTCTTTGGAAGAGAAGACTCAGTCATAGTAGAACTATGACTTATGTTCATTAGAGGAATCAATTGTACTTAAGGTGATAGATGTAACTACAAAGGCATAACGGTTATTGGCCTAGCTGTACTTATGAGCGATCTGTGAAGGGTTGTCGCACTACTGATTGGTTAAAGATGGACACATAATATATCTGTCGTAAGGAGAGTTCAGCTGTTGGTCTTTAGTAGAGTGCCTGGTAGTTAACGGATGGTAGATCCCGTAACTAAAGAGTTTAGTCAGTTATTCACGTGTCGTTGGAGCTTCGAGCTACAGGTCCATGAGGTTCCCTTGGTAGCTCAACGGATTCAGTTAAGGATCAGTTCTTGGTGTTGATTTGAAATGTTCAAATTGACAATAGGTATTTTGATTATATATGATATAACCAGTTTTATGATGTAAGAGATACATCTAGTGGAGGATTGATGTAAATGAGATTTACATTAAGTGCCATGGAATAGAAAAAGAACTATGGTTTATATGTTTCATAAGATGAAATATTAAAATTATAGGTTATAAATATACTATGATAAGTTGGTTATCATTTATATTTATAATAATATTACTTATTGGATAATTAATTCTTTTTCTTTTAAATAACCAAAGTAGTGGGTGGTTATTGGATCATGGTAACCGTGAGTTTTAAAGGAAAATGGTTTTCTTATCTTAAAAAGGAAGTTTTTACAAAACGATTGAAAAAGTTTTTGAGTTTTCTCTCGCAAAAAAGAACTTACGTAGTCGTCAAGTAAATTCTGATTTACTAAACGACAGCTGGGCGAGCTAAACGATCGTGCAGGTGCGAGTTAAACGATCATGTAGTATTTACTAAACGATCGCATAGTTTTGCTAGGCGATCGCTGGCCCAAGGTAAACGATCGTTTAGAGTCTATAGGCAACAGACGGAGCTAAACAATAGACTAAACGATCGCATAGCTTTTGCTAGACGATCGCATAGCTTTATCTAAACGATTAAGCATCGACCTATACGATAGGTCTCCGCCATCTCCCACTTGCCCAGTCGTGTACGCGATTGGTGTTTCCTCCTTCGTCTGCCTCATACCAAGTCCGAAAAAAATCCACCCTCTAGATTCTCACATCGAGAATACCAAGGTAGCCTTGTTGGTGGTGTCAGACTCAACTCGACACCGTCGAAGTTTTCTGGAGGTCGTTCGTGGTGTTGTAGAGGCCATTCGTGTTGCGAAAGAGTTCGTGGCCGAGGAGATCGTTGAGGACGAGCACGAAGTGTTCGTGCTATGTTCGTTGTGGTGTTGCGGTCGTGTAAATCGAGTGTTCATGGTTGTTGATTGTTCGAGCGGTTGCGCAACGGTTGCTGATTGCTTTCTGTGTATTGTAGTTTTTCATGCTGTAATTTCTCTATATGAATTATATAACCGCTTGTTTGAAGTCGACTATAAATATATGTTCATTCATGATTGTAATTTGGAATAGTCTTGTTCCACTGCTCATGAAAATCTCAGAATCTGATTTCCTTCAATTGGTATCAGAGCCAGGTTCTATGATATTCCAAATTACATATCTGAATTGAACGCATTTTTCAGCTCAAAATCCTTGACCCCATCATTTGCTAGCGACTAACCCAAAGAAGTTGGAACCGCGTTCAAAGGTTTGCCTCTTTGTTTCCACTAATGCTATCTTCTTGGAAGAAGATCACATGAGGGATCATAAGCCACATAATTAGCTCGTTTTACGTGAGATCTCTAGTGAGATTGAGACTGCTGAAGGTTTAACAAGAGTTGTTGAACAGGTCGAAAGATCAATAAGAGTTGTTGAGGTCAGAACCTTTAGTCAACCAGCTCAAGAGTAGAGACTGCCTCAACGTAGTGGGAGGGTTATAAACCCACCGAATGGCTACATGGGTTTAACTGAAGTCCAAAACGTCATTACGAATGATGGGGTCGAGGATCCGTTGTCTTTTAAGAAAGCAATGGAGGATGTTGACAAAGATGAATGGGTTAAGGCCATGAACCAGGAAATGGAGTCTATGTACTTCAATAACTTCTGGGAGCTTGTTGATCCACCTGATGGGGTAAGACCTATTGGGTATAAGTGGATCTTTAAGCGAAAGAGAAGTGTAGATGAAAAGGTACAAACCTTTAAGGCTAGACTCGTGGCAAAGGGTTATACCTAGGTTGAGGGAGTTGACTATGAGGAAACTTTCTCACATGTTGTCATGCTGAAGTCTATCAGGATTCTCCTGTCCATAGCTACATTTTATGATTATGAAATTTGGAAAATGGACGTCCAGACTGCCTTTCTTAATGGTAATATTGAGGAGACCATCTATATGACTCAACCAGAGGGTTCGTAGTTCCATATCAAGAGCAAATGGTTTGCAAGCTTAATAGGTCCATTTATGGGCTGAAACAAGCATTTAGATCTTGGAACATCATATTTGACACTGCTGTCAAGTCGTTTGGCTTTAACCAGAACATTGATGAGTCTTGTGTTTACAAGAAAATCATCAACAACTCAGTAGCTTTCTTGGTACTGTATGTGGATGACATCCTATTCATTAGGAATGATGTAGGGTATCTGATTGACATTAAGAGTTGGCTAGCTGCCCAGTTCCAAATGAAAGATTTGGGTGAGGCACAGTATGTTCTTGGGATCCAGATTATTCGGGATCGCAAGAGAAAATGGTTAGCCTTGTCTCAGGCATCGTACGTAGATCAGGTACAGGATGCAGGATGCAGGATTTCAAGAAGGGTTTATTACCCTTCGACATAGAATCGTTCTGTCTAAGGATCAATGTCTTAAGACATCTCAAGTGGTTGAGGAGATGAGACAGATTCCCTATGCTTCTGCTATAGAAAGCTTAATGTACACAATGTTGTGTACTAGACCCGACATTTGCTATACAGTAGGGATTGTCAGTCGGTATCAGTCCAAACCAGGATTTGATCACTGAATGGCGGTCAAGACGATCCTCAAGTATCTTCGGAGAACGAGGGTCAACATGCTTGTGTATAGAGCTAAGGATCTGGTCCTTATGGGATACAACGTTGTTGATCCTTTTACAAAGGCCCTCACGGCTAAAGTGTTCGAGGGTCACCTGGAGAGTCTGGGTCTACGGGACATGCAGCATCTTGTCTAGGGCAAGTGGGAGATGATACTAGGGTATGCCGTAGTTTATTGTATGTTGTACTTTTTTATTTTGTATTGTACATTAGTCTCCCGAGTCATTAGGACAAGTGGAAGATTGTTGGGGTAGTTTATTGTATACCGTAGTTTATTGTATGTTGTACACATTGTTCAATGAATAAAATAAGTGTTATTTAATTATGACATTTACTCATATCCAATAAACAAAGCGCCTTGGTTATCTTATGTGAACTTAAGCATGTATATGTGATGTACAAATGGATCATGCCTTAAGTGATAACCTAAATAGGTCTGTAGTATAAGGATTAAGGTGAGATACCTAACACTACAGATACGACCCGCTTTGTAGAGGTTTTCAAGTGTTGTAAACTACTACAGATGGTAGATCCTGACCATTCATGTGTAGACTGGAGCGGGGGTGTCCTATACAAAGAGTTTGTATAAGACCTGGACCATGAGATGAGTAGACTCTGTATATAACGCCGTTGATACTAGAAACTTGCATCTTACCTAAATGACCATAGGTGACACGACCTCAATTCTGAGTGTTTTGGGAACTCCTGCCTTTGAGGGAGGTCCTTTGATTAGTGTGGGTGAGAGTGGCCAGATTGCCTACTCAACATGCCTACCTTTTTGGGGACTTGTCTGATCTGGGGGCGGGGAACTCAATCCACAAGATGGAATTCACTCCTTTCCAAAGTAGGAATAAGTAGAGAGATTGCTCCCTTAAGGATTGATTCCGGGGTTTGAACATAGTGGCCACAACTTCTCTTTAGAAGAGAAGACTCAGTCATAGTAGGACTATGACTTATGTTCATTAGAGGGATCAGTGGTACTTAAGGAGACAGATGTAACTACAGAAGCATAACGGTTATTGGCCCAGTATACTTACGAGCAATCTGTGAAGGGTTGTCCGACTACTGATTGATTAAGATGGACACATAATATACCTGTGGTAAGGAGAGTTCAGCTGTCAGTCTTTAGTGGAGTGCCTGGTAGTTAACGAATGGTGGATCCCGTGACTAAAGAGTTTAAAACTATAGGTTATAAATATAGTATGATAAGTTGGTTATCATTTATGTTTATAATAATATTAATTATTAGATAATTAATTCTTTTTCTTTTAAATAATCAAAGTAGTGGGTGGTTATTGGATCATGGTAACCGTGAGTTTAAAAGGAAAATAGTTTTCCTATTTTAAAAAGGAAGTTTTTACAAAACGATTGAAAAAGTTTTTGAGTTTTCTCTCGCGCAAAATAACTCATGTAATCGTCAAGTAAATTCGGATTTATTAAACGACTGCTGGGTGAGCTAAACGATCATGCAGATGCGAGCTAAATGATTGTGCAGTATTTACTAAACGATTGCATAGTTTTGCTTGGCAATCGCTAGCCCAAGGTAAACGATCGTGTAGAGTTTGTAGGCAACAGATGAAGCTAAACGATAGACTAAACGATCGCATAACTTTTGCTAGACGATCGCATAGCTTTATCTAAACGATTGGGCATCGACATATATGATAGATTTCCGCCATCCCCCACTTGCCCAGTCGTGTACGCGATTGGTGTTTCCTCCTTTGTCTGCTTCATACCAAGTCTGAATAAAGCCCACCTTCTAGATTCCCATACCGAGAATACCAAGGTAGCCTTATTGGTGGTGTCAGACTCAACTCGACACCGTCAAGGTTTTCTGGAGGCCGTTCGTGTTGCGAAAGAGTTTGTGGCCGAGGAGATAATTAAGGACGAGCGCGAAGTGTTATGCTATGCTCGTTGCGGTGTTACGGTCGTATAGATCGAGCGTTTGTGGTTACTGATTGTTCGAGCGGTCGCACAACAGAGCGTGGAGACGCATCTTCATATGTGCGTAGATTTGCTTTCTGTGCATTGTAGGTTTTCATACTGTAATATCTCTGTATGAATTGTATAACCGCTTGTTTGAAGTCGACTGTAAATATATGTTCATTCATGATTGTAATTTGGAATAGTCTTGTTCCGTTGCTCATGGAAACCTCAGAATCCGATTTCCTTTGGATCGTTCATATGGAGACATGGAGCGAGGGTATTCTATATAAAGAGTTTGTATAAGACCGGACCACGAAATGAATAGTCTATCTACATAACACCGTTGCTAGAAAAGACTTGCATTTTACTAAGATGACCATAGGTGACTTGACCTTAATCTTGAGTGAGTTTTAAGCTTCTGTCTATGAGGGCAATCCTTCGATTTGTATGGGTGAGAGTGGCCTTGTTAATCGACTCAACAAACCTACCATTTTGGAGACTTGTCTAGGTAGGGAGCTGAGAACACAACTACACAAGATAGAATTCACTCATTTCTCAACCTTAGGGAAAGTAGATAAATTGTTCCATTAATAGTTGATTTCGAGTCTTGAACATTGAGGCCCCAACCCTCTCACTAGCCAGAGAGGTGTTAGTTTATAGTTGGACTATAAACTGTTTGTTCATTAGAGGGATCAGTGGTATTTAAGGAGTAAGATGTAATTATAGGGGTAAAACGGTATTTTGACCCAACTATAGTTATGAACAATTTGTGAAAGGTTGACTCACTGTTGATTGGTTATATCCGTAGATACAGAAATTAATCTACAATGCGAAGAGTGTAGCTATCGATCTTTAGTGAAGTGACCGGTAGTTAATGAAAATTGATTAATTTAATTAAAGAGTTTAATTAATTAATCTTATATTATTAGAGCTTTTAATCTATAGATCCATAAGGTCCCCTTGTTAGCTCACTAAAGGATATATGAGAGGAATGGTTTGAATTGTTCAAATCAATTGCATCTTAATGAGATTAATACAATATGGTTAATTATAGATGTAATCTATAATTAAGAGAGAATAGTATTTGAATAAAATTCAAATATTAAAGAGATGTATAGATATAAATATGTGATAATTATATGTTGATTAATTATATATTGAATATGATTTAATATAGTCGTTTAATTGATTAATTAATGGTTAATTAATTAATTAATTAATTTTTGAGAAGTAGAGATAAATAAACATGTGATGTTTATTTATTTATTAATTAATTATATATATTAAATTGGATTAATATATATGGTTGTTTAATTATTGGACTAATTAATTAAAAAAGTTATTTAACTAAATTAGAACTGGAGTAGGAATAGGAAAGACTAGGAGAAGGGGTTCACCCCTCCTCTCTATAAATGTCTTTATGGTTCATGTTTGTGACATAGTTGAATTGGAAATTTTGAATCCTAGTCTCCTACTACTTCTCTCAAAATCGCTCTTCTTTTCTCTACTACTTATTCTTCCTCTCCATGTCTTGGAGACCACACATCCAATTCTTGGGATCCTAGAGAATAACAAGGTTTCACTTACGATAGTCTCTTGATCAATGAAGAGACATTCCAGAGAAGACACGGAAGGAATATTGAAGAATTTGGGAATCTACAAAGGTAAGTTTTAGCTCTTCCCTCTTTTCTTCTCTTAAATGCATGCCAATCTTGATTGTTTATCCATTATATTATTATTTTTAGATTGTATCTTATGTAAAATTATAAGGTGATCGCACACTTCTGCTTGGGATTCGATCCCTTCACTCTCGTTTCCTTAGAGTAACTAACAAATTGTCATAACCTTGAACGAGGTTCTAACTTCTTAGGATTTTTCACAGCACGTGTGCAAGAAAACCTCAGATTCTGAAGTAACATAAAGTTGGTTTACGCCATCTCCTTAACTCAAAAGGCGTTTCAGAAACACTTTTTGAGGCAACTTTATTATTCGATATTGGAAATCAATATCATTAATTCGACTCGAAACTGAAATAAAAATATTTACAAATCCACAAAACCTACTTCTTATACTAACAAGTAGCATAATCAGCAAGTATGGGGTCGAACAATAAAGAGGCCAGGATTTAATATTCTCTTAAGCTAAATTCGACTATGGAAATCAGAAAGAACGTGGTTCTAATTTTGATTGGCGGGAAAACTAAATGTGAAAGTTAAAATGCAGAAAAGTAAGATAGATCGAACACAAGATTATCTTAGCCTATTTAAAGATCGTAGGGTTTTCTATGAATCTAATCATCGATTAATTATGAAAACATGTTTTGAATTAATTATTTCTTAAGTTTAATTGAATGTAGGAACAACCCATACAAACTCCCTAATAAGAATCAACATGTCGTTGATCCCTAAATTAACCAAGCTCGTTACAAATGCAATTTACTTAACTAATTGCATTACGTTCATGGATTGATTAAGACATTAAGCGAGAATGGCCAATTATACCCTAATGCATTTTCAATCTTTAGGTTTTGTTATCAATTAGGTCATCCTAGACAGCCATGAATCAAGCCATAATTGAAATTAAAACTTATTGCTAATGAATTGAGCATGTTTTTAATGCAATTATAGACATAAAAAAGACACGTAACAAAGACAAACATACAAGAAATTTGAGTCGTCAATTCATCAATCCTTTATGCTTGCTCTAGAAATTGAATAAAAGAAAGGAAATCATAAAGAAACAAAAAAAAAGTTTAAGAAAATAGCAAACCCCAAAAAATTCAAAAAAATCCTACAAACCTAACAAACCAGTGGCCTTCAAAAACTCGATTCATGTTATCAAAATAAACAATTACAACTCAAAGTAAAAGGAAATTTCATGAGTTTTGGCCTGGAATGGTCAAAACCGAGCAACATGCTCCCGAAATCGACCTCACTCTCCCCTTCCCCCTTACCTAATTCAAAAAAGAATGTATTTATACTATATTTGAAGTGTTGCAACGCTAGGGAGAACGTTACAATGCTGTTACGCAATTGGCCTCGAGCGTTAAGCGAGGGATGCAATGCTATTGTGACGCTTGGTTACATAAGAGGCGCACGTGTGGACGCTGGGATCTCCGCCAAAACCCGTAGCGTTGCAACACTAAGGATAGCGTTGCAATGCTACCTTGTACATCAACAATCTGCCTTCAGCATTGGGCTAAAGGATTGATGAGCACGATGCTCATCTCAGAGGCATTATGGTCATTTCATCTCCTTTGATGCCCGAATGCTTAAATTGACTCCAAATTGCTTCAAATTATCCCCGTATGGCATCAAACGTTTGGTTCTACCTCTTGGTTGCTCGATACCTATAAAATAGGATAATTAACCTATAAAAATCCATTAAATTAAGATAGGAACTATAGCTCTTTTTTAGAACTATCAAACACCCCCAACTTAAATCTTGCTTGTCCCAAGCAAGGTAAAACAAAATATAGAATGAATCATGTGATGCAAATGAGTGACCCAAATAACAAACTCTTCACAAAGATAGGGTCATTCAAATGCATGTACTAAATCAAGAAATTTAAAACTAATTCTATATCCCCTACGCGTGTGTGTTTAGTCGATCCTGTCTAGGTCTTTACTAGCCCGGGAAGGTTTTATTTGGTTCTGAACTTGGTGTCCCCTACTTTGGCTCGGAGGATCAAGTATTAAGCTTCCTTGACCCAAGGTGGCAATGTAAAACTTAAGGGAACCAAATGTACCTTTTTTCTTACTTTACACAAAAAGGGAACCCTTATCCAGACTACGCCATCTTCGTTTTGGCTTGCCCACACAGATTACGTGAAAGACATCCAACTACAAGTAAAGTATCCTTTAAAGGTGTGGAAGCTTACTCATTCCTCAAGGGCATTTTAGCTCAGTAGGAAACTACGAGTGTCATAGCCGCCCCAGGTTAATCACACTCCTAAGAAAGAAGAGTAAACTCCTTTAAAAATATCATACAAGTTTACTTTTACTTTATAACATGCTTGCCTTTTATTTAGCGTACAACAGACCTTTACTTTACAAAACAAAAGTTTGGCAAAAACCTAAGCATGCATTACTAAGTTGAGCTTCAGTTACTTAAAAACTATCACCTAAATCTTTCGAGGTAACAACAAGCATATGGACCAAATAGCCCAATCCTAAGCATTCAAAACCATAAATAAGGAGGCTATGTGTTCAAAATATGCAGGGGAATCAAGAAAAAAAAAATTTAAATTTGGCCAAAAATCATGCATACATTTTTTGAATCCTAACAGAGTGAATAGAGAGTTATCTAAAACCTATCACAAAAAGTCATTTTCACAATACACGCATCACAAAAATCATATCAACAACTTAATCACAAAGTCCGAGCTCAAGTGCTCAAAGACTTTTCAGGCATGCATATATAACAACCACCCCTACCTAAAATGATACATTGTCCCAAATGTATCTCTAATCTAAGCCTAATGAAAATAAAGACAAGGGAACAGAAAACCTCCCCTGTAGACGTTTTCGTGCATAGTCTTTGAGGTGTAGTAGGAAGGCGACTAAATTTGATTCTTCTCTCTTCTTTTAGGGACCAAGGAGAGGTGAAGAAAATCAGAGGATTTCCACGAGCAGCGAAAGGGATCGTTCCAAATTCCATTCGAATTGAACACAACCAATTACAGTCTAAAATGGAAACTAACAGGTCACACATAAATAGAAATTACAGCATGCTACAAGAGATTCAAGGTATAAAGTATGCGTACCATTGAAGAACTATTCTTCAAAAATCCATCGATCAAACTCTAATGCATCCAACAATAACACTCGAGCGCAACGACCGGAACAACATGACCATGAACACAAAGATTGTCTGAATGCTCCTTGATCTCAATCGAGTCTAACTCGATTCACGAACAGAGTAAGGACACTACCACAAGTTTACCTTGGTATTCTCGGTGTAAGAATGTAGGAGTTGTAGGCTCTGTATGATCTTGGCTTGAGAAAGAGACTGGAGGTATGCGATCGAGTAGACGATCAAGCAAGTGGGAGATAAGAAGCTAGTCTATCGCATAGACGATATGCTCGATCGTTTAGTAAATGAAGTCTATTGCATAGACTTTACTACTCGATCGTGTAGCAACAATCAGCTGAATGACTATCGTATAGTCAACTCTAAGCAATCGCTTAGTTGATTGTCTAATCTCTCAATGGCTATTGCTTAGTAAAACAATTTTACTTGATAGCCTATTTCCATGAGTACTTTCTGTATGAAGCAACTTCCAATTTTAGGAAAACAATTTTCCTTTTTTTTCTCACGGTTATCATAAAACTTCCAATAACCTCCCACTCAATCGGTTATTAGAGAAAAAGAATTAATTATCATATAATTAATATATTATAAATAAATATGATAACCAACTTATCATATTATATTTATAACCTATAGTTTTAATATTTCATCATATGAAACATATAAACTATAGTTCTTTTTCTATTTTATATCAATTCCTCCACTTAATGTATCTCATACATCATACCAATTATATCACATGTAATTGAATTTCTTTTTGTTAATTTGAACACTTTAAACTGACCCCAAAATCTTATTCTCAACTTGAACCTATTGAGCGACCAAGGGGACCTTATAGACCTGTAGCTTGAAGCTCCAACAGTATGTGAATAACTGACTAAACTCTTTAGTTACGAGATCTACCATTCGCTAACTGTCAGAAACTCCACTAAAGACCGATAACTGCACTCTTCTCACTCCAGATATATTTTTGTCCATATTAACCAATCAACAGTGCGACAACCCTTCATAAATTGCTTGTAAGTACAACTGGGTCAATTTCCTGTAGTTACATCTAACTTCTTAAGTACCACTGATTCCTCTAATGAACAATAAGTCATAGTCCTACAATGACTGAGTCCTCTCTTCCAAAGAGAGGGTGTGGCCACTATGTTTAAGACTCGGAATTAGCTCTTAATTGAGCAATCTATCTACTTACCCCTGCTTCAGGGAAAGAGTAAATTCCGTCTTGTATAACTGAGTTCCTAGCTCCCTAATCAAACAAATCCCTAAAAAGAAAAGCTTGTTGAGTTGGCAATCTGGCCACTCTCACCCATACTAATCAAAGGACCGTCCTCATAGGTAGGAGTTCTCAAAATACTCAGGATTAAGGTCATGTCACCTATAGTCGCTTTAGTGAAATGTAAGTCTCAATTATCAATAGTGTTATATAAAGAGACTAATCATCTCGTGGTCCGGTCTTATACAAACTCTTTGTATAGGACACCCCCGCTCGCATGTCTCCACTTGAATGGTCAGGATCAGACCATTTGTAGCACGTTACAACACTTACAACTATCTACAAAGCGGTTCGTATCTGTAGTGTCACTAGGATAAGGTATCCCTCCTTTATCCTTATACTACAGACCATTTAGGTTATTACTTAAGGCATGATCCACTTGTATGTCTCACATACATGCTTAAATTTATATGAAATAACCACGAATCTTAGTTTATTGGATATGAGTAAATGCAAATAAAATAACACTTATTTTATTTATAACAATGTGTACAAATTATTTAGAAACTACGAGACTCCGGGAGAATTAGGACACCAATCCCAACAAGAGGAACCTACAAAAAGAAAAGGAAAAAAAAATAAAAAGTTATACTAAGAAAGCAATAAAAGAAAGCAAGTAAATTTGTTCACCTAGCTTCCTCCAGGAATGGCAAATTTTTAATGTTGATTGCTCAACGTGATATGTCCCCTATCAAGCATAAAGAAATTCTCGTATTTCTCCGGTCCCTTCTTAGATGAGTCGATATAGTCCGATAAGGTTATAAGGTTCTTCATCTTTTGAAGAGAACCAAACAAGTCGAATTTGTATTTTTTTGGAACATGGCAAAAAAGGTAAAAACAAAAAATCAAAAGACCCAAATGACCATAAAGAGTTGAAATAAAGAAAAAACTCAATAACTGACTCTGACTCATAAGGAACAGATGAGTAATAATCGAAAATATAAGAAATGTCAAGAGGAAGAACAGATCGAGGCTTGATAGCCTCTAATTCCTTTACCTGAGACTCCTCGAAATGAAACACGAGCTCATACTTCGCCTTACTAACTTGTTCTGGACATGGCATTGGATAGACATCGTCATCACTGTCGAAAGGGTAAAATTCCTCCACGAACTTAGCCTCGATTGTATGAATGATAGAAAGCTCTGAACAGTTCTCCAGTATCTGTATGGAATTTGCAAACTGAGGAACAAGACCAACTTCAACATACATGAGGACTTGAGTCTCCAGGTGAGACTCAATAGAATCTTGCCCATACTGAGAAGAACTATGAACAAGCTCATACATTAAAGAACTCAACGTCATACCTTGGCCTTGAATTTGAGGAACCAACTGCTCAACTTGACGATCAATTCTAGTCACTTCATTGCCCAGTTCGGTATGATCAGAAGATGGTTCCATTCAAGACTCTTCAAGTCTCCCAACTGATTCAGTAAACTAAGCAACAAGGTCACTCAGATTCTAAAATTCAATTCTAGCTTTGGATCCAGAATGGAAGCTATCCTGCTAGAAACTCCAGGAGCTATTTCATAATGCACTGCTGAAAAACAGCAAGGTCTTTCTACGCAAGACCTTCGAAATCCCTAAAAAATGTTCATTTCATAATGCTACCACTTTTTACTGTATTTCGATCAGTTTTTTTTTTTTCCAGAAAGGTGATTTTTTTGTTGAATTTTCACATTTGTAGTAGAATTTATCTTGATTAGGAGGTTTTTCTACGCAAGAACAAATGTTAAAATCATAATTCTAGCAATTATTACTGTATTTGATCAGACTTGTTTCTGATTGAGTATTGACGATTCTAGCCGAATTTAGGTGGATAAGGAGGTATTTATATGCAAGAACAATGTTGAATCCCTGGAAAATTTTATAAATCCAAATGCTAGCAATTATTACTCTATTCGATCATACTTATTTCCTGAAGGTAAGCGTATGATTGAGTTTTTGCGATTGTACCAGAATTTATTTTGATAAGAATTATGTAGCAGAATTTATCATGAAATTTGATGATGCAATTTTTTAATTCCTTCGTTTCTTGAAAAATAGAGCAAAGAATTGTTGTTTTCAAGAAGAGAATTGAAGAACTGCGATCTGAGATTGAAAAGCGCCCTGATTCTATGTTTTATTGAATAACATTTGACATGAATTCAAAATTTTTTCTTTATAACGAATGGAACTATATGGATTATTGGATACTAAGAAAGCTGGGATCAAAACATGTGGAACGTATTGCGTTTTAGGCTGTCTTGATTTGTAGATGAAAAGATGACAGGCTGGTGATTTTGTTACAGGTTTGGTTCAATTAGGTTAATATTTGTTGTTATACCATTTAATTTGGGGGTTCTTTGCATTGTTGTTTATCGGAGTAAGTTTGTACTTTAGAAGTGTTGGGGCTGTTGCCCTAAATCTCTTAGGGTCCTATAGTTCGTAAACTTTGTATGAATGATTAATAATATATGATATTTTTTATTCACTTTGTCTATGAAATATTTGATTAATTGCATTAACCACAAACTAATAAATTAACATCCAAGGTTATTGTGGTAACTTAAACATGTATGGGGAGACATATAGGTGGGTGGATCATATTTAAGTGATAATCTAAATGATATGTAGTATATGGATAAAGTTGGGTACCTTATCTTGGTGACACTACGAGTATGGTTCACTTTGTAAGTGTTACAATTGTTGTAAAATGCTACAAATAATCTGATCCTAATCATTCATGTATTAGAGCGAATCGGGATATTCTATACAAAGGATTTTGTATAAGACCATACCACGAAATGTTTAGTCTCATTATATTGAAGGAAATCAGACATGAGGATTTCCATGAGCAGCAAAATGATCGTTCCAAATTTCATTCAAATTTGAACATACACAATTACAGTACAAAAAATGGAAACTAACAGGTCATGCATAAAACGAAATTATAGCATGCTTTCAAGAAAGTCAAGGGATAGAGTATGCATACTTTTGAAGACTCATTCTTCAAACTCCCTCAATCAATCTAGCAGCATCCACAGCAACACAGCCCTTGAACGCAACGACCAGTGCAATAGCACGATCAACAACAAACACCACATGAACAACTCGAACAGCCAAAAGTCACGAACCCAATGAACGACCTCCAGAACCTCGATATCAATCGAGTTGAGTGAGGACACCACCACAATGGTTACCTGGGTATTCTCGGTGTGAGAATCCAGGAGTTGTGGGCTTTATATGATCTTGGTTAGAGGAAGAGACTAGAGGATAACAATCGTGTAGACGATTGAGCAAGTGAGAGATGACAGTCTATCGTATAGATGATGTGCTCAATCGTGTTGAAGATGGCAGTCTATCATATAGACAATGTCACGCGATCGTTTAGCTACGACGAGCTGAGTGAAGTATCGTAAGTTAACCTCCACGATCGTTTAGTCTCTCTACTAACTATCGTTTAGTGAAACACTTTTACTTGATAGTCTTGTCTGTGAGTTTCTTTTTGAATCAAGTAACTACTAATTTTAGGAAAACATTTTTACTTTTATCTCATAGTTACCATAAAACCACTAATAACCTACCATTCAATTGGTTATTAGAGAAAAAGAGATAATTATCAAATAATTAATATTATTATAAATATATATGATAACCAACTTACCATATTATATTTATAACCTATAGTTTTAATATTTCATCTCATGAAACATATAAATCATAGTTCTTTTTCTATTTTATGGTACTTAATGTAAATCATATTTAAATTAACCCTCTACTTGATGTATCTCATACATCACACCAGTTATATCATATATAATTGAATTTCCTCTTGTCAATTTGAACACTTCAAATTAACACCAAGAACTAATTCTCAACTTGAATCTATTGAGCTATCAATGGAACTTTGTGAACTTGTGGCTTGAAGCTCTAATGGTACGTGAATAACTGACTAAAGTCTTTAGTCACAGGATCCACCATCCGTTAACTGTCAGGTACTCCACTAAAGACCGACAGCTGCATTCTCCATATCAACCAATCAACAGTTCGATAACCCTTCACAGATCGCAAGTACAGTTGAGCCAATTTACCATTTTGCCCCTGTAGTTACATCTAACTCCTTAAGTACTACTGATCCCTTTAATGAACATAAGTCATGGTCTTACTATGAATGAGTCCTCTCTTCCAAAGAGAGGCTATGGCCACTATGTTCAAGATCCGGAATCAGCCCTCAACGGAGCAATCTATCTACTTACTCTGCTTCGGGGAAGAAGTGAATTCCATCTTGTATAACTAAGTTCCCAGCTCCCCAATCAGATAAATCTCCAAAAAGGTAGGTTTGTTGTTGGCAATCTAGCCACTCTCACCCATATTAAACGACCATAGGTTGATCTTAATCCTGAGTGAGTTGTGAACTTCTGCCTATGAGGGCGGTCCTTTGATTTGTATGGATTAGAGTGGCCAGATCGCTGATTCAACAAGCCTGCCATTTTGGAGATTCGTCTGATTGGGGAGTTGAGAACACAATTACACAAGATAGAGTTCACTTCTTTCCCGAAGTAGGGATAAGTAGATAAGTTGCTCCTTTAAAGACTGATTTCGGGTCTTGAACAATGTGACGCCATACCCTCTCCAGGTCCGATAGGGGTTTAGCCATAGTGGGACTATGATCTATTGTTCATTAGAGGGATTAGTGGTACTTAAGGAGTTAGAGGTAACTACATGAGTAAAACGGTAATTTGGCCTAATTGTTATTATGAGCAATTTGTGAAAAGTCATCGTACTGTTGATTGATTATATCCAATAGACACAGAAATATATCTGTAGTATGCAGCTATCGGTCTTTAGTGGAGTGTTCGACAATTAACAGATGATGGATAATGTAATTAAAGAGTTTAATTAATTATTCACATACTGTTGGAGTTTCAAGCTACAAGTCCATAAGGTCCCTTCGGTTGGTCAAAAATATTTAGTTGATAATCAATTTTTGGGTTAATTTGAATTGTTCAAATTAATATGAGAGAATTTAATTATATATTGATTCAATTATATATGATATAATTGTTATAATGTATTTGATAAATCATAGTTTATTTGGAGGAAATAAATATTTCAATGAGATTCAAATATATTTTCTATGAATGTGATTCATAATTGTTAAATTTAATATAAATATGATTTATATTAAATGTCATAAAATAGAGAAAATAAATTATAGTTTATATTGTATATGATACAATATTGAAATTATAGGTTATGTGTTATATTTGATATAACATATAGTTTAATATAAATAAGATATGATAAGTTAGTTATCATAATTATTTATATTAATTTTTATTATTTTAGATAATAATTCATAACTTCTCTCCAACCACCTTAGTGGGTAGTTAATTAGTTTTTTTGTGGCAAATGGGAAAAGAAAACAGTTTTCTTTTTCTTCCAAAATACAACACTACATGACTGACATTCTTACGATACGATTCGTCCACGTGTTCTCAATCTTCTTCCTCCTCCAAACTCAAACAAATCTTCCAAACTAAAATAGTCAGAGCCCACCACTCGTGGACTCTCATCCTGAGTATACTAAATGCTTCCTGTGGTAGTGTCTGTTGGTTCGTAAAATTTTTGGAGAAAGTCTTCAAGGGTTGCTGTATTCGAGTTTGTGACCGTTCAAGGGATTTACAAGAAGAAAAGATCTTCAAAAGGAGTATCTCTTGAACTCTATTTCTTTATAAAAAGCATGTTGTAATTTGTTTATGAATACATATCTTGTATGTCTACTGTAAATGTAGTTTTTCAATCAAAATGGAATTTGGACGATCCGCTTCCGTTCAAGGATCTCTGTAAAACGAGTTCATTCAAGGAGGACAACTACAAAATCTAGTTTTTTCTTTTATTCATAATCAGATGCATCATTCTGTTTCATAAATATATGATTTTCCTGCTTGATTTCATATTGTGATGCTTCTTATTCAGTTGCCTCACTCATCCATTGTCTGTTCTAGGGGATTTTTTTTTTTTTTTTTTGTTGTGCTGTGGGGGCTCCTTGTGAAAATACATTGCTGTTTTTTATTTCTAAGGTAAAATTCCTAATTTGTTATCTTATTACTCATAATATCATTTACTTCAAAAAAAATTCACAAAAAAGGTTTGCTCATTTTATTTTAATTTTTGGGTTTAAATCCTAAAGAACTATTATGTTTCAAGGCATTTCACACCTTAAAGAACATCGTTGATCTTCTTTTTTATTCTTTGGCAATTTTTAAAGTAGCATTTGTAATACTGTTGTTGGACCATAAAAATGTGAAGAAAATATCACAAGGTTGAAAATGGTCTCTCTCTTTTGTGATTCTTCTATTCCGATGAAGTGTAATTCAGTGGCTTAGATTACTATGAAAATGATGTTAGTTCTTTTTGTGGTTAATTGTGGTTAATTTAGGAGATTTTTCTCCATCTTCATCCATCCAACAACACAAAAGACATTCATTATCAAAGAACACCAAAGAAATTACAAAATAACAATCCATTTTATATCTCCAAATTCCCCTTTTTCCACTTGAAAATTTGTCTGTATATATCAATACACCATTGTAACTCCAAATTATTGCAGCCAAGGTGTTCGACGAAATGTCAATGCCCCCCATTTCCTCATACTCCAGCTTGCAATTCTTTCAGTTTTGGTTGTCTTTCTTCACGATGCTCTGGAGTCGTTACCTTTCTCTTGCTCAAACTATTATTAATGATATTTTCATTCTTCTTACTCTCTTCTAATTTCGAGTTATTTTCTTCGTCGGTGATTCCAATTCCATTCTGGGTGCTGTTTCTTCTTCCTTGACTTGATCTGCAGAACAAAGGGTGAGGGATTTTTGAAGGCGAGGCTCGAGTTTCTTGACATCTGATAGTTGAAGAGGCTTTAGAAGGAATTCCTCTGCTGGCAAACACCTGTAAGTTCAAATTTTGTTCATATGTTTGAGAAGTTTATAGATGAAGATTAGTATTATTATGATTGTTTTTAATTTGTGTAATATTAGAAAGTGAATTTTAGATGAGAAAATTTAATGTGAGAATTAGCATATATTTTACATGTTGATTCTTGAAGGCTCATTCTCTGATGACATCACAACGACAGTAATATCCTTCCAATAAGATCCCTACAAATGCACCAATTATTGTTAATAACACTGATCTCGTTATATTACTTTAATCCTATGTGGTTATGATTTTAGTTTTCTGTTTTTGAAATTTATGTTTGTTTCTTTCTAATTTTTTCTTATAATGGTTTCTTTGGAATCTATTGTATTAGGTCTATTTTCAAAAGTTAGTTAGTTAAGTTTAATGATCTTTATTATTTTGAATGTAAAGTGAGATTACTACTGCCACATACTCTTCCGTGTAAGGTTATTTCATAAAAAATTAGGGACCAAATGTGTTTTTATAATGAAACGTTCTCATGACGATGAAAGTGTAGCTTAAATTTTACCTGGTAACGTACTTCTCTAGCTATAATCCATCCAAGTGATTAAATCTACTTTTTTAAAATTCCTGGTTTCTTTATATAGTTCCTGCAGTGCGATATTGATGGCCTCTCTCCATCGAGTAGAAATATCGAAATTTCTTTTCTGCCAACTGGAAGTGGTTTTTTTTTTTTTAATATTTAGCTTTGTATGATTTCATGACTAATTTTTTGTAGGAGTGTCTAGATATTCTTCTTTTGTTCTCGCTCCTTTGTTTTCCAAGTAGATTGGTGAATATGATTTTGCAATCTCATATTATATAAGATGTTCCCCTTGAACTTATTCAGCTAAGATTCTCATATTAGCCAAGTATGGTGAAGAAAAACTGCATCGTAATGTATCTTTGTGATTTAGTCAGTTTATATTGTAGATATACTCCTTGTGGTGTTATTATTTTAAATTTACAGTAATATTACTTTGAGTATATGGGAATAAGGGACTGTTCATATGCATTTTGTTTGTATTTTTAACTTTTGAATGTTAATATCCAAGTTATTTAGGTCTATTTTCAAAAGTTAGTTAGTTATGTTTAATGATCTTTATTATTTTGAATGTAAAGTGATATTACTACTTGTTAGAAAAAACGTGGAGGACAAATATGAAAAATGAGAGATATTTTTTCCATTCAACTAAGCATGCCTTTATATAAACCTACAAACATAACCATAGGAATGCCAATCGTTTAAAGCTATAAATATCATCATATGCTCATAACTCACATAACTCCTATAACTCAAAAATCACTATTGGTTACAAAAAACTAAAAGTCACAAAATCCAAAAGTCACACTAAATGCCACAAATAAAGTTTAATAATGACAAACTTTTCAACACCCCCCTTAAACTTGATTTGTTACACCAAGTAAACTTCTCATTTTGATAAAAGTCTCCAACTTGAGAGGCTTTGTGAAAATGTCTGTCGCTTGGTCTCGTGACTTGATATATTTGAGTTCCACTTCTTTCTTCATAATGCAATCCCGAATGTAGTGAAATCGGGTATCAATGTGCTTGCTCCTCCCATGAAATACTAGATTTTTGGCTAAGGCAATGGCCGATTTGTTGTCAACAAAAATCTCCATTGGACCTTCCATTTGAAACTTCAACTCCTTCACTAAAGTTCTTAGCCAAATTGCATGACATACACATGAAGTTGCTGCGACGTACTCTGCCTCACATGTTGATAATGTGACTATGGGTTGCTTTTTTGACATCCATGTGAACGCCGTTTCACCAATAAAAAACACAAACCCCGTAGTGTTCTTTCGATCATCCAAATCACTACTCCAATCACTATCACAATAACCAACAATATCAAAATTGCTAGAAGAGATATAGGAAAGACCATACCCAATCGTCCCTTTGATGTAGCGAAGTATCCTTTTTGCCATTTTGCAATGTGTTAATGTCGGTTTCTCCATAAATCGACTAATAATTCCAACTGAATAAAGAATATCTGGTCTTGTACATGTCAAGTATCTCAAACTTCTAACCAAGCTTTTGAAATATGTAGAATTTACCTTCTCTCCTCCATCTTGCTTGGTGATTTTGATTCCACATTCCATCGGTGTTCCAACTGGATTAGCATTATTCATATTGAACTTCTTGAGCACTTCTTTAGCATAGCCCTCTTGGGATATAAAAATTCCATCTTCACCTTGTTTGACCTTGATCCCAAGATAGTAACTCATGAGACCAATGTCCGTCATTTTAAACTCCTTTGCCATCTCTCTTTTGAACTCATCAAACATGCTAGGATTGTTTCCGGTAAATGCTAAATCATCAACATATAAACAAATGATTAGTATGCTTTCACCTTGCATTTTGATGTAGAGGGCATGCTCATAAGGACACTTCATATACTTCTTCTCTTGAAAGTACTTGTCAATCTTTGAATTCCATGCTCTTGGTGCTTGCTTTAAACCATAAAGTATCTTCTTCAATCGAAGCACTTTATCTTCTTCACCCTTGACTTCATAACCCAATGGTTGTTCCACATAGACCTCTTCCTCAAGAATTTCATTCAAGAATGCTGATTTGACATCCATTTGATGTATCTTCCAATGATTATGGACTGCCAAAGCAATAATCAAACGAATAGTTTCAAGGCGAATAACAAGGGCAAATACCTCATCATAGTCAATGTCATGTCGTTGGCTATACCGTTTCACCACTAGTCTCGCCTTGTGCCTCTCAACATCGCCATTGACTTTTATCTTTGTCTTGTATACCTACTTCACTCCGATCGGTTTGTGCCCTTTTAGAAGCTTGGTCAACTCCCATGTGTCATTTTTCTCTATCACTCGAATTTCTTCATCCATTGCATCCTTCCATTTCTTACTTGCAATGGCTTTTTGGAAACTAATAGACTCACAATCACCAAAAAGACAATAGAGAATTATGTCATTTTGATTTTCATTTACCTCATTAAGTTCCCGTAGACTTCAAGTTCCTCTTAGGCCAATTTCGTTCTCCGAATTGCTGGATGAACCTTCAGATGATGATCGATCGGTCGAATGAGGTGGCACTAGAATGGGCAAACCTTCACCCATTTCATCCCTGGTCGGCTCATTTTCATCGTTTTCTTCAAAATATGGAAGGAAATTATACTCCTCTTGTATATTCCAATCCCAAGAGGCTTCCTCATAAAAAACAACATCACGACTAATAATTACCTTCCCATTCAAAGGATTGTAAAGACAATAACCCTTTGAACTTGCATCATAGCCGATGAAGATGAGTTTCTCGCTTCGATCATCGAGTTTGGTCCTTTTTTCTTCCGACATATGAGCATATGCAATACTCCCAAACACCTTGAAGTGATCAATCCTGGGCTTTCTTCTATTCCATGCTTATTGAGGCGTTTTGTCAAGCAAACTTTTAGTTGGTGCTCGATTTGTCAAATAAACTGCACAAGCTACGGCCTCCGCCCAAAATTCCCTCGGCGTCTTCTTTGTCTTTAGCATGCTTCTTGCCATGTTCAAGATTGTCAGATTCTTCCTCTCCACCACGCCATTTTGTTGAGGTGTCCTTGGGACTGTTAACGGACGTCGGATGCCTTTTTCATCACAAAATTGTTTGAACTCATTTGATGTGAATTCACCACCTCGATCAGTTCTCATGGTCTTGATTGTAAGGTTGCTTTCATTATCCACACGTACCTTAAATCTCTTGAAGATTTCAAATACTTCTGATTTTTCCTTCAAAAAGTACACCCATGTTTTTCTAGAAAAAAACATCAATAAAGAGAAGTAAATATTTACTTTTACCATGAAACTCTGGTTTAATCATTCCACACACATCAGCATGGATGAGTTCTAAAGGCTTCTTTGCACTTGTCATAGACTCCTTCGGAAAACTACTTCGATGATGTTTGCTAAGCAATCACCTTTCACACACTTGGTTTGGCTTGTGAATGTGTGGTAAACCTCGCACCATCTTCTTCTTCGACAAATCTTCTAGACTTCCAAAATTGAGGTTCCTGAACCGTAGATGCCATAGCCAAGAGAGATCTTCATAACACGTCTTCAAGTATTTTGGAACATCATTACATATATTCAAAGGAAACATTCGATTTTTGGTCATGGAGACTTTAGCAATAAGTCTCTCATGATTATCCCTCAAATACAAACAATTGTTTTTCATTTGAACTTCAAAACCTTTCTATAACAATTGTTCTACACTCAATATATTATTTTTACATTGGGAATGTAATAAACATTTGTGATATATTGATTTTCTCTATTTTTTAACTGAATGAGAATTTTACCTCCTTTGATGGCGGCCAAAGAATTGTCTCCAAAGGCAATATTACCTTTCTCCATCTCGTTCAACTCCACAAACATCTCGCGTTTTCCACACATGTGATTCGAGGCTCCTGTGTCAAGATACCGCATACTATCTTGACTCTCTTCTTCTCCCTTTGAAACTATAAATAAGGTTCCATTCTTCTCTGCATAATTGGATTGCCCTTGATGGGCTTTTGATGTGCTAGCGGTTGATCGGTCCTGATGCTTTCAATCAATCGACTTTGTTTGAGATGACTCATTCACATAATATCCATATTTGTTACAATTATAAAATTTTACCTGAGATTTATCTCTCCCGGACCTTCCACCACGTCTTCCACGACCTTGACCTCCTCTTCCTCTTGAGGATTCAGACGAGTTTTGAGAAACATCAGTATTGGCTTCACCTATTCCACCATGGCCTCGACCACCACGACCTCTTCCACGTCCACGACTATTCTTCTCCTTGATTTTGAGTTGGAGAAGTTGTTCAACAGTCTCTGTTTACTCCATCCTTCTTTTCTTTTTCTCTTCATAGGCTTGTAACGAACCTATAAATTGTTCAATTGTCATGTTCTCGAGATCCTGTGTCTCCTCGACCGTCGTGGCGATAATCTGAACTTTGTATTTAGGCTTCGTAGAACCTTCTCCATGACACAAACATCGATGATTTCTTCATCATTCTGTCTCAATTGTTTGACGACAGCCATTACTTTTGTGTGATATTCCGCTATCACTTCTATCTCCTTCATTTGTAAAGATTCAAACTCACCACGTAAGGTTTTCAACCGTATCTTTTTCACATGATCGGCTCCTCTATGAGTCGATTGGAGCTTGTCCCATGCCGCCTTTGACATCTCCGCATTGGCGATGGTCTCAAACGTATCTTCGTCCACCGATTGATACAAGATATAAAGGGCCTTCTTGTCCGTCTTTCTTGTCTCTTTTAACGCATCTCTTTGCGCTTGATCAGCTCCAGCTTCTGCCTCTTGGAAAACGTTCTCCACGATCTCCCACACGTCTTGTGCTCTTAGTAACGATTTTATCTTGATGCTCCAATTGTCATAGTTGAGCTTGGTAATCATTGGTAGTTGAAATGAACCTATCCCACCATTGGCCATTTTTCTCTCAATATTTTTCTACTAGCTCTGATACCACTATGTTAGAAAAAAACGTGGAGGACAAATGTGAAATATGAGAGAGATCTTTTCCATTCAACTAAGCATGACTTTTTATAGGCTTACAAACATAACCATAGGAATGCCAATGGTTTAAAGCTATAAATGTCATCAAATGCTCATAACTCATATAACTCCTATAACTCAAAAATCATTATTGGTTACAAAAAACTAAAAGTCACAAAATCCAAAAGTCACACTAAATGCCACAAATAAAGTTTAATAATGACAAACTTTTCAACACTACTGCCCCAAACTCTTCCTTGCAAGATTATTTTCAGAAAATTTAGTGACCAAAAGTGTTTTTATAATGAAACATTCTCATGACGATGAAATTGTAGTTTAAATTTTACATGGTAACATAATTCTCTAGCTATAATCCATCCAAATGAAATCATATAAAGCTCATTATATTTCTCTATGTCATTAAATTGTTATACTGAGTCTATTGTATGTTCAAGTCATTTAGGTCTATTTTTAAAAGTTAGTTAGTTAAGTTTAACGATCTTTATAATTTTTGAAGAATATAAGCTCATACATCAACATCAAGAAGTTGTTTCACATTTCTTTAATCTTTACAGTTAGTTATTGTAACTACTTGTATCAGAAATAGTATTTAAACTCATCATTTACAAATTTTAGATACAACAACATATACATAGATTCAAGAAAATCTTGAACGATCTGTAAAGAAAAGGGTTTGTGACTTAGCTTCTTAATAAAAACTCTCTCCTTCCCGTGGACGTAGGCTTTCATAACCGAACCACGTACATCGTAGTGTATTCTTTTCTTCTCTTCTCATCGTCTACAAGATCGTCCATCGTTTACCTTTTTCTTCATATCGTCTAGAAGAATAGAACGATCGTCTACCTTTCCTTCAAGCAATCATCTACACGATTGCGTGAACGTCTACCTTCCTTCAAGCAATCAATTACACGATTGCGCGATCGTCTACCTTTCTTCGAGCAATCGTCTACACGATTGCATGATCGTCTACATCTTTTCTTCTGCCATCGTCTATCCAACTGCAAGCATCCTCATCGTTTACACATAAACAATCGCACCTAAAAAAAAACTCATTAGGGTTAGAAGAAAGAAAAGAATACAGAAAGGCAGAGATCGAGAGAATCTGAAAGCTAGAGAGAGAAAATTTTGCTTTACATTAATTACCCATCAGAAACAAAAGTCTTTTTCATTTTTCCATCAAACAAAAATCAGTGGGATCATCCACATGTTGGCCATCAGCTGAAAAATTGTGGGCACTTCTCAACCAAGTTCTTTACCAACCAAGAAATTTGGGGCAAAGATCAGTGCCTCTTGAATTGGATCAAGGTAAAAGGCCTCTTTATTTTTCATCATTTGGGCTAAAGTAATTTTTCTTTTGCAGAAGCAGGCCCATCGAAGTGGAATCAGGCCTAACAAAGTGGTATCAGAGCAACTAGACATTCAAGATCTCAATTCTTGGAGAATCAAGACACAAGTTTTCATCCAAAATTTCAGTAACAAGGTTCGAGGTGGAGAAATTCGATGGCAAAGGAGACTTCGGACTTTGGAAGGCCAAGATGAAGGCGATACTCGACCAGCAGAAAGCCCACAGAGCCATCTTTGATCCATCAACACTCCCTACCACAGTAGCAACCCAAGAAAATGAGGATTGGGAGCTAGCAGCCTACAGTATGTTAGTTCTTAATCTAAGTGATAGTGTTCTTAGACAAGTATTAGATCAAGAAACTACATATAGAATTTGGACTAAGCTAGAAGAGTTGTATGCTACTAAAGACCTTCCTAGCAAAATGTATCTTAGGGAGAAGTTCTTCACGTTTAAAATGGATTCATCTAAAACATTATCTGACAACTTAGATGAGTTCAAGAAGATAGTTACTAAATTTAAAACTCTATGAGAAGTTCTAGGTGATGAAAACGAGGCCTATGTGCTCCTAAATTATTTGCCTGAACAATATAGAGAAATTAAGAATGCACTAAAGTATGGAAGAGATAGCATAAGCACATACACCATAATCTCAGCCCTTAGAACTAGAGAGGTTAAGCTACAGGTTGATAAAAAGGATAAATCTAGTGGTAAAGGCCTGTTTGTAAAAGGAAACTTCAAACAAAACCACTCTAAAGACAAGAAACCTCATAATCCATAAGAGATTAAAAAGAAAATAAAATGTAAGTATTGTAAGAAGAAATGACATCTAATAAAAGATTGTTTTATTTTAAAGAGAAAGAACCAAGAGAAAGAGAAGGATTTAAAAGGAAAACAGGTCGAGGCATCTGTTGTAGAGGGTTCATTCATTTACTCAGATGCCTTAACCTCAACTCTAGACAGATCTAATCATATAAACCCTCTAGGTAAACATGATTGGGTTTTAGACTCCGGATGCATCTACCATATGACAGCAATGAAACCTTGGTTTAACACCTTTTAGGAAATAGAAGGAGAAATGGTATATATGGGTAACAACCAAGCTTGTAAAATTGAGGGCATTGGCTCTATTTCCATGAAACTCAAAGATGGAATTATCAAACTTCTTAGAAATGTGAGATATATTCCTCTACTTAAAAGAAATCTAATCTTCTTAGGCATGTTAGATGCTATAGGGTGTGAATACAGGGGTAAAAGAGGAACTCTTGAGGTGCTAAAGGACTCTAAAGTAATCTTAGTTGGGGAAAAGGTAAATGACTTATTTGTGGTCAAAGGGGTAGAGATGATGACTGGAACTTATGTAACCACCACAAATGAGATTATCGAGGCTGATTTATGGCATAAAAGACTATCTCACATAAGTGCTAAAGGCCTAGAAGTCCTATCTAATCAAGGTATTCTCCCTAAAAGTCTTTCAAAAGAACTAACCTTTTGTGAACATTGTGTTTTAAGGAAAGCCACAAGGCAAAGTTTCACTAAAGCACAACATACCACAAAAGCTCTCCTAGATTACATACACTCTAACCTATGGGGTCCAGCTCCTACACCTAGCCTAAGTGGCTCAAGGTATTTACTTCCTTAAAACTAAAGACCAAGTGTTTGATGGGTTTAAGGAAGGGAAACTTATGATAGAGAAATAAACTTCTAAAGAAATTAAATATTTAAGAACAGATAATGGACTGGAATTTTGTAGTGAAGAGTTCAACAAATTTTGTAAAGAAACAGGAATTACTAGGCATAGGACAGTTAGATACACTCCTCAATAAAATGGAGTTGCTAAAAGACTCAATAGGACAATCATGGAAAGAGTTAGATGTCTCTTATCTGATGCAATTCTAAGTGAAAATTACTGGGCAGAGGTTGCAAGCTACACAGTGTACACCTTAAATAGGTATCCACATTCCTCCCTAAATTTTTTGACTCCTGAAGAAAAATGGACCTCACATCCACCTAACCTAGATAACCTAAGGGTATTTGGATATGTTGGTTACATACATCAAAATCAGGGGAAATTAAAATCTAGGCAGTAAAGTGTATGTTTGTAGGTTTTTCTGAGGGAGTAAAAGGATTTAAAATGTGGAACCCTATTAAAAAGAGGTTTATTATAAGTAGAGATGTCACTTTCAGAGAAAAAGAAATGTTTATGCAAAAGCAAAGAACATCCTATGAAGTTCCTAACAGCCCTAACACCACTAGGATTGAGGTGGAATCACCTAAAGCTTCTTCCACTAACCAAAACCCTTCTATAAATTTAGAAGAAGAAGAGGATGTCTCAAATGAGACCACTGGGAATATTGAAGTTGTCCCTGACCTAAGTCAGTATTCTTTAGCTAGGGATAGACAGAGAAGAGTGATAGTTCCTCCAGCTAGGTATACTGAAAATAACTATATAAACCTAGTCTTGGATTCAAGCTATGTGTGAAGAGATGGAGTCACTCACTGTCAATAATACTTGGACCCTAACTTCTCTTCCTAAAGGTTGTAAACCTATAGCTTCTAAATGGATATATAACCCAAAGGAAGGTTCTACCAAAGATGAAAGGCCTAGATATAAGGCAAGGTTAGTGGCTAAAGGATTTACTCAGAGAGAAGGAATAGACTATACTGAAATATTTTCACCAGTAGTGAAACAAACCTCTATTAGGCTTCTTTTATCACTAGTTGCTCAGTATAATTTAGAACTAAATCAACTAGATGTTAAAACTGTCTTCCTACATGGAAACCTAGATGAGGTAATATATATGGTTCAACCTAAAGGGTTTGAGAAAAAAGGTAAGGAAGACCTATATTATCTCCTAAACAAATCAATATATGGTCTAAAACAATCCTCTAGATGCTGGTACAGGAGGTTTAATGACTACATAGAGAGTATAGGTTTGCAAAGGAGTTCCTATGATATTTGTTCTTATATCAACTCTACTATCTATAAGGACAAAGTCTACCTATTACCCTATGTTGATGTTATGCTACTAGCTGGAAAGTCTAAGAAGGATTTAACTCATGTCAAAAATCTCCTAAAGAGAGAATTTGACATGAAAGACTTGGGTCAATCTAGAAAGATCCTTGGGATTGAAATTTAGAGAGACAGAACAACCCCAACCTTAACCATAAGTCAACTAAGCTACTGTGAAAAGGTTATAAACATATTCAATATGGCAAATGCAAAACCAATTACTATTCCTATTGCTACACACTTTAAACTTTCCTCTAAGAACTCACCAAAAGAGACAGACAAGAGAACATTTGACTCAAATGCAATCAATTCCATACAATCAAGCAGTAGGGAGTCTAATGTACTTAATGATATCTAATAGACCAGACTTATCATACAGCACTAGTTTAGTCAGTAGATACATGTCTAACCCTAGAAAAAGACATTGGGAAGCAACAAAATGGATTTTAAAATATCTTATTTGGTCTAAACGGTCAAAATTAACATATCAAAGTACTAATGAATCAAATTTAGAACTATATGGATATGTTGATTCAGATTTTGCAGGTGACCAAGACAAAAGGAGATCTCTAACAGGTTATCTATTCTTATTTGATCCTAACTTGTGGTGTTGGAAAGCTAATTTATAGTCAATTACAGCATTGTCAACCACAGAAGCAGAGTATATGGCACTTTTAGAAGCAATAAAGGAAGCTCTATGGTTAAAAGGATTGATGAAGGACTTTGGTATTAATCAAACAGTAGTTAAAATTTACTGTGATAACCAAAGCGTCATTCACCTTTCCAAAAACCCTCAGTATCATTCAAGGACCAAACATATAGACATCAAGTATCACTTTGTTAGAGACAGAATAGAGAAAGGAGAAATCGAGGTGCTAAAAGTTCATACCACCGAGAAGCAGCTGATATGCTTACCAAACCTGTGAGTAAACTCAAGCTTGCTAGCTGTCTTGGTCAGATCGGGTTTCTGCTTCCTGAAAAAGGGTGAAGACATGTTAAATCAAGAAGGAGAAGAGGTTGCATGTTGAGTTTAAGGTGGAGATTTGAAGAATATAAGCTCATACATCAACATCAAGAAACTGTTTCACATTTCTTTAATATTTGTAGTTAGTTATTGTAACTACTTGTATCAAAAATAGTATATAAACTCAACACTTACAAATTTTAGATACAAAAACAAATACATAGCTTCAAGAAAATCTTGAACAATCTGTAAAGAAAAGGGTCTGTGACTTAGCTTCTTAATAAAAACTCTCTCCTTCCCATAGACGTAGGCTTTCATAGCCGAACCACGTACATCACAGTGTATTTCTTCTTCTTCTCTTCTCATTGTCTACAAGATCATCCATCGTTTACTTTTTCTTCATATCGTCTAGAAGAACAAAACGATCGTCTACCTTTCCTTCAAGCAATCATCTACACGATTGCGCGAACGTCTATCTTTCTTAAAGTAATCGTCTACACGATTGTGCAGTCGTCTACCTTTCTTCGAGCAATCGTCTACATCTTTTCTTCTGCCATCGTCTACCCGACTGCAAGCATCCTCATCGTTTACTCATAAACAATCGCACAGACTAAACAAAAACTCATTAGGGTTAGAAGAAAGAAAAGAATACAGAAAGGCAGAGATCGAGAGAATCTGAAAGCTAGAGAGAGAAAGAAAATTTTGTTTTACATTAATTACCCATCAGAAACAAAAGTCTTTTTCATTTTTCCATCAGACAAAAATCAGTGGGATCATCCACGTGTTGGCCATCAGCCGGAAAATTGTGGGCACTTCTCAACCAAGTTCTCTACCAACCAAGAAATTTGGGGCAAAGATTAGGGCCTCTTGAATTGGATCAAGGTAAAGGGCTTCTTTATTTTTCATCATTTGGGCTAAAATAGTTTTTCTTTTGCAGAAACAGGCCCATCGAAGTGGAAGCTGGCCTAACAATTTTGAATGTAAAGTGAGATTATTTTAAATCAATTCCAAAGCAGGGTAAAATTGGAATGCAGGCAAAGTTGATCTAAAATCTTGCCAGATCCAACCTATTTTGGGGATTTTTTTTTTGAACAAAATATGATTTCAAATCAGATTGAATTTCAAATCACCTACTTTTTATTCAAACCAAACAGCGAAAATGTTCTCAAATTTACTGTAATTTGGAATCCTTCTCAATCCAGTGTTTCCAAACAGAGGGATTAAGGACTTTTTCCCCTTTTTTCTAATGTTAATTTCCTTGTGAATGGTTTGATGTACGTTTCTGCTTTCACCTTGCTGCTGCAATTGACTAGTTTGTGTGTCTCCCACGTTCTTTTCTTTGCTTGTTGCTATAACGTTATTCATGATTTGATGAAGTGTGTGCTTTTTTATGGGATCTTTAGGGGGAGAGAAGTAAATTTGATTCTTATTTCTTTTTGTTCTTGAAGATTCTTGTAATTATTAATTATTCTGTAGGTAACATTTTACTTAATTGGATAGTGGGGTTTTAGGGGCGTATATTCTCGACGACCTTGTATTCTTTCATATATTTTCAATGGAATCGGTTATTTATGTTGCTTTCTTAGCTTTTAGGTGTATAAATTACATTTCCAGGGACTTTAGAATGTATGTTCTGGTTTCTACTTGCTGCTGCAGCTACGTTAATGTGCTTATAATACATTTAGTAGCGATTGTAGTCTAATTTGTTTTGTTCTCTATCTCTGCTTTGTTTGTTTTGATTTCTGCTATGTTTATCTCTTTGGTTTCTATTTATTATATGTCATGTCAACGTTCTTTTAAAAGTAGGATGGGACCTTATTAAAAAAAAGTAAGGTGGATCCTACTAACGTTAGTGTGGGACTCAAAATTATTTATGAAGACAAGATTATAATGTAAACAAATGGAGTAGTGAGTATGATACTCCTGTAGTATTAGAAAAATTTCCTAACTAAGATAATTCGTTGGAGCCCATTAATTAGGTTTTTCAAAATTTTAATTCGTACTCATAGTACAACTTTTTGTGCTAAAACTTGTATATGGTATATACTTAGAACAAAATAACTTTTAAATTTCAAAACTATTTTATGAAAATATCAACAAAGAAAAATATTTAGTTGCGTCTCGGGTATCACCTATCTTCGTGTATCCCATCAAATTGTCCAATCATAATTTGTCATATAAAAAATTTTGCTTTTTCTTTTTTTGAAATATTTTAATATTTTTATTAGATGTGAGTAGTGAAAAATTAATATCAATCATGTCTACATTTGAGCCAAAAGATTCCAAGAAAAAAAAAGGCAGATAGAGATTTTCATTTAAGTGTTTGAAGAATGAGTCATCCAACTAAATATAAGGATGTTCAGAGAAGGAAAAAAAAAAGTTATTCACAAACTGGAACAGGCCAACAGAGGTAGGTTGTTAGAGGGAGAAAAAAAAAAGACAAAAGCAATAAGTAGAAAAAAAACAATGGAATGATTTTGAAATCACAGAACAACAGCTTAGAGCTTTTGATGATTCCAAGAATTTTATATTGAATCACATTCTTTTTCCTTCATGTTAGAGAGACTTTGTAAACAAAATCAAAGCTTTGGAATTTTCTTTCTTGGGTTTTGCTTGTTTTTCTTTTCATCGAGTCCTCAAACTTTAGAAATTGTGCTCCAAGAACAATTTTTCGGGAGAACTTTTGAATTTGTAAGTAACTACCGTAAATGAGCAAGTTATATGGCGATAGCAATGACCAGGAAAAATTATAATGAGTAGAAAGAAATTTAAGTAACTACCGTAAATGTTTAATATGGTGATAGCAAAACCTCTTAATTACCAGGCCACTTAGTATCTCATTGTGTTGATGTCTACATTTATTGAATTCAGATTGAAATAAATTTTGGGAGTAAGAATATGAATTGAACCGTAGACTGCTAAAGTATTCTACGAACAACTAATTTAACGCATGCTCTCGGTGAAAATTGATATTCTCTTTTCTCAAATAGTGCTAATTGACCAATTCATTGACGCTTGAACTGATCATCTAATTAAGGTTACCAACACCTTGAAAATGTTCAACAAAAATTGGGTGCATCTAAATTATGAAAGTAACTACTATTAGTTTTGAGTTAATCTTTTGATGCATACTTAACAAAATTGACTCTGTCTAGTAGTGCTACTAATGAGTATATGGAAGGAGCATGGAATTTTGTGCAATAAGTGAAGAAAATAAAGTCAAATGCCAACAAAGTTTTGTGTCTATGTAAAGAATGTAGAAATATGAGACATTGTGATTCTTTACATAGAAATATGAGACATTGTGATTTTCAAATTATATATGAGCACTTGGTCATTAAGGGAATGGACCCTACATATAATATTTGGTATCATCATGGATAAGTATGTGAAGGGGATGAAGTCAAGAATAAAGTTGATGACAGTTTTATGTTTGAAGCAACAAACTTCTATGAGAGCACATATATGGGAGAAGAGGACAACATTGATGATCATTCTACATCAAGGAAGGAAAACAATTTTGCTCGAAAAGTTCAAAAGGCAAATACTCTATTGTATGCAAGTAGTGCAAAGTATACGAAGATGTCAAAAGTTGTAGCATTATATAACCTAAAAACTTTTAATGGTTGGTCAAATACAAGCTTCACTAGCCTTTTGAGGCTTTTGCATGATATACTCCCAATTGACAATGTTATTTCAAGATCTATATATGAAGTAAAAAAATTATTCAAGGAATTTGATTTAGGTTACCAAAAAATTCGTGCATGTGTTAAGGATTGTTGTCTATTTAGAAAGAAGAATGAAAAGTTAGAAAGTTGTCCTCATCGTGTGACTTCAAGATGGAAGATTGATGAACGAACAAATCAAATCAAACAAGATGTGCCCACCAAGGTATTGAGATACTTTCCTATCACTCCACAACTTCAACAATTGTTTAAAATAAATGAGGTTAGTGAAAGTTTTCGTTGGCATTGGAACCATAAAAGTAAAGATTCGACATTCAATTGACTCAGTTGCATGGGAAACAATTGATAAAAAAAAAATGGCCCGAGTTCTCTATGGATTTACATAATCTTAGGTTAGACATTGCTATAAATGGGTTCAACCCATTCTCCAACATGAGTAGTCGATACAATTGTTGGCCAGTTATGCTTGTTACTTACTACTTTCCTCCTTAGATATGCATGAAAAAGGAAAATAAAATGTTGACATTGTTGATTCATGGCCCTAGGCAACCAAGAAATGATATTGATGTTTATCCTCTTATGGAAGATTTACAACAACTATGGAAAGGAGAACAAGTTTATGATTTTGTAAGTAACACACATTTCAATTTGAGATCAATCTTACGTGGACTATAAATGATTTTCGAAATCTTGTCGGATGCACCACAAAAGATAAATATGCATGTTCAACTTGTGATGATAATACTCGTTCTTATTGGTTGAGACATAGTACAAAGTTTGCAAATATGGGTCATAGATGATTCTTATCAAGGGCATATCCATATCGGAGAAAAAAAAAAGCATGGTTTGATGGGAAAATAGAAGAAGAGTTACCTCCCAAAATTGCAACAAGTAGTTCAATTTATACCTAACTTGAAGATTTTGATAATTGTTGGGGGAAATATGAAAATAGAAAGAGCAAGAGTCATAAAGAATCGTCAAATCAAAAGTGAAAGAAGCGGTCAATTTTCTTCGATCTACCATATTGGAAGATTAATGAATTTTAAGTTTATGGTGTATTTTATTGAATTTCAAATTATTGAGGTTCAAACTAGGCCATTAACGATCTGAAACTTTAATTGTGTAGGAATTACCAATACGCCACAACTTGGATGTCATGAACATGGAGAAAAATTTATGTGAAAGTATTAGGTACATTATTAGATATAAATGGAAAGTCAAATGATGGAATTAATACAAGAAAATATTTACAACTTTTGAAAATTCGCGCTGACCTACATCCTCGAGAACAAGGAGGAGAATTTACTTACCTTCTACTCCACACACATCATTGAAGTCTGAGAAGAAATTATTTTGTTCAAGGTTGTACAAGCTAAAGTTGCCTGTTGGGTATAGTTCAAGCATTTCAAAGTGTGTATCATTAGATGAATGCAAAGTGATGGGATTGAAGTCTCATGATTATATGACATGCAATGTGGTGCTTAGAGCCTTGCTCCCAAAAGGTTCAAGACATGCAATATATAGGCTATATTCATATTTCAATAGACTTTGCCAACGTATAATTGATAGAGAAATTATGTTAGAGCTTGAAAAAGAAGTGGTGAACGAACATTTTACGTCTTGTTGAAAGGTACTTTCTACCTTCTTTTTTGATATAATGACACATTTGGTTATTCATTTGGGTCTCGAAGCTCATATATGTGGACCTGTTAAATTACATTGGATGTACCCATTCGAAAGGTAAATTCCTTACTTTTGATATAGTGATAATTGTGATCCTTCTTATACTAATAATATTTAATCTAGATATACGAAGATATTAAAAGGTTATGTACAAAAAAAAGCACGGTCAGAAAGGTGTATTGCAACATGCTACTTAGCTAATGAATATGTTGACTTTTCAAATAAGTTTTTTAAACAATTAGTTAAGGTAGTGAATAATCAACATTGGAATGAAGAATACCAGAATGATGCCATCCTAGAGGGTCGTCAATATCTTCTGGAACTCCAATTACATTATCTGATGATGTACTTGATAATGTACATCGATATGTCTTATTCAACACAGCAAAGGTGGAACCATTTATCGAGTGAGTTAATTTGTGTAAACATATTACTTAGTTTAATTTAAGACTATTATTTATGAAAATTTATTTGAGTAGGATGCATACGAGTGGACTCATGACCATAGACGACTAACAAAAGATTCTAATCTACTCTAGAAGATTCATATAGAACAATTCTATTGTGGCTGAAATCTAAGGTGATACTAACTACTTCATAAACATTTTATCAAACAACGAATATATAAAACTCTAATACACCTTAACTAATAAGTAGGTATGTTTGATCTTATCAGATTGAATTAGATTCATCTACTGAAGGTTACTCTGACTTGTTAAGATGACTTGCAAATGGGCCAAAAAAACTTGCAATGTCTTACACTGAATACATCATAAATGGGCAACGATTTCACGTAAAGAGTGTTGAAAAATCAACCTAAAACAATGGTGTTTCTGTAGATGCTACAACACTATAGATCCAATCCAAAGATTGATCTCAAGTTGTGAACCTAGTTACTTATTATGGGGCATTACAAGAAATCATCGTGTTAGATTATTATGTCTACCAACTTCCAATATTTATATGTGTCTGGGCAAATATTCGTAATGGAGTAAAAGTTAAGGAAGGATTCACTCTTGTTAACTTACATCGAAGTCAAAGCATATTTATACGAGAGTCTTTCATCTTTTTCTCATAAGCCAAACATATGTTTTATGTTAGAGAACATGACACTTCAAATTGGTATGTCTTATTAAAAGCACCACCAATAGGATGTCATGACTTAGAGATGTACGATGAGAATTATGTTGGGATTGTGGTTAGTAATGAACAAATTCATAGTGCGATTGAAGACGTTGATGAAAGTGATGAGATTACTTTTACAAAATAAGATTGTGAGGGTGTTTTGATTTGAGGAGTAGTTTGATTAATTGTATAAATGTTTGTTGTGATTGTATTAAACTTTATAATATTTATTTTGTAAATGTACTTTGATCACGGACTTTGTAAAGACCTTTTCACCACTTTGGTGAATATCATATAGATGTTAGTTATTTACTTATATCAATTAACTTTATTCATAAATACTTCTTCATAATTTTGTATCACTATCTAGGTGTATGTCATTGGTGCCTATTGATTATTTATTAATGATGCTTTTAGGTCGAGATGGAGGGAAATATGCTACCACCTTAAACTGGACAACACATACAAGATAAGTTGAAACTAAAAGTCACAGGAAAAAGAAGTCCCTACAAAGGAAGATTTGTAGTGATGAAATGTTACATAACCACTAACTAGAAGAGGTAAGCGTCTAAAGGAAAAAATTAAATGTGCCTAACCATGATAAGATAGTTTGCCTCTTCCAATTGACTAGAACATGGAAAAATCTCCCATTAGTGTCAACCCTGAAAATTTCTCACCCAATCCTAATGAGAAGGTAGTTACAGGTAACCTTATTTCAATTCCTACATTAGAATCACCTATTTCAAGATTGGCACTTCGTAGGTAAGCAAAAACTTCTAATGCAAACAGGCTTGAAAATGAAGATCAGATAATCAATGAATCACCATTTGAAACAACAATTCTGCCAAAAAGAACAAGAGGCCCTACAAAGATGAAGATAATAGCCGTTGATAAATAATTTAGAGTGAGCCTTGTTTCCAATGGATATGGACAACCCATTGGGGAAGAATCAGTAGGATTAGCTTCTTTTCTTAGTCCACTATAGAAATAGGTTGTACCAGTGAATTTAGAGAATTGAAAGAAACTACCTACGAGGTTGAAAATTTTGTTATGGAAGTCTATCGAGATATAAAGTTACTTTATTTCATTTAAATAGTTTAAATTGAAGGCACTTATCATTTTTTCCAACAATAACTATTTTATACTTTAGTCATGGTACATTGTAAATGAAGAGTGGCAAAAAATATTTTTCTTTCCAGAAGATGGGAAGGTTATGGAGGGTTGGAAAATCCGTCTTGTAAAACAAATTCGAGATGCCCCAACAAATGATGCACTTTTGAAGCTAATGCCGGATAATTTTCAATCTATAGATGACTGGATGGATTTTGTGAGTGAAAAGACTAGTACAAACTTCATGGTATGAAAATCTCTACTTCAAAACGTGTATGTTTACATTTTCTTATTATTACTTTAATATAAATATTGGACATCTTTTATTTGAGTAGTTGAAAAGTAAAAAATACAAAGCTATGAAGAAGAAACAACTCCCACATACATGTAGTAGGAATGGGTATGCCCGTTTAGCTGAAGATATGGCAAAGATCATTATTATTATACTTCAATTTTGCTTTAATATTGTGTGTGAGTTCATTTTTCTAATCTTATTTTGTAGAAAAAAGTAGTTCATATCAAACATCAGTCACAAGGATTGCATCATGGACAAAAGCACACAAAAAGAAAAATAGACAACAAGTGAATGCACAAGTTTCTGAGACACTCATACGTTTTTATTTAGATTTTACTATGTTCTTTTTCTAAAAAGGTTGACAATTAAGAATGACTTGATTGAATTGTACTATGTTTCTTTCCTTGGGGAGGGGAAGGAAGGCTTGAAAAAATTTGTAAGCATTGACTTTGTTGGGATATTATATTTATAGAGTATGTGAAATTTGGTTGAAAACGATATCATTAGACTTTACTATGTTCTTTTTTCTTAAAATGTTGTTCATAAGAACCGACTTTGCTAGGATACTTAGCTTATAGAGTTTGTGGATTTTTGTTGAAGAATGACTTGATTGAATTGTACTATGTATTTTTCCTTGGGAGGAGGAGGAGCTTGAAAAAGTTTGTAAGCATTGACTTTGTTTGGATATTATACTTATAGAGTATGTGAAATTTGTTTGAAAATGATATCATTAGACTTTACTATGTTCTTTTTCTTAAAATGTTATTAATTAGAACCAACTTTGTCGGGATACTTAGCTTAAAGAGTTTGTGGACTTTTGTTGATAGGAGCCCATTGAACAAACTGAAGCTGAGACGATAACTTTAATAAATAACATGGTTGATGATGCTTTGAGTAAAGTTCTTGGCCCTGATCGTAGGCATGTAAGAGGACTTGGATTTGGTGTGACTCGTTCAAAACTATCTCAACAAGATAACAAATTCAAGGTTCTTGAAAAAGAATATTTGCAGATCAAGGAGGAAATGGTTGAAATGAAAGCGACGAAAGATGAAATGACATAAATGAAAGCAATTATATCATGTTTAATAAAGAAACAGGTAATCATTTTTCATTAAGCAACTTATATTTATTTTTTTCTATTATTAGTTAACTTCACTTTTTTTGTTTTCTATGAAATTATCATAGGTTGAACCAAATGAGGAACTTTCAAATGCTACCCGCAAATATACCTAAGCCAGCAAACATTCCTTCAACTTTTCCAATATCTTCTCCATCGATAAATTTATTTGTAATATGGTTCAAATTATTCTTGATTTCATTATTATCTAATTCTAATATCTCATAATTCTCTTTTGATAGAGTATCAATAAGAATAGTCAAATTAAGTGCAAGTTATTAAATTGGTACGACTCAGGAGAGATTGTTGCAAAAGAACGATGGTCTTCTAGTGATCCAGCTTCTCTTGTTCATCACATTCCTATTGGTCCACATGCATTTAGAGTATAGGTTGATGTATCAAAGATACCCAACGCATATTTGTGGAGGCCTACATTAGAAATGACGTGTATTGAAGAAGCTTTGAGGAGTACAGTAGCAAGGTCATCTGATAAAGTGATCATTGGTATGTTATTTTCTAAACATATTTATCTATATTTATTAAAAAATTTCTATATTTGATTAATATTCACTATTGTTGTTTTCTACAAAATCATATGTTGATATATATATATATATATATAGGTGAATAAAATGATGCCTTTCCAGAGGAAAAAAGAACCAACAGTGACAGTTCAACTACATGAAGATATAATCTTGAACACTTGGTGAATTTTGTATTTTGAGGGCTAACTTATGTTGTTTATATATTCACTAAATACTTTATTTAGCATATATCATTTAGACGACAACTTTATTCAACAAAATTATTAAATACTTTATTTTGTAATGTTAATAGATTATGAATGAAGTTATTAGTATTTATTGTGCTATATGTGTAAATTTTAACTAAAATTGAGCACTTGAACTAAAATTTATCAAAAACTAATTAATCCAAAAAATATTTTTGAGAAAAAAGTTACTTCTTTTATAGCCATGAGTTAAAGTTATGGAAAGATTTATATAGCAAAAATGAAATGCCATGGAAAGGTTATTATAACAATTAGAAAAGATTGAATAACATTACTATAACATACAATTACAGCTATAATTATTATATTATAGCGTTGAAAAAAGGCTACTGTATGTTAAAGATAGCACATTATTTTAACCATATACATATATTATAGTTTTAATAAAAAAAAAAAAAAACACTATCAAATATTTTTATAGCAAGTATATAAGTTATATCTTCATACTCTATAATAGCATCCATATAGCTTTAGAAAAATGCTATAGAAAGTCCCAGGCTTTCAATAACATGAGTTGTCAGGACCTTCGAAATAGGTCTATTAAAGTTTTTTCTATTAGCTATAGTATCTGTTATTTCTTATAGTGAGTATGGGGTTGAACAATAGGGAGGCCAAAATATAATCTTCTCTTAAGCTAAATTTGACTACATTAGGTGATAACGTGTTTTTTAAGATAGCACCTATGAAGTGTATTCTGAGGTTTGGTAGAAAAAGGAAGCTAAGTCCTCCTTTTATTGGGTCTTTTGAGGTCTTAGAGCGAATTAGCCCTGTGGCTTATCAGTTAGCATTGTCATCGTCTCTCTCTGTAATTCATAATGTTTTCCATGTCCCTATACTGAGGAAGTATGTGACAAATCCATCTCATGTGGCGGATTATGGGCCATTATAGTTGAATGAGAACTTGAGTTATAAGGAGAAACATACCCAAATTCTTGTAAGAGAGGTGAAGGCTTCACGCAACAGGGAGATAACATTAGTGAAAGTTCTATGATAGAATCACCAATTCGAGGAAGCAACATGGGAACGGAAGGATGAGATGAGAACGAAATACCCATAGCTCTTTCAGGATTAGGACTTTCGAGAACGAATGTTTCTTAAGAAAGGAAGGATGTAACATCCTGAGTTTTCAGAAAATTTAAGTTAATTATCTCTAGTTATTGAATTTTAGTTTCCCTTTAATTTTAGGAATTGTGGATCAAATTGAGATAATTCAAAAACCTCATTAGTTAAATTGAATTAATTATCTTTGAAAATATTAGGTTGTTCATTTTTATGCATGAAAGTTATGAGGATTATGAGCATGTTAAAACTAAATATTATGATTTATGCTATGGGATCACTTATGAGATTTATGTATGTGATGCATGTTAGACCAGTAGGGACGATCTATCGTCCCATCTCAATCTATGTTTTGATACAGTAGACCGATGAATCCAATTCCATTTTTTGATGGTGCGCCATCAGGTCGCTAGACGTGCGTGAACCGACGGGTTCATTTGCATCTTATGTTTCTATGAATCGACAGGTTCAATTTAATTTTTTTTATGGTGTGTCATCTTGCCACTAGACATAAGGGTTAGGGCGAGATAGGTTATCCCTTTAGATAGTCATCCAGAAAAATAACAATATGTATAATCTAATGATCCCAAGCATTCACTGCATGTGATTGCTTAGCTTGATCTTGGTAATAGGGTCACTTCCTAAGTATTTTATATTCATCCTTTATGTTTACATGTTTTTCAAGTAAGGGTAAGGATATATACGGGCGATTTACAAAAGGAAACTATGATAGTGCCAATGGGACCAGACAAACGCTTCCACAAATGAGTTCTTGTGTCATTATCATGCTTTACTATTTTCTTTTCATGAACTTGATTTTGATAGAACTTAGGTATTAGAAATTTTTATTTTCAGTTAATTTTTCTTATTTTAAAATTTATGTTTTAGAGGTACCCCGAATTCAAACGTTACGAAATTTTGAGCTGGTATTTTGGTCTAAATTCTTTAATAAATAAAACAGTCCAACTTTCTTATATTTAAGGTAAATGTTCATGTACAAGTTTATGCATGCATATAGTAATGGCCCTATCAGGTGTCTTAAAAAGTCGGGTCGTTATATAATGTATCTTCCCCTGATAGTAGATTTTGATGCTGCTGGGATGTACGGTTGGGAGGTTGAATGTATTGCATGATTATATAAGCAATTATGCAAGGGTGCAGTTATAGATGACAAAGACATTGCAGGTTCACTTCTATAGCTACAAATTTAGGGCTGGAATCTATTTCCTCTTTTAGGACCTCGACGACTCCACTCAACTTGGGTGACAAACCACTTGCAATACAGTAAGTATTTTTACCTCATTATTGTTCTATCTTAATTATGAAATACTAATAATAACTAATGTTCATGTACAACTTTTTTGTCATGAAAGCATCGACACATGTTCTACTACAGTATAGATACATCTTGGATATGATTATGCCTAACCAAGTAATATTATATTCATTTATATATTATATATTTATAATGTTTCAGTCTTTTGGTTCACTCATATTTTTACACATATACATATAGATTATTTGGAAGCCATATAATCATCTCATCCAACTATTGTCACCATATTGTCTTGACGGTAATGAGATATGGACATCCAGATGTCCACTTATATGCTTTTTATTATTGAGAAGTGGCATCACCCAGATCGTGTGATGCATCAATTTGACCTGAAAGCAAAGTAAGGCCACCAGAGGAGATCAGGGACTGGCGAGATATCATCAATGGAGGAGTGCAGGCATTACTTTACAATGAAAGATGGGTTTTCGACTTTCAAAAGTTTGAGTGGCTAGGAAATTTCGGATGTTGCAACAAATTTCGCAACCTTACAATACAACTTCATTCTCACGATCTACGAGGCTGGCATAAGCGAGATTGGGTTGCATATTTGGCTCTCCAAATTTTAATTTGAGAAAATCGACAAAATTTGATTATTAATGGACCTCTTATTAATCACAATGTAGAAACTAAGCCTAGATATATTGAATAGTATTTTACTGTGAGCAAGCGATATATAAAAAAAGCAGAAGTATCCAATCACTTGGTGGTATAAGGTTATTATTTATTAGGAATGCTTAATTGCATAGCAATATAATTTTTTAAGTCATTAACGTGTTTTTCGATTCTTTTCAGTCTAATTTACCAAATATGACAATATCTGCTACAAGGGCCTTGCGTAGACTCACCTCTATATATCGAGTGCTTTCAATATTGATGTTCCAATTGAAGAACAGTGATCCAGCAAGACATCAGGATGTCCCTGTTCGACCTAATGTTCAAAATGAATTGTTGGGATTAGTGTCCTAAATCTTTTGTAATCTCGTAGTTTGTAAACTTTGTATAAACATGTTGTTGTTAACAAAATAAGGGTTATTTTATAAGCATATATTCAATCTAATAAACTAAGATTCGAGGTTATTTCACGTAATTTAAACAAGTATGTAGAAACATACAAGTGGATCTTGTTTAAATAATAACCTAAATGGTCTGTAGTAGATGGATAAAGTTGGGTACCTTATCCTGATGATACTTCGGAAACGGCCCGCTTTGTTGGTGTTACAAGTGTTGTAAAGTGCTACAAATGATCTGATCTTGATCATTCATGTGGAGACATGTGAGCGAGGGTATCCTATATAAAGAGTTTGTATAAAATCGGACCACAAAATAACGCCGTTAATAATAGAAACTTACATTTCACTAGGATGACCATAGGTGAACTCTTGCTCATGAAGGCGATCCTTTGATTTTTATGGGTGAGAGTGGCCAAATTGTCAACTCAAAGCCTACCATTTTGGGGATCGTCTAACTCGGGAGTTGGGAACACAGCTACACAAGATGGAATTCACTCCTTCCTCGATACAGGGGCAAATAGATAAATTGCTCCCTTAAGGGCTGATTCCGGGGCTTGAATATAGTGGCCACACCCTCTCCTGACCTGAAAAGGACTTGGTCGTAGATGGACTATGACTTATTGTTCATTAGAGGGATCAGTAGTACTTAAGGAGTTAGATGTAACTACATGGGCAAAAAGGTATTTTTGGCCCAGCTGTACTTACGAGCAATTTGTGAAGGGTCATCACACTATTGATTAGTTATATCCAATGGACACAAAAATTTATATGTAGTGCAAAGAGTGCAGTTGTCGATCTTTAATGGAATGACTGACAGTTAACCGATGTTGGGTAATTTAACTAAAGAGTTTAATTAATTATCCGAGTACCTTTGAAACTTCAATCTACAAGTCTATAAGGTTCCCTCTGTAGTTCAATTGAGATTTAATTGAGAATTATTTTGGATTAATTTGAAGTGTTCAAATTGATTGATTGAATTAATTATATATGATATAATTAATTAAATTAATTATATATGAGATATAATTAATATAATGTATTTGATACATTATAATATAAGCTAATATGAGAGAAATTTGAATAAGCACTACAAGAAAAAGGGAACTCTCGACACCGTTTTAATGAGTCAGGAGTTAGGTCGTCGGGAGAGACCGTCTCTCCCAATGAAGTAAAGGACCGTCGGGAACTCTCGACGCCGGGTGTTAACCATCTGGAGTTCCCGGGGAACTCCCAACGGATCTCCCGACGCTCGTCGGGCGGCGTCGGAAGAGGGGTTTCGTTTAAACTAGACCCCTTCTTCTTCCCCATTCCCCCAAAAAATTTTATTTCTCTCCCTCTCAAAAAACCCTAACCCCCCACCGCCGCCGCCCCGTTTTTCTTCCTCTCCCTCTAAAATTTTTCCCTCTTTCTCCCATTTTCCTCCTTTTTCTTCACCATTCTTCCTCCCTCTCCTCATTTTCTCATCATTTTACACTTTAACTCTCATTTTCTCCATTTTTCCCATCCAACTTTTCTTCCATTTTTCAATCAAATTTTTCTTCCATTTCTCCCTTTTCTTCCATCCTTTTAAACTTTTCATTTTTCCCATAAAATTTTTCTTCCATCAATTTTTGCCGCCGCCGTCGTCGTCTCCTCGCCGATAATTTTTTCATTTTATTTTATCTTGTATATTTATTTAAATCATATGTGAAATGCTCATTAAAATGTGTTAAATATTGTATTCTCTTTTGTTAACTTTCTGAAATTGTTGTACAAATTATGTCCATCAATATTATGCCCATTTTAAATCTTATAGAAAATTTTTAACATTTCGAATATGTTGAATAAATGAAAGGCCTATATTAATCTAAAAAACATAAAATAAATCTTTAAACCTCCAATTTGGTACTTAACGCATTTAATATTTTAAAAAAGTTTAAAGAATCTACTAGACATAAAACTAAATTTTGTGTCTAATAGAAAATTGAACTTTAAATTTTATGTCCAATAGGCTTGTAAATTTTAGAAGATGTTGATTAGATGAAAGGCCTATATTAGACACAAAATTGAAAGCTTGGAGACGTACTAAATAAAACATTTGAAAGTTGTTAAGACAATTTAAGCGGTCTAGGGACCTACGTATTTATTTTGTATTAAGAAATGAAAGTTATGGAACTCAATGCTTAATAATACTTTGTACTTTGTCCTCTAATCTAGGTTATTGTTTTGGATTACAAGTTGGTCAGAAAATATTAAGGATGAATAAATAATGGATTAAACTAAGGAATAAGTTATCAGTGGAGTATAGAGAAGGAGTATCACAGTTCTTAGATATGGCAAGGTTTCATGTTAATGATTCCAGACGAATAAAATGTCCATGCAAGAATTGTATGAATTCAATTTGAGAAAAGATAGATATTGTGGAACGATATCTATTAATATATGGAATATCTTCCTCATATTGTGAATGGATATATCATGGAGAGCCAGTAAACTTATCTAGAAGTCATACAAGTCATTCAATACAGGATGTTAAAGTAGATAGTATAAAGAGTAATGTTGTCGAAGAAAATGAGATGTTGAATCTTATAATTGATTTACAAGTTCCAATTGAACAGAAAATGCAAATGAAGGAAGAATTGAGAATAATGAAATTTCCTTTAATGGTCAAAAAAGAGATACCATGAACTTATTCGAGAATTTAATGACCGAAGCACGTAATAAATTATACCCCGGGTGTTCACAATTTTCGTCCTTAAACTTTTTAATGAAGTTGATGCATATCAAAGTTCTGAACGGCTGGAGTAACTAATCGTTTGACATGTTGCTGGAATTGTTAAAAGCAGTGTTTCTAGTTGGCACCTCTATACCTACTTCCTTTTATGAAGCGAAGCGAAAATTGCGTGATTTAGGCCTAGGTTATGAGTCTATTCATGCGTGTAAATATGATTGTGTATTGTATTGGAAAGAGTTTGTAAATTTGCAACAATGTCCTATTTGTGGTGAGTCTCGGTACAAAGTTAATGATGGTAAGGGTAAAAAAATACCACATAAGGTATTGCATCATTTTCCATTGATACCGAGATTAAAACGATTGTTTGCATCAAAAGAAGGCGCTTCTGACATAAGATGGCATAAAGATAAGCGAGTTGAAACGGATGATATATTGCAACATGCAGCTGATGTAGAGGGGTGGAAATATTTTAATCGTGAATTCCCTCATTTCTCTTTAAACCCTCGAAATGTTCGTTTGGGATTAGCTTCAGATGGCTTCAATCCGTTTGGAAATATGAGCACTTCTTATAGTATGTGGCCTGTGGTGATAATTCCTTATAATTTACCCCCTTGGAAATGTATGAAGGAAACAAACTTCTTCATGTCTTTGCTCATACCTGGTCCAAAATCTCTTGGAAAGGAAATTTATGTTTACTTGCAACCGTTGATTGAAGAGTTGAAAGAGTTGTGGACAATTGGTGTGCGAACTTCTGATTTTGTTGCTGGTGAGTTTTTTCAACTATATGCTACCTTATTATGGACGATTAATGACTTCCCTGCATATACTGACTTATTTGGGTGGAGTACAAAAGGTTATCAAGCATGTCCAATATGCAAAAAAGATAACTCGTCCTTCGAGATAATAGGGAAATATCATTTATGGGACATCGACGTTATCTTCCGGAGAATCATAGTTGGCGTCGAAGTAGACAACATGATGGAAAAGTTGAATGTAGACCTCCACCAGTCGTGATGAATGGAAAAGAGATATTACAATAAATAAATACCCTAAAATTTTTTGTGCTTATCAAACATCCATCGAAGCAAGATAAAAAAAGAAAGTGAATTCTAAACTGGACTAAAAAAAGTATTTTTTTTTCCAACTTCCATATTAGTCCAGACTATTGTTACGACATAAATTGGATGTAATTCATATTGAAAAAAATGACAATTTGGTGGGCACATTGTTAAATATTGAAGGAAAGACAAAGGATACAACGAATGCTCGATTAGACTTACAAGATTTGAAGATAAGAAAAGACCTATACTTGCTACAGGTCGAGAACAAATTTGTAAAACCACATGCAGCATACACATCAACAAAGTGAACGGATTTCGTTTTGTAAGTATTTGAAATCAGTGAAATTCCCTGATGGATCGTATCTAACATATCACGATGTGTCAATGACAAAGATGGAAAAATATCGGGGCCGAAAACACACGACTGTTATGTGTTGCTTCACAGACTACTCCCTATTAGTAATCGAGCATACCTACCGAAGAACATATCCACTGCTATTGTTGAGTTGTGTACATTCTTTCACGACTTATGTGCAAGACAATATGAGTAAGTGATTTGAACAGACTACAAGCAAAGATCATAGTCATACTTTGTAAATTGGAGAGAATATTCCCACCTGCCTTTCTCAATGTAATGGTACACCTTGCAGTTCATCTACCATATGAAACCAAAGTGGTGGGTCCAGTTACTTACAGTTGGATGTATCCTATTGAAAGAAGTTTACGAACATTAAAACAATTTGTACGGAACAAAGCACGTCCCGAGGGGTCTATAGCGGAAGCATATGTAATGAATGAATCATGGAACTTCTGCTCGCGATATCTAAGTGGGATTGAAACGAGATTCAATAGAGATGAACGAAATGATGATAACATTCCCAATCACGATATTTGGTGAATTTGAATTATTTAGGCAGAGGGTACGACCATTAGAGACGTCAACTTTACGGACGCTATCAGTGGAGGAAAAGCGTATTGCACATTGGTACATTCCCAACAATTGTAAAGAAATAACAGACTATCGCAAGTAGTTTCAAACTTTTTCCTTTTCTAAATTCTAGGATATCTCCTTTGATATAACATTTAAATGATCAATTTTGTAGACAACATTTGAGGTTAATTCGTCGTGAAGCTCAAAACGCCTCTACTTATATATAAAACATCAACGCAAATTTCCCGATTGGTTCAAATCTCAGGTATACATAGTCATTTTATAGGCAACAGTTGAGGGATGATTCATTTTTCATATTCATTTTTAATGTATAAGTAATTATCAAGTTTTACAACGGCGCGAGAGAGAAGATATCTCTGATGATTTCTTTTCACTTGCAATGGGACCTTCATTTGAGGTGTGCTCTTACAATGGATGCATTATTAATGGGGTACGGTTTTACACTGTCGAGCGTGATAATCGTCGAGCTACACAAAATAGTGGAGTCCTAGTGGCCGAGGAGATCAGTGAGAATACAAGTGTGGATAAAAATTTCTACGGTGTTGTAGACGAAGTATTAGATTTCCAATATGCGAACAGAAGACGCGTTTTCTTATTGAAGTGTAGATGGTTTGACACAGATAACAACAAAAGTAATAGGATACTGTGGATTTAGGATACAAATCAATCAATACATCACACTTTTGGTATGTCAACGAGCCTTTCATCTTTGCTATCCAAGCACAACAAGTCTTTTACATTGATGACATCAAACATGGTAGCAATTGGAAAGTTGTTCAAGTAGTCCAAAATAAACGAATATGGGATGTACCAGAAGTGGATGATGTTGAAAACGCATAACTAGATTTACTAGAAATTGTTGGTGGCATCTGAGTGGATGAAACCATTGAGGAGGTTACTTTATGCAGAGTTGACGTTGATCCTATAGTTGTGGAAAGACCAATTATTGTACATGGCGATCATGACTTCATAAACGATGATGATGAAGAACAATTATCTCCCAAAAACAGTTCAAGTGCTGATGAATAATTTGAATTAGATTACGATGATGAGTAATGATGTATCTACTCAATTCTCTTTTTTTCTAGCTTACACGTATTTATTGTTAATTTAATATTGTTTTCTCTTTTGTGTGTTTGTATAGATACGATGTCAACCCCTAATAGGCAACGGGAGGCTAATGAAGAATTCCAAGAGTTATATCTAGGCATTAAGGTATCTTCTGTGGGTGATACTTCAGGTTAGTATATTTTGAAATATATTCTGTTAACTGAAACACATCATAAACTGTTTTAAATTTTTTACTCTTTAGATAGTAGCTCATCATCCAAGCGGAAGAAACAAGAGCATTCGCAAAACATCGAGTTGGAAAGATACGTCCAAAAACATGGGAGAATTAGAATTGTGATAAATGAGAGGGAGACGAAATCGATATCTCAACATTCGGTACGATTTAGTAATGTGATCGGCGTCGCCGTGAGATCTGCATTTCCAGTACATTATCGTACTTATGCTGAGGTTCCAAACGAGTTCATAGAATTGGTTAAAAGTCAATTATTGGTAAGTAATTATAAGTTTATTTTTTTAAAGTCATGAACATCATCTATGCCAATTCTTCCCTCCCTCTTTTATAGGCTCATTTCGAACTTGATCTGTCCAGTCAACGACTTAGTCATTTTATAGAACATCAAACGCAAAATTCCTTCAAAGAATTTAGAGTAGATTTGCACAAACATTACAGAAAATGTGGAGATCCTCAGCAACACGTGCCAGTTTTCCTAATTGGCTTAAAAATAGGCCAGAAGATTGGTACGTTTTATGTGACCGCTTCGAGAGTGAAGCGTTTCAGCTACAATATTTATGGTGTGTATCATTTGTTGCATTTACTAATATATCACACTATTGATATATATTTTTTTCCTTCAAATGTAGGAAATGTTTGTGACGAACAGGAAAAATAGAGAGAAATTACTGTTCGACCATGTAGGTGGATCGAAGTCATTCCTACAAATTCAGGCAGAGTTGCAGGCAAAGGAGGGTCGAGAAATAGGACGTGTTGACCTATTTAGGGAAACACACTCTAAAGGTGGCAAGTTTGTGAACGAGGCAGCTGAAAGTGCACATGTAACATTGTTTTGTTTACTGTCGTGTTTTTTTTTTTTTTTCACTTTTAACTTTAGTCGCTTATTCTTACCCATTTAATTATTATGTCTAGCATCAAATATTGGAATTACAATCCAGCCCCACTGTAGAAGGTTCTCAACCACTAACAGGGGATGAAATCTGTGAGACGGTTTTGGGTAGACGATCCGGATATTCAAAAGGTCTATGTTTGGGCCCTAAGCCTAAGTCAAGAAGGAGTACCATCTCATCAAGCTCGTCATCTACTCAAGGAACGGAAGCGGGAATGGATGAATTGAGAGTCAATTTCCAACAGTCTCAGTCGAGGATTAAGGAACTTGAAGACGTTCAGAAAAAAATGCAAGAGGATCATGCAAGACAAATGGAAGAAATGAAAAAGATGATTGAAGACATGGTACGATCACATAAAGGAGACCCATAAAATTAGGTATGATTACTATATTATTTAGTTGTCTAATATGTTTCTATCCTGCATTATGATAGCAAAGTTTAGTTATGTCTTAAGTAGCTTTATGATAATTAAAGAATTGTTGGCTATCCTGCAGTTATGGTAGCCAAACAACTGGATTTTTAGGATTACTAGAAACTTTATAGTCACATCTATAAAAGCACATGTATAACTTCATTTGATCAGCTGAAGATTCAATATTAGGCAAAAGAAAGGTAGAGCCAGACAGTGAAACTTTAGGCTTCAAAAGGGTGTCTTTGCTCTGATTTGGTTGTAAATATGTGTCATTTAAAATTTCAACACTCTCATACAAATTAGATAAGCATCTCACCATGCCTTGATTTTTCAAAAGCCTAATCACAGTCCATGAATCTCGCTCTCTCCATGAATCTCGCTCTCTCCCTGCCTCTTTCTCTCTCCTTGCCACTTACTCTCTCCTATACTATTCTTTAAAGTTTAGACTTTCATCTGCCCCTTATTTCAGCCACATTCATTTTCTCTCTCTCAAATATTTGAAAAACTTTTAACAAATTGACAAAATGGTTTGATCAATGATGATGATAATGATGCCACATACCACACACATATACAACTAAAATTAAAATTACATATTGTTTTATGAGATTTTTGTAAGGATGATCAAAGGTTCATTTATAAAATTTTTGTATGCATGACCATTTTTTTTTCCAATGTAATTTGATTAGCTTTTTAAATTTTTGTTAGTGTCACATATTGTTTTAATTGTTTTTTTCTCACTTGTTTTAATTGTTTTTTTCTCACATATTTTTTGCTCACTTTCTTACTCTTATTCTCTCCATTTTGTTTATTTGGTATCTAAAAAACTCTGTTTGTTGTCAAAGAAAGGAGAAACAACTTTGTCATTTATTGTCTTCGTTGTTGTGATTAGAAGCAAAATATGGAGAAAGTAGTGTTGTTTTATTGGGATGATCCTCTCTATTTTCCTTTTAAACGTAAATTATTAATGCAAAGAGCAATACTTAGTTGCAGTCTAAGGTACACCCAGTTTCATATATTCATTCCTCAAACTATTTTGGGGACAAATTTGAGTTTTATGTGTGTTGGTCATCATTGTTTACTCGTTTTGATGTTCATTACCACCCGTATTGGAGTTTGAACGTGTTGTGGATGTTTATCAATATAACATTTTAATGTTTGTGTTTTATTGTAGAATGTTGTTCGGAGATGAGCTGGGACAATTGTTGTGTTCGAGAAGTGTTTTAGATGTTATTTTGATTTTACTTCTTTTATGTATTTTTTATATGAATTTTTATCGACTTCATTTGGATATTGTAATTTCTAGTATCGACTTCATTTGGATATTGTAATTTTTTACTTGTTATAAAATGGACTTCATTTTCGTTTATGTGAATCCTTATTTGGTAAAATATGTTTTACAAGTTTTCAGATCAAATTTTATAAAATTACAAACGATATATTAAAAACGATACATATAGGATCCCCCGACACACTCTAAAACGGCGTCGGGAGTTATGGTGGAACTCCGGATGCCTATGTGGCATCAGGAGTTATGGTGGAATTCCGGACGCCTATGTGGCGTCGGGAGTTAGGGGAAACTTCCGATGCTTATGTGGCGTCGGGAGTTGGGGGAACTCCCGACGCATTATAGTGCGTCGGGATTTCTTGGAACTGCCGATGTCGTATATTAGGCATCGGGAGTTCCTCCATAACTCCCGACGCCATTTAAAAATACGTTGGAAGATCCTCTCCCGACGGATTTCTCCTGACCAAACTCCTGACGACCGTTTATGCGTCAGGAGATCCTTTCCCGACGAATTTTCCACACTTTCCCGGCGAAATTTGACGTTGGGAGAAGTCAGATTTCCTATAGTGATGATTCAAATACTAACTATATAGATGAGATTCATGTAATTAGATTTAATATAAATATGATTTATATTGAGAGGAATTAAATATTTTGATATGATCCAAATATCAATTATATGAATCAGATTTATATAAGTGAATTTAATATAAATGTGATTTATGTTAAATGTCATGTATGGTTGAGAGAAAATATATTTATAGGTTATATTGTTTTTTATACAATATGTAATCATATATTATGTGCTATATAGGATATAACATATATGGTATATACATATAATAAGGTTGTTATTATATGTATAATTATTATTAAATTAATATTAATTAATTAAAGAGAGAAAGTTACAACTCCCTCCCCCTAATTTCTCTCAGTCATGTACGTGGCGTTATAGATGGATGGTGATAGGATTCATCTCCTTCCTTGGATTTTACTGATAGAAGAGTTCTTTCTTTAAAAAAAAAAAAAACAAACAAACAAACAAAACAAAAAAAAAACAAACAAACAAAACAAAAAAAAAACAAAGAAAACAAAACAAAACAAAACAAAAAGAACAAATAGAAGAGAAAAGTTCTCTGAAAATTTCCTCCACCTTCTCTTCTTCTCCATCTTTCTTCCCTCTTCCAAGGATTCAAGTAAAGTCCATAACTCTTGCTTGAATCCTTTGTTCCAAGAAAATGCGAGGGTTCACAAGTGGTAGTGTCTCTTTTGGAGAAGGAGATCCGAGTGGAGAAGGAGATCCGAGTGGAGAAGGAGATCCGTTCATGTTTTGTTCGAGGGATTATTGAAGAAAGTGTTCTTCAAAAGTAAGGGTTTCTGAAACCCTAAGTTTTCCTTTATTTATTGCATGCTATAATTTATGTAAATGCATATCTTGTTCTTGTTTTACTGTAAAACTTAAATTCAATGAAAAATGGAAATTGGGTTGATCTTGCTTTTGCTCAAGGATCTCTCCTCAGTTAGATCTACGTCATGAATATCCTGCAACTCTACTCAATCATATTATCCATAGTTCCATGATGCCATCCCCCTCAACGTTTGAATTTTTTCCAACAACCCTTAATACGCTAAGTATGGAAGAAGGAAAAACTTCACATGTTTGTCGAGTTGTCCATAATCAATATGACATACCAACATCATGGCGAGGGTATACATTTTACAGATGAGGGTCAATCATCAAGTGTAAGAAGTTCTGGTGATCGTGGACACTATGTCACTCAACAAGATCGATTTAGGCATAATAAAGGATCTTCTTCTAGTCGTAAATAAGAACATTGTACTTGTAATCAAAAAATCTTGAAAATTATTAATGCAACTTTTGAAAGTTAATATTCATGTTTTTACATAAGTTCCTAACAAAATTTTTAGGGGAAAAAAATTGGTGAATGTGTCTTTCAAATATTTTTTGTGTTGGTTTAAGGTAACTAGTGGAGATTTAAAAAGTTTTAAGATTATTTTTGGAACAAAGTAAAAATTTTGTAAATATTAACTATAATCGTTTTCAAAAAAATGTATATATATGGAAAAGATATTTTTGGAATAAAGTAAAAACTTTATAAATATTGAACATTATTTTTTTATATATATAAAACACAATAACAATAGTTCGTAATTAAACTAATTGAATATTATTAAAATTAATATTGATATATCAAATTAATCAAAGAATAGAAATTCTTGAACAAAGTAAGATTATTGTATATATATCAAATTAAAATGAGTAACATTATTGTCACTATAAAAAAATGAGGCTAATGAGATGGTTAATTTTATGTTAAAAGAATTAAAATTTCTATTATTCACGTTAAAAAAATTAAAAATTCAATTGTTAATTTCAGGGTTAAAAGAATTAAAAATTTATTAAAAAAAGTATCGTCTTTATCAATCTTTCTTTTTATGTTGAATGCGTCTACTCAACAAATGCATTCTGGTCAATTTTTTTTTTTTTTTTTTTTTAACAAACTGAATATATCTTTTGAAGAGACGCATTCAGTTTTTGACCGGTCAAAAACTTGTAGAATGTGTCTCTTGATGCATTCCAATAAAGTCAAAATTTTCACCTTTTTTTTTCTAAATAGTTTGAAATCAATCTTTTTTTTCTCATTAACTTCAAAAACCACCTTATTTTTCCAATTAACTCACAAAAGAGGTTCAAGTAACCACATCGCGCATAAAGTTATTAGGATTTGACAAAATAATAATACTCATGAAAGAAATTGAATAAACCATTTTGCATCTTTTATATAAAATTGACATTATAGGTATCTTCTTTGCCAAAAAGAAAGTGCATAGTATCACTATCTTCTTTAAGGGAAAAAAAAAGGTGAATACGACATGAAAAATAATTATGTAATTCCATTTTTCCTTTTATAAAAGTTAATTTTAATTTTCTCGATTATCTATTTTCATCAACAATCTCGAGTTTGCAATAATTAAAACAAAAAATTAAATTAAAGACAACGATTTGATACAGCCTAATTTCCCCTATATTATATCGTCCTTCTTTTGTAACATAGTAAAAAGTAATAATAATTCAATATTTAAAAAAGGTAGTTGCTATCATACAAATTTAATTTTAATTGGTTAACTGGCTTCAACACTTAAATATTTTTCAAAAATCAAAACCCAAATGTAATATGTTGCACCACTAGTTTATTTCAACTTAACACGACTAGTTTTAAATTAGGGTTTATTCCTTTATATTTCATTTTTTTAATTAAAAAAAATGGTAGTATCAAACGTACAAATTTCTTTTCCCTTTACCAATACCTTATATTAGAAATGTAAGTGAATTGATATATAGGGTATATAAAAGTAGACCATATACACTGATATTTAAGTTTTTTTTCCTGTCATTTTCCTTATCTATACGATTTATTACTTACCTTATCTACATAGTTATCAAGATTTTCATATCAAATTACAAAGAAATTGTAAGAAAAGAAGCACCATTTTCAAAAATCATCTCATTATCAATCAAACACCGCCTAAAATGATGGATGCAACATTTTATAAATGGTTGTATTTCCATCATGTAATTAAACAGTTTTCATTTGCAAGAAGTACATTTGTTTTCTTTATGCTGTCAAATAGTGTTGGGAATCACAGAAAATTAAAATAAAATTACACAAGTTTTTGCCAAACACAAAGCTTGGTGATCATCAACCCCAAAAGTTGGCGGGTTTTTCTCCAGTCATATTGGTTAAATCATTAAGCCATCCACCTGAAATTCCCTGCAGGTAAATTCCCAAATTAATTTTGTATTTTGAATTTTGAATTTTATCTTTCTTATGAAATATTCTACAGAAATTAAGTATTTATTATTTATATGCTTAAAATATAATATGTTAGTGCATATTAAAAGATCTCAAAATTGTAAATATGAATTTAGCTTTTAACTTTTTAAGTGGTTAATTTTGAAATAAGTTAATAAAAAAATTGTGCTATTTGACAACCCTTTAAAATAGCTTTTAAAATAAAAATGGTTTTTTTGAGGAAAAAAAAATCTCAAGTCAATCTAAATAAGGTCTAACTCTCTTTTTCTAGGTGACATACGTGCATGTCCAAATATATTGATAACATAATAAATTAATTCAAGAGGAAAATAACTTTTTGGTCTCTAAGTTTTGGGTTTAGTTTCCATTTGGTATTTAGATTTCAAAATGTTAAACATTTAGTCCTAAAGTTTTGAGTATGCTTTCATTAATCCGTAGGTTTGAAAATGTTACAAATTTACCCTTGAGATTTGAATTTTGTTTTAACTTGGTCCCTATAGATTTTAAGATTTACACTTTAAGCCTCAATTTTTCATTGAATATTTAATTTCAGTCATTAATATTAATATTAATTAATTAGTTTAAAATAATTATGAAATGAATTTTAAATTTTAACTTTTAATATTGATGAAAAGTAGTGAACTTAATTGATTATAATTTTTTTAAATTAATTAACATACATTAACACTAAAACAAGAATGGAGTATTTAGTAAAAAACCGAGAGTAAGAGTGTAATATCTTGAAACCTATGAACCAAATTGAAACAAAACTCAAATCTCAAAGATAAAATTGTAAGATTTTGAAATGGATAGACTAAATTGAAACCAAACTCAAAACTTAATAACTAAGCTAAGGCCCCGTTTCATAACCATTTCATTTTTTGTTTTTGGTTTTTAAAAAATAAGTCTATTCCTCTCCATTTCTTATAATGATTTGCATTTTTTTAAGTACAATAGTTGCATTTTAGTCAAATTCTAAAAACAAAAACTACTTTTTTTAGTTTCAAAATTTGGCTTTTTTTTAACTATTGGTAAAAAAATAGATAATAAAAGAAGAAATCTGAAGATGGAAGTAGTGTCTATATGCTTAATTTTCAAAAACTAAAACTAAAAATCAAATAGTTACCAAACAAGTCCTAAATATGTAATATTTTGAAATCTATGAACCAAATTGAAACAAAACTCAAATTTCGAGGGTAAAATTATAACTTTTTGAAACTTATAACTAAATTAAAACCAAACTGAAAACTTGATGACTAAATCTGCAATATTTTAGAACCTAGGACTAAACAAAAACTAGATTCTAAATAATTAAAAAAAAAACTTTTTTCCTTAATTTTATTTTAAAGTAGAAATAAAAGTTAAATATAAAAGGATTTAAAGACGTAAGTATAAGACAGGAGAAACTTACATGTCGAGTGCAGAGGCACCATTAGCATCTGAGATTCTTGAAGTTGTGACAGCCACATCCTTAAGCTGATTCAACTAAAATTAAAATAACAAACATACATTAATTAAAATTAGTGGGGAAATTAGTGTGTAAATGAATTATTATGTGGTGCAATAATTAGAAAAAAAAAATCTTACTCTTTTCTGAAGACGGCTGTGCTCCTCTTGCAAACCCTTGTACTGCCATTTTGTATTTAAATTAAAACCAAAACCCAGTATTTATTTATTTATATTTATTTAAATGTTTAATTCAGAAATATAAAGGTGTGGTGTTACCTTCCTTTTCAACAGGTTTATATGCTCTGCTATGATACGTCTCTGTCCCTCATTTTACCCACACACAAAAATAATGAAATGATAAAATAATAAAATTAATAAATAAAGTGATGGGCAATGAATAACTGATCCACCAATTATCTAAATGCGCTAACCCTAATCTTTTAAGGCATAGTAAAAAGCATTTTAATGGTTTTAGTTTCTTAAAAAGTAATTATTATTATTAAGTTACGTACTTCAATGATTAATACACCGACTATCATCTCAATATAATCAATGGTTCCATCTTCCTTCTCATAATTATCAAACTCACTCATAATTATCAAACTCATTTTATAAACGTGAATATATATATAGCTTGGGAAGACATTAGCAAATTAATTTTCACTAATGAAAAATCAAATTTTCTATTTTAAGTTTAATACGAGTGAAAACAAGGATTATATTCGAATCTCTAACTTTTTGGTCAAAAAACATATATACCGTGATCAAAATTTGAACAGCTTTAGTTGTAGAAAAAAACACATTCGAACTCTTTGTCATGTGTACAACAAAACAAAACCAAAACTTTGAAATTCTTGTTGAGTTCATAAATTTTAGTTAGTATATATATTATATCACAACAATATAAAATACTTGTAGGTGTATTTTTAAAAATAATAACTAAATGTATAACAACATTTTTAAATAATTCTAAATATAGCAAAACCTATCACCTCCCATTAGTGATATGTTCTATCACCGATAGAGTTTAGGAGCTAGATATAAATTTTTGCTATATATTTACAAGTTATTTGCATTATGCTATATTTGTCAATATTTTAGACTTGATTCCTATATTTACATTTGTCCTTTTTTCGATTTTAAGATATCTAAATACACGCCAATTGAATTCCAAACCAAATACTAATCTAAAGAATTTCAATTTGTTAACTTGAGTATAATTCAATCAACTAAAAATCAACTAACTAAAATATGTGTATATTTAGGTAAAAGTTTGTATTTTGATGGTTGAATATAATTGGAAAGACATTACCTTTTTAGAGCGGATACGTTCTATTCCCACACTCATCTGTCTTTCTAACTGTTTTAACTCCTTCACGCTTAACGGTTCCAGATCCTCTCCAGCAAAGTGTCTACAATAGAAGTTGTGACAGTATATACCCATATTATATATCTCAATACAAAGTTTGATGATCATGTAATCTTTTTTTTATTAATTTTAAATCTTAATTATCACAAATTAATCACATTTAAATTTACCTTAATCTTGCCTCCAAGCTGCTTATTGATCTTTTCATATCCTCTATCTCACTCTTCCAAAACTGCAAACCCACAGTCATCACAACACACACAAATTTAATAAAGAAGTTGCAAAAATACATAAATCTCTCAAATTTAATTCTTTAAACTTTGGAAGGCCCAAATTAAAATCGAAATGAGAGCCCACGCTAACAAGACGGTATATCTCACAATCTCTTTGAAATTTATGGATTACTTCATCATGATTGATAATCGTACTATTCGATTTTTGGTTTTAAATTTTTTAAAAGTGAACTCATAAACACTGGAGTTTTACTCATGAATTTTTATATTTTGTTATCTATTTTATACTAATATTTTTATAAATAAAATCAAGTGTTGAAAACTAAAGAAGATAACTTGTAAAAGCTTGCTTTTTGATAAGAATCTCGTTTCTAACACACACAAATATTAGTTCTCTCTGCAAAGATTTCTGCTTTGTGAAGTTATCCTCCTAGCGGTAAATCATTATGTTAAACATCTCAATTACCACTTGTTGGTCTCTTTAGATCGAAGGGAAAAATCATACTTTTAAGAACACCATTAGAAAGAACTTGCAAATTTTGGAAGATGTTAGAAACCTATTTGGGCTTTGGTCATGCAGATCAAAGCTTTTTACGAATTACAACTGTTCCTCCATTGCTCTCACTTTACATGCTTTTTTGTAAGTTTGTTGTATAGAATTTAACTAAGATTTTAAGTGTGCTATTCATAATTTAAAAAAAAAAAAAAAAAAAAAAAATCCAAAGAAATAGGAATAAAATAAAACAGAGATCCCAAAATTGATAAAGAAAATAAATTGAGTAATTAAATACCAGAGCTCGTGAATGTGGATGGTTGGATTGCGGTAGCCCCACGTCAGTCCTATACCTGGCTAGGGTTCCATCCATGCTGCGCTCGATTCAACCAAACACAAGTTTATACATTAACAAATCTCACTCTCACATACACCATCGATATTTATGTTTTGAGTAAAAATAGTGGGTTTTATTTAGTTTCTAAATTTTAATTATTTAAGTTGAAAAAATAATATTACCAAAGGCAAAGCAAGAAACCATTTTAGAAAGAAATAAACAAATTCGAGCGGTAAGTAAAAGGATATGAATGAATTTTTTAATATAATTATTTAATTAAATGTAAGATGAAAAAAAAAAAAAAAAAAAAAAAAAAAAGGAGAGAGAGAGATTAGAGTACGAACTCATGGCTAGAAAATTGGTAGGCTTTGCCGGAAGGGGAAAAGATGAGAAGGGCAACTTCGGCATCACAAAGAACAGAGAGTTCATAAGCTTTCTTCAAAAGCCCATTCCGACGCTTCGAGAAAGTCACTTGCCGACTTGTCGGATTTTCAATTCGCTTCAGCTCTACTTTGCCTCTTCCCATTTTCTTTTTTTTATTATTATTTTTATTTAAAAAAAATGTGTTCATGCAATATAGAGAAGAATTAAGGTTACATTAAAATGTTTATATAGAGAAAGAGAAAAAAAGAGAAATAGATATATTAGATTCGGCGGCGTTAAATTAATAACTAATAAAAGAAAAGAAAAGAAGAAATTGACGGCGTGAAGTGAAGAAAGAGAAAAATAAGGAATAAGAAAGAGAAGAGAAGTGGATGGATGATGCGGTATGATGCGACGCCATTTTCTAATTTAATTTAATTTTACCTTTTCATATGATTCTTCCCTTTTCACTATTCATTTCTTTTCCCATCCCCCCTTCTTTCTTTTTCCCTTCTTACCTACTTTTCTCTCTCTCTCTCTCTCTCTTCTTTTAAATTGTTTTTTTTTTTTTTTTTTTTTTTTACAATAACCAACTATCAAATGTGTATCGAGCCGGGTTTTAACTTTTGGTTTTTAATTTTTTTAAAATAAAGTCTATAAACACTCATTTTGATTTCTAAATTTCTAGTTTTGTCATTTATTTTTATTGATGTTTTCAAAATTCAAACCAAAATTTAAAAACTAAGGCTCTATTTAATAATCATTTTTGGCCGATTTCATAACCTTGTTTTTTGTTTTTAGCTTTTGAAAATTAAGTCTATTTTCTTCCCATTTCTTACATTGATTTGCATTTTTCTTAAGTACAACGATTCATTTCTTAGTTAAATTTCAAAAACAAAAACAATTTTTGAAAACCTTTTTTTTTTAGTTTGCAAATTTTTGCTTGATTTTTTAAACCATTGGTAAAAAAATAAATAATAAAGTAAGAAATTTGGAGATAGAAATAGTGTGTATAGGCTTAATTTTCAAAAACAAAATGGTAACTAAACGAGGTTTTCATTTTTTGTTTTTTAGTTTTTTTAAAATTAAGCCTATTTTCTTTCATTTTTTCACCATGATCTGTATCAATCTTAAGTAGAAGAGCTGCATTATTAGTCAAATTGCAAAAACAAAAACAAATTTTTAATAATTACTTTTTTCAATTTTCAAATTTTTACTCGATTTTTGAAAATGTGGGTAAAAAGTAGTTATCAAAGCAAGAGATTTAGAGGTGGAAGAGAAATTTATAGGCTTCATTTTTTTTAAAAAAAAAAAAAACAAAAATCTAAATAGTTACCAAACGGGGGCCTAAAAATAGTTTTTGAGATTTTGTTTTTTTTTAATGGAAGTTAGATGTTTTACTTGAAAAAGATGAAAACCATTATAAGAAATTGAGGAAAAATTGACTTAATTTTCAAAAACCCAAAACTAAGGCCCAATTTGGTAACTATTTCGTTTTTCGTTTTTTTTTTAAATTAAGCATATTTCCTCTCATTTTTTACAATAATTTGCATCTCTTAAGCACAATGATTGAATTCTTAGTCAAATTCTAAAAGAAAAAATAACTTTTTAAAAGCTACTTTTTTAGTTTTCAAAATGTGACTTGGTTTTTTTAAAACCATTCGTAAAAAGAAGATAACAATGGAAGAAATTAGAGATGAAAGTAGTGTTCATATGAAAGTACTATGAGAAAAGTTAGTTTTAGTGGCGCACAAAAAGCGTTGTTGAAAGCCCAAAATCACCATTGAAAAGGTATTAGCAATGCGTAAAAGTGCACCACCATAAATGTCGCTATTGTTGCATAGCTAAAGATTTTAGTGGCATGTTTAGCATACGCGGCTAAAAGTAACATTTTACTGACACATAGACGTCACTAAATATTGACTTTTAGTAACACGTTATTTGTCACTATTTGTCTTATATAGTGAAGCTGGCATCTTGTCACTGGAAATTATGTTTTATTAACATATAAGACTGATACTAAATGTGGATTAATGGTCATTGCATGTATCTTTTGCAACATATTTAAGTGTCGGTAAAATTTATAATTTGTGTCACTATAAATTTTCAATGTTTTTTTTAATACAATTTACTAACGTTATAGAAAATGTTGGTAAAAGTATTTTATTAATTAAAAAATAATACACAATTTAATATATAAACATGTTATAAAATTTAAAATATAATTATCTTTTAAGCAAATCAATAATCAACTAATCAATTTATATTTAAACCAAAAATTATAATTGAAGATACATATTCCCAATATCACGGACTATCATTGAAACAAAATGAAATGATACTAACTTGGCTACAAGTTATATCAACCAACTTCGATAATATGAACAAATTTAATATCGGCACTAGATATTACAAAAAGAACACTAGTTATCACAAGTTTTCATTACAAAAATTCCAATTGAAGGTCTTTGAAGCATTGCAATGTCATTGTGAAACAAAAGTATAAAATACCAATATCAATTCTATCCATTCCCATCTTCAAACTGAACTTAAACATCTTGTACAGGAGACCATCGAAACATCAAAGTTGACAAATAAATAAGTGAAATATGTAAGCACGTGAGGATAAAGAATTGATGGATGACCTTTAAATGTCATAATAAAAGGAACCAAACAAAGTAATTATCCTAAATATGATTCGAGCGAGGGGGGATCAAAAGCACAACCATATTCTAAATATCAATAACAAAAAACCATGCAAAACATAGAAATTCATGCTAAACATTGCCAATTCAAGAAAACTCATTAACATAGAACATAACACAAATAAGAAAACTCGTGCTAGATGGATGACTTCTTAGTGTCATACTAAAAGGATCAAACAAAATAACTATCCTAAACATCCTGGATATAACTCCTCTTCAACTTCATAGAACATAATACAAACAACGTGCCCCATTTATGCTAGACATTATGGATATAACTCCTCTTCTACTTCATGAAACATTCCATTTGTTTTTTCTGACTTATCTTGCTCATTTGATTCTCTTATAGTTTCTTCAAAAATTAGCCCATACAAATCATGAATCATTTCTAGCATCTCATCATACAAAGTATCTCTAACTCTAATATCTGCTCTAAGATTTCTATCATCTTCAGTTTTAAATTTAAATTGTAAATTGCAAAATAGGCGATCAAAAAAATATTAAAGTTTAATTACTAGATGTTCCAATACCACGATAATATTCAGTTTTAAATTGATAAGTTGGGATGTATAGTAACTTTTCTAGATGTAGCTAAAATCACTTGCTACATGACTAAACTCTTATCTTCAATATACAAGAAACATTTCTCAACAAATAAAGAAACTAACAGGAATTAATCTAAATAACTAAGTTCATATGTTCTTGAAATTAGAAATTAAAACTTGTTGAGTTCCTAAATTAAGTTCTTGATGGAAAATTGATTGGCTAAATATACTAACAAAATACATACTAATTAATGAAAATTGCACAAAAAAATAACTTGAAAATGAGTGGGTTTCTAAGTTGTTTCTAGTTTGTGGAAAGATAGAAACCTATCGAAAAAATGCTTCTAGTGTACTAATTGATGGAAATTTCACATAAAAGTACTTGAAAATGAGTGGTTCTCTAAAAACAAGTGCCTAGTGGTCAGACGAAGGTGGAAATCGTCAAAGAGCTGCGTGAGTTTGGAAATTAGGGTTAAATGTGTACTAATTGATAGAAATTTCACACAAAAATCACTTGAAAATGAGTGGGTTCTTTTAGAAACAAATACCTCGTGGGTTTATTTCAACTTGTTCACTACTCGTGATGCGTGAGTTCCAAAATGAGTGAGTTCAATAATACGTTCGTTCATCGGCGGTCCGTTCGCAGTAGGGAGGCTATTCTTCGGTGGTCCGTTCACAGCAAGTGTCCGTTTTTCGATGATACATCGGTAGCAGGGTGTTTCGTTTGCAGTAAGGAGTTTTGTTTTCGCGGGGCAGGCCGTTCATCCCTTGGGTTCACAGCAAATTCTTCTGCAACGGTGAGCAACAACATCTGTTGCCGGCAGTGAGCAGAAACCTTCGAGTCCCGGTGGTGATGCGTGAGTTAAGAGGGAGGGAAGGAATAGAGGGGAGAAGGGAAGGGAGTGAGTGTCAAAAAATTGGGGGGAAAGAAGGGAGGAAAAAGCCACAAATTAGTATTTTTTTAATAATAATATATATATTTAGTGACATCTTAATGTATTGCTAAAAGATTTTAATGCTTCGTGCTGCTGGTGGGTGCGTTGCTAATTCTTCTAATGACGTAGATTTAAAATATGTTGCTAATAATGAATTTTTTGTGATATTTTTGAAAAATATTGCTATAAATTGACATTTAGTGACAAAAATTTACATGCACTGCTTAAAATTTGTTACTAAAACTCTAATTTCTTGTAATGAAGTAATGTTCGTAGATTTAATTTTTTAAAAACAAAAATTAAAAATCAAATAGTTACCAAATGAGATTTATATGATTATCAAATGGGACATTAGTTTTTCAATTTTTTTTATTTTTAAAAATTAAGTTTACTATGTTTTGAGACTTTCTACTAATGTTTTGAAAACTAAAAAAATGTGGAAAGGAAAAACCTTAGTTAAAGGAAAATAGACTCGATTTTCAAATTTTTATTTTGTTTTTAGATTTTTTTTCATTTAAGAAAGGTGGAAGTCTTAATGGGAGTACTTAGGGAAAAAAGAGAAAAAATCTAAAAACGGATATTTAGCATTTTTTGTGCTTGATATTTTGAAATTTAAGCTTGTAAACACCACGTTAATTTATTGATTTCTTTGTTTTATTATCTATATATAATTAATGTTTTTGAAATCCTAATCAAATTCTAAATTTTTTTTTAAAGAACAACTTGCTTTTGATTTTTGAACTTATGACATTTAGTAAAGAAATATAAAAACTATTTGTGTTTGGTTTTTTACTTTTGATAATTATGCATGTTTTCAACTAATTTCTTTATAAAGAAACGAAAAAAAAATTATTTGTAAGTTTTAATTATCACAAACTATATAGTTATCAATACATGGCCTAAACTGACTCACTCATATATATTTGACATTTAATAGAAAATTTGACTTGTACATCATATAATAATGAATCGACTAACATTTTTTAAAACCAACAAATGCCAAATTTGAATTTTGTGTCAAATATGATCATAACTTTTCATTATTTATATACAATAATTTCTTACATTTTTAAAAATATTGCATAGATAAAAAAATTTCTTACATATAAAATTAAAAGTTTAGAGACGTATTAAATAATAAATTTAAAGTTAGAATACTATTTAAACACAAAAATAAAAAGTTATTAACTTATTAAATCTTGATAATCAAATAAAAAGCTCAAAGTTAACCTTCTAATTTAACTCTTTTTTACCCACCTTTTTAAGTTTTATACTCTAGTCGCTCTCTTTCCATTTCATAAGAATTGTCGCGTTTTATCTCCACCATATGACATTTCTAATTATGTGTTTGCCATGTCTCGTCGCTTTTATAATTAGTACTTTTCGGTAAGAAAATTAGTTACAAACTACTCAGGTGAAAAGTACTTTTTAGGGTTAAAATTAGTTTTGGTCCAACTTTTTTTATTGGTTAAGGTATTTTTATGTAATTATTTAGTTCATATATTTGAATTTGGTTCAAACTATTATTTATGTGTTTATATGTCTAGTTACTTTTATTTTTAGTTCATGTATCATCCACGTAGTTTAAAATTAAAATTTTACTTTTATTTTTAGTTCATATGTTGTCCATGTAATTTAAAATTTAAAATTTCTAATCATATTATGTTTTAAAAAAAATTCAATAAAATTAAGCATATAAATCCTATTCTATAACAATTTCGTCTTTTCAAAAGTTATATTTATTTCTTTATTTCGTTATGTCTTCAGTGTCGTAATTTTCTTTCAAAAAACAAAAAACATTAATTTTTGGTCAATTTTTTTGAACTAAAAATAGTCGTTTTTAGAAACTGGTTTTCATTATTATAATTTATAATTAATAATTAAAAATTTAAATGTTTGTTTAACATAGATGAAATATATTGCAAAGAAAAAAATGTGTGAACATACACCCAATTTTAAGGGGAAAAAAATGAAATCGTTATCCAGAGTAAGAAATTTAGTTTCACATTCCTTTATCAATCTACATATATAGAACTCCATTAAATCTTAATGGCACTTTTAATGGAGATTTATAATGGCATTTGTTTCCACATTCGTTTACTCCATTAAATTTGATTTTTACAAATATAGATTCAATCGAAATAAATTTTATACTATGGAGAATAAATTTGATACATACTCAAATTATGGATGTTCAAAAAATTCGATAATTCAAAAAAATTGATCAACCCAACCCAATACATGTGGTTTGAATTGGATTATAAACTCAGTTGGGTTGGACTGGATTCAAATAAGTGAAAATTTTATGGATTGGGTTGATTCATGGGTTCACCTAATATAATCTAAACTAACCCGAATCAATTCGAATTTATTATTAATTTTAAAATATATATTTTTTGTTATTTATAACACAATTATTTATACATATATTGGTTTTAGTTTTATTTAATTCCAATATTTTTTTAATAATTTATAAGGGACTAAATTAAAACAACTAAAGAAGTAAAATTCTTACTCCAAAGTGGAGATATGAATGTTTTATTTTCCTAAATCATGAGTGTCTGGATCAGCTAAGTAACTTTACAAGACAATCCGTCTAACCCTACATTATTTAAGTGTCAAGGAAATTTATAGAATATTAAATCTTAGTTAGGTGGATATTATAGATCGAACTCATGACCTCTTAGTCTTTTAACAAAGTCGTGATGACCGAAAAATAAATGTTTTTTAAAACACTTTTTTATCACAATACACAATTTAACCAAGCAATACTGAATTTTTAAAAACTGCTTTTAGCTGTCCAGAAAAATTTGCTGTAATAAGCATGAGAACCACACAGTAACTTGCAACCTTTTAGAAATAGAAGTCTGGACAGAATAACTTATTCCATGGTGTTTGAAATAATGCAGCCCACGATTTTGCATAGTTAGATGTACGACTGTATAAAAAACTTCAAATTTTGTATTTTAAATTTACATCAATTGAATTAGGATGAATAAATCTGGTGTGATAATAATTTATTTTTTATGCCATAACTATTTCTTTTTTTATTTTTTATTTTTGAAAATTAAATCTATTTCATATCTATTTTTTTTTTACAATAATTTGCATTTTTATCAAATACAATGATTGAATTTTTAACCAAATTCAAAAAAAAAAAAAAAAAATTAAGCTATTTTTTTTATTTTCAAATTTTGGCTTGATTTTTAAACAATGGTTGAAAAGTAGATAACTAAGGAACAAATTTGGAAGTTAAAGTAATGTCTATATGCTTAGTTTTCAAAAACAAAAACAAAAAACTAAGGTCGTTTTTTGTAACCATTTGATTTTTTGTTTTTGTTTTTGAAAATTAAGTCTATTTTATCCACATTTGTTACAATGATTTACATCTTTTAAGTACAATAGTTGAATTTTTAACCAAATTTCAAATTCTAAAAATAATTTTTTAAATGCTACTTTTTTAGTTCTTAAAATTTGACTTGGTTTTTTAAACTATTGGTAAAGAATAGATAACAAAGGAATAAATTTGGAGGTAGAAGTAGTGTTTATAAATTTATTTTTTAAAAATAAATGGTTTTCAAACGGAACCTAAATGATTACCAAATTTGATCTTATTTTCTGTGTATGCTTACTTTTTTTTTCTTAATTTGTTCGCTACACTATTAATCTTTCTTATAAAAACTTGTGTTATTAATTAAATTCAAAAACTAAAAATAAGTTTAGAAAAACGGTTTTTTTTTAGTTTTCAAAACATAATCTAATTTTTAAAGTGAAGAGAATAATTAAAGCTACAAAAATTGATAGATGGAAGTGATGTTTATAATTTTTTGTTAAATTTTTTTGCTATTCGAGAGTTAATAAATCTTTTATAGTGTAGATAAATGATTTAGTTTCAATGTCATATTTTTCAGACGGGACACTTTCAAAAGGTATAATACTTTTAAACAAAATTGTAAAGTAGTTCGTCTATCAAATAATTTTTTTTTTTTTTTTTTAAAAAAAAACCAACCTCAAAGAGAAATAAATTAATTGGAATTCATGAAAATTAAACGTGTATATATAAACTCACCCACACAAATATGGACACGCAGACATATTCACATAATTGTACAAAAGAAAAGGACACGGTATTCTACCATACTTTTGTGAAAATAAATCAAAAAACACATAAAACAATTACGATATTTCTAAAAATATTTTGATGTGTTTACTACAATCTAATGTATTTAAGATAAAAGAGTACATATCGATTGTTGTTATTTGTTGAACTATCTCATATTAACAAATTTTTTATGTCGACTTATTTAGATTACATAAAAAAGAAAACTCAACTTATAGTTATCTAATTTTCTTTATTCAAATGGCATATAATAGTGGGGATAATATGATAAAATTGATGTTAGTAATTTTTGGTATTCTCATCTTAACCTATCTAATTCTCATATAGAATAAGAGTAAAGGAGAAGAACGAGGACATTTTTTTTATTCTTTGATATTCTACCGCAAAGATAGGGTTGTAGAATATATCCTCAGATCTATCCAAATTTAAGTTCACAAATAGTTTCTAAAAATATTTTAAATTTTATCTATCTTTTTGTATTTAAAAAAGTTAAAAATATCAATTTATAATCTAAATTCCAAGAGTAACTTAGAAAATAAATCAATTTATTCTATTTGTTAGTGATTTATAATTGTTTTCACTTGATTCCATTTAAAATAAATCCAAAATCATCTCAATAAAATTATTGAGTTCGAAAAATTTCCTAAAGTAGCAAGAGAAATAATCACCCTAAGTAAGTTGAAGAAAAATAGAGGAAAACTAGCATATAAAAAGTTGATCAATTTTAATGAAAAAAACTACTGCCATCCATTTGATTATCATATATCTCTATACATTATACACGCGTGATAGATATGTATTGATTTTTTAAAATCAAAATTAATAAGTTCGCGATTTAAATTAAACACAATTATTAATTTATGTCTCATTTGATAACCATTTTACTTTTTGTTTTCGATTTTTGAAAATTAAATCTATTTCCTCCCATTTTTTAAAATAATTTACATATTTCTTAAATATTATGATTGAACTTCTAACCAAATTTAAAAAACACAAATATTCTTTTTAAAAAAATCTGTTTTTAATTTTTTAAATTTGGTCAGACCTTTTAAACCAATAGTAAAAAAGAAATATAGAGATAGAAATAATATTTGTAGATTTAATTTTTAAAAATAAAAAAACAAAAAATGTAGGGATGTTAATAATTTAATCGATATAAAGGGGCCGGGTCATATAATTGGTCAAAATAAAAGAACCCCACTGTAATCTTTACGCCGTTAAACGTGAAAAGGGAAAACGAGGAGCAGTTTGGGCCAACCGTATGTGGTACAAATGTTGAGTAACCATTGCATAGAATTTTGACACGTATGCACTAATCATGTCAGAATTGTTACTGAAAACGTACCAGGAAGTGACACGTCATTACACAATCGATGTGATGGGTAAACCCATCATCGAATTAGACCGTGTTTGGCTGCGAATTCAAAAAGGGTATTTTCAGTCCACTACACACCCAACTTTTTTTCACATTTTTTTCTTAAAAAGAAATTCCAACGTTACGAATTTTGATTGGGCTGTGGGTACCATTTTAAAAATTTTAAAACTATGGGCCACGACACGTGTCTTTATCTCCTTCATTTGGAGGCGCGATGGGGATTGCAGCCGTAATGTCCCCTTAAAGCCCCAACGACATTACCTTATTCCACTATTTTACACAAAACCTACGATGTTGATGCCCCCAAAATCTTTTTCTATAATTTTCTCCCCCTTCTATTTCATAGAATTTTCAATACCATTTAGGTCTTTTCATAATTAATTTCCTAAAATTCAACAAGTTGGTAGAATATTATGTTCGCTAGGTGCCCTATCCTTAATCAGTGGGGAATATGACGATGCATCAAATTGGCTTTTTTTACACGTTATAAGTCTTATCTTATCTTTCTTTTTCTTATCTTTCATTATGTAACTTTAAATCAAACAATTGTTTGAGTGTAAAGAAAAAGATTGTAGTTAATATATAGATGTGTTAATAGTAGTACTGTTTGACGATCTGTAAAGTTTAAATAATACACTTGAGTTTCAACTAACTTTTAGTAGGGTATTTGTTGAAGCAAGTATGATGCTTTATGTCCATACATTTGATGACAAAAGGGTATGGAGATAATTTATGGAAACTTGTAAATCATGTAAAGAAAACTAACCTCTAATGCCTATAACTAACGATGATATTTGAGAATTTGGAAAGGTTACAAATTACTTGGTAAGAAAATCAAGACATAAATTAAAATATAGTTTTAGAGATTGTCCTAAGTTGGAAAAAGTCCTATCATGTGGCAAAAGAAGACAAAGAGAGTACCTATTCTAAGAAAAGGTGGATGTCTATGATAGGTAAGGACATCAATTTGCTGTTGTGAGTGTTACCGTGTCAATAGTGATTGTATTAGATATGTCTGCTCAATCAATCAGTATTTAAATTTGATTCCATTTAATCAACGACAAATATCATTTTCAATTTTGTGAGAATATAAAGTTCATTGCATCATGATCTCAAATTAAGATGGAAGATAATACAATTAATATAGCAGACACATATCACTGTATAATATACCTCATCAAAATCACAATCACGTCTTCTTCACAAAATGAGACATCAATATCATTGCCATCTTTTCTCAATAAGAAATACATATAATTATTTGAAAACGAAATGTTTAATATAGTTAAATGAAAGATCATGAGTTAGCTTGGAATCCACGAATAACATAGGATCCAAAAATTAATACTACACAATGAAACATAAGTATTCTTCAATTCATTTCCAATCAAGAAAACAACTAAGATCAAATAATACATTAAATGTCCCGCTTATTTCTCTCTTTTCCTCCTTAGAAAAAGTAAAATAAATAAAAACACGAAAACCTATTAGAAAAATGAAAAAGAAAATGCTAAACATATATTATTGGAAAATTTTCTCACTTTAATTTATATCACCAAAAGTTTCAATTTGACCCTTAATATATTAATAATTTTCAATTCAGTCATTAAAATTTGTCGATAATAACACTTACCTAACGACATAGTACTTAATAAATAAAAAAAAGTAAAATTTGAAGTAGTTAGACAAAAGGTGAATTAAAAAAAGAAAACTCAAATCTTCAAAAACTTTTATTTGCTTTTAGATGACATTCTTCCTTCTCTTAATTTCCTCAACTTTAGTAATTAAATATTACACTCCAAGAGTTTAACGTCGTCGTCAAATTTAGCATTCACCAACAATGAGGACTAATTTGAAAAATATTCAAACATTAAAAATCAAAATTTAAAAAACAACAAATAATAAAACATCTATTTAAAAAAAGGAAAAAAAAATGAAGGGACAGAAGAGTCATTTCTGGAAATCAGCCGGTGAAGATATGGATATCGACGGCCAAAATGAGAATGGTGAAGACGCCGAAAAATAGGATTGTATGGACGATAATAGCCTTGCCGTTAGTGGTGAAGCTTCCGAATTCAACCATGCGAGAATTTCCAGGCAACTGGAAAAGCAGCCCCGGCGAGAGGAGAATGAAGAGCAGTAATCCAAACAGAACCGGCGCCCAGTCCAACATTGTTTCGTCGGCTCCGGCTCCGACACCGGCGATGATGAGTTCAACGAGTATCAGAAGGAGATGGGTGGTTTCTATTATCAAACGTTTCCATCCTATTTATAGAGTTCCTGTTGAGATTTCGATTGATTTTAATTTCCACCAGTCGTTTGGTTCTCTCTCTGTTAATCTCGACAGATTTTTTGGGGGTAATTTTTTTTATCCCAAAAGGAAATTAAAGTTTTTGTTTCGCTTTATTCATTTCTTGTGTAAGTGCCATTACTTCAAGGATTTGGATTTGGATTTGGCTTTTGCTTTTGTGTTTTTTGATGGAATTTTTGTATTCCACAAGACCCCTTCTTCGCTGGGTTTCGCATCTTCCCATTTCCTTTCTTTTTCTCTTAGGATTATTTTATTATAATTGAAGCTTCCAAACCTTTTTTCTTTTCTTTTCTCTTTGTTCTGGCTGTTTCTTAAATAATCCAACCCAAAAGCTTAAATTAATACGTAACCGTGAATTTAGTTATACATCATCCAACACCCTCTCTCGTTTGTGAGCTTAAAATATGTGATAGACCAACAATTAAAAATAAATATTAATTTGAGAGTAAATAACGTTGCAGGTTTTATGCAATCTCTCTCTAGACCACTTGCTAATAGAGAATTCTAAAAAAACGCGTGGGTCAGGCCCTATGAGAACCTACTCCATCGAGCGGAGAATCTCTAAAAACATAGAGAATGTGGAGGGAGAGGAAAACTTTTTTCCCAATTTATAATTCGAGGCCTGGGATATAATCCCATCCTCGGCCTCAACCACGACCCCACCCCGTGTTCCCGTTTCACTCTAACTTTTGTGTATATATATATATATATATTTTGTTAGGATAATTATGAATGTTTTAATTGTTGAATTTTAACTTTTACAAATCATGAGAATTTAGCATTTTAATTATATAATTTCAAATTGTATGTGTATTGTTTTTCTTAGATAAAGTTGCATGCATGTTATTTTTTTAATTAACAAAATTGATAATATTTTATTTACATGAAAATTGTTTTGGAAAATGTTTAAGGAACTATAAAAAAAGATGTATTTATTTGAAATTTTAAAAAAAATTGTTAGAAAAAAATAAAAGAGGAAAATTTGTCCCTGAGAGTTCCCCGTTCCCTATGAAAAATTTGTAGGGATAGAGAATGGAGTAGGGGCAAGGTGGGGAACGGTCAAGGCTTCCCCGTCCCTGCCCCACCACGTGAACATCTATACTTGTTGATATCATCTTAAATCGTCAATTGACCAAAAAGTTTAAGTTGATGGGTGAAGGCGAATTTAATTACATCTAATAGTCTTGTTCATGTTTCACTATTTTTTTTTATCACTAATATTAATTTTAAATTATCTAATAGACATTGACGCCAAATATTGAAGTTAAAAAATGTAAATCTTGAAAATTAGAGATCAAATTGAAACAAAACTTAAACCTCAAAGATAAAATTGTAACATTTTGAATTTATAAACTAAATTGAAATTAAACTCGAAATTTTAAGATTAAAAGTATAACATTTTGAAATTTAAAGATCAAAGAGAAGCTAGATCCAAAAGTTTGATGAAAAAATGTGTTCTCCCCTAAATTTAACAACTCAATTGAATAAAAAATAATAATAACTAAGATGTCATTCAAAGTGAATTTATCTTATCTTATATAAGGATGTGTAAGCCACCAAAAGATTTGTGTTTAGAAATCTCTAACTCTATTGTACGAGCTAAATATACATAAGTTTGATCATCTTATTCCAACTATTTGTTACATTATAAACAATAGTCAGATATAGCGCTCAACATAATGTCCCACCAAAATACCTAGAAACATACTCATGTGAAGAGCATAATTCTGAAAATTCAGATTAAAATTTTACCATTATTTTTTATTAGGTACATTACTATCATTCTTACTCTTTCAAAATATTTTTCTTTGTTTTTTTGTGTGTGTGTTTCAATTAGGTGATAAAAGCCAATAATGAAAACTTCCTTTATTTAGATCAATGGTTAATTATTTTTCTTTGTTTGTTGAACTGTAAGGCAAATACGTGAAAATAACATAATTAAGTAATGAAGACTAAATAATTAGAGGTAATTAGGGAAATGATTTCCTAGTCTAAGAAAATAGAGTAAATAAATACATGAGGAAAATGACAAATGAATTTGGTAGGAGCCAAAATGCATGTGATGTAATATATATAAAAGAAAGATTTGGTGGGCAGTGAGATATTCATACAATTATTTATGTGAGAAGAGAAGGGAAAAAAAGGAAAAAAAGGAAAAAAAGAAAAAAGTGGGGGATGTTTCAACATGAAAAGATTTTGAAATGACTGAGACAGAGCGTGTGTGTCGGTTGGTGACCAAATTTGAATTCAACTTTGCTGCGGAATGGAAATTAAATTCACAAAAATATCTAAGAACTTTTTTTTTTTCAATTTCTCAATAAACTGGATTTTGAATCAGTTTTTTTTTCTCTTTTTTTTTTCTTTCATAGATGACCTAAATTTTGGATAACGGTTTGTTTTTATTTTTGAAAATAATTTCTGTCATTGTTAAAACACACTTAGGGGATGTTTGAGACCCAACATGAAACGGTATATCCCCACATCGTATATCTGTTTGGAGGCTCATTATCTTATCTCACTGATTTTAATTGTTTGTAGACCCATTTTCGAAACATGATTCGTATCTCACCGTCATTTTTCTTTTGTGCATTGTATATCATCTCAGTACTTGAACATACTCGATCATACTCGATCAGAACTCTCCAGACATCAGAACTCCCCACATTCTATACCATCTCAACACCCCAAACAACCCCTTATTGTGTGCTAAAATACTCATTCATTTTAGATTTATATCCCGGCCTTCTTTTAAAGTTTTTAATGCTTTAGGGTGTTTGTGCGCAGGTTTGGAATGCTAAGGCTGGGAATGTTAAGCCTGTTGATTAAGCTGAGAGGTTTAGATAGTCTGAGTTTAAGAAAATTTTGTTTGGAGTGTAGGTTTTGGAAGTATGGATTTAAGAAATCTGTGTTTGGAGTACAAGTTTAGGAAGCTTGAGAATAAAGTGCAGATTTATAAATTTTGAGTTTGTGAAATATTTTTTTGTATTTAATTTTAGATTAGTTCAAACTTGTCATCTTAATTATTTTAATATAGTTAAGTTTAAAATAATCTAAAAAATTTAGAAGAGTATCTGGTTTTTAAATTTTGAAATATAGATTTGACTAAAATTATAATTTTATTTAATTTATTATTTTATAGTTTGATATTTTGATTTTATTAGGTTTTGAAATAAAATGTTATATAGACATTTGTCTCTTTTACTAATTTAAATTGGGATTTCTACACATATAATTTAAATAAATACACTTAATTACGCACAAATCTAGTTCAATTTACTTTTGACCCCTTCTTACTATTCAATTTTTATTAAAAACGTGTATATAATAATAAGAAGAAGAAAAAATAAGAGATGCTTCTTGTAGTGATCGATTTACAGCTAGGAGAAATAGAAAAAAAAATAAAGGAAATCTCCTGAAATAAAGAAAACATATAAACAAAAGGAAGAGAGCGAATTAAAAAAAGATAATGTAATAAATAATAATAATTTAAAAAACTCCAAATGAAAAAAAAAAGAGAGAGAGAGAGAGTTTATTTTTAAAATATTATTATCATTAAACTAAGGGCCTGTTTGGAATGAATTGGAATTTTTTTTATTTAGATTTAAAATAAAAACACATGTGTTTGACAACTCGTTCTTAAAAGTATTTTTATATACAAGTTTGTTTGGTTTGTTATATACTAAAAATGTTTATATTAATGTTTTCCAAAGTTGATTGATGGTAGCCAAAATTTGGCCAGAGTTGGTGATCGGAAGTTCGCCAGCACTAGCAGCCGTTGCCGAAGTTGGCCAACAACAATCACCAGAGGTGGTGGTCAAAGTTGGCCCACGACGGTCGAAGTTTGGCTAGAGTCGACGGCCAGAAGTCCATCGACAGGGTTGCTGAAAGTTCACCGATAGGGGTCGTCGGAAGTGGTGTCCGAAGGTGGCCGGCGATGGTCGTCGAAGGTGGTGGTCGGTGTTGGCCTATAACGGTCGTCGGAGATGGTGTATGGAAGTTGGCCAACATACTTTCTAAATTAAATTAGAAAAAAAAAAGTGTAACCCATGGGTTTGAATAGTGTTTACTATTTAAAACCATGGGAAGAGAGTAGGAATCCTTGGCTTCTTAAACCCTTGTTCCAAACAAAGGTTGGATTTAGGATGCCTAACCCATCCCAAGTCTAACCCTTGAAACAAACACTATCTTAGTGACTTCTTAAATACTAAATAAAAAATTTATTAATATAGATTTTGAAACTCAAAACTAATTAAACGCAAGTTTAATTTAATAATTCAGGAACTAAATTAAATTAAAGATCTTAGAATTTGATGATAAATCTTCCTCATTCTCGTTGCTGAAGCATTCAAGGCTTTATATACAATTACTAGGGTTGGCAAAATTCCCCACGAGGAATCCCCAGTTTGATCGAGGATGGGGTCAAACTGGAAAAAATTTTCGGGGCCCCGTTCGGGGACGAGGCGAGGACAGGGATGGTATCCCTTCCCCGATCCCGACCCCGATTAATCCCCGATCCCGATTTTATATATTTATATTTTTACAATTTTATAAATATATATTTATAAGATATAAAATAACTTATTTATATGTATGTTTATAATGTATACTGACTTATAGTGTTGTGAGTCCAATATTGAATATATAAATTTTAAATTTAAGCCTAAAAGTCAAGCTCAAACTTAAAAAATTAAAAACTTAAAAAATTAAAAAAAAATGGGGAATCCCCGCGGGGATCTAATAGGGGATTCCCAGTGGGAAATTAGTAGGAGAATCCCGTCGGGGAAACGGGGAATGGGGCCCCGCGAGGACCCCATTTCCCCGATGGGGAATCCCCGCCCCCGTCGCCAAGGTAGGGATGGGGGGAATTTCCCTCACGGGGCTGGGGACGGGGGACCCTCCCCCACCCCGGCTCGGCCCCATTGCCAAACCTAACAATCACTAATAAGAGAATAATTAAAGAGAAGTTAGCACATATTGGATTTACAATCCAGATTTTGTTTTATGTTTTCAAATTTACTAAATTTAGTGAATATGTGTTTGGAAAACAATCCAAATTTTGTTTATAAAAACTATTTTCGAATTCTTAATCCGTGTAAATTCTAAAAACAACATTTTATGTTTTCATTGTATCCATAATTTGAATTTTAAAATTTAAAATGCATATTTATATTAAATAACATTAAAAACATTTAGAAATATAGTATATGTCATGTTATAAACTCAATTAAATTTTAAAAAATTTAAAAAATTTATTATATAATATATTATAAATTAGATTAAATTCAAATTTAGTCCCTATGATTAGGATAACGTTAAAAGTTAGTTCATATGATTTTAAAATTTAGATTTTAGTTCCTATGGTTTGATAGAACTTTAAATATAGTCTCTATGGTTTATTAGATCCTTTTAAATAATCCCTATCATAGGGACTATTAGTGGAGCTTTTATCAAATTATAAGGGTAAATTTGAATTAATCATAAGACCTAAATTTTAACTTCTTCCAAGTTATAGGGGCAAAATTTTCAAATCCTATCAATTATATATTATTACATACAATTTTTTTTAACATAAAATATGTTCATAAATAAATTAAAAATAATTTATTATCAACTAATATTTAGTGGATAACTATAATTAGTTTGCAATTATTTAAATTAAAATTAATTTCTAAATTCTGCTACCAAACACATATATGTAAACATAAAATACAATTCTGTTTTTATTTAATCCATTATCTTCAAATTTCTGTTTTCAGATTCTCTACCAAATAGGTTTTAATAATTGGGGCAATTGTTTTAAATGTTAAAACTGCGATTTTTCAAGTATAGCAAAATGATACTATCTATTAGTGATAGGCCGCGATAGACCAAGATAGACCTCTATCATTGAGCGATAAATCGTGATAGACTTGGTTATAAAAGTTTATCACAGTCAGTAAAATTTTCCTATATTTATAAATAAATTGACTCATTTTTTTAAAAAATTTAAAAATGACCCTAATAAATACCTCACCACTTATAAGTGTCTAACCAAATAATAGCAACAATAAAATAACCAACCATCCTCAGACGAAAGACTAAGTCATGAGTTTGCACCTACACTAAAATAACCAAATTACAAATATACCCTATTATCCCCTCTCAAATGAACGACCTAAGTCATGAGTTTGAGAAAAGTCAACCGATTAGCTCTTAAGGCTTTAGTAAAAAAATGTCAGTAGGCTATTAAGCAATAGGAAAAAGTTTGAAGTAAATCTAAGCTGTAGCTTTTTCTCTATTAAGATGGAAGTCTATTTCATCATGCTAAGTACGACGGTGAAAAATAGGATTTTTTGGGCCTTAGAATTCAAAGCTATCAGATGGGCTTGAACTTGGGCCTTAGAATTCGAAAATAGAATTAAGTAAACGAAAATTATAAAAAAAAAAATACACAAACAAACAAAACAAAACCGTCGACAGCAGGGTTCGAACCTGCGCGGGCGAAGCCCAACAGATTTCAAGTCTGTCTCCTTAACCACTCGGACATATCGACAATTTTGAATAAAATTGGAATTTTATTTTAGTTATAATTTATAGTATTTGACCTCCATTACTAGGATAAGGTATACGATTGATTACAGAACCAAAAATGAGTTCGCTCCAATTTCGCCCTCCACTAGTTTCGCCATGGAAGAAGAAGAAGAAGAAGAACCAGTATCACTCCCCAAACTCTTTTCCTTCCATGGCCGCTCTTCAAAATTCAAACCACAAACCCATTTTCCTCTCCCATATCCTTTCTTTCGCCCTCTCCATAACCCTAAGCTCACCATTTCCTTCTCTCGCGATCCCTTCTCTTAACTCTCTCTCCTCTCCACTTTCTCCCACCACTCCATTTTCTCAATCCAAGAACTTACCAACTGGACTAGAAAACGGGTATGCTCTGAATTTTGTAATACCAACTGCTTCTGTTCAATTTTGTTACTAGTTCATAGTTTCTGTCTACCCTAAATTTGAATTGGTTTTCTGAATTTAATCATTGACAATGTAGCTAACTGCCTCTTGGGGTTTCCCCCAATTTTGTTCACCTTAATGTTGCAGGAAAATTATGCCCTGCCCATCAACCAATCCCTCTTGTGTTTCAACAAATCCTAAATCATCTTCTTTTGCATTCCCTTTAAACATTCCTGAGAATTTCAGTGGGAATCCTATTCAGGTTTTAGTTCTATGAAATCCGAGCTTGATTTGCTTGAATGTTCTTCTACAAAATTGGTTTCTCTTGGTGGTGTTGCTTTTCATGTTTCTGGTCTACATTTATTTGCAGAAGCTGCAGGAAGCAATCCTTGAAACACAGAGGAATCCAAAAATTCAGGTGGTGGAAGATACTCCATATGGTAATTGAACTGATCTTATCTTTAGAAGATTTAAACTTTGCATTTCAATTTATATGCATATTTTAATTAGACTGCTGAGATAGAGATGAGAATCCACAGTTACCGTTGGCTTATTCTTTTGAATTCAATTGTGCTTTAACATAGATAAACAAGTACATTCTTGGTTGAATTATAGCTTCTAAGTTTGATTTTTGTACTCTAAAAAATAGTTAATAGTTCCTTTCATTGTATATCTATAAAACTATTTTAACTTTGAAAAAGTCTCATTAAGTCAAAGGATATATTTAGCACAAAATTGAAAGCATATAGTCTATGAAGCACATACACTTTATTTTTGGCGAAGTGTCTGTATGAGACAGATGTCAGACATGGATATGTCTTGACACTCATCGGACACCTGTCCAATGTGCTAAAAGACGTATTAGGACTTCTTTCTTTTGCTAATTTCGGACATGACTTTGACACGGTTATGGATCTGGAAAACATTAACTTACAAATTGAGGGTGGGGGAGGGGAAATGACTTAACTTGGTATGTTTTTAGGGAAGTATATTTTGCTTTTGATGTTAAATGCACATGTATTTATCTATAGAGAAGTATAAATATATCAATATAGACACATATTTTATATTAAAAAAAAAGTGTCCCTAACATGTATGTGTCCTACTTTTTAAGACATGTTGCCTTGTCCATGTTCATGTATGTGTCTGTGCTTCTTAGTTCGTAGATTTATTCGATATAAAATAAAAAATTCGAGGACTAATTTCGTTAATCGTTAAACACTTGTTAAGTTCACAGACCAATTAAATAGAACTTAGAAAGTTAGGGGGACCTACGTCAATACTTTTTAGATGTTAAAATCTCGAGCCGTGCGCGTAAAAGAGAGAATGGTTATGGCTTATAGAAGAAGATGGATTCATGATTATGACAGGTCAATATTTAGAAGCTGAGGTGGATGGGAACTTTGGGCGAGATGTGATTGAGTTTTTGGTGAAAGGAGATGTGGCTGCATATAGAATCATGGCTACAAAAGTGACTTATGTGTATCCTTTCACAACTGCTCTAGGAGACTCCAAAGGACAAGAAGAACGAATGAGGAAGATTATAGACCAGTTGAATTGGTATTCTCCAACCTTCGATTCCATGGATGACTAGTACTAATCCTGCTTCTTTCTTTATTCTTTCTTTTTCTTTCCTTTCATTTTTACTCAATCTGATTAAACTCTTTTCAGCTGCAAATATTTTTGCCTTTGATCATATATATATTTAAAAAATGGTTCAACTTCATTCCCATCTAGAATTATTCTGGTTGATATTTGATGAGTTATTTGTACCAACTAATGTTTGAAAAGTATGTTTTAAATAATTAATATGTAAGAGAGTTCAACTCAAGCTATTGAAGTCGTACTAAGCATAGCCCAACGATTTGTATATGTATCATAAATGTAAGAGGTTCAAATTCTCATTTCAATGTTGTTTAACCAGAAACAAACTCAAAAGTTTATTTTTAATGAATAAAGAGGGTAGATTCTTTTTCATTGTTTTTTATTAGGGGATTTTGTCGAAAGTGGATATTTATAGTCAAGAATTTCAATGGATAGTCCTCCTATTCGATTAGTTTCTTTATTTTTGTCAACATTCTAAAAATAAAAGTCGAAATCTTCTTATGGTTTCCATGTATTATTGATCAAGGATAACTCAAATATATAGAAAATTTTGAGATAAAAACTCCCACAATACACCAACGCCTCTTAGCATAAAAAACAATACACCAACGCCTGTTAGCATAAAAAACAATACACCAACGCCTGTTAGCATAGAAAATGATATAACTGTTTTTTGGAAAAATTTTAAATCAATCACAAATTGTTACGTCATTCACTACATTAATAATAACTCCAAATAATTGAATTTGGAACCAATTAGAAGTTGATATGTGTCTCCAAATTGAAGTTGAAAACATAAATTGATAAAGTTTGATGATGTCGTATCTTCATCATTAGATTGAGTGAAATTAATTTGACCCAATTTAATATTATAATTTGGGCTAATTTCTAGTTGAGCCCAAAAATTAGCTTAATTTGGTCCAAAGGCCAAAGTAGATCGAAGTCCAACTAATGGGATCAAGGGTTAGGGTCATGGACCAACCAAGCCCAGACCCACGAAGCCCACCAAAAAAATTCTATAAATAGAGGAGCTCTCTTCATTTATGGGGGTCAGAAATTTTCAAGATCATCCCTATGTTGATCAAGAAGTGACGATGTAATAATGTTCTTTAAATCGTTTTGGTGTCATCCCTATGTTGATTGAGAAGTGTTCTTTAAATATGTTTGTTTAGACCTTTATGGGGTCATCCCTATGTTGATCAAGAAATGATGTAATAGAGTTGTTTAGTCCTTTCCCGGGTCATCCCTATGTTGATCAAATAGAGTTGTTAGACCTTTCCAAGGTCATCCCTATGTTGATCAAAGAAGTGATGTAATAGGGTTGTTTAGACCTTTCCGGTGTCATCTACTATGTTATCAAATAGAGTTGTTAGACCTTTTCGGGGTCATCCCTATGTTGATCAAATAGGGTTATTAGACCTTTCTGGGGTCATTCTATGTTGATCAAATAGAGTTGTTAGACCTTTTCGGGGTCATCCCTATGTTGATCAAATAGGGTTGTTAGACGGAAGATGGGCAAATTTGATCAAATAGGGTTGTTAAATAAAAAAAAAAAAGTTATTCCATCATGTGCAAGTTACAAGTAGCTTTAATTTCGATAAAAATAAATATGGGCAAATTAGTAAAAAAAATCCAAATGATGGAAAATAGAAATTAAAAAAAAAAAAAAGACGGAAGAAAGAAAATGAAACTTTTGAAAAAAAAAAAAAAGAAAAAAAAGTTTCTCTCTTCTTTACCTTTGTGTAGGGTTACTTGAGCTGGGAATGCAGGGCTTTACAGTGCTATTTGGTTTGAATTATTAGATTTTATTAGATATTTGAATTTGATTTGATTTTAATTTTGGATTAAATTAAAAAAAAATCAAATTAAGGATTTTGCCGCTATCAATGTTTTTTTTTTTAAAAAAAAAAATAGATTTTGTTCTCAAATTTATCTTCATGCTAGATTTGAACATATTTCAAGTTTCATCCTTGAATTCAAGTCATCTAAATTTAGCCTCCTGTCCTCAAAGTCAAATTAAATTAAGTATCAAATCTCAAATTAAAATTTTGCTATATTCCAAAATTTGTCCTAAAATTCAAATTCACATTGTTATCCTCAAGTCAAATTAAATTAAAGATAAAGTCTCAAATTGATGTAAAATTTAAATTTGGGCATTTTCAAATTTTATCTCAAATTCAACGCACTCATGAAACCTTGGATGGTCGTCAGAGGTATCAAAATCCGGAATTAATCGAACTGGAGGGAGCAGAGCTTACTGCTAGTAGAACAAAAGCCAGGAAAGGGGGTTGGCTGATGATGGATATTCGGGGGGTTACGCTGTTCGACTGAACTCGTTGGCTCCGCGCTCTATTCGGTCGGAACCTAAAAGGTGGGGGAGAAGCAAGTCGAACCTCTGATCGACCTGGAAACATCACAAATTCTCGGCGTCGAGAGAGATTTGAGATTCCCTACATAGAAGAACCGCTGTTCGTTGACTTTCTAAGGTCTAACCTTTCGCTCCCCTACTGAAAAGGAGCAAAGCGAATCCAAATTTAGATTCTTATCCTTATTAAAAAATCAAATTGCAGGTAAAATCTAAAATTCTTTTCGAATTAAAATTTGGCTATATTCCAAATTTTATCTCAAATTTTAATAAGTTTAGCTTTTGCCATTGGTCCAAATCAAATTGGAGTCAAAATCCCAAATTAAAATTTGGCCATACTTCAAATTTTATCCCAAATCCTAGTACTAAATTCATAGTTTGGTTGGCAAATTAAATGGAGTTTAAATCATGAGCAAATAACTTTGTTTTGACTCCAAGTTCATTTTTTTCGAGATTCATCCACCCACATATGTGCATAAATCTAAAAAAAGTATTTGTTGAAGGAGAAATTTTGGGTCAATCACAAATTGCTACGTTATTCACTAAATTAATGACGAAACTCCAAATAATTGAACTTGGGACTAATTAGAAGTTGAGACTAATTAGAAGTTGACATCTGTCCCCAAATTAAGGTTGAATACATAAATTGGCAAAGTCTAATGATGTCGCATGTTTTCATCACAAATGTTGGATTGAGTGAAATTAATTTGGCCCAATTTGATATTATTATTTGGTCTAAAGTCCGATTGAGCCCAAAAATGAGCTTAATTTGGTCCAAATGCCAAAGTAGGTCCAAATCCAACTAAATAGATCCAAGGGCTAGACCCATGGACTAATTAAGCTCAAGCTCACAAAGCCCACTAGAGAACTCTATAACTAGAGGAGCTCTTTTCATTTGTGAGGTCATAAATTTCATATTCCAAAGAGCCTAGCGAGAATTCTCTATAATCATAAGACTTCTTAACTCCCGAAGTTGACCACACTTGAAGACTTGAAGACCAAAGTCCTTTTGAGATACAAGCATTCCTCCAAGACTCCAAATTCAAGAACATTCACACGTTCCACTTTCATACATCAAGCGTACACATTCAATTGAGATAGAAACAGAGGATCAAGTACTAGAGATCGAACCACATCGCATCAAATCAACATCAACATTAACACAAGTTCCACTCCACGAAACAAGTTTCTCCAAAAACTTTCGTGTGAAGCCAAGACCCAATATGAAAGGAGGGCTAGAATATGAACCATCTCAACATATAATTTCTTAATCACTTGAAGCCCGTTTGGTAACCATTTGATTTGTTGTTTCTAATTTTTAAAAATTAAGCTTATAAACACTCCTTATGCCTCTAGATTTCTTATTTTGTTATCTACTTTACATCCATGTTTTTTTAAATCAAGCCAAAATTTGAAAACTAAAAAAAATAGTTTTAAAAAACTTATTTTTATTTTTCAAATTTGACTAAGATTTCTACTCTCGTCCTTAAGAAATATGCAAACCATTATAAGAAAATTGGAGGAAATAGGCTTAATTTTTAAAAACAAAAAACAAAAAACGAATTGGTTATCAAACGGAGTTTTAACAACGTATAGGTTGGCAAAACACCTATTAGAATATCAATTGGCTTAGTTTTACTATTTGAAACATCTTTGGTTTTACTATTTGAAACATCTTATCTTGCTATTGGTTTTGCAATATCAATGGGATGTCACATAAATAAAAATGTGATAGTTTTGGAAAATGCTTCAATGGAATGGTATAGGGTTGGAGAATACCCATTTGATTTGGATCATTTCTCAAAATAAAAGAAGAAAGCCCGGGAGAAATTTACATGTTGTCGCTTTGATTTGGAAAATTGATCCAACCCATTATTTTTGTGTTATTATCATACCAATGGAAAACTATTTTTCTTGAGATAAAAATGATAAATACATTTGTTAAACCCTATAAAGAAAAAAACCAATAATATGGCGTTTGAAAATTTGAATAATTAGAGAAAATGAAGGAAGAGTTGAGAATTATCTTGTCTAGAAAAAGATTTTAATCTTATATTTGAATCAAAATATGAATTAATTCTTATTTGCTATCATTCTTCCTCACCATTTTTAAGGGGATCTTAGATTAGAAGGGATATAATAAAAAAATTTCTTGGTTCTTTCCTGAGAAATTATCCTTTTTATTTGATTTGACTGATACGGACAATAAACAATTATAACAAATATCAAAATATCAAAATTTCTAACTAATACTAGCTAAATATAATAGCTATATATTTATACAAAACATTCATATTTGAAAATATTTATCAAAAGAAACGTTTCATAATAGCATAGCAGTTAATAATTAAAATAAAATTAAAAAATAAAAATAAACATAAACAGAGTTTTTTTATTTGAAACCCTTGTGATCTTCAACCAATTTTGGGCTTCAATATAATTACCGGTTATCGGTAGTAAGTGCTATAGTGTAACACCCCGCACATTTTTTTAGTAATAATGTAATTTCAGTAACTTTATTATTTGGAATTTCAGTAATTGTTGTTAGTTGGAGGACATTTTTGGAATTTTGGACTTCAAGTGTAAGTGCGTGAATTTAATTGTTGGATGAAATTATTCAAATTGAAAATTAATGGCAGGAATTAATTTTCTTTTGAAACGGAAAGGAATTTAATATTATAAAACGGAAAGGAATTAAATGTAATTATATTCTTTCTTTTTTGTTTTTTTTTTATTATTATTATTGTTTCTTTTTATAAAAAGTCAAACCCCACCCCCTTTTCTTCCTCACGTTCATGAGCCCGTCCGACGCCGCCCAAAACCGCTGCGTCAGTTTTTTCTTCATGACCTCCATCCACCACTGCTCAAACTTCGTTCGCTTTTGCCGTCACTGGATCTATCGATTTGGGTAAGATTTCTGCCGTTTGGGTTTGTTTTCGGTTGATTCTTGAATACTCATTTACTTTTGGCATCAATTGGTTGATACCCATTGTGTTTCAACTTTGGATTCAAGTTTGTGAAGGTATTGAGGTGTTGTTCAGTAAAGTTGGAGTTTGTTTTAGTAAGTTTTGATAAGTTTTATGCTTTGATTACCCTCTTGTGGATTAATTTTGGTTGTTGAGAAATTTTGGTAAAGGCATGATTTTTTTACGAAGCTACATATGGATAATTTATTTAAGATATTGGTAGTGAATTATGTATTTGATTCAAGCTTTAATCATGTAAGCCTAATTTCAAATTATGATTAGGGGGTTGATTCAAGAATTTCATTCAAGATAAGAAGAGTTTGGTTTGCTAATTATTTGGGCTTAAAATTGGAGGTTTGGAAGGTGAATTCGAATTGGACCACACCTTAGGTAAGGTTATCCGGAAATATTTTGTAATATTTGGGTGTTTGGAATTTGGCCTTAACTATTAATTTTAAAGCTTGGTTTATGTTTAGGCTTGATTAAGGATTCAAGAATTTCGCAAAGATTCAATTGTTTTTTGGTTCGACCTAATATCAAGTTAAGTAAACTTACTACTGGAATTGCCAACGGGCTAGATATTAGATGTATGCTAGCATGTTAAATGAAGGTTATGGCAGAATGACAACATGAAAGATTGATATATAACATGATTGTTCTGTTATGAGATCCGAATTATTTATTTATGCACATAGACACTTGAATGCTAGTATGAGATGGTATGTGCTTCCAAGGTTGTATTTGATCTGATGATGTTGAGGTATACATGTATGTTGTAGAACCATGATGTTGAGGTATATGTGTATGTTGTAGAACCATGATGTTGAGATTATATGTATGTCATAGATTCATACAGTGATGATTATGATGTTGAAACTATGCAAATGTCCTTACTAATTAATTAGATGCTCACTAGATTTTGTGTCTCCTTCGGGATTCACCAGTTTTTGTTTCTTTCAGGATTCACCAGTTTGTGTTTCCTTCGGGATTCACCGGTTTATGTTTCCTTTGGGATTCACCAGAGGTAATGGGCATACTTAACTACAATAGAATAGGACTCAGTCTCCTTCTTGTTTCATGTGAATATATGTCCCATGAGGACTAGAGCAGTGTATATGTTTCACCAGAGGTGGGTATCTAGAGAACATAGATGCCTAGCCTGACCCCAGTAGTGGGGTTACTTGTTGTTGTTTCAGGTAAGGGTAGAGATGCACCAGCGATGGACAAGCGGAATTCGTGATCGAGCCACTGGGACTAGTTTTTACGCTTCCGTATCACGAGATTTAAAGTTCCTTTCATGTTTCTCTTAATTTTTAGTTTCGATGTTAAAACTTACTTTTAAGAATTGTTTTTCAGACTTATTTATTGTTCTTTATGATTTATGGGTACCCTACTATTGTTTTAGTTAATTTAATGAAAGTCTTTTGAACTTACCTTATTTAATTAGCATTTATTTCGCCATAACCGAGTGTCGTTTTGAGTCAATGCATGTATGTATTTAGTATCGGCCTAACTTAAGTCCTAGGTTGTCGGGTCGTTACATATAGTTTGTTTCTAATACTCAATGGTGGCACTATACCGTCAATATAGTATCTCTGACGTTGCCAGTATATATAAAACGTAGTTAGCAGAGGTCAATATGGCGTTCCCTCGTGTAAAGGGCGACTTTGGCATCGGCTCTCTCTCGTTAGGTAATTACCGAGGCGAAAGCCGCTCTCTCGGAAGTCCATTTCCCCACCATCTTAGTGGGACTAGTATAATAAACTTTCACTTGAACTACCAAGGCTCGGATTTTCTTTTTTGTAGTAACACCCTTAACGAATTACATTTAACGTCCCTTTATGACTTTCCTGTGAGCCCAAAAAAGAAAAAGAACGGACTAAAGCAAGGAGTTCAGTGGCCATACATAGTGAAGGGGATGGGGTCAACCTCTTTCATGACCCATGGCCTTCCTTCTTTGTTTAAAAAACACGATATGTTTTCAAATCAAATAAATAATTATAAAAGAAGTACTTTTTTATTTCTTTATCTTGATTTATTTATAAATATTTTTAGTAATCTTTAATATATTGGTATTATTTATATATTAGGATTGGAAATATCTCTTCTTTTGAGCCCTTACTTTATCTAATTTATCTAAATGGAATTGAATTGCTAATCAAATTGTTATTTCCATTTGTTTTTTTTATTCATTTATAATTCTTTTGTTTTCTCCATTGTAGGCGGTTTTCATTATTCACATTAATATTGACAACAGTGTATCAAACAAATATAATCCGATCGTATATAAATGAAGTTTCATGACCTTTTCTTTTCACGCACATGATGGTCTCATTGTATTTTCTGTGATACAAAAAATTACTTTTGCGTGATATGATATAAGAATATTTTTTTTATTGGAATATTTTGATTACGTCGTGTAATTTCATTTCTTTTGTTATTTTGATTTCGATTGTATCTACATAGAATTTTTTTATATATATTTTTGGGTTGCTAACTCAATGATGGAGTACTCGGCTTTTAAGTGCGGCTAGCATCTTTTACACATTTCTATGAAGTAATTGATTCGTCCATACTGTTGGTAGAGTTTGTAAGACCGCGACTGATCCTGAAAGGAATGAATGGAAAAAGCAGCATGTCGTTCAGAAAAAACTTTCTTATGATGAATTCGATAATCCTTGGAATTATCTTAATGAACAAAAAAATAAAAATAAAAATTGATAAAAAAAAAAAATAAATTACATGAACTTAGATTAATCAATATTGATATTTCTATGCAAGGATTCAGACTAATGAATTCGTTCATTTAGATTGATTGTCTCCATATGGGATAATTCTAAAAAGAAAGAGTTTACAAAAAACGAGAAAAAGGGATTGGGTAGGGTAGAGTGGAGTCAATTAGATGTATTGAATCGAATTTCTATAAGACAACCTTTGGGATGTTTCGAAGAATGATTCTAGAATTTGATGGAATTCAAGATATGAATAATTGGTTTACGTAAGGGAAGAAACACATGTATGTGTTATATTAGATATTAACTAGTTATATAGGAACTAAAGATATATCTAGTCTGCTTGGAGTTTTTAGTTGGATAAATCTTAGTGATGGAATAATAAGTTATAATTCATTGGTTGATTGTATCATTAGCCATTTCTTTCTTTTGGTGTGAGGAACTTATCATAAATCCACTGATTTCTAAGGGAAAAAGACTCGAGATATTAGAAAGCTGCCTCTGACTAACTCGTAGTAAGCCCAAGCTTCAGATCCATTCCGATCCTGGTTTTTCCGTCTTCTTATTCTGATGATGATGAATGAGCCATTGATTTGATCGAACTTGAATGAACATCATATACCCTTGTTGTTCGAGCTGATTCAAAAGCATTTGTGGAAGCAGGCAGATAATACTATGCTATGTTCGATGTTTGTGTTATCCCTATTTACTTTGTTTGTTGGAGTCGTAGGAATTCACTCAATTCAATCAAGAAGCAATTGATTTGAATATATTAGACAAATGGTTAACGCCATCTATAAACTTGTTACATGAAAGTTCAAAAGATTCTGAAAATTGGTATGAATTTATTAAAAATGCAACTTTTTCTGTGAGTATAGCTTCTTTCGGAATATTTATAGTTTTACTAATAATTTTTTAAAATTTTTGTTAAAAGTTTGAATTTTCAGAATTTTCAGAATTTGTTAAAAGTTTTTTAAAAGTTTTGTTAAATATTTGAATTTTCGTAATTCATTTGTTAAAAGTTTTACTAATAATTTTTTTTTTTAAAAATTATAAATATGATATATAATTGGTCATATAATCATGGTTACATGGATGCTTTTTATAGACTATCCTTAATTGGGGGTATAAGAGTATTAGCTGAATTATCTTATTTTTTTTTATCGATGGGTAATTGATGGAATTACCAATGCGGTTGGTATTCTGAATTTTTTTGCAACAAAAAGTATTAAATATGTAGGAGGTGGTCGAATCTCGTCTTATATCTTTTTGTATTTAGCTTATTTATTTATTTTTATATTATTTATTTATTTTGTTTTTTATATTATTAATTTACTTTGTTTTTTTCTAATATTTTCAAATTTCTCATTTTTTATATATTGAAATGGACGATTCCATCGTTTATAGTTGAAAAGAATAGTCACAATAGGTTTTTCAAACCAGAAGAGAGATTTTTTTTTTAAAATCTATTTCTAACTTCGAATTTTCTTTATTTTCATCTGCCATTTAGTACGTGATAAAAGCATAGAGTTGAGTTGAGTTGAGTTGGTAATTATTATCTGGAGAGTTAAATTGTCTGTATTTGCAGTTGAGTTGAGTTGGTAATTATTGTTTGTGTTTGTTGTTCAGAGTTGAGTTGAGTTGAGTTGGGGTATTTGATATAGTTTTTTGTGAATGAGATTAGTTCTATCTTTTTGTTTGTTTTTTATTTCATTTTTTATTTTTTTAATTTTATGCTTTGCTATTGTTGATTAATATTCAAATATATACGTATTTTCTCAAATCATTTATGACATAAACTGGACAATCTCAATTTTTTAATCTCAATCTGTAGAACATAATAGATTATTTTTCATATATTCTTTTAAAAAAACTGTAATAATTCAAACTCTCTTCAATCTGTAAAACATACCAACAAAATACATTTCTATTGCTACTCAATTAATTGGTATATTGTATATTGTATGTATATATATTGAAGGTAATTATCCCAATTACTAATGAATTGGTATATTGTATGTATATATATTGAATCTTGCTAACTTAACATTATTATTTCACATATCATACCGTTTATTTTTATATAATATGGATAGTATATCTGAAATTGAATTGTTCATAGGATAATTACCTTTCATTGATTATGATGGTAAGAATGTGATGTAGTATAGTAATATTTTTCAGAAGATCACAAAAATAATATGAACCGATCGAACATGTGGTCATTTCCAAAAAAAAATCACAAAATATATGTTTTTTGGAGTTGAAATATTAGGTGGTCAGTCTAGTGGGTCCGAACAAGTAGGCGTGTACATTACCGTAGTCGTTTGTCTTCTGGTACAGCTAAGAAGAGGTTTGTTTTTTGTATGTCTGTGCCAATGATATCTATCATCCTCAGTGAGCCCTTCAATACCAAATATGGCATGAACTACTTTCTTCTAACGCCCAAATTCCATCTCATATTTCTCGGCTTGCCATGCGACAAGTCTACCCATTTGCGCTGACTGCATATCGGTAGTTGATCGCATGATGTCGATCATTTTATTTTGGAAGGTGAGTCGTTTCCTCTTACTCCCTCTAGATGGCTCCGTTGATACGTTCGCTCTGTTGGTGGAAATATCTAGTACACTTGCTCTCCTCGTGGACATATCTCCTTGGTCTTCTTCCATTGCATCCTCAGGCAGTTAGGTTTGTTCAGTATCAGGGGCAGGGTATTCTTATGACCCTTCCGAATCTCGTCTTCCATTTTCCGGAACAAATTTGACACCATCAACACTGGTGGCTCGCAATAGTGCCTGATTGCCTTATCCTTCCCAAACACACTTGATAGTTCATCATAATGGGGGAATGACTTGTTCCACAATCCCTTCGCATTAGGATGACTTTGCATTCGTATATGGGAGTGATATTAGAAATTATACAAAAACAGGTTCGGTGTACATTGTTTAACATTGTAAAAAACTTACTCGAACCCAAACATCAAATACCTCCCTTTCCACCTGAACGCACTTAAACTCCTCGTTCCATCTGAACCTTAATTGATTTAACATCTCCGTTACTGCCGAATATTGTTTCTTCAGACTTCTAATCTTACATTCGATAGTGCTCTGGTTTAGGTCACACCCCATAAACTTCTCATCCATTATGCGTTTCAAATGTTGTAGATATCCCGGCCGGAAGGTCCCATTATCAAACTTCCAACCGGACTCCACCAAAGAGGCTAGGACATTGACCAACCCAGTGTCCTCGACTTTTATCCACGTATGTTTTGATCGTTTTCCATCATCTGCCATTCCAATTCATCCATGCATACATCGTAAAGGCATTACTGAAAATTAAACAGCTTCGTGCGACATGTTATAAAATAAAAAACTAAAACCATGGATTGAAATAGTCGAATTAAAAATATTCACGAGATAAATGAAACATAGGAATATTGTTCAACAAATCGAAAATATGTCTTTATTCAAAAAACATAATCATGATCTTTGCCGTTGAGAAAATATTTTGGTAGCCAAATCATCTCTAAATTTGGTCAATTCGTCTGAGGTCTCAATAAATTCAATATTCTCTCCCTCCATAACAGCAGACGCAGGATTCTCGTACAACGAATCATCAAATGAAGTACCAATTCCCATCTCCTTTGTGATTAAGTTGTGAATCAGGCAACACGCAGCTATTGTTCGACATTGGACTTATACCGGGTAGAAACATTTGTCCCTAAGAATTACCCATCAGCCCTTCAGAAGTCCGAATGCTCGCTCGATAATATTTCTTGCTGACGAATGCTTCATGTTGAAAAATTCTCTTGGTATTGTCAGTGTGTTACCCACTCCACGCCAGTTTGAGAGATGGTAGCGCTCCCCTCTATATGGAGCCAAAAATCCTTCAACATTAGGGTAACCAACATCGCATAGATAGTAGTATCCCGTATCATTTTCGGGATTGTAATACATGTCTATTTGTAACTAAATGTTGCTTTATGTAAATGAGTGATTTTTATACCCTTTGGAACCCTCAAACAGTGCGGTCATGCAACTGCATCCTCAGGACCGTAGAGTCGACAGTCGAGCTCTCCCTGGCATAACGAAAATGAATTCTCCATTTTGGTTAGACACCGCAAGAACGTTTGTGGCGATTTCCCTCTTCCTCGTCCTATATCGTGGTCGATCTACAACATTGACATTCACTTTCATGTACGTGTTGTCCAATGCCCCCAGGTAATTCTGTTCAAATTGTTTAATCATGACAATTTGAGAAGATGTCAGCACAATTTATTTCGGATGCATTTATAGAACGGTATTAGAACTTTTTTCTACCTTAAACCTTTTCCATCATCCATTGGTACATGCACTTGTAATTGGTTTGGAAGTTTTCAACAACATTGTGTGTTGCTATATTACTGCTCTAAGAGTTGCATTGAAATATCTCGAAATCGTCTCGCCAGATCTCAAAAAATGTGTTCGTACTACTCTATTCTTCACATTATGCGCAAGAATATGTAGAAACATTGCTACCATCTCTTCAATACCAACATATCTACCTGACTCCAAACATCCCATCGTTCTAATCATGTTGCATAAAATCATAAACGTCCTTCTATCCATCCGAGTACTCTCACAACACACCAAGTCACTCTCGTAAATGAAGCAAAAGAACGTCAATTACCGAATGCAGTGTCTAACATTTGCTAGTTGTTGTTCTATCCTTCTATTATTATTAAGCAGCATTGCCAAATGAAGAATAATTGTCTTTGAGACTCAGTAATACTTGTTATGATTTTAAACAACTCCTGAACTGTCTCCATCTTACTAGGAAAATGGGGGAAGTATGTAGATCCTAAAAGGATGATTACGCTTATAATCAATGAACTTCAGTTTAGTTACAAAATGACAAGTCGTGACAACCTAGTACATCACTCATATCCGACTATCCGAGCCAAGTATACATTACGATCATCCCAAAATGAAGCCTATTACAGTTGCAATAATTGTACTACATTGTTCTACACCCTGATCACTAACTTGTCCAATGTGTGTTGTACTGTAAGACCTATACGCATGCTCTGTTGCATCAAATATTTCATAGGACTTGTATAATGCCCCTTGTACCCACTGACTTGTCCATGACATTCATGCCAGAATAGGTAGATCCCTAGGATACGACCAACGAAAACGACATAGAATTTGTGTTTTTCAATCTACCTATAATTTCAGGACATGGGTAGTCAATACCAGTAATCAACGTTGAAGTGAATGGTTTTTTGGGGAGTTAGGATGTAGAGGTTATGGTATAAGGGCCTCCTCATACAACCCATTAGTACCTATAAAAAAATTAAAGTGTGTAACTAGGTATGGTAGTTGACATATTATAAATGTCTCTTAACGTAATAGTGTCAGAAGTCGACATAAGTATTATAGCACTTGACATATTTGGATTTTCATGTGCCTAGTTAATTTTCAAATTTTATTGTAAGAAATTTTTCATTTTATTTAACTTAAAAAGTATGTAAGTAAAAACTATTATAAATAAAAGTATAGTTATTTCACTATTAATAAATAATACGGTTGCACATTCCAAACGTTTATTGCACTATAAATAAAAGTATAGTTTCAAACTTATAAACTTATTTCAGTTGGTACATTTTTAACTTATTTCACTATTAATAAAACTTTTATTTCAAACTTCTATTTCATTAATAATAAAAGTATAGTTATTTCACTAATAATAAATAATACATTTGTACATTTGAAACGTGTGCACTATAAATAAAAGTATAGTTTCAAATTTATAAACTTATTTCAATTTATACATTTTTAATTTACTTCACTATTAATAAAACTTTTATTTCACTATTAATAAAAGTATACTTATTTGACTATTAATAAATAATACATTTGTACATTTCAAACTTTTATTTCACCATTTATAAAAGTATAGTTTGAAATTTATAAACTTATTAGGCTTATTTTGAAATTTATTAAACTTATAAGCTTATAAACTTGTTAAGAAAAGAAATGACTCCTCATAAGTGTATTATTTAATACTTCTTAGACTTATTTTAAAAATCATACAAAACATACAATTATGTTTAGATTAATAAAGTGAACAATTAGAATTAATGTTGGATTAATATTTGAAAACATCATAATTAATTAAGTTATAAATAGAGATGTCCAATTTCCCCACGGGGATGAGACCCGTCCCGATTCCCCGATTAGGCGGGGGAATGGGGGAGAGAGTGAGGGAAAAAAATTTTCCGTGAGCTAAACGGGTTATCCGTCCTCGTCCTCGCCCCGATTAGCTTTTACATATTTATTTAGTATAGTTATCTAATGTTATGTTATTATTATTATTATATAAATATTACATTTAAATTTCAAATTTGATTATTTATTGGGAAACATAATGAATATGTTTAAATTGAATGTTTAAATTTAGATTATATATGTGAATAATTTTATTTATATTTATTTCTTTTTACTAAAATAAATTAATTAGCTTTTTTAAGCTAAAATTTGATATCTTTAAATTTAAATTGTCATATAAAACTAACCATAATAAACAATGTAGTGATAAAATTAATTATTTAATTAAAATTTGCTCACATGAGTGATTGAAAAATTCCCCATGGGGAGCGGGGACGGGGACGGGGATGGGGAATGGCATCCCAGCCCCATCCCGCCCCGTGGACATCTCTAGTTATAAGTTCTAATTATAGTAATTAATAAAGTTTTAAGTTCAAATTCATTTGTTTGTGAAAATATAGAAATTTAATTAACAAAATTATAAGTTTGATACTGTGTTCATAATTTAATATACTTTTGATAATGGAAGATGTAAATGAATATAACTTTGATAAAAATTGTGAGTGAAATGAATTCATTTGATAAATGAAGATGTAAATTAATACAAACCAAAATTTAACAATACAACTTTGAGTTCAACATAGTCTTCTTCAAGAAACATACGAAAAAAAAATTTCACATTCTCACAAGGGAGAAAATGTGGGAAAATGTCCAACATACAAGTCCAAAATACATAACCATGATGCATTTGAAGTAAAAAGTCCTCAACAAGTAGAAGAAAGAAAGAATAGAAAGTAACGAAGATCATTCCGAACTTAAAACTTACAAACCTCTAACTAGTTACGAAAGATATGTACGATTAGTTTGGGTCGTACACGGAAGAAAAAGAAGTGCAGTTAGACCGTAGTGATAATGTATATTAATACGATTCAAGTAGTAATAAAAGATACGAGATCATACCTTTATTTACGTTCCAAGTGAGCAATGGTGAAGGCAGTCCACAACTAGGGGGCAGAATAATCGGTTGACGGCCTAACAAAAACAAGAAAATGTTAGCCACATATCTTAATTCGATTATAAGGAAAGAAGGAAGCATACCTTATATGGATGGAATAAGTTGAGATTAGATGTGGAAGAAGGAAACAAAGTATATTGCAATAGCCAAACAACACATACTAGAATGGAAAATAGATTTAAGAGAAAGTTGAAATAAAATGGAAGATTGAGGGACTTACCAACACAGTTTACGGAGTTTGTGGAGAAGTCTAAAAAAATATGAGGACATATTAGGATATAAGTAGAGAATACAATGAGTAGAGTTCACGAGGAAGGTTAGGTAAACTTAAGTGCATCTAACTCAATAAATTCAAACAGTAAACCCATATTAAAGACAATCAAGTCAAAAATAAATAAATTAAGTAATGGTCAGGTTAGTATTAATTTAGTAGTCGAGCTAAAAAATGACATAAATACAACATAATATATCATACAAATTAAAAGACCTCAAGATTTCAAAAAGCTATTTGATTGGAACAAATTTAACTCCAAGCAAACAAAATAAACAGATTCAACAATTCCAAAATTGAAGTCAGTTTTAAATGTACAAAAATTAAATTCGTTTGAATGCTGAAAACAAATTTAATGGAATGAAACAAAAAATACATTTACTCAGAAAACAGGTTGAAAGGAAATAAAACTAAAACATAAATCATACTCAAAAAATAAGGAAAAACAGATTCAAAGGAAATAAACAAAAAAAACATTCAAAAGATAAAGAAAAACAGAGATGCATGCCATATTTTAATCTAAAAAACAGTTTGAAATCATCATCGGCCTTCAGGAAAAAAAAATAGAAAACAAACATGTTCTTGGGTGGATTGACCCTACCAAGCTCCAATAACACAGTCTGCATCCCCTACCAGGAGTTAACTTGCCTCCAATTTACATGGAAAAACATAAGAAAAACGACAAGAGGACACATGATTTAATATTGAAGCCACAAGAGAAAATTTGGATAAAAAAGTATGGAAAACAATCAGGAAGTAGATCAAATATGAGCAAGGAAAAGAAGAACAGAGACGGATTTAATATAACCCATTTGAGCCAGTGGAAAAAACAGTAGATAGTAGTTGTAAGAGAAATAAAAAGTTATAGAAATTATAAAGGTTTGCAAGGAAGGAAATCAAACATGGAAGAAAGAACATCAAACATGCAAGGAAGAATATCAAACATGCATGAGGAAGAACACGGATTTAATAACAAATAAATTGATAAAAAAAAAAAAAAAAACTCATTCAAGCAAGTGGAAGAGTAGATAGTAGGAAGATAAAATTATCAAGGTTTGCTTTAGATAGTCCAGAATTGGAATCACAAAATAGAGCATTCAATAGTCTCGAATCAGAAAATCAAACAATGAAGGAAGAACATCATGCAAGGAACAATATCAAACATGCATGAGGAAGAACAGAGACGGATTAATAACATATAAATAGATAAAAAAAAAATTATCAAGGTTTTGCTTTGGATAGCAGGAATCAGAATAAAACAATAATATCAAACATACATGAGGAAATCAAGATGGATTTAATACAAATCTTCAGCGTAGAACAACGTAATTGCAAAAAAATAATAATAAAGAAAAAATAAAGAAAAAAACTAGATCTACTATAAAATTTAAAAAAAAAAAAATCAAAATATCATTAGATCTACAACAAAATCGTTCATATCTACTATATCTAACAAGAAACGAAAGAATAGTATTAGGAATAGACCTACAAAGAAGCCAAAAAAACCCATTCGAAATTAGAGAAATGAAGAGACGTACAGAGAAACAAAAAAAAATACATGGAGGAACCAAAGCAGAGAACGAAGAGATGAAGAGAAATACAACCCATTCCAGTCGGAGAAACAAAGAGACATACATCCCATTCCAGCCGGAGGGAGAACGAACAGACCAGAGAATTAAGAGACTAGACGAAAAAGAGAAATCAAGAGAGTGGTGATTAATTACGCGTGTCAGAAGAGAGAGGGGGCAGAATAATACACCTGCAAATGGGGCGTGAAACAAGGGAAGTAAATGAGGGGTAAAATAGTGGGTTTAAAACCCATCGATTTTAAGTTAATCGTCCATCAAACACTGAGTGGGCTTTTTAAGCCCACCCAACCCAATTCAAAACCCCATCAAACACCCCTTAAGAAATAAAATCGCTAGATTTCAAATCTTCTCATAAATGATGTTTTCCTCCAATTTTTTCTTTCTAATTTACTAATCTCGTCAGGTAAATTTATCTCCAATTAATTTTAACATAAAATCAGAAAGCATAATTTTTTTTTTTAAAAAAAACAACGAATAAATTTAGCTAGGGATGTATATAGGTTGGATTGGATTGAATGATTTTTTGGACCAACTTGAATGGGTTGGCAACCAAATAATCCGAATAAGGTCTCCAATCCAATCCTTAAAATTCAGTTTTAGTTGTCGGATTATTTATTTATATTTATTTTCTTTTTTATTACATTTTTTATTAACTTAAAATACTTAAATTTGTGTACAACACATACTAATAATTAAAATTTCATAAATTTCAAATATTAAATATCAAAATCCAAGATATTTATTACAAAATTAATACAAACATCATAAAAATATATATGAGTTATAATAATAATAATAGAAATTTGAGTTGGGTTAGATGAACCCAAATTTTTAAAAGAAAAATCCGAACCCAACTCAACCAAAAAAAAATTTAATCCAATCCAAAATTAAAACTACCTCAATCCAACTCTTAATATCACCCTGTTGCCTTTTGCGTTTAATTCTTCGAATTGTGTCCTCGAAACACCCTAAGTTTAGCCTCTAAAAAAATCCTAGCAACTCTTGAGTATTTTCGGCCGTACTATTTACCATACTTTATCCTCAAGCAAGCACACCGTAACCGATGATTGAGGGGTATTTCCGAGATTTCATATATTGCGACAGTGCATCAATTTTGACCCAATCATCCCTAGTCTCCCAGCGCTCAAAGTATTTCTTCCTTCCCTAATAACCCCGCACGGCCACAACTCATTCAAACCTGAAGCCAAATTTCGCCAGAAAAAGAACATTTCTTTGCTCGACGTTTCCTTCACATCTCGCAGCCATGGATGCCGTTGATTCCGTCGTTGATCCTCTCAGAGAGTTCGCCAAGGACAGCGTTCGTCTCGTTAAGAGATGTCATAAACCCGATCGCAAGGGTATGTTTCTTGCTTACACATTCTATTGCATAGATCTGCTTTAATCGATGTCTTAGATTTTTCTCTTCCCTTTCAATTTGTCTTAATTCAACGTTTTGCTGGTGTAGAATTCACCAAGGTCGCCGTTCGTACCGCTATCGGCTTCGTTGTGATGGGATTTGTAGGGTTCTTTGTCAAGCTAATCTTCATTCCGATCAACAACATCATCGTCGGATCTGGTTAGATTAGGTATGCTTTCAATCCAATAGATCTTCTATCTTTTCTTTTTCGATCTGGCGCGTATTTGTTCTGCATAGCATCCTGGTCACGTTATTCAATATTTTTGCAATTACGGAATGGATCGATAATTTCTTCTTAAATTTGTTTGATGCACGCGCATGCAATATCTACCTATTCTTATGACTTTGTATATTCATGCATGATTGATTCACACGATTGAAGATCGTACGACTAGCATGGATGCTCATTTATATCATAATGTTTCTAAAATTCAAGACGTTCTAGCTGTGGATTTACGTTTATTTCCTTCCAAGATGACTTTGATTGCGATGCGATTGTTAATCATTATGAAACATTATTGTAGAAGCACTTTGTTAGCTAACTCCTACCCTTCTATCGTGAACGAGTAAATTTTTGCGAGTGAAGATATTCAGATGATGTGGTTCTAATATTCAAGGCTAGTTTGTATACCCCCTTTCTTCTTTGTGAGTAAAATTATAGATTTTGTATTTTTCTAAATGCCCTAGATAGTTGCTTCTTGCCTTCAACGTCTTTGAACCTTAATTAACACCTTAATAAGTGTTTAGTTTGGCATGCTTTTCGGAGAAACTTAGGAATGAATTATTGCACTGGCCAGCAATTACATATCTGTTATCTAGATTATGAATTGGTTTGTGCATAGTTAGCATTTTCTCTACTCGCTCATCTCTTAGTGTGCATGCACATTCAATCGCACTCAACATATGAATGCCCATTAGGCAGCCAGAAAAAAGAGCATTAGAATGAGAAGTTAGAGAATAAACAGTTAGGAGGTGAATGCTGTATTTTGTAATGGCACCTCAATACAATCGTGAAACCTGATCCTACAGACTCCTGCTTGCAAATCAAATGCTCCTTTAGAGTACATAGTTTCTTTGAGGGGGAAAAACTAGCAGGCGAGAGTTCCTTGTGGTGAATTTAGAATTTCTTTTTATGCCTTCCGTTAAGTATTTCTTTCTAGTCCATAGTTTGCATCTCTACTCCATTATTTTGGGTCTATCAGTTCCACTTAATTTGTCAAGTTACGATTGCTGATTGATATTCCTCACCTTAGCTATTCTTGCTTTCCTTCAGCAACATTCATTCAATTATGTTCATGAAAGTGGTTACTGGTTTTATTTTAAAATAAGTGTACAGTCATTAAAGTGATTAAACCCATAGAAGTCAATTTATGGTGTTCTTGTTGATGCTTGCTAGGGTAGAAATGTGTATACCTTTGTTTAATACCACGATACCCCGACTATTTCTTTTCCCTTCCTGCCACTGCACCTGATTCACAAGCGAGTTGAATATTGTCAAAAGCTTACATTAGTTAATTTATACCCTAATTTGTGTTTGCCAATGGATTTTCAGGTCACATGAAGTACGTAGGTGATGGCGGCTGGTGTTTACATTTAGTGCAACCTGTGTTCATTGAGGAATACTTAGCATTTAGAACTTTTAAATCCGCGTGCGTAAATTGAGTAAACCCCAGGATATATGGAAAATTTTCTTGTCGTATTGATGAACTCATCTATTTATATTTGAATGTTAACATGTTCTTTTTGTCAAATATTCGTTCTTGAATTTTGTTGTTTAAGAAGTGTTTATATTCATGTTTATCACATACTGTTAAATGTCAATCACCGTTTAGTAGGAGGAAGATCGAAATTCTTCGAGTTCATAAATTATTTTGTTTCGAAAGCTGAGTTTTCTTAAAATGGACTCACCTTGGTAACCAAGTTGAAAAGCAATTGTTTTGGATGCCATGTTTTCAGAATTCACAGTGTTAAATTTTATTATCAGGACTGAGACAGTGACATGCTATATTTAAAAATATTTTCACGGTTTTATCATCTAAAACAATTCTCTGATCTCTAGAGAGGAATTGTATATAGTAGGGGACTATGTGGCTGTGGCTGTGGCTCTGTTCTTGCATCATGTCATTCTGTCAGGATTTTAAAATTTTGGTTATAACAAAGAAGGATATACACTGATAATAAAATAAATAACCGATGTGCTCAAAGTAATATATCAAGTTTATAAAGTCATTTTGCGTATATTATCTGTACGAAACATCAAACCTCAATCCAATCTCCATAGCAATACGACCTAGTCTGAGTCTCCCTTTGATCCAAATGCTATACCCTTCTGCAATTCCATCTAGATTGAAGTGCAAGAAAATCTTTTTTTTTTTTTTTCATTTTTTTAAACCATGGATCGCAGTTGGGGAGCAGCATTAGGACAAGGAGTGAAATGCTTTGGGCGACTTTCTCTTGTAATGCTTTTTAAAAATCTAGTTGTATGGAACAAATTCAAGCTTAGGAAAATACGCATATTGTTCTTGATTTAGGAGGAACAAGATCAAATATCAGAGAAATAGAATTATCTAATTTGATTTGAATTTACAGAGGACTTTTTCGCATGATGGAGGCCTGATCGATTTGAAACTGATATACCCACTGATTTTCAAACCTGATAAGCTCTCCCTTCCAGTATGTATCTCAAGTGTTTGATAAATTAACCAGTGGAAATTCCATTGAAAGTAGTCGTATTAAGCAGCATCTGATGTGGGCTGCTGGTCATTTTTACAAAAACAAGAAACCCCATCAGATGTGAGCTGATATTTCAGCTGCTATAGTTGTTGACATTGACTGCACTAACAGCAAAAAATGTCTTGGAATAGACAGCCATAAGGGTGAAGAAGAATCTTCCCACCAAGATATTTGTTATGAATGGCCAACATTTGGGTATAATTCTTCAATGGGGGGCTAGATGAAAATGCATATATCTTGAAAACCTGTCAAGTGAGTCTCATATTTTCCTAATATGACGACAACTATGCAAATATTTGTGCGATTCTTTCTTCTTGTGACACAAGGAAGAACCCAAAAGAACGAATGCAGTTCGTGCTTTGTTGGGCATGATCATGCCTTATCTAAAGCTTTTCTTGCCAGTAATTCCAAGTGACGAAGGATATGATAGCTAGCCAAGGGTGATAGGAGGTCAGTGAAATATGCTGTATCATCTGCTGCAGTGGTGAGTGATCATTCCATCCTTTTTCATTAAGCTCGTTTGATGATGTTTTTTAAAATAATCCTTATAAATGCTACTTCCGCAGTTTCACTTATTGGTTTCTTTATTTTGTTATTTTTCGGAAATGTTTCAAAATCCCAGCCAAGTTTTGAATATATATGTATATATATCTAGTTCTTAAGAACTTGTTTTTGTTTTCGAAATTTGGCTAAGAACTTAAATGTTTACTGAGGAAAGATGAAAACCATGGTAAAGAAATTGTGAGAAAACAAGTATAATTTTTTAAAGCTAAAAACAAAACATTACATGATTATCAAACAAAGCTTAAGTTGATGATTTTAGAATGTCTCGACCCAATGCCCTAGATGTAACAATTTCAAGAATTCATTTTACTCAACACTAAGGTGTGCTTAGAATACATTTTCAAGTGTTTAATATAAAAAATAAGTCATTTTGAAAGAAATTGGAGTGTTTGACAACCACTCAAAATAGTTTTGCAAGTGTATTTTAATCAATTTTTATCAAATGTTTAAATAAAAATGAGTTATTTGAAAATTACTTTTTTTCTCAAGTCAATCCAAACGGGACTCTAAATATGAATATTTTGAATCAATTTAGGTAGAATTTTCGACTTCTAGGCCTTTGAAGAGTTATTGGTGCTTCTATCATCAATCTCATGGATTCAGCATTCTACAAAGAGTTGGAAGAACATCAAATGTTGCACACGCAATTAGGAAAAACAATAACATTAAACAGAACAACCAAGATGATAGTTCATTTGTATGTTAAGTGAAGCCTCAAGGCTCAAACTTAGCTTAATGACATTGTTTTTGCTTGCCATTTGAATTCTGATTGTGGTTTTCTCTCATGCCATCATACTACTTCAGTTCCAAGAATCAGTGTTGAAATACGTTGAATTAGCCCTAAGGGCATTTTTTGTAATTTATGTTATGTTTGCTAAATTATGATTTCACCTCATTCTATTTATATATGAGGTTGGGTCTATTGTAGGTATGACATTAAATAATAAGTTCTTTTCTACCGTGGTTTTTCTTCCCTGAATTAGGGTTTTCCACGTAAACTCCTTGTGTCGTCTTCTTTTCTTCTATTTCAATATGGTATCAGAGTAAGGTGATGAAACCCTAGCCCCGATAGAAGAAACTCAGTCATCAAACTTGATAGGTGAAGGTACGCTGACTGATAAGGTTGTGATTCAAGCAGCGGTTGACCGCTATCTCCGAACCATCATCCCAGGTGGCTCAGCCGAACAGATTCAGCCGGCGAGCCGAACAGCAGGTGGTGGGCTTGCTCCAGCCGGTGCGACGATTAGCTTCCAGACTTAGCCGTTCTAGCCGAACACCATCGAGGAAGGTCACGCTCTCCAGCCGGCGCACGCGAGCGCGTCACAATCGATCGGACCCTCGACTTCGCACGCAACTGTCTCAACTTCGCACGTCCTCCAGCCGGCGCACGCGATCGATTTACAGCCGATTGGTACCTCGGCGTCGCACAGAATCGAATCTGCACTAGACGGTCGTGGGTTTGCTCCAGCTGCCGGGTCGGGTCAAATCGGTACGATTTCTTCAACCTCGCAGCCAGTCGCCGAGCCTTCTGTCCGTTACCCACCATCACAGCCGTCTGGGAGCAGCGCCGGTCACGGGTTGCCGAACTTTGCCACTGGTGGACTTCCGGCAGTAGCTTCTTCACAGTACCATGGTGGATAGCTTCTTCCTTATGTGTATCCAGTTCAGCTTCAGTTTCGAATGGGTGATTTCATTGAAGAAAATCCCATGGTTTTTAGACAGAAAAATTCCAGATCTGAATCTCATGGGGAACTCCAACAACAATTGGTTAGTCTCCAGCAACAGATGGCCGCCCTTGGAGCTAAATTGAATGGCCATGATTCTTTCCCAATGTATTCAGAAAATCCGGTATCAATATTTCCTACTCTTCCAACTTCTAATTTTTTATCTGGAACAATTGGAAATTCTGCACGAATGATCACGGGAGAGAAGTTGAATGGGCAAAATTAATTCTCTTGGTCCCAAACAATTAAAATGGTTCTTGAGGGACGCCATAAGTTTGGATATTTGACTGGAGAGATACCACGACCAAATCCTGGGGATCCTCAAGTGTGTGTCTGGAAGGCAGAGGATTCTTTGCTCCGCTAAATGTTAATCAGTAGCATGGAACCACAAATCGGGAAACCTTTATTCTATTCAGCCACTGCCCGAGATATTTGGGATGCAGTCCGACGGTTATATTCGAGGTGTCAGAACGCATCCCGTCTGTATACTCTACGTAAACCGGTTCACGAATGCAAACAAGGAAGCATGGATGTAACGTCATACTTCATCAAGATGTCGTTGTTATGGCAAGAAATGGATCTGTGTCGGGAGATCATCTGGAATTGCCCACAAGATGAAATTCAATACTCCAAGATAGAAGAGGTTGAGCGTGTGTATGATTTTCTTGCCGGATTGCACCCCAAATTTGATATAGTTCGTAGTCGAATACTAGGGTAGAAACCAATTCCGTCTCTCATAGAGGTCTGTTCAGAGGTTAGATTGGAAGAAGATAGATCGAGTGCAATGAACGGGCCAGGTGTTACCACTGTAGAGTCAACTGCCTTCAGGGTAAAGTCCGCTGGAGCTGATGGTGACAAGCAGAATAGTAAAACACCCCCAGTATGTGAGCATTGCAAAAAACAGTGGCACACGAAGGATCAGGGATGGAAATTGCATGGTCACCCTCCAAATGGTAAACGTCGCCCTCCGAATGACAAGTCGAAATTTGGGCGTGCTCTAGTGGGTGAATCAGTTGAAGGGGCTGCACAACCTCAGACATAACCTTCAGTGACCAATCCTGGTGATTCAGGTACAATAGGGATCAAAACAGTTGCTCAATCAGGTAACCCTCAATCTTTTAGTTTCTTTGTTGAAGGGAATGAGTTATGGATTCTAGATTCAGGAGCGACCGATCACTTGACTGGCTCATCCGACCAGTTTCTCTCATACTATCCAAGTGCTGGAAATGAGAGGATTTGGATTGTGGATGGGTCCTTCGCTCCTGTTGCTGGAAAAGGCAGACTGTCACTATTTCAGGGATTAACTCTGCAAAATGTCTTACATGTGCCCAAAATTTCTTACAACTTATTATCAATAAGCATAATAACAAAAGATTTGAACTGTAGAGTTGTCTTCTCACCAGATACTGCTTTGTTTCAGGACTGCTTTGTTTCACCTGGTCCACAATGATGTTTGGGGTCCCTCAAACATCTCTACCCTGTCTGGAAATGGTGGTTTGTAACTTTCATCGATGACCATACCCGACTTACATGGGTATATCTCCTTGCTGATAAGTCCGAGGTTCTATCTACCTTCAAACAGTTCTATACCACTATATTAACACAGTTCAACACAAAGATTGTCATTCTTCGGAGTGACAATGGTCGTGAGTTTGTCAACCACACCTTCCAGGAATTCCTAGTGTCAAAAGGGATCATCCATCAAAACTCGTGTGCATATACTCCACAAAAAAATGGGGTGGCTGAACGAAAAAATCGCCATCTCATTGAAGTTGCTCGTTTCTTGATAATTTCAGTGTCTCTCCCTTCGTACCTGTGGGGAGATGCGGTTCTTACCGCAGCTCATCTAATTAATAGAATGCCTTCACGAGTTCTAAAGTTTCAAACCCCTCTTGAGTGCTTCAAAGAGTCCTATCAGTCTACCCGTCTTATTCCTGAGGTTCCTCTTTGTGTGTTTGGGTGTACAGCCTTTGTTCATACTCATGGTCCACACCGGACTAAGTTTGCTCCACGAGCTAAAAAATGTGCGTTTTTCAGGTATCCCCTTCATCAGCGAGGCTATAAATGCTTTTATCCATCTTCCAGAAAATATTTTGTCATTATGGATGTCACGTTCCTTGAAGATAAACCATTCTTTCCCGTTAGTCATCTTCAGGGGGAGACCACGAATGAAGAGACTAACAGTTCCACGTACTCCATACCTATTAGCCTCAATCTTGAGCCTAGTCCTAATATTCCTGAACCTGAGCCTAGCCCCAATGTTCCTGGACCTAGTCTACCTAGTCTTGAACCTAACTCTGCTCCTGTTGTTCCCAGCCTACCTAGTCTTGAACCTAACTCTCCTCCCGTTGTTCCCGTGTCGGTTCTTCCTACTAGACAAGTGTCCTAGATAACATACTATAGGAAGAATCTTAGAAAGGAAATTCAGGAAACCTCTGGTGTTCCATCGAAAAGTGTCCAAGCGTCGAAACCAGCTCAGGTTCAAGATCCCATTGTTTCAAAGGAGAGTCTTGAAGAAAAGTCTGGGAACATAAAAAATGATGAAATGAGCTCAGAGAAGGTTGAAACTTCAGGAGGTAATGAGGTGCTGAAAGATCCTCAAGAAGATGCAGAATTGTCTCAAAAGTTTGATACTGAAGAGGGACAGACGAAAACTGACAACTATGATACCACTCTGGATATGCCAATCCCTCTGAGAAAGGGAACCAGGTCATGTACAAAATACCCTTTGCATAGTTTTCTGACCTATAATAACTTATCTCCTGGTTTTAAGGCTTTTACTACTCAGCTGGATGCTCTAGCAATACCTACCAGTGTACATGCGGCCATAGAAGTTCCCGAGTGGAAAGCAGCAATAATGGAGGAAATGAGAGCTCTTGAGGCAAATAAGACTTGGGAGTTAGTAGCTCTCCCTAGAGGTCACAAAACAGTTGGTTGCAAATGGGTGTTCACAGTGAAGTATAAGTTTGACGGAACACTCGAAAGGTATAAAGCCAGGTTAGTTGCTAAAGGGTTCACTTAGACGTATGGGATTGATTATTCAGAAACTTTTTCCCTAGTGGCTAAGTTAAACATGATTCGTGTTCTTCTGTCTGTTGTCGTAAATAAAGATTGGCCCCTACATCAACTAGATGTAAAGAACACATTCCTAAATGGTGAGTTGGAAGAGGAAGTTTATATGAGTCCACCTCCAGGTTTCGAAGCTAAGTTTGGGAATCATGTTTGCAAACTCAGGAAGTCTTTATATGGGTTGAAGTAGTTCTCTAGGGCATGGTTTGACAGGTTCACCGTGTTTGTTAAGTCCCAAAGGTTTGTTCAGGGGCATTCTGATCATACCTTGTTTACCAAAAAAATCACCCGTAGGAAAGATTGCTGTGTTGGTAGTGTATGTTGATGACATCATCCTATCAGGGTATGACACGGCAGAAATTGCTAAGCTAAAACAAAGGATGGCAGGTGAATTTGAAATCAAGGATCTTGGTAGTTTAAGGTATTTTCTAGGGATGGAAGTGGCAAGATCAAAAGCAGGAATATCTGTATCTCAGCGGAAGTACACTCTGGACTTGTTAAGGAAACATGAATGACTGGATGCAAACCTATTGACGCTTCTATTGAGGTCAATAGCAAACTGAAAAGTATTTCGGAAGGAGTTCCTGTGAATAAGGAGAGGTATCAACGCTTAGTAGGAAAACTGATTTACTTGTCTCATATTAGGCCCGACATCTCCTATGCTGTGAGTGTAGTAAGTCAGTTCATACAGAGTCCATATGAGGAGCACATGGAAGCTGTGACTCAAATTTTGAGATATCTAAAGTCCACCCCTGGGAAGGGCTTGGTGTTTAGGAAACATGACACACGGAGCATCGAGGCATATACTGACTCAGATTGGGCCGGATCTGTGACTGATAAAAGGTCAACCTCAGGGTACTGTACCTTTGTATGGGGAAATTTGGTAACTTGGCGGAGTAAAAAACAGGGTGTAGTGGCTAGAAGTAGTGCTGAGGCAGAGTATAGAGCTATGAATCTGAGAGTGTGTGAAGAAATCTGGTTGCAGAAAGTTTTATCTGATCTTCACGAGAGTAGTCCGGGGCCCATGAAGTTGTATTATGATAATAAGGCTTCCATCAGTATTGCGAATAATCCCGTGCAACATGATAGAACCAAACATGTAGAAATTGATAGGCACTTTATTAAAGAAAAGTTAGACCGCGGAGCTATTTGTATTCCCTATGTACCTTCAGTTCAACAGATTGCAGATGTTTTTACGAAAGAGTTATCGAGATAGACGTTTGAAGCTTGTATTAGCAAGTTGGGTCTTACCGATATCTATGCCCCAACTTGAGGGGGAGTGTTGAAATACGTTGAATTAGCCCTAAGGGCATTTTTGTAATTTATGCTATATTTGCTAAATTAGGGTTTCACCTCATTCTATTTATATCTGAGGTTGGGTCTATTGTAGGTATGACATTAAATAATAAGTTCTTTTCTACCATGGTTTTTCTTCCCTGAATTAGGGTTTTCCACGTAAACTCCTTGTGTCGTCTTCTTTTCTTCTATTTCAATAATCAGCCCAAATTTATTTAGCATATATATCAAGGAAATTTTAATCTTTTACAGGTCATGAGGTGGTACATGCCATAGAATGGATATTACAATCAAGCTAAACATATTCTTCAGCATGGTCATATAACAAACTGCTAATCATTCAGCTGCTTGGGATGATGCCATTGTAGTATCAAAGGATTTCTTCCTGATTAAAAGACAAATAATCCTCGAGGGACTTGCATGTGTATTATCAAGACTACATAACACAAAGTCAGGCCTGTGTAGAAGAGGGTTTAACCGTTCCCCACCAACAACAAACGCAGTTGCGTCCAGAAGGACATGCCAGGAGTTTCGATGAGCCTCAGAAACCCAATGCATCGAGTATCGAGTCCCATTTACGTCAGCTGGATAAGAAAATAACCCCTTTGGACTGTGCTTGCACTTCCTTCTGAAGTACTGACTAAGTTGAGATCCTTTAATCCTCAAATCCAACCAAGTTTCTGGTGCTTCTATCACTTTGGATTCCTTGAAACTAGCAAACTCTTTAATGCAATCATGTTCTTCTCTTATAACTGTCATGTAGTAGTTTCCTCTAAAAAATGGATAAGCTTCTCCTACTAGCATCATGGCCTGCCTGTAGCTTGGAGTGAACAGAACAAGATACTCTTCATCAGGCAATCCACAGTGCTTTAGAACTTTGTTTTGAGCTTGAATTTCTGGAATGGAGATGAAACTTCCTGGAAAGGAAGACTTCTTGTTGAGAATGTCTAACAATCTTGAAGGTTCCAGTTGTGTACCCTCCAAGTTAGGGAGATTGCTTCCAAAGGATAGCGTCGAAGGCTCTCTCGGAATATTTCTTGGCGACTTTCGCCAATCATCAGCCATGATTTGATCTGTTGGCTCTTCATTGATGCAAAGGCAAGAGAGATCTATCTTTTCTCCATCTAAGCCTGCATACTGTGGGTACTTGGCCAATACATATTGTTCTACATATTGCCTTTCTGCTGGTGTTATAGGACCTGACCATCTGAGATCAAGGCCAGTGATTGTCGAAATCGCCTCGGCTATGATATGAGGAGGTATCATAGTAAGTGCTTTCTGTATAGAGCCCAAAATTCAGCCAAAATAAAGCAAATACAATCTCAGCTTCAAAGGATAGAGGTAAACGAAGTTAACTTTTCTTTTGGACAGAATATTTACCTTGACTCCCATACTACTTGGCCTGAAAACATCTGTAGATGACTTGGCTTCTGAAGCATTATTAGATTCTTGACTTTCACCTTCCATGAAGGCCTAGTTCCTCGTAAAAAGTACAACCATCAGAATTTTGAGTCTTTTGAAACTATGAACAATGAGTCAAATGAGAGAGAGAGATATATAGGAAGGGGTTGAAACTAGAAATCCATACCTGAGATTCAACAAACAAACTAAACTGTTCTCCAATGTTCTTCCTCAAACCAGATTGTTATTCTATCTTCTTCCCCACTCTGTTTATTTTCTTTGAAACCCACCTCAATATTGAAATTTATTTCCTTTTCAGGTTGATGATCATCTCTTCAGAAGATAGCAAAAACAGAGAAAATAAACCATCAGGCTACAAGAGAAACACTCTCACAAAGGTTATTGCTTGACCCTAAAAAAAAAGAACAGCTTTTGCTTGCAGTAGGGGAGCAGAACATCTATGAAATGACAGATTCCATGGCAGAGATGATAGAAAAAAAGGGAGAAATAGGTAGCAATTAAACAAGTCAAACTGAGAAAGACCTGCTGTACATATATAATTGGCTTTTAAATAAATTAATAAAGCCCACTAGGAACAAAAAAAAAATTATTTGGAGTTTGAGAAGACTTAGCCAAATTCATTCAGGCATTTGTTTTACTTGGAGACGTGGATCTGAACGAGACATTCAAGGAAAATTCAAGCCAAGATAAAGTAGAAAATAACCAGACAATTTTACATATTGAGGTTTATAACATCAGTACTCTAAAAACTCTCTGCAAAATGTTAATTGCTTTATTTCAACAAATAAATGGTAATATATTAAGAATTTTGAGTATTTAAAAACAAGATTAATTGTTATGGTATAAATTTAAATGGACTGAATATAAAAAAAAAAAAAAAAAAGTTTTCTGCCAATTTTGTTTGATTCTCCACTCTTACAATAGAGGGAAACAAAACAGTTCTCTTCTATGAAAAACGTCCACAAATGGCAATAACCCACAAATTATCTATTGTGTATTTGAAATTTGAGAATGGAAACAGGTAATTTGAAAATATTTTGGATCACAAGTGAAGTTTAAGAATGAGATTTGATCTGTTTTTAAAATTAGGGTTTAACAAAGTGAAGTTTGAGTGATTAAACCTCTAACCTCTTAATAGAGAGTACATACCAAACTTAGTTAAAATATTCTCAAAGTGGTAGTTTGAATCAACTTATTTATTCACATGCATCGATGAGAAGAGAAGCATATTAGAAACTTTGTACCAAAAACAAGACAATGTTGCAAATTATCAAAAGAACTGTATGTTTAGAAGTAATTTTAAGATCGTCAAAATCATTTATCTTTATTAAACTCGTTTTAGAACACGCTTTTATGTTTTAATCATTCAAAATTAATTATTAAATTCAACACTTATAAATGTAGTTTTCATATCATCAAAATTAGTTTTGAAAGATTAAAAACACGTTTCGTAGTTATTTTGAAAATGACAAAAATGATCATAAACAATTTTGAATCACTTCCAAACATGTCTAAACCATCACCATTAGATATTTTTGTATAATTGTGGAGAGAGAATATGCCATTGTGAGATGCTCAAACAAACATATTGCAAACAGACAATCGTCATATGATAATATTAAAATCCGCCTAAAAGTTTTTACACCTGCAAATTGACATTAAATATTAGCTATTAATTGATTGAAGACTTGGTCCAGGACAAAATCTGGGTTTCCATTGCTGGTTCTTTTCTTTTTCTACGACTATTATTTATAATACCAAAAAAAAAAAGGCTGTTCTTCATTAAACAGCTCACTGTTAATGTTGTTGATGTTCTAATTTAATTTTCTTTTCCCCTTTGCGTCACTTTTCAAATGGCTCTTTATCGTTAAATCTTTTGCTTTGGTGCTTTCCAGGAAGCTTCCCCTTGAAAATGACTACTAAACTCGAATTTCAGCCATTGTTTAGTTCCTAACTTCGCTTTGAGTAAGCATTTCTGCAAATAATTCATCAGTTAATAGAGTCGGTGTAAATTGTGTCGAGGCTAGTTTTTGTATACTTGTACTGAAGTTTATCATTATCACAGAATTAAAAGTTGAAACTTTCTGGCTTTTTTTTTGCCTTACCTTCACCCTCTTCCTCAGCTTACCGTCTCCGTGATGCCGATCGTCTTTCTTTTTCAACAGGGTCGGTGAACAGTTGGAAAAGAGCGACTGATGATCCATTCCTTGGCTATTTTAGACAAAATGTGCATCAGAATTCAGTAAAATGAAGATCAATTTCCAGCCTTCCATTCCAGGGTTTGAATTCATCATATTTTTGGTAGTCATTTTGAAGAATGAACGGCAAAGTATTTCCACCTTTGACAAGAAGAGCACAGAGGAGAACAACAAAGTTTGAGAAAGTCAAAATGGAAGAGAATGACCCAGCAACTACTGGAAAACCACCTTCAACTCTACTCATGACCACCAAACGGGCTTAAAAGATGACAGATGTCTCAATGAAACCCCAAGTCACCATCTGAAATCAATGATTGAAATGACCAACCTCCTTGAAATTTATACCCTTTTGAGGCTCTGCAGTAGCCACTTTTGATTCCTCAAATGCAAGGTTGTAACCACAACAATTAGCACAGCCGAATTGATAAATACAAAAAGGCAATGCTTTGGGAACAAGCAAAAGCATTTCTTATTCCACACTCAAAGTGGGGATTAGGCAGAACAACTTGCACCTAGCAACCCTACCAGTGCCTCTCTAATAAGAATAAGATGGTGGCTCTGATGCGGCTGAAAGCGAACAACAGTAGAACAAAATGCCTCCCGAATTGGTGGATTGCCACTCACTTGTGCCATCAGAATCGCTTTCTCCCCCCAGTATCTCACCCTCACAGCAGTCATATCCATCAGTAAGCTTCAGAAACAGTAGAGGAAGCAAAAGCATGAGTTTTACAAGAAACAAAATCCTACCTGTTCTCGTCTTGATTCTGTCTAGTCTGTCCATTCTCAGACTCGTTAGGATTGCACTTACCACATCTTATACTTCTCCACTTCTAGCAATTGCATTGCCTCCAAAGCTTCAACGCCCATTATCAGGGTTCTCAGAAAATCATAGAACCTCTGCAAATGAAGCCGCTATTTCAGAGACGGAATTCAAGCTTCTTTCAAATCTGATTGGTGAAAAGGCACCCTGCAATCTCCTCTTCTTTGGGATCGAACCACAGTACCTTAACCTCTCAGCAGTCAATGACGGTGGAAAGAATGTTTTTCTTGAGGATGATCCCTACAAACTGAGCACATTCAGAGTCGACTCAAATCACACACGAATGTACAAAATTGATTATAAGTTTCATGCAGAAAAAGCTTACAAGTTATTAAAGCAAGCAAGAGGAAACAAATCATGTGCACCAGACTCAGGGCTCAGGAATTCATCTAAGTGCAAACTTGCCTTGACAGATCTTCCAAAAGAAGTTTATGAAGTCAAATGGGATGTGGTGGTCGTGGATGGACCAAGGGGAGATAGTCCTCATGCACCAGGAAGAATGGCAACAATTTACAGTGCTGCTATCATGGCAAGAGAAGGGAACACCACTGATGTAGTTGTACATGATACAGACCGTATGATCGAAAGGTGGTATTCTTGGGAGTTCCTTTGTGATGAAAACTTGATTTCCTCCAAAGGGAAGCTCTGGATTTTCAGGATTAGAAATGAGAAAAATTCATCCAGATTCTGCCCTGACAAACGCATTGTGGTCCAACGATGAGATCACTTTTCTGGTCAGATGAAGTACAGAGAAACATGATTGCAATCAGTCCCTGGGCACCTTCTTGGCAGTAACTGGAAAAAGATGGACAGAAGATATGGAACTGCTGCTTGGCCACTGCAAAAGTAGAACATGGATATTTTGAAGAATCAAATTCCAGTTACTGTCAGAAGAACACAAATTTTCCTTGATTTGTTTGGCATAGTAATTATACAGCGTAGATCAAACCCCGGCCAAATACAAGTTGGTCAGGCATTTGGGGAAAAATGTTCTAAAAAAGTACTTAAATAGTACACAAGGAAGTTATAATATGATAACTTGCATACATAAGATCAAGATTTAACACGCGGCTTGCCCAACCAGCATTGCTGAAGAAAACCAAAAGGCTGTCATCAAGCTACATATTAAAGAAATATAAACTTGTTTCAGTTCACAACTTCGGTAGCAGCAGATATAAGGAGCCAGTGTTGTAGCAATAGGGAACGAAAAACATGGCCTTTAACAGTGTGGTCAAACCCTGTTTTGCAATTAAATTCAATAGTGAATGCCCAGAGTGATTAATCAGTGATCCAACAAAAGCTAATCCTCTGTACGATGTTGATGAAGTGATGTTGGTTAAGAAAAATCCTGTTCTCAAGTACCACTGATATCTCAGGAAATTCTTATATCGGATATCTTAGAGAAAATTAAAGTCATGTTTACTACAACAAATTTGAACTATTGCCGATAAACTAATGAAGATATGGAATATCAGTCAGCCTTTGAAGTTTCCAAAAAACGCCAAGCCTAATTGTGTCTCCAAACCAAACTTTGACGAGGATTGTGCACGTACAGTAATTCTCCAGATGAGAAGCTCTTGAAAATCGTTGTCTTATATACTCGTGTGGTTGGCAGTATCATCCTCATTCTCCCGATCTCTTCGCTGCAAGAACAAAGATAAATCAGTCTAGAAAGCAATCCAAGTCACTCTAACAAAAGTAAAATATGCATTATTGCAACAAGTCCCTGCATGGTAAAACATATCATAGATTAATTGAAACGTGGCTTGTTAGCCGTCAGTAACCATAACCCCCCCCCCACCCCACTACTACACACACACACACACAAAGGAAAGAAAAAAGAAAACGAAACACGCAAAGTACAAACTGGCACCAATTAAAAGTCGCATGCAGAAAAAAACCAGAGATATTGAAGATACAAGAAGGGAGTAGCTAAGAACCTGCGTTTGTATTCAAGATGCAAGAAGAGAGATATTCAACCTCCTTTTTCTTTTCTTCGTGTTTTTGTTCCTTCTTGTTTAGAAATGTATTGATCCATAATTATATGGGGAAAATTTCACTTTTTAGGTATTCTCTTGCTTCCTTCCTCTAGTCACCATTTTAGTCTCAAGAAAAGCAGAGAGATACTGAGAGACTGACTGAGACCAATCCTAGGATACCTTTGTGTTAAACTTTTACTCATACTTCAAATGTATAACCACTTGATGGTTTAAGTACCTTGAAAATAGAGTGCTCAAAACATCACCTTTAAAATATTGACACGCATTGGAACTTCCCACTACCTTATTGCATCATCAAAACTAGGACCAGTTGGGAAATACATGGTAAAAAATAAAATAACATATTATGAACATAAAGATATGAATATGAAGGAAACTTTAACAGTAGAACAAAAATGTATTATAATGATATATATAATTTGAAATATCATAACTGCATCAAATTTGATGAAAATGGGGCTCACCATCCGTTTGCTAATGTATGGCTGAATATTGACATTTGTTTCAGGTGAATTTTCAACCATCAGCAATTTTGATTTCTCCTTCTCAAATTCTTTTCTAGATTCTTTACGGCTACCAGATTGCCATACCCTACCAAAATTAGGAAGCCAATTCTTGTCACCATAGCCTTGGACAATTTCTCCTCTCTTCTCCATTTCCAGCTCCATTTTTCTTTTTTCTGCCCATGCAGCTCCTACCCGTTTGGGGTTCAGTTTCTTGGACTTTGCAGATTCATTCAAAGAAACACCACCCCCAACCACTGGGCTTATTTGAACCTTAAACCCACTATCTTCAGGGTTTTCAAGCCAAGGAGGCAGCATACCAGAATGAACATTTCCTCCAGAATCTCCAAAAACAATATTAGAAATCCGAGTGAGGGTCTGGAAACCTGAAGAGAGATAGAAAAGAGATGGAAAACACACCACCACTATACAGTTCAGAATTTAAATGAAGATATATTCAGAGTGTGAAATGAGCATAATTTTGATCGTATCCAATTTTCCTTTTTAGGAGAAATATCCTTAAGACTATGTGAATCAGTTGAGTAACATTACAATGAGAATAAGATTTCATAAAATTCCATACCCTCAGGATGGCTTACTTCGTTCACAGTTCTTTCATTCTGATGCGTCTCGTACATCTATATCAAGTTGGTTATGCATTTACCAGAAATGTCAATACAAAAGAAATTATGCATTATGAAAAAGTAACATACTCGTGAAGAAAGAAAAGATATAATTTCATCTGGACTATGAAGATGTTATCTAGGAACAAAGAGTTGATTGTCAGAGTTCCATTTATTATAATAACAGTATGTCAATTTTTTTTTACCAGAAATGTCGATACAAAAGAAATTATGCATCATGAAAAAGTAACATACTCATGAAGAAAGAACAGATATAATTTCAACTGGATTATGAAGATGTTATCTAGGAACAAAGAGTTGATAGTCAGAGTTCCATTTATAACAATGACAGTATGTCAATTTTTTTTTTTTTACCAGAAATGTCGATACAAAAGAATTTATGTATTATGAACAAGTAACATACTCGTGAAGAAAGAAAAGACATAATTTCAACTGGACTATGAAGATGTTATCTAGGAACAAAGAGTTGATTGTGAGAGTTCCATTTATAACAATAACAGTCATGGCACCCCATCCAATGAAACCTGTGGGCCTCTATAAATGTTGGCGTGTGAAATTGACAAGATAAAGAACCCAGAAGATAACTTTTTTAAAAAACACACACACACACACACTCTTCAGTTATAGCAAGCACCACCAGCTTCCACCGCCTCCATACCAAAAAATATTGAAGGCCTTCTAGTACTAAAATAGCGCTACTTCACAGGAAATACAAAACTCCAATGCTCCAGTAGAAGAGAAATAACCAAACTTACCCCCTGACCACTGGAATGACCATTAGCAGTGCATGTTCTACCACTATCCAGATGGTAATGCTTGTTGTCCTCGCTAACTGAATCACAGTCAATACAGCACGAGTGTGTTACACGTTTGTACACCATTCCGAAACTTCAACGACTGATAAGAAATCAAAGACAAAAGGTGAAATATAAAGGGACAGCTTACATGTTAAATTCTTTGAGCTCCATACATGTGCACCAGAACATGAGCCAGCATGCAAAGAAACAGCGGTGTCATGTGGAAATGAGACCAAATTTGAAACATCCGAGGATCCTGAATGGGATGAATTGGATACCTGATACTCATTTGTATAACTGTGTAAAGGCAAAACACTAATTGACGAACTAGATTCAACAGAGTGGATATTATTATTCCCAAAATTATCAAAATTTCCATATTGGACTTGATTGTGGATATCATTTGTAGGTCCAGGACTGGATGAAGCAGATATGCTTTGTACTTTGCACTTCTTCTCCCACTGTCATCGACAAACATTGATTTAAATTAATAGCCCAATCACAGTAGAAATGAACTTCTGTTTCTCGTTGTTGTTAAACCACGTGAGAAAGAAGAAATCATGGTTACCTTAGCTACATCAGCTTCCAAGAGTCTATAACTATCCAGGCGTTGCACATCACCACCACACTTCCAGAAGAAATGCTTTAAATTCTTCAGATGATCCGCACTGGCCAGGTGTTTAATTGCATTGCTACTGTTACAAAATCTTAGAACATGAGATAATGAAAGTAAAACATGAAGGATGCATTGCATACATTTCTTTATATTAGAAACAGAGATATATACATGAAGAATAACTACACTGCACTAGAGAAGGAAAAGAAGGCAATATAGTATCAAGTCTAGAAGTCAGCCAACAGAACTTGAAAAATCCTCCCCACTAAACGTCAATTCTAAACGGAGAGCAATTGCAAGAATGTCATTCTTAAAAACCCAAAGTAAGATACACAAAATCCTGAAGCTCTCAAACTATACCTTCAAAAAAGTTTACAGACATATTACACTAAAGTCTAATGGCTTTACTAAATATAGTCAAAGGGTCTTTGTGAAAATCGTACTGCATACTTTGCTCATTGAGAACTAAAATCCTTTGGGTTCAACACCATCCAAAGCTTCTTATGGAGTCCCTGGATGTAGAGGAAGGAACCACAAAAATTTTGGTGGTTCAGGAAGAAACCACCCGCACCTTATCGATCACATCTATTTTACAGTTACCTCTTAGTTTAAGCTTAACAACGTGTTTTGTTGTTTTGAAATTACTCTTTTACAGAATTGTGTACTAATTGGAGGGATTTTCTTTAACCCCATTAGCTTTGATCATGGCTTTCCTTACATCAACCGTAATTAGCATATAAGCTAATAGGGTTGATTCCAAAATTTCCCAGCAACCACACCCATAAATTGTAATTATTTCAAGAAACAAGGAAGTATGAATAGCCAGCGGATTAATACCATGCGAAGGAACTATCATTCTCATTGACTTGAACATCGCAAAAGATGCACCAGAACCGATTGTGAGAAGAATACTCGGGCGAGAGGGGAAAAGGGGTCTTGAGAAAAAAGCGAACGTCGGACAGCTTGATCTCGAACCGAGATAGAAAAGCAGAAAGAGATTTTTTGTGGTTGGGAAAATACTTATGGCGCTGCCCTTGGTCGTGGTTTAGCTTGCAGACGAAGCAGTATTCGTACGCGCTCTTCTTCTCTTTTTTCTTCATATTACGCATTGATCGTTGTTCACGTCTCACGATGGCGACTCTGAAACAAGGATTTCAATCGGCCTCTTCGGGAGCTTGTAGTGATCCCATGGATGGGCAGTAATTTGTCGGAAGGAACGGGTACTGAAATTTGGCTTTCGCGGGAAACTAAGGCTGTGAGACGACGACCGAGGATCCAGACGGTCCGTTTCTTGCTTCCTGCACGATTAGGATTTACGGGATTAATTGGGAAAATGGGGTGGTTTTCACATTATTTAGGAAAAAAGGGTCAAATCTTGTCTTTATCTTATTGCAAACCAATCCAAACTGAATGCGAAGAGACCTTTCAAATTTTTTTTTTAAATATATATATATATATAAAAGGAATTTGCGTCGAGATGTATTCATTTCATTAAATTAAAAGAAAATTCTATTCGATTTTGTTTTTTTGAGTAGACACCCAGCCATTTTTAATTCATCCCTAAAATTAATAATAAGATTTTTAATTAATTCCTATAGCATAAATTTTACAAATGAAAGTTTTATTATATGTAAAATTAACCATCTCATTAATCTCGTTTTTTATAATGATAATAATGTTACTATTTTAATTTGATATACATAATAATCTTACTTTGATTAAAATTGAGGTTTATTTGATTAATTTAATATATTCAATATTAATTTTAGTAATGCTTGAGTTGTTTAATTCCAAATCATTGTTGTTGTATTGTATATATAAAAAAATAATATTCAAGATTTATAAGGTTTGTACTTTATTCCAAAAATATTTTTTTCATATATATACATTTTTTTTAAAACGGTCATAGTTAATATTTATGAAATTTGTACTTTGTTCAAAAAATAATCTTAAAACTTTTTAAAACTCCACTAATATTTTTAACCAACAATATATATATATATACACACACATATATCTATCTATCTTGAAGATACCTTTACCATTTTTTTTTTGTTTGAAATTGTTAGAAACTTATGTGGATATTAACTTTCAACAATTGCATTGATAATTTTCAATGTTCTTTAGGATGTTGAAGGTGTTTGAGGTGTAAACTAAAATTGTATTTTCTTATTTGAATTTGATTACAAGTACAATGTTCTTTATTCATGACTAGAAGAATATCCTCTATTAGGTCGAAATCAATCTTGTTGAGTCATATAGTGTCCACGATCACCTGACCTCTTACATTTGATGATTGGCCCTCCTTTGTAAAATGTATACCCTCGTCACGATATCGGTATGTCATGTACTGATCATGGACATCTCGACGAACATGTAAAGTTTGTCCTTCTTCCATACTTAGCATGCTCAAGGTTGTCGGAAAAAAAATCAAAAGTTGAGGGGGATGGCATAATGGAACTATGTATACAGTGATCGAATGGGGTTGTTGGATATTCATTCTAAACATTAGTTCGAATAGGAGCATTCTGATGTCTTGTTGGATCACTTTGTTCTTCAATTGAAACATCACCATCGAAATATCGCACTCGATATATCGAGGTGAGTCTACGCAAGGCTCTTGTAGCAAATAATGTCATAATTGGTAAACTGAATTGAAAAAGAATTCAAAAACACGTGATGGCTTAAAAAATTATATTGGTATGAAATTAAACAAAAAAATTAAACAATCGTAGTAAATAATAAACTCATACCAACAAGTGATAGGATGTTTTTGCTTTCGTTTTATATTGTCTGCTCACAATGGAATATCATTCAATATATCTAGACTCAGTATCTACATTGTGGTTAATAAGAGGTCCATTAACAAGCAAATTTTTTCAATTTCTCTAAATTGAAATTTGAGGAGTCAAATATGCAATCCAGTCTTGCTCATGTCTGCCTCTTAGATCGTCTGAATGAAGTCGAGCGTATGTAATGCAAGGTTACGAAATTTGTTGCAACATCCTAAATTGACGCATCACACGATCTGGGTGATGCCACTCCACAACAAAAAAACATATGAGTGGACTTCTGGATGTCCATATCTCATTACCCTCGAGACAATATGGTGGCAATAGTTGGATGAGATGATTTTATGGCTCCCAAATAATTTGCATGCATATGAGTTAAAATGTGAATGAACCAAAAGATTGAAACATTATTTAAATATAATATATGAATGATTATAATGTTATTTGGTTAGGCATAAGCGTATCTAAGATGTATATATACTGCAGTAAAACACGTGTTCGTGCTCTGATGACAGAAAAGTTGTCATTCCATCTACAACAATCACAAGTTGTTAGTATTTCATAATGGAGACAAAACAATAATGAGGTAAGAATGCAAGTGGTCTATACTGTACTGCAAGTAGTCTGTCACCCAAGTTGTTCTCATATCGGTGGAGTCGTTGGGGTGATAAAAGAAGGAATTGATCTCAGACCCAAATCTACAGCAATAGAAGCAAACCTGTAATGTCTTTGTCATCTATAACTACACCATTGCATAGTTGTCTATATAACCATGAAAGACATCCAACCCCCCAACTGTACGTCCCAACAACATCAAAATCTTGAAATAGGGAAAGATACATTATGTGTACTCTACTATTTGATTTATCAGAAAATACTAATCCTCCAATCAATGTGAGAATATATGCTCGAGCATTTTGTTGGTGTTCCTTTTCACATTGTGGTAGATAGGCAAAATTGTTGAATTGATCAACTAGCCATGGCAGGCTAAGACGACCTCCCCTAAGAACGTTGTCATTCATTGTTACGCTTAAAAGGATAGCACATAATTGTTCCCAACCATAGTTTAGTGACTTGATCAATGGTTTTCCATTAATCGGGAGTTCGAATTGGATGGCTACATCCTGCAGTGTAATCGTACACTCTCCATGTGACATGTGGAAAGTGTGTGTCTCCTGTCGCCATCGTTCAACTATTATTGTTATAAAATGTCAATCCAATTGAATAAATTTCAGCCGTAGAATCCTGCGGCTCGTAAATAATTCAAGATACGAAGGTCTTGGTCTTCCTGCCTTCAAATAATAGCCTCTCATCGCATAGCATCAATATGCCCGTCTTCCCAAACAACTTCGGATCGATGGCTGTGCTGTAAGTACAAAACTGAGTTGTAGTATGGCCCTGTGCTAACATCATCATTCATCTGATCCCATAAAAACAAAATTGAATTTAACTTAAATAGTGTAAATCAATGCGATTACAATTAATAAGGACAATTCATATCTAAAATTATAATTAGTTGAGGAATATCTAAAATTACATTCTTTGTGAATAGTTAAAAAAAAGTTACAAGAAAAAATCAAGAATTAATAATGAATTCTACTATAACTAAGTCGCATCACATGCTTGATTGAGACAATTTCGTCTATTATGTCCTTCTTCTTTGCAAATTATGCAACGTATCTTATAACGTTCCCTTCAATCCATCCCGTTCTACATGTAGGTAGTCCCGTTCTACATGCAGGTAGTACATGGTTTGCCAACATTTATAACTTGTGATTTGTCTGGATAAATAGTGGGGAAGTTAAGATTAGACCAACATTTTTTTATCAGGGATGGGCTTGAACTGAGGTGAATAATACGGCAGATGAGTGGGAATTTTGTAATAATCTTCAATGTAGTACAAGTAGTCTAACCCAATGGTTTTATACGCAACCATGGCATGAGAGCATTGACTCCATAACTCTGCCACTCATTGCATGTGCATGTTCTTTCACTTAACTTTATTCGATGTGTGGTTCCACCCTTCAGTGTTATTGGATTGATTGAAATGGTGACGTCACACAACCCTATCTTATGGTCAAATATGTTAACGACATGTTTAGTTGCACGTCCTTCCCAACATGTTAATTTCTTAACTACATACCTATGACATATACGACAGTTACTTTAATATTTCATAGTCAGTACGAACATGAGGGATAGTTAACATGGGAATAATTTACCTTACGAACTCTTTCCAGATTCAAGAGTAGTCTCTATTTCTACACGACAAACAACGAAGTATGTGATAATTCGGTAGATTGTTACTTGGACAAGTACAATAATGGGTAGCTTCCTTGCTTCTTCTAGAATAGGATTCGTACTTTCAGCCACGTTCGTGGTTAACTATCTATAACGATGACCACCATCTTGTGACTGCGTCCACTATTTAGGATCTATGAAAGCAGAAAATTGTAAATAATTAGGGTTTGTTGTTTGAAGTTTGGCCATATAGTCATTATGACAAACATTTATACTGGGTAATTTCAAATTTATCGTATCTTTTATGACAAACAGCACGAAGTCTCCACGTACAATTGTTGTCATATCTTTTTTGGGATTGGTGTCCTAATTCTCCTAGAGTCTCGTAGTTTATAATTTATATTGTTATGAATAAAATAAGAGTTATTTTATCTGACATTTACTCATATCCAATAAACAAAGTTCCATGATTATCATATAAAAACTTAAGCATGTATATGAGATATACAAGTGGATCATGCCTTAAATGATAACCTAAATAGGTTTGTAGTATAAGAATTAAAGAGGGATACCTGATCCTGTGATACAACGGGTACGACTCGCTTTGTAGAGGTTTGCAAGTATTGTGAACTACTACAGATGGTAGATCCTGACCATTCATGTGGAGACATGCGAGCGGGGGATTCCTATACAAAGATTTTATATAAGACCGGACCACGAGATGACTAGTTTCTAATGCCGTTGATACTGGAGACTTACATCTCTCCTAAACGACCATAGGTGACATGACCTCAATCCTGAGTGTTTTGGAAACTCCTGCCTTTGAGGGTGGTCCTTTGATTAGTATGGATGAGAGTAGCCAGATTGTCAACTCAACATGCCTACCTTTTTGGGGACTTGTCTGATTTGGTAGATGGGAACTCAGTTACACAAGATGGAATTCACTCCTTCCACGAAGCAGGAGTAAGTAGATAGATTGCTCCCTTAAGGGCTGATTCCAGGGCTTGAACATAGTGGCCATAACTTCTCATTGGAAGAGATGACTTAGTCATAGTAGAACTATATGTTCATTAGAGGGATCAGTGGTACTTACAGAGTTAGATGTAACTACAAGGGCATAACGGTTATTGGCCCGTTGTACTTACGAGCGATTTGTAAAGGGTTATACATTGTTGATTAGTCGATATGGACACATAATGTATCTGTAGTAAGAAGAGTTCAACTATCGATCTTTAGTGGAGTGCCTGACAGTTAGCGGATGGTGGATCCTGTGACTAAAGAGTTTAGTCAGTTATTCACGTACCATTGGAGTTTCGAGCTAAAATTCTATAAGGTCCTCTTAGTAGCTCAATGGATTCAAGTTGAGAATCAATTCTTGGTGTTTATTTGAAATGTTCTAATTGACAATAGGTAATTCGATTATATATGATATGATCGATATGGTGTATGAGATACATCAAATGAAGGATTAATGTAAATGAGATTTATATTAAGGCCCATGAAATAGAAAAAGAGCTATGGTTTATATGTTTTATGAGATGAAATATTAAAACTATAAGTTATAAATATAATATGGTAAGTTGATTATCATGTATATTTATAATAATATTAATTATTGGATAATTATCTCTTTTTCTCTAATAACCAATTGAGTGGGAGGTTATTAGTAGTTTCATGGTAACTGTGAGATAAAAGGAAAAATATTTTCCTAAATGTAGAAGTTGACGATTGAGAGTTTCTATTCTCGGAAACCACTCACGGTGACTGTCAAGTGAATTAGATTCACTAAACGACAGTTGAGAAGAGACTAGACGATCGTGGAGTGATACTATACGATAGTTCACTCAGCTATCCTTTAGCTAAATGATCGTGTAACTTTTGCTAGACGATCGCGGTGCATTTGTTAAACGATTGGGCATCGTCTATACGATAGACACTATCATCTCCCACTTGCTCAATCGTTTACACGATTGTTCCTCCAGTCTCTTCCTCTAACCAAGTCCACACAGAGCCCACACTTATGGATTCTCACACCGAGAATACCAAGGTAGCCATTATGGTGGTGTCGTACTCAACTCGATATAGCCGAGGTTTTTGGAGGCCGTTCGTTGAGTTTGCTATGATCGTGTTATGTTGCAGTCGAAGTGTTCGAGCATTCGTGATTGTTGTTTTGATGATCGTTCGAGCATTCGTGATCAAGGGTGTTGAAGATGAGTCTTCAAAGGTATGTGTATTCTGTCCCTTGATCATATAGTAAAGCATGCTGTAATTTTGTTTTGTGCATAGCCTGTATGTTTCCGTTTCTTGATTGTAATTGTGTATGTTCAAATACGATTGGAATTTGGAACGATCATTTCGCTGCGCATGAAAATCCTCATGTCTGATTTCCTTCAATTGGTATCAGAACCAGGTTGTTCTGATATTCCAAATTTCACTTCTGTTTTGAACTTCTTTTATAGTTGTGGTGGATTTTTTGCATTGCGTTTAATTGTTAATGCATTTGTGGATGGCATTCTCTGGATGGGAATCCAGGAGTCTGTGAGTTTTGTCTATTTTGAAAGGGGGAGTTTGAGAGAGAAGAGAGGATGAGGATGATGGGGAAAAAAATCTCAGAACTCTGTTGTTCTTCTCTATCTTCTTACTGTGTAAACACACCAGAGGATGAAGACCAAAAACAAAACTACCCCACTACCACGATTCAGAGAGAAAGAGGCAGAGGGAGTTATAACTCCCTCCCAAAAAATAATTTTTTCTAATTAAATTAAATTATTTTTAACAAATCAATTAATATATATTTATATGATAACTACCTTATCATATAATATATATTGAACTATATGTTATATCAAATATAACATATAACTTATAGTTTTTTATTGTATCAAATACAATATAACCTATAGTTTCAATTCTCTCTCACCAATGACTTTTAATATAAATCACATGTATACTAAATTTAATTTTATGAATCCAATTTACATAACTAATATTTGAATCATATTCAAATATTTATTTCCTCTTAAATAAACTTTATATTATAATGTATCAAATACATTATAGTAACTATATCATAAATAATTAGACTAAATTAATTATATCACATATAATTAATTCTCTTAATTAATTTAAAAAATTAAAATTAATCCAAAAATTGATTCTCATTAATTCCCGTTGAGGTACAAAGGGGACCTCATGAACCTATAGCTTGAAGCTCCAATGGTACATGAATAATTAATTAAATTATTCACCATTCACTAACTATCGTGCACTTCACTAAAGACCGTCAGCTGCACTCTTCACACTACATATATATTTTTGTGTTCATTGGATATTATCAGTCAACAGTACAATGACCTTTCACAAATTGCTCGAAAGTATAGTTAGACCAAAATTACTGTTTTGCCTCTATAGTTACATCTAACTCTTTAAGTACCACTGATCCTTCTAATGAATAATAAATCATAGTCTAACTATGACTAAACCCTCTCAGGCCAGGAGAGAGTGTGGCGCCCCATTGTCCAAGCCCCGAAATTAGTCCTTAAAGGAGCAATTTATCTACTTACTCCAACATTGGGGAAGGAAGGAATTTCTTCTTGTGTAACTATGTTCCCAGCTCTACAATCAGACAAATCCCCAAAATGGTAGGCTTATTAAGTCGGCGATCTGGTCGCTCTCACCCATACAAATCGAAGGACTATCTTCATAGGCAGGAGCTCACAAGTCAATCAGGATTCAAGTCATATTACCTATGGTCATCCTGATGAAATGTAAGTCTCTATTATGAACGACGTTATATAATGAGACTAGTCATTTTGTGGTCCGATCTTATACAAACTCCTTTGTATAGGATACCTTCACTCACATGTCTTCACATGAATTATCAAGATCAGATCTCTTGTAGCACTTTACAACATTTGCAACATCTACAAAACAGGTCGTACTCGTAGTATAACCAGGATAAGGTATCTAACCTTATCCATCTACTACAGACCATTTAGGTTATCACTTAAACGTGATCCACCTATATGTCTCTACATACATTTTTAAGCTACAAGATAACCTTGGATGTTCGTTTATTGGTTTGTGGGTTAACGCTACTAAATGTCAAATAAAACATCACATATTTTATTAGATAAATAAAATGTTTGTACAATACAATTACAAACTATAGGATCCTACGAGATTTAGGGCATCGACCCCAATAGGACTGACAATATATTAAAGAAAAATGAAATGTCATTGACTTCAATTCTGGAAGTAGAGTTGTTTGATGTGTGGGGCATTGATTTTATGGGTCCCTTCCCCGCTTTTTCTGGACATCAATACATCCTGGTAGCAGTCATCTTCAAATGAGTGGAGGCAATTTTCTATTCTAAGAACGATACGACCACAATGACCAAGTTCTAAAAAAGAATATCTTCTTCCATTTTTGGATGCCCCATGCATTGATTAATGACAAAGGTACTCATTTTATCAACCGTATTATTTCTAACTTGCTGACAAACTTTAATGTGAAACACAGGGTCACGACTGCATACTATCCATAGACTAACGATCAGGTGAAAGTTTCCAACAGAGAGATAAAGTTCATATTGGAGAAGGTGGTAAACACCTCTCGGAAAGATCGGATACACAGATTGGATGAGGCTTTCTGGGCCTACAGAACCACATACAAGATGCCCATCGACATGTCTTCCTATGCACTGGTATTTAGGAAGGCATGTAATCTCCCACTGGAACTAGAGCATAAGGAACAGTGAGCTCTGAAAAAGTTGAACCTAAATTTAGCAAGTACAAGAAAGGCAAGGAAACTCCACCTGAACAAACTGGCAGAATGGCGATTCACCGAGTACGAGAATGCAAAGCTTTACAAGGAACTGACTAAACGATGGCATGACAACAGGATTTGTAAAAAAGATCTAGTTGTTGGCCCACGAGTGCTACTTATTAACTCTCATCTTCATCTTTTCCCAAATAGGCTTAAGTCAAGGTGGTCCGGCCCGTTTATTGTGTGTGAAGTTTTCCCCCATGGAGTCATAGAATTGTTGAATGAAGATGGCAGCAATGTCTTTAAGGTCAATGGTCAGTGAGTGAAGCCTTATTATAGAGGCTCTATGGATCATGGCAAGGAATCCATTGACCTAGGCGGGCAAGCTTGATCGCCCGTGTTGAAGAATCCCTGTGGCGACTTCACTCCAACTTTTCCAGGGATATCTTCTTTTACTTTATGATGCTTTCCTAGTTAACTTCTTAATTTTTTTTTTATTTGATGATTATTGTTTTGGATTTTTTTTATTCTTGACTTCTTGACTTGGATGTGATTAGAATTTAATTTTTGTCTGATGCGCTGAATAATGAATGATGCGATTGTTTGATTTATGCGCTTATATTGAATATTATGCGACAATTTAAAATCAATCAAGCTCGACGCATGGAATGCGTAGGGTTTAGGTGGGATCAATTCTCGAGGGAAATCGAGTGCATCGTCTAATTTCCTTTCATCTTGCCAGCATTTAATGAAATGTCATGAAATGAAATCATCACCCTCAATAATTGCGATTCTTGATCCCCATTTCTATAAAATACTTGTTCCATTTCACTTACCTTTATCATTGCCTTCATCCCGAGCCTTAAAACCCTAAACCTCTCCGAGCATTTGTGTTTCCAGAATCCCTTTAATCATCTCCTTCCCATTTTCTTCTCCACAACTCACCGGATTCTATGGCTTCCTAAGATTAAAGCAACAAAATGCCCATCTCTGAGGAAGCCACCCCTCTCAACCTGAATCTTCAACAATAGCCAAACCCATTTCGATGTGCGAAGTAGCTTTCCTTACTGCCTCCCGCCCAGCCCTCGCCCAGCCAAGAAACAATCGACCAATCTCTTGTCTCAAAACCATCCTCCATAAACCCACCTCCTCTCTGACCGTATCAATCGAGGGACAGCGCAAGGAGAATGTCCCCTCCAGCAGCCAAGAAACCCTGATACAAACATGTATAATGTATTCAACAACCAATAGCCACAACCAACAGGGTCTCACATATAACGAACATATACAGAATGTACATAACACAACACCCTGTGGGCCTTAACTAGTTAACCTAGTCCCTGTATGCACAAAACATGCAAACAGATATTTTCAAACAACCACCTAAACTGTTTAGATACTAGAGTCCTTGTCTTTAAGTTGCAGAGCAGCAACAGAGTTATCTTTTGGGGAGTTGACTGATACCTGGGGAAAGAAAAATATTTTAAATAGGGTGAGCTACTAGCCCAGTGAGTGACTTAATTAAACGTAATTCTCATGCTTGAAATTGTACTAGAAAACTGCATATTAAAATATAAAATCTTTCCAAGCAGCTATACATGAAAAACTTATAAACATAGCATGTCTGGCCACATAAATTAAATTGATCCTTAGTTGAGAGTGAACTCTTTTGCTCAAACTCTCAACATTAAGCTTTAGTCGAGAGAGAACCCTTTTGCTTGATCCCTCGACGTTAAACTACCTACGTGCACATGGTTACAACTAAGTACCGTCATACCTTAAGTACTATTGCTCATATACCTTCTCTAAGTCCTTCAGTATCGAGCTTGATGTATAAAAATCTCTTTTACTGCATCATGTATGCTTAAATCATAATAACATGAGCTGAGTTCAGTATTCAAGATCTAAACATAACTACCAACGCATGCTTCAAGTTCTTAAAATAGTTTCTAACTAAAACATGTTATAAAACTTCTCTTTAAAAAGCTAGTATGCGTTTAAACACATCATGCTTCATAACTTCATTAACTAGCATGCGTTGGAATTATAAATTCATAAGTTTGCTTGGAAAACTCTTTGTAAAATAACTAGCATGAGATAAATCTTTCATTTGAAACATGGATTTCTAAGAACATTATAAACACTTAGTCATTTGCAGCTTTTGACAACTCCTTAATGAATGATAAACTTCCTCTATTGGTGTTAATCCTGTGGACACGATATTATACTTTAGCTACTAGAAATGGTTTTCCTGTGAGGCTAACTCTCCTAATTGAGCTTGCATTCAACCTACCCTAAAATATTTTTCAAACCAACGCATACCTTGCTATGCGTTCAACACTTGGTAATTTCCTTGAAGTTTTAAGTCTTTGCTATGTGGCCAACACACCTCACCAACGCACATACCCATGTGCCAATCACATGTCCTAGGCATCCCTTTCAGCCGCACATGATCGTTCATAATGCCCCTCATGCATCCAAGTCTTTAGCGCACGCCCTAACAGCCCAACGCATAGCTTTAATGCATAGTGGTGCTCAGCCTTGTCCTTACCCGTGCGTCAATCTTGAGCTGCTAACTTGTTTAACTCAAGCAACTGCCTACTTATTTAAAGAATTCCAGATTCAAATTACTCGTTAAATAACTCATTTTTCAGGGCTTTTCTCAAGCAATTTCCTTCTACAAACTTGTTTCAAATTATCTTAATGTGCTTATCTTAAAATTTAAGCTTAGAATTCTTCATGGTTTGGCTGGAAATTTTTAATCTTCAGTATCGACCCTGGATTACCCAAGAGCTCGACCTTGCAATTTCTTCAAATTCCCAGCTTGTTCCCATTGACTTCTTCTTCCAGCAGCCCTAAGTTATTAACTAGACTCCTTTAGCTTTCAGATGACCTTGAAATCTTCTCAATTGCTCGAGTAGTTTGCTCAAAACAAGCTTTTGAAGTCAGCGTGTCTTTTTATACTTGAGGCTGCCAACCATGCATCACCTAATAAGCTGCCACATCAACCTCTAAGTGGGCTTAATCCACTAAATTAAAATAGTTGGCCTCCTAAACCGGTGCCTAATGTTGATTACCTTCCCTTTGTTATCAACGCAAGTCCTTGTCTTCAACTAGCTGCAACGCCTAGCACACAACACTCGACCACACTTGGCCTCCACAAGAGCTCACCTAACCTCAAAGAGTAAGACCAACGCATATTGATCTTACCTCCATTCCTAGCCTAAGGCCAGTGCATATGGAAACACCCATGGCAACACTTAGCCAAGTTTCTCCTCTTGCTAAGTGATAACGGGCAGAAATGCACGTTATTACAACGCAAAGATATAAAACAATGAAAGATTGCAACGGTAAAAATATAAAATTGCGTCCAAAAGTATTAAGTTTAGAACATTGTGATCGCATGCATCGCATTAAAGCAGCTAATTTATGTGTATTTTGTGCAGGAAAATGTGTTGGCGCAAGGCGAAATTGCGATCCAAGGAAATTAGCGTCCGAGCGCATAAAAGATTGCGACCGCAATGCTATGCGATCATATGCGTTCGCGAAGATCTGCTCAAGAAGGTGCCGCATAGAGTCGGGCATCAAGGTGAAAGCTTAATAAATCACGATGGGACAGAAAGCTGATGACGGTCGAATCCGAATTTAGTTGACAAGCCGTTAAAAACACTGTAGCAAGTACACTCAATTTTTTGGTGACAATTACTCGGCGCATCAAACAGAGAATTAATGACATCCCATCAGTGTAATCATTCGAGAGAAAAAGCTCTTCACCCTGAAGCTCTATAAATATTGAAGGCCACCTTCGTTAAAGAAGTTCGGAGAGTTCGGTTCCGCTATTCAGAATTTATAGTTCTTCTTCACCATAGATAGTCGTAGTCTATAATTTTATATACTTAAATGAAGAAGGCGAGTGAAGGGAGAATACGCTGAGAGATCGTCTTGGTTAACTCGGAAGAGTGCCGGGAAGCGTCGAAAACAGGGAAGGGCCAACTCTTGCGGAAGCAAAAATATCTTTTGGGAAGAGTAGAGAAAACTCAGTGTAAAAGCCTTAGGAAGCAAGATATTGCTACCAGGCTCTCTATCCTTACTTTCCATTGTCATTCCGTATTTTGAACCTACTCATAAAATGGAAATTGCATCTTTATATCTGTCCACTCTCTGTACCTTACGCATGAGTAACTAAATTGTCGAATGGGTTAAGAAGCACTTAGCTAGCATGACCTGAGATCTTCACTTTATGCGATCATCTGGTATTATGTATGCATCATTCGTCCTTTAGAGATGCTTGAGAGGGTGGTCTAAGGATAGAATCTAGGCTTGGAAAAGTCAAATTAGAATCTAGGTTCGGGAGAGTCAGATTAGAACCGCATAATCAAGAGATAGAGACTTATAATAAGTTGTGTTTGCTATTAACGCATCGCATACACCCTAGAGATAGGATATGATTGTATGCGGTCACCTTGTACCTGTGTGCATCATTCATCATCGCATAGGCAAGAAATAGAGACTTAGGAATAAGTCCTATAGACATTATCGCATACATCGCATGCGTCCTAAAACTAGGAGCTATCACATTTGCATTGGAAAATGAATTACTGTCGCATGAGTGTAGCATCATCGCATAGCTTGAACACAATCTCATGAAGCGCTAGCTAAAGACTTGCTCAACCCATTCCTCCGCATACCCATTGTACTCTCGTTACTATTGACTCTTTTCTCAATTCAGCCGCATAGACTTTATACATTAAACAAACATACCAACCAACGTATTGTTTTATTTGTCATCGCAAAGTCATCAAAAATCACTGTCGCATACTATTCCATAGTCCCTGTGTTCGACCCTGAGCTTACCAGGCAACTTAGTAGGATTTATACTTGGATCTTGCTAAGAAAACTTGTTTGCACAATGCATATTCCACCATCGCATTCTACATCATTATTTCATCACATTAACCATGCATCACTAAGCTCACTCAGACTCACCTGAGAGTCATGTTTTAATACTTAACTTTTCCTTCTTTACTTCCTTATTCTTCACCCATTTCCCTACAATTTGACATTAACTCATAATTTAGCCTATTTATCATACAATCACATAAATAAACATATTTAAGTAGGAAAAGTAGGATTCGAGGTTTACAGAGTGAGCTCAAGAGAAAAGACGATAGGGAAGTGTTCGGCAGCATCTTAAGCACCATTAAAAAGGATGGTGACTAGGTGGAAGCAAAGGTGGTCAACCAACCAATAAGACGAGAAGGACACTAGGATAGAGTAGTGGTGGTGTAGTCGCAAGTGGCCAAGGATCCTAAAGGGAAAGCACCAACAGACCTTGATGATGGCCCTATCAAGGCTGTGGTTGCAAAAAGGAGAGAAAAATAGAAGAAGACAAAGGAGGAGAAGGAAAAGAAAGAAAAGAAGAAGAAAAAGGAAGATAAAAGAAAGAAGAAAAAGGAGAAACGTAGTCACAAAACTGAGCGCTAGACAGTAGCGGAGCAATCCACCACTGCAAGGGTGGAAGAACCGTTGGCGATGAAGTCTGCTGAACCAACTGATGAACGTGAATGCCCAAGCGAAAGGATGGGCGCATCTAGAGCCACACCTCAGAGGGACTAGACAGTAGCGGAGTAATCCACCACTGCAACGGTGGAAGAACCGTTGGCGATGAAGTCTATTGAGCCAACCAAGCATATGAACGTGAGCGCCCAAGCGAAAGGATGGCCACATCTAGAGCCACACCTCAGAGGGATGAAGAAGATAAGGATGATGCATATGAGCCTCTCATCTGACGGTCAGGAAGAATTGAAGAATCAAAAGTGGTTGTTGGGCCTAAGGTAGATGAACAAGTGATCAGTCCCGAGGTCATCACCATCGTGTTCTTTTATGAACCAGACTCATGCTCGGCTAGCTGAGTGCATTGAGATGGAGAAAAAGAGAAAATATAAGCTGATGGAGAGAATCAGACAGATTATTGCCTCCGACAATTTGGTAAGAAGGTTGCATTAAGAAGAGGTCCGTCATGACAATGTGGCAATAGAAAAAGAGTTGAGGAAGAAGCAGGAGGAAGATAAGTGCATTGCAGTTGTGGCCGATGCGCTAAGCCAATAGATGGAGGAAGAAGTGAGAAAGAGATGAGAAAAAAATAGGCGAAAAGGAAGGAGAAAAGTTTGAATCGAAAGAAGAAGATAATAGAAAAAGAATGGTGGGATAAAGAGAAGAAAAAAATGGAGAAAATGAAACAAAGAGTTGGGCGCATAGTTGTTGAGCGCCCAAAGGACATAAAAGCCCAAGCAAAGAGCAAGGAAAAGGTGGTAGAGACATCTCCCACCAAAGGAATCACAAGGATGAGAAAGAAGGAAAATGATGACACGTTGCTTGAAATGGGATTATTCCCTGTGCAACCATTGCTACCCGATTACATCACCAGCATCATCGCAGAGCTGAGATGGAAAGACTTCTATCAAAGCCCATCCATAGGCATTCCAAAAGTGGTGTGTACCTTTTACCATGGTTACTTACATGCTGATGAAGATGTTGTGATTATTTCAGGTTGTTATGTGTCGTTTCACGCCCAGGACATCAATGAACTATTTAAGCTAAAAGACAATCCCGATGCACCTGGCAACAGGATGATAGAAGCGACAGGCGATGAATGCATGGCCGATGTGCTAAGAATCTTAACAAAGCTTGGCTCTGATTGGAAGATCTCTCCAACAGGCATCCGAACTTTGGCTTCTAAGCGTTTACTTCCAGAGGCGAGGCTGTGGGTTTATCTGGTAAAGAAAAGGCTAATCCCCACAACACATGACAAAACAATATCAAGGTATCGCCTCATGGCTGCCTACTGCATCGCAAGAGGCATCCCCATCCAACCAATACCAAACCACAGCTGGTGAGGATTTAGACACCTCGTTGCATCCATCCACACCATCCATCAACCTTGATGAGTTAAAGGACTTCATTCGCACAGAGCTCACTTACCAATTGTGGCTTCTAAGACAGTCTATCAACTCACTGCAGCAAGATGTCTCTATCATGTGCTAGTTTCCAACCTTCCAAGATGTCTCTATCATGTGGCAGTATTTCAATTTCTTAACTGCTTATCTCTATGTTCCTGCTGTTCTGCCTTACCTTCGCCAACCTCTGCGCTTCTATGATGACCCAACACATGCTTTTGAATGCAGAAATGGTGACCTTCCAGTGTAGTAGTAAATTTTTGAGATGATATTTTGGAAATGGATTTCTTTATCTTTTGTTTCTCTTGATTATATCTATGTATGTTGTAATTAAGCACACTGCATTCTTTTAATGAAACGAATTCTATGATTGTTTGCGCTCATTGTTCTACTTTTATTTGATTTTGCCTTGTTATTTTTCATATCTTATCATTTTGTATTTCTTCTTTATTTTATGTCTTTTTGTGCATTGACACATTAGCAACCGTGTGATATCTATGAAAATTCACCAAGTCCACTCACTAAGAGTTGCGTAACTCTCTTGGCCTAAGTAGATTCTTCATTATTTGACAGTCTCAATTTTTATGTACGTAAGCCTCTACTCAAACCTCTTTTTCAAATTTTTTGAATAATTTTGTTTTCAATCTTTTAAGCAATGAGAACCTTTCTAATCTAAAAAATTTAGGGCTGGGAGAGGTTTGAGGAGATGCGTTTAACTTACACGTAGTGATTACATACATCATTTTACTTTCATTAAAAAAATAAAAAATAAAAAAAATACCAATAATGAACTCTGCTATCAACGTAAGGGAAAAACCCAACCTGATAAGAGTTAAGTTGTGAAAAAAACTTGCTCATAGTTGGATACTTAGCATGAAACCCACGAAGGTAAGCCAAAATGAAGGTAGTTACCAGGATCAATGCAATGTAATCAATAATTAATAAGCACACTCCAATGTCTGACAAAAGTTAAACTTAGCTAAGATAAGAGTTGAATTGAACTTGGCACGCAACCATAGTTGGATGTTCACATGACACCTGTGAGGGCAAGCCAAAACGAAGAGCGTAACCAAGTTCAACGTCTTGCCTATAATCTGAATAAGTAACCACAAATTTTCAAAACTGTTTTTTCTTTTCAAACAAACATATTACAAAAGAAAAAAAAAAGGATACAAAAGTGTTCCAAAAGAGAGAAAGGTTTTGAAGTGAATGTTTGCCGACTTTAAATTAAGAAAATATTTCTTTAAAGAAGTGACCAGGCTTAAGAGAATAGTGGGCCTTGAGAAAAGAGTACAAGTGCGAAGCATTCTGAGAAGCTAGTCAGCACAGCTTAGAGGTGTAGAATAAGTTTAAATTTCCTTAGTATAAGATATGATTGAAGACAAGCATTATTCTAAATTTGGGGGTGTGATAACTTGTAGAAATACAAGCTATTGTAGCCTTTTACTTAGAATACTGAGGTTAGATAAGCAAGATATGCATTGATAATACTAGGAATTCATGCTTAAAAATATACTTGTGCTGAAGTACGTTTAAAATCCCTGTTGACCGCCTATCATGAGTTAATATGCGCCGAAGTGCTATATTTTGTAGTTAATCGCAGGATCTTTTCGTATGCGCTGAACTTGCACCCAATGAAGAAACGGTTGATCACATGCCTTGGGATCTCTGACATAATCCCAGTGGATATTCTGCCACAACTCAGAATGATAACCATGCTAGTAGCACTGACATTCTCACCTATCTAGTCAGGGATAACGACTAACCATTGCGGGATCCCCGAAGTCATCAGCGAGTGGCTCTATAAATAAATCCTTGACGCCAATGTCAAGGGATCCAGATTTTTGTCTTAGTCATGATGGAACGCACACATGCGCAGCAGAAGAAAAACATATCTAAAGTACTCTGATTAGGTTAATCACAGAGGATAAGCATGCAATTAAATAAAGTACAACCTTTGTAGACTTTGAATCTTCTCCAAATTAGCTCCAATCTCCTCATGAATGGTTCATAGGCCATCACGAGAGTCTTCCCTACTATTCTCCAACCTTAAAATGGGATGGTGGAATCCAATAAGGGACTAATTTAGAGAAGAAAATGCTAAGTCTTTGAAAGAAATTTGTTATGAGATTATCACATAATCTCATCAATTTCCACTATGGCCAAGAGTTCTAAACAATCATAAACTCTTCCTTTTAAAGACCATTACATGAAAAACATTCAACTTTGAGTTTGATGAGAATTTGACACTAAAAAATCCACTTTGAGTTTGATGAGAGTTTGATGCAAAAGTGGGATTTAGTGGGGCAAGTGTCTTCAAATGAAGACAATACCTGGTAATGCAAAAGTTGACATTTCCTACTCAAAATTTGTTGGATCTTTCCACTAACTTGGTCAATGGTCAAAGTTTGACTCTCAAAGTCCAAAGTCAATAAATTTGACTTTTTAACTTTCGAAGTCTTGTCCACAAGACTTTCAATACATTTTTTACCTAGTCAACAATTTGATTTTTAATACAATTTTGACCAATTCCATTTAATTTCAAAATTAATTCTAATAATCAATTTTAAAATTAAATTAATATTAAATAATTAATTAAACAATTTAATTAATTTAATTTAATATTAAATCCAACAATAATCCCAATGAATATGAATCTCTATTCATAATCTTGATATTTAAATTTTATTTAAATATCTCATATTTTCTCTCTCTTTATGTTTAATTCACAATTAAACATCAGGTTAAATATATCATATATATTTACCGCTTTGCTCTAAAAATCAAATTTGAACACTTCAAATTTGTTCGTCGCACTTTTCTAAGATTTAGTCCGATATGAGCTAGTAGGGGGCCCTCATGGACCTACAGATCATGAGCTCCAACGATCCACAATTAATTGACTAAAATCTTTAACCTAATTAACCACCATTTGTTAACTACTGGGTCATTCCACTAAAGCCCAGTAGTTGTGCTCCCTTCACTGTAGATATATTTAGTCCACTCGATATAACCATGATTAGTAAGCTAACCTTTCATAGGTTGTTCGTAATAATGGTTGAGTCAAAGGCTGTTTTACACCTGAGATCACATCTTGCTCTTTAAGTCCCACTGATCCTCTAATGAACAATTGGTTTATAATCCAATCACTAAATCGAGTCCCTCTCAAGCGAATGAGAGGATGGGGCCCCTTATTCAAGATCCGAAATCAGCACTGAACAACCTCACTACTATCTCTAAAAGCGGGTAGGAGTGAATTCCGTCTTGCACCCTATGTCCCCAGCGATCTATCCAGTTTTACCCCTGACATTGGAGACTTATTGAACCGGAACTGTTGAGCCAACCCTTACCCATGCAAATCTAAGGATAATCTCAAATAGAAGTTCATAGTTAACTCAGGATTAAGGTCAAGTTACCTAGGTCATCGCTTTGAAATGGTTAGTATTAAACAGTAGACATCATTATAAAGTAAGAGTGACTTATTTGTTGGTCCGATCTTATGCAAACTCATTGCATAGGACGCCCCCACTCCTTATGTTAATACATGAACGAATCAGGATCACTTCGTTTGTAGCACTTCACAACAAATTGTAACAACTACAAAGTGAGCCGCATCCAATAGTGTTACCAGAATAAGGTACTAGCCTTGTTCATATACTATAGACCATTCTGGCTACTTACTAAACTTGATCCACTCTTATATCTCCACATAAAGTTCATGTATTCATATAATAGCCATGGATCTTTAGTTTATTGGATTTAGACTTTATAAGTGCAGTTCACATATTCAATAAAAGTTTTATTAAATAAACGTAAAAAAACATCTTTATTGATAATAAAATATGTTTAACATTACAAATTGCGAGTTTTAGGACATACAACCCAACAAGTCAGAATTCGATGATCATAAGCGAGAGCATAATCGAGCATTTTTTTAGAGTTCTTCATTTCCAAAAATCACTTCTAACTTACCTCCAAAATTTCGCCGGAGCAAGAGCTTGAGAAGGTTTCTCAACTTCATACTACCATTTTGTCATCAACAACCTTGACATTACATCTATTTGACGTAAGAGATTGTTGAGAACTAACCCTCCATCATCTTCTTCTTATCTTTGTTGTTGTATTGCATTGTGACTTAAAGAGACTAATCATTTTGTAAACAACACTTCTATTTCCATCTATATATCATCATGATCACTTTCATTATCTCTTTTATCTTTACCATAATCTTTTCATTTACCACGAGTAACTAATCTCCATAGAGTAAGGGAAAGTTGAATGCTACGAGCTAAGTCGAATCTTTAAGGGTCAATCATGTTTGCTTAGTGTATGACTAGATAAATGCTTTCCTATGATCACTCATTGAGTCAAGTAGCTATAGTCAACTGCTTGAGAGGGTAAGTAGTTGTGGATCTCACTAAGCAAAATAAGAAATGTTTTTAGAGATAGAAACAACCATATGCTCAACACAACATCATTCATGCATCATAGAGATATGACAAATGTGGTTGGCTGCTGAGAGGTGTGTGATGAACGAATGTTATGAGCCTGGATTACCTTTGAAGCTAAACTTAGGAACTAGGTATCGACTTCCCCCCAACCCTATTTCTCCATACATTTTTAACACAAGTTAAAGTTGTTGTTTCTCTAGGTATTCTCAAAGTGCTCATTGCCTGGTTAGCTAATTTCACCACATAGTTATTAATTGCATGCTTTTTTATTTCATTGAAATTACTTTAGTTCTCGTTGCATATGCATTACTTTCCAAATATTCTTAATTACAAATCCTCGAGTTCGACCTCAGCTCACACCGAGAAACTTATACTTGGCAAACTATAAGAAAACTTGTGATAAGTGCATATTTAACTACAACTCAGCGCATAGTTAGTTCAACACATAGCAATTCCAACACAATTTATGTTAACCGCATCGTACGTAACAAGCATAAAACAAAATTTATCCATTAAATATGGACAATCCAACAAAATATACCATTCTCAAATGCATATGGAGATACTTTCCAAACACGAATACAACATTGAATTAGATGAACAATAACCAAGAAAATTCATCTATTCACATAAAATTTGATTACAATTTAAACGCAAAAAAATTGATCATAAGTAATAGGTTCTTCGTAACATAAAAAATTCAAAATATACCATTGTACTAAGAGAGAGAGAGAGAAAAAGGATAAAGCACAAAACATTAACTAAGGTAGTATAAATAGAAAATCTTAACACCAAAATAGCAAAGATCCGGTCTTTGTACCAACCATGATTCCATCAAAGAAGCCCAAAAAGTCAGTCCCTTAAATGTGCTTTTAAAAGAAGTTAAAGTTTTTATTTTGGTATTGGTACTGATCTCGACCAAGATGACACCAAGACGAGTCGTACATACATCTGTTTGTTGTGCTATTTATGGCAATTACCCTTCGATGTCTATAAAGTTCTTCCAAATTGTATTAGTGATCACTTTTGTACCTCTAATAGTTGTCTAATAGGAAATTGCTTTTTAACTTCTTAACCATTTTTTTAAGTTTTCAAAACTAGCCTTTTTTAAAATATTTTTTCACCTTTATTCACATTTTCTTACCTATGGGCTAAAAGGGGAAAAAAAATTAGATTTCAGCTGTTTGAAATTCCTCTCCTTTAATACTTTTTATTTTTCTAAATGTTTTTATTTCTTCTGGTAAGGCTTCTTGTAAAAGAAAAACTCTTTCAAATATTTTGAAACCTTTCACCATTCATGTTTTTCACTTTTTGTAAGGCTTCCAATCAAGCTTTACAAAGGTACTTCCATCTCCATCTTCGATTATTTCATTTAGATAAATGAGTTTAGGGTTATTTTCACCTGATATGTGTCTTTAAAGATGGGATGCAGGGTTGTGTGTGTTTTATGGATAGGGTATGGATAACTAGGGATAAAAAAAATATAATTTTTGTCCAAAGATAAGAGAATGCCGATGTGCAAGTGGATTTCAAATGTAAGGGACTTGTGTTGAAATCCACCTGGGAATCTTGTTTGGATTGGTCTTCAAACGAGAAATTTCCTTAAAAAACGAGGTTAGTATTTTTTTTTTTTTTTCTAGTGCCAATAGATTCAAATTTTCTTAGGGTTCCAAAATTGGGATTCCCCCCCTATAGTCGTTTCTGTCATTTTTTCCTGGTTAACATTGACCTTTCAATATAAAAGTGAAAAAATGTTTTAAAAAAAGATCAGCTTTGAAATTTTAGAACTTTTTAGCTTAACCATAACACTTTCTCTTATTTGGCACATTTTTTTTTTAATAATCTATTAGATATAAAGATAAATTTTATATCTAGTGAGACTCTACACTTTCAGTTTTGTTTTTTAAAAAAAAAAAAATTATTGAATAGGTCAGTTATAAACTCTAGAACTTGACTTCCTAAATAGTATTGCTTGAAAGTCTATGTTGTTGTTAATTACTTTAAAGAATGCTCAGGGAGAGTTTTTATTTGATTAAATTAAAAGTTAGTAAGTGAAGTAATGAAAAAAGGAATTTTTCTAAGTGTTAAAGTTCTAAAAAGGAAGGAACTAAGGTTTAGTTGAAAAATGTTCTAAGTATAAGTGAAATGAGATCTCGGGTTAAAACAGAAGTTTCCAACAATGAATGAAATTTTAAATTGTTTAAAGAGAAGGAAGCCATATGTGAAGGCATGTAGCACGAGGGAGGTGTTAAGGAGGCCTTGACAGCAAAGCCAAAGGAGGAATTGGTGTTGGTAAACTTAGGTGATGACTTTAGTGGGGGAAGATATGGGAGGCTTGCCAAGAGACAAGGAAGATTGCAAGGAAGGCCTATGCGAGGAAGTGAAGGAGAGCCTTGGGCGAAGAGGATTGGAAGTTTGAGGCGATGGCAAGGTAGTAGCATGGGCGGTAAGGAGAATATGTAGCCGAGAGATTAAAGAGTGTGAAGGCCATGCCACTTTAGGCATTGATGTGCTAAGGGAAGAAGTTTATTAAGCCTAATTACTGAGCAAAGTGGCATAATTAGAAACTTAAGACAAGAGTTAGTGGCATGAGGTGACACTTAATTAAGTAAAGTAGCCATGCAAAAGCAAGTATAAATAGAGGTTGGAAAGAGAAAATTGATTTTGCCAATTTTGTTGTGCCAAAGAAAAGGTTTTGCAGCCAAAGTGAAGCTTGAGTAGTAAGGAAGACGATCTAGGGTTGATGTGAAGAAATTCCCATGGTTTGATGGTTTAATCTTGAAGAAATTGAAGATTGTTTGGATTTTTAGACTACCCCGAGCAAGCTGTGAAGATTAGTGGATTTTGAGCTCTTTAAGAGGAATTAGAAGCTCCAATTTTGAGGTAAGGTAGTTTAAAGGATATGTAAGAAGTTCATAGAAAGAATTTTGAGTCTTGATGAATAGATTTTAAGTTATAAGCTATGGAAGTTGAATATGGAATTGGGTATTGGATAAGCAAGCAGCTGTATAGGTTGAAGAAGCAAGAACCTCGACGAGGACTGAGAAAGCAGACGAGCGACTAAGGTTGTTGGTGGGGTGCCTTTCGCGCTCGCCCATCACACGCCTCACGCCCATTAGGCAAGCAACCACACCCACCACCCAACCAAACAACAACCCATCGCCTAGTCTGTGTGTGCCCCTGATGCCCAGCACACATGTGTTACTGTCGAGCACACCACTTACTCGAGTGCCTGTGTGCATGACTGCTGCCCATAAGGGGCCACCCGACTACCATGTCCGCCCCCATGAAAGCCAATGTGCGTGTCCTAGCACCCACACCCAATGTAAGTGTGTGTATTGTAAACCCTGAGCCCTAATTTCTCTACTTGAGTATGTTCCCTACTGAGACCAGTATGGTGAGTAGGTTGATGTGGAAACTAATGTGTAATTGTAGAGAAAAGGGTGAAAAATTAGAAGAAAAGTGTGAATTTGAAAGCTTGACTCTTGGGTAAAACTTGGAAAATTGGCTAAGTATAACCCATGCGTTGGAGGCTTGAAAATTGACTAAGTGTTGTTCCATGCGTTGGCCTTGCTCATTTAGAGGTTATTTGGGCGTTGAAGGAAGCCAAAGTGTGGCCAAGAGAAATGCATGTGGCAGCCAATGTCGTGAGAGGTTGGCAAAACGTGCGGCAACCTTAAGTTGCACGGACATAGGCACTGGGCATTGGAGTTGCGTGCGCTGGTTGATCGGGTAGTAAAAGGAGCAGTGCTACACGATGGTATGTGGCAATGTTACCCGATGGTGTGCGGCAATGCTACGCGATGGTGTACGGCAATGCTACCCGATGGTGTGCGACAATGCTACCCGATGGTGTGCGGCAATGCTACGCGATGGTATGCGGCAATGCTACCGGATGGTGTGCGACAATGCTACCCGATGGTGTGCGACAATGCTACCTGATGGTGTGCAGCAATGCTACGCAATGGTATGCAGCAATGCTACGCAATGGTATGCGGCAATGCTACCCGATGGTGTGTGGCAATGCTACTCGATGGTGTATGGCAATGCTACTCGATGGTGTGCGACAATGCTATGCGATGGTGCTATGCGGCAACGATATGCGATGGTGCTATGCGGCAGCAGCACTAGACGATGAGCTATGCAGCGATGAGACAAGCCATGGTGGACGCATGGTGAAACGTCTTGCGTTGCTAAGGCTTGCGGTACACAAGGCTAATACTATGCGTTGGTGATGTGCTATGCGTTGGACATCTGAGGGCATATGAGCGCAAAGGACAAGACTAATAGTATGCGTTGAAAGGGTGTTGGTCATTATCCTAAATTGAGCGCATAGGGCAAAGGTAAGCCATGCGAAAGTGAAGGATATGCGGCCAAAGATGAGCCTTGTGAGCACCTAGTATATGTGACCAAGTTGTGTCAATTAGATGCACAAGGTAAGATTGAATAGGCGCATTGGTGGTGTCCGGACATAGGTATGTTGCGGCAATTGGATGGGCGCATGTGTAGTTAGATGAACGCATATGAGGTTGGATGGATGCATTCAAGGTCGTCATCCGGACATGTGGCTTGTGGGGAAGAAACCTTAAGCCTTAAGCAACTGAGGTGTACACACAAGAAGACATGCAAATTTAAGCATTTTGTGTTGTCTAAGGAAGAGAAAGACACCTTAGATTGCAGTGACTTGAAGGTTTGGACATGCGACCAAGTAGAAGGTGTCGGCCTTAGAGAGATTTTGGATGCCTATAAATAGGGCCAAAGACTCCTCTTCAGATCATAATTCAAAGGACATTAAGAAGAGTGTGAAAGTTGATTGTGAGGAAACTATGCGTTGATAACAAATCTATGCGTCGGTCATAATGCTTCAAGAGGAGACGCAGTTGGACAGTGAAGTTTGGAAATAGCATCAACTTGGAATGAGGAGTTCTCCCAGCATACTCATGTGTTTGGAGTGATTCCAAATCCACCTAAAAGCTCCGCGAGTCTAGTTTTCACAGTAGGACTGCTAGAGAATAAGCTCCAAGGAATCGGGCTGGAAACTGAGAAAAAAATAGAAGGGTCAAGCTGTCGGGTAAGCTTAGGCCAGTCTTGAGGATTTGATGATTCCGGCCAAACCATGAAGAGTTCTGATCTAAGATTTTAAAGTAAGCTTTCTGAGACATTATAGAGCATATTTACAGAAGAAAGTATCTCAATATAAGGTTTAGAACTATGAGTAATCTGAGCTTTAAATGTAATTTGGATCTTAGGGTTCAAAAGGGAGCCTGAGGTAACCAAGGAACTTCTAGAGAGAGGTTTCTAAACGATCAAGGTGAGTGACTAAAATATTTGACTAAATATTTACAATGTTTTAAAGAAACCATGTTTTAAAGAAAGATTATTCTCATGTCAGCAAGTTTTACAAAGTAATTTCCAAGCAAACCATGAGTTATGTTTCAAACGCATGCATGTATGAAAGTTTATTGAAAAACTATTTATGTGTGTTTAAATACACCTAGCATGCGTTAGTATCTTTAAAGACATGTTTTCTATGTGGAATGCTTTACATGCTTTAAAGAGAAATTTATTTATGACTAGTTCTACTTGAAACGCGATACCGAAGGACAGTTGAGAAGGTATCCGAGCAGCTCGATACTGAAGGACAAGTTTAAAGAAGATATCTGAGCAGAAGTACCTAAGATATGACGGTACTTAGTATGGCCACGTGCACGTAGGTAGTTAAATTCGGAGATTGAGCAAAAGGGTTCTCTCTTGACTAGCAGTCAGAGATGGAGCAAAAAGGTTCTCTCTTGACTAGCAATTGACGTTGGGATATAACCACAATAGGGTTATTCTCAACTAAGGAACAGTGTTAATGTTTTCTGATAAAAACAACTTTTATGCTTTATATGTTTGGAAAATATTTATACTACAGTACAAGGTTACTGTAGAAGTTTATATTTTAGTTTAATCTCCTTATTGAGATTTTTGCATGAGAATCAGTTTTCTTTCTTAAGTCACTCACTGGGCTAGCAAGCTCATCCCATTTTCAAATGTTTTCCTTTCCCCCAGGTAACGGTCAAATCCTCAGGAGATAGCTCTGCATCTGCTCTGCCACTAAAAGACAAAGACATTGTAACCCGTCTATTAGGTGGTTACTGTAAATATTATACACATGTTACAGTTGTTCATATAGGGACTAAAGTTTCGGGCATCGGGACTTGTGAAAATAGTAATGTAATCACTCTAAATATGTTGTATTTTTAAACTTAATAAATTTTGGCCTAAGAGGCATCCGCTGTATATGAGTTTATACATTGGTATCAGAGTTATTTCCGCAAGAGTTATTAGGCAATAAGTGTCAACAAAAGGGTTGATAACTGCTGCAGTCATGTCCTTTCCTAGGCTCAGAGGGTAGTTTGGGATAGGGTGTGACACGTGCCCCTTGCACCATCCGGCCCATTAATGTGCCTAAGTTGCCGTAAGCTTGGTATTGGCCTAGTCTTGGAATTTTAGTATTGGTAAGGCATTGTTGAGTCCATTAAGAAGTATTATGAATATTAAGCTATAAAAAGGCATAAGTGTGTTTTATAAGGTTATCTTCATATAAATGAAAAAAATACCTAAAAGGCCAAGTTAGTTAGAGTTATTTAAGCTCAAAAGTGAGCAAAAATCATTGACCAAATGTTATTCATTTATGTTACAGGCCAAACGGAGATTGGAAGGGCCTATACCCTTTGGGAGCTGGCTAGTAACAGTGAATGCCAAAGTTTTACAAACGTTATTCGTAATGTGCTTTCTATGCCTATGTTTTATGAATATTTTACCTTAAATGATTTCAAAGCCTAGTTTAGCCAAAGCATGATTTATGTTGAATGAATGATTAATCTAGCATGCAACAAAGTTTTCTAAGTATGTTAAAGCGTGAGTTTTCTTTCTTTCTTTATAGTTTTCTTTCTTTCTTTATCTTTTTTAATAAGCTATTAGATCCAATGTTTCAAGGCATGAATTTATTCCAAAAGAAAGTCATATGCTATGTTTCTATATGATGTTTTAAGTATGATTTCAATGATACAAAGCATTCCTAATGTGTTCATGAGATTTAGTACCATGTTACCTATCTTTAATTCCCTGTTTCCTAAGGAATGTTGAATGAGTTTAAGTACCATGAATGTTTTATTTAAAGCATGATTTTAGTACCCTAGTTATGAATTCCTGATACTGAAGGAGATGAAAGTATCCGAGACCTAATACTAAAGAAGATGAAGGTATCCAGGGGTTACATTAAACTTATGTTCTTTAGGACCCAATTTAGCACACATATAAGCTTTGGGTCATGTGTTAGGGTGCTATTAGCCTTTGGGGCATATCTACGTGCACGCATGAGTATTATCGACGCTGATGGTGATGTACTAAGTCCACCACAGCTAAGGGTATTGACATTAGGAGTATGAGCAAAAGGGCTCTACCACAACTAAGGAATAAGAATACAGAGTTAAGTATGAATATTTTTATGTGATTTGCAAAAGATATGATATGTTTCAAGGTTTCTTAATGACTCTATGAATGTTCTAATGTTTTAAAGTTTTAAAGTTTATAAGTTTAATCAAAGTAAGCTATATCTCTGAATTCATGAAAGCATTTTCATTCATCAGTTACTCTCTAATTTCGTCAGCTTTTTTATGTTTATGAATGTTTATTTTTTAAATAGTCACTCACTGGGCATCCCAACTCACTTTTTCAAATGTTTTCTCTCCCTAGGTAGCGGACGAAGTCCTGAAGCCTAGCTTACAGCTGCCAGTCTGCCATAGGATAGTAAATCCCTGATAGACCTTAAAGTCTGCTTAGGTTTTTATTGTGACTTAGTTGATTTTGAAACTCATGTACATATAGCAGGGAAAGGGTAGAACTCAAAGTTTGTAACTTATGTTTTGGATCTTGTGTTGTGAACTCTTATTATTAATATGTATATAAGTTGGTGATGTGTTAATCTCTTTTATATGAAAAGTTCTAGTTAGTTTAAAGGGTGTTGTGTTTGGGATGAGGAGTGAAATGGTGGGGAGTAAGGAGTTTATGAAGTATAGGGAGTTTTGAACTCTTGGGGCTCATAGTGTGAGGAGTTGATAAGATATAAAATTGATGTTTTTTAGTACTGGGACCCACCTACTCCTTGGGCCAGACAAGGAGTGGAGTTCAATACTCTTACTTCCCAACCCCAACTTCTCGACTCCATGGGCCAAACACACTCTTAGGGGTTTGAGATGGAATTCATGAACAATACAAGCACACTTTTGTCTAGCAGGTGATACAGGAGCAAGGAAACAAGCTACATGTCTTAGTTGGGCAGTAGGTGTCATAAGTGATGGGATGAAAACCCTAGGCACAGCGAAAGCCAAAACACAGAACCCAAACGTATTTAAAATTGGCATTTAAAACAAAAAAAAAAATTGCATTGGAATAATACAGGAAAAATAGATTAAGCATGCAGTTCCTAAAAACCTAATTATACAGGAAAAAAACTTACATTGCAAACCTTTTGGAAATTCTGTAGAATTCGTACGAATTGGGAATGGGCGCCACCACTTGGAGTCCTCTCTATTCTTGTAAAGAAATTGAGGAGATGAGAATTGTGGGATTCTCCCTTTTTTCTTTTTGGAATTGGGAGAAAGAAGGAAGAAAAAATGCAGAGAATTTTCTCATCGATCAAATTGATCTTCACTGCCTTTTTTTTTTCATTTTGTTTTGTACAGAGAAAATGAGAGAGAGGGTGAAAGTGAGAAGACATGGGGTTCATCCCATGTCGCTAGTAACTCCCCTACGTGGGGAATTGCATTTTATTTAATTAAAATTAAATAAGACTATTTATTTAATTTAAATAAATAAATAAAATCCAATAACCATTTACAAGCTAGGAAGGGGACCTAATGGACATGCAGATCAAAAGTTCCAACGATGTGAAATTAACTGGCTAAACTCATTAACCAAATTAATCAATATTCGTTAACTGTAGGTGCACTCCTCTAAAGACCCACAACTGCACTTTTTTCACTACAGATATGTTTTTGTGTCCATGGATATAGACCAATAAAAGCAAGTTAGTCCTTCACGAGTGTTCGTAATACCAGCTGGGTCAAATTACTGTTTTACCCCATGAGTTACCTCTACATACTTAAGTACCAGTGCTCCTTTAATGAACAACTTGTTTATGGTCCAACCATTAAACAAATACCCTCCCGGGCCAGTGAGAGGGGTAGGGCGCTTTGTTAAGTCCCGGAGACACCACTTAAGAGAACACTCATCTACTTACCCTGAAGTCGGGAATGAGTGAAATCCATCTTGTATGATTATGTTTTCAGCTACCGACTTGGTCTTATCCCCAAAATGGTAGGCATATTGAGTCGGCGAATTAGCCACTCTCACTCATACAAATCAAATGGCAATCCCTCGTGAATAGGAGTTCATAATATACTCAAGAATAAGTCTAAGTTGCCTAGGTCATCCTATTGAAATAGAAACCTAACTACTCAACGAAGTTACATCTAGTGGTTACTATTTCGTGATCCGGTCTTATGCAAACTCATTGCTCAGGATACCCCTAAAGGAAATCGGATTCAAGATTTCAATGAGCAGCGGAACAAGATTATTCCAAATCACAATCATGAATGAACAATACATTTACAGTCGACTTCAAACAAGCGGTTATACAATTCATACAGAAATTACAGCATGAAAAACTACAAATGCACAAAGGGAAAAACCTAAGAACATTTGCAGATGCGTCTCCACGCTTTGATGCACACGGCCGCTCGAACAACAGTAACCTCGAAAGCTCGATCTACACGATCGCAAGACAACAACGAACACTTTGCGCTCATCCTCAGCTATTGCCTCAGTCACGAACTCCTCATGTAACGACTCGACTCCCTAGGACTCGAGCTAGGCCGTTACTATATACATGCATGCATAGAATTTAAAATGATACATTTTTATAGAGAAATAAATGCTAAATAAATAAAATCAAATAAAATATTTTCATTAAAACTAAATAAAAGTCAAATAACAGAGTACCCATAAATCATAATTAGAAATTTAATGAGTCTAGAAAACTGTAAAAGTTTGGAAACGAATACTAATTAGTAAGTTTCAAACATGAAGACTGAAAGTGGAAAAACATGAAAGAAATCTAAACATCATGAGCGGAAGCATAAAATTGGTCCTAGTGGCTCGATCATGGATTCTGTTTGTCACTCGCCAGTGCGTCCTTACTCTTACCTGAAACATAAATACGAGAAAGGATGAGTATAAAAATACCCAGTAAGTAACCCCACTACTGGGGTCAGGCTAGGCATCTATGTCCTCTAGATGTCTACCTCTAATGGAACATATAAACTGCTCTAGTCCTCATGGGACACATACATACATGAAAACTTATTTCTATCCTAATATAGTTAAGTATGCCCACTACCTCTAGTAGGTCCCGTAGGACTCACAACCTCTGGTGAATCCCGAAGGAAACACAATCTCTTATGTATGCATGGTTATGCATACACCTCTTTCGCATACACATAACTCACTTAATGTGTACCTCTTTCGTACACATGGTTACGTATACACCTCTTTCGTATACACATAACCCACTGAATGTGTACCTCTTTTGTACACCTAGTTAAGTATACACCTCTTTCATATACACCTAACCCACTGAGTATGTACCTCTTTCGTACACTTGATTATGTATACACTTCTTTCGTATACACATAACCTACTGAGTATGTACCTCTTTCGTACATCTGGTTATGTAAACACCTCTTTCGTACACTTGGTTATGTATACACTTCTTTCGTATACACATAACCTACTGAGTATGTACCTCTTTCGTACACCTGGTTATGTATACACCTCTTTCGTATACACACACTGAGTATGTACCTCTTTCGTACAACTGGTTATGTATACACATCTTTCGTGTACACATAACCCACTGAGTATGTACCTCTTTCGTACACCCCAAATCCTCTCTATAAATGTAGAGATGCGTACCTCTTTCGTACACATGGTTATGTATACACCTCTTTCGTATATACATAACCCACTGAACGTGCACCTCTTACGTACACCCCAGTACCCTCTAGGTATGTATCACTTTCATACACACCAACCCTAGTACATCTCTTTCATATACTAATGCCCTTGGACGTGCATCACATAACCTTGGAAGGAAAAGAGATTACATCTAACTTCATATTACATATAACATTCACATAATCCTAAATCCTCTAAAATCTCCTGATCAAGGTCATGTTAATTAGTCTCAACATACGTAATTAATCTAGTATTAATGGATCCACTCTAGTACATCACTTTCATGCACTAACTCATGTAAACAATCAAACATTTAAAATTTCCTAAAACATCATATAGCTTACACACTTTCATAATAAATCACATAAATAAGCACATCAACAAAATGCTCCAACTTTCACCTAACTTTAAGGCATTCTCGTAGTAGTGTCGCTTAACTCATAATTTAAGGTCATCCACAGTCGTCCTTTTAATATATCTCATAAAATTCTAAATCATACTCATACATTAACATGCTCATATATCTTTTCTAAACAGTCCATTAAATCTCAAAACAGTCAAAATTATCCTTGTAACTAGTCTTACAATCCTCAATATAAATCATAAATTTATCGGCACAAAAGCGGTTCCAGTAGTAAGATTACTTACCTCAAAATTAAATCCAAATAACCCAAGTAAGCTTATCTTCCCTTTACCAAGCAAGACCTTGAAACAAGACCAAAATTGTGGCTTGGCCCTAAATTAACTCCAAAACTCAATTCTGTTGGCCAAACTGTACATAAAACAAAAACTCATTTTTAACAACTTAATTTCCCACAAATCTCCTAATTCAAAAGAGGACGAACCAACTATTCACCAAAAACTTACCAAAACTTCAACAATTTTCACCGAAATTGGTCTCGAATTCCATGGCAACTGTCTCAAAATCTCCAATCCTTGAGTTCAAAACAAAATTCCGGTGATGCACGACAGATTCGGCGACGAACGGGGCTGGGCGGTGACGATGGCGGCGTCTAGAAGAAACGGCGCGGCGGCTAGGCGTGAAGGCAGCGGCTGGGGGTTGAAGCTGGAAGCGGTGGCGTCGCTCGGCTGGGCTTGTTTGCGCATGAAGGCCTGTGCGACTTCCGCAATGGTGAGCAGAAGTGACCGACGGCTGCGACGACCGGAGATGCTGGACAGCGAGCGGCGCTAGGGCTCGACGAGCGACGGCTTCGGACAGGGAGCGACCGACGGGTTTCACGAGGGATTAGGACAAGGGAACGTCGACGTCTGGCTGGAGGTCCGGACGGCTGGTGGCTTCACAAACCAAGCGGCGACGGTCGGCGAAAGGAGAAAAGAAAAAAAAAACTTCAGGAGGGGTCTGGCGGCTCGGGAAAACGTGAGGAAGAAGAAGGGAAAAAATTGATTTTAAAATAATAATAATAACTTAAAAGGAAATAAAATAAATTTTATTTTACTCTTTTCCTTATTCCACTTTATTTTATTACTTTCCTTCCTTTTATATATCAAAATTAATTTTCCTGATTTTAATTAAATTTTCGACATTAACTTAAATATCAAATCAATGCGATATGAAATCCAAATTTTCCTTTAAACAAAAATCAAATTTCAAAATTAACAAAATGTCCTCAAATTTTACGAAAATATAGAATTTGAAATAAATAAATAAATAAAAACTGGGATGTTACACCTCAGCAACACGAACGGCCTCCACAGCACCATGAACGGCCTCCAGAAAACCTCGACGGTGTCGAGTTGAGTCTGACACCACCAACAAGGCTACCTTGGTATTCTAGGTGTGAGAATCCCGAGGGTGGGCTCTGTTTGGACTTGGTATGAGGCAGACAAAAGAGGAAATACCGATCGCATACACGACTGGGTAAGTGGGAGATGGCGGAGACCTATCGTATAGGTCGATGCCCAATCATTTAGATAAAGCTAAATGATCATCTACCAAAAGCTATGCAATCGTTTAGCTCATCGTTTAGCTCGGTCTGTTACCTACAGACTCTACACGATCGTTTACTTAGGGCAAACGATCGTCTAGCAAAATTATGCGATCGTTTAGTAAATACTGCACGATCGTTTAGCTCGCCCAGCCATCATTTAGTAAATCCGTATTTACTTGATGACCCCATGAGTTTTTTTTTTTTTTTTTTTTTTTACGAGAGAGAAAACTCAAAGCGATCATCTAGCAAAAGCTATGCGATCTTTTAGCTCATCATTTAGCACGGTCTATCGCCTACAGACTATACACGATTGTTTACTTAGGGAAAGTGATCGTCTAACAAAACTATGCGATCGTTTAGTAAATATTGCACGATCGTTTAGCTCACCCAACCGTTGTTTAGTAAATACGTATTTACTTGACGACCCCGTGAGTTTCTTTTGCGTAAGAGAGAAAACTCAAAACCTTTTTACGAAACTTTTGTAAAACTCCTTTTCAAAATAGGAAAACCATTTTCCTTTTAAACTCACGGTTACCATGATTCCAATAACCACCCACTCACTTGGTTATTAAAGAAAAAGAATTAATTATCCAATAATTAATATAAATATAAATATAAATGATAATCAACTTATCATACTATATTTATAACCTATAGTTTTAATATTTCATCTCATGAAACATATAAACCATAGTTCTTTTTCTATTCCATGGTACTTAATGTAAATCTCATTTACATCAATCCTCCACTAGATGTATCTCATACATCATATCGATTATATCATATATAATCAAAATACCTCTTGTCAATTTGAACATTTCAAATCAACACCAAGAACTGATCCTCAACTGAATCCATTGAGCTACCAAGGGGACCTCATAGACCTGTAACTTGAAGCTCCAATGGTACGTGAATAACTGACTAAACTCTTTAGTCACGGGATCCACCATCCGTTAATTTCCATGCACTACACTAAAGATCGACAGTTGAATTCTCATTACCACAGATATATTATGTGTCCATCTTAACCAATCAGCAGTATGATAACCCTTCACAGATCGCTCGTAAGTACAGCTGGGCCAATAATCGTTATGCCCCTGTAGTTACATCTGTCTCCTTAAGTACCACTGATCCCTTTAATGAACATAAGTCATAGTCCTACTATGACTGAGTCTTCTCTTCCAAAGAGAAGTTGTGGCTACTATGTTAAGGCCCCAGAAGCAGTCCTTAAGGGAGCAATCTCTCTACTTATCCCTGCTTCGAAAAATGAGTGAATTCCATTTTTTGGATTGAGTTCCTAGCTCCCAGATCAGACAAGTTCCCAAAAAGGTAGGCATGTTGAGTTGGCAATCTGGCCACTCTCACTCATACTAATCAAAGGACCGCCTTCAGAGGCAGGAGTTCCCAAAACACTCAGGATTGAGGTCGTGTCACCTATGGTCGTTTAGGTGAGATGCAAAACTCTAGTATCAACGGCGTTATATACAGAGTCTAGTCATCTCGTGGTTCAGGTCTTATACAAACTCTTTGTATAGGACACCCCCGCTTGCATGTCTCCATATGAATGGTCAGGATCAACTATCTGTAGTAGTTTACAACACTTGCAAACCTCTACAAAGCGGGTCGTATCCGTAGTATCACCAGGATTAGGTATCCCACCTTAATCCTTATACTACAGATCTATTTAGGTTATCACTTAAGGCATGATCCACTTGTATATCACATATACATGCTTAAGTTCACATAAGATAACCAAGGAGCTTTGTTTATTGAATATAAGTAAATGCCAAAATTAAATAATACTTATTTTATTCATTAAAAAATGTGTATCTTTATAAAACAACAAGACTCCGGGAGAATTAGGACACCAATCCCAACAACCCCCACTCGCGTGTCTCCTACACGAATGTATTGGATCATTGGGTTTGTATCAAATACAAAGTGGGTCATATCCATAATGTTACCAGAATAAGGTATCTAACCTTTCCTCTATACTGTAGAGCCTTTAGGTTGTATCTTGAACATTGATCTTGATATGTCTCTACATACAGTTCAAGACTCATAAGACAACATAGGATGTTAGTTTATTGGATTTTAGAATTAATAAGAAAAAATTAAATAAAAAATCAATAATACTTATTGAGAAAAACATTAATAAATATTTATTAACGACGATCATTTAGTTAAATTCACTATCTATGAGTTTTAGAGTATAAAACCCAACAATAAGAGGGTTGACATCTGCTGTCTTTACATCTCTTTCCAGGTTAAAAGGGTAGCCTGAGAGGGGATGTGACAAATTGGTATTAGAGCAAAGGTTTTGGGGAAATTTAGGATCATGCATATAGTTAGAAGCATGTAAATTATATAATATACCTAAAGTTGTGATATATTATAGGAACTATGCCCCACAGAAGTGGCAGACTGAGTAAGCAAACGAAAGATGGGAATCAAGACCCTACCAGAGAACCAGTAGCACAGGATGTAATGTTAGAAGAGAAATCTAGTAACCCTCATGTTAGAGTTGACCCTAATATGGAAGATAGAATTTTTTTTGTAGAATCACTCAGAGGCTAGTAGCCAGTCCCAGTTTTGTATAGAAAAACCCATAAAAGAAGTATGGTATTGAAAGAATGAAGACAGTAGGTGCCACCACGTTTGAAGGTACGACAGACCTGACAGATGCCAAGGTATGGTTAACTTTTATTGAGAAGTGCTTTCGAGTTATGTGGTGCCCTGATAACCATAAGGTCGAATTAACTACCTTTCTGCTCCAGAAAAGGGCAGAGAACTAGTGAAGAGTCCTAGAATCCAGAAGAGATGACATAGGTACGATGAAATGGGAAGATTACATAAAAGTCTTGCAAGATAAATACTATCCCAGCTCTTTCCGTGATGCTAAGAGGAATGAGTTCCTGAGGTTAGTTCAGGGATCAATGATAGTTGCAGAGTACGAACAGACGATATTGTGCCATCCAGGTATGCTCTCACTATTATCATTTAGAAGATATACTACGGAAGAAGATTCGTACTCTTGTGACCGTTATTGCTAACTAGACAGACTTCTCTCAATTAGTAGAGACAACAATGAGAGTGGAAGAAAGTCTACCAGAAGAAAATCAGAAAAAATAAATAGTCACAAGTGGATTACGTGATCAATCAGGTAGAGGGGATCGAAGGAGGTTTACTCCATGCGTTTCAGGTAAAAGAAGTTTTAAGCCCTGTTTCAGTGGGCAGGCAACTTCCAAAGGCAGTATAGCTGGAAGTCATCAGAGGTAGGGACAGAGAAGATATAGCCAGTCAACAGTCTCGATTGGAGGTTCTCGTTCAGGGTAGGCAGATGAATCTGTAGCTAGTTTAGCAAGAAAACCCCTATGTGTTAATTGTGGTAAGAACTACTGGGGGCAATGTTACAATGGAGTACATGTATGCTATTAATGTGGACAAGCAGGTGACTTCAAGAGGGAGTGCCCACAACTAGTACATGAGGGTTAGGTAGAGTAGAAGACAATCTCTCAGACAATGAACCAGCCCATAACTGGAGGTGAAGGCACTAGTGGTGCCAAGTAGAGCGATGTTATGGGACGACCTTGTCAGCAGAGAAGGTGTATGCCATGACACAACAAGAGACTGAGGATCAACCAAAAGTTTTTACTGGTAAATTACTTATTTGTAATCAGCCTACTCATGTATTGATAGATCCAGGAGCCATTTATTCGTCCATTTTTAGCATGTTTGCTTTAACTATTGATGGGGTGCTAGAACCTATCTGATGTTATTTCTACTCTTATTGGTGATGTCCTGGTAGTTAGTAAAATCTATAGAAACCACGTGGTTATGATCGAAGGGTTAAGCATGATGGCTGATTTAATTCCCTTATAACTGTTAGAGTTTGATGTCATATTTGGAATGGATTTCTTATCTAGATATCATGCATCCCTAGACTGTTATAAGAAAGAAGTAGTGTTTAGGAGACCAAGTGAAGCTGAGGTGATCTTTAAAGGTAATAGGAAAATTCTTCCTACATGCTTGATTTTAGTCGTTAAAGGAGGGAAGCTGTTAAGCAAGGGATGTACAACATACTTGGCATATGTAATTGATTTACAGGTAAGGAAGCTGAAACTTGAAGACATTCTTGTGGTGCAGAAGTTTATAAATTTTTTTCCAAAAGAGCTATTAGGGTTACCACCTGATAGGGAGGTGGAGTTCACCATTGAGCTGATTCCAGGGACGACGCCTATTTCTTAAGCTCATTGTAGAATGATGTCTGATGAGTTAAAGGAATTAAAGATTTAGTTATAAGAACTGGTAGATAAGGGATATATTAGGTCAGTGTATCTCATTAAGGAGCATCAGTAGTGTTTGTGAAAAAGAAAGATGAAACACTTAAGCTGCACATTGATTACAGGAAACTGAATAAGGTAATGATACGTAATAAGTATCCCTTACCTCGTATACGTGGCCTATTTTATTAGTTGAAGGACGCAACAATGTTCTCTAAAATTGATTTGAGGTCAGGGTATCATTAGTTGAAAATCAGGAAATCATATTTTCCCAAGACAACTTTTAGGACTAAGTACAAGCATTATGAATTCCTAGTTATGACATATGGCTTAACGAATGCACTAACAGTGTTTATGAACCTGATGAACAGGGTATTTCATCCGTATCTGGACCAGTTTATGATAGTATTCATATATGATATTCTAGTTTATTTATAAAACTGGGAGAGACATGCAGAGTATTTTAGGGTAGTGCTACAATTAATACGTGACAAAAAGTTGTATGCCAAATTCAGTAAATGTGAATTTTGGCTTAATCATGTAGTATTCCTAGGTCATGTAGTGTTAGCTGCCAAAGTTAATGTGGATCCTCAGAAGATAGAAGTGGTGGTTAAGTGGGAATGACCCACTTCAATAACCGAGGTTCGAAATTTCCTCGTTCAACAGGTTACTATAAGTGGTATGTAGAGGGTTTCTTAAATATGGCGCTTCCTCTTACAAGTTTGACTAAGAAAAATGCTAAGTTTGAATGGTCGGAGCAGTGTGAGAGGAGTTTCCAAGAATTGAAGAAGAGATTAGTATCAACATCTGTTCTAACTCTTCCAGTCCCAGGAAAGGAACTTGAGATATACTGTGATGCTTTAAGACATGGTCTGGGTTGTGTTCTAATGCAGAAAAGGAAGGTAATTGCTTATACTTTTAGACAACTAAATAAGCATGAGTTTAATTACTCAACATATGACCTAGAACTAGCAGCAATTGTTATAGCACTAAAGATTTAGAGACATTACCTGTTTGGAGAGAGATTCCATATTTATATGTTGGGTTGTATGTCATAAAACTCGCAGTTTTATAAACATTAATGTAAACCCTGAACTCCATTTTTCCTACTTGAGTAAGTAATGAGTATGCTAATTAAGATTAAGGTTATGTTATAATTAAGATTAAGGTTATGTTAAGGTAAAGTTGTAGGGAAAAATTAAAAGGATAAGAAGAGTGAAGGAAGAAACTCTAATGTTGGAAGACCAGTACTCGGGTAGCTTGGTGGTAGGCAAAATAAGTAAAACAATGGCTAAATGTTGGAAAAATGTGTGGAGGGCATGGGCATTAATGAGGGATATCTTAGGCGATGGACCTCGTCATGGGCGTTGATAAGGAAGCCATGGGCGTTGGTCTTGTCTTTAGAGGTTAGGCAAGCTTATTTGGTGGTTAAGTGTGGTCGTGTGGTGATGCTAGGCGATGGAGTTGTGCAAGGCAAGGTGATTAAGTTGGACGCATGAGGACATCATGCATTGATAAAGGTTGTGCGCCAGCCAAAGGCTTGTAGAGGTTAATGAAGCTTACGGCCAAGGATATGCTATGCGATGACAAAGCGAGCGATGCGGCAAGGTATGGCTTGAGGCATTGGCATGGGCACTATCTAGTTGATGGGCAATGACCAAAATCTTGCCATGCGATGGTGAGGAACATGCGTTGATCAAGCCTTGCGAGTTTAGGAAAATAAGTAGATACGATGGTAAAGCAATGCCTTTGGTAATAGGCATGTTAAGGCATTGGTCTTGGGGCAAGGTGAGGGACAAGGACATGCGGCCAAAGGAGTGGGCGATGGTGCAAACGTTGATCTTAAGGCATGCGACAATTGGATGGCATGTGTTGAAGATTGCTGAAGACAAGGGATTGCGTTAATTTCCAAGGGAAGATGATCAGCTTAAACCATCGTTTAAGTGGCCAGCTGTCATGATTAGGTTTCATAATTCCAAGTAGGGGTTGAGGTGGCAGCCTAGTAATGAAAGTTTAGCATGCAGATTTTAGTATAAATAGAGGAGCTGAATTTAGAAGGATGGTTTGAGCAATCTACTCGTGCAACTGAAGTGATTCTAAAGCCATCTAAAAGCTGAGTAAGTCTAATTGTTGAGGTAGGGCTTTCGGAAGGAAATCCCAAAGGAATCGAGCTGGAGATTGAAGAATTTGCAGGAAGGTTGAGCTCTTAGATAAATCTGGGCTAGTGTTGAAGATTTAAAGTTTCTAGCCAAACCACGAAGAATCTTGAGCTCAAATTTTAAGGTAAGCTTGTTAACACGTTTGTAGAAGGGGGTTTCTTGAGAAAAGATCTAGAAAATAAGTTATTTAAATTATAAGTTGAATCTGAAAATTTTGAACAAGCAGGCAGCTGCTTGGGATGAATAAGCAGGTAGCTCGATGGTCAGCATGTGTGCACGGGCCGAGATGAACGGCAACCTATGTGAGGTTAAGCGTAGGGCTAAATAAGAAATATAAGAGGCTTGGACGCCCAGGGACAAGGCTGGGTGTTGGTGTGCAACTTGTGGAACGCCTAGGACATGCGATGGACACTTGATGGTGGCAGATGGTGAGGTGTGCTGTCGCCTAGCTAAGCTTAACTTATAAGAAAATTTCTAAGTATTCAACGCATGGTGAGGTATGCGTTGGAAGGTAAGACCAAATAATCAAAGGAACCATGAGCTGAATTATGTAGATAGTCTCAAAAGGGAGACCATTGCTAGTAGCTAAAATATGTTGTTATGTCCATAGGATTGACACCAATAGCAGAATGTTATCAACCCTAGAAGGAGTGCCAAAGCTGTGAGTGACTATAAATGTTTTAGTTAAAATTTTATTCTCATGATAGCTTATTCTAAAGCAAATTTTCCAAACAAACAAAGTCTAGAAAAGATGTTAATGCATGCTAGTTTTTAAAAGAGAGAGTTTCTAAAATATGTTTAAAGTTGTAATGTACTTAGTTATATGAAGCATGCGTCAGTATTTATGTTCTATGACACCATGTTTTCAGTAAGCCTTTCTATGAAATAATTTTCTTATAATGTATGAATAGCTCAATACTGAAGTACTAGGAGAAGGTATCTGAGCTTAGTTCTAGTTATGATCCTTGACATCAGGATCCAGGTTAGCTATATGTGCACGTATGGCAAGTGTAGGTTTAGGAACAAGATGTATTACAGGGGTAAAACGATAATTTTGACCCAATTGTAAATACGAACAACCTGTGAAGGATCGACTTACTGATCATGTTAAATCAGATGGATAGAAATATATCCATAGTGAGGAAAGTGTAATTATCGAGCTTTAGTGGGTTGTCCTAGTAGTTAACCAATATTGGTTAATTCGGTTAAAAAGATTTAGCCAATTAATCTCGAATCTTTGGAACTCATGATCTATAGGTCCATTAGGTCCCCTTACTAACTCATAAACGGACTAAACCTAAGAATAGTGTGATGAGAGAATTTGAAACTTTCAAATTCAAATTACGAGAATTATTAATTATATATAATATAATTAAATGTTTAATTATAGAATTAAACAAAATTGAAGATTTGGAGAATATTTAAATATGATTTAACTATTATATACATGAACAAGGATTCATATTTAGAATTGGTTAATTAATTTAATATTTGATATTAAATTAATTAAAATTATTTAATTATTTTTAAAATTAGTTTTATTTAAAATTAGCTATTAGAATTAATTTATTTAATTTAAAACATTAATTATTGAATTAATATTTAATAAAATAAATTTTCATTTTAAATTTGAAAAATGGGTTTTTCAAATTAAATTTGAATTTTATGGAAAAATCAAATTAAAATGGAAAAGTTGGAAGTATGTGGATTATTCCCATTTCTCCCTCAATATTACACCTATTTTCCACTCAAATTCGAAGACATTTGGTGTCATCTCATCTTGATTTTCATTTTGCATGAATTGATATGATAAAATAAAGGAAAATACAAGAGAAATTGATCATGCTTTTTGTTGAATTGATGAAGAAATGGTTCTTCATCTTTTGTCACCAAAACCTCACAAATTTCTCAAATTTTCTTGAATTTCCTTCTCATTTTGGATTCCACAATCCAATCTAAGGGCCTAAGGTACCCAACCCTATCCTTATACCTATAGACCATTTTGGCTATATACTCAAACATGATCCTCTTTTATGTCTCGACATAAAGTTCAAGTATTCATGCTACAACTAAGGGTTTGTTAGTTTATTGGATTTTAGGCTTTACAGGTGCAATTCACACATTCAATAACAACTTTATTGAATAAACATTATTGAATAAATCTCAATAACATCTTTATTACAAATAGAATAAGTTTAATTGTCATACCCTCTCCCAGATTACCCTCTTAACCTGAAAGAGAGTGTGACGATAGCAGTTACCAACCCTTTACGTGGTACTTACTGCCTAGCTGACCTGTTTAGGAACCTTGAACATCATAAATAACATTCAAGAACTAACGAAACTTCTAACATTAAGACAACCTTAAGGTACCATACATAGCGACTTATAATATGTATATACAACAACAAGATTTAGTGGGTCCCATACACTCAAAACTAGTCCCTAGTATGCAACACATGTGTACAACTGTTTACAGAGTAATTGTTGGGTTTTATGTCCTAAAACTCGTGGTTTGTAAACATTAGAACTTATTCTGAGAATTCGATAAAGTTGTTGTTGAATATTTTTTTTTTTTAGAAATTCAATAAACCTAAGTCCCTTGACTATTATATGAGTACTTGAACTTTACGTGGAGACATCAAGTGGATCAGGTTCGAGTAAATAGTCAAAATGATATATAGTATATGAATAAGGTTGGGTATCTTATTTTGGTAACACTATTGGATGCGGCCTACTCTGTAGTTGTTACAAAGAGTTATAAAGTGTTACATACGAAGTGATCCTAATTCGTGTATGTTGAAACATGAGGAGTGGAGGTGTCCTGTGCAAATGAGTTTTGTACAAGATCAGACCACGAAACCTGTGACTCTTACTTTATAACGCTGTTTACTGTTTAAGACTGACTATTTCAAAGCGATGACCTAGGTAACTTAACCTTAATCCTGAGCTAACAATGAACTCCTGTTTGTTTAAGATTATCCTTTGATCTGCAAATGGTGAGAGTAGACCAATTGCATATGCTCAATAAGCTTACCATTTTAGGGATAAAACCGGATGAATAGCTGGGAACATAGAGTGCAAGAGGGATTTCACTCCTATCCGATTAGGGTTAGTAGAGAGGTTGTTCCCTTCAAGTGCTGATTCTGGGTCTTAAACAAGAGGCCTCACCCTCTCATTGGCCTGAGAGAGATTCGATTTGTTGATTGGATCACAAATCAATTATTCATTAGGGGATCAATGGAACTTCAGGAACAAGAGATAATTTTGGGGGTAAAACAGAGATTCGACCCAGCCGTTATTACGAGCAACCTGTGAAGGGTTAACTTACTAATCATGGTTATATCGAGTGGACATAATATAGCTACAGTGAGGGGAGTTCAACTATGGGTTTTAGTGGAATCACCCATTAGTTAATGAATGAGGGTTAGATTGTTCTAATGAGTTTAACCGATTAATCTCGGATCATTGGAGCCTATGATCTGTAGGTCCGTGAGGTTCCCCCACCAACTCGTAAATGGATAAGCTCGAGAATAGTGTGATAAGTTAATTTGAAGTGTTCAAATTAGAATTAAATGAATTTGGAGAAATAATATTTAAATATGATTTAAATATTTGAAGACAGAATTGTGTTAAAAATTAATTTAATATTTGATATTAAATTAATTAGAATTATTTAAATTGTTTAAATAATTATTTATTAATTTTATTAAAGAAAATTAATTTATGAAATTAATTTTGTAAAATTAATAATATTTTCAATTTTATTAAATAAAATTGATTTTTAAAATAAATTTTGATAAAATTGAAAAAGAAAAGAAAAACACAAAGTTGGAAAATTGATTTTCTATTTACTTCATGAACTAGCTTACCAACAACCCACTTTAACTCTTCATTAACTCCAAGCATGAGGTGCATCTCATGCAACAAGCTTCTTTGCATGAATGTCTGCAATATATAGAATATTTTGGAGTGTTTTGGAGGAGAGCAACCGAACAAAACTTATGAGAAAAAGTTGAGAGAAGAAGGGTGTTCTTCTACATGGTTGCTGCTGTGAGCTTTTCCAGAATTCCCTTAATTCCAGCTTATTTTGAGTCCCACTACTCAATCTTGAGCTCCAAGAGGATAGTAGGGAAGATCTTGGGGTGATCTACAATAAGATCCTGTGGAGATTTGTAGCTGAATTGAAGCTTAGAGGAAGTTTTTCAAAGGTATGTCATGAAACCCATTTTTTTCTGTTGAAGCATGTTTTCTTTTCTGCCAAAATTAATGAATTAGAGTGCTTATGAATCTTGGTTTTCTTCCACTGCACATTGGTACCTTCCAACAGTAACCACCTAAGTTTCCTTCAACTAAACTTTAAGTGGTAGAGCAGCAGCGTAGTTAACCTCTGGGGAGAAGACCGTTACTTGGAAAGGAAAACATTTAAAAACAGGTGAACTACTAGCCTAGTGAGTGACTTAAATCAAACATAAATCTCATTCTTAAATTAGGAACTAATAACTGAATACTGGCCAAGCAAACATGCATGTATAACTTTAAAATATAACAATTTTTTAAAACATAGCCGATATGATCCTCAGTTGAGAAAGAACCCTTTTTGTTCAATTCCCAACCGTAAACCTAGACTTTACATAAAACCTTTTAAACATATCATATATGAAAACATATTTAAACAAATTCTTAGTTAAGAGAGAGACCCTTTTGCTTAACTTCCAACCCTTTTACTTAGCTCCCAGGGCGCCACAAGGGAGTACATAATGATTATGAACCAATGATAGAGACCGTAGGACGTGTTGACACACACCCTTCACCCACTTACTATAAACACTCTCTCCGTCCACTTTGATATTGACTCATGCAAACATCATCCGAAGGGGAATGCTCCCAGTGCACCACGAGGCCAAGCATGAATTTCACGGTGTGAACATACGGGAGAAACGGGAGTGGAGTCATTGACATATCAGATACATCTCTTCCTCTCACTGAGTATTTTATAACCCAAGGTTTAGTTTACTTAGAAAAACACGGCTAAGAATTTTAACTAAGTGACTTTTTAGGTTTGACCAAGAGTAACTTTTACCTTGGATAGTTGAAACAACTTTTGATCATCATCCATTAAACTCTTTAACAGGGTCTCTGACCAACTGTCGCATGCTTGTAGAAAATCTATCTAATTCACCTTTTCAGGTAGAGGTGTTCTGTTTCTATCAGCTTAAGAACCCTAGCCTAGACAAAACCTGCCTTAAATAAAAGGTCTCTTATAGATAGATTTAAAATAAATTTAATCTTTTATGCCAATCAATTTAATCCTATTAAACCGATTTTAAAAGATTAATCTAGGTTACTAATCTCATTAGAACCATTTGAACTTAGGTCTATCTCAATTCAATTTTAAAACCCTTTTAAAACATGAGTTCACCCTAAGTCCACATGTAACTCTTTCTTATCGATTTTAGTTCTAATTTTCTTTATAACGCTCATAACGGAAATTACCAAAACCATAACACAAAGCTAACACATACGAGGCATTCATAACGCTCATAAACAGCCTAAGTCTCATGTTCAATGCATTGTTCATTAATTGCTACCTTTTTATATAACACTTATACAAACAACAACGAAACAAGCACAACATGCTTCCATAAACCTTTATACTATAACACTTATGATATAAAGATGATGCATGATAATGCTCACTGCATGCACAAATATAACTCTTATATTTCATGATGCATGCACATGCTTTCAAGTAATTTCTTTATGCAATATTATAACACTTATAATACATGATGCATGAACAATTGCACAACCTAAGGTGGGTTTCAAACTATATGTCAAACACTTTGCCATATAAAAATCATACATCACATGTATAATAAACAAATGTTGATGAACCGGGTAAAATTACCTCAAATCCTTAAAAACAAAAGCTAACTATTACAAAATAAGGAGTCTCTGGTTCAAATAGGCGAACTGAGTCTTGAACCGTCCGGGCAAAGCAACGCGTCTCCACTGATCGTATACCAAACACCCCGCGATCGTCTACACAAAAGAACAAACGCTTTGCTCTATGTTTACCAACGCTCCCAGAGCTAAATGATCGTTTAGCAACGATCGTGTACCTTTTTTTATGCGATTGTCTAGCGCGCCGCACACAACGCAAGCCTTATACAATCATCCAAACGACTACTATGTAATGAAGCACGATCTTCTAAACGATCGCTGAGCGAGCGCCTTCGTATTATATATCGCGTGATTGTGTAGGTAGTAACTATGCGATGAGGCATGCTAACTACATGATTGTTTAGCGCACGCCTTCTTCTAAACAATGAGCATCATATGCTCCCACTACGATCGTCTGCCTCCAGCGTCTCTGCGATCGGGCAACCAACGCTACGCGATAGAGTAAATGATTCACCCCATTATTTAGCATTAGCTAAATGATCGTTTAGTAATTACTACACGATCGTATAGAAAAATCTACATGACCATTTAGTCAAATCCCAACGATTGTTTACTTGAGCCTACACGACACAACCAACTCTTGGTCTTTTTCTTCGCTGAGAACCGCATCCCCGTGCTTCAAAACTTCATCACGAACGACTCGACTAACTCAAACTCTTTGAATTACAGACTCGATTGCATGTTAATTATGCCCAAAACACAAGCCCTTACAGATTAACACTTTGTAATTTAAAGAAAGCTTTAAACAGAGGCAATTAAACTTGAAAACATCCATCAACGCCATCCACAAATGCATTTAACAATTAAACACAAATGCAGAAAACCGACCACGACTGTAAAAGAAGTTCAAAACAAAAGTGAAATTTGGAATATCAGAACAACCTGGCTCTGATACCAATTGAAGGAAATCGTACATGAGGATTTCCATGAGCAACAGAAGGATCTTTCCAAATTTCAATCATATATGAACATACACAATTATAGTCACAAGAAACAATACGGTTATGCATAAATCGAAATTACAACATGCTTTTCTACAAATCAAGGGATATAACTAATAAACCTTTGAAGACTCATCTTCAAGACCCTTGATCACAAACGCTCGAACAATCAACAACATTGCAACACTCAAATGCTTATACAACATGACCGCTACACTGCATGATCATAGTGAACTCGAACAAAGCGATCACCAAGGTCACGAACACTCCGAACACAACAGACGACCTCCACAGAACCTCGACTGTGTTGAATTGAGTATGACACCATTAAAAAGGTTACCTTGGTATTCTCAGTGTGAGAATTCAGAGTGTGGACTTTGTGTAGACTTGGTTAGAGGATGAGGCTGGAGGAAGAACAATCGTGTAAACGATTGAGCAAGTGGGAGATGTCAAAGCCTATCGTATAGGACGATTCCTAATTGTTTAACAAAAGCTATGCAATTGTCTAGCTAAAGCTATGCGATCGTTTAGCTCATCGGCCAGTTGAGATTCTATCGTATAAAACTCTCCATGATCGTCTAGTCTCTCCAAGCCGTCGTTTAATAAATCGAATTTACTTGACAACCTTTCGTGAGAACTTTCCGATATTGGAAATCTCAAAACAACATTACTAAAATTAGGAAAACATTTTTCCTTTTTATCTCATGGTTACCGTGAAACCATCATTAACCTCCCACTCAATTGGTTATTAGAGAAAAAGAGATAATTATCCAATAATTAATATTATTATTAATATAAATGATAACCAACTTACCATGCTATATTTATAACCTATAGTTTTAATATTTCATCTCATGAAACATACAAACCATAGTTCTTTTTTTATTTCATGGCACTTAATGTAGATCTCAGTTACATTAACCCTCCACTTGATATATCTTATGCACCACACCGATCATATCATATATAATCGAACTACCTCTTGTCAATTTAAACATTTCAAATCAACACCAAGAACTAATTCTCAACTTGAACCCATTGAGCTACCAAGGGGACCTTATGGACTTGTAGCTCGAAGCACCAACAATACGTGAATAACTAACTAAACTCTTTAGTCATGAGATCCACCATCCCTTAACTGTTAGGCACTCAACTAAAGACTGACAACTGAACTCTTCTTACCACATATATATTATGTGTCCATCTTAACCAATCAATAGTGTGATAACCCTTTACAGATCGCTCGTAAATACAACTCGGTCAATAACCGTTATGTCCCTATAGTTATATCTAACTTCTTAAGTACCACTGATTTCTCTAATAAACATAAGTCATGGTTCTACTATGACTGAGTCCTCTCTTCTAAAGAGAAGATGTGGCCACTGTGTTCAAGCCCCAAAATCAGCCCTTAAGGGAGCAATCCATCTACTCACCCCTGCTTCGGGGAAGGACTGAATTCCATCTTATGTAACTGAGTTCCCAGCTCCCAAATCAGACAAGTCCCCAAAAAGGTAGGCATGTTGAGTTGACAATTTGGCCACTCTCCCTCATACTAATCAAAGGACCACCTTCAAAGGCAGAAGTTCTCAAAATACTTAGGATTGAGGTCATGTCACCTATGGCCGTTTAGGTGAGATGTACGTCTCTAGTTTCAATAGCGTTATATACAAAGATGAATCATCTCGTGGTCTGGTCTTATACAAACTCTTTATATAGGACACCCCCACTCGCATGTCTCTGATAACTTGTAAAAATACAAGTTATTTATGCCACCTTATCTAAATATTGCAGCCAAAAGTTAGTAATTATGTGCCAATTGTATGAAAATTAGCCTAGTATTGCAATAATTATAAATGTTTGCGATTGCACCCACTAACACCAAAAAGATGGAAGACAAGCCGAACTTTACTCTGTTTTGCAGGAGACCAAGTCACCGCTCGTGCTCAAGGCTCAGAGAGACTAATCAACGCATTTCAGTCACATTGCGCCCCTCAATCAACAATAAAGAGACGAATATCGCAATGGCGGCGCAATGCGACAGTCGATTCGAGAGTTGTGTTTCAACCGCATGCGGTAATAAAAACAAACGCCGCATGCGAACCTATGATCGAAAGATGCAGCTGAGCAACGCAAGAGCAGAAGATTTAAACACGTGTACTACTAACGGTTGTGTAGAATTGACGGCCTGATTGCATAACAGAAGGGATAATATCTCTCCATCTTCGGAACTACCATAATCACAAGTGGGGACCACAAGGCCAGAGTCAAAGATCTGCACCTATAAATACCCCATTGATTTCAGAGAAAAATATGCTACTTGATATGGGGCTAAGTGTTGCTAGATTGTAGAAAGAAGGTTGAGTTGAGTGCTTAAGAGAAGAAATCCGGGAAGAAGACGAGATAAGGCCGAGAGATGAATCTCAGATCCAACCTATCAAACACCCGAACGGAAGCACTGTGCAAAGATCCCTGCTACCGGTAGAGCAAGCCTGAGAGGGAAGCTCTTCCTACCATCAAATCCATCCTATCCGGCAAGCATATCTCCATCGAATCTGTGTCAAGACATTGGCACTATTTAGATCTATTCTATCTCTATCCTTCATTGTGTAATCTATGTTTTCTTTATCTCTTCATTTACACACCATGTATCAAACACTTAGTAGAAATATTAAATGTTTCGATAAATTCCATTTACCATTTTCTGTCTATTTCCGTTCACCCACCAACCACTTTCTCCATGATATCTTCGTAATCCTTTGATGAGCAATATGAATCACTAAGAACTTAATCTGTATTAAAGATATAAAATACGTTTAGCTAAAGCATGCTAGACGACATCTTCACCTGTGAGAGCAGAAGTAAAGGTATCATTCTGATCTATCGAAAGAAGGTCAGGAGAATGCGTTAACTAAAGTTAGTAATAATTCTAGACATGGAAGCAACCTTGTGTTCATTAAGTTAGTCTCTGTTTCACCACAAACATGTGGGAGCGCGGCCGATCACTGAGAGGTGTACGCCAAGGGAAGAGCAGAACAATATTTGTACCTTCAATCCATGTAAGAACTTGCGCTGTTTATATTATTTGTCTTTCTCTTTCTATTCTGTTCATAAGACTTATCACCGCATCCCATGTCCTTACATAACTTTCACAGCCAGCCTTACTCCCAGCATCTTGTACATGTAGTTTGTGTCTTGTATCATCTAGCTTAGGTTTACTGTCTTTTTATGTTTTTATCGCATCTTTACTGTTTTCTTTATTTATTGCAATTTATATACTTGTACAAACACACTTTTAAAGATTGAAAACCTAGTCGCATGTATCATGAACGTACCGCAATATCCTAAACCAGTCCCCGTGTTCGACCTCGGATCACACCGAGAAACTTGCGGTGGAATTACACTTGGTTCTATTGTAAGGAAACTTGTGACAACGCATGGCATACTACAAGAACATCCATAATTAACGCATAATTAGACGTAGTATCGCATCATAGTGAGCAATGCATATCATCCATCCACATGCGTTACATACAGAGATGAATCATCTCGTGGTCCGATCTTATACAAACTCTTTATATATAGAACATCCCCGCTCGCATGTCTCCACATGAATGGTCAGGATCTACCATCTGTAGTGGTTTGCAACACTTGCAAACCCCTATAAAGTGGGTCGTATCCGTAGTGTCACTAGGATCAGGTATCCCACCTTAATCCTTATACTACAGACCTATATAGGTTATCATTTAAGGCATGATCCATTTGTATATCTCATATACATGTTTAAGTTTACATACAATAACCATGGAGTTTTGTTTATTGGATATGAGTAAATGCCAGAATGAAATAACGCTTATTTTATTCATAAACAATGTGTATAATTACAAATAACGAGACTCCGGAAGAATTAGAACACCAATCCCAACACAATTGACACACCTTATTCAATTTAAGGTACAATTTAATGAATGAAAATATTAGCATTAACAGTGGAAAAATGTTTTAGAAAAGTAGAAAAATGGAAAAACTTCTTAATATAATACAATTGATACACCTTATTCAATTTAATATTAAAAAGTGGGAAAATGTTTGAGAAAAAAGTCGGTACGTATTATTCAATTTAGTATTAAAAAGTTGGTATTTCGTTGACTATTTACGATTAATCTTAAATTGTGACATATACGAATGGTTCGTGGTATGTGGCCCTTGGATATGGATGAAAATATTTCTAACCAAGTTGTAAAATGGTCATGTATAGGACCACCAAATTATGAAAAATCTTTTGAGGGGAATGAATTTAATGTATTTCATATCCGGTCTAATTTTTTTTGTTTTATCAGTGGAATGAATTTAATTAATTTCATATCCGGTCTAAATTAACACATTTTGTAAAACCATTTGGCTTTCTTTGATGAGAAGTTTGGAATGAATAATATAAAATTGAACTGTGTACCATATCTTGAGATTGGAAAGAATAAAAAAAAATGTAATCAATGTCTTATTCCAAATAGGATTGTTAAAATAATTGGATTATAAGATTAAAAAAGAAAAAAAAAAGTGTTCATACAGGCAAATTATTATAGAGTACAAAAACTAAACCAAATAGCAGTGACATAACAACTTTGCACACCCAAACACATACATAACAACTCTGCACGCCCAAACACAGACATATCAAGTCAGACATAACAACTCTACATACCCAAACACAACCATCAGAACTTCCTAGACATCAGAACTCTCCAGACATCAGAACTCCCCACATCCTATATCATCTCAGTGCCCTAAACAGTCCCCAAAGGTGTTTAAAGTTGTATTGCCTAGTATTTTGGGCGTTTAATTTCATATAATTGAGTATGTAATTGTTCGTGTCGTTTGTGATGGAGTTCTGGCTTCGAATTGGTGGTTTTTTTGGAGCAAATCGAATGAACGAGCAAAGTAGAGCAAGCATTCTGTCGCGATGCTCCTGCCGCAGTGTTGTAACGCTACACGAAGTGTTGCAACGCCATATGCAGCGTGGCCTAATGTTGCGACAACATAAAAGCCAGCGTTGCAATGCTCTGGATGGTCATCGCGTGCATTAGGATTCCTCCAGATTGTGGGTTTGAGTCTCCATAGCAGTTTCTTTGCAGTTTCTTTGCAGGTTTTTCATTTTTTAATTATTAATTTGTAATAATGAATTACTTCTTGTATTTTCATTAATTAAATTAATATAAGTGTTATGTTAATTTAATTAATGTTTAGGATGCCAATTTCGGTTCAATATTGCTGGTTTATTTAATTATACATATGGTGTATGGTTTTAATTATTTATATGTTATATTGTATGTCATATAGTATAAATCCTACCATAGGATAAACATAAAATCATACATCATTTTAATATAAAAGTTATATTATATAGTTGCATGATTAAGTTAAACATGTTCATGCATCATATTTAATATAAAAATTATATTATATGATTGCATGCATAGTAACTTGTCCATGCATCATACTTTATTATAAATGTTATATTTGTATGATGTATAATATAAGTGTTATATTATGTGATGAGTGTGTTATTTATTTTCATTATTTGATAATATAGATGTTATGTTATATAATGAAAATGACAATGCATAAAGCATGACATTACCTTAGAAATATAATTGTTATATTTTTATGTATGTCATTAGATGCATGGCTTAAGTTTTAATTGTTTCATTAAACTTTATAATAGTTATAAGTTAAATGAAATTAGAACTAAAATCTATAATCAAGAGTTGCATGCAAACATATGTAATATTAATTTTAAATGTTTTAAAATTAATTTCACTAGACCTATGTTAATATTTATTTCTAATAGATTAGAAATATGATTAATCTTTTAATCCCCTTTTAATATGATTAAACTAGAGTAAATAAAAGATTAAAGTTATAACATAATTTTCTATAAGGGACATTTGTCTAAGAAAGGTTCTGTCTAAGGCTAGGGTATTTAAGCTGACGAAAATAGAACACTCCTACTTAGGAACCGACATGGAAGGTGAATTAAACAATAATGTTATAAGCATGCAATCAAACAATAATGTTATAAGCTGACAGAAACAGAACACCCTATGGGGAAGACCCCTTGGTGGTGTCTGTTCCTATTTTTTGAGTTAGTAGATGCCGAGTTGGAGCACCGATGTCTATAGTGTCTCATAAGGATGCAAGGTTTACTTCAAAGTATTGGCCAAGTTTGCAAGAAGCTCTTGGAACTAAACTTCACTTCAGTACAACTTTTCACCCTCAAACAAATGGCTAGTTAGAAAAGACCATCCAGACACTGGAAGATGTGTTAAGAGCATGTGTGTTGCAGTTTAAAGGTAGTTGGAATACATACTTGTCTTTGATGGAGTTTGCATACAACAACAACTACCATTCCAGTATTGGGATGACATCATATGAGGCATTGTACGGAAGACAAGAACTTCAATATGTTGGAATGAGATAGGGGAAAGGAAACTGATAGGACCAGTGTTAGTCAAAGCTACATCAGATAATGTTAAACTAATCAGAGAAAATTTAAGAATAACACGAGATTGTTAGAAAAGTTGTGCAGGCAAGAGAAGAAGAGAATTAGAGTTTAAGATTGGAGATTAGGTCTTTTTAAGCTATCTTTGTGGAAAGGGGTACTACGTTTCAGAAGGAAAGGAAAGTTGAGTCCAAGGTATTTAGGGCCTTATGAGATCGTAGAACGGATCAGGCCATCTTATAGATTAACTTTCCCTATGGAGTTGTCTCAGATACATGGTGTCTTCTATGTATCTATGTTGAAGAAGTACGTTCCAGATTCGTCACATATTCTCTAGAGGCAACCGATTCGGTTGAAGGAGAACATAGCTTACGAGGAGGAACCAATACAGAGTCTAGATAGGAAGAAATAGGTACTTCGAAATAAGACTATTCCTTTAATAAAGGTATTAAGGAGGAATCATGAAGTGGAAGAGACCACCTGGAAGACAAAGGATTAAATGATGAACAATATCCCTATCTCTTCTTGTAGAAGGCACAACAAAAATTTTGAGGACAAAAATTTTCTAAGGGGAAGGTAAATTGTAAATCCTATAACTTGTCCTAAATAACATTGCTTAAAAGTCCATGTTGTTGTTAATTACTTTAAAAAATGCTTAGGGAGTTACTTTTTGTTTGATTAAATTAGAAGTTAGTAAGTGAAATAATAAAAAAAAAAAAAAAAAAAATTCTAAGTGTTTAAGTTCTAAAAAAGAAGGAACTAAAGTTTAGTTGAAAAATGTTCTAAGTATAAGTGAAAGGAGCTTTCAAGTTAAAATAGGAGTTTCCAACACTTAGTGAAATTTTAAAGTATTTAAAGAGAAGGAAGCCATGTGTGAAGACATGTAGCACAAGGGAGGTGCCTAGGAGGCCACGATGGCAAAGCCAAAATAGAAATTAGTGTTGGCAAGCTTAGGCGATGATGTTGGTGGTCAAGACATGAGAGGCTTGCCAAGAGACAAGGAAGATTGCAAGGAAGGCCTAGGCCAGGAAGTGAAGGTGAGCCTTGGGAGAATAGGATTGAAAGGTTTAGGCGATGAAAAGGTAGTAGTATGGGCAGTGAGGAGAGCCTATGGATGTGCTAAAAGAAGCAATTTATTAAGCCTAATTAGTGGGTTAAGTGACATAATTAGAAACATAAGACAAGAGTTGTCACTTAATTAAGTGAAGTAGCCATGCAAAAGTAAGTTTAAATAGAGGCTGGAAAGAGGAAATCGATTTTGCCAAATTTCTCGTGCCAAATAAGAGATTTTGCAGCCAAACTGAAGCTTGACCAGTAAATAAGACGATCTAGGGTTGTTGTGAAGAAATTCTCATGGCTTGATGGTGAAATCTTGAAGAAATTGAAGGTTGTTCTGATTTTTGGACTACCTCAAGCAAGTTGTGAAGATTGATGGATTTTAAGCTCTCTGAGAAAAATTAAAAGCTCCAATTTTGAGGTAAGATAGTTTAAAGGACATGTAAAAAGTTCATAGAATGAAGTTGAATATGGAATTTGGTATTGGATAAGCAGGTAGCTATATAGGTTGAAGAAGCAGGCAGCTGACCGAGGATTGAGGGAGCAGGCAAACGACTAGGGCTATTGATGGGGTACCTCTCGCACGCGCTCATCGCTCGCCCAACGCCCATTAGTGAGCAACCACAGTCATCGCCCAACCAAACATTAGCCCGTCGCCTAGTCTGTGCACGCCCCCTGACGTCCAGCATGCACGTGTTACTGTCGAGCATGCCACTCACCCGAGTGCCTGTGCACATGATTGCCGCCCACGAGGGGCCACCCGACTGCCTTGTGTGTGCTCATGAAGGCCAGTGTGTGTCCTAGCTCCCACACCCAAGGTTAGTGTGTGTGCGCCCTACGCCATCCGACGCATTGGTGTGCCTAGGTTGTCGTAAGCTTGGTATTGGCCTAGTCTTGGAATTTTAGTATTGGTAAGGCATTGTCGAGTCCATTAAGAAGTATTATGCATATTAAGCTATAAGAAGGCATAAGTGTGGAGTCTAGAAAGAATATAAGATTTAACTTCAGATAAAGGAAAAAGGACCTAAAAGGCTAAGTTAATTAGAGTTATTTAAGCTCAAAGGTGAGCAAGTATCATTGACCAAGGGTTATTCATTTATGTTATAGGCCAAACAGAGATTGGAAGGGCTTATAACCCTTTGGAGCTGACTAGTAACAATGAGTGACAAAGTTTTATAAATGTTATTCATAATGTGCTTTTTATGCCTATGTTTTATGAATGCTTTACCTTAAATGATTTCAAAGCCTAGTTAAGCCAACCATGATTTATGTTGAATGAATGATTTATCTAGCATGCAACAAAGTTTCCCAAGGATGTTAAAGCATGACTTTTCTTTCTTGTTTCTAATAAGCTATGAGCTCCAATGTTTCAAGGCATGAATTTCTTACAAAAAAGGTCATATGCTGTCTTTCTATACGATTGTTTTAAGTATGATTTCAATGATACAAAACATTTCCAATGTGTTCATGAGATTTAATACCATGTTACTTATCTTTAATATTGTGTTTTCTAAGGAATGCTCAATGAGTTTAAGTACGATGAATGTTTCATTTAAAAAAGTATGATTTCAGTACCCTAGTTATGAATTTCCGATACTGAAGGAGATGAAGGTATTCTGGACCCTGATATTGAAGGAGATGAAGGTATCCAGGGGTACACTAAGCTTATGGTCTTTGGACACACTTTAACATACATATAAGCTTTGGGCCATGTGTTAGGGTGCTATTAGTCTTTGGGGCATATCTACGTGCACGTATAAGTATTATCGACGCTGATGGTGATGTACTATCGCAACTAAGGCTATTGACGTTGGAAGTATGAGCAAAAGGGCTCTACCTCAACTAAGGCATAAGGATACAAAGTTAAGTATGACTGTTTTATTTGATTTGCAAAAGATATGGTATGTTTCATGGTTTCTCAATGACTCTATAAATGTTTTAATGTTTTAAAGTTTATAAGTTTAAGTAAAACAAGCTATAACCCTGAATTCATGAAAGCATTTCCATTCATAAGTTACTTTCTAATTTCTTCAGCTTATTTATGTTATTGAACATTATTTTTTAAATCGTCATTCATTAGGCATCCCAACTCACTTTTTCAAATGTTTTCCCTTCCTCGATAGTGGTCGAAGTACTAAGCCTAGCTTAACTCTGGTTGTAAATATGCATATAAGTTGGTGATATGTTAGCCCCTTTTTATATGAAAAATTCTTGTTACTTTAAGGGTTTGAGATGGAATGCATGAACAATGCAAATATTTATACTTCTCTATTAGGTGATACAGGAGCAAGGAAACAAGTTATGTGTCTCAGTTGGACTATAGGTGTCATAAGAGGATTGACATCTGTTATCTTCACATTTCTTTCCAGGTTAAGAGAGTAGCCTTGGAAGGAGTGTGACATCAATAATCTATTACACACAAAATTTAGAACTTAGAGATTTATTAGATATAAAATTAAATATACGATCCTAATTAAACATTTTTAAAGTTGAAATATTAGATAGACGCAAATCTAAAAAGTTCACCTATCCATTTACATTTTATTTAAGTTTAGAGACTAAACAAATGTAGATTTAAAAGTTTAGATACTTGACTTGCTACTTGAATAAAATCAATCTGAATCCCTAATATCTATCAACTGAATAATTAAAGACTTTTTTTAGAGGTAAATAATCGAAGACTTTTTTGAATTAGAACAATTAATAATTGAAGACAAACGAATTGTATCAATAAGAACCATACATTTTCGTATAAAAAGAGAAAATCATAATAAACTTTCAGTTTAAACCATGCATTTTTTTTTTAAATCGGAAAATCGGTAGTGCATTACTAATTTTAATAAAGAACAAGGAAAATCTGCGGTGGAGAGTGGCCCAATTTAGAGATATATATATATTTTTTAAAAAGGAATAAAATAATAAAACATTAAATGTGGAGAGTGGGATTTGAACCCACGCCCTTTCGGACCAGAACCTTAATCTGGCGCCTTAGACCAACTCGGCCATCTCCACAACTTGATAAAATACTTCATTTCATATTATAAAACTACAGGCAATAACTGCGCGCGCAAAATGACCTTTTTTTTCCTCCTAAATTTCCCGCTTATTTTTGGGAACGAAGCTCAGAGCAGAAATAATAGCCGTCGCGTTGAGTTGCCGGAAACCCAGTTTTGGATGCTGCCTTTTCGGACCATGAACTCCCGCGATCTTGCCCTCGTCTCCACAGCTGCTGTACTGGGTGCCTTCACTTCAGCTCTTGCTTGTCGCTTCTTCTTCAATCCTAAAAAGCACCGTCCTCAGTGTGATCTGTCCAGAAATGGCGCTCTCTTGAACAACGGACCCTCACAGTGTCCTTTTGATCCTTCCAAACGAAAAGGGTTAGTAACTTTATCACGTGTCTGCTTTCATGTTCATGTAGATCTCTGATTTTGCATCGACCATTAATCTTACTGGCACTAATGTTGTTAGGGCTTAGGGTCTTCAGGATTTTATTTGTTTTCTACTCATACCTCGTAGGCATTTTTGTAGTTCTTCTATTTTGATTTTCACCATGTCTTTTAATTTCGAGGAAGTTACCCTGTTTTAAATTTTGTAAATTATTTGCAGATTTCTGTCTTGGGATGACTATTTCATGGCTATTGCATTTCTGTCGGCTGAAAGATCGAAGGATCCCAATCGGCAGGTGACTATCATGTCCTTATTGAATTTCTGTATTCGTTTCAGTTGTTATTGTTTTGTATTCATAAAAGAGAAAAACGATCGCACCAATTATTTCCAGATCTAGATTTCTTTTTTTAAGTGTATGTGCTATTAGTTTTTGTATAAGCTTGGATGTTCTGAGGATTTGTTGCTCAATCAACACTTGCGTCCCCCTATTTATTTAGTCATGTTGTTTAATGTTTGGATTTATGGTCAATGGTGCAGGTTGGTGCTTGCCTGGTTAGTCAAAATGGTGTAATTCTTGGTAAGTTTGCTTCAAGGTCTGTAAATGGCATTGTTGGTTACTTGGCTGTGTGATGTGAGACAATGTTTCTAACAAGAAACGGTGGCTAGTAATAGCCGATGTTCGTAATTATAAGCTTCAACAAATGTTTCAATAATAGCTTAGTTGTCATCAACATGTACTCTTCTTCTTAAGGTTGGAGGTTCAAATCTCCATGCCTCACTTTTGTTGCACTAAAAAAAAATAGTACACGCTTTAATTGTTTTTCTGCATACAATGAGATCAATTTCTAGGTAATGCGCATCAATTGAGTATGTAATGCCTGATGATTCAGAAACTGTTCTCTTCATTACTATATTTGTGTTGCAATAAGGTGATCTAAAATTGAAGTCTGAAATTCTGCCATGGTCTATTAGCAATGTTAAATTAGCCTGTCACACTGAATTGATACAGTTAAGAAAATCGAACTTCTGAATTCTTCTTTTATTCATCTGTGATAGGCATAGGATATAATGGGTTTCCAAGAGGATGCTCTGATGACCAGCTTCCTTGGGCAAAGGTTAGTTTCTAATGTGGAAAACTGAGTTCTCAACTTATTAACAAGCATCTCGGTAATTTTTTTCTTCTTATGTTCAGAAATCAAAAACCAACAATCCTTTGGAGACAAAGTATCCGTAAGTTTACGAATATGTAAGCTTTTTTATTCAAAAAATTTCCGTCTACTAGAGTTGTGAAATTTTCATTTCCTTTTAAGTTCATTTGATTTGCTATATGTGCTGATTCTTCATCATTATAGATCCTTCTGCTAAAATAATTCTACTTTCTTTCTCATGATTCATTTTTCAATCCCCCAACCTAGTTCTTCTTGTCTTTTTAATCCTTTTATAGTTATGTCTGTCATGCTGAAGTCAACGCCATCCTAAACACAAATCATGCTTCGGCCAGTGGACAGGTATGTTGTTTTCACCTTCCTGCATCTCTTTGAAAATTCTCGTCTGCTTAAGAATGCAAGGGTTCACAGAGCCACACCGACATTCTATCGATATTTGAATTCTGCTAATCGGTACACGGTCTCTTTGTAATCTTTGCAGAGGCTTTATGTGACCATGTTTCCTTGCAATGAATGTGCAAAAATAATCATTCAGGTCTGGTAATCATTTTTATTTTTGTCTGTATAAGCGATTAGATTAGAGTTTGAAGATGAAAGACCGATATTTTCACTAAAAAACAATGCCATATAAATATAGGGGTTTTCCTGGAAAATGCTATTTACTCCACAAATAACACTATTTGACCCCTGATATCGACTATTGTATGTTTTTCTCAACTACTTCAAAGAACTAACTTGTGGACTTTGTTGCAGTCTGGCGTCTCTGAGGTCATTTACTTTGTTGAGAAGAGGATAAACAATTCAAATGTTGCATATGTTGCTTCTCACAAATTGCTATCAATGGCTGGTGTAAAAGTAAGTCTCTATCTTACCTTCACTTGTTCTCAACTTCAAATCTTATAACATTGCATCAAGGATTTAATTATTGCATATGTTGCTTCTCACAAATTGCTATCTATGGCTGGTGTAAAAGTAAGTCTCTATCTTATCCTCACTTGTTCTCAACTTCAAATCTTATAACATTGCATCAAGGATTTAATTGTATCTGGGTGAAAAAATAGCAAAGAACTTATAACTTCACTATACCTTTTAGACCAACTCTCCCTGTTACTCTCCGTTGTTCTGAACTTCAAATCTTGTAACATTGCATCAAGGATTTAGCTATATCTGAGTGAAGAAGTAACGAGGAATCTATAATTTCATTAGACTTCTTAGACCAACTCTCTCTATTACCCTCCGTTCTCAACTTCAAATCTTACAACAATGCATCAAGGATTTAGATATATCTGGGTGAACAAGTAACAAGGAATTTATAATTTCATTAGACCTTTTAGACCAACTATTTATGTTACCCTCCATTGTTCTCAACTTCAAATCTTATGACATTGCATCAAGGAATTTATAATTTCATTAGACCTTTTAGACCAACTCTTTTTGTTACCCTCTATTGTTCTCAGCTTCAAACCTTATAACATTGCATCGAGGATTTAGATATATCTGAGTGAAGAAGTAAGAAGGAACTTATAATTATATTAAACCTCTTAGACCAACTCCTTTATTTATCACAACTTCTTTCTTGAAGTTGAAGAAGTTCTTCAACTTCAATATCTGACAATCAAAATGTCAACTTCGGCTTGAAAGTGCGACTGATTATGTAAAAGGCCACACAAACACCATGTTTTCCTCTTTAGACGGTGAAGTAAAAATATAAAATGTTTGGCTGTAGAATCTTTTTTTGTACGCTAGAAGAGCAAATTTGTGTACAGAATGGAAAATTACAGACAGAGATAACTTGGAAGTTATGTACTTTGTTAAGTAACTGATGTGGCCATTCAAATTGCAATTGCAGGTGAGAAAACATCAACCTCTTTCAAATCAGATTCTGATTAAGTTCGAGGATCCTCGTACGTGAAAAGTATTCTTTCTTGCGTCTGAATTCCATTCCACGTTCTTGTTCAACATTGGAATTGGATGCTCGAAATGTTTAATCGATTTGATTCCATATGTTGACCTGTACGGGACCAGTAAAAATGCCTCTACGGGATAGGAGCAGCCAAAAATATAGTACTCAGTTTCTATTTTATTACAGTTAAATGCAGGAGGGAACAAACGTAGAATATGTTTGAAAATGAAGAATAACATCATTATCCAATTTGATAATATGTGGTATAGCGTTGGTGATTGTAAAGTATTTGAGCTTTGCTATTGGTATTAATTTAACAAGGGTGAGGCTCACCTATTACCAATGTTACCAACATCCTCAAAGTCGTGCATGGTTTATATTCAAGTCAATGAGCAGCTCGCGTAACTTGGTGACACATGAACACAAGCAATGGAAGGGTACTAGAACAATCTTCAACAAAATTCAAAATTTTAGGTTAAAATTTCATTTTGGTCTGGATTAATTATTTTAATATTTATAATTTCATGTCCAAATTTAAAATTAGTATTTAATAGATCTTAAATCTAGGCATTTTTTTTTATTTAAAAAAATTGGTACATTAACATTCTCTTTATGAAAATTTGAAAATATATTTTCATTATACCTTTAACTTGAAGGACTAAACGACATTTTAATTTTATTCTCCTTTTAAACTCAACTTTCACTTAAATTCTCTTACGCCGATTTATTTCATAAATATTGTTATGCGATTTCAGACAGATATTTAATATATGTGTTTATTTACTTTAAAACCCATCTGTCATGGGGTTTTAAGTATCTTCCATACTTGATTTCAATACTTGGGAGATAATAAAATTTGATTAATTAATATATTGATATCAATTAATTATTAAATACAAAAATATTATTTAGGTTTAATAAATTTCAAAATTTAAATAATCTTTAATTAAAAATATTCATTTATTGATATTTTAAGTGATTAAATGATTAAGTGATATAATAATATATTAAGTAATTAAATTTAATTATGACTACCTTGTTCTCTTACATTTGATTAGATAATTATTTAATTTTAATTTCTATATACAAAATTGGTAAATCAAACATAATCATATTTAATTTTTAGACCTTAATTATTCTGTAAATCAAAACACATACATTAATTATCCTAGACATTTAAAACTCAGACATTCAAATGTTGGACATTTAATATCCATACCTATGAAATAATATCTACAATCCAAATGATTCCTTAATAGGTAAATGATAGGAATGATATTAGAGGCATATTAAGAGTCTATTAGTAATCATTTAAATAGTTTGTTAGGGAGAATAGTTTTTGGAGAATGGATCAAGGCTTGAGAATGATTTTAGTGGATTAGGAGGGTCCAAATATCTTGAATTATTTTAGTTTATCTTATAGTTTTGTTACATTTATATTCAATATATTTGGAGTTCTATCAGAAAACCTCCGAATTTGAAGAATAGTAATAACTGTCAAAAGAAAACCGACTCTCGAAGCATTAGCACTGAAATGAATGGCAAACTACCGATGTTACAAAGTTAATTGCATAATTTAAGACAAACAAAAATGTAGTCCAAACTCCAAATGTTTTGGCGTGACAATGTTAGCAGTCAGTATTCAGTAACCCTTTGCTGTAGTTTTTCCCTCTTTTAGGGTGTTGGCTGTTGAACCCCCTAGAGTGCTATTGTATCCCAAAAACTCAAACTGGATGAACATATTCAATTTGCAAAGAAGAGCAAAATGGTGATATCCAAAGGAGAGCGAGAGCTGACTAACATTTGGAGATCAAGAATTAAGGGCCTCAAGTTGCCTCTTCAGATCTTCAAGATCATCTAAAGAAGGGGCTGCGGGTTCTGCGGGAGGCGGATGCTGCGATTCATCTGCATTTGGAAGCTCGCGAACAAGACCTTCTGGAAGGGCATCTGCGAAGAAAAACAAATCAATGTTGAATATTAAATGAAAGAATGATATACTTCTGAGATGCAGAACAAATGGAAATGTCGAATTTTCACAACAAAAGAACCAGAATCCTGCTATGAAATAATAATCGACAAATGAACTCTATTTCCACTTGTTGAAAGTTGAAAGTAACTTCAAGGTCAATATCAAATCGTATAACCAGCGAAACAAAGATGATATCTGATATTTACTGAATTCCGTTTTAAAAAAGGTTGTCCCAATCTATTTACCGGCATAAAACATCACAAATTTGACTTTAATATTAGCAATTATTATGGTGGACATAGAACAAATGAAAATGAAGAACTTGCTGGAGCAGCTGCATGGTCTACGAGGGAGGCCAAAGAGAACGAGAATGAAAATCCCGAAATTAAAATAGATGGATAAGAGATCACCTGAACTGGCTGCTCCCACGATTTCAATCTCAACATCATCAACAACACTGAAAAATCAACGGTAAAGAAATTAAGACACCAAAGGTGAAATCATCATAGACACTCTGGCTAAAGGTAATATCTCGAATATCAGTGTCTATGATCCGTAAAAACTTTGGATCAATTTTTGATGAATTATGCTACCGCACCTTATGTTCCATTCATTATCAGCATGCAGCGGAATTTCTTCAACCGTCGATGCTTCTGCTTCCATCTTTGCCTTAGCTGCAGCATCTCGTGCAGGCTTTGCAATAATGTATTCCTTCTGCACCACAGATATTATTCATAATCAATAAGAATTTAGGAACCGTGAGATTAACTGACTTATCCAACGGTTATAGTTACCTGTCTTTCCAGACAAGCCGCATTTGAACACTGAGGGTTGGGCCTCATTTCCATGGTCGGAAAGTAGTCTTTTAAGGAATTATATCCCTGCCATGAATAAAATCAGTAACCAAAAAAAAAAAAAAGAAAAGAGAGCCAAACCAAGCACGAAAATACTAGATTTATTTTGGGGGGAAAAAATTAATTCATATCCCTAAAAACTACTTTGGAGGTTGTACCAATTAAAACTTCAAATTAATAATTGTATCAATTTAAATCCTTAACATTCATAAGTGAATCAATTTAAACCCTTCATTAGTGATATATTGCTATTTTCACTCGATTGCATCTAAAATCAACTCAGAGTCATTTGAACAAAAGTAATTTTCACACAAAATGTAAGAACAATTATCATGTAATTCTTCCCACATAAGTAGAGTTATAAAGGAAGATGAAAAGATAAAAACCAAGGAAGACGAAAAGATGAAAACCAGTACTATCCATTTGATTCCAACATCTCTCTAATATTAAGTTAATTCCAACATTTACAGAAGTCTTATACATGTGTGACAATTATGCATTAAAGGTTTTAAAATGGAACTTTAAGTCTCTATCAAATGGTCTAAATTGATTCACTTCTAAAAGTTTGGGATTTTGATTTTATACAATTATTAATTTGGAGTTTTAAGTGATACCCCAATCATAAGTAATTCTGTTTAGAAGGTTCCTCGACTGTTTTAGATATTTTTTGCAGCTAAATCTGAAACTCTAACACAAGCTCTTTTTTGAGATACGAAATTGATGATAGAGAGGGAACAATCAATTTTTCTTAAGAATAACTGTTTGAGTTTTTCTATTTTGTTGAATTAGTTGGCTTATGCTAATTAGTTTTAGGATGGTTAAGTAGCTTGTTTTAGTTGATTAAATGGTTGGTTCGTATTTGGTTGATTGGCAAGGCCTATTAATATGGTGTTTGTCTTCATAATCACAACTTTTTGAATGAATAAAGATTAGTGGAGCAATTTATACTCACCAAGTATGGAGAAACATGCCCAAACTTTAGCAGGAACTTGAGGGTGTTTTGCACCAATAGGCCTGCAACAACTCCCTGAAAACCATTTAAAATTACACTTACTAGAATCAGAAAAATATAACAAAAAACGAAATCATAGATGTGAATATGAAACATTAATTAGTGCAGCCAACTTTGAATTATGCCATGGAAAAAGGCTTTCAAATCATGAAAATCAAAAACTTAACTCTAGAGACGGCTAGCCTATCATTTTTAAACGGGTTTTGAAGTGCTAATAAGAGTGGTATTGTAGTCATATTCTTATATACTTGTTGATAATTTTGGAAGAACAAAACAATAATCGAGTTCTTTCTCAAAAAAAAAAAAAAAAAAAAAGAAATCTTTTCATCTACTAATTAATTGAACTTTTGCTGAAAGAAATTTTAGAATGATGCTGAAGAACATGAAAAATTGTTTGAAAGTTATGCTCACAGCTGATTCACCGAGGATGGGAGTGTCTAAATAACAAATACAATTCCTAAAATATACCCTGTATATTAAAAGTAGAAAAGGCAATTTGAGTAGGCAATCTAGACATGGAAATGAAAATGCCATAACGAAAAGGTTTATGGTTTTCTCAAGAATCTAGTATAGCACCCCTAGTTCTGTATGCAAGTTAGCAACGGCACTTGTACCAAAGAGAAGGATACTATGAAAATAAATTATCTATTATAAGTAATAGCAATTCTGTTTTGTTTTGCATCTATACAAATATGGACACCTACTGATGCAAGCATACAACATATAGGCACGATCTAAAGACCTATCACCTAGCTAACTTCCGATTCGATCTTAAATAAATTTCAAACTAATAATTATTGTGCATTTACTCTTTGTTACTCATTAAATGCTAAATATGTAAACAAGTTAATTGATGGTTTTAGAAAATAATTTATTTGAAGAAAACCTAGGAATTATGTGTTTGATTAAAGGAGAAACGTTTATACAAGAGATGGGAAAAATCCATACCATTGTTGTAGGTAAAGATGCTGCACACACCCCTTCTCGTTTGAGTGTCCGTTCATCTATGCCAGATGCTACAACCTGAACAAAGAAAACAAATAAATAAACGCTTCCATAAATAAGAAATGATATTAAAAAGAGAGCACAAGAAAGGATACCCAAAAGAAACAACAAACAAATCAAACAAAACTCCATCAAGTGAACCACATAAATTAAGTTATTGTAGTTAAGAAACAACAGAAACATAGCTATTGTAGTTAATATACATATCAACACATCTATACTAACATTGAGAAATCTCCAAACATTCACGATCTTGATACATGATCTTGATTAGAGAGAAGGAATACCAGAGGAGGTGCACAAGCAAAACAGGCAGTTTCACCGGGAATAAGCAACTGAATATGACCAGAAACCGCATCCTCTGAAACACCTGAACAAATCTCCAATTCACAAAAACTCAGTGATATAGGTGTACAATGTAAGAAGCACCTGAAAAAATCTCCAACTTGAAAATTCTTAGTGATATACACGAAAAGTAATTAATTATTTCCTTTTAGGTTAAATTATAAGTTTTGTCTTTGAGCTTTCAGTATCATGTTTAATAAGACTCTAAACCTTTAAAATTATGTAATAGGTTCCTAACTTAATTTTTCCCCTAAAATATTTATGAACTTTAAGTGTCAATTAGATCTCTAAACTTTCAAAATTCACGAGACATATTTGGCTCAAAATTGAAAGGTCAAATGCCTCGGAAAAAAAAATGAAATAAAAAAAAGAATGAAAGGTCAAGGTCCTATTAAACACAAAATTCAATTTTATGTCTAATAATATAATGAATTTTAAAATTGACCATGTCGAGAACCTATTAAACACAAAATTTAAAGTTTACAGACTAAATATATGTATAATTTATAACATTCTTTTTACATATCTTTGTTTTCATATAAAATATGATTATATAAAGATGAGTGAATCTAAGTCATCGTGGGTTGGCTTAGTGGTTAATAAAGGATATTGAGTTTGATAAAGGGCTAAGAGGGGATGAGGTCAATCCATGGTGGCCACTTACCTAGAATTTAATATCCTACGAGTTTCTTTGACATCCAAATATTGTAGGATCAGACGGGTTGTCCCATGAGATTAATCGAAATGCACGTAAGCTGCGCAAACACTCGTGTATCAAAAAAAAAAAAAAAAAGGATGAGTGAATCTAAGAATGGTTGCCAGTATACCCTATTTGGATTTGAAATATGATTCTGTGAAGCTAGCATAACATATGCTTCTAAAATATCTACTAGGCTTGTAAAATAAAAATGGCGGTAGCTGTTCAAGTTAGTTCACATTTATCACTTTTATAATATATTTTTTAATTAAATTAAAAAAACAGAAGTAGGACTACTCCTTGAGAGTGGGTTATTTTAAGTTTTAACAAGGGTTTGGAATTATCATGAGCCCATAGTATCAGGCATCACCACAAGCTCCACTTTTCCGGTTAAAATGTAGCTCAAAACACATATCCACGGTGAGATGCTTCTCTGCCCTTTTCCAGTAGTAATATCCACGGTGTTATGTAGTCAGTTGGTGAAAATAGAACTATACTACTTGCATGAGCCATCTGTCCATAATTGGGCAGTCTAAAAAGCTAACTTTTTTGAAATCCATCTTCTTTTTCTCAAGGATGAAAAGCTAAGTTTGTTGAAATCTTTCTAAATACAAAGGGAGGACCATGTATAAAAATTTATTCCTAAGCAAATGATAAAAATAAGAATATTTCTTGTTTACCGGATTCCATCCATGTCTGATTTAGCTCATTGCAAGCCTGCAATACCAAATTTTAAATATCAACGTCAAATTACAAAAACGTACAGTCTTATTTATTCATATATATGTAGATACTGGAGAAACTTGCCTGATTAACAGCCATCCTTGCTTCATAGTTATCAACACAACTTAGGACAAGATCCACACCACTGTCTTCTTTAGTTGGGGAGAATGATTTGTTTCTCAAACTTGACATAAAAGTTTCAAAACCTTGCACAGTTGTGATGTTCAGCGTATAGCTCTGTAAACAAACAAAATGGGCAAGATACTCTACAATAATTTAAATGTTGTGAATCAAAGTGGACGTGAAGAGTAATTTAAATGTTCCAAAGCTGTATCCTTTTTTAGAACTATTCTTTGTGAGAGCATGAATATTAAAATAACTATGCATAACAGAAGGAAAAGAAACATAGAAGTGCCATTCATTTTGTGTCAAGTACATAGAAAATTGGTTCGTATGCACAAACTATTACTAGTCATCTGTGGGTTATTCCTCATCAATGAAGGTGCAAGTAATAGAGCAGTAGTATAAAAGAAAGACTAACCTCAAGTATGACATCGGGGTTTATATCTGCTAGAGTCTGTACTGCAGCATCAGTTTTCGTCATACCAACCTGCAAACATAATGGGAAAGGCAAACTAGTCAACAAACTAGCCAGATTACATTTAACTGTGCCCTATGGGTAAAAACATAGAACTAAAAGACATTCCAGAACGCTGAAGAGTGGAGCAAGATGAAAATGTAAATCTACAGACATATACAACTAAAGGCTGGAAGAGATCAAAACTAAGAGAAGCATATCCAATTCCTAAATCACACAAGATCCCCTGGTTAAAAAGGAGAGTGAAGAACTGAAGTGATCACCTGCTCTGGACGAAAGAAGAGTCTATTCATGTTAGCTAACTCCACTTTATCATAATCATACAACAACAAGCGACCTATTCCACACCTTGTCAACATCTCAGCTGCAACGCTTCCAACACCTCCAATTCCCTGTGGGTAAAGAACTTCTTAACATAACAATTCATCATAAAACATTGAACAACAAAATGTCTGAAACATGAATAACATATAAAGCAGCTAGTTGTTTCAATTATGGCTCTTTAAATTAGAACTTGTTTTTTTTCGATCTTTCCACAGTGAAAACATATTTCACAAATTATATTATGGAAGATACATAACCATGGATGTCAACTTGTAAAATTGAAACTCTAAAGAAAACTCAGCAGTAAAACAGATATAGAAAGAGGAGATAAGTACAGACAACTATGGCAACTGAAAACTCCCGTATTCTTTCATAGTTTTCTACAATGCCCATCCGCTGAAGAGCCATAAGCCTACTGTAAGGGTTGCTATCTACCACCTCAGCACTCATGTCCTGCCACCATTTCATTGATGAATATGTTACCAATATAAAAGCAAGAAACCAAAAGATGACGGGCATAGAACAAATACCTTAACTTTTGATCGCCGTACAGGTACTGATTTTGAAATATTTGTGAGACGCTCTAAATGCAATTGAAGCTGGATTGGTCATAGCCGGAGAGGAATTTCATTCAGGGTTAAAATTTTCTCAAGTGAATAATCAAACACTCAACACAATTGCACAACTATCTTCTCACTACCGTAATATCTTTTACATTATAAATACGAATGTTCTCAATTCCCCATCGTGAAATATTCACTAGAATAATTCATGCAAAAGGAATCTTCCACTTTGTTAAACATCTCAAGGCCAGAAAGAAGCAAACCATACATGCAGGATCTACGACTAAATTAAAAGGAGAGACACATTTTCATTACAATGAGAATGTAATCCAATATGTAGTTTACAACAACACATCAAGTAAAACAGGATCAACCACATAGAGAAAAAATTCTACAATCAAATAATTCAGTTAAAAATAAAAATAATAACAGGCCAGCCAGCACATACACATAATTGTTCAGGAAGTTAATTCCGAATTGAAGGATCAAAAGATATGACGCAAGAACATAAATCAGAAATACCTTATCAACTGGGGCTCGAAGAGACGGATCGGTCAGCAACTGCTTCAGGGATTCGAGATCGTTCCATATATCTTTCAATTCCACCTCCATTTCTGCTCTCTCGCTCTCCAATTGAGCTCCCTATTGACTCTATACAGAAATCCAAAGTCCGAGAAATTCAAGGAATCTCTCAAAATTAAAATTGATGGTATCCTCTTAAATTCGATTCGCCGATTTCTCTTATTAATCACAATCTGCCAATCCGAAGCAATGCGTTCAAAGATACCGGCGTGCTGCCACAGATCGGCTTTCTGTTCATAGCTGTTCCCGCAATGATCGAATGCTGGCAAATTTTGGGCTGCGATGAGGCCCAATAAGGAAATTGTGGGCCTTTATTAGAACCAGCCTATAGTAATCTAGTGGGCTTATTGTTTGGGTTTTATCAGTGATTTTTACAAAAATAACTCTCATGTACGAAGTGCATAATGTCGCTAGAATCTTGATGGCATACGGGTACTTTTCATTGTTAGTACAACCATGGTTAAGGTAGACCTAATTCAATTGTCTGGATTATAAACTTCTTTAACTCAAATAACCTTTATGAACCCAATCCTAAAATATTTGGGTTGGGTTGGTTCGGGTTAATCAGGTCATTTACTTAAAATTTTGTTTTAAAAAGAAGCAAAACATAAATATATAAAAATTTAATTTGATTATTTTCATATACTGAATTAAGATTAACAACTCAATTTCAATTTATATAGTGAAAAAAGTGCAAAGACACTACTTTTAAGAGTTGTTGAATAATAAATTATTAAAAAAATATTGGAATTAAATAAAATTAAAATTAATATATGTATAAATATGTATTATAAGTAATAAAAAAACATTTTAAAGTTAATAATAAATTTGAGTTAGTTCGGGTTGGTTTGAGTTATATTAGGTGAACCCATAAACCAGCCCAATCCATAAATTTTTCATTTATTTGAACCCAACCCAAACCACATTAGATTGGGTTGATCGGGTTTTTCAAATCATCTGATTTTTTTAAACCCCTAATCAGGGTGAGGATGAATCTCACATCTCAAGGCAAAAAGTAGATGTCCTATCCACTTGACAAAATATATATACATATATTACCTGTATCATATGAGTATTTGAAGTAAAATTGCCAGAAATAACCTATAAATGTTTCTATATTTTAGAAGTAGCACTATTTTAGAAATTTTGTTAAAATAGTTTTATTGGTACACAGTCGAGACCGACTATCGAGATTTAGATAAAAAAAAAACATTTTCAACATATCGATTCTTCCGAGAGATTTGAAAAATTAAATAAGATTGGTAAAGATAATCAAATTCGAGAAATTTTAAGAAAATATAAGATTTGGCATACGATTTGAAAGATTTACTTAATATTTGAAATTTTTTGTAGAATCTCGATGTTAATCATGCATGAGATTTCAACCCAAAACAATCCATAAGATAAAAAAGTTATTTTTTAATGCAAATCTCAGTGATCGATCTCGGTTCAGATGGATCAAGAAAAATCATTTCAACGAATTTTCTAAAAGAATGCTTAGTTCTAAAAGATAGAAATATTTTAGAGTTATTCCTAACAATATCCCAGTATCGAAACAAGAAATTGTTTGTTCTTTTAGAATAATACATCACAATCATATGTAAGGATGGAGATTTAATTCGATACTAGGACCTTAAAAGTTTGTTTACCAATAATCTATACTAATTAATGGTAGAAATAAAATTAATCCCTATCTTAGATGCGTGATTCTAGTAGCAGATGTCTTAGACTCCATGTATACTTGAAACACAGAATCCTCAACATTAGTGTAGTGCTCAACCTAACACACTCTAAAGCTTAAGTTATTATTAGATATAATTGATGTTGAGCTGAGCAATGTGATATTACATACCTGTAATAGAGTGACATATCTTCTTATTTATCCCATTGAGTAGTTTGACACTACCTTAGTGTTCTTACATGACCACTATCTTTGTTAATGGGGTAACATCGAAATCAATCATATGACCAAATACTATTCGATGTTTCATGACCACTTTCAGGGTCGGACTGCTCCACAGCTTGGCTACGAAAGCCTTGGGATCTTCCCCCTCTCTTTTTGGTATTAGGGCATATCAAACTTCGTGGATCATGACATATGTGTCTTTGTACTTAATTTAACCCGTAACAAACTCAAACCAACAATTTGTTTTATTCAACGATTATATGGGTGGAAGATCAAACATTGACTTTTTAAATAGTAATCGATGTCTTATCTAATAAGTTATATTCGAATGGATAAGTCAAATCTATACTCTATAACGAAAAAAGTTTTCAACAACCTTTAATTACACAATAAATACTCTATCAAAATCAGATAAAGAAATAATGTATTTTTTTTTTCTCCATATTATGGATCTTTACACGTGACATAAATATTGCCTTTGATTACGAAACACACACACACACCTTCCATTCTTATCTAAACTCATTAATGGTGTGGACCAAAAAAAGAAAAAAAAGGAGGAAACACTGTTGATAGTTTATCCAGCACGCAATGGAAATATGAGTAAGCCAAAAAAGAAAGAAAGATATCTAAAAGGAAGAGGGAAGTGAGGATTTAATTACAAGTGTATCATTCACAAGTTGCTCCCACACTGGCTACCTCTAGCCCTAAAACTTCAAAAGTTTAATACTTTTGATACTTCACCAACTACACTTCTTCCACTTGTCAATTCCAAATTCCATATTTGTGAAATAAATCATAAAATAAAGTCTTAGTTGACTATTGTGAAATTGTAAAATCTTTTTTTTTTTTTTTTTTTTTTTTTTTTTTTTTTTTTTTTTTTTTTTTTTTTCCTGAACCAAATCAGAAAATTAACAAACCTTAGGACTAACAATAAAGGAAAAATCATAAACTTTGACACGACCCAATGAGGAAAATTTGAAGTTCATAGGACACTTGAACCAGCCAGAAGATGAGCTATGACTTGCTTTATTTTATAAATGAATATATCCGATTGAAAATAATCAATTTAAAAAAGAGTCACGGGTATTCGAATGATCATGAATAGTCTATAAATATATTTCTTCTTCAAATTGCTTTTAAAAAGAACTTTTTCATAAGCATTTTTTCTCCCATTAAAACTTCTTCCTTTTTATAAAGTCGTTGAAATTCGGTTTATTTCCAAAAAATATAGTTCGTTAGCTATCTTTTTTTATCTTGGAAAGCAATTACTCAAGAACTCAGACACTAGAGTGAGTAAAATTATCTTAAAGAGGCAACGTGAAATCGTTAGACTTAGATCTTTTTTCGTATATCAGGTGCTGTATTTTCTGATTTTTAACAAGGTTTGATTTAGACGACACAAACCGAAAAGATACCAGTTTGAAAGAAACACCCTTGCGATACCACATGAATGGACCCTTTAGAGGACCCGATTAATACCACCATAACCGACCCTTTAAACTTTGTCTAATACGTAAAGAAGTACTTTCTATATATTCAATATTTTTAAAAATTCATTAGTATATGTGACATATAAAATATAACTGATTTTTTTTTTAAATAAAAAATGTCAGAATTGGCCTATTGAGTGAAAAATTAAAAGTCTATTTGGTTTTTGGGTTGTTGGTTTTTTTGTTTTGTTTTTTAAAGCTTTTTAGGAGTGTTTTTTTTAAAGCTAAGACAAGCTTTGAAAAAAAAAATCTTTTATTTTAAAATTTGGCTAAAAAATCAAGCATACCTATGAAATTGTGAGAAAACAAAAGTAATTTTTAAAAATAAAATAAATTAAACAAGACCTCAGTGATTAGATTTATTATACACTCTTAAACATCATAAACTTAATAGGCACAAAATTTGAAAGTTTAAAAATCCATTATACAATGCACATCTAAAGTTCAATTTTTTTTTTTTTTTTTTTGGAATATAAAGTTTAAAGATATATATTGTATACCAACTTAAAAAGTAATTTACGAAGTACTAAATGAAGAGAGTAACCTAGTTTTCTAGAAATAAGTTACCCAATGAATTGCATTATTGGGGATGAAAATTCTTAAAGTTGATGTCAAGGATGTCTGCTTTCTGTTCGAGGGTCGAGTGAGATTTGTTCTTATTCGAGGAGATTCCGGAGGCATGACGTTCGTGTTAGTGAACGATTGTGCAGTAAGATTGAGGGAATGAGAAGAATAGTTCCTCAAGAGTAAGTTCTCTTGATCCTTAGTTTTTTCCTTTTGAAGCATGCTGTAATTTAGAGTTTTTGCATAATCATTACTATTTGATTGTAAATGTGTATGTTCTGTCACAATGGGGTTTGGAACGATCTCGCTTTCGCTCACTGGTTTCTTTGATAAGAGTTCCTTCAATTGGTATCAGAGTCAGGTTGTTTTGATAGTCGAAATTTCATTGATGCATTGAATTACATATACGGTATTGGTGGGTTTTATGTAGTCTGCAATGCGTTTAAACATTAGATATAGTTGTGGATTTGAATCGATGGATGTTTTGGGATGGTTGCCTCTGTTATTTAAAGCCTTCTTTACATTTCAAGTTCATTTGAAAGGGCCCTTGTGTTTTGAGGTATAATGACATTGCTATTGAGTCCATATTCAAAGTGTTTGAGTCTGTAAGATTCGTTCCTGAAGAAGCTTCAGCGCATGAAGATGTCGTTCTCATCATGGAAGAAGACCAAGAGTTGGTCGCGTCGTGTAGCCAAAGCTAAACGATCGTTTAGATTTGGCTATGCGATCGTGTAGTCTTTGCTAAACAATCGCATGGCTGATGGGTAAAGTGTTTACTCGATCGTGTTGCGTTGGCTACTCGATCGTGTAGACGTTGAGGTTTTAATTCTTGTCGCATGGTTGGCACGCATACTAAACGAATGAGTCAGCCAACATGCTTCATCACATAGTCCCTAGCTACTCGATCACTTGGTATACGATACTTGACGCATGCTCTATGATCGTTTAGACGATCATGCTTCACCGCATAGTTGTCGTCTAAACGATCATTTAGGCATGCGTTACACGATGTGCGCTGCACGATCTCGTGGCCTTCATGCTTCATCGCATAGTCATAGGCACACGATCTATGCTAAATGATCATTTATTCTCGTTCAACGTCACTAGATGATCACAAGGAGCTATTATACGATCAAACGAATGTTGCTTCACCTGGGTGGTTCAAGACCCGGTTTGCCTATTTGAATCAGTTGGTTCATTGATTTTGTAATAGATAACTTTATTTTTTTTCCCATTTTTTAGGCTAATTATCCCGATCCATTGATTTTTTATGAATGTACATGATATATATGTTTATTTTTTATATGTCATAAAGTATATCATATAGTTTTTAAAACCCACCATAGGTTATGCATTTGTCATGCATCATCTCTATATTGTAAGAGTTATGATATAGTAGCTTGCATGACTAAATTACTTTAAAGCATGCTCATGCATCATATAATATAAGAGTTATAATATATGCATGCATTAAACATATCCTTGCATCATCTTTAAATTATAAGTGTTATAGTATAAGAGTGTATGAAAGCATGTATGCTCGATTCATTACATGTTATATATAGTAATGAATGAACATTGCATGAGGCATGACACATAGGTTAATTTATAAAAGTTAAAAATACCTAGTCTAGCTTAGTAATGTGAATAATTTTAGTTGTTTCTTTTATAAGAGTTATATTAGAAATTATAACTAAAATCAATAAGAAAGACATGCATGCAAACTTAGGTTCAATCAGGTTTTAAAAGAGTTTTAAAATTTGATTGAGATAGACCTAAGATCATGGTTCTAATGAAATTAGAAACGTAAGTTTAATCTTTTAATCGGTTTAATAAGATTAAATTGACTAATAAAAGATTTATCTATAAGGGACCTTTTGTCTAAGGTAGGTTCTATCTAGGCTGCGGTATTTAAGATGACGAAAACGGAATATCCCTATCTGGGAACCTACCTGGAAAGGTAAATTAGATAGATTTGATGCATGCATGCAAATTTGATGATAGTCTGTTAAAGTGTTTAATGGGACTTGATTCAAACTTATTTAATTATCAAAAGCAATAGTTTTTTTTTAAGCAAATTAAACTCACACTTAGATAAAATCAGTAGCTGGATTGTCTAAGTTAATGAATCCCTAGGTAGAACATTCAGTGAAAGGTACTTAAGGTATATGATACTTCACTTAAACCTCTACATGCTTTTCCCTAAAGTTCACACCGTGAGATCTATCCTCGGCCTCGTGGCACCCTGAGAGTGTCCCTCTAAAGGATGGTGTTTGGGTAGGTCAATACCAAGGTGAACGGAGAGAATATTCATAGTAAGTGGGAGCGAGATGTGTGACAACATATCCCACGGTCTCTTTCATTAGGTTGGATAACGTTTTGTGCATCGCCTCCAGGCACCCTAGGAGTGTCCTCCTAAAGGATGGTAGTTTTGCATAACTCTTTATCTGATCTCCTGAAAAGGATAAGGTTGCTTAAGTCTCTTGTCCTAATCTGCTTTTTCCCTATGGTGGATGCATTAGGGTGGGACTCTAAGGCCTAAAATGAGGGGTTACACTTACGCGGAATTATTAAAGATTTAACATATTCTTGACCGAAAAATGGTGATTGCTAGAGTCAGTTACAAGAGTTGTTTCTGTCTAATGGTTGACAATGTCTCACCTCAGTGAAGGGGCACTTGATCACCCACCGGTGATTTTTGCCCTGCCTCGCTGAGGCATCATTGCAAAATAGATGTCTTTTCACTTAGGGTACAATAAAACTATTTTGCTAAAACCTAAAATTGGTGTTAAAAGTAGTAGTGCAAATAGACTTATTAAGTTTATTCATGTTTGTTTCAGCAACTTTTAACTATGGCAACTGCGACATTAGCTTTATTAGTCGCCGATAAACTAATTGGCGACAACTACGCTAGTTAAAAAAACTCAATACTTACTATTTTAATCATCGATGATCTTCGGTTCATCTTTACGGAGGAGTGTCCTCCTATTCCAGCTTCTACTGCTGCTTGAAAAATTCGAATGGCATATGAGTGATGGACACGGACGAACGAGAAGGCTCGAGCTACATCTTGGCCAGCATAAATGATGTCTTGGCCAAAAAGCATGAGCCCATGGTCACTGCACGTGAGATCATGGAATCCCTGAAGGAAATATTTGGACAACCATCCAGACAGCTCAAACATAACTCTCTTAAAAGCATCTTCAACTCCAAAATGAAGGAGGGTACATTTGTTCGAGAACATATTTTAAACATGATGGTCCACTTTAATGTGGCGGAGATGAACGGGGCCCGCATCGATGAGGACAACTAGGTTAGCATTATTTTGTAAACATTGCCAGAAAGCTTCATGCACTTCGTAAGCAATGCTGTTCTGAACAGAGTTGATTACACCCTTACAACTCTCCTCAACAAGTTGCAGACGTTCCAATCCTTGCTGAAAAGCAAGGAGAAGAAAGTTGGTGAGGCAAATGTTGCTTCATCATCTAAAAAGTTCCACAAAGGTTCGACCTCAGGAACTAAGTCTATACCTTCTTCTTCTAACACTAACAAGTGGAAGAAGAAGAAGGGTAGTAAGAGAAAGGGGAAGATATCGGCTAATCCACAACATGCCACACAGCAAGGTAGGTAACCGATGCCGGTTGAAAAAGGAAAATGTTTCCATTGCAACCAGGATGGGCACTGAAAGCAGAACTGTCCACGTTGGCTAAAGAAGAGGAAGAAGGCTAAGGCCAAGGGCAGACAAGGTAAATGTGATTTACTAGTTTTGGACACTTGTTTAGTGGAGAATGATGATTCTGCCTAGATTATAAACTTTGAGGTCACTAATCATGTTTGCTATTCTTTTTAGGGGACTAGATTCTGGTGGCAGCTTGAGGCTGGTGAAATGACAATGCGAGTATGCATCAGACACGTCGTCTCAGCTGTGGTAGTGGAAGGCCTCCAGTTAACTTTACATGATAGATTTATCATTTTACACGATGTATATGTTGTAACCGAATTAAAGAGTAACTTAATTTCTGTAAAGTGTTAGCTTGAATGTAAATATACCCTCAACTTTTCAATGAATAAAGTGTTTATTCTAAAAGATGATGTTGAGATATGTTTAGCATTACTAGAAAATAATTTGTATGTGCTAAGACCGTTAGCAACAAATTCCCTCCATAACATAGAGATGTTTAAATCTGTCGTAACTCAAAATAAACGACTTAAACTTTCTCCTAAAGAAAATGCCCGTCTTTAGCACCTTCGATTAAGGCACATTAATCTCAATCGAATTGAGAGATTGATGAAGAATGAACTTCTAAACGAGTTAGAGAAAAATTCTTTACCTGTGTGCGAGTCATGCCTTGAAGGCAAGATGACTAAAAGATCTTTTTCTGGAAAAGGTTATCAAGCCAAAGTGCCTTCAGAGTTAGTACATTCAGACCTTTTTGGTCCGATGAATGTTCGAGCCAAGGGAGGTTAAGAGTATTTCATCATTTTTACTGATGATTACTTGAGATATGGGTACGTTTATTTGATGCAACATAAGTTAGAATCCTTTGAAAAGTTCAAAGAGTTCAAGGTTGAGGTTGAAAACGCATTAGATAAACAAATTAAGAACTTCGATCTGATCGGGGTGGAGTGTTTTTTTATTCTGAGTTCCAGAACTATTTGATAAAACATGGAATTGTTTCTCAACTTTCAGCACCTGGTACACCTCAGCAGAATAGTGTATCGAAGAGGAGAAACAGAACCCTGTTGGACATGGTTCAGTCGATGATGAGTTATGCTTCCTTACCGGACTCGTTTTGGGGTTTTGCAGTAGAGACTGCAGCCTATATCCTCAACTGTGTTCCTTCCAAGAGTGTTGCCAGAACACCTTTGGAGTTGTGGAACAGAAGCTAGTTTATGTCACTTCCGCATCTGGGGTTGCCCAGCAGATGTGTTTGAGGCTAATCCTAAGAAATTGGAACCACGTTCGAGGCTGTGCCTATTTGTAGGCTACCTCAAAGGGACACGAGGGGGTTACTTTTATGATCCTAAGGAAAACAAGGTGTTTATGTCGACAAACGCTACCTTCCTTGGGGATCATATGAGGGAGCGGAGTCCGAGAAGTAAATAGTATTGAGTGAACTTTCCAAAGACACTACTGAAACTTCAACAAGAGTTGTTAAAGAGTCTGCTACATCAACAAGAGTTATTGATGGAAGTTCATCTAATAGGTCAAATCCACCTCAAGAGTTGAGGGAACCTCGACGTAGTGGGAGGGTTGCAAACCCACATATTCGCTATATGGGTTTAACTGAAATCCTAGCTATAGTAGCTGATGGCAAAGTTGAGAATCTGTTGTCTTATAAGAAGGCAATGAAGGATGTTGACAGAGATGAATGGGTCAAAGCCATGGATCTCGAGATGGAGTCTATGTACTTCAACTCAGTATGAGATCTTGTAGATCAACCTGATGGGGTTAAACCTATAGGCTGCAAATGGATCTACAAGAGGAAAAAGAATGTTGATGGGAAGGTACAAACCTTCAAGGCTAGACTTGTGGCAAAGGGTTCTACCTAGGTGGAGGGAGTTGACTACGAGGAAAATTTCTCACTTATTACTATGCTTAAGTCTATCTGCATCCTTCTATCCATTGCCTCATATTATGACTATGAGATATGACAAATGGATATCAAGACTGCCTTTCTGAATGGTAATCTTGAGAAGACCATTTATATGGTGCAACCCGAGGGATTCATAGCCCAAGGTCAGGAGTAAAAGGTTTGGAAACTGAATCGATCCATTTATAGACTAAAATAAACGTCTTGATCTTAGAACATAAGGTTTGATACTGCGATCAAATCTTATGGCTTTGACCAAAACGTTGATGAGCCTTGTGTGTACAAGAAAATCATCAACGGTTCAGTAGTTTTTCTAGTGTTATATATAGACGATATCCTACTCATTAGGAATGATGTAAGTTTACTGACTTCAGTTAAGGCTAGCGACCCAATTCCAAATGAAAGATTTGAGAGAGGCTCAGTTTGTTCTTAGGATTCAAATCTTTTGGGATCAAAAGAAAAAATTGCTAGCACTGTCTTAAGCATCGTACATTGACAAGATGTTGATCAAGTACTCGATGCAGAACTCCAAGAGGGGTCTTTTTCCTTTTTGTCATGGAGTTACATTGTCTAAGGAGCAATGTCCTAAAACACCTCAAGAGGTTGAGGAAATGAGACGGGTCCTTGTGCCTCTGTCATTGACAGTTTGATGTACGCGTATGTACTAGACCTAACATTTGCTACGCTGTGGGGATCAATAGAGATCAATCTAATCCAGGACAAGGTAACTGGACTGCCGTCAAGAACATCCTCAAGTATCTTCGGAGAACGAGGGACTACATGCTTGTGTATGGATCTAAGAATTTGATCCTTATTGGATACACTGATTCTGATTTTTAAACTGATAAGGATTCTCGAAAATCCACTTGAAGATCAGTGTTCACTCTTAACGAAGAAGTTGTAGTATGGCGAAGCACTAAGCAGGGGTGCATCGCTGACTTCACTATGGAAGCCGAGTATGTAGCAACTTGTGAAGCTGCTAAGAAGGCCGTCTAGCTCAGAAAATTCCTGACTGATCTGGAAGTTGTTCCAGACATGTCTAAGCTCATCACCCTTTATTGTGATAATAGTGGTGTTGTGTCGAATTCCAGAGAGCCTAGAAGTCACAAGCGCAACAAGCATATCGAGCGGAAATACCATCTCATCAGAGAGATTGTACATCAAAGGGACGTGATTATCACGAAGATAGCTTTGGAGCACAATGTTGCTAATCCATTTACAAAGGCTCTTACAACTACAGTGTTTAAGGGTCACCTTCAGAGCATGGGTCTACAGGACCGTCCGCAGCTGGATTAGGGCAAGTGAGAGTATTGTTGTACTGGGCCTTTGTGCCCGAATTTATTGATTTTTACTTGTATTTTTCTTGTACACTCCACTAGCTTTAGGACAAGTGGGAGATTGTTGGGGTTGATGCCCTAAATCTCGTAGGGTCTAGTAGTTTGTAAACACGTGTATGAATAAACATTATATGATGTAATAATATGAGATATTTTCTTCACGATTGTCTTTGAAATATGAGATATTTTAGTTGCATTAACCACAAACCAATAAACTAAGATCCCTGATTATCGTTGTAACTTAAGCATGTATGTGATGACATACTAGTGGATCGTGCTTTAAGTGATAACCTAAATGGTCTGTAGTATATGGATAAATGAGGGAAACCTTATCCTATTGACGCTACGAGTGTAGCCTGCTTTGTAGATGTTACAAGTGTTGTAAAGTGCTACAAATGGTCTGATCCTGACCATTCATGTATTAGGCATGCGAGCGGGGATGCTCTATACAAAAGAGTTTGTATAAGACCGGACCACGAAATGTTTAGTCTCGTTATATAATGTTGTTCATAATAGAGACATTCATTTCACTAGGATGATCATAAGTAACATGACCTTAATCTTGAGTGAGTTGGGAACTCCTGCCTATGAAGGTGGTCCTTTCATTTGTATGGGTGCGAGTGGCCAAATCGCCGACTCAAACCTACCACTTTGGGGATTCATCTGATTGGGGAGCTGGGAACTCAGCTACACAATACGGAATTTACTCCTTCCCCGATTTAGGGGTAAGTAGATAAATTGTTCCCTTAAAGACTGATTATGGGACTTGAACAATGTGGCGCTACACCTTCTCTTGGCTCGAGAAGGATTTACTCATAGTAGGACTATGATGTATTGTTCATTAGAGAAATAAGTGGTACTTAAGAAGTTAGATGTCATTACAGGGGTAAAATGGTAAATTGGCCCATCTATACTTACAAGCGATTTGTGAAGGGTCATCGTTTGTTGATTGGTTATATCCAATGGACGCAGAAATATATCTGTAGCGCGAAGAGTGCAGTTGTCGGTCTTTAGTGGAATGCCTGCTAGTTAATAGATGGTGGATATCGTGATTAAAAAGTTTAGTCAGTTATTCACGTACCGTTGGAGCTTCAAGCAATAGGTCCATAAGGTCCCCTTGGTAGCTTAATGGATTCATGTTGAGAATCAATTTTTGGGTTAGTTTGAAGTGTTTAAATTAACAAGAGGAAATTTGATAATATATGATATAATTAGATTACATCAATTATATGACATATAATTGACTTAATGTATTAGATACATTAATTGGAGGAATTATTATTAAATGCTATAAGGGAGAAAAATAACTATGGTTTATATATTGCATGAGATGTAATATTAAAACTATAGGTCATGAATATATTACTTATATTTGTAATTAAATCAATTATGGGATAATTGGTTACCGTTTATTCTCCCAATAACCAACTTAGTGGGAAGTTGTGATCAGTTATAGTAATTGATAGATAAAATGAATATCGTTATCATTTTTTCAAAATGCAATCATTAAACGATTGAGAATCGTATGATCAAAAGAATTAGTTATACGATAGCTTGAGAGTATACGCGATCGTGCAACAAGATTTCTATACCATTCACTTGTTTTCTAAACAATCGAGTACTTAATCTATACGATAGACTATAGTCACCTCCCACTTACTCGATCGTGATAGCCCTCTATCACTATTTATCTGAGATAGACTATACAATCTATAAAATTTCTCCTTCCCTCTACCAAATCCTATAGAGCCCACAACTCCTGGATTCTCACATCGACAATACCAAGGTAGCCTTCTGGTGGTGTCTGCTTCCTGTTCGAGGGTCGAGTGAGATTTGTTCTTGTTCGAAGAGATTGCTGAGGTGTGACGTTCGTGTCGGTGAACGATCGTGCAGTAAGATCGAGGGAACGAGAAGAATAGTCTTCAAAGGTAAGTTCTCTTGATCCTTAGTTTTTTCCTTTTGAAGCATATTGTCATTTAGAGTTTTTGTATAACTATTATTATTTGATTGTAAATGTGTATGTTATGTCACAATGGGGTTTGGAACGATCTCGCTTTCGCTCACTGGTTTCTTTGATAAGAGTTCCTTCAATATCATCATTAAACTCATCAATGAGAAGTAATTCAATGAGATTACCATAATGTGGTTGGTAATTCTACATTGTAAAATGAGAAAAAGGGATAAAAGTACCTCAAACTTATATCCCGTGACATAAAGTAGAAGCTTGGTATTGATATGTAGCAATGTCCGATATCCAAACTATCGGATGGATACTTGTGTTGTGTGCTCTCCGTTTTGGAATATTTTAGACTATAATTTTATGATGATTACTCTCGTTTATTATAAACTACGACAACGTCATTTAAGAATGATATAGAGTGGAATAGGATCAAACCAAATAAAAAATAATTATAATGAAAGTAAAAGGAATATGAAATTATCCACCTTCCATTGTTACACATTTTTATAAAAGGCATACCGAATGTTCCCTTATCACACTCCCACTTTCAGTGGTCAGTTTTTAGTATTATTATTACGGCTGCCTCGTTCGTAGTCCACCACTCTCGGCATTGGATTCCCTCAATTTTATACATAATATTAGATTAGTAAGGTCCAAGCCAGATGGCACATGTAATTCTAGCTGATTACCTTACAACATTTTATAGTTAAAAAATAATTTAATATATATCCCCCGCCCCTTTTTATTTAAACAAACATTACAACCAACTACAAACCAATCAATAATTTAACCACTTCTAGAGAATCAGATTTAACCATCATCGAAGGATTTTGTCCCTTTCAATGTTTGGAAGATCTCGAGTAAGCCTTCCAACACTACTTTCGTCTTAAACACCTTGAACCTCCAATTAAGATTGGTATGACAGTGTAAAGAGTCTAACTACGCTCCGTCAACATTACTTTTAAAGATCCTAAAATTAGTCTCATTTACTTTTAAGTTTTTTAAAAAAATTCTAATTAATAATAATAATAATTCCTATGAGACATCATGTAAATTTATTTATGAATTTATCAATGCATGGAAAGTTCATACAACTAAATTTGGTAAGTAAACGTTGACCAAAAACTAACTATGAATGATTAGTTTTAAGATTGATTAAGAATAAATGAGTAAATCAAATTTAGACCATTGAAATTATAACAATTAAAGTAAGTTTCTTGTTACAAGACAAAATGATATTTTAAAATTTTAATATCTTAGTTAAGTGATTAATTAACATAAAACCCTCTAATCGATTTCGGTCTTAAAGATTGCATTACACTAAAATTACCTTCAAGCCACGTTTACCAATTCGTAATGAAAATTGGTGTAATCATAATGGAATTTCATTGATAGATCAATTGTTATTGTTCAGAATCGTAAATATAATTAGATTACTTTTGATCTCGTTTATTTAGAATTATGAATTTTGTTACAGTAACTGTTACCGTTACCATTACCTTCACCATTTAGGATCAAACATTAATGATAACACGTAATGATAACAATAAAGGTGTCAAAATTTATTATTTTTTTCTTTGGAACAGTAACAATAATGGTAACAGTCACAGTAACGATAACAATACGATGTAATTTCTAAATATAATTAGATTGAGCACTTTTCATTCGTCGATCAATTTACATTTTATATTATAGATTTGGAAGTTGACCCTAAATGTCAGTAAGGATGCATAACACAAATAAACAATATCAAATGGAATCATACGGTGCCCACTTTTCACATTACTATTCATTTATTACATTTTCATTAGAGTAAATATGACCTAAGATCAAATGTTTTAAATAAATTTTAAAAAAAAAACAAAAAAACAAACAAGTTTCTTAGCTTAAAAATCAAACACCCTCATTAGATAAAATTATCATTTTTTTTAATGGCCTGAGTATGCAACTCAAAACATGGACGACAATAGATACCAATAAATAATTCGAAATAAAAAGAACAATGACACAAAGGCTAAAACTCTCAATTCATTATTATTTCTGCTATTCCATTTGTATTAATCTAATTGAATATGTTTGTCCTAATCCATGAATTAACCTCTCATAACTCTAGATGCATGTCACATCATATAGAACATAGTAAAAATCACCAGAAATATTACCCTACTTAATACGTTATCAAAAGAACAAAATTGAAAAACAATAAAATTTACATCAAAATTATTAAATAAAAATATGAATAATATAATTCGATATCCTTGCTAGTTCAGTTTCATACTAGATATAGAATAAGTATAAACCGTAAGATCTATACAATCGTAAAAGTTTTATAGCTTAACTTATTTAGCCCTTAGTGTATAACTGTAAGATCTATAGTATTTTATAATTTAGTGAATATATATATAAATAAGATTGGATTCCATTTTGATATATAACATAATATTCAATTAGCCCCAAAGTTTAGATATGATATGATAGGATAGGGGAAGAATAATTTTGACTAAATTTAATATGAAATGTAGCCCATCACACAGCACTAAGTTGAAGGCTACAAGCTAAAGGCAGGCGTCGACTTTGAATTGATAGTTTTGAAGGGAACCCATAATGGATGGGTCCACTTTTTAAAACGTTTTCTTATCAACCTTTGGTTTGTGACTTCTAATTTGGTTTTCGTGTCTATGGGGAGAGCTTTTCATAGAAACGTTTTGACTTACTTTCCCAGACAATTCTATTTTATTTACTATTATAAAATATCCTTTAATTTCTTATTCCATTTTATAGTTTATGTTTGGTACAAGATGAGTTCTACTAAACTAAGTTTCTCAAACTCATTTTTTTTAAAAAGCAAACGTTTGAATTTTTGTTTAGAAAAAATCTAATTTATAAACAAACGTTAAAGAATTTCTTTGTCATCTTCTTATCTAGATTATTTCGATTTATATTTATTTGAAATTTTGCTGGTAGATTCAACAAATACTCTTAAAAAAAATGAAAACTATGGTAAAGATTGTATGTAAAACAAGCACAGTTTTCATAAAAATTAAATAGTTATGGAGTCTTTATACATTCTTTAGCTAAATATATGGCTCATTATCCAAAACTTTTTATATGTCTTTTTAATTAAGTACATGATAATATTTTTTTTTAGCAATTTTTCAAACAAGAAGTTATGATCAAGGAACAAAATTATATTCATTTTCAAGTTAAATTAAGAGTGCAACATTTATTAGAGTAGGGGTACAATGTGATGAAATTGAAAGTTAAAGTTAGAAATGAAACATTATGGTTAAAGTGAGTTTAATTCAATAGTAATAAGCATGTCATTCTCTCTAAATGTCAAAAGTTTGATTTTTCATCCTCTTTCATCTTTGTAGCCGTTGTTAGAAAAATGATACAGTTGGACAATTTTAGGGTAAAAAATTAATTTTTTTTTCCTCCTTGAATTTAATCATTTAAATTATTTTTCCTTCAACAAAACCTACCAAAAAAAAAAAAAACGGCATATATTTAGCTTACAAATATTAATTATCCTAACTATCAACACATATTTACAATCTAAACATTTAACTCTCATATGTTTAATATTCATACCCATTAAATAATATATGTAATTCAAACAGCCATGTTGTGGCCTAATTTTCCTTTTTAAATTTCTATCACAGTTTATAATAAGGGGGAGTTTCAAAAATAGAAAAATAAAACAAATTATTTACCGTAAATAACAAAATTTTAATATTTTTTTTATAGATGTTGATGGAAGTCTATCAGTAATAGAAACTTATAGAAATCTACCATTGATAGACGTTGATAGAAGTCTATTGGTGTCTATCAGTATTTTTTTTTTTTTGATATTTTTGTAAATAGTTTGACAATTCTCTCTATCTATGAATTTTTTTTTTATAATTATCAACTAATTAATTTTAATCTTCATTAACATAAAAAGTATAAAATAATTTGTTATAACTCAGAGACAAAACTGAAACATATATATATGAACTGAAAGTCTAAAATATATAGATATATTATTTTTATTTTGGATAATAATTGAGTGTATCTTAAGATGTACTTATTTTTATATGACATCCCTTCACATCACTCACACCAAAAAAATAATTAAAATATTTGAGAAAGAGCTTAAGAAAAATTTATCACATGATAAGAAAATAAGAAGAATTTGTCACCTAACAAATGATAATTAGACATTTTGATTAAATGTATGAAGATAGGTGCTCTTCGATGGAAATTCTTTTATTTTATAACAAAACTTAAATAGGCAGCAAAAACTTGGAACTTGGTCAAAATATATACACACATATATATACATATATATTATGTGGGTCAAAGTCAAACATCATCTAAAAATTATGTTGATAAAATGGCGAAGGGAATGCTTTGTAAGAGGGGGAGCATATATTAAGGTCATGATTTTCGTGTATCAATTTTTAGAGCACCTTTGTCCTTCTTCACATGCAGTCTTTTAATTTATTCTTTGCTTCTTTTCAAATTTACCAAATTCCCTAAACCCAATTATTAGAATTTCAATTCAAACTAGAACCTGAAATTCATGGAGTTGGTTTGAATATTATAATTATGTTAACATAAACAATCCTCCCCCACCTCTTGTATTAAATATATATATATATATATATATATATATATATATATATTAAATACAAGATAATTACCGACTTATTTCCAACAGCTTATATACTTTCAATAAACATAGAGATCAAGAAACAATATCAATTACGTTCATACTTTTCTTCCTTAAAAACATAAATAAGAAAAGAAAATAGTAAACAAATACATTGGTGAACAAAATTTTCAATAACTTAAAACTTATAGAGAACTGTGTTTGATTTAAACATCTAATCCGAAAAAGGAAAAGAAGTGATCAAATCATGGTTGGCTTCTGTTTTTATATTCTAGATGGAATTAAGACTAAATGATCATTGTATATACAGAGATACAATATAGCGAACCTTTATAGAAATATCCCGTGTATATCGGCATATATAAATCTAAATATTGAATTTATTGTCAATAATTGAAACTACTATCGTGGGCGGAACCACATAGGGATCAGGAGAGGCACGTGTCCCTCTCAATTTATACGTTTTTTTTTATATTTTTAATATAAATTATAAACTAATATATATAAAAAAGTTCAAGTTACATAACAAAAATAGTGTTAACTTGTTGGTGCGTAGTGTTATCTGATTGATAGTACCCAGGAGTTTGACCCAAAATTTATTTCATCTCTAATCGCTTTACCCAAAAGTTTAATCTCTAATGGGTTTTTAAACCTCAATTCATGTAAAGAATAATAAAGGAATGTAGGTCAAACAATGTGCCATTTAAAATATTATAATGTGTCGTCTTTTAATGAATAATCAAACAATTTTTTTTTTTTTTTTTATCATCAACAAGATTGGACAGTTTACAAACTTTTTTCCTTCCTTTCGAAATTTACTTTTCAATCTCAAGAATATTCGATTAAAAAGATACTATTTATTTTTTGCACATAATTTTTATATTCACATTACACTTTATATATTTTTGTTTGTTTTTATGTTATTTTTACATTCACATTTACTCGTATATGTTTTTAAAATTAAGTTCAGAGTTCAAGTAAGAGGATTATTTGTTGTCAATCGTTTAGATATACAAACTTGACAAGTAAGTTTTGAAATCTTCTGAGACTTTAAGTTTTTATGCTTTTAAATCTATATAATAGAATGTAATATTCTTATTATTAATACTTTTGTAGAGTTAATTCAAAATTAATAGGGAGACATATTATAACAAAAAAACAATAATAGAGACCGTAGAGATACCATCTTCAAAGAAGAAAAATATTTTGGATTCTGATCGATCTTACATGGAAATCAATCTAGAAAAAACTACCTAATACTGGTCTAAGAACTAAAATTTATGATTATAATTATAATATTCGAGATCAAGTTCATATAGCATATTTACTAAAAGGCCCTTGTCAACCTCGAAAACATAATTTTCCACATAATAATTTTGAAACCTTCTATCAAATTTGAGTGTTGGGTTGAATGATTAGCCAAGCATTCAGAATTTCTACAAGAATTTTATAGAATTCGAAACCCTCTCTCAAACCCTCTTCAGTCTTCATCCAAATCAACTCAATTTAGTGTTTCTACCACACAATCCTTGCAAGAGAATAGTAGAGAAGATCTTCATGGTGGTCTACTTGTAGATTGAAGCATCTTTATATGGAGCTCAGCTGGTTTTAAAGGAGGTTTCATCAAAGGTATTTTGTTCAGCAAACCCTATTCTGTAATAGTTATTTTGAAGCACGTTTTCAATTCAAACTAGATATAATTAGAGTACATATTGATTCTGATTTTCTTCGTTGCATGTTAATTTACTATATCACCTATATATATATATATATATATATGGGGTGATGAGTGAATCTGATCAAGTTAGTGGTTCCTCTTTTCTCAAATGTCGAACGTATCGCTCCAAAGCAAGATTTTCGCACCAATGTGGTACTAAGGCCTAACAAACTCTAATAATGTTAAGTCGGTTTTGAATTAGAGTGTAATATATCGAGCTTAGAAGTACGGATTGTATATCTTTAATGAGATATTTTGCTCCCTAATTGGAATTGCGGAGAGGAACTCCCCCCTTTGGAATCAACCATGGCCGGTTCTAAGAGTTCCCTTCGACATTGGCATGTTTGGCCTAAGGAGAGTAAGGGACTATTTGGAACGCTGAGTTGAGATAAGATATTTAGAGTTCATATGTCTATGCAGTTCATATGTATGTGGAGTTTATATGTCTGTGTTCGGGGTGCAGAGTTATTTGGTATGAGTTCATATGTCTGTGTTTCAAGTGTAGAGTTGAGTTCATATGTCTGAGAATTTGATTCAATTTTTGAACTTTAAATAATATGTTTTTATGATTACTATTTTTGTTTTGAAACTTTTTTATTAAATAATTCTACACACCTTGTTTGAATAAAATATGGATTGGAATTTTTTTTATTTTTTTTTATTTTTCTTTCTTTTTTGGAAAATGAACAACAATTAACCCATTACATTTCTTGTGGAAATATGGTTAAATAAAATGAGAAACTAAAGCGAAATCAAAACTTTTGATTCTAGTTAATTTTTCTCCATGAATTTCATTATCATCATTTTCTTTTTCTTTTTGTTCCTATTGTTAGCTCTATATTTTTACTATGTCATGATTTTTTTTTAATTAAATCTCTCCTATCATCGTAACAGTCAATAAAATATCACCACATTTCTTCAATAATTTCACTTTCATTTCCTCTAAATTTAGAGGATCATCAGAGAACAAATATCTATTTTTTGCTAATTCTTGTTGAAAAATGTTGCAGGAAAAAAAATTATATTTTATGGTTTTTTTGTTATATGTTATATACTTTTTAACTACATACATACTTTTCATCTAAATATTCTTAACGTTCATTTGATATGTGAATTCATTACGTATAAATATTGCACTTAATGTAGACAAAATAATATTTTTTATATAATCGATAACCCTACAACATACTTTAACAGTCATCAGTCTTATACTAGTCGGAAGTGGTCTCAAAGTTGATCATCGAAGATGATTTTTGCTGGATTTTGTAGTCGAATGTGGTTGTTGGAGCCTAAAATTGGTCACATGAAGATGTATTGGAGTTGGTTGTCGAAGTTTGTCATCGAATCCCGGAGTTGGTCGGACGAAAGTGGTCGTCGAAGTTGGTCGTCGAAAATGACTTTCTTTGGAAATTATAGTCAGAGGAGACTGTCAGAGCTCGAAGTTAGTCGCATGAAGATAGTATTAGAGTTGGTTGTCGGAGTTTGTCGTCGAAGGTGGTTATCGAAGCCTCTAGTTGGTAGTCGAAGTTGCTCGTTCAAAGGTGATCATCGAAGATGATTTTCATCAGAGTTTGTAGTCGGCGGTGGTTTTTGGAGCCTACGAAGGTGGTTGTCGGAGTTGGTCATCGGAGTTTGTTGTCGGAGTCAATTGGTTGTTGGAGTTGGTAGCGTGAAGGTGGTCGTCGGGGTTGGGTCACCGGAGGTGGTTTTCGGAGGCCAGAATTGGTTGTCGGAGTTGGTCACGTGAAGGTTATCGGAGTTCGGAGTTGGTCGCCGGAGCTATCATCGGAGGTGGTTGTAGGAGTCCGGATTTCGTCGTCGGAATTGTCATTAAGGGTGGTTGTCGGAGTCCGGATTTTGTCATCAGAATTGTCATCAAAGGTGGTTGTTGAAACCCGGAGTTAGTCATTGAAGTTATCATCGAAGGTGGTTGTGGGAGCCCAAAGTTAGTTCTCGGAGTGTGACAGTAGCCAATGGTTGGAGGCATTGAAAACATAGGAAGAAGGGAGAGTTGGGGTGAGTTGGTAAAATATACCAACTCAACTCCACCAACATTTAAAGTTGGTGGGTCAAACAAATACCAACTCAACTCAACTCATATTGGTGAGTCAAATACCCCTAAGAGTTTTGTGAACTTCACTCCTCGTCTGATCTAAAGAATTTATATGGACTCCACAACTAAAAAAATTTAGGTCTTGTTTGGTAGTCATTTAGGTATTGTTTGATAATTATTTGGTTTTTTGTTTTTGTTTTTGAAAATTAAACCTATTTTCTCCACATTTCTTACAATGATTTTCACTTTTTTAAGTACGGTGGTTGAATTCTTAGCCAAATTTCAAAAACAAAAACAACTTTTTAAAAGCTACTTTTTTTAGTTCTCAAAATTTGGCTTAAATTTTTAAACCATTGGTGAAACGTAAATAACAAATGAAGAAATTTGGAAGTAGAAATAGTGTTCATAGGCTTTATTTTCAAAAACAAAAACAAAAAACAAAATAGTTACCAAATGGGACCTTAGATTTTTTTTTAAATTAAGCCTATAGACACTACTTCCAACTCCGACTTTCTTCCTTTGTTATCTATTTTTTATTAATGATTTAAAAAACCAAGACATATTGAAAACTAAAAAAAATAACTTTTAAAAACTTGCTCGTATTTTTGGAATTTAACTAAGAATTCAACCATTGGCAAATAATTGTAAGGAATACAGAGAAAATAGAGTTAACTTTTCAAAATAAAAGAAGAAACAAAGAAAAATGAAACTGCTACCAAACAAGACCTTAGCTTATTTTTATTTGTTAATTCTTTACACCCTAGACTTTATTACTAAACAACTCTACAAACTTAACAACTCCACTCGTTACTTCAAATACTTCTAATAATCAGCCGAGCTCTTCGAGATGTGATGGTTTCGAGAAGCTCTCATTTGGCCTTTTTTTACACCCTTATGGGCCTGCATCAGACTTTTGTGTATATATATAATTTCTTATGGTAATAAAATATGGCGTTGATGTGATCATATGGTTGAATATATGCAACGGCAGTGGAATATTACCTATAGATAGCTGAAGACGAACCCCCCAAATCCTTGATTACACTAAATTAAGTAATTAATACGCAACAATAAACACTAGTGAGAACTGAGACTATAACTATTATTGTTTTTTTTAATAAATTAAAACTTCAAAGATTCCTATGCTTTTAATTTGTTCTATTCTCACTCTAAATATCTCACCCTTTTTTTTTTCCAATTTTTTATTTTGTGGGTATGGAAAATTATTGAGAGGATGGGATGAGCCACCAACTCCCACATATTTTTTCCAAGAGCCTTATCCATTACATACATAGAGGGGGAAAAAAGGTGAGAGAGAGATTGGAATTTGTTTGATGTTTCATTATCAAAATAATAATAATAAAAAATAAATAAACTTCTAATATTTCAGTCATTCGTTTCATTGGATAAAATAAGTAAGAAAATCGAAATTTATCTAGTTAACTTTAAATGGAAAAATAATATCTATACAAGAATTAAAATATCGACATTAATATCGATATCGAAATTTTCAATTTTACAAACCTATCGATATTTACCAAGTTATGTCCAAAATGAATTATCTTTAATATCGATTTTAAATTCTTTGATTAATGGATATCGACATGTCGATGGATATTTTAATCATTGTCCTTATATATTACTTAAATATCTCTCTCATTTGGTTTTCTTCTCTTCCTAGCTTTCTTTTTTCTCATAACTTAATTTGCAAAACTCTTCTGTTGCTTCTTTTTTGCTTTATATACAATTTGTTGGTTTATGTTTCTTTGCAACTTGTGTTTAATTGCTCCCAACTTGCTAAAAGTTAGGGGTAATTTAATGTGTAAATCAATATCCAATGACCAAAGATACCACTTTTTCCTCCCTTGCAACTTCAAATTATTATATATACACTAATGATTTTAGATTGAAATGCACTTGCATAAACACATAGCATGATTTTTCTTTCATCATCATGGAATGGTTGAAGTTTATGGGGGAGAAAAAATCTATGTTTCTTTTCTATTGTTTTTTTTAATGCAATAATTGTTTTTTTTTTCCCTTGAAGGTATTTGATTGCTTTGACTGGGGCCAGTGGAGCCAAGGAGGTTGGATATGATTGTCCCTTTAGCTTTTATTTTGGATGGATAAGTTCCTTTAAAAAATATTTGTAAATATGGCTTTTTGAAAAATCCATAACACAACTCTCCACTCTCCACTCTAGTTTTAAATTTTCATGGATGTGTCAATATTTTCATTAACATTTTTATATTTTTATACGTTCGACATTGGCATGATAGATAAATCGACACTTTTGCTATATTGTAAAATAATTCACAAAATATAAAAAAAAAAAAATTAAAATGTCATTAATGTAAATAAAATATAAATAATAAATTTCTTTTAACGGTATAAAAATCAATTTTTTTTAATTTTTGTTTTAGTAGTTTTTCTATAAATATTAAATATTTTTTCAATATTTTTATTGATATTTTCATAAAAATAAAATTTTGACATTTTCATCAACATCGATATTTTAAACATTGTTCTCAATTCATTAAAGACATCTCTCAAGTTCAAGTCTCCCATGACATATGTTTTTCAATTTTATGTTATATTAATTTATTTGTATTGTATTAAAAAAATTGATTTGTATGGTTATAAGGAGAATTATTTTAAATGACAAAACTGCTTAAAATATTTACAAATAATAGTAAAATATCACCTATTTGTGATAGACCGAGATAGAATACTATTTGTGTTAATCATGATATAGATAAACATAAATAGTAGTCTATCATGATGTATCGTAGATAGACAACTATATTTATAAATATTTTAATTTATTTTCCTATATTTAAAAATAACCCTTAAAAAAATTTAAACATAAAGATTTATTTATGTTATATTTACTAGCATTCTTTTTAGATTGTGTTCTAATATGGATCCGCTGTGTTCCATGATTATACACACACTAATGATATGGTGTGTTTCCAATATAAACACCTTTAGGCAAAAATTAATGATTTAAAGTGTTGGTTTAAAGTGTGTTGATGTAGACTATTGTCTATTTTAAATAGTTAAGAGTATTCTTTTTAGAATTTTCTCCCAAAAAAAAAAGTATTCTTTTTATAATAATATAAAAAGTACTTTAAATTGTACTGATTTAAAAACAATTTTTAAGAAAAAATTGATAGATGGATTATCCAAAAATGACTTTAAGGTGATTAATCGAAAATCTCGTAAGTAAGAAAAACAAAAACATATATGTAATTGATTGAAGGGTTGTTTGGATTGACTATAGAAAAAAATATTTTTTATAAATCAATTTTGTTTAATTTTTTTTCATAAAAATTATCTAAAATACACTTGGAAAGTTTTCAAAATTGTTTTAAATAGTTGTGAACACTCTAATTTTTTCTAAAATGACTCATTTTCAAATTTAAAAACTTGAAAAGTTAAACTAAAGAATTTCCTTAAAATAGAAAAATATAAAATGTAAAAAAATTATTGAAAACATTTGTTAGAGTGTTTAAACTTGAGGGTATTATTTCAAATCTACCCTTTATCAGATCATGTTTGACTTTACTATAATCTTCCTCAAATTGTCATGTATTCATCGATTATCACGGTTGTATGAAAAATTTTCTATATTACCTCTATGCATTGCTTGCCACAATATATTAAATTAATTGATCATTTAATGACATGTCAAATGATAAATAGGAGTAAACTCTTGACATTAAAAATCTTATTATTAATTTAACCTCTTTTTGTTTCAAAAATTGTGCTAAATAAGCTTAGGATATATAGTACTATATGTCAAAAGATTAGGATCATCTAAAGAAATCAATAGCGTCAATGCTCTTTTGAAAGCTTACAAACTATTATACTCTATTTATTCATTTTAAAGTTTTGTTCCTGTAGAAACTTAAAAAAATAATATTCTATGACCTCTTAATTAAAAATATGTACTCTATATAACTATAGGTATTAAATTTTTATCGACATGTCAATATTTTGTGAATCAATATTTCCATTATATCAGAGAAAAATTTACTAAACATAGAAAATTAACAATCAAATGACACCGATGTAAATATAATATAATATAATATAAATAAATAAATAAATATCTTAACTTGTTTAAATATCATAAAATGTTCAAACTTTTTTTTAATTTCTTAGAAATATATATCAACATTGATTACATATTTAGAAAAAAAAATGCATTTTTGGTCCCTAGATTTTGGATCTAATTTCTATTTAGTCCCTAGATTTCAAAAGGTTACACATTTAGTTTTAAATTTTGAGTTTGACTTCAATTTAGTTATTAGGTTTCAAAATGTTATAATTTTATCCTTGACATTTGAGTTTTACATCAATTTGGTCCCTATGTTTCAACATTTATATTTTTAACATCGAATATTCACTAAATATTCATTTTCTATTTTTAGTGTTTATTTATGTTAATAAATTAAAAATCATTTTAAAAAATTATAATTAATTAAGTTCACTATTTTTTTTATCACTTTTAGAATTAAAATTAAAACTTCACTTCATAATTATTTTTAATTAATTAATAGAAATTGACATCAATGATCAAAAGTGAGTATTTAATAAAAAATCGAAGTTAAAAATGTAAAATCTTGAAACATAGGAACCAAATTGAAACAAAGCTTAAATATCAATGACAAAATTATAACATTTTGAAATTTATGGACTAAATTGAAATAAAATTCAAAACTTAAAGACTAAATGTGTGACATTTGAAAATCTAGAGACTAAACTTAAAACTTAAAGACCAAAAATGTATTTTTCTAGATATTTTTATCAACCTTTTCTAAAATTAAAATCTCGATATTTTCTTTGACATTGACCTTTTATACTTTGAAGATAACTAATTAAGTTATGTTAGGTTGTATTATTTAGCCAATTCTTTTTGGATAAAATGATGGAAAATTTTCAAAAATGGAAAAATAAAAAAACTATTTACATAAAATAGTAAAATTTTAATCTTATTTTAAGATTGATGAAGTCTATCCGTGTTAATGATAAAAATTGATAGAAGTCTATTATTAATAAAAGCTGATAGAAGTCTATCAATATTTATTAATATTTTTTTCTACTACATCGATAAACAGTTTGATATTTTTTATTTCTGTGAAAATTTCCCAAAAATGTATCACATAATTCCATATAGCTCAACCATAGTTATTTGCCTAAAAAAATCACAATTATTTGGTAACGAGGTTGTGCAGTAATTAGTTCCGGCAGCCAATAGCCATCCGAGTCAATAATTAATTATCTACAGAGAAGAGAGAGCCTAGAGGTAAAGACTTTGTTTATTTTTGTTTATTTTTTTCTTTTGATCTGTTTTCTTTTATTGGTTTGGTATCCATAGAAAATTTAGTCAGTCAAGTCACGTGCTTCATGACACTTCTTTCCTTACGGATAGAAATGGGTTCTTCTTTTAACAAATATGTAAGTGGGTTTATGATATATATATATATATATGATCTAGTATTAATCTTATGCTTATGTTAAACTGTCCTATCACTTTTTTATAATATATCGTGGTCATGTGTAATCCTAACTTGATTTATCTGATCTTATTTTTGTCCCTCAAAAAATACCACAAAATTTGAGAAAACTAAGGAAACACAACTGAAAATAATTTCATGATTTATAACCTAGCTCCGATGCCACATCTAAGTTGTAACTTCGTGATTATATATAAAATCTTAATATTGTATTAAAAAATAAATATTAAGATCTTAGAACGAGATGATTTTTACAATAACATTAACTAGAATAACATACCTTAATCCATAATAATGGTCGTCTAAGCAATTGTGTTTCTCTTTCTTGCCTTTCTTTAGAACTTAATTAGGTTTCTTGATGAGGAGATAAGAACTACATTATGAGGTTGAGAGAGGACCGGTCCCTAAGGTTTTATTTTTATATAGACACCTCCCATCAAGGTGTGTAATTAGGAAATTATCTTCTATTTAATTTAGGAATTATCTTTTACTTAATTGCTCAACAAAATAATAGGTCCAAAAGATAAAATAGTAGATAATGCACATTGGCCACATTAATAATAATATTAAATTGAAAAATAAGAGGAAAAAAAAAAAACAGAGATCGTGATGAGTTGGCCATCATGATTAGTGTTACATAGATATGGTCATCCCTAACCCGATACATTATAAAAAACGATAGTGGGATGTGACGTAAGTAGAAGGTTAGAATTCATACATTTGTGAGTGGCAGGTCATCAATAATAAAAACAATTTGAAAATCGCCACTCGTATAAGTATATATATATATATATATATATATATATATATATATATATATATATAGATATGTCAATAGAAATATTGATAAATATTTCTAAAATTTTTATATAAAAAACTATTTAAATAAATAAATATATTCCTTTTTATATTTTTTGGGCCTTTTTAAATATAAAAAAATATTTAAATTATTTACACACATAGCAAAAAGTTCAAAAAATATAGAACATTTTTAGAACTTTTTTTTATAAAGTGTAAATATTTTTGGGATTTTTCTATTTATAAGAATTTTTCTTTTTTAAATATATTAAAATATTTATTATTTACATTATATTTACATCAGAGTCATTTTGTTACTTACTTTTTATGTTCTATAAAAAAAATTTATGATAGAATAGAAATATTGACTCATCCCTGATTTTGTTGTCGAATTCATGAAAATGTGGAAATAAACATAAAAATGTCGACATATTGACAAAAATTCGATATCAAATTTGGTCAATTTATTTAGGAAAACACAATTTAATTATTATCATTATATTAAAATATTATTGTAGTTTCTATACTTTATATTTTATTTCAAACTTCTATCTATTTAAATTGTCTAATTTTAATTCATATATTTTAATAAATCTTAAATGCAGTCTTTTAACCTTTGTTTTTTTTTAAAATTGATTAAATAATAATAATAATAATATCTATCAGGTAACAAAATAGTTACGCTATTGAAAAAGAAAAAACCTTTTACAATCCTAAAGAACATGCTAATAAAAACAATTTTAAAAAAAAAATTAATTAAAAACTAAATTGAAAATAAATGGACTAAAATAATAGTTTTTTAAACTTATTATTATGATTTGTCAGACAGGAAAATGCAATCTAGTTGTATATCCATCAACTTTGATTTAAATTTATTGTAAAAAAAGAAAAAAAAACTATGATTTATATTTTATTATATGATCAAAATTTCCATGTACCGCCGCATTTTTTGTGTTTCTTGGCATCTAAACTTGTAAACAAGCTTTGCGTCTACAACTCTTATAATTAACATAATACCATTCGTCTTATGTATCTGTTCCCTTTTTAACCACACCTTTATCTTTAATTAATCATGTGTTTTGTCTGCATTAAGTGGCCGCTAACAACTTGCTAATTATATAAGCCTTTCTTTTATTTATTTTTTTACTTCAAGCTTAATTCTTTTTTAAAAAATTATTGAATATAGTTAAAGAAAAATCAAGATTCATGTATAAATTCAATTAGTTGATGACGATGATATTTTACTATATTTGTAAATATTTGCAGTAATTTTATCATTTAAAATAATTTACCCCAATTTCAATGACTTTACCAATAAAATCTAAAAGAATGTTAAAAAAACGAGTTTATTAAATAAACTAATACTAAGTCACTTTTATAATTAATAAAGATATAATTAGCTTTTTTTTTAAGAAGAGTTGAAGTTTTTAGTGTTTAATTCCTAATCAGTTAAAATATATACGTGAGTTGAGAGTTGAGTTACACCTATACTCCTTATTTGAAAAGATTACTGAAACATCAATTCTATGACTTATTAACTTCTTTCATTGTGATCTAACTATTAAATAATTCTCAAAACTAAATAATTTCACTCCTTCTAAATATGTTTAAATGTTGAAATAATTAAAGTTATCATCCAAATAAAGGCATAATACTAAATCAAATTTCAAAAATAAGAATAAAATGATAAAAGGTCAATCAACTCATGAAAAACTCAACCTTTCAAATTTTAGGAACTAAAATATCGAGATAAAAACTTAAAAAATCTAAATACAACTTAAGTCAAACTAACTCAATAAATTACAATAGTAAACAACAAGATCGGGTCAAAGCCAGGATTGAAGCATTTACAATCAATTTTGGAAGGGAAAAAAAAGGGAAATTAACAAAAAAAAAGTTTATATTCTTAATTTTTTTTAAAATAGAATGAAAATAGTAAATAGCTGAGTAGCTTGCAAGTTTGTCTTCTTCTTTTTTAGGAATTGAAAATTGAGGTTGAGTTTTACACTTTTACTCGGTCAAATTAGATATAAATCATATGATTACGGTCTAATTAAGTCGAATTAACTTAATTTAAATCTTTTATTTCTATATATCTCAGCTGACTGACCCGAATCGTGGGACCCATCCAAATCTGTCTCGGCTCTTCCCAGCCGTTGCTGGGTCGCTTAGGGATATATAATGAACGCACTCGATTCGTTTTGCCGTCACTACATCCATTTGCTCTAACAACGATTCAATTCTGGCTTCATTTCATCCTCCATCAACGGACCTCCATTTTTGTACTCCTCTCATGGCGGTTTCATTTTCAAGGTGAACGCCACAACGAAGACCACTCTATTACATTCCGGAATGTTGTGCAATAAAAGGAGGAGAACTTCGACCAGCGCCGCCGCCGGGATTTCTGATCTTTTCGACGGTTTGCCGGATGATCTTGTCGTCGTCGTCCTTGGCAAGCTTAGCGCCACCGCTTCTTCTCCGTCCGACCTCGTCAATGTTATGATAACGTAAGAATTGCCGTCTGTTTCGCCTAATTTCTTCAGTTTGTTGTAATTTTCTGCTTGATGTTTATGTGATATTTTGTTGGCGAATTATAGATGTAAAAGGTTCAATCGATTGGCTTTGCATCCGATTGTGTTATCGAAGGCTGGACCTAAATTATTTGAAATCCTAACCAAGAACTGGTCTGAATCGACTCATCGATTTCTCAAATTGTGTGTTTCTGCTGGTAACGTGGAAGCCTGCTACACTCTCGGAATGGTTCGTGTAATTGATTGATTATCCTTTCTGCAATTTCAAATTCACTTGATTTTGAATCTTAATTCGTTCTCTCTTTTCGTTTTTCATTTTTTCAGATCGAGTTTTATTGTTTGAAGAACAGAGGGAGTGGAGCTTCGTTAATGGCGAAAGCCGCGATTAAATCTCATCCGTTGGCGCTTTACTCGCTCGCCATCGTACAATTTAACGGAAGCGGTGGCTCAAAGAGCGACAAGAATCTCCGTGCCGGAGTTGCTCTGTGTGGACGAGCCGCTTATCTCGGCCATATCGACGCGCTTCGTGAACTAGGCCACTGCCTTCAAGACGGTTACGGTGTCCCTCAAAACGCATCCGAAGGACGTCGTCTCTTAATCGAAGCCAACGCGCGTGAACTCACGTCCATAACAAACTCCTCCCTCCGCCGTCTCCACTGCTCCGGCGACCTCCCTTCCGCGATGGATTCCGGCGGATCGCTTCTCAGTGATTTCGGCTGTAACTTTCCAGCGGCAGAGGCTCATCCGGCGAACCGGTTTTTAAGAGATTGGTTCGCATCGGGGCGTGGATTTGTCGCTGAAGGACTGAGACTGTGCTCAAACAGTGGATGTGGAAGGCCGGAGACTCGGCTACATGAATTCCGGCGATGCTCTGTTTGTGGTAATGTAAACTATTGTTCACGAGGATGCCAAGCTTTGGACTGGAAACTGCGGCACAAGACGGAATGTGCGCCGTTTGATCGGTGGCTAATCGAGGATGATGACCTCGAAGGCGACGACAACGGCGACGTAAATAGAATAGAGCAGTTTGGAGACGGTGAGAACGTGGAATCTGAATAAAATTTGATGATTAAAAGCAAGGCTTAATTCTGTTGCTGAACGTCAATTTATTTATCTTTTTGAAGTTCTATTTATTTATTTTTAATTTTGTTTTTCCTTCTCGTTTTTTTAACTTAGAGATGACATCTCGAGGTTTTTGTCCGTATAGCTGCAGCTTTTTTTTCTTTTTTTTTTCCTTCTTTCTTCCATCTCTCTATTTACTTCTCGTTACAAAATGTAAATTTAAAATGTGTATATTTATAATTTTGTAGGTTAAAAAAACTTTAAACACATTTCAATGCTCGAGGTTTTTGTCTGAATACTTACAGAGTCCCTCCCTCTCCCTTAATTTCATTTTCTATTTACTTGTTACAAAATGTAAACTAATCTATTCAGAAACAAAAATTGTAAACTAAAATGTGAATATTTAGAATTTTGTAGGGTAACACGTTTTTTTAGTTAACTTTGACTAGATTAGAGTTACGTGTGTTTCAGTTCTCTTTTTTTCACTTAAAATAAAATTTAATCTTCTTTAATAATGGTTCTCCAATAAATGATGAAAGAAATTTATCAGTAGTGATAGAAACTAACATAAATTCTCCAATTTAAATTATTAAACTTTTATTTATGTCCTAAAACTTGTAGTTTGTAATTGATAAACTTATTAATAGCCAAAATAATAAATAATCTATAGTATAAGAATAAGGTTGGATACCTTGGTAATATACAAACGAAGTAACTTAACTTGACCTAACTATGAATTTTTTTTATTCGGGATTATCTTCCTAGAGGTAAGACGGGGACATAGGTCACTAACTCGCTTTTAGGGATAGTAGAGAGGTTATTCTCAAACTGATAGTTGAATTGGTGTTTAATTAATTTAATATTTGATATTAAATTAATAGAATTAATTAAATTATTTAATTAATTATTAATTTTATTAGAAAATTACTTAATTGAATTAATTTTGATAAAATCAATATTTTCAGTTTAATTAAAAAATTAAAACTAAAAAATTGATTTTGTTTTTTGAAAATTGTTTTCAAAATTAAAAAGAAAAAATCAGAATTTTGAAAATCCCATGGGATTTTTCCACATGGGTGTTTGAACACCTTATTCACAATTCCACCAAGAAGCATGCAAATTCTCAAAGTAGGAGCTGTGTTTTTTTGTGCAATTTGATTGCATGAAAGATAGATACAAAACACAAGTTCTTTTGGCTGAGATTAAGCATGCAAACTGTGGTTTTTGCTAAGAAATTCAGTTGAAGAAAGATTCTTCAGTTTATGGAAAAACGATCACCTTCTCCTACTAAATTCCTTTTGATTCAGCTTGTTTTGAGTTCCATAACTCGATCTAAGATTCATAGAGGATAGTAGGGCAGATCTTCTAGTGGTTCACGACTAGTAGAGGAGAAGATTGCAGCTGATTTTGAAGTTTCAAGAAGATCTTCACAAGTATTTCTGAAACTCTCTTTTCATTTGATGAACATGCTTAGTTTGATGCTAAAATTTATGAATTAGAGTGCTTAATGATTCTATTTTCTTCTACTACATGTTGGTTGAAACTAACACTTTGGAGGTTATTTTAGCATGAAACAAGCTTACACGCGATGGGAAGGCATGGTGCAACCCTGCGATGGTTAAGACTACTAGGCGTTGGGAATTTGAAGGACAAGGAAGGCTGGCCAGTAAAGGACTCATATCTTGCATGAAGGATGGAATAGATTAAGGGAAAATATCCAAGTCTAGAGAAAATGTCAGCTGTATGTATAGGTATCAAGTTATTAAACAAAGAAGGCATGCAAGAAGGACTATAAATAAAGGCTACAAAGATAAGGTTGGTTTGGCCATTCTACTCCACCAAAAGGAAGGATTCTTAAACCATTTGAAAGCTTGATGGGTGACGAGATGTTCTAGGTCGGCTGTGAAGAATCTTCAACGGATTAATTTTGAAAACTTAAGGAAATCAAAGGTAATGCAGATTCTAGACTCCATCAAGCAAGCTTTGCCATTTAGTAAATTCTGAGCTTTCCAAGAGGAATTAAAAGCTCCAATTTTAAGGTAAGATAGCTTTTAAGAAGTTCATAGAAGGAAGTTTTGGATTTTAATGAATGAATTTTAAGTTATATTCTCTGAAGTTTGTATATGAAAATTAGGTGATAAAGAAGCGAGCAACTGACTGAGTATTAAGAAACGAAAGTGGTTTAAACATTTGACTCGTGCTAAGAAGGAAATTTTCAGCCTAGTTGAAGTTCTTTAAGTTTAGAAGTTGCTCTTGAGCTACCATGAAAGGATTTGGCCAAAAGAATGACCCAAAGTAAAGGAAATTAAAGAAAGATATAAGTTTGCAGGCTAAGGATTTTGATGGATTATGAATTCTTGAGGAAGAATTAGAAGCTCAAATTTGGAGGTAAACTTTCTAAGACATTTCTTGACAAGTTTCATGAAGGAATTTTTATTTAGTTAGGGGATAGAATTGATGTTATATATGCTGGAAAATGAAGGAAGTCAAAAAAGGGGTTATCGATTGAAGAAGTGTAAGGCTGGTGTTGAGAGGTTGTTGTTGGTGGGCTAAGTTTAGTGCATAGGTGCTAAGAGTTCCACGCCTTGCTGTGCCCCCGCTTACACACACCGTGCTTGCAAGGGGTTACTACCACACACCATCACTTGACGCTCAACCTCAGCACACATGTCTGCGTGAGAGTTGCCACACATTTAGCTGCCTGTGTGCGAGATCCAGCACCCTTAGCATGTGTCACGACCTAAGTGTAGTGCAATGTGCCCAAGGAGGGCAAGCGGTCGACCATGCAATGTAGTGAAAGAGTGCACCTTGGCTTAAGGAGGGTCGTTTGACTGAAGGTGTACCCGAGGCTTTAAAAGGTTAAAAATGAGCTAAAGAAGAGTGCGTGGCTTTTATTTTTTAAAATTATTTTAAAGAGCATGCTTATGATATGTTTTAAGCAAAGTTTGCCTATGTTATGCATAATATAAGTGTGATCCTCCAAATGAGTTCAGGCATGATTTAGATAAACTTGTTTATCTATGGTTTTCCAAAAAGGACTATGTTATGATGTTTATGTTGTTTCCAAGTTATATTTTACAAAAGGCCACATGTTGATGTTATGTTTTTAAGGAAATTATGATATTTTATGCTTTCTAAAAGGTTTATGAAGTACTATGTTTTCCAAAGTAGTTTAGGCCATGCTTTGATTTTCAAACAGATCTGAATATATTATGAACTCAAAGCATGTTCATGTTGAACGCATGATATGGTTTAAATGAGATAATGTTTCTAAAGGATGCTAAAGCTTAAAGTTTATCTTATATGAGCTAAATGCTCTAACGTTTCTAAGAAATGGTTTAAGCGTGATATGTTCTAATTGAGCTAGATGCTCTAATGTTTTCAAATATGATTAAGTAAGTTTTATTTCAAAAGGAGTTTGTGCTATGATTTTCCATGATGTTATTATAGGTTAGCTTTTGCAATGAGTGTATACTAGGCGATGGCTTTCCAAAAGGCTAGTCATGCCATGATTTATAATGAGAATTTATAATAAGTATGTTATAAACTCAAAGCATAATTTATGAGTTTTAAAGAGAATGATATGATTTATGAATGGAAGTTATGAGATGCTAAGTTTTCCTAAAAGGATTTTAATAAGCATATTTGAATCCTCAAGTATGTTTAGTGACTTTTAAGAATGATTTCCTATGATCTCAAAGAAGGAATTTAATAAACAATGTATGATGTTTATGAATGGAATGTGGTTTTTGATTGAAAGGGCTTCCAACCATTGGCTATGTATTATGGATTGTTAACATACGACAGATACATTTGATGGGAATTATCAGTATACACTGATGGGAAATGTCAACGTACTCTTGTATATCTAGCTAGGAATTGTCTACATGTGCACATGGGGATGGGATAAGATAGGGTACAGGTTAAGTATGTTTTCTAGTTCTATGAAAAAGTTTAATAAATTAGTTATCATTAGTCAAGGAGAAGAAGTTGATGATAGTCAGTTTGTTACTAAAAGTATGTTTTCCTGGTTCCATAAGACTAAGGGAGTTTAATCTTTGAATTTACTGAAATATTATGCTATGTTATTCTCATGTTTTAATGGAAATGTTTTATGAGTACAGTCTTCATCAGTCAAGAAGATGAAGCTGATGAATGACAATTTTCGAAAAGGCCAAGCATGTTTTCCTGGTTTGAGTGGAAATTTATGAACTTAACCTCTAGTTTTAATGGGATGTTTTAATATTAGTTTTCCTGGTTTACATAAAACCTATTTATGAGTAATATATGGTTTAAGTGTTAAAGGTGTATGTATGAAATCTCTGGTTTTAACTGAGATACCTTACTTAAATGATATTTCTGGATTTAATGGAATTTATGTAAGAAGTATCCTCATGTTTAAATGAGAAGTGATAACTGGTAGAAATACCAGTTATTATAAGCCTTTTATTTAGAATTATGAAGGCTAACAGGTAGAAAACGCAGTGATGATACTTAGAATTTGTGAAAAATTGAGTTTTGCGTCGATAAGCACTTAAAACCTCACTGACCCAATATTATGCGTTATTCTGTGCCAAAGTGTCTATTTTTGTAGCTATCGCAGGAATCAAACGCATGCGTTTGTAATAAGCAATCATAGACAAACGCATGCGCTGAAGCCAGGCGACCGCAAAAGACGAACACAGACGGCAACCTCATACATCCAACGCATGGAAGTTGCAGTAATCGCATGCATCCAACACATGGAGAACGCGGTGAACAAATAGAGATTGCGGCCATGGAGTGACAGCCATAATAGAAGATCGCAAGATGGGTAGAACGCGTTGATACCTTTAGCTAAATTCAGCTCAGACGCACACCTTGGGAGTATCAACAAGATAAGGCGATGTGACAACGCCCATACTGCAACAAAAGCAGCAATGAACCATACCTCCATCATTACAGCTGTAAGCATCCAAGTTCTATAAATAGCCCTTGAGACCTTCATTTTAAGACATCCGAGGCAGAAGTTTGTGATCACAAATGAGAGCTTGAAAGAGATTTCCAGTGAGAATTCTTCATCTCCACAGCCCAGACCGAGTGACGACCGGAGCATTCGCTGAAGATAGAGCTCGAGAGAGAAATCTCCACCATTCAACCATGGCACCACCGGCAGCCTTGACGTAGATTCCTTCATCTCCCTTCTAATCTTTGTATTATATTACATTTTAGCTTGAGATATTAAGATATTTTATGATCAATGCAAATATTACTTCATTCATTCTCGTTTTCTTTATCATCATCATCTCTATCATAGTTTATCTTCAGCATTTATTTATCAAAGTCAATCGCATGCTTAATCGTGTAGCCTAGAAATTAGGACACATGTAGCAACCCACCGAGAGGGGTACGTTGTGCGAGTATAGTGAGTTAATCCTCTTTGCTTGGTGAAAGGTTGTGGCAGCGCCTGTCTATGTAATGCTGCATTGCTTGTCAATAAGTTAAGTAGCCGCGTCTAACTGCCTAAGAAGGTAAGGGATTGAATGCACTAAGCAAGGTTCGTATTGTTCCAAGAGATAGGCACAATCTTATGCTCGATGCAACCATGCACTATAGAGATATAGTTATGCGACTGAGCACCCAGAGGTGTGATACGTTGGTGCAACGAGCTGGGATTACTCGGGCGATTTAAGATAGTAAACATTACTATGCGTTAATGGTTGTTGTGTCTCTACCTATTCTCATTGCAATTCTTTTATTACTCAATCTGTTTAGTTAGGAGTAGAGTAGTGTGTAAATCATTTTTAACCTTCTTCGCTTTATTGTTATTCTTATTTATCGCCTCAAACGCATCACCTCACAAATATTATTGAGTGACAAGTCCCCGTGTTCGACCTCAGATTACCCGAGAAACTTGCGTTTGTGTTATACTTGGCACAAGCGTAAGAAAACTTGTGATAGAAACGTGTGGTCTTTGCATGCTAAGATTAACGCATCATCATTCCGACGCATGACCTCAGACGCATGTGAGCAAATGCATCAGTTATGTCTAACGCATGATTTAATGTTCAAAACCCATCCGTCCTCAATAAATAAAATAAAACAGAAACGCGTCCCTAAATTATTCCAACAAGAAGTTAAATGAAATGTTTAAATCTTTAGTTTTATAAGAAAGACTAAATAAAAAGCATTAAGTTAAAGTGACCTCTGGTTTTCACTATGATAAGTTAAGAGTATGATGTTTTATGTGGAGTTTATGTTCTCAATGATTTGCCTAAGAATGATTTGGCTAAGCATGTTTTAATGCCTTATGTTAACAGATTTGGTTGTACTTTATGTTAATGATTTCAAAAGGAATTTCCAAGTTAAAGCCTATGTTTCTAAAATATGTCATTCACTGGGCTTCCCAGCTCACGTTTGCCATTGTTTTGTTCCTCCCTTTCCCAAGTAGTAGGAGAGTTCCAAAGTTCCAAGGTTGATAATTAATGAGCCTCTATGGAGGTAGAGTCAGGGCTTGGCTTGTAAATAAGTTGTAATCAGGGTTGTAATGTTGTGGGTGGAGTTTATGGTTGTGGTGTGTTAAGTTATGTTATGAGTTAGTCATGCATCACATAGGTTTACTTAAAGTTTGAAACAAAGCATGTTCAAATTCTACGTTTAATAGGTTCAGTTGGCAGTTGATGTCATAAAAGGGTTGGCATCTACTATCCTCACATCTCCTTCCTAGTGGAAGAGGTGAATTTGGGAAGGGGTGTGATAGGATTTTGTGTCTATTTGGTCCCTGAGGTTTCAAAAGAGACATTTTAGACTCTGAGACTTGAAAAATAGTTCTAAATGTTCCCTAAAATTAGTTTAAGAGTTAATTGACTGTTTTAAAAAGTTGACATAGCAGTGTCAACGACTGCACACATAAGACTGATGTGGCAATTTTTGAAATTTTATTGGTTTATTTGTATTGAAGCAGATTTTCATTTTTCTCTCTCCTTCCTCTTTCTCATTTTCATCATCAGGCAATTTCATTGCTACAATAGAGTACAAAACAAAATATATATACAAAATAAATGAAAATTATAGTAGTATATGTGGGGGGGGAACTAACTAAAAGAGAAACCCCCAAATTAGCTAGTGGGACATCCGATCAGTAATAAATTTTCTGAGAATCATAGAGGACGGACTTTTAGGCTAATCTTCAATTCAAACTCTGTCATCATCTTTTGTAAACGTTAACTTTTCAAGCAATGTGCTACCACATTTCTAGTTATTCGCACAATATGATAGTGTTTGCCCAAAAACTACAATGAAAGGGAAAATATATTTGTATGCACCAAGCTTGAAGTTACGAAACATGGATATGGATGGCTAGCTTAGATTTAACACATACAAAACTCTATTATTTTGTAGATTTGGAAACTCCATTATATATATATATATTGCAAATTAGGGCCAACAATTAGTTTTTCTCAAGATAGAAATGAAAAAGGAAGAAGAAGTTAAAACAGGGAGAGAAGATACAAAGAAGAAGAAGAAATCAACTTTGTTATTTTACAAATCCGGAATGATGAAATTGAAGGAACCACGATGAGGTATCCATGAGCGGAAGCGGATCTTCCCAAATCCCAATTCTACAGAACTCATAATTTTACAGTAAACAGAACAACAATTATGCATTTAAGAAAACAATACAACATGCATAGAAATTAGAAGAGAAAAAGAGAAGGAAAAGACTTACCCTTGAAGAATCAAAATCTTCACGTTTCCTCTTCTCTGGGAAAAACATGTACAAATTGTAAGGCCAAATGGGTGCCACCACTAGGAAACCTCAGTATTCTCAGGTACAGAACCCAAGAGGTGTGGACTCTGGCTATTTTGGATTTTGTGAGAGAATGGAATTGATTGAGAGAAGAGAGGAGGATGATGGGAATTTCTCTAAAAAAAAATCACAAAATCTCTACAGTCTTCTCTCTTCTGTTTATTTTTGCAGGAAGAAGAAGACTCAACCATCCCATCATTCACACGATCAGGAGAGAATAGAGGGGGAGGAGTTACAACTCCCTCCTATTAATTAATTTCAAATTATATAAATAAAGTAAATAAATGAAAAAAATATTTATTTAATAAATAATTTAATATATATTAATATGATAACTATTTTATCATATAATATATATTAAACTATATGTTATATCGAATATAACATATAATCTATAGTTTTAATGTTATATCATATACAATATAACCTCTCTCACTAATGGTATTTAATATAAATCTCATTTATATTAAATTTAAGAATATGAACCTAATTCATATAATTAACATTTGAATCATATTCAAATATTTATTTCCTCTCATAAATAGTTAATATTATAATGTATCAAATACATTATAGTAATTATATCAGATATAATTAAAATTTAATTAATTATATCATATATAATTAATTCCCTAAATTAATTTGAACAATTCAAATTAATCCAAAAAACATATTCTCATTTATTCCCGTTGAGCTATCGAGTGGACCTCATAGACCTGTAGCTTGAAGCTCCAACGGTACATGAATAATTAATTAAACTCTTTAATTAAATTATTCACCATCCGTTAACTGTCGAACACTAAAGACCGATAGTTGCACTATTTGCATTACAGATATATTTCTGACTCCATTGGATATAACCAATCGACAGTACGATGACCTTTCACAAATTACTTGTAAATACAGCTAGGCTAAAATTACTGTTTTGCCCTTGTAGTTACATTTAACTCTTTAAGTACCACTGATCCCTTTAATGACAATAAATCATAGTTCAATTATGACCAAAACCCCTCTCAGGCTAGGAGATGGTGTGGCACCACATTGTTCAAGCCCCGGAATCAGTCCTTAAGGGAGCAATTTATCTACTTGCCCCGACATTGGGGAAAAGAGTGAATTTCTTCTTGTGTAAATGTGTTCCCAGCTTCCCAATCAGACGAATCTTCAAAATGTTAGACTTATTAAGTCGGCGATCTGGCCACTCTCACCCATACAAATCAAAGGACTGTCTTCATAGGCAGGAGTTCACAACTCACTCAGGATTCAGATCATGTAATCTTTGGTCATCCCAGTGAAATGTAAGTCTTCAACTTGTCCTTAAGCTAGTAGGGTGTACATCATAAAAGTCATACTAATATAAAAGTACACAAAACAAGAAACTAAGGCATAACACGTGCCCAATACAAAATCTCCCACTTGCCATAGACTAGATGCAGAATGTCCCACAGACCCATACTCTGCAGGTGACCCTCAAACACCTTAGCCGTGAGGGCCTTCGTAAATGGATCAACAAAGTTGTGCGCCAAAGCTATCTGTGTGATGATCACATATCCTTGATACACAATCTCTCAAATGAGATGATACTTTCGCTCTATATGCTTCTCGTGTTTGTGACTCTTAGGCTCTCAGGAGATAGCCACGACACCATTATTATCACAATAAAGAGTGATGGGCTTTGGCATGTCTGGAACCACTTTCGGATCAGTCAGGAATTTTCTGAGCCACACAGTTTCCTTGGCAGCTTCACAAGTTACTATATACTCAGCTTCAATAGTGGATTCAACAATGCCCCTTGCTTGGTGCTCCTCTAAACTACAGCCCCTCCGTTAAGAGTGAACATTGATCCTAAAGTGGATTTCCTAGAATCCTTATCAGTTTAGAAATCAGAATCTGTGCATCCTGTAAGGATCAAATTTTTTGAACCATACACAAGCATGTAGTCACTCGTTCTCCGAAGATACTTGAGGATGTTCTTATCGACGGTCCAGTGATCAAATCTTGGATTGAACTGATATCTACGACTATCTCTACTGTATAAAAGATGTCAGGTATAGTACATAACATCAAATACATTAGACTACCAACAACCGATGCATAAAGAATCCGTTTCATTTTCTCAACCTTATGAGATATCTTAGGACAACGTTCCTTAGACAAAATAATTCTACGTTGGAAAGGGAGCAAACCTTTCTTAGAGTTTTGCATCGAAAATTTGATAAGCATTTTGCCAATGTATGATGCCTGAGACAAGACCAACGTTTTGTTTTTTCGATCTCTACAAATTTGAATGCCCAGAACAAACTGCACCTCTCTTAAATCTTTCATTTGGAATTGGGTTGCTAGCCAATTTTTAATTTCAGTCAGTAAGCCTATATCATTCTCAATGAGTAGGATATCATCCATATACAGCACAAGAAAAGCTATTGAACTATTGATGATTCCATTGTAAACATAAGGTTTTCGATCTCTAAAGATCTGAATGTCTAGAACAAACTGCGCCTATCTTAAATATTTCATTTGGAATTAGGTCGCTAGCCAATTTTTAATTTTAGTCAGTAGACCTACATCATTTCCAATGAGTAAAATATCGTCCACATATAACACAAGAAAAGCTACTGAACTGTTGATGATTCCATTGTAAACACAAGGTTCATCAACATTCTGATTAAAACCATAAGATTTAATCGCAGTATCAAATCTTATATTCCAAGATCGAGAAGTTTGTTTCAATCCATAAATGGACCGATTAAGCCTGCAAACTTTTTACTCTTGACCTTAGGTTATGAATCCCTTAGGTTGCCCCATATATATGGTATTCTCAAGATTGCCATTAAAAAAAAAAAAAAAAACAGTCTGATGTACATTTGCCAAATCTCATAGTCATAATATGAGGCAATGGATAAAAGTATCCAGATAGATTTCAACATGACAACAGGTGCGAAAGTCTCCTCATAGTCGACTCCCTCAACTTGGGCATAATCCTTTATCACAAGTCTAGCCTTGAAGGTTTGCTCCTTCCCATCAGTACCCAGTTTTCTCTTGTAGATCCATGCAACCTATAGATTTGAACTCATTAGGTTGATCTACAAGATCCCAAATTGAATTAAAGTACATAGACTCCATATCAAGATCTATAGCTTTGATCCACTCATCTTTGTCAACATCCTTCATTGCCTTCTTATAAGACAATGGATCCTCAACATCATCGTCAGCTACGACAGCCAGGGTTTCTGTTAAGCCCATGCAACAAATAGGTGGATTCGCAACCCTCTCACTACGTCGAGGCTCTCTCAACGTTTGAGATAGATGTGAACTATTAAATGAACCAACTTCAACAAATCTTATTGAGGTATTAGGCTCTTCAACAACTCTTGTTGAAGGTTCGGTAGTTTTACTGGAAAGTTCATTTAACATTATCTTACTGTGGGAAAGGTTCGGTAGTTCTAAAAAAGTAGCGTTTGTCGATACATATACTTCATTATCTTTAGGATTGTAGAAGTAACCACCTCTCTTTCCTTTGAGGCAACCTACAAATAGGCATAATTATGAACGAGGTTCCAATTTCTTAAGATTTGCCTCAAACACATGTGTTGGGCAACCACATATCTTTAAATGGCATAAACTATCTTTACGACCATTCCATAATTCTCAAGGTATCCCATTAACACTTTTGGATAGAACGTAGTTTAAAATGTAAGCTGCACTCTACACTGCGTATCCCTAAAACAAGTCAGATAAGGAAGCATAACTCATCATAGACCGAACCATGTCCAAGATGGTTCAATTTCTTCTTTCTGATATACCATTTTGCTGAGATGTACCAGGTACTAAGAGTTGGGATACAATTCCATGCTTTATCAAATATCTTAGAATTTCATATCCATATATTCTCCAATTTGATCAGATTGAAATGTTTTAATTGTTTTATTTAATGCATTTTCAACTTCACTCTTGTACTCCTTGAACTTTTCAAGGGCTTCAGACTTATGTTGCATTAAATAAATATACCATATCTGGAATAATCATCAGTAAAAGTGATGAAATATTCAAACCCTCCTCTTGCCTTAATATTCATTGGACCTCAGAGGTCTGAATGAACAAGATACCTGACTTTTTCTAGTAAAACATCTTTTAGTCATTTTTCCTTCAAAGCATGACTCACATACAGGTAAAGAATCTTCTTCTAACTCACTTAGAAGTTCATTCTTAACCAGTCTCTCAACTATTGAGATTTATATGTTCTAATCTTAGGTGCCAAAGATGAGTATTTTCTTTAAGAGAAATTTTCTGTCTTTTATTCTGAGTTACCACATTGTTAAACAGTTCAGCATTTAGGAGAGCTTTAGTTGCAAACGGTCTTAGCACGTATAAGTTATCCTCCAGTTTAGCAGAACAAATATTAATATCATTTATTGAATAAACACTTTATTTACATTAAAAGATAAAGTATAATTTTGTTCAAGAAGACACTTCACAGAAATTAAATTTCTCTTTAAATCAAGAACTACATATACATTTTCCAACAAAATATAATTGTTCTGTAAAGTAAGTTGGAGTCCTCCACTGCCCTGACAGAGACAACGTGCCCAGTTCTTACACGTATCGTCATCTCACCAAGAGCCAGCTAACGCCAGGAATCAATTCTCTGAAATGAAGAACAAATGTGGTTAGTGGTGCCTGAATCTATTATTTAGGTTGAATCATCATTGCCCATTAAATAAGTCTCTAATTACAAGTAAATCGAATTTACCTTGCTTGGCCTTCTTCTTTTCCGCCAAGTACTTGGAACAATTCCCTCTCTAATATACCTTTTGGTTGCAATGGAAATATATTCCTTTTGCAACCTTGGTTTTCTTATCCTTTTGGGCAGCAACTAGTGGGTTAGCCTTCTTCTTTCCACCTTTCTTCTTCTTCCATTTTTTGTGCTGGAAGAGGAAGACACATACCTAGTTTCAGAGGTCGAACCTCTGTAGAAATTTTTAAAGGACGAGGCAACATTTGCCTCACCCTTCTATTCCTTGACTTTCATCAAGGATTGAAAAGTCTGTAGCTCATTGAGCAAGGTGGTTAGGTTGTAGTCAATCCTATTCATAACAGCATTGCTACGGAATTGTAGGAAACTTTCAGGTAAAGTTTTCAGAATGAAGCTAACCTAACTGGCCTCATCAATGACAGACTCATTCATCTCAATCACATTAAAGTAGACCATAATGTTCAGAACGTATTCTCGAACAAAGACCCTTCTTTCATACGGGCTTTGAAGATGAATTTAAAAGCGTCATGCCTGAGCTGAGTGGATAGTTGTTCAAACATTCCCTACAAGGACTCCATGATCTCACGGGTGGTAGGCATAGGCTCATGCTTCTTGGCCAAGACTTCATAAAGGTTTGCCAAGATATGCGCTCGGGCATTTTCATTTGCCTAGTGCTCGTATGTCTCCCGAACGTTTCAAGTGACATTTGGAGCTAGGACTAGAGGGCATTCCTCCAGCAGGACAAATCATAAGCCATCGATGATCAAAACTGTATTGATTGTGTTTTTCCATGTGACGTAATTATCGTTGGTTAATTGTTAGCAGCGAGCATATTTAGAGTCGCATGTCATATTGATAATATTGATGAAACATACAATTTATTTATATTAGTAATCCAGGCATTACTCATTTGGAAAAACCAATCAAAATTAGCAAAATAATTTAATGCATCTTATGTGACATCTATTTTACAATGATGTTTCAGTGAGGCAGGGTAAAAACCACCGTAGGGTGATCAGGTACCCCATCACTGAAATGAGACCATCTCAACCAAAAAACAGAATAACTCTTTATTCTTATAATTATTAATCACCATCATTCGGTCCAGAAATTATTAACTAGCTTAACATTTTTTTATAATTGTAACCCATCATTTTAGATTCTAGACTTCCGCCCCAATGAGCCAATCGTAGGGAAAAACTGATTGGGACAAAAACTAAAGCAATCCTATCCATTTATGAAGTTTGAGTAAAGAGTTATGCAAATGTCATTCGTAGGGGGACACAAGCAAAGATGCCTCGAGGTTGAGCATGAAAATTTACTACAAACTAATGAGAGAGACCGTGGGATGTGTTAACACACGTGTACTATAAAAATTATCTTCATTCATCTTGGTATTGACCTATACAAACACCACCCGTGGTGGGACACAAGCAAAGGTGCCTCGAGATTGAGTATAGATCTCACGGTGTGAACTATGAGGGAAAAACGTGATAGGAAAAATGAAGTATCATATACCCATTTTCCTCCCACTGAGTGTTTTACCTAGGGTCAATTTAACTTAGAAAAAATACGGCTACTTATTTTTACTAAGTGATTGTTTAAGTTTGCCCAATAGTAACACTTACTTTGGATAGTTAAACAATTTTGATTAATACTCATTAAACATTTTAATAAACTTTAATCAATAATTGTTGTAGCAAATCTATCTAATTCACCTTCCAGGTCAATTCCTCGGTAAGGTGTTCCATTTCTGTCAGTTTAAATACCCCAGCCTCGACAGAATTAGCCTTAGACAAAGGTCCCTTATAGATACATTTGCTACAATTTTAATTTGTTATCAAAACCAATTTATCTTATTAAACGGATTAAAAAGATTAAACTAGTTTCTAATCATATTAGAAATATTGTGACTTTAGGTCTATGTGAATCATATTTTAAACTATTTAAAAAATGATTTTAACTTAAGTTTGCATGCAATTCTTTATTATTGATTTTAATTCTAATTTCATTTAATTATAACAATTATAAAATCAAATTAAATAAATTAAAACTATAATTTGCATTTGAAATCATACTTGGGAAAATTATAACAATTAGAAAATTACCTAGAGTGATGACACGTTTCATGCAATTTCAATTTTATTACTTAATATACATAACATTTATATGCTAAAGTAATGAAAGTATTAATAACGTACATACATTCATACATCCAAACTATATATTATGATCCTTATAATATAAATGATGCATGACTATGTTATTAATGCATGCAAACGTATATTATAACATTTATAGATATGATGCAGGAGCATGCTATAAAATAAATCATGCATTTATATTATAATAATTATAATATTTATAATGCATGAAAAAAATGCATAACCTATGATGAGATTTTTCTATATGACATACATTATGACACATATAAGAAAAATAAATCATACATCCAATGCATAATTTAAAATTAAATAAACAATACATTAATGGACCGAGATTGACTTTCAAAAAAATTAATTAAATTAATATAACTTATACATTAATTTAAATAATTAAAACCTAAATTATTACAAAATAATAAGGAAAAAAGCACTGCAATAACCGCCTAGACCGGACCAAACAGCGAACCGAACCACCCAGGCGAACTGCACGCGAACTAAACACCTTGTGTGTCTCTTCGTCTCGGAGCGTCGTGGCGCTATACCCTAGCATTGTGATGCTACGGGAATAATTCCCGTTTGTCTCGCGTCGGAGCATCGCGACGCTAGGGTACAACGTTGCAACGCTCTGTACATAACACTTTACAGCGCCGATTCTGCTTCAAATTTGGCTCCGTCTCTTCCAGATCTTTGCCGAGATAGCCACGAACGATCCAGACCTATCAAATTACATACTCGATTTCATAATACACCAAAAAATAACGGGTCCTTACAAACCAATTTGTAAAAATTAAAGCAGTAAACAAAAAATCAATCTCGAAAACATCCAATATGTGCAAAAACCACATTCATCAACATAAATGCAAAACTTAATACAGTACCCACCATTTGGTTATTCCAATAGAGAGACAATAAACCTCTATATTCTCTAGAGGGATGAGAATTAGCAAGAGGTGTGGGTTTAGCTTCAATTTTGGCAGAGGGAAGGAAGAAAATTAGAGAATTAAAAATACAGAACTCTTCTGAATTTTTCTGAGATCGTAAGTTTTTGGAAGAAGAAGCAGATGCCTGTGTAAATCTCACATCCAAAAACCACCATTTGGTTATTCCAATAGAGAGACAATAAGGGAATAATGAGAAAAACTCACTTTTCATTTTTTTTTAAATTTTTTAAAACCAAATAACTAATCGCTTTAATTTATATAATTATATTAGAACAATTTTAATATAACTAAAACTATATGTTATATCCCATGTAACATATAATCCATAGTTTATTATATCACATATAATATAACCTATAGTTTATTAATCTATGATATAACCTATAGTGTTTAATACAAATCAATTTCATATCAAATTTTAACCTATAGTTTTTATATGAATCAAATTCATATAGTTCATATTTGAATCAAATTCAAATATTTATTTTCTCCCAAATAAAATTTTATATTATAATGTATCAAATACATTATATTAATTATATCATATATAATTAATCCCTCGGTTAATTTGAACAATTCAAATTAATCGAAAAGTTAATTCTCAATAACCCTAGTTGAGCTATAGAGGGGACCTTATGAACCTGTAGGTTGAAGCTCCCATGGTACTTGATAATTAATTAAACTCCTTTAATTAAATTACCCAATATCCATTAACTGTCGGTCACTCCTCTAAAAACCAATAACTGCGTTCTTTGCACTACATATATATTTCTGTGTCAATTGGATATAACTAGTCAACAATGCGATGACCCTTCACAAATTGCTCGTAAGTACAACTGAACCAAAATTACCGTTTTACCCCTGTAGTTACGTCTAACTTCTTAAGTACCATTGATCTCTTTAGTGAACAATAAGTCATGGTCCAACTATGACCAAACTCTTCTCGAGCTAAGAAAGGGTGTGGTGCCACATTGTTCAAGCTCTAGAATTAGCTCTTAAGGAAGCAATTTATCTACTTACCCTGATAGTAGAGAATAAGTGAATTCTATCTTGTATAGGTGTATTCCCAGCTCCCCAATCAAACAAATCCCCAAATGGTAGGCATATTGAATCAGCGAACTGGCCACTCTCACCCATGTAAATCAAAGGACCACCTTTATAGGCAACAATTCCGAACTCACTTAGGATTCAAGTCATATCACCTATGGTCATCTTTGAGAAATATAAGTCTCTACTATTAAAAATGTAATATAATGAGACTATTCATTTCATGGTGCGGTTTTATATAAACCCTTTTGTATAGAACACCTCCGCTCACATGTCTTTACATGAATGATCATGATTAAATCATTTGTAGAACTTTACAACAATTATAACATCTACAAAGCGGGTCGTATTCATAGTGTCACCAGGATAAGGTACCTAACCTTATCCATCTACTACAGACCCTTCAGGTTATCACTTAAACACAATTCACTTGTATGTCTCTACATACATGTCTAAGCTTCAGAAGATAACCTTTGATGCTTGTTTATTGGTTTTGTGGGTTAATACTATTAAATGTCGAATAAAATACCTCAGATTTTATTAAATAAATAAGTTGTTTGTACAATACAATTACAAACTATAGAACCTCACAATAGTGACATTTTGTTATATTTGAAAATATTTCCAGTAATTTTTTTATTTAAAATAATTATTGAAAAATATTTTTATATATATATATATATACATATTTGAGAAAGTAATATATCTATTGTTTAATCTATTTGAGATATGATAAATATAGATACCAAACATTTGGGTATATTATTATCGAAAATAAAATTCTTCACCACTTATGTGTTATTATTTGCTCATACGTCACATTATTTCAATTTTTAAATAGTATCGAACCATCGTTGTCCAGTTTACCGTGTAGCCGGAGTCACCACTTTCTGATTTTTTTTAATTCATAATTAGTCAATTTGTGTATCCCACCGTGACAGTATTTACGTTGATTAACAAAACACTTATCAATTTAATTGTGTCAGCCCACATCCATGCTGTCATTTTTTTCCTTTTTAATCTTTCGTCTATTGTATAATTTGGAACTTAGAAAGTATATTCTTCTAGAAAGTAGAAACTTTCCTAGAGTTCCAACTTTTTCAACCCATCCTTCAGAAATGTGGATAGATTAAATTAATGAGATTATTTTTTAACATTATTATTATTATTTTATTTTTTACATAAGACAAAGATTTTCTCATTTTAAAACTTTTTTTTCCGTATATCAAGTGAGGTATAGGTATTTGAAACTTCAACCTCAAGAGAGGTAGTAAATGTTAATAACCATTTAATTGGGCTCACTTTGATCCTTCTTAACTCTATCGAGGGTTTCCTAAGACAAGACCAAAGCCCACAAATGGGTCCAAGTCCAAAGGGGTACTGACTATCTACACGTTTCAATAGGAAAAGTCAAGCCTTTGGGTTTCAAGTCAACCAACTAAACTTATGGAATTGCGCCAAAGAGAAAATGATTGAGCTGAGCTCATTATTGACACTTTGCAATCTCGAGGGCCACACCTATTCTGACATTATCGATATTGCACATACCCCCAAGCGGAAGTTAGAGGATGGATCTTATAAATAGCCCCACCCCAACACGAGGGTTAGCAATTCTCTATTTGCTTAATCAAGTTAAATACTTTGTTTATTAACTTTGGCATCATCGAAATATGGTGCCACATTGGTGGGAGTACTTTTACATGTCAGTTCCAAACGGTATTTATAGACCAGAGGAGTGGACAGAAGGAGCACAAGGCTTGCACGAGTTGCTCGTGCCAACAAACTCTATTGTTGAGCTTATTCATATCCTTGGGATCAATGTGTGAAAGTGAATTTTCTTTTAATAGAAAATGTAAACAAGTATTTGCAAATTGCAACTATTCTGGGCTTCAGGCCCATCTTGAAAATGGCTGACTTTGGACAAGCCCAATACATCAATGGGTTTGGGTCAACACTTAATCTTGGGCCATTTCATTTGATCCAGATTGACAAAAATAAAAAGAAAAAAAAAACTTTTTCTATCAGAATATGACACTATGGCAAAATTGGTTACCATATTTGCATGTGTACCCCTCAAAATAGAAATTTGCATTACTTGTTTAACATGGTAATTTTTCTTATATTCTTTGTATGCCCATCGAAATATTTGTAAGCAATTTCTTGTTTTTTCCTCTGCATATCATCTAGAAAAATTATTTCAAATGGTAAAACTGTTGAAAATACTTATAAGATATAGCAAAATTTTAGAACCATCAATGATAAACGCGGATAGACACTGATAAACTTATCTATCATGATAGATACTGATAGAAGTCTATCAGTGTTTATCCTTGATAGTTCTAAAATTTTCTATATTTTGTAAATATTTTTATTTATTTTTTATATTTAAAAACAGTCCTATCATCTATTTACCATTTTAATTTACAACATTGATAGACGTTTAAATAATTTTATATAATTATTTTTTTTATCTTGTATACCATCGTACTACCATTTTATAATATAAGCAATAAATATCTATATAAATATATTCTATAATATATATACATCTATTATCGACAGATTGATATAATGAATATACATGTGCAAAATTTTGTCAACCGACTCCTTCTAACTTTATTATTATTATTATTTGGATATGTTTTAAAATATGCTATATTTGCAAGTGTTTTAATTTTGTACTAAATTTGTAATTATTTAAAATCAAATTGCTATCTATGCCACCTAACTTTTTCTTTTTTAATATTTAACCTTTATATATAAAATTTTCGGAGATCAATATCTAAACAATAACATGACTAAAATATATAAAATGTTGACATCTAAACCAACAATAAATTAATAATCTGAAGAACAGAACAGACGACTTTAATAATGAAACATAATTAAATAACACATCAATAAAAATGTGAACATTTTGTGAGAAAAATTGGTGTGTGGCTTTAAAATTCTTATAAATAGGAAAATCCTAAAAATATTTAAGTTTTATAGGAAAAATTCCAAAATTACTTTTGAAATTTTACTATGTAAATATTTTTAAATATTTTTTTATATTAAGAAAGACCCCTGTATATATAAAAGTATCTCACCCCTCTAAACTTTTAGTTTTGTATCTAATAGATTTAAAACTTTCAAATTTATGTCTAATAAATTCTTGACAAATTCAAATTTTTAAATTTAATTGATATGTTATATATAAATTACAATTTTATATTTGATTCAACACTAAATATTCAGGTCCCATTTGATTTAGTAACCATTTCGTTCTTTTTTTTTTAATTTGAAAATTAAGTTTATTTCCTCTCAATTTCTTATAATGATTCGTATCTTTCTTAAGTACAATAATTGAATTATTAATCAAATCCCAAAAACAAAAACAAGTTTTTAAAAGTTTTTATTTTTAGTTTTCAAAATTTGGCTTGGTTAAATCATTGATAGATAACAAAGGAAAAATTTTGGAGGTGGAAGGAGTGTCTATAGGGTTAGTTATCAAACAGAATCTCAATTTTATGTGTAAGAGATCAAAATATCATTAGTCCATGTACTTTCAAATTGTTACTTGTTAGTGATATATAATTAGGTTTGTCTTTACCCCACTAGTTCAAGCCCCCCCCCCCCCCCCCCCCCCCCCCCCACTTGAAGGGGAGTGTTAGGGGTGTTTAGCCCCCAAGTTAGGTTGGGTTGGATGGGTAAAAAAACTCACCCACCGTTATTTGTGTTAACTCACATTTCTCATCTCGTTATTTGCATCAACTCTCTCAATTACTCTCTTCTATAATAATTACCAAATCAACTCTATGCATCAAGCGCCCCCTTAATGGTATATAATTAAATTTATCCTTACTCACTTACTTAATCTTTTGGGTCAATCGATGATTTGAGACAAATGATCACTTTTAGTCCTCATACTTTCAATAAAATTATAATGACCAAAATCGAACAAACTCCAAAGTACAAAAACTAAATGATATCTTAACCTAAATCTTAAAAATCCAAAGTTTTATTAGACTAAATTTACGATTTTAAATATTTAGAATTCAAACCGATGCAAACTTTAAAGATATAGATATTAAAATGTGTAATTTATCATCTACCCATGTCTTAATATTCTATGTACTTTATTGGTATCAAAATGTTATAAGATCAAGCAAGTTATCTCGTAAAATTAGTGGAAGTGTACATAAACTGACCTGGATACTCACAAATATATTGAAAAAAATAAAGTATAACTTAACCATAAATAAAAAGCTAATAATCACTTTTAATCTCTAAAGTGTATCTCAAAAACTACGAACATGTATGCGTTCGCATATACTTTGTGATCTTGAATATTACACCCTGAGATTTTTACTGCACGGAAGCTCCACTTACAACTTTTCTCAATATATTTGTTAGTGAACAAAGGCTTACTTGACTTCCTTACCTTATATTCAAAATTATGGTTTATGGACAGAGTAGATAATCTCATTTTCAAGTCACTTTTACTCCAAAAAAAAAAAAAAACAAAGAAAAGAAAAGTTGACCAACTTCAACATCTGTTCCAGATAAAGAGGTACCAGGCATAATCAATTCTCTTCTACAATATGAAGACCTGGATTGTGGAACCACTGAAGTCACTGCATATCCACACACCTCTGTTTGACACAATCCATAATATTCAATCATGTTGATCTCTCACTACCAGCTATAAAATGATCACACTCTATTGGAGGACCACAATCCATAAAATTCAATCATGCTGATCTCTCATTACCAGCTATGAAAGGATCACACTCTTCTAGAGGACCATAATCTATTGAATCTGTCGATCTCTCATTACCGAGCACTAGTCGGTTACTCTGAGTTTCTCTTCCTAAGTCTCATGGATTAGTGCGGTTATTGTCTATTGATAATGTTGATGGTTGAATGTTCAAATACAATGGAATATCATCTTCTTCTCGATTAAACTCATATGATTCCTCGTGTTGTCTATCTATACTCATATAATCATCATAACTCATATTCACATTTTCGTCATGGTTCGATTTTCGTGTTACAAATAGTTGAACTCTAAAAAGATCTTCCTGAAAAAGAAGGAAGTGAACATCACCATCGTTTCATATGTATTGTGGAGGGGCTTCATAGTCAAGCTTATATTTAACTCTAGTGATAACATCAAACTTTGAATAGTAACCCTGTAAATGTTAGCTTTAAGTTCTTCATACTTTAATGTAATAGGCATAATGATTCAAGTCAACTCGCCTTCAATATACAAACTTTTGTTCTCATCCCAATCACCTCCATATCAAATGGGTAGACACTTTTCTGTCATTCTACAAAACAAGAGAACATTTGTCATTAAGTTGTACAAGTAGATGAATATCAGTCCAATACACAATTCCAATTCTGCTCTCGCCCTCTCACGCTCTTGCTTTCTCACGCTCTCGTTGTCGCTCTCTCTCGCTATCGCCTTTTCTCACTCTCGAACTTTCTCGCTGTCGTTCTAAACCCTTGGTAATAATCTTTGCACTCACTCTCCTACTCTTTTCGTTATGCTATTTACATACCTTTTTTGACAAATCACACAGCTCTAATGAAACCATGTTCTGGAAAAAATTCGTTCCGGTCTGAAAACTCCCGTTTTGGAAAACCTCGTTCAATAAAACTTCATTCAACAAAGCACCATTGAAGTGAACCTCGTTCAACAAAAGCACGGTTGAAACAAAGTTTAGATTTTAAAGAATTCATCATTGTTTGTTTAGGGTATTAACGATTTAAGGTTTCAGACAAATTATTTCATGAGAATTTTCAAATCATTCTACACTGACAAACAATCACATCATAGCGAAAGAGTGAGAGCGACAACAACAACGAGAGAGTGAGAGTAAGTGAAGCGAAAGCTAGACCATATTATAAGGGGGCAACTCTCGTAATCTGGTATGACGATAATGTTAGTTGAGGGTCATTTGACCTTTTTTTTTTAAAGGGTCATTTGACATTTTGGACTCAAATATTGGGTCATTTGTACAAATTTTCCCTGTTTTATCCTGGGACGCGATAGCCATTGTTGAACTGCTTGCACAAGGGACAGAGCCGCGAAATTTCTTAAGGAGGGCGAGCTCCACGACTTAGTAACAATGTTCTCTTTTGTAAGTTAATTTCCGGCGTCTAATGTTGTTCAAGTCGTTCGAGCGTAGTTATCTTCTATTTACTGGAGGTAGCTGTTCCAACCAAAAAAAATTATTTATTTATTTCGAGGAATACTTAAAGCTATTTATTAACCAAAATAAATAGAGTAGAGTGGGAAAAAGACGTATCTGAAAGGCAAAAGAGTTTAGTTGGAAAAACGTGCCGAGGTTTCGAACCTGACGACAAGTGGTAACTTAAAATTGTGCTTTCCAGTTCTCAATCAATCCATATGTCTAATAACCTTTGTCTCATTCGTCTAAGTGGGAAACCACAAACCAATTCAAATTCTCCCATTTATTTAACAAAATAAAAATAAAATAAAATCCTATTGTTTAATTTCTATTTTTAAAAAAAATTAAAGAAAAAATAAATGGAGATTGTGTGTTCGTTTTGTCTGCCTCGTGCTTCGTCAAATTGTTTGACTATAAATATAATTGAAATTATTTGGATCTGCAAAATTTCATGTTACAATTAGAAAGCTTTCCAAGTTGGCACCTTGTTTTTAAGGCTAATTAATACGAAACTGCTTCTCCATTGATTTATATCTATGCTTTTGTTTTCATTTGTGTTACTTTCATTCCAAATATATCATTTCTTGATTTACATTTGGAGTCACTTTATATATATACACATACAGTAGACATAAATTAATTATTATGGATTGATTTAGTGGTTAATGAAAATCAATGTAAATAATAAAAAGTTTAAAGAAAATGAATTAAAGTCATGATTTACTTGTTATGATGTAATTCAATACGAGTATCATTGAGAATTAAATATGGTAGAGTTGTCAAAGTAAGTTTGGCTCAACGATGAATAATATGACTTTCTTTCTTAGAGGTTAAATGTTTGATCTCATCTCTACAATTATTGTACGAAAAAAAATGTAAGTTAAAAAATTATTCCGTAAAAATAGTTGATGAGGAGAATTAGAAGATAATTAGTATATTTTGGCAATGATTATTTTAGTTGATAATTTAGATTAATTTGTGTTTAATTAGATATTTTCATATTTCGTTGTAAGTCTATAAATAGCCTCTTTGGGATTTGTAATAGAAAGTTTTGAATGATCCATTTGAATGTATAATTTTATGCTGTTTTGAGAGTGCTCTCTCATTTAGGGATGGACTTCTTTTGATTGGCCATAGATTTAGCCTAAATGCCTTTTTTCGTTGCATCAGCGGGCCAATTAATTCGCTCCAAGGTCGAGGCAAACTCACCTATTTTCCTTTGGATAGATGCCAAAGAAGAGAGGGTAAAGTAATTGACCCCCCATTCTTTGAAGCCTAATTTTGGTAGGTATCTATCTAGTGTCCCGAGTGGCTTGATCCAGACTATGAGAATCATATGCTCAAAAGGATAAAGGAAATCATAATCATTTTCTTAAAAGGATGAAGGAAACCTCAAGTTTGGTCCCACTATATACAAAGTATGACGTATCCGTCTAGGTAATTTCATATTCTTCCCTATATTGCTTGCTCTAACTCTTTATTAAAACTAACACAAGCATTTAAGTGTCTATGGCAAGCACCACACTGATGTATTATTTTGATTGTTTTGTAAGTGACCTCTTCTCCCAAAATACAAATTTATCGTCGACGACACGTGAAGGTTAGGTGAGTCTCTTTGTTCAAATTTTGCCATCAACATATTTGATATAAAGTTGAATTTTGTAGTGATAGGACTCGTAACCTTCAATTTTGTGTATAGTAGGCCTATTATTTTTTTAAGAAAGTTGAATAGGTCCGTGATTTATTATACACAAGATTAAAAGTTTAAAGATGTATTAGACTGTTAAATCATCGATTGACAAGAAAAACTAAACTTGATGAGTGAAAGTAAATTTAATATTATATCATCTAAGACTTTCCTCATTGGTAGGTTTGAAATTTATTAAAATAATTTAAAATTTTAAGTTAATAAGTGTAGGTAATTTTACGATTATATCATCAAACATAAACAAATTGAAAATTTAATCAACAATGAAATGGAAAAGAAAAAGTTGATGAATGTAAGCATTAAAATTAGATATGATTGAGTTAATGATGTTTGAATTGAAAAATAGGGGGAAATTGTGAAATGTAAGGCAATAAAGGAGCGTGCGGTGCGCCGTTTGAATGACCAAATCAAAACGCGAATGGGACTCGGCGCCACACTGTCAAACCGCGGCAGACTGCGTGGATGTTGGTTTCTTTGGCTCCTTCTAGGTCAACATTTTGGATTTTCCACACCCACTTCTTTACATAAAAATTATTTTATTTATTTATTTCTGCCCATTTTACTGATTCCACTTTAATTCCAAAATTGTACTTCTATCAAATTCTGTTAGAAAATGTGGAATTAATATCTACAAATAGTCCACATCCCCATTTATGTAAGGTTTCTATTTATATGTAGCTTTTAACTCTTCTATTCTAATTGGGTTAGATACTTTTTAGTTGTTTTCTTTCTTTTTAATATAATAAATTAAGCGACAAAAATTTTAATCTTCTCAAAAAAAAAAAAAAAAAAGTCAATCCTTTACTTTTTTTTTTAGTAGTAGCAGATTTAGAAATTTTGTTTATGAAGTTTCACTTAAATTTTTGTAAAAAAAAATTATGAGTAAACAATTTGGATTTAAATACAATGAGGGATAGAGGTTAATACTTTTTTTAGTATATAACAAATATGTAGATGGAAATAAAAAATTCGACTTTTAGAAAGAAATGTTATGCCAATACTCATATTACCATCAAAGTAAGACATCTAAGATGAACATGACGATAATATTTTAGAATTAAAGGCGACTCAAGCCCGGGTTATGATGGATTTGGTTATTGTTATTGAGTCTTTTTTTTTTTTTTCTTAATTATCTTTTTTTACAATTGGATTATGCATTTTCAATTTTTAACCACTAACGAAAAAAAGTTAACAATGTAAGATTTAAAAAATTCAAACATTTCACATTTAGGACTAATGTGTAATATTTATACATCGTTGGTTGGACGGACAATATTTGATTTTTTTTTCTTTTTTTGTGTGTGATGAAATAATACTTCATCATTTATTAATATTTAGGAGTTATGTTGGGAGATTGAAATGTAATCAAGATTAATGTCTTACTAGAAATAAGAGGAGTGTTGGAATGAGTAGGGAATCAAGAGCATAATGGAAATGAGACCATGAAGTGTGAAAACAATGGGAAAAAGGGTTGTGTTGAAAACTGTAGAAACAAAATGAATTTGATATTACAAATCGAATCCAAAACGCTCGATCTAATTTTTAAACATGGATTTTTTTTATTACATTTCATTATAAACTCATTCAATTGCAGACGTGGAACTAACTCCTTTAAGGTTAAAAAAAAATAGAATGTACAATTGAATAAGATACCAGTGTAAAAATGATTTTCAAATATGCAAATAGTAGTTTCATTTATATTCAAGAATCCTTCCAATTTTGTAAATTCTTTTGTCCAATTTGATAATAATTTATTTTTTATTTTTTGAAAATTAAATTTATTTTCTCATATTTTCTTACCATGGTTTACATATTTCTTGAGTACAAAAGTTGAATTCTTAGCCAAATTTAAAAAACATAATGAAATTCTCAAAAACTATATTTTCTTTAGTTTTTAAAGTTTGGCTTGATTTTTTAAAATATGAATAAAAAGTAGATAAGAAAACAAGAAATTCAAGCCCTATTTCATAACAATCTTGCTTTTGGATTTTGTTATTGAAAATTAAGCCTACTCACGTTATTTCCTTATCTAAAATTTTTCATTTGTTCTCTATTTTTTCATCAATAATTTAAAAAATCAGGCTAAATTTTAAGAACTAAAAATGTAACTTTCAAAAAGTTGTTTTTATTTTTTAAATTTGACTAAGAATTCAATCATTGTATTTAAGAAAAATGTAAATCATTATAAGAAATGTTGATAAAATAAACTTAATTTTCAAAAATAAAAATAAAAAACCAAATAATTATCAAACCGAACCTTAAGAATAGAAGAGATATTTATATAGGCTTTTAACTTTAAAAAATTAAAAAAAAAAAAATAGATATCAAACCGGGCCTTGACAATCAATGAAGGCACATGTTTGAAAAGAAACCATTCAAATTTTCAAATAGTGTAAAATTTTAACATCTCTGTGTTACATTAGCACATGAGTTCATTTTAATATTGACTATCCAAACAAGAAAAACTCTGTTCAAGAAAATGACAAGTCAACATAAGTATACTAAAAATTAATTCACTAGATGAATCAGGTATTCAAAATTATTTTTTAAATACCAATTTTTTCCAACTATTTTTAAAGACAGATATCAATTTATATCATTGACTTTCGAAGGTTGTACCCATAAACTTTGGATGTAGTATTAATTTAAACCCCAAACTAATAATTGTAATTTAAACTTTGAATTTTCATAAGTATATCAATTTAAATACTAAATTTTTATTAACTAAATAAAGTATAATTAAATTGATGCATTTATGAAACTAAATTTAATATAATTATTAATTTAAGATTTGATGTAATTATTAATTTAGGATTTGTGTGAATTGATATTTGTCAAGATTTTTAAATTCCAACTTATGGATGTTAGATTTTAGGGATTTCTGTTTAAACAATAACATAATTTGCAAGCAATATCATCTAAAGACTGAATAATATAACCATAAAGTAGGTCGAGGAAGATTCAAGAATCAAAGTTCTACACGATCAGGCTTAATTTAAAATTATTTTTAAATATTATCATTTTAAAACAACTTTTTTAATATTCCGAGTCCAATATGAAAACTAAGCACGACAAGAAGTCTGATTTAAGTTTTATTTTGAGTCTTTTTTATTTAAGGTACGAATATTTCAACCTCTCGGAGTATAAATTAGTTATTATAGTTTGATTATAATAGTTTAAAAATGGTAGCAAATGGTAATTAAAAATTAATTGGAGATTTTGAAATAATAATTACTATAATAAGAGGTGGTTATTATAATTTTAGATAATCGTTTCCCAAACCTTCTTTAGGTACACAAAACCTCTATTATTATTATATTCTACTGTTCTTTAATATCATGCTTGCAAATGTAATTAATGCACAATTTGTGAACCATATAAAATTGTGTATTGATTTTTTCTATTTATTTATTTATTTGTAAATATATTGTAATTAAAATGTAGAGTAGAGGAATCAAACCTCTGATTTCAAGATCGATAGTACAAGTACTATGTCAGTTGAGCTACGCTTATGTTGATGATTTTTTCTAATTTGATTCGATTGTTTCTATCTTAATACTATTCAAACGGAATGAGATATCAAGTATATATCCATTTTTATTTAAATATTTATCATTGAATTATCAAATTATATGTGTAAATCTTGAAACTTTAGGTGAATTTAAGTTGAATATTTTAAGTTATTGAGTTTTATTTTCCACTAATTTTTTTTTAATCCAAATCGAGATATTTGAAGAAGATGTTTAATTTAAATTAATTTGATAACATAAATGATTTAAATTGGTTGGCAAAAGAATTTGGAATTTGGAGTTGTGAAGGAAATAAAATTTAAGAAGGAAAAAGAGAAAATTGTGGCTTTAAAATTTTACTTTTTCTAAATTTGGAGTTTGGATCCAAAATCTAATTAAAAAATTAGGAGAAGATAATTCGTTTATTTTGAATTCCTTTAATCAAATATTTGAAAAAATTTGAAAATTTAGATTTAATTTAAAGTAAATTGGTTAATTATTTTTTGTGTTTGTTTCAAGGGTTAGGCTTGGGATGGGTTAGGTATTCTAAGCCCAACCCTTGTGAACTTGTTTAGGAAGCGACGCTTACTACCCTCTTTACTATTCAAACTCATGGGTTATGTTTTTTTTTTCTTTTTCCTAATTTAATTTAGGAAGTTTGTCGGTCAACTTTCAGACACCACCTCCGGCGGCCGCTATAGGCCAACACCGACCACCACCTCCGACGATTATCGTCGGCCACCTTCGGACACCACTCCCGACGATCCTGCCGACGGACTTCTGACAACCCTGTCGATGGACTTCTGGCCGCCGACTGTCGCCAAACTTCGGTCACCGTCGACCAACTTTGACCCCATCTCTGGTGATCGCTGTCGGCCAACTTCAATGACCACCGTCGACAACCCCTGCTGGCAAACTTTCGACCACCGACTCTGGCCAAATTTTGGCTACCATCGATCAATTTTGGAAAGCATTAATAAAAAATATTTTTAGTATATAACAAACCAAACAAACTTATATGTAAAAATACTTATAAGAAAGAGTTGTCAAACACGTGTTTTTATTTTAAATCAAGAATGTTTAAATAAAAGATTTTCTAATTCATTTTAAACAGATTCTTAGTTTAATGATAATTCTTTTTTTTTTTTTTTTTCATTTTGGAGTTTTTTCTTTTTAATTATTATTATTTATTAGATTGTCTTTTTTAATTCGCTCTCTTCCCTTTGTTTATATGTTTTTTTTTTATTTATTTATCCTAGCTGTAAATTGATCACTACAAGAAACATCCCTTATATGCGTTTCTTCTTATTATATATACATTTTTAATCAAAATTGAGTAGGGAGGGGTAAAAAGTAAATTGAACTAGATTTTTGCATAATTAAGTATATTTATTTAAATTATATGTGTTGAAAACTCCAATTTAAATTAGTAAAAGAGACAAATGTTTGTATAACATTTTATTTCAAAACCTAATAAAATCAAAATATCAAATTATAAAACAATAAATTAAATAAAGTTATAATTTTAGTCAAAACTATATTTCAAAATTCAAAAAACAAATATTTTTCTAAATTTTTTAGATTATTTTAAACTTGACTATAATAAAATAATTAAGATGAAACTCAAAATTTATAAATAGTACAAGAAAAAACTCAAAATTTAATGGTTCCATCACAAACTCAAAATTTAATGGTTCCATCACAAACTCAAAATTTATAAATCTGCACCTCATTCCCCGATTTTCTAAGCCTAACCTACATTCCAATGTGAAAAAAATTCTAATTCTGCTTGCAAGTTATTAGACATAAGGATTAGTTAGAGTTTTGTTATAAATACTGTTAAATGGTTATTATTGTTGTATCTTGCTTTCTGTTATGTACTTGCCTATATAAAAGCTTTTTGTGGTTAATAAAGAATGAATAAGATTTATTTACTACTGTCTAATATGGTATCAGAGCATTAAAAGAAATCGGAAATATTTCTCCCTCACCTTCCCTCCCAATTTTTTCTCTCTCTTTCGACTTTCGTCTTCCCTCCAAAATATTTTCTCTTTTTCTCTATTTTTTCCATGATCGGGAACGACGACCCGCCTTTTTTAGAAAACTCCAACTACATGGAGAATGCTCGAGTTTCCCATTCCTCCATTCTTGAACAATATCAGAACCCTTATTTTCTTCATCCCTTAAACAGTACCATTCTTGTGCTCATTTCCAATCTTCTCACGGAATCGAACTACAACTCATGGAGTCAGGCGATGAAGATAGGGCTCACTGTCAAGAATAAACTTGGCTTCATCAATGGAGAAATTCCTCATCCTTATGGTGGGTTACTTAGATATTGGATCATATGCAATGACGTAGTAACTGTGTGGATTCTTAGTTCTCTTTCTAAAGAGATTTCTGCGAGCATCAATTTCTTTGACTCCGCGCAAGAAATTTGGGCTGATCTTCAAGAACGATACCAGCGTAAGAATCGACCAAGGGTTTTTCCGATTCGTTGGGAAATTTCCAACCTCACTCAGAACCAACATTTTGTCACTACATACTATGCAAAGTTAAAAACGTTGTGGAATGAACTGATATCCTATCGCCCTTCCTGTTCCTGTGGAAGAATCTACAAACATACTTTCAAACGGAGTATATTATGGCTTTTCTAATGGGCTTAAACCTTTGCTCCTATTTGATCACAGTTGCTGCTGATGGAACCATAACCCTCTATCAATCGTGCTTTTTCTTTGGTAGTACAAGAAGTTGATTAGAAAGCTTTCTCTTTATCCCCTAGCCTTAATGTGTCTTCATCCAATGCGACTGCTCTTCTTGTGAAAAATAGTTCCTCGACCTCCTCCCAACCTACTCTAAATAATTTCTGCAACATCAATCAACACAAAAAGAAGAAGAGGCCATTTTTCACCCACTTCAATCTTCAAGGACATACAGTTGATCATTGCTACAAACTTCATGGCTATCCTACTGACCACAAGCTTTATAAGTCTCTTGGATCATCAGCAAAAATAGAACATTCTGATTCTCTTTCTTCTCTTACAACTGAGCAGTGCCAAGGGTTATTAGCCATGTTTTAATCTCATCTCAACAAGTTCAAATCACCCACAATTGCAGCAGAACCAATCAATTCTAATGGACATGTAGTAGGTATTTGCTCATTTCCTGGTATATCTTTTGATTAATGGATACTTGATTCTGGTGTTTCAACACACATTTGCTATAATAAGGCCTTATTCACTTCTTTACGACCAATTAAACCAGCAAGTATTTCTTTACTAAATCAGTCTCAACTTTTTGTTGAATTTGTTGGAGATATCCAAATAACTACCGATATTATGCTACAGAATGTATTATATATACCAGCATTCTATTTCAACTTGATTTCCATAAGCTTTTTAACTTCTCATCTACCAGTAATGGTCACTTTTTCCAGTGATTCTTATCTAATTCAGGACAAGTACTCTTTGAAGATGATTAGCAAGGCTAGCAAATGGCATGGACTATATCTTTTACAAGCTTCAGTTGTTAAGTCTTTACATTCCTCCACACATTCTTCTATACTTACAGAACTTGTTTGTTCTTCCACTACTGCATTTTCTACCTTTACTTGGCATAATCGTCTTGGACACCCATCCCACAAGCATCTTAGTTCACTAAAAGATATTTTACATGTTGAGTTGGATAATACTTGTAATAAATGCTTGATATGCCCTTTAGCAAAACATAAACGACTATTTTTTCAAAGTAATAATAGGCTTGCTGCTCATGCATTTGATGTTATACATTGTGATGTTTGGGGCCCCTATAATGAGCCTACTCATGCCGGATATCATTATTTCTTAACAATAGTTGATGACTACTCTCGATATGCTTTGGTTTTTCTGATGAGAAACAAGTCTGAAGCTATTACTATCGTTCCTCGTTTCTTTCAACTGGCTGAGACTCAATATGGTCGTTTTATTAAAGTTTTTCGATCTGATAATGCACCAGACTTGGCTTTTACTGATATTTTTGCTTCTAAAGGAGTTCTCCACCAATTTTTTTGTGTTGAAAAGCCTTAACAGAATTCGGTAGTGGAAAGAAAACACCAACATTTGTTAAATGTAGCACGGTCTCTCTTGTTCTAGTCTAGGTTGCCAATCATGTTTTGGGGAGAATGCATATTGACTGCTTCTTATTTGGTTAACAGAACTCCATCTCATATTCTATCTTGGCAAACTCCCTTTTATCGATTGAATGGTGAACATGCTGATAAGCATTCACTTCGTACATTTGGTTGTCTTTGCTTTGCATCTACTTTGCTTACAAAATTTCAACCACGGGCCATTGTCTCTATCTTTTTGCGCTACCCCACTGGTGTCAAGGCTACCGTTTATATGACATTGAGAAGAAGAAGATGTTTATTTCAAGAGATGTTGTTTTTCATGAAGACATATTCCCTTTTCATCAAATCAACTCTCAAGATGAGGTACTTGACTCTTTTCCTGACTTAGTACTACCACTGTCGCTTACTTTTTCCAGAGAACCATCTGATTATGCAAATCATTTACCATCTATTAGCCATACTCTTCGAAGGACACTTCAACACCTGCTCCCAATGAGCTACACAGTGTCACTTCTCATGAGATGCCTGATCTTGTTGAACCTTCCTATGAACCAAATGATGTAGCTACCACCATTTTACCTAATCCTCCCAATATTGGCAGTGCCCATCAGTCTCATCATCCTCGACGTTCTACAAGGGTCATTAAACAACATTCATATCTCAAAGACTACCATTGCAACCTTCTATTACAAAAGCAACCTCAGCAAACACATAAGAAATTTCCCTTACAAGCTGTTTTGTCCTATGAAAAATTGCACCCTGATCATAAACTCTTTGCACTCAATGTCTTAGCCATATATGAACCGCTCTTTTATCATTAGGTTGTCCCTCATGAGCATTGGCGCAAATCTATGCAAGATGAAATCTTAGTAATGGAGACTAACAAGACTTGGTCTGTTGTACCCTTACCTCAAGGACAACATTTATTGGCTGCAAATGGATATACAAATCAAATATCGAGCAGATGGAAGCATTGACCGCTATAAGGCATGATTAGTAGCTAAAGGGTACACACAGCAAGAGGGCCTTGATTACATTAAGACGTTTTCCCCTGTTACTAAGCTAGTCACTGTCAAAGTCCTTCTTACTCTTGCAGTTTCCAAAGGTTGGCCCCTACTTCAACTAGATGTCAATAATGCTTTCCTACATGGTGATCTAATTGAGGAAGTATAGATGGATTTACCCTTAGGATACAAGCACAATGTTGTCCACAAACAGGGGGAGCATCTAGTTTGTTGCTTGCACAAGTCACTCTATGGACTCAAACAAGCCTCAAGACAATGGTTTGACAAATTCTCAAAAGCTCTCATTTGTTTGGGCTTTTCTCAGTCAAAATCAGACTACTTTCGAGGTTCTGAAGAGTCATTTATTACCTTGTTCGTCTGTATAGATGACGTAGTCATCATCAGTGTTTTCTTACCTATGTTACATGAGTTGAGAGATCACCTTCACAAGACCTTCAAGTTAAAAGACTTGGGTTCCCTTCGGTACTTTTTGGGACTCGAAATTGCAAGGTTTTCTAAAGGCATTGTTTTGTCTCTACGAAATTATACTTTACAACTTCTGGAAGATCATGGTTTGTTGGCTTGTAAGCCAGCTCCTCTGCCTCTTGATCCCCACTGAAGCTGCATACTGATGTTAATACTCTCCTACCTGATGCAACAATGTATTGAAGGCTCATTGGGCGACTATTATACTTAACCATATCTCGTCTTAACATAGCTTTTGCTGTTCACAAGCTCAACCAGTTCGTTGCTCAACCATGCTAGCCTCATCTTGATGCTATCATGTCTTTGTTGCGGTATTTGAAGGCTTCTCCTGGACAAGGTATCTTGCTGAAACCTATCACTTTATTTCAGTTAAAAACATATTCTGATGCTGATTGGGGCTCTTGTCCTGATTCAAGGAAGTCTATATCTAGTTTTTGCATATTCCTAGGAGAATCCATCATCAGTTGGAAGGCTAAAAAGCAATCTACTGTCTTTCGGTCCTCTACCGAGGCCGAATACCGAGCACTGGCAGCTACAACGGGTGAGTTATTGTGGATTACTCAACTTCTCATAGAATTTTCAGTACCTCTTGCTCACCCTTCCTTAATATACTGTGATAATGAAGGTATTGTCCATATTGCCAAAAATCTAGTATTTCATGAGAGGACAAAGCACATAGAAATTGATTGTCATTTCACCCGAGATCACATCATCCGTGGTACTGTCAAACTATTTCAAATCCGAACTCACTTGCAAATTGTTGATATGTTTACCAAAGCCTTACCAACTTCTTTGTTTTTTCCATTGATGTTCAAGATGGGAGTTCTCGATAATACCATCTTGAGAGGGAGTATTAGACATAAGGATTAGTTAGAGTTTTATTATAAATACTGTTGAATGATTCTTATTGTTGTATCTTGCTTTCTGTTATGTACTTGCCTATATAAAGGCTTTTTGTGGTTAATAAAGAATGAGCAAGATTTATTTACTGCTCCCTAATACAAGTTCCAGCCGCTGCACACATCTCACACTCTCTCTCTCTACACTTGCATGCACAAAAACTTCGTCCGTCGGTCTCTACCTACACCGCTGCTCAATCACTGTTGCCTCTAGTGATAGCCCTCACCGTCGGAGTTCCTAAGTCGCGATGCCCATCCGACATCTGGAGAGGGTTGCTTCCATCATGGGTCTCAATTTCAGTCATGGGTACCATTTGGAACGGTTGATTCAAAGTGTGACGGAATTAGAGCCTCCGTCCAAAAAGGGTGGTGAAGTTTTGGTCGTTTTGTCCAATTTGCATCACATCCTAAAGTTGTCATTTTCGATGAATTGTTCAGTTCCTGGATGTTTACAAGAAATCCTATTTCTCTCTATTTGACGACAAATTTGAGAAATCCAAACAAATTTCCTCTGAACAAAAGAAAACTAAAAGTTACAAAAAGAAGGGTAATGGAATTAATCAAGCTTGTAGTCGAAGTAGTAATCATCTTCACAAACATGAAGAGGTTGATTTTAGAGATTTTGACATGTTTTTTATCGGTGGGCTTATGTTAAGCTTGGAGGTAATTGTTGGAGCAAGCTATTTTATTGAGAAGTTTATTAAAGTCGATACGCAATTAAGGACTTAATCCATAATTCAAATCAGGCCAAAGGAAAGATTGAATTACTTATTATTGAGATTAGTTGAGGTAAGTGTCTTATTACTGGTTTTCCTTCGAACCAATCATCCCAACCATATGATGATGATAAGACTACTTTATAGGAATGTACATGGGTTGGGTTGATGGTGTTTTTTGGACTAACCTGAAAATTCGGGTTGGTTGGATTGGCAACCCAGAGAATCCAAATAAAGTCTTTAACCCAATCCAACCCAACCCTTAAAATTCAGGTTAGGTTGTCGGGTTATAATTTATTTATTTTTTTAATTAAAAATATGTAAATTTATATGCAACACATAACTAATAACTAAAATCTCATAAAATTCAAATGCTAAATACCAATTATATCTAAGATATTTATTACAAACTTCAAATAAAGACAAATATCATAACAATTTTAAAATAAAAATATTCAAAATCCACAAATTAATCAATACAAAGTAATTAAATTTTAAACAAAGATAAATATATATAGTATATTTTATTTATATATATAAAATTCGGGTTGGGTTGGGTCAACCCAAATTTTTTTTAGCCAACCCATGACTCAACCCAACCTAACAAAAATATAAAAAGTTTAACCCAACCCAACCCTTATTTGGGCAGTCCGGGTTGTTTGGGTTGTTGGGTTATTTGAACACCCCTACTACTTTATATTTGATTACTATTTAATGATATGTTGACTGATGGCATTCTGGTAATTTTTCATGAGTAAAGTGACCGTGTTCATGATAAAGGATATATATATGTGGACTGATGCATGCTAAGTATATAAGGTAACTATTAACCTTCTTATTTGGGCAGTGTACACTTTACGACTAATTGTGTGTTCCTTCGGGTTCACACCTGTGATTGTTATGTGCACCCTCGGGTTTGCATTTATGACTGTTTTGTATACATTCAGGTATATACCTATGACTTATGTGTGCTCCCTCGGGACCGCACTTACAACTGATATGTGTACCTTTAGGATACACGCCTATGACTTATTTGTGTTTACATGCTTACGACTGATCCATGATCTTTCGGGATCACGTTTACGATTGATATATAACCCTTCGAGTTCACCACGACTGTTATGCTATAGAATGTACATTGTTGGTTGGATAGGGAGACTAACATGTTACCTAGAGGGCTCAGTAATTGGTTATTTACTGAGTATTCTATGCTCATTCTTTATTATATTATGTTTTCCATATAGGATAATGACATACCAGAAGAATGACAGAAGGAATTCGTGATCGTGCTATTGGGACTAGATAGATGCTATGTTTAAATTAAGAATGCTATTGTTTAAAATTTTTATTTATAAAGCATCATGAAATTTGGTTTTATTTCAGAGGGACCTCGACCAAAGATTTTCAATTGTTTAGATTTTACAAAAGCTATTTATTTAATAAAATTCTTTTGATTTTAGTTAAAATTTATGAAATCGTTGTTTTTTGGGATTTATACATGCATGTAGTAACGACCTAATATAAGTCCTAGAAAGTCGGGTCGTTACAGTATGTCACAAGAAGAAATATATAATTTTGCATGATATTATTGAAACATTTTATTCCATGCAACGAGTAAAAGTATATCTTATAATTCAAACATCATGTGAATTTGGATTATATTTTTACACTTGAAACTTTGAAACTAGTAAAAGAAGCATGGTCTTAATTAAGACATATTTTTAGTTCCTAACATTATAGGTTTGCATCATTTTAGTCGTTAATCTCTTAGATCTTATTTGGTAACAATTTAATTTTTGAATTTTTGTTTTTAAAAGTTAAAGCTATAAACGCTACTTCCACCTCAAAATTTCTTTATTTTTTATCTACTTTTTTTCAATGATTTTAAAAACAAGCCAAATTTTGAAAACTAGAAAAATAGCTTTTAAAAGCTTATTTTTATTTTTGTAATTTGGTTAAAAATTCAACCATTATACTTAAAGAAAGATGCAATTCATGACAAGAAATGAAGAGAAAATAGACTTAATTTTAAAAAACAAAATGGTTACCAAATGGAAACTTAAATATTTAATTCACAATTTTTTTAATGTTTTAAATTGTATTTTTTTTCACGAATTATAAACTATTTTAATTATTATTGATAATATAATATAACTTAATAGGTTACTCCTGTTAGTTCAACAGAAGCTTTTTTTACAAGGTCAATTAACTTTTTTTAAAATATATTTTCTTTTTTCGGGGACGGAGAAATGGAAAGATTAATTCAACAGAAGTACGCATTATTATATATCTTAAGATGGGTCAAAATCGGGCGGCGTGGGGACACCGAGACCAAGAAAAAGTGTCAGACCCGACCCCACGGTCGGTTTACGAAAACGACGGACCGGACAAAACCGCAAATATGCCAAACCAACCGGGCCTCAAAATTCCAATATTGAAAGTCATCAGTCCACGCCAATCAAGCTCAAATTGTAATTTTCTTGCGGATAATTCACCGAATTAATTAAGAAAAAAAGATTTTTTTTTTTAAAAAAATAAAATCTAAAATAAAATATCTTTTTTAACAGTTGTTTTGTTATTGCAATCGTCAGGCAAAGCAGCCGGCTACTGTTTAAAGAATTTAAGTCGGAGTGGGACCCACCGGACCTTCTCAATGCCACATCACAAACATTTCCTATTTGTTCCTTCCAACAAAAAAGTCAGAAACGAGAAAAATAAAATAAATAATTAAATAATTTCCAAATGAAAATAAAAATAAAATAAAATAAAGAAAGATATTGCCATTCACATTTCCAATGAAATTTTGTTTAACAACTCGCATAAATTCTTGACCCTTCATCTTTCATTTCTCCTCCTTTTCTCTGAAACCCTTTTTTTTTTTTTTTTTCCTGGTAACTTTCTTTCTTCTTCCTTATTTTGGGGGTTTTGATTATTGTTTTGGGAGTGCTTGATTAACGGAAGGTGTAAAGAATGGCGACGACGACCACCAGTATTGGCGGCGGAGGTGGCGGCGGCGGTGGGGAAGATAGAGTTATGGCTACCGCTCAGCAGATAGTAAATAGCCTCAATAATACCCCTAAGGAGGTTCGAGACGACATGCTTTTGATCTTCTCTAGTTTTGACAATCGTCTTTCTAACATCACCAGTTTGGTCAACAGTGGGGATTCAAAGAGGGAGGAGGATCGATTTGAAGCTGCTGAGAAGGTGATTCTTCGTTGGGATTCTGGTCATGGAGCTTCTAGGAACTCAATTCATTGGGAGGACTCGCCAGATGAGGCGGCTGAGTACTTAACGGCGGTCGATGATATTATTCAGTGGATCGACGACTTGTCAATTCGTTCGGATTCTGCTGAGATCGTCGACCGTGCTGAGAACGCGATCCAGATCGCTATGTCGAGGCTTGAGGATGAGTTTCGTCATATGTTGATTCGGAGCACTGTCCCTCTCGATGCTGAGCATCTCTACGGTTCAATTCGTAAGGTTTCCCTCTCTTTCGCTTCACACGACAGCGAAAATTCCGATGAATTTGAGTCCTTCGCTGATGTTGACCGTGGTTCGGGAATTTACCATGAGCGTGGCGTTAGTTTGGGCGATGATTTGCGGGTCGATTTGATCCATCCTGATGCTGTTGTTGATTTGAAAGAGATCGCCGACCGGATGATTCGGTCTGGATACGAAAAAGAGTGTGTGAATGTGTATACTGGTGTCCGACGCGATGCTTTAGATGAGTGTTTGGTGGTTCTTGGAGTTGAGAAGCTAAGTATTGAGGATGTTCAGAAAATTGACTGGAAAATCTTGGACGAGAAGATGAAGAAATGGATCCAAGCTGTTAAGGTCAGTGTTCGAGTACTTTTGACTGCCGAGAAGCGACTGTGTGACTATATCTTTAGTGGGTCTGATGACTCTGAGGAACTTTGCTTCAATGAGACTGCAAAAGGGTGCATCAGACAATTACTGAATTTTGCAGAAGCCATTGCTATAGGGGAAAGGTCAGTAGAGAAGCTATTTCGTATTCTAGATATGTATGAAGCTCTGGAATACGTCTTCCCTGACTTGCAGGCTATGGTAACCGATGAATTTGTGATTGAGGAGGCTCGAGGAGTACTTTCTAGGCTGGGAGAGGCCGCCAAAGGTACATTTGCTGAATTTGAGAATGCTGTTCGGAATGAGACTTCTAAGAAAACAATGTTAAATGCTGAGATTCACCCGCTCACTCGATATGTCATGAATTACTTAACATTGGTTGTGGTTTATAGTAAGACTCTAGATGCTCTTTTAGAAGGAGATGATGAGGATTTGCATCATCTAGGGGGTGATGGCGGTGACAATTTGGAGTTAGAAACTATGTCTCCTTTAGCTCGTCGTCTGTTTTCATTGATAGCAACACTGGAGACCAATTTAGAGAGAAAATCCAAACTCTATGGTGATGATTCAATACAATATATATTTCTCATGAACAATATACAATATATTGTGCAGAAAGTGAAAGATTCTGAGCTTGGAAAGCTCTTGGGTGACCGCTGGGTTCGTAAGCGCCGTGGTCAGGTTCGCATTTATGCAACAAACTATCTTAGGGCATCTTGGGGCAAGCTATTATCTTTCTTAAAGGAAGAAGGTACTGGTGGGAGCTCTAATAGTGCTCTGAAACTAGCTACTTTAAAGGAAAAATTCAAAAATTTCAATGCTGGCTTTGAGGAAATCTATAGAATTCAGACAGGCTGGAAGGTTCCAGATGCTCAACTACGGGAAGAGCTCCGAATTTCAGTGTCCGCAAAAGCGCTACCTGCATATCGTGCCTTCTTGGGAAGACATGGAAGTCAGTTAGAGAATACAAGACATGCTGGGAGGTATATAAAGTACACATCCGATGACTTGGAAGGCTATTTATTGGATCTGTTTGAAGGATCACCTTGTGTTATACATCACTTACGAAGAAAAAGTAGTTCATAGCGAGATACTGAACCGACTCTATTGACAGGTATGACCCATTGAAGAGGTTGACCTGTTGAATGTAGTTTCGTGATATTTACTGTTCTTCATGGTGTTAATACAATGGGGTCAGAAAGACTCATGTACATGTTTTATAGGGATATAAGTTATGTATTTCTTGATTGTCATGGTTCTTGCTTTTCTTACCTGGAATCTTTTTTAATGTCAAATACATTTTTGGATTTTATACCTTATGTACATGAAACTGCTACTCAATAATCATCATTCCTCATCTCTTTAGTAAAGACATTCTTATATGCATATTGTATACTGGATAACTGGAGGACTACCAAAATCAACAAATTATATTTTCCTAGCCTTTTTAAGGCATATCATATTCAATCAAAATCAGGCTATCACTTACAACTCTGTCGTCGAAAAAGTTTTACATCCTTAAGTAGGTTATTACTGCAGGATATAATTATGATCCTCCTGGTTGAATCTAAGTGCTTCAAAGGCTAACTCTGCGGTTTGTTCCACAGAGCTTTTACTACTTGCTGATCTGGCTAATGTGTTTGGCCGTGCTTCTATTAGTTTTCCCATATGTTGTCTTTTGGTTTTGAGTTTTTGCTGAAGTAGTAGTCTGCTTTAAGGTGCTGGAATTCTTGCATGATCATCAGTGTTGTGGTTATTTAGATACATGGAAGGACCTCAAAAACTTGCACGTCGTTATCAATCACCAAAGTTCACTTGTCATTCTCATTGATTCTGTTGAATACTCTTTTTGTAGTTTTGCATTAGTTAGTGGCAATGATAGCAGATTTTCATTTGGTTTACTTAATTAGTGCTTTCAAGTACTGATGATATTGTGGGGACTGAAACTCTTGGTTGATCATACTATTTCCTCTGTTGGTTGGCAGCTTTGGTTTTTGACAAGTTTGGATGGGGAAACAATCAAATTTTGAAGGTCTTGTTGGTGGCAATTTTATAGTCATTCATGGCATTTTGTTGCTTTAATCTTGCCATCTATTATACTCTAGTTGAGACTTGAGAGAAATATCTTATTCAGCAGCTTATCTAAATGGGGAGGGTTCATATCCTTCTTATGTTCATGGATGTTTTATCCAATGAACCGTCGACACGTATTGTCGAAAGAAACGATGTCTGTTCTTATGGTCTAAGAATGTAAATTAGCTTTCTATGAATGGTAGCTCTTGTTTTTCTCCATTCTGTAAGGGAATTCTGATGTCTTGTAATGATATGAATATCCTATATGTGATTTGGCTTCGCCTTGCAAGACACTTTACTTTGGTTTGCCTTTTAAGCCATCAACAACTTGTATCAAGGCTTAATCAAAGCGTTTCCCTGCGGGAATTTTTTCCAATTAGTTTTTCTTGTTTTAAAAAAGTTAATTAATTTAAATCACTTACACAAATTTTAATTAAATAATTCACTCTATTACTAAATTGTATATTATGGATAGTCGTGATAATTTAAAGATAAATTACTAAAAATTTGGTCTAAACAAAATAATCATTTTTTATGAGAAAGAAATAAATATAAATCAAATTAGGTACATATATAATCTAAATTTAAATATTTAATTTAAACATATTCATTATCTTGATCAATAAATAATCAAATTTGGAATTTAAATATAATATTTGTATAATAATGATAACAACATAATATTAAATAATTATACTAAATAAACAAATAGAGGCTAACCGGATACGAGGGACAGGTAGGGACATTCCCGTCCTCGTCCTTATTTAGCTCATGGGGATTTTTTCTCCACTCCTCCCATTCTCCGCCAAATCAGGGAACCCCTTCAGGACACGGTCCTATGGGAGAGATTGGAGTTCTCTAGTCTAACGAGTATTTGATAATAAGTAATAATTCATTGAAAGCATATAATATATATATATATATTACTAATTTACAAACAAAAACTTATTAGACAATAAAAATTACAACAATTCTTTAAGATTAAGGTTAAGATTGCAACTCTTAACATGTTTGAGATGCCATTTGATTAAAAAATGCAATTTAATGAAATTGAAAGGTTAGAATAAAAGTTTCCAGGGTATATGGGTTGGATTGGGAGGTTTTTCAAACTAACTTGAAAATTCGAATTGGTTGGATTGGCTAACTGAAAGACTTGGATGGAGTCTCTAACCAAATTCTTAAAATTTGGGTTGAGTTTGGTCGTTATGTCGGATTATAATTATTTTTTATTAATCTAAAATACTTAAATTTATCTACTACAACACATGTCTACGAACTAAAATCTCATAAAACTTAAATATTAAATACCAAAGATCTACGATATATATTATAAATGATAGACAAAGACAAATATTGTAACAATCCTAAAAGAAAAACATAAAATATGTATCGCTAAACCCAAAAATTAAAACATAATATATATATACCGAAAAATAGAAAAAAAATCAACAAAATTAAATTAACTCAACACTTACAGTTTGAGTTGGATAAAACAAACTGTTCAAATTGTCTACTCATTTGAACATTCATAAAATTCCTTAAAAATGTTTAGAATAAAAGATAATATAACTCGACAAGTTTAAGGATATTAATTAGTAAATTCATCAGTCATGTTATACTATATAAATATGAAACAATTATATTGATAGTTTAAATTATACAAAATATCTCTAAATTTTTAAATTTATTTTATTTACACTTAAATTAAAAAAATCATTTTTATGATCAAACTTTAAAATTGTTTTAGAAAATAAAAATAAAGAATGAAAATTGATATGATGGTTGATGTATATAATTATAAAGTGTAGTGACACATTTTATTTTTCACATATTACCGATCACGTCAATTTAAACTCTTAAAAAGAAACTTATATACTAAAATCATAATAATTCAAATGACATAATATTTCTACTATTCTTCTGGGTGAGGAGGGGAAAAAGAAACCCTAGGGGGTATTTTTTAAAAAAAACTAAATTTTAATGTTGAACGGCAAACATAAAAGTTTGAAACAAAATCTCGAGGTCATTTGGTATTTTAAAGGCGAACTCAGAGGCATGGGGAAATGAAGGAGAAAGAAGAAGAAAACGGATTTGGGAATTAACAAATCGACGAACAGGTGTTCTTCTTCTACTTGTAAATTTCTAATGTTAACAACAAAATTTCGTTAATTGGATTTACGAAGAATGCGACACAGGAAATCACAATCAGACCAGCTTCTTAATCTGCAACAAGTGCGAGTAAAATGTCGAATCCAGTGGAACAAACCCAAGAAGGAGAAGACCCTAAGCCATCTGAGGTAAACCCTAGCGACCAAGGCGATCAATCCCAAGAATGGGAAATCATGGCACGGGCTTGGCTTTGCTCCTTCCCGGAGGCCAAAGCTGGGTCCATGGAAGAGGTTGAAGCTTGGATCGATTCCAATCATGCCTCTTTACCTGGAAACCTCAAATCAATGCCCCGCTCCGACCTTTGCCAGAGGCTGATTTCCATTCAAAATTTAATGAGACTTTCCAGTCAGGCGACGGTACTTTACGCTACTTTCTTTCTGTTGCATTTATTATTGAAATATGTTGGTGTAGTCCTTTATATCAGAACTTAGCCTCTTCATCGTGTTTAGAATCGTGGATTTTAGAGGGAGAACGGAAATGTTTATGATGTAGAGGTTGAATTGCGCTTTTGTTTCAGAGGCAGTTTGTCATGCAATGCCCTATGCGGGTTAAGAGCTTTACTATCCTAGTTCTTTTGTTGATGGATAAATAACTTCTAGATTTGGTTTTCGACAATGATGAAAATATCTATCAATATGTTGATATATACATAAATTGAAGGATTCAACATTGATATTAAATATCTATGGATATCTTTAATATCTTTTATAAATGCACGTAAAATAAAAAAATGTCATCTATTTAATCCAATATGAATAGAAATACTAATAACAATATCCATAACTAAGTTTGAGTATAAAAACAACTTATTTATTAATATAAACAAATTGTCTAAATTTTTTTACTTACAGAATCCGTCGATATCAATATTTTATCGATATATCTGTAAAATTGAAATCTTGATATCGATATCGACATCGATATTTTAACCCTTAGTTATTGATTAGGTCGAGACTTGAAAAGTAGAATGTAGTTTGATGAAACTGTTATGCTTTCGGTGGCTAAACTGTTAACGCACTGCAGTGCTTTTGCTTCCATTGTTCTCCCTTTAGCCATTTCATCTGTGGTTGGTACATTTTCTTGTTTATGAACCCTAAATAAACTTATGATTTGAAATATAATATGTTCCATGACAGGGAAAGGAAGAGATTCATAAACAACAAGATGAGGATGATCAAGGGTATCAGGGCGATCTTCCACATGCTCGATTTCAACGCACCAACCAGTGGATACCTGTTTATTCTTGGTTAGAGTCTCTACATCAAGATGAGGTTGTCAAGTCTAAGGAAATATCTGATTGGTTGACCGAAAATCCCACCATCAGAGATCAGCTGTGTTCAAGACATTCTCGTTATCATTTAATGCACTATATCAAAAAGTGTCATTTGAAGATATTGAAAAGAAAGGAAAAGAAAAAGGTATCTAAATGAGTTTCTTTTTTTCATATGAACTGTTGGGGATTCACTTCACTGATTGAAGGTTGTTTTGATTGATTCACCTTCTAACTGCTTAAAAACATATTTACACTTAGAAAGTCAATTGATGTGTATTAAACATTTAGAAAGTCAATCTAAACAGGTCAGTTAAAGTACTGCCTGAATCTGCTAACTAAAAGATTCTAGTATTGATACTGTCCTGTGTTCTTAAGTTCTACAAATTCTCATTGACTTCTTTTGTTGGCTAGTATCTTATTACCTCAACCGATCTGGCACTTGTGGTCTTGTTCTGTAATGAAATTTTATCGTTTCTTGGGCAGGGTTCTCAGCTGCCTGACAAATCTCCTCTGAAAGTTCACAAGGATGTCTTAATGAAACCAGCACTGCCTCCCCGTAAACTTTTTTCTATATACTATTCTTAAAAGACTTCTTAGTTCTTATGTCTCACCATTCTTATAAGTACACTTAAAGTTATACTCGACTCAATTTCTAAATACTGGAACTGGAGGTTTCTTATTAAGAATACAATTAGAAAATGGTCTTTTCCCTCACAAATTCGGCCACGCATACCCGTTCTTGAATTTTTCTTTTGTTATTGCAGGTGATTCGTTTAGCGATCTACCAAAAGACAGTGGCATATATTTGGCAAAACGGAAGGAAGCCTATAGAAAATATGAAATGTAAGTTTACATTATGACTTTCTTGTTTCTTTTTTAATTAAATTACACCTTGGTTACAAAGAAAGGGGGTGATTTGTTTGTAAATTTTGTTGAATCTTTCAGTTTAATGGAGTTGGAGAAGTTGCTCGCCTCCAAATTTTCCAAGTCTCAAGGAGTCAAATAATTGGAGAAACTTTGGTGATTGACATCACTCTGAGTTTGTAGTCATTGCCAGGTTTTTACCTTGTTCACTGCTGAATATTGTGGCCCCATTGCCTTGCTTTCTCACTCTAGAATAGAGTACCAGATCTGAGAAATCTATTAGAAATTTAATTTACCTAATATATTTTATATCTCCAGTCCTTAGAAAATATCGATATCCATTCGATCGTGTTTGGGTGTGTCTCTAGTTTCAAGTCATCATGATGAATTTTAGATGATAATGTGGAGAATATTTTTTTTTATGATGTTTGATATTTCATTTCAATATTCATTCAATTGACAAGGTTTACATTTTGTAGAACGTTGTAGGACAGAAGGAGAATGTAGTGGTAAAATTAAAGCCAATGCAGCGATATTATATATCATTATTTCATAAAAGGATTAACGTTTATCAACTGTGATTATGTTATTGTCAACAAGGGAAAAAAAAAATAACGAAGAAGCTGTGTTACTGTCTATTTTAAATTTCTTTACTTGCTAATTCGTTCATGGGATTATTGGGATCCATATATAAGCATTACATCCTTAAATATTGTTGGTGTTCAACTTGACTCTACAGCTCTTCACCAACAAACTTATAAATTGAATAAGCCAAGTACTTGTAAATATGAATTTGGATAAGTGTTCAATTATTATAAGTAATCAAGATTGACCTATTATTTAATTAATAAGTGTATATACCTGTAAATTTGTAATAACATTTAAGGGTGTGTTTGGGATAAGGATTATTTTAAGACTAAAATATCACTTCTTGTTATAGTAAATACTATTTTGTATCCCCAATTAGTTACGGAACATTATTTTAAAACCCTCATTTCTTACAATATTTATTATTTGTTACAATTTTGACTATTTTATATTCATCATTTTTTATTCTTTGTTACAATATTTATCATTCATTTCTCAAACTAAAATAGTTTATCCTTCAAACACATTATTAAAGTCAAACACAAACTATTATATCTCAACTATAATAACTAACTTTTTGCTTCAAATATCCTCTAATTAATATGTATAGTAACGGGGTTGATTGACTTACAAAATTGGGCAAATATGTTATTTAGCTGATTTTTTAAAAATAAGATTTGTTAACCTGATTCTATTTTTCTCTCTCAACGTCTCTCTTCCTATCTTCTTCCTTCCAATCTCTCCCCTCTATTGTTTTAGACAATGGGAACACTACTTTCCCTACATTACCTACATTACGTGAACAAAGGCATTTCTTCCCATGAGAGAACAATGTTGAACGTAAAATTCCCTAAATAGATTGTTGATCGTTGTTATACATCAATCTCCCCCTTATTATTAAGAAAGATTTTTAAAAATTAAAAAATAAAGATAACTATTTACACAAGAGGTTGATAGAAGTCTATCTAAAATAAAAACTCATAAAAATCTATCAATATTTATCAATTTTCTTTTTTATTATTTCTATAAATAGTTTGTGAAAATTTTCCATTTATTTATTAATGCATTTAACATACTTTTTTTCAATATAATGCTATGTTATCTGATTGATCCGTTATTCTTTTATGATATAATAGACATTAATCCACAAAAATTAAAATCATGATTACGGGTGTCAAAGGTTTGAGTCCTCACCCTATATTGTTGAACTACAAATGGAAGAGAAAAAATCCCAAGTTCAAATTCACTCATCACAAATTCGTAATATAAAAAATTACAAAACTAAGATTGGATTGCCATCCGTTATCACTTAGCGTAAAAGATGTCGCTAATTAAACGGTGTCAGTCAAGGTTGCACAGCCTCGAGAAGTTTTTCATACACTTGTCTGGCAGACAAATCCTCAACCTGAAATAATAATTTACAGAATTTTACACTTACAATACAACATCCACTGACAAGCAACAAGAACATCACAGAAATAGTCGGTTCTGAGGGCATGCTTGGGATTTTGTTATTTTTAAAATCATGTTTTTAATAATTCAAAATTAATTATAATGATCTGAAAATTGTATGTAAAAGTGTAAAATTAAATATTAAATTAATTTTGAGTGATTAAAGATGTGTATCGAAGTACTTTTTTAAATATGAAATAGTAATTTTAATAATTTCAAGATCACTCTCAAACATGCACAGAATCTTCAGATAATAAATACTAACAAGTAACAAGTGGGTGGGAATGATCCTCCACATCTTACATTTTGATGTCAGATTCGAGTTAGCAAAAAAAAACCACCTCGTGGGTGGGAATGTAATAAGCAATAAAGAACGTCCATGAGAAGAGAAACGGGACGATTGAATATCAAAGCATTACCAGGTGTGATCAACTCACCACAAGAAGCTTCGATTTGTTATTCCATCCCCGTTGGAGAGTCATTTGGCTAAGCCTCAGTCCCAACACCTGCTTTGAAGAAGATAGCTTTTAAGTAGATGCAGAGGCTGAAAGAGGATGCAAAATCATGCAGGCATTGAAGATCCAGAACCTATATATATATATATAGCTTAGCAAGAATTAGAATGTACTTTTCCCATGAACTCCAAAAGCTCATTGTTGGCTTCTCCACGTGCTGCAGGCGCCGCAACAGCGACACGTACATCATCAGCATTTACTCCTGCAGAAAGAAAACATGTCATTCTTTTTGTGTGTGTGTATGTGTGTTTCTATGAGATAGAGTCTATAATCAAGAAAATAATATATGTGAACAGATAGTCAACAGTTGCAGCGTAAAACATAGGACAGGGATATTTAATCAGAATGTATACAAGTTAATCTCAGCATAAACTGACTGTTCCTAGAGTTCACCCATCAAATTCCCACCTAGAGATGTTTATCCTGTACTTTTTAAAATCCCCTAGATCTATTAGGACTTGTTCTTCATGAAATTGTTCTACACAATGGATTATGCTACAGGATGTGTATCATAATGTTAAAATTATGAATAAGGCTTCGTATATGAAAACCTCCCCAATCAAATAACAGCTTTTTCCCCCCTTCAATCATGACAGCACGCTAATGAGCTAGCCTACAAAATAAAAATGGATCGTTAGTACAAAATCCTACGATATTGTTTGATTTCAATACAGTTTCACACTCTTGAAACTATACTTAATCTTACGTTCCAGAATTGACTTCTCCTGTTCTTCTTTGTTAGACAACACAATAGCAAAGATTAATCATTAAAGATTATGTGCATAAAGATAAATATGACAGCACTTGTATCTTTTATACTTGTGATTGCTGAGCGCTGTGCTCGATCTTCAACTTCTATGGCTACTTGGACAAGTCCTCCTTCAAGTTGAGATATGCAGGGTGGCACAGGAGCATCCTAAGTTGTTATCTTGAGTGAGAATTGATGTGGTTGTTTACAAATCACAAAAAGATATTGAAACACCTTTGTAAAGAAAATACTATACTTTCATATTACTATTGTATGTGCACCAAGAATTAACCAAAGCTTAAAATACCAACCAAAGTAAAGTAAGTGCCGGTAAACGTAAAACTTCCATTGTTTTCATCTCAATGATTTTTCTAATAGTATAGTAGAAGCTGTATTCTATTAAAATAACAATAAGCTTTTACCCACAATTTTAGAAGAAGTGTCCGACTATATGATATATTCATCAGGAGTCAACGAAGATCAACATACCAGCAATCTCTTAGTAATGAATTCTAAAAATGGTAATAAAATATTCAACATCTTTTACATCTTGCGCTAGAGAAAATTTCTTTAAATTGGAATTAGTGTCAAGATGCTTACAGTGAAAAAACAAACGTCGTGAGCAATATAATGAAAAGCAGTTGTCATTATTATAACAGACTGGCTTACCTGTGGATTGGTTTCAGCAGCCACTGTACTAAGTGCACCATCAACAACGTATATGAAAGAAGCAAATTCCAAATCTTCCTCTGAGCGATAACACACAAAGAGTCCACAGCCTATACAGTTCATGCGGTATTGCCTTTCAAGTTTCCCTTCACCCCTGAAAAATAATTATAAACAACGCATGTGTTAATTCAACAATTTTCCATATTTTCCCAACATAATCTGATATGAACTATAAATTGTTTATTTTATTTTATTTAAACACACACACACACACAAAAGAGAAAAATACATAAATAACTAAACCCACATCTAGACTCTATTTGACAATGAGATCATCAAGGAGATGCATGCGTGAAACTCTCCTCTTTTCAAATTATTAATCCCATGCCTATTCTTCTTGTTTGTGGTACCGTATTTAAAGAAAATGGGGCGAGCAAGTTGCCCAGATTATCTTTTCACATGCAGATGGTACAGAACGCACCTAAATTACCTGACTCAGGCTTAGTTTGACCAATAAAACAGAGAGCTTACTCTAGATTACGATTATGCATGCATCCCTCAGATAGAATTAATATTTTTCATCAGGTCAAGTTCCATGTAACTAACAAGGGAACATTTATATTTTAATTGGCAGCATCGGAGAACAGAGCTAACCTTATGCTGAACCTCAATTTGTTAATATAGTCAGAAACTTCATTTGGTTATATTGACCCATATATATCAGTCTGAGTCTATCTAAAGAGCAGATATACTATCGATTCAAAAGTGAAACCCTGTATGTAACTCAAATTTTGACCCTCAAGCATCTCAATGCAAATTTATTCGTAACCCGACATAAAATTGAAATACCCAAATATATATACAATACACACACATAGAGAGATCAAAATCACCTTTTCAATAGAATTTTCCCTGCCTCATTGATATTTAACCTTGCAAGATGTTTCTTCTTGTCCAACACAAAAGCCTTGTCCGTCTTCCTTTTTGGCATCTTCTGCAATTGAGTATCTTATAGTATATATATTCAGTACGGTTAAATACCAGGCAAAATGCTTATTTCTTGGAATAATAGCAAGATAATCCTGGTCATTAGTTCACACAAACACTAATCCTGGTCAAGAAGAAGGCAACTTGGCATGAAAACAGTACAAAGTGCACCTAAATTTCCTCATTTCTAGCTCAACTTTTAGAATAAAGCAGAACGATAACCTACCCTAGGTTACATCCGTCCTTCAAACAGAACGAACATTTTCATCAAATTGCATGAAGTTGATATACATAAATACCTTCCATATCATCTCTAGCTGTTAATTCCACATTGAATCAATAAATTTATTATAAATTGATTCTCAACAAACTTGATAAGTTAAAATAAAGAGAGTCTAGAATCCAGGCGAAGGAGTACCAGTGATTAAGACATGCGATCCACAATGCTTGCAGTAGTAAACGAAGAGATCAGAATCTGGTCCATCTGGTGCGGCGTCCTCGCTCGAGTATGTATGCGTCGTTCTCTTCGGCATGACTTCTTAGTTCTTCTTCTTCCTCTCGCTTCTCCTTCCCCCTTCCCCGGTCCTCGAGCAACAACTGGGAACCAGAGGATTAGAGACTTCCCGTCCTTCTCGGGTCAGGATGAATTTCTTTTGACATTGACTTCCCTTGAGAATAAGCCCAAAACTGTGCTATCGTCGAGCGCGCATCGGTCTGTTTTGGTTCGGGCCCATTTTCGGATAAAAGGCCCATCATCTGCCTCTTCTGAGTTCTGACCTTCATTTCATTAGAAACAAAAAAAAAAAACATGGGTGAACAACAAAAATAGTATTTAAATAGTAGGGGTGGTAGGCTCACCCACTTAAGTTTGATTCCATTGGTAAAAATTAGGGGTATTCAAAAAACGTGATGACCCGAAAAAACAGATCAATCCAACCCAATCCATGTGGTTTGGGTTGGATTATCAACTCATTTTGGTTGGGTTGGGTTCAAATAAATGAAAATTTGATGGGTTGGATTGGTTCATGGATTCACCTAATATAACCCGAACCAGCTCGAATTTATTATTAATTTAAAAAAAAAAATTTACTCATAACACAATTATTTATACATATATTGATTTTAATTTTATTTAATTCCAATATTTTTTAATAATTTATTCTTCAACAACTCTTAAAAGTCATTTCTTTGCACTTTAGACAGAAAATATTCACTATATAAGTTGAAGTTAAGTAATTAATCTTAATTTAATATATGAAAATAATAAAATTAGATTTTTACATATTTACGTTTTGCTTCTTTTTAGAACAAAATTTTAAATAAATGACTCGATTAACCCGAACCAACCCAACCCAAATATTTCATAGTTGGGTTGGGTCGGGTTCATTTTTTAATAAGGGCTATTTGGGTCCAAGAAATTTACAACCCGAACAATTGGGTTGGGTTTAAGAAGTCTTTCAACCCAACCTAACCCATGAACACCCCTAGTAAAAATTATCGAGGGTTGATAAGAGAAATAACAAATTTTAAAGTTTCATTTGGAAAAATGGTAAAAAAAAGTTTCAAAATTATAAAAATAGCACAAAGAATTTTATATAATAGAAAATGCTAATTAGTAAATGGCAAAAATACCCAAAATAATAAAATTAAGTACAAACGAGAATGCAGAGATACACTAGTTCAAAAACAACTAGAATACCACAAATACACTCGAATACCACAGATACACTCTATTTAAACATTCTAGAATCATAAATACACAGTATCTAAACATTTCAGAAACAAAAATTGAAAATCATCCAATATGATCTGTAACGCTTCCAGCTGCCTATAGATCGATGTATGTGGGGAAGATGACGACCAAGCAGTGGGGGTTATTAGAAACTTATAGATGTCTACAACGATGGACTTTCTCTAAGGTGAGAAAGAGCAAAGTTGATTGTATTAGTAAAGTTGTTGTTGGCAAATGAGTATTCGAAAGAATTGCAACTATGTGATTATCAGAAATATAACTGCGTTTGACACCAAACCACTTGTAGGGAGTTTCATCGTCTTCATTCTATTTGCCATTTTGTTCATATCTCAAAACCTTGTGTAATATTTTGTGGGATCTAATGCTTTAACTCGAAATTTTGATTTATATTTGGTTGTTGGAAAAATTGTATAAAAATTGGATAAAAGAGAGAAAAATGAGAGTACCAATATGAAAAAAAAAAAAAAAAGTATCTATATAATTTATAGGGGTGTGCATGGGTTGGGTTGAGTTAGATATGAGGGTATTTTTTGGACTAACACGAAAATTCAGGTTGGTTGGATTGGTAATCCAAAGAATTCAAATAAATTCTCTAACCCAACCAAACCTTAAAATTCGGATTGAGTTGGGTTGGGTTGTCAGGTTATAATTTGTTTTTTCTTTTTAATTAAAAATATGTAAATTTATATACAACATATGACTAATAGCTAAAATCTCATAAAATTCAAATGCTAAATATCAATTATATCTAAGATATTTATTGCAAACTTCAAATAAAGACAAATATCATAACAATTTTTAAAATAAAAATATTTAAAATTAACAAATTAATCAATACAAAGTAATTAAATTTTAAACAAATATAAATATATATAGTATATTTTATTTATATATATAAAATTCGGGTTAGGTTGGGTTAATCCAAATTTTTTTTAGCAACTCATAACACAACTCAACCCAACAAAAATAGAAAAAGTTTAACCCAACCCAACCCAAAAATAAAATTAACTCAACCCAACCTTTATATTTTAGGTTGGGTAGTCCGGGTTGTTCGAGTTGTCGGGTTATTTGAACACCCCTTATAATTTATTTAATTTAAAATTGGTTATTTTCCAACTCAAAATAACTCCAAATAAATTGATACATATACTAATGAACATTTTTTATTTTTTTTAAAGGGCAAGAGTATTAATATAACTTTTAAAAGTTCAAGAACATTTTTTAAATTAGGTATTAATTTTTTTTTTCTAGATACTAAGTACTTTAAAACATTTTTAAAATTTGGTGGGTACTACTAAAACTTTTAAAATTGCAAGCGCATTTTTTGAAATACTAACAACTTTCATCCAAAATTAATAGTAAATATCTTTTTGAAATATCTTTTCTAAGAGTTTAAGGGTGCTAATTGAAAATTTTGAAAGATGGAGTAAATTATTGATTACAAAGAACAAAATGCAAAGGTGTTTTGTTTTGTTTTGTTTTTTTTTTTAAATTTTCCTTTTTGGATAATTACCTTGGATACCAAAGATTGCTACACCTTTGCTGCAAAGGCTTTCTGCAGATTCAAAGTTCAAACAACTTTCTTCCGACTGCTGCAGTGTAGAAACGGCCATTTTTTCTAATTGGTTGCAGATGTTTTTTCTGTTGGTTCACGATAGGGTCTTAAAATGTAGCCTATTTTGACAATGATTTTCAGTTTGTTTATTTTCTTAGTAGATTTTCACTCTTTAAAAATATATATATATATTTTAAATGATAAAATTGTTAAAAATATATAAATAATAACAAAATATCACGGTCTATACACAAATAGTAGTTTATCATTGTCTATAGACTTTGATATTTTACTATTATTTGTAATTTTTTTATTCATTTTTCTATATTTGAAAATAGTCATTTATATATATATATATATATATATATATATATATATATATATATATATATATATATTAAAATTTGTTTAAAAAATCATATGTGTGAAGACACCATCGATGACAAGTCATCAACGATGTTAAAGCACCGATGACGTGAAGGTTTTGTGGGAGGGAGCGTTTTGCTTGAAAGGGAGCGTTTCGTTAGAGAGGGAAGATTGTGAAATTCGGGGAAAAATAGACAAACAAAATAAAGAAAGTGAGGGTAAGTTAGTAGACGCCTATACCCTTTCTCATTACTTAGTAATTCTTGACATTTAAAATATGACAAGAAGACTATGATTAAAGTTAGCGTTTTTTAAAATATTAAGATTGTGTTAGCGTGAAATTTTCTTAAAAAATCCTCCTAACTTTTGCTTTTTCAAAAAAGATTTATTGATGTCTTTTCTTATGAATTATCCTATTATTTTACATTTTTCATAAAAATGTCAAGTAATTAGAAATTATAATAGTCAATTGAATGTGAATTTTCTTGTAATGACTTGGTTTTTTAAAACACTTGTAGAAATTGAATAACAAAATAATAAAACAAAATAGGTAGATGTAGAGTTTGTAAGTTTTAACTTTTAAAAATCAAATAATTATAAAATGTCGTCAAAGTAGGTAGATCATAGATGTAGGGTTTGTAAGTTTAACTTTTGAAAACTAAATAATTATGAAATGTTAAATCTTGAGGTAGCAAATGAATAAAATATCAATGTCAACTACTTGTCAAGGAATCAATTTTACAAAAATGTTGACCAAAATATTGATGAATATTTCTAAAAAAATTACAAAATCAAAATATCAAAATAAAAGTTTAAATTAATAAATAAACATTTTATGTTTTAAATTAAAAACATTTTATATTATATTTGCATTAGTGACATTTTATTGCATATTTTCTATATTTAAAAAATTTTCTTACACAATAGTGAAAATGTTAGATTCATTGGAAACCATGAAAATATGGAAATATCTATAAAAATGTTGACATATTCAATGCAATTAATACCATGTGAAGTCATTTGTAAAAAACTTTTGTGCATGCATATGTGAGATTTCTATTTCCTATTTATAGCCTTTGTATTTCTTTGAGAGAATGGAGATCAGATTTCTCTTCCAATCTCCCTTAGGACTCATGGCTTCGTGGCTTGAGAAACATTCTTTATACTAATCGTGTTTACTTCAACTTCACCCATTACTCGTGTAAAGTAGTGTAACAAGACTACAAGTCAAGTCTCAGCAACTCGATATTTGATGGTGGACAATCCTTGATTTCCTCTTTTTAGCGCTTTCACCAGAATTCCATCATTCTTGCTTGACTTTTCTCTCTTTTCAATTTTTTTCTCCATTCACTCATATATATCCAATTTCCTTTTTTTCTTCCATACAAGCAAAATACAAACTGTTGGGTTGTATGTCCTAAAACTCGCAGTTTGTAATGTTAAACATTTTCTATTGTCAATAAAGATGTTATTGATGTTTAATCAATAAAATTGTTGTTGAGTATGTAAATTGCACTTGTAAAGACCAAATCCAATAAATTAAAGATCCATGACTATTACATGAATACTTGAACTTTATGTGGAGACATAAAGATGGATCAAGTTCGAGTAAATAGTCAAAACGGTCTATATTATATGAATAAGGTTGGCTGCCTTATTTTGGTAACACTATTGGATGCGACTCACTCTGTAATTGTTACAATTTGTTGTAAAGTGCTACAAACGAAGTGATCTTGATTAATTCATGTAGTGACATGAGGAGTGGGGGTGTCTTGTGCAATGAGTTTACATAAGATCGAACCAAAAAATAAGTTACTCTTACTTTATAACATTGTTTATTGTCTAAAATTGACTGTTTCAAATTGATGACCTACGTAACTCGACCTTAATTCTGAGCTAACTATGAACTCCTATTTATTCATAATTATCCTTAGATTTGCATAGGTGAGGGTTGGCTCAACAGTGCCGGCTCAATAAGCCTCCTATTTCAGGGGTAAGACCGGGTAGATAGTTGGGGACATAGGATGCAAGACGGAATTCACACCTGCCCGATTTAGGGATAAGAGAGAGGTTGTTCTCTTAAGTATTAAATCCAGGCCTTGAACAAGGGACACCACCCTCTCATTGGCTCGAGAGGGACTCTGTTTAGTGATTGGATCACAAACCAATTGTTCATTAGAAGATCAGTGGGACTTAAGGAGTATGATAACTCTAAAAAAGAGCTATTATTCTTAGATTAATTCGGGTTTGTTATCGGATTTTATGTGTTTATTTTTCTATTTTGTAGGTACCAAGCAATCAAGAGGTGGAATTAATCATTTGGTGAAGAATATTATTAATTTGAATTAATTTGGAATTGATTTGAACATTCAGGCTTTAAAGGAATCGAAATTACCAAAATGCCATCGAGTTCCACTGAGTATGATCAGCCATCGAGCATCATCGAGTACCATTGTGTAAAAGGGCTGTCGAGTAATTAAGAAAATGCTACAGAGTAAACGAGCATCGAGTATCGAGTAGCGAGTTTTTGACAGAATACTCAGTGTTGCAACGCTACTCCTAGGGTTGCAACGCTCCGATTATTAAACAACGCCACCGTTGCAACACTTCTCTAATGCTCGGGGCCTTTCCTGTCGAGCATTGCAATGCTGCGAAGATTTCTATAAATACTCCTTCTCAACCTTAGGTCAAAACATGTCGAATTTTGGAGGCCAAATCGATGGAGGCCGAAGTTAATCTTCATTCTTCTTCTATTCCCTTCAATTTTTAGTATCTTTAGGTTAGTTTTTATTTTATTTTCAAATTATGGACGTGTTTTGGATTGTATCCCGTCGGTTTGTCTATGAATTAATGAGGTAATCTTTTGTTTAGTTCTTGGATGGAACATTCTTTGTATTTGATGAGTTTTCTGTTCAATTTTGTGCTTTAAATTCAGAATTATGTTTTTCTTGAATTTTGTTTAATTTAGACTTGCCTTTATGTGTTAGATTGAGGCTTCTATCATGATCGCATATCTTTGCTAGTTAAATTCAAGCTCGCATGCATCCTTGTAATCGTCCATGCTTTGAATTTACCCTTGTAGCACAAATTAAATGAGTAGGATGTCAGTCACATAATTTACCCTTGGAACTAGGCAGCTAACCACTTCTTAATGTCAGTCAGAAACCCTACATCGTTCCGAATGAGTAGGATGTCATCCACATACTGTACCAGGAAAGCTACTGAGCTGTTGATGATTTTCTTGTAAACACAAGGCTCATCAACGTTTTGATAAAAGTCAAACGTTTGACTGCACTATTAAATCTAATGTTCCATGGTCTAGACGCTTGTTTCAGCCCATAAATGGACCTATTAAGCTTGCAAACTCTTTGCTCTTGATCTGGAACTACGAACCCCTCTGGTTGAGCCATGTAGGTAGTCTTTTCAAGATTACCATTAAGAAAGGCAGTCTTGGTGTCCATTTACCATATCTCATAATCATAAAATGTGGCTATGGATAAGAGTATCATGATAGACTTTAGCATGACAACAGGTGAGAATGTTTCCTCATAGTCCACTCCCTTAACCTTGGTATAACCCTTTGCCATGAGTCTAGCCTTAAAGGCTTGCACCTTTCTCTCTACACCTCATTTTCGCTTGTAGATCGACTTACACCTTATAGGTTTTATCCCATCAGGCTGATCCACAAGCTCCCAGACTTGATTGAGGTACATAGACTCCATTTCCCGTTTCATGGCCTTAATCCACTTATCCTTGTCAACATCCTCCATTGCTTGCTTAAAAGAGAATGGATCCTCGATCCCATCATTAGAAATGACGTTCTGGGCATTAGTCAAATCTATGTAGTGTTTCGGTGGGTTCATAACCCTCCCACTACGTCGAGGCAGTCTCAACTCTTTAGATGGTTGGCTAGATGTACCGACCTCAACAACTCTTGTTGATCTGTCAGTCTGTTCAACAACTCTTGTTGAACCCTCAGTAGTCTCAATCTCACTAGAAATCTCACGTAAAACAAGCTTACATCGTGGTTTATGTTTCCTGATGTGGTATTCTTCCAAGAAGATAGCAATTGTAGAGACAAACACTTTGTTCTCACTCGAATCATAGAAGTATTCACCCCTCGATTCCTTAAGGTAGCCTACAAAGAGGTAAACTTTCGAATGCGGTTCCAACTTCTTCGGGTGAGTTACAAGCACATGGGCCGCACACCACTAAATCCTGAAGTGGCGTAAACTATCTTTACAGCCTTTCCACAACTCAAAAGGTGTTTCAGAAACACTTTTCGAGGGAACATTGTTCAGAATATAGCATGCAGTCTCCACTACAAAACCCCAGAACGAGTCTAGAAGATGAGTAACTCATCATAGACCGAACCATGTCCAACAAGGTTCTGTTTCTCCTTTTTGATACACCATTCTGTTGAGGTGTACCCAGAGCCGAGAGTTGGGACGTAATTCCATGTTCTATCATATAGTTCTGAAATTGGAGGTCCATATACTCTCCACCACGATTAGATCTAGTGTTTTTATCTTCTTATCTGACAAGTTTTCAACTTCAGCCTTATACTCCTTGAACTTGTCAAGGACTTCAGACTTACATTACATTAGATATAGATACTCGTACCTTGAATAATCATCTAAGAAAAAGATGAAATACGCATACCTACCTCGAGCTCTAACACTCATTGGACCATAAAGGTTAGAATGTACAAGCTCTAAGGTTTCTTTAGCTCTATAACCTTTTCCAGTAAAAGGTCGTTTAGTCATCTTGCCTTCAAGGCATGATTCACACATCGGCAAGGAGTTTTCTTTTAAACTCTTTAGAAGTCCACATTTCACCAACTGCTCAATCCTATTGAGGTTGATGTGACCTAACCTTAGATGCCAAAGATGGGCGTTTTGTTTAGGAGAAATCTTTGGTCTTTTAGCTGTCATTGTCGTACTGAACATTTCAGTATTAAACAAGGCTTTTATGACTAACAGTCTTAGTACATACAAGTTACTTTCAACTGAACCAAAAACAATCTCCATTCCATTCTTGAAAACAAACACTTTACTCTCAGAAAAGGAGACGGTATAACCTTGTTCAATGAGACAAGAAACCGAGATTAAGTTCCTCTTGATATGAGGAACTATGAAAACATTATCCAGTAATAGATAATGTTTCTTGTCCAAAAATAACTTCACATCTCTCCTCGTGGCAACGTTTAGCAGGAACTAAATCCTTGGTAAGAGGAGCTGAATCATCATTCTCTACCAAACACGTCTCCAAGACCAATAAATCACATTTACTGTCTTTAGACATCCTGCTCTTTTGGAGAGTAGTGGGATCAGCATTAGAACCTAAATAAGCTCCAAGTTTAATGTCAGAGAACACTTATCTTCTATGAACTTCAACAGAGTCAGCAACACTTGCTTTCTCTTCCTGGAGTTTAACTTGGGAACTGACACTACTGGTTTTGTCATCCATCCCTCTGTGCTTGAAAAGTAAGAACTGACATTCAAACAAATCTTGCAGCGAGTCCATAATCTCGTGTGCAATGACCATGTGATCAACTCTTTTGGCAAAAACATTAGATATGCTAGCCAAAATGTGAAATCGGGCCAATGAATTAGTCTTCATCTACACCTCATATGCATTACGAACACTTCGCGGTGCATCAAGGGTCGGGACTTAAGGACATTCCTCAACCACGACAAATTTGAGGTTGTTTACCATCAAATACGTTTTACAAGACGCTTTCCACCGTATGTAATCGGTCAAATTAGTGGCATTAAATAGAACATCAAACATGTTGCTGGAAAAAAAAACACATTGACCCATGTTAGGTTTTAAGCAAATGCCCGTTAAAAAAAATATACAACATCCAATAAGGTTTAGTAAAACTAACATGAACCCCGTGTGACATCTAGTTTCGCAATGACGCTCTAAAGGTTTAGGAAAAAATCCACCGAAGGGTGGTCAATTTATCCCTCCTCTGAATTGAGATATTCTCAACCAGACATTAATACCAGAATAACTCTCGCTCCTATAACGACTAGCCATCATTAATTTGGTCAAAAAATCATTAACTTACTTAAAAATTTCTTGTAAGTGTGACCCCCCATTTTAGGCACTAGAGTTTCGCCCCAAGCAGCCAATCCGAAGGGAAAAAACCCGATTAGGGAAAAAACTAAAGTGACCCTATCCATTACTGGAGCTCACCTTGATTTGATCAACTGCACAAAACCCATCTGAAGGGGGACGCTCCCAGGGTGCCACAAGGGAGTGCAAGAATGATCTCACGGTGCGAAGCAATGAAAGAGACTGTAGGACATGTTGACACACACCCTTCACCCACTTACTGTAAATACTTTCTCCGTCCACCTTGATATTGACTCATGCAAATATCATCCGAAGGTGGATGCTTCTAAGGCACCACGAGGCCAAGCATGAATCTCACAGCGTGAACATTCAGGGAGAAACGTGAGTGGAATCATTGTCATATCATATATATCTCTTCCTCCCACTGAGTATTTTATAACCTAGGGTCTAGTTTACTTAGAAAAAACACGGCTAAGAATTTTAATAAGTGACTTTTTGGGTTTGCCCAAGAATAACTTTTACCTTGGATAGTTGAACAACTTTTGATCACCATCCATTAAACTTTTTAACGGAGTCTTTGACCAATTGTCGCATGCTTGCAGAAAATCTATCTAATTTACCTTTCCAGGTAGGTTCTTAGGTAGGGGTATTCCGTTTCCGTCAGCTTAAGTACCCCATCCTAGACAGAACCCGTCTTAGACAAAAGGTCCCTTATAGATAGATTTAATACAATTTTAATCATTTATGCCAATCAATTTAATCCTATTAAACCGATTTAAAAAGATTAAACTAGGTTGCTAATCCCATTAGAACCTTGAACTTAGGTCTATCTCAATCCAATTTTAAAACCCTTTTAAAACATGAGTTTGTCTAAGTCCGCATGCAACTCTTTCTTATCGTTTTAAGTTCTAATTTCCATTATAGCGCTTATAACCGGAAACGACCAAAATCAACCACAACGCGAAGCAAACACATACAAGGCATTCATAATGCTTACAAATTAGCCTAAGTGTCATGCTCCATGCATTTTTCATTCATTGCTACTTTTATATAACTCTTATACAAAATAGTAACGAACCAAGCAAACATTCTTCCATTCAACCTTATATTATAACGCTTATAATATAAAGATGATGCATGAATATGCTTACTGCATGCGTAAATATAACTCTTATATTTTGAAGATGCACGCGCATACTTTCTTGTAATTTCATCATGCCATATTATAACACTTATAATACATGATGCATGAATAATTGTACAACCTATGGTGGGTTTTAACTCTATATGTCATACACTATGCCATATAAACCACATACATCTCATGTATATTAAACAAAACTTGATAAACTGGGATAATTAGCCTCAAATCCTCAAAACCAAAAGCTAACTATTACAAAAGCAAAGAGTCTCCGGTTTAAACAAGCAAACTGGGTTTTGAACCATCCGATTGAAGTCTGCGTCTCCACTGATCATGTACCAAAATCCATGCGATCGTCTACACGAAAGAATAAACGCTTTACTCAATCGTTTACCAATGCTTCCAGAGCTAAACGATCGTGTACCTTTTATTATGTGATGAAGCATGAGGTATGCGATCGTGTAGCGTGAGACACATAACGCAAACCTTAAATGATCGTCTAAATTGTAGGATTGTATCAACGGTAGCGGAAGCATAAGGATCATCTAAGCACCCAAATTCACTAATTTTGACAATATATAAAGCATGCTTTTGCAAAAACAAATGAGTTTCAAGACATACCTCTTGTAGAACTTCTTTAAAGCTCTTTCACCAGTTGATATCTTCTCCAAATCTTGTTGTAGACCACCTCAAGATCTTCCCAACTATTCTCTTAGTGCTCTAGATTGAGTTGTGGGACTCAAAACAAACTTGAATCAAGGGTAGAAGGAGAAATGCTCACTGCAGAAAATCAGCTGAAGAACTCTTTCTTCAAACTAAATCTTCTCTCAAAATCTCTATAGATTGCATGCTCAATTTTCACTCCAATATTTTCATTATATTATGGATCAACATGCAGAGAAAAGAGTTGCATGAGTTGCAGCTCATGCTTGGAGAAGCCAAGGTAATGATAATGCCATTTGAGTGAGCTACTTGGTGATGGATAATGGAAAATCTTAGTTTTCCATTTTGTGTATTTTGTTTTCTAATTTTCAAATTTTATCATAAAATCAAAATTTGATTTTATAAAATGAAAAATTTAATTAATTTCATAAATTAATTTTTAAATAAAAGTTAATTAATTTAATATCAAATATTAAATTAATTTTAACACATATCCATCTTTATATATTTAAATCATATTTAAATATATAAATTCTCCTATTCCATTTAATTCTCAAATTAAACATGTAATTATATCTCATATAATTACTAATTCCTTTAATTCTAATATGAACCTTTCAAATTAAATTCCTTTAATTCTAATATGAACCTTTCAAATTAACTTATTACGCTATTCTAGAGCTAGTCCGTTACGAGCTAGTAGGGAGTCCTCGCGAACCTATAGATCTTGGGCTCCAACAATCCGAGATTAATTGGCTAAACTCATTAGATCAAATCTCCATTCGTTAACTAATGGGTCACTCCATTAAAGCCCACAGTTGCACTCCCCTCATTATAGATATATTATGTCCACATGATTTAACCATAATCAGCAAGTCGACCCTTCACATGTTGTTCGTAATAACGACTGGGTCAAATATTTGTTTTATCCTCGAGATTACATCTTATTCCCGAAGTCCCAACTGATCCTCTAATGAACAACTGGTTTGTGATCCAATTACTAAATCAAACTCTCTTAGCCCAGTGAGTGAGTGGGGGCCCTTGTTTAAGACCTGGATTCAGTACTTGAGAGAACGACCTTTCTCCTATCCCTAAATCGAAAATTTGTGAACTCCGTCTTGCACCCTATGTCCCTAACTATCTATCCGGTCTTATGTCACACCCCGCTCCAGATTACCCTCTTAATCTGGATGGGGTGGTAACTCAGCAGTTACCAACCCCTTTGCTAGCACTTACTGCCTATCTAACCTGTTGAATTTGCTCAAACCCTGAATACGTACATTTCATCAATATACTAAACAAATTAACTCAGAACTTAACACATTTACATTACAGGATTTTATAACATTTCATACATGAATATTACAACTTAATGAGCCCCATCTAGGATACTAGTCCCTATCTGACAGACACATGTGTACTAACTAATACAGGTCTTCAATTAAGCTTCCTTCAACCTGACTCTTTAAGTGGCAGAGCAGAAGCAGAGAAATCTTTTAGGAACTGACCGCTACCTGAAAGGAAAACATTTGAAAACATGAGCTAAAAGCCCAGTGAGTGACTAACATTTAAATCATAATTTTCATATATAAATTTGATATTAAGACTGAAATTTTTAACTGAAAACATAAACTTGGCAACTATTATTCATGTCATCATCAACATCACATAGCATTTTTCTTACTTTGTTAAACTATGCCTTAGTCTATTTGTTTAGAGTGGCCCTTTTGCTCACGCCTTATCATTCTATACCGCATACTACTTAACTGGAAAGGAACCCTTTTGTTCACTTCCTAAAAACATAATTTGCATCCTTAGTTGAGAGAGAACCTTTACTCAATTTCTCAACGTCAATCCATAGCTAATGTGGAATGATCTTGACACTACCAATAACAACTTTTCTTACATTCATGTGATTTTAGTTTAAGTACTGTCATACCTTGGGTACTACTGCTCAGATACCTTCTCCGTGTACTTCAGTATCGAGCTGCTCGGATACCTTCTCCGTATACTTCAGTATCGAGCTATTCACATTCTAAGACAAAGCTTTAGTACCTTCTCCATGTACTTCAGTACTAAGCTATTCAATTTCTAAGACTAAGTTTCAGTACCTTCTCTGTGTACTTCAGTACTGAGCTACTCATACTCAACTTACATATTTTTATCTCTTAATGACTTAGTTGCCCATAAACATTCTATACTAACGCATCCTCATGGTCATTGAAAATCATAGCATAAGTATAACATTAATGTGTGATGCATTGCTTGGTAACTGTTTGAGAATAGTTGTCATAAATAGCTTTCATTAAACATGCATTGCTAAACATTCATAAGCATTAGCAATTCTAAACTATCCTTCTAGCCTAGGAGAAGATATGACTGCCTTTATCCTTAGTTGATAGTGAACTACTAGATCTAACCCTCAACGTCAACCTTAGTCGGGGAGACCCCTTTTGCTCAATCCCTCAACGTCGTATTACCTACGTGCATGTGGTTATAACTGAGTACGATCATACCTTAGGTACTTAACTAGGATACCTTCTCATTGTCCTTCAGTATCCTTAGGATATCTTCTCATTGTCCTTCAGAATCCATCATATAACTAGTCATAAACATTTAGTTGAAAACTAAGGATTAGTGCTTAAATCATCATACTAGTTCATCGTAAAAATGGAGTTACTAAAACATGCTGAAAGTATCTTGGACAAGATAACATACTTAAATCATGTCAATTTCCATGGAAAACATGCTTTACTTAGCATGAGAAATAACTTCAAACATATGTTGCTTGGCACTTCATATAAACACTTACCATGAGAAATAACTTCAAAGAAATCATGGTTTCTAAATCATTAAAACATTAAATCATCACATAGTCACTCACGACTTTGAGCTACTCCTTATAGGTTGATAAGCGTCCTTGAGTAGTGTTAATTCTGTGGTCAATAGCGATATTTATTTAGCTATTGTCGAAAGCCTTCTTTTTATACTTAACTCATATAAATAAGTTTGTCTCTAATCTTCCCTAATCAACCCATCACATACCTTATTATACGTTAATGCCTTAGAATTTTTCTTAGGATTCAAGTCCCATGTTGCGATTAACTTGCCAAGTGCATCCCAACTCATTACATGTTATCGCAACCTTCAGCTTCTTATGCGATCAAGCCTTCAATGTGAAATTTCTCTGCCTAGCACACAAAGTCTAGGGTGTCTTAGTGGTCAACAAGGCATTGTTCTCACGCTCAAAAGTGAGCTACTTGCTTATTCATCTCAAACAGCTGCCTGCTTATTCAAGGATTTCCAGATTCAGATTCTTCCATTAATATCTCAAATTCTAAAGCTTAATTCAAGAAATTTCCTTCTACAAATTTATTCAGCAATATTCCAGGACCCTTACCTTAAAATTGCAGCTGCAAACTTCCTTTGGTTCGATCTAGAGCCTCACATCTTCATCGATGGCCCAATTTCATCCGAGAACTGTACCTTCTGTCACTTTTTCACTTCTCCGGCCTTACCCCGGTGAAATATTCTTCCGATAGCAAACCCCTGAAACTAGACTCATCAAACTTTCCAACAACACCAAGTTCTCTCAGATTTCAGGGAGGAATTGCTCAAACCAGACTTCTGAAGTTTATTCTCCTCTTTTATACCACCGTCCAGCACACTGCATGAAATTTTATAGTGCCACCTGCACCTTAAGTGGGTTTAATCCATCTAATTATGACAGTTGGCCCCTTCAACCAATGTTTAAGGGTAATTAGCTTGCCTTACTTCACATAAGTGCTTTAACTTCAGCCAAAACCATCGCAACATCATCTCGCAAAGCTGGGGGATCACACGGTTTTTTTAACCAAAACCATCGCAGCCCAATCCTCGCTAGGCTGGATGATCACAGGCCTTACCTCCGTGACAAGCTTCTCCATTGCGCGCTCATGCCTTGCCTCGCAGGGCTGATCCTCTCAAGAAGCCTTGCAAGCTTTGGTTGCTACATACGCAACCTCATGCGTCCACACTTCTCTATCAATGCATGCCTACACTTTGCTCCCATAATTAGCCAACTTTTACTTGTTATATTATCTAAAACTCACCCGACTAAGTATTTCTAATACTTAGAATTTTCTTCCTCCATCTTCCTACTTTCTTTACCTCCTTTCATAATTTTACTTAACATGTTTGTTACTCATTTTCGTAGGAAAAATAAAGTACGGGGTTGACATCTTACCCATGAAATGGGAGTCTTATTGAGCCGATGCTGTTGAGCCAATCCTCAACTATGCAAATCTAAGGGCAATCCCGAATAAACAGAAGTTCATAGTTAGCTCAGGATTAAGATTGAGTTACCTTGGTTGTCTGGGTGAAATAGTCAGTCTTAAACAGTAAACAACGTTATAAAGTAAGAATGACTTATTTCTTGGTCCTGATCTTATGCGAACTCATTGCATAGGACACCCTCACTCCTCATGTCGTAACATGTACGAATTAGGATCACATCTATGTAGCTTTACAACTCTTTGTAACAACTACAAAGTAGGCCGCATCCAATGGTGTTACCAAAATAAGGTACCCAACCTCATTCACGTACCATAGATCATTTTGACTATTTACTCGAACCTGATCCACTCTTATATCTCCACATAAAGTTCAAGTACTCATACAATAGTCATGGGTCTTAGTTTATTGGATTTAGACTTTCATACAATTTATGAGATCAATAACAAGTATATTGATTATAGAAGATGTTTATTATTTTACAAACTACGAGTTTTTAGGACATAAAACCCAACAATACTCCCACTTGGACTAAAACTTCAGTGGATCAATATGTACAAATATATACAATGCTGAGTTCACATGGAGAGAATAAAATGTACAAATACAATAAACTAAGACATTACAATACCCACAAATTCTCCCACTTGCCCTAGTGATACAAAACTTGTAGACCTAGTCCTACTAAGTGACCCTCAAACACTTTAGCCGAGAGGGCCTTCGTAAATGGATCAGCTACATTGTCTTGGGAAACAATTTGGATGACAATAACATCTCTTCGGTGTACAATCTCCCGGATGAGATGGTACTTCCGTTCGATATGCTTTCCCCTTTTTATGGCTTCGTGGTTCCTTTGAATTTGCAACTGCTCCACTGTTGTCACAACAGAGAGTGACAGATAGGTGCATATTAGGAACTATGTCCAGATCTGTCAGGAACTTTTTGAGCCATAATGCTTCTTTTGATACTTCATTTGCAGCAACATACTCAACTTCCATCGTGGAGTCCGCAATATAACTCTGCTTGATGCTCCTCCACACAACTGCTCCTCCATTAAGAGTGAATACTGACCCCGAAGTTGATTTCCTCGAGTCAATATCAGTCTGAAAGTCAGAATCAGTGTATTCAATAAGGATCAGATCCTTAGGACCATACATGAGCATATAATCTCTTGTTCTCTGAAGGTACTTGAGAATGTTTTTAACAACAGTCCAATGGTCATGACTAGAATTGGACTGAAATCTACTGACAATTCCTACGGAATAGCATATATTGGGACGAGTACACAACATTTCATATATCAAACTCCCAACTGCAGATGTATATGGAATTCGATTCATCTCCTCAACTTCTTTAGGTGTCTTAGGACTTTGTTCCTTAGACAAGTGAATTCCATGCTTGAAAGGTAAAGATCCTTTCTTGGAATTTTGCATTTTATACCTAGACAACATCTTGTCTATATAAGATGCTTGAGATAAAGCTAATGTTCTGTTCTTGCGATTCTGAACTATTTGGATTCCAAGAACATAAGATGCTTGAGATAAAGCTAATGTTCTGTTTTTGCGATTCTAAACTATTTAGATTCCAAGAACATATTGTGCTTCTCCCAAATCTTTCATTTGGAATTGTGAAGTTAGCCATCTCTTAACGTCAGCTAGATATTCTACCTCACCCAATGAGTAGAATATCATCAACATACAACACCAGAAAAGCGACAGTTTTGTTGACGATTTTCTTGTAGACACAGGGTTCGTCAATATTTTGTTCAAAACCATGAGATTTGATCGCAACATCAAATCTCATATTCCAGGATATAAAAGCTTGTTTTAATCCATAAATGGATCGATTAAGCTTGCAAACATTTTGCTCTTGACTCTGCTATATAAACCCTTATGGTTGAGACATATAGATACTCTCTTCAAGATAGCCATTCAAAAAAGTTGTCTTGACATCCATTTGCCATATTTCATAATCATAAAATGTGGCTATGGATAAGAGTATTCTAATAACTTTATCATGGCAATTAGAGAGAAGATTTCTTCAAAATCTAACCCATCTCTTTGGGTAAACTCCTTTGCCACAAGTTTAGCTTTGTAGGTCTGTACCTTACCAACTTGGTCTCGTTTTCTCTTGTAGATCCATTTGCAACCGATGGGTTTTACCTCTTTAGGTTGATCTACAAGATCCCAGACAGAATTGAAATACATAGATTCCATTTCAAGGTCCATGGCTTTAATCCATTGGTCTTTGTCTACATCGTTCATGTTGATTAAAAGACAATGGATCCTCTAAACCATCATCTGGTATGATGACTTGAGTTTTAGTTAAACCCATGTACCGGTCAGGCTGCTGCACAACCCTACCACTACAACGAGGTATTCTCAACTCTTGAGAAGGATGTGAAGTATTGGTTTCATTAACAACTCTTGTTGACAGACCTGCTCTATCAACAACTCTTGTTGAAGGACCTGCTCGATCAAAAACTTTTGTTGATGCATTTGTCATTTCTCTAGAAATTTCTTCTATTACTAGCTTACTGCGAGGTTTATGGTTCCTTACATAATCTTCCTCTAAGAAGGTTGCATTTGTCGATACAAATACTTTATCTTCCTAAGGATCATAAAAGAGACCACCTCTTGTTTCCTTTGCGTAGCCTACAAATAGGCACACTTTTGAATGGTCTTCCAACTTTTTAGAATTTTTCACCAACACATATGCTGGACAACCCCAAATCCTGAAGTAATATAGATTTCCTTTACGTCCTCTCCAAAGCTCGTAAGGTGATTCAGAAACACTTTTCGAGGGAACTATGTTCAAAATATACACCGCAGTCCCAACTGCGTGTCCCTAAAAAGAATTTGGTAACTGAGCGTAACTCATCATGGAACAAACCATGTCCAACAAGGTTCTGTTTCTCCTTTCTGCCACACCGTTTTGCTGAGGTGTGCCAAGGGCTGTGAGTTAAGATTGAATTCCATGTTCTATCAAATAGTTCTAGAATTCTATGTACATATACTCACCACCTCAATCCGATCGAAGTGTTTTAATCTTTTTACCTAATTGGTTTTTAACCTCAGCCTTATACTCTTTGAACTTTTCAAAAGTTTCTGACTTTTGGTGCATTAGGTAAATATGCCCATACCTAGAGTAATCATCTATAAAATTGATGAAATATTCATATCCTCCTCTTACTCTAACATTTAGAGGCCCACAAAGGTATGAGTGAATCAACTCTAGGGGTTCTTTGGCTTTAAGACCTTTTCCAGAAAAAGATCTCTTTGTCATTTTACCCTCGAGGTAGGACTCACATGGTGGTAATGAACTGTCTTCCAACTTATTTAGATGACCATTCTTAACCAATCTCTCAATCCTGTTGAGATTTATGTGACCCAGTCTCAAGTGCCAAAGATAGGCATATGGAGAAATCTTCCTCTTCTTATGAGCGGTTTTAAACATCTCTATGTTCAAGACTGCTTTGACCTCAGTTGGTTTTCACATGTACAAGTTATTTTCTAACTTTGCAGGGCAAATCTGTTTATTTCCAAACACTTCATCATTTTCAAAATAAACTTTATGATTTTGTTCTAGCAAATAAGAGACAAAAATTAGATTCCTTTTCATAGAAGGAATATAATATACATTTTTCAAATAAATGTACTTATCTCCTATAAATAACTTCATATCTCCCACTGTTTTGGCTGAAACAATCTCCCCGGTCCCTACCTTAAAGATTGTTTCACCTTCTATCAACTATCTCTAGGAACTTGTTTCTGTGAGATAGTACATACATGATTAACGACACCTGAATCAATTATCCAGATTTTATCATTTTCCACTAAACATGCTTCAATAACAAGTAAATCTTATTGTTCAAATTCAGCAGTCTCATATACATAATTCATAATTTTAGATGAGTTGGGAGATAGAGGACAATCCTTTATTCTTTTGGTATAATTAACCGCTAGTAATTTGTTTGTTGATTTGATTTTACTGTTATGTACATTGGAAGTGAGTATACTAGAATTCGACATGCTGATAAAATTCAAACAAATTCTAATTTGAAAATTGTAACTAAATCTAAAATCAAGTTTTAGCAAAAAGTAATAATATACCCATAACCATTATTTATTTGCAACGATATTTTAGTGAGTCAGAATATGTGCTACCGAGGGGCAGTCAGATACTCCTTCACTTAAACAAACAATTTTGACCAAACACTATCCCCGAAATAACTCTTATTCCTATAGTCGTTTAGTTATCTTTTTTGGTCAAGATCTTTACTAACAACTTAGTAATTCTTGTAAGTATGACCCACCATTTTCAGATCCTATAGGACGATATGAATTTTCCTCTGAAATGGAAGACAACATCTAAGACGAAACTATAAGACTCTATTAATTTTACTGAAGCCTGTATTGTTTCGAATCCTATGTTACAACTCTCCAAGGGGATAGTCGTCGCTAAACGACTAGCAAAGGGCCGCCCAAAGCAAACCAGTAGACGCAACATAGGAATCTCACGGTTCAGACTAATGGAGAAGACCGTAGGATATATTAACACATATCCTTCACCCACTTACTCTGAACTACTTCCTCCGTTTACCTTGATATTGACTCATACAAAACACTTTTTGAATGGAGACCACTTCCACGGTGACACGAAGCGTCATATGAATCTCACGATGTAACTTATGTGGAGACATGGCAGTTGAAATCTATATATCGAATAATAGATTTATGTTTGAACAACTTCTCCTTATTCACCAAAATCTAGATTTAAGCTAAAAATACTTTTCGAATGGAGGTCACTTCTAGGGTGGCACGAAGTACCGCTTAAATCTGGATTGTGAACTCTTAGAGACGTGAGAGCTAAAAATAGCGTATCATATATGTTATTAATCTCCCACTGAAGTTTTCTAATAACTCTATCATATAGAAGTTATTAAACTGCCACTGAAGTGTTCTATTTGGGTAGATTTATACTTAGGTTCTTTTCGGCTAATAAAATAAACCTAAGTCTATGTGGTTTATCCAAGTATAACTCTTATAATTGGATTTTAACCTACGATATCGAGGTGATAAACCATTTTATTACCTCATATCACTCACGTATGCTCATAAAACCGTTTACCAACGCTCAATTATTCGGCCATAATCCCTAGGTAGGAGGTGTTTCGTAACCTGTCAACTTAAGTACCCCCAGCCTTAGACAAGAATGTATACCGGTTGAGTTTGTAACCTAGATAAGTTTTAACAATTAAAACAGGTGGTCAACCTACGTGAGCATGCAATTGTTGTTTATGGATTTTAAATGTCTAACCCAATTTTATAACAGCTTATAAAACTTTAGACATGCTATTTATCCATAACATACATGAGGCATTCAACATTTAATATAACATTTATATTAAATACTAGAAACCCTAACATGCATACTATATATTATAACAATTATAACATACTTTCAATGCATGTAATATACTTCCTATGGTGGGATTTTAGATCTAAATGGCATACTAAATGCACATACAAGATTTATTTAATTATAACATTCATCAAATGCATAAATAACTAAACACAGACTGATATGGTTTTAGTTTTGGCAAAAACAAGCAAACAAAAGCCTAACTATTACAAATCAGCTTCAAAAATGTCTTTGAACTGCTCGAACAGAACCCAAACATCTTGAACCGGACTGGATGAGTCTGAACTGGACCAGCCAAAAAATTTTAAGGTCGAACCGGATTGGACTTTGAGAAAACAGGTCGAACCGGCTGCTCTCGGTCCAACCTCAAAATCTTGCAAAGGCCAATCGTATAGTGCTTGGAGGCTATCGTCTGGCTCCATCGCCTTGTGTTGTGAAGAACTACACGATCGCTTAGTGTTTGCCTCAACTAAACGATCGTTTAGCTTTATCGCATAAAGCTATACGATCGCTTAGTGTCTGCCGAAGCTAAATAATCATTTAGCTCTATCGTATAGAACTACGCGATCGCTCAACTCCATCACATATCTATCGCTTAGCTGTCGTATAGTTATCGCATAAATATAGCTTAGTTCTACTGCATAGAACCAAACGATCAGTTAACACCATCGTTTAGCACTTCATGTCATTGTTTAGTATCCGCCGTAGCTAAACGATCGTTTAGCTCCATCGTATAGAATATCATCGCATTGTTCAGCATCTTAGGTAAGCGATTGTTTAGTTCCATCGCATAGAAACTTCAACGCATTGCTTAGCACTTCGTCTACACGATCGCTTAGCTCTGCTTCTAAACGATCGCTCAGCGCTATTGCATAACACTTCATCACATCGTTTAGCATGCATGTTGCTAAATGATCGCATAGTACCATCATATGGTAAATTGAACATATCATTTAGTTCCCACGCCAAAGCTAAACAATCGCTTAATGCTATCATATAGAAAATTGAACGCATCGTTTAGCTCCCACAGGTACACGATTGTTTGGCGTTCAATATCACAACGACCAGTGCCCATTGCTACATGATTGTCTAGCTTTTCTTCACATCGTGTAGCGTCTGGAGCTAGGCAATCGTTTAGCAACTAGAACCTTAACAACGATTTTGAGCAGAAGCTGAAAAACTGGAACAACAACTCGGCCTCTTTGCTTGTTTCTTCGATTTATAGCTTAATTTCAACTCTAATGACTCTAAATAAATTAAAGACTCTTGGGAACACATTAAAGCTCATCAAAGCTCATCAAGAAAGAGCTAAACTACAAATTTAAATGAGAAATTAAAGAGAATTAAACAGCTAAAACTCAGAAAACCATATCAGTGCACCAATTTCATATTTCTCATATAAAACACCCACCAAACCAAAATTAAACCGAATTGAATGCTTATTTGATGCTCTGATACCAATTGTAGGATTGCATCAACAGTAGCGGAAGCAGAAGAATCATCTAAGCACCTAAATTCACTAATTTTGGCAATATAAAAAGCATGCTTTTGCAGAAACAAGTGAGTTTCAAGACATACCTCTTGTAGAACTTCTTCAAAGCTCCTTCACCAACTTCTATTTTCTCTAAATCTTATTGTAGACCACCTCAAGATCTTCCCTACTATTCTCTTGGTGCTTTAGATTGAGTTTTGGGACTCACAACAAGCTTGAATCAAGGGTAGAAGAAGAAATGCTCACTGCAGAAAATCAATTGAAGAACTCTTTCTTCAAACCAATTTTTCTCTCAAAATCTCTATAGATTACATGCCCGATTTTCACTCCAATCTTTGCATTATATTGCGGATCAACATGCAAAGAAAAGAGTTGCATAAATGACAATGATGCGGTGAAGCACAATTGTCTAAATGATCGCTGAGCGAGTGCCTAAGTATCATATACCGCGTGATCGTGTAGTCAGTGACTATACGATGAGGCATGCTAACTACACGATCGTTTAGTGTGCGCGTCTTTTATTAAACGATGAGCATCAATTGTTCCCACTCGATCATTTACCTCCAGCGTCCACGCGATCAGGCAACCAACGCTATGCGATAGAGAAAACACTTTACTGCATCGTTTAGCATTAACTAAACGATTGTTTAGTAAATACTACATGATCGCATAGAAAAATCTACACGATCGTTTAGCCAAATCCCTACGATCTTTTATCTTAAGCTACACGAAACAACCAACTCTTGGTCTTCTTCTTCGCTGAGAATCAGATCTTCATGCTTCGAAACTTCATCACGAACGACTCGACAAACTCAAACACTTTGAATTACAGACTCAAGTGCTTGTTAATTATGCCCAAGAACACAAAGGCCCTAACAAATTAACACTTTATAATCAAAAGAAAGCTTTAAACAAAGGCAATTGACCCGTAAACATTCATCAACACCATCCACAAACGCATTTAACACTTAAATGCAAATGCAGAAAACCCACCACGACTGCAAAAGAAGTTCAAAACATAAGTGAAATTTGGAATATCAAAACAACTTGGCTCTGATACCAATTGAAGGAAATCAGACATGAGGATTTCCATGAGCAGCAGAATGATCGTTCTAAATTCCATTCGAAATTGAAGACTAACAATTACAGTCGAGAAATGGAAACTTACAGGTCATGCACAATACGAAATTATAACATGCTTTCAGAAGAGATCAAGGGATAAAGTATACATACCTTTGAAGACTCGTGCTTCAAACTCCCTCGATCACGAATGCTCATTCAGTTTCCAAGACAGTAATACTCGAACGCTTGAACACAACGACCGCAACACAACATGATCAATCAACAAACACGAACTCAATGATCTCTAAGATCGCGAACCCAATGAACAACATCTAAAACCTCGAACTCAATTGAGTTGAGTGAGAACACCACTACAATGGCTACCTTGGTATTCTCGGTTGAGAATCCAGAAGTGTGGGCTTTGTGTGGACTTGGTTAAAGGAAAAGACCGGAGGAATAACAATCATGTAGACGATTGAGCAAGTGAGAGATGAGAAGAGTCTGTCCTATAGACAAATGCTTAATCGTTTAAAAGAAGGAAATCTATCGTATAGAAAAAGCCATGTGATTGTTTAGCTACGACCAGTTGAGTGAACTATCGTATAGTGTCACTCCACGATCGTTTAGTCTCTCTTTCAGCTATCGTTTAGTGAATCCAATTCACTTGACAACAAACCGTGAGTTTCTTTCTGAGAATGGCAACTCTACTAAATTTAGGAAAATTTTTTTCCTTTTATCTCACGGTTACCATAAAACCACCAATAACCTCCCACTCAATTGGTTATTAGAGAAAAAGAGATAATTATCCAATAATTTATATTATTATAAATATATATGATAACCAACTTACTATATTATATTTATAACCTATAGTTTTAATATTTAATCTCATGAAACATATAAACCATAGCTCTTTTTCTATTTGATGGTACTTAATGTAAATCTCATTTACATTAATCCTCCACTTGATGTATCTCATACATCACACTGATCATATCATATATAATCGAATTTCCTCAAATCAACACCAAGAACTGATTTTCAACTTGAATCCATTGAGCTACCAAGGGGATCTTATGGACCTGTAGCTTGAAGCTCCAACGATATGTGAATAACTGACTAAACTCTTTAGTCATGGGATCCACCATCCGTTAGCTGCTAGGCACTCCACCTACAGATATATTTTATGTCCATATCAACCAATCAATAGTGCGATAACCATTCATGGATCGCTTGTAAGTACAGCTGGCCAATTGTTGGGATTGGTGTCTTAATTCTCATAGAGTCTCGTAGTTTGTAATCTATACACATTGTTATGAATAAAATAAGAGTTATTTTATCTGAAATTTACTCATATCCAATAAACAAAGCTCCATAGTTATTATATGTAAACTTAAGGATGTATATAAGATATACAAGTGGACCATGCCTTAAGTGATAACCTAAAAAGGTTTGTAGTATAAGGATTAAGGAGGGATACCTGATCCTAGTGACACTATGGATACGACTAAGTTTGTAGAGGTTTACAAGTGTTGTAAACTACTACAGATGGTATATCCTGACCATTCATGTGGAGACATGCGAGTGGAGGTATCCTATACAAAGAGTTTACATAAAACCGGACCATGAGATGACTAGTCACTGTATATAACGCCGTTGATACTGGAGACTTACATCTCACCTAAACGACGATAGGTGACATGACCTCAATCCTGAGTGTTTTGGGAATTCCTGCCTTTGAGGGCAGTCCTTTGATTAGTATGGGTGAGAGTGGCCAGATTGCCAACTCAACATGCCTACCTTTTAGGGATTTGCCTGATTTGGGAGTTGGGAACTCAGTTACACAAGATGGAATTCACTCCTTCCCCGAAGCAAGGGTAAGTAGATAGATTGCTCCCTTAAGGGTTGATTGCGGGTCTTAAACATAGTGGCCACAACTTCTCTTTGGAATAGAGGACTCAGTCATAGTAGGACTATGACTTATGTTCATTAGAGGGATCAGTGGTATTTAAAGAGTTAAATGTAACTAAAGGGGCATAACGGTTATTGGCCCAACTGAACTTATGAGTGATCTGTGAAGGGTTATCGCACTACTGATTGGTTGATATGGACGGTAGTAAAGAGAGTTCAGCTGTTGGTCTTTAGTGGAGTGCCTGGCAGTTAACAGATTGTGGATCCCATGACTAAAGAGTTTTGTCAGTTATTCACGTACCGTTGGAGCTTCGAGTGACATGTCCATAAGGTCCCTTTGGTAGCTCAATGGATTCAAGTTGACAATTAGTTCTTGGTGTTGATTTGAAGTGTTCAAATTGACAAGAGGAAATTCGATTATATATGATATGATCGGTGTGATGTATGAGATACATCAAGTGCAGGATTAATGTAAATGAGATTTACATTAAGTACCATGAAATAGAAAAAGCACTATTGTTTATATGTTTCATGAGATGAAATATTAAAACTATAGGTTATAAATATAGTATGGTAAGTTAGTTATCATATATATTTATAATAATATTAATTATTGGATAATTATATCTTTTTCTCTAATAACCAATTGAGTGGGAGTTATTGGTAGTTTCATGGTAACCGTGAGATAAAAGGAAAAATGTTTTCCTAAATTTAGTAGTTGAAGATTTGAGAAAGTTGCTATTCTCGGAAAGTAACTCACGAATGGCTGTCAAGTGAATAAGATTCACTAAACAATAGCTGAAGAGAGACTAAACGATTGTGAAGTGACACTACACGATAGTTCACTCAGCTGGATGATAGCTAAACAATTGCGATGATTTTGCTATATGATTGCATAGCTTTTTCTAAACGATTGGGCATTGTCTATGCGATAGACTTCTATCATATCGCATTTGCTCAATTGTTTACATGATTGCGTTTCCTCTAACCAAGTTCACATAGAGCCCACACTTCTAGATTCTCATACTGAGAATACCAAGGTAGCCATTGTGGTGGTGTCATACTCAACTCGACTAAGTCGAAGTTTTTGAAGGTCGTTCATTGAATTCACATTGTTTGTGTTGTGGTCGATGTGATCGTGCTGTGTTGCGATCGTTGGATATGAGCGTTTGTGTGTTGCAGTCTTGGAGATTAAACGAGCGTTTGGGATTGAGGGATTTTGAAGATGAGTCTTCAAAAGTATGTATGACCTTTCCCTTAATTATCTTGTAAAGCATGCTGTAATTTCGTATGTTGTATAACCAGTTAGTTTCCATTTCTTGATTGTAATTGTTAATGTTCAAATAGAATGGGATTTTAAACAATATTTCGATGCTCATGAAAATCCTCGTGTCCGATTTTCTTCAATTGGTATCAAAGCCATGTTGTTCTGATATTCCAAATTTCACTTCTATTTTGAACTTTTTTTACAGTCGTGGTGGGTTTTGTGCATTGCGTTTAATTGTTAAATGCGTTTTGTGGATGGCGTTGATGAATATTTACGGGTTAATTACCTCTATTTATAGTTTTCTTTCAATTACAAAATGTTAATTTGTAAGGGTCCCTGTGTTTTTGGGCATAATTAACATGTAATCGAGTCTGTAATTATAAGTGTTTGAGTTTGTCGAGTCGTTCGTGATGAGGTTTCGAAGCATGGAAATGTCGTTCTCAGTGAAGAAGAAGACCAAGAGTTGGTCGTGTCGTGTAGCCTCAGGTAAATGATCGTTAGGTTTTAGCTAAACGATCGTGTAGATTTTTCTATGTGATCATGTAGTATTTACTAAACTATCATTTAGCTAATGCTAAACGATGGGGTAAAATGTTTACTCTATCGCGTAGGGTTGGTTGCCTGATCGCGTAGACACTGGAGGTAAACGATCGAGTGGGAGCATTTGATGCTCATTGTTTAATGAAAGACGCGCGCATTAAACGATTGTATAGTTAGCATGTTCATCACATAGTCACTGACTACATGATCGCGCGTTACACGATACTTAGGCGCTCGCTCAGCAATCATTTAGACGACCGTGCTTCATCATATCGTTGTTGTTTAGACGATCGTTTAAGCGGTTTGTGTTATGCGAAGCACGTTGCACGATTGCGTACCTCATGCTTCATCACATAAACAATCATTGCTAAACGATCGTTTAGCTCTGGAAGTGTAGGTAAACGATTGAGTAAAGCATTTACTCTTATGTGTAGATGATCGCTTGGATTTTAGTACATGGTTAGGGGAGACGCAGACTTCGACCGAACAGTTCAAGACTCGATTCGCCTGTTTGAACCGGTGACTCTTTGCATTTGTAATTGTTAACTTTTTGGTTTTGTGGATTTGAGGCAATTTTTTCCGGTTCATCAACATTTGCTTAATATACATGAGATGTATGTGGTTTATATGGCATAGTGTATGACATATAAATTTGAAACCTACCTTAGGTTGTGCAATTATTCATGCATCATGTATTATAAGTGTTATAATAAGGTATGATGAAATTAAAAGTAAGCATGCGCACGCATCATGAAAATATAAGAGTTATATTTATGCATGCAGTAAGCATATTCATGCATCATCTTTATATTATAAGTGTTATAGTATAAGCATGAATGGAAGCATGTTTTTCTTGGTTCATTGTTGTGTTGTATAAGTGTTATATAAAAAGTAGCAATGAATGAACAATACATAGAGCATGACACTTAAGCTGTTTATAAGAGTTATGAATGCCTTATATGTGTTTGTTTTGCGTTGTGAATGGTTTTGGTTGTTTCTGTTATAAGCATTATAATAGAAATTAGAACTAAAATCGATAAGAAAGAGTTATAGCGAACTTAGGGTGAACTCATGTTTTAAAAGGGTTTTAAAATTGGATTGAGATAAACGTAAGTTCAAAGGTTCTAATGGGATTAGCAACCTATCTGGAAAGGTGAATTAGATAGATTTTCTACAAGCATACGATAGTTGGTCAAAGACTCCGTTAAAGAGTTTAATGGATGATGATCAAAAGTTGTTACTCTATCCAAAGTAAATGTTACTCATGGGCAAACCTAAAAAGTCACTTAGTTAAAATTCTGCCGTGTTTTTTCTAAGTAAACTAAACCCTAGGTTATAAAATACTCAGTGGAAGGAAGAGATGTATCTGATATGTCAATGATTCCACTCACATTTCTCCCTGAATGTTCACGCCGTGAGATTCATGTTTGGCCTCGTGGTGCCCTGAGAGCATCCCTCTTCTATGATGTTTGCATGAGTCCATATCAAGGTGGACGAAGAGAGTGTTTATAGTAAGTGGGTGAAAGATGTGTGTCAACACGTCCTACGGTCTCTGTCATTGGTTTGCACCGTGAGATCATTCTGTACTCCCTCGTGGCGCCCTGGGAGCATCTCCCTTCGGATGGGTTTTATGCAGTTGGTCAATATCAAGGTGAACTCCAGAAATGGATAAGGTCGCTTTAGTTTTTGCCCTAATCGGATTTTTTCCCTTCGGATTGGTTGCTTGGGGCAGAACTCTAGGGCCTAAAATGGCGGGGCACACTTATGAGAAATTGTTAAGTAAGTGAATGATTTGTTGACCAAATCAATGATGACTAGTTGTTATAAGAGCAAGAGTTGTTCTGGTATTAATGACTGGTTGAAAATGTCTCAATTTAGACGAGGGTTGAATTGACTACTCTTCGGCAGCTTTTGTCCTAAACCTTTGAAGCGTCATTACGAAACTAGATGTCACATGGGGTTCATGTTAGTTTTGCTAAACCGTATTAGATGTTGTATATTTTTTCAACGGGTATTTTCTTAAAACCTAACGTAGGACAATGTGTTTTTGTTTTCAGCAACATGTTTGATTTTTTGTTTAATGCCTCTAGTTTGACCGGTTACATACAGTGGAAAGAGTCTTGTAAAACGTATTTCGTGGTAAACAACCTCGAATTTGTCATGGTTGAGGAATGTCCTCAAGTCCCAACCCATGATGCACTGCGAAGTTTTTGTAATGCATATGAGGTGTAGATGAAGGCTAATTCATTGGCCCGACTTCACATTTTTGCTAGCATATCTTATGTTTTGGCCAAAAAGGTTGAGCATATGGCCACTGCATGTGAGATCATGGACTCGTTACAAGATTTGTTTGAACCTCGGTTCTTACTTTTCGAGCATAGAGGGATGGATGACAAAACCAGCAGTATCAGTTCCCAAGTTAAACTTCAGGAAGAGAAAGCAAGTGTTGCTGACTTTGTTGAAGTTCATAGAAGAGAAGTGTTTTCTGACACTGAACATGGAACTTATTTAGGTTTTGATGCTGATCCCATTACTTTCCAAAAGAGGAGGATGTTTAAAGACAGTAAATGTGATTTATTGGTCTTGGAGACGTGTTTGGTAGAGAATGATGATTCTGCCTGGATCCTTGATTCGAATGCTACTAATCATGTCAGTTCCTCTTACCAAGAATTTAGTTCCTGGCAAACGTTGCCACAGGGAGAGATATGAAGTTATCTTTGGACAAGAAATGTTATCTGTTACTGGATAATGTTTTCGTAGTTCCTCATACCAAGAGGAACTTAATCTTGGTTTCTTGTCTCATTGAACAAGGTTATACTGTCTCATTTTCTGGAAGTAAAGTGTTTATTTTCAAGAATGGAATGAAGATTGGTTTTGGTTCAATGGAAAGTAACTTATATTTACTAAGGTCGTTTAGTCATAAAAGCCTTGTTTAATACTGAAATGTTCATTATGGTAACAAAAACTAAAAGACCAAAGGTATCTCCTAAGGAAAACGCCCATCTTTGGCATCTAAGGTTAAGTCACATCAACCTCAATAGGATTGAACAGTTGGTGAAAAGTGGACTTCTAAAGAGTTTAGAAGAAAACTCCTTGCCGGTGTGTGAATCATGCATCGAACGCAAGATGAAAAAACTACCTTTTACTGGAAACGGTTACAGAGCCAAGGAAACCTTGAAGCTTGTACATTCTGACCTCTGTGATTCGATGAGTGTTAAGGCTCGAGGCGAGTATGAATATTTCATCTCTTTCATAGATGATTATTCAAGGCACGAGTATCTCTACCTAATGCAACGTAAGTCTGAAGCCTTTGACAAGTTCAAGGAGTATAAGGCTGAAGTTGAAAACTTGTAAGGTAAGAAGGAAAAACACTATGATCTGATCATGGTGGAGAGTATATGGACCTCCAATTCCAGAACTATATAATAGGATTGCAACCCAACTCTCGGCTCCAGGTACACCTCAGCAGAATGGTGTATCAGAAAGGAGAAATAGAACCTTATTGGACATGGTTTGGTCTATGATGAGTTATGCTCATCTTCCAGACTCATTTTGGGGTTTTGTAGTGGAGACTACATGCTACATTCTGAACAACGTTCCCTTAAAAAGTGTTTCTAAAACACCTTTTGAGTTGTGGAGAGGTCGTAAAGGTTTTTTACGCCACTTCAGGATTTGGGGGGTGTCCAATCCACGTGCTTATGACTAACCCAAAGAAGTAGGAACCACATTCGAAAGTTTGCATCTTTGTAGGCTACCCCAGGGAATTGAGGGGTGGATACTTCTATGATTCGAGTGAGAACAAAATGATACTACAAATGCTATCTTCTTGGAAGAAGACCACATCTGGGATCATAAACCATGAAGTAAACTTGTTTTACGTGAGATTTCTAGTGAGACTGAGACTACTGAAGATTCAACAAGAGTTGTTTAACAGACGGATCTAGTCAACCAACTCAAGAGTTGAGACTGCCTCGACGTAGTGGGAGGGTTATGAACCCATCGGATCGCTACATGGGTTTGACTGAAGCCTAGAATGTCATTTTTAATGATGGGGTTGAGGATCCATCGTCTTTTAAGCAAGCAATGGAGGATGTTGACAATGATAAGCGGATTAAGGCCATGAACCAGGAGATGGAGTCTATGTACTTCAATCAAGTCTGGGAATTTGTGGATAAGCCTGATGGGGTAAGACCTATAGGGTGTAAGTGGATCTACCAACGAAAGCGAGGTGTTGATGGAAAGGTGCAAACCTTTAAGGGTAGACTCGTGGCAACGGGTAGGGAGTGGACTATGAGGAAACTTTTTCACCTGTTGTCATGCTAAAGTCTATCGGGATACTCTTGTCCATAGTCACATTTTATGATTATGAGATATGGCAAATGGACGTCAAGACTGCCTTTTTTAATGGTAATCTTGAGGAGACCATCTACATGGCTTAACCAGAAGGATTCGTAGTTCTAAATCAATAGCAAAGAGTTTATAAACTTAAAAGGTCCATTTATGGGCTGAAACAAACGTCTAGATCATGGAACCATAGATTTGACAATGCGGTCAAATCGTTTGGCTTTAATCAGATCGTTGATGAGCCTTGTGTTTACAAGAAAATCATCAACAACTCAGTAGCTTTCTTGGTACTGTATGTGGATGATATTTTATTCCTTGGGAATGATGTAGGGTTTCTGACTGACATTAAGAAATGGCTAGCTGCCCAATTCCAAATGAAAGATTTGGGTAAAGCGCAGTATGTTCTAGGGATCTAGATCATTTGAGATCGTAAAAACATGAGGTTATCCTTGTCTCGGGCATTGTACATCGATTAAATGTTGATTAGGTACATGATGCAGTATTCCAAGAGGGCTTTGTTACCCATTAGGCATGGAATCGTTTTGTCTAAGGATCAATGTCCTAAGACACCTCAAAAGGTTGAGAAGATGAGACAGATTCCCTATGCTTCAGCTGTAGGAAGCTTAATGTATGCAATGTTGTGTACCAGACCCAACATTTGCTATGCAGTAGGGATTGTCAGTCGTTATCAGTCCAATCCAGGATTTGATCACTGGACGACGGTCAAGAAGATCCTCAAGTATCTTTGGAGAATGAGGGACTACATGCTCGTTATGGAGATAAGAATCTGATCCTTACAGGATACATAGACTCTGGCTTTCAGACCGATAGAGATTCTCGTAAATTGACATTGGGATCAGTGTTCACTCTGAATGGAGGGGCTGTAATGTGGCGAAGCATCAAGCAAGGATGCATCATAGAATCCACTATGGAAGCTGAATACGTGGTCACTTGTGAAGCAGCTAAGAAGGCTATTTGGCTGAGGAAATTCCTTACAGATTTAGAAGTTGTTCCAAATATGGATTTATCGATCACTTTTTATTATGATAACAGCGGGGCTATGACAAATTCAAAGGAACCTCGGAGTCATTGTCGAGGTAAGCATATAGAATGGAAATACCACTTGATGGGGAGATTGTGCATCGCGGTGATGTGATAGTCATGAAGATCGTGTCGGAGCACAATGTTGTGGATCCATTTACAAAGGCTCTCACGGCTAAAGTGTTCGAGGGTCACCTAGAGAGTCTGGGTCTACGAGACATGCGATATTTTGTCTAGGGCAAGTGGGAGATGCTACTGGGGTATAGAGTATGGCCTAGTTTATTGTATATTGTACTGGTTTTCATCTTGTATTGTACATTAGTCTTACCCCATCAGGTTGATCCACAAGCTCCCAGACTTGATTGAAGTACATAGACTCCATCTTCTGGTTCATGGCCTTAATCCACTCATCCTTGTTAACATCCTCCATTGCTTACTTAAGAAACAATGGATCCTCGACTCCATCATTATAAATGACGTTATGGGCTTCAATTAAACCCATGTAGCACCTCCCACTACGTCGAGGCAGTCTCAACTCTTGAGCTGGTTGACTAGATGTACAAACATCAACAACTCTTGTTTATCTGTCAGTCTGTTTAATAACTCTTGTTGAACCCTCAGTAGTCCCAGTCTCACTAGAAATCTCATGTAAAATAAGCTTACTTCGTGGTTTACGATCCTAGATGTAGTCTTCTTTCAAAAAGATAGCATTTGTAGAAACAAACACTTTGTTCTCACTTGGACCATAGAAGTATCAACCCCTCGTTTCCCTGGGGTGGCCTACAAAGAGGCAAACTTTCGAACGCGGTTCCAACTTCTTCGAGTTAGTCACAAGCACATGTGCCGGACACCCCCAAATTCTGAAGTGGCGCAAACTACCTTTAGGCCTCTCCACAACTCAAAAGGTGTTTCAGAAACATTTTTCGAGGGAACGTTGTTTAAAATGTAACATGCAGCCTCCACTACAAAATCCCAAAATGAGTCTGGAATATGAGCATAACTTATCATAGACCGAACCATGTAGAACAAGGTTCTGTTTTTCCTTTCTGATACACCATTCTGCTGAGGTGTACCTGGGGTCGAAAGTTGGGACGTAATTCCATGTTCCATCATATAGTTCTTGAATTGGAGATCCATATACTCTCCACCACGATCATATCGTAGTTCTAAGACCAATAAATCATATTTACGACTTTAGGCATCTTCCTCTTTTGGAGAGTGGTGGGATCAATATCAGAACCTAAATAAGCTCCAAATTCCATGTCAGAGAACATTTCTCGTCAATGAACTTTAGTAGAGTCAACAATAATTTCTTTCTCTTCCTGGAGTTTAACTTGGGAACTTACACTTCTGGTTTTATCATATATCCCTTTGTGCTCGAAAAGTAAGAACTGACGTTCAAACAAATCTTGCAACGAGTTCATGATCTCACGTGCAATGACCATGTTCTCAACCCTTTTGGTCAAAACATCAGGCATGCTAGCCAATATCTGAAGTCGGGCCAATGAATTAGCCTTCATCTACAACTCATATGCATTACGAACACTTCGCGGTGCATCAAGGGTCAGGACTTGAGGACATTCCTCATCCATGACAAACTCGAGGACGTTTACCACGAAATACATTTTACAAGACTCTTTCCACTGTATGTAACCGGTCAAATTAGAGGCATTAAACGGAAAATCAAACATGTTGCTGAAAACAAAAAACACATTGACCTACATTAGGTTTTAAGCAAATACCCGTTGAAAAAATATACAACATCCAATAAGGTTTAGCAAAACTAACATGAACCCTGTGTGACATCTAGTTTTGTAATGACGCTTTAAAGGTCCAGGACAAAAGCCGCCGAAGGGTGGTCAATTGATCCCTCCGATGAATTAAGATATTCTTAACCAGCCATTAATATATATGAACAACTCTTACTCCTATAACTACAAGCCATCATTGATTTAGTCAAGAAATCATTGATTTACTTAACAATTTCTCGTAAGTGTGACCCCCCACTTTAGGCCCTAGAGTTTCGCCCCAAGCAGCCAATCCAAAGGGAAAAATACCGATTGGGGCAAAAACTAAAGTGACCCTATCCATTTCTAGAGTTCACATTGATATTGACCAACTACACAAAACCTATTCGAAGAAGGACGCTCCCAGGGTGCCAGGGAGTACAGAATGATCTCACGGTGCGAACCAATGACAGAGACCGTAGGACGTGTTGACACAAACCCTTCACCCACTTACTATAAAGACTCTCTTCGTCCACCTTGATATTGACTCGTGCAAACACCATTCGAAGGGGGATGCTCCCAGGGCACCACGAGGTCAAGCATGAATCTCACGGGTGAACATTTAGGAGAAACGTGAGTGGAATCATTGACATATTAGAAACATCTCTTCTTCCCACTGAGTATTTTATAACCTAGGGTTTAGTTTACTTAGAAAAAACACGGCTAAGAATTTTAACTAAGTGCTGTTTAGGTTTTCCCAACAGTAACTTTTACCTTGGATAGTTGAAACAACTTTTGATCATCCATTAAAATCTCTAATGGAGTCTTTGACCAACTGTCGCATGCTTGCAGAAAATCAATCTAATTCATCTTTCCAAGTAGGTTCCCAGGTAAGGGTGTTCTGTTTCCGTCAGCTTAAGTACCCTAGCCTAGATAGAACCCGCCTTAGACAAAAGGTCCCTTATAGATAGATTTAATACAATTTTAATCTTTTATGCCAATCAATTTAATCCTATTAAACCGATTTAAAAAGATTAAACTAGGTTGTTAATCCCATTAGAACCTTTGAACTTAGGTCTATCTCAATCCAATTTTAAAACCTGAGTTTTCCTAAATCCGCATGCAACTCTTTCTTATCGATTTTAGTTCTAATTTCTATTATAAAGCTTATAACAGAAACAACCAAAATCAACCAACGCAAAGCAAACACATACAAGGTATTCATAACTTGCTTCCATTCACCCTTATACTATAACACTTATAATATAAAGATGGTGCATGAATATGCCCACTGCATGCACAAATAAAACTCTTATATTTTCATGATGCATGCACATGCTTTCATGTAATTTCTTCATGCAATATTATAACACTTATAATACATGATGCATAAATAATTGCAGAACCTAAGGTGGGTTTCAAATATATATGTCAAACATTTTGCCATATAAGCACCATACATCTCAAGTATAATAAAAAAATGTTGATGAACCGAGAAAAAATGCCTCAAATCCTCGAAATTAAAGCTAACTATTACAAATGCAAAGAGTCTCCAGTTCAAACATGCGAACCGGGTCTTGAACCATTCGGGCAAAGCAACGCGTCTCCACTGATCGTGACCAAACACCGAGCGATCGTCTACACGAAAGAGTAAACACTTTACTCAATTGTTTAGCAACGATAATGTACCTTTTACTATGCAATGAAGCATGAGGGACGCGATTGTGTAGCGCGCTTCGCAACGCAAACCTTATACGATCATCTAAACGACAACGATGCAATGAAACACTATCGTCTAAACGATCACTGAGCGAGCGCCTAAGTATCGTATACCGCGTGATCATGTAGGCAGTGACTATGTGATGAGGTATGCTAACTACACGATCGTTTAATGCGATCGTCTTTTATTAAACGATGAGCATCACATGCTCCCACTCGATCGTTTACCTCCAGCGTCTACACGATCGAGCAACCAACGCAACGCGATAGAGTAAACGCTTTACCCCATCGTTTAGCATTACCTAAACGATCGTTTAGTAAATACTACACGATCGTATAGAAAAATCTACATGATCGTTTAGCTAAATCCTAACGATCGTTTACCTAAGGCTACACGATACGACAAACTCTTGGCCTTCTTCCTCGCTGAGAACCACACCTCCATGCTTCAAAACTTCATCACAAACGACTTGACAAACTCAAACACTTTTAATTACAGACTCGATTGCATGTTAATTATGCCCAAAAACATAGGGGCACTTACAAATTAACACTTTGTATTTAAAAGAAAGCTTTAAACAGAGGTAATTAACCCGAAAACATTCATCAACACCATCCACAAATGCATTTTATAATTAAATGCAATGCAGAAAACCCACCACGATTGTAAAAGAAGTTCAAAACAGAAGTGAAATTTGGAATATCAGAATAACCTGGCTCTGATAACAATTTAAGGAAATCGAATATGAGGATTTCCATGAGCAGCGGAATGATTGTTCCAAATTCCATTCGTATTTGAACATAAACAATTACAATCAAGAAACAGAAACTAACTGGTCATGCAACAATACGAAATTACAACATGCTTTACCAGATAATCAAGGGAAAGAATAATACATACCTTTAAAGACTCATCTTTAAACTCCCTTGATCACAAACGCTCGTACAATCTCCAAGACTGCAACTCACAAACGCTCGTACACAGCGACCGTAACACAGCATGATCAATCGACAACCACCACACGAACACCGTGAACACAACGAATGGCCTTCAACACCTCGACCTCAGTCGGGTTGAGTACAACACCACCACAATGGCTACCTTGGTATTCTTGGTGTGAGAATCCAGAACTGTGGGCTCTGTATGGACTTGGTTTGAGGTAGATATTGGAGGAAGAACGATTGTGTAAACGATTGAGCAAGTGGGAGATGAAAAAGGTCTATTGCATAGACGATGCCCAATCGTTTAATAAATGCTCCGCGATCGTTTAGCAAAAGATCTGCGATTGTTTAGCAATCATCCAGCTGAGTGAACTATAGTGTCACTCCATGATTGTTTAGTCTATTTTCAGCTATCGTTTAGTGAATCCTATGCACTTAACAGCCTTTCCGTGAGTATTTGCTGAGAATAGCCACTTTCTCACAACAACTACTAAATTTAGGAAAATATTTTTCCTTTTATCTCACGGTTACCATGAAACCACCAAAAACCTCCCACTCAATTGGTTATTAGAGAAAAAGATATAATTATCCAATAATAATAATTATTATAAATATATATGATAACTAACTCACCATATTATATTTATAACCTATAGTTTTAATATTTCATCTCATGAAACATATAAACCATAGTTCTTTTTCTATTTCATTGTACTTATTGTAAATCTCATTAACATTAATCCTCCACTTGATGTATCTCATACATCACACCGATCATATCATATATAATCGAATTTTCTCTTGTCAATTTGAATAATTCAAATCAACACCAAGAACTGATTCTCAATTTGAATCCATTAATCTACCAAGGGGACCTTATGGACTTATAGCTCGAAGCTCCAACGATACGTGAATAAAAGATTAAACTCTTTAGTCACAAGATCAACCATCCGTTAACTACCATGAACTCCACTAAATACCGACAGTTGAACTCTCCTTACTACAGATATATTATGTGTCCATATCAACTAATCAACAGTGCGATAACCCTTCACAGATCGCTCGTAAGTACAGTAGGGTCAATTCGGTATGCCCCTGCAATTACATCTAACTCTTTAAGTACCACTGATCCCTCTAATGAACATAAGTCATAGTCCTACTATGACTGAGTCCTTTCTTCCAAAGAGAAGTTGTGGCCACTATGTTCAAGACCAGGAATCAGCCTTTAAGGGAGCAATCTATCTACTTACCCCTGCTTTGGGGAAGGAGTGAATTCCATCTTGTGTAGCTGAGTTCCCAACTCTCAAATTGGGCAAATCCTCAAAAGGGTAGGCATGTTGGGTTGGCTATCTGGCCACTCTCACCCATACTAATCAAAGGATCGTTCTCAAAGGCAGGAGTTCCCAAAACACTCAGGATTGAGGTCATGTCACCTATGGTCGTTTAGGTGGGATGTAAGTCTCAAGTATCAATAGCGTTATATACAAAGACTAGTCATCTCGTGGTCCGGTCTTATACAAACTCTTTGTATAGGATACCCCCACTCGCATGTCTCCACATGAATTGTCAGGATCTACCATCTGTAGTAGTTCACAACATTTGCAAACCTCTACAAAGTGGGTTGTATCTGTAGTATCACCAAGATCAAGTTTCCTTCCTTAATCCTTATACTACAGACCTATTTAGGTTATCACTTAAGGCACGATCCATTTATATATCTCATATACATGCTTAAGTTTACACAAAATAACTATGGAGCTTTGTTTATAGGATATGAGTAAATACCAAATAAAATAATTGTTATTTTATTCATAACAATGTGTACAGATTACAAACTACGAGACTCTGGGAGAATTAGGACACCAATCCCAACAATCTCCCACTTGTCCTAATGCCTCGGGAGACTAATGTATAATACAAGATAAATACATATACAATATATAATAAACTAGGGCATACCCAAGTATCATCTTCCACTTGCCCTAGACAAAATGTTGCATGTCTTGCATACCCATACTCTCCAGGTGACCCTCGAACACTTTAGCTGTGAGAGCCTTTGTAAATGGATCAGCAACGTTGTGCTCCATTGCGATCTTCGTGACTATCACATCACCGTGATCCACAATCTCCCTAATCAAGTGGTATTTTCGTTCTATATGCTTTCCTCGACGATGACTCCAAGGTTCCTTCGAATTTTCCACAGCCCCACTATTATCACAATAAAAAGTGATTGGCAAATCCATATTTGGAAGAACTTCACAATTTGTAAGGAATTTCCTCAGCCAAACAGCCTCCTTAGCTACTTCACAAGCGGCTACGTATTCGGCTTCCGTAGTGGAGTCCGCAATGCATCCTTGCTTGATGCTGCGCCATATTACAGCCCTCCATTCAGAGCGAACACTGCCCCCGATGTCGATTTATGAGAATCTCTATCGATCTGAAAGTCAGAGTCTGTGTATCCTATAAGGATCAAATCCTTATCTCCATACACGAGAATGTAGTCTCTCGTTCTCCGAAGATACTTGAAGATTGTTTTGACCATCGTCCAATGATGAAATCCCCGAACGTCATTTCTAATGATGGGGTCGAGGATCCATTGTCTTTTAGGAAAACAATGAAAGATGTTGACAAAGATGAATGGATTAAAGCCATGAACCAAAAAATTAAGTCTATGTACTTCAATAAAGTCTGGAAGCCTGTGCATCAACCTGATGGGGGTAGGACCTATAGAGTGTAAGTGGATCTATAAGCGAAAGCAAGGTGTAGATAGAAAGGTGCAAACCTTTAAGGCTAGACTCGTGGCAAAGGGTTATACCTAGGTTGAGGGAGTGGATTATGAGGAAACTTTCTCACCTGTTGTCATGCTGAAGTCTATCAGGATACTCCTGTCCATAGCCACATCTTATGATTATGAGATATAGCAAATGGACGTCTTGGACGTCAAGACTGCCTTTCTTAATGGTAATCTTGAGGACACCATATACATGGCTCAACCAAAGGGGTTCGTAGTTCCAAATCAACAACAAAAAGTTTGCAAGCTTAATAGGTCCATTTATGAGCTGAAACAAGCGTCTCAATCATGGAACATTCGATTTGACAGTGCGGTCAAATCGTTTGGCTTTGATCAGAACATTGATGGGCCTTGTGTAACAATTCAGTAGCTTTCTTGGTACTGTATATGGATGATATCCTACTCATTGGGAATGATATAGGGTTTTTTACTGACATTAAGAAGTGGCTAGCTGCCCAATTCCAAATGAAAGATTTGGGTGAGGCATAGTATGTTCTACGAATCTGGATTATTCGTGATCATAAGAACAAGAGGTTAGCCTTGTCTCAGACATCGTACATCGATCAAATGATTCAGGATTCCAAAAGAGGTTTGTTACCCTTCAGGCATGGAATCGTTTTGTCTAAGGATCAATGTCCTAAGACACCTCAAGAGGTTGAGGAAATGAGACGGATTCCCTATGCTTCAGCTGTTAGAAGCTTAATGTATGCAATGTTGTGTACCAAACCTGACATTTGCTATGCAGTAGGGATTGTCAGTTGTTATCAGTTCAATCTAGGATTTGATCATTGAACGGTGGTCAAGACAATCCTTAAGTATCTTCGAAGAATGAGGAACTACATGCTTATGTATGGAGATAAGGATTTGATCCTTACAGGATACACAGACACTGACTTTCAGACCGATGGAGATTCTTATAAATCGACATCGAGGTCAGTGTTCACTCAAAATGAAAGGGTTGTAGTGTGGCGAAGCATCGAGCAAGGATGCATCACAGATTCCACTATGGAAGCTGAATACCTAGCCGCTTGTGAAGCAGCTAAGAGGCTGTTTAGCCGAGGAAATTCCTTACAGATTTAGAAATTGTTCCAAATATGGTTTTGTCTATCACTCTTTATTGTGATAACAATGAGACTGTGGCAAATTTGAAGGAACCTTGGAGTCATCGTCAAGGCAAGCATATAGAACGAAAATATCACCTGATCAGGGAGATTGTACATCACGGTGATGCGATAGTCATGAAGATCACGTCAGAGCACAACGTTGCTGATCCATTTACAAAGGCTCTCACGGCTAAAGTGTTCGAGGGTCACCTGGAGATTTTGGGTCTTCGGGACATGCGGCATCTTGTCTAGGGCAAGTGGGATATGATACTGTGATATGCCCTAGTTTATTGTATATTGTACATGTATTTTTTCTTGTATTCTACATTAGTCTCCCGAGGCATTAGGACAAGTGGGAGATTGTTGGGATTGGTGTCTTAATTCTCCCAGAGTCTCGTTGTTTGTAACTATACACATTGTTATGGATAAAATAAGAGTTATTTCATTATGGAATTTACTCGTATCCAATAAACAAAGCTACATGGTTATTGTATGTAAACTTAAGCATATATATGAGATATACAAGTGGATCATACCTTAAGTGATAACCTAAAAAGGTCTGTAATATAAGGATTAAGGAGGGATACCTGATCATGGTGACACTACGGATACGACTCGCTTAGTAGAGGTTTGCAAGTGTTGTGAACTACTATAGATGGTAGATCCTGACCATCTATGTGGAGACATGAGAGCGGGGGTGTTCTATACAAAGAGCTTGTATAAGACCAGACCACGAAATGATTTGTCTCTAACATCGTTGATATTGGAGACTTACATCTCACCTAAACGACCATAGGTGACATGACCTCAATCCTGAGTGTTTTGGGAACTCCTGCCTTTGAGGGTGGTCATTTGATTAGTATGGGTAAGAGTGGCCAGATTTCCAACTCAACATGCCTATGTTTTCAAGGACTTGTCTTATTTAGGAGTTGGGAACTCAGTTACACAAGATGGAATTCACTCCTTCCCCGAAGCAGGGGTAACACCCTTAAGGGCTGATTCCGGGTCTTGAACATAGTGGCCACAACTTCTCTTTGGAAGAGAGGACTTAGTCATAGTAGAACTATGACTTATGTTCATTAGAGGGATCAATGGTACTTAAGGAGTTAGATGTAACTATAGGGGCATAACGGTTATTGACCCAGCTGTACTTACGAGCGATCTGTGAAGGGTTATCATGCTGTTGATTGGTTGATATGGACACATAATATATTTGTAGTAAGAAGAGTTCAACTATCGGTCTTTAGTGGAGTGCCTGACAGTTAATGGATGGTGGATCCCGTGACTAAAGAGTTGAGTCAGTTATTGATGTACCGTTGGAGCTTCGAGCTACAGGTCCATAAAGTTCCCCTGGTAGCTCAATAGATTCATGTTGAGAATCATTTCTTGGTGTTGATTTGAAATGTTCAAATTGACAAGAGAAAATTCGATTATATATAATATGATCGGTGTGATGTATGAGATATATCAAATGGATGATTAATGTAGATGAGATTTACATTAAGTGCCATGAAATAGGAAAAGAACTATGATTTATATGTTTCATGAGATGAAATACTAAAACTATAGGTTATAAATATAATATGGTAAGTTGGTTATCATATCTATTTATAATGATATTAATTATTGGATAATTATATCTTTTTCTCTAATAACCATCTGAGTGGGAGGTTATTGGTGGGTTCGTGGTAACCATGAGATAAAAGGAAAAATGTTTTCCTAAATTTAGTGGATTTGCTAAAGTGGTTGTGAGAGTTTCTATTCTCGTCAAGTTCTCACAGTAAGGCTGTCAAATGGATTAGATTCACTAAATGATAGCTGAAGAAAAACTATACGATCGTGGAGTGATACTACACGATAGTTCACTTAGCTGGCCATTAGCTAAACGATCGCGGAGTTTTTGCTATATGATCATGCAACATTTGTTAAATGATTGGGCATCGTCTATACGATAAACCTTTGTCATCTCCCACTTGCTCAATCATTTACACGATTGTTCTTCTTCCGGACTCGTCCTCTAACCAAGTCCACATAGAGCCCACACTTCTAGATTCTTACACCAAGAATACTAAGGTAGCCATTGCGGTGGTGTCGTACTCAACTCGACATAGTTTGAGTTTTTTGGAGGCCATTCGCTGTGTTCGTGATCTTGGAGATCGCTGAGTTCGTGGTCACTGTGATCGTGCTGTGGTGCGATCGAAGTGCTTGAGCGTTCGTGATTGCTATCTTACTGTTTGAACGAGCATTTGTGATCAAGGAAGATTGAAGATGAGTCTTCAAAGGTATGTTCATTATTTCCCTTGATTGTATTAAAAAACATGCTGTAATTTTGTTTTGTGCATGACCACTTTGTTTTCATTTCTTGTACCAAAATTGTATATGTTAAAATACAAATGGAATTTGGAACAATCATTCCGCTGCTCATGGAAATCCTTATGCCCGATTTCCTTCACAACGGATGATCGACAGCCAAATCGGCGACACAGAGACTTAGATGATGTTAAATCGCGAACGTCGACGACAATAAATCGTGGATGTAAACGACGGCTGGAGCATCTGAGGAGGTGTTCAACTTGACGGATGAACTATGGCCACATGGTGGGTTCGATCAACAATGAGCGAAAGATTAGATTGATAGTTGGAGCTTTTTAAGTGCAGCCTCTGCGAGAAATGAAATGCAGAGGAGAGAGAATCGGGGAAAAATGTGTGAAATAGAGGATTCTTTCCTTTCTTTTCTTTTCAACACACGCTTATTGAGATTATATATATGTATATACTCGACAACGAGCGATGCAACAGATTGACAGTTGAAGCTCTTTAAGTGCAACAGCTGTGAGAGACGAAACACAAAAGAGAGAGAATCGGGGAAGAACACGTGAAGTAGAGGGTTATTTCCTTTTTTTTTTCTTTTCAACACACGCTTATTGATGCATGTAAATTGTGATGTGATTATGGTGTGAGTTTTTGGTGATGTGTTATGCGGTGAACATGCAAGTTTTCCTAACAAGACCCAAGTACAAGCCTTATTAGGTTTCCTGGTAAGTCCAGGGTCAAACCTAGGGACTACTAAGTAAATATGCATAATCACTTTGATTCTCTTGCGGTGATGAAAACAATTGAGTGGATGGTGTTTTGATTAAAGTTTTTTTTCTATGCGACAGAGTTGAACACGGAGTTTAATAAAATCGAGAGTTACAATGAGTATGCGATGAAGGGATTGAGAAGGGGTTTAGCTAACACTTCCTAAGATTATGCACAAGTTATGCGATCATGCTTGGTTTCCGAAGTACCATCACATTCCACCCACCTTGCGGTCACCCTTCTATCACGGTTATTACTCTGTAGCCGCAACCTTCATACGATGGACGCATGTGATTATCAGCCACAACATCCATGCGATGAACGTATGTGATCACCCTTGCGATGGTCTGGATTCACCACATGCGATCGGTTCCTGCGATGGGTACAAATAGACATTTTGACGCAGAATAACGCATAATATTGGGTTAGCCGAGATTCTCAATGCTGATCGCCGTAAGCTCACTTTTCACATGAATTTTTAGTATAATAATCGCATATTCTACTTGTTAGCCCTCATAATTCTTAAATAAAAGGCTACAATAACTTGCATTTCTACCAGTTATCACACCCCCAAACTTAGAATCATGCTTGTCCTCAAGCATGCCTTAGACTTAGGAAATTCATAATTCACCCTTTGGCTTTTCTTTGCGATGACTAGCCTTTCAAAATATAATTCACTCATACCTCTAACCTTGGCAGCAACGCTCTTCTCAACTTTGGCTGCTTCTTCAAAGAGATCTTTTCTAAGTTTAACTCTGGCAAGCCTTTGCTCAAAAACTTTTTACTCATTTCAAGCAACTCTGTTTTTAGCTTTTAACAATGCATATGCTTAAAACAATTCAAAGCTTTGTGATTCATTATTAGAGTGCGGTGTTGAACCTGGTTACGCTATTCGTTTTGGCTTGCCCTCACGAGTGTCATACGGACAGCCAACTTCGGTTGCATGCCATATTTAATTCAACTCTTGCCTTGGCTTACTTTGGGCTTGCGCCAGACAGAGGAGTTGTTCTTATGCCTTTCACAACTTTAACTCTTATCAGTCTTGGTTTCCCCTTTGCGCTAACATTGGAGTTACTATTACCATTTTTTTTTTTGAAAATTTTGACATCGCAATGTGATGGACGCATTTGCCTGGAGCACTACCACCCCCAAACTTAGGAAGTGGCCGTGCTCTTGCCGAAAAGCTAAAAAAAAACTCATCAAGGATGCGGTAACAAATGTTTGTGCAGAGGTTTACACATAACAAAAGTTAGACTGTCAATCTTGAAGAGCTATTAAAGTGAGGTGAGCCTTGCGATGCTTAGTTAGTGGATGTAGTGAATTATAAGTATCATCATGGATGCTAATTTATCAACACAAAGGTAGGCAAGCGGACAAAAGAGAATTTCAAAAGGATAATGCATAAAAGATAACAAGAAAAGAACCTTCGAGTAGAATAACACTTGCGACCATGCTTTAGAATTCGTGCAGTCAAAGCCATGCGTTGAATGATAGAGAGGATTCTTCCATTGAAACTGCGCATTCGAGGAGAATTATTATCGCACCTACAAGGAACGAACGCACACCACATCCAGGAAAGCAGTTGCATATCCAAAACAACAATAATTAAATAAATAAACTAAACTAGGAAAGTAAGGTAAAGATAGAGTAGAAGACATCCCTAGAGAAATTGAAGTGAAGCCACCGCAAGGAGTCTTCCATGCAGGAGATTGATCTCAACTGCTTAGATCAAGAGGCTCGTCCTGACCATTGGAACTTCCGAAAATTGTTGGGTGCATGTTGGTCGACACGCGCTTATAACTGCTTTCAGCTCATGCGACAGATAGCCTTTCCATCTCGGGGTTAATACTGGCTTTCGGTGCATCGCCTACACTTCAAATATTGTTTGCAACTTGGTCACACAAGCTACAATACGCCCAAGGTAAAAAGGGTGCCTGCGAAAACACAAAACTCAACGAACTATTAGCTGCCAAGTCCCCGGCAACGGCACCAAAAACTTGATGCGTGTAAATTGTGATGTGATTATGGTGTGAGTTTTCGGGGATGTGTTATGCGGTGAACATGCTAGTTTTCCTAAAAAGACCCAAGTATAAGCCTTATTAGGTTTCCTGGTAAGTCTAGGGTCGAACACAGAGACTACTAAGTAAATATGCGACAGTCACTTTGATTCTCTTGCGGTGATGAAAACAAATGAGTGGATGGTGTTTTGATTAAATTTTTTTTTCTATGCGATAGAGTTGAACGCAGAGTTTGATAAAATCGAGAGTTACAATGAGTATGCGATGAAGGGGTTGAGAAGGGGTTTAGCTAACACTTTCTAAGATTATGCACAAGTTGTGTGATCATGCTACACACAAATAACAGCACATCATCTCTAAATACAAAATGCCATAACTCCTATTTCTAGGACGCATGTGATGTATACGAAAAAGTTGATAGGACTTATATCTAAGCCTCTATTCTTGTCTATGCGATGATGAATGATGCACACATAAAACAAGGTGACCGTATATAATCATATCATATTTCTAGGGTGCATGCGATGTGTAAATAGCGATAGAACTTATGCCTAAGTTTCTATTTCTTGCTTATACGGTTCTAATCTGACTTTCTCAAGCCTAGATTCTAATATGACTCTCTCAAGTCTAGATTCTATCTTTGGACTACTCTCTCAAGTATCTCTAAAGGGTGAATGACGCATACATAAGACAAGATGATCGCATAAAATGTAAATCTTAAAACATGCTAGCTAAGTACTTCTCAACCCATTCAGAAATTTAGCTACTCATGCGAAGTATGGAGAGATTGAACATAGATTGAAATGAGATTTACATTGTCTATAAATAAAGTACTGGATACAAAATAGCAAATGAAATCTATAGATAAGAAGCCCAGTAAGCAATGTCTTACTTCTCGTGGCCTTTTACACTGTTCTTTTTCACTTCAACTCTGTCCAAATGTATATCCTTACTCTCGAAAGTGTTGACCCTCTCTCCTTTGTAATGCTTTCCGGTAGTCTCTCGATCTGTCCGAGAATAATCTCTCGGCTTCCTCGTCTCCTTGTTCGTCTCCATCCTCTAAGTCTAAGTATGAGTATGTACGTGAACAGACTAACGGCTCTCTAACTTGTATATTCTTGATATCTTGTTACAATGGTGGCCTTCGGTATTTATAGAGCTCAAGGTGAAGCAGCCTTCCTTTCTAATGATTGCAATGATGGTCAGTCATTAATTCTCCTGCTCTAATACGCCGATTAATGGTCACCGAAAGTTGAGTGTACTTGCTACAGTGTGGCTTTAACGGCTTGTCAACTAAATTCGGATTCGATCGTCATCAACTTTCTGTCCCATCATGATTTATTATGTTGCCATCTTGATGCGCAGTCATTATGCGGCCACCTTTTTAAGAAGCTTCTCACTATCGCATGCAATCGCAATCTTCAAGCCCGCTGACGCCTAATTCCTTTGGATCGCAATTTTACTTGCGTCATCGCATTTTTACTGCACAAAATAAGTGAATTAACTGCTTTTATGCGATGGGCGCATGCGATCGCAATTTCTTCAGTTTAGCACTTTTGGACATGATATTGCTTATTTTTACCATCGCATTCTCTCATTGTTTTACTTATTTGAGCTATAATAACTTGTATTTCCATCCGTTATCACTTATCGAGACTATATATATATATATTCCACTTAAACCTAATGCTTAATATGTATATACAAATAAATATAACCCTTTTTCCTTTTTCCTTTTTCCTTATTAAATTCTAATTCCAATCCTTTTCCTTCTTAATTAACAAATCTTTAATCAAACAAATTCAAATAAATCAATTATCCCTAAAAGCAAAAGGATAAAACCCAATATTTTCCAAGGTAATTAATTCAATTCTTTAATCAATTAAATTCAAATTAACCAATGAGACTTTACAATTATCTCAATTTGATCCCAAATTCCTAAAACTAAAGGGAAACTTAAATTCAATAATTAGGATAATTAACTTAAATTTCCCAAAAACTCGGAATGTTGCATATTGGATATCTCTGGGATGAATAACGAAGATGTATGTTTGGCAGATAATGCAACAACATACACTATAATTAAACGTAGGAAACATCTTTAAAAACATACGTTCTAATGATTATTATATAGAGACTAATAGTGTGAATAGTGTAGAGTATCTCTATATTATATCAACAATCTTGCATGAAAACATATATTGGAAAAATTGTTTGCTTTTCTTCTAGATTATATTATACTCAAATTACTAGTATTGATAGTTATGCAACCATGAACTTCAAGTTCATTAATCTAGATATATTTTATGATTTACATAATTAGTTAGGTCATCTTTGGGTCAATAATGATGAGAAAAATTGCTGAAAATTCACATGAAAATCTGTTGAAGAACCAAAAGATTCTTCAATCCAATGAATTGTCAGGTGCTACTTGTTCTCAAGAAAAATGAATGATTAGTCTATAACCAGCTAAAGTGAGGACTGGATCACGTGATGACTGAATCGCCTACATTTTTAGAACGAATTCATGGTGATATATGTGGGCCTATTAACCCACCAAATTGACCATTTAGATATTTTATGGTATTAATAGACGTATCCAGTAGATGGTCACACATGTGCTTATTATCAAGTCGAAACTTTGCATTTGCAAGATTAATTACTCAAATAATTAAGTTAAGAGCACAATTTCCTAATTATACAACTAAAACTATTCTTCTTGATAATGTTGATGAATTTACATCTCAAGCTCTAGATAATTTTGTAAGTCAATTGGGATAAGTGTGGGCATCCTGTAGCTCATGTTCATATAAAAAACGGTTTAGCAGAATCATTTATAAAATGTCTGTAGATAATTGTTAGACCACTGCTTATGAGAGCCAAGCTTCCTACATATGTATGGGGTCATACTAGTTTGCATGCTACGTCACTTGCATGCATTAGGCCAATAGTTTATCATAAGTACACGCCATTACTATTAGCTTATGTCCATAAGGCAACCATATGAGAATTTTTCGATGAGCAGTATGTGTTCCAATTTCCCTACCATAACATACCAAGATAGGTCCTCAAAAGTTAGATATATATGTTGAATTTGATTCTCCATTAATTATTAAATATTTTAGACCTTTGAAAGGTGATATAATTGTCATTTTAATGAGACAGATTTTCCAACAATAGGGGAGGAATTAAAAAGTTGAAAAAATAAATTACATGGAATTAATCGTTATTGTCTCATTTAGATCCCCATACAGATCATATGAACCCGAAGTTCATAAAATAATTCATTTACAAAATATAGCAAATTAGTTGCCATATGCATTTATAGATGCTAAGAAAGTGACTAAGTCGTATATACCACATGCAAATGATCCATTAAATCCAAAAAGTTGTCACTAATGAGTTTGGGACACACTAAAAGCGTGATAGACCATTCAAATTACAAAGATAAAAATCTTCAAAAAAAGAAGTAGTCAATAATCAAAATGACTTGACTAAGAATATGGATATTCCATAAAAAATCATGAATATGAGTACTCATAAGAATCTTTAATTAAATGAGGATAATAAAGAGAACTCGATAAATTACATGTCATGACAAGAAAAAAATGGAACCATGCTTATATAAGTTGACAACAATTTTCCATATAATGTTACTCACGATATTTATGAAAATGAGTATTATGTACTTAGATATATTAAAACTGTTGATATAGAAAAGATTGATTTATATGGAAAAAAACAATCCAATAGCAATAAACTCATTTTTCAAATCACGAGGACTAGTAGTCCAAACATCAAAGAATGTCAAATGTATGGAGTACAAGTAAGTATTTGTAAGAAAAAAAAAATAAAACGAGGTCGCTTATATAAAATGAGACAAGTTCTATAATAATTCTAGTAGAAAAATTGGTATTGATTATGAGGAGGCACATTCTCTCTTTTGGTGGATACAATGCCATATGATATAATTGATCGTGTATGAAAAGCTTAACATGCATTTTTTGGATGTAGTCATTATACATTTATATAAATCTCTTAATAATTATTATATCCCTGAAGGATTAACAGTACCAAAATCATATAATTCAAATATTAGAGAATTATATATATATATATATATTATAAAGATTCTTATAAAACATCCTAACGAATATGATATAATCATTTTTAACAATATGAGGATATAAAATAACTTTATTTGTCCATATGCTTTTATAAAAAAAATCACAACTAAGATTTACTATATGTTATGTATATATATGTTGATGATTTGAGAATACTCTTGAAGAGATTTCAAAGGCAATAAAATTTCTTAAGAAAAGAAATTGATATAATAAGTTTTGTCTTAGCTTGCAAATAAAGCATAAAGCAAATGGAATTGCATCAATTTATACATAAAAGATCTTTTATGGATTATGTACGTCATTGAATACTCCTTTAGTGGTTCATTCACTAGATGTGGAAAGGATATCATCTGATATCAAAAGGATAATGAAGAACTTTAGGTTCCGAAGAACCATAATTTTGGGAAATAAGTGCGATGATATCTTTACTAGCTTATATACTACCCATTGTAGTATTTTTAGTAATTTTGTTAAATAAATATAATATTTCTCCAAAAGAAAGATATTTGAGTTGAGTTAAACATATGTTATATTTTATATGAGAATTAACTTAAATGGATTTATTTTATTAAATCTAATTGTAATCTGGTTGACTGTAAAGATGCAGATTATTCATCTAACCCTTACAAGCTAGATCTTAAATGTAATGACCTGACCCCCTAGGACTTAAGTTATGCCGTTACTAAATACATGCATGCATGGAACTCAAAACGACACTCTGTTATGGCGAAATAAATGCTAATTAAATAAGGTAAGTTCAAAAGACTTTCATTAAATTCAAATATTAAAACAATAGTAGGGTACCCAGAAATCATAAAGGATAGTAAATAAGTCTGAAAAACGATTCTTAAAAGTAAGTTTTAAACATCAACACTAAAAGTTAAGAGAAACATAAGAAGAACTCTAAATATCATGATACGAAAGCATAAAAACTAGTCCCAATGGCTCGATTATGAATTCCGCTTGTCCATCGTCGGTGCATCTCTACCCTTACCTAAAACAACAACATGAGAAAGAATGGGTATAAAATACTCAGTAAGTAACCCCACTACTGGAGTTAGGCTGGGCAGTTATGTCCTCTAAATACCAGCCTCTAATAACAATTACTGAAATTCCAAATAATAAAGTTACTGAAATTACATTATTACTAAAACATGTGTAGGGTGTTATATTAAACAAGTTGTTTAGTACATTGAAAATAATTTTTATATTATAGCATTTTATGAAGCATATTATAATAACATTTACTTTAAATCCACACTGAAATCCAGATGATCCATAAGGCTAGCCAACAGTGTTCTTATATGAAGACGATAAAGCATAAATAGCGACATCACTATTCAACAAATTTCTCCAGAAGACGTCACAACATGTATAGCCCAAATCAAAGAAAGATATATTGAAGGAGATAGAACAGAACATATTTCACCAAAGTTTTTCTACACTCATGTGAAGGAAATCGGACATGAGGATTTCCATGAGCAGCGGAAGGATCGTTTCAAATTTCATTCGTATATGAACAACACAATTACAATCACAAACGGAAACAACAGGCACAAAATCAAAATTACAGCATGCTATACTAAATGATCAAGGGAAGAATTAACCATACCTTTAAAGATTGAGGGCAGCGCGCTTTGGGATGCGAAGGAGCTATTATCGCCCAACTCCCTAACCTAATGCGGCACCGGGTTTGAGCCGCAGGGAACCGTAGCATGGGGGGACGTGGGAGAGTGGAAATGAAAGCGCCGGGTACTTTGGAAAAAGATATAATAACGCTTTCCAAGCGGACTGAGAATTAACCATACCTTTGAAGACTCATTTTCAACACCCTTGATCACAAACACTCGATCACAGCAACACGACAACACACGAACGCTCGTACACCCTGACCGCAACACAACATGATCAATACAGAACTCGAACACTGCAATCTCTAAGATCACGAACATAGCGGACTCCACACGAACACCACGAACAACCTCCAAATAACCTCGACTATGTTGAGTTGAGTATAACACCACCACAATGGCTACCTTGGTATTCTCGGTGTCAGAATCCAGACGTGTGGGCTCTGTGTGGACTTGGTTAGAGGCAATGACTGGAGGAAGAACAATCGTACAAACGATTGAGCAAATGGGAGATGTCAAAGCCTATCGTATAGGACGATGCCCAATTGTTTAACAAACACTATGCGATCATTTAGCTAAACCTGCACGATCGTTTAGCTCATCGGCCAGCTGAGTGTCTATCATATAGAAACACTTCACGACCGTCTAGTCTCTCCAAGCCATCGTTTAATAAATTGTATTTAATTGACAACCTTTCCGTGAGTAATTTTCGAGAATGAAAATCTCAAATCAACAATTATCAAATTTAGGAATATGTTTCCTTTTATCTGACGGTTACCATGAAACCACCAATAACCTCCCACTCAATTGGTTATTAGAGAAAAAGATATAATTATCCAATAATTAATATTATTATAAATAGAAATGATAACCAACTTACCATACTATATTTATAACCTATAGTTTTGATATTTCATCTCATGAAACATATAAACCATAGCTCTTTTTTTATTCCATGGCAGTTAATGTAAATCTCATTTATATTAACCTTCCACTTGATGTATCTCATACACTATACTGATCATATCATATATAATCGAATTACCTCTTGTCAATTTGAACATTTCAAATCAACACCAAGAACTGATCCTCAACTTGAATCCATTGAGCTACCAAGGGGACTTTATGGACCTGTAGCTCGAAGCTCCAACGGTACGTGAATAACTGACTAAACTCTTTAGTCACAGGATCCACCATCCATTAACTGCTAGGCACTCCACTAAAGATCGATAGCTGAACTCTCCTTACTACAGATATATTATGTGTCCATCTTAATCAATCAATAGTGCGATAATCCTTCACAGATCGCTCGTAAGTACAGCTCGGCCAATAACCGTTATGCCTCTGTAGTTACACCTAACTCCTTAAGTACCACTAATCCCTTTAATGAACATAAGTCATAGTTCTACTATGACTGAGTCCTCTCTTCCAAAGAGAAGTTGTGTCCACTATGTTCAATATCCGGAATCAGCCCTTAAAGGAGCAATCTATCTACTTACCCCTGCTTCAGGGAAGGAGTGAATTCCATCTTGTGTAATTGAGTTCTCAGCTCCCAAATCAGACAAATTCCCAAAAAGGTAGGCATGTTGAGTTGGCAATCTGGCTACTCTCACCCATACTAATCAAAGGATTGCCCTCAAAGACAGAAGTTCTCAAAACACTTAGGATTGAGGTCATGTCACCTATGGTCATTTAGGTGAGATGTAAGTCTTCAGTATCAACGACATTATATACAGAGACGAATCATCTCGTGGTCCGGTCTTATACAAACTCTTTGTATAGGACACCCTCGCTCGCATGTCTCCACATGAGTTCACAACAGTTCCAAACCTCTACAAAGCGGGTCGTATCCGTAGTGTCACCAGAATCAGGAATCCTTACTTAATCCTTATACTACAGACCTATTTAGGTTATCACTTAAGGCATGATCCACTTATATATCTCATATACATGCTTAAGTTTACATATAATAACCATGGAGCTTTGTTTATTGGATATGAGTAAATACCAGAATGAAATAACTCTTATTTTATTAATAATAATGTGTATATATTAGAAACACAAGACTCTGAGAGAATTAGGACACCTATCCCAACAATCTCCCACTTGTCCTAATGCCTCGGGAGACTCATGTACAATATAAGATAAATACATGTATAATATATGTTGAAAGTAGTGTTTTAACCTAGGGGTATTTTTGTAATTGTCTTCAGCCCTAGGGTTCTCTACTGTCTATTTATTCGTCCTATTCCCTTGTATTCAGTGTATCAATTAAATAATAAGAAAAAGGTCTGTATTGTGGTTTTTCTCCCTATTTTAGGATTTCCACGTAAACCGTGTGTTGGTCTCTCTTTTGTCTTGTCTCTTTTATATTTCATCATGGTATTAGAGCTTGGCGACGAAATCCTAACCATCATCGACGAGAACCAATGATAACATGCAGAAATGCATGTCATCTTAGGCCTTTTATTTAGAATTATGAGGGCTGCTTTGCAGAATATGCGGCAATTATGTGAGGAATTCATGAGAAAATGAGCTTGCGGCGTTCAGCATTGAGAATCTCGGCTAACCCATTATTATGCGTTGAATTGTCTATTTTTGTAGCTAACGCAGGAAGTGGACGCAAACGTGGAAGTCGGACTACCGTATAGACGATCGCATGCAGAGAAACTCTCCATTGCAAAGGCGAACGCGTTCGATCAACGCATAGGTGTTGCGATAATTAGCCACATGCATCCATCGCATGGGAGTTGCGCTCGTCAAACGATTGCGATCATCATGTCGAAGTTGGGGTATTAAGAGAATGCGGTCACTGAACGATTGCGACTACACGATAACGCATAATAGAAGGATCAACGCAAGGTTGGTGGAATGAATGCATCAACATACATCTCGGGAAAATCAAAAGCTGATGTTGACATTTCACCTACCATGCCGTTAGTAGCAGAGATTCAGAAAGGACTAACATGCCGCGAATGTCAGAATCAAAGCAATCAATTAATGTTGTCGGCGATCCAAGCTCTATATAAAGAAGTCGATGAGTAGAATTTCAACTTATCCAGGGTTTTCCCTGCGATTCAAACTAATGCATGAGAAAAACATTTGAGAGTTCTTCATCTCCCTCATCCATTCCGAGTGACGACCGAAGCCTTCGACCAGAGCTAGATCTCGAGAGAGTCAGCTCCACTGCCCTTCCATGGCATTACCGGCAGTCTTGATGCACATCCGCTGGAAGCAAGTCATTGCTTTCAGCCGGTCATTTCATTTTCTCTTCTTTTCTTATATTGTATTGTATTACATTTTGGGATTAAGGAATTAATACATTATGTGTTCAATGCATTTCTGTGTTTCCTCCGATTCCATCTCCATCTTTTTTACTTAGCATCCTTAACTTTCATTGCATCACTTAGTGAAATTGCTAGAGTATTGCATACTTAGTCATGTGGATTAGAGATATGAAGCATGTAGCAAACCACTGAGAGGTGTGCATTGCATAAGTGTGTGAGAGAGGTAGGTTAGAATCGATGCTCGGAAGAGCTAGATTAGGTTTGCATAAGCAAGAATGGAGACTTAGGAATAAGCTCCATTTGCCATCACACAGCGTATGCACCCTACGGATAGGATATTGCATGCGTCTAGGAAGTAGGATATGGTGGTGATATTCAGCAATCACGCTCATGCAGCGAGAGCACGTGAGCGAGTTATAGGGGTTTAGGCTGGCATAGGCTTCTCGGCACTATCGCATATACATCGTATACGTTCTAGAATTAGGCTCAAGTGTGTATAGCATGATCGCATAGCCTGTGTTGGTTGAGGTTTCCCTTGCAGTCAAGCTTAGGGTTGCGATGAAGACGTCCTGACATTTTATCTATTTTCCCATTCATTTGTTTCATGTCAAGAGTTGTCATGTTTCTACCTCTCATTCATATTCTCATTGCATTGTCTGTTAGTTAGAAGTGAGAGTAGTGTTAGCTTAGCAACCCCTCCATCATTCTTTTATTCAACCGCCGCATGCACATTACCGCATTCATCTGGTTACAAGTCCCTGAGTTCAACCTCGGAACACCCGAGAAACTTGTGTTCACGTCATACTTGGCGTGAGCGTAAGAAAACTTGTGACAGGAACGCATGGTCATTGTATACGTTTGTTAACGCAAAGTCATTCCAACGCATGACCACGATGCATGATAATCAACGATACATTAAGGACATGCATCGCATATTGCGTCCATGAAATTTTAGTTGTTGAGTAATTGACATCTAATTTTTCGTCATCAAGTTTTTGGCGCGATTGTTGGGGACTTGGCAGCTAATTGTTTGTTGAGTTTTGTGTCTTTGCAAGCAACCTTTTTATCTTGGGAGTATTGTAGCTTGTGCAACCAAGTTGCAACCAATATTGAAGTGTAAGTGATGCGCCAAAAGCCAGTATTGACCCCAAGGTAGAGGGGCAATCAGTCGTAAGAGCTGAAGGTAATTCTGAGCACATGGTGGCTAACATGTGCCCAATAATTGCTGGAGGTTCCAATGGTCAAGGCAACTTGAACCAAGCAGTTGAGAGTAATCTCCTGCATGGAAGACTCCTTGCAATGACAACACTCCTACTTTTCCAGGGACGTCTTCTACTCTATCTTTACCTTGCTTTCTTAGTTTAGGTTATTTTTATTTTTATTGTTATTTTGGATATGCGGTTGTTTCCTTGATCATGGTGTGTTTGCTCCTTGTAGGTGCGACAATAAGTCTCCTCGGTGCACAATACAACGAAAGAATTCTCTCCATCCTTCAACGCATGGCTTCGATCGCATGGATTCCAATGCATGATCGCATGCGTTATTTCGTCTAAGGTATTTTCTTGTTATCTTTTATGCATTATCCTTTTAAAATTCTTTCTTTCCCGATCGCGTTGCTTTGCGGTGTTTCTATGATGGTACGTATAATTCACTGCATCTTCTAACTAAGCATCGCAAGGTACTCCTTACTTTTAATAGCTTCTTCAAAATTTGAAAGTCTTAAGTTTTATTTTGTGCAAACCTTCGCTCAAACGTTTATTACCGCATTCCCGTTAAGTTTGTTTTTAGCTTTGCGGTAAGAATGCTGCCAACCTCTAAGTTTGGGGTGGCAGCGGTCTCGGAGAAATTGTGTTCATTACATTGTGATCATTTGAAAAAAAAAATGAGAATTTTGAGAATAACAATTCCACTATCAACGTAATGGAGAAACTTATGTTGATAAGAGTTAAGTTGTGAAAGGCACTTACCCGTAGTTGGATGTCTGCATGACACACGTGGGGGCAAGCCAAAACGAAAGTAAGTCGCTAGGATCAACGCATAAGCACAACTCCTCTGTCCAGCGCAAGCCAAATCAAGCAAGACAAGAGTTGAGTTGAATATGGAACGCAACCAAAGTTGGATGCCCGCATGACACACGTGAGAGTAAGCCAAAACGAAGAGCGTGACCAAGTTCAACACTGCAATTGAATAAGTCATCACAAATTTTTGAAGTGTTTTGAACGAACGCATTCTCAAAAGCTAAACGCAAAGTTACGGTTAACGAATAAAAAGTTTTTGAGCAAAGACTTGTCGGATTTAAACTTGGAAAAGAACTTTTTGAAGAAGCAGCTGAAATGGAGGAGAGCATTGTGGCGATGGTTAGAAGTATGAGTACATTATATTCTGAGAAGCTGGTCATCACCAAGGAAAGCAAGAAGGTGAGTTAGAATTTCTTGAGTATAACGCATGCTTGAGGACAAGCATGATTCTAAGTTTGGGGGTGTGATGACATGCAGAAATGCATGTCATCTTAGGCCTTTTATTTAGAATTATGAGGGCTGTTAAGTAGAATACGCGGCAACTATGTTAGGAATTCATGAGAAAATGAGCTTGCGGTGTTCAACATTGAGAATCTCGGCGAACCCATTATTATGCGTTGAATTGTCTATTTTTGTAGCTAACGCAGGAAATGGACGCAAACGCGGAAGTCGGACTACCGCATGTGAAGAAACTCTCCATCACAAAGGCAAACGCATTCGATCAACGCATGGGTGTTGCGGTAATCAGCCGCATGTGTCGCATAGGAGTTGCGCTCGTCAAACGATTGCGGTCATCGTGTCGAAGTTGCGATATTAAGAGAATGTGGTCATTGAACGATTGCGGCTACACGATAATGCATAATAGAGGGATCAACGCAAGGTTGGTGGAATGAACGCATCAAAGCGATAGAATGCATCTCGGTTGTACACTCTACACAAGCAAGTTCATGAGTGCAAACAAGGAACCATGGATGTCACATCCTACTTTAATAAATTGTCAGTGTATTGGCACGAGATGGACCTTTGCCAAGAGATTGTCTGGAACCGTGCACAAGATTGGGCTCAATACTTAAAACTTGAAAAGGCTGACCGGGTGTATGTTTTCCTGGCAGGATTGAACCCCAAATTTGATAGTGTTCGAAGTTGCATATTGGGTCAAAGACCTATACCATCCCTAGAGAAGTTTGTTAAAAGGTACGACTGGAAGAGGATCGATCGCATGCTATGAACAATCCTGTTGTTGTTTCCACTGATGCATCAACCTTTGTAACAAAGGCATCTAGTGCTAATGGTGATAAAAAGCCCACTTCTGTGTGTGAGCATTGTAAGAAGCTGCGACATATGAAGAACCAGTGCTGGAAATTTCACGAGAGACCTCCAAACAGTAGGCGGTGACAGTCACATGACAAATCAAACTCTGGACGTGCCCTCGTAAGTGACTCGGTTAATGAAAATACACAGCATCAACCCTCTGCCGACAATAAGAACAATTTGAGTGCGGTCGGGGTGAGTGCGATTGCACAATCAGGTATTTTTCCCTCTTTTGGCCTTATTAGCATTAATGTAAAGAAACCCTGGATTGTAGATTCAGGAGCCACAGATCAACCCACCAGTTCTTCAGATCTGTTTATTTCATACTGTCCGAGTGCGGGGAATGAATGTATTAGAATTGCAGACGGATCCTTTGCCCCGGTTGCAGGGAAAAAACATACCTCCCCATTTGATGGTTTAGTATAATCTTTTATCAGTCAGTAAAATTACGAGAGATCTGAATTGCAAGACCATTTTCTCACCAGATTCTGTTGTGTTTTAGAACCAGAAGTCGAAGATGACATTGGCACTGCTCGACACGATAAGAGGCTCTACTTTCTTTCTGACGATGCTTCTTCTAGGGAGGATCATAGAACTTGTTTTATGTCGTTAAATTTTTCTACTTCCGAAAATGACTTTATGTTATGGCATTATCGTTTAAGACATCCAAACTTTCAATATATGAAATATTTATTTCCGCATTTATTCCACAATGTTAATTTAGTCTCTTTAAATTTTGATGTGTGTATTCGTTTCAAACAAAGTTGTGTTACTTTTTGTTCTCAACCTTACAAGCCGCCCAGTCCCTTCTCCCTAATTCATAGTGATGTCTGGGGACCTTCGCCTACTACTACCTCCACTGACAAACGTTGGTTCGTCACCTTCATAGATGACCACACTGGCCTTACTTGGGTTTTCTTACTTACTGATAAGTATGAGGTGTCTTCCGTCTTTCAAAAATTTTATACAACTGTTGAAACTCAGTTTCGTGCAAAGATTGGGATTTTGAGGAGTGATAATGGGCGAGAATTATTTAACACCTCTTTCCGAGACTTTTTTGTATTTAAAGGGATTGTCCACTAGAGCTCGTGTGCTTATACTCCCCAACAGAATGGAGTAGCCGAGCGTAAAAATCGTCATCTGGTGGAATTCGCCTAGTCCTTAATGTTGTCTCCCACTCTTCGTCCTATCCGTGAGAGAATGCCATTCTTACTGCCACCCACCTCATTAATCGCATGCCCCCTCGTGTCCTTGACTTTCATAATCCCTTAGACCTATTTAAAGAATCTTATCCGAATACTCGCTTGATTTCTGATGTTCCCCTCCAGGTCTTCGGCTGCATCGTGTTTGTCCACTCCCATGGCCCAAATCGCACAAAATTCACTCCACATGCTCAAAGATGTGTCTTTGTTGGGTACCCTCTCCACCAACGTGGGTATAAATGCTATCATTCGTCTTCTCGAAAGTATTTTGTCTCCATGGACATTACATTCCTTGAGGATCAACCATTCTTTCCCATTAGTTCCCTTCAGGAGGAGAGCTTGAGTGAAGAGACTAACTGGTCTTTCTATGCAATTCCTTTAGAATCCACCCCGATTTCTTCTCCTAGTCCTAAAAATCCCCATCTGATCCTTCCTACCAACCAGATTCCATGGATAACCTACTATAGGAAGAATCTTAGAAAGGAAGGAATGCCACCTATTGAACAGCCGGCTTCGGTTCATGAATCAGTCCTTGCATTAGGTCCAAGTACATATATTCCTTAAATTAATGATGTTGATATATGTATGGAGATTGAAAAGTGAAGAGAAGATAAGGACGAAGAAGGTGGCAATATTGAAAATGTGGCAGATAAGAAGACAACTGAGAACGATAGCAATAAGGAAAAAATACCAACAATTGGAGAGGAAATGGAAGGTATTACTGGAATTCCTGATATACAGATGACCGATCATGCTGAGAAACCTAGAAAGTTAGGAAATCATGATGCCTCTCTTGATCTTCCTATAGCACTAAGGAAAGGTACTCGTTCATGCACGAGGTATTCTATGCATAGCTACATGACATATAGTAATCTGTCTCCAGAATTTAGAGCTCTCACTACCAGCTTGGACATTATCATGATCCCAAGCAGTATTCGTGAAGAAATGGAGAGTCCTGAATGAAAAATGACTGTTATGGAAGAAATGAGGGCTCTTGAGAAAAATGGAACTTGGGAACAAGTGTCTTTACCTGAAGGGCACAAGACAGTTGGATGCAAATGGGTGTTCACCTTAAAGTACAAATCAGACGAGACGATTGATCGATATAAGGCCAGACGGGTTGCTAAAGGCTTCACTCAGACCTTCGGAGTTGATTACTTTGAAACATTCTCTCACGTGGCCAAACTCAACACTATTTAGGTATTGTTGTCTATTGCTGTGAACAAAGATTGGCCACTTCACCAGTTGGATGTTAAGAATGCATTCCTGAACGGAGAACTTGAAGAGGAAGTCTATATGAGCCCCCCTCCTGGGTTCGATAGTTAGTTCAAGCATAAGGTATATAGACTGAGGAAGTCGTTATATGGGTTGAAACAGTCTCCAAGGGCTTGGTTTGATAGATTCACTACATTTGTTAAAGCACAGAGATATAAACAAGGGCACTCAGATCATACACTGTTTATAAAAAGGTCAAGCTCAAGGAAGATTGCAGTCCTCATAGTGTATGTTGATGATATTGTTCTGTCTGGCGATGATGAAGGTGAAATTATGAGGTTTAAAACAAAAATGGCAGAAGAGTTTGAGATTAAAGACCTCGGTAAGCTGAGATACTTCCTTGGAATAGAAATGGCCCGATCAAGAGAAGGTATTTCGGTATCGCAATGGAAATATACACTGGACTTACTAAAAGAAATAGGCATGACTAGGTGTAAACCAACTGACACGCCCGTGGAGTATAATGCAAAACTTGGTGTTACAAACAACAAAATTCCTGTTAACAAGGAAAGGTATCAGAGGTTGGTTGGGAAGTTGATCTACCTTCCCATACAAGACCAGATATTTCATATGCAGTGAGCGTGGTAAGCCAATTTATGCAAGCTCCCTATGAGGAGTATATGACTGCGGTTGAACGTATTCTTCGGTACTTAAAGGGGACTCCTGGTAAGGGCCTGATGTTCAGAAAGTCCGAAAAAAGGGCTATCGAAGCATATACCGATTCTGATTGGGTAGGCTCTGTTATTGATAGAAAGTCAACCTCCGGATACTGCACCTTTTTCTGGGGTAACCTTATCACCTGGTGAAGTAAGAAGCAGGGAGTTGTTGCCACAACGCTGAGGCTGAATACAATGAAATGAGCTTAGAGATCTGTGAAGAAATCTGGCTGAAGAAAGTATTGTCTGATCTTCACCAAGACAGTGAGCTTCCAATGAAATTATTTTGTGATAATAAAGCAGCAATAAGCATAGCAAACAATCCAGTCTAACATGACAGAACCAAACATATAGAGATTGACAGACACTTCATCAAAGAAAGACTGGATAGTGGAAGCATTTGCATCCCCTATATTTCCTCAAACCAACAGGTGGCAGATGTGCTCACCAAGGGGTTACTTAGGCCAAACTTTGATTACTGTATCAACAAGTTGGGTCTTATTGATATTTATGTCCCAACTTGAGGGGGAGTGTTGAAAGTAAGGTTTTAACCTAGGGGTATTTTTGTAATTGTTTTCAGCCCTAGGGTTTTCTACTGTCTATTTATTCGCCCTGTTCCCTTGTATTCAATGTATTAATAAAATAATAATAAAAAGGTATGTATCGTGGTTTTTCTCCCTATTCTAGGGTTTTCACATAAACTGTGTGTTGGTCTCTCTTTTCATTTTTTCTCTTTTATATTTCATCAATATACAATAAACTAGGGCATACCTTAGTATCATCTCCCACTTGCCCTAGACAAGATGTCGCATGTCCCATACACCCAGACTCTCCAGGTGACCCTCGAACACTTTAGCCGTGAGAGCCTTTGTAAAGGGATCAACAATGTTGTGCTCCGACGTGATCTTTATGACTATCACATTATCGTGATGCACAATCTCCTTGATCAAATGGTATTTCCATTTTATATGCTTGGCCCGACGATGACTCTGAGGCTCCTTCCAATTTGCCACTGCCTCGTTGTTATCACAATAAAGATTGATAGTCAAATCCATATTTGGAATAAACTTCCAAATCTGTAAGGAATTTCCTAAGCCAAAAAGCCTCCTTAGCTGCGTCACAAGCGACTACGTATTTGGCTTCCATAGTGGAGTCTGCAATGCATCCTTGCTTGATGCTTCGCCACACCACAGCCCCTTCATTCAAAGTGAACATTGACCCCGATTTCGATTTGCGAGAATCTCTATCGATCTGAAAGTCAGAGTCTGTGTATCCTATAAGAATCAGATCCTCATTTCCATACACGATCATGTAGTCCCTCGTTCTTCGAAGATACTTGAGGATCGTCTTGACCGCCGTCCAATGATCAAATCTTGGATTGGACTGATATCGACTGGCAATTGCTACTGTATAGCAAATGTCGGGTCTGGTACACAACATTGTATACATTAAGCTTCCAACGACAGAAGCATAGGGAATCCGTCTCATCTCCTCAACCACCTGAGGTGTCTTTGGACATTGATCCTTAAACAAAATGATTTCATGCCTGAAGGGTAAAAAAACCCTCTTGGAATCTTGTATCTCATACCTAATCAACATTTGATCGATGTACGTTGCCTGAGATAAGGCTAACCTTTTTTTTCTTATGATCCTGAATGATCTGGATCCCTAGAACGTATTGTGCCTCACCCAAATCTTTCATTTGGAACTAGACAACTAGCCATTTTTTTATGTCAGTCAGATATCCTACATCATTCCCAATGAGTAGGATATCATCCACATACAGTACCAGGAAAGCTACTGAGTTTCTTGTAAACACAAGGCTCATCAACATTCTGATAAAAGCCAAACGACTTGACTGCAGTGCCAAATCTAATGCTCCATGATCGAGACGATTGTTTCAGCCCATAAATGGACCTATTAAGCATGCCAACTTTTTGCTCTTGATCTGGAACTATGAACCCCTCTGGTTGAGTCATATAGATGGTCTCTTCAAGATTACCATTAAGAAAGGTAGTTTTGACGTCTATTTGCCATATCTCATAATCATAAAACGTGGCTATGGACAGGAGTATCCTGATAGACTTGAGCATGACAACAGGGGAGAAAGTTTCCTCATAGTCAACTCCCTCGACTTGGGTATAACCCTTTGCCATGAGTCTAGCCTTAAAGGTTTGCACCTTCCCATCTATACCTCTCTTTCACTTATAGATCTACTTACACCCTATAGGTCTTACACCATCAGGTGGATCCACAAGCTCCTAGACGTTATTGAAGTGCATAGACTCCATCTGGTACATGGCTTTAATCCATTCATCCTTGTCAACATCCTCCATCGCTTTCTTAAAAGATAATGAATCCTCAACCCCATTAGAAATGATGTTTTGGGCTACAATCAAACCCATGTAGCGATCTAGTGGGTTTATAACCCTCCCACTATGTTGAGGCAGTCTCAACTCTTAAGCTGGTTGACTAGATGCACCGACGTCAACAACTCTTATTGATCTGTCAGTCTGTTCGACAACTCTTGTCGAACCCTCAGTAGTCTCGGTCTCACTAGAAATCTCACATAAAACAAGCTTACTTCGTGGTTTATGATCCCTCATGTGGTCTTCTTTCAAGAAGATAGCATTTGTAGAAACAAACACTTTGTTCTCACTCGAATCATAGAAGTATCCACCCCTTGTTTCTTTGGAGTAGCCTATAAAGAGGCAAACTTTCGAACGCGGTTCCAACTTCTTTGGGTTAGTCACTAACACATGTGTCGGACACCCACAAATCCTGAAGTGTCGTAAACTACCTTTACGACCTCTCCACAACTCAAAAGGTGTTTCAGAAACACTTTTTTAGGGAACGTTGTTCAAAATATAGCATGTAGTCTCCACTGCAAAACCCCAAAACGAATCTAGAAGATGAGTGTAACTCATCATAGATCGAACCATGTCCAACAAGGTTCTGTTTCTCCTTTCTGATACACCATTCAGCTGAGGTGTACCTGGGGCCGAGAGTTGGGACGCAATCCTATGTTCTATCATATAGTTTGGAATTGGAGGTCCATATACTCTCCACCACGATCAAATCGTAGTGTTTTTATCTTCTTACCAAACAAGTTTTCAACTTCAGCCTTATACTCCTTGAACTTGTCAAAGGCTTCATACTTACGTTGCATTAGATAGAAATACCCGTACCTTAAATAATCATCTATGAAAAAGATGAAATATTCATGCCCACCTCGAGCCCTAACATTCATCGGACCATAGAGGTCAGAATGTACAAGCTTCAAGGCTTCTTTGGCTCTGTAACCTTTTCCAGTCAAAGGTCGTTTGGCCATCTTGCCTTCGAGACATGATTCACACATTTACAAAGAGTTTTCTTTTAAAATCTTTAGAAGTCCACTTTTCACCAACCGCTTAATCCTATTGAGGTTGATGTGACCTAACCTTAGATGCTAAAGATGGGTGTTTTTCTTAGGAGAAACCTTTGGCCTTTTAGTTATAGTCGTTGTAATGAACATTTCAATGTTAAACAAGGCTTTTATGACTAACGACCTTAGTACATATAAGGTTACTTTCCATTGAACCAAAACCAATCTCCATTCCATTCTTGAAAATAAACACTTTATTCTTAGAAAAGAAGATGGTATACCCTTGTTCAATGAAACAAGAAACCAAGATTGAGTTCCTCTAAATATGAGGAACTAAGAAAACATTATCCAGTAACAGATAACGTCTCTTGTCCAAAAATAACTTTAGCCTGCCTACAGCAACAACTGAAACAACCTCACCAATACCGACTCGAAGAGTCATCTTTCCCTGTGGCAACGTTTTCCAGGAAGTGAATCCTTGGTAAGAGGAACTGACATGGTTAGTGGCACCCAAATCTAGGATCCAGGTAGAATCATTATTCTCTATCAAACACGTCTCCAAGACCAATAATAATATTTACTATCTTTAGACATCCTCCTTTTTTGGAGAGTAGTGGGATCTATATCATAACCTAAATAAGCTCCAAGTTGCATATTAGAGAACACTTCTCTTCTATAAACCTCAACAGATTCAGCAACAATTGCTTCTTCTTCCTGGAGTTTAACTTGGGAACTAACACTACTGATTTTGTCATCCATCCCTTTGTGCTCGAAAAGTAAGAACTGGTGTTCAAACAAATCTTGCAACGAGTCCATGATCTCTCGTGCAATGACCATGTTATCAACCTTTTTGGCCAAAACATCAGGTATGCTAGCCAATATGTGAAGTCGGGCCAATGAATTAGCCTTCATCCACACCTCATATGCATTATAAACATTTTGAGGCACATCAAGGGTCGGGACTTGAGGACATTCCTCAACCATGATAAATTCGAGGTCGTCTACCACGAAAAACGTTTTACAAGACTCTTTCCACTGTATGTAATTGGTCAAATTAAAGGCATTCAACGAACATACAAACAAGTTACTGAAAACAAAAACACATTGTCCTACGTTAGGTTTTAAGCAAATACCTATTGAAAAACATACAACATCCAATAAGGTTTAGCAAAACTAACATGAACCCCATGTGACATCTAGTTTCGCAATGTGCTTCAAAGGTTTAGGACAAAAGCCGCCGAAGGGAGGTCAATTATCCCTCCTCTGAATTGAGAAATTCTCAACCAGTCATTAAAACCAGAAAAACTCTTGCTCTTATAACGACTAGTCATCATCGATTTGGTCAAGAGATCATTAACTTACTTAACAACCTCCCATAAGTGTGACCTGCCATTTTAGGCCCTAGAGATTCGCCCCAAGCAACCAATCTGAAGGGAAAAAATCTGATTGGGGCAAAACCTAAAGCGACCCTATCCATTTCTAGAGTTCATTTTGATCTTGACCAACTGCACAAAACCTATCCGAAGGGGAGCGCTCCAAGGGTGCCACAAGGGAGTACAGAATGATCTCACAGTGTGAACCAATGACAGAGACCGTAGGACGTGTTGACACACACCCTTCACCCACTTACTATAAATACTCTCTCCGCCCACCTTGATATTAACTCATGCAAACACCATCCGAAGGGGGATGCTCCCAGGGCACCACAAGGCCAAGCATGAATCTCCCAACGTGAACATTCAGAGAGAAACGTGAGAGGAATCATTGACATATCAGATACATCTCTTCCTCCCACTGAGCATTTTATAACCTAGGGTTTAGTTTACTTAGAAAAAAAAACACGGCTAAGAATTTTAACTAAGCGACCTTTTAAGTTTACCCAAGAGTAACTTTTACCTTGGATAGTTAAAACAACTTTTGATCTGTTGGGATTGGTGTCCTAATTCTCCCAGAGTCTCATTGTTTGTAATTATACACATTGTTATGAATAAAATAAGAGTTATTTCATTCCGGGATTTACTCATATCCAATAAACAAAGCTCCATGGTTATTGTATGTAAACTTAAGCATGCATATGAGATATACAAGTGGATCATGCCTTAAGTGATAACCTAAATAGGTCTGTAGTATAAGGATTAGGGAGGGATTCTTGATCCTTGTGATACTATGGATACGGCCCGCTTTGTAGAGGTTTGCAAGTGTTGTGAACTACTACAGATGGTAGATCCTGACCATTCATGTGGAGACATGCGAGTGGGGGTGTCCTATACAAATAGTTTGTATAAGATCGGACCACGAGATGATTCGTCTCTGTATATAACGCCGTTGATACTTGAGACTTACATGTCACCTAAACGACCATAGATGACATGACCTCAATCCTGATTGTTTTGAGAAATCCTGCCTTTGAGGTTGGTCCTTTGATCGATATGGTGTATGAGATACATCAAGTGGAGAGTTAATATAAATGAGATTTACATTAAGTGCCATGGAATAGAAAAAGTGCTATGGTTTATATGTTTCATGAGATGAAATATTAAAACTATAGATTATAAATATAGTATGGTAAGTTGGTTATCATTTATATTTATAATAATATTAATTATTGCATAATTATCTCATATTCTCTAATAACCAGTTGAGTGGGAAGTTATTGGTAGTTTCATGGTAACCGTGAGATAAAAAGAAAAATGTTTTCCTAATTTTAGTAATGTTAATTTGAGATTTCCAATCTCAAAAAGTTCTCACGAAAAGGTTGTCAAGTAAATAAGATTTACTAAACGACAGCTTGGTGAGACAAGACGATCGTGGAATGTTTCTACACGATAGACACTCAGCTGGCCGATGAGCTAAACAATCGCATAGCTTTAGCTAGACAATCGCATAGCTTTTGTTAAACGATTGGGCATCGTCTATATGATAGACACTTTCATCTCCCACTTGCTCAATTGTTTACACGATTTTTCTCCTTCGGTCTCTACCTCTAACCAAGTCCACACAGAGCCCACACTCTGGATTCTCACACCGAGAATACTAAGGTAACCTTTTTTGTGGTGTCATACTCAACTCGACACAGTCGAGTTTCTGTGGTGGTTGTTCGTTGTGTTCGTGATCTGGGTGGTCGTGGTGTACGAGCGTTCGAGTGTTGCAGTGTTGCTAATTGTTCAAGCGTTCGTGACCAAAGGTGTTGAAAATGAGTCTTCAAAGGTATGTTAATTCCTGCCCTTGATCTTTAGAGAAGCATGCTGTAATTTCTATTTTGCGCATAGCCTATTGTTTCCGTTTGTGACTGTAATTGTGTATATTGATATGTGATTAAAATTTAGTAAGATCCTTCCACTGCTCATGGAAATCCTCATGTCTGATTCCCTTCAATTGGTATCAGAGACAAGTTGTTCTGATATTCCAAATTTCACTTCTATTTTGAACTTCTTTTACAGTCGTGGTGGGTTTTCTGCATTGCGTTTAATAGTTAAATGCGTTTGTGGATGGTGTTGATGAATGTTTACGGTTTTAATTGTTTAAAGTTTTCTTTCAATTACAAAATATTAATTTTTAAGAGCCCCTGTGTTTTTGGGCATAATTAACATGCTATCGAGTCTGTAATTCAAAGTGTTTAAGTTAGTCGAGTCGTTCGTGATGAAGTTTCAAAGAATGGAGATGTGGTTCTCAGTGAAGAAGAAGACCAAGCGTTGGTCGTGTCGTGTAGCCAGTAAACGATCGTTGGGATTTAACTAAACAATCGTGTAGATTTTCTATTTGATCATATAGTATTTACTAAACGATCGTTTAGCTAATGCTAAACAATGGGGTAAATCGTTTACTCTATCGCATGGTGTTGGTTGCCCGATCACGTAGATGCTTAAGGTAGACGATCGTAGTAGGAGCATATGATGCTTATCATTTAGAAGAAGGCGGGCACTAGACGATCGTGTAGTTAGCATGCTCATCGTATAGTTACCACGTACACAATCACACGGTATACGATACGAAGGCCCTCGCTCAGTGATTGTTTAGACGATCGTGCTTCATCGCATCGTAGTCATTTAGACAATCGTATAAGGCTTGCATTATGCAGAGCGCGCTAGACGATCATGTACCTCGTGCTTTATTCATAGTAAAAGGTACACGATCGCTGCAAAACGATTCTTTAGCTTTGGGAGTATTAGTAAACGATTGAGCAAAGCGTTTGTTCTTTCGTGTAGACGATCGCGGGGTGTTTGGTGCACGATGAATGGAGACGCGTTGCTTCGCTCGGACAGTTCAAGACCCGGTTCGCCTGTTTGAACCGAAGACTCCTTATTTTGCAATAGTTAGCTTTAGTAAGGATTTGAGGCAATTTTTCTCTGTTCATCAACTTTTCTTTATTAAACATGTGATGTATGGTATTTATATAGAAAAGTGTTTGACATATAGATTTAAAAACCCACCTTAGGTTGTGCAATTGTGCATGCATCATGAAATATAAAGAGTTATATTTGTGCATGTAGTGAGAATTATCATGCTTCATCTTTATATTATAAGCGTTATAGTATAAGGGTGTATGGTAGTATGTGTTACTTGGTTCATTGTTTGTTTGTATAAGTTTTATATAAAAAGATAGCAATGAATGAACAATGCATTGAGTATGACACTTAGGCTATTTATAATCATTATGAATGCCTTGCATGTGCTAGCTTTGCGTTGTGGTTTTGGTTGTTTCCGTTATAAGTGTTATAAAGGAAATTAGAACTAAAATCAATAAGAAAGAGTTGCATGCAGACTTAGGATAAACTCATGTTTTAAAAGGTTTTAAAGTTGGATTGAGATAGACCTAAGTTCAAAGGTTCTAATGAGATTAGTAACCTAGATTAATCTTTTTAAATCGGTTTAATAGGTTTAAATTAATTAGCATAAAAGATTAAATTTGTATTAAATCTATCTATGAGGGACCTTTTGGCTAAGGCGGATTCTATCTAGGCTGCGCTACTTAAGCTGACGGAAACGGAATACCCCTATCTGGGAACTTACTTGGAAAGGTGAATTAGATAGATTTTCTACAAGCATGCGACAATTGGTCAAAGACTCCATTAAAGAGTTTAATGGATGATGAACAAAAGTTATAAAAAAAACCATCCAAGGTAAAAGTTACTCTTGGGCAAACCTAAAAAGTTAATTAAAATCCTTAGTCGTGTTTTTTCTAAGTAAACTAAACCCTAGGTTATAAAATACTTAGTGGAAGGAAAAGATGTATCTGATATGTCAATGATTCCACTCACGTTTATTATGCGTTAGTGATGTGCAACAGGACGCATGACACTCTTCTATTAACGTTCAAATTTTCCTGAATCAGATCCAAGTATAAATCCAACTCAGGTTCCTGGTAAGTCCAGGGTCGAATTCAGGGATTCAGATTAAAGCTAACGCAGATCTTACATTGTAATTGTTGTAGAGATATTCTAAGTGTATGGAGAAATGAGTTATTTATACTAAGTTGTTGTGTGTGTGTGCAAGAAGATACAAAAAGGTCGAGTAGAGAATGATGGGTCATGTGAAAATGGAGTTTGATTCAAGTGATATGCGTCGATCTAAGTTGGATGTACACAAACAAGAATATGATGTGAATGAGGTGACTTGTTTAACTTCATTTATGCATTAGACTCTATTCGACACTTCTCAATGCGAATATCATACAATACCTATCTCTAGGATGTATGCGTCAAACACAGGATGCAATAAAACACCTGTGCGTCTATTTCTAGATATACTAGGCATTCTAACTTGATGTTGGCTTACTTATTCTCTCTAATAGTTAAGTTAAAGATGCTTTTACCAATTGATTTAGTTGGCTTAAGTGTTCGAAATGGAATTTTTCATGAAGTATAGATGCATCCAACATAAACAAGAAATAAACAATGGATGATAAATCAAATATGTGAATTTATAAAGAAACGGATTGTCTTTACAAAACCAATACTTAATCAAATTAAAAGATGAAAGCGATAAGTAAGATGAAATGAAAGGAGTCAAGCCGTAGAGTACAATCTCTTGTCCTCTTTGGCTCAATTCTAGTCATGTACAACCACTTGTGTAAGAATAGGAAGAAATGTCTCTCTCGAGCTTAGCTTCCTCCGCTCCTTGATCGGTGATGGTGGTGGTTCTCTTCCCTTTTGTTCTTCTCGGCACCACAGCACAACTCTAAAGATCTAAAACTAAGACTAAGCTAAAACTGAGACAAAAAACTGACAGTTGAGAACATGGAACTTGGAACTCTTTCATCTGGTGGGATTTCTTCTATTTATAGGCGTCGGTCTTCTCCAACTTAATGATGGGCAACATTAAATTTCATACCCTGGCCAGCCGCCTGACACTCAGATGCTTTTCAGACGCCGCCCGCTACAGGTGCCCATGCTTGCAAGTGGTGATTTGACATAAACAGCCTGAATCAATGAATCTTCCTTGCGTTGAATCCCTCCGACGCATGCCCATGCATTAGACTTTTCCTGTGACACTTTTCTTAATCATGTGTTAGCCTCTTGTTGAGATCCTGCAATATCATGCGTTAGTGTCGCTGTGTTTTAGCAATAAACATTCTTTTGCATGAGTTTAATAGTGTTCGAGTAAATCCATGCGTTTTCTCTAAAAATGATGAGATTTTATCATTAAAGACCCTAATTGTTCCAACTTTTGAGCCACAATAGCTTGTATTTCTACAAGTTATCACGCTCCCAAATTTGAACAATGCTTGTCCTCAAGCATTCCATAAATAATTCTTTGTTATCTCCTTTGTCTTTAGTGTGCAGTGTTCACCTTTCATCATATTCACTTATAAGCTTGAGACTGGAGTTTGGAAAATGTAACGCAGGTTGATTCTTTTCTAAAAGGAATAATGTTTTATTTCAGGCGCAACAAGATTTTCGTCAACAACTCCTTTCATTTCTCAAAACATTCTCGTTTTTTTCTAAACCAGCAATACATTAGATGCTTTTTAAAATAGATGCCGATTAAAAAGAAAAAGTATAAATTTTCGATTACCCATGTGTTGTTCCAGGTGTCCCACTTTCATTTTGGCTTTCCCTCATGGGTGTCATACGAGCATCCAATTACGGGTGAGAGCCCTTCACAACTAAACTCATATCTAGCATTCATGCGTTACAAGATACAACTTCTTTTAACTAGATAGAGGAGTTTTGGAACGCATTGGTCTAGGACACTTAACTTCATTTTGGTTTGCCCCCACGGGTGTCATACGAGCATCCAAATATGGCTAAGTGCCTGTTCCAACTTTTTAACTCATGCCACTTTGAGATTTTTCTTTTAGAGTAATGACAGAGGAGTTGTGTTTAACATTTTTCTATTTTGTTTCCTTTCTTTTTTTGTACTCGATTAATGCGTCTTAACTCGGATTTTCCTCATACCCAAATTTGGAGATCAGCGAAATCCTCATTGCTAAAAGAGAAACAAAATTTTTAAAAGGCTTTGAGAGTTTCGAAAGAAGTTTTGATTTAATGCTTGCATGCGTTAGAAAGAAAACATGTAGTCTTTTTAGAAAAATTCAGGTAGTCTTATAAATTTGGAGATCAGCGAAATTCAGGTAGTCTTTTTAGAAAACATGTAGTCTTATAAATTTCATATTGCTAATATCATTGAGGTAAAATAACACACAAGACTAGAAAAATAGCTAAAGAACAAAAAAAAAGTTTGCTAGGGACAAACGCAAGGATAAAAAAATGATAGAAATTTCATTCATTTTCATTGGATAACTAATGGAATAAATAAACAAAGCAAACAAATACAAAAGATTAACAAATAAAACAAAGTACAAAGTAACCAAACCCTGAAACTTATTGTAACCAAACCCCGAAACTTATTGTGCTGGCTGTCATCCCTGCGTTCTTCTGCAGGGTCTTCATCCATAAATCGCAGAGGGTTCCTAAGGTGAGCAGGTAGCGGTGGCAAGGCAAACATTCCAACCAAGACCTGATTAATATATTGCGTTGTGTAGACAAACTGGTCTTGCATTCTTCTTGTTTACTGCCACAAGTAATCTCTTAGAACCCTATTTTATTGTCGAAGACTTTCAATGGACGCGGCCAATGGACTGAGTTGATCACTAATGAAAGCTTTCAACTCGTTAATATCAGTGCATTGTTGTGGCGGTGTTGGCTCTTCAATTCTTTTAACTGGGTCTTCAATATTTCCTGCGTTACTTGACCCTAACCCAGTTGGTTTTAAAAATGAGTGGAGGTGGCAAAAAGTTGGGATTGGAGTTGGTAAAGGCAAAGGAAGGGGATTAGGGATTTCTTGATCCATATTGATAGGCTCATGGTGCGTTGGATCAAGACTCCCTTCTTGCGGGGCTAAAGGTGAGTTTGGAAGAGGGATGTTTAGGTATGGTCGCGTTTCTTCATCAGTAAACGCATGCTCCGCTTCGTAATCTTCATTCTCCGAAGCTTCATCGTTGTGTTCAATCACCCGGACACGTCTTCTTTTGGGGGCGCATTTGGAGGGTCGAGGTCTGGCTACCGCGTCCTTGCGAGGTAGGGAAGGCTGGTGTGGCGAACCACGAACCAGATGCCTGATCAACTTGATATCCATCAGACAATCGATTTCCTCATAATCATCCCTAGAGGAATTCCCCTACGTTCACACGGCGCATAGATCAGCCAAGGGAAATAAAGTTGTCCTCGTGGTTTGGCTTTAATGGCTTTAATCTAGACCCTTATTATCCTCCCTACATCTAGAGGAATGCGTTGCATGATACAGTAAGTGGCCAAGATGCGTTCTCTTGACAATGTCTCATCATGCGTTGTAGGCATGATGCTTTTCTTAATCAAATAATACCACAAGTTCGCATCTGGTTTCAGGTTCCTGGAAGCTAATATCTTTACTCCATTTCTTGATGTTTACCATTTGCTTTCAGGTTTGGCCACTACTCTTAACGTATCTTCTACTTGGCTTGTAGTCGGATGTTCTAAGATGCGGTTGCCCTCTGCGTCCAGGTTACTTGTAATATTGAACACTTCATTAATCTTAACAGTTGAGAAGCGTACCAAAACGCCATCAACGAACGCCGTACTTCTCTCCATATCAAACTCACTACTATAAAATTGGCGAACAAGGTTCGGCCAAATTCTTGTATGCTCAACGCATAGCTAACCCCAACCTATTGCTACCACAGTTTCGGTTATATATGCCGGCAATGGGTTGCGTTCGGGGAAGAAGCCCTTCTCAGCAAGAATGTCACTAAACTGGCGCTTCCTCCTTTTGGTCTTTTTAGGTAACGCGTCAGTTACCTTGTGTTTGCCCACCTCATGTGCTTTGGCTTCCCGCGTAATCTCCCTTAATTCATTTTCCAATTCTCTTTGGAGAGCTGACTTCCTTCACCCCTGCCTAGCGAGCTGATATTGTTCCAATTCCTTTTTTAATGCTATAGAACTTGAGCAGCTCTCATGCGTTGCACTCTCGGGACCGGATGCGGACTACTCTTCTTCATCCTCCAAAATTAATTTTATTTTTCTCATCACTCTCTTTGCTTTCGATGGCCCTTCGTTCGCGTCAGATTGACGAGGTTGCGACGCGTCCGGGCCAACTTCCCTTTCTTCCTCTTATTCTTCTTCTTCCAACTCAGCTTCAAGCATCATCGCATAGTGCTCCGCTTCATCGATTTCAAGTGATGCGTTGGTTGGGTCAGGACGCATCACTTGTTCTTCTTCTTGGTCCTGATTCAAACTTGCCAAGATTGCTTTGAAAACTTCTTGCTCGTCTCTCCGAGCCAATTCCGCGAGTTCCTCGATGTTTCGCTCTGACGCAGGACTATCAGAGCTGGGCCTGGGTGGAGTGATTAGTGGGGTGCTGGATGGAGTATGCGACGACCCTAGAGATGAAATGATAATTGGTGAACGTGGCGAAAGGGGTTGGTTGCCTTCTTCTGCTTCAATCGGGTAAATGGTGGCTAAGGGTTGGATGGATAATGGGGGAGGTGGATGCACTACAGGCGATGGCGCATTGTGGAGATAAGCGGGGATAGGGTCATGCGTCACACCCACCGGAGTAATACTTGGAATGAACAGTGGTGGGGCAAGCTTAGTGTAGGGTTTCTTGGTAGCCGCGGAGGAAGAAGGGCGTTACCGCCTCGATTTTGTGGGAGTTGGTTTTGCAATGGTTTTGGGTTTTTGGTGGGTTTTATAGGAAGGGTTTGTGGTGGTTTTAATGGGTTTCGATCGAGATGGTCACTGGGAAATAGAGGAAGGCCCGTCGTGTGAAGGCTTGGTCGGAACGAGGGTTTTTGAAGTTCAACGAGGGTTTGGAGGAGGTGACATTGAAGCAGACAAAGATGAGAAGGAGCTTACCAGCGACATGCCTCCGTAGCTCATCGATTGGTTTTGGCTATCAGATGCTGAAGACATTGCTGTTGAAGAATGATCGGAGTAACAGGCTTGATCGAGCGGCGGTGAAGGCTTCAGGCGCTAGGTTTTTTTTTCGAAGAAGGCTTTGAAGACGATGGAAGAAGAGAGAAAATCGAAGGTGCGCGTTTTATAGGTCGGTGGGAGAGAGGAAGGTGACGTCAGGTAGCGCCTGACATCCACATTTATTAAGAAGCCGAAAGGACATGCCTAGGGTTTCTAGGCAATCGAGTGTTTTGTGTTTTCGAGACGCGTCCTTTCGGTTTGGCCATGCGTTGGCTTAAGTCCAACACGTTAGTTTTATTCCATTCTAAGCTTCTTTCGATTGTACACAACTTTTTTTTTATTTAAATCAAAATTAAATAGGACTCTTAAACAAGAAAGCGATAACATTCATTAATCAACTCAAAACGTAACGCAGACAAGCAAACAACGAGTAAACATAAACGCAGTGATAAAATACATAATGCAAAAGAAATGAAAATAGAAGAAGCATCCCTGGAATATGTGTCGATGTGAACGCAAGGGTGCTTCGACGCAAGCCTCAGTTGGCTTTGCATAATACGAGGGATGACTTTTCTCGTTCTACACCATCTTCAAAGTAGGGCTTCACTCCTTGCCCATTTACCTTGAACGTACTTGTGCCATCCTTCTGCGTTAGCTCTACTGCTTCTTTGGTATTCTCTGGGGTTTCCGTGCTGCTGGGCAAGACTCCAAGCTGCCGATTCTTCAACTCACTCACAATCTGCCCCACTTGTATCTCCAGAGTTCTGATGGAAGACGTTTGGCTTTTTAGCAATGCGTCGTTCTGGGCGATATACTCCTTTAAGAGGTTTTCAAGCGAAGATGTTGAACTTGATGCATGACCTCCTCTATTAAAGGGTTGTTGGTGCGACTGCTATGTTGGCTGGAATCCAGGTGGCGATCCTTGCTTTTGCTGCTGGTTTACCCCTGAGTGGTGTGGCTCCTGTTGATTACCTGCCCAAGAGAAATTTAGATGGTTCCTCCATCCAGGATTATATGTGTTTGAGAATGGATTATTTTTAATAAAGCATACTGATTGCGGATTTTGTGGACAATCAGACTAGGAATGGAGATCTCCACAGCCCACACAGCTAACCATGGGTTGTACGAATGTTTCTACCTGATTTACCTTTTGCAAGTTTGATGCGTTCCCTAGTGACATATTCTGCAAAAGGTTTGTCATAGTAGCCACTTGTGCAGAAAGCGTGGCTATTGCGTTAGAGTCAATATAATTCACATTCTGAGATCGCCTCTTCCTTTCTGCTCTTGCGTCGTAAGTGTCATCCACCCATTCCATATTATGCTTGGCTATACGGTCCAATATTTCCTTAGCTTCGATATAAGATTTGTCCATGATACCACCAGTTGCAGCTGCATCAGTTGCCATTTGAGACGCTTTATTTAATCTGCCATAGAAAGTCTCCATTTGGATGGTTAACGATAATCCATGATTGGGGCAATTCTTGACTAATCCCTTAAAACGCTCCCATGTGGCGCTCAAGGTTTCAGCTTCTTCCTACTTGAAGTTCATGATCTCTCTCTGCCTCTTTGCGTTTATGGTGGGTGGAAAGTATTTCTGCATGAATTTCTCCACCAACTTTTCCTAGGTTATGATCTCACCAGGCTCCAAAGAACTTACCCATTGTTTTGTGTCGTCACGCAGAGAATATGGGAATAAAATAGCCTGATAGCTTCTGGGGTGATTCCAAGAATCCCAAATGAGTTGCACGTCTCCAGGAAACGTTTCATGTGGGCGTGAGAGTCTTCTCCTCGAGCACCCCCAAATTTTCCAACTATTTGGAGCATTTGTAACATCACAGATTTCATCTCAAATCTTGTCCCATCTGGCGTTGGGTATATGATCCCTGGTGAGAAATCATATAACCCAAGAGACGCATACTCCCTCATGGGACGCGTACTACTGTTTGCCATTATGATAGGATTTTGTGTAGCATGGGCTAGCTGTTGAGCTAAGTTTTGATTCGCTTGTTCGTTCACCATTTGTTGTTGCCGGGTTTGTTGTTTGAGCAGTTGTTGCCTTAACCTGCGGCGATGATTAAATCGATTTCTTCATCGGAAGGTCCTTTCAACTTTGGGGTCGTATACAAGTTCAGAAGTGCTCTCCCTGCTCATAAATGTTTACAAGCTTTGGCTTAGCTCGTAATACTCCCTCAACTGAAGTGTTCCTACAAAAGATACAAGCAAAATTTCTGGTTAGTTTTGTTGCTGAATCCCCGGTAACGACGCCAAAAACTTGTTCGTGATTTCGTGATTCGAGCTTAGGAGTGTATTGTATAAAATAATTGGAAAAATAAGTGTAAATATGAATGATGCGTTGATGCGTTTATTATGCGTTAGTAACGCGTTGATGCGTTAGTGATGTACAACAAGACACATGACACTCATCTATTGACGTTCAAGTTTTCCTTAATCAGATCTAAGTATAAATCCAACTCAGGTTCCTGGTAAGTTCAGGGTCGAACTCAGGGATTCAGATTAAAGCTAACGCAGACCTTGCGTTGTAACTGTTGTAGAGATATCCTAAGTGCATGGAGAAATGAGTTATTTACTCTAAGTTGTTGTGCATGTGTGCAAAAAGATACAAAAGGGTCGAGTAGAGAATGATGGGTCATGTGAAAATGGAGTTTGATGCAAGTGATATGCGTCGATCTAAGTTGGATGTACACAAACAAGAATATGATGCGAATGAGATGACTTGTTTATCTCCGTTTATGCGTTAGACTCTATTCGAAACTTCTCAATGCGAATATCATACAATACCTATCTCTAGGATGTATGCGTCGAACACAGGATGCAATAAAACACCAGTGCGTCTATCTCTAGATATACTAGGCGTTCTAACTTGATGTTGGCTTACTTATTCTCTCGAATAGTTTAAGCTAAAGATGTTTTTACCAATTGATTTAGTTGGCTTAAGCGTTCAAAATGGAATTTTGCATGAAGTATAGATGCATCCAATATAAACAAGAAATAAATAATGGCAAAGTATGATAGATCAAATATGTGAATTTATTAAAGAAACTGATTGTCTTTACAAAACCAATACTTAATCAAATGAAAATATGAAAACGATAAGTAAGATGAAATAAAAGGAGTCAAGCCGTAGAGTATAATCTCTTGTTCTCTTTGGCTCAATTCTAGTCGTGTACAACCACTTGTGTAAGAATTGGAAAAAATGTCTCTCTTGAGCTCAGCTTCCTCCGCTCCTTGATCGACGATGGTGGTGGTTCTCTTCCCTCTTGTTCTTCTCGGTACCACAGCACAGCTCTAAAGATCTAAAACTAAGACTAAGCTAAAACTGAGAGTTGATAACTTGGAACTTTGAACTCTTTCATCTGGTGGGATTTCTTCTATTTATAGGCATCGGTCTTCTCCAACTTGATGATGGGCAACATTAAATTTCATACCCAGGTCAACCGCCTGACACTCAGATACTATTCAGATGCTGTCCGCTGCAAGTGCCCATGCTTGCAAGTGGTGATTTGACACAAACAACCTGAATCAATGAATCTTCCTTGCGTTGAATCCCTCTGACGCATGCTCCATGCGTTAGACTTTGCCTATGACACTTTTCTTAATCATGTGTTAGCCTCTTGTTGAGATCCTGCAATATCATGCGTTAGTGTCGCTGTGTTTTAGCAATAAACATTCTTTTGCATGAGTTTGATATTGTTCGAGTAATTTCATGCGTTTTCTCTAAAAATGATGAGATTTTATCATTAAAGACCCTAATTTTTCCAACTTTTGAGCCACAATAACTTGTATTTCTACAAGTTATCATGCGGTCACTACATGATTGCGGCTATATGATAACGCATGGTAAAGGGATCAATGCAAGGTTGGTGGAATGAACGCATCAACGCATCTACCTCGAGGAAATCAAAAGATGATGTTGACATTTCACCTACTAAACCATTGGCAGCGGAGGTTCAAAAAGGACTAAACGCACCGAATGTCAGAATCAGAGCAGTCCATTAATGTTGTCGGCGATCCAAGCTCTATATAAAGAAGCCGACGAGCAGAAATTCAAGTTGTCCGGGGATTATCCCTGCAACCCAGGGTTTTCCCTGCGATCCAGACTATTGCATCAGAAAAAGCCTGAGAGTTCTTCACCTCCTTTATCCATTTTGAGTGATGACCGGAGCTAGATCTCGAGAGAGTCAACTCCATTGCCCATCCATGGCACTACCGACAGCCTTGATGCACATCCACTGGAAGCAAGTCTTTGCTTCCAGCCGATCATTTCATTTTCCTTTCTTTTCTTATATTGTATTGTATACATTTTGTGATTAAGGAATTAATACATTTTGTGTTCAATACATTTCTATGTTCCCTTCGATTCCATCTCCATCTTCTTTACTTAGCATCTTTAACTTCATTGCATTACTTAGTGAGATCGTTTGAGTATCGCATACTTAGTCATGTGGATTAGGGATATGAAGCATATAGCAAACCACCGAGAGGTGTGCATTGTGCGAGTATGTGAGAAAACCTTATTTGCTTAAGTGTGAAGTTGTGGCAACACCTTTCTATAGGCTAATGCATTACTTGTCTATGAGTAAAGTCAGCAACAACCAACTTCCCGTGAGGGTAAGTGGTTGGTCGTATTAAGCATTGTAAGTCATTGTTCACTAGAGATAGGAATAATCTTAGGTCAGCAAAGTTCATGCGGTTACCTTGTCCTATGAGCGCATCATTCATCATTTAGGCATACTTGAGAGAGTAGTCTGAAATCCAAATCTAATACTCGAGAGAGCAGATTGGAATGCATAGGCAAGAATGGGGATCTTAGAGATAAGCTCTGTTTGCTTTCACACAGCATATGCACCCTACGGATGGGATATTGCATGCATCCAGGAAGTAGGATATGGTGGTTGTATGCGGTCATCTCGACACTTATGCATACCTACCGCATACGTCCTAGACTTAGGCTTTTAATGTGTGTAGCATGATCACATGGCTTGCGTTGACTAAGGTTGCCTTTGCGGTCACTTTTAAGGGTTGCAATGAAGACATCTCCACATTTTATCCGTTTTCCCATTCATTTGTTTCATGTCATGAGTTGTCGTGTTTCTACCTCTCATTCACATTCTCATTGCGTTGTCTGTTAGTTAGGAGTAGGAGTAAGATTAGCTTAGCAACCCCACCAACATTCTTTTATTTAACCGCCGCGTGTACATTACCGCATTCATTTTGCTACAAGTCTCTGAGTTCGACCTCGGATCATCCAAGAAACTTGTGTTCGTGTTATACTTGGCGTGAGCGCAAGAAAACTTGTGATAGGATGCATGGTCATTGCATACATTCATTAACGCATTGTCATTCCAATGCATGACCATCAACCCCCTTAAGAACATGCATCGCATATTGCATCCAAGGGATTTTAGTTGTCGAGTATTTGGTATCTAATTTTCCGTCATCACAACGCAAGCCTTATACGATCGTCTAAACGACTACGATGCGATGAAGCACAATCGTCTAAATGATCGTTGAGCGAGCGCCTTTGTATCATATACTGCGTGATCGTGTAGTCAGTGATTATGCGATGAGCATGCTAACTACACGATCGTTTAGCGTACACCTTTTACTAAACGATGAGCATCAAATGCTCCCACTATGATTGTGTACCTCCAACGTCTCCGCGATCGGGTAACCAACACTACGCGATAGAGTAAACGATTTACCCCATCGTTTAGCATCGTTTAGTAAATACTACATGATCGCATAGAAAAATCTACACGATCATTTAGTTAAATCCCAACGATCGTTTACCTGAGGCTACACGACATGAAAAATTTTTGATCTTCTTCTTTGTTGAGAACCGCATCTCTATGCTTCGAAACTTCCTCACGAATGACTCGACGAACTCAAACAATTTGAATTATAGACTCGATAGCATGTTAATTATGCTAAAAAAACACAGGGGCCCTTACAAATTAACACTTTGTAATTTAAAGAAAGCTTTAAACAGAGGCAATTCAATCCGTAAACATCCATCAACGCCATCCATAACGCGTTAACCATTAGACACAATGCAGAAAACCCACCACGACTGTAAAAGAAGTTCAAAATAGAAGTAAAATTCGGGATATCAGAACAACCTGGCTCTGATACTAATTAAGGAAAATTGGACATGAGGATTTCCATGAGCAGCAGAAGGATTGTTCCAAATTTCATTCGTATATGAACAACACAATTACAACCACAAATGGAAACAATAGGCTATGCACAAAATCGAAATTACAACATGTTATACTAAATGATCAAGGGAAGAATTAACCATACCTTTGAAGACTCATCTTCAACACCCTTGATCACGAACACGATCACAACAACACGATAACACACGAACGCTCATACACCCCGACCACAACACAGCACGATCAATACAAAACTCCTCGTCCCAAGTTGATGCGTCCTCTTTAGACTTCATTGTTCAATGCGTTCTCTATGATTAGCGCATGGATTTGGCCCCAACGCAAGGTTTGCTAAACTCTCCCACTCTTTTTACGGTATTTCTGAATTTTAATCTAAAAATGAAGTTTTTTGGCCCTATTTATAGGCGTCTAAACCTTCTCCAGAGTTGACACTACCTATTTGGCTGCATGGTCAAGTGTCTCATTCTCACCCCATCAACGCAATGCTGTGATCATCGCAAGCTAAGTGTCTTCCTCCAACGTTGCCAAGCATGAGCCTCCAATCTAATGTCACCACCTCAAATCCTTAAGGCTTAAGGCTTTCCTCCCAAGAAGACACATGGTTTTGATGATGTTCTCTTGCTGATCTTATCCTTTGTATGCATCTAACTCTTGGATGTTCAACACATAATCCATACTCAATGCGTAGCCTATCATCAACGCATAGCAAGCCAATTCATTCTCATTACAATTCAACTTAGCCATCGCAAGAAATTAACCATCACCAACGCATAGGGTGACCGTCCATCCTCGACGCATGGCTCACTAGGTAGCATCGCACGACTTGCTTGGCATGGGCGCATGGTGCTGGCCACCAACGCATAGGCGCACTGCATAGGCGCACTGCATAGGCTGGTCACTTGATGCATGGGTGCGCTGGCCGCTCGACGCATTGGACATGCTTGGCCGCATGGGCTACGCGTGGCGCCTTGATGCTTGGCCGGGTGCTTCGGCGCATGGGCGTGCGATGTATGCTGGCCATCGCTCGCTCGCTCGGCTGCATGGACTGTGCATTTGGCTGCATGGCAGGGCACCTTGACGCACAACATGGCTACTCAGCAGGGCACTCACCGCATAGGCGTGGCCACTCTACGCATTGGCAGGGCGTCTGGCCGAGGCTGCTCGACGCATGGCATGGGCACTTGGCTGGCCGCTCGATGCATTGGGCAAGGGCGCTGGCCGAGGCTGCTCGACGCATGGGCTACCTTTCCATGCATGCCTTGCCTACTCGTGTGCCTTCCAACGCATCATCTCCTTTTTCCTTCTTCAGCCGCATGCCTTCACCAACCACTCTTCCAAATTTCCTTTTTTCTTCAAATCTCCACTTTTCCTCTACCATTCCACACTAGTTTCCACATCAACCTACTCATCACACTAGTCTTAGTAAGAAACATACTCGAGTAGAGAAATTAGGATTCAGGGTTCACATCAAGCCCTAGAATCGGACCTTAAGGGAGCAATCTATCTACTTACCCCTGCTTCGGGGAAAGAGTAAATTCCATATTGTGTAACTGAGTTCCCAGCTCCCAAATCAGACAAGTCTCTAAAAAGGTAGGCATGTTGAGTTGGTAATCTGACCACTCTCACCCATACTAATCAAAGGACCGTCCTCAAAGACAGGAGTTCCCAAAACACTCAGGATTGAGGTCATGTCACTTATGGTCATTTAGGTGAGATATAAGTCTCCAGTATCAATGACGTTAATACAGAGATGGATCATCTTGTGGTCTGGTCTTATATAAACTTTTTGTATAGGACACCTTCGTTTGCATGTCTCCACATGAATGGTCAGGATCTACCATCTGTAGTATTTCACGACACTTGCAAACCTCTACAAAGCGGGTCGTATCCATAGTGTCACCAGGATAAAAAATTCCTCCTTAATCCTTATATCACAGACCTATTTAGGTTATTACTTAAGGCATGATCCACTTGTATATCTCATATACATGCTTAATTTTACATACATTAACCATGGAGCTTTGTTTATTTGATATGAGTAAATGCCATAATGGAATAACTCTTATTTTATTCATAACAATGTGTGTATATTACATACAGTGAGACTCCGGGAGAATTAAGACACTAATCCCAACATCATGATTTTGAAGAAAATGATGACATCATTGTATAACAAATTTGTTCAAATGATAACTTGGCAGACTTATTTACAAAGGCATTACCTACTGTAACATTTGAAAAATTGGTGCACAACATTGAAATGCGGCGATTCAGAGGTCTCAAATGATGTTTTCAGGAGGGGGAGCAAATATATTTTATTGTTTTAGAATTATTAGATTACATGAAATATGTACTCTTTTTCCTTTATTAGGATTTTCTCCAATTGTGTTTTTTTTAACAAGGTTTTAACGAGACATATTTCAAATATATAATGAACATCTAAGAGAAAATATTATAAATATTATAATAAAAAAATGGATTATCCATTGGTGTCCAAATGCTTAGTATCCTAAAAGGACCAACACATTCTTTCATCAAGCCAAGTGTCAATTTTCAATTATCCCATGTTCTAATGCCAAAACACCTTTTTTTTTAAACGTCATATAATCGACATCTAAAGAAAAATATTATAAATATTATAATTAAATGTCACATCATAATTGCCTATTGCCTATAAATAGTAACTTATTATGTAGACACACATTTTTAGTGAGAAAAATCAAGGTGGAGAACTTCATAATTCTATATTCTACAACTTTTGTTATTTTATTATATTCATTTATTATAATTACATTATATTTATTATTATTATAATTTATATTCGTTCTCCCGTGGTGCCTGTTTTGTTTCTCAATTTTAGAATAAGTTTTAATTTTCATGGAAGGAAGGATTGTACACTTTTATTATTTATTTATTTTAAAAAAAGAATATTGTTTTGTTTAATTATTAATAATAATTATGGTTATTAGTTAACTATTCAAACGGGCAAAAAGGAAAAGAAAAGCCGTGATAATTGAAATAAAAAGCGGAGGGTATATTTTTAAAATGGAAGGTTGATGAAAATTTGTAATGACATGGAACTCCTTGCCATGTAAGAACTGCGTAACGAAAGGGGCTTATTTGAGCATAAACACATTTACTACTACTAAAATACGCTACCAACTCATTCTACCAAAACAAACGCTAAAATGGGCGGATTCAAATTCTACGCCGTAATAAATTCTTTTTGAAGGTCTAATAACGGGGCACTGAATCTCCATGCAACAATTTTAACACCGGAATTTTCTTTAAAATATAAAATACAAAATTGACATTTCTATAAAATTTCCTGATGTCCTCTATTTGGGCATTAAACAGATAGGAAATCGAAGGGGAAGAAAAAAAGAAAAAAAAGAAAAAGGGGAAGGAAAAAAAAAAAGAAGAAGAAGAAGAAGGGAACCCAGGGGAGAGAGTCATGGTTTCAACGAGAAGAAGTGGATCTCTCTCTGGTAGCAATAGCAAAAGATCTTCGTCTTCGGAGGATAAGCCATCGTCACCGAAGCGTCAAAAGGTTGTTTGTTGTCTGATGAGTGGAATCTAAGTATTGTTTTGCCGGTATTTGAGTTTATTGGAACGTTTATTGAAGCTTGTTGGAAGGTTTTGGTTCCTGATTTGTTAAGAGATTTTCGGTTTCAGGTGGAAAATGGGTGTGGTTCAGAGAAATCGATGCCGGCGGCGGAGAATTCTAAGGAATTATGCACCGCGCCGACTGTGGATCCTGGAGAGCATGGACCTGGCGGTGGTCCGATCGCTGGAGTTGACGTGGGAGAAGGTGTGAGCTCTTTGAAGGAGGATGCTGCACCACCGGCCGTCGCTGTTAACACTCCTATCGCCGAGGGTAGGTGGTTCGTAGTCCCAAGTTTAATGGTCATAATTTGTAGTTTTAATTAATTAAAAAAAAAAAAAAGAATGGGGAGTATAAGGTGACTTTTGGCGTCTGGGTTTGATTTGGTTTGGTTCAAATGTTGAAGGAACTTCGCTGGTGGGAGATAAGCCTAGGAGTTCATTTTCATCATGGAGTCACTATGCTGCGAAGCAGAATCCAAATTTTGAAACGACAACTCCTTGGTGTAGGCTTCTCTCACAGTTCGGACAGGTAATTCGACGCTTTTCCGAGAAATTGAAACATATCTTTGGTTTTTACTTATCGATTTTTACAAATTATAGATCCAAGTCAAATTAAGTTCCCACCCGTTCTTCAAATTTGCTCGATACAGCTTCATTTCTTACTAAATCTATCATTTCTAGTATTCTGCGGACTCCATCTATGGGATTTTGAGCAATGTTTTTAACGCAGAACTCCAATGTTGATATTTTCTCGTCAAATTTTACCATTGGTTCTAGTAGAGGTTGCAACTTTCCCTTGAAGGATCACACAATTAGCGGAACACTTTGCAAGATCAAGCACACTCAGGTAACTTCGAACTGCACGTATTCAAAACATCCATTTAGCTTATAAAATATAGAAACAAGTGGTTGATGTGAAACATACTTAACTAACTGTACAACATTGTTTCAATTAACTAAAATAGAGCGTTCTCAATTGCGTTGACATTTTCTTACTGTAATTCTTTTAGTACGTATTTATGAACTGTGAAGAATTGATTGGACTTTTACTCTGGGGTGAACAGCGTGAGGGTAGTGCTGTAGCTGTGCTGGAAAGTACGGGAGGCAAGGGATCGGTGATGGTCAATGGGTTGACTGTCAAAAAGAGCACCAACTGTGTGCTAAATTCTGGTGACGAGGTGGTCTTCGGTGCTCTGGGGAACCATGCTTATGTATCCTTCAGTTATCCAATCCATCATCTTTTTCTTTTTTCTTTTTTCTTTTATACACTGTTTATCTACTGCCATCCTCCATCTAACCAATTCCTGCTTATTACCTTTCAGTGAATGTGATATTTTTCTTGATTTATACCAACATAGATATTTCAGCAACTTATGAATGAGGTTTCAGTTAAAGGTTTGGATGTTCAGAGCGGTGTTGGAAAATTCTTGCAGCTCGGAAAGAGGACTGGTGATCCTTCTGCTGTGGCCGGGGCCTCGATCTTGGCGTCTCTTTCAAACCTCAGACAGGATATATCACGTTGGAAGCCTCCTTCTCAGACCAGCAGTAAAACACACCAAGGTGCTGAACTTCCTTCTAAATCTATTGTTCATGATGCAATGGAACTTGAAATTGATGCTCTTGAAGCCAACTCAAATCCAGAAGTACGAAATGATAAAGCTGTAGACTCAAGCACAACTAACAGGAATCTTCATCCCGGCTCCAATCCAGACGCTGTCATAGAGGCAGGCAATGTAAAACTCTCTGGGGTGAATGATTTGATAGGGCCTTTGTTCAGGATGTTAGCTCAGTCAACTAGTTGTAAACTGAAATTGAGCAAAAGTATCTGTAAACAGGTAATGGAAGAAAGAAACCAGTGGATTGGGGAGTTGCAGCCAGCATCAACTTCGGGAATGTCTTTGCGGTGTGCAGCATTTAAAGAAGATGTTCACGCAGGGATTGTTGATGGAAGAGGCTTAGAAGTTTCATTTGACAACTTTCCATACTATTTGAGGTACACATCGCATCAATACATATTGTCTTCATACGTGGTTTTAATTGTTTTGTGACTAAGTTTCCATTTTACATCAACTTCAATATTTTTTCCATTATAAAATGTGTCTAGAATGTTCATTACGTTTACATGTTTGGATACTTCCTCCTCATTATTTTCCCTCCTCCCTTTTGAGATACATAGACACATGCATGAGTGTCATCATTGGTGTATCATGCATGTATACCATTGTTTTGGTCAAAATAGCGGGATTTGCTTCATTGCTGAGTATCCTACACCATAATGAAGTGTCTTGTAAATTCAAGGGGGACAGACTAGGTGATTTGCAAACTGTGTGAATTATGTTTTGTTGCCTGTCCTTGGGATAACTGAGAGGGACAGACACCATACTTAGGAGTTAGGCCTGATATTTTTGGTTGAAAACTACTCAAACCACCTACTTTGCAACCTTTATTATTTTGAATTATAGCCTCAGCCTGATTCACAAGCTACATGAGGCAAATTTGTGAGAGTTGAAAACTTGTAAGGGAGAATTATGCTCATCAACAGTAAAAATATGCGATGCATTATTGAACTTTCATCTGCAAAACTGTTATAAACATTTTCAATATTGAACTAAATGACGATACTGATGGACATTTACCGAACTAAACTAACCCCAGTTAGACTTCTTAACATTTTCATATGCACTCTGTATGAAATTTTAATGACTTTGTTTGCTTCATGCAGTGAGAATACGAAGAATGTGCTTATTGCTGCTTCTTTCATACACTTGAAGCATAAAGAACATTCAAAGTATACCTCAGAATTAAATACAGTGAATCCACGAATTCTACTTTCTGGTCCCGCTGGTTAGTCTCTCTCTTTCTCTCCCTTTTGTAGTAAAGGTTAGAGAATTCATTGTCTACATTCCTAACAATACTTAAATTCCATTTATTTGGTAAATGTTGTTGCAGGTTCAGAGATATATCAAGAGATGCTAGCAAAGGCACTTGCCAACTACTATGGTGCTAAGCTACTCATATTTGATAGCCATTCATTTTTGGGTGTAAGATTGTGATCACCTTTTTGGTTTTGACATCCTAGTCAAGCTTTTAATGTTCATTTAATTATTTGATGGCTTTCTTGTGCATAGTATTCGACATTGTGCCTGTAGTCTTGTTCCGTGAAGCAGAATATCATCCTTTTTTCCTTTGAAATTTCACTTTGTTAGAGGTGTTGAGGACTTGCTCCAATGTGTTGCAGGGTTTATCATCAAAGGAAGCAGAGCTGTTGAAGGATGGAATTAATGCAGCAAAGTCTTGTAGCTGTTCTAAACAGAGTATTGTATCTACTGAGACCACCAAGAACACAGATCAAGTGACTGGTGAAGAAGATACACCAAGCTCTTCTACTTTATTCACCCCTGATTCCCAACCTAAGATGGAGATGGACTCAATACCATCATCCTCTGGGACAGCAAAGAATAGCTTTTTAAAAATTGGTATAGGATTAAGATTTGATATGCATCCACATTGAACTTCTTGTTCTTTTGTTTTTAGCATGTTGTAGAATTCCTTGATTTAGTCACCAGAAATTTACCCAAGTACGAAAATTTCAGGTGATAGAGTAAGATTTATAGGTTCAGCTTCTGGGGGGATATATCCTACAACATCTCCCTCAAGGTACAATACTTGTGTTCTCTGCTTTTGTTTTTGTTTTTTTTTTGGTTTTTTCCCCTTTCTTGTGAGTTGTGACTAATACTTGTGTACCTATAGTTTAACTTTTTCGTTGTTAACATATACTTTGTACTCTTGTTTCCCCATTTTTGTTTAAATATTAACAAACATAGCTGTGTATATATATGCATTCTGCAGAATGTTTTTAGTTGTTTGCTTTACTTAATATACCTACTGATGTGCTAACAGCCTCACTGTTTACTTTCCTAATTTATGGTTGAGAATTGAAAGCGCGAGTTTTACATGGGTGTTGACTACTTTCTTAGTAACATAGATGGTCTAAACCTTCTTGTTACTTTATCTTTCATCTATTTTACAAGAAGGTCGCAGTTGTTAAAGAAATTGTTTTCCTCTATATAGTCTGCCTAGCGTTGTTTTCATTTGATCAGATGGGACATTGTCTCACATTTGTATGAGAATTGGGGGGAAAAAAATTTAGCTGCCAGAAAAAAAGATGGGAAACTCTCTCGCATTTGTATGAGTGGAATTGGGAACAAAAAATTTAAGGAATTTATGGTTTAAAGACTTGTCCCTCCTGGTTGAATGGTTACTATGCTCCCTCTAGAGTATGATGTTTTGTGGCACAATAGTGAGTAAATGCAACGACATCTTGCTGAGTGGGACTTAGCTATTGTGGTTAAGGGCTCCTGTAGGATTCTAGCGAATGCAATCTCGTCGATCTCCATTGTTTTATAGGTCTGGACGTTATCTATAAATGATGAGTCATGCTTGTGCTTTAAATTCCCCTTCATACTACAATTTTCTGAGTCTGTTGTTTGGGGAACTTCTGATGTGTCTTTTTTACCTCTCTTCATGAATTTCATTTTTGCCTTGGATTTAATGACACCTATATTTAGAACCTTGATTCATCAAGTGTTCTCATGTAGATTGTTTTTGTCCTAGTTGAGTCCCTGCTTCGTCTTGTTTGTTTCCTCTCTTTTTAGGTGATCTTGATGGTTAAAACCACTAAGAAGTTTAATTTTTTCCTTTGGGTGTGATACAAAATATGTTTTTTTAAATCACTTCCTATCAGAATTATTTTAATCATTGGAGTTTTTATTGCAATTTTCTTTTGTTTTATTGGCCCCCTTATAGTTAGCTTCCTTTTTTATCTTGCCCTTTTTTGATTATCTTTATGAAAGTTTGGTTTCTTATTAAAAAAATTGAGAGGAAAGCTAAAACTTTTCCGTTCAGTTCTCCTCTATGCGGGCTTAGCTCGAAAGGAATACGAAGATCTTCCGAGGGATAAATAGGAATTCTACTGAATGTTGGGAAATTATTACTTATTTTACTTTTCCTTGGTATTTGGCTTACATAACTTCTTATAGTTTATGACAGTGTGCTTTCGAATCTAACCAATTGGGCAGTTTTCTAGAGTCTGGTTCTGTTTGTTGGGGAAGATACCACCTTTTATTCTTTCGCAAGTTTCATATTTAATGAACGCTGCTTAGTATGAAAAATGATATTTTCTTGGAGTAGGGGTTTACATTTTGTGTTGAAGTACATATTTGGAATAGATGCCACCCTACCATTGTAGCGAGGTTATACAATGATATTGTCTTTGATCCAGTTGCTATGTCCTTTTCAATAGTCTAGGTAAAACTATCGATCAAATAAGCTTAAACATACATAATTTTAGTTTCATATAATCAATCCTTGTTAATTTTTACAGCGCGTGTTACATAAGGCACTTTTTGACTTTTGCATGCTTGATATACGTTATACAGGACATAACAGAAATCAATTTTCTACTTGTTCTTGAGTTGTACTTTTCTCTTCTTATCTTTGACACGATGTGAACTTATTTGGTTGTTTTGCGATAAATGATTATTTTTTCCTTACTTTGCAGGGGCCCACCCAATGGAACACGTGGAAAGGTTGTATTAACTTTTGACAACAACTCTTCGTCAAAAATTGGTGTTAAGTTTGATAAACTTATACCTGATGGAGTTGATCTTGGGGGATATTGTGAAGGAGGCTATGGATATTTCTGTAATGGTATTATTTTTCTATTGTGCAAATTCAATAAATTTGGTTGCATAAAAATCATGTCTTTTTCATGTAATTTCCCTGAAGTGTCCTGTTGAAAGGATTTAGTGAAATTTTACAATGTGTTTAATCAATGGTGCTAACCCTTGCCTTATTTTATCGGGCTCGAGTTATCTGTCAAGCTCTTTGTCCCTTTGTTAATGTTGTGTGGGGGAAAATGTTGTGAAGTTGGTTTGGGCCTGGGGACCCTGGCTTCAAAATAATATTCCGTAGTTTCAAATTTCGATGCTCCCTTCTGTATCCCTTGCACCTGAAAAATAACTTCTCGATCTTTCTTTTAAACTTTGTTTCTATAAGGGTTTTTCTTTTGTTTATATATATATATATATATATATATTTAATAATAATAATAATTATTATTATAAAAAAGTCAACGAGACAGCTTCTCTCTCTACCATCCTTAGAGCCAATCTTATACCTTAGCTCGAGGACTATTGTGTAGTGTCTCTTGATCTTTCTAGTGTTTTTACCTGCTAGTCTCTATCTAATCGACAGTTTTTTCTCCAGAGCACCTTTTCTTTTGTCCTTGGCCTTAATTGATCTATCATGTATAAGTGTGCCTTAAAAAGAGTTAAAGCATGTGCTATGTCGTTCTCTTTTACTTTCAAGGTGTTGTTTCAATTGAGGTAGATATTTAACAGTTCCATGGATTCTATTTGGAGTATTTGATTGTTAATCAAAGTATGAGTATTTGCATTATGATGAAGGAAGCTGCTTGGACCCTTTGTCTGTTATCTTAATGAGAGCTGTTTTGTTTATAAAACAACTATGCTAACCCTCATTATTATTCACGAATAAGTTGTTTTGCTTGAATATCTATCCTTCGAGTTTTATACGATAAGTTGTTTTGTTTAAACAATGTTTATGAAACCTATTTCAAACAAGGTACCAAGTTACAGATTTTCTTCTTGGCTAAGAGTGACAAATATATTTTTCTCTCCTTAGCTACCGATCTTCGTTTGGAGAACTCTGGTGTGGAAGAATTGGATAAGATACTTATTGATATTTTATTTGAGGTAGAATTTTTATGTTTACGCTTGTAGTTTTTATTATTTTATTTAGAATAATAAATTTCTCACTTCACAATTCGAGGTTTATTATCTTATTAGCCTTTCTTACTTGTCTAATCAGGCGGTATATAGTGAAAGCAGAAATTCTCCTTTCATTTTGTTCATGAAAGATGCTGAGAAGTCTCTTGTTGGAAATTTAGACTCCTATTCTACTTTTAAAAGTAGACTGGAAAAGCTTCCCGACAATGTTATAGTAATTGGTTCTCATACTCATACTGACAACCGCAAGGAGAAGGTGCTTTCTATCCAATGTTACTTTCATAGAGTTTGAGCTTAGATTAACCTTTAATCTTATTTATTCAATTAGTTTGTTAAGATGATTATTAATTTTCCTGCGGAGATTTATCCATTTTAAAATTTTTATCTGAAAAAAGGAAAATGGCGTTCACAAAATAAAACTCTAATATCAGGCAATACATTTGAGAATGTGAATAATTTGAGAATAGAGCTTTACCTGCTCGGAGTAACATTTCTTTTGAACACAGATATTGGGCCACTTTCCTATATTTGATAACATTTGATATTTGTTAATTTGAACTTGGTTTGATTATTCAGTTGTAGTTTTAATCCACACTTCCATAAAGATTAACATGTCCTTGCTGCATGGTTTTTCTTCTTTTCATTGCAGTCACATCCTGGTGGCCTACTTTTCACGAAATTTGGCAGCAATCAAACTGCTCTTCTTGACTTGGCATTTCCGGTAATGATCAGTTATAGCCTAGTTAGCAACATATAACTGTTCTAGTCTTAGCTTTCTATTTCTCGCGACTTTGATGCATTCTATTGAATGTCTCAAGGGTGTGCTGATTACTTGTGCATTGATGGAGAAGAGATGGTTTACCGAAAGGTTTCTGATAATTATAAGATCTCACGTCCTCCTTGTTCTCTCGTTTTACTTCAGTCACTTTTATTTTAAAATGAGAGTTTTATATGTTATTTCTTGTATTAACTTTTGAATGCACGACTTTCAAGAGTGTCCTATGTTTTAGGATAGGAAGTATGATACAATACTTGCTCGTCCCTGTCCCATATTGGTAAAATGAATTATCCATTTTGAGCAATAATAAGCTTTCGGGATGATGGTAATCTTGTTAAAAATGTTCAGGATAATTAAAATCTTGACTATGCTACTTGTATTTGTCATTATTTTGTTTATGTTTAAAAAAGAAAAAAGAAAAAAAAAGAATGTGAGGCCCCCAATTATAAATACGTATAAACATAGGGGTAAGAAGGGTATACTGGGGGGAAGAGAGGGATTAGTTGGTGAGAATTCAAGTGCTCGTGACTAGGGTTCTGTTTCTTCTTTCCCTTGTTTTTCTGATTACTGGAAATTGTTCATCTTCACTCTGTACTTTCCCTTGAAGTTTATAAATAATATCTTCCAGAGCACTGCTCTGTTTTTGGGAGTTTTGTTGGTAAATTCTGTTTGCAGGAGAAGGGTTCCTAACAAAGAACTGCTGTGCTAAGATTATGCTGCAATTTTTTTGCATATGCATGATGCTGTTGTATGTTCTTTTGGTTTTCACAGGATAGTTTTGGAAGACTACATGATAGAGGGAAGGAAGTTCCAAAAGCAACAAAACTTCTTACTAAACTATTTCCCAATAAAGTTACAATCCACATGCCGCAGGTCTATGAGAAAGAACAACCTTGGTTTTTCATATATTCATTTTTGGAGTTAATTTTAAACTGTCCTTTTATAATGGCAGGATGAGGGCCTTCTTGTATCATGGAAGCACCAGTTAGAACGAGATGCCGAAACTCTTAAAATGAAGGGAAATCTTAATCAATTGCGCGTTGTAAGCATTTTCCTTTACTCATTAAATTTTGGATGAACGCATGTATTGGCCTTGTTGATGTAGTGCTTTAAGACTTTAATCTCATGGTCAAAATTTTCAAAAGCAGGTTTTGAGTAGGAGTGGAATGGATTGTGAAGGTTTAGAGACATTATGCATCAAGGATCAAACGCTTACTAACGAGAGTGAGTTGTTACTCAATTTTATGAAATCACACTAATTGCTGTTATTCTTGTCTGAGTACTACTTTCTCATCTGTTGCAGGTGCGGAGAAGGTAGTTGGATGGGCCTTAAGCCATCATTTAATGCAGAATCTGGATGCCGATCCTGATTCTAGAGTTCTTTTGTCTAGTGAGAGGTTGTCTGTGCTTTCTTCCTACTTCCCTTTTGGATGTACCTTTTTGTGCTACATCTGTTCATCTAATTGCAGATGTAATTCTCTTTTGCAATTTTGGCAGCATTCAATACGGGATCAGCATCTTACAGGCTATCCAGAATGAATCTAAGTGCTTGAAGAAGTCACTTAAGGTTTCTGTTACAAATTCTTGCTGTTGGCTTTCTTATTAATCAAAATTTAATTTTTTCCTGTTTCATTTCATTTTTAAATCAGGTTTTGACAATAACTCTATTGGTTAACTATGTTAATACTTCCCATACTCTTTTTGTAAACTTAGGATGTTGTTACAGAGAATGAATTCGAGAAAAGGCTTTTAGCAGACGTTATCCCACCAAGTGATATAGGAGTCACATTTGATGATATCGGAGCTCTAGAAAATGTGAAGGATACTTTAAAGGAGTTGGTGATGCTTCCTTTGCAAAGGCCCGAACTTTTCTGCAAGGGGCAATTGACTAAGGTATAAGTAACAATAAATATATCTTTACTTCATATAATGTCTTTTTAGTTTGGAAAAATTAATGAATATCCATCCATAAGCCTTCTGGAGTCATGTTCTTTTTTACCTTTACCATATGCATTGTAATTTGGTTTTTCTTATTTTTATTTCTTAACTGATGCTCATTTCATTTCATCTCCATTTTTAATGCAGTTTCTAAAACTTTAACTGTCTGTTTAGTTTGTAATTGTATTAAATATGTGACAGGATATTGTAAGTGGTAGAGTGGCCTTGCTGCCACGATCCATTGAGATTCAGCCCTTCGTCGCTCCGATTAGTCTCTTTAAAAAAAATGTATTAATTAGTTTTAAATGCTAATTTTATTTATATCAGGGCAGGTAGTTTGAAATGAACTCTGAGGTGGGATTTAGGGTAAGATGGGAGGTTTGACAACTTTCCATTCTCTCTTGCTTGTAATACACCTCTTGTTAGTGTTTTGATTCCTATAACCATCAAGAGAGAAATGGAGGGACATAATTGGGAACATAAGAAAAAGACTATATTTTTTGTAATATATATTTTGAAAGTTGGGATCTTTCCTATATACTTTTCCTAATACCTAGCTGATATTCTTGAGAGAGAGACATAATTGGGAACATAAGAAAAAGACAATTCACGAACACTTTGGATCAAGTGTGTCTTGGGGACTAAAACTTAAAAAATGTAAGTTGTCCTGAATATGTAGCCAAAGCAATCATCTTGAAACAAATTTCTGTCCTACCAAGCATTTAATCAGAGATCCTTGACCTGCTCTTTGAAATCAAAACTGCCGCGGGGAGGGTTAAGAATTAGTTAGTCTTGCCATGAACAAAAGAAGGCTTATTGCACTTTAAAAGCTAGAATTTGGGCATGGGAACACTGAAGAGTATGTAAACATATGAATTGATATCTTCAGCATATCTTCCACAAAGAGAGAATCAATTGGGCTGAAGAGCACAATAAGGATTTTTTTTTTTTTTTTTTTTTTTTTTTTTCACTTGTATGTTATTCTAGGTTGTAATGCCACCCAGGAAAACTCCCCAGGAAGAAACGAATGTCAGAGGAAAATTTACTTGAGTGTCAAGTTACTACAATGTTAATATTTTGTTTTTGTTGGTTTAAATATCTGCTTGTTATTTTTGCACTTCAGAAATTGAATTTTTTTCTAACACCTGCCATATAGCTTGGTTGTGTAAAGAACTCTTGTTGGGTGGAAGAGTCTCACTAGCTGTTATTGTATGTGAAGCCATGCAAGGGCATTCTATTATTTGGCCCACCTGGAACAGGTAAGACGATGCTCGCAAAAGCTGTTGCTACTGAAGCTGGTGCAAATTTTATCAACATTTCCATGTCAAGCATTACGTCGAAGGTTAACAGAAAAAATAATTACTATAGATTTCAACTTTCTCATATACTGTTGTGGTTACTACTCCATTGCTCATTATTTACAAATTCTTTCTTTCTGCAGTGGTTCGGTGAGGGTGAGAAGTATGTAAAAGCTGTTTTCTCTCTAGCCAGTAAAATTGCCCCAAGTGTTGTATTTGTCGATGAAGTAAACCTCTCATCTCCCCTGTCTATCAGTCATTCCTAATGTTATGGGTGGGTATCCATGAGTTCTCTTTCTCTAATTGATGGTATTCATTAGGTTGACAGCATGTTGGGTCGAAGAGAAAATCCGGGAGAACATGAGGCCATGAGAAAGATGAAAAATGAATTTATGGTGAACTGGGATGGTTTGCGAACAAAGGACACAGAAAGGGTGCTGGTTCTTGCAGCCACAAACAGACCTTTTGACCTTGATGAAGCTGTTATTCGAAGGCTTCCTCGTAGGTAAACAGTTACCTAAAAAGTGCTAGTTTAGAGTATGCTGTGTGTTCTTGTCCTGGGAAAAACTCAATGTCTCCTTATAATCTTTTAATTTTATTGTGCTAGTACTGTTCATTAGTAGAAAATCCACAGTTTGTTTCATCTGCAGGTTGATGGTGAATTTGCCAGATGCTCCAAACAGAGCAAAGATACTTAAAGTTATTTTGGCAAAAGAAGATTTGTCTCCAGAATTTGATTTTGATTCGGTTGCTAGTATGACGGATGGCTATTCTGGGAGCGACCTTAAGGTGAATACTCTATTTCTGTCTTATTGACGGTTCGCCTCCTGGAATAAACAATTTAAAAAAAAAATGTTTTAACAACTGAATCTTATTTATTTATGTATGTTTTATAACAGAATCTTTGTGTTGCTGCTGCTCACCGTCCAATTAAAGAGATATTGGAGAAGGAAAAAAAGGCAAGTTCTTTCATTATGAGTGACCTAGTCGACACACTTGATTCCTTGTACATATATATGTTAGATGACACAGATGATTTAGTTTACTATTGTCAAAGTCTTTCATTGTCCTGCTGCACGAATTGTTTTGAGTGAGCTTGATTTCTAATACTCGAATAACTTTGGATGAGGTGATTTATTTTAGTTATTATATTTTGAACTAATGTTGAAGTGTTTCTCGGGCTGCTGCATGAATTTTTATTCTGAACATGATCCCCTCTTGAACAAGCTCATCGTATTGGCTACTTGCTGTGGTTGTGTTGACAGGAGCGTGCTGCAGCTCTCGCAGATGGCAGGCCTGCTCCAGCCCTTAGTGGAAGTGAGGATATTCGGCCTCTAAACATGGATGACTTCAAATATGCTCATGAACGGGTAACAGGAAACCTCAAATTATATAATTTCATCCCTTCATCCCTTTTTTCTGGCTTGGCTCATAACTTGCGAAACTTACCAAATCAGGTATGTGCGAGTGTTTCGTCGGAGTCTGTAAACATGACGGAGCTGTTACAATGGAACGAGCTCTATGGTGAAGGAGGTTCTAGGAGAAAGAAGGCTCTTAGTTACTTCATGTAAGCTGATATTTGTACAAATCTTCGAGTGTCTCATTAATTTCCATGCTTCTGCAGACGCCAGTGCTCACTCAAATCTAATTTATCATGGGGTCTTTCTGGAAGCCAATTTCTCTAGTATGAAAGTATAGGTTTTTGTAACTTTTTTTTCCCCTTCTTCCTTTTTGAAAGTTAGTTCAGAATGATGATTGGTATAGGAATGGAGCTGATCATAGTTTTGGTCATCCGCGACTTGTGTTTTGTGCCATCAGTAAAAAAATGTATCCTAAATTTGGAACTTTATTTACTTGGAAGCAGAGGAAAAGAATCACCATGTTCTTACATTTTCCCTCTCATTCTTTGCTGGGTTGAACAATAACCTTTGGTAGCATATTGTACCTGCAGATGGAGATAAAAATATCTTTTGAGCAAAACAAGTAACTTCTCATTCATCTATATGTCATATTTGCCACTACTACTAATTTATGTTTCCTTACCTAATAAATAAACATAGCTGAGCTTGTTCCTGCTACACATTTTCTTTTCGACTTTGTGGAACGACAGGAATGGGTGCCAATCACTAGACCTTTCTGTTTTCTTCCCACTTTTGGACCGTGTTGTGGATTTGGTTCAATTTACTATTTTGTTTGGTGCAAAACTAAACATCCTTTCAAACATTATAGTCTATCTTTTTTTAGTTACCAATTGACGATCTTTTTGTAATCACATATTTTTATGCTTAACAAAAAAAAAAAAAATGCTAAGCAAGGTTCCATTTTAGTTTATTGAGAGTTTACTTTTAAATTTCAACTCACAACTAAACTCTTTCTGGATATCCCTTTTCTTGTTTGAATGTCATGTTTAATAATAATCATACAACAAATACTACGATCACAAAAGTTGCTCGAAAAGAAAAAAAAACGCTACTCATTAATTAGGATAGTAATAAATTCTTACTGCTTTTGTTTTTCCTTTTTCTTGAAACCAAGAAAATTCTTATGTATATGTTCTGAAAAATGAAATTTATATTGCATGGAGGTATGGATATTGGCTCAGAATGTATGTATTATGAATAATGTGGTTTCTCCAAAATTTAGTTTTTTTAGTACATAATAAATTAATAATTGCGTTGATTACAAACTATTTATTAATAGAAAATTTGTCATTTTGTGAAAATAGCACTGTTCAATAGTAATTAACATGTAACCTATGATTTGTTGATGTTCAAATTTTCACACTTTTATTTGTTGTACTCAAAAGTTCTTTTTGAGATAATTTATTTTGTCTGAAAGGTATAGTTAAAGTTATTTACATAGCCAATTTTTATATGTTGACTACTATATCAATTTAATTGAATAATGTTGTAAATTTATATCAATTTACAAGAGGTTTTTTTTTTTCCTTCTAAAGTTTAAAGAAAATTTATATCATAGTTTTCATGCCTTCTGTTGTTCCATATAATATGAATATAATGAAAAGATCTAAGACTTGAAATCTCCGCCGTTGATTGTTGAGGATCTTCATAATCGGTTCATGTGCGGTGCAGCAGATCAAGCCCATCTGTTGCTTTAAATATTGAACAAAGCCGAAACCCTAAAATCCCCTAGCCTCTGCAACTTTCTCTGTGAGTTTCTTGCTTTGCTACCGGCGGTAAGCTTCCGATCACGCAGTTTCGAATTCGATCGCGTAAGTATCATATGAAAGCAGCGGATTTTTAACTTCTGGTTTAAATTTTTGAACAGAGAGAAATCACATCAGTTCGCAATGGCGGTCTCATTGAGCGATGTCAAGTCGGCAGCCGGTCTAAAAAAGCTCGACGAGTACCTGCTCACTTGTAGTTACATTTCTGGGTTAGTTTCTCATCTGAATCTTTATTAGAACTTGTTATTTGATTTGGCTTTTGTTCATTGAAAAACATCTGATTTGTTACAAGTGTTGGAAGCAATAGTAATGGCATTAATACTTACTGTATTGAATCTGGTCTTTATATGTTCGACGAATGTTTATTCTCAGGTATCAAGCTTCAAAAGATGATATCGCTGTTTTCGAAGCTATCTCCAAACCCGTTTCCAGCGAGTATGTCAACGTATCTAGGTGGAGCAAGCATATCGAAGCACTCTTGAGAGCCTCGTAAGTCACCAAATTGCATAATTTTACTGTTCAGTTCCATGTTTAGTTTTGTTCTCGCTCTTAACTCGTATAATCGTTGGCTTTTGTTATTGTTTTATAGTGCTGTTTTTGGAGAGGGTTCTGGCGTTAAGTTTGAGGCAGAAGCAATCGCAACCCCACCAGCTGCCGATGCTAAGGTGAAAATATTATGCAATATTTTTTCCCAGTTCTGTGTTATGTGATCTGGAGAGTCTCATTATTGTGCTTTATCCCCTGTTTAGAATTTAAGATTTACTATGAAACACTTACAGCCTAGCGCCGACGACGACGACGACGATGATATGGATCTGTTTGGCGAAGAGACTGAAGAGGAAAAGAAGGCTGCTGAGGAGCGTGCAGCTGCCATCAAGGCTTCTGCGAAGAAGAAAGAGAGTGAGTTTTATTTACCGTCGATCTTGGTCTCGTTTTATATTGTCCACTGATTTTAATAATGCGTGGTGCTTGTTTTTAGGTGGAAAATCATCAGTTCTGATGGATATCAAGCCTTGGGATGATGAAACTGACATGAAGAAACTTGAAGAGGCTGTAAGAAGCGTTCAGATGGAAGGATTGCTTTGGGGAGCATGTATGTTCTTATATCCACGCTTTCAGTTTATAGGAATTATATTGTTTCATAATGTTGGAAGGAATCTGCAATCTTTTTTGCGTTATTTTAACTTATAATTGATATGAGAACCAACTGTTTCTCTTCACTTTCCTCGAATCTATTTCATCGGTTAATTGATTCAAGTTTTCATGATTTTATATGATCATTTCTCCAGCACGTCAGTTATTACTGCCTGTTAAAGGGAAGTGGAATAGAAATCTTATTCACCGTCTTTTTTTATCCTGTTTTATAGTCACGTAAAGCGTTTTCTTGCCCCAGTGTTATTCCTCGTCTACTATTTGAGTATCGTGTTATGTGTAATGTAATTGATTGTAATATCTTATTCTTAGGTGGATGTGTTTTGACCCTTGTCGTTTAAATTGCAGCCAAACTTGTCCCTGTTGGATATGGTATTAAGAAACTGCAGATAATGCTCACAATTGTTGACGACCTTGTGTCTGTTGACAATCTCATTGAGGAACATTTGACCGTCGAACCCATAAATGAGCATGTCCAGAGTTGCGATATTGTTGCCTTCAACAAAATCTAGTAAGAACCATGTTTTATTTTGTTACACTGGTTAGTAGTCGCAGAATTTCAATTTGATGTCTTTTGGAATGGGACCTTAAATTAAGGGTATGCGTGAATTGACTTTTTATGTGCTTAAAATCCAACACTTTGTTGCACTTATAAAGTTAATTCAACCATTCCTTAAAGTTATTTGAGAGGACTTCTCACCAGATCTTGAGTCTGCTATTCAATTTTTTTTAACAACATACCATTAATTGGTTGCAGAGATTGAGCTCTTTTGTGAAGTCCAAGAGCTGGTCATTCCAAAGACGAGGCTGAGTCTACCCATGAATAAGTTTTTGTTCAGGACTGTATGTCTATTTCTTGTTTTTACTTTTCAAACTTGATTTGGTTCCATTTGCTATGAAGTCATTTATTTTTGATATTGTGGTCATTTTGTCTTTATGAGCTCTGGTGATACACTTAGGTTATGAACTTATTGATTATTTGAGGTAGTGAGAATGAAAGATGGTCAAATAGAATGGCCTAATGATCTCCATGTCATTAACAGTGTTTTAAAATGTTCAAGGCGCAATGGTTCTAAGTGCAAAGTATACAAAAAGGTGGGGGCTTTTTTTAAATGAAGCGCACTATATATAAAAAAATATAAAAAATATATATATATATATTATATAATGTTTATTTATACAACTAAAACATTGAAGGATAGAAATGTGTCTTGAAAAATAAGAGATATATATGATTTAAATATTAGTCATTGAGTCACTATCATTCAACACCAAGTTAAGTGAAATGACACAAATAATTCTAAATACAATTTTAAAATTCTAAATATTGAATTCATCTTCATTAAATAGGTTTCATCTTCGTTCTCTTCATCATATCTATAGGTCTTAGAGACCAAAGTAATTGTTGGGAATTTTTTTTTTTTTTTAAGTCAATTAATTTAAATTACTAATGTAAGCAAATTTTAATTATGTATTCACTAAATTGTTTATTATTGTTAGTTTTATATGACAATTTGAATTTAGAAGTTTAATCGATATTGCTAAAAACTAACTTGACTTATCCGATGTCAGCTTATGGCTCTTGAACGTAGATGTGAGCGAGTCGGGTTGAAATGGTGAGAGTTGAGATAACGAATAAATTACTCAAATTTTGGTCTAAAAAACCTAATTATTTTTTTTAGTACAAAGAAATAAATATAAATCAAATTATTCACCTATATAATTTAAATTTAAACATTCATTATTTTTCCCTATGTAAAAGCTAATCGGGGCTGGGAGGGGGAATGGGGCCGAATTCCTCGTCCTCGTCCCTGTTTAGTTCATGGGAACTTTTTTTTCCCACTCCCTCTCATTCCCCGCCTAATCGGGGAATCCTTGTCCCATTCGAGGAGAGACTGTCAAGGGAAATTGGACATCTCTACTAGCAACTCTTGAAACATCGTCTCATGTTAAAGAATCACTGTCGAAAACAAGATCATCATCCTCTAAATCGTCATCAATTCTTCCAATAAGCCATTCATTACTATCATCTATCTCTTTTAAATGTCGACAATGTCCCGAATATTATATTAAGCGCTCTATTATATTTTATTAATATCAAGTCATTCAGACAACTTTGAGCAATATATATATATATATATATTGCTATGAAGTTGCATCTAAAGACACTACAAGTGAGACCTAAAATTCTCATAGTGAACTTTGCAAGTCTGGAGTTTCGAAATCATCCCACCATTCTACTATAGATCAAAACTTTATTAGTAGCTTTCAATTCGAAATGATATTTAATGTACTTTAATCAAAGATTTTAAGTTAAAGTTTACTTGGAGATATTTTGTCTCTCTGTCTTATTACTAAAGACTGTCCAAATAGTCCTTCAGCTTTCTTGTATTTGGTTAGCTCTCTAGCTCTTTAAGTATCTTTGTCTTGAATGTCCAAGGAAGATGGTGTTATACATGAATATAACCCATTGAAAATTTCATCGCTTGAATATTTGGATTCGAATAATTGAATTTTGGGTTTAGATAATATTTCGATGCATGCAAAGGATGATGCAACTGAAGTTTCAATCGTCAATCAATTATTGTAAAAATATCTTTGTACTTTTCTTCCTTACTATGGAAGGATTTGGCAATGGTCTCCTTAGCTCTATCCATAGCCTCATAAATGTATCCTATATGAGGCTTCTTCTCGCCATCCACCAACCTAAGTACTCGCAATGAAGGGCCGGATACTTGGCAAATACAATGATATTCCAAAAAGTTGTTAACAAAATTGTTGCTCCATTTGCTATTTTCCCACTCCTTCGATGTAAATATCTTTCTCAAATTTTTTTTCTGACGATGTAAACTTGATAATGTTATGCAAGTTGTAGCAAAGCATGCCTATTGTCGATGTAAACTTGATATATGATTCGGTGTAGTTAGCAGTGACTGTCTTGAACTTGAAAAATTTATATCTTATCATTTTACTTTTAATTAGTGTAGTATAATCTAATATGAAATTATTTGATTCCAAAGTTCAACAAACTATCATAATGATTGGCAATGTGTTGAACTTCTTATTTTACTGTTTTACTCTTGATAAGGATTCAAATTATTATTTTTATTTTATCATTATTATGATGGAAATCGAATCTTTAACATTGAGGTATAGCTCATTTTGGCTATTGGTTGTAATTTTTAAACTTTTTAGTTATCATTGGTTGTGATTTTTAAAATTGTGAATAAATTTGATAATGCTACATGGTATTAAATTTGCATTGGATATCACCACCTATTTCGCTTTTCTTGGGTGTACAGTCCGGTTGGCTTTCCTTTCTCTTCTCTTAAGTCTACAACAAATAAGTGGGAGACATTCAATTAACTGAAGAATCCGAACAACTTGGACTAAATCCAAATTATAAGGGTTGAATTGCTTATTTTTTTTCTCCTATTTTTATTGGATTGGATCTAGGATTGAACAAAAGAAATTTGAATTGACCTAACCCAACCTAAGTTAAATATATGGGATTTCGACATAAGGCCTTACAATAGTGACATTAATGTCTTGAATATTTTATTTTTTACAATGAATTTTTTTTCCACAAATATCAGTAGCTATTTACTATTTAGGTCTTGGTTCTACACACAAATATATATATATAAAATTGTGATTCTCTCTCCTCTATGCAAATTTTCATATCCATTAATGTTTCTTTTTAAGAAAAAAGAAAATCACTGACTCTTCCACTTCTCCTTTCTTCATCATCCTCTCTTCTTTTTCATCTCTTTTTTCTTTCAGCGATTTCACACCCCTCTGTTGCTATTGTTTGCTCGTCAGATTTGGCCGACTGTCGTTGCTGTCGTTCACCATCCGCTGTTTGTCGCCACTATTCGACCAATCGCTGTCACCGCCATTCGCCAGTTGGATTCGATCGTCGACTTCTGCACACCACCGACTGCCAGTAGTCGAGGTAAGTTCCTAGTCTTGTTGATTCTCTCTTCTATCCGCGGTTTTCTCCCTTTGTTCGTGCCATGCACCAAGATCCAGCCGTTTATGTAGATCCGTGCACCAAGATTAGCTACCTATACAGATTTGTGGCGACCATGAGTAAAGCAGAATAAGAGATGAAGATGGGGTTATGTGTTATAAACATCCATATATGAAGATAGAAAGAAGTACTTTGTTTGTGCCGCCTATATAGATCTACCGCACCAAGATCGAGGAGAACCTTTTTTTTTTAAAAAAAAAAAAAAATCCTAAATATATACATATTATAAACCCCCTAAGGGAATATACATTCCTTTATTTGATCTATGTGAATTATGTACGGTTTATTTGATATATATTATGATTTATGTTAAATATTAAGTCAAGATGTGATTTATATACCGTAGGATAACAAAAATTAAATAATGTAATACTCTTAATTTAGTCTATTGTAATATCTACTAATCTTAATTTTGTATATATTTCAAGGTATATTGACAATGTTTCAATGTATATTGACAATATTTTAAGGTATTAGTAAGAATCTAAAAATTAATTGAGAGTTTTTTTTTATTATTTATTTAGATTTTATGTATTGTGATATACACAAATTTTGTGTTGGAATTTCTAATTACTATACCGTCAATGAAATTTATGATATATAATGCGATTTATGTCAAACATTGAGTAAATATTATTTATATATCGTGGTATATTTCATATATTAGATTATATAATTTACATATTGTGGTATATTTCATATATTGGTTAGAATATTTTTTAAAAAAATACTATTTCTTTTTAAAATGTTTGTTTTTGTATAAAGTTTGTAATAGATATTGATATTTGATAAGTAAGAATTGAGTTTTATGAGATTTTAGTTTTTAAATGTGTGGTAGATAAATTTAAGTATTTTAAATTATGAAGAAAACAAATAATAATCCGACAACCCAACTCAAATTTTGAGGGTTGGGTTGGAGATCATGTTCAGGTTATTTAGGTTGCCAATTTGATCAACTTGAATTTTTGGATTGGTTAAAAAAATGTCACAACTCAACCCGATCTAGGTACACCCCTAGATTTGTAGAGATAATTTCTTTGATATTTCTATATCTTGTTTTGAGTGAATTGGCACTATCATTTCGTATGAAAAATTATGACAGCAAATCTGCAATAGAATGTGTGAATATAATGAGTAATAAGCACTTCTATTTGGAAACTAAAATGTTTATTAATTAATTTGAACTTTTATTTTGAATTTTATGTTTTTATAATAACAATTTTCAACGTAAAATTGGGATCTTTTATATATTTGCCACCTGAAAGATTTGTCCATCGATAATTATTTGGTTTTTAAAACTATGTAATAAACTCCAGATCTACCTATTCTATTTTTATCAAACACAATTACCAAACAAAAGACAAAATGAAAAATAAAAAATACATCTAAACTTTATAATTCTGTAAAAGATATTCTTGAACTTACCTCTAAACTTTAAAAATTAAAAAAAAAAAAAAAAAAAAAAAAAAAAAAAAAAAAAAACTCTTATCGTTTATCCCTCCGAATTTCACATTAAAGAATCAATTCAGATTTTCTTATCTTAAGAGCGGCAGCTTAGAAGAAGAATGCAATCAACATTAGAGATGTAAAGTACAGGAGACGAAAGGACAGATGTGTAATATTAAATTATTAATTGCTCAATGATCTACATCGGATCATTATCTTTCTATACATTGTTCTTAAAATTGTTGGAATGATTATTAATAGGTTAGAATATTGGTCGTCCATGGGGAGCATAAATGCCTGCAATTTTTTAATTATTATATATGTACTTTTTAACAATAATAACGAGAGTTATATCATTATATTACAATCCCATTTATTCTTGGGGCCTTTTTAACATAAAAATAATATTTAAAAATATTTATATTTTATAGTAAAAAGTTCCAAAAGTACTAAACACTTTTAAAACTTTTTGCTATAAAATGTAAATATTTTTTAAATTTATTTATTTATAAGAATTTTCCTTTATTTTCTTTTCCATCTATTCATTATGATGGTAGGAACATTTTCAACGTATAACATATGTTAGATACTACGACATTAAATTTGCCTTCACCCATCGACTTGAACTTTTGGATCAATTTGAGATTTAGCATGGTCTCAACTCGTGGTGGAGTGCTTCAAGTAGGATGGATTTGATCCCATCCCGGTAGTCAAACTCTTTCCTTACTCAGCTCACCTGCCTTTGAAGCTGGATTGCCTTTCTCGAAATAAATAGAGTAGTCCCCCCAAGGAGTTGAAAAGTTTGAAGTGGGATATTGGGTCCGTCTGGGGATGCTCACTACGACATGGCTTCAGGGCCTCTCCCTATTATTAGCTTAGCTTGACTTTTGTCATATAAATAACATGTAACTCAAAGCTACAAGCCAAATCAGAAGTGACTCATTTCTATTCTGGTTGGGATTGTCTATCGATGGAAATCTATAGATCCTAGTAATTCACTATCAGAGCAATATTCTAAGAAGTCCTGTATTCAAACTCCTGCAATGTTATCTCTTTCCCAAATCAATATTAATTTCAACTCATTAGGTCTTCTCCAGTGAAAGGAATGAAATTCCTACAATGTTATTTCTTCCCCAATTAATATTGATTTCTACTTATTGGGTCTTCCTCATATTTCAAACTTACAAGTGAAGGAAGTGTTAGATGATATAAATTTGCCTTCACCTAAAAGCTACGCTTTTGAGTCAATTGGTGATTTAATCGAATATTCTTGTCTGCTCATTAGCAAGTAGCATCTTTGGTTTATCCAAGGGAGAGGAAGCCATATTCAATTGGTTTTGATTATCTGGTATTATGTTTGAAGTTGTAAATTATGGGATCTTAGTAGTTTGAATTCGAGGAGACCGAATGAAAATGAGATGGAAGGATAATTGATCAATAGTAACTAACACAATGAACTCTAAGAGTGTTCACAAATAGAGCTAAAACTACCATAATAGCTATAGTACAACACAAGATCACATTAACATTAACAGCAAAGCAGTCTCTGAGTTTCAATTGGTTTGTCCAAGAAACCATGGTAGCCCTGGTTGATAGCATTGCTTTTTGGGAAGTGGTACGATAGGGCCAAGAAAGATGCGCCATAGATCAAGTAAAATTGTTACCAACATTGCTGCTCCTAGAGAATCAACTGCCACTCTTGGTAAGTCCCAAAGATCACCAGGCTTCTCGTCAATCCTGTAGTACAGATTCAACATGGTGGAAAGATCTTAGAAAAAACCGGTAGATTGGTAGTAGACCTTTGAAACAAACTCATCCTGTTCCTAAATACTACAATTTCGTTTTGGAGTACGAGTTTACTCGGAAAGTCAAGCAGTTAACCGACTGATAGAAACAAAAACTCAGAAGCCAATACAGGCCGGCCATGAACTATATGCTACCACCTAATAATCTAAAGGATAGACTTTTCCTCTAATGGCATGCTTTATAAGCCCCTATGGCTTCACGTGTATTGGATATCCTAACGAAATCGCGGCTAATGTAACGGGTGGTATAGCCATGAAGGTCCGAAATCTGCAGTCTCTTGGTTATGGCTCATAGAACCCTCTTAAGCCATAATCTTTTCTACAAGCAAAAGTCATCTTAACTTTCGTCACCAGTGGACAAACGACTGGAATAAGAAGGGGAGAAAAGAGGGATAAGTCAATGTACTACATAAGTTCATGCATATGATGGGGAATAGAAGAGGCAGCAACAGCATAACAACTACAGAAGATGATTCAGATCTGTCAGAAAATTCACGTGTCCCAAAAAAATCACATGTTTTGCAACTCTTTCGTTTTTTTTCTTCCCTTATCCAGTTTGTGTAATTCATGTCTGCAGTCTTGAAGTCGCCAATTTCTCGAGCATAGAGTGATGGAGGGAAAATGGCAGACTTGTATGTGGTTTCTAGTTATTATAAACAAACTGATCTATATATATTTATGGCACTAGGATTCAGAATCTTACCTCAAGAACATTGGGAAGCTGACGAAGAAGTAGATGGCATAAAACAAAGAGCCAACTTTGTACATTGAAGCCCGATCCACAAATTGGTAGTAAGGGAACTGCACAGGTCGAAGTAAGATGTGTATTAATAAATCATTCGTAAGAACAAATGAAAAGATATCTCAAAGCATATATCAGAAGGAGTTTCGTGGAAATGGTTTTATGAGAACATGCTGAAGTTTTCAATCCTTACAGTTCAAATAACTTATACCACCAAACACTGGACAACGCAAAAGGAGAAATATGTGAAATTACATTAGAAATAGCCAGAGTCTCCAAGTAAGCAATGAAGTATGAGAGTGCCACAATCCACGCAACCAGCATAACCCTTTGAATATTTTCTGGTAAGTCGGCAATGGAATGGCGAAGTCTCCGAAGAGTCATGTTAGATGCGACGTGATAGAACAGAAAGCATACGTGGGTAAGAAGAAAGGTTGTGTGTGGTACCTACGATTAACAAATCATTTTTTAGAAATAGAAGAAGGTAATCGATGCTTTTTTTTCCACTTTGCCTTTCAATTGCCATGCTTACATTATTCATCCTCCATGATGGAAACGTATAAGATGCCCCCAAAACAGTGAAAAAGTAGTGGGTCCAAAAGTAATTTCCAACATAGCTGAAGATTACTATCCAAAGACTAGCCTGCCACAAAGAAGAACAAAATTATTATGTAGAGCTTATGAACTGACCTGATTGAAAAACTGATTGGTAGTGTCTAGTTTGACAGTTAAGTGATACAACACTATAGGAATTGGATTGTATGTAACTGAGCCAAAATATTTTATTATTTTGCAGTCTCTCCATACTCAGAATCAGGAAGGCTAACCTGTTTGGATTAATATTTCTCTAGAAAGTTGCATTGTTATTATTATTATTACTATAATTTTTTTGAGAAGAGAAGAGAAAAGAAACAAGCATTGTTATCATGTTGATTTCATCTACAATATTTAATGTACACCAGCTCAATGTCACCCAACAAATTCTCCTCTCTAGAAATCTGATAGAATGCTTAGAAAAGTATTTTCAGTTAGATACACATTTCTAGAAGAAATGCTAAATTAGCATTAAAACCGCAATTGAGTGATGATAGCTTGGTTCTCAAAGTGAGCAAAAAAGGGTAGAGGTTGGAATGGATAAGACATTTCATAGTCCAAGGGGCTGCACCAATGAATGTTGAAGCCATCGGGGGGGGGGGGGGGTAGGGGAATAGCCTTTAGCCAAAGAAACCACTTTTCATGTATCACACTTAATTAGCTTTGATGATATAGCTGCTTCTTCTGAATTGCTAACTTGCAAAAACAAAGAGTAATCCACATACAAAAGGTAGAGAACTAACCTTCACCCAATATCGATCTTTCCAAGGCAAACTGCGGTCAGCCTGCAACAAATTCCAAGTAAATAAGATCACTTTATCTTCGTCACTTTAAGCACCTCAAGTTACAGGTGATGAATTGATAAGTCTTCCTTCCTCTTTGTCTTCAATTGATTAGATCTCGATTTATTTATTGTGACTAATATTCAGTTGAATCGGTTTAAGAGAACCATCAATCTTGGATAAGAATTATGTGGATCGATATTTCCACAAGTTCCCAGAAACAAACATGTGAATGAACTTTTGTAATAGAATCATACAGATTTAAATGAAGTGCTAGTAAATTGATACCTCTCCAGGCCACACCACCGGTATCAAAAAGGAAGGAAGTGCTGCTAATAATCCAAGAAGCAAATATTCCAATTCCGTAAACCTCTGTGTCAATAAGAACACCGATGTTTAGATTTTTAAAAAGTTGAACTCATAGAAAGTAAAGGTCTAATAGAGAAGAAGAAGAAGAAGAAATCGTCTTCATTATTAATATTGGACAGAAAACGAAAGATAGAACAGTTTAAACGTCACTTGTCTTGAATGACACTCATCAAATTAAATACAAATTTCCATTTCGAAAGTTGTCAAATCCCCAGATGTATAAATCAACAATATGCCCCTTTCTTCATTGTTGACTTCTTCAAAAAGCCAAACCTAATGTGAACAGAGAAGAAGATAAAATCTAGAAATGTATAAAGAAACTTCTGCTTAGTTCAGCAATAAAGCGAACAATCAAACCCCATCTAAAGAAATAAGTAAAACCCATCAAACACTTTTCACAATCCATCGAAATGCAGCAAAATAGAATTAGGAGAAAAGTAAAATTGAAGCAGACCTCGTAGAGTTTGAAAGGAACCACAATTCCCAAGCAAAGAGTGAGCCAAAATGGAGTATAGGAAAGAAAGAAGAGTTCACCCCATCTCTTGCTAGGGTTTGAAGAGAGCCATAAGCTTGAAGAATGTTTGGAAACGGAGGCAGGACCTGGATAGACATAGGTAAGAAGCGGAAGAAAACGAAAGGAAAGAAGAAGAAGAGAGTGAGAAAAGCAAATTTACCGGCCATTACAACAGTGATTAAAGATGTGAAACTGAGATGATAAGATAGATCTCGGCTTGAAATTCTCCAACTGAATAAGAGAAAACCGAGGAGTGTAACCTTTCGCTTTGCTGTTCCGAAATTTCCAAAGCGGACACCTAAAGATGCCAGCTTCCTCTAAATAACAACCAAAATTCCCTTTTTACTTCTTTACCTTCACACTTTTGTCTTTTCTTACAATCTTTTTTTTTTTTTCCTTTTTTCTTTTCACCTCAATAATGTGGTTGGATACCACAACTGTCCCACGTTATGTTTTGGATCAACCTTTTTTTTTTTTTTTTAATAAAATATTTATACTTTCGTGTTAGTTAAAAAGTAAGGGATCGATAATTGTATTAAAGGAAGGAAAAAAAAAAAATAATAATTTCACCCTACTTTTTGAAACTTAAGAGTTTTGACATTTGTTTATCAACAAAAATACCAAAATACTCTTATCTTTTCCCCCTTTTTCTCTTTTCTCTTTCTTTACTTTTGTTTTCCAATCGCAAAGATTGAACTTCGATTTTCTTCGAGGACTCGCATCAACCGAATCTTTAGCATCAATTCAATATTGGAGCTTATGTAGACGAACTTGTCCTCTCGTCCCAGTTAGGGGTGTTCATGGATTGGATTGGGTTAGGTTGAAAGACTTTTTAGATCCAACCCAATTTTTCGGATGGTAAATTTTTCAACCTAAATAACCCTTATTAAAAATGAACCAAACCCAACCCAACCATGAAATATTTGGGTTGGATTGGTTCGGGTTAATCGGGTTATTTATTTAAAATTTTGTTCTAAAAAGAAGTAAAATGTAAATATGTAAAAATCTAATTTAATTATTTTCATATATTGAATTAAGATTAACAATTTCAATTTATATAGTGAAAAATTTCTTTCTAAAGTGCAAAAAAACTACTTTTAAGAGTTGTTGAAGAATAAATTATTCAAAAAATATTAGAATCAAATAAAATTAAAATCAATATATGTATAAATAATTGTGTTATAAGTAAAAAATTATATTTTTTTAAAGTTAATAATAAATTCGGGTTGGTTTGGATTATATTAGGTGAATCCATGAACCAACCTAATCCATAAAATTTTAATTTTATTTGAACCCAACCAAACCCAAATGAGTTGATCATAACCCAACCCAAACCGCATGGGTTGGGTTAGGTTGGGTTGATCGGTTTTTTCGGGTCATCAATTTTTTTGAATATCCCTAGTCTCAACTTCATGACTTTCATCTCATCATTAGTCGTGAGGTCAACTTGATTGGCTCGTTCGATATTTTGATCGAGTTAGACGATGGGTTTGGTTGGAGGCGTGGCCCTATCTGAATCTTGATCTTGGGTATATGCCTCATTAGGTAAGCTCGCCCTTGTGAGTTAGCTTGGTCCACAACTGACATTTCCTGAATTCTTCGATCGTCGATCCTCATTTGGGAGCTGCAAGTCCCGTTTAAGTTCCTTCATTTGGTCTAGGTAAATTGTGATCAACCTCTACAGATTTAGGTCCATTGTCAACGATAGTTGTTGCTTCCACAAACAACGTCAAATGTTGGTATGTGGATCTCCAACGCATTTGTTGTCGTTACAGGCCCCTTGTGGGCTTGACCTCCGACTCGCTTCTTTTAGTTTGGTCTCACTTTCTTAATCAACATGCACGAGAGATCTGGTGTATTGTCGAGCCTACTATACCCTGATGCTTAAATTAGTATAGGAAGTGTATAGTTCTACTAAGGACACAAAAGTAAGATAAGGGCTCTTCTTCATGGAGATTACTCAATCTTCTCTTTTGGGTTATCGAATGGGATAATTTATAATAATGTCTTCCTTTGATAGTCGCCTGTAGTTACGTGTAGCTCTGGCGATGTTAGGGTAGTTTACGACATTTGAGACTACATGGTGCCAAATGACCGCAACTTGGTTATTTTTCAATTATTGTATATTTACCAGCTTGGCTGATTAGCCAAGAACCAAAGACTCTGACTTTTCTCTTTTGGGATGCACATTTCTCATGTCATCTCATAGTTTCCATAGGGCTTGGACCCACATGTGGGCTTCAGGTCTTGTAAGAGGTAACTCTCAACACATAGTAAAAATATTGATATTTTTATATTCTAATCCTTAACCATAACCAATTTTGTTTGTTCAATATTCTAGCCGATGTTAGATGTCGACAATTCCAAAAGCTAGTTGTTGTATCGTGAAAACTACTGCCTTGAAAGCAAATTTGGCACAATCGTAGTGCGAATCGTTCTTGTCGGTTGCTCCTCAAGGTTATCTCAATGCCCCCTTCAAAGGTGCATTCTCAAATGGAGGGTTAGAATCACAGTGAGAGAAGTATTTGCTCAGAATTAGAGGAGAAGATCGATGAAGAAGAGAAATTTGAAACAGGGATGCAAACAACTGATTTTTCTAGATTTGGGAACTCCAATTTTGAAAAGCAATTGTAGAAGAAGAAGAATGTCAATAGTCATAAATGTTTGAAAAATAATAAACCCAGATCTGGAAAATAATTGTATCATTAAAAATCCTAAACAATTTTATTTTTAAAACAATTAACGTTTAAGGTTTTGTAGAAAGTTAAAAACAAAAAAAGAGACAAAACTCTCATGTTCCTAGTGTGTGTGTAAACCCCGAACCCTATTTTTTCCTACTTAAGTATGTTCATTAATATGTTAAGTATGTTAAGCATGAATTAATGTTATTTTGTAGGGAAAGGCAAGAAGATGATTAAAGAAGAAAGGAAAAGTCTTGAGTATTGAGAAATGAGGTCTCAGGTAGTAAGGTATTTGGCTTTAGCAAGTAGAAATTTGGCTAAGTGTAGAAACATGGGCGCATGAAGCATGTGGTGTATGGCAACCAAGGTTGTGGAAGTTGAGGGCAGGCCACAAGGCTAAGTGTTGGTCAAGAGCTTGCCATGTGCTAGCAAGGAGCATGCGGTGATCAAGGTCTTGAGAGGTTATTGATGCACGCGACAAGGCAAAGGTGTGTAGGCATTAGGCTATTGAGGCGTTGAGTGCACGACATGAGCGAAGTTGCCGCGTTGAGGCTGGGCATGTATGCTGACCAGTGTGCAGGTTGTGAAGACTAGCGTTGGCCACGAGCCCATGCGAAAAAAAGTGGAGATGCGCTAGAGCATGCATCGAGTGGTAAGCGGGGCACGTCATGAAGGCCTTTGATGTTGGGAGAGTATCCGTGTGCTTGGGTATACGTTGATAGCGTTGGTGCAAGGCACATGAGGCATGTGCTACTTGGTGAGTATATGTTGAGGTTGGCTAGCACCTGGGGTGTAGTGCGATGAGGTTGAACCACACGTTGGTTAAAGTTGTGCAATTCTCAAGCAGGGCCATGACGAAGAAGGATTGGGCGTTGGACAAGAGGGCATGCGGCCAAGAAGGGGTAGCATGCGATGGTAAAGATAATAGGTCTTGCGTTGATGAGTGCCATTGATAAGAGCCATGCATTGGTGATTAAAGAAAGACACTCGGTTAAACCACGTCTTATGACAGCCAACTGTCATGATCAGATGAGTTAATCCCATTTAAGGGATGAGATGGCAGCTTCGAGTTTAAAGAAAGCATGTTTGTAGAAGGAAATGTTCCTTGATAAGGTTTGGAAAATAAGTTATACGAGATCAAAGTTGAGTCTAGAAATTTTGAATAAGCGGGCAGCTGCTTGGGAGGAATGAGCAGGCAACTCAAGAGGTGGACACGCGTGCAATGCTAGGCTGAGCACAAGCATTATCAGATAAATTGGTTCCTAATGCTCTTGCGTTGTTAACAATCCCAATCAACTTATCTGAGTACTCTTTAATGGACTCAGAATCCTTCATTTGCATTATCTCGAATTCTCGCACCAAGTTCAACACTTTCATGCCTTTAATCCTCTCATCACCTTCATACTCACTTTTGAGGAACTCCCAGATCTCCTTTTCCGACTTCAAGGCCATAATTTTGATGAATATGGCGGGAGACACAGTTGCATATAGGCAAGCTCGTGCTTTTACCTTCTTGGTGACCCTCTCCTTGTGAGTCTTGATATGGTGTATTGTTGGGTTATCAGGAAGTGGAGCAATCTTATAGTCTTGCTCAATTGCTTCCCAATAATCACAACCCTCCATGTAGGCTTACATTCTGATAGCCCATGCCTGGTAGTTTTCACCATCAAACACAGGTGGAGCCAATGAAGAAAGACTGTTTGATCCTAATTCCATCTCTAACAACTCTCACAAGTGTATCACTTAGTTTCTCTTGAAGATATTTCACCGATTCTCACTCACAGATCCCTTAAAAATTGAGAGCTCTGATACCATTGTTATTCTAACTAATGAGAGGGAAATGAGAAAAATGGGAAGTGTGTGTATTTCATTCTAGAAAACTCCATATAAATATATATCTTGAATCTAAAAATAGATTCCACAATGTTAGCAACTAATCTCACTAACTCCACAAGAATAGGAACTTAGACTTGACTACAACTAAAAATAACTTTAACCATTTTCTAGAAACTAGGAATTGACTAGACCAACTTAAAAACTAATTTACAATTTTGAGTTACTAACAAAAACTCAAACATTGGGATGAAGGAATTCTATATAAAGATTGAATGTGAGCTTATGCATGTAAGATAATCTTACAAGGAAATCTATGCTAGTAGCTAAACATGAGATTTATGTCCACGGGGTTAACACCAGCAGGAGAAGCCTATCAACCCTAGGACGAACGCCAAGATAGTGAGTGACAACGGATGTTTTCTAAATGTTTAGTAAATTTATGTTTTACTCAAAGTTATACTCATGCTAGCTTATGTTATAGTTTTTTTCCTAAGCAAACTAAATTTAGAATAGTTGATTAACGTATACTAGTTTAAAGAAAGTTTCTAAGGCATGTTTTAAAGTAATAAGGTGCTTTCTTACATAAAGTATGCGTTGGAAGCTTATATTTTCAATGCTAAAAGCTTATGTTCATTATTAGTATGTTTTCAAACATACTTATTTTAGTAAATTAGTTTCTAATGCATACCTAGCTAATGTTTTATAAAGCATGATTTCAGTATTTCAAGTCCTTATGTTCGAGTAGTATACGTTAGTCGTTTTAAGCTATGTGATAAAGATGTTAAGTATATGAGCTCTATGATGATTATTATTTCAACCCGATATTGAAGGACTTTGAGAAGGTATCTGGGAATATTTAGTAATAGGCTGATACTGAAGGACTCCGATATTCGGGCTATAGTACCTAAGGTATGACGATACTTAGTGATTACCACGTGCACATAGGTAAATTTGAAGTTGGTTGTGTTGAGAACACTCCACACCAACTAAGGTTTAACATTGAGAGATTGAGCAAAAGGGTTCTTTCTCAATACAGTATTTATGTAAAGTTACGTTTTAAGCCATGCTTTGATGAAAGTATTAAGTATGAGTTTGCTTGACAATTATCAGTTTTATAGCATATTGTTTAAGTTTTATTAGTCACTCACTGGGCTAGTAGCTCACCCCATTTTTAAATATTTTCCCAAAGAAAATGAGAAAGGATATGAATAAAGTGTGCAAACAATGTTTCAAATGTAAGGAGGCTAAGTCTAAGACACAACTACATGGTCTTTACACACATTTGGGTGTTTCTGGTGAACCTTGGGTTGACATTAGCATGGATTTTGTTTTAAGACTACCAAAGATTAGAAGACATCATGATAGCATTTTTGTGGTAGTTGATAGGTTTAGTAAAATGGCACATTTCTTTCCATGTAATAAAACAGATGATGCTACTAACATAGCTAATCTTTTCTTTAGAGAAGTGGTAAGATTGTATGGAATTCTTTAAACCATTGTTAGTGACAGAGATGCAAAATTTTAAAGTCATTTTTGGAAAGTTTAGTGGGGTAAATTGGGAACTACGCTTTTTTTTTTTCAACAACTTGTCATCCACAAACGAATGGGCAAACTGAGATGGTTAATAGAACATTAAAGGCTTTGCTTAGGTAACTAATTTCTAAAAATCTCAAGTCTTGGGAGGAAGTACCTATTGTAGAGTTTGCTTATAATGGAGCAATACACAACACCACTCATTGTTCACCTTTTGAGATTGCGTATGGCTTTAATCCATTAACTCCTTTAGATTTGTCACCTTTGCCATCTAATATGTTTAGTATTGATGCAGTTGTTTCAAGGGTATAATACATAAAAAAATTTGCATAAATAAGTCAAAGAAAAGATTGAAAAGAAGAATCAAAAGCTTGTCCATAGCAAGAACCAAGGAAGAAAGAAAATGATTTTTAAGCCCAGTGACTGGGTTTGGGTTTATCTACGAAAGGAAAAGTTTCTATATCAAAGGATGCCTAAACTTCAACCAAGAGGAGATTAAAACATAGAAAAATTCACCAAAAATTTTCTCAAATTGCTACTCATTTTGGATCCCACGATCCAATTTAAGGCTAAAAGTTTCGTGGTGAAGATCTTGTGATAGCCTACATCATAAGAAATTTACAAAGATTTGGAGCAATTTCATGGATTCTTCAAAGGTTTCTTCTATAAATCCTAATATTCTGAAAACTCCTGAATATACATGCTAATCCACTAAAATTGATGTAGTTAGAGTGCTTAGGATTCTAATATCTTCCGTTGGTTGAATGTCAACTCCATTAATTGGTATTAAAGCATAATTTAAACACTCAATTCACGTTGATTCATGGTGGGTGTTTTTCATAAGTTGTATGAAAGTGCGTAACGATTTGGATATTTTAGTTTTGGCGTTAGATTTATCTTCAATTATGATGTAATTGTTTTAACTGGCTCTTTGTTTATGGGTCTTAATGTGTGATTAAGAGTCTGTAAATTTTTTAGAGTCAATAAAGTTGCAATTCGGTTGTAATTGAAGAAAGAAGAAAGCAAGCTTAGCAGCAGAAATTCGTTTTTGAAGCTACCGCCTCGCAACGTTGCATCGCTGCCGGGGGGGGGGGGGAAGGCTCCCCATCCTCTTCCCCTTAGGGGATATTTTCCCCCATCCCCGCTTCTATCCCTGCCAATTGAAGGTGGGGACGGGGATGGGGATTCCCTGTCGGGGAAACGGGTGGGACAGGCGCACGGTATTTCTACCAGCGCAACACTACCTCAACATAATGCATTTTTGCTAAGGACGGGCAAATAACACATATGAGCGCAACACACCCCTCAGCGTAATGCATTTGAGTTGGATGAACGCAAAGTATATCTTGTTGGTACAAGATGCACCCATCATCACAAGGCATACCAGATGTTGATTGTTTTATTATTTTTGTTGTTATTATTATTATTTTTTTCATCAACGCAAGTCACAAGGACCTGCGGTATTAATTCTCTTCTTATTATGCAATCATTCACCAAGTTTTAAGAATAACGCATTTAATACAGAGAAGTGAGAAAATTAAAGAAAGCACGGAAATAAATGCAAGTGAATTAAATAAGGAATAATTTCATAAAGCATTAAAAACACATTGAATGAAGCAATAAATGACAAAGTTCATGAAGCAATAAATTCAAAAAGCAAGTAAACATAGGATTGAGATATAGACTGGAAGATAATTTTCTCCTGATGAATGCAATCCACACCTCCGCAGGCGGTCCAGCTTGCCTGCCCAATGTCTTCAGGGACATTGCTCCTTCCCGTGAGATCCTGAGGCTTTAGAATTGCTTGGCAACGTTCCAGATGTTCTATTACGTAGCTCGGATGCCAGCTGCCTTACTTGAATCTCCAAGTTTCTGATTGAAGATGCCTGCGCCTGCATCACCGCATCTTTTTTATCCATGTATTGCTTGAGCAGGGACTCCAATGAATTACTAGAGGTGTTAGAAGAGGATGGTTGATGTTGCAGTTGTCTCTGTTGCCTTTGATTCTAGTTTTAGTGAAAGGGTGGAGGGTTTCCTTGATTCCCAGAGTTGCTATTCTGATGGTTACTTGGCCCACCTTGGTTATGATTCCTTCCCCAACCGAAGTTAGGGTGATTCCTTCAATCAGGATTATACGTGTTGTTGTACGGATTGTTCTGGATAGCACATACTTGCTGCAGGTTTGATGGGCACATTTCCACCGTATGGCCTCCTCCACAATTGATGCAACTGATTGTGGTCACTTGTTCCGGCGCATTGGGTTGTGCTAATCCTTGGGAGAGGGTATCTTGATTAAGCATCATCGACTGAAGGATAGAGGTCACTGTGGCCATCTGGGCTGCCAAGGTTGTCATTGTCTCCGCAGGCACAATGGCAGTTTCATTTCTTCTTCTCTCAGAGCCTTTTCCTCCGTACCTGTCGTCAACCCAATCATCCATATTCCCCGAGATGCGGTCAAGGATGACCTTAGCCTCAGTGTATGTTTTATTCATAAAACCTCCTGCCGCAGAGGCATTTGCAACAACCTGCGTTGATCTGTTCAGGCCATTATAGAATGTTTCCATCAGGATGCAATCGGGTATCCCAATATGTAGACAATTCTTCACCAATCTTCTGAATCGCACCCAGGCGGTGCTAAGGATCTCGTTATCCATCTGTTTAAAGTTCAGCACGTCCTTTCATCTTATTGTGTTGATTGCCGGAGGGAAGAACTTCTTCATAAACCGTTCAACCAACTGATCCCAGGAAGTTATTTCATTTAGCTCCAGTGAATGAGCCCACCTCTTAGCCTCATCCTCAAGGTGTAAGGGAAGAGGTATAGTCTGATACCTTATGGGGTAACGCCAGGTATGGAGAAGTTATCGCACATCTTGACAAAACTAGTCAGATGGGCATGTGGGTCCTCACCTTGCAGACCACCAAACTGCCCCGCATTCTGAATCATTTGGAGCATGACCGGTTTAATCTCAAATCTTCCATTCTTCTCAACTATCGGCCTTGAAAATTTGGGCGAAAAATCATACAGATTGGGCACCGTGTAGTTCCTCATCGGGATGTTGTGGTTAGCCGCAAGAAAAATAGGACCTTGCGTTGGCCTTCCCACCCCTTGATTTACCTCGGGTGCCACATTATCATTGTTATTATCTGCCATGTTGGCCTTCTTTTGCCTTGCTCGGTTCTGGCATGCCAAAATGTACACTCGATCTCTGGGTTAGCCTCGAATTCTGGATTAGTTCCAGTACTCATAAACCGTCAGACTGCTCTCCGTGATAAGCAGCCAGTACAAAGAGATCTGTCCTGCAAAATATCACAAACGTACTCAACAATAACCGTTACCACTCCCCGGCAACGGCGCCATAAACTTGATGACTTAGGATTTATGAGTGTGTAATGTGCATTCATGATGATGTGCTACAAGCTCATGTTGCCATAAACTTGTAACGCAAAATGTAATCTTATGTTGTATTGTTGCTCATGCACATTTTATGCGATACTACTTCTAGATATATGCATTGTTAACTATATGCTTGTAGTATGCTATGGAGTAACACATTATCACAAGTTTCCTTGTGCTGAAACCAAATATAATTCCAATGCAAGTTTCTTAGAGTAATCCGAGGTCGAACACAGGGATTGTTGTCATTAATGTGTTACATTTGTGATATATGCGACCGATTTTTACAATTAATAAAGATTGTGTGTTTGTATAGGAAAGTAAATTGCGGTAAAGAAAATTGTGCAGATAAACTAAAGTTGCGTTAATAAAATAAATTGCGGTGAAAATAAACCTAAGCTAATGTGATGCAAGATACAAGATACATGATATACATGATACTGAGTTCGAGACTAACTGTGAAGTTTATACAAAGGATCATGATATGCGATGGCAAGTCTTTATGGATGAATCAGAAGGGGAAAGAATAATTAGTACAAACGTCGTAAGTTTATTAATTGCGTTAAAGATGTAACTAAGGTTCCACTTTCCCATGGATGTACAAACGTCTCAAGTTTTTATGGATGAATCAGCATGCCTTGACTAAACTTAATTATTTCCTTAACCCAATTAATTTACTTGTTTGATTCTTGCTAATTACCCATGGGATTAAGAAAACGTCATGGAGAAAATGAATTATGGATAAACGGAAATAGACAGAGAAATGATAATGGAAATGATCATAACATTCAATATTAAGATTAAGCGTCTGATACATGGTGTGAATGATAGACTAAGGAGATGAATACAAGTGATGATAAAGAGACAGAAACAAATACAGAAGAGTGTTAACGTCTTGACACAGATCTAGACGGTGGTTGTGCTTGCCCGCGTGTGGAATGGATGAATAGCAGAGCTTCCCTCTCAGGCTTGCTCGTCTGGGAGACGTGACCTTTGTACAGAGCTTTAATGGTGGGGATCAAAGGGATTCTTTGCCCGGAGACTCACCTCTCGGCTTTGTCTCTTAATTCTTCCCGGATCTACTCGGATTAGTCGCTCAACCAGTTTCTCTCTCATATCAGTATATACACTTTTCTCTGTATTCAAGCATATTTCTTCAATGGAATGGTCGGAGCTATTTATAGGCTAAGCTTTCACTCTCTGACTTGTGGTCCCTACTTTATTGTTAAGGCAATTTCGGAAATGGTGAAGTGAATATTCCTTTTATTACGCAATCAATCCCGTTAGAAATGCACAACTGACAGCTGTACACACGTCTGAATCCTTCGCAATTGCATTGCTCTTTACATCTTCGATCGTTTGACCACATGTGGTGTTGTTTTTTATTACCGCATGCGGTTGAAGATTGCGTTGATCGCAAAGCTCTTGATCGATTTTCACATGCGCCGTCATTGCGTTAATCGTCTATTCATTCCTGAATGATGGGCGCAATGCGACGTAGATGCATTGTTCTTTTTATCTTGAGCCTTGAACGCATGCAGTGACTTGATTTTCTGCAAAACAGACTTGAAATATTCTTTTCTACCATCGCAATGGTGTCAGTGGGTATATTGACGATAATTTATAATTCTCGCATTTCTTAGCTAATTTTCATACAATTGACGTAACTTTCCTTTCTTTTGGCAGCAATATCTAAATAAAACAATATAAATAACTTGTATTTCTACAAGTTATCAGCTACAGTATTGAAGTCTGTTCGAGTGTTTGTGATCAAGGGAGATTGAAGATGAGTCTTCAAAGCCATGTTAATTCTATCCCTTGATCGTATAGAAAATCATGTTGTAATTTCGTTGTATGCATGACCAGTATGTTTACGTTTTGTGACTGTAATTGTTGTTGTTCATATACGAATGGAATTTGGAATGATCCTTCCGCTGCTCATGGAAATCCTCATATCGGATTTCCTTCAATTGGTATCAGAGCCAGATTTTTCTGATATTCCAAATTTCACTTCTGTTTTAAACTTCTTTTACAGTCCCTGCATTGCATTTAATTGTTAAATGTGTTTGTAGATGTCGTTGATGAATGTTTACGGGTTTAATCGCCTTTATTTAAAGCTTTCTTCAATTACAAAGTGTTCATTTGTAAGGGCCCCTGGGTTTTTGGGCATAATTAACATGCAATCGAGTCTGTAATTCAAAGTGTTTGAGTTAATCGAGTTGTTCGTGATGATTTTTCGAAGCATGGAGATACGGTTCTCAACGAAGAAGAAGACCAAGAGTTAGTTGTGTCTTGTAGCCTCAGGTAAACAATCGTTGGGATTTAACTAAACAATCATGTAGTTTTTTCTATACGATCGTGTAGTATTTACTAAACGATGGGGTAAATCGTTTACTCTATCGCATAGCATTGGTTACCCGATCGCGTAGAAGCTGGAGGTAGATGATCGTAGTGGGAGCATTTGATGCTCATCGTTTAGAAAAAAGGCACGCATTAAATGATTGTGTAGTTAGCATGCCTAGTCACATAGTTACTGACTATACGATCACGTGGTATACGATACAAAAGCACTCGCTCAGCGATCGTTTAGACGATCGTGCTTCATCGCATCATAGTCGTTTAGACGATCGTATAAGGCTTGCATTGCGGAGCGTGCTACACGATCGCGTACCTCGTGCTTCATCGCATAGAAAAAGGTACATGATTGTTTAGCTCTAGAAATGTAGGTAAACGATTGAGCAAAGTGTTTGTTCTTTTGTGTAGAAGATCGCAGAGTGTTTTGGTACACGATTAGCAGAGACACGCGGACTTCGACTGGACGGTTCAAGACCCGGTTCGCCTGTTTGAACCAGAGACTTCTTATTTTTGTAATAGTTAGCTTGTAGTTTTTTTTTTCTCTTTAGGATTTGAGGCAATTTTTCCCGGTTCATCAACATTTATTTTTATACATGAGATGTATGTGGTTTATATGGCAAAGTGTTTGACATATAGATTTGAAACCTACCTTAGGTTGTGCAATTATTCATGCATCATGTATTATAAGTGTTATAATATGGCATGAAGAAATTACATGAAAGCATACGCATGCATCGTGAAAATATAAGAGTTATATTTATGCATGCAGTAAGCATATTCATGCATCATCTTTATATTGTAAGCGTTATAGTATTAGGGTGAATGGAAGCATGTTTTGCTTGGTTCGTTGCTGTTTTTATAAGTGTTATATAAAAAGGTAGCAATGGATGAACAATGCATGAAACATGATACTTAGGCTGTTTATAAACGTTATAAATACCTCGTATGTGTTTACTATGCGTTGTGGTTGATTTTGGTTGTTTCTATTATAAGAGTTATAATAGAAATTAGAACTAAAATCGATAAGAAAGAGTTGCATGCGGACTTAGGGTGAACTCATGGTTTAAAAGGATTTTAAAATTGAATTGAGATAGACCTAAGTTCAATTCAGAGGAGGGATAATTGACCTCCTTTTGGCGGCTTTTGTCCTAAACCAAACTTTCAATTGAATATATTCTTTCAATTAGTAGAAAAAATAATAAATAAACTATGTTGTGTAACTTGATTCCAAAAATGAGCGTCATTGCAAAACTAGATGTCACACGGAGTTCATGTTAGTTTTGCTAAACCTTATTGGGTGTTGTATATTTTTTTCAACGGGCATTTGCTTAAAACCTAATGTAGGTCAATGTATTTTGTTTTCAGCAACACGTTTGTATTTCCATTTAAACCCTTTAATTTGATCGATTACATACAATGGAAAGTGTCTTGTAAAACGTATTTCGTGGTAAACGACCTCAAATTTGTCATGGTTGAGGAATGTCCTCAAGTTCCGACCCTTGATGCACCACGAAGTGTTCATAATGCATATGAGGTGTGAATGAAGGCTAATTCATTGGCCCGACTTCACATTTTGGCTAGAATACCTGATGCTTTGGCCAAAAGGGTTGAGAACATGGTTATTGCACGCGAGATCATGGACTCGATGCAAGATTTGTTTGAACATCAGTTTTTACTTTTCGAGCAAAAAGGGATGGATGACAAAACCAGGAGTGTTAATTGCCAAGTTAAACTCCAGGAAGAGGAAGTAAATGTTGCTGACTCTGTTGAGGTTCATATAAGAGAAATATTCTCTGACATGGAACTTGGAGCTTATTTAGGTTTTGATGCAGATCCTACTACTCTCCAAAAGAGGAGAATGTCTGAAGATAGTAAATATAATTTATTGGTCTTGGAAACGTGTTTGGTAGAGAATGATGATTCTGCCTAGATCCTAGTTCGGGTGCTACCAACCATGTAAGTTCCTCTTACCAAGGATTTAGTTCCTGGAAAATGTTGCCACAGGGAGAGATGACTCTTCGAGTCGATACTGGTGAGGTTATTTTAGTTGTTGTTGTAGGCAGGCTGAAGTTATTTTTGGACAAGAAACATTAATAGTTACTGGATAATGTTTTCGTAATTCCTCATATTAAGAGGAACTTAATCTCGGTTTCTTATCTCATTGAACAAGGTTATACCGTCTCCTTTTCTGAGAATAAAGTGTTTATTTTCAAGAATGGAATGGAGATTTGTTTTGGTTCGATGGGAAGTAACTTATATGTACTAAGGTCGTTAGTCATAAAAGCCTTGTTTAACACTAAAATGTTCAGTACGATAACAACAGCTAAAAGACCAAAGGTTTCTCCTAAGGAAAACGCCCATCTTTGGCATCTAAGGTTAGGTCACATCAACCTCAATAGAATTGAGTAGTTGATGAAAAGTGGACTTTTAAAGAGTTTAGAAGAAAACTCCTTGCCGGTGTATGAACCATGCCTCGAAGGCAAGATGACCAAACAACCTTTTATTGGAAAAGGTTACAGAGCCAAGGAAGCCTTGGAGCTTGTACATTCTAACCTCTATGGTCCAATGAGTGTTAGGGCTTGAGGTGGGCATGAATATTTCATTTCTTTCATGATGATTATTCAAGGTACAGGTATCTCTACCTAATGCAATGTAAGTCTAAAGCCCTTGACAAGTTCAAGGAGTATAAGGCTGAAGTTGAAAACTTGTTAGGTAAGAAGATAAAAACACTACGATCTGATCATGGTGGAGAGTATATGGACCTCCAATTCCAGAACTATTTGATAGAACATGGAATTGCATCCCAACTCTTGGCCCCGGGTACACCTCAGCAGAATGGTGTATTAGAAAGGAGAAACAGAACTTTGTTGGACATGGTTCGGTCTATGATGAGTTATGTTCATCTTCTAGACTCGTTTTGGGGTTTTGCAGTGGAGACTGCTCATTACATTTTGAACAACGTTCCCTCGAAAAGTGTTTCTGAAACACCTTTTGAGTTGTGGAGAGGTCATAAAGGTAGTTTATGCTACTTCAGATTTAGGGGGTGTCTGACACATGTGCTTGTGACAAACCCGAAGAAGTTGGAATCGCGTTCGAAAGTTTGTCTCTTTATAGACTACCCCAGGGAAACGAGGGGTGGTTACTTCTATAATCTGAGTGATAATAAAGTGTTTGTTTTAATAAATGCTATCTTCTTGGAAGAAGACCACATTAGGGATCATATGCCACAAAGTAAGCTTGTTTTACATGAGATTTCTAGTGAGACTGAGACTACTGAAGGTTCGATAAGAGTTGTTGAATAGATTGACAGATCATTAAGAGTTGTTGAGGTTGGTGCATCTAGTCAACCAGCTTAAGAGTTGATACTGCCTCGACGTAGTAGGAGGGTTATGAACCCACCGGAATGCTACAGGGGTTTGACTGAAGCCCAGAACGTCATTTCTAATGATTGGGTCGAAGAAAGCAATGGAGGATGTTGACAAGGATGAGTGGATTAAAGCCATGAACCAGGAGATGGAGTCTATGTACTTCAATAACATCTGGGAGCTTGTGAATCTGCCTAATGGGGTAAGACCTATAGGGTGACTACTAGGGTGACACGAAATCTAGATTTATGCTAAAAAATACTTTCTGAATGGAGGTCACTTCCAGGGTGACACGAAGTACCGCTTAAATCTGGATTGTGAACTCTTAGGGACGTGAGAGCTAAAAATAACGTATTGTATATGTTATTAATCTCCCATTGAAGTGTTCTAATAACTTTATCATATAGAAGTTATTAAACTCCCACTAAAGTGTTCTATTAATTGGGTAAATTTATACTTAGGTTCATTTTGGCTACAAACTACCCTAAGTCTATGTGGTTTATCCAAGTATACTGCTTATAATTGGATTTAACCTACGATGTCTAGGTGATAAACTAATTTATTACCTCACACCGCTCACATATGCTTATAAAACCGGTTAACAATGCTCAATAATTCGGCCATAATCCCCAGGTAGGAGGTATTTCATAGATCATCAACTTAAGTACCCCCAGCCTTAGACATGATTATATACCAATTGAGTTTGTAACCCGAGTTTTACAAGTTTTAACTATTAAAATGAATGGTTAAGCTACGTGAGCATGCAAATGTTCTTTGTTATGGATTTTAAACGTCTAACCCAATTTTATAACAGCTTACAAAATTTTAGACATGTTAAACATCCACAACATACATCAAAGATATTCAATATTTAATATAACAATTATACTAAATAAAAGAAACCCTAACATGCATACTATATATTACAACATTTTATAACATACTTTCAATGCATGTAACATGCTTCCTACGGTGAGATTTTAAATCTACATGGCATATTGTATGCACATACAAGATTTATTTAATTATAACATACATAAAATGCATAAATAATTAAACACAAACTTATATGATTTTAGTTTTAGCATAAATAAGCAAATAAAAGCCTAATTATTACAAAATAGCTTCAAAACTGCTTCTGAATCGCTCGAACCGCCCCAAACCGAACCCAAACCACTTGAACCGGATTGGAAAAGTCTGAATCGGACCAGCAAAGTCTAAACTGGACCAGCCAAAAACCTTTTGAGGCCGAACCGGACAGGACCTCAAGAAAATCGGTCGAACCGACTGCTCTCGGTTCCGAAATCTCGCTAAGGCTCATTGTGTAGCATTATTGTCTAGGGCAATCATCTAATGTTTTCCTGATCGTATAGTGCCTGACCAAGCTACACGATCGTGTAGTGTCTTCCATCTACCGTATAGTGCCATCGTTTAGTGTCGGTCAAAACTACACAATCACTTAGTACCATTGTACAATGCCTCTTGTTGATTGTTTAGCGTGCGCATAGCTACACAATTGTATAGCGTTATCGCATAGCACTTCCACGCATTGTTTAGCTTCCGCACAAAGCTAAACGACCATGTAGTGCCATCGTATAGCACTTCAACGCATCGTTTAGTGCCCACCGTAGCTACATGATCATGTAGTGTCATCGTTTAGCGCCGATCAAAACTACGTGATTGCTTAGCGCCGCTTCTTGCTCGTTTAACGCGCGCATAGCTACACGATAGTGTAGCGCTATCGCATAGCGCTTCAATGTATCGTTTAGCTACCGCACAAAGCTACGCAATCGCTTAGCACTATCATATAACACTTCAACACATCGTTTAGCTCCCACGCAAAACTACACGATCGTGTAGCGCTATCGTATAGTGCCTCTACACATCGTTTAGCTCCTGTAGGTACACGATCATCTAGCATTTCTTTTCATCGTTTAGCTCCTTTAGCTACGCGATCGTCTAGCACTGAACCTCAACGCCGATATTTAAGCAGAGGCTGAAAAACTGGAATCTACAACTCGATCTTCTTCACTTGCTTCTTCAATTACAGCTTAATTTCAACTCTAATGACTCCAAATAAATTATAGACTCTTGATAACACATATAAGCTCATCAAACAAGAGCCAATTACAAACTTAATCGAGAAATTAGAGAGAAATAGAATGCCAAAACTCAGAAAACCATATCAGCGCGCCAGTTTCATATAACTCATGAAAAACACCCACCGTACTAAAATTAAACTGAATTGAATGCTTATATAATGCTCTGATACCAATATAGGATTGTATCAGCAACAGCGGAAGTAACAAGTATCAATAAGCACCTTAATTCATTAATTTTGGTAGAAACTAAAGCATGCTATTGCAGAAATAAATGGGTTTCAAGTCATACCTTTGTAGAACTCTTGAAATCTCGATTTTCAGCTGCAAACCTCTTCAAATCTTGTCGTAGACCACCTCAAGATATTTTCCACTATTCTCTTGGAGCTTTAGATTGAGTTATGAGACTCAAAATAAGCTTGAATGAAGGGAATAAGAAGAAAAGCTCACTGTCACCACCACTTGAAGAACAACTTCTTCACCTCGATATTTCAGCAAATCTCTATACTTTCATTACCTCAAATTCACTCCAAATTTTTCAATATATTACAGACTATCATGCAAAGAAGATGGATGCATGAGATGCAGCTCATGCTTGAAGTAATGGAAGCCTTAATTTATGGGTTTTGAGTGAGCAACTTGGAGGTGTAATGGAAAATTTCATAATTCCATTTATGTGTTTTTAACTTTTTCAATTTGATTTTAAAATCATATTTGATTTCAAAAGTAAAAAATTATTAATTTTACAAATTAATTTCATTAATTAATTTTCTAATAAAATTAATAAATAATTATTTAAATAATTTAAATAATTCTAATTAATTTAATATCAAATATTAAATTAATTTTATACAAATCCACCTTTAAATATCATATTTAAATATTAATTATCCAATTCCGTTTAATTCTTAAAATTAAACGTGTAATTATATCTCATATAATTACTAATTCCTTTAATTCTAATGCGAATGTTTCAAATTAACTTATCACGCTATTTTAAAGCTAATTCATTTACGAGCTAGTAGGGAGACCTCGCGGACCTACAAATCATGGACTCCAACGATCCTGGATTAATTGGCTAAACTCATTACACCGAATTAACCCTCATTCGTTAATTAATGGGTCACTCCACTAAAGTCCATAATTGCACTCCCCTTACTGTAGATATATTATGTCCACATGATTTAACCATGATTAATAAGTCGACCCTTCACGAGTTGTTTGTAATAACGACTGGGTCAAATGTTTGTTTTACCCACGAGATTATGTCTTGTTCCTCAAGTTCCTATTGATTCTCTAATGAATAACTGGTTTGTGATCTAGTCACTAAACCAAAACTCTCTCTGCCCAGTGAGAGGGTGGGGCCCCTTGTTCAAGACTTGGATTCAGTACTTGAGAGAACAACCTTTATCCTATCCCTAAATTGGGTAGGCGTGAATTTCATCTTGCACCTTATGTCCCCAGCTATCTATCCGATCTTACCCTTGAAATGGGAGGCTTATTGAGTCGGCGCTATTGAGTCAATCTCTTACTTATGCAAATCTAAGGTAATCCCAAATAAACAGGAGTTCGTAGTTAGCTTAGGATTAAGATCGAGTTACCTAGGTCATCTAAGTGAAATAGTCAGTCTTATACAGTAAACAATGTTATAATGTAAGAGTGACTTATTTCTTAGTCCGATCTTATGCAAACTCATTGCATAGGACACTCCCACTCCTCATGTCATAACATGTACGAATTAGGATCACTTCATTTGTAACAACTACAAAGTAGGCCGCATCGCATAGTGTTACCAGAATAAGGCACCCAACCTTATTCATATACTATAGATCATTTTGACTATTTACTCGAACCTGATCCACTTTTATGTCTCCACATAAAGTTCAAGTACTCATGTAATAGTCATGGGTCTTAGTTTATTGGATTTAGACTTTTATGTATACAATTTATAAAATCAACAATAAGTTTATTGACTATAGAAAATGTTTATCTTTTTACAAACTGCGAGTTTTAGGACATAAAACCCAACAGGAGGTTGGTTCTAAATCAAAAGAACTCATTGAGCTAAAGACTATATTAATAGAGTCAACTTCACAATATTGAGAAGGTAGAGTTATTGTCCTTCTTTGTTTATCTCTTGTTAGTGAATAGTTCCTTAGATCATTTACCTTTGCTGCACTTTCTTCTTCTAAGGTATTAGTCATTTAATTACTGGTTTCAGGTTCTTCACAATTTGGATTTGGGGTAGTGCTCAACTTAAGAGATGGCTCCACCTCAAATCTTATTGTGTATGAATGAGTGGCCTCTTCAATAGATCTTTTGTTTATTGTGAACATTTCTTTTTCTCTAAAAACAACATCTCCACTGTTAATGCATCTCTTTTCTATGGAATGCCACATCTTTAGCCTTTAACACCATTAGTGAAGCCTATAAACATACATTTGGTGGCTCTTTGTTTTAGCTTCCCCTATTTTTGATGAACAAAGCAAGTGCACTTAAATACTTTTAGATGATCTACTTTTGGGGGATGCTTTGTCCACTTTTCTTCAAGAGTTGTATTATCAATTGCACCGTGAGGGCTTCTATTAAGAACATAGACTGTATAAGCAACTATTTCTACCTAAAACCTCTCAAGTATCAACCCATCAGACATTTGACATCTTACTTTGTCTAAAATAATTCGGTTGAATCTTTCAGTCACCCCATTTTGTTGAGGGGTGTGTCTAACAGTCCTGTGTCTAACAATACCATATTGTTTACAAAAATTGTTAAATTCTTCATTGCAAAACTTCATCCTATTATGAGTTCTTAGAAGTTTAATCTGTCTAGAAGTTTGTTTTTTACTAAAACTTTCCATTCTTTGAAATTATCTAGAGATTGGTCCTTAGTTTTAAGAAAGAAAATCCAAATTTTTCTAGAAAAATTATCAATGAATGTTAAGAAATACCCGGAACCACCTAGAGATGGTGTTTGAGAGGGCCCCATAGATTTGAATGTATGTAGTCTAAGATAGCTTTTGTGTTATGCTCAACCTTTAGAAAACTTCGCCTAGTGGATTTGCCTACCACACAATGTTCACAAAACTTTAGGTTCTCACACACATTGCTTGGAAGCAAACCCTTTTCTGCTAGGGCTTTAAGGCCTTTACTGCTGATGTGAGAGTGACGTTTGTGCCACAAGTCTCCATCAGACAAACTGCTTATAGCAATAAAGGTTGAAGCAATCATCTGAACATCCTTTATTAGGTAAAGCACGTTAGTTTTCTCTCTAACAAGGTCTATTTTAAAGTCATTTTTCACTTCAAATCTTCCTCCATATCCATAGTATTCACATTCAATTACATCTAGCATACCCAATGATATAATATTTCGTTTGAGAGTGGGAACGTGCCTAACATTCTTAAGAAGTGTTATGGATCCATCCTTGAATTTAAGAGAAACTGATCTTATGCCCACAATTTTGCAAGCATTGTCATTTTCCATGAACATTTCACCCTCTTTCTTAAGCTTTATAGGTTGTAAACCATCCTTTAAAAGGTATTATGTGATAGGTACACCCTTAATCGAGTATTCATTTGAGCCTCAATAGGTTCTACTATTTTAGAATTAGTTTTAGATGTTGTTAAAGCCACAGAGAAAGTATAAGAGGTTTGCTCAGCTACAGAAACTTCTGCTTTGGTCTCTTTTGCAGTTTGCTTGTTTTTCTATTCTTGTTTCTTCTTTAGGAAGAAACAATCTTGCCTCAAGCGTCCTTCCTTGTGAAAAAAGTTAAATTTGAGCTTGCTTGCATACAAGCCTTCTCCACTATTTTGCTCTTTTTTTTTAGCAAAAATCTCTAGCTCCTTAGTCTTGATAGTAGAGATCACACTATTTGCTGTTATTTTCTCTCTTCCATACTTAAGAGCTACCTTTACTTCCTTTACTTCTCTATATGCCTCAAAGAGAATTCAAGATAATGAAGGACTCATTTTCTTCACCAATTTTATCACCCAAGGTCTTAAAACTTGTAGAGAGTCTTCTAAATTCACTTAGATTATCAATCAAGGTTTCACTTGGATTCATTTTGTATGTGAAGAATTTTTCTCTTAAGTAGGTTCTATTAGGGAGATCTCTAGTCAGATACAATTCATCTAACTTTATCCATATAGTATAGACAGATTCTTGATCAATTACCTCTTTTAACACATTGTCTGTCAAATTAAGTAATATTGTACCATAGGTTGTGCTTTCAATTGTCTCTTTCTCTTCGATTGTGATGCTGGTTGAAAGTTTTGTGGGATCTATCAAAGCTTCTAAGGTCTTATGTTGTATAAGAATAGCTTTAATATTTGTCTTCCATAATGTAAAATTGTTTTTGCCATCAAATTTCTCCAAATCATATTGTACAACTATCATTTCTTTGATGATTAGAATCAAGAACTTGAATCTTGAATCCTTCTTGAATGTTTTTTAGCTCTAATACCAAATTGTAGAGATTAGAGACACGTGATTTTACTTATTTGACACTTGACTTCCCACTTACATGCAGACTTGAAGCAATATCAATTCATTTAAGAAGAATAGAAGAAAACAAAGATAGAGAGTAGAGGAGTTTCAAACGCACAGATATGAAGAGAAGATTAAATCAAATGAAAAATTAATCATAGATATAAAAGGTAAGAAGAATGAGAGAAAGATTTAAGTAGTTCGGTCTGAAATAAACCTACATCTGCTGTGCGATAGCAAGTCAATTAATTTATGATCAAAAGGAAATTTTATAGAGTAATATAGATAAAACTCTCACCCTCTTTTCTCTTAGTATATGTCCTTTTACAGATGAGATTGACAACTCTCTTTTACAACATAAATAGTTGGTTTTAAGAACAACTAAGAGTATATTTAATTACCCTTTATTTTACAAACCTTGAAAATGGATAAGATTAATCACCCCCACCACCCAAACAATTTTTTAGTAAATTTGATTCAGTACTAAAATATTAAGTTTATTATCATTATATTAATACATATTCTTTTTAGGTTTGTAGTACTCAAATCGTTAGCCTAGCCTAGCTTAGCCTAGCCATCCAATTAAAAAGTTTGTTATTTCTTTTTTCCTATGGTAGAGAAGGGACCAAATAGATTTGTGGACTTTTTCAACTTTTTCGCCCAATATATATATAGAGAGTTAAGCCCGAAACAATTTTATGATGAGTTTTCTTTTCTTTTTTTCTTTTTTTTTTTTAAGAAAATAATTAGGTAAGTTTTGCCCACCTTGGTTGCATGCTTGAAATTTATGGTTGAAGTAGTGATTTAAATATATATATATATATATATATATATATATATATATATATATAATTGAGTTTGTAAAATTAGTTTAAATATAATGATTTTGATGTTAGCTTTCAAACTTTTAAAAGTGTCCCCATCTATTTAATAGTGATTTTAAATATTAGGTTTAGCTTTTAAAGTGAGAATTGTCAAATTATTAAAAAAAAACTATTTTTTTCAGAGCCATAATATCACTATGCAGCAGTTGTAACTCGATTCACCAAAACGGGTCGGTTGCGAGTTTGTCATTGAGTAGACATAATATAAACGAGTCGATCGAATAACTATATTTATATTAAAAGGAGATAGGTGACTCTAATGGCAGTAGCATTCAAATGAATAATCTAGTGTGCATGTTTGAGCTAGGTGAACGTAAACATTTTATTTTGAATATTTTACATACGAGTGTCACAAATTTGAATATTTTACATACGAGTGCCACAAATTTCTTGACTCACTTTGGGCATCCAATAATATGAAGTGAGCTCGTGGGCCCACCTTTGGAGAGATCAAAACCAACTTGTTTTTCGGTTTGGCACGATTTTCCCATTTCCATAGTGGTTCGGTTTAGGTTCAAGGTTCAAATCGAGTTGATTAACTCGTTAGGTGGTTAGGTTGGATTGAAGGACTTTTTGGACCCAATCCAATTGTTTGGTTTGTTAATTTTTTCAACTCAAATAACCTTTATTAAAAAATGAACCCAACTCAACCCAACCCTGAAACATTCAGGTTGATTCCAGTTAATCAGATTATTTATTTAAATTTATGTTCTAAAAAGAAGTAAGATGTTAATACGAAAAAAATTTGATTTAATTATTTTCATATATTGAATTAAAATTTAAACATAATTTCAATTTATATAATGTTTTTTTTCAAAGTGTTAAAAAACTATTTTTAGGAGTTAGAATAAATTATCATGTTAATAATAAGTTCAGATTGGTTTAGGTTATTTTAGGTGTAGCCATGAATTAATCCAATCCAAATGAGTTGATGATTCAACTCAAAGCACATGAGTTGGATTGAGTTGATCGGAATCATCAAATTTTTTTGAAGACCCTACTCCCAACTTTAGAACTCTATTTTATTTGTTGTTTATATATGTTTACAGAGATAGAGAAATGGAAATTTGAAAACTATTTTGTTATCAATAATATATTTATATTCGACCGATGCTATTCAATATTGTATTTATATATGTCCTTGGCTAATAGTTGAAATTTGAATAGTCTTATCATTGTATTAAATTGATGATAGTAGTAAATAAATACAATGTGTAACACGTTTCTTCCAAGTTAATTGTGTGTGATTGCAAATAACTGATGAAATAACTGTTTTAAATTTTCCAATAACATATATATATATATATATTTGTCTAAAAACCAATTTTATAATACCGTTAAAATTATTCAAATAATGAGATATATTTCATTTGAATATAAAATAATTAATGCTTTGTGTAGCTAACTGGAACAAGGATATATAATGAAAGTAAAATTATTAATCAAATGGCACAATTGTAATAAAACAAAATTTAAAGGATACTTTTGTCAAAATGTTTTCAATAAATATGAAATAATTAATGCTTTACATAGCTAACCTAAAATAATGAAATACAATGGAAGTAAAATTATTATTGAAATGGCGCAATTGTAAAATGAACAAAAACGAAAATTAAAGAGAATTTTTGTCTAAAATGTTTTCATATAGAAATCCTTTACTTTATTTTAAATATTATGATAATAGATGCCCATTAAATCTTCATCTCTAGTATCCATTGATCATGTGTCATGTCCCCATTTCTCGAAGTATTGTCCATGTGTCTCAACATTACACATCATTGGTGTCCATGTAATCCATCTCATACTTGTTAAATTGTCTATAAACAGTGACATGTGATGAATTTTGGAAGACACACATTGGATAAAATCCATGAAAATTAGAGAAACTGGAGATTTTAGAAAGAAAAAAAATTATTTCATATTTTGTTAATTCAATTTAATTTATTTATTTATATATTATGTTTAATTTATTTTAATATTTATTTATTTTATTATTACTATATAATGTTTAGTTTTAATATTATAGTTTTCTTGGTTTTTGTGTTCCGTTGTTCTTCTCAAGTTCACAACACGTTATCAGTATGAGTGCCTATCATTTCCTCACTAAAGGTAGGTCCTAAAGGTATGTTGTTGAGAATGTCCTAAACTTGTAGTTCATAAATGTTGTTAACATATTCTATTTATCAATAAAAATGTTGTTGAGTATTTTATTCAATAAATTACTATTGATATTGCATTTTTTTTATGAAAATCCAATAAACAAATCCATGACTATAACATGAATACTTTAACTTTATGTAGCGACATAAGAGAGGATCAAGTTCTAGTATGTCAACTGGTCTATAAGTATACGGATGAGATTGGGTACCTCTGACTATCTCAAAATCAATGACTTAAGGTAACTCGATCTTAATCTTGAGTTAACTATGAACTCTTGTTTATTCGAAATTATTCTTTGATCTGCATAGGTGGGAGTAGTTCAACAGCACTACTTAATAAGCCTCCCAATTTGGGGATAAGACCAGATAGATAGCTAGGGACATAGCTTTACAATATGAAATTTATTCCTACCCGATTTAGGGTTAGTAGATAGGTTGTTCTCTTAAGCGTTGATGTCTTGTCTTGAACAACGGGGCCCCGCCCTCTCATGGAAGAGAGGGTTATGATTTATAAGTTGGACTATAATCAATTGTTCAATGGAGGATCAATGGGAGCTTAAAGAGCAAGATGTATTTACAGGGGTAAAAAGGTAATCTTTGACCCAGCTGTAAATACGAAAAAACTGTGAAGGATTAACTTACCGATTATGGTTAAAATGGATAGAAATATATCTATAGTGAGGAGAGTGCAACTATCGAGCTATAGTGGAATGTCTTGATAGTTAACGAATAGAGATTAATTTGGTTTAAAGAGTTTAACCAATTAATTACAAATCTTTGGAACTCATGATCTGTAGATCCATAAGATCCCTCTACTAGCTTGTAATTTGGATTAGTAAATTGAGTAATCTTGATAAGACTTGAAATTAAGGTTTAGAATTTGAAATGTTCAAATTTAATTAGGGTTTCTATAATTGTATTCGATACAATTGAAATGCTTAATTTTATCGAAATTAAACGAAATTGGAGAATCAATTAATGTTTAAATTATGATTTAAATATTAATTATATGAAATTAAATTCAATGTAATGAAATTGGTATTTTATTAATTTAATATTAGATATTAAATTAGCAAAATTAATTAAAAGTTTAATTAATTAGTTTTATTTAAAATTAATTAATTGAATTAATTTTTATAAAACTAATACAACAAATAAATTAGTTTATTTGTAAAATTGATTTTAGAAATCATTTTTTTTAAAACGAAATTTGAAACAAAAACAAAATTTGAAAATACAACGTGGAGATTTCCAACACTATGTTACAAAACACCTTATTCATCCAATTCCACTTAATCCATGAAGAAGGAGCTAGTCTTCATGCAAGTTTTGAATTTGCATGATGAAAGCTTTATAAATTAAGTGTTGGACTGAATGATGAGGCTAAGCATTCAGAACTTCTTCATGAACTCTGAAAAATTCAAAACCTTCCAAACCCTCTTCATATCTTCATCAAATCTAGCTTAGCTTAGTGTTTCCACCACACAATCCTTGCAAGAAAATAGTAGAGAAGATCTTCGTGATGGTCTACTTGTAAATTGAAGCATATTTACATGGAGCTCAGCTGGAGTTGAAGAGGTTTCATCAAAGGTATTGTGTTCAGCAAACCCTCTTCTGTAATAGTTACTTTGAAGTACGTTTTAAACTCAAAATAAGTATAATTAGAGTGCTTATTGATTTTAATTTTCTTTGCTGTATATTAATTTACTCTATCATGTTGGTTTTTCCCTCTTCGTTATAATTAATAGATTTAATGTTATTTTGCATATTTGTAAATATAATATTTTGTAATAATGTTACTATGAAAAATATTGTAAAATTAGAATTTGTAGCATTTGATATCAACGATAATAATTATTTGTCATTAGTGCTTGATGCCAAAATACACCTGGATGCCATCAAAATGTGATCATCAAAAAATAAATTTTCTTCCTAAAGTTCGTCGTAAATGGATGCACTTGAGGCTCCAAAATTTTAAATCAATATGTTAGATAAGACATTTTTCTACATTTTAGACATGCTCTTGCATTAGCAATATCAAGAGAAATATTTTGAAAGTATTTTGCATTCATCTAATGTCTTCTCATGGTTGAATGAAATAATGAATTATTGATGAAAAATCATGAATCTCGACTAACTGAAACAACACTATTTCCTAAAGTGAATATTGTGAATGTTAATAATCGTGGTCGAGGTTGTGGTTACGGTCGAGGTCGTGACCGTGACAGAGGAAGAAATAATTATTATTTTCGTGGTGGTCGTTCTAATCATTCAAATTTCAAAAGAACCACACAAAATGATGATCTTAAAGGAAATCCACAAGATAAGAGTTCAAAAAGTGTTGAAAATAAATGTTTCCAATGCGGAATGACGGGGCATTGGTCATGTACCTATCGTACGCCAAAACACTTAGTTGATCTATATCGAGTATCTTTGAAGGAAAGAGAGAAAAATGACATATTTGACTCATCCCATGTGACAATTTGGATGTGGTGGATTCCCTGAATCTCCTAAAGAGAAAATCAGCAGAATTGATGGAACATCAAGTGTTTCCTTTGACTTTGAAAATATCTAGATTTAATGTTGTTTTTTTTCCATCTCCATCATTTTTCCTCTTAGTAGATATTAACCTTTGTATATTCCAAATGTTATTTTTCTTATTGTAATTATTTTCTAATAATAAAGAAACCTGTATCATTTTCATATGTTGGGTGACTAAAAAATGAGTAAAGAAAATCTATGCCTGACAAACAATGCAACTACACATACAATACTTACAACTGGAAAACATTTTTCTAAATAACAATGCTGGAAGCAAAAGTCAATACAATATCAGGTTCTGCAAACCTAACTGAAGGATTTGGAAATGAAAATATTATTTCGCTTAGAGAAACAAAATTTACAATTGACAATACATTGTTCTCTGGTCGATCAAAGAGAAATCTACTTAGTTTTAAAAATATATATTGCAATGATTATCATATTGAGACTAATAGTAAGAATAATGTGAAATATCTATATATCATATCTACTGTCTCAAATGAAAAATGTATATTAGAAGAGTTGCCTGCTTTATCTTCTGGATACTCATATACGAGTAATTGAAATATAAGCAACAATGAACCTGAAGTTCATGAATCCAGATATATTTATAATTTGGCATGATAGGTTAGGTCATCCAGGATCTATAATGATAAGAAGAATTATTGAGAATTCAAACAGACATCCATTGAAAAGCCAGAAGATTATTCAATCTAATGAATTATCATGTGATGCTTGCTCTCAAGGAAAATTGATAATTAGATCATCACCAGCTAAAGTGGGGATTGAATTGAAGGAAATTGGAAGCGAGATTTCCATGAGCAGTGGAACAAGACTATTCCAAATTACAATCATGAATTAACATAAATTTACAGTCGACTTCAAAACAAACGGTTATACAAATAAATCCAAAAATTACAGCATGAACAATACAAATAAACAGAGATCAAACTCTACGTACATATGAGGATGCGTCTCCACGCTCCGTTGCGTGACTCTGATCGAATAACAGCAACCACGAGCGCTCGATCTACACGACAACAACACAGCACGAACACTTTGCGCACGTCCTCAACGATCTCCTCGACCACAAACTCCTCTGCAACACGAACGAACTCATTCGCAGCACCACGAACGGCCTTCAGAAAACCTCGACGGTGTCGAGTTGAGTCTGATACCACTAATAAGGCGACCTTGGTATTCTCGATGTGAGAATCCAGAGGGTGGGCTCTGTTTGGACTTGGTATAAGGCAGACGAACGGAGGAAACAACGATCGCATACACAACTAGGCAAGTGGGAGGAGGCGGAGTCGTATAGGTCGATGCCCAATCATTTAGATAAAGTTATACGATCGTATAGCAAAAGCTGTGCGATTGTTTAGTCTATCGTTTAGCTTGGTCTGTCGCCTACAGACACTACACGATCGTTTACCTTGGGCCAACGATCGTCTAGCAAAACTATGTGATCATTTAGTAAACACTGCACGATCGTTTAGTTCACTCAGTCGCCGTTTAGTAAATCCGAATTTACTTAATGACTTTGTGAGTTTTTTTTTTTTTTTTTTGCAGAGAGAAAACTCAAAATACTTTTTCAATCGTTTGTAAAACTTCCTTTTCAAAATAGGAAACTACTTTCCTTTTAAACTCACGATTACCATGATCTAATAACCACCCACTATTTTGTTTATTTAAAAGAAAAGGAATTAATTATCCAATAATTAATATTATAAACATAAATGATAACCAACTTATCATACTATATTTATAACCTATAGTTTTAATATTTCATCTCATGAAACATATAAACCATAGTTCTTTTTCTATTCCATGGTACTTAATGTAAATCTCATTTACATCAATCCTCCACTAGATGTATCTTATACATCTTATCGATTATATCATATATAATCAAAATATCTCTTGTCAATTTGAACATTTCAAATCAATACCAAGAACTGACCCTCAACAAAATCCAAGCTACCAAGGGGACCTCATGGACTTGTAGCTCAAAGTTCAACCGATACGTGAATAACTAACTAAACTCTTTAGTCACAGGATCCACTATCCCTTAACTGCCAGGCACTCCACTAAAGACCGACAGCTGAACTCTCCTTACTACATATATATTATGTGTCCATCTTAACCAATCAGCAGTGCGACAACCCTTCACAGATCGCTCGTAAGTATAGCTGGGCCAATAACCGTTATGCCCCTGTAGTTACATATGTCTTCTTAAGTGCCACTGATCCCTCTAATGAACATAAGTCATAGTCCTACTATGACTGAGTCTTCTCTTCCAAAGAGAAGTTGTGGCCACTATGTTCAAGCCCCAGAATCATCCTTTAAGGGAGTAATCTCTCTACTTATCTCTACTTCAGGAAAGGAGTGAATTCCATCTTGTGGATTGAGATCCCAACTCCCAGATCAGACAAGTCCCTAAAAAAATAGGCATGTTGAGTTGGAAATCTGGCCATTCTCACCCATAATAATCAAAAGACCACCCTCAAAGGCAGAAGTTCCCAAAACACTCAGGATTGAGGTCGTGTCACCTATGGTCGTTTAGGTGAGATGCAAGTCTCTAGTATCAACATCATTATATACAGAGTCTAGTCATCTCGTGGTCCAAGTCTTATGTAAACTTTTTGTATAGGATACCCCCGCTCCACGTCTCCACATGAATGGTCAGGATCAACCATCTGTAGTAGTTTACAACACTTGAAAACCTCTACAAAGTGGGTCGTATCCGTAGTGTCACCAAGATCAAGTATCCCACCTTAATCCTTATACTACAAATCGATTTAGGTTATCACTTAAGGCATGATCTACTTGTATATCACATATACATGCTTAAGTTCACATAAGATAACTAAGAAGCTTTGTTTATTGGATATGAGTAAATACCAAAATTAAATAACACTTATTTTATGTATTGAACTATGTGTATCTTTACAAAACAACGAGACTCCGTGAGAATTAAGACACCAATCCCAACATGAATCACCTGCATTTTAAGAACGAATTCATGGTGATATATGTAGACCTATTAACCCACCAAGTTAACCATTTAGATATTTTATGGTATTAATAGACGCATTCAGTAGATGGTCACCCGTGTGCTTATTATCAAGTCGAAATCTTGCATTTGCAAGATTACTTGCTCAAATGATTAAGTTAAGAGCATAATTTCCTGATTATACAATTAAGATTCTTCTTATGATAATGCTGGTGAATTTACATCTCAAGCTTTTGATAATTATTGTATGTCAATTGGGATAAGTGTTTAACTTTTTGCAGCTCATGTTCATACACAAAATGGTTTAACATAATCACTCATAAAATGTTTGCAATTAATTGCTAGACTATTGCTTAGAGCTAAGCTTCTTACATTTGTATGGGGACATGCTATTTTACATGCAGCGTCACTTGTACGCATTAGGCTAGTAGCTTATCATAATTACTCACTATTACAATTAGCTTATGGTCATGGGCCAAATATTTCCTATCTAAGAATTTTGGATGTTCAGTATATGTTCCAATTGCTCCACCACAACGTACTAAGATAGGTTCTTAAAGGTGGTTAGGAATATGTTGGATATGATTTCCCATCAATTATTAAATATCTTGAACCCTTGACGAGTGATGTATTTACTGCATGATTTGTTGATTGTCATTTTAATGAGACAAAATTTCCAACATTAGGGAGAGGAATTAAGAAGTTGGAAAAAGAAATTACATGTAATGCATCATTATTATCTCATTTAAATCCCTGTACAGATCAATGTGAACTTCAAGTTCAGAAGCTAATTCATTTGTAAAATGTAGCTTATCAATTGCTAGATGCATTTATAGATGCAAAGAAAGTAACTAATTCATATATACCAGCTGCAAATGTTCCATCGAAAATTGATATCTCAATGCAACAAGTTGTCACTAATGAGTCTGGAATACACCAGAAGCGTGATAGACCAGTGGGTTCCGATGATAAAAATCCTTGAAAACGAAAAATAATTAATAGTAAAAGAGACTTGGTTGAGGATGTAAATATTGTTAGGGTTGATGCCCTAAATCTCATAGGGTCCTGTAGTTTGTAAACACGTGTATGAACAAACATTTTGTGATGTAATAATATGAGATATTTTTTTCACTGTTGTCTATGAAATATGAGATATTTTAGTTACATTAACCACAAACCAATAAACTAAGATCCTTGGTTATCGTTGTAACTTAAGCATGTATGTGGAGACATACAAGTAGATCATGCCTTAAGTGATAACCTAAATGATCTATAGTATATGAATAAATGAGGAAAACCTTATCCTGGTGACACTGTGGATACAGCCAGCTTTGTAGATGTTACAAGTGTTGTAAAGTGCTACAGATGGTCTGATCCTGATCATTCATGTGGAGACATGCGAGCGGGGGTATCCTATACAGAGGAGTTTGTATAAGACTGGACCACAAAATGTTTAGTCCCATTATATAACGTCGTTCATGAAAATGACTTTCATTTCACTAAGATGACCATAGGTAACATGATCTTAATCTTGAGTGAGTTGGGAACTCTTGCCTATGAGGGTAGTCCTTTGATTTGCATGGGTGCGAGTGTCCAGATCGCCGACTCAAACCTACCACTTTGGGGATTCGTCTGATTGGGGAGCTGGAAACTCAGCTACACAAGATGGAATTCACTCCTTCCCCAAAGTAGGGGTAAGTAGATAGATTGCTCCCTTAAGGGCTGATTTCGGGGCTTGAACAAGGTGGCATCACACACTTTCTCATGGCCTGAGAAGTGTTCACTCATAGTAGAACTATGATGTATTGTTCATTAGAGGGTTCAATGGTACTTAAGGAGTTAGATGTAACTACAAGGGTAAAATGGTAAATTGGCCCAGCTGTACTTATGGGCGATTTGTGAAAGATTATCGTACTGTTGATTGGTTATATCAAATGGACACAGAAATATATCTGTAGTGCGAAGAATGCAGCTGTTGATCTTTAGTGGAGTGCCCGACAATTAACAGATGGTGGATATCGTGCTTAAAGAGTTTAGTCAGTTATTCAATTATTCACGTACTATTGGAGCTTCAAGCTACAGGTCCATAAGGTCCCCTTAGTAGCTTAATGGATTCAAGTTGAGAAACTGTTTTTGGGTTAGTTTGGAATGTTCAAATTAACAAGAGGAAATTTGATTATATATGATATAATTAAATTAATTCAATTATATGTGATATAATTGATTTGATGTATTAGATACATTAATTGGAGGAAATAATATAAATATGATTCATATTAAATAAAGGAGAAAAGAACTATGGTTTATATATTACATATGATGTGATATTAAAACTATAGGTTATAAATATAATATGATAAATAGTTATTATATTTATTTATAATAAAAACAATTATGAGATAATTGTGATTGGTTTTTCCTTTAACTGTGCATGAAGTGGGAGGTTATTTTTAGTTTTAATAACTGGAGAATAAAAGTGAAAAAGGTTTTCATTTTCAAAATCGCAAGATTAAACGCATACAATCGATCGAGTGAAAGAAAGTTATACGATAGCCCTTTGGAGAGAGTAAACGACCAAGCGAGTTTGCTAGACGATTGCTTCTCATTACTAGACGATCGAGTACTTAGTGTCTATACGATAGACTAACACTTTCTCTCACTTACTCGATCGTTTAACTCGATCATATATTTCCTCTTTCCCTTTACCAAATTCACATAGAGCCCACACCTCCTGGATTCTCACACCGAGAATACCAAGGTAACCGAGTGGTAATGTCGAGTGTTCCTGTTCGATTAGGTTCGAGGATCTAACAGTTCATGAATTTCACTGGTTGTTCATTGCATTCGTGCTCGGGATCGAGTTTGCTTGGACACGAGACTAGTGTAGATCAAGAAAATATGTGAAGAAGAGTTCTTCAAAGGTATGTCACTCGATTCCCTTTGTATTTAAGAAGAAAGCATGCTGTAATTTTCTATATGATGCATAACTGTGGTTGTTTGTTTGTAAATGCTTTATTCTTTCACAATGGGCTTGGAAAGATCTTGCTTCCACTCAACGGTTCTCTTGAATAAGAGTTCCTTCAAATACCCATGAAGAAATCTATGACATGACTAGTGAGGAAGGTGAAATACCTAAAGATAATAATGAGATTTCAATAAACTATATCATGACAGGAAAAAGATTGAATCGAACACATGTAGTTATTGAAAACATTTTTGCGTATTATGTTAATTTTGATATTACATCTGAAAATGAGTATTTTGAACCATAATCTATTGAAGAATGTCGACATAAAAAAGATTGGCTTCAGTGGAGAGAAGTAATTGAGGCAAAATTAAACTCACTTCAAAACGAAAAATTTGTGGACTAGTAGCCCGAACACAGAAGGTGTCAACCCTGTGGGATACAAATGGGTATTCGCGAGGAAAAGAAATGAAAATAATGATGTCATAAAATATAAAGCAAAACTAGTTGCACAAGATTTTTCACAAAGACCTGGTATTGGTTATGAGGAGACATATTCTCCAGTAGTGGATGCAATTATATTAAGATATTTAATTGTTCTGATCATGTATGAAAGTCTGGACGTGCATCTTATGGATGTAGTCACGATATATTCATATGGATATCTTGATAATGATATTTATATGAGAATTCCAGAAGGATTTAAGGTACCTAAAACATATAAACCAAATTTCCAGGAATTGTATTCAATAAAGTTATAGAAATCGCTCTACAGATTGAAATAATCAGAATGAATGTGGTACAATCACTTGAGTATATATTTGTTGAAATAATGGTATCAAAAAAATCCAATATGTCCATATATTTTATAAAGAAATCACAGTCGATATTTGCTATTATAACTGTGATGACTTAAATATAATTGGGACTCTTGAAGAGCTTTCAAAGGTAATAGAATATCTTAAGAAAGAATTTGAGATGAAAGATGAGATATTTATTCCTCAGTCAGCTTATATAGGAAAGTTTTGAAAAGATTCTATATGGGCAAAGCACATCCATTGAACATTCTAATGGAAGTTCGTTCACTAGATGTGAAGAAAGATAGACCTCGAGATGATAATGAAGAACTTCTTGGTCCTGAAGTACCATATCTTAGTGCAATTAGTGCACTTATGTATCTTGTTAATAATACAAGACCAGATATTGCATTTTTAGTAAATTTATTAGCAAGATATAGTTCTTCTCCAACAAAAAGACATTTGGAACAAAATCAAGCATATACTCTGTTATCTCCTAGAAACGATTGATATGAGTTTTTTTTTATTCAAATAAATCAAATTTTGATCTTGTTGGTTATGCAGATTATGGATATTTATTTAATCAACACAAAATTAGATCTTAAACAGGTTATCTACACATATGAAGGAACTATTGTATTGTGACGGTCATTGAAACAAGCCATAACGGCCACTTCTTCATATCATGTTGAAATTCTTACAATTCACAAGGCTAGTTGAGAATGTGTATGGCTAAGATCAATGACTCAGCACATTCATGGAACACGTGGTTTGTATTCTAGTAAAAATCTTCCAATGATATTATACGAAGATAACACAAGATGCATATCCCAAATCAAAGGAGGATATATTAAAGAAGATAGAATAAAATATATTTCACCAAAGCTTTTCTACACATGATCTTGAACAAAATGATGACATTACTGTACAAACAAAGTTGTTCGAAAGATAACCCGGCAGACTTATATTCAAAGGCATTATCTACCACAACCTTTGTAAAACTGGTGCACAACATTGGAATACGACGACTCAGAGATCTCAAGTGATGTTTCCATGAGAGGGAGTAAATATACTTTTTAGGAGTATAAATATATGAAATATGTACTCTTTTCCCTTCACTAGGATTTTTTTTCCTATTGGATTTTTCCTTGAAAGGTTGTAACGAGACATAGTTCACATAAATAATGGGTCATTAAAGCCATTATATATATTGCCATTTTCATGACACATGAATAGTAACAAATATGGAGAAGAGAGAGAAAAAAGAGTTATTAAAGCCAAAAAAAATTGTTTTTAGCGAAAGAAACGAAGTTTTTCGGATTTTTGGAAATTTATGATAGTTTTTGTTGAAGGATCTCTTACCGAAGAGTTCCATGAGCGTGTTTGGATCGCTCCTATCTCACACTGACCGAAATACATATTATACATTCAAATCAAACAGTTATATGCAAACAAACACTAATTATCGGCATGCTATGAACAACAAAATAACAAGGGAAAGAGTGTCATACCAGTTGAAGACGTTCTTCAGACTTCGGCACTCCAAGCAACGAAAAACCTCCACGGGATCTACCAATGCCCAGCGGAAGTGTCGACTGCAGCAGCACAAACAACCACGAACATGAACGTCATGGGGACAACACCACCAGTAAAGAGCCCCGGGTATTCTCGGAGTGAGAACCCAAAGCATGGCCTTTGGTGAATTTGGTAGAGGAAAGAGGAAACATAATTCGTGTAGGCGGTAAGCAAGTGGGAGGGAAAAAGACGCTATCGCATAGCAAAATGCATATCGTTTAGGAGAAGCTACACGATCGTGTAGGTTTTACTAAATGATCGTTTAGAAAATGGTATACGATCGTTTAACAAAAATGGCACACTATACGATCGATTAAAGAAGCTATGCGATCGTGTAGGAAATAATTGTGATCGTTTAGGCGCGAGGTGGACAATCGTTTAGGCGCGAGGCGACTATCGTATAGTCTCTTGATTCTTTAAGCAATCGTTTTCTTTCACCAACACGCTCCTTTTATCTTTTCTTTGGGACGACGATTCAAAATGAAATGATTTCATTTTTATTTCATCGGTTACAATAACCGACGCTGCCCCACTAAACCACGTCCAAATGTGATATTTGGATTAATTATCATATAACTAATCAATTAAAATATTAATAAATATAGTCATATTATATTTTTAACCTATAGTTTGATATCACATATCTACTATAGTATTTTCTTCTCTATTTGATATAAATCATATTTATATCTAATTTCCTCCAAAATAATGTATCTCATACATTTAACCAATTATATCATATATAATTAACTAGTCCAATTATATCATATATAATCGAACTTCCTTTTGTCAATTTGAACATTTTAAATTAATCCAAATACTAGTTCTCGAATTTATCGAAGCTACCTAGGGGACCTAATGGACCTGTAGCTCGAAGCTTCAACAGTCCGTGAATAACTAACTAAACTCTTTAGCCACGAGATCCACCATCCGTTAACTGTCAGGCATTCCACTAAAGACCAACAGCTGAACTCTTCTTACCACATATATATTTCTGTGTCCATCAGATATAACCAATCATGAGTACGATGACCCTTCACAGATGCTCGTAAGTACAGTTGGGCCAAATTACCGTTTTGCCCCTATAGTTACATCTCACTCCATAAGTACCACTGATTCCTCTAATGAACAATACAACATAGTTAAACTATGTGTGAACACCTCTCGGGCCAAGAGAAGGTGTGTGGCACTATATCATTCAAGCCCCGAAATCAGCCCTTAAGGGAGCTATCTATCTACTTACCCTTGCCTCGGGGAAGGAGTGAATTTCATCTTGTGTAGCTGAGTTCCTGTCACGGTAAAATTGCTTCCTTATTAATGATACGTGTGTTAATAGACTCAATTCATGCAATACTACTTCTAGATATGTGTTATTAATGGATGCTCTTGTAGTATGTTGTGCGTTGTCACAAGTTTCCTTACATTGGAACCAAGTATAATTCCACCGCAAGTTTCTCGGTGTGATCTGAAGTCGAACACAGGGACAGTTTAAGGTTATTGCGTTATGTTTATGATACACGCGACCAGGTTTTTTTTCAATTTAATAAAAGTATTTGTGTACAAGTATACGAAGTTACAATGAAGTAAAGGAAAGTAGTAAAAATGCGATAATAAAATAAAATGCAGTAAACCTAAGCTAAGATGGCACAAGATATAGGTGGCATGATCTAAAATATTGAGGGCAAGGCTGGCTGTGAAGATTATACCTAGATCATGTCATGCGATGGCAAGTCTTATGTACAAAGCAGATAGAGAAAGATAACTAATATAAACATCGCAAGTTCCATAATTGTGTTAAAATCATAAGTACGGTTCCGTTTTTCCCTTAGCGTACACCTTTCAGTGATCATCCGCGTTCCCACATGTCTGTGGTGAAACAGAAACGAATGTAATGAATGAAAGGTTGCTTCCATTCCTGGAAGTACTACTCGCTCTAGTTAACGCATTCTTCTGACCTTCTCTCGATAGATCAGAATGACATCTTCACTTCTGCTCTCACAAGTGAAGATGTCGTCTAGCATGTCTTAGCTAAACGCAATTATCTCTCTAACACAGATTAAGTACTCGTTTAATTCATATTGACTACCAGGGATTAAGAACACTTCATGAAGAAAATGATAAACGGAGGAACGAAAATAGACAGAGAAGTGGTAATGAAAACAATTGAGACATTCAATATATCTATTTAGCGTCTGATACATGGTGTGTGAATGAAGAGATAAAGAAGATGCGATACAATGATAAAAAGAGAGATAGAAACAAATACAAACAAGCGCCAACGTCTCGATACCGATTTGGATGGAGATTTTCTTGTCGGAATGGATGGATCGTGTGGACGGATGAGCTTCCCTCTCAGGCTTGCTCAATCGGTAGCAGGGATCTGAGTATAAAGCTTCGCGGTGGGGATCTGGCAGATTAACACTGAGACTCACCTCTCGGCCTTGTCTTTTCTTCTTCCCAGATTTCTTCAGTTTAACACTCAGCTCAGCCTTTTTCTCAATATAATAGCAGCAATTAGCCTTGTATCGAGTAACCTCTTTTTCTGTGAATTCTATAGGGTATTTATAGGTGAAGATCTTTGACTCCGGCCTTGTGGTCCCCACTTGTTGTTATGGAAATTTCGAAGATGGAGGGATATTATTCCTTCTGTTATGAAATCAGATCGTCAAATCTGCACAACCGTTAGGCGTACACATGGCACAATCCTCCGCATTTGTGTTGCTCAGCTGCATCTTTCGATCAAGTGTTTGCATGCAATGTTGTTTTTATTACCGCATGCGGGTGAAAGTCAGCTTTGGATCGACTGTCACATTGCACCGTCATTGTATTAATCGTCTTTTCATTATTGATTGATGGGTGCAATGTGTCAGAGATGCGTTGGTCAATTTGTCTTGAGCCTTAATCGCAAGCGGTGACTTGGTTTCCTGCAAAACAGAGTAGAAATCTCCTCTTCTTCCATCTTAATGATGTTAGTGGGTGTAATTGTGATAATTCAGAATTATTGTATTTCTAAGCTAATTTTCATACAATTGACGCATATCTATTCTCTTTTGGCCGTAATATTTAGATAAGGCAGTATAAATAACTTGTATTTCTACAAGTTATCAGTTTCTAGCTCCCAAATCAGACGAATCCCCAAAATGGTAGGTTTGAATCGGCGATCTGGCCACTCGCACCTATACAAATCAAAGGACTGCTCTCAATGGCAGGAGTTCCCAACTCACTCAGGATTGAGGTCATGTTACCTATGGTCATCCTAGTGAAGTGAAGTCTCTGCCATGAATGGTGTTATATAACGAGACGTTAACACTTCATTGTCAGGTCTTATACAAACTCTTTGTATAGGACGCCCCCGCTCGCATGTCCCCAACACGAATGGTCAGGATCAGATAATCTATGACAAGTCATAACACTTGTGACCATTCCACAAAGTGGGTCGCATCCGTAGCATTACCAGGATAAGGTTTCCCTCCTGTATCCATATACTACAGACCATTTTGGTTATCACTCAAGACATGATCCACTTGTATGTCACCAAATACATGCTTGAGTCACATTCAGATAACCAGGGATTTTATGTTTGTTGGTGTGTAGTAAAGCAAATAAAACAAGCAATTGAGCAAAAATACAAGATGTGAAGTAAATATCATATATTAACAACACAAGCGTTCGTACAAACTGTTTACAAACTACAAGACACGAGACTTTAGGGCATCAACCCCAATAATCTCCCACTTGTCCTAAAGCAAAATGGGGTGTACAATAAAATAGTACAAAACAGTAAACTAGGGCATAAAACCCCAGTACAAGAAAATCTCCCACTTGCCCTAGTCCAACCGCGGGCTATCTTGTAGACTCATGCTCCGTAGGTGACCCTCAAACACTGTAGCCGTGAGAGCCTTCGTAAACGGGTCAGCAACATTAAAATGGCCTGGGTTAGACTGATCTGTCTCATCTTCTCAACCTCTTGAGGTGTCTTAGGACACATGTTCTTAGACAAAGTGACTTCATGCCTGAACGGCAATAGGCCCCTCTTGAAGTCTTGCATCGAGTACTTGAGCAACATCTTGTCAATGTACGATGCTTGAGACAGTGTTAGCACTTTGTTCTTACAATCTCGAAAGATCTGTATACCTAGAATAAACCGAGACTCTCCTAAATCTTTCATTTGGAATTAGGTCGCTAGCCAGTTCTTAACTGTAGCCAGTAGACCTACATCATTCCTAATGAGTAGGATATCATCTACGTACAACACTAAGAAGACTACTGAAGCATTGATGATCTTCTTGTAAACATAAGGTTCATCAACGTTTTGGTCAAAGCCATACGACTTGATCGCAGTATCAAATCGTATGTTCTAAGATCGAGACGCCTGTTTCAGTCTAAAAATAGACCGATTTAGTTTGCAAACCTTTTGCTTTTGACCTTAGGCTATGAATCCCTCGGGCTGCACCATATAAATGGTCTCCTCAAGATTGCCATTCAGAAAGGTCGTCTTAACGTCCATTTGCCAGATCTCATAATTATAATAAGCTGCAATGGACAGAAGGATGCAGATTGACTTTAATATGGCAACAGGCGAGAAAATCTCCTCATAGTCAACTCCCTCTACCTGGGTATAACCCTTTTCCACAAGTCGAACTTTGAAGGTCTGTACCTTCCCATCAGCACCCCATTTGCACTTGTAGATCTATTTACAACCTATAGGGCAAATCCCATCAGGCTGATCTACAAGATCCCATACTAAGTTGAAGTACATTGACTCCATCTTGAGATCCATGGCCTTGACCCATTCATCCCGGTCAACATCCACCATTGCCTTCCGATAAGACAACGGATCCTCAACGTCACCATTTGCTACCATAGCAAGGATTTCTGTGAAACTCAGATAGTGAACGGGCGGGTTCGCAACCCTCCCACTACGTCGAGGTTCCTTCAACTGTTGATATTTGGATCTATTAGGGAAAACAAGATGACTTGGGCCAACGTTCAATTTGAATTTATTGTTTAAAGGATTGTTAGTATGTGATGCAAATGAGATTTAGGCCTTAGACCTTGAAGTTAAAGTTGTTGTTGTCCTTGAGTTGGATTTAACCTTGGCAATTTTATTTTAGGTTTTAGAAGAATGTTTCCTCACCAGCCGGGAGGGGAACTCTTTTGGCAAATTTGGTAATCAAGGTACTAAATTGTTTGTCTCTTATTATTGGATTAACATATGATTTTAGCTTTCTTTTCACATACCTTCAACACTACGTGATCAACATTATGTGAATTTAACTCTTTAGTTGCAATCTTTATTATTCACTTTATTTCTAAATTAAATTTAAGTCAAAAAACGTAGGATTTTTTACATATATTTTCCCTTAGCACTTAAGTAAATGTTTGCTAAATATTTCTTGATATCTACCATACTGGGAAACAATTACATTTTGAGTTGTTTTATAAAATTTTATTCTTGAAGCCTTTTCTTGTCGTATGTCAAATGCTTTGATGATAAATTTATTATGAAATAAGATGCTTTTGCAACACAAATGTTTTTATGTTCGTTTATTGTTTCCATTGAGCTTTTTATGTTATAAGATAGGTTTCTCATAGTCTTAGCTCTAAACTTTTTATATTGTCTTTGTTGTTTATAGTTTTGGACTTATTCAAAGTGCTTGGGTAAGATTTATGGTGGATTTTTTGGGTAAGAATACCCCTCTTGTGAACACCTTCAATTTTGATTTAAGGCTTTTGAATTGAATTCTAATATATCTAAATTTTATCTTTGATTGTGTAGACTAAGGAAGTTGATGTTTTTTCGAGGAAATAAAATTTGGATAAAGAATTGTAAGTAGTTTCTACACCCCTTCCAAAATTTTCTTTTGACTATTGTGACTTGATAAGAGTTTGAAAGTATGTTCTTAATGTTTGAAAATATGTCCTGTTTGTCACTTTCATGAGTTGAATTCTAAAATTAATGTTTTTTTTTAATAGGTCTTGTACAAATCTATTTAAGTGAAGAAACCGCCTAGCAAGTTATGTATATGCGTTGTTTTTTTTTTTTTTTTTTGAGATGATGCTAAACTCTTTTGGAAACACTTATTGTATTTAGTTTATTTATAAATAACTTACCAAATTTTAGTTACTACTTTCTTTGTATATGTAAGAGTATATTAGCATGCAGTGGAAGCAACAAGGATCAATAAGCACTCTAATTCATTAATTTTGGTAGTAACTAAAGCATGCTCATCAATCACAAGAGGGTTTGAAGTCATACCTTTGCGATAAAGAGAATTTTATGCGATACTACGTCTAAATATATGCGTTTTGAAAAGAATGTTTACCTCTTCATGCAAAAATAACTTGGTGCGTCTGTATGCGGTGGTCTAGTTTACGTCATTTTATTAAAGGCTGTTGATCATGGGTACACCCTTCGTTTTGGCTTGTTCCCACGAGTGTCATGCGAACATCCAACTACGGTCGTGTGTCAATCTCAACTTCAACTCTTGATTTTCAGCTAAGTTTAACTTTTGCTGGTCAGAGGAGTTGTCTTTTATATTCTTTTATTTTTCTCTCATTTTTTTTTTTTCATATTGCGTCGTTCTTGGAAACCCACCTTCGTTTTGGCTTGCTTTCACGGGTGTCATGCGAACATCTAACTACGAGCAGGTTCCTTTCACGACTTAACTCTTATCAAGTTGGGATTTTGATTTTTTCTTGCGCTAACATTGGAGTTTGTATGATTTTTTTTTTTTTTTTTTGACAATGAACGCATTTTCTAATGACCGCATCCACTTGATCGCATCTGCTCAAACCTTCTCCACCCCCAAATTTAGAGATACGCAAGGTCCTCATTGCGTTGTTTTGGTCAGAATAGACAAAACACTTAATCAAAATTTTGAAAAGAAGGTTTGAGAAGAGTCTTGAAGGAGGAAAGGTAAAGCAGTGCTATTGCTACGAATTATCTAAGTGTTAGTCAGAAAATACAAAGTGTGGGAAATGGTTCTAAGGTATGCACATAATTCATCCTGGCAGCACAATGAATAACGCAAGATAAAAGATAAAGAACATCGCAATAATTGACAAATGATGATAAATAAGAGGCTAACGCATATGGAAAGAATTGTTACTCGGTTGTATTAAAAATTAACCAAGTATACAAAGAATTACAAATAACGCAATAAAAAATTTGAGAATGTACAAAGAATCAAGAAATAGCTTCTATACATAGAAATAATGAATGAAATAAAAATAAAAGAATGACCGCAAAAGAATTTATAGATTTATTGAGGAGGAGGATTTTGTGGAGGAACACGAGGAGCTTCTTCAAAGTGCAAATGTTACTGTAAGTGCGGAGGCACCATGGGACCATGGAGATAGGCTGTCAAGAAGTTGAAGTACTCATGGTTGCGCTCTACTACTTGTCTTTGGTTCAGATGGATCGTATAGATATTGCGTTGAATGTTGATCAACACCTGCCTTATCATTACAACACTGCGTTGCAACTCTTCTTGTCGCTCGTGTATCTCCGTATTCTTTGGCAGAAATAATTATGTTGATGAGAAAGAAGAGAACGCATATCAGCAAGTTCAACAGCTAGGGTGGCAATGGTGGGTTACGCCCGCGATGTTTCACCATCAATGTTTTAGGGTTAGGTAGAAGTGCCTTCACCAAATCACGTGGGTCATCAAAATGTGGTGGGGGAAAATTGCGGTGAAGATGAAAGGGAGGATGGAGCTACTGGATATGCATTGGGTGAAGCAGGAGTGGAGAAGGTTAGTAAAATGTTCGGGGAGTGGGTAGAGGGGTTTTGTAGGAGGGCTTGGAGGGTGAATCACCAAAGGTAAAGGATCCAAGGGTTCTTGATCTTGCAGTGATGGCTCTTGGACTTTTTCCTTTCCTTTGTCAACCTTACGCTGTTTCTTGGGCTTTGGTTGCTGCGGCACATTTAAATCGATGATGGGCCTTTTAGGTGGAAGTTCGGGGAAATGTGGGGAATCTTTGAGAAGCATTCTCAAAATCTTGATGTTGATGAGACCATGTACCTCCGGCATCGGTTCTTCTTCAATACCCAACCTAATGAGAGGCATAATCTTGAAACTGTCCAAGGGAAGAAATATTGGCCTCTTATATGCCCCACAAAACCTAGAATCTGCCTTGCGATCAACTGGCCCACATCTATTGGAATGCCACGTGCGATGCAGTATGCGGCCATGACTCTATCCCTCGAAACTATTTTGTCATAAGCGGGATGAGTCACCGTTTCACCAAATACACCCAAAGTCGCGCCTCTGGAAGTAGTTTATTGGACACAAGGGTTATGATGCCTTTTAAGGAACCCGACCACTGAGTGCTCAGTTGTATTAATATCTTCAGCACATCTTCCATTTGTCGCTCTGTAGGATCATCAATGATTTTATTACCCAGCGCATCCGGGATGTCCTTCATTTGATATAACTCATTGATGTCCTTTGCGCTGAAAGACACTACCTCTCCTTTCATGATCATCGCATCTTTGGTGCCATGAAGTCATCCATTAAAGAAAGCTCGCACTACCATTGGGATTATAGTGGATGGGCACTGGCAAAATGTTTCCCACCCATGCTCTAATACAACACTTGTGATCAAATCCGGTAGTGCGTTGGCACAGGGAAGAACCCCATTTCCATCATCATATCGTCATTCTCTTTTTCCTTTGATGGGCATCCTTTGGCCAATGCAGGCTCACTGCTTTCCGCTATCGCTTTGCCCTTTTTTTTTGTCAGCGCAAGGCGGGATCTTTGTTTTGTTCCTTTCCCTTTCCTTGCACTATTCTTCCTTCTCCCACTCTGCAATTTCTTAGCTCTTCTTTTCTCTTATGCGTTGAACATTTGCTCTGCGCTTCTTCTCCTTCTCTTCCTTCTTCTTCTTTTTTTCCTCCTCTTCTTCTCTTATTTCTCTTTCAAATTGCTCTGAGGCCAGCAAAATGTGTTGTTCTTCCTCAAGCCTTATTCTTTCCTCTTCTGCCGAGATTGCATTGTTGTGGCACACTTCTTCCTCATGTAATTTTCTTCTTAAATCGCCTTCTGTGATGATTTGTTGTGCCTGAAACATCTTCTCCTATTTTTCTTCCTCCTCTCTTCTTCTCTTCTCCTTCTCTTCTAATGCACTTTGTAAAAATTGTGGGTCGACTGTTGACCCTTGCGGCGCATTCTCCTTGCAACGCCGCAAAAGGGGGGTGATGTCTGAATCTTCTCCAACATCAGTCGCAACCGTTATTATTTGCTTTTTTTCCTCTTCAGGTTGCGTTGATTCTCTATGTTGCACTGACACCCCCTCATCCACCCTTGCGGTGGTTGATTCTCCGTCGACTTCTAGGCTCTCAGCCCTCTTTCTCTTCTCTTCCTTCTTCTTCAGGCGTTTCTCTTCTCACCTGCATTCCCTCCTCTCACTCATTTTTCTTTCTTTCTTTTCCTTCCTTGGTCGGGCTTCTTTATCACCTTCTGCCCTCTTCTCCTTGATCTTCTTCTTCTTCTTCTCCTCAGCCATTTCAGGCTGCTTCACCACCACCGCTTCCTCCAAAGTAACCCTGATGGGTCCCTCATAGGATTTTGTTTGAACAGTTTCCTTAGGATCCGAAACAGCCAGGACGCTCCTTCTCGAAGCTTCCTCCATCTCTTCCTCTGAAGGTAGTGGGTGATTAACAACCCCCGCTTCGAGCAGCCCTCCTTCATTCTCCATGTTACTCAAAATACTCCCGAACGCTTCTCTATCATCTCTTCTTTTTCTCTCTCTTTCAGAAGACAGTGTTGGGATTGGGGCACTCTCTATGCTCTACCCCTCTCTAATGTAGAGTGGTCCGGCTGCTACAGGCTTTCGCCGAGGTTTTTCGGCGATTCGTGGATAGGTTTTGGTTGGGCGGCGAGACGACGGATTGCTGCTAGGAATGCCGCCTCTCTTGCAGTGATTTGGGCTGGTAAGGGTGATGAGGGTAAAGAGGATGAATGGGAAGACTGATCGGCCATGGTTGTACTGAGTGAAAGAGCTGGGAAGGTTCTTAGGGTTTTAGGAAGAAAGTTCGCAGTCTGGGTATGCAAAGGATCTGCTAGGGTTTCGTTTTCGCAAAAATACTCAAATAGACGACCTAAAAAAAAGGAAGGATGGAATTTATAGGTTGGGCCTTGATGGGCCCAACGCAAATTCTGTGGTGGCAGGCCTCGAGGTACTCAAAAAGCCTGCCGTCGTGCTCCTCATATTTATGAATTAGCAGAGAAGTACGTCCTTTCATCTGCGAAATCATCATTTCCTTGGAAGCCTAAACGATTGGACTACTCTATTTGCAAAAAGAATTTGTCTTTCGTGTTTTATTTGGATGGGCGCAAGGTTAAAGATTAACGCAATGCATCCATTAACGCAAATGCATATTTGCAGAGGATAGGTAACCACGCATGTATCAGCGCAACAAACCCCCTAGCTCAACGCATTTCTGGAGGACAGGCGCACTGCATTTCTACTAGCGCAACACTACCTCAACATAGTGCGTTTTCGCTAAGGATAGGCGAAAAATACATATGAGCGAAACACATCCCTCAGCGCAATGCAGTTGGATAGGGTGGACGCAAAGTATATCTCGTCATCGCAAGATGCACCCATCATCGTAATGCATACCAGATGTTGATTGTTATTATTATTGTTATTATTATTATTATTATTATTATTATTATTATTATTATTATTTTCATCAACGCAAGTCACTAGGACTTTGCGGTATTAATTTTCTCTTGCACAATCATTCACCGAAATTAAGAATAACGCAATTAATACAGAAAGTAAGGGAATTGAACAAAGCACTGAAATTGACGCAATCAAATTAAATGAAAAGTGAATTCATAACGCAATAAAAGCTAGTTTAAGGAAACAATAAATTATGAAATCATAAAGCAATAAATGAAGCAATTAAGAAAGCAATTTAAACATAGATGTTAGAGATATAGATTAAAAGACGATTTTTCATGATTACCGCAATCCACACCTCTGTAGGCGGTCAAACTTGCCTGCACAATGTCATCAAGGACATTGTTCCTTACCGTGGGATCCCGGGGCTTCGGAATTACTTGGCAGCGTTCCAGGTGTTCTATTGCGAAATTCGGCTGCTAGTTGCCAAACTTGGAGTTTCTGATTGAAGACGCCTGCGACTGTATTACAGCATCATTTTTCTCAATATATTGCTTGAGCAGGGACTCCAATGAATTTTCAGAGGTGTTTGAGGAGGACAGTTGGTTTTGCAGTTATCTCTGATGACTCTGGTTTTGATTTTGATGAAAAGGTGAAGGATTTCCTCGATTCCCAGAGTTGCTATTCTGATGGTTACTCGGCCCCCCTTGGTTATGATTTCCTCCCCAACCGAAGTTAGCGTGATTCTGCCAACCGGGATTATATGTGTTGCTGTAAGGATTATTTTGGATAGCAAACACTTGTTACGGTTTTGATGGACACATTTCTACCGCATGGCCCCCTCCACATTGGACGCAATTTACTGCGGCCACTTGTGCCAGTGCATTGGGTTGCGCTAAACTTTGAGAGAGGGCACCTTGATTAAGTGCCATCGTTTGGAGAAGAGAGGTTACCACGGCCATCTGTGCGACCAAAGTTATCATTGTATCCACAGGTACAATGGCATTATCGTTTCTTCTTCTCTCAGAGCCTCTACCCCCGTACCCTTCGTCCACCCAGTCATCCGTGTTTCGCGATATACGATCAAGGATGACCTTGGCTTCTGTGTAGGTTTTATCCATAAATCTTCCCGCTGCGGAGGCATCAGCAACAACTTGCTTTGATCTGTTCAGGCCGTTATAAAATGTTTCCATCAGAATGCAATCGGGAATCCCAATATGCGGACAATTTTTCATCAACCTTCTGAACCGCACCCAAGCGGTGCTCAGAGTCTCGTTATCCATCTGCTCGAAGTTCAGCACATCCTTTCGTCTTTTTGCGTTGACTGCTGGAGGGAGGAACTTCTTCATGAACCGTTCCACCAACTGGTCCCAGGACGTTATTTCGTTTGGCTCCAATGAATGAGCCCACCTCTTAGCCTCATCCCTTAGTGTATATGGGAAGAGGTAAAGTCTAATACCTTATGGGGTGACGCCAGGGATGGAGAAAGTACTGCACATCTCGACAAAGCTGGTAAGATGGGCATGCGGGTCCTCACCTTGTCGACCTCCAAAATTCCTAGTGTTTTGTATCATTTGGAGCATGACCGGCTTTATCTCGAAACGTGCATTCTCCTCAACTACTGGTCGTGAAATTCCAGGCAAGAAGTCATAAAGATTGGGCGCCGCATAATTCCTCATAGGGATATTGCGGTTAGTAGCAAGAAAAACAGGATCTTGCGCTGGCCGGTTTACCCCTTGATTTCCTTCGGGTGCCTCGTTATTATTGTCTGCCATATTGACTCTTCTACGTCTTGCTCTGTTCTAGCGTGCCCTCGCGTGAAAAGTACGCTCAATCTCTGGGTCAGCTTCGAATTCTGGATCAGTTCCAGTACTCATAAACCGTCAGCCTGTCCTTTGCGTTAAATAGACAGTACAAAGAGACCTGTCCTGCAAAATATCACAAAAGTACTCAACACTAACTGTTACCAATCCCCGGCAACGGTGCCATAAACTTGATGACATTAAAAATTAAATCTTTAAGCATAAGGACAATGATGAATATGAATGAATGCGATGTTCAGTTATGTTATCGCTTATGCACACTACTGCTTAGTTAATCTCTTTATCTACTCTGACGCATGGCTTATGGATGAGAGGAATGATGTGCTAAATATGCGCTCAAGTACTTTGCGATAAAGAGAATTTTATGCGATACTACGTCTAAATATATGCATTGTTAATGATATTCTTGTAGTATGCGATGGAGTAATGCGTGTCACGAGTTTCCTTACGCTGAAACCAAGTATAATGCTAATGCAAGTTTCTCAGAATAATCCAAGGTCGAACACAAGGATTGTTTTCGTTAATGTGTTACTTTTATGATACATGCGATCGGTTTAACAATGAATAAAGAATTAGGTTTATACAAGAATGTAAATTGCGATGAAATAAAATTGAGTTGATAAAATAAAATCCTAAACTAATATGATACACGATACAAGATACATGATACACGATACTGAGGTCGAAAACTGACTGTGAAGTTGTACAAAGATTCAATGTATACGATGGCAAGTCTTTATGAATGAATCAGAAAGAGAAATAGTAAATAGTAAAAACAACACAAGTTTGTCAATTGCGTTAAAGATGCAACTAAGGTTCCGCTTTTCCTTGGCGTACACCTCTCGGTGATCGGTCGCGTTCCCATATCGCATTCCCATATCTCTATGGTGAAATAGGGATGAATGTGATGAATACAAGGTTATTTCCATCTTTGGAAATACTTCTCGCTTTAGTTAATGCATTCTTCCAACCTTCTCTCGATAGGCTGAATAACATCTTCTCTTCTACTCTCATAGATGAAGATGTTGTCGAGCATGCTTTAGCTAAACTTAATTATTTCCTTAACACAAATTGACTCACTCGCTTAATTCTTGCTAATTACCCAAGGAATTAGGAAAACATCATGGAGAAAATGAGTTGTGGATGAGTAGAAAGAGACAGAGAGATGGCAATGGTAATTATCATAATTCTAGAATTAAGCGTTCGATACATGGTGAGAATGAAAGATTAAGGAAGATGAATACAATGATGAAATAGAGATTAGAAACAAATACAGAATAAGTGTCAACGTTTTGACACAGATCCTGAACGGAGATTGTGCTTGCCGGCATATGGAAGTAATGGAGAGGAAAGCTTCCCTCTCAGGCTTGCTTTCCTGGTAGAATTGACCTTCGCACAGAGCTTCAACTACGGGAATTGGAAGGATTCTCTACTTGGAGACTCACCTCTCGGCCTTGTCTCGTGGTTCGCCCGGATCTACTCTGTAAGTTGCTTCAAACTAGTCTCTATCTCAGAACAGTATATGCACGTCTCTATGTATTCATTTATATTTTTCAGTGAATTTGAATAAGCTATTTATAGGTAAGGCTTGGCTCTTTGAATGTGTGGTCCCCACTGTATGGTTATGGTAGTTCCTAAAATGGCAGAGTGAATCTTCCTTCTGTTACGCAATCAATCCGTCAGAAATGCACAATTGAAAGTTGTACATTTGTCAGAATCCTCCGCAAATGCGTTGCTCTTTACATCTTCGATCGATCGCCGCATGTGGTGTTATTTTTTATTACCGCATGCGGTTGAAATTGCATTGATCGCTAGAGCTCTTGATTAATTGTCGCATGTGTCATCATTGCGTTGATCATCTCTTCATTCTCGATTGATGGGCACAATGCGACGTAGATGCGTTGTTTATTTTATCTTTGAGCCATGAACGCATGTGGTGACTGATTTCCTGCAAACATAAACTGAAAAATTCCATTCTACCATCGCAATGTTGTTAGTGGGTGTATTGTCGATATTTTATAATTTTCGCATTTCTTAGCCAATTTCTATACTATCGACGCAACTTTTCTTTCTTTTAGCCGCAATATCTAAATAAAACAGTATAAATAACTTGTATTTCTACAAGTTATCAGGGGCCAGCTTCGTATATGACTAACATTTTATACCATGTCCACCAATAGTGCACTCATCCCTCATCACCACCGATGCCTTATTGCTCAATTTCGGCGACCACCTTCTACGCCTAACTTCGGCAACCACCTTCGAAGTCCAAATCTGACGACCACCTTCGACGGCCAACTCCGACGACCTCCTTCAACAACCACCACCTACGACCAACTCTGGTGACCCTCGACAGTGGCCACTCTACCAACTCTAACGACCATTATTTTAAATTATGACTATTACAACTTTGGACTTTGTTGACACACGAGTTTTTTGTTTTGTTGATGCTTATACCATAAAACTGGCAATAAAACCTTAATTCAAAGTTGAACATAACTATTAATTTAAAAGTACATATAAAACATCAATCAATGGTTATATTTAAGTTGACGCACAAAATTATCAATAAAAACACTTTTGTTGACATAAAAGTACATAAGTTTCGTCAAAATGTTGAATTCCCTTTTTTTTTTTATTTGTTCATAGTACTCTATAGTCGTTCTTTGTAGTAATTTAACATTAAAATCACTTTTATTATAGGGTTGTTATCAAATATAGACAAATGAATCAAAATTTTACAAAATGTCTATCAGTGTCTATCAATGTCTATCATTGATAGTTCTAAAATTTTGTTATATCTTGTAAATATTTTCAACAGTTTACCATTTGAAATAGTTTCCCTTTATTATATCATGTAAGAAATCAAACAAACTTGTATGTAAAAACATTTTTGTAAAAAGATTGTCAAACACATCAATGTTTTTTTTTAAAAAAAGTTTTTATCAAAAGTGTAAAAGTAAAAATGACTTAACTAGAAACCTTACATGATCAAATTTGTAGAACAATTGTTTAAATTAAAAATAAAATAAAATAAAATACATGATCCAAGAGTAAACCCTAAACCTGATTTCTCATAACTTCAACAATACATGTGTGCTTAAGAAACAATAAAGTAAAGTACAATTCATGCTTTATTAAAAAATATATGTAGGATTGTTGAATAAAAAAGCTTCTAAACAAAAATAATTATCATAAAAGTAAATTATTTAGGTAAAAAAATACACCAAATACTCATAACATATGAACTTAACACCCCAAACATCCAAAATACAGACATATCAACTCCACATACATATAAACTCCACAGACCTATGAAATCCAAACATACTAACTCAATTCAGCGCGCAAAATAACCCCTTAGTTTTTTTTTAATTTTGTTATCCATACGCGTACAAATACTAGTCCATGACACCTGTGGTATACATGAAATTATAGTTTATTTTAGTACATAGAGAAAAAAGGTTTTAAAAGATTGTAACTGATTTATCAAATAGTTTTTACATTGTTTGAACATAAATAGTTGTAACTATTTGTAGACAAACGACAAAATAGGAATTTATGAAATTTCAAAAGAAAAAAAAAATTGTTTGTTTAAACATATACCCACCACTAGATATTGATGTCTCATATCTATTATCTAAAACTCACTCATACATGAGATATACTACTTTGACCTTATTGAATGAGAAATTTTGACGAATCACAAATTGCCAAATCATCAACGAAAGCCCGAGCCTAATTGAAAAATTATAGGTTGGATCGGACTGAGTAATTAAAGTCGCTCGGGTCCAACCCAATTCAAGTCCAGGGTGAAATTTTGAGCCAAATTAAAGATTAAGCTCAAGCCCCATACTTTGGTCCAACAACAAATGGGCTTAAGTCCGTTTTGGGCCCAATAAAGCAATTGGGTCCAAGCCCATGTAAGGCCCATGAGAAACCTCTATAAATAGAGGCCTTACCTCTTCATTTGAGGGGTTGGAGGAGGTTGGAATAATTGAAGGCAAAAGCTCTCTGAAGATCTAAAGTCTCAAGCTTCAAGGATCTAAAGAACATAACTCCTCCAAAGCTTTGAAGATCAGAAATCACTAAAGCTCTGAAGATCAGAAGACATATCAAAGCTCTGAATGTCAGAAGATACAAGTATTCTGAAGGCTGAAGTCCTTTGAAGATACAAGCATTCTGAACACGCTTGAAGACTGAAGTCCTTTGAAGATAAAAACATTCTTCCAAGACTCAAAGCTCAAGAAATCCATACATCCCCCTTCTATACATCAAGCATATGCATTCAATCGAGAGAGAATCAGAGGATCAAGCACTAGAGATCGAACCACATCGCATCAAATAACATCAACATCAACACCAACTCAAGTTCAACTCCACGAAACAAGTTTCTCCAGAAGCCTCTGCGAACACTAATCCTTTAAGAAGATCAACGAGCCTGAAGGTTGATCATCTAAGAAGATCAACAAGTCCAAAGGTCGATCGTCCAAGAAGATCAACAAGCCCAAAGGCCAACCATCCAAGAAGATCAAAAGTCAATTATCCAAGAGATCAATAAGCCCAAAGATCGATCATCCAAGAAGATCAACAAGTCCAAAGGTCGATCGTTCAAGAAGATCAACCAGCTTAAAGATTATAGTTTATTTTGAAAGTATCAAAATACTAAGTATTAGATATTGTATTCACTTTCCACAAAATTAATATAAATACAAAGTTCAAGTTCCACGAAATAAATTTCTATTGAAATCTCGTGCGAACAGACCTAAATAGTTGTAACGTAACAAAAGACATGACTATTTGTTCAAACATTTCTCCATCGCTAGATATACTACTTTGATTCAAATAGTTGTAACAGGAAATGATTGACTGTCCATACAAATATGTCTCTTCCATTAGATCGTAATGTTTTATGATCTAGTTCATACCTACACATAAAAGAATACAACATTGTGTGCATAACCACCTCTACCTGAATAGTTGAGATAAGGACAAAATAGGAATTATAAAAGTTGTAAGGGCAAAATGGGGAATGTAAAAGTTCTCTCCTTATGGCCCATTTTTATATTTATAGTAGATTATAATCTAGTTTTTGTTGGAAAAAAATTGAATGTTCATAAATATTATCAAATAAGTTATCTACGATTTCCCTATTCTAAAAAAAAAAGTTTATCTACGATTTTTTTTTTAGAAAAACTAAAATAGTTTTTCAAAATATATTTATTTGTGTTTTCAAATAAGTAATTAGTAGGGGTGTAAAGAGGTCGGATTGGGTCGAATTTCTTTAAAACTAACCCAACCCGAGTTCAGTTGTGTACGGACAAGACCCAATCCGACTCAATTAGAATCGGGTCGGGTCGGGTTAAACCCAAAATGTGTGGTATATAATATTTTAAAAAAAAAGAATAACGCATCAACTGAGAGGAAGAGTTTCTTCTGCAGGGAGGGATGTTAAAAGAAGAGGATTTTTCAACTTCTTCAAACTGGTAAATAATGTTATTCAATATCAATCAACTTCTTTCTCCTTCTTCAACTTCTTCTTCTTCTCCTTCCTCTTCTTCTTCTTGGCACTTCTTCTTTTTGCTAAACTTCTCTTCTTCTTTGTGTAAAAAAGAGAGAGGATGTGAAAGAAAGAGAGAAATTGAGAGGGGGAATGAAAGAAAGAAAGAAACGGGGGGGAGGTGAGAGAAAGAGAAATAGAGAGATGTAAGAGAGATAGAAAGAGAGAAGGGGTTTGTGAGCACATTCAGCAGCAAGAATGAAGAATTAATGAAACCCTAATTTCTAATTTCTTTGGTTCGATTCTAAATTTTTTAAAAAAAAATGGTCTAAACCGAACTAAACCAGTCAGTTCAGTTTCTTACACCCCTAGTAATTAGTAAATAATTATATCTTCTAAAAATTAAAAGTCAAGATAAAAAGGAATTAGTTATATACATAATCTTAGTTGTCTGGAAAACATTTTGAACATCCATAAAACTAACATTTTGTATGATTGAAATTATTATTATATGAGAAAAACAATTAGTAATAAACTATCTACTAACCTCTGACTTGGGAGGAAAAACTTTAAGAGGGTGTTTGACAATCCAAGAAGAGTTTAGTTGAGTTGGTATTTTTTATCAACTCAATGTTTGACAACCAACTTTCAATATTGGTAGGGTTAAGTTGGTTATTTTACTAACCCACCCCAAACTCACCCTAACTCTCCCCAATTCTCCCTTCTTCTAATGTTTTTAATGGTTTCACCCATCGTCTCCATTGGTGATTACCATTGCCACACTTCGGTGACATACTCCGATGGCCAACTCCGAGCTCTAACAACTACCTCCAACGACACTCCGACAACCATCTTAGTACAAAACAACTCTGACTTTCACATTCACAAGACCAACTTTGACGAAGAACTCTGGGCTCCACCAACCACCTCCAATGACAACTCTAGCAACTACCTTTGATCAAGCTACTTCGGTGACATAATCCGATTACCACCTTCGTGTGCCCAACTTCGACGATCACTGTTAAAAATAAAACGGTGGGTTTAATTAACCACCATTTTATTACACTCATTCTCACTCGTTTTCCCACGCGTTTTTACTCTCCCAACTCCCTCAATTACTTTGTCATTTCTCGCTCTAATGCGTCTCTTCACATTTACTCCCCTTCTCTCATCTTCTCTCTTCTTTCACCTTATGGTTCATCTTTTTCATTTTCTCTCTTCTTTTTCTGTCTAACTTGTATGAGTTTTATTTTCCCTTTTCTTTCTCAACTCCTCCTTTCTCTGTTTTTTATTTTCTTTCTATGGTTGTTCATTTAGATCTAATTATTCTTCTTCGATTTATTTTTTTTATTAGATCTAAAAATTATTACATACGACGTCCTATTATTGTTTCACTAAATGAAAGATGAACAATATGTTTTAAACAACCTATCCCTTAATGTTTTCAATTATAACAAAATTCTAATGAAATAGTGGTATTTAAAATTATGGCTCAAGTTTTTTTTTTTTTACACTGATGCAACATAATAGTAGAAAAAATAGACATCAATATTTCTAAAATCGTTTCACCGATTTTAGAAAAAGGTAAATCCATATTTCACAAATTGGTGAAAAAAGTCTATCTAATAGTTTTCATTTAAATTGTAAAGATTTTGGTTTTCTTAAGATTAACATTTAAGTGTCACCCCTTCTATCTAAAACAATGTCAATAATTTCATTGGATGACACTAATCCTTTCAGTTCTTTTTAACTTTTAAGATAATTAATGATTACGTCGGGTTTTTTAATGGAATAATTATTGAATGAGAAATTTTAGACCAATCAAAGTTGCCACATCATTTACTAAATTAATGACGAAATTCCAAATCATTAAATTTGGGCTCAATCATGACCGTTGAATCAGATAAGATTAATTTGGCCCAATATGATATTATTATTTGGGTCAAAGTCTAACTAAGCCCAAAAATAGGTTGAATTTAACCCAAACGTCAAATTAGACCTAAATCCGATTAATTGGGCCCAAAGGCCAGACCCATGGACCAATTAAGCCAAAGTCCATTTAATTGGGCCCAAAGGCCAGGCCCATGGATAAACTAAGCCCAAGCTCATATGTGAACTCTATAAATAGAGAAGCTCTCCTCATTTGGAAAGGTCAGCAATTCTACACTCTAGAGAGCTCAAAGGGAATTCTCTACAATCAGAAAACTCCTTGACTCCTGAAGATGACCACGCTTGAAGACTGAAATCCTTTGAAGACACAAGCATTCTGAAAGCTGAAAAAAATACAAGCATTCTGAAACGCTTGAAGACTGAAGTCCTTTGAAGATACAAGCATTCTAACTACGCTTGAAGACTGAAGTCCTTTGAAGATACAAACATTCTTCCAAGACTCAAAGCTTAAGAACATCCACACGCCCCGCTTCTAGACATCAAGCATACACATTCAATCGAGAGAGAATCAAAGGATCAAGTACTAGAGATCGAACCACATCGCATCAAATCAACCTCAACATCAACACCAACTCAAGTTCAACTCCACAAAACAAGTTTCTTCTGAAGCCTCGTGCGAACACTAGTCCTCCAAGAAGATCAACAGGTTCAAAGGCTGATCATTCAAGAAGATCAACAAGTCCAAAGGTCAATCGTTTAAGAAGATCAACAAGCCCAAAGGCCGATCATCCAAGAAGATCAACAAGCTCAAAGGCCGATCCTCTAAGAAGATCAACAAGTCCAAGAACGTTCATCCAAGAAGATCATCAAGCCCAAAGGCCGATCGTTCAAGAAGATCAACCGACTTAAAGATTATAGTTTATTTTAAAAGCATTAAAATACTATGTATTAGAGATTGTACTCACTTTTCACAAAATTAATACAAATACAAAGTTCAAGTTCCACGAAATAAATTTCTCTTGAAATCTCGTGCAAAAAAATTGGCACGCCCAGTGGAACCTCTCTACCTCTCATCTCTCTCGTCATCCAAGTCAACAAATCTACAAATGGCACCAAAGAAAGTTGCATCCAAAGCTACTGTCACAAGCAATACTTACATAAGCTCTGTCATCACGGAAGAAATTTGGGACCAGCTGATGGAACTTTCTAAAGGTGGGATCGTCATCAGAGAAAATCCCTTGTTTGAAAACTATGTTTCTACTACTGATCTATCAGAGAAAGAATCACATTTTGATATAGTGTCTATCATGATGACTGACATAACGACTGAGTCGACCATGGTAGAGATAGAGGTAAAGATAAATCTCCTAATAAAGGTTGTAGAGGAACGAGATCATGAAATCGCTGCTTTAAGAGATCAGATACAGGCTCGAGATAATGTTAAGTCAAGTCAATCTCCAGCTACAAAAGTCAATGACAAAGGAAAGACTGTCTTGCAGGAAAGTTAGCCACCATAATCCACTTTTGTTGCCTCCCTGTCAGTTTAACAGCTCCAGGATATGATCAAAAACTCTATAAGAGCTCAGTACGGAGGACCGTTGCAAACTTCCTTTATGTACTCTAAGCCATATACCAAGAGAATCGACAACTTGAGAATGCTAGATGGGTATCAACCTTCAAAGTTCCAGCAATTCGATGGAAAGGGCAATCCAAAACAACATGTTGCACACTTCATTGAAACCTGTGAAAATGCAGGAACCAGAGGAGACTAGTTAGCCAAACAGTTCGTCCGTACCTTGAAAGGAAATGTTTTCGATTGGTATACTGATTTGGAGCCAGAAATGATTGACAGTTGGGAACAACTAGAAAAGGAGTTCCTAAACCGCTTCTATAGTACAAGGTGCACTGTTAGCATGATGGAGCTGACAAACACCAAACAGTGGAAGGGAGAGACAGTCATCGATTACATCAATCGATGGAGAGCTTTAAGTCTGAGTTGCAAAGATAGACTCACTGAATTATCAGCAGTGGAGGTGTGCACTCAAGGCATGCACTAGAACCTTCTCTACATCCTACAAGGGTTAAAACCTCGTACGTTTAAGGAGTTGGCAACACGCGCTCATGATATGGAACTGAGCATCGCCAACAAGGGAACTAAAGATTTCCTAGTCCCTTAAGGGAGAAAATACAAGAATGAAGCCAAGGGCGCTGAAAAAATCGTGGATAGTGCCACAAAAGAATCTATGGTCGTTCATGTGACCCCGCTGCAATTTTCCTCCAAAGGTAAACAAACAAAATTTGAAAGAAGGCACAATAAGGGCGAGAAGCGTCATTCAACTCTTAAAGAAAGACAATAGAAGGTTTATCCATTCCCTGACTCTGATGTGGCAGATATATTGGAGCAACTACTAGAGAAGTAACTTATTCAGCTTTCGGTATGCAAGCGACTGGAACAAGAAGGAAAAATAGATGATCCTAATTACTACAAGTATCATTGGGTCATTAGTCACCTAGTTGAAAGGTGCTTCGTGTTGAAGGAACGAATTCTGAATTTGGCTCATGAAAAGAAGATTGAGCTAGATTTGGATGAAGTAGCTCAAACAAATCATGCTACAGTAGTGGCGACTTCAAGTATTCCAACACTGTCTATGTCCCATGCTTAAAGACAAAGCCTGATCCATTTCGGAGCCTTCGAGCCTATAGTTGTTTGGTTCCAGCAAGAGATTCAAACACCAAATTCCAAAAATAAAGATAAGCTCGTTGAAGATGACAACGAAGGGTGGATAGTTGTGACTCGTCGAAAAAGAAGACAACCAAACTCCACCCAAAAAGAGTCGCATTCCTATCGAAGCTATAGAAGAAGAAACAATACTTGTAAAAAGAAAGGCAAAAAGATGACATGGAAGCCTAAGCCTTCTTAGAAAGAAGATAAGGACTTCCCTCAATTCCAACGGCCGGCAACTTCGGCAGAATTTCTCCCAAGAAGCTTTCTCAATAATCATCTAGAGAAAGTATCAGAAGTTATTGCATGTCACACTGTCGGCATAGTGGAAGTCGACAACAATCATATGACTACTGAAGAAGTCAACGACTCAAAAGAAATGAAGCAAAGAACTTCTATCTTCGATCGTATTAAGCCTTCAAGTACTCGATCTTCAGTCTTTCAAAGATTAAGAATGGCCACGATAGGAGAAGAAGACCAATGTCCAACAACTACTTCTGCCCGAACTTCAGCCTTTAAAAGGCTAAGTATATCCACATCAAAGAAAGATCAACCTTCAGCATCTACTTTTGATCGTCTCAAGACAACAAGCGATCAACGTACAGGAAGGATGAAAATTTTGAAGCCAACGTCATTTCATGAAGAAAACAACGACGAAAAGATTCACAGTCGTGTCCCTTCACGCATGAAGAGGAAATTTTCTGTTGACATAAGTACAAAAGGTTCCTTGATAGTGAAGCCAAAACTCATCATATTGACGAATCCTACAAATGAAGAGGATGATCAAAACCATGATGAAATAAGAGCTTCTGAAGTTTAAATGAAGGAGCTCCTCATCGCAAGAGCCTAAACTGCATAATGCTCCTGGCCGGCATGAGCTTAAAATGTGAACGGCCCCCTCCAAAAAAAATATTTGTATGAACTACGTTACGACTTGATCCCTGTCATTATAAAGGGTACGTAGGCAACTTAAAGAAATTTAAGTTCAGTCGCGCATAAAAAAAAAATATTTTTGAAACTACATTATGACTTGATCCCTATCATTATGAAGGGTATGTAGGCAGCTTGAAAGAAACTTCACATTCAGTCCAGTTAAAAAAAATTGAACTACATCATAATTTGATCCCTTTCTTTAAAAATACGAAGGAAACTTAAAGAAATTTAAGTTTAGTCCGTCAGAAAAGGGTACCACAATCGCCTAATTATGATACTACAAGATTGATATTGATCATCCCCGTTAAAGAATGACACTCCAGATTGAAGATGTTCATCCCTATTGGGGGCAACACAATGGATTGAAGATGTTCGTCCCTCGTAAAGAGCTAACACAGTAAATTAAAAGCACACACTTGAAATGGCACTTCACTTCCTCTTTGAGTTCAAGTTCGGAGGCTTCCCCACTTCATCTTTGAAGTTAAATTTGGATCTTTCGTTTCTTCCTCTTCAAAGTTCAAGTTTGGTGCGACTTCCCTACTTCCCTTAAAAATTATTATTCCCTGCTGCTTCGCTCCTTCTCTAAAGTTGTTGCAGTTCTGCCTCTTCTATAAAGATGTTGGCGCTGCAGTTTCTTCATCTTCAAGTTCGAGGATCAAAATTCTGCTTTGATGGTTACACCGTTGCTTCTCCATCTCTGAATTTGATGGTCACGCTGTTGCTTCCCTGTCTCCAAGTTCGAGGGTTGCACCATTGCTTCTACAACTCTAACTTCGGTGGTTGCATTAATGCCTCTCCATCTCCAAATTCGATGGTTGCACTGTTGCTTCTCCGTCTCCAAGTCCAAGGGTTAGATTGCATGCCCCTCCATCTTCAAGTTCAGAGGTTTCATCGATATTCCTCCATTTTTAAGTTTAGAAACTTCGTCGATTTCCCTCCATCTTCAAGTTTAGAGGCTTCACCAATGCCCATCTATAAATTTGAAGGCTTCGTTGATGCTCTTCCATCTTCAAGTTCAGAGACTTCATTGATGCTTCTCCATCTTCGAGTTCAGAGGTTTCATCGATGCTTCATCTTCATGCTCAAGTTTGGAGGCTTTGCAATGCCATCTTCATACTCAAAGTCACAAAGTCAAGCCTACTGCCAAAGATTCATCGAATTCAAATGTGGAGCATTCACCGATGTTTCGTCAAACTCAAATGCGGAGAATTAGTCGATGCTTTGTCAAATTCAAGCGTGAAGGTCTCGTCGATGCTTCTCCATATTCAAGTTTAGAGGCTTTGTCGATGCTCCTCCATCTTCAAGTTCAAGATCGGTGTATAGGGCCCGCTTCCATCTCCAAGTTCAAGATCAGGGTACAGAGCCCGCTTCCATCTTCAAGTTCAAGATCGGTGTGCATGGATTTGCTTCCATCTTCAAGTTTAAGATCGGTGTGTATGGCTCCACTTCCATCTTCAAGTTCAAGGTTAATGTGTCTGGCTCCGCTCTATCTTCAAGTTTAAGGGTGATGTGTGTGGCTCCACTCCATCTTCAAGTTCAAGGTCGGTGTGCATGGTTTGACTCCATCTTCAAGTTCATGGTCGATGTGCATGGATCGACTCCATCTTCAAGTTCATGATCAATGTGCATGGATCGACTCCATCTTCAAGTTCATGGTCGGTGTGCATGGCTCGATTCCATCTTCAAGTGCATGGCTTGACTCCATCTTCAAATGTCTCCATCTCAAAAGTCTGGCATGGCTCGCTTCATCTCCAAAGTCTGACGTGGCTCACTTCATCTCCAAAGTCTGACGTGGCTCGCTTCATCTCCAAAGGTTGTCGTGGCTCGCTTCATCTCCAAAGACTGTCGTGGCTCGCTTCATCTCCAAAGACTGTCGTGGCTCGCTTCATCTCCAAAGACTGTCGTGGCTCGCTTCATCTCCAAAGACTGTCGTGGTTCTTCATCTCCATAGTCTGGCGTGGCTCGTTTCATCTCCATAGTATGGCGCGGCTTCGCTTCACCTTCACAAGTCAAGGCACGGCTTCGCTTCACCTTCATAAGTCAAGGTGTGGCTTTACTTCACCTTCACAAGTCAAAGCGCGGCTTCACTTCACCTTCACAAGTCGTTTCACCAGCTTTACAAGTCAAGGCGCGGCTTCATTTCACCTTCACAAGTCAAGGCGTGGCTTCACTTCAACATCACAAGTCAAGGCGCGACTTCGCTTCAACATCACAAATCAAGGCCCGACTTCGCTTATCTCCACAAGTCTGGCGTGGCTTCGCTTCATCCCCACAAGTCAAGTGCGACTTTGCTTATTTCCAAAAGTCAAGTGCGGCTTCACTTCATCTTCAAAAGTCAAGTGCGGCTTTGCTTCATCTCCAAAATTCAAATGCAGCTTCGTGCTTCATCTCCAAAATTTAAATAAGGCTTCACTTGAAAGAAAAAAAAAAAAAAGAAGTTTAAAAAAAACGAAACAGAAAAGATTAAAAGAAAGAAAGAAAAGGAAAAAAAAAATGAAGAAAAAAAAGAAAAAAAAAAGGTGAAAAAAAAAAGAAAGAAAAAAAGAGATTAAAAAAATAAGAAAGAAAACGTTGGAAGAGAAAAATGAGAGAAAGGAAAGTGTAGAAGAAGAAGAGAGGATGAGGATAATAGAGGGGTTTGGAGTCCTATTTATGGAGGTTCCCTAGGTTACATAACAAATTAGGAAGTCTAAATCAAATAAAGATTTGATTCAAAATATTATATTTTTTATTAGATTTCCTAATTTGATTCTATCCTAATTTTAAATTAAAATAAAAAATATTAAATTAAACAAATTCCCTATTTAATTTGATTTTGTTAGATTTTGTTCTCAGATTTATCTTCAACTAAGATTTGGACATATTCCAAATTTTATTCAAAATCAAATTTAAATCGTAGATAAAATCACAAATTAAAATCTAGTCATATTCCAAATTTTATTCAAAATCAAATTGTTGAGATTAAATTGTAAATAAAATCTCAAATTAAAATTTGGACATATTCCAAATTTTATTCCAAATCTAAATCACCAACTTTTTATCCTCAAGTCAAATTATTAAGGATAAAATCTCAAATTAAAATTTGGTCATCTTTCAAATTTTATATGATATTCATCTAAATTTAGGTTCTTTATCTCTATTTTCAAATCAAGTTGTGGGAAAGATAAATTCATCTCAAATTAAAATTTGGCCATATTCTAAATTTAAGTATTTTTTATCTTCAATCAAAATAAATTGCAGATAAGAAAAAAATCTCAATTGATCTTTTATTAAAATTTGGGCATATCCCAAATTTTTATCTTAAATCTAAATCAAATTAGGTAAAATCTCACATTAAAATTTGCCCATATTTCAAATTTTATTCCAAATTCAAGTTGTCTAGCCTTGAGTTTTTTTATCTTCAATCGAAATAAATTGTGGATAAGAAAAAAAATCTCAATTGATCTTTTATTAAAATCTGGGCATATTTCAAATTGTATCTTAAATCCAAATCAAATTAAATTGGGACAAAGTTCAAATATTTTTTTTTGTAAAATTTGGCGATATTCCAAATTTTATCCCAAATTCAAGTTAAATTTATGTACTAAATTCATAGTTTGACTGACACATCAGTTGAGGTTAAATTCAAGAACAAATATATTAGGATTTTGATTCCAACTTTATATTTTACGAGATTTATCCACCCATATATGTGCATAAATCTCGAAAGGGGTCATTTGTTGAATGAGAAATTTTGGACCACACATCATTTACTAAATTAATGACGAAATTCTAAATCATTAAATTTGGACTCAATTAGGAGTTGACATATGTCCTGAATTGAAGTTGAAGACAAATTTCAATGACGCCACGTGGTTTTATCATGACCATTGAATTAGATAAGATTAATTTGCCATTATTATTTGGGTCAAAGTCGAACTAAGCCCAAAAATAGGTTGAATTTGACCCAAACGTCCATTGGGCCCAAAGGCCAGAACTATGGATCAACTAAGCCCAAGTCCAACTAATTGAGTCCAAAAGCTAGACCCATGGATCAACCAAGCTCAAGCCCACATTAGAACTTTATAAATAGAAAAGCTCTCCTCATTTGGAGAGGTCAGCAATTCTACACTCAACAGAGCTCAAAGGGAATTCTCTATAATCAGAAAACTCCTTGACCCCTGAAGCTGACCACGCTTGAAGACTAAAGTCCTTTGAAACCTGAAGCTGACCACGCTTGAAGACTGAAGTCCTTTGAAACATAAGCATTCTAATGAAAAAAATACAAACATTCTAAACACGCTTGAAGTCTAAAGTCCTTTGAAGATACAAACATTCTTCCAAGACTCGAAGCTTAAGAACATCCACACACCCCGCTTCTAGACATCAAGCGTAGGCATTCAACCGAGAGAATTAGAGGATCAATTACTAGAGATCGAACCACATCGCATCAAATCAACCTCAACATCAACACCAACTCAAATTCAACTCCACAAAACAAGTTTCTCTGGAAGCCTCGTGCGAACACTAGTCCTCCAAGAAGATCAACAAGCTCAAAGGCCGATCCAACAAGCCCAAAGTTCGATTGTTCAAGAAGATCAACAAACCCAAAGGCCAAACCGACTTAAAGATTATAGTTTATTTTGAAAACATCAAAATACTTGAAATCTCGTGCGAACAATAATCACTTCTATTTGAGTGTTTAAAAAATTGGATTCAAAATTTTGTATTCTATATATGAATACTTTGTATAGAATTTGTTACGTTTTGATAATGGAAAATAATTTGAAGTTTTTATTTATTTATTTATTTTTATTATTATTATTATTTGTCTTTAGAAAAGTTAGGAAAATATGTGTGCAGTTGAAAATTAAAATCAATAATAGGAAAAAAAAAAGACAAAATCAAGTTCATTTACAAAAATAGCACTAGATATCTCAACTCAACTCAACTTTGTCCTCAAATACAGACAATAAATACTAACTTAACTCAACTTTGCACACCAAAATAGACATGGTAACTTTCCAGATAATAATTATTAACAATTATTAACGATAGTAATTATTAACTCAACTCAACTTTCTGGTTTTATCGCGCACCAAACACCCCTTAAATAGTTTTTTAAGTTATATTTATATATTTATTTAAATAAGTTATCATTAAATAGTTATATCTTGTTTATGTTGTGGGCGTAGTGAACTGTATCTTCATCTAACAAAATAAATTTATAAATTATCTTCCTTCGAGTACATTTCAATATTTTCAATATGGAAAACACAATATTATTATTTTCACTTAAAATACTTTGGGCTCTTTAATAAAGTCAAGTTTGGAGAGAAAAAAACAAAAAATATATATTTATTATGCGAAAATATGTAAGAAAGAGAATTGTATAGATATTATGTGAACAAATTTGTATATTGTTAAAGGATGTGTATAACTGGTCATAAATTATAATTTACTAATTCTTTATTTATAAAAATAAAAAAAGGGGAAAAAAGGGGTTCCATAAAGAGAGAAAAAAAAACTAGAGATACAAATAAGTATAAAAGGACATGAGGACAAAATAGAAATGGTTGAAAAATCTTATGACACAAGGAGCATGTAAAATTAAAGGAATAAAGGGCATGAAAGGTATGTACAAGCCCATAGAGGGACGTGAGTGAAAAGAGCAAAATAGTTATTATTGAAAAAGTTAAGGAAAAATGTTAAGTTAAAAATTCTCCCTAGTATTGATATAGATATAAATTAAAAAAAAAAAAAATTAACCAAGTTATGAAAATTGAAAAGAGTATGAATAAAAATTAAAAAAAGAAAAAAAGAAAAAAGCTCAAATTTTTAAAAAAATTAAAAAAATGAAAAACAAAATTATTATCGAACAAAGCCTTAGATATTAGATACTTAAGAAAAGATAGAACTTAGAAGTAATTAAAACCAACTTGAAAGCTTATGAATTATACTTACGATTTGACGTTTTTCTTTTATTTTGAAGAAAAGATATCGAGAATTACAATCTTAAATATTTTCAAAACATGTTTAATTCATTATAAATAAAATTTAAAAATACATAATTCAATTATTAAGATAACTTATTAGGTTGGTGTAAACAACTCAATTTCAATATTAAAGTACACATTTAGGGGTTGTTTGGCAACTTTGGGAGAGTTGAGCTTGGTGGGAAACTCTTAACACCCTCTAAACCATTGCATTTTCTCTAACTTTCCTCTTTACTCTCTCATTACTCTCGTTTGTTGTTTCTTTCTCTCTCTCACTTGTCTCCTCACATTACTCCCATTTTTATATCTTTCAACTTCTCTCTTCTTCATCCTTTTGGTTCGTCATCTTTGTCTCTTCTATTTCTCTTCCTCAAATTTTCTCTTCTTACTCGATTGTATGGGTCTTTTCTAGTCGAATCACTCTTTGCTCTTCTCTGTATATTTTTCTAGGGTTGTTTTCATGATTTTTTTTCTAAGATCAACTACGTATGTGGTTATTTGTCGACTGTTTTTCTTCTTTCTCGTTTGTTTTTTTGTTCAAATCTACATTTTTTTGGAGTTTCTGTTACGAGTTTTGGATATATCTTCTCCTCATGTTTTATTGTTTCTCGCATGTTTTTGAGTTTTTGTTATCAGTTTTGGATATATCTTTTCCTTATGTTTTATTGTTTCTTGTATGTGTGTTTTGTTCACGATTTTCTGAGACAGGTTTATTTACATGTGCAACGTTTAGCCCTCAGTCGGATTTACCTATATGTTAGTTAGATCTGTAAGATTTTTTTTCAATGGATTTTTGGATTTCGATTTTTCGAGTATGTTAGATCTGTATATATTTTCATTGGTTTTTTTTTTTTGTTTCGATTTTTTGAGAATATGTTAGATATGTAGGTTTTTTCATTTGATTTTTTGGGTTTCGATCTCCTAAATATGTTGGGTTTATAGGGTTTTTGTCATTGGTTTTTTGGATTTTGATTTCCTAAATATGTTAGATCTATATGTTTTTTATGGGATTTTTTGTTCCGATTTCCTTATTGATGTTCCTTATTACTTTTATGTTATTTTTTCCTAGGGCAGACGCATATTTGTAGGATAGACTTGTATCGTGGAAAAAAGAGAAGTTTTGGACGTCAGAATGAGGTAGTTGACGTCATATTTGCTATGGACGGCCTGACTAATGATGATAGATGCGATCTTATTGACATCATTGACACAAACATACAACAGATGGACTGTTTCCTCGTTGTACGGGAAGAAACACGAAAAGGGTTTTGCATCTACCAACTTTGTAGGACCCTTTAGATTGACCACCTAATATTTCAACCCAATCCATCTTTTTTTGTAAACTCATTTTTTGAACTTGGCACATGTTTGGCCATCTTATATTATTATGTGATGTGAAAAACAATGTAACTTTGCTATAATAGCACCTAGTGAACATATTTATGATATGAAAGGTAAATATTCAACGTACACTTTCATTTTGACATAAACGATGAATATTATGTAAACATAAACTGTTAAGTCATTGAATGCTTCAACATTTACGTGTAAAACATGTTTTTTTTTTTTAATAATAATGTTAAGAAAGTAAGATTATATATATATACATTATCAATTTATAAATAATTGAGAGTTAAAAAGTGATTGTCAAATAGAAGAAAAAATGTTTATTTTATTGGAATATGATATGTTTTTGGGTGGAAAAATATAATTGTTTTGTAATTGAGTGTTCAAATTGTATTATTATACGTTACGTTCTTCAAAAAGAGAACAAAAATGTTGTCTAATTTTTTTTAAATATGATTTGGTGTTCAAATTTGAGTACTAAGTACTTGTGTTTAGTTATAACTATTTGGAATATGTTTGGTGTTTAGAAATGGAGAAAAAGTATGTTATGTAATTGAGTGTTCAAGAATCGAATTCAAAATTTTTTGTTTAATATATGTATACTTTGTGGATATTTGTTATGTTTTAAGAATGAAAAAAATGGAAGTTTTTTTTTTTTGTTTTGTCTTAAAAAAGTTAGAAAAATATGTGTATAGTTGAAAATTAAAATCAACAATAGAAAAAAAAAAAGAAGACAAAATCAATTTCATTTAGAAAAACTGTATTCGATATCCCAATTCACCTCTGCATCCCAAACACAAACAATTTAACTCACCAAAAAATAATTACCAATTCAACTCAATTTAACTTTACACGTCAAATGTCTCCTTATAGATAAACTTATCTTCTCCTATTGTTCTACATTTTATATTTATCTAAAAACTCAATCTTCTCATCTATCTCAATTTTTTACACTTATCGAGTTACTCCACATTTTTCGCTTTCTTTCCTTCTTCACATTTATTAAAAAATTAAAAAAAGAAAAGAAAACTTCATTTTACCACTCTAAAGTCTAAACACAAATGGACTAATTTCAGATTTATTAAGTCTCTCTCTATTAATGGATAATTACGGCTTACTATTCTTTTTATATATGTTTTCCTCCAACAATTTACAATGTCCAAAATTTGGGCCGGGCTGGGCTTAATCTAGCTTTTGATTATCTTTTCTAAGAAATTAGTCAAATCATAAATTAAATCAAAATAAAAGTTATTATTATAAGATAATAACATTTTCCCCTCACCTTACATTTTATTATAATAGGTTATTTTTTAGATATAACAATCGGGGAATTTTGTCTTTGGGAATCTTATCAATTGGACTTGGATGGGGCTTGTTGGTGGGAGATGTTGTGCAGACTCTAGCAAAATTTCGATAAAGTTGCAGCAGCATAGCATATTCTAATTTAAGATAAATTCTAGAGTAGTGGATTATGTTGTTTGTTTGATATTTTCTTTCCTTAAAAATTTTAAAAAGTATAATTTTTATAGGTTCAAAATGTCAAACTCAATATTGTTTTCCCCCTATTTTTAATATAATAAATAGGTATTCACATATTTAAATCTCCGATTTAAAAAATATACTACGTATCAATTGCAACTATGATTATACCAATATAAACTATTATCTTATTATCGATTATAAATATTAGTAGCTTGGTTGAAGGATCTAATGTAAATTATAATATTATGTATTTAAAAAACCTATAATATTATGAAAATAGATAAACCAATTTGAAGTTATATATAAAGGCAAGTTGAAATGCTTTTTAATCTGAGCATTTTTTTTTAAAAAAATAAGTATAAAGTAATTTTCAATTAAAATATCTCTATCTTACTTTTATTTAAAGTATATTAAATAACATTTGTTGGTTATATATTATAAAAATATTCCTAAATTTTATCATTTATTTCAACACACCTTCAAAAGTTATAATATTACCATTGAACTTTCATAAACATTTGATTAAAACTTATTTAGAATTTCAAACGAAAATTCAAACATGAAATGATGTGGCAATGACCAAGAACAAAAATTTGGATTGTCACACCATTTTAGATCAATCATACCATTTCAAATTCAAATATTCATTCAAACTTCTAAAATATTTATACCCCAATAATAGTTTTGAAACATCTGTGAAGATTCTAGGATAAATGAAGATTTATAGTCTAAAAGTAGTTTTGAAATTGTTGAGGGTCGTCCCAAACAAAGTCCAAAATTCACGGGTGGACCCAAGCCTAAGGGAACAAAATGCTACATAAGGGTCTACACGTCTCAAAAAAGAGAAAGTCAGCCCCTCGAGTTTCGGGTGGACCAGTCGAGCTGATAAAATTTTACCAAAGAAAATATTTGAGTCAAGCTTGACATTGTCACTTTGCAATCTCGAAGACCACTCCTACCCTGACATCACTAATGTTATATTTAACCTAGAATGTGAGTTAGAGGAAGGATCTCATAAATAGACCCATTTTGAGGTAAGTAACTCCAAGTGAGAAACCCTAAATCTTTTATGTGTGCAGCTGAGCTAAATATTTTATATATTAATTTAGGCATCGGAGTGTACTAGGCTTCGGATCACACGAGTATTTTTACGTAGGTCAATTCCAGCGACATGTCCAAACTAGAGGAATAAGCTGAAATTGTGTGAGTATTCTGAGCCAACAAAAAAAACTTTACTTGTTATATTAGAAGGAAGGTTTATATTCCAAATGTTGTTTTGAAACTTTTAGGAAAAATTTTGGATGACATTACAAGACTAAAAAGTATGGATATATTTTTGAGAAAATATATTATTTTCTTAGGAGTTATCTTGACCATGACATTACATTACACATGTCAACCTCACGCCATATCATCTAGAGAAATTTGAGAATTTTAAAATACTTTAAAATGACATAAGTGAATTATATGTTATATAAAAATTATAACTACCTGACAAACAAAAAGAGAAAATCCAAGCACAAAAGCCATCAAGTGAAAAGGGCATCTAACTGGCAAAATGTAAAGTTGATGGAGACATTTCTAAAATTTGGTTTAGTGATTCTTACAAGATATTAATTAACTATTTTTGTGGTAATTATAAAATCTAGAAAAAAAAATTAAAATAGTGCCAATATTAATTAAGAAATTAACAGGGAAATTAGAAGGAAAAGAAATGTGGAGAATTATTTATTTATATATAATATTGTGGTACAGGGAGAATCTCCAGCGTCGTTGGAGAGCCGATTAACCGTCCGATGAAAAATGTATTACGTATGGAAAGAGACGCTTAGCCATAGGATTAATAGCCAAATTCAATGTTCATTAGGTCGTCTCTATTACGCGACAATATAAGGATGGCCGACGGCCGTCGCTTATTTTAAACCCTAGCGTCTTAGCCATTTTCTAAAAGCTGATTGGCAGAAGTTTGTTCATCTCAGAAAATTTTTGAAGGTTACGACAATCACCGCCACGCCATGGCTCAGTTAATGGGAGGCTCTCTGTTCTCATATGCTCCCGTTGGGTTTCACCCATCCAAAACAGGTATTTTGTTTGAAATCTTATTATTATTATGCATTTCTGTTATTCAAAGATTGGAAATGGAAATGGGAATGGGAATGGGAATGGATTTGTTCATGGTAACATTTTTCATTTTGTCGATTTGAGTTTCTGGCTCCTCTGTGATTTTTCTTTCGGGGAGATGAATGGATTACTGTAATGTCGACGGTGGAGAATGTGGTTCGATTGAGTTTTTGTGGCTTTTAAAATGCATTATCTGAGGTTGTAGTTTTGTTTTTATTTGCAGAGGCGGTGGCGAGTTATTGCCGAGTTTCTGGCCTGACGAAGTTGCATTCATTCCAAGAGGCATTTTCATAAATAATCCTCTCCCTCCTAATCTTAAATGATTTTTATCCATATCGATCTGTTCTTATCTGATTCTTGGACTTATTGAATTGTATTCGTGGCTGCAGCTGGGTGCTAAAACGTGTGAAATCCATGGCAATAGCATAGCTAGTAACAGGGCTGGTGTTCTGCAGTTGAATAAGAAAAGCGGTGAGGTTCCCCTTGTTTTATATTTACTCTAAAAGAGCAGCCGAGTGATATTAAGTGTATTATTAATACTAATTTTGTTCTACTATTTTAGCCCTGTGATCTATATGCTTTAAAAGATGTGTTTTGGGGGTTTTCCCTTCATATCGAGTTGTTAAAAATTTTATCCTTTCTTTTTGAATGGATTCAGTTATTCAGGCAATACTGCAGAGTGAGAGAGAGATAGAAACTACCAATGGTATAGGGACTAGAGGTTTGCGTGGGCAGTTGAATAAGGTTGTTCTTGCTTACAGTGGTGGCTTAGACACATCAGTCATCGTCCCCTGGCTGAGGTATGTCTTCTTCTTTAATCTTGTTTATTGATCTAGCCCGGGACTTCTAAATTATCAAATAATCATTCAGTAAGTAGTAGTAGTTGCATGATTTGTGGGCGTTGAAGAATTCAGAGATAGCTGATACTGGCTCTTCGGTACATCGACTTTTTATGATTTATGACCTTTCAATTTAATTGAACTGCATGGATTTTGCTTTGAGCTTTCAGTTGTTCTTTCTATGTCATCTCCTTCTGAATTATTTTCTTCCTATGCGCATTGACATTGCATGTATTGGCGTATTGCAGGGAGAATTATGGTTGCGAAGTTGTATGTTTCACGGCTGATGTTGGTCAAGTATGTAATTAGCATTGGTGAATTAGTTTTTCTGTTTTGTTTTTTGTTTTTAAATAAAATTTCTATTTATATATATGTAGGATAGCCACTTGACTGGAAACCCTGTGAAATTTATCTTTTTGCATCTCTTTGTGGGTCTTTAACCTGTAGGGCGCGAAGGAATTGGAAGGTTTGGAAAAGAAGGCTAGAGCAAGTGGGGCTTGTCAACTGGTGGTGAAGGACTTGAAGGAAGAATTTGTAAGCGACTTCATATTTCCTTGCTTACGCGCTGGTGCAATTTATGAAAGAAAATACCTGCTTGGGACGTCAATGGCCCGTCCAGTTATTGCAAAGGTAAGTTCTAACTTGTAGTATTGCTGCACGGAGTCCTTACTTCTAAGTTATATTAGCAATGTGGATTTCGTAAACAATAAATAAATTTATTTAAGATTCTAGGTGACCTGTAAGTTCCATTCATATTTATCGTGTTCATGATTTTTACTTGTTTAGTTTGGTATTTTTTTAATTCCGTTGCATTTCTTTTTATATTGAAAAAATAGGCCATGGTGGATGTTGCCAAAGAAGTTGGAGCTGATGCTGTTTCTCATGGATGCACTGGGAAAGGAAATGATCAGGTATGTATGCCCTTACACTGTGATCTGGATATGAGTATACTCTTTTCCCTGGTGAGTACAATAGGTATCTTATGGTAAATCTAATTAAGGTACGCTTTGAGTTGGCCTTCTTTGCTCTAAATCCCAATTTAAATGTGGTGGCACCGTGGAGGGAATGGGATATTACTGGAAGAGAAGATGCTATTGAGTATGCCAAGAAGCATAATATACCTGTTCCAGTGACAAAGAAATCAATTTACAGTCGAGACAGGAACTTGTGGCATCTTAGTCATGAGGTAATGGCGATTAGTTTTTATTGATTCATCATTCGTCTAAGTTGGATTGTTATTGTTTCTATTCTTGTTTTTTTCTTTTTTGGAAGAGTAATGAGGAAACCACCTTTCATAAATGATGTCTGTAGTTTTTTTTAGTTTCTTTCTTTCTTTTTTTCTTTTTTTCTTTTTTTTTTAATCAAGTTTAAATCAATCTAAGTGACGATTTTATTCTTGATGAATTTTAGCTCTTTCTGATATTCTCTTGTGCATTACTACTGAAGGGAGATGTTTTGGAGGATCCAGCAAACGAACCTAAAAAGGATATGTACATGATGTCTACGGATCCAGAAGATGCACCAAATGAACCAGAGTAAACTTCCTTTTCAACTTCAAATCTTTACAAATGATGATTTTATTATTGAATCTATCATCAACTATTCAAAATTTTATCAACCACAGTTGGTTATGTAAAAGGGAGTAATATGGTCAATCTAGAATCAAGTTCATTCTTTTTGCTACACACAGCTGGAAAATCAAGAGTTTGAATTCAATATTCGAGTGTGACATTCATAAGTGAATACTTTCTTAACTCATTTTCTTTGCTTAATTTGTGGGGCTGGGGCCATACCTTTGTCTCTTTGGTGGGTGTTTGCCATTTCTGTTCAACCAGCTCAACATGCCATCGTCTTTTGCAGATACGTGGAAATAGGGATTGTGAGAGGTCTCCCAGTTTCTGTCAATGGCGAGGTACTTTCACCAGCCTCTCTTCTAGCTAAAGTAAACGAAATTGGTGGAAAGCATGGAATTGGGAGAATCGACATGGTTGAAAATCGTCTGGTGGGCATGAAAAGTAGAGGTGTCTATGAAACCCCAGGAGGAACCATCCTTTTCGCGGCCACCCGTGAGCTTGAGTCTCTAACACTTGACCGAGAGACAATTCAAGTGAAAGACTCATTGGCACTCAAATATGCAGAGTTGGTTTATGCAGGGAGATGGTTCGACCCACTTCGTGAATCCATGGATGCTTTCATGGAGAAGATCACAGAGACCACCACTGGCTCTGCCACTCTCAAGCTCTATAAGGGTTCCGTCCATGTGGCCAGCCGCCGAAGTTTGTACAGTCTTTACCGGGAAGACATCTCCTCCTTTGAAAATGGGCAGATTTACAATCAGGCTGATGCCGATGGTTTCATTCGCCTTTATGGCCTTCCCACCAGAGTCCGGGCAATGCTCCATAAGGACTTATGATCCCTCACTTTGATAATGGATGCGCCTTTGGCACAAGAATCAATAAGGTAATTTAATTAGTCGATATGTCTGTCTTTGTCTGATGGGCTGTTTCAATTTGTACATGTATTGTTTTGTAATGTAACTAAGGTTTTTTTTTGTTTTTTTCCCATTGACGGAATTAGGGGTTTGCGTTTAGTAGGGTTTTCTGTTTGTTAGCTTAAAGTTGATTTTTTGTTTAGTTAATTTTAGGGTTAGTAAAGGGTCGAAGTTTAAACCATATTTAAGTACTTGTTGGGTTTGATTATTTCTCCACTTATCTCTGTTTTTTCTAATAATATATTATATTTCTAGAAAGAATTATTTTCCGCTAAAGCAAAGTGACTAGATATGATGGTCTTCTACTAAAAAAATTGATCAGATGTGGACAATCAGATATTTTTGTTACGATAACTCGATTTGATGGATGTTTTGGTGAACAATATGTGTGTCTATAATTGATTTTTATTGAAATTTAGTGTATCTTTAAAAGTGATTTTGAAATGGTTGGAATCACTGTTCTTACGGTTATTTAAAAACACACCACCTTTAATTGTTCAAAATTAATTCAATGTTTATTTTTACTTTTAAATGTATTTTTTCATGCTAATAAAATTGATTTTGAATTTTTTTTTTATATATATATATATATATATATATATATATATATATATCCATGAGATACCTTGTCTAATCTTATGGGACAATCTATTTGACCTTACAATGGTTGACACTTCATTTGATCTTACAATAGTTGGGTGTTAAAGGAAACTCATCGGATATTAAATTATCGGTAGGTGGATCATAAATTGAATGTATTTCCTCTTAATATTTTATCAAATTGATTTTGAATGATTAGAAATACTTGAATGACTTTGAAAATTAGTGAGGGGTAGGATTTTATATTTTTCTTAGAATGCAGTATTCATCATGGGAATCTAAAATTTGAACTTTTAGGTCATTAAATTCTTTTGGAATTCATGTATTTTCTTTTTAACTTCAAATTACGTGGGGAGGAAAATATGTGATTTGAGCACATTTGATAGTAATTTTGAAATGGTAAATTTTTTTTTTTATATTTTCAAAATCACATTGAAATAGGGTGAAAATTACATCTAGAAGTTTAAAATGAAATATTAAACTAACTTTATAAGATTGATTTTGAATATGATATAATTTTAAAATTACTCTCAAACACTTAAAACAAATTCATAATATTTTTTTAGCTATATTAATCAATAACATTTTTTCCCTTGAAATAATATTTCTCTAATATTATAGATTAAAATATGATATTGATCAAAGGATTTTGAAGTAAATATCCTAAATTTGTCCCTTGATTTTAATTTTTAACAAAGTTGATTAAATAATACCAAATTGTATACCAACTATATTGAATAATAAATAATACTGACAAAAATAAAATAAAAGGAATAGATTTTCTTCAAATAGGGTGGCTTTGTTCCATAACTTTTCTTGGGTTAAATATCAATTCATATTCTAAATTTTGGGATTGTATTAATTTAAAACTAAAAATTACAATTTAAAACTAAAAATTGTAAATTCTAAAGTTTGAGATTGTATTAATTCCTGAATTTTAAACTTCAAATTAAGAATGGTATCTATTTACATTTAAATAAAATATAATAAAGGATTTAAGTTGATATAATTAAGAAATTTTAGGATTTAAATTGATAAACCTATAAAAGTTATTTAAATTGATACCATTTCTAAAATTCACGATTTAAATCAATCCAATTATTAATTTTAGTTTTAAGGATATAAATTATTATTTTTTATTAAAAAATATATCAAAACGTTCAAGCGGGGGGCGGGCATGTTAATTGACTGCATGGAGTTCACTATCTCCAAGAAGATTTTCTCTCGTCGATCCCTAAAATTAAGAAGCCAAATTTGGAAGGTGAACCGAAAGTTTAAAGTTATGTTCAACTGATTTTGTCTCTTTCAATTGACAAATCGTCATTCAATTCAATGCACAACCATAAGCAATCAATCCTTCGCATGCAGACCTCCATAGCCTCCATTAATGGGAGGGTTTTTGCTTCCCTCTCTTTGAACGTCAGAAAATGGGTTATGACGGCGAAAAAATGGTGTTGGCTATGTGTAGCGACAGGAACATGGGATCGGGGATTACTATTTGGGATGTCAAAACAGGCCAAACTCTCCTTCACATTCCCACTTGCGCTTCGCCTCCCTACGGTTTGATTTGCTTGAGAAACGAGTTCCTTGTTGCTTCTCAGACTCGCAAGGAAGGGTCTGTTGGTGGTGGATCTATCTTCATTTGGTCACTCAACAAGGTATTGGACTATTGATTAATTTGCTGGAAGCCAGAATCTTTGAGATTCTAACGTTATTTGAATAATCATGGACGATTTTTATTCTAAACACTTATACGCGTTAATGATTCTTGAGATATTGTAATTCTGATTGCAAGCTCAGTGAAATCCCCCTAATCAACATCGATACTTCTCGGAGTGGTGATATGACCATAATCCATCAGCATTAGTTGAGCTTCTATGCTCAGACCTATTAAAATTGATTTCTACTTATTGGACATTCCATATTTTTTCAAGTTCACAAGTGAGATTTGAGGGTGATTTAACAGTATCTGGCCTGAATAATTGTGCCTTTCAGCCTCAGCCGCCCATTATGAGCTATACATTAGAGCCCATTGGACCACTTGCCTCAACAAAGGACAGTGTATATCTTGCAGGCGGAACTCACTCAGGAAATATTCATCTTTGGGAGGTCTGTAATTAGCTGCCCTTCTCATATTTTCTATCCAGCAGGCAATTTTCTATTTACTTGAGTTTCTGTCTGCGTATAAGTATAGATCTGTATGTACATATGAAGTGCGCTATGTACATACATTTGCTGAAGAACTTGAAGTTCCCTTCCCCAATTTTTACCTCAAAATCTCATTTAGTTCAAGCAATTTGTAGGTTGGTAGTGGTAAATTGCTCAAGATTTGGAGTGGTCAACGTAAACCTATAAAATGCGTTCTATTTTCTTGGGACGATTCGTTTCTCATTACTGGTTCAGCTGACGGAATGATTTGTGTCTGGTCCATGATTGGGTAAGTGTATTTTCTTCCCATTGCCCTTATACAACCTCTTTGATGAAACCATTTCAGATAGCTTTTCGTTGTCATGATTTTTCATATCGAACTTGATGTAAGTTTGCTGGATGTGGAACTTGTGGGAAATTCACAACCAATATTGTATTGTCTCATGGAACATAACTCATCTTTAACTGGTCTACTCACCATGTCTGGCTGCTCGATGTCAATAATCATTTCAAGCTCCCTCAATGGCAGTTTAAAGGTTGCTAAACAGTAACACTGTTCATTGTATCTATTATTCTGTTGAGCTCTAATAAATTAATAACTTGATTAACCCTTTTGGGTTGCAGTTTTGGGATTTAATGTCTGGAATGATTAGGGGAACTCAAGCTCATACAGAGGGGATCACTGCAATTGTTCTTCATCCAACTGAGCAACTTCTGTTCTCTGGGACCGCTGACGGGCGAATTTTTGCTAGCAGGCTTGCATTTGGATTGGATAACTGCATTACCATTAAAGAAAACCAATTACTTGCACCAAAAGGACACAAGTAATGTATGGTACTTAAAATTTCTTTTATTGATTGCAGAATGACTTTCCCTTTCTGTTATCTATGGAGTTCTCATTAGTATTGTTCTATATTCTTTTATGACTTTCCGAGCACGGAAAATGCATTTTCCATTGAAATCAACTCCCTCTTGGCTTCATCAGCAGATTAACATTACTAGTTCTGACTATTTTGCTACTTGTTTTTTCTTTACTCTAACCGACAAGTACAATGTATGTTGCAAGCCCATTCTTTGGCCTTTCCTTTATACTTTTATAGTAAATTCATGTTTATGTTTCCACCATTAATGCAGAGGAGCTATTACTGCTCTGGCCTTCAGTCAGATGGATCTAATTTCTGCATCCGAGGATTGTACTATCTGCAAATGGGACATCAGCGGTCAGAGAATCATACAGAAGCTCGACCATAAGAAAGGTAATAACTTGATGATTTTTTTGTTGTATGTGAACTTCCCGCCTTTTTCACTTCGCTATCAAATTACCATTCTTCTGCCTTTGAAGATTTAAAAACTATTCTGGCTTATAATTGTAGTTTTGGAAATTTGATCTAAGATAGAAATGGTTGTTTCAAGAGATATCAATTCATATTTTCATCATCATTGCCATACGAACGAGATGCATAAACAAACAATTCTCCTCTTCAAGAGTTCTATCTGAGATCTCTGAACATGCATCAGATTGTTGTTTTTTGTCCGGTAACAGGGAGAATAACCAATTTATTAGCAGTTCCACGGTCGTCCTTGATCTCCACATCAAATCGTAAGAGAGTCTTGAATCAATTCTCCATGTCCTCACTCGACAAGTATCCTCAGCCGGCTAACTTGTTGAAGAGCACAATACCTCTCTTTCCCTCCCTCCAACCCCTCCGGGAGAATCTGAATTCCATCGGATTCACAAGTACTGGCTCATTGAATCAGCAAATACTTGATACGAAGGTCAATCTCTTCTTGAATCTTTCTACATTGTAGCATTAATAATATAGCTAGTAATAGTAATGCTACTAGTAATAGTAATGCTAGTGAAGTCAATGGGACAAAACGCAGCCCATATTATCAATATATTCACCCTCCTTTTCATTCAGACAGAAGGGACATCGGCAGCAATACAGATGAAAGTAGAAACAAGCTTAGAAAGGCGAGTATGGGCTTCCAAAATGACGAAGCAAGTGATGGACATGAACAACCATCTTCAATCACGGTTACTAGACATGATGCGGATTCGATTGTTCGGGCCTACAAAAATTAGCTCGTCCTCGAAGAAACGAAAAGATGAAAGAGATCGAGTTGCAAGGACGAGGGAGAAGCGTCCATTGTCATTCCATTAATCTGTGGAAGATTTGGTGGACCAACTGAAAGTGATATATTATCTATAGATCTTTAAAATGTTTGCAAACTTGAACATGGTTCATCCGATTAAGATAAATATTTCAACTTAATTTTAAGGAAGGCTACATCATTAGTACTGGACATGTCAAGTAAGGACTTTTTTTTTTTTCTTTTTACCTTCTTTCTGGATTAATTTGAAGAGCCATTTTTTTCCATGGGATGTAGACTTGGATGCCTGAAATTGGAAACATTGAGAGAGCTATATGTTCATCTTAGAATTACATATTGTTTCAATATCGGTCCTATCAACCTAATCCTAGTTTAATATTCTATTTTTATATTAATTTTATACGTTAATTTGTATAATAAATTAAATGTTAATTGTAGAAAATATTCTTAAACTTTAAATTTTATTTGTGCTCGTGAGACTTTAAAAAGCTTAATTTTTATCTTCAACTTTGATATTTGTTTTAGAAAAATGCTCTTGGATATGGGTAGATTCACGTGGGAACAGATTGCCTCTTAAAATTTAAAGGCAAGTTATAAATCATTTGGTTTTTGGCTTTTTATTTTATATTACTTCCACCTCTTCTTTTGTTATCTACTTTTTTACTAATGGTTTAGAAAACGAAGCTAAAATTTGAAAATTAAAAAAAGTACTTTTAATTTTTTTTTTTATTTTTAGAATTTGGTTGAGAATTCGATTATTGAAGTTGAAAAAAAAATGTAAATCATAGTAAAAAATAGGGAGGAAATATGTTTAATTTTCAAAAATAAAAAATAAAAAATAAAATAATTTCCAAAGAGAGCCTAACTTATCCGTTTTTAATATCAGTATGAAGTTCCATTTAGTCGGTGGTTTTCAATTTTATTTTATATATACATAACACATAAATAATGATGCTAACATAGATTGTAATAACAATCTTAATCTACTATATAGAAATAATTAATATTAGTTTTTTCAGTTGATGTATAAAAACTGAATATATACACACATTTTTAATGTAAATTAGATTTTTCTTTTGAAAGAAACGAAATATAGAGTTTTTTGGAACCACTTTCAAAGTTTGAAGGGCATTTTATATCTTTTTAAAACGGCATTTTATATAATTGAGCCTAAACTAATTTGAGATTTATGTAAAAAGAAATATTTAATATTATATTCAATCTTAACTTGATTTTTTCAAAAGGACATATATTTAAATGAAGGTATAATTGGTGGATTTTCTTTTATCACATAATCAAGTTAAAGAAAATTCTAATATCACTTGGTTGAAAATTATATATTCATATGGCTAAACAACATTAAGAAGAACATCCCATTAATTAAAAAAAAAAAAACTAAGAATATGGAATGAATAATAATCGTACATGCATTGAGTACCAACTAAAGGAGAACGCTTTATCCCAAATAATATATATAATAATAATTTAACCACTAGTTAAATACTAGAAAAATTGTAATAGGTGGTTAAATAAATTAGGTATTTTACAAACATGTCTTTGACGTATTGTTTTGCAAATATAGCAAAATATTTAAGTTCTAACATTCACTTTTTGGGCATTCCAATTTTAACCATTTTTTTTTACGTTGGCATTCCTATTTCTTCTCAAGCTCGAATCATAGGTAGTCTTTCTTCATCACCAACCTTACCATACTATATTATTATGTAATTTTTTGGGTAAATTGTAAAAACTACTTCTATAGTACAGTGATAATTGTAATTACACTCTTAAACTTTTACAAATAGTATACTTTATACAATTATGTAAGTTTGAAGGTCTAATTTGACCCATATTTAATACTTATATATTTGTGTATAATTTTTTAAATATTAAAAAAACATCTAATATTTTTTTGTAACTTTTAATTTATGTTTTAATATATAAGTGGGAGAATCAAATCTAAAATAGGACTTTTAAAAGTATCTAATAAATTTCTTAAATTTCTATTTTATGTCCAATAAATTATTAAATTTTCAATTTCTTTGATTTTGAAGGTCTTTGATCATCTTTGGTAATTTTGTTGATTGTGTTTAGTTTCCTAAGTTTTAGATTGTGGTAGATGAAATTGTGGTGATTTTGTTCGAATTTGAAGAGATTGACAAGTATAGATTGTTGGTTTGGATTTTCTTTGGTTTATATTTTGGCGGGAGATTGAGGAGTCAACTTACTTTGTGATTGCTATACTAAGTGTTGAATGAGAAATTTTGGACCAATCACAAGTCACCACGTTGTTTGCTAAATTAACGACGAATTTCTAAATCATTGACTTTGGGTCCAATTAGAAGTTGACACATGTCCCGAATTGAATTGAAGACAAATTTCGATGACGTCATACGGATGAATCAGATGAGATTAAATTGGTCCAATTTGATATTACTATTTAGGCTTAAAGTCCAAACTACAAAAAAAATTGAATTGGACCCAAATTCCAAATCAGGCCCAAAACCAACTAATTGGGCCTAAGAGTCAGACCCATGGACCAATCAAGCCCACGAAGCCCACCTGAGAACTCTATAAATAGAGAAGTTCTCTTCCTTTGTAATGGCAGCATTTTCTACACTCAGAAGACCCAGAGAGAATTCACTAACAAGCAGAGGACTCCCAAGACTAGAACTCCTGAAGCTACACTAGGCAGAAGACCTTTGACTTCTACTTCAAGCTTCTAAGACTCCTAAAGCTGCACTCAAGGCAGAAGACCTTTGAAGACACAAATACTCTTTCAATACTTATACTTCAAGCTTCCAAGACTCCTGAAGCTGCACTCCTATAAGGCAGAAGACCTTTGAAGATACAAATACTCTTCCAAGACTTCTACTTCAAGCTTCCAAGACTCCTGAAGCTACACTCCTATAAGGCAGAAGACCTTTGAAGATACAAATACTCTTCCAAGACTTCTACTTCAAGCTTCCAAGACTCAAGCTGCACTCCTATAAGGGAGAAGACCTTTGAAGACACAAATAATCTTCCAAGACTTCTACTTCAAGCTTCCAAGACTCAAGCTGCACTCCTATAAGGGAGAAAACCTTTGAAGACACAAATACTCTTCCAAGACTTCTACTTCAAGCTTCCAAGACTCCTGAAGCTGCACTCCTAAAAGGCAGAAGACCTTTGAAGACACAAATACTCTTCCAAGACTTCTACTTCAAGCTTCCAAGACTCCTGAAGCTGCACTCTATAAGGCAGAAGACTTTTGAAGACACAAAAACTCTTCCAAGACTTCTACTTCAAGCTTCCAAGACTCTTGAAGCTGCACTCCTATAAGGCAGAAGACCTTTGAAGACACAAATACTCTTCCAAGGCTTCTACTTCAAGAATGTTCGATGCTTTCCTTCTCCAAGTCAAGCATATTCACCCAACTAAGAGAGAATTAGAGGATCAAGTATTAGAGATCGAACCACATCGCATCAAATCAACTCCAACATCAACACCAACTCAAGTTCAACTCCACGAAATACGTTTCTCCGGAAATTTCGTGCGAACACTAATCCTCCAAGAAGATCAACAAGCTCTAAGGCTGATCATCCAAGAAGATCAACAAGCCTAAAGGTCGATCATCCAAGAAGATCATCAAGCTTAAAAGCCGATCATCCAAGAAGATCAACAACCCCAAAGGCCGATCACCAAGAAGATCAACAAGCCCAAAGGCCGATCACCCAAAAAGATCAACAAGCCCAAAGGCCGATCGTTCAAAAAGATCAACTAGAAAGTTTATAGTTTATTTTGAAAGCATCAAAATACTGTGTATTAGAGATTGTACTCACTTTCTACAAAATTAATACAAATACAAAGTTCAAGTTCCACGAAATAAATTTCTCTTGAAATCTCGTGCGAACACTAAGTAGTTTGTGATTTCTATCCACTATCATCTAATTGCTTAAAGTAGTACCATTGTTACCAACTTTAAATTATTGTGTCATGAGCTTAATTTTCATTTTATATTTTGTTATTTGTGCAATTGGCCTTAAATACCAAAAATAAATTTTGCAAAAGGATGAATATGCTTAGAATTTATAATAATCAACGTCCTGAATAACATATTGGATAAAATTTTAAAATGAAACTAAATTAAGGAATACACACTTTTATTGAAAAACACCGTAGGATAAAAGAAAAATGAAGAAGATAAACAAGACATTTGTGTGAAGTGGGAGGCTTTTACTTAAATGAAATTAATTGTTTTCTTTATTTTTTCACCTTTTTATGGGTTTGCAATTGCATCTCTCTGGGACATTACTTGCCTTCATCAATTCAATGAAAAGGCCTACCGCAATGCTTGATGGATTTTCTCGCAAACTGAGTCCTACACTTTTGTTGGACTCCGGATTCGAAAGCAATGTCTGAGACTAGGCGTGAATGTAAGCTGCCGCACGATTGAAGTTTCAGAGTTAGCTGCTGTCAGGAACATCAAGGTTAAGAAGCTGACGAAACTGGGTAAGAAAGTCCTGAAGATTGGATTTCATGATCCATACGAGCTGAATAATTGCCGTTGGAAGAGAGGAAAGCTTATGGAATTTCAAATCAGGTATGCATCCGTCCACGTATACTTGGTTTTTCAACTATGGAAGAACCTCTGACTTCTGATGATAGTGGATGTGGACATTTTCTGCAACTGTTGATGTTGATTTTGGAACTATTTTTTTTTACTAATACGGCTGCGGATAGTAGTTTGATTTCGAATTTTTGTGTTCTGGAAGTCTTTTTCGTTAAATGATTTGATAGTGTTTCTTTGTTTTAGATTGTGGAACGAAAAATTTTAGAAACTGTCGGGTCATTCACTACATTAATGATAAAATTTCAAAACATCAAATTTGGAACAACTAAGAAGTGACATGTGTCCCAAATTAAAGTTGAAGAATGATACCATGTGATTTCATCATGACCATTGAATTGAATAAAATTAACTTGGTCAAATTTAATACTATTATTATTCGAGTTAAAGTCTTTAATCCAAATGTCAAATCAAGCCCTAACTAACTAATTGAACCTAAAAGCCAGGTCTATAGATCAACTAAGCCTAAGTCTAACTAATTGGGCTTCTGGCTTAACCAAGCCCAAGTCCACGAAGAATTTTATAAATAAATAGAGAAGTCCTCTTCATTTATAAATAAATAGAGAAGTCCGAAGATAATACATCAACAAAAGCAGAAGACTCCCAAGACTCCTGAAACAGACTCTTCCTACTTCCGGAAGTTAGTTTCTTGACTCTCTCTTAAGTTAGTTTCGTGACTCTCTTTTTCTTCTTCTTCGAGATGCATGTTTATTTGTTTTAGATCATTACTTGAAATCCTAGTTTTACTTCTATTAAATAAATAAATCAGTTTCGTGACTCTCTGTTTATTCATATTTTTCTTCGAGTTGATTTGCATCGCAATCTCATATATAAAGGATTTTACTTTTATTATTTCTTCTTTTAGGTGCATCTCAATCTCAAATAGAGGAATAAGATACGATGAATGGAAAAAAAGCTATTAAGAATTTGATTTGTTTTTTCTAATTAACAATCTCACAATCATGAATGCCTATAATGTCATATGACTTTCATTCTTCCTGTAATTTTTATTCGCATTTACGATCCTTAGTTTTAAATAAAGAGTGAACGACAACAACATGTGGCATGACATAATTTAAGTTAAATACTCGTACCTATATTTGTTCTAATAAAAGTAGATATATATAACAAATTTAGAGGCCTCCTTAAACAAGTTTATGAGGATCACTCAAAGGAGTATTGATGCAACATGATTATCAAAAATGAGAAATCAAATGAGGACCATTTTTTTGAAATGAGAGATCAAATGAGAACCATTTTTTCATTCTGTGCACAAGATTTGCCCGCTGGAAAGATAATGAATATTGGATAAATCCTCCATCTACTCCCCTTGCTCTACGTGGCCTTGTATATATATATATATATAGTCTATATTCCCATTTGAAAATTGAAAAGCTAAAGTTGGTGTAAAGTTTGTAAGCAGAGGCTGAGGTGATGGATATGGATGTATATTAAATATGAATATTGGGAATAAAATGTAAATAACTTGAATGATAAATACATAACATAGTATTGGCTATTTTTTGAAAGTAATAAAGAAATTGGAAATCAAGCTGCGAAAATGTGGAGAGAATCAAAATGGAATGACTTGATTCCTTGATGGTGATCGAGTTTGTCGACTTTAATAATGTATCACAAGACTTTGAATTGTTTTAAATAAACACATTGTAAAAAGCTATAAACAAAGTGTTTGAAATAAGTAAAAAGTTTTTTAACAGAGGCTTGTCAGATTTAAGTTTAGAAAAGATCTCTTTGAAGAAGTAGTCAAAGTTGATAAGAGCATGGCTGCCAAGATTAGAGGTATTAGTGAATTATATTTTGAAAAGCTGGTCATCGCAAAAGGGAGAGCTAGAGGATGAATTTTGAATTTTCTAAGTATAAGGCATGCTTGAGGACAAGCATGATTCTAAGTTTGGGGGTGGGATAACTGGTAGAAATGAAAGTTATTGTAGCCTTTTGTTTAGAATTATGAGGACTAACAAGTAAAATATGCAGTGACTATAATAAGAATTCATGTGAAAAGTGAACTTGTGTCAATCAGCATTGAAAATCTCGGCTAACCCAATATTATGCGTTATTCTGCGACAAAATGTCTATTTTTGTAGCTATCGCAGGAACCGATCGCATGCGGTGAATCCTAGACCATCGCAAGAGTGATCACGTACGTTCACCACATGGATGTTGCGGCTATTAATCGCATGCATCCACCGCATGGAGGTTGCAACTACAGAGTAATAACCATGATAGAAGGGTAATCGCAAGGGTAGTGAGGTACATTGGAAACCAAGCATGAACGTACCTTGGGAGTATAAAAAAGATGATGTTGACATTTCACCTACCACGCCGTTAGTAGCAGAGATTCAAAGCAGGTCCATCGCGCCGTTAGTGGCTGAGACTCAGAGTGGGACCATCAATGTTGTCGGCGATTGAGCTCTATAAATAGAGCCTTAGAGCCCAAATTCAAGGTATCTGAGCTTCTGCCTGAAGGCAGATCCTTGTGATCACAGATGAGAGCGTGAGAAGACATTCTTTGAGAGTTCTTCATTCCTTCACCCATTCCGAGTGACGATCGGAGCTTTGTCGAAGATAGATCTCGAGAAAGACTATTCCACCGCACATCCATGGCACCACCGACAGCCTTGACACACATCTGATGGAAGCAAGAGATTGCCTACATCTAATCCTCCATCCCACTTCTATCTCTGTATTGTATTACATTTTGGCTTAAGACATTAATACATTTTGTAATTAGTACATCTCTTTGTTTCCTTCGACTTCATCTTCATTAACTTCTTCGTTATCATCCCTTACTTTCATTGCAATGAACTAAGTAAGATTGCAAGAGTATCGCATATTTAATCATGCGGCATAGACATATGAATCATGTAGCAAACCACTGAGAGGTGTGCGTTGCGCGAGTACAATGAGTAAATCCTCTTTGCTTAGTGTGAGGCTGAAGCAACGCTTGTCAATGAGCTGATCAGCAGGGACTAACTGCCCAAGAGGGTAAGAAGTAATGGAATGCATTAAGCAAAGTAAGCAGTTAATAACTGGCAGAAATGCCAGTTATTATAAACCTTTTATTTAGAATTATGAGAGCCAACAAGTAGAAAATGCGGTGATAATACTTAGAATTTGTGAAAAATTGAGTTTTGCGTCGATCAACACCTAAATCCTCACTAACCCCAATATTATGCGTTATTCTATGTCAAAGTATGTATTTTTGTAGCTATCGCAGGAATCAAACACATGCACTGGAAACAAGCAATCACAAAATCAAACGCATGCGCTAAAGCCAGCGACCACAAAGATAGTCACATTCGGTGAAGCCGAGCTATCGCATAGACGAACGCATGCAGTGATCGCATACATTCATCACAGGGATGTTGCAGGTATCCATTGCATAGATGTTGAGGCTATCGATCGAATGCGTTCATCACTTGGAGTTGTAGCCACGGAGTGATAACCATAATAGAAGGGCGATCGGAAGATGGGTGGAATGTGTTGATACTTCAGTTGAATTAAGCTCGAACGTATACTTTGGGAGTATCAACAAGATAAGATGATGTGACATTGCCCATACCGCGACAAAGGCAGCAATAAAACAGAACACAATCATGATTGTTGTCGGCGTTTAAACTCTATAAATAGCCCCTTGGACCTTCATTTCAAGGCATCCGAGCTTTTGCCTTAAGGCATATGCCTGCGGTCACAGATGAGAGCATGAATGAGATTTTCTTTGAGGATTCTTCACCTCTATAACTCATTCCGAATGAAGACCGGAGATAAAGCTCGAGAGAGACGTCTCCACCATTCATCCATGGCACCACCAGCAGCCTTGGCGTATAGCCTTACATTCCACTTCTGATCTCCGTATTGTATTACATCTTGGGCTTAAGATACTTACATTTTATAATCAATGCATCTATAAATTCCTTCAATGCCATATTCTTCATCTTCTTTATCTTTATCATCGTTTACCTTCATCGTTTATTTATCAAAGGCGATCGCATACTCAATCGTATAGCCTAGAGATAGGACGCATGTAGCAACCCATCGAAAGATGTGCGTTGTGCGAGTATAGTGAGTTAATCTTCTTTGCTTGATGAGAGGCTGTAGCAACGCTTGTCGATGGGCTGTTGCAATGCTTATCTATAAATTAATTAGCCGCATCTAACTGCCTGAGAAGGTAAGAGGTGGAACGCACTAAAGCAAAGTATGCATTGTTCCTAAAGATAGGCACGGTCTTATGCTCGACGCAACCATGCACTATAGAGATATAGTCATGCAGCTGACCACCGAGAGGTGTGCGATGCATTAGTGTGACGAGTTGGGATTACTCAAGCGATTTAAGATAATAAACATTAATATGCGTTAACAGTTGTTGTATATCTACCAATTCTCATCGCAAGTTTTCCATTGCTCAATCTGTTTAGTTAGGAGTAAGAGTAGTGTGTAATCCATTAACTTCTTCCTTTTACTTTTATTCATCGCCTTAAATGCATTGCTTCGTGATGGCGGGAAATTAGGACGTCAATTTTACTGGACAACCAAAGTCACGTGGACGCGGTATGTGATGCATGTTCCTAAGATATGCGTTGATAGTCATACGTCGATGGTCATGCGTTGGAATGATAATGTGTTAATGAATGTATGCGATGACCATGCGTCTTGCCACAAGTTTTCTTGCACTGGAACCAAGTATAATTCCAACGCAAGTTTCTCAGGTAATCCGAGGTCGAACATAGGGACTTGTAACTATATGTTTGCGGTGATGTGCATGAGGTGGTATAAATAAAAGAATGGATGGGATGTTGCTAAGTTAATCCTACTCCTACTCCTATCTAACAAATAACGCAATGAGAATATGCATAAAAGGTAGAGATACGACAAACTTTGACATGAAATAAATGTATGGGAAAATAGATAAAATGCGGAGATGTTCTCATTGCAACCCTTAAGAGTGATTGCGAGGGCAACCCTAGTCAACGCAAGCCAATGCGATCATGCTACACTCTGCACAAAAAATCACTTTCCAATACAAATACGGTGCTCCTAAGTCTAGGACGCATGTGTTGAATGCAAAAGTGTCCATAGAGCTTATTCCTAAGTCTCTACTCTTTTCTTATACGATGATGAAAAATGCACACAACGCTGCGGTGACCGCACTCTATCTCTAGGATGCATGCGATGGGTTAATAGCAAACAGTGCTTATTCCTAAGCTCCTATCTCTTGTGTTATACGTTCTAATTTGACTCTCTCGAGCCGAGATTCTGACCTCACCTTCCCAAGCCTATATCCTGCCCTTAGACTACCCTCTCGAGTATCCCTAATAGGCGAATGAAGCATACATACTACAAGACAATCACATGAACTTGGTTGACGCAAGATTGTCACTATCCCTAGTGAACAATGTATACATTACTTAATGCGTCCAACCACTTACCCTCCCGGGCAGTTGATTGTTGCTGACTTTACTCAAAGACAAGCATTCCGTTAGCCTATAGACATGCATTGAAGCAGCTTCACACTAAGCAAATAAGGTTACTCACACACTCGTGCAACGCACACCTCTCGGTGGGTTGCTACATACTTCATATTCCTAATCCACATGACTAAGTATGCAATACCCAAGCACTCCTACTAAGTGTTGCAATGAAAGTAAAGATGCTAAGCAAAGAAGATGGAGATGGAGTCGAAGGAACAGAGAAATACATTGAAAAACAAATTGTATTAATTCCTTAATTCCAAAATGTCATACAATACAATATGAGAAAAGAAAGGAAAAGGAAATGACCAGCTGGAAGCAAAGATTTGCTCCCAGCGGATGTGCGTCAAGGCTGCCGGTGGTGCCATAGATGGGTGGAGGAGCTGACTCTCTCGAGATCTAGCTCTAGTCGAAGGCTTCGGTCGTCACTCGGAATGGAGGAAGGAGATGAAGAACTCTCAGCCATCTTCTCACGCAGTTTGTCTGGATCACGAGGAAAATCCTTGTATGGAGGGATAATCTCTGGATGATTTGAATTTTGGCTCATCGGCCTCTATTTATAGAGCTTGGGTCGTCGACAGCATTAATTGGACTACTCTGAATCTGACGTTCGACGCATTCGTCCTTTCTGAACCTCTTCCATTAACGGCGTGGTAAGTGAAATGTCAACATCATCTTTTGGATTTTCTCGAGGTAGATGCATTGATGCGTTCATTCCACCTACCTTGCGTTGATCCTATTAGTTTGCGTTGTCGCGCAACTGCAATCATTCAATGGCCGCATTTGCTTAATACCGCAACTCTACACGATGAATGCATGTGGCTGATCACTGCAACACCCATGCGTTGATCTAATGCGTTTGCCTTGCAGTGGAGAGTTTCTACGCATGCGGTCGTCTATGCGGTGGTCCGGTTTATGCGTTTGCATTCATTTCCTGCATTAGCTATAAAAATAGAACATTGAACGCACAATAACGCAAAATAACGAGTTAGCTGAGATTCAACATGTTGATCGATGCAAGCTCATATTCTCGTGAATTCCTATCATGATCGACGCATATTCTGCCTAACAACCTTCATAATTCTAAGTAAAAGGCCTAAGATGACATGCATTTCTGCATGTCATCACTTCACAAGCATTATTGAGTTACAAGTCCCTGTATTCGACCTCGGATCACCTGAGAAACTTGCATTCCCGTTATACTTGGCGAGAAGGCAAGAAAACTTGTGATAGAAACGCATGGTCATTGTATCACACCCCCTCCCAAATTACCCTTTTAATCTGGATGAGGATATGACCGTGGTAGTTACTAACCCTACTTCCAGTACTCACCACTAAAGCCTTCTGATCTAAATACCAACCTGTTTAACACATTAGTAGTATACGCATACAACAAGCCTCCCTTAAGGTTCTACAAAGATACATAAACACAAGCATACAACCATGACATAATATCTACGGAAAAATATTCACAAATGACCCAAACATTCCTAACAAAGCCCTAGTCCCTCTCTAAACATGTGTACATAAACAAGCCATCAACCTAAGTTCTTCTGAACAAGTCGGCCTTTTCAGTGGCAAGCAGCAACAGGATTAACCTTAAGGAATCTGACCGCTACCTAAAAAAGGAAAACACAGAAAATCTGTGAGCTAATAGCCCAGTGAGTGACTAAATAAAAACATAAATCTCATACTTAAACTGAAAACTTGAAAACATAACACTGGAACTAAAATATACAAAGCAAACGTGTACATAAAACCTTTAAAATCACTGTATCAGAAACTTGAATCTTAGTTGAGAATGAACATTCTTTGCTCTAATTCCCAATGCCAAACCATAGCCAGATGAGACCTCTACTTTGACCTATTCATACTGAACTATGGCTAGGGGAGATCCCTATGTCGATCTCTTTAAATATACCGATGGGCATTTCAAGCAACTTCCTTTAAACATAAACATTGATAACAACTCTTAAACATCATTAAACATCATTATTCCCTAGTTGAGAACGAGCATACATCGCTCTAGCTCCCAACGTCTGTTATCGGCCACAAGACCCATGCTTCAGCCTCTCCTTGCTGGTTTATGGCCTAGGAGACCCATACTTCGGCCTCTCCTTCAAAAATACCTATGTGCACGTGGAGGTTTCTATGTACCGTCAACACCTTAGGTATATTTATTCAGATACATTTCTTACCTTCAGTACTCCTCTTCATTGTTAGAAATACCAATGCATGTACTTTGGCAATCTTAGGTATATAAAGATAGTGCATCAAGCTTCACTCAACCTTAGTTTTAATACTAACGCATGCTTCATACTTTGGAAAATAAGTTGGCTTAAATCGTTTTGAACTAGCTTGTAAAAACTATTAGCATGCGTTAGATATGTAAAACATACTTGGAAAACTCATACATTAGTAACATCATGCGTTGATAAACATTCATAAGCATTAGCAATTCCAAACTATCCTTCTAGCCTAGGAGAAGATATGACTGTCTTTATCCTTAGTTGAGAGTGAACTACTAGATCTAACCCTCAACGTCAACCTTAGTCGGGGAGAACCCTTTTGCTCAATCCCTCAACGTCGTATTACCTACGTGCACGTGGTTATAACTGGGTACCGTCATACCTTAGGTACTTAACTAGGATACTTTCTCATTGTCCTTCAGTATCCTTAGGATACCTTCTCATTGTCTTTTAGTATCCGTCATATAACTAGTCACAAACATTTAGTTGAACACTAAGGCTTAGTGCTCAAATCATCATACTAGTTCATCATGAAAACGGAGTTACTAAAGCATGCTGAAAGTATTTGGACAAGATAACATATTTAAATCATGTCCATTTTCATTTACTTAGCATGAGAAATAGCTTCAAACATATGTTGCTTGGCACCTCGTTTAAACACTTAGCATGAGAAATAACTTCAAAGAAATCATAGTTTCTAAATCATTAAAACATTAAATCAACACATAGTCACTCACAGCTCGTCGGGGCTCTTAACGGTTTATACACCTTTCCTAGCTCTTCTTGGCCGGAAAGGACATAATTCCCTGTTAAACTACTTAAAATTCTTAGCAAAATACCTCAAATAGTTCATTTACTAATGGGACTTTCATCAACAAATACAGCATTGCTAGTGAGATAATCATCATGAGTGAATTGAATCCTCATGAGCGAGATCCTTCTCATGAGCGAGATCAAGCTTTTCCTAGCAAACTTTCATTCTAGCGATACTCACCTTACCGGCGAGATTCAGCCCAAATTTCAACGAGATTTCCTTCTTGAGCGAGATCTTTAGCACAAAATTAGTGAGATTTCCCTCATAAGTGAGATCTCATTCTCCTTATCTCGCTATAGCTCTCCACGGTGAGCTGTGTGCTTGTTCTTCCAAAGCAGCTGTCTGCTTATGCACAGATTCTCTGTTACAACTTCAAAAATTGATAACTCAAAATCCAGACCTCTTTTGAAGGAACTTCCTTCTACAAACTTGTTTAGAATTAAGTTAAATTTCTTACCTTAAAAGTTCAGCCAAACATTCCTTATAGTTTGGCCTGGAGCTCTCAATCTTCACCTCAAGCCCTAATTAATTCGAGATTCTACCTCCTCTACAAGTTCCTCACTTTTGTTCTTTTTCTCTTGCAATCTTTCTTCGACAAGACAACCTCGAAAACTAGATTCTCCCAGCTTTCAAATGGCACATATTTCACTAAATTTACATATGTAGATTGCCGAAACCAAGCTTTTGAAATTTCTTTTCCTTTTAATCTTCCTGCCGCCTCCCGAGTTCAAGGATTAACCGCCACGTCACCTCATATTTAGTGCCTCCAGCCAAACCAATAAATGGGCTTTCCTATTTAATATGTTTTTCTTTTCCTTTCTCAACAACTCCTATAAATAACATAGATTTTCACTTATTAGATATTTAATATATCATTCCTTTGGCTAAACATACTAGTCTAGGAAATTTAGAATCTGTGGTTTACACATTGCATACTAAACTAACACATATTTTCCATTCCAACGCATGACCTCCAATGCATGAGAACCAACGCATAACCGATGACATGCATCACACACATAAACTGCGTTACCGAATTTTCATCAACAAGTTTTTGGCGCCGTTGCCGAGGACTTGGCAGCTAATAGTTTGTTGAGTTTTGTGTTTTCGCAGGCACCCTTTTAGTCTTGGGCGTATTGTAGCTTGTGCGACCAAGTTGCAAACAATATTTGAAGTGTAGGCGATGTGCCGAAAGTCAATGTTGACTCCGAGATAGAAAGGCTATCTGTCGCATGAATTGGAAGCAGTCTTAAGCGCATGTCAGCCAACATGCACCCAACAATTGCTGGAAGCTCCAATGGTCAGGACAACGAGTTCCTTGACCTAAGCAGTTGAGATCAATTTTCTGCATGGAAGACTCCTTGCGGTGGTTTCACTCCAATTTCTCCAGGGACATCTTCTACTCTATCTTTACTTTACTTTCCTAGTTAACTTTATTTTATTTTTTTTAATATTGTCATTTTGCATTTACGGCTGCTTTCTTAGATGAATATGCGTTAGCTCTTCGTAGGTGCATTAATAATTTCACTCGGTGCGATGGTTCGGAAGAAGAATATTCTCCATCATTCAACGCATGGCTATTTCCCCGCATGAATCCTAAGTATTGACGAAATTGATATTCTGCTCATAGGTCCTTTCTTGTTATCTTTTATGCGTTATCCCTCTGAAATTCTTCTTTGCCCGCTTGCTTTCTTGTGCGTTGATAAACCTGCATCCATGATACTTATAATTATAACTCACTACATCCTCTAACTAAAAGTTGCATAGCTCACCCCCACTTTAGTGGCCCCTTCAAAATTTGACAGTCTAAGTTTTATTATGTGTAAACCTCTGCTCAAACATTTGTTACCGCATTCCTGTTGAGTTTGTCTTTAGCTTTGCTGCGAGAGTGCTACCAATCTCTAAGTTTGGGGGTGGCAGCGGTCCCGAGGAAATGCGTTCACTACATTGCGGTTCTTCAATGCAAAAAAAAAAAAAAAATGGGAATAAAAACTCCACTACCGGCACAATGGGGAAACCCATGCTGATAAGAGTTAAGTTGTGAAAGGCACTTACCCATAGTTGGATGTCCACATGATACCCGTGGGAGCAAGCCAAAACGAAAGTAGGACGCTAAGATCAACGCATAAGCTAAACTCCTCTCTCTGGCGCAAGCCAAATTAAGCCAAGACAAGAGCTGAGTTGAATATGGCATGCAACCGAAGTTGGCTGTCCACATGACACACGTGGGGGCAAGCCAAAATGAAGAGCGTAACCAAGGTCAACGTCGCATTCTAATAAAAATCGCAAAGCTTTGAATTGTTTCAACGAACACATTCTTAAAAGCTAAATGCAAAGTTGCAGGGAATGAGTAGAAAGTTTTTTAGCAAAGGCTTTCCGGATTTAAACTTAGAAAATCTCTCTTTGAAGAAGTAGCCAAAGTTGTGGAGAGCGTTGCTGCCAAGGTTAGAGGTATGGGTGAATTATATTGTGAAAAGATGGTCATCGCAAAGGAAAGTTAGAGGATAAATTTTGAATTTCCCAAGTATAAGGCATGCTTGAGGACAAGCATGATTCTAAGTCTGAGGGTGTGATAACTGGCAGAAATGCCAGTTATTATAAGCTTTTTATTTAGAATTATGAGAGCCAACAAGTAGAAAATGCGGTGATAATACTTAGAATTTGTGAAAATTCGAGTTTTATGTCGATCAGCACCTAAATCCTCCCTAACCCTAATATTATGTGTTATTTCGTGTCAAAGTGTCTATTTTTGTAGCTATCGTAGGAATCAAACGCATGGGCTGGAAGTAGGCAATCGCAAAATCAAACACATGCGCTGAAGCCAGGCGACCGCAAAGATAGTCGCATTCGGTGAAGCCGAGCTATCGCATAGACAAACACATGTGGTGATCGCATACATTCATCACAGGGATGTTGTAGGTATCCATCGCATAGATGTTGAAGCTATCGATCGAATACGTTCATCACTTGGAGATTGCGGCCACAGAGTGATAACCATAATAGAAGAACGATCGCAAGATGAGTGAAATGCGTTGATACTTCAGTTGAATTAAGCTCGAACGCATACTTTGGGAGTATCAACAAGATAAGATGATGTGACATTACCCATACCGCGACAAAGGCAGCAATAAAACAGAATGCAATCATGATTGCTGTCGGCGTTTAAACTCTATAAATAGCCTCTTGAACCTTCATTTCAAGGCATCCGAGCTTCTGCCTTAAGGTAGATTCTTGCGGTCACAGATGCGAGCATGAGCGAGATTTTCTTTGAGGATTCTTCACCTCCACAACCCATTCCGAGTGATGACCGGAGCTTTCGTCGGATATAGAGCTCGAGAGAGACGTCTCCACCATTCATCCATGGCACCACCAGCAGCCTTGGCGCATAGCCTTACATTTCCCTTCTGATCTCCGTATTGTATTACATCTTGGGCTTAAGATACTTACATTTTGTAATCAATGCATCTATAAATTCCTTCAATGTCATCTTCTTTATCTTTATCATTGTTTATTTATCAAAGGCGATCGCATACTCAAACGTGTAGCCTAGAGATAGAACGCATGTAGTAACCCACCGAGAGGTGTGCGTTGTGCGAGTATAGTGAGTTAATCTTCTTTGCTTAATGAGAGGCTGTAGCAATACTTGTCGATGGGCTATTGCAATGCGTGTCTATAAGTTAATTAGCCGCATCTAACTGCCTGAGAAGGTAAGAGGTGGAACGCACTAAAGCAAAGTATGCATTGTTCCTAGAGATAGGCACGGTCTTATGCTCGACACAACCATGCACTATAGAGATATAGTCATACAGCTGACCACCGAGAGGTGTGCGATGCATTAGTGTGACGATCTAGGATTACTCAAGCGATTTAAGATAATAAACATTAATATGCGTTAACTAAGCAGTATCCCTAGAGATAGGAATAATCTTATGTTAACCATGTATTATGTGATCATCTTGTCTTATGTATGCATCACTCACCCTTTGGACATACTTGAGAGAGTAGTGTAAAGATAGAATCTAGGCTTGAGAGAGTTCGGATTAGAATCACATAAGCAAGAAGTAGAAACTTAGACATAAGTTCTATTGCTATTTACACATCGCATGTGCCCTAGAAATAGGATATGATGGTATGCGATCACCTTGTTTATGTATGCATCAATCATCGCATAGGCAAGAGTAGAGACTTAGAAATAAGTTCTATCGACATTTTCGCATATGCATCGCATGTGTATATTTGTGTACAGCATGATCGCATAACTTGTGCTGGCTGGGATTACCCTTGCGGTCAAGCTTAATGATTCGGTGAAGTCATCCCCTCCACCATTTTATCTATTTTTCCATGCATCTTATCATGCGTTAACAGTTGTCGCGTCTCTACCAACTCTCATGGTCATACTTCCATTACTTAATCTGTTTAGTTAGGAGTAGGAGTAGCGCATAGTCCTTTAACTTCATTATTCTTTTATTCATTGTCTCGGACACATTACTTCGCAACATTTAGTTACAAGTCCCTGAGTTCGACCTTGGATCACCCCGGGAAACTTGTGTTCTTGATATACTTGGCGAGAAAGCAAGAAAACTTGTGGCAGGAATGCATGGTCATTGCATACACTCTTAAATGCATCTTGCATATTTCTTAGTCCAATGCATGACCATCGATGCATAGAGATCAACGCACATCATAAGACGCACGCATATTTACTCTCCATTTTCCGCACATCAAGTATCCAAACAAGGCAAATGGCACGTAAGAAGATGGCATCCAAGGCTTCCTCTACAAATGGTTCGTAGATGGGACCTACACCTGCAGTCGCTCAAGAGAAGTCACGCAGGAGTAAGAGAAGAGCTCTCTCATTATCCACAAAATCTTGAGGAAAATGATGGAATCCCCATAAAGCGGGGTGGTCATCAAGGAAAACCCCTTGTTTGACAAATCTACTTCTACCTCCAGTAAGCCAAAAAGAGATTCACCGCCAGATGTGACTTCTGTCATGATGGCAGACGTAACGGCGGAAGCGGCCATGGCAGAAATAAAAAGGAAGATTAAATTTCTGATGAAAGCCTCGAGGAGTGAGACCATGAGATCGCTGCCCTGAGAGAACAAATGCAATCTCGAGAGGCTGCTGAATCAACCCAAGTACCCACAGTCAAAACAACTAACAAGGGGAAGACCGTGTTGCAAGAAAACCAACTACAACAATCAGCCTCGGTGGCCTCTCTGTTGGTCCAACAACTGCAAGACATGATCATGACCTCCATAAGAGTTCAATATGGAGGGCCAGCTCAAATTTCCTTCATGTATTCCAAGCCATACACCCAGAGGATCGACAATCTGAGAATGACTGCTGGGTATCAACCCCCAAAGCTCCAACAATTCGACGGAAAGGGAAACCCAAAGCAACATATCACCCACTTCGTAGAAACATGTAAAAATATGGGAACAAGGGGAGATCTACCAGTCAAGCAGTTCGTCAGAACCCTCAAAGGAAACACTTTTGACTGGTACACAGACTTAGAGCCTGAGGTGATTGACAGTTGGGAGCAACTTGAAAGAGAATTCTTGAATCGCTTCTACAGCACTAGACGCACCGTCGACATGATGGAGCTGAAAATGCCAAACAATAGAAAGGAGAGCCGGTCATCGACTATATCAACCGATGGAGAGCTCTAAGTCTAGACTGCAAAGATCGACTCAACGAATTATCCACTGTAGAAATGTGCACGCAGTGTATGCACTGAGAGCTCCTCTATATCCTGCAGGGAATAAAGCCCCGTACTTTTAAAGAATTGGCGATTCGTGCCCACGATATGGAGCTAAGTATCGCCAATAAGGGAACGAGGGACTTCCTGAGCCACGAACCAAAGAAATACAAGAAGAAGGTGAAGGGCACTGAGAAAATTGTGAAAGGTGCCACAAAGGAATCAATGTCGTTAATACGACCGCGTTAAAGTTCTCCTCGAAAGGGAAAGAAAAAAAGATAGAAAAGAAAGAAGAAGGAGGCGAAAGATGTCGCCTAACCCTGAAGAAGCGATAGGAAAAGTTCTACCCATTCCCCAACTCCGACGTTGTAGATATGCTTGAGCAACTACTAAAGAACCACCTTATCCAGCTATCAGAATGTAAACGACCGGAATAGGCCGGCATAGTGGATGATCCCAACTACTGCAATTATCACAGGGTCATTAGCCACCCAGTCGAAAAATGTTTTGTACTAAAGGAATTGATCCTCAAATTGGCCAGTGAGAGGAAAATAAAGCCAGATCTAGACGAGGTGGTTCAAATGAATCATGCTGCGGTGACGGTAACTCCAAGCGTGGCGGCACCAATCATATATTATAAAGAAAGGGAGAGCTCGGTCCAGTTTGGGACCTTCAAACCTGTGGTAGTGCGGTTTTAGCAGGAGGTCCATCCTACAGATCCTCAAAACGGAGGAGAGTGCGTTGACGATGACAATAATAAAGGCTGGATCCTTGTGGCGCACCGTAAGAAGGAAAGACTGAACTCTACCTCAAAAAGAGTTACGCTTTCATAGAAGCTACAAGAGAGGGAGAAAGACACAAAAAAGGAAGGGTGGAAAGAAGGCTTGGAGGCCCAAGGCTGTTGACGAGAGAGACGAGGATGTTCCTCGTCCCAGACGACAGATGACGTTAGCAGATTTCCTCCCGAAGAACTTCTACAATTGGGGTTCAGAGGAGATGCCAGAGGTTGTTGCATGTCATGCTGTCAGTACCATGGAAGAAGAAGATACCATTCCAAGCCCATTAAAGCCGACAGGAGAACCAAAGGGTTCGTCACCATTCAACATAAAAGACCTGCTCTCACTTTCGCGAGAAGTAAGACGACCCTCATTGAGGCACTATTAGAATCCAATGCTTCTGGTGCATCGACCTCCGCAACACCTTATGCCTTATGTTGCACATCCATAGGCTTCTCAGACGAAGATCTGCTACTGGGATCAAAATTACATAATAGATCTTTACACGTCTCTGAATACATTCAAGAGTAGAGAGTGGGTCAAATCCTCATGGAACAGTTGTGCTGGTTGACCCACAAGGTGGACGTTGTCGATTTCGAGCTGGTTGTCGTCGTCGACTTCGAACTTGAGGTTGCTCGAGTTCTTCTTGATGTTGCTCTGGTACCTCTGCAGGCACTTCATAATATAAATATTCATTATGCTCTCCACGACCCCGACCATGTCCATGCCCGTATGAAGACGAAAGACCAGCCTCTGAGTCATAATGTCATGAACCAAATGCTTGCATCATCATCATCGGACTAACATCATTCGCAACCTCACGGAGTCTACTGTTGTTCGATCTCTATGAATCATAAAACAATTAGACAATATTTAAAATAAATTTAAATTAAAAAAAATAGATAATATTCATTCATTTACCAGATAACTCACAGCTACTCCCGAACGAGTGACGTAGCACTTTGTGATATTATTATACTAATGAATATATTCTGGAGTGACATCTGTGTCAAACTGTTCAATAGAAACCCCACTGCAATAAACCTTGCACGATAGTGCCATCGCACTACCAAATGTGCAACTTTTTCGGACCAATCTCCAGTCCTTATGTCAATATCATGCAGTACGGGTTCAATATTACAAGGAAATGAGATATCCTATTGAAAACCGAATTGTCTCATCACCCTGTCAGAAAGATGCCACTCACCAATGTGAAAACATATGAGAGGACTCATCGTCCGTCATATGTTTTAACCATTCGTACAAAAATTAGGCAAAGTATGCACAATAATTTTGTACGGCTCCCAAATAACCTGAAACACAAAATATTATATTAGAGAATATTAAAGACAAATACAATAAAAATGTGAATAAAATAATCAATTAGGTTTAGTGTAATGTACCTGTTCAGGTTGAAGCAGATCAAACATGTATCTATACTGGTTGACTACATGTGTGGCTGTCCTAGTCACACAAAATTTGTCTCTCCACCTAAATTTTTAAATTGATAATTTAGAATTTAAATTAACTAGATCAATGAGATAAAAATTAAATTGAATTAAAACAACATATCGAGAACCGTAGGCTCGTCCAACTAACTGAGCGTCATTAACATGATGTAGCTGTGGAGCCATTGTTGGAAATTGCTCTCAAGCCCATAGTTGTAAAAGTATGAGAGGCTCAGCTATCTCTCGAACCTCAGGTCTTGTTGCTTTGCATAGTTGTCTATATAACCATGCCAAGCATGCTCCACCCCACGAATATCGCCCCGCATCATGGAGGTTAGCTAACAGTGGCAGGAACATCAAGTGAAAAAAATGACTTGATTTATCTGAAAACAGACTTCCACCCATCATTTGTAGTATATATGCTCGCGCATATCTTATGACGGTTTCCTCGTCTGCATCATCTGTGAGCTCACGAAATTGTGTTCCTAACCATATTAAACTTAACCTCGATCCTTTAATCTTGTCGGTAGGTGAGGTTGCATCGAGGTATAATTGACAAACTTCTAACCAGTCATCGTACATCACTCCGGTGACCGACTCACCGTCAACAGGAAACCCCAACAACACTTCTATGTCTTGTAGAGTGATAATGCACTCTCCAACAGACATATGGAATGTTTGCATCTCGGGCCTCCATCTCTCAACCAAGGCTATGATCAAATGATTGAGGAGAGTAACATTCAACATACGTTGACAATTTGTAGAGTGATAGTGTACACATCTATGTCTTGTAAAGTGATAGTGTATTGTTCATGTAACAAGTGGCAAGCATTCGACATTCCATGCTCGCATTTTATGGCCGTTTGCTCACATTTTGACATGAACTACGAAGATTTTATTGAGGACTACTACAAATTGTCAACGTATGCTGAATGTTACTCTCCTCAATTTCAACCTGTACCGCATGAAGATTACTGGATCACGCACCCTAATATGCCCGTCTTACATCCTGATCCATCGTTGTTGAGAAGACCTGGTAGACCGAAAAGTTCACGTTATCACAACGAGATGGATTGGACAGAACCAGCCACTCGACAACGATGTGGATTTTGTAACCAGTTAGGACATAATCGAAGGAAGTGTCCTTCGTTACTAAGACGGGCTCCAGATAGTTAGGGATTGAATAATAAATAATTTTTTTTATTATATATTCATTTTATTGTATATTCAATTTTTTTATTATAATTTATTGTATATTCAATTTTTTTATAATAATCTACTGTATATTCAATTTTTTTTTTGTAATCAATAAAGTTTTACATTATAATAATCTAATATATTCAATTTATAGTATAATAATCTAATATATTCAATTTATTCAATTTATTGTCTAATGATTATTCAATTATAGTATAATAATCTAATATATTCAATTTGTTGTCTAATGATTATTCAATTATAGTATAATAATCTAATATATTCAATTATAGTCTAATGATTATTTAATTATAGTATGATTATTAGCTCTTTTTTCTCTTTTTTTATATATATTTCTATGGAAAGTTCAAATAAAGTGAAGACTCTCGCTCTCTCCTAAGATCTCACTCTCTTAGTCTCGCTCTCTCCTAAGATCTCGTTCTCTCAGTCTCACTCTCTCCTAAGATCTTGCTCTCTCATCTCGCTCTCTCCTAAGATCTTGCTCTCTAGTCTCACTCTCTCCTAAGATCTTGCTCTCTCTCGCTCTCTCCTAAGATCTCGCTCTCTCCTAATATCTCGCTCTCGCTCTCTCCTAAGATCTCACTCTCTCTTAATATCTCGCTCTCTGTTATTGTTGTTATTTTTCCATTAATGATTACTAGCTTTCATTTCTTTTGGAACAATCACAAACACTTTTTTTATTATGGATCTACTACCAGAAACTCAATGCGTAATCTTAGCATTCAATGTGTATTCCTGAATAATCTCATTTTTCAATTATTCAACCATTTCATTTTACCAAGTTCAATGTTAGTCAGATTAGTCAATATAAACTAAATCTCGCTCTCTCCAACATTCTCGCTTTGAATCTCGCTCTCTCCTAAAATCTCGCTTCAACATCTCGCTCTCTCCTACTATCTCGCTTTGAATCTCGCTCTCTCCTTAATCTGCTTCAGCCCACTTATCTCCTTAATCGCTTTGAAGTTTCGACATGTGTGTAACCTTCAACAACCTAATATACAAAATTTTGTTCGTAGACAAAGCTAATTCGGAATTGTCTTTCATTCCAAGGCATAACTTGTATCCATGCGCTTCATATTCGCCTGGAGTTCGCTCCCAGAAATATAGCCATCCCCACCCCCTCACGTCAATCCCACAAGCCTCCGTCTAATTCGAAATGATAACAAAATGCATAGGTTGTTAGAAGCAGCTCGAGTACACAGATACATATAGTATACCATCTCATTACTTTATTTCCTCTATGAGGGAAAAAGAAAAGTAATAAACCTGCAATCTCGAGGGTGGATGTGTGTCGAAACTTCAACCTTCGACAACCTAAGCGAGATTCGCGAGATTTCCCTTGTCGAGGGTTGAAGTTTCGGCCTATGTATTGTTTCCAAGTTTTTCTTTGTTCGTCGAGTTCTCAACGTTCGACCTCCACATTAGTCGAGTTCTCAACGTTCGACCTCTAGCCTCGAACTCCCAAAACAACAATATTTCTCTAATAAGTTTTGAAAACAACAATATTAATATTAAAGGTCCTAATAACATTCATAATAATATAATATAAATAATAGACATATTTACTTGTTTGAAAATTATAATATGTTTATTTATTAATTTAAATTTAGTTTTCAAATATTTGGTTTTATATTTTTTTCGAAAATATCCATCAAAATCTATAATATAATACTGATTTTATTAAATTATATATTGTACTATCTATAGATTTTTTTTTTTTTTTTATAGTTTAACGTGGGTGGAGAGATTCAAACCTTATGGTATGATCAATTTGACAATTCTCTATAGTATGTTATTATATATATTGTATTCTATCTAATATATTCATATGATAATACACTATATTATACCATATGGAAGTTTTTTAGTACAATGTTGTAGTTAATATAGGACACATGAACATATCGATACTATGCTAAGGTTTCAAAAATAGAAAAATTAAGGAAATTATTTACACAAAATAGTAAAATTTTAATCTTCTTTAATAAAAACGGGTAGAAGTCTATCACTCATAGACACTGATGATGCTAATATTTTTTTTTATATTTCTATAAATAGTTTAATATTTTGTCTATTTGTGAAATATATATACATATATTAACGGTGTATTATGTGTGAAAAGCTCAAAAAATAGCAGTAAATGAAAATGAAAGGAGAATCACCCATGAAAATCACCCTAATAAACAATAATTCTATTTTAACAAACTCATTCTACTTAAAAATAAAAAATAAAAAAAATCTAATTTGACGTGATGTGGATATAATTACATTAGCAATGATTAAGTATCGACACCTAGTCTCTCATACTCTCAGTCCTCATCTTTACACACAAAGAAAAATGTTATAAAAAATGTCATGTAACACATTTCTATTGGTTAGTGGAGTTTTCCATAAAATTGGTACAACAATTCTTTTTCTAATTGAGCAATGCTTAGATGCAACTTCATACTCCCCTCCCATTTACATACAAAGTAAATAATAATAATAATAAAATTATTTTAAAATATAAAAAATGTCACGTGACGCATTTTGATTTGACAGAAGTTGACGAATAATTAGATATAGCCTATGCTAATCTCATGCCCTTCCTTCCATTTACACACGAATAAAATCCGTGTAATGAAAAAGATGATACGCATAATGAGGTGGCACTTTTTGAATGATATGAATTCATTTATTATTTTAATATTAATTTTGTTTTATTTGTTTTTTTTTTCCGTTTCCCTTTTCGTCTCTTCCTCTTCCCTCCTCCTTGAGTCCTTTCTCTTTTCAATTTACCACTGTAGCCCCCATTGAAACTCCAGAATCATAGATTGATCAACCATTCTATCATGTCCAATGGAGAACGTGTAATAATCCTGCCGTCGACGTTAAAGTGTGAAAGTGCGGAATATTTTCCATCCCCATCGAGGGTGGTTGATGCTGATGCTGCCAGGCCATGTTGCGGTGGCGGTTGACTTTGTCGTCCGGCTGAGAATCTCCTCCGTCGTCCATCAAAATTGGAGTAGAGACAGGAATATAGGAGGAGGATGGACTGACAAATCAAAGAAATTTCCTTATTATGAAGGTAATGAAGACTGAAGTTTTGGTTGGACTTAAAAGACTCTGTTTCATGAAACAAGGCAACACAGAGACATAAACTGGAGTTGAATTTCCACGAAATTTCAAAAAAAGGGGCTCTTATACTTGGAGGGAATTTACAGTTTAACATCAATATGTCCAAAATATCAATTTGCATCTATTCTTATTGAACTTCTAAGAAACAAGAAACTGAAAAAAAAGGGCCTTTAGACAAAGTCCTTCAACGATGTGCCAATTCAGAGAATCTCTTGCTTTCAGAAGAAATTCTGATTTCATGAAGCAACTTCAGGAAGAAATGAAAAGGGAAAAATTCATTGTTGTGATGCAGAACTGTATCTTTGATCACCATCCCTGGCATCTTGGACTTGATTTGCATATTGTAGGTTCCAAAGAACATCCTCCATAGACGGGCGACTCATTTCAGGGGAAATACACTTGTTCATTAAGGAAATAATGGTCGATAGTGACTCTTGCGAGCAAGTAGCTAAAATCGTTGGATCAATGAGTCGCCTCCGCCCGTCCTGGCTGTTTAAACTCATCTGTAATTAGGGAAAACCATTTAGGACATATTGAATTCAATAGTTAAAAGAAATGGATGAGCTTGACAACTTTGTTTGCTTTTGTTGTTACTTAAGCATCATGCACTACCATGATCGATTAGTTTTGATTCTCCTGTAGGTTAAATTATAAAAAATACCCCTTAACTTTACCATTTGTTTTTTTAAAAAATACCACTTTAAAATTACAATACTACCCTTCGATCTTTTATAAAGATTTCAAAACTATCTTCGGTGTAGAAATCCATTATGGATTGCCACCTGTTCTAGTTCCAACTCTCAATTTCGATCTGAAATTTTAAAGGATTTCTAATTCAAAAGTAGTTTTGAAACGTTCATGAAAGGTCAAAGGTAATATTACAATTTTTGAAAGAAAGGGAAAAGTTTCAGATCATTTAGCCACCTACTATGTGTAATGCAAATAAAGCAATAATCAGAAACTTGGTAGCCTACCATTTCCTTCATTATAGAGGGTCCTTTTCTGGCAGAAACAGAAGGTGCCACAAGTGCCTCTAGTAATATAAACCCAAAGCTATACACATCATCCTTCAAGTTCATCATTTGCCTGAGAAAGGATAAACCAAGTGAGAAACAGTTAATTTTCATGGGAAAAACCAAGTGAGAAACAGTTAATTTTCTTACCAAGCTTGAGGACCTTCTGCTTTTGCCTACACAAACAGAAAACATGAGTAATCAGCATTTACCAATGGTCCAATAACTGTAATAATCAAGTCCTACCTACCACAGATTTTGCTGGTTCTTCTGAGATAATGGACAATCCATAATCACTCAACTTTGCCACATTGTACTCATCAATCAATATATTGTTGATCTTCAGTCGGTTGTCAAAGAAACCGGGAATAACTCCAGTATGCAGGAAGTGCACGGCCTTGGCAACACTGATTAGAATTGCTAATCTTTCAGACCAGTTCAAAACCTTCTCTACAAGTTCAATAATTTGTAAGACAAAAGAGAAACATTTCTCTCGAGTACGGAAAGGTTAAGAATCTCAGTCTGAAAAGGTTTCTAAATTACCAGAGAGATGTGTACGGAAACTCCCATTTGGAACGTATTCGGATACAAGGAAGACCTTGATGTCATGATAATCTTGTCCATCTCCATCAATGCAGTGTCCCAAAAGGCAGACCAAATTTGGGTGCCTGAGCTTTCCAAGCATATCTAACCTAAGCTTAAGATTTCTAATTGAAAATTTCTTTGATATAAGCAAGGACCTTATGGCAACTTGAGTCCCATTCTCCAGCCTCCCTTTGTAAAGCTACAAAACGTATTAAGAAGGCTGAATTACATGGTGGGAAAAGATTCAAAATAACAAAGGATGGTTTCAAATTAATATAATTATGGTTTTTAATCATTATTAATTAGCTTCATTTCCTGTCGGGTGAAATTCATCTTTTTAAATTCAATGTTTTCTTTAGACTTCTCTGACCAAAGCCCTTCTGCAATTATATTCTTAAGTCTTTTTTAACTTGACTGGAGCCCTTTTGTGTAGCCTGCTGCAGCCCCTTTTTTCTTTTTTTTTTCTTTTAACAGGCCTGTGTAATCTTTCATTTCCAAATGAAATTGTGGTTAAAATAAAATCACTTTTTAACTTTCAAATAGAACAAATTTTCTATTTGAACATTGACAGCATATACTGATATATAAATTCTTGCATAGAGCTAGTTTCACCTCTCAATGTATGGCTTTGCTTTTGAATATTATATTCAAAGGCCCATTTTATTTTCACTTCCTCAGCTTATCGATCAAATTTTCATTGAGAAAAATGAAAGAAAACACGAGAATATGAAAAAGGAGAAACCCACAAAAAGGGAAGTCAACTACAAGCCATTTGCAGAAAGTTGAACTTGATCCATATTCATTAAAGTTAAACCATCATGAAACAAAACTAAACATAAAGGTTAGTTTGTTACCTTCCCATATGAACCATCACCAATAATGGTTGAGTCATGAAAATTGCTTGTAGCTTCTTTTATCTCCTCCAATGAGAAAGCCCTACACAATGGAAGGCCTTGAATTCCTAACTTTGCAGCTTGAGAAACAAACCCTGCAAAAAGGAAACTTTGAAATGGTAAAGCTCAAAATCTTTTAGTCATGGAAATCTACTAATTTCCCAAACCTCCATTATCCTTAGTAGACAAAACAAATAACTACAAATGAAATTTTTGCTGAACTTACTTGCACTTGTTAGAAGTTCTGATGAGAACCCTGCTGCTGAACTATCTTGAACTGATTTCTGCAATAAATGTTGTTCTGATATTCCTCTAGGCCAACATCTTCTACATAAAACAACCCCAATTGAAAGTAGAAGCACTGACAACAAGATACCAAGAAGTAATCCCATTACAACTCCTGCATTTTTGGCTCTAGCCTGCTCCTGGTGTTGATGCTGTTGCATATGATCTGTATCACAATATGATTCTGTATGCTGTTTCCCTACATTAGCAGATAAGCAATTCCCATCTGCCTTGAGAGTTCTTTTATCAGATTCAATGCCCAAGCAGGAAGGCAATGCTCCTGTAAGCATATTGTTAGATATGTCAACAAACTCAAGCATGTTGCCACATCTCAGATGGATCGGTAACGATCCGGATAACTTATTCGCAGAAATATTCAAGTGGCTGATGTTGGGCAAGGAGAAGATGCTAACAGGAGGGATGCCAGTCAATGCATTGAATGATAAGTCAAGCTGTTGGAGCTCACTAAGTTGGCCATATTGTTGTGGAATCTCGCCCGAAAACGAGTTTTTTCCAAGTGAAACCATGATCAATGCTTTTGGTAGCGGAGGCAGTGGTGAATCTATTTTGTTCCAGCTTAAGTCCAGCACAGTTAGGCCATGTAAAGGACTTAGATCTGGTAATTCACCAGAAATGTCATTGCCAGACATGACAAGCTCAGTAAGGGTACTTATGCTGAGGATTGAAGATGGAAATGAATTCTTGATCTTGTTGTTTTTCAAGCTCAGCACTGTCAAACTAGACAATGAATCAAACCAGTCAGGCACAGTATCGTTGAAGAAGTTGTCATCTAGTTTGAGAGTTTGAAGATTCACCATGGAGGAAATCTTTGGTGGGATTGAACCAAAAAGATAATTTGAGCTCAAATCTAGATACTCAAGTGAAGATAATCTATGGATTTTGTCAGGAAGTGGACCCCAGATGCCCAAAGACACAAGACTAAGAACTCTCAAGCTGTTAAGTCTAGTCAAAGTGGTGATGAAAGAATCAAGAGAGAAACCCTCTGATAAAGTTTGATTTGGTATTGCAAAACCAATGAATTCATCAACTTTGCCTTTGGTATCACCAGCAATTCTAAGCTCAGTAACCACACTGTCTTGGCAAGTGACATTAACAAGAGGAAGAAAAGACAGTGTGCAAAAATCTACTCTATGATCAGTCCATGACTCCAATTGCTTTGGGTACTCCAAGTGCTTCCTTAGCTGGAGAAGTACTTGGGCTTGAGAGGCTTGCAATTGGTAAGCTTCAGCAAATAAGAAAGTCCAAGCAAAGCTGAGAAGGAACAACAAAACATACTTTCCCATGAAAGATTCTTCACACAATGATCTTCCCTGCTTCTTCTTCAAGCAGCCTCTGTTTCATAAACATCAAAATGGTGAACCCAATGTTTTTTTATTAAACAGAAGAAGAAGAAGAAGAAGAAAGTTAAAGCACTTTTTCAAAGTTTCACACTGAAAAGCAAAGCTCTTCCCTCCAAGCTACAACAACCAATAAATGAAACAGAAACAAAGTGTATAAACAAATCATCAAAGAAGATTGAAAATGGGAAAAGGGTTTCTTCAAGGAAAGAAAAGAAGCAGAACCCACCAAGTAAAATGTTAGAAAAACAGGAGAGGACGATCAAATTGAGTCATTATTGAAGCAAAACCCAGCCAAGAATGAGAGTATAAGCTCACTGTTCCTCTTCTCAGAACTTTCATTCGAAAAGAAAATCACAGAGGCAGTGAGGGATGATGATGAGAAAGTGGGGTACCCCTGAAATGGACACATTTAGTTTGAGCACATGCTTCTTTCTCTCTCTTGAAAACAAATGGAAAATGGGGTATGGCAATTTGAAGGAATGGGTATCGTGTTGGGTTGGAAAGTCTCAGTCTTTCTGAGCTGGGAGGCTTTGTTTGTGCAAAAGGGAGTGGCATTGGCTGTGAATGGATTCCAACAAGCCACCATTATTATACTTTACAAGTTTAGGATCTAATCTTGCTTTCTTCTTCATATTTTAGTTTGAAAATTTTGAAGCTTGTGTATGATTGTTGGTGTTTCTAATCCATAAAGTCAAATTTGTTCAATTAAAAAAGTGCTTTTAAGTTCTATATTCTGATTCCTTTCCTTCTCTTGTTATTGTTTTTTCTTTTTTCTAAAAAAGAGAGGTTATTGAGAAGAGGATGAGGGATGAAATTACTATAGGACATTCAAGTTTATTTTTTTTCTTGGAAATGAGACCGAAGTTCTATATTAGTTAGGAAATGGGAAGATTATGGTGTACATAAAAGTGAATAGTATAAAATATTTCAGGTGAAACTAAAAACAAAGCAAATATGCTTATAGTTTTGACTCCATTTGATCATCAATTAAATTTTGAAAAATAATCTTATAAAACAATACTATCACTAATGAGCTTCTTTGTTTTATTATTTATTTTTTATTATTTTCAAATTCAAAGAGATAATTGTAAAGTTGATCTAAATTTTGGATCCAAAATAAAATATGTTTCACTTTTTAAAATTTGAGTTTTTCAACTTTTGTTTGCGTCATTATTAGCAGAATTATCAAAACGACTTTATTATGCACATGTATTGGACTCTCTATTCTCGTTGTCAGTACTATAGAGTAAAGAGTAAGAGCGAGACAAGATAGATAGAGTGAGAGCAAAATAACCCAAACCCAAAGGTGTGACAAAAATGAGAGCCAGAGAAAATAGAGAGAGCGGAGAGAGAAAAAAAAAACAAAAGATCTTGATAATTTCATGTTGATATGACATAAGTAAAATGTTAAAATAATAATAATAAATGGGGCAAATTCCATTTTAGTCTTAAAAAAATTAATTTAAAATTCTAAAAAATGAAGGTTGTTATCGTAAATTTTAGCTAATGAACAGAAAATATCTTATAAAGAAATTATAAAAGAACAGACACGATTTTGTAAAAGAATAGAAAAATGAAAGGACTTTGTAATAGATCCTTAACTCCACCAAATTTTTCTTTTTAAAAGAAAAAAATTACTCCACACTATATTAGAAAACAAAAGGATTCATTGTCATAGGTTTAGGAAGCATTTGAAGTACAAAGTTGGTTATTATAATCCTAAATTATTATAATTGAGTTATAATAGTTTATATTTAGAGTGTAGATTATTTTAGTTTGACTTATAATAATATGTGTTTGAGTTGTAAACTACTTTAGTTTGAAAAAAAAATAGTAATTACATTAGCAAAAAAAATATATATATATATTAATGTAAAATAGTAAAAACCGTAATAAATAGTAAATAATGTAGTAAATATGGGTTTTGAAATAGTATTGACGGTGACTAATTAAGGAATACAAAATAATATTTACGGTAGAAAGAGGTGGTTACGTTATTATAATCTTAAAATAGTTTTTTCTTAAACACGCCCTTATTAGTTACATAATCAAGTTTGTTATTCATGTGCATTCTTCTAAATGCATAAATGACATAAAAATCAATGAAATATGACATCGCTCTTTCATAAATTTACGTCATTTAAATCTTTTTAAAAATAAATATAATTTTTCCATTTTTCTTCAATGGTTTTTAGTTTTTCATCTTCCCTATCATTTCTTTACTTGCTGAACCCACAAAACGTTTTAGATGTCTACATATATACATATAAATATATTGGTATTCTTTGTTTTCAGCAAAGCTCCACCATTTTAAATTAGCCAAAATGCCAAAATGAGATTAGGATAGGATGAGATTCCCTATTTCCGATCCTATTTTAATCAAAGATTTTACCAACCTAACCCCATGTAAATTATTGCCCTCCCTGAAACTAGCATAAATAATATTTCTCCTTTCTTTTAGAGGAGAGGACCAAGCAATTATTTTGTTGCAAATAATGCTGACAGCAAAGATTAAAATATCGATATCATATTAGGATTAAGATTTCAATTTTATAGATATATCGATATTGATAGATATTTATATAAGTCATAAAATTTATTTAAATTAATAATTGAGTTGTGGATATTGTTATTAGTATTCATATTTATATTAGATAACCTTTTTCATGTTTTACGACTATTTATAAATGATATTGGAAATATCCATAGATATTTAATATCAATATCGAACCTTTCAATTTACGGATATATAGACAGATATATCGATATATCTATAGATATTTTCATCTTTGGCTGGCAGTAAATCTCATGCTAGTAGAGACAAATCATCATATTAAGCCAAAATTAGTGCAACTCAACTAACGTTAAAGTTAGACGTTCAATTCCTCGTTCTCACATATTGTTAAAAAAAACGAATGAGAGAGACAAATTACCATATTAATTCTAAGGTAAAAATATCAATTTTGGCTCTTATATTTTGAGTTCCATTTTATTTTGGTTTTTATATTTTTAATTTGTTCGATTTTAGTCGATATATTTTCAATAAATCTCTATTTTAGTCCGTGTACTTTCTAAAACTCAAATTTCTTTGAAAGAATAAATCTTAAATTTAATCATAGAAAATTGACTCTTATTGAAATTGGTTAAATAATAGCAATAACCTTTTAGCAAAGAAAAAAAAACACCATGTAAATATGTTTTTCAAATTTATAAAAAATGTGCTGAAGTTTGATACATGCTTTCAAAACAAATTAATAGGGAGGGACTAAATTAGAGATTTATGAAAAATATATGGACTACCTTTGTACAATTGAAGATACATAATAAAATAAAATAGAACTCGAAGGACAAAAACTAAAGTAATATTTTAACCTAGTTGTAATAAAACGAATTAGTTTACAAATTTAGTGCATGTACTACGAGATTTGTGTTTCTTTGGTATCTATTCTTTTAAAATTTCTCTAAATTTGGATTCTTTTAGTAAAAAGTGTGAATGTACTAGACATAAAATTCAAAATTCAGGTTTTTAATAGACGTAAAATATAAATTTACATCTAAAATAGATTAATTTTTCATAAAATAACTAATTTATCAAAAATCTGTTAGGTACAAAATTAGAAATTAGAAATCTATTGATCATTGGATATAAAATTAGAAGTAGGAAAGCAAGAAACTCGAATATTTTTCGGTACAAGGAGAGTATGAAAAATTTTCCATAATCCATGAATATATTATGTGTCACATCAACATGTTTTAAAAGATAAAGTATGACTCATTGATATTAATATACAGTCTACTAATATTTAACAAGATAAATCTATTACATAAATGATGGGAGTATGATATTTCATTAGTACTAAAAAAAATTGATTAAAAAATGTTTTTAGTCCCTAAACTTTCATAAAATCAACAATTTAGCCCATAAACTTTGGTTTATAACAATTTAGTCCCTGAACTTTCAATTTTGTAAGATTTAGTCCCTGAACTTTTATATGTAATAATTTAGTCTTTGTACTTCTAAATTCATAATAATTTAGTCCCATATGTAAACAAATTTATCAAAATTAGATGTCAATTTTTACTATTCTACGATGTAGACTTTGTATTTTATAAAAAATATCGAGTCTCTACTTAATTTATCGATTTATTTAGACAAGAAATCTCATTAACTCTTAACAATAATTTATACAATATAGACTAAATTGTTACAAATCTTAAAATACAATGACTAAATTGTTACATAGTAAAGTTTAGAGACTAAATTGTTATAAAATTTAAAGTTCATGAGCTAAATCGTTACCAACTGAGATTTATGGACTAAATTATTACTTTTACGAAAGTTTAGAAACTAAAAGTGATTTTTAACCAAAATTTTGTGAAACTAGAGATACTTAGGAAGCACAGATACTTTTAATTGTGCATAGAACTGGTATCATACACAGACACGTCCAGATATGTGACAGATATGTGTTTAATACATGATTTGAAATATCTAATTTTTTTCAATTTTTTTAAAATATTTAGATATGTGTATCTGCTTCCAGATATGTTGGGTTTTTTTTTTTTTTTTTTTTTTTTAATTTAAGCCTTACCATCTAAGAAGCCCAACCCACAACCCATTTTATTTAAGTGTGTGTTTCGAAATAATTTTTCAATCGTCAAAATCATTTTTTTTTTCATTTTTAAAATCACTCAAAAACACACTTTTAATTAGTCAAAATTAATTTAGCTTTCAATTTTACACTTTTAAATGCAATTTTCATATCATCAAAATTAGTTTGGAAGGATTAAACATGTTTCACGATGATTTTGAAAATGACAAAGTGATTTTAACCATTTTAAAATCACTCTCAAACATAAAAATCCACTTAAACCGAACAATCCAAAACAAAATAAATTAAAAATGATAAAAACATAAAAAGTAAAAAGTAAAAACCCGAAACGTAATTAAATCTTCATTCTTTTCTTCTCTCTTACTATCTAAATCATGATTCACACTTCCTTCATCCTCAATTTCATTCTTAAATCTTCATCCTGTTCTCATCCCTCAACCACCACTCAATGTTATTGAATTTTTTTCAAGTTTTTACTCTCTTCTTAAATCTATTTTAATCTATCTTGATTTTTTAGAAATTGACCTATCATTATATCGTATCGTATTCGTATATTATATTCATATATGTATCTGTGTTTGTGTGAAGCTTGAGAGGGAAACAACATTCTTTTTCACATTACAAACCATCTAAAGAAATCGCAAGTAATAATTAAGCAAGTTGTTTGAATACTTCCAAATTCCAATCCAACATTAAAGTATATTAAAATCTAAATATAATAAATATAAGTTGTAAGGTTGGGATTGCTCTTCTTGGAACCAACAATTGCTCCTTTCAAAATTGACAGCCTGTCTTCCATATGAATTTAACAATATCCCATACTCTTCTTTGGCTGCCTGGCTATTTTGGACAACAAGGTCATATCATAATTTAGCTTTTTTTTCTGTAAAGAAAAATAAAATTATTTAAATACGTCATTGCAAAAAATAATAAATAATAGCTAAATTACACAACAAAAAATATTGTGGCATATCCAAAAATTAATATAAGAGACATAAATTTATATAAATATAATTTTTTGTGATACAGATAAAATAATTGAATTATGTAATATCATCAAACCCAACATAGCTAATTACTGAGAGTATGTTTGGTATGTGATAAAAGTAGAGAGTTGAATTGAGTTGGTAATTATTATCTGGAGAGTTAAATTATCTGGGGAGTTAAATTATCTGGGGAGTTAAATTGTCTGTATTTGTTTGCAAAGTTGAGTTGAGTTGGTAATTATTGTTTGTGTTTGTTGTGCAGAGTTGAGTTGGGGATCTGATGCAGTTTTTTATGAATGAGATTAGTTATATTTTTTTCTGTTTGTTTTTTATTTTATTCTTTTATTTTTTAGTTTTATGTTTTGCTATTGTTGATTAATTTTCAAATATATACGTATTTTCTCAAATCATTTATGACATAAACTGGACAATCTCAATTTTTTTCTCAATTTGTAGAACATAATAGATTATTTTTCATATATTCTTTTCAAAAACTGTAATAATTCTAATTCTCTTCAATCGGTAAAACATACCAACAAAATATATTTCATATTGCTGCTCAATTAATTGGTATATTGTATATATATATATATTGAATATTGCTAACTTAACTTTATTATTTCACATATCATACAGTTTATTTTTATATAATATGGATAGTATGTTTGGAATTGAAATTGTACATAGAATAATTACCTTTCATTTGATTATGATGGTGAGAATGTGATGTAGTACAGTAACATTTTTCATAAAATCACAAAAATAATATGAACCGACCGAACATGTGGCCATTTCCAAAAAAAATTCACAAAATATATGTTCTTTTCGATATTTATAATATCTGTGTCATAATACAAACACAAAAATTACATATCATGATGTATGCAAAAGTTATCATTCTTTTCGACATGACAGTCCATTGCCCATTTGCTATTATCTGAAAGAACTATAAACAAAATATAGGGGTGTGGTCAATCTACATGTTTCTTCCTAGTAGACGGAGGTAGTACGTGTTCTGGTACTACAAGGAAGCAATCTGTCTTCTGAATGTATGTGACAAGGAGGTCAATAAGGGTGACCGGATCATCCTCATTCAGACCATCATTGTTGTATATGACATTTACTACTTCATTCCGACGCTCGAACTCCAGCTCATACTTCTCCTTTTGCCACGATGCAAGTCTACCCATGTGTGTGCTCTACATTTCAACAATTGATCTCATGATGTCGATCATTTCAGCTTGGAATGATGGCCTCTTCCTCTTACTGCCTCGAGATGACTCGGTAGGTACACTCGCTTAGATTGCTCTACTGGCTCTTCATCTATCTCATCTTGATTTAATGGTGATTTTGTCTGGCGAACCTCAGGTGTGTGACAGTCTTGTGATTTAAGTCGAATCTCATCTTCAAACTCTCTGAATGCATTCGTCGCCATCATGTATGGGTTCTCACTTGATTGCCCTACTACTCTGTCTTTCCCAAATACGGTGGAGAGGTCATCATAATGTGAGAATGGCTTGTTCCACATCCCCTTTGCATTGGGATGACTCTGCATTGATACACGTACACATTATAAAAAAAATACATAACAGTACTATTTCACCCATAATTCATCAAAAATTTGAGAAGTATCAGATTAAAAAATATAATGTCGCCAACCATTAATTAAAAAATTTGTGAACTAGTATTCCCAAAAAAAAAATGTGACCAACAATTAACAAATAACATATTTCCATAAAAAAAAACAAATAAATAAATAAGTCCTAACAAAAGATACTCTAAACCTCAAAATAACAAACCTCCTCAAACTAATTAGGAATGATTTGTGCAATTAGTTTGGACCCTACAAGAAACACAAAATAATGATAGTTAGATTAGAAATAAAATAAAATAAATTAAACTAAGGAGTAACCAACAAAAAAAAAATAAATTGAACTAAAGAGTAACCAACAAAAGCATATTTTTTTAAGGTTTAACACCCATAGTGGAGAAAAACAGTGGAAATATAAAAGGTATGAGTGGGAAGTCATCTATAAATAGAAGAGGGAGAAAGAAGTGGTTGTTGGATAGAGTTGGGTGCATTTATTATTAAGGAGTGAAATTAATTTAATCTCGTTAATTAAAGAGTGAAATTAATTTGAATGTTAGTTGAAAGTAAGTAGCAGCCACGTTGGTAGTAAAGTCAAGTAAATACAAATAGTAAAGTCAAGTAAATAGAAATACTAAAAAAACAATGAGGATCTCGCTCATGAAGATCTTCATGAGCGAGATCCTCCTCATGAGCGAGATCAAGCATTTCTTTCCTAGCGATGCTCACCTTATCAGCGAGATTCAACCCACATTTCTAGCGAGATTCCCTTCTAGAGCGAGATCCTCATCACAAAATTAGCGAGATTTTCTTCTAGAGCGAGATCCTTATCACAAAATTAGCGAGATTTCACTTATCAAGGGTTGAAGTTTCGACTTATGTATGTCGAAACTTCAACCTTCGACAACCCTTTATACATATTGTTTCCAAGTTTTTCTTTGTTTGTCGAGTTCTCAACGTTCGATTAATGTTCGACCTATGTATGTCGAAACTTCAACCTTCGACAACCCTAATATACATATTGTTTCCAAGTTTTTCTTTGTTTGTCGAGTTCTCAACGTTCGACCTCTGCATTAATTGAATCCTCAACCCTCGACTTCTAGCCTTGATCTCCCAAAACATTAATATTTCTCTAATAAGTTTGAAAACAATCTTATTTCCCTAATAAGTTTTGAAAACAACCATATTAATATAAAAGATCATAGTTTTGAGGGATAAAAAAGGAGAGTTTTGAGTGGGTAAAAAATGAGTTTTAATAACCCATAGATTTTCTTTTTGGGCTTAACAAACATGGGTAATAAATACCCACCCAACTCAATAACTCATACCCATTTATCAAACACCCCTATAGATTCAAAATTTAATATTAGAGTGGAGGCACATATTTATATAAAATTAAAATATTGACCCATTAACTTTTAAATTTGTATCATATATATAGCTCTTGAATATTGAAAAATATATATTAAATCACTGATATCTTGATTTGTATGTCTAATACATAGTACTAAAATTTGTTTTTCAAAAGAATAATATAACTATTGACTACGAAATTGAAAATTTGAGGTTCAATTAAGAAAAAAAACATTTTTTTAATACAATTGTTATCAAATGGACCTAAATAGTTATAAGTGAATCTAAAATTTTAAAAATATTTCTATATAAACATGTGTACATATGTGAGGAAAAATAAAAAGGGAATCAAGTTTTTCTAATCCATTATAAGTGTATTAAAAGTATATATATGTAAATTTGAAATTTTAAGCAATAAAAATAGATTAATTTAAAAAGAAAAAAAATTACATCTCTACAAATTAACCTTGGACATCTAACAATCTTGACCATCGTTCAACCATCGAATCACAGTAGCACACAATTAAACATATATTAATAAAAAACAATATATGCATATGTTTGTAAAATGACATGATATGAAAGGACACGCATTTTCTGACTGCTTCGTAGAGGTATACATAGGTTGGATTGGGTTAGATTGAAAGTATTTTTTTTTACCAACAAAAAAATTCGGATTGGTTTGAGTGGCAACTAAAATTACCCAAATAAAGTTTCCAACCCAACCCAATCCTTAAACTTCGGGTTGAGTTGGGTTGGGTTGTCGGATTAGATTTTTTTTAATGAAAAATATGCAAATTTATATACATGACTAATAACTAAAATCTCATAAAATTAAGATGCTAAATACCAAATATCTATGATATTTGTTATAAACTTTAAATAAAGGCAAATATCATAATACTTTTAAAAGAAAAATATTAAAAAATAAAAAAATAATCAATACAAATAAATCAAACTTTAAACAAAGAAGAATATATATATATATATATATATATAGGGTTGGGTTGGGTCAACCCATAATTTTTTGTAGCCAACCTACAACCTAACCCAATCCAATAAAAATAAAAATATTCAACTCAACTCAACCAAAAAATAAAACTAACTCAACCTAGATTATCCCTTACATTTTTAGTTGGGTAGTCTGGATTGTTCGGGTTGTCAGGTTATTTAAACACCCTTATTCCTTCGTAGATTCATTCCCTTCAAATACATGAAGATGCATGTAGTGCTTATTTATTTATTTATTTACTTTTCTATCAAGCGAAATACTACATAAATATCATACTTTCTCTATTCCCATCATTAAAATATTTGTACGCTATTAGATTCATATAATTTTAGAAAAATATTGATTGGTGGTAGTTAAAATTTTCCTCCAAAAATTGAAGGAAAAAAAGCCTCAAAGTAAAAAATCAACCATATCTTCCAACTTCCCATAGACAGTGAAACTAATGACACTGCCCTATGTTTTGGGACATAACAGATTTGTGGGCCTATTTTAGGTTTACTCAGAGGAAGAGTATTTAATGTGCCAATAAATACATATCAAAGGTGGTTGTGATATCAAAGTAATAGTTAAATACTTAAATTCATGTTACATATAATTGTATAATTTTAGATAATGATACCATTTTAGTCTTTTGGCTTTGAATTTAATTTTTGTTTTGTTTATAAATTTCTAATACTATCATTTTATTCTTGAATTTTGAGTTAATGTTCATTTTGTTCTTAGATTTCAAAATATATTACATTTTTACTCTTTAAGTTTATAACAAAAACTAGTTTAATTATTTTGAATTAATCAATAAACATCAAGCAACAAATAACAAATGATTGGATGAGTATTCAAACCTAGAAGCTAACTTCTAAAAAAAAAAAATCAAAAAAATCAAAATCAAAACTAAGAGTTGTATTTAAAAACTTAAAACTTAAAAAGTTTAAATTTGTTTAATCTATGTATAAAAAATAATAATTATAGCCTATGTATAAAAAATAATAATTATAGCTTAAATCATATATTTTTTAAAATGCCTCTAGTTTAAAGTTAGGTTTCACTTTCAACTCTGATTTTTTTTTTAGTACTTTTAGTCTATGATTTGTTCCAAAACAACCCTAAAAGCTTTTGTTGGTAAATTCATGAACATAATTTTTTTTATTACTAATGTTTTTTTTATGCAAACAAATTCAAAAACAAACTGGAGATAAAATTTGGAATTGAGATTAAAAAAATAATTTAAAACATAGAGTCGTTAGATTGAAAGGAGTAAGATGACAATATGTATAGTTCACAAATGTCATGTGTCTTTATTGTTTTCATATATATATTTAGATTTGTTCACATATGCAGCCACAACGGTCCTATCTATAAATTTAAATGTAAAAATATAAGAGAATTGTTTTGAAACAATCTTCAAACTTTAGTGAAATTAAAAATTTTCGAAGTTGAAAATTATATTTCATACCAATCTTATACTTTAGAAGTATTTTTTATAACTTAACCAAAATTATATAACAAGAGTGTGAATTTGCAGGACATTGTACTTAGACCACGTTTTTCAAATCGTAATAGAAATTGGTGTAATCGTAATAATCGATTGATCAATTGTAGTAAATCTAAATCACAAATGTAATTTGGATTAATTTTGATCACGTCTATTTAAAATTATGAATTTTGTCACATTTACTGTTATTGTTACCTTTGAGGGTCAAACGATAATGGTAACGATAACAGTAAACATGTCAAAAATCATATTTTCTTATATAGAACAATAACAATTATGGTAATGTCACGATAGGATGTAATTTACAGACACAATTAGATTGAGCACGCTCCGCTTATCAATCAATTTACATTTTTATTACATATTTAGAGGTGTGTCGTACCCTATGAGTCAATACGGATGCAAACATAAGTAAACAACATAAAAATAATTAAATAGGTTAACTTTTTATATTACTGTTGATTTATTACCTTTAGATCGGGCTAACCGTGACCTTATTTTTTAACTGTTATTATTTTTAAAGAATTAGCACAGTAAAAGAAGGCTAAGATGGTTATAAATTGATTTTTTTAAAGGAAAAAAATCTAACTACAAGACATAAATCGAATATTTGGATTTGTTTAAAAAAAAAATAGAATATTTGGACATCGATATACAAAAATAATAAAATATTATTGTTAGACATAGAACTGAGAAGTTTCTTGAGACGTCGTGTCAACATACTTTTGGTTTCCGTATTCCTTTAGATCGCCGCCGTGGCACGACGGAAGCTGCGAGTTTCCCTTTGACCAGGCAACGGTGAGCCCCACCGGCCCTGCCATTTATTATTGCTATTATCATTATTATTTTAAATAGGGTTTTGTCTTCAACAAATAATTCTGAGATATTTAACCATCATAAATTCGATTACCAACAACTGGATCTTTTTTCCTTTTTTACATGATTAATGCTTCAAAGTGCTCAATTATCCTTAATATTATTAAAATAAAAAATGTTCAATTATTCAGATCATTCGTTTCTTTATCGAAAAATATACTTTTATTTTTCTCCAGAAAAAATTTAAATTTAGTTTTAATTTGACCTTTAAATTTCAAAATATTACATCTTTAATTTTTAAAATTTTTAAATTGGTTTCAATTTAAATAGATTTCAAAATACTACCATTTTAATTTTTAATTTTTAAGTTTGAAATTTGTTTCAATTTAGTCAGTTTTAAGATTTATATTTTTAATATTAATTTTTCATTAAATACTCTATTTCATTATTTGATGTTAATATTTATCAACTAATTTAAAATAATTATGAAATGAAATTTTAGTAACGTTCAAAAATATAGGAACATAATTTATTATATTTTTTAAAAAATTAACTAATAGGCATTACCTCTAAACACATAAAATAAGTATTTAGTGAAAATCAAAATTAAAGTAGTAAATTTTGAAACATCTAGACTAAATTAAAACAAAATTTAATCTCAATGGTAAAAGGCATTTCTACATAGAAAGCCGAAAGCCTAAAACCTAAAGCCTAAAGACAACTCTATATTTCATAAATGTCTTAAAATTTGATTTTTTTTTTTTCAAAGATGACTTTTAGGGTTAATTTCTGACAATTATACCCCTTTTCATTTATTTATATATAAATTATATTTTTTTTTTCCTATTACTAAATCTACTTTAATGATAGGGAGAGAAATTACATTTATTATAGAGAGAAAAATATATTTTAATATAATTTTCCTCATTTATCAATTGTAGAGAGAAAATATATTTATTGTAATTCTTTCCATTTTTCAATTTTAAAAAAATGCATTTAACGAAATCTTATTTTCTATTTACGTTGGTTTTCACATATCAACTTATTGGTTTTTTTACGGATTAATGGTTGTTTTAAATATATCTTACAACATTTTGACGGATTCAGTGTTATTTTAAATATAGTTTAGAATATTTTGTTAGGTATTTGAAGATATTCTAACCAATATAAGAAATATACTATCGTTTATAAATTAGAGATTGACTACATAAATCACAGTATAAACCAATATATGAAAATAAATCTTCATAAATTTCATTTACTCTCTCTCTCTATATATATATCATAATACATGAAATCTAAATAAATTAAAAAAAAACACTCTCATTTATATCAAATAAACGAATACATATACCGCATATCAAATTTACCACAAAAGCTAAAAAAAAGTACATATATATCACAATATATATAAAAAAACAAGAAAAAAAAAACTAAAAGTTGAATGGGTCCACCATTCATATGCTCTGAGTCCGTCGTCATCGTTCATTTGCTCTGAATCCGCTGTCGCCATTTATTTGCTCTGAATCTGTCATTGTCGTTCGTCCACTTCGAGTCCGCCATTGTTGTTATTACCGTTTCGTGCTCGCCCTTCGCCAGATTGCCCCCACGTCATCCATCTCCCGCTTGTAATTCACACTCCCGAAAGGAGAAAAGAGAGGGAGGGAGAAGAAATTGCCTTGAAGCATGAGGGGAGAGAATATATGCATGGGGAGAGAGAATATGTATGGTGAAGAGAGAAAATGCATGAGGGGGAAAGAATAATATATATTGATAGAGTTGACATTCAACATGAGGAAGAGATTTAGATCTTAAGCACTCTAATTATATTAATTTTAGTAAAGAAACATGCAAGTTCAAGGAAAAAAAAATAGAAATAGGGTTTCAAGAACACAACCTTTGTAGATTCCTCCTAATTGCTTCAAATTTTCACGAATTTTTCCTTCATTCTTTGTAGTAGACCACCACAAGAATCTTCTCTACTATTCTTAAGCCTTAAATTGAATAGTAGAACTCAAATGAATGAGATTTTGGGATGAATTTAGAGGATATTTGAGAGTATTTTGACAACAGGTTTTTTTTCTTCTTCATTTTGAATGCATGAATCCGAAAATGATTTCAAATTAACCATTTTGTAGTTCTTCAGCATACATATCAAATTTAAATATAACTTCCCACTTAATCTTCCACTTAGATAAGTTGATAAGGTGTGTTAAAAAATGGAAAATGTGGGATTATTCCACTTTCCATCTAATCCATTTCTAATCCAAATTGGAACAATTTCCAAAATAAATTAAATAAGAAAAATAATTTTATAATTTTGAATTTCATCAGTTCAAAATTCAATCAAACTAATTTGAATAAATAATTAATTAAATCATTTAATCAATTAATTTGAAATTAATTTAATATCAAATATTAAATTCATATAATACCTGATTAAAAAATATTTAGATCATATTTAAATATTGTCAATTCTCTAAAATCGTAACATTTATTTTGATAATTAAAAATTAATTATATCAAATATAGTAATCCAAATCCTAATTGAAATTTGAACATTTCAAATTCACTCGATACGCTGTTCTAAGGTTTAATCATTTTACGAACTAGTAGAGTGACCTAATGGATCTACCGATCATGAGCTCCAATGGTTTGAGATTAATTGGCTAAACTCTTTAAATTGAATTAATCAATATTAATTAACTACTGAGACACTCCACTATAGCTCAGTAGTTGCACTCTCCTCACTGTAGATATATTTATGTTCACTTGATTTAACCATAATCAATAAGTCGATTTTACATAGGTTGTTCGTATTTACAGCTAGGTCAAAATTACCGTTTTATCCATGTAATACATCTTGCTCCTTAAGTCTCCACTGATCCTCTAATGAACAATTGGTTTATGATCCTACTAATAATCTGAGTCCCTTATAGCCATGAAGGGGGTGGAGCCCCTTTGCTCAAGACCAAGAGTTAGTACTTAAGGGAACAACTTATCTGCTAACCCTAAGATGGGTAAGAGTGAATTCCGTCTTGCAATACTATGTCTCCAGCTATCTATTCAGTCTTACCCCTTAATTAGAAGGCTTATTGAGCAACGATGTTGAGTCATTCTCACCCATACAAATTAAAGGATAATCCCAAATAAATAGGAGTTCATAATTAGCTTAGGATTGAGATCAAGTTACCTTAGGTCATCAAATTGAAATAGTTAGTTTTAACCGTAAACAGTTGTTATAAAGGAAAGTGACTATTTCGTGGTCCAGTCTTTTGCATAGGATGCCCCTACTCGCATGTCTCCACATGAACAACTTTGGGATCACATCATTTGTATCAATATACAAACCGAGTCATATTCATAGTGTCCCCAGGATAAAGTATACAACCCTATCCATATACTTATAGACCATTTTAGCTATGTACTCAAACTTGATCCTTTTTATGTCTTTATATAAAGTTTAAGTATTCATGTTATATCCATGGTTTCGTTAGTTTATTGGATTTAGGAATTTATAAATGTAATTTATATGTTCAATAACAACTATATTGAAAAACAATCTCAATAACATCTTTATTGTACATAGAAATAGTTTACAAATTACGAGTTTTAGAACATATAACTCAATATATATATATATATATATATCTATATATAATGTAGGTGGTGGCTAAATTGTAAATAGACACTGATATTAGTGAAAATAGGGATACCGATAGGTCTTTTATTGTAAAATATGAAATGTTCAAGACATTAACATAATATGAGCCTATTTTTAAGGCTTTTTATGTAGAAATCTCATGGAAAAATTGTAACATGTTGAAACTTATGGACCAAACTTAAAACTTAAGGACTAAATGTGTATAATTTTAAAACATAAGGACCAAATAGAAATTGACCCAAAATCTTGGGGCCAAAAAGATATTTTCCCTCTATTTATTACGAGAAAAACAAATATGAGATATATATTAAAAAAAGAAAAAAAAATCAATTTATACCCTTAAAACTCTAAGATGTTGTATCAGTTTTAATACTGAACTAATAAATATAATATTATAACAATTTAAATCATGAACTTTTGTAACTATGTCAATTAACACTCTCCTTTAGACCTAATTAGAAAAATATTATACAAAACATATAATTGTTTAAATTAAACTTCTAAATTGTTATAAATAAATCTATCTAGACTCTATTAAAATTACATTTGAAAATCATCGATGCATTAAATTCTTAAATGTGACTTCTTCAAATGCCGTACTAATAAAATGAATGATTAGAATTAATGCATGGACATTTTTTAAAGTAAAACTTATTGAAGAGTCTAAATTGATTTGTTATAAAAGTTTGAGAGTTTAATTGATAAAATTTCAAGCCTCTCGCACGATGTTTATTCAAATCAAACATAACTAAATGATATATTTATAAAAATCTATGGTTTAAATTGGTGCAACTTTTTAAGTTTTAGAGGTGGAAAATTGGTATTTTTCCTTAAATAAAATGACGTGAGGAGTTTTTAACTTTCAACTTTAAATAGATTGTGCTCATGTTGGCCAATCTTTGAAGTTGAACAATATGCTGAACCTATTTCAGCTTTTAGATAATTCATGGACTAACTATACTAAATTATGCATAAAATATAGAATAAATATTTAATAAAATTAAGGATATTTTTAAATATAGAAAATTATTTTTAAATATTTTTAAATATAGCAACATTTTACTGTCTATGTGTAAAATATCTATTAATGATAGATAGTGATATTTTGTTATTTAAAAATACTACCATCAATTTTACCATTTAAAACAATTACCCATAAAATTATGATATTTACCCCTTATTTAGACTCTACATAATTTTGTTTTGCCTTCACATATCACTTATAATAAATGATTATAAACTAATAGATGTAAATTATTGGTAGAAAGTTGTCATGAATAGATTGATAAATATAAATAAATAATAAATGTCTATCAATAATCATATTTAGACATTGTCACTAGAAAAAATTAAGAGCATGTTTTATAGGAAATTTGAAAACAAATAATTTAATGAAAATAGAGTTGTATTTCATACTTTTAGATATGTGTTTAGTAGCACATTCAAAATTTGAATTGGAATTTAAATAATTGTTTAAAATGTGGTTGATATTATATTTTTGTAAATGATAAAACTTGTTGTAATTACTCACTAAATATAAGTTGACAACAAACTATTATTAATTTATTTAAGAACATGTCTTATGTTAAAAAAAAATGTATAATTATTATTTTATAATATTATATAATACATATTTTACTTTTCAAAAAATAATTAAATTTGGTTTATAACATGACATATTGTAGTTCTAAGTAATTTTATCTTCACTTAATATGATTCTGCACTTTAAAATTAAAAAATTCAAAATCTGAATACAAAGAAAATATAAAAGTATTGTTTTCAGAATTTTCACTGTTTGGATTAGAGAGTCTGAAAACAGTTTTCAGAAATTGAATACGGGTGATCTGCCACACATATTTGTTGAACTCAATGAATCTTAAAACACAAAATAGAATCTAGATTATCTACTAAATAAATAAACCCTAAACTACTACCAATTTTCAACACATCCTACCATTTTCCATCATGTCAATTCCCAAAATAATTTGTTAAAATTTATTTACAAAAGTTTATGTGTCATTCAATATATATACGCATGACCATGTTCCTAAATATCCCAATAGATTTTTTCGATCAATAAGTCAAATTTTGATAATACGTAGATGAATTTTCTCATTTAAGTAATATCTAAGTGACATACATGATACATTTCCATGTGGTATGGATTTATTAGTAAAAACAATCTAATAATAATCAATTTCTTTTATCAATAAATTTTAACTTAATTGAGAGTTCTTAACCTAAAGGATAACTTTGACAATTTTGAGATATTAAAAACCATTTGGTACATTCAAACACCAAATGTTCAAAAGTTTTATAAAAACTAATTTGATATGCGATTTAAGGTGTATTTGATTTAACTTTTCAAGTGTTTAATTTTGAAAATAATTTATCTTGATGAAAAAAAAATGAAGTGTTTAGAAACGACTCCAATTAACTTTTGAAATACTTTCAAACTGTGTTTTAAACAATATTTATCAAAAAAAAATTTAAATAAAAAAATATTTTTTTTGGTCATTCCAAATCGGCCCGTATACTAACATGACTATAGCTCAATTGACATAAAACTTGTAATATCGACTTCGATATCAGAAAATTAATTTCTCCAACCCATACATTATAAAAAAAAAGAAAAAGAAAAAAGAAAAATATAGATGTGCATAAATATATTTATATTATACTAAAATAAATATTAAAAAATTAAAAGCCTATTTTTGGGTATGTGAATTAGGTTTGTAGATTTGAAATGGATAAAAATTATAGTTGAGTTTGGAATGTAGGTTTTAAGAATTTGTTGTAATCATGTTATTTCAATCAATAGCATTAAACCTTTGGAAGAAATTTGTTAGATCAAATGTCAAATTCAAGTCCAATCTCTCAAATATATGTGAAAATAAGGCCCTTCAAATTATGTGGTTGTAATAAATTGCATTAAAAAGTTTATCTAATGACAATACACAACTTTATCTCAGTTGTCAACAATGTTTTCTTTGTGACAACAGTTTGCTTTTTAACTTTATTGCCTTTATTCCATTGCAAATAATGATGATAATGTTGTGAGTTGGAGTTATTATTTTTCTAAGAAAACAATTTTTTTTCTAAAAAAACATAGTAATAAAGGCAAGATTTTTATCATTTTCATTTTCCCACCTATTATATAATTTAGATCATTGGAGGCATTTTCAATAAATCATATTTGTTTTAATATCCACCATCAAAATTTGTTTTCATATTTTTCACTTTTTAAGTCTTCAGATATTATTATCTGCAGAATTTATCTATCTAATATAATATTTTAATATCGAATTCTATATGGAGAGATGAATAATAAAAATATAACATAATTAATATACTATTAATTAATCATTACTAAATACTTTTCTATATAGTTTGGGCAGTGGGATATTCCTATTTTGAGAAGCTTGTTTTTGGGAGGAGGATGTGAGATGCATTTGTTCTATTCTATTTGAGAATTGTGAGATTGAATCAATAGATGTGGCACTTTACTCAAAATGGTATGTTCACTAATGAGTGCCTATAAATTTGGTAGGGAAAAGTAATTTTTGGTCTCTAAGTTTTCAAGAATAAGTGCAATTGGTTCTTAATGTTTTAATTATTTTAGTCACCAATTTTTTAAGAATAAATTTAAAGATGACTCAACTAATAAATCTATTAAATTTAAACATAAAATTAATTAAATATATGATGTGATAAAATGCTTTGAAAAAAAAAATTAATCTTTCTCACTTCTCTTTCCTCTCTTATCCTCTCTCCTTCATCTCCATCTTCTCTCTTTATCTCTCATTTTTCTATGGAGAAGAAGATGAAATTTGCTCACTCCTCTCTCTTCTTTGCTCTCCCCAACGGTAACTTCTGGCTAAGAAATAAAAAACTCATCCTCTTTGCTCTTACACTTAAACAACTACTTGAGTGAAAGATATAGGGGTGTTTGTTTCAAGGGTTAGAATTGGATGAGTTAGGCATCCTAAGCCTAACCCTTCTTTGGGCATGGATTTAAGAAGTTTTGGCTTCTTACATCTTTTCCCATGGGTTTAAATAGTGTTTACTATTCAAACTCATGGGTTACCTTTTATTTTTTCCTTCTAATTTAATATGGACACCGTCTTCAGTGACCACCGATGATGACCAACCCCGGTTGCCACCTCCGACGATCATAGCCAACTCCAGTCGTCACCTTTTGCGACCGTCATTGGCCAACTCTGGCCGCCACCTTGGTGACCATCGTCGGCCAACCTCCAGTCGCCACTGACTAACTCAGACCATCATCGACCAACCTCTAGCAACCCCCTTCCCCCCACACTGGCAAAATTCTGACCACCAACTCCGTTGGCCACCCTCCGATTGCCACTAACCAACCTTGAAAAACATTAATAAAAACATGTAATTGCAATACATGTATGTTTTTGTATTTTAATGAGTTTTTATCAAAAGTGTTTAATTAAAAATGAATTGTTGAAAGATTTTTTTTTTAAGTCATTCAAAACACGCCAATAAACTGCAATTGTATAGTTATATTTATTTACGTTATATGTATAGAACTATACATGTTTGAAAGCTCTAATTTAATATAATAACATTTTTCTTTGTCAATTTAACTAGCTCGAAGACTTAGAATCATTATCTAAGCGTAAAGATTTAAAAGGTTTAAAATAACTTAGCGACCAAATAAAAACTAAAACTTAAAATTTATGATTTTTTATTTCTCAGGTATAGTTTGATAAGGAAAAAAAGTATAGTTTTTCAATCATTTAATTTAATATCAAAATACTAATTTATTTCAATTTTAAGCCATCGTATTATGATAGATAAAAATTGATCATTTTCAAATTAGTTAAACGGACAAAAATCTATGAAATTTTATTTCAAAATCTAGGAAGTTTAAAATATCAAATTATTAAAATAATAGATTAAATAAAATTATAATTTTAGTCAAAATCTCTATTTCAATTTTTTTAAAAAAAATATTCTTCTAAATTTTTTAGTTTATTTTAAACTTAACTATATTAAAATAATTAAGATGACAAATTTAAACTAATATAAAATCTAACCGGTGATTAAATATAAAAAAATATTTCACCAAACTAAATATTTATAAATTTGTACTTCATTTTCAAGTTAAGACTTCCAAAATTTACAGTCCAATTTCTCAGGCTTAACATTTCCAAGTTTAAGATTTCAAACCTGCGCAAACGTCCCTAGTTGTATAACAAGAGAAATGAATAGAAGAAATAGAAGATAAATTAAAGGAGCAAAAAATAAAAGACAGACACTTTTTTTTCTTGTTGGTCTTTGCCTTTGGTTTCTATTGTTTAGATTTATACATTGTGTACAGGCTTAGACAGAAATATTTTCACCGTTTTTTGTAAGGAAAAATAATATTTCATCATCTTCTTCATAGAAATAGGAGAGAGAGGAGTGAGTTGAAAAATTAATTTTTCAAATCATCTGACCACATCATATATTTAATCAAGCTCATTTTTAAATTTAATAAATTTATTAATTGAATGACCTTTTTTCAAAATGAGTGGCCGATTTGAAACATGAGGGACCAATTTCATATATTCTTGAAAACTGAGGTATTTTCCCAAACATTTTATTAGTTCGTTACCTGGGTCTAATTCTTCATCTGATTGTTTGGTAAAGTGGGGAGTCTCTTTGATCTGCTCAGATACCAAATAAGATTAAATTGATGTCAATACACAACACCAACGTTGTCGACATTGTGAGTATTGCAATCGGGAAGAAAAAAAAAAGCACAAATATTTATAAAGGAAAAAATCGAATAGTTTTATCATCATATGCACACTCAGTCAAACCATTAACATCAAAGTCGAATTGATTTTGGGTCATATATTGTGAAATTATATACAATAGGTGCAAAAAGATACTAATGTCTATTAATTGAACTCACAAATACAAATGGGTGTTATATTTTATACTATATAAAAAATGATAGTTAATATTTCAAGGACTTGCTGACCTGTCCTCGAAAATTGATGATCATAAGTTAAGTTGCCCCAACTTTCCAGTACCTAGGTCCAGAAATGAAGGGGATAATCTAAAACATTATACGTATTCTACTCAAATACTTCTAACAAGTAATATGGTAAAAACAAAACAGCATTTTACATGGGAACCTCTCAAGTAGTAGTACATGCTTGAACTGCTTCCAATGGAATCATTCATACTTCGCTTCGCATGACAAAAAACCAAAAATGATGGAGCCTGCATATCCACCACTCAGGATTTGGGTCAAAATTTAATGCATTGGTGAGATAAACAACTTTTTTCTTGTACCCTTCCAACACCATCTGCTAACTGAATAGATTCAGAAGAAGAATACCCATCTGTTTTCTCAAGAACCAAGAATATCAGATTCTAACCATCTTCCTTCATTTGAACATAACTCCTACTACCTCTGCTTTCTTTCTGTTTCGCCATGTGACTTCATTCTGCTTTTTTTATTTTCTTTGTCGGCCGTCTTGCTACCTTTTCTCTTTCCACCTTCACTGTCTTCTTTAGATGCCTTTTTTCTTTTCCGAGGCACGTGTTCCTCATTGATAGTTTGAGCTACCTCTGTTTCTTGTTGGATTGACTCTACTGCAATCTGTGTTACATCTGCTCGGATAAATATGAATGAGATTGGATGATTTTGATAGCAAACATTAATTTGATGGTACATTTTTTTTTTGGGGGGGTGGGGGTTGTGTGGATCAGCAAATCTAACCTTCTTCAACAAAATGAGAATCAAAGACAACACCAGTAAGATGCTGTTTTAGGAATACCTGCACACAAATGAACAAATATGAATATGGTATATTGTCCTACCTAACATTAATGCTTCCAATGCTATCTTTTCCTTTACCTTTTTATACTTCTAAATAAATTGTAAGGGTGTGCCCAAAGAGTCATCCTGTTTGTGACCACTCCTTGTTTGACCCAAGGAGTTGATGGGTCCTACTACTAAAAAACAGCAATTTTATATCTTATCAACTCCTTCCTCCTTACTATTCCACTCCTTACCCTAACACCTCCTTAAGAACTTTAAGGAAGCAACGTTGAGAGATTTATAGGTCGAGATTCAACAAGATAGCAATATATTTACACAACTACCAGCTGAATGACGTGAATACAGTGCTATATACTCGGTTTCAGTTTAGTAAGATTACTATCCAGTAGGCTACATCATAAAGCCACTTTAATGCATTGGATTCACTACATTTTTTTTTTCACAAACAAGACATGGATATGCAATCATACTTGGAACTTTGTACTCATACAAGCATTCCATTCGTTACTCTTCCCTTCTGAAGAAAACAAATGCAATGGAACCACAGACGTGTTTGATGAACAACTGGCAGGATGCAAATCAAAACTGCTAACCAGCGGGCAAGATACAAATCTAAACTATAGTTTTAAACATCAACCCTTATGTCTTAACTGTCAAGTTTACAATAGATCTGAGGATTAAATACAATCACATTAATGGAGCAAATTAGTCCATAAGATTGACTGCCATTATCTTTTTTATGAAATGTTTGGTACTATCTGAAAAAACTTTCTTGAACATCGTTCTTTTTTATGCATCTAAAACAACCTATTTTTACTAGAATTGTAAAAACTTACCGCAGACAGAAGTTGCCTTGTCTTTATATCCCAGAAGCGCACGTAACTATCAAGTCCTGGAAAAAGATTTCAACATCACACATAAGTAGATTCCACATTGAAGAAAAGGACATGTAATATTCTGGTCTCTCAGATTTTGTATAGCGCAGTTTAAATCAGTCTAGCTATAGCAGAAAACACACACAACTTATACTGAGTGCGGTAAAGATACAGGATATATAGAAGGAAATGATGACAGGAAAGTTATGATGACCGTATCATGCCCCTGTTGCTCTAATCCAGCTGCACATCATCCACTGGATTCAAGACAACTTAATGAATTGAAACTTTAAAGTAAATATATATTTATAATTCTATTTAGACCATGATTCGCAGACGGCTATAGATAAGCTTGAAGTTAATATGTTTTCTTCTGTTTCTTCCTAACCAGCCCACTTAAATTACGTAATAAAGACATCAGTTTTTTTAGCATAAAAGAGTATGGCCCATTACACAGAGAATTTCTTTCATGGACATTTCAAAGCATGTAAAAACAGAAACAAAGTCCCCGTAAAGGTACAAGATTTTCATGTGTAGCAGCAAAAGCAAATAGATAAATGATAAATAATTGTCATATTGGAAAATAAATCCCACCACATGATGCTATGACGGGGAATTCCGGGTGCCTGGCGATGGATCTTATGCTGCCAGAACATTTCCCCAAGAAGCAACCCAATAACTTTCCTGGGAGAAACAAGTCAGAAAAAAAAAATGGACATAAATTTACTCCGTTAATGAAAACTTCAGTCAAATGCTATTTACAACTATCATAGAGGTAACAGTACAACATTATCTATAACAACTCATGACTATCAGGGAGCAATCAAATAGATGCCATTTCCCAAGAGACATCAAGAAGAAAATGGATTTTAGACTAAAGGCAAAAAAATTCGAATAGTACTGGGAATTGCAAGTCTATCAAAAAAAACTATTTGTTTTTTCCTTTCTAAAGATGATAGGTGGAAATAATTCTAAAAACGAAAAAGGAAAAAAAGACGGATGTAGGTCAAGACTGCAGCTCTCTGTTTGGTAGAATGTAGAAGCAAAATCTGTAAAAAAAAAAAAAAAAAAATGCTCAAGAAAATTGTCCTCTATCTGCCTCTTTTTATTACCTCATCATTATAAAGCAACAGGGTAAAAAGGTGACGTTTCAAAAGTAACTCAAGGTATTGAAGTGACCATGCAACAGTGATATGGTAAAAAATCATAGAGTCAATCCCAGCATAGAGAAGCTCAAAACAGAACAAGGACCAAACATTGAGTGAAAGTAGAAGGCAGCATGCCCACACTTCCTATACTATACAACCTCATCTCTTTAGGCATCTGCAGCAAAAATATTCAAGACACCATGACGGTATCACCTACACGTCAAATATGCTATATAATATACAGTGAAATGAGGACCTTTAAATAAACCATTGCGGTAGCATTCATCAATTATGAACCAACAACTAAAACAACCAATCTTCTCTAAATGAAAAATATGAGGAACCCACAAAAGTCAATAATTAAACTATCTGAAACGAGAGTACTGAGGGAAAGATATAGAACACCTGGATTCTTAAATAGAACAGATCACTATCTCTAGCACATAACAAATTTTACCATTGCGAATATCAAAAGATGCAAGATCACCAGATGCATTCCCCACGAATATTGTGTTACCATCTACATCTTCTGCCAAGGATTTAATAGGAGTCTCTCGAAAATCAAATGAGATGACAGGTCTCTTCTGAGCAGAAATGTCATACAGTCGAACCTGAAACGGTTAGTCACAAATTCCAATTATAGAGTGAAAAAGAAGATGCCCCTCCCGGGTTCATACATCAAAATAAGTTGTTTATACTTAGATCATAATGGATATACAAATAAAAAATAAGAATAAAGAGGTCATATAGATACATTGTATCAGAGTTGTAATGATTTAGCCTATAATCATCAATAATTCGCTTACCGGCTCTAAATAAAGCGTTAATTATATTTGAATAGAAATCAATAAATTAATTGTAACTTCTTCCCATTCCCCTGAAATTGTCTCTATAACTCCCTGTAATTCTCCACTCTCATATATTTCCAATTTTGTAACTTGTATTACCATGAGAAACTGATATGAATTACCTGATGGCTGTTGGTACCAGCTGCAAACTTACGGTGATCATCTTTACTAAGAAATGTTGCTGATGTGAACCAAGTTGGTGTGAAAATACCAAGGCTGTTCTTCTTCGGCTGAATAAAAATCAAGATGTTACAAAAGTATATCAAAAAACATTCGCTAGACTTGGCTGCTTTATACAAACATGCAAAGGAGAACTAAGAAGCATACTGCTTTTGCTGTCCAAATCTTAGTGCACTGTTCTAGATTCCACATATTAACTTCAACACCCTTCCTGTGCATACAAAAACGTAAAGGTAGTTAATGCCAGCATAAAGATAACAGTCAAAATTCAAACATGATCTCAACTCACCCTCCAAACAATGCATGGGTTTCACTTCCATCAACTTTGGAGCACATAACATCACCCGAACCACATACTTTCCACGATCTTACAAGATTGGTAGAGGTGTCTTTTGAAGATGAACTAGAAAATTCAAATGATCTCATGCTCGCATTTCCTTTTGTTGTACATGAAAGCAAGGTGCAATGCCTAAAAATAAATAATGTAACTATGAGGAATTTCAGCATATATGGTTTAAGAGAAAATTTAATATTTCACTGGTAACAAAAGGATTATACCTTTTGCACTTCTATCAAATTATTAATATTAATATTAATATATATATATATATATATTGGATAAAGAAACATTTCATCGATCAAATGAAATAGGGAAAAAACCAATACCTAAAGGTGATTACAAGAAATCTTTCCAATTGGAAAGGAAAAAAGATAAAGAATAGGACATAAATGGAGGCCCAATTTTATAATATAATAAGCTCATAAATTATAAAGTGATACATAACCTAGACTCCACTTCCAATTCATCATATAATAAGCTCATAAATTATAAAGTGATACATAACCTAGATTCCACTTCCAATTCATCTTTTGAAAATAAATGCATTCCAACAATAGCTTCATCTTTTGGTGGAGGGGAAGTATCGGTATTGTCCGAAATTACAACATGAAGATCACCATTCAAAGGATTAAGAACTTCAATCTGCGGCAGAAAAAACATGATTAACCAAGGAGTGCATTAATATATTTAAAATTAAAGAAATTCGAGCATGATTCACACTACTAGATATAACTTACCAGACCATTTTTTCGAGCAACAGCTAATAACTGCAATTAAAAAAGAAATGGAAGTGATTTGGTGCACTAAGAATGACGAAGTGAAATATAAAATCTGCCAATGGGCAGACATCAACCCAGTGGAGGTCGATTTAAGTAAAAACCCCACTAATGAATGAAGAATAAAACATATCAAAAGAGAAGAAATTGTAAGGCCAGAAAAACAAAGCAACACTCACAGCCTAGATGGATAACCCAAATAATGAGAAAGAAGAACTTCCAATGACTATGAATCCATAACAATGACACAAAATTTTTAACAGTTAGATAGACAACCACATAAAATCTTTCTACAAGTGGGTATGATAATAATGAACGATTTGAAAAGAGGCAAGAAAGAAACCTACAGGATCGAATTTACGATCAATAAGAGAAGCTGCAAGCACCGATTTGGAGAAATCAGGTTCGCCCCATCTGTCAACGACTTTCGGAATCTCTCCTTCCTTGCCCCGAGCTTCAATGACTGTGCAGTGGCGGCGGAACAAACATATTTAGAAGAAATTCAGAGGAAATCGTGACAGAGTAAATTGGAGAGTGTAGATTGTCATCATTACCTTTGACGAGACCAAGAACATCGAACGTTAGGGCACGAAGCGGAGGACAGCCGCGGCAATCAACCGTCGTCGTACGAGGCATGTTTTGCAGACCAGTTGAGCGTACACAATTGAGAGGCAGCTCACACAACACAATCGTTGGACTGATAAACCCTACCGGAGAAAGAAATTTGAGAACTGGTTCGGTTCGGTTAGTCCGATTATGATCGACCGGTTTATTTGATTTTTCGGATTGATATGGAAAGACACCAACGTGCTTATAAACTTGAAATTCAAAAGCAATAAAACTAGACACCAACAAACTCAAACTAATATTGCTCATATTTAGGTTATTGATTCGAAGAACATATAGTCGGAGCCAAATTGAAGAATAAAATCATCTCTCTTTAAAAGCAAATTCATGTAGCCTCCATGAAACCAATATTCATATGAGTTTGATTCAATAAAGAATTTCAACTCACGCAAACAAACGAAATTGAATATTAATAGTAATAATGTGTGTTCCCTACATTTGCTTGCAAATTTACACAAACTTATAACCCAAAAATATAGACAATGTCAAAATGAATACCTTGAAGAAGATGAGATAGAGGAGAGAAGCAACTGAAACTAAAAGATGAGAGAGACGGGCGGCTGGTGGAATCGCAACCTGTCGGTGAATCGAGAAGGACAAGACGTCGGGTGGCAGGCATGGCAATGAGTAGCGGACATGGGCAACGGGGCGTTGGGCTATGAACCGAATACTGAAGAGAATAGAGTGGAGTGAGACTGTGAGAGAGAGGCATGTGGCTGGGAAATGGAGTCGGAAAAGTTGTAGGGTTTATTTTTGGAATATTGTCCAAACTAACCCTTCTACTTTTCACATTTCAAAAATAGTACGCTTTCAGAATACTCGTTAGAATGAATTTTCTCGGGCCTTCTCATGTGAGATCGGACCCGAGATTGGATTTGAAATATTATGAATTCAAATTACCAAGAAGAAAGTACCAATGCTTTAAAAAATCATTCATCCCTTTATATATACGGAAACCATTCCAACTCCTTACCTCGCTCAGGATATCCCTACTTTCGTTTTGAAAATTTCCTTCTTCATAGTTATTTCTATCCTTAAGCTTCCTTATTGTAGAGGTATTTCACTATTTCTTTCGTTTAGTCTACGGTTTCATCTTAAATTAGAATTTGGTTGGGTTTTAGAATCTATTTGAAATATATGAGAAATCTTGGTGGATATTATCTTTCTTTCAATATTTGGTCCCTTTTTTGTGAATGTTATCTGTTAGTGATGATTTTTTGGATACTTCATTCTATTTCGATTGAAACCTGCTTAAATTCAGTCTTTGATTCAATGAACTAGGCTCGAGGTCGTTTGAATGTGTCCCAAGATTGGTGGACAACCATTGAGTTTTTGTATACGATATCAAGGTGAATGTGGCCCGAGATCATCCCCGAGATCTTATGAGTTTAAGATGATGCGGATGCGGTGAAGATGGCTATATTATATTTCATCGAGTTGGCTATGATGGGAATGGAACAGAGGCAACACATGGACTGGACCATGTTGAGGTTAGTTGATGTGTGGGAGGATTTTTTTAACTATGACTAAGGCAACATGATATTTATAAAACTCTGAGTAGCTTATAAGGTGCACTAAAAAGAAAAGTTACAATGTACAAGAAGAAGCCTATGAATAGTAAGTCGCCTAAGTCATACAACTTATACATATTTCCATTTGCTTTCTAGGTTCGTTAATTTTATTTAATCATGTTTGTTATTGGTACTTCGACTTTATCATGCACTTATCGGTGGTGTTTGTTTTTTTAATTGGTAGGTTTGAGCATACAAGACAGTTTCGTCCTTTAGCGGATTGGTAGTGAATAGGGTTTCTACTGATGCAATACCGTGCATCATGCGATGGAGTTACATGCATTCACCTGGAGTAAAGGTGATTCAGATATAGGTTTTTGGGTCTCAAGTAGTAATTTGTACTTCATTAAGATCTATGAGATGGTATAGTGTTTAAGTATAGGGTTTAGGGTTTATGGTTCTAATTTTTTTTTTCTTCTTGTTTACATCCAGGCTGGTATAAATGACGCCATTCTAACCGATGAGGAGAAGGCCTACTTCGATCCTATGATGGACCTTTCGACAGCAGATGGGTATGTAAATCTGTCCCCTCTTCCGCCAAAGAATGTTGTTCGTGGTCTAGTTGAGGATAGGGGTCAAGAATGAGTTGATGGATTCACGACAGGTGATGATACTATAACGGTTGGTCATATTACAGATTATGAACCACCTATGAGTAAGCCACTTGTAGTATGCCCTTAGGTGTGTGTACCACCCGAGATACTTCCACCAATGAGGACCACATATAGTGGATCACGGATGACATGTAAGTACAGTCGGTACTTACAACGCTTAGAGAGGAAGTTGGATTGTATGGAGTCCTCCTTTACGGTTGAGTTGAAGGCCATAAAGGAAATGTTGATGCAAATGATGGAACATTTTAGGCCATTTGAACTGGATTTAATGGTATCATACTCTTAGATTTATGGATTATTACTGGTAACTTCGATACTAAAAAAGTCACTTGAGATACATCGTGACCGGTTAAGAAAAAAATGATGATCTTCTTGATTAATGATCATAAAGGTAGATACATTCGACCTAACATTGTACAAACACTTTGTAATCAATTCGAACTCAACAGAATTTATCCCACTGATTCTATATATTTCTTGTAAAAACTCCTCATACCTTATTTCGACATCGACAATCAATCCTTTCAACTAATCTCCTACATATTATTTCTCATCTCCCTTCCATTCACCCCCAATACAAACAAATATACGAGACATTTTTTTTTTTTTTTTTTGGGGGGGGGGGGGGGGAATCCATATACAAGTACAAAAAAGTTAATAAAATCATTCAAAATCTTAGGGAAACTGCGTAATCTTGATGCATCTATATAATTATTATCGAGAATCGATTCCTGAGCGAAAGTATGTGGACCATCTTGCATTCTATTTTTACATTTTATGAGAAACAAAAACATGTTAAACAGAGCATAAGTGGGATAAACATCATACTAGCATGTTTTAATGAAAGAGAAATAGAGGGAAAGAATCGATCTTACCTTTGTAGACTCACATGCCTCTAGCTTTTCAAACGAACGTCTTCTCAATCTATCTTGAACACGACCACAAGAATAACCTTGTTATTCTCTTAGGAATTCCAATAATTGGATATGTGGTATCCAACAATTAAAAGAGGAAGAGGTAGAGAACAATCTTTGAGAGCATGAAGAGAGGTTTTTCTTTTTGGTGGCTAGGTTTAGTCACCAAATGAATTCTTGCCCTAAAAAGGGCCATAAGGAAGAATATATATGTGCTAAATTAATTAAGTAACCCTTATTTAATTAATTAGCACAACAATTTAATAACCACATATATTAAATCAAATTTACTATATATACATAGTTAATTAATAAATATAAACAACACATATTTATATGCGTCCACCTCTCTATAAAAATTTCTTAATCAATTAATTAATCATTAATTAATCAATCAATTAAATAACTATATTAAATCATATTAAATATAAAGTTAATTAACAAGTATCATTTATTTATATGTATACAACTCTTTAGGAATCTAATTCTCATAAATATGATATTTGAATCTCATTCAAATATATATTTATCACATAATGTGAATTATAGATCACATCTATAATTGATTATATATTAATCACATTAACATCAAATTTCCTCAATTGATTTGAACTATTCAAATCATTCATCATTAATATCATTTAGCGAGCTAACAAAGGAACCTCATGGATCTACAAATTAGAAACTCCAACGATGTGAGATTAATTAACTAAACTTATAAACCAAATTAATAAATATTCGTTAATTGTGCGTATACTCCACTAAAGACCTACAACTGCATTATTCTCACTATAGATATTTACTCATATAGGCCAATAACAACAAGTTAGTTCTTCAAGAGTATTTGTAACACCAACTGAGTCAAATTATTGTTTTATCCTTGGGTTACCTTTGTATTCTTAAGTACCAGTGCTTCTTTAATGAACAACCTGTTTAGGTCTAACCACTAAACCGAAACCCCTCTCAGGCCAATGAGAGACTAGCTTTGTTCAAGTCCCGGAGACACCAGTTAAGGGAACAATCATCTACTTACCCTAAAGTCGAAAAGGAGTGAATTTCATCTTGTAACACTATGTTCTCAGCTTCCCACTCGGTATTGTCCCCAAAATGGTAGGCTTATTAGGTCCACGAACTGGCCACTTTCACCCATACAAGCAAAGGACAATCCCTCGTGAACAGGAGTTCATAATACACTTAGGTTTAAGACTGAGTTTCCTAAGTCATCCTAGTGAAATAGAAACCTAGCTAGTCAATGGTATTACATCTAGTGGTTACTATTTCGCGGTTTGATCTTATGCAAACTTATTGCATAGGATACCCTCATTCGTATGTCACCTACACGAATGCGTTGTACGATAAAAAAACAAAGTGGGTCATATCCATGGACCCAACCTTATCCCTATACTATTGACCTTTTAGGTTATATCTTGAACTTTGATCCCTGTATGTCTTCACGTACTGTTCAAAACTCATAAGACATTCTAGGATATTAGTTTATCAGATTTAGGGTTATTAAGACAAAATAGAATACAACATAATCAATAACATCGACAACTCTTTATTGATGAAATAACATTGATAACTCTTTATTAATGAAGCTTAATTATTTACATTTACTATCTACGAGTTTTAGGGCATAAAACCCAACACTAAATCTCGGGGTAAATATACTCAAGCGACCGAGATTATTGAATTTCTACTAAAATTACGTAAACAACTACGAAAACATAAATTATTGGGCTCAACAACATGCAAATAACAACTAAAACACATTTACAAAAGACAATATCGATATATATACCTCGTTTTTCTTGATTGTATGCAAAAATATGAGACGTGAGGGTTTGAGGACTTCCAAACAGTAACTTATTTAAGAAACTTGTTAAGCAAGCCAATCGTCAGGTTTCTCAAAAAATGAGATATTATAATAATATAATAATATTTTTATTACTAAGGGCATATTCGTAAAATTCCTTTCCCATCAATCGAATTTGATATTAAACATTAAAAAAACTAACACAATCTTGGGCCCAATCTCGCCCGGGAAGGCTCGAGAAAACCATTATAACGAATATTCAGAAAGCATGCTATTTTTGAAATGTGAAAAGTAAAAGGGGTTATTTTGGACATTTTTCTTCATTTTTTCTATTTATTTTCTAAGTATAATATTTGTTTAATATGTACACTATAATAGGCTAAATCTATATCTAAACTATTATTATATTATATTATAAGGAGAATTTTCTCCTTCCCTTTTTGCTCTTATGTATTTTAAAATTTTCCTTTTTGTCCTCCCATGTTGCCCTCATAACTAATTAGGTGGTCCTTCAACAAACATTGTATCTCGTATATTTCAAACGTATTTGATGTGTTGATTAATGTAGAAGAGTCATAACTATTTGGGTTCGATGATGATGAGACACAACTCTTCCATTAAAAGTGTATGGGTGTTTGATGTACCATTAAAAATAAAGAAATTGATGTCCAATTTCCTAAATATTGAGATGCCACAAAACATTTCTTTTATCGGATATGTAAAATCTTTCAAGAAATTGTGAAGACTAAAAATGAGTCATTGAAACTCATTTTAGAGGTAATGTTATCTATCTTATGACTAAATTCTTAGTGTGTTTTGAGAAGTTTTTTGAAGTGAAAGGTTTGCCTTGAAGATGTTCTTTTGTTAGAAAAGGAAAAAGAAATAGAAGAATTAAAATGAGATTTAAGTTTGAATGCGGAGTAGACTAAATTCGTAGTATGGTTTTGAGAAGTTATTTGAAGTGAAAGGTATACCTCGAAGATGTTCTTTCCTGGTAAAAAGAAAAAGAAAAAGAACAATTAAAATGAGATTTACGTTTGAATGCGGAGTAAAAAAATAGATTGGATATAGTGTTTCATCTCATAAATCACATGTTCCTTACCAACGACCATTTCTTCTATCCCCACTAGAATGACAAATAAAAGAGTAACATATCTGTAAATACTTAGAGAAAGATAGTATTAAACTGAGTTGTGATGGTGTGATTTTAGCCAATTATCGATGACTTTTAAAGTTCGATTGTATTCTTGTGATTATTTTGTTTTGTTGAAAGATGTTCATATAAAATAATTTTTTTTAGAGGTTAAGAAGATATGGAGGGAGAAGCGGAAAATTGGGAACGGATGGGTCAAAATTTGAGCCCCACTCAAAATTTGGCTCATCTTTAAAAAAACACTCGAAATTGATCTCCTGATGATGTTAGCCGCGTGTGAAATGTCCATTTAGAACCCAAAACACTTGATATCATGCATACATTTCAAATTCTCGCGCATTCCTCTCGTTTTGGACTCATTCCTCTCGTTAAAACGCTTGCTAGCACGCATGCAACCCAGATTCTCGCGCATTCCTCTCATTTTGGACTCGTTCCTCTCGTGCCTTCTTCTCGTTCTTCATTGGACAGAAATCAAACATTTTAAATTTTAATTTTCAATTCGACTCCCTCATTCCTCTCACTTCATCTTAAACTGCTTTTGCTCTTGCAATAGGGGACCCTCAAGGAATCTTATGTCCTGTTGCAAGCTTATGGTGAAGCTTTAAATATTAAAAATTCGGGGATCATTTTTTAGATTGATCTTGAAGAATCTCAATACTTCAAATATATGATCATGACACTAGGTCCTTGCTTAAGAGGGTTTAAGAGGTTTTGTTCGGTGATCATAGGACTAAAAATTAAATTTTAAGATATTCGATTTCTGTCCGATGAAGAACAAGATGAAGGCATGAGAGGACCGAGTCCAAAACGAGAGGAATGCACGAGAATATGGGTTATGAGTGTGCTAGCGAGCATTTTAATGAGAATAAAACATGAGAGGAATGAGTCCAAAACGAGAGAAATGTGTGACAATCTGGAATGCATGCGGGATATCGAGCATTTTGGGGTTTAAATGGACATTTCACACGCGGTTGGCATCATCAGGAGGCCAATTTTCGAGTTTTTTTAAAGGTGGACAATTTCGAGTGGGCCTCAAAATCTGACCCATCCATACAAATTTCCTTTGAAAATTTTAGGGAAATCTGTAAACTATTTTCATAATCTATTTGCAAATGACCCATTCGTAAAAATAATTTAATGTTTTTCATTTGAAAATCCCAATCAACTATTCTTTTCCTCGCCTTTCATAATCTAATGTCATTATATTTACTCTCCTTTTATTGTCTGCTTGTGATGAATGTTTAATTTGCTTAATACCTTTTTAAATTAAATAATTATTGAACTATTGAAAAAAATGTCAATATCTGTAATTCTTATATAAAATTATTCTTTATTTTTTTTCCTCCATAAGTCAATTCATTAAAAGAAATCACACAACAATTACTCATGAGGTAAGATATTTTATTATGTCACATTTATTTATATGAGTTAATATATAATTTTTAGTTTAATTACATCATCTATATGTATTTTCACTAAACTCATATATCTTTTCCTTCTTTTCCATTTCAATCTCTTTTCCCTTTCCAACGACCATTTCTTCTATCCCACTAGAATGACGGAGAGAAGATAACATATCTGTAATAACTTAGAGAAAGAGTGAATCGACCTGAGACGATTGGTGCGATTTTGGCCAATTACAAATTACTTCAAAGTTCAATCAAGTTTTTATGCTTATTTTCTTTTATTGGAAGATGTTCATGTTAGAATTTTTTAGAGGTTAAGGAGATATAGAGGGAGGAGTTAAAAATTTTAGAAAATCTTTAGTAAAAAAAAATGTCAATATTTTTTAATTTGAAAATCTCAACCAATTAATTTTTTACTCTTGTAATTCTTATATAAAGTGCTTATTAATCTTTTTTTCTCCTCAAGTCAATTTATTAGAAGAAATCATACAACAATTACTCATAAGGTAAGATATCTTATTATGTCATATTTATTTATACGAGTTAATATACAACTTTTAGTTTAATTACATCATCTTTATGTATTTTTTTCTAAACTCATCTATCTTTTTATTTATTTATTTTTCCATCTTGATCTCTTTTTCCTTTCAAATTTAATGTCAAGTATTTACAATTTATACTTAGTGAAATGTATGCTCATTCACAATTTATATTTCACTATACAATTTATGTTATAGAGATTTTCAACTATGTCCAACACATTTCATATTTGGGTTTTAACAATTTATAATTTTTTTCTTTTTGAAATCTGTATGGTAGGAGAATTGTTCCTCTGACCATACAAACTTTATGTTATTTAGTATTCAAATTTTACCTATTTTTTTTCATTATTTTGTAAAATCATGTTAAATATTTACTATTTTAAATGTAAAATATTCGATTGTGTAGTGCGACGACAGGTAAACGATTTACCTTGTATTACTAAGCGATCATTCAGTCAGTTACTAAGCGATGAAGCTTGCTGACCTAAACAAACATATAACGCGCGCGCTTTAAACGATACATGAGCATCTCATCGTCTACACGATGCGTGCAACCAAGTAAATGATTTACCTTGCGATGCTAAGCGATCGTTTAGTTAGTTGCTAAGCGATGAAGCTTGCTGACCTAAACAATCGTCTAGCGCGCCCACATGTTAATCGATTCGCGAGCATCTCATCGTCTACACGACGCGATACTCAGCGATCGCATACTCGATTGTCAACCCGATGCGACCAACTCTTGATCGCATTCCCCATCGTTTAATCGATGCGTTCATTAGCGATCGCACACTCCTTCATCTTTACGATGCGATCAACAGCGATCGCGTAGAACATCTTCTACACGATGCAATCAACCCTAGATTGCCTCCTTCCTCAAAGAACCGCAATAGTTGCCCAGATCGCATACCACTCATATGCAACGCTTGCACAGATCTGCTTCTTAGACGAACGACTCAAAACTTCAATACAGACTCGATAACGATTATTAAGGGCCTTTACAAACAATCGCAAATGTAAAAGGATTTAAATCAAAATGAGGCTTATCATCCCGAAAACATCCATTAATCCTGCACATCCACAACAGATTTAACAATTAAACAGCGTAGAAATCCACCCACCGTGAATGTATGTCATTTTGTTGCAACAAATGAAATCGGAGTATCAGAACCTGACTCTGATACCAATTGAAGGATCTTATATCTAAGAGTTCCATGAGCATGTTCAGATCACTCCGATCTCACCGTGACCGAAATACAACATTATACATTCAACAAACAGTTATGTAATAAAATCTTAATTAATGGCATGCTACGAACAAAAAAATAACAAAGGGATAGAGTTCCATACCAGTTGAAGACAATCTTCAATCTTCGGAACTCCAATGCAGTGGAAAACCTCCACGCGATCTACCAACGCCCAGTGGATACGTTGACTATAGCAGCACGAACAATGCGAACTCACGCCGTAACGGGGACGACACCACCACTAAAGAGCCCCGAGTATTCTCGTAGTGAAAACCCAAAGGGTGGACTTTGGTGAATTTGGTAGAGGAAAAAGGAAACACAAATCGTGTAGGCGATAAGCAAGTGGGAGGGAAAACGACGCTATCGCATAGCAGAAATGCTTATCGTTTAGGAGGAGCTACACGATCATGTCGGATTTACTGAACAATTGTTTAGGAAAAGGTACACGATCGTTTAGTAAAAACGACACACTATACAATCATTTAGAGAAGCTATCCGATTGTTTAGGCGACATTGTGTGATTGATAACGGGCAGAAATGCACGTTATCATAGTGCTAAGTTCTTAAACAATGTTGGCTTGTGTTGATAAAACATGTTAAATTGCGTCCATTAAGCATCAATTTCATAATATTGTAGAAACATGCGTTTATCGCATTAGAACAGTTGATTTTTGTATTGTTGTGCAGAATATGCGATGACGTAAGGCGAAAATTGCGATTATAGGAAATCATTGGTCGAGCGCAGCATTACCGCAAAGCTTTGCAGTGATCGTGTTCACAAATATTCGCCCGAGAAGGATTGCCACAACTTGGTCAGTGCAACATGGTGGGCGCATCTGGGTGAAAGACTAATTAATCGCGATGAGACAGAAAGCTGATGACAATCGAATTCGAATTAAGTTGACAGCCGATTAATGATAACAAGTACATTCAGCTTTTCGGTGACAAATATTCAGCGCATCAGTCAGGGGAATTAAAGTCGTCCCATCTGTGCAATCATGAGAGAGAAGCCGCTGTTCACCCTAGATGTTCTATAAATACCAAGGGCGACCTTCAGAAAAGGGGTTCAGCAGTTCGAAATTTCATAATTCAGTTCGCACGTCTTTGTTCATAGTTTTCTTTTCGTTTTAAGGCGGAGCAAGAGAAGAGTGGTGATGTTGGAGATCGCTCAGGGAATCTTGAGAGAGAACCTTGAGGCGAAGAAGCAGAGAGCGGACCGACTCTCGCGAGAGCGAGATTATCTTTTGAGCACGAGTAGAAAAACAATGTAAAAGACTGGGCAGCAAGAAATTGCTACCAGGCCCTTTATTCTATACTTGCATTGTTATTGTGTACTTCATCTTTATATTTATACAATGGAAGTTCTATTTCTACATATGTTCACTCTCTTAGCAAGCATAAGTAGCTAAACTAGTCGAATGGGTTGAGAAGAACTAAGCTAACATGACCTAGGAAGTTCATTGCTTGCGATTGTCTTGTTTTATTTTGTGCTAAATACCCTTTAGAGCTACTCGAGAGAGTGTCTAAAGAAAGAACCTAATGACTCGAGAGAGCTAGGTTAGAATCTGGACTCGAGAGAGCAATATTAGAACTGTATACAAGAGATAGGGACTTAGACATAAGCTTTGTTTGTCAACCTGCATCGCATGCATCCTAGAGATGGGAATGATATTATGTGGTCGCCTTATTTGTGTCTGTGTCATTTTGTCATCACATAAATAAGAATAGAGGCTTATGTGTAGGTCCTATAGACTTAGCGCATATATCACATGCGTTCTAGCCATAGAAGCTGTGGCATTCGCACCGAGTGGTGGTTTACTGTTGTATGCATGTTGCATGATGATACGTTATTTTATTAAGTGGAAATACGGATGATATGCGTTGATGGATTGCATTGTGCACTCAAGTTTCCCCAGCGGAATTCAAGTGTAAATTCCTCTGAGTTTCCTGGTAAGTCTAGGGTCGAACACAGGGACTTGTGAAAATAGTTGCGTTGATAATATTTATGAAAACTTTGTGGTAGCCAAGTAAATAAATAAAGTGTTGGGTGTGTTGTTGCGTTAATGAAAAAGAAGTAAATAGAGGCGGCAGATTTGAGAAAGAGAGTTGCATTGATAGATTCAATGAGTATGCGATGAACGAATTGAGAAGATCTTTAGCTAGCGTTACTCGAGAATGCGTCAAACTTTGCGATCATGTTACAACCATGCACAGCAAGTCATTTCCCAATGTAAATGCGATGCTTTTAAGTCTAGGACGCATGTGTTGAATGCAAAATGTCCATAGAGCTTATCCCTAAGTCTCTACTCTTGTCCTATGCGTTGATGCAAAATGCATGAAAGCAAGGTGACTGCATACAATCATATCTTATTGCTAAGATGCATGCGATGCGTTAATAACAAATAGTGTTCATTCCTAAGCGCCTATCTCTTGTTTATGCATTCTAATCTGGTTCTTCCAAACCTAGATTCTGACTTGACCTTCCCAAGTCTAGATCTTGTTCTTAGACTACCCTCCCGAGTATCTCTAATAGACGAATGAAGCATAAGTAAACAAGATAATCACAAAGAATGAAGATTCCCTAGTTGTGCTATCTAAATGCCTCTCAACCCATTCAACTACTTTAGCTACTCATGCATGAGTTACAGAGAGTGAACAGATGTAGAGAAAGACGTTCCATTCTTATAACTGAATTGAGTACAAAATGATAATGGAAAATAAAGGTAGAGAGCCTGGTAGCAATTCCTTGCTGACTGAGGCTTTTTACACTGAATCTCTATTCTGATCTACAAATATTCCCACTTCCGCAGGCGTCGGCCCTCTCTCTATCTTGGAGCTTTCGGTGCTTTCCCAAGCTTGCCGGAACGATCTATCGGCCACCTTCTTCATCGCGTCCGCCTTAAAATGAAAGAAGACTATGGACAGAGACGTGAACTTGTAGAATGATGAAGTAATTGACTATTTAACCCCATCTCTGAAGAATGCACTTGGTATTTATAGAGTTTCCATGGTAAAAGGCGGCTTCTCTCTCCTAGTTGTACAGATGGGACAGCTTTAATTCCTGACTGATGCGCCGGATAATTGTCACCGATAAAGCTGAATATACGCATCATCAAGCTTCATTGCCCAATCTTTCCGCGAAGGTTTTACCACCTTCTGAAGTATCGACTTAATTTCACGATTGGACACGAAGTATCGACTTAATTTCACGATTGGACACTTCAGCCTGGCCATTTGTTTGCGGATGGTATGTGGTGGCCAGCTTGTGGAGGATATTGTACTTACGCAGCAGCTTCTTTATATTGTGATTGACAAAGTGTGATCCTTCATCACTTATGATGGCATGGGGAGTGCCAAAACAAGTGAAAATATTTTTCTTGAGGAGCTGGGAGACTACCGCCACATCATTTGCGGCGAATGCAATTGCCTCTACCTACTTGGAAACGTAATTGACGGCCAATAAGATATAATGCTTGCCATGCGAAGGAGGGAATGGTCCCATGAAATCAATCCCCCAGACGTCAAATAATTCCAGCTCCAAGATAATGTTCATTGGTATTGCGTTCTTCCATGAAATGTTGCCGGTGCGTTGACACCGATCAGATTTCATTGCATAGTCAGCAACATCCTTAAATAATGAAGGCCAAAAGAATCCACTTTGCAAAACTTTAGCTGCAGTACATTGCCCTCCAAAGTGCCCTCCATATGGCGAATCGTGGTACTGTGACAATATGCATTGTTGAGCAGCATTTGGTACGCATAATCGAATAATTTGGTCTGCACCTCTTCTATACAGATTCGGCTCATCCCAATAATAGTGTTTGCATTCATGTTTGAGCTTCCTCTGTTAATGGTAGGTGTAATCTTCAGGGAATTGTTCACAAACCAAATAATTAACGATGTCCGCATACCAGGGAAATTCTTCTATGTGAAATAGCTGCTCATCTGGAAACACAGCACTCGCTTTAGATTCATTGCGTGCCTGGGGATTTTCCAATATGGACAAGTGATCCGCAACTTGATTCTCTGCCCCTTCTGATCAATTATCTCGATATCAAATTCTTGAATCAGAAGAACCCATCTGATCAACCTTGGTTTTGCGTCATTCTTTGTCATCAAATATTTGATTGTCGAGTGACCAGTGTAAATGAGTACCTTGGTTCCTAATAGATATGCCCGAAATTTTTCCAATGCAAAAATCACAGCCAGAAGTTCTTTTTCAGTGGTGGTATAATTGATTTGAGTAGGGTTCAGAGTTTTACTCGCATATGCAATGGGGTGCAAAATAGTTTTCTTCTTTTGCGCTAATGCGGCTCCCATCGCATACCCGCTTGCGTCGCACATGATTTCGAACAGTTGTGTCCAATCTGGCGTAATCAAGATGGGTGCGGTAATCAACACATTTTTTAAAACTTGGAATGCGTTGAGGCAATGGTTGTCAAATTAAAACCTTTTATCTGCCTCTAACAACGCACTCAGTGGTCGTGCTATTTTAGAAAAGTCCTTGACGAATCGTCTGTAAAATCCAACGTGCCCCAAGAAGCTTCGCACAACCTTCACGCTGGTTGGAGGTGGAAGCTTTTCAATTGCATCGATCTTTGCTTTGTCTACCTCCAACCCTTCTCGGGATACCTTGTGTCCCAACACTATACCCTCTTTCACCATGAAGTGATATTTTTCCCAGTTGAGCACTAGGTTCGTCTCTTCACATCTTTTCAGAATTTTCTCCAAATTGGCCAGGCAGACTTCATAAGTGTTCCCATAAACGGAGAAGTCATCCATAAATATTTCCACTGAGTCTTCGAGAAAATCTGAAAAAATCGCCATCATGCACCTCTAGAATGTGCTCGGCACATTGCAGAGACCAAACGGCATGCCGCGAAAAACGAATGTCCCATATAGACAGGTGAATGTGGTCTTGTCTTGGTCTTCAGGAGCTATCATGATTTGATTGTACCCGACATATCCATCCAAGAAGCAGTAAAAATCATTCCCTACTAGTCTTTCTAGCATTTGATCAATGAATGGCAGAGGGAAGTGATCTTTCTTTGTGGCCGCATTCAATTTACGGTAATCCATACATATGCGCCATCCAGTGATTTTTCTTTGCGGTATTAATGCATTGTTCTCATTGGGGACTACCGTCATTCCACCCTTCTTCTACACACATTGCACGGGGCTGACCCTCGTGCTATCTACAATGGGATAGATAATGCCCGCATCCAACCACTTGATATTCTCCTTTTTAACGACCTCTTTCATCGTAGGGTTGAGTCTGCGTTGATTTTCAATAGTTGCTTAGTGGTCGTCCTCAAGACGAATGTAGTGCATGCAGTACGCATGGCTAATTCCTCTGATGTCAGCGAACGTCCAACCAATTGCTCGCACATGTTTCTTGAGAATGCTTATCAATGCATTCTCTTGATCTTCGTTGAGCGCAGAGGAAATTATCACTGGTAGCTTCTCATTCTGCCCTAGAAATGCGTATTTCAAATGTGTTGGTAGGGTCTTCAGTTCAAGTGTTGGTGGTTCCACCAGGGAAGGTTGCGTTGTTTTTCTTTCTTCTTTTGGCTATTCTTCTTGTGTTGCAATCATTTCTTCTTCTTTGATTGTTTTTGCTACGATCGCATTGCAGGCAGTTACGGATGCGTTGGCATCCTCTTCTTCACACTCTTCATTAAACTTTTCTTCTTCAATCAAATTCAGGTCATCGTCAGAATCTTGTAGGTCTTCCTCATCCGGGAATTTCATGGCACGAATTATGTTAAATTTGAGCTTCTGTCCATTTATACTGAAAGTGATTTCTCCCTTGTGCACATCAATTTGCGCACGACCCGTTGATAGGAAAGGTCGCCCAAAAATGATGGGCACATTTTTGTCGGCCTCATAGTCTAGAATGATGAAGTCAACTGACAAAATAAATTTATCAATCGTGATCAGCACATCCTTCACCTTACCTTCTGGATGAACTAGAGATCTGTCAGCTAATTGTAGAATCACTGATGTGGGCACGAGTTGCCCCACATTTAATTGTCTAAAAATTGACAACAACATCAAATTATACTGGCCCCCAAGTCACACAGGGCTTGCCCAATATAGAGTCCTCCTATGGAACAAGGAATAGTGAAGCTCCCAATATCGCTCATCTTTGGTGGAATAATTGATTTGGAACTTTGCGTTAATGCCACCGTGGCAAATTTTCCAGTGCCTCTTTTCTTAGTTACCATGTCCTTCAGAAACTTGGCATAGGCAGGGATTTCTTCAATCGCTTCACTGAAAGGAATGTTAACATGTAGTTGCTTTAACATAGATAAGAAGCGTTGATACTGTACCTCTTTGTTTTTCTTCTTTCTTAGCCTCTAAGGGAAATGTGGTAACTGGACTTTCATGGTTCCCGTTTCATTTGACTTTTAGGTCGACGCAACCTCAGGTTCCACTGCTTCGTTTTCTCTTTCTCCTTCTTGCGTTATCGCAATCTCGGGCTCAGTTGCGATGGAAGTTGTTCTACTCTGATCCTTTTTTTCTCCCTCCACAGTCTTTCCACTGCGTAATGTCACAACCTGACATTGCTCCTTACTTGATCCCCCTGGGTTGCGTGGAAGCTCGATAGAACTTGGCAACGCCCCTTGCGGTCGACTCTTCAGCTCATTCGCGTTGCGGATGGATGTAGCTTGACTTTGAAGTACTGTCTCGTTTTTCTCTATATATTGCTTCAATAGGCTCTCTAGAGAAGAAGATTGCGTTGGTTGTTGCGAGCTACTTACTTGATTGCTCTGTTGACCGTTGTTGCGTTGAAAGAATCCTGGTGGCCCTTCTTTTTGCGCCACATATTGGAAATTTTGTTGTTGATTCTTCCAAACAAAATTGGGGTGGTTTTTCCATCCGGGGTTGTAAGTGTTTGAAAAATGGTTATTCTTTACAAGATATACAGACTGTGGATTTAGCGGGCAATCTTCCATCGTATGCCCATCATCGCAAGTCATAAACCTCGCGGTGTTTTGACTGATTGCGTTAATTTGCCTACCTTACGGTGTTGGGTTGCTGATCGTCATTCCTTGGATCAAATTCATCATTGCGGTCATTTGGTTTTGTAATGAAACAATGGCACCGTTATTTGCATCGGAATCTTTGAGTCTCAATCTCTGGTCATTCTCCCTTCAGTCTTCATGGTTCTTAGAGATGCGGTCCAGAATATTCTTTGCCTCATCGTAAGTTTTGTCAAGCAGATCACCAGCGGCTGCCGCATTGGCAGCAGTCTACGAAGCAAGATTCAAACCGTGATATAAAATTTCAAGTCTGGTAGCCCATTATATAGAAAATCTCGGACCAACCTTTTAAACCTCGCCCAGGCATCGCTGAGCGATTCGTCCATATCTTGTTCAAAATTTGTAATAAGCTTTCTTCGTCTTGTGTTCTCGGTAGGTGGAAAATACTTTTTCATGAATTTCTCCACTACCTGCTCCCAAGAAGTAATCTCTTCTGGTTCGAGTGAATAAGCCCATTTTCTGGCCTGATCACAGAAAGACAACGTTAGTCGAACTTCTTCAGCAGAGATGTTAGGGAACACAAAAGTATTGCATATTTCAATAAAAATTCGGAGGTGGGCGTGCGGATCCTCGTCACGCCTTCCTCCGAATTGACCTACAGTTTGGATCATCTGCAGCATCACCAGTTTCATCTCGAATCTACTTCCGTCGAGGGCAGGCCTTATGATTCCCAGAGAGAAATCATAGAGGTTTGGCGACGCATAGTCCCTAATGGGCCTATTGCGATCGTTTGCCAACAGAATCGGATTCACCATGACATTATTATCATTTGGTGCTCCTCTTCCAGGCTGCTCCGCCATCTCTTCTTTATCGGATTGTGGTTGTTGTTGGCGGTCTCGTAGTCTCCTTTGAAAAGTTCTCTCAATCTTCGAGTCGTAGTTTGCCAAAGATTGAGAGTTTTGCAAAGAAATCACAAAAATTACCGTTAACAACTATTTTGCCGAAGTCCTCAGCAACGGTGCCAAAAACTTGATGCGTTATTTTATCAAGTGGAAATACGGATGATATGTGTTGATGGATTGCGTTGTGCACTCAAGTTTCCCTAGCGAAATTCAAGTGTAAATTCCTCTGAGTTTCCTGGTAAGTCCAGGGTCGAACACAGGGACTTGTGAAAATAGTTGCATTGATAATATTTATGAAAACTTTGTGGTAGCCAAGTAAATAAATAAAGTGTTGGGTGTGTTGTTGCATTGATGAAAAAGAAGTAAATAAATGCGGCAGATTTTAGAAAGAGAGTTGCGTTGATAGATGCAATGAGTATGCGATGAACGGGTCGAGAAGATCTTTAGCTAGCGTTACTCGGGAATGCGTCAAACTTTGCAATCATGTTACAACCATGCATAACAAGTCATTTCCCAATGTAAATGCGATGCTTTTAAGTCTATGACACATGTGTTGAATGCAAAATGTCCATAGAGCTTATCCCTAAGTCTTTACTCTTGTCCTATGCGTTGATGTAAAATGCATGAAAACAAGGTGACTACATACAATCATATCTTATTGCTAAGATGCATGCGATGCGTTAATAACAAATAGTACTCATTCCTAAGCGCTTATCTCTCGTTTATGCGTTCTAATCTGGTTCTTCCAAACCTAGATTCTGACTTGACCTTCCCAAGTCTAGATCCTGTCCTTCGACTACCCTCCCGAGTATCTCTAATAGACGAATGAAGCATACATAAACAAGATAATCACAAAGAATGAAGATTCCCTAGTTGTGCTAGCTAAATGCCTCTCAACCTATTCAACTACTTTAGCTACTCATGCGTGAGTTACAGAGAGTGAACAGATATAGAGAAAGATGTTCCATTCTTATGACTGAATTGAGTACAAAATGATAATGAAAAATAAAGGTAGAGAGCCTGGTAGTAATTCCTTGCTGACCGAGGCTTTTTGCACTGAATCTCTATTCTGATCTACAAATATTTCCACTTCCGCAGGCGTCGACTCTCTCTCTGTCTTGGAGCTTCCGATGCTTTCCCAAGCTTACCGGAACGATCTATCGGCTACATTCTTCCTTGCGTCCGCCTTAAAATGAAAGAAGACTATGGACAGAGACGTGAACTTGTAGAATGATGAAGTAATCGACTGCTTAACCCCTTCTCTGAAGAATGCACTTGGTATTTATAGAGTTTCCATGGTGAAAGGCGGCTCCTCTCTCCTGATTGTACAGATGGGACAACTTTAATTCCTGACTGATGCGCCGAATAATTGTCATCGATAAAGTTGAATGTACTTTGTGACCGTTATTGGCTGTCAACTTAATTTGGATCTGATTGCCGTCAGCTTTTTGTCTCATCGCTCTTAATTGTCCTTTTCATCCGAATGCGTCCACCATGTTGCGCTGACCAAGTTGCGGTGATTCTTCTTAGGCGAATGTTTACGAGCACGATCAACACAAAGTCTTGCGGTGAAGTTGCGCTCGACCAATGTATTCCTATGATCGCAATCTCTACATTGCGTTAACGTAAATTCTGCACAAAAATGTAAAGATCAACTGCTCTAATGCGTTGGACACATGCAACCGCAATATTATAGAATTTATGTTTAATGGACGCAATTTAACATATTTCATCAACGCAATCCAACATTGTTTAATAACTTAGTGCTATGATAACGTGCATTTCTGCCCGATATCACATGATCGCATAGCATGAACGCATCCTAGGAAGTGTTAGCCGAAACTTTTCTCAACCCGTTCACCGTATACTCATCGCATTTCCCGTTTAATCAACTCTTTTCAAACTCTGCCGCATTTTTTTATTTTTCATTAACATAAACAACAATCCCAACAATTTATTTATTTATCCGGTTATCGTAAAGTCTTCATAAAAATTACCAACGCAACCTGTTTTCACAAGTCCCTGAGTTCGACCCTGGACTTACTAGGAAATTCAGTGGAATTTACACTTGGATTCCGCTGAGGAAACTTAAGTGCACAACGTAATTTCACCATCGCATATCATCCATAATTCACTTGATAAAATCAGCCACCAGCGATCGTTTAGCGTGATGTGGATGATCGTTTAGGCGGAGAAGAGCTATCGTACAGTCTCTCAATTTTCTTAAGCAATCATTTTGGATTCTCCAACGCGCACTTCACGAAATCTTTTGGGCGAATGATGGACGATGCAAAAATGAAAAATAAAAGAATGATGGACGATGCAAAAATGAAAAATATTCTTTGTATTTGATGAGTTTTCTGTTCAATTTTGTGCTTTAATTCATAATTATGTTTTTTCTTGAATCTTGTTTAATTTAGACTTGCTTTTATGTGTTGGATTGATGCTCTTATCATGATTGCATGTCTTAGCTAGTTAAATTCAGGCTTGCACATATCCTTGTAATCGTCCATGCTTTGAATTTACCCTTGTAGCACAGATTAGATGAGCATGTTTAGGTTTATAGGTCGGTCTTGAATCTCTGCATTGCACGTTTAATCCAGATTTAAAGATTTTCTTTTAATTGATTAGTTGAACATGGTTGTCCTGACACTTAATCAACATAGTTGAATCTTGAATCTTAATGCACCTGTTTCTAGTTCTTTATGGTTGTTGTGGACCCCATTGCATCTAGGAACATGTAGGTTGGTTGAGGCACGGTCTTTCCACCCTTAATTACGAATTAGGACGCTTGATTGGTTCAGATTAATTGATTTTCAAGCTTGTAGAGATTAGTTAATTTGCATCGATTGGGTAGTCATGCATGCATAATTCGAATATATGATATGTTGGCTGAAAACAATGATTTAGTATACATTGAATGGCTACTTGATCCGAGAACTAAATGAATCCATTGTCATTCCGTATATCCCTTGCAATTTTCTTTTCTTACATGTTTTCAATTTCAAATCCAAAAACCAAAACCCCATTTTTACTGTTTTTCCATGGTCAAATCTAACCCAAAAGAAATTAATCCTTCGCTTCTATGTGGTTCGACTCGACACTTACCACTGTTGCTATGTTTTAGCAGTAATATGAGTAGTTCCGTGATTTTATAAATTTTCTCTTGACTAGATTTGAAGCTTATTAACGAAGTAGGTTTCGACCCTGTCAATCTTCAACGCAGGATAGCCTCATCAACGTATGCCATCCGATTGTCACATGCCTCAAGACCGACACTTACACCATCGTTCACTTCTTGGCCGCCTATCCTAGTCCAACGCCTCAACATGCCTATTGCTAAAGGCTTGCCTTGCCATCGCATCTCTTAGTTCCCTAACCTCGCAAGGCTTGATCATCGCATGTCCCCTATCAACACATGAAATGCTCTTGGCTAAGCTCTTGGCTATCGTCCAACAACCAACTTAGTGTTGCACGCCTAAGCCATGCCTAAGCTCTTGGCTATCAACACATGGGCCACCGCCTCAAGCCATACTTTTCCTAGCATCGCATAGCTCACAACTGCACGCCTCAACACATACCCAGCACCTTGTGCCCACACTCGTGCAACCCCTTGGGCCGCATGGCTTCTCGGCCAACGCATGCCTTGGCATGTCTTATGCCTAAAACATCACTAGCCTTGCTCGCTCACACTTGCCATCGCCTAAGACACCTGCCACCCCTTGCCCATGCCCATTGCCTCAGGTCTTACTTTTCCGTATGCACAATCCAGCCCAACTAACCTCTTTTGGCCTTTGACTAGCGCATCATCCACCCTACTCAGCCAACATTTAGCCTAAAAATCAACTTCTTCTTCCACACCTACCATGCGATCTACTAACCTCCATTGAGCATATCTTCCACCCACAAGGCCTTACGCACTAACACATTAACTCTCCAAACGCAAGGCCCATTTTGGCTTCCATACTTAGCCAATTTTTCTTGCTAAAGGTCTCAATACCTTGAACGTTTTCCATTTTTTTCCCACAACAAGCTTGTCCTACCAACATATTATCAACTTTTCCTTAATTTTGATCAATATGTTGATTACTTACTAATTATCACACTAAGTAAGAAAACTAGGGTTTGGAGTTTACATTTGATATATTCCAAAGTGTAATCCAAGGAGTATGAGAGCCCAACTCCAAAAGTACATTAGAACTAATCGACACCACTTTTGCTTTGTGTTTTCCCATATTCTTCTATAGCCTCTTTTTTATCTCATTTTTTTCTCTATTAAAATTAAGACAACAGTTAGCATAAAATACAAAAATAACATTTTAGTTTTAGGCAAATAGTTCAAACATAGAACTTGTTAGAAATCTTGTTGGCAAGAAGTTTTTAGAATACAACTAACAACCCAAAATTGACATTTTATTTTTATAGTTTCTAAATGATGTTTCCAAAGTTTTCCAACACAACATGTTGACTCCACTTTTTTTTCTTTTCTTTCTTCAAATTAAAAGAAAAAACAAAAATTTTAACAACTTATTGAACGCTGAGGTGACTGATTTTAAAGAGTGTGAGAATTAACTTATGCTAAAAAAGTGATTTTGAACACTAATCAACTTTGTCAAACACATAAAGCGGTTAATTTTTCTCTTATGTTTGGACTCGTTTTTTGTTCTCTGAAAAGCAATCTAAAATACAGATTAAAAACAACTCCATTATAATTGGCTTTGTTAATGGCTAAGAACGGCCATTAAAGGTTCCTTTGGATGACATTGTAAAATCGTCATTGTTTATCCCTTATATGTCAATATTTGCATTTTTTCTATCAAAATAGGCACATTTTCTCCAAACCCTCACAATTTGACCTATTTTGCGATTGATTTAGGTGCTTTTAACATTTATATTTGTTTGTTTAGTGTAACTTGGATTATAATATGTTCTATTTGTGCCAATTTGGCATAAATTTGAAGTTTCAAGCCTAGAAAAGAAATGTTGCAACCATTGAACTTGATAGGACAATATTGAGATGCTACATATTGCGCCTAATTTTTAAAATTTTCGGAAGAGTCGTTTGAGTTGCTAAACCGGTTGGCTACTATTGCAACACATGAAGTCTATTTCAAAGTGTCTTCTCCAATTGGTATCCCCAATGAAATAGATTTTAGCATTATTTTAGATTAATTCAACTTTCATATGCAAGGTTTTGAAGATAAAAGTAGTTTTTGGTATCTATGATACTTAACCAACGAACTAACTAACCCTAGAGACGACACTCGGACTAAATTCACTATATTAAAACTTGATATTGTACTCTTGTGTGATTTATTATTGTTAACAATTTTGAAAAGAGTAAAAATAAAAGTTAATAAAATTTGTTAATTCAACCCTGAGGCTAGTTTCCAGGTAGATGTGTTTACTCACAATCCACACAAATACCTCAACCTAGATAGATTGTCCATGAAAGAGTTTCCTTATAATAAAATTTTATTTTAAAATCATTAATGGAGTCCCAAATTAAAATTAAAATCTAGATTAAAACGCAATTGAACTTTACTGTAGTTGGAATGCCCAAATTAAATATGGAGATTTAAATAAGGGAAACTATTCACACAAAATAGCAAGATTTAATCTTCTTTTATAGAGATTGTTAGAAACTGATAGAAGTCTATCATATTATGTGATAGACACTGATATAGAAGCTTATCAATGTGTATCAATATTTTTTTTATATTTATGTAAATTGTTTAATATTTATTCTAGTTGTGAAAATTTTCCTTTCTTTTTTCTTTTTCCTTATTTTTCTTCTTTTTTCCCTTTCTTTTAAGCTAGAGTTTATTTTTTATTTCCTCACACCTCTTTATTAATAAATAAAAGAAAATTACTAAAGTAATGAAAATATAAAACACAAATTAATTAAATAAAATCGAATCGGACCAACTTCGGTGTATACAATAAGTTTTACCCTTGAGATTTGAGTTTTGCTTCAATTTGGTTCATAAGATTCAAAATTTTACATTTTAACAACAATTTCTTGTTAGATACTCATTTTTCAATATTTTTAAAAGTGATGAAAATAGTGAAACTTAATTAATTATATTATCTAATTATTTTTAATTTATTAATATACATTAACGCTTAATATGAAAAATGAGTATTTAGTAAAAAATCAAAGTTAAAAGTGTAAATCTAGAAATCTAAGAACTAAATTAAAATAAAACTCAAATATCAAGGACAAAATTATAACAATTTGAAATCTACAAACTAAATTGAATCTAAACTTAAAAGTTAAGAATTAAATGTTTAACAAAATTATGAACCAAATAGAAATTTTATGAAAAATTAAATAACCAAAAATATAAATTCCCCTACCGAATATGAAAAGAGATGCTTTGAATGGGACATCCACGTGGAGTTTGGAGATGATGAAAATGATGGAGTGGAGAGGGTAGAATAGAAAAAACGATTAGATCGGTAAAATAAAAGAAAAAGAATGGTTGTGGGTAATTTCTAAGGAGGCTTTATTTTAATATTGTAGTTGGAGAAAATAATCAGAAGAATATAGAAAAATAGTGTAAAGATTAAAAAAAAAAATGCAGGTTCGAAGCTACGTCCTAGACATGCACACTGCACACCTACCAGCCCGCCGTGCGTCTGGTCACATCGTCGGTGTCTGCCGCTCGTCTGATCACATCACCGGTCGTCTCACTGGGTCAATTGGTTGCAGGTTGAAAGCTCGACCACTTTTTTTAACCTCCGATTTCTCCTCTTCCACACTCTTCTTCACCCACAGAAAGAAGAGAAAAAAAAAACCTCTGATTTCAATCATAACCCACACTCCTTGACCCACTAAGGAGAAAAAAACTCCTCGGCTGCGATCACCCTAGTTGTGAGGTTTGTATACTCTCAACTATTTTTTTTTTTAAAATAATAAATTATAAATTTTATCCATATTTTCGTATTATTCTATTATTTTTTATATATATATGTTTCTGGCTATTAGGTAACAAAGAAAAAAAAAAGTATACTTTTGCTAAACTAAATCCTTAAAATGGGTTATAGATTTTGTCCATATTTTCGTATTGTTATATTTTTTTCCGTAGTTTTTATTGTTGTTTGGAATCAAAGAATAAAAAAAAGTACACTTTCACTCAAATATATATATATATTTTTTAAAAAAAAAACAAGTTATAGATTTTATCCATAATCTCATATTATTCTATTTTTTCATCATTTTTGTTGTTATTTTGATAACAAAGGAAAAAGAAAAAAAAGGGACCAAGGGACCATTTTCGCTTGCAAAAAAAGTAGGACTGATGTCGAATTTGTGAGCTTTTTTTTTTCATTTTTATTAATTTTTTATTTTTTATATTTATATTATGTTAGATCTACCATGTTAATGTTCATATTTATTTATTTAATACTCGTTGAATTCATGAATATTTGTATTTTGAGTTTAGGAGTTTTTTGTCCTATAGTTTTATGGGGTTTATAATTGAATTTTCTTTTGCATTTTAAATAATATTAAATTTTGTTAGTATCAGAGTTTTTTTAGCATGTAAGGTTTTCTTAAAAAAAAAAAAAATAGTATTATAGTTGTTTTTCTAATACAGAATTAGTTATTTGAGTGGATTTTTTTTTGTTGCATTTTAGTATTAGAGTTTGTTTTTTATTACAATATAATTATAATTTGAGTTTTTTTTTTTTTTTTTGCGTTTTAAATAATATTAAATTTTGATATTATAAGAGTTTTTTGGGTTTATGGTTTTCTTAAATAAAAAGTTTAATATTAGGGTTTGTTTTACAAAATTAGTAACTTGAGTGTGATTTTTTTATTACAATTTTTATAATATTTGATTTTTTTTTTAATTAGAGCTTTTATGTTTATGGTTTTCTTGAAAAAAAAAACTAGCCTAAATGAGAGAAAACCAATTAGAAATAGTATATAGACATCTTAATCTAACACCATCATGATCAGTAAAGTTTATGTCATTCTCCATTCCTAATGAACAAGCGATACGATGTTTTCAATCGCAATGTCGCTCCCAAATTCAGTGCATTTATATGTTAATATAAGTAGGGTAGACTTGGATATAGACTTGAATGCACAACCCTTTAGTCAATTTGAAGACTCTAATTAATATATTGACCATGATCTTAAATCAGTTGAACCAACTTGTGATGATGAAGATATGGTGGTTGTAAAGGAAATCGGATATGAGATTTCCATGAACAGCGGAACAAAATTACTCCAAATCACAATCATAAATGAACATAACATTTACAATCGACTTCAAACAAGCGGTTATACAATTAACAGAGAAATTACAGCATGAATAAATACAAATGCAGAAAGGAAGTACCCTACGAACATTTGCAGCTTGGTCTCCACGCTCCGTTGTGCATGAACTCTCGAACTACACGACCGCAACACAACAACAAACACAACACAAACACTTTGCGCTCATCCTCAATGATCACCTTGGTCACAAACTCCTCCGCAACACGAACGGCCTCCAGAAAATCTCGACGGTGTCGAGTTGAGTCTGACACCACCAACAAGGTTACCTTGGTATTCTCAGTGTGAGAATCCAGAGGGTGGACTCTGTTCGGACTTGGAATGAGGCAGACAAAGGAGGAAATACCGATTGCATACACAACTGGGCAAGTAGGAGATGACGGAGACCTATCGTATAAGTCGATGCCCAATCGTTTAGATAAAGCTATACGATCATCTAGAAAAGGCTATACGATCGTTTAGCTCATCGTTTAACTCGATCTGTCGCCTATAGACTTTATACGATCGTTTACTTTAGGCAAGCGATTGTCTAGCAAAGCTATGCGATCGTTTAACTCGCCACTGCACGATCGTTTAGCTCGTCCAGCCGTCGTTTAGTAAATCTGTATTTACTTTGACGACTACCATGAGTTTCTTTTTGCCGAGAGAGAAATCTCAAAACTTTTTACAAACCTTTTGTAAAACTCCTTTCAAAATAGGAAAACCACTTTCCTTTTAAAACTCACGGTTACCATTAATTTAATAACCACCCACTCACTTGGTTATTAAAGAAAAAGAATTAATTATCCAATAATTAATATTATTATAAATATAAATGATAACCAACTTATCATACTATATTTATAACCTATAGTTTTAATATTTCATCTCATGAAACATACAAATCATAGTTCTTTTTCTATTCCATGGTACTTAATGTAAATCTCATTTACATCAATATTCCACTAGATGTATCTCATACATCATACCAATTATATCAGATACAATCAAAATACCTCTTGTCAATTCGAACATTTCGAATCAATACCAATAACTGATCCTCAACTAAATCCATTGAGCTACCAATGGGACCTCATGAACCTGTAGCTCGAAGCTCCAATGGTACGTGAATAACTAACTAAACTCTTTAGTCACGGATCCACTATCCGTTAACTGCCAGACACTCCACTAAAGATCGATAACTGAACTCTTCTTACCACAGATATATTATGTGTCCATCTTAACTAATCAACAGTAGGACAACCCTTCACATATCCTAAAGTCTCATGTTCTGTGGTTTGTAAATAGTACATACGAACACCTGTGATTGTTAATATATGATATTTACTTCACATCTTGTTGTTTTGCTCAGTTATTTGTTTTATTTGCTTTACCACAAATTAATAAACATAAAATCCCTGGTTATCTGTATGTGACTCAAGCATGTATGTGGTGACATACAAGTGGATCATGTCTTGAATGATAACCAAAATGGTCTGTAGTATAATTATGAGATCTGGAAAATGGACATCAAGATGGCCTTTCTGAATGGAAATCTTGAGGAGACCATTTATATGGTGCAGCCCGAGGGATTCATAGCTTAAGGTCAAGAGCAAAAGGTTTGCAAACTAAATCGATCCATTTATGGACTGAAACAGGTGTCTCGATCTTGGAACATACGATTTGATGCTGCGATCAAGTCGTATGGATTTGACCAAAACGTTGATGAACCTTGTGTCTACAAGAAGATCATCAACGCTTCAGTAGTCTTCTTAGTATTGTATGTAGACGATATCCTACTCATTGGGAATGATGTAGGTCTACTGACTGCACTTAAGAACTGGCTAGCGACCCAATTCCAAATGAAAGATTTGGGAGATGCTCTGTTTGTTCTAGGTATCCAGATCTTTCGAGATCGTAAGAACAAAGTTTTAGCATTGTCTCAAATATCGTACATTGACAAAATGTTGCTCAAGTACTCGATGCAAGACTCCAAGAGGGGCCTATTACTGTTTAGGCATGGAGTCACTTTGTCTAAGGAAATATGTCCTAAGATGCCTCAAGAGGTTGAGGAGATGAGACGGTCCCATATGCGTCTACCGTTGGCAGTTTGATGTATGCAATGCTTTGTACTCGTCCAGACATCTGCTACGTTGTGAGTATAGTCAGTAGGTATCAGTCTAACCTAGGCCAGGGTCACTGGACCATAGTGTAGAACATCCTCAAGTATCTTTGGAGAACGAGAGACTACATGCTCGTGTATGGTTCTAGGGATTTGATCCTTACAGGATACACAGATTCTGACTTTCAGACTAATAAGGACTCTTGCAAGTCCACATCAGGGTCAGTCTTCACTCTTAATGGAGGAGCTGTAGTGTGGCGAAGCACTAAGCAGGGGTGCATCGCCGATTCCACTATGGAGGTGGAGTACGTAGTGGCTTGCGAAGCTGCTAAGGAGGCCGTTTGGCTCAGGAAGTTCTTGACAGACCTGGAAGTTGTTCCATATATGTCTAAGCCCATTACCCTCTATTGTGATAATAGTGGAGCAGTGGCGAAATCCAATGAGCTAATGAGTCACTGGCGCGGTAAACACATAGAGCGGAAGTATCATCTGATCTGCGAGATAGTGTATCGAGGGGACGTGATTGTCACGTAGATTGCTACGGAGTACAATGTTGCTGACCCATTTACGAAGGCTCTCATAGCTACAGTGTTTGAGGGTCACCTATGAAGCATGGGTCTACAGGACCGCTCGCGGCTGAACTAGGGCAAGTGGGAGATTTTATTAGGCTTTAATGTGCCCTAGTTTATTGTTTTGTACTAAGTTTTTTGTACACCCCACTTCGCTTTAGGACAAGTGGGAGATTGTTGGGGTTGATGCCCTAAAGTCTCGTGTCCTGTAGTTTGTAAACAGTACATACGAACACCTGTGATTGTTAATATATGATATTTACTTCACATCTTGTTGTTTTGCTCAGTTATTTGTTTTATTTTCTTTACCACAAACCAATAAACATAAAATCCATAGTTATCTATATATGACTCAAGCATATATGTGGTGACATACAAGTGAATCATGTCTTGAGTGATAACCAAAATGGTATGTAGTATATGGATATAAGAGGGAAATCTTATCTTAGTAATGCTACGGACGCAACTCGCTTTGTGGAAAGGTCACAAGTGTGTGACTTGCCACAGATGATCTGATCCTGATCATTCGTGTTGGGGACATGCGAGCGGGGCGTCCTATACAAAGAGTTTGTATAAGACCTGACCACGAAGTGCTAATATTTCGTTATATAACACCGTTCATGACAGAGATTTCACTTCACTAGGATGACCATAGGTAACATGACCTCAATCCTGAGTGAGTTGGGAACTTCTACCATTGAGGGTGGTCCTTTGATTTGTATGGGTGTGAGTGGTTAAGTCGCCAATTCAAACCTACCATTTTGTAGATACGTCTGATTTGGGAGCTGGGAACTCAACTACACAAGATGAAATTCACTCATTCCCCGAGACAGGGGTAAGTAGATAGATTGCTCCCTTAAGGGCTGATTTTGGGGCTTGAACAATGTGGCGCCACACACCTTATCTTGGTCTGAGAGGTGTTCACACATAATTGGACTATGTTGTATTGTTCATTAGAGGAATCAGTGGTACTTAAGGAATGAGATGTAACTACAGGGGCAAAATGGTAAATTGGCCCAGCTGTACTTACGAGCATCTGTGAAGGGTCATTGTACTCATGATTGGTTATATCCAATGGACACAAAAATATATATGTGGTAAAAAGAGTTCAGCTGTTGGTCTTTAGTGGAATCACTGACAGTTAACGAATGGTGAATCTCGTGGCTAAAGAGTTTAGTCAGCTATTCACGTACCGTTGGAGCTTCGAGCCACAGGTCCATTAGATCGCTTGGGTAGCTTGGATAAAGTCGAGAACCAGTGTTTGGGTTAATTTGAAATGTTCAAATTGACAAGAGGAAGTACAATTATATATGATATAATTGGAATGGTTAATTATATATATGATATAATTGGCTAAATGTATGAGATACATTATTTTGGAGGAAATTATATATAAATATAATTTATATCAAGTAGAGGAAAAATACTATAGTAGATATATGATATCAAACTATATGATATAAATATAATATGATTATATTTATTAAATAAATTAATTGATTAATTATTTAATAATTAACCAATTAATTCACGTATGAACATGGGAACGTGGGGGCCGCGAAGGTTAAGGTAACCGGCGGGTGAAAAATTGAAAATCCTTTTAATTTTTGAAGAATTAATTCAGTCGTGCTTTGAGACCCCGCACCTCAGAAGAAACTGTGAAAGATCGATCACCGAGAGCCTATACGATAGATTCTCATTCGTCTAAACGATCGTCTGGTTCACGCGTACCCTAAATGATTGTATACCACTTTCCTAAACAATCATATAGTACTACTATATGATAAGCGTCCCCGCTATACGATAACAGAGTTCTTCTTGTGCGCGCTTGTCGTCTACACAAAATCCTCTCCTCCGTCCTCTACCAAACTCACTAGAGCCCACATTTTGAGTTTTTGATGCCAAGGATACTTGGGTTTCCCTGGTGGTGGTGTTGTCCCTGAAGCCTTGTTCATGTACGTTCGGATCGTGTAGTAATAGTCGAGTGACTCGTCGGGTGTTGGTAGATCGGTGGAGTTTTCCGCTGTTGTGGGTTCACACACAAACGAAGTCCGTCTTCCTCTGGTATAACCCCTTTCTTTACATTTTATCGTATCCTGAGCATGCTGTTGATGAGTTTTAATATTCATAACTGTTAGTGTAGAATGTATATAATTTATATTTCGGTCACTGTTAAATCGGAGCGATCTAAGCCCGCTCATGGAACTCTCGTTTTGAGATCCTTCAATATGTACACCTCAACTGAAAAAAACATCAAGGTTAAACATGAAATAAATGTGTGTTTTTTTCCTGTAATCTCGATGGTAATCTTGGGGTTCTTTTCACCAAAAACATAAATCTAGATTAGACGTGTTTCAACTCATATATTTTGACCAATTGGACACCTTTTTTTATAGTCTCAAACTCTCTACCATGAATACAGAAATTACAGAAAATATTCATCTTCCACACCACAAATACACGAGATCAACCATACCACAACAATACAACTCATCAAATCAAACAAGAAAGAAACAAATAGTATGGTACTTAAGGCTGAGACGTGAGATCAGAGGACAAAGGTCTACGATTGATCGGAGGACGAAGATCTACGATTGATGGCAAATGGCAAGACTGAAAACTCCTTTGGCTGACGACAAATGGAAAACGAAGATCTACAACTGACGGCAAACGACAAGACTAAAGACTCCTCCGACTGACGGCAAATGGCAAGCAGTGATCTACAGTTGACGGCGAATGAAAAACTGTGATTTACGGCTGTCGACGTCAAACGAGTTTGAAAGTGAAGAGATCTGAATCATCTGATAAATGAGAAAGAAAGTAAGAAATCTTAGGCGGTGTCCGAAACTAAAACGTGAAAGAAGAGAATAAACATTAAATATACTATATATATATAATTATATATTTTTAATATATTCATTTAAAAGCGGTTTGGTTCGACTTCAAATCGGTTTTTGTATTTGAAACTGAACCGAACCGCATTAATTCGGTTTCAACATATGTCCAAACCAAACCGAACCACATTAATTCAGTTTCGGTTCAATTTTGGTACAGTTTCGGTTCAATTTAATATTCAGTTCGGTTTCAGCACTTTCATTGATCAACCCTAGGTCCCTTGTTCAAGACTCTGAGTCAGCAGTAGGAAAAAAAAAAAAATTATTGTATTGATGACATTTTATTATTTTCTCATTCTGGACAATAGTTTTGAGATAATGATATCTTACAACATCTTTAACTAATACAAATCTAATAATAGTCATGACCATAATTTTAATATTAAAGATGAAGTATTGAAAATTTATTATTTTCTATAATATCTCTCAAATTTAGAATGGTTAAAGATGGAAAAAGTGTTACATACTTTTACAATTAAAAAAATATATATGGTATATGTTTTTGTTTTTAAGAAAAGGAACCGAAAAGCGTATGTATATATATTTTTTTTTTTTAAAAAAAAATTAGTCGCAAGTTGAACTTGTGACCTCAAAGGAGGTCGCATGTTCAAAACTACAATACTTTCTTAAATATTATGCAAAGGTACAATACATTTCAAATTTTTTCCAATTTATATTGTATTAAGTGAAGTGAGAGAGGAAAAATTGAGGATTTTAGGAAGAGACACGTGGAGAGCATGAAATGACATTTGGATTAAAGAAATGTTAATAACCAACCACCTCTCCATAAATTTTATAGGTTAAAATAACGTCTCCATTCTACTAAGAGTATTCCATTTTAGTGTTTCTTATATGTAATAAATCTTAAATTTAATTTCTCTAAATTAATTTTTATTATAATTTACTAAATAATAATAATAATTTTATGTAAGAAAATAAAATATGGGAATATGTTTTTAAAATTGATAGTAAATTTTTTTATATATAACCTAAAATTAGAATTAAAATTGAATGAATTTCAATATCCATTTAAGAAAACTTGTGCATGGGTGGGATGATGGGTAAAAATAACGGTAAAACTCTTTAATTCCCAAAACCATGGGTACAAATATACTTTGAATTTATAAATAATAATTATTTTTATTCTGTGTTTCTCCTCTCGCAACTCTGAATCTCATCATTCATCTTCTTCCTTCCCTCTCTCATGAAACCCTATCCCTTCTCTTTCTTCATTTTCTCTGCTTCTCCATTATGTCACGAAACCATCCTCTCTGTTTCTCCATTTCTCTTCTTCTCCATTTCTTCTTACGAAACCGACAAAACCCACCATATCATCATCTTGATTCACGCTATTGCAGTTCCCAATGTTGGCACGGAACTCAATAAATGATGGATTGGGTTGCTATCGTTTTTTGCGTCATCCAGTATTATCTTGCATTAGAATACGCCATGAACCTCCATAACGATAATCTTCAACGTTCCTATCCTACTCAGAAAGACCCACAAAATTGTGCTTCATATTTATACGGACACCTTTGCTCTACAAAGCCACCGAATAGATTTCACTTGAGGAAGAAGATAGAAGAGCAAGAATATGGGATCACTTGGAATGTATTCTGCATCAGTAGTAACGAAGAAGGGTAGCAGAGGCTACGATGTTCCAGAGGGAGTGGACATTCGAGGACGCTATGATGAAGAATTTGCCAAAATTCTCAACAAGGAAGCCTTGCTGTTTGTGGCTGATTTACAAAGAACTTTCAGAAACCACATCAAGTATTCGATGGAATGCCGCAGAGAAGCCAAGAGGAGGTATAATGAAGGGGCGTTGCCGGGGTTTGATCCAGCGACTAAGTATATAAGGAATTCTGAATGGACATGTGCCCCAGTCCCGCCAGCAGTTGCTGATCGGAGGGTGGAGATCACTGGACCTGTGGAGCGGAAGATGATCATCAATGCACTCAATTCTGGAGCTAAAGTTTTCATGGTCTGTTCTCTCTTATTTTCCCTTCTAAGAGTTTGTTTGTATATTTTAAGAGAATGTAGTTTGATGAAAAAACAAATCAAAATCGAAACAGGCGGACTTTGAAGATGCACTGTCACCAAACTGGGAGAATCTGATGAGAGGGCAAATTAATCTTAAGGATGCAGTAGATGGGACTATAAGCTTCCATGACAGAATTAGAAACAGGGTTTATAAGCTGAATGATCAGATAGCCAAGCTCTTTGTCCGCCCTCGAGGTTGGCACTTGCCTGAGGCTCATATCTTCATCGACGGCGAGCCTGCCACCGGCTGTCTTGTGGATTTTGGGCTCTACTTTTTCCACAATCATGCTAATTTTCGTCGCTCTCAAGGTCAAGGTTATGGCCCTTTCTTTTACCTTCCCAAAATGGAGCACTCTAGGTAAAACTTCATCCAAATTTTATTCTGTAACCAATTTGGCAAGTTTTTCTGAGAAATTGAGCTGTGTTTGCAATGAGAATCTCTTGTAGATGATGCATAATGGTCTCTGGTAAAATAGGCTAGAAGATAACTATATGTAAAGAATGAAAACCCCTGAAAAATAGACGTTAGTTTGAGGATAAAAATTACTCTCTGTTGAAAATCAGTACAAAAGAGTGGAATTCTACAATCGTGTCTGCAAAGTATAGATCATATAAACCTGATCTAATCATCTAAGACCAACAAAAAAAAGTCTCTTTAAAAGCTAGATTCTAGGGCCTTTTTACTGGGGTCGTAATAGATTCAGATAACAACATTCAAACAATTTGATTAGAAGAAGTATTAGATAATTAGTAGTATATTTTAGTTGATATTTGTTTAGTTGTTTATTTAGATTAATTAGTGTTTAATTAGTACTTTAGAATTAGTAAGTTACTTATCTTATTGTTTAGCCATGTAATAGAGAGCTTTTGAAGTATGATTTTGAAATACAATGTTGTTCTTAGAGAGTTCTCTCAACTTAGAGATGGACTTTTCTTGTTTGGCCATGAATTTGGCCTTATACATTCACCAATTGCATCACAATCTTACAAACTGTCTAATATGTGATGTGTAGGGAAGCTAAAATATGGAACAGTGTATTTGAGAGGGCAGAGAAGATGGCAGGGTTAGAGAGGGGCAGCATCAGGGCCACCGTGCTAATTGAAACACTTCCAGCAGTGTTTCAAATGGATGAAATACTTTATGAGTTGAGGGATCACTCTGTGGGATTGAACTGTGGTAGATGGGATTACATATTCAGCTATGTCAAGACCTTCCAGGCTCACCCCGATCGTCTATTACCTGATCGGGTCCAAGTCGGCATGACCCAACATTTCATGAGGAGCTATTCTGATCTCCTCATCAGGACTTGTCACAGGCGTGGTGTGCACGCCATGGGAGGCATGGTATGTATAATGCACAATGTTGCATCTAATTAGACTTCACATCCAGAGTTTTGACAGCTACCTTTTGTATAGGCTGCTCAAATTCCGATTAGAGACGATCCGAAGGCAAATGAGGTAGCACTTGAGCTAGTGAGGAAGGACAAATTGCGGGAGGTAAAGGCAGGACATGATGGAACATGGGCAGCACACCCAGGACTAATCCCAGCCTGTATGGAAGTCTTCACCAACAACATGGGGAATGCCCCCAACCAAATCCGGTCCATGAGCCGTGACGATGCTGCAACCTTGAACGAGGAAGACCTCTTACAGCGACCGAGGGGCGTTCGTACAATGGAAGGGCTTCGCTTGAACACCCGAGTTGGAATTCAGTACCTAGCCGCATGGTTAACCGGAGCTGGCTCTGTGCCTCTATACAACCTTATGGAAGATGCAGCCACAGCAGAAATCAGCAGGGTTCAAAACTGGCAATGGCTAAAGTATGGAGTGGAATTGGATGGAGATGGGCTTGGTGTGAGAGTGAACAAGGAACTGTTTGGGAGAGTGGTGGAAGAAGAAATGGAAAGGATTGAAAGGGAAGTTGGGAAAGAGAGATTCAAAAAGGGAATGTACAAAGAGGCTTGCAAGATGTTCACAAGGCAATGCACAGCTCCAAGTTTGGATGATTTTCTGACCTTAGATGCCTACAACTATATTGTGATACATCATCCAAGGGAATTGTCCAAGCTCTGAAAAGTGAAAATCACCACCAAAACAGTTCCTTTTGCTTCCCTTCTCTTCTTGTTGGTGAAAATAACGTATTTGTAATGTAAGACTTTGTCGATTTCTTTTCCAAGTTGTGTGGTTATTTCAAGAAATCCAGCAATCGCAAGCAAATTGGAATTCGGTACTTCTCTATATATAATCGTATTTTTGGCCGTTAGCTTATTTAACTCTCTTTATTGAACTCTCACATCAACTATGTTCATTTTATAATTTTTGTTTTCAATCTGGAAGTAGATAATAAGCATATTTAGAGTACACCTCAGTTGACATGAGTTAGCGATCTAGCGGTATGTGATTTGAAGATAAGCGATCTAGAGGTATGTGATTTGAAGGTTATATTTAAGTTGGGACCAAACTGATCGTCTTATACCATGAGAAGTCCACAGTCTAGCTTGATCTCTAATTTCTCTCTCACATAATCATAAGCGTTTTAGCCCAGCAAGAGATTGAGTGTATTACAACATTCAAAGATTGATCTTTACAATTACAACAAGAGAGATGAAAAGCGGCCTGATTCACAAGGTTAAAAAGCCCTTATACTAAGGTTGAATTATGCAGAACTTTCTAAAATTTGTGATAAATTTTGAGGTAAATATCAAATAATTTTTTAATCAATTAAAACTATAACTTAGTGGTTTTGTTAATTTAAATTCTAAAACTTTTAGAAGTGATTCAATTTCATTTTTTATAGTGATTTGTTGCTATTTTTCTAGATTCTATCTAAAAATTACCTTAATTTCACACTTAAATAGAATTATCTTTTTCTCCCCAATTTGTATAAAAAATAACCAGAGAAATTATCATGCAACCCCAGTAGAGAAATGAAGAAAGATAAATAGATGATTTGTATGCTGGTCCGATTTTTAACTCGATATTGTATTGTGATAGCTTGACTTGTTATTTATGTATTTTGGATTAGCATGTGGTTTGTAAAGACTTTTTGAGTGCTTTTAGTGTCTTCTGTATGTTCTTCTAAAAATTTTTGTAGTATTTCGAGTTTTAAACCTTAAACTAAAGTTTTTCGTGTATTATGGGCATTGATTGTTGTGGATGTAGATGGATGAAGAGAGTCCATTATCAACATAGATGATGTGTGACAATCAAGCTGCAATAAGTATCACAAAAAATCCAGTTCATCATGATCGAACAAAACATGTTGAAATTGATTGACACTTCATCTAAAAAAGGTCAACAACGAAGTGGTTTACCTCAACTATGTTCCTACTAAGCATCATATTAGCAGATATACTTGCAAAACTTTTTATTAAGACCTACATTTTAAGATTTGAATAGGCAAGTTGGGTTTGTATAATATATACCACCCATCTCGAGGAGAAGTTGTAATTTATTAAAGTTAGGGTAGTGTTGTATTTTACTAGATTAGGAAACTATTTCTCCTTTATTTTGGTTTATTTAAAGATTTGATTGAAGATTATTTCCTTCTTTTATTAGGCTAATTTTTCTTATATAAATAGATGAGTCATTTAGTCAAATGAATAAGATTAGAAATTAGAAAATTTGAGAGACTAAAACGGAACTTTAAGTATTAAGGAATAAATTTGCCCCCTAATATATATATATTTGGCCAAAATTAAAAAGAATGGACAATGATTAAGTTCAGCCTAATCCCATATTTCTCTTTTTTAACACATAGAGAAAAAAATTTAAAAAAAAACCATTTTTTTAAATAAACAAAAATTACTATGTGAATTTATTTGGACAACTATCTAAGCTGTACAGAGATAGATACAATGCAGAGAGCATGTAAGTATTTTTGAAGATCTGCTTTTGTCCTTTTCTTTTTTGGTCTCCTTTCATTATGCAAGCTTACTTGGTAGGTACATGTTTGGAGTTGTCTGCTTCCTATTCTCACCAACAAACCCCATAGACACAGTATATATAAAATGAAAACCACTCAACCCAAAGGGCTACCTACCCACCCACCTTAGCATTTACCATTAATGATTCTAAGTTTAATCTTTTTAAAGTTTGAGTTAAATTAATTCCTAAACTTTCAAATTAATAGCTAATAGATCATTGATAAATTCAAAACCTTTAAAAATTAATTGCTTTGATAGATATAAATTTCACTTTTATATCTAATGAGACTTTATGTTTTCAGTTTTGTGTTTCTAGTAGATTTGTTTAAAAGTTTAGAGACTACATTTGTAATTTCAAAAGTTTAAAGGACCAAATAGATACATACACAAAAATTTAGGGACTAAATTTTCAAATGAAGTTATGATTTGAATTCATTGATTTTTTTTTTTGTTAGTTTAACCATATATGGATTGAGATTTCGAACCTCTAATCTTAATGTTAATGTATTTTTTAAAAAAGAATAATGTTAATGTATTTTTTAAAAAGAATAATAGTCTTCATTCTATAATTATTCAAATGGATGAATTTTGGTGACGATAATATAAACTCTTTATTGCAAGTTATTTGAGGAATATAATAAATAAATTTTGATATACAGTAAATTTTTAGGTTTAAATCATACTTTATGAATTTTGAATCTGGTTCTATTTTGAACCTTAAATTTTCGTAAATATTCGTTTTAGTCTCAAAAGCGTTTATTTTAGTCTCTACTATTCAAATTAAATGTAATGGAACTTGTATTTTTGAGTGACCAGACTCTAGATATATTGAGCAAAACGAAGGTGGAGTAAAATGACAACAACCAACACATCAAAATAAAATCGTGTTTTCAATTCTTTCGCTTCGCCACGTTATTCAAAATTAAAACTCTAGATTTTTTAGCATAACTAACTTTTTTGGTAGCCTAGTTATAAGAAAATATAAATCAACTCGCCATTTTGTTAAAGAGTTAACAAAACCTTAATATATCAAGGACTAAAATAAGCACTTTCTAAAAGTTCAAAGATTAAATTGTTCATTTTAATCAATTTACGGATCAAAATAAAACAATATTCAAAATTTAAGAATTAAAACGAATATTTTTAAAAATTTAAGGATCAAAATAGAATATTATTCAAAATTTAAGACTAAAAAAATAAGATTAAGACTGATTTTTTTTTTTTTCAAAAAATGAAGTGAGTTAAAATATTAATTAAGATCCATGAATATGAGTATTGATTTTAGTAATTGTGATACACTTCATAATCTTGACCTCTTACTACAAAGTTTTAGTTAAATAAAGATTAAGATATATAATAATGAGACGTTATGGATCAAATAAAAATTATATTAAGCATAAAAAAGGACGTAACTATCATTTTAATTAAAAAAATTTAATATATCTTAAACTACATCTATCTTTTTTAAATCTTTCGATGACAAAGGAAAAACAAACTCAAGCATTACTCAAATAAAAAGGGACATTAGTCTACCGTCTATCTCGTAATAAAAAAACGTATTTCTTTCCTATAATTAGTTATTTTTTGTTTTTTGTTTTTTATTTTTTACTTTTAGATAGAAGTGAAATTATGTTGAAATATGTCAGGTTAAAGGAGTTGTTTTTCTCGGTACTAAAAGAAAAAGTTGTTTTTTTCCCCAACAAAATAAGGAGTCAAAGTCAAGGGGCATAACTGTCATTTTGGAGAATAGTTGGTAATGACCGTCGACCGATGCTTGAGTTAAAAGTATCGTATTGCTTTAATTTGGCCTTTAGGGTTCTCTCCCCTAGACCAACCTCTTTTGGAAAATCCGTTAAGAAGACACAAAAACAAAAAGAAAAGCACAAAAAAATTCAAAAAAAAATTCAAAAAAAAAAAAAAAAAAAAAGCTTCGGAGCAGAGCAACAATGGCGGCCAATTCGGCAGCAGTGGCCTTGGAAGACGTGCCCTCCGTCGATCTCATGACGGAGCTTCTCCGCCGCATGAAGTGCTCCTCAAAGCCCGACAAGCGTCTCATTCTCATTGGTAATCTTACCGGACTTTCCGTTTTTATGCTCTTATACTTAGATTTCTGGCTTTGTATTTGCTTGTTCTGGGTCAATTTGCGGTAATCTTGAGGTTTTGGGGCGTTAGATGGATGTAAAGCGGCCAGGGTTTGCATCTATGCCTCTTGTATCCTGTTTTTCTCTCTTTCAAATTGTTAGGGTTAGACTCTACATCTGGAGTTTAGCTCTTTTTTTCAAGTTACTTTTATCATGAATGATGGGTTTAGGTGCTTTTGAAATTCCCATTTCGAGTAAAAGGGTAATGTTTTAACTTGGATCCCACTAAGGATTTTACGTTTTGAGGAGATTTAAGTGAAATGGGAACTTACTTTCCTTTGTGTTCTCTTCGACGATGTTCACTTACGAACAGATTGTTTCTGTCCGAGGGAAAATTATTACTGTGTTATTTTTGTATATTATCTTATCGTTTTCAATATGGAATAACAAATTTTTTAGGGGAAAAAAGCAAATCAACTAAGAGTTTATGAGCTGCCGCCTGCCGCTACCATATTTGTTTGCACATTGCGAACACACAAGTATGATGGATTATGATATAATTTCTTGAATTAATGCATAATGGTTTGTCAAACTTTAAGAATACTGGATGTTACCGAGCGACCGTTTCTGATTTCTAATTATTCCTTGGAAATCTGTGCTAACTGCTAAGGACTTAAAAGTGTTTGAACTGATTAAATATGAATATTTTCCTTCGTCCTTGGTTGTTGGGAAAAAATGGATTAAGGAATCTAGCTGAGAGGCTGATGCAGAAAGGGGTTAATCTTGTGCTTACGAATACATCTAATAATGCAAAGACATCTAGTGGGATAGAATTCTAGTTTCTCTATATTTGTAATACTATTCTGTTTGGAGTGCTTGTGACACTGGTCAACTGATTTTCATTGCATTATTTGGTATGTCGTAATTTATGATAGTTATGAATATCTGGTGTGTTGCAGGTCCACCTGGATCAGGTAAGGGGACTCAATCACCAATCATCAAGGATGATTACTGCTTGTGCCACTTGGCTACTGGTGATATGTTAAGAGCTGCTGTTGCTGCTAAAACTCCTCTTGGTGTCAAGGCTAAAGAGGCTATGGACAAGGTAGATTTTTCCTCATGCTTTCTGCTATTAGTTTCTTTTCCATGCTCCATACTAATTTTATCTTTGCTATCTCGTTGAAGTTCTTAAAATTTCTATATTGTAGGGTGAACTTGTGTCTGATGACTTGGTCGTTGGCATCATTGATGAAGCAATGAAGAAACCTTCATGTCAGAAAGGCTTCATTCTTGATGGATTTCCAAGAACTGTAGTCCAAGCGCAGAAGGTGAGAGAATCGTTGGATCTTTGTATGTTCCATTTTCTCTGCTTGTATAATTTTAAGTCCATACGCAAGTATTATGTTTTTGAATTACTCCATTGCAGCTTGATGAGGTGCTCGAGAAGCAAGGAGTGAAAGTTGATAAGGTACTCAACTTTGCTATTGATGATGCAATTTTGGAGGAGAGAATCACTGGACGATGGATTCACCCATCCAGTGGCAGAAGTTACCACACAAAATTCGCTCCTCCAAAGACTCCTGGTGTGGACGATGTAAGAGAATTCACACAACTTATCTTTATCTAGAAATAAAATAGAAGTTGATATTTCACCCCAACAACCATATATGTGCTTTAATGAGCTGCAGCAAAAATTAATTACCCTCTTATTTTGTGTTCAAGGCAACTGGAGAGCCTTTGATTCAACGCAAAGATGATACTGCTGCTGTATTGAAGTCACGCCTGGAGGCATTTCACAAGCAAACTGAGCCGGTATGGTTGCTTTATGTTTTCCTTTCATCTATTCAATGAGGATGAACCATCATGAGTTGGCCTAGTGGTAAATAAAAAGGTTTGGGTTTGATAAAGCGGTAAGAAGGAACATGGTTCTATCCATGGTGGTCACTTACCTAGGATTTAATATCCTATGAGTTTTTTTGACACCCAAATGTTGTAGGGTCAGGTGGGTTGTTCTGTGAGGTTAGTCATTGCATGTGTAAGCTTTCCAGAAACTCATGGAGACAAGAAAATATAAAAAAAGTCAATTCGAAATGGGGAAAAAATGTGCCTTCTTTTGTCCTACATAATATATGCTGTCCTGTGGGGTTGGGCAAGGGTCAGTTATTTAGTTTGTGATAGGAAAGCAGACGGTAGACACTATACATCCATTCTCTATTGTACAAGTGGGGTTTTTTCTCCCCTTTTTCTTTTATTCTCTGCTTTAGTTTGTGATAGCAAAGCAGATGGTAGACACTAAACGTCCATTCTCTATTGTACAAGTGGGATTTTTCACCCCTCCCTTTTTCTTTTATGGAAAAATAATTCTAAGCAGTGATTAGAAGACGTTGAGTGTGCCTTCATGTTTCTAAAATGTTGTGGCATTGCAGGTGATTGAGTATTATGCTAAAAAGGGTATTGTTGCTAATCTGCATGCGGAGAAGCCTCCAAAAGAAGTTACAGCTGAGGTTCAGAAAGTTCTCTCATCATAGAAAGAACGAATGAGTTCATTTGCAAGGGGAAAACGAACCTCCTGAGCCCCTAGTTAGTTTTACTACTTTTTAGTCCTTTTACTGTTGAATTGTCTGATAATCATTCTCATTTGTTTTCCATTTTTTGAACTTCCATTTTCCGGCTGCTATTATCGAACTTTTTGAGGGCTTTGAATGAGTCGAAAATCATTAGAAATAAAATATTTTCCTGGACAAAAGTTGACCATTCTCTGATTGAACTTTTTTCTTTCTTTCTTTTTGTTCTTAGTATTATGTTTGTTGAAGAGATTTGCCTTCTGTAATGTGGCAGATGAAATGATTGAGTTAGATGAATTGCTTCTTGAATTCTATCCATTGTTATAGTTGGGCAGGTGATGAAATCAAATGAAAAGATTTATGTATGTTTTAAACTAATTGTGGTACTACAGACATCTTCCAATACTGGGGAAACATAAAATGAAAACAAGATCGAAATAGCTTTTGAATGGAATAAAGATATCATTTTTTTTGGTAAGTGGCACTTTCATATCACTGGAAAAGAATAGATGTGTTCGTGGCCCATCGTCCTACACGATCATTGTAGAAACTCTATTTGATCTAGAAGTTAAAACTCAGAATCACTCTATTTTCATATACATTATATATTGGATAGAAAAGTCGAGGTGTACAACCACATCCATGTGATTATTTCAAGCTATTGAAGTTGATTTCACACTCATGCTATCTTTAGCTTTGATGGATACCATTGCGGCCTTGACTAATGCTCTTTACACAATCAGGAAAATTATCAATCATAAGCTTAGTCTAATTAATCCTATGCAATCATCCCATATCCTCAACAGTTCTCATACATATGTTGTTAAAAGGTTTTAATTAATGTAACCATAAGAACTATCATTAATGGATGCTATGTTAGTATTAACTTTGAATTAATTGAAGATGTTACATATCTGTAAGGTAAAATGTTCAAACTTTCATCTTTTATATAATTAAACTAAAAACAAAGGTTTAGTTATGCAAGTTACACGCTCGAGAATGGACTTTCATCTAACATGATTTACATACAAACAAAATAACCAAAATTCTGAGAAAATAATGATAAATTCTCTTAGTAGACAACGGTTGAGATGATTTACATGTAAACAAAATAACCAAAATTCTGAGAAAATAATGATAAATTCTCTTAGTAGACAACGGTTGAGATAAATTCAATGATCGAATAAAATGGTAAAAGATTGATTCTCAGTTGGAGCTTTTTTTGCCGCCAGATTCAAAAGGCCATCCCTCAACTGGAAAAACGGTCATCCTTCAACACCCTTTAATGTCCAATTTTAATCTCAAATTCAAAACCCCATTTCTCATAATCTACATTTCAACCTCCTCCTCCTTCTTTCTTCTTCTTGCAAGACTCGCAGAATTACAGAGAAAATGAAACATTCCGCCATGACCAGACCAAGAAACAGCAGAAACTCCTTCTCAACTCTAAACCCACCACCATTCTTTGATTTGCTATCACTCACCATTCTTGCTTCCTTCTTCTCCCCCAAGAAATTCCCCAGAACTCTAAACCCTTATCTCTCTCTCTTCTTTCTCTCCCTCCTTACTTCTCTTGTTTTCTTGGGAATCTCCACCATCAATTTCCTTCATTCATCCCCATTTTATGCAGACCCCTGTTCTCTCAAATCCTCAATTTCCTTCCCTTCAATGTCTTCCTCTTCTCAGTCTCGCCTTCTCCTCTCTCTTCTCTCTCCAGTGGCTTCTTCAGCCAACCAGAATTTGCCCAAGTTGTCAACCAGTGTAGTGGTTCCATTGCCAGCCCATGGAGTTTCTTCCAATCTCTCTGATGAAGAAACAGAGTTTTGGAAACAACCTGATGGAGAAGGCTATAGGCCTTGCCTTGATTTCAGCTTTGAATATAGGAAGGCATCTGCTAAGATCTCTAAAGAGAAGAGGAGATTCTTGATGGTGATGGTTTCGGGTGGATTGAATCAGCAGAAGAATCAAATTGCTGATGCTGTTGTGATTGCAAGAATTCTTGAAGCTGCTTTGATTGTCCCTGTTTTGAAGGTTAATCTCATATGGAAAGATGAAAGGTAGTGATTCTTTTTTTCCCTTCTCTGTTTAGTTCATTTCTTTTCATTTTTTGGGATGTTTTTAGAAATGGGTTTTGCTAATTCTGCAGTAAATTCTCGGACATTTTTGATATCAAACATTTCAAGAAGACGTTACGAGCTGATGTTCGAGTCGTGTCGTCTCTTCCATTCAAGCATTTCAAGTCGAAAGAGACCAAGATTCCTCATGATGTTTCTCCTCATTGGATTCGTTCAAGATTTAGAACCCAAGTGAGAAACTCTTCCAACATGTTTGCTGCAATTGGAGATTAACATTTTTCAGTTAATGGCCTTAAATTGTTAGTTAAGACTTTATGTTCTTTCTTGTAGCTCAATAAAGAAGGACTTCTTGTACTAAATGGGTTGGACTCTAAGCTCACCAAAAATCTTCCCTTTGACCTGCAGAAGCTCAAATGTAAGGTAAACTTGAAAACTTAAATTGGCTCAATCAAGAAGTCATTGAATTTGTGAGTTGACCATTTGAATGAATTACTTCTTCAGTCCTGTTCGATAACCATTTCATTTATTGTTTTTGATTTTTGAAAATTAATCTTATTTCCTATCAATTTTCTATAATGACTTACATCTTTTAAGTGCAAGGGTTGAATTCTTAGCCAATAAATTTCAAAAATAAAAACAAGTTTTTAAAATCTAGTTTTTTTCATAATCAAAATTTGACTTTGTTTTTTGAAAATATTGACAAGTAGTAGATAAAAGTAAGAAATTTTGAGGTTGAAGAATATTTATATGCTTAATTGATTACCAAACACCCCTTCATCCTTAACTTTTTCTCTTCACTTTTATGATCAGGTTGCATTCCATGCACTAAAATTTGCAGCTCCAATTCAAGAGCTTGGAAACCAGCTAACAAGGAGAATGTGGATTGAAGGACCCTATATAGCCATCCATCTCCGTTTAGAGAAGGATGTTTGGGTTAGATCTGGTTGCCGTACCGGTTTAGGTTCGGATTATGACATCGTCATTGCCGAAACTCGGAATTTGCAACCCGAGTACCTCACGGGAAGGATAAACATGAGTCACATTCAGCGTAGACGTGCCGGATTATGCCCTCTAAATGCTTTGGAAATTGCAAGGTAAAACAGTGAAACTATAACTTGAGAAGTTTTGAATCAGAAGAAATGAGAAGAAAACAAACTTATATGTTTGGTGATGATAAAAATAGGCTCTTAAAGGCTCTCGGAGCTCCAAAACAAGCAAGGATTTACACTGCAGGGGGAGAGCCATTTGGAGGAAAGAAGGCTTTGCAACCACTTATCGCAGAATTCCCAAATATAGTAACAAAATACACATTGGCAAGAGAAGGAGAGCTTTTACCCTTCATTAACAAGTCATCTGCCATGGCTGCCATTGATTACATTGTGTCCTTGAGCAGTGATGTGTTCATGCCATCCCATGGCGGAAACATGGGTCGAGCTATGCAGGTAATCTGACTCAATCCTGTTTATGAAAGTTCATAGACTTATCAGACACTTTTAAAGTTATGTTAGAATGCCTTGAATTTGTTATCTGGTGCTTTGAATGATCAACGTTGTATTCATATTTATGTTTTTGCTCTATTTACGATTTTAGCCTTAAGGTTTAGAAGAGTGCATTGTATAAACTCTTTAACTTTATTGGTGCTCCTGACTCTATAATCTGAAATTTTCTCTCTAGTAAAAACTGATCTCTCTCTCTACCCAATGATGTAGCTAACGCATTGTTAGTGAATCATGTAAATATGTGTCGATTCTCTATTATCTTATGTTTTCTATTTATCTTTGATTGTTGATTTCTTAACATGTTCATTTTTCGTGATAGGGGCATCGTGCATATGTAGGACATAGAAAATACATAAAGCCAAACAAAAGAGCGATGCTCGAATACTTTGATGATGCATCCATTAGTGAAACCGAGCTAGGAAGCATCATGAGGAAGATACACAAACGGTCTCAAGGCCAGCCTGAGCCTAGAACAAAGAGGAAAGACCGTGATGTTGTTGCATATCCTGTGCCAGAATGCATGTGCAAAGCTAACGCTGCTTCTCTTATGATTTAAAATCTTCAATTCAATACAACAAAACTGCATTTTGATTGTAACTCCTTTTCTTGAGTGTTAAAAATGGAGAAACTCGACCACAAACTTTTTGATCGTTAACACATACTTATGTTAGGCTCATTTTGGCACAGTTATTCTATTTCCAAGAAAAACACGACTTAGTTTAGAATTATTGTAGCTTTTAAAATAATTGTTGTTGGTTGTGTTTTTAGAAAAAATCAACTAGGAGAGGAAGTGAAATAGTGTTTGACACATTTTAATTTTAAAATAGAAAAAAAAAACGAGTTACGGTATTTGGTAGATTATTAATACTAAATTTGTATAATTTAGTTATATGAGCTAATTTAGATTATTTTTTTCATATTAATATCTAATTTACAATTTATCATAACATAATTATTTAAAAATTTATATGGTTTAAATTGCAAATAATTGTTTTTAATCCGAATTATTTGATAGAAGTTTTTTCTTTAAAAATTAATTGTTGTAAAAAATTTAATCAATTAAAATTTGTAAATAAATGTGAGAAAGTAAATGAATATGGAATGATAAACTCGAGATTGGTAAACAGTTAGGGAAGGTAAAAGATTTTTAGGAAAGCTAGATCTAAAATTTGGTATATTATTAAAAGCTAGAATAAATTTAAAATTGATTAGTATAATAATAAATAATTTAGTTTATCAAACCCCTTAAACGTAATATTTTTCACTATAATCGCTTTTTACACTTCCAAACAGGGCATAAGTCTCTCTTTAAGGCACAATTTGGCTAAACTTTCACCATAGTGATGAGGTGGCTAATTTCTTCAATAAAATGCTTTTAGTTACCCTGTTAATGTTGGCCAATCATGAACTATAGCTGACTTAATGTTAATGTTAATTTTTTTTGAGTACATAGTTAATGTTAATTTAATTATAAGGCAATTTATAGACATTTACTTCTAGAAATTTTTCTAACTTTGATAAGCAATGGTAATCTATGGTTTTTTATGTTTTGTTTTGTTGCTTTAAGTTAAATTTTTAGAAACTAAGTAGTGCTAAGAAAATTGTTTTTTGTTTTTCAATTTAATGTGTAATAAGTCTCTATAATTAAATTTGAGGATCAAGATTGTATATTTTCAATACACATTTGAAATTTTACCCAATTAATTTTATAAACAAAAATAAATAATACGGTTGACATACTTATCAATTACCATTATTTGAGTGGAAAAAAATGCATTTGAAGTAGTTTAAAAACTAAAGTTATAATATATTTTTCATGTCATCTAGTATATTATATTCAACATGAAACTTTTTAAAGGTGTATTTTTTGTATAATTTAACTAAAAAAACATAGGCCAATACAATACTACAAAGTTGGATATTTTGTTAATTACTTCTTTGGCGAAATTATGTATTCATCTTTATTTCCAATTTTACCCATCAATGTTTCTTAATCGTTTTTGTAGATGAATTTTGAATATCTTATGGAAAAATTAAGACAATTTGATTTGGTAGCCATTTCCGCTCCATTTAAACAACTATTTAATTTTTAATTTGGATATTTTCAAATAAAGAAAAATGAACAAACTTATTTATAAATATAACAAAATGTCACTATCGATCAGTGATAGATTCTTATAAATGTCTATAACAATCTATCACTCATTGATAGATATTTATCGTAGTATATCACAACTTATTACTAATAGACAATGTCATTTTTCTATACTTGAAAATATTTTCAGTAGTTTTACTATTTAAAACAACTACCTATTTTCAAAATTTAAACCAAGTTTTGAAAATTTAAAAATAGTTTTTTTAAAATTTAGCCAAGAACTCAATTGTTTATTTAAGAAAGATGAAGATATGATTAAGAAAGTGATAGAAAATAAACATAATTTTCATAAATAAAATATTAAAAACTAAAAAGTTATCAAATGAAATATTTTTCTTAAAAAAAGTTGGGTTCGCTTCACAAAATTTCTTAGTCATGGTTTACAAATTTTTTATACACACATTTGAATTCTTAGTTAAATTTTGAAATAAAAATAAAATTTAAACTTTTAACGGTTGATATAGTCTTTTTTCTTTTCTTTTCTTTTTATGCTTTTTTTCCTTTATTTATCATGTATATACTTTAATTTGTTAAAAAGAAATCAAAATCTATTTTCTTTTATTTTCATAAAATTTGGCTTGTATTTTGAAAACAATCTATAATATTGACAACAAAATATAGATATCAATAGATATAATGACGCTCCAACTATCTCAATAATAATATAATATTATCCACTTTAGACATAAAGTCTTATGATTTTGCTTTTGGTTTCACCCTAAAAGGCTTCATACCAATAGTTGTTTCTCTTAAATACCCATGATCTTTATCTAACCAATGTGGAACTTTGGTCGCATTTCCAATAAAAATTATAAGATTAACTTAAAAAGATAAAAAAAAAAAAGCAAAAAATCAAATACTTAACGAATAGAGTTCATATTGTTCAAGCCATACATGTAGAAGACCCCGAGATGTTCATGGGATAGTGACAATAACATATGGATATAAATAATTATTCTTCCTCTTCATAAAGTTGTATTTCACCTCATATATTATATAAAAAAAATAATAGTCTATAACATGATAAATTAAAACTCCAACTTCGAATTTCATATACTAAAGAGTCTGACGACATTTAAAAAGATTAAAAATGATGATATGATATAAAAAATAAAATTAGGAGCTTCTATTATTTTTATATATTTAAATAAACTCTAATTAATTTTATAGAAAATATATGGTTTTTTAAAGAGTAGAAATGTAATAACTAATTATTGAGTTAGGCTTTTGGTGATACACGTTAATTTATAGTACTGAGTGTAGGAAAGAAAAGTAACTAAAATTTCTAACGACCTCTTTGGTAGGCAATTCAGATTCAGATTCATCGAGTTCAGCGAATACGTGTTTGGTTGACGGTCTGGATTCTGTTTCCGAATTTTGTGATCTAAACAGTCCAAATTCTGAAAACAACTTTTTTATGTTTTCAGTGGATCCAGATTTGAATTCAAAATTTTGAAATGCAGAATTATATTAAAAATGATAAAAAACAATAACACAATTATACTATTTCATGTTATAAACTCAATTATTTTTGTTAAATTTAAAATATGTATATTGTATATTATAGAATATTACAAAATAATAATTACACAAAACCTTTAACATAAAACAAGTTTAGAACTTAATTAGTAATGATTTATATCCAATCTAGTATTTAGTGACTAACTAAATATATTTTTAATCACATTTTAAATATTTGTTTAAATTGGAATTTAATTTTTAAATCTGTTAACAAACACATACCTGAAACATGAAAACAACCCTGTTTTTATTGAATCCTTCGTTTTCAAATTTCTATTTTTAGATTGAAGCGGCCCTACAAATTTGGGAAGTTAGACTAATAATCTTTTTTGGACTATCAAAACCTAAATCATACTATAATTGTATCCCCTAGGGAGAATCTACATCATTGGCCAAATTAATGAACCCAATATTGAATTAGTCATTTTTTTTCAGAAAAAAAAATGAATGAGTCATCCTAATAGAATAATCATAATAATATTTCTATATTCAACATTATTCAACCTCTTAATTGAGTTTTTGTCAAACAGATATAATTCAGTTGGTATATGACCGTGTTAATAACCACCATATCCATAATATGAATCTTTTTATCTTCAACCATTCTTTTCTTTCCCTTTTGAGGAGAACTTCAATGGGGTTGTATTAACGACCATTGATTCCTTCGTGGCGTCCTTCACAATTTTCTCGACGCCCTTCACCTCCTTCTTGTCTTTCCTCAGTTCGTGGTTCAGAAAGTCTCTAATTCCTCTGTTGACGATACTTAGCTCCATGTTGTGAGCGCGGGTCACCAATTCTTCAAAGGTACGAGGCTTTATCCGCTATAGGATATAGAGGAGTTCCCAGTGCATACCCTACGTGCACATTTCCACAGCAGATAATTTAGTGAGTCGATCTTTGCAATCCAGACTCAAAGCTCTCCATCGGCTAATATAGTCGACGACTGGCTCCCTTTTCGTTGTTTGTCGTTCATCAGCTCCATTATACTGACGGTGCGCCTGGTGCTACAGAAGCGATTCAAGAATTCTCTTTTAAGTTGCTCCCAGTTGTCAATCACCTCTAAGTCTGTGTACCAGTCAAAAGCGTTCCCTTTGAGGGTTCTAACGAACTGTTTGACTAGTAGGTCTCGACCTGTTCCCGCATTTTCACATGTTTTTACGAAGTGGGCGATGTGTTACTTTGGGTTGCCTTTTCTGTCAAATTGTTGGAACTTTGGGGGTATTTTTACGAAGTGGGCGATGTGTTACTTTGGGTTGCCTTTTCTGTCGAATTGTTGGAACTTTGGGGGCTGATACCCTGTAGGCATTCTCAGGTTGTCGATCCTCTAGGTGTATGGCTTGGAATACATGAAGGAAGTTTAGGCCGGCCCTTCATATTGTACTCTTATTGGACCGACAAAGAGGCCACCGAGGCTGACTGTTGCAATTGGTTTTCTTGTAGCACGGTCTTCCCCTTGTCGATTGCTTTGATCGTGGGTGCTTGGCTTGATTCAGCAGCCTTTCGAGACTGCATTTGTTCTTTCAGGACAACGCTCGACGGCTTTCATCGAGTTTTAAATATTTGTTTAAATTGGAACTTAATTTTTAAATATGTTAACAAACACATATATGAAACATGACTTCATTTTCAAATTTCTATTTTTAGATTGAAGAGGCCCTAAAAATTTGGGAAGTTAGACTAGTAATCTTTTTTTGACTATCAAACCCAAATCATACTTTAATTGTATCCTCTAGGGAGAATCTACATCATTGGCCAAATTAATGAATCCAATATTGAATTAGTCATTTTTTCAGAAAAAAAAAAATGAATGAGTCATCCTAATAGAATAATCATAAGAATATTTCTATATTCAATATTATTCGACCTTTTAATTGAGTTTTTGTCAAACCGATATAATTCAGTTGGTATATGATTGTGTTAATAATCACTAGATCCATAGTATGAATCTTCTTATCTTCAACCAATTAATTGAGTTGTCAAAATATTGAAATAATAAAAAGATGAAAAAGATATTACTGTCAAATCAAACATAAAAAAGAGAGATAATTAGCAAACAAGTAACGGATTTTTATAAATGAGACAAATCAATAAAAAAAAAGAAAAGAAGATAACTAGATATTTTATATTATAATAATTATATATGAATAAAAAAGTCAAGAAATAGAGGTGGGAAACTTTTAACTAAGAATTGATCCATTAAGAAAAAACTACCTAATATTTTCCCTAAAAGAGGTGTATAATTAAGTACTTGGTCCCATTCTTCTCGAAAAAGTTAATAATAATAATAATAACAATAATAATAATAATAATAATGAAATAAATTTGTCAAAAATGATTCAATAATGTGAATTTGAACTATTAACTTCGAATTTTGAAGTTCGATCTTCCACCTTACTATATCATTAAAATAATAATAATAATAATAATACTAATAAAATAAAGCCTAAAATAAATTTATATTCATACTAATGAAAATAAAATTTGCTCATTAATAATTCAACCTCTTCTACTTAGCTTTTTTTTTTCATGGAGGAGAGATATGAATTACCAATAATTTAGGGTGTGCTCTGATTAAAAATTATGAGAGAATGAAAATGGACTAAATGATACATTAGACTTCTTTATCAAATTCAATTTCACATGGAGTAATCTGGTTCTATGATGGTGCTCATTGTCTAGATCTTTTGGGTTCACCATTCTGATGGAAGCTCATTTGGACTTTCATGAATTTTGATATCATATTAGATAATATGAGATTCTATCTCAAAGCCGATTGACAATATATGAGGAAAAAACAATCTATTTTATAAAAGAGTGAGGTCCCTTTGGAAAAATCTTCAGTTCAACTATGGGAAGACATCACTTATATGGCTGCTCTTTAGTGTACCAAATCTAGTAACTTTTGTACTTATGATGTATCCACTATCTTGTTAAATTGGAAGACTTTTCTCTAGCCTGTCCCCTATTGCATTATCAACTTCTCGAGCTCTCTTCTAGCTCCTCTCTATATATTCTTTTTGTTGATCAATATAACTATGTTTTGACATTGGAGTATGCTGAAAGTGTTAAGGATGTGCCAATCTAGTTGAGATATCCTAGTGTAGTTCTTGATCCCTCTTCCATCGATATCTAGTTAAAAGAAAAAAGACTGAGGTCCCTTAATGTTTCCAATATGAAATTTTGGACACTTCAGTGGTTGATAGAAAATATTTTCCTATATATATTTGAAAAAAATGCCAACTTTTTCCACAAAATTGGTCTCATATTCCCAATAGAATCTCAAATAACAATATAATAACTCCAAGTATACTAAATTGAAAGTGCTTTCAATCAAAACTTCTCCTCAATTTAAATTAATTAAAAGATACTGTTCACACGAGATTTCCGAAGAAATGTGTTTCGTGGAGTTGAACTCGAGTTCGTGTTGATGTTGAAGTTGATTTGATGCGATGTGGTTCGATCTCTAATACTTGATCCTCTGATTCTCTCTTAGTTGGGTGAATGTGCTTGACTTGGAGAAGAAAAGTACCGAACGTTCTTGAAGTAGAAGTCTTGGAAGCTTGAAGTAGAAGTCTTGGGAGTAGAAGTCTTGGAAGAGTTTTTGTGTCTTCAAGGGTCTTCTGTCTTATAGGTGTCTTATAGGAGTGCGTCTTCAAGGGTCTTCTGTCTTATAGGTGTCTTATAGGAGTGCAGCTTCAGAAGTCTTGGGAGTCTTCTGATTGTTGATGAATTCTCTCTGGGTCCTCTAAATGTAGAAAATGTTTCCCCCACAAATGAAGAGAACTTTTCTATTTATAGAGTTCTCAGGCGGGTTTCGTGGGCTTGGTTGGTCCATGGGCCTAGCCCTTAGGCCCAATTAGTTGATTTTGGGTCCAATTCAACTTTTTTTTTTTTTTTTTTTTTTTTTTTTTTTTTTTTAGTTTGGACTTTGAACCCAAATAATAATATCAAATTGGGTCAATTTAATCTCATCTGATTCAACCGTGTGACGTCATCGAAACTGGTCTTCAATTCAATTCGGAACATGTGTCAACTTCTAATTGGACTCAAAGTTAATGATTTAGAAATTCATCATTAATTTAGCAAACGACGTGGTGACTTGTGATTGGTCCAAAATTTTATCCTGATACATAGAAACGAAATATGATTAAATTTGTATACTAATTAAAATGTATTCTCTTTATTAAGTTTGTCCACTTTTTATGTTGTTGTCCCTCCTTTATTGCTATTAGAAGAAAAAACGCATCATAATGAGATAATTCTTTTGGGTGCTCATTTAAGTTACAACTATTCTCTTTTTATAGTACATACAAAAATGAACTATTTTCTTTTTCTTAATATAAATATTTTAAAATAATATTTTGTTAGTGAGGTTTAATTTTTTGTTCAATAAATATAAAAAATAAAAAATATACTATGAATTATTTGAAGTAAAAACAAATTACTTTTTAAAATATGATTACTAAAAATCAAAGTATTATAAGTTTAGAAAATATTAAAATATAAAATATATAACGTGAAAGAGTACAAATATAGGAAATCAAGTAATTTCATGTCATTACAAAATTCTAATCAAAGTTATTTTCATAAATTTAAATTTTATTCCATTTAATCAAATAACTAAGCTTTAAAAGAAAAAAAAACTTATAATAATAATTAATGACCAAATTAAAATACGAAAGGGATTAATCCATATAAAAAGAAAAAATCACTTGCAAAACGCGTGAGAAATGTCTAGTATACATAAAAAGAAGATTTTCATATTTTTATATTTTGCTTTTCCTTTTTAATTTTTAATTTTTATCATAGTAGTTTTATTCTCCTCCAAGATCCTCAATCCTCTAATTAAATTTACCATTGTAATAAAAACAATAAACAATAAACTAAAATGAATATTATTTGTTTTTTTAGAAAGAGAACCAAAAGGAATGTTTGCTACTTTATATACCAATTTAGGGTTTGTGAAAACAAGTTTTTCACAATTGTTCAGCTCTTATTTTCTTCTAAATTATAATATAATTACATATTTAAATTATAAAGTATATATATTGAGGTGTTAAACATAACCACGATATCACAAGGCAATGTGATACTACTACAAAATCGTTATATTTTCATTGTTTGAATTAATTAAATGAACATTTTTGTTTGTGTAATTATCTTAAAATAAATCTCAAGAATATAGCTACAAGTTTTTCTAAAATATAATTAGTATTAAATTAATTGGATGAATTCACATTACTTTTCATGCCCAAACTAGAACCTCTCATCCCCAATTTAGAATCATTAGTTTTTCTAATTTAGAACCCTAACTACCCACTTGGCTCTCACTCAAACAAGCTAAAGCTAGTAGCTATGCCTTCTTTTCTTATAATAAAAAAAGTTAACTAAGCATTCTTAGAATAAAGAGAAGAAAAAATTGCCCTTTTTAGCCTAGAAATTATGTATAACTAAGTCTTGGTATAGATATATGAGACTATTGACCTAAATGCTTTCAAGATAAAGGAAGTGCTAAGAAATAAAAAGCCACCAACCACCATGTAATATTCTTGGTCATTGAATTCATGTAATAAATATATAATGAAGACATTTTATCAATACTAATAGTCTATATAATTTACCATGACAGTTTAACTTGCATGAAACTGTATTATAAATTTGAGATATTTTGAGATTCGATCTTCCTATCTCACATATTGTTAAAAAAAAAAAAAACAGTAATTATAGTTTATAAGAAATGACAAATTAGAACCCTAACTTCAGATTCTATATTTGACATTGATTCTCCACTATCAAAAGAATAGTGTGGTGAAGATAGACACATTTAAGAAGATTAAAGATGATGATGATATAGTACATAAAATAGAGTTTTTATTATTTTTATATACAATAAAACTCTAATTAATTTTATAGAAAATATATGATTTTTAAAGAGTAGAATTGTAACTAATTAATTATTGAATTACGCTTGATACTGATTGATTAATAGTATTATGTATATAACCAATATGAGCATAGTACAATTGATATCTTCAAACTAGAAAATTGAAGGGCTAGGAGATCAATCACACACTGTTTATTTCTTATCATAATTGTTGTATCATCAACCTTATTAAAAAATTTTAATTAAAATTATTTCATAACTTTTAATCCATATAAAAGGAAAAAAAGGTTCACTCGCAAAGCGCGTGAAAAAATCCCCTATTAAGTTTACATATGTAATATGAACAATAAACTAAAAGGAAATATTCTTCCTTTTTTAGAAAAGAAAACCAAAAGGAATATTTGCTATTTTCTATACCAACTCAAAGCTTGTGAAAACAAGTTCTTGCAATGGTTCATCTCTTATTTTCTTCCAAATTACTATATAACTTAGATATTCAAATTACAAAGTTAATATATATATATAAAATTGAAATATTAAACATAAATATGATACCACAAGGCTATGTGATACTCTTTTGCAAAATTGTTATATCTTCATTGTTTGAATTAATTATATGAATATTTTTGTTTGTATAATTAATCTTAAAATAAATGACAAGAATATATAGTTATAAGTTTTCCTAAAATATGATTAGCATCAAATTAATTGAATGAGTTCACATTGTTTTTCTCACTAAACTATAATTCTTCATTCCCAACTTTAGGATTAATTGTTTTGCCAATTAAAGCCCTAGCTAGTCTACCACTTGGTTCTCACTCTAAAAAAACCTAAGCTTCCCATTTCTAGTACAAAGTCCTTTTTTTTCCCACATTCCAACCATTAGTTACCTTGATTATTAATTATAAGCTCATAATTATGTCTTGAAGAAGAATTATATTGTACTTAGAGGCTTTCTTAATCATTTTAACTATGTTACTAATTATCCCAATCTCTCCCTATATAAACACTGGTTCCATTAGCTTAAGGAAATACACCAAACCCCTTCAAACTTCCCTTTCATTTCATCTCTTTATCTCTCATTTTTCTTACTATCCCTTAATTTTGCTTTGTTTTTAAGTTTCTCTTCCAACTTAAACCATAAGTTCATGATAATGCTCTTCATCAAGTTTGTAGCCAACAGTTTCTTTGTTTTTTCATGCATGAACTTTGTTGATAGCTTTACTTTTAACACTGTTGTCTCTTTAGATGGAACTGGAAATTTTAGAAGCATTAATGCAGCTATAGCAGCTGCACCAAGTAATAGAAAATCTCGATTTTACATTCATGTGAAACCTGGGATTTACAAAGAACATGTTGAAATCGAAAAGAAAAAGACTTTCATTGCGTTAATCGGTGACAACGCTGCAAACACCATCATTGTTGATAGTAGAAGCCATGCTACTGGTTTTAACACCTTCCAATCCGCTACATTCGGTAAGTTTGAACTTGCCACTTTTTGTTTCCATTGCTTTGCTTTCAAATATTAACAGTGCATATTTGATGTTGAGTTATCCCTAAACTTTTCTTTTGTAGTTGTCAAGGGTGATAACTTTATGGCACAGTCCATAACGTTTGAAAATTCTGCTGGACCTGAAAATGGTCAAGCTGTTGCCCTTCTCAACAACCGCGCCAATCATACGGTATACTACAAATGTGTATTTCTTGGCTATCAAGACACTCTTTATGTCAATGGAGACAATGTATTCTTCAAAGATAGTGAAATTTACGGCACGGTAGATTTCATATTTGGATATGGACAAGCTGTGTATCAAGATTGTAATATATATGCAAGATTAGGCAATAGAACGATTACAATCACAGCACAATCTAAACAATTATGGAACCAAAGAAGTGGCTTCGTTTTCCAAAATTGCAGTGTAATGGCCTCTCCTGAACTCAGGTCGATAGAAAATCTAAATTTTGAAGTTTATCTTGGTCGGCCTTGGAGAGACTATTCGACTGTAATTTTTATGGACTCATTTTTGGACTATCTAGTTAATCCAGCAGGATGGTTGGTTTGGTCGGCAGAGCGGCCTCTCAATTTATTATTCTATGCCGAATTTAACAATAGAGGTCCAGGAGCTGATTTAACTAGTAGAGTCAAATGGCCAGGTTTTCATGCGATAAATAGTCCATCAGAAGTCATTAATTATACCGTGAATATTTTCATTGATGGAAATGCATGGTTACCAGAAACTAGCGTACCATTTAGACCTACCTTATAGTTTAGATTTGTTTTTATGTTTTAGTTTTTGATGCGCAATTGTATATTTTCTTTGCATATGTTATATGAATGAATTACTTTTAATTGTCCTTTAATTTCTGATTTAAAAGTTTTGAAAAAAAATTCACAACGGTGTGTTATATAAGAATTTCATAGGAACGAACTTAATTAATTAATCAAGGGGTAATTGATGATTTGGTGGAATAATAATAATTTAATTAAAATTCATTAAAACGTCAACACTCTCATATATTTGTGTGTAACAAAAAAAAAACAACTTCATATACATGAACTTCCATGACTTTTTGTCATAACCAAATTTAAATTAAAATTATTTTCATAAAATGAAAAAGAAAAAAAAACTATTAAATTTTATTCCATTTAATTAGTGATGGAGGAAACAAAATCATAATAGTAATTGATAAAAGTTAACTCAATATATTGATATTGATTCAATTAATTTAACTAATATAATTAACCGTGCTAAGTAATGAATATATATACTCACAAATCTATATAAAATACAAGAGGTTAGTTAAGAGAAAAATGATCACGTGCAATGCACATGAGATACTTGGTATTCAAAAAAAAAAAAAAAAAACCATTAAAAGAGTATTTGGCTCGCAGATTGCGATATTTTTAGGTAAAATTTATGTACTTATATTTTGCTTTTTCTTTCTTAATTTTCTATTTATAGCATATAGTTTTATTCCCCCTCATAAGCATCAACTTCCTAGTTAAGTTTATATTTGTAATAATGATAATAATAAAAAAGTAAAAGGAAAAGATTTCCATTCTTTTAGAAAGATAAATAAAAGGAATATTTGCCAAGTATATAAATATTTTATATACAAAAGAAATATTTGTTATCTTCTTTTCTTCAAAATTTGCATTATATTTGTATATTCAAATTAATACAGGTGAAAAATTAATAATAATAAATTGAGGTGTTAAACATAAATATTACTATCGATGTGATATTACGTTAATGTGAGCATAACTCAATTAATATAAAATTTATATTATCTACACATATGGTCAAAAATAAATAATATAAAGTTTCGGGAGATATTTCTGTTATCGTAATAATTTTTCATGCTATAAATATTTCAGTTTATTGCTTTCTTTTATTTCTATGTTTATTTCGGTGGGTGGTTAAGGTTTTCCCAATCATTTTTATTTATGACTTTTTTGAAAAAAAAAAAAATTGAAGAAGATTTTTTTTTTTAAATTTTCATACATGTGCATTGTTTGCAAAATTGGCAGCAAAGGCTAGAAAATATTATTTTTATTATATCTTGCCTATAAAGGCATTAACTATTAAAAATATATATGTTTTTCCCATACCAATTTCTATGGTTAACATATATATATATATTTGAATAATAATGAAGAACATACGTTTTTTTCGAATAAATGAAGAATATACGTACGTTATTTATGAAGAATATCGCTTAAAAAACATATATGATTTTTTTCTAAAGAAAAACATATATCATTTTGTAATCTCTTTTAGTACATGTTAATAGCTAGTATCCATATTAGAATGTTTTCTTAAAATATTTATATGAGATATCCTTTTAATTAAATTCAAAATTTCATTTTCATTTCAAATAATTTCCAACACTGAGATTTATGATCCAATACAAATTATTTCATAGTCTCTCTCTTATTTATGGGATCTCTTCTTTTATAATAAGATTCAATAGGTTTGTCTTTTTAATTAATTTTTTATACTATTGAAATCTTATTTATAATTTGAAAAGCTTCATTTTTACCATTCAACTTAATTTTTTTTTTCGGAATTTTAAGAGATATACAAAAAATCATATTTTATAGTAATGTTAATTTTAAATAAGAAAAAAAAAAAGGAAAGAGGGAAGAAAACGGAAAAAACGTATATTACTCCAAATTCCGTTTTAAGATATTAATTATGTTTTCTCTGTTGGAAACGTAATTATTAACTTTCTAAACAATACTTTAGAGGAAGAATAGTTTGTTTATAAATATCATCTCAAGGATTATATGCTTCCACTCAAGAAAAGAAATTATCAAAGAGATCAAAATGACTGCGGAAAGACTCTATGGTTTGGTTTTTTTACTACTTTCAACTATGAATTTGTTGTGTCCTATTGCTCAAGCCAATCAATTGGGGACCTCAAATACTTTCATCAACGACACTTGCCAAATATTCGAAAAAGAAAAACTGACGGCTTTTTGCATTGATGTGATCAATTCAGATTTTCGCGAAGACTTGAAATCAGACGTAAGAGGGTTGTTCACCATTTCCATAAATCATTCTATTGCTACTAGCGTTGATAATTATTTGTATCTTCTGGACCAGCTCAAAACATCTGACTTAGACAACAAAACACGATCTGTCTTTAATGATTGTGTGGAGCAATATGAGTTTGCCATAGCTCTTTTGAAATCATCGTTAGAGGAATTGTTAAAGAATCACGATAGAGATAAAGTGATGATTAATAATATGTCTGATGCGTTCGGTAGCATTGATAGTTGTGAATATGATTTTGAGGACTTTGTAACTGAACCGCCTGCTTGGTTGGCTCGTTATCTTACCTTACGTCCACTTTTTGGACTTTCAATAGGGTTTGCAAGTTTATTGTAATCAAGTAATACCATATAAGTCGTATTAGTATGGAAAAACTTTGACATCATTGTCAATAGAGAATATGTCATTATTTAAATAATTCTCATATAAAGCAACATATGTTATTATTGTAACTATTGATTGGATGTTCCAATTTAAATTATTATTCCATACAATTGGTTTTATTTTATTTTATTTCTTTGGTACGAAAAATTTTGTGATTCGTTTATATGAATTTTTGGGGGCAATTCGTTGATCTTATAATTTCTTATTTCGTATAAGTTATAATATGCTAAGGATTCAATTAATCATCAATTTCATATATTTCCAAGTACGGATGAATCAGTTTTGATAAATATATTATATATGATTTTATATTGAATGAAAAGAAAAATCAAGAATCCATTTCTTATAGGATAAACACACATAATATTACAAATTAAAAAAAAAATTAAAGATTAAAAAAAATCTACACTGTGTTAATTTTACTGATAATTTTTCGAAAAAAAATTGTTTGCTCAAATTTGGAGATGAAATCTATTAGAAAAAAATGAAATGTAAAACCATATGCAGTTGGATTATTTATATATTAATATTGTAGTATTTTGTCTATTTATTACAGTATTTTAGTTTCTTTTCTCAAGAAAACAAAATATTTTCAATTAATTCTTTAGAATGAATTTGGAAATCAATTTCATATATTTCAAATAAGGGGAAAACTAGTTTTGATACTATATAGTATATAATTTTTTATATAATTGAATGAAAAAAAAATTAAGTATTCATTTCTTATAGACTAATAATATAATTTTAAAAATTATAATTAGAAAATAAAATTTCTACACTGTTTTACCATTACTGATAATTAAAAAAAACATTTATTGGAGATAAACATATTGGAATAAATGAAATGTAAAATTACACATGCATCTAATAACATTTTTATCTTAAAAAAAGTTCTAAATCTAGAAAAATAATGGATAAACTTGAAAAAAAACATACTAGGTATTGTTTGACGACTTTTTTAACAAATTGACTTTCTAAGACATCTCTTAGAGCGGGAACTATATGCATGCATAAATATTTATATTTATTCGCACGAGGTTTCCAGAGAAATGTATTTCGTGGAGTTAAACTTGAGTTGGGATTGGTGTCGATGTTGATTTGATGCGATGTGGTTCGATCTCTAGTACTTGATCTCTAGTATAAGTTTAACTAAAATTTGTAATAGAGGAGGGCCAAAATATAAGAAAAATCTGAACCTTAATCTCAGAATTAATTTGTTTTGGAGAGATAAAATGTAGGAATTCTCAAATTTCTTTTCTCTTTTGTTTTTTAAAAAAGAAAAATTCAGGTTTCATCCAAAATTAATTTGATTTAGAAATGGAATTTATACATTTTGAACTTAAATGAAAATTAAGTTTCATTCCTAATTTAATTTGATTTGGAGGTTAAAACTTGATTTTGGTTCTAAGAAAGAAATTTGGGATATGACCAAATTTACAAAAACAAACTTCAAGCTTTGGTCCCCAATTTAATTTGATTTTAGGCATAAAAAAAAAAAAAAAATGGATTTAAAATGAAGATTCAAGTTCCATTCCCAATTTAACTTTGTTTGGAGGTAAAACTAAAAAAATTTGAACCTAGGATGAGAATTCAAGTTTCACCCCAATTTAGAAAGATTTGGAGAAAAAACTTAATTAATTTGAATTTAAAACAAAAATTCAAGTTCCATCCCCAATTTAATTTGATTTAGAGATAAAAACTTAGAAATTTTGAATTTAGAACGGGAAGTAAAACTTAATTAATGAAAAAGGGTTGGTACGTGGCCAATAATTTTAGAAAAAGGAGGGGTAGAAAAAAATTAAAAAAAATAAGGGGTTGAAATAAAATTTTAAACCAAACAGAATCTAGATTTAACCAAATCTTGTATTTTTTTTTGTTTGATTCTGAATTCATTGAAGTCCCTATAAATAGGACTCAATGCCTCTGCATTCTCATCCCATCAATCATCAATCTTGTATTTTCTCTTCTTTCTTTCTTTTTTTTGCTCCGAGCTTCCAACCCCTCTGTTCAGACGAGTCGAGTCGCGATCTTGAGCTGCCATCTGTGAGTCTGAACCGCGCAACCCCTCTATTCAGACAAGTTGAGTCGCGATCCCGAGCCGTCAACCGTGAGCCCCTCTCCTCTTCACTACGCGCGTTGGCCAACCTGGTGCCGTCTGATCGTGCCGCCACTCATGCCTTCGTCGCCATCCACCGCTCGTCGTGTCGACAGGTTCCTCGCTGGCCGTCGGGGAGAGGCGACCCTAGGGTTTCCTCCCATCTGCCCCCCTCTTTTCCCCCCATTTTTTTCTTTTTTTTTTTTTTAAAAAAATTTATATATATATATATATATATATATCATTATTTTCCTTTTTTCTTTTCTTTACTAAAAAAAAACTTTATTTTTTCTTTTTTCCTTTTTCTTCCAACAAATTTTGTTCTCTTTTTTTTTTTTCCAGAAGATTTCGGTTTTCTTTTCTTCTTTCATTTTTTACTCTTTTTTCTTTATTTTTCTTTCTTCAACAAAAAAAAAAAAACTCTCTTTTTTTTCTTTCTTCCCTCTTATTTATTTATTTATTTTTCAATAGAATTTTTTCGTTCCCTTTTTTTTTTTTCTTTTCTTTAGCAATTTTTTTCATTCTTTTTATTTAAAAAACGGTAATTATCCTTTTACTATCTCGCCCTATTTTTGTTTATCAGGAACCCAATTCGAGGTGGTTTTTTTTTTTTTTTTTGTTGCAGGTATGAACAATGGCAGGTGGACTGAGGGGTTGATTTCAACATCTTTTCTACAAGCACGATCTCAATCCGTGACTTGAAGACTTCGCCCTAAGTTCTTGAGGACTTTGGCACCTGATTGGCTTCGATCTTAATATGTGGCCTGAAGGGTTCCGTCGGTTCCAGTCTGATTCTTTGACTTGAGCACTTCGTCGATTTCCAACTCAATGCTCTAACGACTCTGATCTCCGCCCCTCATTGCCTTTGATCTTAGTACGCGACCTGAGGATTCCACCAGTCCCAGCCTCAGTCTTCGACTTGGACATTCCGTTGGTTTCCAACTCAGTGCTCTAACGGATTTGATCTCTATCTCTTACTAGCTTCGATCTTAGCACACAGCCTGAGGATTCCGTCGGTCTCAGCCTCAGTCTTTGAATTGAGCATTCCGTCGGTTTCCAACTCAGTGCTCTAACGGCTCTGCGCTCCACCTCTTATTGGCTTCGATCTTAGTATGCAGCCTGAGGATTCCGTCGGTCCCAGCCTCAGTCTTTGACTTGAGCATTCCGTCGATTTCCAACTCAATGCTCTAATGGCTCTGATCTCCACCTCTTATTGGTTTCGATCTTAGTACATGACCTGAGGATCCCGTCGATCCCAGCCTAAGTCTTTGAGTTGAGCATTCTGTCAGTTTCCAACTCAGTGCTCTAACGGCTCTGATCTCCACCCCTTATTGGCTTCGATCTCAATACGCGGCCTGAGGATTCTTTTGGTCATAGCCTCAGTCTTTGACTTGAGCATTTCGTCGGTTTTCAACTCAGTTCTCTAACGGCTCTAAATTTTTTCCCCTTATTGGCTTCGATTTTAGTACGCGACCTGAGGATTATGTCGGTCCCAACCTCAGTCTTTGACTTGAGCACTCCGTCGGTTTCCAACACAATGCTTTAACGACTTTGCACTCCGCCCTTTATTGACTTTGATCTTAGTATGCGCCCTGAGGATTCCATTGGTCCTAGCCTCAGTCTTTGACTTGAGCATTTCGTTGGTTTCCAACTCAGTGCTCTAACGACTCTGATCTCTGCCTCTTATTGGCTTTGATCTTAGTACTATTGGGATTGGTATCCTAATTCTCCCAGAGTCTTGTAGTTTGTAATCTATACACATTGTTATGAATAAAATAAGAGTTATTTTATCTGACATTTACTCATATCTAATAAACAAAGTTCCGTGGTTATTATATGTAAACTTAAGCATGTATATGAGATATAAAAGTGGATCATACTTTAAGTGATAACCTAAATAGGTTTGTAGTATAAGGATTAAGGAGGGATACCTGATCCTGGTGACACTATGGATATGACCCGCTTTGTAGAGGTTTGCAAGTGTTGTGAACTACTACAGATGGTAGATCCTGACAATTCATGTGGAGACATGCGAGCGGGGGTGTCCTATACAAAGAGTTTGTATAAGACCAGACCACAAAATGACTAGTCTCTGCATATAACGTTGTTGATACTGGAGACTTATATCGCACCTAAACGACCATAGGTGACATGACCTCAATCCTGAGTGTTTTGGGAACTCTTGCCTTTGAGGGCGGTCCTTTGATTAGTATGGGTGAGAGTGGCTAGATTGCCAACTCAACATGCCTACCTTTTTGGGAACTTGTCTGATTTGAGACTTGGGAACTCAGTTACACAAGATGGAATTCACTCATTCGCCGAAGCAGGGGTAAGTAGATAGATTGCTCCCTTGAGGGCTGATTCTGGGTCTTGAACATAGTGGTCACACCTTCTCTCTAGAAGAGAGAACTCAGTCATAGTAGGACTATGACTTATGTTCATTAGAGGGATCAGTGGTACTTAAGGAGTTAGATGTAACTACAAGGGCATAACGGTTATTGGCCCAGCTGTACTTATGAGCAATCTGTGAAGGGTTATCACATTGTTGATTGGTTAATTTGGACACATAATATATCTATAGTGAGAAGAGTTCAGCTTTCGGTCTTTAGTGGAGTGCCTGGCAGTTAACGGATGGTAGATCCCATGACTAAAAAGTTTAGTCAGTTATTCACGTACCGTTGGAGTTTTGAGCTATAGGTTCATAAGGTCCCCTATAGCTCAATGGATTCAAGTTGAGAATCAGTTCTTGGTGTTGATTTGAAATGTTCAAATTGACAAGAGGTAATTCGATTATATATGATATGATCGGTGTGATGTATAAGATATATCATGTTGAGGATTAATGTAAATGAAATTTACATTAAGTACCATAAAATAGAAAAAAAAGTTATGGTTATATGTTTCATGAGAAGAAATATTAAAACTATAGGTTATAAATATACTATGGTAAGTTGGTTATCATATATATTTATAATAATATTAATTATTGGATAATTATCTCTTTTTCTCTAATAACCAATTGAGTGGAAGGTTATTGGTGGTTTCATGGTAACCATGAGATAAAAGGAAAATTATTTTCCTAAATTTAGTAGTTGTTGCAAGAGTTTCCATTCTCGGAAATTAATCATGAAAAGGCTGTCAAATGGATTAAATTCACTAAATGATAGCTGAAGAGAGAAAACGATCATGGAGTGAAACTACACGATAGTTTACTCAGCTGGCCATTAGCTAAACGATCGCGGAGCTTTTGCTAAACCATCGTGGAGTATTTCTAAATGATTGGGCATCGTCTATACAATAGACCTTTGCCATCTCCCACTTGCTCAATCGTTTATACGATTGTTCTTCCTCCGGTCTTTTCCTCTAACAAAGTCCACACAAAGCCCACACTTCTGGATTCTCACATCGAGAATACCAAGGTAACCATTGTGGAGGTATCATACTCAACTAGACTAAGTCAAGGTTTTTGGAGGTCGTTCGTTGTGTTCGTGATCTTGGAGATCGCTGTATTCGTGGTCACTGTGATCGTGCTGTGTTGCGGTCATAGTGTTCGAGCGTTCGTGATTGTTGTCTTGCTGATTGTACGAGCGTTCGAGATCAAGGGTGTTTGAAGATGAGTTTTCAAAGGTATGATAATCTTTCCCTTGATCTTGTTGTAAAGCATGCTGTAATTTCGTTTTGTACATGACCAGTTAGTTTCCGTTTCTTGACTGTAATTATTTAAATTCATATACGATTGTAATTTGGAACGATTATTTCGCTACTTATGGAAATCCTCATATCCGATTTTCTTCAAGTACGTAGCCTGAGGGTTCCGTTGGTTCCAGCCTCAGTCTTCGACTTGAGCATTCTGTTGGTTTCGAACTCAGTGCTCTAACAGCTCTGATCTCTATCCTTATTTATTTATTTATTATTATTATTACTATTTTGAAATTCATGCGACTGAATTTACCGACCGCCTTTTTATGCACCTTTTTTGTGCAGCATCATGGTCTGCTTTACCGAGTGCATTTTTTCTGGAAAGTGATATCTCGTGATCTAGACCAACCTAAAAAGGATGGACTTAGCCTTCCTGTGGAGAAGTCATTGGATGGTCCCTTTGGGGATATTTGGCATGATTTGAATGATGATGCGATGACTAATGAACTATAGATGGAAGTGTCTTTGACTTCGAATAAGAAAGTGTGGACTTTAAGGTCTACCATCCATAGAGAGGCTCCTAACTATAATAGAGTGTTAACTCTCGGGCGTAATTTGATTGAAAACGAAGTTCGTTGGAATGCAGTAACAAAGGTCCCTAGAGAGTTTACCTTTACTGATTACTACTGGGATTGGCTAGAGTTTGTTGTGTTGGGGTTGATGCCCTAAAGTCTCATGTTCTGTAGTTTGTAAATAGTTTGTACGAATGCTTGTGTTGTTAATATATGATATTTACTTCACATCTTGTATTTTTGCTCGGTTACTTGTTTTATTTGCTTTACCACAAACCAATAAATATAAAATCCCTGGTTATATGTATGTGACTAAAGCATGTATGTGGTGACATACAAGTGGATCATGTCTTGAGTGATAACCAAAATGGTCTGTAGTATATGGATATAGGAGAGAAACCTTATCCTGGTAACGCTACAGATGCGGCCCCCTTTGTGGAATGGTCATAAGTTTTGTGACTTGTCACAGATGATCTGATCCTGATCATTCGTGTTGAGGACATGCGAGTGGGGGCGTCCTATACAAAAAGTTTGTATAAAACCTGACCACGAAGTGTTAACGTCTCGTTATATAACACCGTTCATGACAGAGACTTCACTTCACTAGGATGACCATAGGTAACATGACCTCAATCCTGAGTGAGTTGGGAACTCCTGCCATTAAGGACGGTCCTTTGATTTGTATGTGTATGAGTGGCCAGGTCGCCAATTCAAACCTACCATTTTGGGGATTCGTCTGATTTGGGAGCTGGAAACTCAGCTACACAAGATGGAATTCACTCTTTCCTTGAGGCAGGGGTAAGTAGATAGATAGCTACCTTAAGGCCTAATTCCGGGGCTTGAACGATGTGGCGTCACACACCTTCTCTTGGCCCGAGAGGTGTTTACACATAGTTGGACTATGTTGTATTGTTCATTAGAGGAATCAGTGGTACTTAAGAAGTGAGATATAACTACAGGGGGAAAACGATAACTTGGCCCAACTATACTTACGAGCATTTGTGAAGGGTCATCGTACTCAAGATTGGTTATATCCGATGGACACAGAAATATATCTATGGTAAGAAGAGTTCAGCTGTTGGTCTTTAGTGGAATGCCTGACAGTTAACGGATGGTGGATCTCGTGGCTAAAGAGTTTAGTTAGCTATTCACGGACCATTGTAGCTTCGTGTCACAGGTCCATTAGATCCCCTGGGTAAATTGGATAAAGTCGAGAACCAGTGTTTAGGTTAATTTGAAATGTTCAAATTGACAAGAGGAAGTTCGATTATATATGATATAATTGGACTGGTTAATTATATATGATATAATTGGCTAAATGTATGAGATACATTATTTTGGAGGAAATTAGATATAAATATGATTTATATCAAGTAGAGGAGAAAAATACTATAGTAGATATGTGATATCAAACTATAGGGTAAAAATATAATATGATTATATTTATTAATTAATTAGTTGGTTAATTATATGATAATTAATCTAAAAATTCATGTTCGGACGTGGGTTAGTGGGGCAGCATTGGTTATTGTAACCGATGAATTAAAATGAAAATAGTTTTTATTTTGATCTATCGTCCAAAAGAAAGAGTGAGCGCGCGTTGGTAGAATCCTAAGAGATCGCTTAAGCATTTCTAGAGCCTATACGATAGCTTCTTTCCACTTAAACGATCGTCCACCTCGCGCCTAAACAATCGCACAGTATTTCGTACACGATCGCATAGCTTCTCTAAATGATCATATAGTGTGTCAATTTTTTTAAACAATCGTATACCATTTCCTAAATGATCGTTCAGTAAAACCTACACGATCGTGTAGTGTCTCCTAAACGGTAAGCAGTGTGCTATGCGCTATGCAATAGCACATTTTTCCCTCCCACTTGCTTATCGCCTACACGATTCGTGTTTCCTCCTTCCTTTATTAAATTCACCAAAGACCACGCTTTAGGTTCTCACAGAATAACCGGGGCTCTTTTCTGGTGGTGTCATCCTCGCGGCATTCGTGTTCGTGCGGTTGTTCATGCTGCTGTAGTCGATGCTACTGCTGGGCATTGGTAGATCGCGTGGAGGGTTCCGCTACGTTGAGTTCCAAAGTTTGAAGACTTTCTTCAACTGGTATGTCAACTCATTCCCTTGTTATTTTGTTGTTCATAGCATGCCTTTAATTGATATTTTGTTTGCATAACTGTACATATGTATTATAATGTTGTATTTCGGCCACCGTGAGATCGGAGCGATCCGAATGTGCTCATGGAACTCTTCAGTAAGAGATCCTTCATGTTGTTGGTCGAAATGAACGATGCCTTTATTAAAGGATCTCATATCTAAGAGTTCCATGAGCGCGTTCGGATCGCTCCAATCTCACAGTGACCGAAATATATATTATACATTCTAATCATACAATTATACAAAAAAAACTTTATTAACGACATGCTATGAATAAGATAATAACAAGGGAAAGAGTGCCATACCAGTTCAAGACGTTCTTCACACTTTGGCACTCTAAGCAGCGGAGCCCTACAAACGATCTACCAACGCCCAGCACCAACGTCAACAACGGCAGCACGAACACGAACGCCGTGGGGACGATACCACCACTAAAGAGCCTCGGGTATTCTCGGAGTGAAAACTCAAAGGGTGGTCTTTGGTGAATTTGGAAGAGGAAGGAGGAAACAAGAATCGTGTAGGCGTTAAGGCAAGTGAGAGGGAAAAAGACGCTATCGCATAGTAGACTGCTTATCGTTTAGAAGGAGCTACACGATTGTGTAGGATTTGCTGAATGATTGTTAGAGAAAAGGTATACGATTGTTTAGCTAAATCGACACACTATACGATCGTTTCGTGTAGGCGATAGTGTGCGATTGTTTAGGCGCGAGGTAGACGATCGTTTAGGCAGAGCTGCGACTATTGTATAGGCTCTCGTTTTCCTTAATGATCGTTCTCTATTCTCCAGCACGTGCTCTTACGAATTCTTTGGGCGATCGATTGATGGATGACGTAAAAATGAAAACTCTTTTCATTTTTATTTCATTGGTTACAATAACCGATTCTGCCCCACTAACCCACGTCTGAACGTGAATTTTGGATTAATTATCATATAATTAATAAATTAATTAATAATAAATATAATCATATTATATTTTTATTCTATAGTTTAATATCACATATCTACTATAGTATTTTCTCCTATACTTGATATAAATCATATTTATATCTAATTTCCTCCATAATAATGTATCTTATACATTTTGCCAATGATATCATATATAATTAACCAGTCCAATTATATCATATATAATCGAAATTCCTCTTGTCAATTTGAACATTTCAAATTAACCCAAATACTGGTTCTCGACTTTATCCAAGCTACCCAGGGGACCTAATGAACCTGTGGCTCGAAGCTCCAACGGTACGTGAATAGCTTACTAAACTCTTCAGCCACGAGATCCACCATCTGTTAACTATCAGGCATTCCACTAAAGACCAGTTGAACTTTTCTTACCACAGATATATTTCTGTGTCTATCTAATATAACCAATCATGAGTACGATGCCTCTTCACATATGCTCGTAAGTACAGCTGGGCCAAATTATCATTATGCCCCTTTAGTTACATCTCACTTCTTAAGTACCACTGATTCCTCAAATGAAAAATACAACATAGTCCAACTATGTGTGAGCACCTCTTGGGCCAAGAAAAGGTGTGTGGTGCCACATCGTTCAATCTAGGAGCTATTTATCTACCTCGGGAAAGGAGTGAATTCTATCTTGTGTAGCTGAATTCCCAGCTCCAAAATCAGACGAATCCCCAAAATAGTAGGTTTGAATCAGCAATCTGGCCACTCGCACCCATACAAATCAAAGGACCACCCTTAATAGCAGGAGTTCCCAACTCACTCAGGATTGAGGTCATGTTACCTATGGTCATCCTAGTGAAGTGAAGTCTCTGTCATGAACGGTGTTATATAACGAGATGTAAACATTTTGTGGTCAGGTCTTATACAAACTCTTTATATAGAATGCCCCCACTCGCATTTCCCCAACACGAATGAACAGAATCAGACCATCTGTGACAAATCATAACACTTGTGACCATTCCACAAAGCGGGCCGCATCCGTAACGTTACTAGGATAAGGTTTCCCTCCTATATCCATATACTATAGACTATTTTGGTTATCACTCAACACATGATCCACTTGTATGTCACCACATACATGCTTGAGTCACATATAGATAACCATGGATTTTATGTTTATTGGTTTGTGGTAAAGCAAATAAAACAAGTAACTGAGCAAAATACAAGATGTGAAGTAAATATCATATATTATACAACACAAGCGTTCGTACAAACTGTTTACAAACTACAGGACACGAGATTTTAAGGCATCAACCCGAACAATCTCCCACTTTTCCTAAAGCGAAGTGGGGTGTACAATAAACTAGTACAAAATAATAAACTAGGACATAAAAGCCCAGTACAAGAAAATCTCCCACTTGCCCTAGTCCAACCGCGGACAATCCTGTAGACCATGCTCTGTAGGTGACCCTCAAACACTGTAGCTGTGAGAGCTTTCATAAACGGGTAAGCAACATTAAAATGGCCTGGGTTAGACTGATCCGTCTCATCTCTTCAACCTCTTGAGGTGTCTTAGGACTCCATGCCTGAATAGTAGTAGGCCCCTCTTGGAGTCCTGCATCGAGTACTTAAGCAACAACTTGTCAATGTACGATGTCTGAGACAGTGCTAGCACTTTGTTCTTACGATCCCAAAAGATCTGTATACCTAAAACAAATTGAGCCTCTCTCAAATCTTTCAATTGGAATTGGGTTACTAGCCAGTTCTTAACTGCAGTTAGTAGACCTACATCATTCCCAATGAGAAGGATAATCTCTTTTATTGTTGATGGGAGGATGAGAATCGACTTTAACATGGCAACAGGCGAGAAAGTATCCTCATAGTCAACTCCCTCTACCTGGGTATAACCCTTTGCCACAAGTCAAGCCTTGAAGGTCTGTACCTTCCCATCAGCACCCCGTTTGCGCTTATAGATCCATTTACAACCTATGGGGCGGACCCCATCAGGTTGATCTACAAGATCCCATACTGAGTTGAAGTACATTGACTCCATCTCGAGATCCATGGCCTTGACTCATTCATCCTGGTTAACATCCTGCATTGCCTTCTTATAAGACAACGGATCCTCAATATCGCCTTTGCTACCATAGCAAGGATTCCGGTGAAACCCAGATAGCGAACGGGTGGGTTCGCAACCCTCCCACTACGTCGAGGTTCCCTCAACTCTTGAGGTAGAACCGACCTACTGGATGAACTCCCATCAACAACTCTTATTGATGTAGCAGGCTCTTCAACAAATCTAGTTGAAGTTTTAGTAGTTTCATTAGAAAGCTCATGCAACACGACTTTACTTCGTGGACTGTGCTCCTTTATATGATCCTCCTCCAGGAAAGTAATGTTTGTTGAAACAAACACCCTATTTTCTATTGGATCATAAAAATAATCCCCTCGTGTAACTTTGGAGTAGCCTACAAAAAGGCATAACCTCGACCGTGGTTCCAATTTCTTGGGATTAGCCTCAATCACATCTGTAAGGCAACCCCAAATGCAGAAGTGACGTAAACTAGCTTTACGCCTGTTCCATAACTCCAAAGGTGCTCTGGCAACACTCTTGGAGGGAACAAAGTTGAGTATGTATACCGCAGTCTCCACTGCGAAACCCCAAAACAAGTTCGTTAAGGAAGCGTAACACATCATCAAGCGAACCATGTCTAATAAGGTCCTATTTCTCCTCTCCGCTACACCATTCTGCTAAGGTGTACCCGGCGCTGAGATTTGGGAAACGATTCCATGTTCTATCAAATAGTCTTTGAATTACGAGTCCAAAAACTCTCCACCTCGATTTGATTGAAGTGTTTTAATCCGTCTATCTAATGCGTTTTCAACTTTAGCCTTGAACTCTTTGAAATTTTCAAAGGATTCAAACTTCTGTTGCATAAGATAAACATACCCATACCTAGAGTAATCATCAGTGAAACTGATAAAATATTCATAGCCACCTTAGGCTCGCATATTCATAGGACCATAAAGGTCATAATGTACTAACTCAAGAGACTCCTTGGCTCTATAACCTTTTCCAGTAAAAGGTCGTTTAGTCATCTTACCCTCAAGGCAAGATTCGCACACTGGTAATGAATTTTCTTCTAACTCACTTAGAAGTCCATTCTTCACCAATCTCTCAATCTTATTAAGATTGATGTGTTCTAAACGTAGATGCTAAAGTTGGACATTTTCTTTTGGAGAAATTCGTTGACTTTTTGATTGAGTTACGACAATTCTAAATAATTCAGTATTATGGAGGAAATTAATGGCTAATGACCGTAGCACATATAAATTCGATTCCATATTTTCCGTGCAAATAAAAACACCATCTTTATGAATAAACACTTTATCCACATTAAAAGAGATAGTATGTTTACATTGCAATAAACACTTTAAAGAAATAAGGTTCCTCTTTAGTTTAGGAACAATATATACATCATTTAAGATAAGAAACCTATTATGTAAAGTTAACTGGAGTCCTCCCACTGCTACAATCTTCTCCATATTACTATATCTCTAGAGCCAATAATTTTATATGAGGAACTACTGAACTCAATCACTTGCTGCCATTACTCTTCAGTTTTCTGTTGAGGTCTATCCTGTGGAGGTACTCAAATTGGATCAGTGATCGATATCGCAGAACAGAATTTGATACGATGAGATAGAATGCAATAGAAACATAAGACGACGTGCCCGGTGCCTACTCACATCATCATCTCACTAGCCTCTAGCTGTCGCCAAGATCTAATCCCCTAAAAAGAAGAACAAACATAGTTAATGGTGCCTGAATCAATTATCCAGGCAGAATCATCATTCTCCACTAAACAAGTTTCAAGCACAAGTAAATCACATTTACCTTTATCTGCCTTGGTCTTAGCCTTGGTTGCTTTCTTCTCTTTCAGATATCGAGGACAGTTTCTCTTCCAGTGTCCATCTTGGTTGCAGTGGAAATATTTTCCCTTAGCAACTTGTGGACGCCTACTTGGAGCGACAGGCGGTGGGTTAGTAGGTGCCTTCCCTTTTCCCTTACCACCCTTCTTCTTCTTCCTTTTTGCAGAGCTAGAAGCAGAAGGTGCAGACTTTGTTCTTGAGGTCGAACCTCTATGGAAGGTCCTGGAGGATGAAGCAATTTTCCTTACCCTTTTGCCTCTTCTTACTTTTCAGTAAAGATTGGTATGTCTGCAACTCGTTGAGGAGAGTTGTAAGGTTATATTGCACTTTGTTAAGAATCACATTGCTAACAAAGTGCAGGAAGCTCTCCGGCAAATAATGCAGGATTATGCTAACCTGCCTGCCCTCATTGATGGTAGACCCATTCAACTCCGCCACATTAAAGTGGACCATCATGTTTAGCACATGTTCACGAACAGAGGTGCCTTCTTCCATTTTGGAGTTGAATATGTATTTAAGAGCCTCATGCATAAGCTGTTCAGACGGTTGTCCAAACATCCCCCGCAGGGACTCCATGATCTCACGCGCTGAGACCATAGGCTCATGTTTCTTGGCCAAGACTTCAGAAAGACTTGCCAAGATGTAGGCTCGAACCTTCTCATTCGCCCTTGTCCATCACTCGTATGCCTCCCAAACATTTCGAGCAGCATTCGGAGCTGAAATAGGAGGACAAGCCTCTGTGAGAGCGAACATGAGATCCTCGATGATCAGGATCATCATGATCATGTGTTTCCATATTGCGAAATTATCGCCAGTAAGCGCTTAGCAATGCCAACATGACTATTTCCATTTTGAAAAGCTTGCTAAAAATACGAACAAAACTTTATTAGATTTTACTAAACCACTTTTAAACCAATCAGTTTTGCAAAACTTTATAGACTTCTATTTTTCAATGATGCCCTAGTGAGGCAGGACAAACGCCACCGGTGGGGTGATCAGTTGCCCCTTCGCTGGGATGAGACATTCTCAATCATTAGGCAGAACCAACTCTTGGAACTATACCTAATAGCCACCATTTTTCGGTCCAGAATCGTTAACCTTTAACTATTCCGTGTAAGTTTAACCTCTCGCTTTCGGTGCCAGAGTCCCGCCCTAATGAGCCCGCTATAAGGAAGAAGCAGATTAGGACAAGAGACTAAGTTACCTTATCCTCTTACAGGAGATCAAATAAAGAAACGCGCAAAACTACAATCCTTTAGGGGGGACACACTCTCAGGGTGCCTCGAGGCGATGCACAATAACTTTATTCAACCTAACAAGGGAGACCGAGGGATATGCTGTCGCACTTTCCGCTCCCACTTACTATGAACACTCTCTCCATCCACCTTGATATTGACCTACCCAAACACCATCCATTGGGGGGACACGCCAAAGGTGTCGCGAGGCCGAGGGTAGATCTCACGGTGTGGACTATGTAGAAGAAACGTGAAAGGTTTAAGTGAATCATCTTATGCCCCAAGTACCTCCCACTGAATGTTCTACCTAGGGATTCATTAACCTAGACAATCCGACTACTGATTTTAGTCTAAGTCGTCTTTTTAAACTCTGCTCATAAACAACGTTTGTCTATGAAATATGAACAAGTTCAAGTAGTCACATTTAAACACTTTAATGAACTATCCTTAACTTGCTTGCATGCATCACGTCTATGTAATTCACCTTTCCAGGTAAGTTCCCAAGTAGGAGTGTTACATTTCCGTCAACTTAAATACCCCAGTCTAGACAGAACCCGCCTTAGACAAAAGGTCCCTTATAGATAGATTTGCTACACTTTAACCTTTTATTTGCCAATTTAATCCTATTAAACTGATTAAAAGATTAAAGCCTTAGGGTTGCTAATCGTATTAGAACCGTGATCTTAGGTCTATATGATCTAAGTTTTAAACACTTTAAAACCATGAATTAAACCTAAGTGAGCATGCATGTCTTTCTTATTTCTTTTAGTTCTAATTTCTCTTTAACTTTTAAAAAGAAACAACTAAAACCATTGCGCACAACGAGGCGTTTATAACATTTATAAAATAACCTATGCGTCATGCTTCATGCAATGTCCGGTCATTACTATATATAACTTTTATATAATGCGTTGCCTAGCAAACATGCTATCATTCACCATTATACTATAACAATTATAATATAAAGATGATGCATGTCAATGCTTTTTATGCGTGCATAAATATAACTCTTATATTTTATGATGCATGAGCATGCTCTTACATAATTAAAATCATGCTTCTCTAAATTATAATAATTACAATAAAGAGATGATGCATGACCTTTGCATAACCTAAGGTGGGATGTACTATATGTTCATACCATATGACATATAAAAACATACATCACATGTAATAAATAAAGGATTAATGGACCGGGATGAGCTTTTACATAAAATCGTAATGAAAAAATCCTATCTATTACATTTTTCATCGAGCAAAACGGTTCACAGGCGAACCGGGTCTTGAAACGCCAGAAGGTCTTCATCGTCTAGCAAACATCAGTAGGTAGACGATCGTTCAACGTGCACTAGATGATAAAAGCATAAGTAAACGATTACGTAGACGATGACGAGGCTGCGAAGCCTGATCATTTATGCGATTGTGTAGTGCGACGACAGGTAAACGATTTACCTCGCGTTACTAAGTGACAGTTTAGTCAGTTACTAAGCGATGAAGCTTGCTGACCTAAACGATCGTCTAGCGTGCGAGCTTTAAACGATATTCGAGCGTCTCATCGTATACATAATGCGTGCAACCAGGTAAACGATTTACCTTACGATGCTAAGCGATCGTTTAGTTAGTTACTAAGTGATGAAGCTTGCTAACCTAAACGATCATCTAGCGCGCCTATGCGTTAAGCAATTCACGAGCATCTCATTGTCTACACGACGCGATACTTAGCGATCGCGTACTCGATCGTCAAATTGATACGATCAACTCTTGATCGCATACCCCACCGTTTAAACGATGCGTTCAACAGCGATCGCATACTCCTTCATCTTTACGATGCGATCAACAGCGATCGCTTAGCACATCTTCTGCACGATGCGATCAATCCTAGATCGCCTCATTTTTCGAAGAACCGCAACATTTGCCCAGATTGCGTACCACTCTTATGCAATGCTTGCATAGATCTGCTTCTTCGACGAACGACTCAACTTCAAACAAAATTTGAATGCAAACTCGATAACAATTATTAATGCCCAAAAATGCAGGGGCCTTTACAAACAATCGCAAATGTAAAAGGATCTAAATCAAACCGAGGCTAAACATCCCGAAAACATCCATTAATCCGCACATCCACAACAAGATTTAACTATTAAACCAGCATAAAAATGTAGCCACCATGAATATAAAAGTCATTTCGTCGCAACAGATGAAATTAGAGTATCAGAACCTGGCTCTGATACCAATTGAAGGATCTCATATCTAAGAGTTCCATGAGTACGTTTGGATCGCTCCGATCTCACAGTGACAGAAATACATATTATACATTCAAATCATACAGTTATGCAAAAAAAACTTAATTAAATGCATGCTATGAACAAGATAATAACAAGGGAAAGAGTGTCATACCAGTTGAAGACGTTCTTCACACTTCGGCACTCCAAGCAGCGGAACCCTCCAAGCAATCTAACAACGCCCAGCAGCAACGTCAACAATAGCAGCACAAACACAAACGCCGCGGGGATGACACCACCACTAAAGAGCCCCGGGTATTCTCGGATTGAAAATCCAAATGGTGGTTTTTGGTGAATTTGGTAGAGGAAGGAGGAAACACGAATTGTGTAGACGATAAACAAGTGGGAGGGAAAAAGACGCTATCGCATAGCAGACTGCTTATCTCTTAGGAGAAGCTACATGATCGTGAAGGATTTGCTGAACGATCGTTTAGAAAAAGGTATACGATTGTTTAGCTAAATTGACACACTATACGATCATTTAGAGAAGCTATGCGATCGTGTAGGCGACAGTGTGCGATTGTTTAGGCGAGAGGTAGACAATCGTTTAAGCGGAGAGGCGACTATCGTATATGCTATCGTTTTTCTTAAGCGATCATTCTCTATTCTCCAGCACGCGCTCTTACAAATTCTTTGGGTGATCGATTGACGGACGACGTAAAAATGAAAACTGGGCCAAATTACCCAGGGGACCTAATGAACCTGTGGCTTAAAGCTTCAACGGTACGTGAATAGCTGACTAAACTCTTTAGCCACGAGATCCACCATTCATTAACTGTCAGGCATTCCACTAAAGACTAATATCTGAACTCTTCTTACCATAGATATATTTCTGCTGACTAAACGCTTTAGCCACGAGATCCACCATTCATTAACTGTCAGGCATTCCACTAAAGACTAATATCTGAACTCTTCTTACCATAGATATATTTCTGCTGACTAAACTCTTTAGCCACGAGATCCACCATTCATTAACTGTCAGGCATTCCACTAAAGACTAATATCTGAATTCTTCTTACCATAGATATATTTCTGTGTCCATCGGATATAACCAATCATGAGTACGATGACCTTTTACAGATGCTCGTAAGTACAACTGGGCCAAATTACTGTTATGCCCCTATAGTTACATCTCAGTTCTTAAGTACCACTGATTCCTCTAATGAACAATACAACATAGTCAGCCTATGTGTGAACATCTCTCGGGCCAAGAGAAGGTATGTGGCGTCACATCGTTCAAGCCCCGGAATCAGCCCTTAAGGGAGATATCTATCTACTTACCCTTGCCTCGGGGAAAGAGTGAATTCCATCTTGTGTAGTTGAGTTCCCAGCTCCCAAATCAGACGAATCCCCAAAATGGTAGGTTTGAATCGGCGATCTTGCCACTCACATCCATACAAATCAAAGAACCGCCCTCAATGGCAGGAGTTCTCAACTCACTTAGGATTGAGGTCATGTTACCTATGGTCATCCTAGTGAAGTGAAGTCTTTGTCATGAACAGTGTTATATAACGAGACATTAACACTTCGTGGTCGGGTCTTTTACAAACTCTTTGTATAGGACACCCCTGCTTGCATGTCCCCAACACGAATGATAAGGATTAGACCATCTGTGACAAGTCATAACACTTGTGACCATTCCATAAAGTGGGCCGCATCCGTAGCATTACCAGGATAAGGTTTCCCTCCTATATCCATATACTATAGACCATTTTAGTTATCACTCAAGACATGATCCACTTGTATGTCACCACATACATGTTTGAGTCACATACAGATAACCAGGGATTTTTATATTTATTGGTTTGTGGTAAAGAAAATAAAACAAGTAACTGAGCAAAATACAAGATGTGAAGTAAATATCATATATAACACAAGCGTTTGTACAAACTGTTTACAAACTATAGGACACAAGACTTTAGGGCATCAACGCCAACATTTATGACACTCATTTGTTCAATGTAGTGTTGGCCTCTTTGTATACGTATGACCACAATAATGATGTTGTGCGGGCTCTTAGCGAGGCTTGGTGCCCATCCACCAACCCCTTTCACACCATGGCGGGTGAACTTCTTTATGAGATTTATGGTCCTTCGGGGGTCTTCCTATTAAAGGAAGGTTCTACAAGGAAGTTATCCCCAGCTTTAAGGAATTAACTGGCTCACGAAAGAATAGAAGATATTTTTCGAAGACCTATAAACATCTTTTTCGTGCGTACTACTTGATAGTTTGTTCACAAAGAAATGGTCGTAAAAAGTCTTCCAAGAATGACTGTGGGACCCCTGCCAAGAGCGATTCTCTGGTTACCATCAGCGCGTGGATTTCGTTCTAGTTCCTTGGTACTCGAAAGTACGACAGGCCTCCAAACAGAAAGCAAAAGAGGGCCTCTCGTCCCCAATCTACTCATAATTCGAGCGGTGCATAGATTACATTTCGAGCATGGTCAGCTAGAGAAAGCATGTATTTTTAGGAACTCGAGGTGGAAGACAATATGTGGGACAAGTCGTACCTAGCAGCCTTTTTGTCCTATTGGCTTTTTTTTATCGTGTTTCCCTAGAAAGGAGCCTATCTTCGTCCTGGCGTCTTTAGAATTGCCAGCTTAATGGCTGATGGGAATATCTTTAACCTTGTCGTTCCCATCCTGACGAACATATATCATGGCTTAGAAGTGATAATCGAAGCTTCAAACCCAATTGGGCACACAAATTTCTGCTTCTCTATGCACTATGTCCATGGTTGAGTTGCCAATTATTTTAACACCCACTACCCTGTTCCTGTAGATGTTCGGGGTCCTAAGATGTCCAACTTTTCTGGTGAAGGCGGGGTGATCTACTTTGGGGAATATGAAGCTCGAGATTTGAACCACAAAGGGGCAAGCATTTAGTGGTATGTGAATATTCAGGGCAGGAATAAATACGAGCAAGTGATTGATAATGAACACCTCTCCTTTAGTGGGTCTTCACATGTTTCCAGCATGTGATCCTGCTACGTATCATCCCAATGCAGGCGCACCTCAATTATTGAATCGTATAGCACTTACTAGTTTGACAGATAATTTGGCTTTTACGAAGACCTTCCTAACGACATAGGGGGGTCCCCCCTATCGCCACCCCCTAGAATGTACTGTATCACTGGAGGATTTGTACGAGAAGATGGACCTCCTCCCAAGCATTCTTGCCTACCTGCACGCTAAACCCGCATAATCACATCACCCTGCGTTTCAAGGCTTGGTGGTGGGAGAAACATGGAAGCTACTTTGAGGATAACAGACACTGTTTGGTATTCTGTGTCATTCTTCCTCCAGCACAACCCAAACTGCTCAAAAGTAAAGGGACCACAGAGGGAGGCAAACAACTTTGTTTGATTGAGGAGACGACCTCAGTCCCACGAAAGAATGCTCCACACTCAATGGAAGAGGAGAGTCATAGTAGCACTACTGATTGTCATTGGAAGAGGCCCTCCAAGAAGCCAAAGACGTCATGCCATGATTTTTCAGCAGGGGTCAAAACGATCTTGGAGTCCCCGATGCTCCTAACTTACTGGTACAATTTTTTTTCTTTATATATATATATATAACCTATGCTGTGTGGTTTTTTTTAGTCGCTTTTGAACGCCTCATTCCAAGAGCTGGCAAGACCACAAAGTGAAGAGTCCTTAATGAGCCCCTTCGCTATCGACACAGTCGTTGAGGGTACCAGAACTTTAGAGATGCTGCATGAAAATCTTGCTACTCCTGAACACATTCGCCACATTGAGAAGGAAACAGGCATGGGGTGCGTCGAAACTTTGGCTTCTCAAGTTAGGAAACAGGTATAGGCTTCTCAAGTTACAAACTATGAGACCACCGATAGAATTAGGACACCAATACAACACTTATGCCTTGATAGGGTACAGGTCACATTGAGCAATCGACGTTAGAAATTTGCCCTTCCTGGAGGGAGCCAGGTGACAAAATTTACTGCTTTCTTTATTTGTTTTCTAGATTAGTTTTATTTGTTTTTGTTTTGTAGGGATGATCTAGAAGAGATGAGCATTTCTTTTAAGCAAGCCTACGACCACCACCATCTCATGCGTGACTATGTTTTCAGGGGAGGTTTTATGTTCCCTTGTCTTTATTTTTATTGGGCTTAGATTAGAGATACATTAGAGACAATGTATCATTTTAAAGTTAGGGGTAGTATTTATATATGCATGTCTCGCAAGTCCTTGAGCACCTGAACTCGGACTTTGTGGTTGAACTATTGATATGATTTTTATGATATATGTATTGTGATGATGACTTTCTGTGATAGGATTTAGATAACTCTTTCTTCGATCTGTTTAGGGTTCACATAATGTATGCATGATTTTGGGCTAAATTTAAAAAAATTTCTTGATTCTCTTGCATATTTTGAGCACATAGCCGTCTTATTTTTTATTTTTAATGCTTAGGATTGGATTATTTGGTCCATACGCTTATTATCACTCCGTAAGGCCTAGGTGAGGGTTGTTAAGTAACTGAAGCTCAACTTAGTAATGCATGCTTAGGTTTTCTTCCAAACTCTTGTGTTGTAAAGTAAAAGCCTGTTGTATGCTAACTAAAAGGCAAACATGTTGTAGACTAAAAGAAAGTTTGTATGATATTTTTTAAGGGGATTACTCCTCTTTCTTGGGTTATGATTAACCTAGGACAGCTATGACACCCGTAGTTTCCCTCTGAGCTAAAGTACCCCGAGGAATGAGTAAACTTCGGCACCTTGTTAGGAGACATTGCTCGTAGTTGGATGATTCGTATGACATCCGTGTGGGCAAGCCAAAACGAAGGCGATGTGTCTAGGTAAGGTTTCCTCTTTCGTGTGTATAAAAGTGAAATAAATAATAAAAAAAATGGGGGTATGATTCCTTTAAGTGTTTCATTGCCACCTTGAGTCTAGGGAGCTTAATGTTTGATCCTTCAAGCCAGTGTAAGGGGAAAACGAGTTGAAGGCTGAATAAAACTTTCTCGGGCTAGTAGAGACCTAGATAGGATTGGCTAAGACCTAGATAGAGAATTAGTTTTAAATTTCTTGATTAAGTGCATGTATTTCAATGACCCTATCTTTGAGAAGAGTTTGTTATCTTTAGCCTTGAGATTCGAGTCGCTCATTTGTATCATAAGTTTCATACCTATATTTTGTTCTGCCTTACTCGAGACGAGCAAGAATTAAGTTGGGAGTGTTTGTTAGCTCTAAAAAAGAGCTATTATTCTTAGCTTAATTTAGACTCGTTAATGGATTTTATGTGATTATTGTCTTATTTTGAAGGTATCATGCACAAGTAGAGGTAGAACTAAGAAATCAGAGACAAATGGGACTAATTTGAATCACTTTGGAGGTGATTTGAGCAACCAGGCTTCAAAACAGTGAAAATTACAAAACTACCACTGTCACAGGGTTGCAACGCTAGCCTGACGCTCTACCCTAATGTTCTAAGGTAGAATGTGTAGCGTTGCAACGTTGTTTTCAGCATTTCGACGCTACGATTTTTTCCTATAAATATATCTCTTTAGCCCTAGGCAAAATATGTCGAATTTGGGAGGCCAAATCAATGGAGGCCGAAGTTAATCTTCATTCTTCTTCCTTTTCCTTCAATATTTGGTATCATTAGGTTAGTTTTTCTTTATTTTGGGTTGTAATCAATGGAACGAATTTGTATCTCAAATTTTTCTATGAATTGAGAGGTAATCTCTATTTAGTTTCTTTTAGCAAAAGCCCTGTGTTTAATTTCTTGAAGGTTTCTTAATTAATTTAACTGCAATCTTGTGAATACTTTGGTTGGATTTGTTTTAATCTTAATGGAGTTTTGATAAATTCTTCTGACAAATTAATTTTTTGAAATTCTTGTTTGCAAAATCATTCTAGCCTATGCATCATTGATTGATTTAGTTGCAAGTGTTTAGGGTCTAGACTTTTTCTGGTCAAACTCATGTATGCCCTAGTATAATCTTTCCAAATAAATCGTGCTGCAAGATATGGCTTTCCGGCTTGTAGTATATCTCAACAATTGAACCCTTTCTTAATGCTTTTCAGTTTTAACTTGTATGTCGCTAAGAAAGAAAAGTTTTAAACTGAATTAGTGTTGGTTTGGATTTTTAATCAAAATTAAATAATTGGGCTATTAGAATTTCTAATAGGTTGAGGGATTGACAGATTCAGCGTAATTAATTGGTGCCTAATGAAAGAAATTGCATAGTAACTCTCTCTTGCTCTAGAAATTAGATAGACTCCTTTCCTAGATTGCATTTACCCCTTTTATTTCAATTTCGCACGTATTATCTCTTCCACACCAAAACCCCCATTTATCGCTCTAATTAGAAAATTAACTCAATGAAACCAATCGCACTTCTCTATGGATCGACTCGGACTTACCACCGTTGCTATGTTTTAGTAATGATAGGAGTAGTTCGGTATTTTATAAATTTCTTTTGTTTCAGTTTGGGGTCGAATTAATGACATCGATTCCTGAATCCGAACAAAATTGCTTCTAGTTCCAACTCATATCTAGTCCTTGGCTCAAGTACCTTCTCCTCTGGTCCCTCGGTACTGAGCCTTTCATACTTCTTAAGGCACAACCCTAACTCTACTAGGATTCAGTAACTCAATAGTACCTAGTGCTATCGCCTACTTATGACTAGTGAATTACCTAGCCATTCTTTCATACATCACAGACAATGCATAGTAATCATCATATCAGTATGTTCAATATACATAAGTTGAACAATAATTCATAAAGCTTTTAAAAAACATTTAGAGTCACTCACAGTCTTTGATGTCAACCCTTCAATGCCCAACATCAATAGGCGTTGAGTACTTAGCCAAATTCTCAAGCTTTAACTTGATTAGGCAGCAACAAATTCACCATGTGTCCATGTCTTGCCTTAGGCGCTTAAGCCTCCTATGCGTTCAAGCTGCCAGCCCACGCCTTCAGCCCATCGCATAGCAACCTTTGCACCAATCGTTTAGCTCATGTGCCCAACTTGTGGCACATCAACACATACTCGATGCGTTCATCTAGTCGCGTGCCTCATGCTCCAGCACAACTTTGCGCCAATTTATCCTTTGCACGTAACTCAACCCTCAATGCATGCGTTCAGCATCACCGTTTGGCCCTGCTTGCTTGTTCAACCCAAGCAACTGTCTGTTGTTCAAGATTCTAGATTCAGCTTACAATTTAAATAACTATATTTCTAGGCCTTTTCTCAAGAAATTTCCTTCTACAAACTTGCTCTAAAATTTCTTAGCAAGCTTACCTTGAAATCTCAACTCAGTTTCCTCGTGGTTTTGTTGGAATTCTTAAATCATCAAGACTGGCCCAAGCTCACCTGAGAGCTCGACCTTCAACCAGATTCTTCACTCTCCAGCTCAAATCCTCTAGAATTTCCTTCTGGAAACCCAAGCTCAGTAACTAGACATACTTAGGGTTTGAATGGCTTTAGAATCACTCCATTTGCACGAGTAAATTGCTCAAACCATCTCTTCAAAGCCAAGCTTCCTTTTTATATAAGCAACTGCATGATAACCTTTTACTGATAAGTTACCACCTTATCCTTAAAGAAATAACAACAAACCTGAGTATGACAGCTGGCTTAGTTGATCAATTACTAGGCTGATCCTTTCCTCTTGGTCATCAACGCAAGGGTCAGCTCTCAAGCTAACACTTGCAACCACATGGTTGCATGCCTTTTTCAAACAATGCATCATCCAACTTGGCCAACGCATAGCTCACCTTGAGGCTATCGCGTCCCTCCTTTGGTCGCATACTCCTAAGCTAACACATGTCTTAGCCCACACATAACTTAGTCTTAACATATCAACCAAGCGTTAGGCCTTCCTCGCTTCATTGCATAACCTTAGCGTGCATCGAGTACTCAACACATGGTGATCATTGCCGCACACTGGTTAGTGCGCATGCCCAGCCTCAATGCTCAGCAGCTTGTGCTCATCGTCTAGCCCAATGCACATCGCATATCCCATCGTCTAGCACTCAACGCCTATCGTCTAGTGCCTATCATTCAAACCCACATGCCCTATGTGATTACCCTCGCACAATGCCTCAACGCCCAGCGCCTTGCTCGCACTCAATCGAGCGTTTCCTCGCCCATGCCTGGCCTACTCGTTGCATGATGGTTCCTCCTCACTGCACGATCACGCAAGCCTTACCACATCCTTATATGCATGCGCTAGGCTCAGCACCAACGCCCAACCTACCTTGCCTGCATGCTCATTAACCTCGCAAGCTCTTTGGCTGCCGCAAGCCTTGTCAACGCATCATGAAAAATCCTTCAACTCATGCGTTCATCCTTAGTTCCAATTCATAGTTTGTCCTTGGCTTCAACACTTAGCCTCATACAACCTTCACAAGCCTTGGTTGCTACACACATAACCTCATGCATCCATACTTCTCAATACCAATGCATGCCTACTCTTGGCTTCCATACTTAGACAATTTTCCACTTGTTAAACTAAACTTATCCAAGACTAGGTGTTCCCAATACTTAGAATTTCCTTCTCCATCTTCCTACTTTCTTTACTTCTTTTCACAACTTTACTTTAACATATCCTTAGTCTTTGCTTAGAATGCCCGTTACTCACTTATATAGGAAAAATGGAGTAGGGGGTTTACACCAATGATACATGATTAACTAATTAAACTCTTTAATTGATTAATCAGCATTCATTAACTACAAATCACTCCACTTTTTGGAATGTATGGCCTAAAGCCTCATAGGTATATGTTATTTGAATCAATGGTTGATTAGTTTTGTATTCAATAATATATTATACAAAGATTCAAGATTATTTTATGTGAATTAAAAATATATGTGGAGACATACAGGTGGATCATGTTTAAGTGATATTCTTAAATGTCAGTAGTATATGGATAAGGTTGGGTGTCTAATTCTGGTAACACTATTGATACGATCCGCTTTTTAGTTGTTACAATTATTGTAAAGTGCTACAAATGATCTGATCCTGATCATTCATGTGGAGACATGTGAATGGGGGTATCCTATACAAAGAGTTTGTATAAAATCAGACTATGAAATGCATAGTCTCTCTTTATAACATTATTGTTAGAAGAGACTTACATTTCACCAAGATGTCCATAGGTGACTCGACTTGAATCCTGAGTGAGTTATGAACTTCTGCCTATGAGGGTGGTCCTTTGATTTGTATGGGTGAGTGGCAAGATATGCCGACCCAATAACCTACCATTTTGAGGATTCGTTTGATTGGGGAGCTGGAAACACAGCTACACAAGAAGAAATTCACTTCTTCCCCATTGTTAGGGTAAGTAGATAAATTGTTCCCTTACGGGCTTATTTTAGAGCTTGAACAATGAGGCGCCTCACCTTCTCCTGGCTCGAGAGGGGTTCAGTTATAGTTGGATTATGACTAATTGTTTCATTAAAGAGATCAGTGGTACTTAAGGAGTTAGATGTAACTACAGGGATAAAGCGATAATTTGACCCAACTGTACTTACGAGCAATTGATAACAGGCAGAAATACACGTTATTATAGTGCTAAGTTACAAAACAATGTAGGGTTGCATTGATAAAATATATAAGATTGAGTCCAAAAAGCATTATGTTCATAATATTGCGGTCGCATGCATAAATCGCATTAAAACAGCTAACTTATGTATTTTTGTGCAGAATATGCGTTGACGCAAGGCGAAAAATGTGATCACAAGAAATCAACGACTGAGCGCAGCATTACCGCAAGGCTATGCGGTGATTTGCGCTCGCAAATATTTGCTCAAGAAGGTTGCCGCATAGAGTCGGCACAACTTAGTGGGCGCATCCGGATGAAAAACGTCATAAATTACGATGGGACAGAAAGCTGATAATGGTCGATTCCAAATTAAGTTGACAAGCTGCTAACAAACTTCTGTAGCAAGTACACTCAACTTTTCAGTGACAAATATTCGGCGCATCAGACAGAGAATTAATGTCATCCCATCAGTGCAATCATAAGAGAGAAGAAGCCTTTCACCCCGAAACTCTATAAATGCCGAAGGAAATATTTAGTGAAGAAGTTCGTCTAGTTCGACAGTTAGATAATTTTCTCCATAGTTAGAAGTAGCCTTGTTCTTAGTTTTTATTTTATTTAGAAGGCGGAAGTAAGAGAAACGAGATTATGCTGAGAGATCGTTCCTGTGAACTTGAAAGGGTGCCGGAAGCGTCAAGATCAGAGAGAGGGCCAACTTCTGTGGAAGTAGGAATATCTTTTGAACAGAATAGAGTTAATAGTGTAAAATCTTTTGGAAGCAAGGGATTGCTACCAGGCTCTCTATCCTTATCTTCCATTGACATTTTATACTTTGAACTTATCTATAGAAATTGAATTTACTTCTTTATATTTGTTCACTCTTTGTTTATTACGCATGAGTAGCTAAATCTGTCGAATGGGTTGAGAAGCACTTAGCTAGCATAACTGGGGATCTTCATCCTATGCGATTATCTTGTATTATGTATGCATCTCCATTAGAGATACTCGGGAGGGTAGTCTAAGGGCAAAATCTAGGCTTGAAAAAGTCATGTTAGAATCTAGGCTCGGGAGAGTCCGATTAGAACGCATAATCAAGAGATAGGAGCTTAGGAATAAGCATTATTTGCTATTAACGCATCGCATGCATCCTAGAGATAGGTTATGATAGTATGTGGTCATCTTGTCTTTGTGTGCATCTTGCATCATCGTATAGGCAAGAAATAGAGACTTAGGAATAAGCTCTATGGACATTATCGCATTCATCGCATGCGTCCTAGATTAGAAGTTACCGCATCTGCATTGGAAAATGATTTGCTTTCGCATGAGTGTAGCATGATCGCATAGTTTGACGCATTCCCAGGAAACGCTTGCTAAAGACCTTCTCAACCCGTTCCTCCGCATACTCAGTGTATCTGTCGCATAATCAATCTTTTCTCAAATCCGCTGCATACTTTTTATACTGCAAACAACAAACCAACCAATCATTAATTTATTTGTTACTGCAAAGTTATCTAAAAAATTATTACCGCATATTGTTTCCTTAGTCCCTGAATTCGACCATGGAACTTACCAGGAAACTCAGTAGGATTTATACTTGGATTCTGTTGAGAAAACTTGTTGCATAATGCATTTCCATCACCGCAATTTCTTTCATAATTTCACTGCATAAAATAACGCATCAGTAATTTGTGAAGGGTCAATGCCCTGTTGATTAAGTATATCCAATGGACATAGAAATATATCTACAGTGTGAAGCGTGCAACTGTTGGTCTTTAGTGGAGTGACAAATAATGAAAGTTGATTAATTTAGTTAAAGAGTTTATTAATTAAACAAGTATCACTTGAGCTTTAATCTATAGGTCCATAAGATCCATTTGTTAGCTCAATAACGACTAATGACAATCAAATTAATTTTGATTTAATTTGACTTGTTCAAATTATTAAAGAAAATTAATTGTATAAGATACAATTAAATAATGTATGTTGATACATTATAATGTACGTTGATACATTATAAAGCATAATGTATGTTGATACATTATATTAGTTTTATGAGAGAAATAAATATTTGAATATGATTCAAATATTAATTATATGAATATGATTAATAAAAACTATATGTTAAAATTAATGTCAATATGATTCATATAATTTTATAAGAGAAATAAATATTTAAATATGATTCAAATATTATTGATATGAATATGATTCATATAGAAATTATATGTTAAAATTAATATGAATATGATTCATATGATTCATATTAGTACTATAGGTTATTTGAGAGAATAACAAACTATAGGTTATATAAGATATGATATAACAAAAACTACAGGTTATATGTTATATGTGATATAACATATAGTTATATATATTAAATTCAAATTTTGAATTTTAATTTAATTTAACAACTCCATTTGGGAGTTACTCTAAAAAAAAAAATTGGTTGAAAAATAAGGGGAAGTGGTTTCCCTTATTCTCTGAATCACGTAAAAACAAGAGAGAAAAAAAGATGATCATCTTCTTCATCCCCCTCCATCTCTCTGTGTTTTTTTCTCTATCAGAAAAGACTCTCAAACTCTCATTCTTCCCCTTTACCAATATTGAGTGCAAGCCCACGAAGCTTTGCATGATTTTCATCCCCGAGAATAACGAGGAAGATTGCGTGTTTGTGTCCACGTCGTTACTGCTATGTTCATGTTGATGCCGGGTTGGGGAGATCAAGAGAAGCAATTCGTGTTCGCCTTGGGAAAGGAAGCGAGAAGATGGTATTCTTCAAGGGTATGTGATATCCCTTTCCTCTCTATATTTTCTCAATAGAGGCATGCTTAAATTAAAAATTTGTTTATCCATGAGTTTCTGTCACTCTAAATTATGGTGTATGTTCTGTAAAACGAAATTTAGAGACAACGACATCCAATTGCTTATATTGCAGGGAATTTTAATCCCTTCACCACTAATAACCTACAGCTGCACTCTTTTCACTGTAGATATATTTTTGTGTCCACGAATATAACCAATCAACAGTAAGTCGACCTTGACAAATCTCTCGTAATTATAGCTGAGTCAAAATTATCGTTTACCCTTGTAATTACATCTAACTTCTTAAATCTCACTAATCCTCTAAGGAACAACCTATTTATGATCCTACCATAAATAAAACCCTTCTCGAGCCAGTGAGAGGGAGGGGCTCCATTGTTCAAGATTCGGAGTCAACACTTAAGGAAGATTCATCTACTTACTATAAAGACGAGAAGAAATGAATTTCATCTTATGTAGCTATGTTGTCAGCTTCCTACTCGGACAAATCCCCAAAATGGTAGGCACATTGAGTTGGCGAATTTAGCCATTCTCACCCATATATATATCAAAAGACTACCCTCATAGAAAGGAGTTCATAACTCACTCAGGATTAAGATCAAGTCACCTATGATCATCTTATGAAATGTTAATCTCTTCAGTCAACGCTATTATAAAGAGAGATCAATTATTTCACGGTCTGTTCTCATACAAACTTTTTGTATAGGATACCTCCACTCACATAGCTCCACATGAATAATTAGGATTAAATCGTTTGTAACACTTTACAACTCTTGTAACAATTACAAAGTGAGTCTTATCCATAGTGTCACCAGGATAAAACACCTAATCTTATCCATATACTGTAGATCATTTAGGTTATTACTTGAACATGATCGTAGACATACTGTTCCAAGTTTCATAAAATAACCTTGGATATTTCTTTAATGGATAATTGCATATGTAAAATAATAAACCATTATTTTAAATAACATATTAACTATGAGGCTTTAGGGCATACATCCCAACATGATGGACTCTAATGCATACTGACACCCCTTCGTAACTCCTAAAGAATAAAAAAAAAATCATCTTTGAGCATTAAAACTTGAATAATTAAGTTTGAAATCGGTTCTCTCAAGTTGTTGAAAGATTCTTGTTGAGTTTATGAGAAAAAAGTTAAAGAAATATTTCCATGGACAACTATGGAATAACCTTCTTTTATCTCATGTCACATTTTGGGTTAATTTTGATTATGAACCTTTGGTTTATCTTTGGTTCTAGGAAGGGAGATTCAATCTACATGTACAAGAAAGGCCATAAAAATCCTGGACGAATGAACAATTGGAGATTGAGAGTGAACTGTTTGAAATCTTGACCATGACGACAGATTGGAAACGAAAACTATAGTAGAAGAAGGAAGATTGGAGACACACGAAGGAGAAGGGAAGAGAGAGAATACACGCATAAATATGAATATAATATAAAATTAATTGATATTGTAATTTGCCTATTCAATATTCCACATCAGAATTTCGTTGGTCAATTAATGGTCAACTTAACATCAGGGATCATTTATAACTATTTTCCAAACTGCAGGGACTAAAATGTCTATTTTAAAACCTTAGGAGTCAAATGACACCAAACTCAAACCTCAGGAACCAAAAGTGTACTTTGCCATTCTTTTTTAAAAATAAAAAAATAAAAAATTGTTTTGATCCCCCATTTTTCTCCTTTCCTTCCAAAGTTTCTCTAGTTTATGTGTTTCTCACGTTTCATCCTCTTCTCTTTCTCTTCTTCTTCCCCACTCTCTTCTTCTTCTCTCTTCATTCATGGCTTCCTCAAAATTATAGAATTACCTCCCTCTCCTTTAAAATCGACGAGCAAAGAAGGTTGCAAAGCTAGTCTAAGGTTGTAAAGATCCATGAACGAACGCCCAAGATGGATATGGTTTGATCGACATGGAATCTTGGTTGGGCAACATTATAACTGGTGGGCGGTGCTATATCTGAGATTGGAGAGCTTTGCGGATGGATGAGGGATCTGGGTAGAGCACAATGAAGGCGAATCTGAGGTTGCAGACAGATTAAGTTGAGATGGGTGTCCACGATGAATCTTGGTATGGTCATTGGATATTTATGGGTTTATTTCAAATAATTCATATATATCCGGGTTTATTTCAAGTAATCCATATATATTCAGTTGATCTAGACAATGGATCTAAGATTGTAGATGGATGGACGACAGATCGGGTGTATTTGAACATTTTGTTTTTAGTTTCAAATATATATAGGTTTATTGCGATTGTAGTATCATTTATCAATGTTGTTTAAATATATATTGTTGTTTAAGGCTTTGTTTGGAATTGATGTAGCTTTTAAAATAATTGTAATAGTTGTACTTTTATGAGAAGAAGTAAAATAGTATTTGGTAAAGTTTAATTTTAAATTAGAAAAAAATAGTTAGTATATTTAGTAAATTAATATTAAATTTGTGAATTTAGTTATATGAACAAAAGTAGATTATCATTCCAATTATCTTTTATATTCAAATTTAATTTGTATTTTATTAAGATGTAATTATTTGCAACTAATTTTGTTCAATTTAAACTTTTTAATAAAAGATTTTTTAAATAGTAATTGTTATAAGAAATTGAATCAGTTAAAATTTGTCATAAATGTGAGAAAATAAATTCATAGAAGGAAAATTTGAGATGGGTAAGAAAAAATCAAATATTTAGGCAAGCTAAAATCTAGAAACTTCATCGAATACACGTTATAACAAATTTAAAAGTGATTTTGGTAAATTAATAAATAAGTTGTTTTACCAAATAGTATAGGCAATTAAAATTCTCTTACGATTGCAAAAGCAATCCCAAACACGACCTAAATATATATTCATTTACATATATTATTGTATAGATATAGTTAGTTTGTGATATTTGTTTAAATATAGTTAATCTGTGATATTCGACTTTATATTATATATTTATACAGTTTTGTCCTATAATATATATCAAATATACAATCCAATATTTGTATTCTAAGGAGAAAAAGCACACTAACACATTTCAGAACACTACTTAAGAATTTGAATTCTATGAATTTGGTTTGTTTTTTTAAATAATTTGATGATATCATCAGTCTTAGTTTATGGTCTAATTTGTAACATATAATATGAGGTATATATTTGCATTTGAAATAACTTCATATGTATATATATATGAAACCATTGTACATATTTGAAATAAGGCTTGTATATGCAAACAAGAGCTTAGCTCAACTAACATTTATATGTGCACAGAATTAAGAAGTCTGTGGTTCAAATCCCGTACATCCAATTTGTACTTAAAAATGAGCCTTTTATATGTACATAAAAAATTTATTAAAAAATCCAATGTATAATAAAATAAATAAAAATAATTTTCAAATTTAAGGACATCTTTGAAATGTAGAATTGACTTTGTTTTAAGTCTTCTTTTCTATGGGCTGCTATACGGAATCTACTAATGACGGCCTACTCCTATTTTATTTCTTTTTCCTTTTTCTTTTTATTTAATTTATTATTATTATTATTATTTTAGAAGAAACTTGAATTTGAGAATCAAAACTTCAATACGATCCGAAAATTATGGCCTATTTTTTAGGAAAATTTGAGTCAATGCTCATTTTACGAATTAGGTGTAGAAAATTATTGCAAATATACTACTGTTAATTAAACAATAATTTATAGATAAATTCAACCAAATTTTAAACCTAAAATCTTTGATAGGTCAATTGACATATAATATGTATGACCTACTAATAGATCTATAGTTCGAATTAGAGATGTTCACGAGGCGAGACTGGGGATGGGACATCCTGTTCCCCATTTCATTCCCCATCCTGGTGAAATTCCCCACGGGGATCGGATTCTCCACAAGAAATTTTTTCCCATTATTTTTTTTTTGTAAAAAGTCAATTGATTTAAATCACTAATATGAATAAATTATAATTAAATAATTAACTTTTATCACTAAATTGGTTATTAGGATTAATTTTACATGAAATTTTGAATTTTATATAATTTACTCAAATTTTGGTTTAAAAAAACTAATTAAATTTTTTAGTAGAAAGAAATAAATATAAATCAAATTATTCACATATATAATCTCAATTTAAATATATTCATTATCTTTCCCAATAAATAATCAAATTTGAAATTTAAATGTAATATTTATATAATAATAATAATAACATAACATTAGATAACTATACTAAATAAAATAAATATGTAGATGCTAATTGGAGAATCCCCTAATTAATAAAGACCAAATTAGTAATTTCACCTAATTAATGATTATAAAGATTTGATATGGAAATGTAGTTTCAAAAACTAATAATGTAAATGGAAGCATAGTAACATGAAAATATAAAACAAAAAGGAAATTGGGAGGCATAGAAGAGTTTCAACAATAATCCGGTGCATCCCAAAATGTATTTAGCTTCTTGCGGCTCATTCTAACCATACATCAAAGAAGAAGAAGAAACTCAAAAGATTAAACAACCGAGTGGACTAAAAAGGATAATGCAGTCGATGATGGTTGTCAAGGGCACTTGGTTTTGTTGCCATGTGTGGTCATGTTGGTGTAGCAAGTGCCGCACATCTCACGGTTGCCTGACGTTCCTGATGGCACGCATTTGCATCGTGAGCAGCACGTCCCGCACGCTCTTATGCACCGATTTGGCCTCGAGTGCGCCCCGCAACGCCGCTTGCATTCCCATCCACAGTCTGCAATATTCCCAATTGTCATGCTTTCATTTTTTCACACACATAAAAAGAAAGAAAAAAGGTTTCGTTTCATGCATCATTCTAATTTCTTTGCCTCACTTATGTTTTGCATCAGCCTTCTGTTTGTCCCTCTCATCACTTTCTCATCATATTCCATCTCCATCATCCCTTCTTCTGGGTAGCCATCAGAAGATACCTGCACTAACTCATACATCACTCGCTAGACAAGACATCTATTATCTTAATTTTAGTTCACTAAGAATTTTCAACTTTGTGATTACTATATTCTTAAACTTCTACAAATATATAATAGAGTTGTTTTCAAATATAGTAAAATGAGTCAAAGAATTTACAAATATATAAAAATATCACTAAATGATAAACAGTGATAGATATCTATTAGTATTTATCATGATAAAATAGAGACATTTTGTTATACTTAAATTTTTTTTTGAGCAGTTTTACTATTTAAACCATTACACTATATAATATTATTTGAATCTTTTAAAAATTAATTGATTCCATTAGATATAGAGTTGAATTTTATCTTCTTCAATGGAATCTTAAATTTTTTAGGTCTTGATAACCATTTTAATTTTTTAGGTCTTGATAACCATTTTGTATTTGAAAATTAAGTTTGTGGACTACTTTTATCTCTAACTTTCTTTTTTTATTATTTACTTTTCACCAATAATTTAAAAAATTAAGTCAAATTTTGAAAATTAAAAAAAATAGATTTCAAAAAGTTGTTTTTATTTTTAAAATTTGGCCAAGAATTCAATCATTGTAAAGATACAAATTATTAAAAGAAATATAGATGAAATAGGTTTAGTTTTCAAAAGAAAATCCAAAAATAAAATGGTCACTAAACATAACTTTAATTTTTGTGTTGGCTAGATTTTCATTTTTTCTTTTCTTTTTTTAGTATTTGAATATGTCAATGAATGTAAATTAAATTTAAGTATCTAATTCACATTTTTAAAATTCAAGACACCAATTTTTTAATGTTTAGACGTTAAAAAGGTAAAAAAGCGCAAACCTACTTTTAGTTTAAGTTGTTATCTTCTTTTAGGATTCAATCTACCATTTTCAAATTAGTTCTGAAAAAAATAAAACCTAGATGATAAATTTTTCCTTGATATATAATTGAAAATTATGCTTTTAAACATCAAAATATCGATTATCTCATTTTTATGAGTGTTTTTAAAAAGATGAGACAAGTTTTGAAAACTATATAATTTTTTTTTTTTTTAAAAAAAAAAACTTGGATTTGTTTTAAAATCGAGCTAAGAATTCAAATGTTTGGCTAGAAAATGATAAAAAAATGGTAAAAAATTAGTAACGAAAAAAGAAACAAAAACTTTAAATATTAAAAACTAAACACTAGATAATTATCAAACGCAACTTAGGATTCCTTTTGAAGTTTTTGGGTTTTAGTTTTAAGAAATTCTTATTATTTTTCTCACAATTCTCTAACCACAGTTTTCATTTTTCTAAATAAAAAGAAATAAAAACAAGTTTTAAATTTAGAGCTCATTTAATAGTTACCAAAAAAATTTTATGCCTTTGTTATCTACTAAGCCTTGAAAATTAAAAAAAAAAATAATTTTTAAAAACTTATTTTTTTTATATAAAATTTGACTAAAAATTCAATTATTGCTCTTGAGAAAATTAGATTAATAAGAAACGGAAAGAAAATAGCATTGGTTTTTAAAAACCGAAAACTAAAAATGAAAGGGAGGGGTGTAGAAGGAAGAGAAGTTTACCTGTGAAAGGGAGAGGATGACGAAGAGCCCAAGAAGAAGAAGAAGAAGGAAATTACGAACCGCCATGGCTTTCTTTAATATATTTTACAACTAATTCATGAGTCTCGTTTATATAAAGAGAAGAGATTAAGGGTGAATTTCCAAAAATAGACATAAGCTGTGGGGTAAATTTCAAGAGAGTGGGGAAAGCTTGAGCTGGAAAGCCTGTAGGGGTGGGGACATATTTGGGAAACCACACCTACAAATATCTTTTGAAAACTGCCATTTACTACTCTGATTCCAAACCTGCCCCCAACCCAAATGGCATCTTCAACATCACCACAATTTAATGTGATTCTCATATTCCCAGAAAAAAAAAAAAACATTTTTTTTTTATTTATACCCTATTAAGGGTTAATTAGGACCACGGGTAACTTTAAAAATAATTTAGAAAAAACGGGTACTTTCGAAACAAAAGGAAAAAAAAAAAAAAAAACATTTTCCTCATCTGTTTAAAAAAATACCTGTTTTTCCAAAATTATTCTAAAACTACTCCATTCTTCTAATTAACCCCTATTTTTAATAGAGAAATTATTTCAAATAATAAAACGGTTAAAAATATTTACAAGATATAACAAAATTTTAGAACTATCCCGATAGACTTCTATCAGTGTCTATCAACATCTATCATTGATAATTATAAAATTTTGCTATATTTTGTAAATATTTTCGTTCACTTTTCTATATTTGAAAACAGCTCTTTTTAATATCCTAATACTTTTAATATGTCAAAATCTGTATAATTCAACGAGTATGAATTTTATACTATCGTTTTCGAGGATAAAGGTTTGATTCTCTCACTTCATATATTGTCAAAGGAAATAAAAAAAACTTCTCTTTAAAGTATCTGTGTGTGTTTTATTCTCTTTATTTTTTACTATCAAAATGTTAGCGTGACATTAAAATCGCTTTATTTCTTGAAATATTATTGTATAATAAGGATTTTTTTATTTATATAAAAACTGTGTTGGAATTTTGTAAATAAGAATAAAAAAAGTCAATTTAATATAAAAAATAATAAGAAGACCAAATCAAATGTTTTAATATTCTAGAGATAAAATTAGACAAAAGCTTTTCTAAAAGTAAAATAAAAACAAAACAAAACAAAAGCTTAGAGGGAGGAAACTAAAATTTACCCTTAAACTTATAAAAAACTTCATATTTCATCAAATTGGGTATGTTATACTTAAATCATTTGTTCTATTATTTCTAATTTACCCAGAAAGAAAAAACTCTATAAATTCACTATTGAGAGAAAAATGAGAGGTTTAAACATCAATTGAGAGGAGGTAGTAAGAATTTGTAACAGGAAAAAACTTGGGCATAGTCGGACTACACCGTCACCATCTGATAATTAAATTTTTCTAGGAATATTTATTAAAAAATTATATTTTGTGTGGAAAGAAATAGGAAGTATGAACTTAGATTGGATCTAATATTATTGATTTGTAATTTGTACATCTATCTTAGTGCATCTTAAATGTAGTCTGTGACATTTAAAAATTTTTCATGTAATAGTGATGTAGAAAGCACAAGAATGCAAGCTGGTTACTCTTTCCAATAGAAACCAGCTTAGACTGCACCTCCAACGAGCAAGCTGTCTTCCACTAATTTTCTTTTATAAAAAACGACAATAAAGTTGCTGAAAATAACTTACAAAACCCACACTACACTCCATTACTTGGGAACTGAATTCCCACCCATTTTTTTGAATCCTCTTCGAAAACAACCTCTTCAATTTTAAAAGAAATATTTAAATTTTGTTTCAATACAAAATTATGTGAGACCCAATAATATGTATCATCTGATAATATGTCAAAATATGAGTGGAATGAGAACAGCAGTTTGAACCCCTTTATGTTGAGTTTTGAAGTTTTTATCTCTTTTTTAAATGGCTTTATATATTTTTATTTTTTTTATGAGCTTCATTCAAATTCACACATTTTTTTTTTTTTTTTTTGTTATTATCCAGAAGATATGTGTAAGTTCCACAATATGTAATATTGAAATATTTGAATTTTTGTCTTCTTGATTGAGCGCTAGATTGAAAGTATCGACAAAATACATAAAATTATGAAGAACTGTCTTCTCCTGGATGGCACGTGTATTGTCTCCACATACAAAAGTGTAAGTTGTGGTTAGCTAGCTATTATTTTATAAGACTAAGATGGAGAAAATCTTTTGAATAACTGTGAATGTGAGGTTTGTAATATATTTGTTTTAATTCAGATGATTATAATTTAGATTTTGCAAAATAATATATAGTTTGTGTAATAGGAGAAAAACAGGATTCGGGCTAAAAATCTGCAAATGGAAAAATTTGCAGCTTAAAATCTAGATGAAGGTATTTTAAGATTAAAGAAAAGTGGGAACATGTGTGAGAGTATATTTGTTATATACTTGATGAAATTTTTGTTTTGCTAAAATAATATGATTTAAAATTCTAAAATAAGACTAATTAATAAAAATGAGATGTTTTCTGATATTTTACGTTTAAAACAAGTTTATAATAAAGATAATCATAAAAGAAATTTAAAAAACGTATGATTTAGTTATGATAACAGAAAATCTAATATAAATATAAAAAGTTGGTTATAAAAATTAATATAATATAATATTTGAAAATCCAAAATTAGATAATCGTAGAAATAATTTAAAAAATGATGATTTATTTATATAAAGAGATAGAGTAATAAAATTCAAAACATTTTTTTGGAGATATAGAACATCGTTGGGATACAAATTTCAATTATTTTCAAATTAAATCACAAAATTTATGCCAGATTTTCTGCATGGCAAGAGACACTTAGTTGTTAAATAGGTTGGTAAAAATATTTTAGGATTAAAGAAAAATTGGCTCACATGTGTCACACAATTTGCTATATTTTAAAAGAATTCCGTGTTTTGCTATTTCTTCAAATGATAGTATAATTATTGGTATATACGTGAATATTCCTTCCAATAATAGAAATAATGACTCCCTGTAAAGAAAAAGAATAAATTATTGAATTGGTAAGGAAATGAGAAAACTATTTTAAGGATTTGAATCTCTAACATCTTGATAAAAAATTCACAAATCTCTAACATTTTGATCGAGAATTCACATTCTATGTCAGCTATTATTTTGAGATTTGAGTTAAAAGACTATAAAAGGGCAAAGGGATGTTGAATTATCAATTTGACTTAATAATCCAAAAAAAAAAAAAAAAAACCATTTGAATTTTAAGCATATCTCAACTATTGACATATATATCAATCATTTTTCATTTAGAAAAAAGAAATAGAATCATCATTTCTTCCCTTTTTTTTTTTCTTTTTTTGTTTACACATGAACTTCTTAGAGAAATCTTGTTCAAAGGACTGAATTTAAATTTGTATATTTGTATAGTTTGTATATTAATTAGTATACTAATAATTTCTTTAACATATATAATAATAATAATAATAATAATAATAATAATAAAATGTATGGTTCTCTAGTTCTATCTCCTAAATATATACTTGACTTTAAGGGATATAAAGTTTATTTTTGGGCACACTTGATGATCTACATGGGTCACTTGACATCCTTATTAATGTTCTTAGACCGATGCTTGACTTGTTATTTATTTATTTATTTTTAAGAATCGATCAAAATCTTCAATTTATGTTTTATCATTTTAAGTTTTTAAATCTTAATGGAGTGTCTTTGTTCTTCAAAGAGTTTAAATTGCTGGATTTTTTTTTTTTTTTTTTTTTACAATATGTGAAATGAGAATCGAGCTTTTGATGTTGAGATCACTAATATAAACTTTATGTTAATTAAATTTTTGAGTTCTTTATATTATTCAATAATTAACGAATGAAATGAAAGGTAACTCTTTTATTTATAATGGATATTTTTTGGGCTTTGGCTCATTTAGTTTTGGGTCTGATCTTTGGAAAATACGAAAGCAGATACAAAATATACCACAACGAAGATACATAATATTATTGTATTTATCATTTGATACAAAATTATTCCATGGGTGGAAGATGGATATGTGTGACCATCTAAAAACAAATGAAGTAAGCTAAGTTTAGAGGCATGCATGCATGAAAAAAAATATATGGATAGAAATAAAATTGAGAGTTAAAAAAATGCAAAAATAGAAAGTGGGAGGTAAAAGAAAGGCGAAAATGGTGGAAAGAAGAAGAGAGAATAGTGAAAAATAGTAAAGGAAGTAAGGTAAAAAGAATATTAAAAAAGAATTATAAAAGAGAGGTAATGGTTTAATTTAGATTTGGATTTACAACAGAAAGCCCGAAAAAAGGTGTGGTGTCCAATGGACAGCATTTGATGGAGATCCCAAAATTTCTTATTTGATTAAATTAGGAAGGTTGGTTTTTTAGTTTTTGAGTTTTATTGCTTCCTTCCTCTTCTTATTCTTCATTGCCCTCCATTGGAAGAGGCTTCCCCATAGAGGAATAGATAAGGAGGAAGCATAAGTATTCCTCTTACTTTTCCCCTCTACACATCATGGCTTTCCCTTTCCCTTTAACCTTCCTCATTACCATCATCTTCTCCTTTTCCCTTCCCTTCCCCTCTCTTGTTCAATCCAAACTCACCGTTGGTTATTACCAGAAAACCTGTCCCGACTTCGAGAAGATCATTCGAGAAACCGTCACTAATAAGCAAATCACCAGCCCTGTCACCGCCGCTGGAACCCTCCGACTCTTCTTCCATGACTGCATGGTCGATGGTTGTGATGCCTCCGTCCTCATTTCCTCCAACTCATTCAACCAAGCCGAGCGTGAGGCTGAAATCAACCACTCCCTCTCTGGAGATGCCTTCGACGTCGTCGTCCATGCCAAGACCAACCTCGAACTCTCCTGCCCTGGCATTGTCTCTTGTTCCGACATCTTGGCACAGGTCAATCTATCATCATCATCATCATTTTCTTAATATATTAACCATCTACCTACCATATATTTCATTATAATTTTCTTTTTCTTATTTTTTTTACTACAATCTTTTATTTTTGTTACTGACTCAATTTTAATAATGACAACCAGGCGACTCGAGATCTAGTGGTGATGGTAGGAGGACCATTCTACAACGTCCGATTGGGGAGAAAAGATGGAATGATATCAAAAGTAGATAACGTGGAAGGGAATCTCCCGAGAGTGAACTTTACGATGGACAGACTCATTGAGTACTTTACTGAAAGAGGCTTCACCATCCAAGAACTGGTTGCCCTCTCCGGCGGCCACACCATCGGCTTCTCCCATTGCAAGGAATTCTCCGATCGCCTCTTCCATTACAGCGCCACGACACCTACTGACCCAGACATTTACCCCAAGTTCGCCGAAAAGCTCAAGTCCATGTGTGCCAATTACCAAACTGACACTGCCATGTCAGCTTTCAATGACGTCATGACACCTGGCAAATTCGACAACATGTTCTTCCAAAATCTTCCACGTGGCCTTGGCCTACTCGCCACTGACAACGCCCTCGTTAAGGATCCTAGGACCAAGCCATTTGTCGAACTTTACGCCGTTAATCAAACGGCGTTTTTTAACGACTTTGCTCATGCTATGGAGAAGCTCAGTGTTTTCGGCGTTAAGACAGGAAGGAAAGGGGAGGTTCGACGAAGGTGTGACCTCTTTAATTCCATTCAGACATGAGACATCGTTTCTTCTTTCTTTTTCTCTTTCGTTTTTTCTCTTTTTTTTTTCTTTTTTTTTTTCGTTTCTTACCAAAAATAAACAAATCAAGAAGAAAGAAGGAAAGGAAAAGGATTGATGCTCATATGCAAATCAATGTTGTTCTCTAGGAAGAAGAAGGGCAAAAAAAAAAAAAAAAAAAGAAAAAGCTAAAAATACAAAAGAAAAAGATTCAATTTTTTTGGACTTCTTGAACTTCTTATTTGTTATATATGTTTTTTTTTAATTTTTCGAAAATTGGTGTTTTATTTGTTATGGATTTCCTTCTAAAAATGGGAATCGTGGTCAGTTGTGATGGTGTAGTATGAGGAATTATACGGTGCTTTTCATGGTCATCATGTATTTCCCATTATATGAATATTTCCTATATCTTTATTCTTTTATTTGTTTTTATTTTATTGTATCGATGTCCACGAAGCAAACATCCCCATCCCCACTACCTATTTCAATTCCCCGGTTCTTGAGGATTGAGTTGTAAAAATATTCTAAATTTTGCCTTTGATTCAAAAAATATTCCTATTTTCTTAAAAGTTGCAATATTACTTTTGACCTTTTAAAAATGTCTCAAAACAATCTTTAGAGTAGAAATCCAAAGGTTTAGTGGTGTTTGAGTTCCAATTTTCATTCCAAGTCAATGCCACATCATTCCAAGTCCCAATTTTTTTGTCCAACATTCTAAAAGATCTCTCTATAAGAATAGATTTGACACTTCTACAAAAGATCAAGAGTAATTTTCTTCGGAAAAAATATGGATATTTTTTTTAACAAATAGCAAAGTCCAAGCTTTTTTTTTTCAAAGTAAAAAAAATATAATAAAATTGGCCTTCAATGAATCACTTTACTTACAGTAAAAGCATCCTTAATTGCAGATATTGTAGCACGGCCTTTACTACATACAATGTAGGAACAAAAGAGAAGATAAAAAAAAAATGGATTAGAGGCTTTCACAAACTCTTGGTGAATACATTAATGTTAACAGATTTAAGTATCCTTGGAGTACTTGAACAAGGGACAAGACTGTTCTTCAGATCCCTTTCGTTGTCGGGCGCCTGTTCTCTTCGTACATTTCGAACAGAGCTTGCCATGAGTGTAAAGAAGACAGTTGAGATCAAATTTGAGATGATTTGGGATCCTTTGGTTGAGATGAAGATATGTTTTGTTCCTGTCCGCATCATCCGGAACCCAACCAATGAACTTCGCAATCTCAAAGACCTGCAAACATGTTGGAGAATCAAAACCTTCCAATGGTCTTTAGAGAAAAAGGATCACAAACTTATCAGAAGTAAGAATCCAATTACTCACATGGGTGTCTACTGGAAAGTCATCTTTCTGAAGATTGAACATCAAAACACAGGCCACCTATCATTTATAACTTGTAAAATTGATTACTGATTCAGTCATAACACCAGGCAATCTTGTTTATAATCTATGATGCCTCAACATTCAGGAATTAAGAACAATGCGAGCATAGCCAGAACAGATGTGATAAGAACAAAAGAAAAATCAGTAGAAGCCTTCAAACTAGGATCCCAATTAACAGAAGTTGGGTATAGCTCCATGAACAACAAGTTCTAAAAAGTTAAAACTCAAATTAGATTATGAAGGCTGTTATTCTTTTCAGAAACAATACCGTTTTGGGACCAATTCCTTTGAAAGTCGTCAGCTCTGTCTTTATTTCATCGACGGATAAACCGTGCAAGTACTCCAAGCATAGTTTACCTCTTCTCTTCGACAAAGAACTCAATATGTTTTTTATGCAAGAGGCTTTTGTAGGTGCTAATCCTCCACATCTTATGGCATCCTCTATGGATTTGGATTCAGCTGAAAGAACCTGCAGCAAAATATGAGTACATAAATCAAAACCTTTTTCTTAAAAGGCACACTGAAGGTTCCTGTTATATATACTCCCAAGTCTCCAATCACATTGTCCAAACTTGAATTTCAGATAGCAATTTTGCTTGCCCTCAAACTATATGTAAGATTTATGAAAGATGATTCTCATATGATCAGAAAATAGAAATGCTTAAGAGCAGAATTGACTCATAGTTATAGTTTATACAAGAAAAGCTACTAAACTAATGGTCTAGGACAATTCAAATATGAGACTGATAGCAAAGTTATCAAAAGATTACATTGATAGGACAACTAACTTGGAAGGGAAATAGCAATACATCTGAAGTATTGGAGCAACAAATATTCACCAAACAAGAACAAAATATGAGCATCCAGTTTCATTTTCTAAATCCTGTTCATTGATGTTCCATTGCAAAAAGAAATTGACAGAAATCAATGCCAAGAACATTTTTCCTCCAAAAAAAAAAAAGACTCACATCCTCCCAGGTAGCAAAAGCAGACTTGAGAGAAGAGAAAGCCCTCTCAGAATTAGCCTCCGTAGTGTTCTGCGAGAGCACAGTCCTCACCAATCCATCCAAAACGCTCTCCTTCTCATCAACGGGTTCCGATTCCACATTATCCCGGTGCTCACCGCGGCCGCCGTCCACGATGGAGCAGCACTCGCTCAGCCTCTCCCGCTCCTTCCGATACTTCAGAAACTCTCGAGGGAAGCCATGAAGATTCAACAGATCGTCCCTCACGGACAGACATTCGTCCGAAGTGGGCGAAGAATGCGCCGGATACGGGTCAGATGTTGAGAAATTGAAGCCATTAACAGTTCTGATTGATTTTGCTGGAGGTCCATTGAAGCAAGAATCAGGCGATGGCTCTGGTTTTTGAAGACGCCTCTTCTTACCGGTCGTCTTCTTCATCGTTCCGTCAATTATCCGAAGCCGATTTGTTCCTTAATCGTATGGATCCCTTTTCTGGGCTTCTTTTTAATATGGGCTTCACGAACGGCCCAATTGTTTAAATGGGCAACCACTTTGATTTATGGGTTAACAAGAAGAAGAGTGGATTTTAACTAATAGCAAATCAAACATTTCATTCATAAAAATAGCAAAACAAATTAAAAATAAAATATAAACGAATTTATAAAAGCCTATACTACCCCATACAAATGAAATTGCAAATAACTTATTAAGAAATATTCGTAAGTATATTGTAATTAAAACAAACATCTATGAACTATTGGCTAGATTCTAGCACTGCACCGACCTCTCTTCCAACCAAGTTGTTGCCATTTTTCTCTTCGAAATCGACTGATCCTCCAATAATGATACGGTCATGAATAGAAATGGCTCGATAGGAATCACTTTGGAAAGAAGAGACTTTGAGACTTGAACTCTCGGGCGATAGTCGATTATGTCGAGCTTTTCATCTATGCACCAATGGATTTGATTGGTTGAGTCAAACCTCTAAATTAGACTCCTCGTCGATTGAGAATAAAAAATAAAATTGATAAGAAATAAAGAAAACTGAAAAATTAGATAAAATAAAAAAATTTAAAATTGAAGATAAGATCAAACATGATATTTGAAAAAAAAAATCTATTCAAATTTTAAAAAGATTACATTCAACTTTTAAAATTCGAAAGTGTAAAGAGATAATTAAGAGAAAATCAGGATTTATGCTAAAAATTTGCAAATAGCAGAAATAGTTGCAATCTAGGTAGGTATTTTAAGGTTTAAAAAAATTAATAACACTGTAATTCTGATATGGTTTTTATAGTCATCAAAGATTTTTTGAAAGTTTTTTGCTACCTACATATACATTGTAATTAGTTTCCATACTATGCCCAACAAATACACTGCAATTGAAAATTACTAACTAAAAATCATCAACCTCGCTTTTGAATTTACCCAAAATTTTGTAACAATACTTTTTTTTTATTCTAGACCAAAATATTAGTTTAGAAAGTGAAAGATAAAAACTTTATCTAGATAATTGCATTCATGAAGAAAGAAACCGATTTATATTGGAGTATGAAAATTCTAATTAAAAATCATCAATTGAAATTACTAACCAATCATGATGTGGCATTGATGTCAATCGTGGAGATCTCATGAATAGAAGAGAAACAAACAATTTTCGACGATGGTACATCATTCCTTGATCGAATCAATCAAGGTGGGTATAAGACCCCAAGGTAAATAGTAACACCATCTATATGCTTGACCTACCTTTTCACAATGACTCAATAGGAATCACTTTGGAAAAAGAGACTTGACTTGAACTATTGGTTGTAGTCGATTAAGTCGAGCCTTTGATCCTGCGCTAGTGGATTTGATCAGTTAAGTCGCAATTGAAATTGATGATAAGATCAAATATAATAGTTAAAAAAAAAGTTACATTCGATTTTTAAAATTCTAAAAGTGTAGGGAGATAATGTAGGAGAAAAACAAGATTTATGCTAAAAAATCTGCAAATAGCAAAATTAGTTGTAAGATAAGGCATTTTAGGGTTAAAGAAAAATAAGAACACGTGTGAGATTGCTATAAATTTGATGAAAATTTTCTTTTGCTATTCATCCCAATGGAGCTTTGAAACAAAAATAATATGATTCAAAATAAAAAAAGACTAATTAATAAAAATAAGATTTTTTTTATATCCTACATTCAAAACAAATTTATAATAAAGATAATCATAAAAACAATTTAAAAAATGTATGATCTAATTATGATTAAGAGAAAATCTACTCTAAATATAAAAAGTTAGCTAGAAAAACTAATATAATATAAGATTTAAAAATCCAAAATGAGATCATTATAGAAACAATTTAAAAATAAGATAATATGGTATTTTAAGTTTCAAACCAAGATTTGAAAATTAGTTGTAGAAGATTGAATATTCAAACTAACTATTAAATAACCATCATTAAATCACGAGATTTATAGAAAATTATCCATAATCACAAGATTTATGGAAAATTATCCGGTTGAAATAATGATGTTAGTTGCCGTTGAAAGCCTGTTGGGATATATAATTGAGTAATTAATTACAGCCTCATTAATACAGATGTCGAATTAATTACACTCCAATTAAAAGAGATAATAATGGCATTATAGGATTTCAAAAAGTTGGACTCACATGATATCCATACATTTTGCTATAATTCAAAAGTACTCTATCTTTTATTATTTTTCCAAATGATAGTACTGCTATATGGACCTTTAATATTAATATTATTGTTTTCAAAACTTATTAGAGAAATATTGTTGTTTTGAAACTTATTAGAGAAATATTGTTGTTTTGGGAGTTCGAGGCTAGAAGTCGAGGGTTGAGGATTCGACTAATGTAGAGGTCGAATGTTGAGAACTCGACAAACAAACAAAAACTTGGAAACAATACGTAAATTAGGGTTGTCGAGGGTTGAAGTTTCGATAAACAAAGAAACACTTTAGGGTTGTCGAGGGTTGAAGTTTCGACATATATAGAAATCTCGCTAATTTTGTGATGAGGATCTCGCTCTAGAAGGGAATCTCGCTAATTTTGTATAGTCGACATACATAAGTCGAAACTTCAACCCTTGACAAGGAAGATAAGTGGGTGAAGCAGATTGTAAGAGAGAGCGAGATTGTAGGAGAGAGCGAGATTGAAAGCCAGATTGTAGGAGAGAGCGAGATTGAAGGAGAGAACGACCATGACTAATGCTCTTTACACAATCAGGATAAGCTTAGTCTAATTAATCCTATGCAATCATCCCATATCCTCAACATTTCTCATACATACATTGTTAAAAAGTTTTAATTAATTTAACTATAAGAACTATCATTAATGGATGCTATGTTATCATTAATTAGTACACTTTGAATTAACTCAAGATGTTACATATCTGTAAGGTAAAATGTTCAAACTTCCATCGTTTATATAATTAAACTAAAAACAAAGGTTTAGTTATGTAAGTTACCACGCTCGAGAATGGACTTTCATCTAACATGATTTACATACAAACAAAATAATCAAAATTCTGAGAAAATAATGATAAATTCACTCAGTAGGCAACGGTTGAGATAAATTCAATGATCGAATAAAATGGCGAAAGATTGATTCTCAGAGATGGGTTTGTATATTACTTCCATTGGAGCTTCCATTCTCAGAGATTGTAGAAGAGAGCGAGATTGAAGGAGAGAGCGAGATTGAGAGTATCTCGCTGAACATCTCACTCTCTCTGAACATCTCGATCTTTCCTACAATCTTGCTGAACATCTCGCTCTCTCCTATTGTATATTCAATTTTTTTATATTATAAAGTTGTACATTATTCTTTTAATTAAATTGTACATTATTCTTTTAATTAACCTGTACATTATTCTTTTAATTAACTTGTATATAACTTTTAATTAACTTGTCTTGTACATTATTCTTCTAATTAAGTTGTACATTATTCTTCTAATTAAGTTGTACATTATTCTTGTAATTAAGTTGTACATTATTCTTCTAATTAAGTTGTACATTATTCTTTTAATTAAGTGGTACATTATTCTTCTAATTGAGAAACAAATATTTTTTTAATTGAGAAATAAATATTTTTTTTTTCAGATCATGGCTTTAAACCCAGGACCTGTTGATCCCGATGTTTTGTACGACCAGTCCATTCATCAATCATCTGTTGTATGGCGAGATCGTACTACTGGAGAAATATCTTACAGGCGTCGAGAGGCAGTTCTCCAGCGCACTATCCCGCTCCACCCTCGAATACTACCGCTACTGCGCACATCTGGATTCTATGGGGTTGCTAGATTAGTATTTATTTAGTTGGATTGACATCTGATCACAGCCTTGGTCGAGAGATGGAAGCTCGAGACACAGACATTCCATATGTCTTTTGGAGAGTGCACTATCACTCTACAAGACATAGAAGTGTTGTTGGGGTTACCTGTTGACGGTGAGCCGGTCACTGGAGTGATGTACGATGACTGGTTAGAAGTTTGTCAACTATACCTCGGTGTGACCCCACCTACCGACAAGATTAAAGGATTGAGGAATTGAGGTTAAGTTTAATATGGTTAGGAACATAATTTCGTCAACTCACAGATGATGCAGACGAGGAAGATAGCTGGGCCTGAGGTTTGGGAAGATAGCTGGGCCATGATGCAGTATTCGTGGGGTGGAGCATACTTGGCATAGTTGTATAGATAACTATGCAAAGCAACAAGACCTGAGGTTTGGGAGATAGCTGGGCCTCTCATACTTTTGCAACTATGGGCTTGGGAGCGATTTCCAATAATGGCTCCACAGCTACATGTTAATGACGCTCAGTTCGACGAGCCTATGGTTCTCGGTATGTTATTTTAATTCAATTTAATTTTTATATCACTGATTTAGTTAATTTAAATTCTAAATTATCAATTTAAAAATTTAGGTGGAGAGACAAATTTTGTGTGACTAGGACAGCCACACATGTAGTCAGCCAGTATAGATACATGTTTGATCTACTTCAACCTGAACAGGTACATTACACTGAGCCTAATTGATTATTTTATACACATTTTTATTGTATTTATCTTTAATATTCTCTAATATAATATTTTGTGTTTCGGGTTATTTGGGAGCCGTACAAAATTATTATACATACTTTATCTAATTTTTGTACGAATGGTCAAAACATATGGCGGACGATGAGTCCTCTCATATGTTTTCACATTGGTGAGTGACATCTTCCTGACAGAGTGATGAGACAATTCGGTTTTTAGCAGAATGTCCCGTCGCCTTGTAATACTGAACTCGTACTGCATGATATTGACCTAAGGACTGGAGATTGGTCCGAAAAAGTTGCACATTTGGTAGTGCGATGGCACTATCGTGCAAAGTTTATTGCAGTGGGGGTTTCTCTTGAATAGTTTGACACAGATGTCACTCCAGAATATATTCATTGGTATAATAATATCACAAGGCGCTACGTCACTCGTCCGGGAGCAGCTGTGGGTCATCTGGTAAATAAATATTATCTAATTATTTTTAATTTAAATTTATTTTAAATATTGTCTAATTGTTTTATATCACAGATATCGAACAACCGTAGACTCCGTGAGGTTGCGAATGATCCGAACCAGGTTCTTGCTATATGTAGTGATAACCAAAGCTATATAGAGGAAATTCATTATATGTACGATATACCTATTGTTCCTCCACCGGCTCCTAGACGTAGAGGACCTGTTCGGGAAGAGGATGAGTTTGATGAGGTTGCACATAATGTGGAAGAGTTGCCCCTATGATGCAGACGCAGAGTCAAACTGATTATGTTAGTCCGATGATGATGATGTCAATATTTGGTTCAGGACATTATGACTCAGAGGCTGGTCCTTCGTCTTCATATGTGCATGGACATGACCGGGGTCGTGGAGAGTAGAATGAATATTTATATTATGAAGCGCCTGCAGAGGTACCAGAGCAACATCAAGAAGAACCCAAGCAACCTCAAGTTTGAAGTCGATGACGATAACCAGCTCGAAATCGACGACGTCCGCCTTGTGGGACACATTGATTTTTGTAATTATTTTTATATAAATGAGATATTTAATTTACATTTTTTTAAATTTTTATGAGATATTATTTCTTTAATTTATTCTTTTTGTATATTATGAATAGTAATTATTTTGATATAGAAGCTTTTAAATGTCACTGACATAAATAATAACATTAAATAGTCTAAATCTAAAAAAGTTAGGTAAAAGAAACTTCAATATTCAAATTTACATATTTTAGATAATAATTTGGGGACATAATAAATCAAATAAACACTTAAAACCTTCACATGCAAGTCTATAAATATGACTAATTGATATAAAGAACAGAAATTTTAATCACAGTAGTGAGGTCAATAGTTTAAAAGATTTTACAATAATGATCTTGGATTCCTTTTGTACATTTGGTACCAAGATTTTGATGGAGTTTTTTTTTTTCTTTTTTTTTTTTAAATTATAAATAATAATAAAATATTTTTAGAAATTGTTTTTATAAAATGGAAAATTAAAAAAAAAGAAGGAAGAAAGAAGAAGGTGGAATGGGGAATTAAATAAAGAAAAAAAAAGGAAATTTGTACAGATATCTCACTCTCTCTAACTTCTCGCTCTTGTTCTCAAGGATCTCTCTCGCTCTCAAGATCTCGCTCTCTCTCAAAATCTCGCTCTCTCTCAAACTCTCGCTCTCTCTTACTCTTTCCTCTTTCGTTCTCTCCCAATACAAAATTATTTATAACACATTAAATAATTATGAGTGTTATGAGGAAGATCTATTATGAGTGTTATGAGGAAGATCTTTCGTTCTCTCCACATCAAATCACTTGAGATGAAAAAACTACCCTTCATAAAGTTTCCAAAAAAAATCAGACTAAAAAAGAAAAAAGCTGGAAACTCAGTTAAGAAGCTTCGTGCCAGATATGTACCAATGAATGGGTTAGAAAGAATAACATATCAAGCTAGAAACTCCTAAGTTAAAAAGAAAAAAAACTGGAAACTCTCGCTCTCTCAGCTCTCTCTCAATATCTCACTCTCTTTTTTACTTTTTCCTCTTTTGTTCTCTCCCAAGAAAAAATTATTTTTAACATATCATATTATGAGTGTTAAGGTCTCCGGACTGAGGAAGGTCTTTCGTTCTCTCTATATCAAATAATTATGAGGAAGGTCTTCAGAATGACTTAATAATAATGTTAGGGCAAGGTCGAGGGTTCAAAGTTTGACATAAAAAAAATACAAAAGGGGAAGTCGAGGGTTCAAAATTCGACCTATGTAGGTCGAATTTTCAACTCTCGACTTATTTAAAAAAAAATAAAAAACAACAATATTTTTACAAATAGTTTGAAAACAACAATATTTTCCTAAATAGTTTCTAAAAGGACAATATTCTTTTAATTTTCCCACTGCTATATACCTGATTATTTCTTGTATAAAGGAATATACCTACTATATACTTGGCTAGTTGTATAAAGGAATATTCAGGTATATAGTCGTAATTACACTATCATTTGGAAAAAATAGCAAACGACAGGATTCTTTTGAATTATGGTAAAATGCCTCCATTACTAGTTAATCCTAAAATGTCCTCAATAATATTTTGTATTATATCGGAATTAAATTTTGATCTTCCTATATTGTAGCCTACAAAATCTCCTCTATTTGTTTGAAACTTTGAGATAATATCAAATATTTATTTTCAAATCTCACTATTTTCCCTTTCTTTTCTCTCTTATCTTTATATTTATTTTTTCAAATCTCATATTATTCTTATTGTTTCGATTCTTCCATTCTTTTTCTTTCCTTTTCCTTTTATATTTATTTCAAATCTTATATCATCCTTATTCTTTCATTTTACCTTTTATTTTATACATTTATTTTGCTTCTTCTTCTTTGATATCTCAAATTACTGAAACCAGTGCGACAACACTCTTAATTCGCTTTCTTTCCCGAAGTTATTATCTAAATACTTCTTGAAAACTTCTTTTGTAGATGAGCTGATTTTCTTATAGCACAGTCATGATACATTTTCATACTCCAAATTAATCTTGATAGTGAGAAGTATTTGCTCTTCTTAATTGATTTCTCCAAATTAGGATTGAAGTTGTTGTTGTGATTCTTCAACATGTAGATATCGTATCACGCTTTGAACTCATACTATGAGAGATTTAGATGAAGCAACAACTTTTTAGACGAGCTTATCGGCAGGAAAAAGTGCGAAGGAGGCTTGATAAAATAAAATAGAGATGGTGAATTCGAAATCAGAAGATGAAGAGGAAGAAAAATAATTAAATTATTTTTGTATTCTCAATAATTTCAGTCCCTTATTTCACAAAACTATCAATTCTCCGGTAAGTAGTCATTATTTACTTCTTTCTTTTGTTGTTCACCAATTTTTCTTCAACGACATATTAAAATTACAATGTAATTAACTAATGAATAATGAGTTTAAAAAGATTATTATTTACTTCTTTCTTTTGTTACTCTTTTGTTATTTACTTTTTTCTTTTCCTTTTACAAGGTGTAATACCCTTTTAATAAACAAGGAAAAGGGAAATTGAGTTGTATAACATCATTCCATTCTTACAAGGTGTAATACCGTTATTTGCTTCTTTCTTTTCTTTTTCCATTTTTTTAATTAGTATCAAAATCTTTCTTTTGAAACTTCACTCTACACCAATTTTTCATCTATCCTTTCATCTTTTTTTTTTTCTTCTTTTTTTAATGTTATCCTATTTTCAAATATCATTTTATCTAAAATTTATGTTTTCTTATTTAATTTTTATATTTTTTTCTGCATAATCATAGAACTTGTTGAGTATTTGTTATATTTGACTAAGAATTTGTGTTTATTATTTACGATTTTGAACTAAGTACCATCCATCCACCATTTTTTTTTGCAAGTACTTATATAGAGTTTCAATTCTAGATTAGAAATACAGAATAATTATGTTGACATATGTTGTTATACAGAAGTTAGTATTGTTTAATGGTTAGAATACCTATTCGTGGTATGTTTATTGGGTGAGGTTTGATCATTATTTTCTATATTAAGTTTTTATTTATTGGGTTTCTTATTTCCAACTTTTGATTTGTTTTGTATTATCTATTTTTTACCATTTAATTAGAATTTTGTTAGTTAGTTACAACCTAATTTAGGGGAAAGAATTTTTTTTTCTTAGCATTAAAAAATTTGGGTATTTTTTAAATAGAGAATGTTATTTATCAAAGATGAGGTTTTTATGACATTCCCAAATTATCAAATCCAAAATAATAGCAAGGATAAAATAAATGAATATATAGAACAAAAAATGATAAAAGACTAAAAAACCCATGTGTAACCACCATTTTGCTTACTTCTCCTCATTTTCTCAAATTGAAAGCTATTATTGATAACAGCTATCAGTGATAACCACTAATAGCTGCTATCTGCTATCACTGATAGTTACTATCAATTATTATCACTAATAGCTGCTATCAGTGATAACTTCTATCATCGATAACGTGCTATCAGTGTTAGCTTCTATCACCGATAATATGCTATCAGTGTTAGCTTCTATCACCAATAACATGCTATTAGTGGTAGCTTCTATCAGTGATAGCTACTGACCACTTTATTGTCTCTTTCCTTGTCCTTTCCAAATATTTGTATGGTACATTTTCTTTTCGATACCTATCAAGGGAAATTTTGTAAAAATAGCGAATAGTCAAACCAAGCACTTCTTCTTCATTTGATTTTGTAAACAAATATTACGGGACACAAATATATAAATATTTCAATTTGTGCCCTTCATTTTTGGTCATCTATGTCATTTTTTCAAGTTTATTTCTAATAGACATTATACTATTAAAGTCTTATAAAAAGGGAAAAAACACTATTGGCCTATCTGATACCGTTTGCATTTCTTATTTTAGAGAAATAAACTTTTTTTAATAACTATTCTTGTGTCTTATTTCGAACTTTTAAGAAATGATTCTAAAAATGCTGCAAATTTGTGGACTAAAAAAAATAGTTTCTTTCAAATCCATTTTCATTTGTTATTTATATTTAATGTTTCGTTATAATAATCAAACTTGATGATTGACTTGTCGGTGTTAAATCATTTATGAATTGGGTACTTTTAAGTTTTGGGTATGAAATTTAGGCTCATAATTCTTATGAAAATAAGGAAAGAAGAAAAAACCCAATAAAGGAAAGAAAATTTAAAAAAATAGAGAGAGAAGAAGAAAAAAACTAGAGAAACAAAAGAAAAAACGAAGCAAAAACTGGAAGCAAAAACCGGAGAAAAGAAAGAAAAAAAAAAGAAGCAAAAATAGAAGAAAAGAAAGAAAACCAAAAAAAGGGAAGAAGAAGGTATGCAATAAGACAAGGGAGGACAGGATTAGAAATTAGAAAAAATTCAAAAGTTAACTAGTCAACTCTTAGGTCTTTCAATGATGTATATTTTCTATGTTAATTCCCCCAAAGTTGTGTTGATTATTTGTTTTAAATGCTAATTTTGTATGTAAAACAGTCCTCGAGGCATTTAAGAGTCATTACAAGAAAATTATGCCAAAAGGATAAAAAAATGACCAAGAAAATCAATAAATTGAAGAGAATCGAGTATAATCGACTGTCATCGAGTATTTAACAGAATACTATAGAGTACAACCCAGTAAGGCTGTTGAGTAACCAAGCATCGAGTATAAGCAGCCATCGAGTTAATATCCAGAATGCCATCGAGTAAGATTGTCGAGTCATCGAGTAAATACTAAAAAGGTCGTCGAGTAAATGCTACCCAATAATCGAGCATCGAGTATCAAGTAGGAAACAGAAAACTCGCTTTTTTAAACTGCACAGAAAACTCGATGTATTCGTTCTTCTTTCGTATTTTGACGCGATTCATCCCTGCACCTCACGACGCTTTGCTGCTGGCATAAATTTTGATTCAGTTCTTCAACAAAGAGGAGGATAACATTTTGAGAGATCATTTTTGAAGAGAAACTTTGGAAAGGAAAAATCCATTTCTAGAGAGGAAGCACGATTTCGATGGAGGCTAGACTTTCTCTCTATATCAATTAGTCTCTATAGTAATTTTGTTTCCTACCTAGGTTAGATTTCGATTTCTTTTTTATTTGTAATTAATAATTTCTAATTCTTCATGAATTTCTATATGAATTTATGAAGTAATTAAATCTTCTTTCTTTTTCGAGGGTTCTTGTAAATTCTTTTGAGATTTCTACTTTTCTTAATTTGAATTTGAGCATTCTTGAATCTGGTTTTAATTGTTGAAGCATGTTGAATGATCTATATCTTGAGCATGTTTAGCCTAGATGCTTGGTTTTATCACATTCACTCATGATTGAATATGTTGCCTTTAATGTGTTCGATAGAATGTCTAACTAAGTTCTCCAAGTGGTAATAGTAATTGTGTGTTGAATGGATGACTAACCTAAGATGCACTAATTACTAGATTTGGAGAAATTTTAGTTAATGGAGTAGGCTATCTTAACAATTAATCAATGCAATTGAATCCTAGAACTTAATGCATGTGTTTTCTCTTCTATATGACTGTTAAAGAACCCAATAGAGGTAGAAACGTATAGATAGAATAGAGTTAGGGTTGTCTTACCTTAATCGTTGATTAGGACGCTTTCTTTACTAGGTTATGCTAGTTGCCCACCTTTGTAGAGACTAGTTTAATCTAGATTAAGTAAATAGTTGCTTGCTTAATCTGATTGTGAATTAAATTTGTAGAATTCAATGATAAGAATTGCAATGAACGTCTAACTTGGATCAGAAGCAAGATTGTTCTAAACTTGGTTACAACTATCTTTTATCTTTTGATTTTTAGCACGTTTCTTGTTTTAATCGAAAACCCTCGTTTTATAGCTTTCATGGTAGGCTTGGTTAAAGAAAAGATTAAATAACATTTCCCTGTGGATCAACCTCTTACTTCCACTTTAACTACGAGTTACTTAAGTTGTTGTTCAGGTTTTATAAATATTGTTTGTTTCGGGTTAGGTAGAACTAACGACACCTATTTAGCTTTAGACATTAACACTTCCATATTTGTAAATATTTAAAAGAGGTGACATATTTTTAGACTTTTTCCTTTCGTTTACTATCTATTACAAATATCCTAATTTATTTTCTTTTATAAAATAAAAATATTTGTACTATATATATAAAAATAACCGTAAGGGATGAATCTTCACATCTCTATGTTGTCCCTATCACTTTTCATAATTTTTATTTTATTCTTTGTAAAAAACAATTAGGTCAAGGTGGTTACACATGAAATGATGTAATCCTTTATGTCCATTTGTGATCTAACCCATATAAGTATGAAATATCATAGTATAAAAGTAGAGGAACATGTTTGAAGGTAGTCACATCATCTTTTTGTTATAAGTGTTCTAGTCGAACTAACATATTTTTTTGTGTATGTGTGTAATATGTATCATAGATATGAGAATTTACGATCTAACAGCAAGATATATTTGAATAGACAGTCGTGGGGTATTCAAATGATTCGACAATCTGAGCAACTCGAACTATCCAATCCAAATTATAAGGGTTGAGTTGGGTTAGTTTTAATTTTGGATTAGATTGGATGGGTTGAATTTTTTATGTTATTTTTCCAGGTTGGGTTGAGTTCGGGTTACACTTTTAAAAATTCGAGTTGACCCAACCCAACCTGAATTTCTAATATTATTAAAATATATATATTATAACTTATAAGTATTATAACTCATATATATTTTTAATATTTGTATGAAGTTTTTAATAGATATTTTGGATTTTGGATTTTGATATTTAAGATTTGAGTTTTATGAAATTTCAATTATTAGTATGTGTTGTATACAAATTTAAGTATTTTAAGTTAATAAAAAATCTAATTAAAAAAATTTTAAAAAATAACTCGACAACCCAATACAACTCAATCCAAATTTTAAGAGCTGAGTTGGGTTGGGTTGGAGACCTTATTTGGATCATTTGGGTAGCCAATTCGACCAACTCGAATTTTCGGGTTAATGCAAAAAAACTCCTAACCTAACCCAACTTGACTATGTACACCCCTAGACAGTCAGGTCCTCTAGCATGCTATAGTTATTCAAGTTGAAATAGTACATCCCATATATGGGTACAATTTAAATCTTTTAAGCCGTAGATATACAACATCAATATCTAACAAAGTAAAAATTGAACTATGTTTGAATGGATAATCACACATTTTGACTTTTAAATTTTCATAATTTCTTATTTTTATCTTTTCTATTTAAATAGTTACAACTATTCCGGTCAAACAATGTAAAAAATTATTTGATATATTAAATCTTTTTAATTTTTGTTTCTCTATATTTTAGACAACATATAATTTTTTCGCGCATGCTTGTTATGAACTTATGTAATAAAATAATGGTAATTGGATGCCTATTAACAACTTGACCGTATGAGGTGGCCAAAGTCAACTACATTATTCTAATTTTCAATAATGTCATTGTGAAATATTCTATAGGGTTTTAATATATGAAGCAAGTAAAATATCATCTTTTCCTTATTCAATAATTTCCTATTAGCCATCTCTCTTTCTTTTTTCGTACTTCTAATTTCTAAAGCAGTAAATTTAATTCTCTAAGGAAAAATATTAATTTTTACAATGATCTTAGTGAGGTGTATGAATATTTAATTACCATCCATTTATTTAGTTCAATTTTTACTAGTCAAGAACCTCAACCGTGACTATCACAAATTATTATACAATCGAGTTAACACATACTATCATGTGGTCAGTTACACATTACTTTAATCAAATATTGATTTAGACAACAGAGCACACATACTATCATGTGGTCAATTATACACTATTTTAATCAAATATTGATTTAGACAACAAAGCATGTGGGCTTATAATATTACGCCGATGCGAAATCTTACCTGAAAAATCAACTCAAACATCGAAGCCACATAGAAAGTGGCACGTTGACACCCACGTGTGAGGTCAAAATCAAATATCAATGACTTATATTAATTTATATATGTGTTGCAAAGGTTTATCTTAAAACTTCGTCTATATATATATTATTTACGCTCAATGGATTGTATTATAGAACATACATGATAAGTAGAATTTTATTGAAATTTGTGAGTTTTAATAGAGTTTATTCAATACATAGATTTTAAAGAAAATCATACATTTTGGAATGTTGAAGAAATTTTGCCTAAATACGTAAGGGTTGCACTCATCTTTGTGCAATCCATTTAACTATCTAACCAGATTTTGTCAAGTGACAAACATTTTTACTTTTTTTTTTTTTTAAAAATATATTCATTATTATGTTGGTGGTTAGAACTCAACTGCGTTTGTTGACGTTAGGGCCCCCCATAGGCTTGACCTTCACTTTGCTTTCCTAGTCGGTCTTGCTTTTCGAGTTGACCATCGTAAGAGATCCTCAGACCATGTGGTGCTGAGTCTATTACACTTTTATTCCTAAGTTAGTATATGTAGTATATAGTTCAGCTAAGCACACAAGAAATAAGGTCAAATCTCTCATTTAGAGATTATTTCTCTCCTTTTTGGGGGTTGTAAAATTGGGTTATTTATAGGCCTTTCCTCTAGCATTCCCCACTGGTTATGTGTAACTTGAGTGATGTTTGTTTTTATGCTTAAGGTTGTCGGATGCCAAATTGAGAGTAGCTCGATTATTTATTGATTGGTATACATTTACCAACTCAGTTGGTCGACCTCAACCTAAATCCCAAGCCATTGACTTTTTCCTTTTGGACACTTCTTCTCTTATGTCTCCTCTTGAAATCCTTTGACTGGGTTCGCTTGTGGGCTTTGAGCCTTGTCTCGACAACCCTCTGTTAAATAAGAAATTTTGGTTAATCACAAATTGTCACGTCATCACAACGAAAACCCAAGCCTATTGTGGAAATTACAGATTGGATTAGCCCGAACAATAGAAATCGATTGGGTCCAGCCTAATCTAGGTCGATGGTAAAAACTTGGGCCAGATAATGCTTTTGGGCCCAAGCCCATATAAGGTCCATGAGGAACCTCTATAAATAGAGGTTTTACCCCTTCATTTGGAGGGGAGCGGTTGGAAGAACTGAAGGCTGAAGCTCTGAAGCTCTGAAGCTCTGAGACTGAAATTCCAAAGCTCTAAAGCTCTTAAGACTGAAATTCCAAAGCTTTGAAGATCCAAAGGTTGAAATTTTAAAGATTTGAAGAACACAACTCCCTCGAAAATAAAAATATATACTAAAGCTCCTAAGATTCAAATACTAAAGCTCCCAAGTCTTGAAGACTAAAACTCTTAATCTCTCAAATGTTGAAGACTGATATTTTTTCAAGTTCCAAATACTGAAGCACTCAAGTTCTGAAGAACTGAAGATCTAAACTATTAGAATCTTCAAAGATTAGAAGACTTCACTAAATTGACCATATCTTCACAACCTACAAACTGAAGATTCAATCTCCTCAAACGCAAAGAAAAATCCTAAGAAAATCAACAAGTCAGAGGCCGATCCAAACTGATAAACAAGCCAAATGATGATCCAAGTCAATCAACAAATCAAAGGTTGATCCAAACAGATCAACAAACCAGAGGCCTATCCAAACTTATTAACAAGCCAAAGGTCGATCCAAATTGATCAACAAGCCAAAGGTCGATCCAAGCCGATCAATAAGTCAGTGGCTGATCGATGCCGAACAACAAACCCAAAGACAAATCATTCGAGAAGATCAACAAGCTTAACATTAGAGTTCACTTTTAGAAAGCGTCAAAGGATTAAATATTAGAGATTGTATTCACTATACTATACTTAAATCAATACAAATATAAAGTTTAGATTCAACGAATTAAATTTATCCGAAGATCTCATGTAAACACCCTCAACACCACCACCACCACCACCAACAACAACAACAATAAAGAATTATTATTATTATTTTACTTTTGAAGTAATTGGGGTGACCTACATAAACATGAAACGTTTATTCACTATAATAAAAACAAGTTTCCATGACTCTAAAAATTTGTTATTAACATATTCTTTTACCTTTTTTTTCAGTCTTCGAATCCACAATCCAGAAAAGTATATAGATGACACTTGGAAAATTAGTCATTATGAGTTATTTCGTGACATTTTAATGTAATCAACAATAAGCATTTATTGACGTTGATTGTCTATCATGGTAACATTTTCTATGACAAATTATTATTGTCAATAAATAACTAAAAAGTTTATTCTCTCAATTAAACCATTACATTAACATTAAAAAAGTTGTCACAAAAATATCAATAATGACATGTTTATAGTGTCAATAATGCCTCAGTGGTGAAACATTTTAAACGTCATTGTTTTACATATATTAATACCTATTATAGTCATTAAAGTTCGATTGATGACAGTATGCCGATGTCATATAAATATATCTTATGATATTTGTGAAATATCAAAAAAATGCTTATAATGATGGATAATTATTTGTTTCAAACCTGTTATTATACCTATATTTCCTCCAATTTTGACACAAAACATGTACATAAATAAAATATGAACTTTCATATATAACGATAAATTGTATAACACTAATATAAGGAAACTATAAACAACGAAACTAGTATCTAAACTTTTCCAGAGAGATCGATTGGGATGATCATATCGTCTTCTGTGTGAGAAGTGAGGAAGAAGATCATATTGTTGGGTTTTATGCCCTAAAACTCGTAGATAGTAAATGTAATTAATTTTACTGGTATTAATAAGAGTTATCAATATTATTTCAATATATGTTATTGATTATATTACGTCATCAATAAAGAGTTATTGATGTCATTTTAAAAAAGAGTTACTAATGTCATTCCAATAAATTTTATTGATTGTGTTACATTTTATTTTGTCTTAATAACCCTAAATCCAATAAATTAACATTCAAGGTTGTCTTATGAATCTTGAACAGTATGTAGAGACATACAAGGATCAATGTTCAAGATACAACCTGAAAAGTGTATAGTATAGGGATAAGGTTGGGTACTTTATCCTTGTGACACTATAGATACGACCCACTTTATATTTGATTTAAACGCAATGATCCAATGCATTCATGTAGGTGGCATGCAAGTGGGGATATGCTATGCAATGAGTTTGCATAAGACCGGACCACAAATTAGTAATCACTAGATGTAACATTATTAACTAGTTAGGTTTCTATTTCAATAGGATGATCTAGGCAACTTAGTCTTAATCCTGAGTGTATTATGAACACCTATTCACGAGAAATTGTCCTTTGATTTGTAATGTTGAGAGTGGTATTTTTTTCGACTCAATAAGCCTACCATTTTGGGGACAAAACCGAGTGAGGAGCTGGAAACATAATATTATAAGATGGAATTCACTCCTTCTCGACTATAGGGTAAGTAGATGAGTGTTCTCTTAAGTAGTGTCTCCGGACTTGAACAGAGGGTCCTACCCTCTCACTGGCCCGAGAGGGGCTTCTGTTTAATGGTTGGAGCATAAACAAATTGTTTATTAGAGGAGCACTAGTACTTAAGGATGCATAGATAACCCAAGGGTAAAATGGTAATTTAACTCAACTGGTATTATGAACACTTTTGAAGGACTAACTTATTATTATTGGTTTATATTCATGGACACAGAAATATATCTACAGGGGAAAGAGTGCGGTTGTAGGTCTTTAATAGAGTGTACCCATAGTTAATGAAACCAAGGGTAACCTAAAGGTAAAATAGTAATTTTATTAATTTGGTTAATAATTTAGCCAATTAATCCCACATTGTTGGAGCTTTTGATCTATAGGTCCATAAAGTTCCCTTGTTAGCTTACTAATGGATATTAATGAGGAATGATTTGAATTGTTCAAACCAATTGAGGAAATTGTATATTGATATGATTAATATATAATTAACTATAGATTTGATATATAATACAAATTATGTAAGAGATATATATTTGATTGAGATTCAAATATTAGATTTATATGAATTAGATTCTTAAATAAATGTATACATATAAATATGAGATATTTATATGTTAATTAACTCTATGTTAAATATGATTTAATATAGTTACTTAATTGATTAATTAATGGCTAATTAATTGATTAAGAAATGATAGAGAGGTGCAAGTATATTAAAATGTTATATTTATATATTAATTAATTAACAATATATTAAATTAGATTTAATGTGTGGTAATTTAATTAATGTTCCAATTAATTAAATAAGGTGTTATTGAGTTAATTGATATCAAGGGTAAAAAAGAGAATTACTTAGAGGAGGTAAATCCTCCCCGTTATATAATCATCTTATTAGCCCATTTAGAGCAAGTGTGGTTTTTATGAAAAACTAACCCTAGCCTCCACAAAAGATTTCTTCTCTACAATTCCTCTCTACAATCTTTTTACCTCTTCCTCTTCCAACGGTTGGAGACCACTCATCCAACTCTTGAAATTCCTAGAGAATAACAATATTCTTGTGGTAGTGTTCGTGATCATTGAGGAGAGGTTCGTTAGAAGAATAATCCTTTGAGGACCTCAGAAGTCTATAAAAGTAAGAACCATTCTTCCCCTTTGTTAATCCTTCATAAAGCATGCTGTAAAATTTGATGTATGATGTTTATCCTTTTATTCTATGTTTTGCTTGTTGTTTTTGTTTCTTATAAAATGGAAAAATATTTTTTTAATTTAATTAATATATATAATGTATGTATTGTTGGGATTGATGCCCTAAACTCTCGTTGGGTTCTATAGTTTGTAAACACTAGTATTGAACAAACACTTGTGATGTAATAATATGAGATATTTTCTTCACTACTGTCTATGTAACATGAGATGTTTTATTTGCTTTACCATAAACTAATAAACTAAGATCCTTGGTTGTCGTTGTAACTTAAGTATGTATGTGGAGACATACAAGTGGATCATGCCTTAAGTGATAACCAACATGGTTTGTAGTATATGGATATAGGAGAGAAACCTATCCTGGTGACACTACAGATGCGGTCTACTTTGTAGATTGTTACAAGTGTTGTGACGTGCTACAGATGGTTTGATCCTGATCATTCATGTGGAGACATGCGAGCGGGCGTCCTATACAAAAGAGTTTGTATAAAATCGAACCACGAAGTGTTTAGTCTCGTTATATAACGTCGTTCATGACAGAGACTTCACTTTACTAAGATGACCATAGGTAACATGTCCTTAATCCTAAGTGAGTTGGGAAATTCCGCCTTTAAGGGCAGTCTTTTGATTTGCATGGGTGCGAGGGGCCAGATCGCTGACTAAAACCTACCACTTTGAGGATTCATCTGATTAGGGAGCTGGAAACTCAGCTACACAAGATGTAATTCACTTTTTCCCCGAAGTAGGGGTAAGTAGATAGATTGCTCCCTTAAGGGCTAATTTCGGGGCTTGAACTATATGGCGCCACACATCTTCTCATGGCCCGAGAGGTGTCCACTCATAGTAGGACTATGATGTATTGTTCACTAGAGGGATCAGTGGTACTTAAGAAGTTAGATGTAACTACAGTGGCAAAATGGTAAATTGGCTCAGCTGTACTTACGAGCATCTGTGAAGGGTTATCGTACTATTGACTGGTTATATCCGATGGACACAGAAATATATCTATGGTGAGAAGAGTGCAGTCGTCGGTCTTTAGTGGAGTAATTGGCAGTTAACGGATGGTGGATCTCGTGGTTAAAGAGTTTAATCAACTATTCACATACCGTTGGAGCTTCAAGCTATTGGTCCATAAGGTCCCCTTGGTAGTTTAATGGATTCAAGCTGAGAATAAGTTTTTGGGTCAGTTTGAAGTGTTCAAACTGACAAGAGAGGGTTTGATTATATATGATATGATTAAATTGGTTCAATTATATATGATATAGTTGACATGATGTATGAGATATTATAATTGGAGGAATTTAATGTAAATATGATTTATATCAAGTAAAGGAGAAAATGACTATGGTTTAAATGTTGCATATGATGTGATATTAAAACTATATGTTATAAATATAATATGATAAGTTAATTATTATATTTATTTGTACTTAAACAATTATGAGATAATTGTTGGTGGTTTTCTCCATAATCATGTGTGAAAGTGGGAGGTTGTATTCAGTTTTCATAACTAAAGGATAAAATGAAAAATGTTTTCATTTTGGATAAGGAATCGCATTATCGCTTCATTGGTTGTACACTGCCTATCGTTTAGCCTACGAGAGCTTACACGACAACCTCAAGTGTTTCCTAAACGATCGTGTACACTCGTTGTTTCCTAAACGATTGTGTTATTTTTACTAAGCAATCGTGCACCTGAGCGAGATGCACTAAACGATTGTCTAAACGATCAAACCCGTTTTACTAAACAATCATGCACAACGATCAAGCACAAGTCTATACGATAGACACAAACCTCTCCCACTTGCTTGGTCGTTGAATACGATCGTTGTTTCCTCGTTTCCTCTACCAAATCCAACAGAGCCCACACCACTTGGATTCTCACTCCGAGAATACCAAGGTCATTGAGTGGTGGTGTCCCAATTGCTGCTTGTTCGTGGTGAAGACTGTTTGTTTACTGAGTGAAAGCGAGAGGTTTGGGTAGATGATTGCAGCAATAGCGAGAGGTGCTGGTCCCACTTCTTGACGAGAGCGAGAGGAAAACAGAAGAAAAGTTTTTTAAAGGTAAGTCTCTCATTCTTGTGTAGTTATTGTTAACAACATGCTGTATTTTGTTCTGAAATACATAACTGACTTGTATGTTTATGAATGCTTGTAATTTTTTCACAATGAATTTGAAACAATCTTGTTTCCGCTTATAGGTTCTCTTTGATAAGAGTTCCTTCATGTATGTATGTATGTATGTATGTATGTATATTTGTATGTATGTATGTATGTATGTATGTATGTGTATATATATGTATGTATGTATAATTAACTTACTATATATAACATATATATTATTCTATATGTTATATCTCATATACCCTATAGTTTATATTATATCATATATAACATAACTTGTAGTTTAATATTCTCTCGATTAACATATAGTATTTAATATGAATCAAATTCATATTAAGTTTAATCTATAGTTTCTATATGAATCACATTCATATAAGTGTGGAGGATTGCATTGAAGTTTCGCGCACTGGTTGATCGTGTAGTAAATAAGCAATGCTACACAATGAGGTAGACGATCGTGTAGCAAATGAGCAGCGCTACACGATGGAGTATGCAATCGTATAATAAGTGAGTGGCAGTACATGCTGAGGTAGGCAATCGTGTAGGTGGGCACTGGATGATCGTATAGCAAATGCGTAGAGCTAAGTAATGCGGTAGGCGATTATGTGGAATGGTGAGGCGCTAAACAATAGCGTTAGACAATGGGTGATAACGCTATGCGATGGGTGATAGCGCTATGCGATGATGCGTTAGGCGATAGTGATGATGCACTAGACGATAGCCATGATGCGCTACATGATGGGCATCAGTGCTACACGATGAGCAAGAGCTGTGCGGTAGGCTGTGTGCTATGCGATAGGCGCAGGCGCTATGCGATGGTGCTATGCAGCGGCCTTGCTAAACGATAAGCTAGGTGATGAGACAAGCCATGGTGAACGCATGGTGAAATGTCTTTGCGTTGGGCTTGTAAGGTTAGTTTGCGTTGGTCTTGAATAAGAGAATAAGGACGTTGACAAGCAATTAAGACGTACATGTGATGGTCATGAGGGTTGCGTTAGCAAGAGGCTAGGTGATGGTAAGTTATACCATGAGGCGTTAAGTTGAGACTTGGTTTGACTCAAGGGTTGACATGCATTGGAGATGCGCTATATGCCAGGGACATCCGAGGGCATGTAGGCGCATAGGACAAGGCTAATACTATACGTTGGTGTTGAACGCATGGTGTGAACTATGCGACTAAGGCAAAGTGAGATTAGTGTCATGTTTGGCAAAAGCCTAGGATGGACACATAGGGGTGATTGGGTAATGCCATGTGAGGATTAAGAATTGGCCGAGATTTTACTATGCAGTGGAAAGGGTGTTGCCATGCATTGACAAGCCTTGGTGTAGGTGTGCTTCGAGGTTATCGCATGGGGTGATTACACGATGGAATGCATAGGCAAGTGTTGATCGCAAGGATGCCAAGCGCGTGGTAAGTTGAGGCTAGGGGAAGGCTAGATATTAGGCAAATGCTAGCCAGGGGGGGGGGGGGACGGCAATGCATGCACGAGGATAGGCCTATGCGAGGTTGGTAAGCGGCTCAAGGGTAAAGCTTTTATACGATGTTGGCTATGCATTGAATAAATGATTCGAGGTTAGTAAGCACTAGCATGGGCTATGTGGTAGCATCATGGGCCAAGCGATGGTACTATGGGATGCGTTGATTAAGTATTGGGGATAGTTGATTGCGGGCAAAAGCTTACATGCGATACTGGCTATGCGAGGTTAGTGAGCTAAAGAGATCACATGACATGGGCCGAACGATGGTCCCATGGGGGCGCAATGAACTAGCTTGAGGTTAGTGGGCGGTGGAAGAGTTTTGGGTAGGCTCGGGCAAAGTAGGCAATGGCTTGAGGAGCGCATGGTATGCAATCCAAAAGGAGGCAACTTTAAGGTTTCGGGGCTAAGGCATTAGTGGAAGGCCGAAAGTAGATGGGCGACAGACCAACTTGTGATCATGATACTAAACTTGCGATCATCAAGTGGGAAATGCGACCATTCAAAGAGATATGCGATCGCCAAGGACTTGCATTGGAAATAGCCTAAATATGAGGTGGCTCAAAGACATTACATGCAAGGTGAATCCTTATCTACGTAAGTAGAAGGTGTAAGGCTAGTATGACATGCAAAGTGAACCCTTTGCGTTGGCAAACTAAGGTTAAAATAGCTCAAGGCCGTGGTGGCAAGGGATTAGCATTGGCAACACGAGGGAAAACTTGCATTGGAAATAGCCTAAATATGAGGTGGCTCAAAGACATTACATGCAAGGTGAATCCTTATCTACTTAAGTAGGAGGTGTAAGGCTAGTATGACATGTAAAGTGAATCCTTTGCGTTGGAAAACTAAGGTTAAAACAGCTCAAGGTCGTGGTGGCAAGGGATTAGCGTTGGCAGCACGAGGGAAAGACATTTGGACTTGAGGTGTCGCATGGAGAGGAGTCCGGGACACCTATAAATAGAGAGCTTAGCGTGAACATTTTACTTGTGCCATTCCCAAGTTTCAAGTTCTAAATTCCTAAATAGTGAGTTGAGAGTAAGGTCTCAGGCTGCCATCACATTCAGAGTGCTGAGGAGAAAGGAATTGCGTTAGGAAAGTGGAAGGCCCTGACTGTCGCCCAGGCCTGATGCACGCCCAACGGCCAGCGCATACGCGCATCACCAAACGCGCTAACGGACGGACGCCACGATCGCTGCTCGATGTATTACGCGTGCCTCTTACCCACGTTGCACGCCTTCTATGTGAGGATTGATGCCCACAGACGTGTTGCCAGCGCCTGTACGTGCGCAGACACGCCCTGTTGGGAACGCCAATGCCCAGAATAGGCTGTTTGAGGGATCTGGCCGATTTTTGTCATTTTAAGTAGGGTAAGCTAGTAAATTCGATATAAGAGGATATTTTGGATGATTTAAAGTTAGTTTGAGGAATTATGGTATTAATTTGGAATTTCCTTAGAAATGGGAGGAATTCCAGGAAACACTTCAAAGGGAACTAGGTGAACTTGCAGAAGAGAATCCCTGCAAAAGCCATGAGTGGTTATTTTGTTATTGTATTTTTGATGTAATTTATATATATATATGTAAATATATATAGGGGATAATGTTAAATTGGCATGATCAGGGATATATGTTTATCTTGTTACTATGCTTGTTAAGATATTGCTTGTATGTTTGTGTTGGAAACTGAAATTGTACCCGGGATATATAGTTAGCATGCTTGAAAAGGTACTTGGCGGGAAAATATAATCAGCTTCAGTCGGTGGGAAATTATAGTTGGTGATGATCGGCAGAAAATATAGTCAAGTTACCTAAGCATAGCTAGCGAAAAAATAGTCAATGTGCACATTGGCGGGATAATAGGGTACAAGAAAAGTTTCCACAGGAATTATTGATACATTACTTTAGGGTACGTGTGAAAGTGTCGGGGAAAAATGTATGATCATGCCAAGGATAACCAGTGGTAAAGCTGGGGATATTTACATTATGTGGTAACCAGTGGTCAAGCTGGGGTTGATTGTTTTAACCAGCGGTTGAGCTGGGGATAATCCAGCGGTTTGGCTGGAGAAATAATATTGAACTTGTGGTAATGTTCTTGTTGATTATGAATTGATTTCCAAAATGTATATTTCTGAAATCAAAGTTATTGTTTATTTAAAAGCACCACTCACTGGGCTTTATAGCTCATGTTTTCCAAATGTTTTTCTTTCCCCTCGGGTAGCATAAGTGGAGGTTTCAGGGAAAAGCCACCAAGCCACCAACACTAGGAATTGGTAATCTCTCACAGAGCGTGACTTAGATCAGGCTAGTTGAAGGTCATTAGGATAGCTAGATCATTTATATAAAATTTATAATTGTGAGTAGGGTTGGGCAGTTGATGTCACAAAAGGGTGATATTGGTTGTCTTCACGCCCTCTTTTAGGTCTTGGGTATTAGGCACGGGAGGGGGTGTGACAACTTAGTATTAGAGCCTAGGTTACGTAAAACCTAGGGAAAAACGGGAATGGGAACCAAGTCGATACTAAGTCAGTATCAAAACAAAGGTTTATGTAAGATTTGGGAAGTTGAGTCTAGTAAGATTTATATAAAACCTAGAGAAGTTAAGAATAAAAATTGACACTAGGTTAGTGTCAGGACAAGGGTTTATGTAAAGCCTGGAAATGAATAAGAAAGAAAATTGAGTTGATGCCAAGTCGGTGTTAGGGAAAAGGCTTACCTAGGATTTGGAAGTCGGGTATAGTTAAAACTGGTTTGAGTCAAAACCTGAAAAGGTGGATAAAATGGGGTGCAGGTAGAAAACCTGTGAAAGAGATGAGTAAAGTAAGGTCCTAGTAGGACCAGGGAAAGGATAAATGATATCAGGTGGGTATCGGGAAATAGTCAGTACCGAGTTTGGTTTGAAAGTCGGGAAAACAAAAAAGGTTACAGGAAACCCCAGGAAAAAGGGAAATAGGTAAAAAGATTAGTTAAAATTAGTGGTAACTTGAATGACTTTCACTGTAGGAGATGAATCCGAGAAGCAGACCCTGGTGGTGGCAGAAATCCCGAACGTAGGAATTGATTCGCGACGTTAACTTAAGGGGCAACCCTGAAACAATTGAGCATTGTTTAACTAATAACTTTGAATATCAAACTTCTGTGCCTAATTTGAGTTTATCGGAATCTCGAGTAAATAGGGGATGTTTGAGGTGTGGTAAAAACCACAGTGATCCGTGTTTAATGGGAATCGGGATTTGCTATGGCTGTGGTAAAAAAGGCCATATTCGGAAAAATTGTCACTATTTCCAAAAGAAAAATAGGGAAATACAGGAGCGGACTCAGAGAGAAAATCATTTACAAATAGCTACGGACTCTAACAGCGGTAGTAAAAGGTTGATGTCAGATCTGGCATACGACCAGAAATTGAATAGAACTAATATAGCTGGGAGTTCATCCCAGGATTTAGTATGAGGGGTCAAGACGGACGTGTCCCAGCGGATAATAATTGAGTTTGAAAAGCGACCTACTGGTGGACCTAAGGAAGGGGAATCTTACAAATTCTGCATCTTCTGCCAAGGGCTCGAACATGTGCAGGAGAACTATCCGTGGAGGTATGTAGACCACGAATTAACTTTAGGAACTTGTATTTCTGAGACCGGAATTAGGGAGTAAAAGAAAATTCTAAAGGGTGAAAGTGTAAATATACTTAAAATGTATATAACTTGTGTTAATAAATAAAGAGTAACATAATTTGTATGCTAGGTGTATGTTTAATCTGTATGTGATTGCGTGTAGCTAACATGCTGAGAAGTGGGAAGCATCAGTCTAGACAACACTCTGAGGATGAGAGTGGAAGTGCGTCAAGTTGTCCAAAGGAAAGGACGAGGGATGAGAAGCAAATGGATAAGTTTGCTCAGATGCTACAAGAATGTCTGGGAACCATACAGCTAGATCCTGAGAAGAAGTACGAGATAGAGCGGCTGAAGTCGTTAGGTGCTACGATTTTCGATGGGACAACAAATCCTGCGGATGCAAAGATTTGGATGAATCAACTGGAGAAATGTTTTGGGGTAATGAGACGCCCTGAAGACAGAAAGGTAAGTCTTGGAACCTTTCTATTACAAAAACAAGCTAAGGATTGGTGGAAATTGTTAAGAAACAGGAGAGGAGATAAAGAAGAACCCTGTTGGGAATAATTCTGGGAAGCGTTCTTCGAGAGATTCTATCCTCGATCGTTTGGGGATGCGAAACGGGATGAGTTTCTACAACTTGTACAAAGGAGTATGACTATAGTGGAATATGAATTAAAGTATACTGAACTTTCAAAGTATGCCTTAAACATAATCGAGGATGAGAAGGAGCGCTGCAGGAGATTTGAGGCTGGATTAAGATAAGAAATGAATATTCTTATTATATAATACCGTTAATAATAGAGACGTACATTTCACCAGGATGACCATAGGTGACATGACCTGAATCCTGAATAGTCTCATTATATAACATTGTTGACTAGTTATATCCAATTGACACAGAAATATATCTGTGCACAAATAGTGCAATTGTTGGTCCTTAGTGAAGTGACTGGTAGTTAATGGATGATGAATAATTTAAGAACTAAAGGACTTTAATTAATTGTTCAAGTACCATTGAAGCTTTAATCTACAAGTTCATAAGGTCCCATATGTAGCTCAACTAGGATTATTGAGAATTAATTTTGGATTAATTTGAATTGTTCAAATTAATTGAGGGAATTAATTATATATGATATAATTAATTTAAATTAATTATATGTGATATAATTAACATAATGTATTTGATACTTTATAGTATAAAGTTTATTTTGAGAGGAATTAAGTATTTGAATATGATTCAAATATTAATTATATGGATGAGATTCATATAATTAAATTTAATATAAATGTGGTTTATATTAAATACCATACATTATTGAGAGAAATAAAAACTATAGATTATATTGTATTTGATACAATATAAAAACTATAGGTTATGTGTTATATTTGATATAACATATAGATTAATATATACTATATAATAAGGTAGTATATATATATATATATATTATTTATTAAATAATTGATATTTATTAAATTATTTTAAATTTAATTAATTATATTTAAAAATTAATTAACTCCATCCCCTCTTTTCTCTCTGGTGGAAGATGTGTAGGTGTTAGTATTTTTTTTTTATTTTCACGTTTTCATCTTCTTCCAAAGAAGAGAACAGATCTCTCTAAGTGTGTGGTGTGCTTCCTATAGAATATTTCCCTAAAAAATCCTCTAAAAAAATGTTCTTCTCCCTCTCCAAAAAGTATTCAGAGCCCACAACTTCTGATATTCTCACCCTACCCTAAGGAGAATACAGAAGAAATTCTTGTGGTGGTGTTCCCTTTTTTGGGATTGCTGTAATTTTGTTCGAGGTGATCGTGATTGTTCGTGACCTATCAAAGAGAAGGATTATCGTGAAGTATTTTGGCTTCAAGGGTAAGCAATACTTTCTAACCCTTAATTCTTTTTTTCTCGCATGCTGTAAAATATTTTTATTGAATTGCATAACTTTTATTTTGTAAAGTTTGCATTCTATGATAAATTTGAAATTGAGACAATCTCCGTTTTCGCTGCGGGCCTTAGGGTTTCTTCAAAACCAACATCAACAACTCTTGTTGAAGGTTCAGTAGTTTCACTGGAAAGTTCATTCACTACTATCTTATTGTGTGGTTTATACTCCCTAATGTGGTCCTCCTCTAAAAATGTAGTGTTTATCGACACAAACACTTTATGATCTCTAGGATCATAGAAGTAACCACCTCTCTTCCTTTGGGGTAGCCTACAAGTAGACATAATTTGGAGCGAGGTTCCAATTTCTTAAGATTATCCTCAAGCACGTGTGCTAGGCAACTCTATATCTTGAAATGACGTAAACTAGCTTTACGACCATTCCATAACTCCAAAGGTATTCCAGTAACACTCTTAGATGGAACACAATTCAGAATATAGTCTGTCGTATATACTACACAACACTAGAACAAGTCAGATAAGGAAACATAACTCATCATAGACCAAACACTGTCCAACAATGTTTGATTCCTCCTTTCTGATACACCATTCTGTTGAGGTGTACCTGGTATTGAGAGTTGAGATAAAATTCCATGTTCTATCAAATAGTCTTTGAGTTTTAGATTCATTAACTCTCCATCTGGATCAGATAAAAGTATTTTAATTATTTTGCTCAATACATTTTTAACTTTAGTCTTATACTCCTTGAACTTTTCAAAGGCTTCAACTTATGTTGCATTAAGTAAACATACCCATATCTTAAATAATCGTTAGTGAAGGAGATTAAACATTCAAATCCTACTCTTGCCTTAACATTCATAGGACCACAAAGGTCCGAATGTACTAGTTCTAAGAGCTCTTTGGCTCTGTGACCTTTTCCAGTAAAAGGTCTCTTAGTCATTTTGCCTTCAAAGCATGACTCACATATAGGTAAAGAATTTTCTTCTAACTCACTTAGGAGTCCATTCTTAACAAATCTCTCAATCCTATTGAGATTTGTGTGACCAAATCTTAGGTGTCAAAGATGGGCGTTTTCTTTAGGAGAAATTTCTGTCTTTTGTTTTGAATTGCTACAATTCTAAACAGTTTAGTATTAAAGAGGGCCTTTGTTGCTAACGGCTTTAGCACATAAAGGTTATGTTCTAACTTAGCATAACAAATCTCAACACCATTTTTGCAAATAACCATTTTATTTACATAAAAAATAGTGTAATTTTTTTTAAAGTAAACACTTTACAGAAATCAAGTTCATTTTCAAACCAGGAACAACATATACATTTTTTAACATAATATAATATTTCTGTAAAGAAAGTCAAAGTCCTCCCACTATCTACACTGCGACGTGTCCAGTTCCGACGGGCATTTTCATCTCACCAATTTCCAGCTGTTGTTAGGAATCAATTCCCTGAAATCAAGAACAATCATGGTTAGTGGCACCTAAATCAATTATCCAGGCTGAATCATCAGTCTACTAAACATATTTCCAACATAAGTAAATCATATTTACCTTTCTTAGCCTTATTCTTTTCTGGCAAGTATTTGAAATAGTTCCTCTTCCAATATCCCTCTTGGTAGTAATGGAAATAGATTCCCTTAGCAGCCTTGGCTTTCTTGCCCTTTTGGGCAGTAGTTGGTGGGTTAGCCTTCCCCTAGCCTTCCTTCTTCTTCTTCTTCTTCTTCCACTTTTTAGAGTCCGAAGAAGAGGGTACAAACTTAGTTCTAGAGGTAAAACCTCTATAGAACTTCTTGAAGGACGAGGAACATTTTCCTCACCTTCTTTTCCTCGAATTTCATCAAGGATTGATAAGTCTGTAGTTCGTTGAGCAAGGTGATCGGGTTGTAGTCCATTTGGTTTATAATAGTATTGCTACGAAACTATAGAAAACATCTAGGTAAAGTTTTCAAGATGAAACTAACCTGACTAGCTTCATCAATGACAGACCCATTCATCTCTACCATGTTAAGTGGACCATCATGCTCAGAACGTGTTCTCGAATAGAGATCCATTCTTTCATATGGGCATTGAAGATGTATTTGAGAGTGTCATGCCTAACCTAAATGGACGGTTGTCCAAATATTCCCCTTAGGACTCTATAATCTCACAACAGTGATCATGGGCTCATCCTTCTTAGCCAAGACTTCAGATAAGCTTGCCAAGATATATGCTCGTGCCTTTTCATTAGCCTTGACCCATCACTCATATGCCTCCCGAACATTTCATGTGGCATTGGTAGGTGGGACTTGAAGACACTCCTCAATGAGGATGAATCTCAGGTCATCAATGATAAGTACTGTATCGATAGTATTTTTCCATGTAGCGTATTTATAATTGTTAATTTTGTCGACGACAAGCAAATTTAAAGTAGTGGTTGTCATATTTTAGAAACATCTAATTTATCTATATTAGTTATACAAGCATTACCCAATTTAAACAATGAATCAATTTAGTAAAATAAATAAATGCACCCTATATGTCATTTATTTTGCAATGATATTTCAGTGGGGCAGGGTAAAAGCCACTGATGCATGAATGCAAATGTACGTATTGAAGTAATAAATTCCAAAATAGGGTATTGTCCTCAGGGACCGCCATGAGAAATTTTTTCTAAGCTTAGCTATCACAGTTCTTCGCCAATTTTATCTAGGAAACCAAAAGATGGTTTTTATTAATGACTACGAAGGAAAAAATTCAATCACACACAAATACAATTTAGAGCGAAACTAATCCAGGGAGTTGTTTCATTTAGGAAGTACAATGAGTTATGACATGCAATTGATTTAAATCGATAGACTGAGGCTAGAAGTTCTAAAGCCAGGAAATCCTCTATCAAGCTCAAACCTTCCTAATAACTAACCATCGACCTGAATATCTTTTATCGCTTGATTAGTTATAGCATTAAGACCCTTCAATCACACCCCTTATTATTCTAAATTCATTCTCGTGCAATTTCAAATAACAATCTAAATTATTGGGTCCAACGAATTAAATTCTCTCTTGAGACATCTAATTAACTTAGTTTCATTTAATTAACAGTCAGGTAATCAAAAGCATTAAGCACAAATGATTAAGAAATCTATGCAAAATCAATCAATTGTAAATTCAAATACTCAATGTAAAATCCTTAAAATCCACAAACACCCTAGAAACAAAGTTTAGCCTCACATGATTCTATCAACAATAACCAACAAATAATCAGTCATCATGACAAAGCAATAATATAAACGTAGAAAAATGATCTTCCCTCAATAGGATTGAATCCCAATCACGGCCTCCTTGACAATCAGCCCAAAAATGCTCTCGGATCCTCCTTCAATCAAAATCTTAAGTCTTCAGCCGAAACGGTTCGAAATTTCTCTAGTTTTCCTCTGTACAAACTTGAATTTTTTGAGTAAAAACCTTTAAAATTTCCTCTCTCAGACCTGGCGGTGCAACAACGTATTTATAATACACTCGCAGTGTTGCAACGCTACAAATCAGGATCGCAACACTAAAGTTATGCTACCCGCATGTAGAGTTTGTAACATTGCAACGCTGCCCTGTTTCAAATTGCTTTGGGGTCTGTAGCGTCAGGAAGCAGCATTGCAATGCTCGTCCAAGGCTGGCTCCCCCGAATTGTCTTCTAAAATTGTCTCCTTTCTTGCCCCTTGATTCTTGGTTTTTTCCTAATTCCATAGCGAACCTGTAATTCTTAAATTAGGAGCCAGGTTTTTTTTGTATCATTTTCGCACAAATTGCTTCTGATACTTAGTTTCTTGAAATTACTCTATAAACCACATCAAACTAAACAAAACTAGCAATAGTAGTTCTAAATTTGAAGGTAATAAAAGCACTTTGTAGATGCTTTTCACCATCCCAAACTTAAAACTTTGCTAGTCTCGAGTATAGAAAAGAAAGAAACACAAAGTAGAAGAAATAATGAATACTGAAATGAAAAGGTTCTAAGCATGCATTCTCTTATTCCGGTTTCATCAGCTTCTCAACATATACAACACTCTTCCATAGAAAAATTCATACACATCATAAACATTAAGAGTTTCTAAAGCCAAAACTTTTTATCCTTTGTGTGTGTGTGACTCCTCCTTTAATTCAAAACTCAACAACTGACTTAAGATTTAATTAATTTTCATCAGTTTTCCCCCTAATCTAGCTCAAGCACCAACATCAAACATCACCCCACTCAAGGAAGTAATATATCCACTAAGGTGCCTTATTTCTGTTTTTATTTTCAAATAAAAGGGCCTTAAACTGATCACAGAAAAGGTAACTCTTTTTACCCCCATCCATGCAGACACATTACAAGTTTATAATAATAAAAAAGTATTTCTTCCAAGCACATGAGTGCACACTCTATATTTTTTATTTTTTATTTTATCAAAGGCAATACTAATATTCTTTTCTTTCCTTTTAGTCTAACATTACAAACCATCACGCACGACTCTCTCTAACTAGTGAGGCTTTTCGAGGTGACAAGCAACTTGACTTAAATTAATACTTTGTTCAGTTAGAGGTTTTAAATTAAAGTGGTTTGTGCTCAAGATAACAAAGGATAAAAAGAGGGATTCAGAACAAAGAACACTCAATACAGGACTATGTCATCCAATTTCTACTTCAAAGCATGGCTTATCTTCTCGAATTAGGGGTTTGGAATTACTAACCCTTGAAGACTATATCTTCTCGAATTCCTCTTCGATCACGAACTGTTCGTACTCTCCTTGGACTATGAACTCCCAAAATACAACACTACCAAAAACCCAATTGGTCGGCCACTACCACACGATCACCTTGATATTCTCTATAGGATGAGAATCCATTAGAGGGGTGGGCTTCGTGTTGATAGATAAAACTAACATGTAGCAGAAGAAATCAGAATCAATAAGCATTATAATTACACTTAATTTGAGTTTATAAAGCATGCTAAAGTAGTTTTTGTAGAAAAGAGGGTTTCATGTTTGAATACCTTTGATGAACTGCTGAAATCTTCTTCTTCTCTATGAATTAGGCCTTCAATTTGATAGTAGACCACCATAAAGGTTTTCTCTACTATCCTCTAACTTAGATTTTGTGGTGGAAACAAAGATTGAGCTCAATTTAATGAAGGGAAGAGCAGGGTTAGAGAGAAGTAACAGATTTCTATACTTTAGCCTGCATGACAGTCCAAATCTGATCAAATTAGATTAATTTAAGCAAGTTAGTCATGAAAGTATCTTAATTTTAGCCTAAAGACACCTTAAGCTACTGATTATGAGTGGGCTAGTTGTTTCAATTGTTGGGATTGGTGTTCTAATTCTCTCGAAGTCTCATTATTTGTAATGATACACATTGTTTGATGAATAAAATAATTGTTATTTCATTCTAGCATTACTCATATCCAATAAACAAAGCTTCATGGTTATCTTATGTAAACTTAAGCATGTATATGTAATATACAAGTGGATCATGCCTTAAGTGATAACCTAAATAGGTATATAGTATAAGGATTAATGTGGGATACCTGATCCTGTGACACTATAGATACGACCCGCTTTGTAGAGGTTTGCAAGTGTTGTAAACTACTACAGATGGTAGATCCTGACCATTCAGGTGGAGACGTGCGAACGGAGGTGTTCTATACAAAGAGTTTGTAAAAGACTGGACCATGAGATGACTAGACTCTATATATAACGCCGTTGATACTAGAGACTTACATCTCACCTAAATAACCATAGGTGACACGACCACAATCCTGAGTGTTTTGGAAACTTTTGCCTTTGAAGGCGATCCTTTGATTAGTATGGGTGAGAGTGGATAGATTGTCAACTCAACATGCCTACCTTTTTGGGGACTTGTTTGATCTGGGAGCTGGGAACTCAATACACAAGATGGAATTCACTCATTTCCCAAAGCAGGGATAAATAGAGAGATTACTCCCTTAAGGGCTGATTCCGGGACTTAAACATAGTGGCCACAACTTCTCTTTGGAAGAGAAGACTCAGTCATAGTAGGACTATGACTTATATTCATTAGAGGGATCATTGGTACTTTAGAAGTTAGATGTAACTACATGAGCATAACAGTTATTGGCTAAGTTGTACTTACGAGCGATCTATGAAGAGTTGTCACACTACTGATTGGTTAAAATGGACACATAATATATCTGTGGTAAGGAGAGTTCAGCTGTCGGTCTTTAGTGGAGTGCCTGGTAGTTAACGGATGGTGGGTACCGTGAATAAAGAGTTTAGTCAGTTATTCACGTACTGTTGGAGCTTCAAGCTATAGGTCCATAAGGTCCCCTTGGTAGCTGAATGGATTCAGTTGAGGATCAATTCTTGGTGTTGATTTGAAATGTTCAAATTGACAAGAGGTAATTCGAGAATATATGATATGATCGGTTTGATGTATGAGATAAATGAAAAAAGAATTATGGTTTTAAGAAAAAAGAATTATGGTTTTAAGTGGAGGATTAATATAAATGAGATTTATATTAAGTATCATGGAATAGAAAAAGAGCTATGGTTTATATGTTTCATGAGATGAAATATTATAACTATAGGTTATAAATATAATATGATAAGTTAGTTATCACTTATATTTATAATAATATTAATGATTGGATAATTAGATCTTTTTCTCTAATAACCAATTGAGTGGGAGGTTATTGGTGGTTTCATGGTAACTGTGAGATAAAAGGAAGAATGTTTTTCTAATTTTAGTAAGGTTAAAATTGTTGAATTTGAGTTTTTTCTCTCTCAGAATTACTCACGAGAAGTTATCAAGTAAATAGGATTTACTAAGCGACAGCTTGGATAAGGTACATGATCGTGGAGTGTTTGTAGGCGACAAACACTTAGCTAAGCGATGAGCTAAACGACCGCTTAGCTTTTGCTAGATGATCGCTTAGCTTTTGCTAAATGATTGGGCATTGACCTATACGATAGGTTCAGCCTTCTCCCACTTGCTCAATCGTTTACATGATTTTTGTATCCTCCGTCTTCTACCTCAAACCAAGTTCACATAGAGCCCACTCTCTGGATTCTCACACCAAGAATACCAAGGTAGCCTTCTTGGTGGTGCCATACTCAACTCGACACCGTCGAGGTTCTGTAGAGGTTGTTCGTGTTGTTCGGGGTGTTTTTGACTGAGGCGATTGCTAAGTTCGAGTACGCGGTGTTCGTGCAGTGTAGCGGTCACATTGGACGAGCGTTCGAGGTTGCTGTGTTGCTGTTTTCGAGCATTCATGATCAAGGAGCTTGGCGATGAGTCTGCAAATGTGTGTGTCGTTTTTCCTTGATCATTTGTATTATCATGCTGTAATTTCTGTAACTAATGCATAACCATATGTTTCTGTTTATGACTGTAATTGTAAAGTTCATATATGATTGTAATTTGGAATGATCTTTCTGCTGCTCATGGAAATCCTCGTGTTCGTTTTCCTTCATCAATTGAGTGAAACCACCCCAATTAGAAAGGAAATCTTGGATAATTCCACTCAAAGTGGGATTTTCTATGTTAAAATTCAATTTTTGAATTTAATTTTAATTTTCATTAAAATTAAAAACTAAATCAAATCTAATTTTTTATTTTCAAAAATTGAATAATGTTTTATTTAAACAATTAATTAAATAAATAATAATTTAATATCAAATATTAAGTTAATCAAACACCTAATTCATACATGAATCCTATTTATGTAAATCAATATTTAATTATTATAATCTCCCCGATTCTGTTTAATTCAAACTAAATTAAACATTTTAATTATATCGAATATAATTAATCAAACCTTAATTTAATTTTGAACATATCAAATTCAAAACCCTAATATCAAAATTGAACAATTTGAATCTACTCAATTCATTGTTCCAAGATATATTTTATGAGCTAGTAGAGGGACATTATGGACCTACAGATCATGAGCTCCAATGATTTGAGATTAATTGGCTAAACTCTTTAGACCGAATTTACTCAATGTTCGTTAACTACCAAGACACACCACTATAGATTGATAGTTGCACTCTCCTCATAGTAGATATATTTCTGTTCATTTTAACCATAATTAGTAAGTCGATCCTTCACAGGTCGTTTGTATTTACAGCTAGGTCAAAATTACCATTTTACCCCTGTAAATATATCTTTCTCCTTAAGCTCCCACGGATCCTCTATTGAACAATTGTTTTATAGTCCAACTTATAAACCATGTCCCTCTTGATCATAAGAGGAGGGGGCCCCATTATTCAAGATTAGGAATCAGTGCTTAAGAGAACAACCTATCTGCTAACCCCAAGTCAGGTAGGAGTAAATTCTATTCTGCAGAACTATGTCCCTAGCTATCTATCCAGTCTTATCCCCAAAATGGGAGGCTTATTGAACAGTGCTATTGGACTACTCTCACCTATGCAGATTAAAGGATAATTTCGAACAAATAAGAGTTTGTAGTTAGCTCAGGATTAAGATCGAGCTACCTTAGGTCATTGAATTTGAAATAGTCAGTTTTAACAGTAAACGGTCGTGATAAAGAAAAGTGACTATTTCGAGGTCCGGTCTTATGCAAACTCATTACATAGGATGCCTCCAGTCACATGTCTCCACATGAATGATTTTGGGATCACATCATTTGTATCAGTATACAAAATGGGCCCCATCCAACAGTGTCACCAGAATGAGGTACTCAATCTCATCCATATACTTATAGACCATTTTAGCTATATAACAAAACTTGATCATCTTTTATGTCGCCACATGAAGTTAAAGTATTCATATTATAGCCATGGATTCGCTTATTGGATTTTCATAACAGAATGCAATATCAACAAAAATTCAATAATACTTTTATTGAATAATAGAATATGTTAACAATATTTAAGAACTGCGAGTTTAGGACAATCCCAACAATCTCCCACTTGGACTAATGCTCCAGTAAGACAAACATAAAAATATAATGTTTTACAATGTTGAGAAAAATAGAGAGAAAATACAATAAACTACGGCATCATTATACCCTTGACATTCTCCCAATTGCCCTAGATTATAGTGCTCGTAGTCCTAGTCCGACCAGGTGGCCCTCAAACACTTTAGCTGCTTTGCATGTTTGTGATTATCTTCGTGACTATCACGTCTCCTCAGTGTACTATCTCTCTATGAGACGGTACTTTCTTTCGATGTGTTTTCCATGTTTGTGATTTCTTGGTTCCTTGGAATTGGAAAATGCACCGCTGTTGTCACAATATAGGGTAATGGGCAGATGCGTATTTGGAACCCCTTCCAAATTCGACAGGAACTTGCGTAGCCACACTGCTTCTTTAGCTGCTTTGCATGCAGTACATATTCTGCTTCCATCATGGAATTAGTTATACGACTCTGTTTGATGCTTCTTCATACTATTGCTCCTCCGTTAAGAGTGAAAACTAACCCTTAAGTAGATTTCCTAGAATCTACATCAGTCTAAAAATCAAAATCAGTGTATCCTGTAAGGATCAAATCTTTAGCCCATACATAAGCATATAGTCCCTCGTTCTTCGAAGATACTTGAGGATGTTCTTGATAGCAGTCGAATGACGTGTCCAAGGTTAGATTGGAATATGCTGACGATTCCTACTCCAAAGCGTATGTCAGGACGTGTACATAACATAGCGTACATCAGACTCCCAACTGTTGAAGCATATGGAATTCTTTTCATTTCTTCAACTTTTTAAGGCGTTTTAGGACATTGTTCCTTTGATAAATGAATTCCATGTCTAAAAGGTAACATACCCTTTTTGGAATTTTACATATTATACCTTGACAACATTTTGTCAATATAAGATGCTTGAGATAAGGCTAGCATTTGATTCTTGCAATTTCAAACTAATTGGATCCCAAGAATGTACTGTGCATCTCCCAAATCTTTCATTTGGAATTATGTTGCTAACCATCTCTTTACATCAACAAGGAAACTTGTCTCATTCCCAATGAGCATTTGTTTAGAGCTAAATAAGTGTCGTTAGTTCTACCTAACCTGAAACAAATAATATTTTTGTAAAGCTCAAATAACAACCTAAACTAACTCGTAGTTAATGTGGAAGTAAGAGGTCGATCCATAGGGAAATGTTATTTAACATTTTCCTTAACCAAGCTTAACTATGAAAGCTATAAAACAAGGGTTTTTGATTAAGACAAGAAGCATGCTAAAAATCAAAAGACAAAGGATAACTTATCAGAGCATAAGTTTCTAGGAAGGTTGAAGATTTAATCAATACCACTTGGTATCAGAGCATAAGTTTCTGGGAAAGTTGAAGAGTTGATACTAGCTTAGTATCAGAGCAAAGATTTACGTAAAACATGGGGAAAGGTTAAGTGTGAAGATTAAGTATATACTAGTTTGGTATCAAAAGATAAGTTCTTGAAAACTAGAGGGTTCAGTTTAGAAAAACCTGAGGTTTGAGCTCAATAAAACCAGAGGGAGGTGTGATAGCATAAAGGTTTAAAGAGAAACCTAGAAATTAGTCAAAGTAAGACTAAGAGGAATAACGAAAGTGGCAGGACCTAGAAGGCAACCTGACCTGGAACTCACAATGCTACCTGAAGATCTACCAAGGAAGGTAAGAATGAATTTAATTACTCTCATTTAAAGTGTGAAATGGAAAATTTGCTCGTAAATAGTTTGGTTTGACGACTAGCTAAGAGCCAACTAGGGGGAAGTATTGTTGAAAAAACTAAGGAAATTAATATTAGAGTAGCACAGTGGAAGCGTAGTAATAGACAAGGTTATAAGAGGTTACAACAAAAGTTGTTGTGAAACCTTAAACCGAAGTTAGTCTAAGTAAATTTCAAGGACGAAATTTTCTTTAAGGGGAAGTAAATGTGAAACCCAGATTCCAATTTTTCCTACTTAAGCATGACATTAAGGAAATTAACTAAGTATAAATTAAATCCTATGTTAAAGAAAGGAAAATTTTAAGTGTTTAAATAGATTTGTTGAGTAGATTTGAGATAAGTCTTAACTAATGAAAATTTAGTTAAGTATGAAGCTAAAAAGAAACCATGCATTTGGTGTTAGGAAACATTAATGCATGAGATAAGACTAAGGTTATAAAGGTTATAAGAGAATAAGAATGGAAGCCAAGGACAACCATGCGTTGAGCTTGTGAGGGCTGGACGCATGTTAGCCGAAGCATTGGCAAGAGGCACTGCCCAAAGATTGCTCATGCGCGAGGATGATGAGATGCTGCGTGAGCGAGAGCGAGGAGGCAAGAGTAATGAGCGCAAGGCACTGGGACTGGGCATGCGTGCTAACTAGTATGCACAGACGCTGGGTGTTAGAGCATGTGCACGGGTGATCGTATAGTTACATACGACACTAGACGATAGCGCTACACGATAGACGATGGCACTAAATGATCAGCATAAGCACTGGATGATAACACTAGACGATAGTGCTAACCGATGAGCTCGAATGCGCTAGATGATAAGCGTAAATGCTAGACGATGCGTTAGGCACGGGCGCTGAGCGATAAACGCAAGAGCTATACGATGAGTGTGAGCGTTACACGATAATCGAAGCACTAGACAATGGGCGTTGCGCGATAGACATGGGCGCTACACAATAAGAGGACGCGCTGGACGATGGTCATAATGTGTCAGATGATAGGCGGCAGTGCTATGCGATGAGCGAAAGAGATGCGATAGCGAGAGTCGATAAACGATGAAGCTATGCGATGGGCTATGCGTTAGATGATGAGTGAAAACGAAAGGGCTGGATGATGAGCGACAGCAAGAGATTACTTAACATGAGCTAGGCAATGAGCGGAAAAGCTACACGATGAAGTAGACGATGAGATTAGTTTGCATTGGTCTTGAGTAAGAGACTAAGGCGTACGGTACATAAGGCTTGTGAGATTAGTTTGCATTGGTCTTGAGTAAGAGACTAAGGACGTTAGCAAGCAACAAGGACATGCTACCATTAGTCATAGGGGATGCATTAGCAAGAGGCTAGTCGATGGTAAGATATACCATGAGGCGTTGAGTTGAGACCTAGCTTGACCCAAGGGTTGTTATGCGTTGGTGATGTGCTATGTGCTAAGGACATCCAAGGGCATGTGGGCGATAGGACGAGGCTTGAGCAAGTTGTATGCATTGGAAGAGTGTAATGGTCATAATCCTAGTTGAGCGCATGAGCCAAGGGTGAGCCATGTGAGGGAAGAAGGATATTGGGTCAAGGACTTGCAATGTCTCGAGTTTAGTATGGCTCAAGTGATGCACTGATGAGAAAGCCATAAGCTGATAGTGGCTAACCAAGAAGAGGATAAGCTTACATAAGTAGGAGGTGGAAAGATGAGATCTCGTGCAGGTTGAGGGGGACGACCGAGGAAGCATGCAAGGAGGGATTTGTATGTTGGCTAAGGGAAAAGAAGACACTTCAGAGTCATTGTTGTCACACCCCCTCCCAAAGCAGATTATTAATGTTTAACAGGTTGGTATTTAGGTTAGAAGGCTAAGGTGGTGAGTGCTGACAGCAGGGCTAGTAACTACCATCGTCATATCCTCTTCCAGATTAAGAGGGTAATTTAGGAGGGGGTGTGACAAGTTTGTATTAGAGCATAAGGTTTTGGGAATAAGAGGGAAAGTTCATACATAAGTCTAAGTCCCTAAAGTGTGAGTTCTTAACATGTGTACATTGTAATAGGTGGAATGCCGAGGCAAAGTGGCAGACAGAATAAGCAGACAAGAGGCAGGAATATTGGCTCTACCAATAGGGGCCCGGAGGTTAGAAAAAACCCACCGGGTGGAAAAAATAAGGTGAACGATCCAGTGGGCCAGGAAACGATGTCTAAGGGAGAGTCTAGTACTCCCTAGGCAAGGGTAGATTCTCAGCTAGAATAGTTTTTTATAGGATAGCACAGAGGTTAGCAGCCAGTGTGGGCTCAGTACGAGCCGACCCAGAGAAGAAATATGGAATTGAGAGGTTTGAAGCCCTAGGGGTTGTGACATTCGAAGGTACAAAAGACCCAGTTGAAGCCGAGTTATGACTGGATGTAGTTGAAAAATGTTTCAATGTTAGAGTTGTCTAGAGGATAGGAAGGTAGGACTAGCCACTTTTCTACCACAGAAAGAAGTAGAGAAATGGTGGAAAGTGATATCCGCTAAACGAGCCAGTACAGATGCGATGTTATGGCCTGAGTTCAGGAAGGCCTTTAAAGACAAGTATTACCCTAACTCGTTCCGAGATGTGAAAAGGGATGAGTTCCTCAGACTAACGCAGGGAACGATGTCAGTGGCAGAATATGAGCAGAAATTTACAGAGTTGCAGTATGCTCTGCTGATTATTGCTGTGGAAAGAGATAGATGCAGGAAGTTTGAATAAGGATTGAGGAAAGAGATTAGAACTCTGGTGACATCTACGGCTAATTGGCTAGACTTTAACTAGTTATTAGAAACGACGACACGAGTCAAGCAAAGTTTAGCAGATGATGAGTAGTTGCAAAGGGGCAGTGAGGCTGTAGTAGGGCCCAGAGACAGGGAATCCCAACCTCCAATTGCAATTCAGACTAGTGGAAGCCAATTCAGGGGTACAAGTTAGTAGGGATCCAAGAAAAGGAAATCGAATGTATGCCGTGACACACCAAAAGGCAACGGAATCTCCAGATGTTGTGATCGGTAATGTCATATTATGTGGACAGTCTGCATATGTTTTATTCAACCCTTGTGCCACACATTCATTTATATCCAACATGTTTGTATCTAGTATAGATAGGTTGTTTGAGCTTATGCCAGAAGAGCTGTATATCTCTACCCCTCTGGGAGATGTGATAATAATAGATAAATGTTATAATCATTGTGAGATGCTGATCAATGGTCAGGACTTTTATGTTGATTTACTTCCCTTAGAGCTATTAGAGTTTGATGCTATCCTAGGGATGGATTTCTTAAGTAAATATCACGCTTCAGTGGACTGCTACAAGAAGGAAGTAGTATTTAGAAAAACAAATGGCCAGGATGCAATACTGGTAGGAAGAAAAAGATTAACTACGGGGAATCTGATATTAGCAGTGAAAGTTAGGAAGCTGCTAAGCAAGGGATGTAAAGCCTATCTGGCTCACATAGTGATTGCTCAAGGGAAAGAGCTGAACCCAGAAGATGTCCCCGTGGTAAATGAGTTTAGGGATGTATTTCCTGAGAAATTATCGGGATTGCCACCCGATAGAGAAGTGAAGTTCATTATTGACTTAATTTCAGGAACAACTCCTATATCGCAGGCATCGTATAGAATGGCGCCAACTGAGTTAAAAGAATTAAAGGTTCAGCTGCAAGAGTTAATGGACAAGGGATACATTCGACCTAGTGTATCGCCTTGGGGAGCTTCAGTGTTATTTGTAAGGAAGAAAGACGGTACACTTAGATTGTGTATCGACTATAAGCAGCTGAATAAGGTAACGATTAAGAATAAATATCTGTTACCACGCATTGATGATTTTTTTGGTCAGCTAAGAGGAGTCACAATGTTTTCAAAAATAGATCTGAGATCGGGTTATCACCAATTGAAGGTGAAGGAAGCTGACATTCCTAAAACCGCATTTAGAACAAGATATGGACATTATGAATTTCTAGTAATGCCATTTGGACTAACAAATGCCCTTGCAGTATTCATGGACCTTATGAACAATATATTTCAACCTACTTGGACCAGTTCGTGATAGTATTCATTGATGATATATTGGTATATTCTGGCAGTAGGGAGGATCACATGACCCACCTGAGGATAGTATTGAAGACGCTGCGAGATAGGCAGTTGTATGCTAAGTTCAGTAAATGTGATTTTTGGTTAGATTGGGTTGTATTTCTCGGGCATGTTCTTTCAACAAATGGTATCAGTGTAGATGCTCAAAAGACGGAAGCAATAATTAATTGAGAATGACCCACGATTGTGTCAGAGATACGCAGTTTCCTAGGTTTGGCAGGTTATTATCGGAGGTTTGTGGAGGGTTTCTCTAAGATAGCCCTTCCATTGATGAATCTGACCAGGAAAGGTGTGAGGTTTGAGTGGTCGTCGGAGTGGGAGCATAGTTTTTAGGAGCTGAAACAGAGGTTAGTATCAGCGCCAGCGCTTACCTTGCCTATTCCAGGTAAGGAATTTTAGATTTATTGTGACGCATCCCGACAAGGATTAGGATGTGCTTCTTGTTGTTAACTTAATTGTATATGCTTCTTGTTAACTTAAGAAGCACGAGAGCATTTATCCTATGCATGATCTAGAGCTGACAGCAGTTATTTTGGCTCTAAAGTTGTGGAGAAACTATTTATTTGGAGAGCATTGTAGAATATTCACAGATCACAAGAGCTTAAAATATATTTTTGATAAAAAAGAGTTGAATTTGAGACAAAGAAGATGGCCTGAGCTGATCAAAGATCATGACTGTTCCATTGAGTACCACCCGGGTAAGGCTAATGTTGTAGTGGATGCACTAAGTAGGAAATCCTCGGGTTCCAAGGCCATTATTGGCTCAATGAGAGGAATGCTATTACAGGAAATCAAGAGTTCTAGAACCGCCTTATCAGTGGGATAGTCAGGAGGAGTGATCGCTACATTCCAGATAAGGCCTACCTTAGTAGAAGACCTTAAGCAGGATCAGTTGAAACACCCTGATCTTCAGAAGATTGCTGATGATGTAAGTAAGGGCATTAGAGTTGACTTTCAACTGAGAGCAGATAATATACTAGAAAAGGAGAGAAGAATGTGTGTGCCTAATAAGCTACAGCTTAAGCAAGCCATTCTGAAAGAAGCACATAGTTCCGCTTATGCTATGCATCCAGGGAGCACCAAGATGTATAGAACTTTGAAAAGATCTTACTGGTGGCCTAGGATGATGAAAGACATAGCAGGATATGTGGACCGATGTTTAATCTGTCAGCAAGTGAAACCTGGGAGACAAAGACCATCAGGATTACTCAACCCACTCCCAGTGCTTGAGTGGAAGTGGGAGCATGTGACAATGGACTTTTTTTTTGGATTGCCTAGGACGCCTTTAGAATACGATGGCATTTGGGTAATAGTCGATAGACTAACCAAGACGACCAAGTTTATACTAGTAAAAGTTACTTTTACACTAGACCGGCTAGCTAAGATTTATGTGAATAGGATAATTAGTCAATATGGAGCCCCAGTGTTGATAGTGTCAGACCGAGACTCGAGGTTTACTTCAAAATTCTAGCCTAGTTTACAGAAGGCTATGGGCAATAAACTGCATTTCAGTATGGCTTTTTATCCACAAACAGATGGACAGTCAGAAAGAACTATACAGATGCTGGAAGATATATTAAGAGCTTGTGTATTAAAATTCAAAGGAAGTTGGGATACGCAATTGTCGTTGATTGAATTTTCATATAACAATAGCTACCATTCTAGTATCGGAATGGCTCTCTATGAAACATTGTACGACCGACCTTGCAGGACCCCAGTATGCTAGAACGAAGTCGGAGAACGACAATTATTAGGTCCATAATTAGTTCAACAAGCAACAGAGAATGTGAAGCTTATCAAGGGTAATCTTAAGGCGGCTCGCGATAGACAGAAGAGCTATACTGATAAGCGAAGAACAGAACTAGAATTTGAAGTCAGAGATCGGATATTTCTTCGGCTATCCCCATGGAAAGGAATTCTCCGGTTTGGGAGGAAAGGAAATTTAAGTCCACAATACATCGGACCATATGAAATTGTGGAACGAATTAGTCCAGCAGCATATAGATTACAGTTACCTATTGAGCTAACTCGTATTCACGACGTATTTCATGTGTCAATGTTAAGGAAGTATGTGCCTGATCCTATGAACATACTAGTAGCACAACAAGTACAACTCAAAGAAGATTTATATTACGAGGAAGAAGCCATCGAGATTTTAGACAGGAAAGACCAGGTACTCAGAAATAAAACGATTCCTTTGGTGAGGGTACTATGGTGTAATCATGGAATCGAGGAAGCCACCTGGGAACCTGAAGAGCAAATGAGGAAGAGATATCCTCAGCTTTTCAAATGATATATCAGGTAAATTTCGAGGACGAAATTTCTTTTAAGGGGGAGATGATTGTAAACCCCGAACTCTAAGTTTCCTAGATAAACATTTTTAGCCAAGGGAATGTTATATTAAATATTTGATAAGTGGAGATTCATGTTTATTTACAGGAGTTATGGAGGAAGGGAAAGAAAAACACATTAAATTAAGGAGCTCACAAATTGGTTTTGGTTCGAAGCATTAAGTGCGGGGTGATGTGCCGGTTTAATCATTGAACTTGGGAGGCGGCAGGAAGAATAAAAGGAAGTAGAAATTCGAAAACTTGGTTCTGGCAATTGGCATGAGCAAATTAAATGAAATCAGTGCCATTTAAAAGCTGAGAGAATCTAGTTTTCGAGGTTGTCTTGCCAGAAAATATTTCAGGAGGAGAAGAACAAAAATTGAAGAATTTGTAGAAGGGGCAGAATCTCGGATTAATCAAGGCTCGAGGTGAAAATTGGAAACTCCAGGCCAAAACACTAGGAATTTTCTGCTGGTATTTTAAGGTAACAAAGTTACTAAATTCTAAACAAGTTTGTAGAGGAAAGTTTCCTAAAAAGAGTTCTGGATTTTGAGTTATGAATTTTTGAAGTTGAAATAGAAAATATATGCATAAGCAGGCATCTGCTTGGGAAGATCAAGCAACCAGCTCACCGTAGAGAGCGAGAGCAAGATAAGAAGGATGAGGATCTCGCTTAGGATGATAATCTCACTGATTTTTGTGCTAAATCTCGCTCAAGAAGGAAATCTCGCTGGAACTTTGGGCTGGATCTCGTTGGTGAGGAAGTAAATTTAGCTAGAGGAGGTAACTCTCACTAGGTTGAAGACTTGCTAGTGAAATGCTTGATCTCGCTCATGAGGATCTCGCTCATAAGGATGAACTTGCTCATGATGATTATCTCGCTACTAATGCTGATTTTGTTGATGAAAGTTTCATTAGTAAACGAACTATCTGAGGTATTTTGCTGAGAATTCTAAGGAATTTAGCCGAGGATTATGTCCTTTCAGGCCAAGAAGAGCTAGGAGAGGCGTATAAACCATTAAGAGCCCCGACGAGCTATGAGTGACTAAATGAACTTAATGCTTTCAATACTTATGCATAAAAGACCATGTAAGTTACAGTGATGTTGATGATGAGTTTATATATCCTAAAGCAACAAATGTTTAATGAATAGCTTAGTGCATCTCCTTCGGCATGTATATGTTTTATTGCGGGCCAAGGTATGTTGTGAATTTATTACAAAATTTAAGTTTCTAATGTTGAAGCATGTGTTCTGGAGGAAGGCTATGATAGAATGAGTCCTTGTGCAAATGGTATGCAATGAAACTTAATGGATGCTAGGAAATAACCCGGTACTAAAGGACACGGGGAAGGTATCTGGGTAATAGTACCTAAGGTATTGATGGTACTTAGAAAACTCCACGTGCACGTAGGTAGTTTTGAATGAGAGGTTGAAGTATGGGTCTCCTAAGCCATATACCACCAAAGGCAGGCCGAAGTATGGGTCTCTTGGCCGGTAACAGACGTTGGGAGCTAGAACGATATAGGCTCGTTCTCAACTAAGGAATAATGATGTTTAATGATGTAAAAGGAATGGTTATCTATGTTTATATTTAGGGGAAGTTGCTTGAGATGCTCATCGATATATTTACTTGTTTATAGTGATATAATGCATGGTGTAATATGATTATATAGTCACTCTCTGGGCTATTAGCTGACAGATTTTCTATGTTTTTCTTTTCCAGGTAGCGGTCAGATTGCTCAAGGTTGATCCTACTGCTGCTTGCCACTGAAAGGCCTGACTTGTTAAGAAGAACTTAGGTTGATGGTCTGTTTATGTACACATGTTTTGAGAAGGACTAGGCTTTGTTAGTGATGTTTATGCCCAACTGTGAATATTTTCCCATAAATATTATGTCAGGACTATTTGCATGTGTTTATATAATCTATGTAGTACCTTATGGAGGCATGCTGTATGCGCAGATTATTAATGTTTAACAGGTTGGTATTTAGGTTAAAAGGCTAAGGTGGTGAGTGTTGGTAGTAGGGCTAGTAACTACCATCGTCATATCCTCTTCCAGATTAAGAGGGTAATTTGGAAGGGGGTGTGACAGTTGTGGTATGGAGCTGTGTTAGGAAAAAAATAGAGAGGATTCCTGGACATACAGCCAATAGGAGGTGTCGGGCTTGGAGGGACTTTGGATGCCTATAAATAGGGCCAAGGCTTCTCTTCAGAGCACAACTCGAATTCTCTTCAAAGCACATTAGGAAAAGTCTATAAGAGCTGATTTGGAGGAGGCTATGCATTGATCAATGAGGGCATGCATTGGTCAAGTGTTTCCAAGAGGAAGAGATGTTGTCGGACAGTAAGACCATGAAGTAGCATCAACTTAGGACGAAAAGTTCTCCAAAACTACTCATGCGTTTGGAGTGATTCTAAAGCCACTTGTAGACCAACTTGGACAGTAAGACCATAAGCTGTGTTGGCAAAAAAATAGTATACAAGTTATATATACTGCCTTATTCAGATATTACGGCCAAAAGAGAGAAAATATGCGTTGATTGTATGAAAATTAGCTAAGAAATACAATAATTGTAAATTATCGCAAAGACACCCACTAATATCATTAAGATGGTAGAATATGATATTTCTACTCTGTTTTGCAGGAAACCAAGTCACCGCTTGCGATCAAGGCTTAATGAGAAACTGAACAATGCATCTTTGTCACATTGTGCTCGTCAATCAACAATGAAGAGACGATTAACTCAATGACAGCGCAATGCAACAGTCGATCCAGAGCTGAATTTCAACCGCATGCAGTAATAAAAACAACACCGCATGCGGACACATGATAGAAAGATGCAAATGAGCAACACAAAGGTGAAGGATTGCTACACGTGTACAACTAATCGTTGTGCAGATTTGACGGTCTGATTGCATAACAAAAGGAATATTTATTCCTCCATCTTCGGAATTTCCATCTTCGGAAAGGCTGATCTGAGCGCTGATTGGAGAAAATTTGGGAAGAGAAGAGACAAGGCCAAGAGGTGAGTCTCAGTGCAATTCTGCCAAATCCCCGCCGAGAAGCTCTGTACTTGGATTCCATCTACCAGTTGAGCAAGCCTGAGAGGGAAGCTCATCCATCCATTCACTCTATTGACACCGGCAAGAAATTTTCCATTCCAGACCTATGCCAAGACGTTGGTGCTTATTTGTATTTGTTTCTAACTCTATTTCATCAATTGTATTCCATTTTCTTAATCTCTTCATTCACAACCATGTATCAGACGCTAAATAGTATTATTAAATATCTTGATCATTTCCATTTTCACATCTCTGTCCAATTCTGTTCCTCCTTAAATCATTTTCTCCATGATGTTTTCTTAATCCCTTGGTGATTAATATGAATTAAACAAGTAACTTAATCTGTGCTAAAGAAATAAAGATGTTTAACCAAAGCATACTAGACGGCATCTTCACTTTGTGAGAGCAGAAGCGAAGATGCCATTCTACTGATTTGTCAAGAGAAGGTTAGAAGAATATGTTAACTAAAGCAAGAAGTACTTCCAGAGATCGAAGCAACCTTGCGTTCATTACTTTTGTCCCTGTTTCACCACAGAGATTTGGGAATGCGGTCAATCATCGAGAGGTGTCCGTCAAGGAAAAAGCGGGATTATGCCTTTAACGCAATTAAACAACTTACGATGCTTGTACTAATTATCTTTGCTCTTTCTGTTTCATACATAAGACTTGCCACCACAAAATATGATCTTTGTATATCTTCACAGTTAGTCTCAACCTCGGTATCTTGTATCATGAAACCTGTATCTTGTATCATCATAGCTTAGGTTTATTTTATCGCACTTTTCCTTTACCGCAATCTACTTTATTTTTGCATCTTATCGCTTACCTTTACTTTATCGCATCTGCAGTTACCTGTACACACAACCTTTTTATAAATTGAAAAACCCCTGGTCGCATGTATCACAAATATAACGCAATAACCTCAAACAGTCCCTGTGTTTGACCTCGGATCACATCGAGAAACTTGCGGTGGAATTATACTTGGTTCCAACGCAAGGAAACTTGTGACAACGCATAGTATACTACTAGATTCTCATAAATAATGCATATCTAGAAGTAGTATCGCATAAAGTATGAATAAGCATAACACAACATCCACATTCCATTTCCATCTTCCAAGTCATCAGGTTTATGGCAACATGAGCTTATTTGATTCATATTCATACTTGTTCACATCCTTGATGATATAAAAATAACGTCAACAAGTTTAAGGCGCCGTTGACGGGGATTGGTTAACGGTTTATTGTTTGAGTATGTTTGTGGTGTTTTGCAGGACAGATCTCGTTGTACTAGCTGTTCAATACGGAGAGCAGCTTGACAGTTTATGAGTACTGGTGCTGAACCAGAATTCGAAGCTGACCCTAAGATCGAGCGTACCTTTCGCGCACGGGCACGTCAGAATCAGATAAGGCGAAAGAAATCAGCGAATATGTCAAAAATTAATGATGTGGTTCCCATAGGAAATCAAGGAGCTGTACGGCCAGCATAGGATCTTGTGTTCCTGGCTACTGATTGCAACATTCCCATAAGGAACTATGCGGCACCCAACCTGTACGATTTTTCGCCTGGGATTTCGAGGCCTATAGTTGAAGAGAACGAGTGGTTCGAAATAAAGCCAGTTATGCTACAAATGATAAAAAATGTAGGGCAATTTGGGGGTCTGCAAGGTGAAGACCCGCATGCCTACTTGACCAGTTTTGTCGAAATGTGCGGCAACTTCTTGTTACCTGGCGTTACCCCTGAGGGTATTAGACTTTATTTGTTCCCTTACACCTTGAGGGACGAAGCCAAGAGGTGGGCTCACTCACTAGAGCCGAATGAGATTACATCATGGGATCAGCTGGTAGAGCGATTCATGAAGAAGTTCTTCCCATCGACCGTCAACGAAAGGTGACAAAAGGATGTGCTGAACTTCAAGCAAATGGAAAATGAGACCCTGAGCAATGCTTGGGTGTGATTTAGAATATTGGTGAAAAATTGCCCGCATATCGGGATACCTGATTGCGTTTTGATGGAGACTTTTTATAACGGCCTTAACAGATCGACGCAGGTTGTTGCTAATGCCTCTGCGGCAGGAGGTTTTATGGACAAGATGTATACATAGCCCAAGGTCATCCTTGACCGCATATCGTGGAACATGGATGACTGGATAGATGATGGTTATGGAGGCAGAGGCACTGAAAGAAGAAAGAATGACACTGCCAATGTCCCTGCGGAAACAATGACATCTTTGGCCGCACAGATGGCCGCAGTGACTTCAATTCTCCAATCGATGGCAATCAACCAAGGAGCCATCCCTTAACAATCAGCGCAATCCACTGCATCGGCTCAAGTGGCCGCAATAAGTTGCGTTAATTATGGAGGGGCTCATGTAGCAGAAATGTGCCCATCAAATATCTAGCAAGTGTGCGCCATCCAAAACAACCCCTTCAGCAACACCTTCAATCTGGGTTGGAGAAACCATCCTAACTTCGATTGGGAAGGGAACCCTAACTAAGGGGGGCCAAGAAACCATCAAAGTGGCAGTCGAGGGAATCCTCCTTTTCACCATAACTCAAATAAGGGGCAACCAATGCTACGACCAGCATAGGATCCTGTGTTCCTGGCTACTGATCGCAACATTCCAATAAGGAACTATGCGGCACCCAACCTATACGATTTTTCGCCTGGGATTTCGAGGCTTATAGTTGAGGAGAACGAGAGGTTCGAAATAAAGCCGATCATGCTACAAATGATAAAAAATGCAGGGCAATTTGGGGGTCTGCAAGGTGAAGACCCGCATGTCTACTTGACCAGTTTTGTCAAAATGTGCGGCAACTTCTTGCTACCTGGCGTTACCCCTGAGGGTATTAGACTTTATTTGTTCCTTTACACCTTGAGGGACGAAGCCAAGAGGTGGACTCACTCACTGGAGCCGAACGAGATTACATTATGGGATCAGCTGGTAGAGCGATTCATGAAGAAGTTCTTCCCATCGGCCGTCAACGAAAGGTGACAAAAGGATGTGCTGAACTTCGAGCAAATGGAAAATGAGACCCTGAGCACTACTTGGGTGTGATTTAGAATATTGGTGAAAAACTGCCCGCATATCGAGATACCCGATTGCATTTTGATGGAGACCTTTTATAACAGCCTTAACAGATCGATGCAGGCTGTTGCTAACGCCTCCGCGGCAGGAGGTTTTATGGACAAGATGTATACAGAGGCCAAGGTCATCCTTGACCGCATATCGTGGAACATGGATGACTGGATAGATGATGGTTATGGAGGCAGAGGCACTGAAAGAAGAAAGAATGACACTGCCAATGTCCCTACGGAAACAATGACGTCTTTGGCCGCACAGATGGCCGTAGTGACTTCAATCCTCCAATCGATGGCAATAAACCAAGGAGTCATCCCTCAACAATCAGCGCAACCCGTTGCATCAGCTCAAGTGGCCGCAATAAGTTGTGTTAATTATGGAGGGGCTTATGTAGCAGAAATGTGCCCATTGAATATCTAGCAAGTATGCGCCATCCAAAACAACCACTTCAGCAACACCTTCAATCTGGGTTGGAGAAACCATCCTAACTTCGGTTAGGAAGGGAACCCTAACCAAGGGGGGCCAAGAAACCATCAAAGTGGCAGTTGAGGGAATCCTCCTTTTCACCATAACTCAAATCAGAGGCAACTAAGGCAATCGCATAATCAGCAACCCTCATCTTTGAACACCTCTAAAAGCTCATTAGAGGCCCTGCAAAAAAAATATATGGACAAAAATGACGCAGTGATGCAAGCGCAGGCGTCTTCAATTCGAAACATAGAGTTCCAAGTGGGCCAGCTGGCATCTGAGCTGAGAAATAGAGCACCAGGAATGTTGTGCAGCAACTCAAAAGCCCCAGGATCTAATGGAAAGGAGCAATGTCCCCAGGACATTGGGCAGGCAAGCTGGACCGCCTGCAGATGTGTGGATTTTGCTCATTCAAAGAAACGCATATTCCGGTCCATATCTCATAACTATGTTTAAATGTTTTTTGTTAACTTTCTCTCTTATTGAATTCCTGAAATTTGTCTTTATTGCTTCATTTAATTCGTTTCTTGACTTTATGAATTTAATTCTTCATTTATTTCCCTTGCATTTGTTTCTGCACCATCTTTAATTCTTTTAACTCTTTCCATATTGAATGTGTTATTCTTTAAATGGTGAATGATTGACTAATGAAGAGAAATTTATTACCGCAAGTCATAGCAACTTGCGTTGATGAAAAAAAAACATATTTAATAAAAATAAAATAATCAACATTCGCTATGCATGGTGATAATTTACGCATCTTGAATCAACAAGATACGCCTTGCGTTCATCCAACTCGAATGCGTTGAAGCTGAGGGGTGTGTTGCGCCCGTATATGTCCTTTGCCCGTCCTTAGCTAAATGCACTATGTTGAGGTAGTGATGCGCTGTTAGAAATGTCGTGTGCCCGATCCTCCAGAAATGTGTTTAGTTAAGAGGTGTGTTGTAGGGATACATGCGTTGTTGCCCGTCTTCTGTAAAGATGCATTTGCATCGATGGACACATTGCGTTAATCTTTACCTTGCGTCCATTCGAATAAAATATTAAAGAAAAATTCTTTTTGTAAACTGAGAAGTCCAATCGTTTCGTATCCCAAAGCAATGATGATTCTACAGAATAAAGGACGTTTTTCTGAAATTTCATAAATGAGGGAAGTTCAAACGATGGGTCTTTTGAGTGTCTCGATGCTTGTCGTTGCAAAAACCGCGTTGGGCCCACTACGGCCCAGCCTATAAATAGGAACCCTTCCCCATCTGTGAACTCTTTACCTTATTTTGCAAACTGAAAACCTTAGCGCCTAGCATACAGAGGTTTCTTTTTACCTGAAACCCTAGCAACCTTTCCAGTTCCTTTCACCTTATCATCCATGGCTAACCAAGCTTTCCAATTTTCTGCTTCACTCTCAACCCCTTCCTCTGACCAAATCGCCATGCGAGAGGCATCATTCCTTACTGCCAGTCGCTGACTTGCCGCCCAACCCCATACTATCCCCAAAATTGCCGGTAGAACCCGAACAAACCCCTTAGCCGTCAGGCCTCCTCAGTTCATGAGGGGGCACAACACTGAAAGTACCCCAGTTCCAACTTCAGCCGTCTCAACTGAGAGCGAGAAGAAGAGGCGCGATGACAAGGAAGCCTTTCGCAATATTCTGAGTCATTTCAAGCAAGGAGGAGGATTACCCGAGGCAGAGGTTGTAAACCAACCACTGTCTACGGAGGAGGTGACAGTGGTGGTGAATGAAGAGGTGGTGGTGCCGGAGACAGTGGTGAATGAAAAAGAGGCAGGAAGAGTCACTCTAGCCTTAGAGACTCCTGAGGTGACTGCCAATGTAGAAACCTATGACAGACCATCCAGAGTTGCGGTGGAGGAGATTGCGGTGGTGGCTGAAGTTGCGATGGATGAGGTTGCAGTGGAGACGCAACCAGAAGTAGTTGAAGAGAAAAAGAAGAAGAAGAAAAGTAGAAGAGAGAAAAGGATGATGACGAAGGCTGAAGAGGTTGAGTCTTCTCATCATCGCAAGGAGAAAAAGAAGAAAGAAAAGAATGATGATGAAGATGAAGAAGCCAAGAAGGAAAGGAAGAGGAAAGAGAAGGAAGAAAGAAGAGAGTGCCCGTGTGAGTAAAGACGCCTGAGAAAAGAAGAAGAAAACAAGAAGAGGGCTGCAAGCCCAGAAAAGGATGGAGAATCAACCTCCAAAAGGGAGGGCAGGGGGGAAACAGCGAAATTAATGGAGCCAGTGCAACCTGAAACAACGCAAATGGTTGCGATTGACAAAGGTGAAGAAGGAGAAGGTACCCCCTTGATGTGGCGTCGCAGGGAGAATGCACCGTGGGGGTCTACTGTTAACCCTCAAAGATTGATCATCGCATTAGAGGAAAAAATAAAGGAGGAGAAAGAAAGATGAAGAGAGACAAGAGAAAATGGAGCGGGCGAAACTCAGCACCACAGAAGGTGATAGAAGAAGAAGACTGCATGATGAGGAAGTTCGCCGCAATAACGAGATCTCAAGGCTTGAAGAAATAAGGCAGATCGAAGAGGAACAATGCCTTTTGTTGGCCTCTGAGTAGTTTTTGGAAGAGTTCGAAAGAGAAGAGAGGGAAGAGCAAAAAGAAGAAAAGAAAAAGAAGGCAGAAGAAGAGAAGAGAATGAGAGAAGCAAATGAGAAGAAGCACGAAGCCAATAGGCAGCGCTTAAATAAGAAGAAGGGCAAGGAACTTGCCGAGCAAGAGAACAAGGAACAATACAAGGAAAGGGAAAGAAAACAAAGACAACAATCCTACCTTGCATTGGCCAAAGGAAAGGGCAAAGCGGTTGCAGAAAGCAGCAAGCCCGCGTTGGCAAAGGTGCGTCCATCAAGAAAGAATGAAAATGATGACTTGTTGATAGAAATGGGTTTTTTCCCTGCGCCAACACCACTACCAGATCTGATCACGAGCGTGATCGTGGAGCATGGTTGGGACACATTTTTCTAGTGCCCAGCAATTATTGTTCTAGAGCTGGTGAGGGACTTCTACCATGGATGGCTGCATGGCACCAAGGACGTGGTGACCATAAAAGGGCAAACGGTGTCTTTCAGCACAAGGAACATCAATGAACTATACTAAATGAAGGATAACCTGGACGAACCGGGTAATGCAATCATTGATGATCCCATGAGATAGCAGATGGAAGATGAGCTGCGACTATTAACGCAACCGGGCACGAAGTGGTCGGTTTCTTTTAAAGGCATCAAGACCCTAGCGTCCAAGACTCTGCTTCTTGAGGCAAAGCTTTGGGTTTATTTGGTTAAAAAATGGCTGATCCCAACTTTCCATGACAAGACAATTTCAAGAGATCAAGTTATGGTCGCATACTGCATTGCGCGCGGCATTCCAATCGATGTGGGCTGGTTGATCGCAAGTCAAATTCGAGGCTTTGTGGGGCATATTAGAGGATAATACTTCTTTCCATGGACTATCTCAAGTCTGTGCCTGTCAGTGGGGGTAGGCATTGAGGAAGAACCCATGCAAGAAGTTCACGGCCTCATCAATATTAAAATCTTGAGGTTGCTTCTCAAAGACTCCCCGCATTGCCCAGAGTTACCTTTAAAGAGGCCCGCAATCGATCTCAATGCGCTATAAGAACCGAGGCCAAAGAGATAGCACAGAAGTGATAAGGGAAAAGAAAAGGTCCAAGAATTACCATCGCAAGAAACAGAACCTTTGGACCCTTTACGCTTACTAATCCGCTCTCCAAGCCCTTCGAGCCCACCTATACAACCTTCTTCTCCACTCCATGAACACTTCACCAACCTTTTTCTCACTCCAAATTCTCCAACCGCATACCCACTAGTCTACTAACCAGTAGCATCATCACCGCATCATTCCATTCCACCGCCGCATATTGATGACCCACACAATTTGGGTGAAAGCACCTCTGCCAACCCCAAAACGATGCTGGCGAGATATCGCAGGCGCAACCTTCCATCCCTTCCTTGGCTGCTAAGTTAGCTGAAATGCGGTCCCTCTTTTCCCAACAGCAGCAACTCTTTGCTCAACAACAAGACTTCTTCAACCGGAGATTTGATGTGGTAATGGAGCAAATCGATGATATACAAAGCAGTGCTGCCACATCAAGGGAGGCGTTGATCAATATTCAGTGCAATATTTATAAGGTCCATCACCATCAAAGACAGATTGCGGAGCAAAACCATGAGTACTTCAATTTTTTCACATCATATCTTCATGGTCCCATGGTGACTCCGTATCTCAGGCAGCAGCTGAATTTTAAAGAAGCTCCCTTAGTACCACCTCAAAACCCTCCTCCAGATCCTCCTGCTCTTCAGCAATGATCTTTACATTTTTTTTTGCAGCCATTCATTATTTTGTTATTCAATTCATTATTTTTTCTAAGTTAACGAAATTCTTTGATTCTTTGTGTAGGCAACAATATTTGTATTGCGTTAATTTTTAAATCTTTGTATACTTTGTTGATATTCAATACAATTGAGTAAATATTCTCCCCATTTACCTGTGACTTTTTCTTTATCATCCTTTATCAATATTTGTGATGTTCTGAATCTTTTACTTTTGCGTTATTCATTGCGCTGCCATGATGTATAATATGTTTATACTTAGAACATTTCCCATACTTTGTAAAATCTGACTAACACTTAGTTAATTCTTAACTTAGTAGTACTTTACCTTTTATCTCTCAAAGTTCTGCTCAAATCTTCTTTTTGAAATTTTTTTTCTAAGGGTTTGTCTAGTCTATCCAAATTTAGGGGTGGGAACTTTGAGAACCTTGTGCATCTCTAAATTTAGGGGTGGGAAAAGTCTGAGAAGATGAGATCAAGAATATGTGGTCATTATGAAAATGTGTTCATTTTCTGTGAAAAAAGTAATAAATAAATAAATTTTCATACAAAGCTCCAATGTCAGCGCAAGGGAAAACCTCAAAAATAATCCCAACCTGATAAGAGTTAGTTGTGAAAGGAACCTGCTCGTAGTTGGATGTTCGCATGACACTCGTGGGAACAAGCCAAAACGAAGGTGGGTTTTCAAGAACAACGCAATATGAAAAAGAAAAGAAAAATAAATGCAAGAGACAACTCCTCTGATTATCAGAAGTTAAAGTTGGAAATTGGCACACAACCGTAGTTGGATGTTTGCATGATACCTGTGGAAACAAGCCAAAACGAAGAGTGCAACCATGACCAACAGTTTCTAAATAAATGACGCAAAGTTTGACCACCGCATATAGATACATCAAGTTGTTTTGACAAAGAAGAGGTAAACATTCTTTTTTTTAAAACTAAAAAAGTATTTTTGAGCAAAAATTTGTTATGTAGAAGAATAAAGTAGGGCTTTGTTAAGAATTAGCAAGGATAGGAGGAAATTGTGTTGTCAAGTAATGAGGCTAAATGTAACAGTCGGAGCAACCAATCGACGCAAAAATATAAGATAGGAATTGAGCTTTATTGCCTTACTAGAAGATATGCTTGAGGACAACCATATATCTAAATTTGGGGGTGTGATAACTTGTAGAAATATAAGTTTTTTATACTGCCTTATTCAGATATTGCGGCCAAAAGAGAGAAAATATGTGTTGATTGTATAAAAATTAGCTAAGAAATACAATAATTATAAATTATCGCAAAGACACCCACTAACATCATTAAGATGGTAGAAGAGGATATTTCTACTCTGTTTTGCAGGAAACCAAGTCAACGCTTGCGATCAAGACTCAACGAGAAACTGAACGCCCGTCAATCAACAATGAAAAGACGATTAACACAATGACAGTGCAATGCGAACGTCGATTCAGAGCTGAATTTCAACCGCATGCGGTAATAAAAACAACACCGCATGCGGACACACGATCGAAAGATGCAAATGAGCAACGCAAAGGCGGAAGATTGCGACACGTGTACAACTAACCGTTGTGTAGATTTGACGGTCTGATTGCATAATAGAAGGTATATTTATTCCTCCATCTTCGGAATTTCCATAACAATAACTGGGGTCCACAAGCCAAGTGTCAAAGCTTTTCACCTATAAATACCTTCATAGAATTCAGAGAAGATATACTTGATACGGGGTAATCGATGCTAGATTATTGAGAGAGAGGCTGATCTGAGTGCTGATCGGAGAAAATTCGGGAAGAGAAGAGACAAGGCCGAGAGGTGAGTCTCAGTGCAATTCTTCCAAATCCCCGTCGAGAAGCTCTGTACTTAGATTCCATCTATCGGTTGAGTAAGCCTGAGAGGTAAGCTCATCCATCCATTCACTCCATTGACACCGGCAAGCAATTTTCCATTCCAGATCTGTGCCAAGACGTTAGTGCTTATTTGTATTTGTTTCTAACTCTATTTCATCAATTGTATTCCATCTTCTTAATCTCTTCATTCACAACTATGTATCAGACGCTAAATAGTATTATTGAATGTTTCAATCATTTCCATTTTCACATCTTAGTCTATTTCCATTCCTCCCTAAATCATTTTCTCCATGATGTTTTCTTAATCCCTTGGTGATTAATATGAATTAAAAAAGTAACTTAATATGTGCTAAAGAATAAAGATGTTTAGTTAAAGCATGCTAGACGACATCTTCACCTGTGAGAGCAGAAGCGAAGATGCCATTCTGATCTGTCGAGAGAAGGTTAGAAGAATGCGTTAACTAAAGCAAGAAGTACTTCCAAAGATCGAAGCAACCTTGCGTTCATTACGTTTGTCCCTGTTTCACCATAGAGATGTGGGAACTCGGCCGATCACCGAAAGATATACGTCAAGGGAAAAGCGGGACCGTATTTATGCCTTTAACACAGTTATGAAACTTGCGATGTTTGTACTAATTATCTTTTCTCTTTCTATTTCACACATAAGACTTGCCACCACATAACACGATCTTTGTATATCTTCACAGTCAGTCTCAACCTAGGTATCTTGTATCATGAAACCTGTATCTTGTATCATCATAGCTTAGGTTTATTTTATCGCACTTTTCCTTTACCGCAATCTACTTTATTATCGCATTTTATCGTTTACCTTTACTTTATCGCATTTCCAGTTACCTGTACACACAACCTTTTTATAAATTTAAAAACCCCTGGTCGCATGTATCAAAAACATAACACAATAACCTCAAAGAGTCCCTGTGTTCGACCTCGGATCACATCGAGAAACGTGTGGTGGAATTATACTTGGTTCCAATGCAAGGAAACTTGTGACAATGCATAGTACACTACTAGATTCTCATAAATAACGCATATCTAGAAGTAGTATTGTATAAAGTATGAATAAGCATAACACAGCATCCACATTCCATTTCCATCTTCTAAGTCATCAGGTTTATGACAACATGAGCTTGTATGATTCATATTCATACTTGTCCACATGCTTAAAGATATAAAAATAACGTCAACAGCTGTCGGAGAAGAAGCTCCAAATAATCAGTCTGGAGAGTGAGGAAAAGACAGAAGGGTCGAGTTATCGGGTAAGCTTGGGCCGATCTTGATGTTTGAGGATTCTGGCCAAACCACGAGAAGTTCTTAGCTAAGGCTTTAAGGTAAGCTTCCTGAGACAATTTAGAAATGTTTTTAGAAGGCAATATCTTAAAATAAGGTCTGGAACAATGAGTAATCTAAGCTTATAATTGAATATGGAATTTAGGGTTCAAAAGGGAACCCGAGGAAAACTAAGAAACTCCGAAGAAGAAAGTTCCTAACCAACCAAGGTGAGTGGTTATTCTACTGTTTGCATGAGTGATTTCTATGTTATATGTGATTATATATATAGGTCATATTTTAAATGTTGGCATGATCGGGAAATGTGTTTTGTCTGGATTTGATTGTTATTGTGTTGTTGTCATAATGCGTGTGTCATTGTGTTGGAATAGGATTTGTACCCGAGATATTGTTAGCATGCCTTGTGGACGCTTGGCTGAGATTGTCAAGGTACCTGACTGGAATTGTCAACGTATCCAAACATGTCTAGCAGGAATTATTGATATATTCGACGGACTATAGGATTGTGTCCACATTAGTCATCGCAGGTCATTCGCGGAGAATATCTGGAGAAGATACATGATCATGTCAGGGTTGTCTAACTGACATGCTGGAGAGGTTACATTTTGTTATGTGATTGTTGTTGATTGTGGAATTATTTCCCCAAAAATGAATTTCTGAAATCAAACCTATGTTTGTATAAAGCTACCACTCACTGAGCTTTGTAGCTCACGTTTTCCATGTTTTGTTTTCTCCTCCCTCCCCCCCTCCTAGGTAGCGGAGGTTGAGGAGTTCTAGGATGCTGCTAAGTTGGTACGTGTAATTGTGATGCGTTATGGTGTGAGTTTGCGATGATGTGTGTTATGCGATGATCATGTAAGTTTTCCTAACAAGACCCAAGTATAAGCCTTCTCAGGTTTCCTGGTAAGTCCAGGGTCGAACACAGAGACTACTAAGTAAATATGCGACAGATACTTTGATTCTATTGCGGTAGTAAATACAAATAAAGTGGATGGTGTTTTGATTAAGGTTTTTCCTATGCGACGGAGTTGAACACAGAGTTGATGAACGCGTAGAGTTACAATGAGTATGTTATGAAGAGGTTGACAAGGGGTTTAGCTAACATTTCCTAAGATTGTGCACAAGTTATACGATCATGCTACACAAAAATCGCAGCACGTCATTTCTCAATGCAAAATGCCATAATTCCTATTTCTAGGACATATGCGATGTGCATACGAAACAGTCAATAGGACTTATGTCTAAGCCTCTACACTTATCTATGCGATGATGAATGATGCACACATAAAACAAGGTGACCGAATACAATCATTCCTATTTCTAGGGCATATGCAATGTGTAAATAGCAATAGAACTTATGTCTAAGTTTCTATTTCTTGCTTATGCGATTCTAATGACTCTCCCAAGCCGAGATTTGGTCTTTAGACTACTTTCCCAAGTATGTCCAAATGATGAATGATGCATATATAAGACAAGATGATCACATAAAATGTAAATCTTAAGTCATGCTAGCTAAGTACTTCTCAACCATTCAGAAATTTAGCTACTCATGTGAAGTATGGAGAGATTGAACATAAATTGAAATGAGATTTCCATTTTCTGTAAATAAAGTACTGAATACAAAAGAACAAATGGGTTTGAGAGATAAGAAGTACGGTAAGCAATGTCTTGCTTCCCATGTCCTTTTACACTGGTCTTTTTCACTCCAACTCTGCTCTAGATGTGTAGCTTGCTCTCGCAAGTGTTCCGGCAGTCTCCTTTGTATTGCTTTCCAGCAGTCTCTTGATCTGACCAGTAATGATCTCCCGGCTTCCTCGTCTTTTTTATCTTCTTCGTCCTCTAAGTATATGTATGAGTATGTGTGTGAACAGATTAACTGACTAATTCTCTAACTCGCTGAAAAAACTCCTTTTTACACTGGTGACCTTCGGTATTTATAGATTTCAAGGTGAAACAGCCTTTCTTGCTAATGATTGCAATGATGGGTAGTATTAATTCCACTGCTCTGTTGAGTTATCTAATGGTCACCGAAAGTTGAGTGTACTTGCTATAGTGTGGCTTTTAACGGCTTGTAAACTAAATTCGAAATTGACAGTTATCAGCTTTCCGTCCCATTATGATTTATTATGCTATCACCTTGGTACACAGTCTTTATGCAGCCACCTTTTTAAGAAGCTTCTCACGATCGCATAACTTCCGATCGCAATCCTCAAGCGGGCTAATGCATTATGCCTTTGGATCGCAATTTCATATGCGCCATCGCATTGTTCCTGCACAAAATAGGTAAATTAACTGCTTTTATGCGATAAGTGCTTGCGATCGCAATTTCTTTCAATTTAGCACTTTTGGACATGATATTGCTTATTTTACCATCGCATTCTCTCATTGTTTTACTTATTTGAGCTGTAATAACTTGTATTTCTACCAATTATCACTAAGGTCAAGGCTCGCCATGCCACAATCACACTTCCAGTTTTGTTTGAGATGTTGATGTAAACTTTGCAGTTAAGCTTAAAAGTTGTATAAACGTTGCACTGTTAGTAGTAAAATGTGTTAGTTAACCAATTGTTGAGTACATCTTTGGCTTAAAGTTTACTGGATGTAGTAAGGTAGAGATGGGCAGTAGGTATCACAAAAGGGTGGTATCTGCAGTCCCTCACGCCTCACCTCAGGCTCAAGAGGCGGGCTCGAGGCAGGGTGTGACATAATTGTAAACAAGTTTAAAACAATCTTGCTATTAATCCAAGTTAGACGTTCAATGAAATTCCTATCATTGAATTCCACTAATTTCATTCACAATCGAATTAAGCTCACAACTACCCACTTAATTAGATTAAACTAGTCTCTACAAAGGCAAACAACTAGCATTAACCTAGTCAAGAAAGTATCCTAATCATTAAGGTAGAATAGCCTAACCTTAATCAATCTACATGCTTCTACCTCTATTGGGTTCAATGGCGGCTATATAGAAGAGAAAACACGTGCATTAAGTTCTAGGATTCAATTGCGCCAATTAACTATGAAGATAGCTTACTCAAATAACCGAATTTTCTTCAAATCTAGTAATTAGTGCATCCTAGGATAGTTATTAAACACATAAGTACTATGGCTCCTTGTAGATATTGGCTAGACATTTTATCAAATACATTAAAAGCAATGTATTCAATCATGAGTGTGACAAAACCAAGCATCTAGGCTAAACATGTTCAAGATATAGACCATTCAACATGCTTCAAGAATTAAAAATGGATTCAATAATGCTCAAATAAGATTGTTGATAAAGACAAGTAGAAAACTGAAAACAATTTGCAAGAACTCTTGAAATAGAACAAGATTAAATTACTTCACAAATCCATAGACAAATTCATGAAGAATTATAAGTTATTGATTACAATTCAAAAAGAAATCAAAATCTAACCTAAGTAGGAAACAAAATTACCATAGAGACTAATTGATACAGTGAGAAATTCTTGCCTCCATTGAAATCGTGCTCCCTCTCTCCAGCAAAAATGAAAGAAAAACTATTTATATTTGTAGGATAGTATTGTGATGCTGAGGTCGGCATTGCAATGCTAAATCGCAAAAAGCCAAGAAGCGTTGCGCTTGAGATGTGACACTGGAGGTTGACGCTGCGTTGCGTGAGATGTGCGCGCAGATGAATCGCGTCAAAATCCTGAGCGTTGCAATGCTGCCTTGATTTATAGTAAAGGTGAACCTTCTGTCTTCAAGCATTGTTCGATGCTTCTCCTAGGGTCGTGATGCTTGGAGCTTGATGGCATTTTGGTAATTTTCATATTCTCTTCAACTTTGTTAATTTTCTTGGTCATCTTTTATCCTTTTGGCCCAATTTTCTCGGAATGACTCCTAAACACCCTGAGGACTGTATTTCCTACAAAATGAGTGTTAAAAGAAAACACAATTTTGAGGGAAATTAACATAGCAAATATAGGTCTTTTAAACACCTAACAACAAGATATCAACATAAAGAACCGGGAAAGCTACAGTTTTGTTGACTATTTTCTTGTATACACAACGTTAACATTCTGTTCAAAGTCATAAGACTTGATCGCAGTATCAAATCTTATATTCTAGGATCTAGAAGCTTGTTTTAACCCATAAATGAATCTTTTAAGCTTACAAATTTTTTGTTCTTGACTCTGTTCAATGAACCCTTCTTGTTGAGATATGTAAATATTTTCATCAAGATAGCCATTTAAGAAGGTTGTCTTGACATTCATTTGCCATATTTCATAGTTATAATATGTGAAAATGGATAAAAGTATTCTTATCGATTCAACCATGGAAAAAGAAGAGAAGGTTTCTTCATAGTTCACCTCCTCTCTTTAGGTAAAACCTTTTGCCATGAGTCTGGTTTATAGGTTTGTACCTTGCCAGTTTGGTCTCACTTTCTCTTGTAGATCCATTTACAACATATAGGTTTAACCCAATGTGGTTGATCTACAAGTTCTCAGATAGAATTGAAGTACATTGACTCCATTTCCACGTCCATGGCTTTTTATCATTGTCCCCTATTAACATCATCCATTGTCTGTTGAAAGGTCAATGGATCCTCTAGGCCATCATCAGGTAAGATGTCCTGAGTTTTTGTTAAACCCGTGTAGCATTTAGGCTGATGAACTGTAGGATTGTATCAACAGCAGCGGAAGCACAAGGATCATCTAAGTATTCAAATTCACTAATTTTGGCAAAATATAAAGCATGCTTTTGCAGAAAAAGTGAGTTTCAAGACAAAGCTCCTTCACTAGCTGCAATATTCTCCAAATCTTGTTGTAGACCACCTCAAGATCTTCCCTACTATTCTCTTGGTGCTCTAGGTTGAGTTTTGGGACTCAAAACAAGCTTGAATCAAGGGTAGAAGGAGATAAGCTCACTGCAGCAACCTTGTTGAAGAACCCTTTCTTTAACCCAAATTTTTTCTAAAATTCTCTATAGATTGCATGCCCGATTTTCACTTCAATCTCTTCATTATATTGCAGATCAACATGCAAAGAGAAGAGTTACATGAGTTGCAGCTCATGATTAGAGTAGACAAACACAAGAAGATGCAATATGTGTGAGCTACTTCAAAAGATGGATAATGGAAAATCCTCCTTTTCCATTTAAGTGTTTTGTTTTCTTTTCTTTTTTCAATTTTATCTCAAAAAATCAAATTTTGATTTTAAAATGAAAAAATTAATTAATTTCATAAATTAATTATTAAATAAAACTTAATTAATTTAATTTCCACATATCCATATTTATATATTTAAATCATATTTAAATATATAAATTTTCCTATTCCATTTAATTCTAAAATTAAACATAATTATATCTCATATAATTACTAATTTTCTTAATTCTAATTTGAACGTTTCAAATTAACTTATCACGCTATTCTAGAGCTAGTCCGTTACGAGCTAGTAGGGAGACCTCAAGGACCTACAGATCATGGGCAACAACGATCTGAGATTAATTGGCTAAACTCATTAGACCAAATTAATCCTCATTCGTTAACTAATGGGTCATTCCACTAAAGCCCATAGTTGCACTCCTATCACTGTAGATATATTATGTCCACATGATTTAACGATAATCAGTAAGTCGACCCTTCACAGGTTGTTCGTAAAAACGGCTGGGTCAAATATTTGTTTTACCCTCGAGATTACGTCTTATTTCTCAAGTCCCTACTGATCCTCTAATGAAAAACTGGTTTGTGATCCAATCACCAAACCAAACTCTCTCAGCCTAGTGAGAGGGTGTGGCCCCTTGTTCAAGTCCTAGATTCAGTACTTGAGAGAACAATCTTTCTCTTATCTCTAAATCGGGTAAGTGTGAACTCCATCTTGCACTCTATGTCCCCAGCTATCTATCCAGTCTTACCCCTGAAATGGGAGTCTTATTAAGCCGGCGCTGTTGAGCCAACCCTCAACTATGCAAATCTAAGGGCAATTCCGAATAAACAGGAGTTCATATTTAGCTCAGGATTAAGATCGAGTTACCTAGGTCATCTAGGTGAAATAGTCAGTCTTAAACAGTAAACTCATTGCATAGGACGCTCCCACTCCTTATGTCATAACATGTACAAATTAGGATCACATCATATGTAGCACTTTACAACTCTTTGTAACAACTACAGAGTAGGTCTTATCCAATGGTGTTACCAGAATAAGGTAACCAATCTCATTCATGTACCATAGATCATTTTGACTATTTACTCGAACCCGATCCACTCTTATGTCTCCACATAAAGTTCAAGTACTCATACAATATTCATGGGTCTTAGTTTATTGAATTTAGACTTTCATACAATTTATGAGATCAATAACAAGTATATTGATTATAGAAAATGCTTATCATTTTACAAACTGCGAGTTTTTAGGACATAAAACCCAACAATACTCCACTTGTACTAAAATAACTATGGATCAATATATACAAATATATACAATGTTGAGTTTACATGGAGAGAATAAAATGTACAAATACAATAAACTAGGGTATCACAATACCCATCAATTCTCCCACTTACCCTAGTGATACAAAGCTCGTAGACCTAGTCGTACTAGGTGACCCTCAAACACTTTAGCCAAGAGGGCCTTCGTAAATGGATCAGCTATGTTTCTTTTGCTAATTCGCTTACAGCTACATACTTAGCTTCCAATGTGGAGTCTGCAATACAACCCTGTTTGATGCTTCTCCACATCACTGCTCCTCCGTTAAGAGTAAATACTGACCCCGAAGTTGATTTCCTCGAATCAATATCGTTCTGAAAGTCAGAATCACTATATCCAGTAAGGATCAGATCCTTAGGACCATACACGAGTATATAATCTCTCGTCCTTTGAAGATACTTGAGAATTTTTTTAACAGCAATCCAATGGTCATGACCGAGATTGGACTGAAATCTGCTGACAATTCCTACGACATAGCATATATCGAGACGAGTACACAGCATTGCATACATCAAACTCCCAACTGCAGATGCATATGGAATTCGATTCATCTCCTAGACTTCTTGAGGTGTCTTAGGACTCTATTCCTTGGACAAGTAAATTCCATGCCTGAAAGGTAAAGATCCTTTCTTGGAATTTTGCATTTTATACCTAGACAACATCTTGTCTACATAAGATGCTTGAGATAATGTCAATGTTCTGTTCTTGCGATTCCGAACTATTTGGATTCCAAGAACATACTGCGCTTCTCCCAAATCTTTCATATGGAATTGTGAAGCTAGCCATCTCTTAACGTCAGCTAGATATTCTACCTCATTCCCAATGAGTAGAATATCATCAACATACAACACCAGAAAAGCGACGATTTTGTTGACGATTTTCTTGTATACAACAGGGTTCCTCAACATTTTGTTTAAAGTCATAAGATTTGACCGCAGGGTCAATTCTCATATTCTAAGATCTAGAACATTGTTTTAATCCATAAATTGATCAATTAAGCTTGCAAACCTTTTGCTCTTGACTCTGCTATATGAAACCTTCTTGTTGAGACATATAGATATTCTATTCAAGATAGCCATTCAGAAAAGCTATCTTGACATCCATTTTCCATATTTCATAATCATAAAATATGACTATAGATAATAGTATTCTAATAGACTTTATCATGGCAACTGGTGAGAAGGTTTCTTCAAAATCTAACCCCTCTCTTTGGGTAAACCCTTTTGCCACAAGTCTAGCTTTGTAGGTCTATACCTTACCAGCTTGGTCTCGTTTTCTCTTGTAGATCCACTTGCAATCGATGAGTTTTACCCCTTCTGGTTGATCTATAAGATCCCAGACAAAATTGAAATACATAGATTCCATTTCAAGGTCCATGGCTTTAATCCATTAGTCTTTGTCCACATCATTCACAACTTGATTAAAAGACAACTGATCCTCTAAACCATCATCTGGTATGATGACTTAAGTTTTAGTTAAACCCTTGTACCGGTCAGGCTGTTGCACAACCCTCCCATTACGACGAGGCATTCTCAACTCTTGAGAAGGATGTGAAGTATCAATTTCATCAACAACTCTTGTTGACGGACCTGCTCTATCAACAACTCTTGTTGAAGGACCTGCTCGATCAACAACTCTTGTTGATACGTTTATCATTTCTCTGGACATTTCTTCTATTACTAGCTTACTACGAGGTTGATGGTTCTTTATGTAATCTTCCTCTAGGAAGGTTGCATTTGTCGATACAAACACTTTATCTTCTTTAGAATCATAAAAGAGACCACCTTTAGTTTCTTTTGGGTAGCCTACAAATACGCATACTTTTGAACGATGTTCAAGCTTTTTAGGATTCTGCGCCAACACATGTGCTGGACAACCCCAAATCCTAAAGTGACGTAAATTTTCTTTACGTCCCATCAAGAGCTCGTAAAGCGTTTCAAAAATGCTTTTCGAGGAAACTATGTTCAAAACATACACCGCAGTCTCAACTACATGTCTCCAAAAAGAATTTGGTAACTGAGCGTAACTCATCATGGAGTGAACCATGTCCAACAAGGTTCTATTTCTCCTCTCTGCCACACCATTCTGCTGGGGTGTGCCAAAGCTGTGAGTTGAGACTGAATTTCATGTCCTGTCAAATAGTTCTGGAATTCTATGTCCATATACTCACCACCTCGATCCGATCGAAGTGTTTTAATCTTTTTACCTAATTGGTTCTCAACCTCAGTCTATAGTTTAATAACTAACTTACTATATGTTATATCTAATATAACACAACCTATAGTTTAATATTCTCTCAATTAACATAGGGAAATTACAACAAGTATCAAATTAAATATAGGATTTAGCAACCATGTCATCAATTTTTCAAATTTTCCAACTATGACAATATTGAAAATTAAAATCACATTAGAGAGAAGTTTGATTTCAAATTTTGATTTCAAATTCTTATCTTATTACAAAATTACCCTCAATTAAACCTATGTCTACCACTTTGATTTTTGCATCTTCGATTTCTGTAGATAACATCTAATTTTTTACAACATCTCTCTCTTACTTGACTTTTCTTTATCAATTTTAAACTCTATTACTTTTCCTTTAGGTTATGAAACTATATTTTTAACAAATAAAGAAAACAAATGAGATATTTTCCATTTACCATTTTATAAATTATATATATGTATATAAAATTTTCTTTTTTTTCCTTTATGGTGTATGAGTTTTGTTTTTAAATAACTAAAACTAAAATCATGACTCTGGTTTTGTTGTAATTTCTAGTTTTCCCATGTTTAGTGGTTGTAATCAAAACACATCTATATTGATTTTTTCTTAAAATATTTATTTTCCTTTTTCTTCTGTGAATTTTAGATTCTTGATAACACCGAAAATGTGCAATTTTTCTCTGCTTAATTTTAGGTGGTTACTATGTTTAATGTGTTTATTTAATGATTCTGTAGGTATCGAGCATCTTGGAGGTAGAATCGGTCGTTACGAGCAATTTGGGGATAATTTGGAGCAATTATGAGCTAATTTGAGCAATCGGACTTCAAAGGGACATGAATGGACTAAAACACCCCTAGACGGAGCGTTGCACAATGCTATAAGGCAATAGCTGCCCGTATTGGACAAAATAGGGCAGCATTGCGATGCTGTGAACATAACGACGGACGCGCATGCTTGGCAGCATTGCAGCGCTGTAACCCTGCGTTATATATGTTCTTCCCTTTTAGGTCAAAGAAAAGACACCCACCTTCAGCCTCCAGTCGATTTTTCCCTTTTCTCTCATCACTTGTATTTTGGGGTATTTCTTAAGTAGTTAATCGAGTAATATCGGATTCTAACTTCTCATCCTCCATGGCCAGTAGTCAATTCCTAGAGAGAGAAACAGATCGTACAACTTCCACATTCAAGCAAAAGGAATGAGAATGTAAGATTTTGGTTTCTTAGTTTAGGGATTCGGAGGAACTTGATGTAACTTGTGAGATTTCAATTTAATGATTTATACAAACTTGTTTATGGGTTTTGATATAAACCTATATGTATCAATTGTATGATTTTAATTGTTGATTGACGCCCAATAATTTTGTCGTGTGATTCTAATGCTTTGAGATTAACTTGTAATATCTGACATGTATTTATAGGATAATCCCACTGGAAAAAAATAGGTTAGTTAGGCAAAAAGGATTGTTCTTAGAAACCTAGAGAAAAACTGTATTGATTGTTTAATTAGATGTTGGAAGTTAGCACTCACCTTAGTGTAATCCCTAAAACTTAATGCGATTCGTTAATTTGTATGGAACGGATTCATTTTCTATGCAGTTTTTATTAATTAGATAATTATGACCATTGATTGGATTCCAATCAATTGGATTAAGCATAAACAAGAAATTTAAGTCATAAATTGAGTCGATGATCTCAATTACATTGGACAAGTCCATTCCTCTAAATTAAGATATTTCGGTTAATTGTGCTTCTATCTTTACTTTTCTCGCATTTTTATTTTCACGCAATTTCAATTATCCAACAACACCAATCCCCTCCATTTATCACTTTAACTGAAAACAAGCTTTGATGAACTAATCTTCTGTGCTTCCCTGAAGTTCAACCCTGGATTTGCCGCTTGTACTACCAGTTAGTATAAGTAGCTAGTTTGGTGATTTATAAATATTATTTACATAGGTGTAGGTTTACGGGCGATGGTAAACTCGAAGCTCCTACCAAATTGGCATTTTATCAGGGAGGCCAATTAGTTCTTCTTAGTTAGTTTTTAGTTAAAGTTTCTTTTGCTTTAATTTGTTTTCTTTTTGTGTCAATTAAGCATGACAGGATTTCCTAATCAATCTTCGACGTTCAAGGGTCAAGTTGCAAATTTTGATGATGAGGTAAGTGGCTTTCGCCACGAGCTTGCCGAGTTGACTTCCTTGGTTGGCCACTTGGTGAAAAGGGAATCGCAGCAAGTACAGGTGTGCGGGAGTTGCCTACTCGAGGGGCACCCACGCAAGCATGCTCGAGGTTGTAGTGGATGCCAGCACCATGTGGATTCACCGAGGAGGGGTATTATGGTCCTTGGGATTACGAGCCTCACCATTCTTGGTAGGGGGAGTCCTTTGACCATGGATACTCAGGATGGTGATAAAGCTTTGGCGGCCAAGATTTCACAACACCACACCAGTCGATTCACGCTTAGTCTTCAGGGTCAGGTATGTCTTTAAAGGCTTTGGCTATGGAGCTTTCTAATGGAACTTTTGTATTTGAGCAAGACAACCTCCGTAGGCAGCAAGAGTTCGAGCGCATCCAGTAGGAGAGTCTTTGCGGCAAGGCAGAGGCTAGGACTAACTTGCAAAGTCTGAGTGACCTTGTTGCTCGACTTACAACTTCAGTTTGGAGGCCGGACGAGTCGTTGCCAGACCATTCCTTTGATTTTCCAAAGATCCAGAGGCATGGGGTAGTCCATGTCGACACAGTGGAGGAGTAAAAATCACTTCCTAGAGATTCGTGCCCAAGTATGAATCTCTAGTTTTCAATGTCTGAACTTGCTAAAAGTTCTTTTCAGTCTCAGCAAGATCTTCAAGCTCAACAACAAAGGTTGATCACCCATGTTGCTCAGCTAATGGAGGCCATGCAGGAACTAGAAAGCACACTAGAGTAGTCCATCGTCTATACCTCAGAGGTCGAGTTCTTTGCGGAGTGCTACTACTCTAGTGATGATGAGGACGTCATTCCATGCTTGCCCATTTGTGAGGTTAAGGAGAATTCTGAGCCTAAATCTGATAACATCCAAGTGATAGAGTTAGAAGTCAAAAGACGATTGTGTCTGATAACTTCTGGTATTTCGTATATATTCAAGTTTTGCTCCCCGGGTCCTCACGAGTCGGTTGTTTCTTTTCCTTCTTTCAACTCTTTTGAGTCACTTGAGTATTTCAATTCTTTCTTTTTTCCTTTTTTACCATATTCCAAAAAATCCAAATTCGACCTATCTGGTTCTCTTTAGAAGATGAAAAACCTTATAGCCTCTCCAGGCTATATTGACTCATCCAAGAAGAGACCAGAGAAATATGAGAATTTCTATGTACCTTGACAGGAGACAGATCACATCGAGCAATCGTTGTTAAAAATTTACGCTTCCTGGAGGCAGCCAGATTTTAAAATTTTTCCTTTTTTTAGGTTAGATTTTATTTATTTTCTTTTCAGTTTTAAAATTTTTAGATTTTTAATAAATAAATATATAATATATATATATATTATATATATATATATATATATATATATATATAATATATAATAGATATTCGAAAATTAGGGCACAGCGTCGCAACGCTGCGAAGCAGAACAACGTTATAACGCTGTTCAGCCTTCGCCACTCACATTCCTCTTTCGTTTTCTCTCTATTTCTTCATCATTTTACTTCCCAAACACGTTTTTCCCTTCAATCTTTTCCAAATCCCCACAGTTTTCTCTAGATCTATAGCCCTTTTTGTGGACTTTTCTCAAAACGCGAAAGTTTAGCAAATCTTGGTATTTTTGACTTTCTCAACTTTGAGGGTAAGTTTTTTTTCCTTGCTTGATTTTGTATGGTTCGAAGATTTGGATATTGTGGATATTGAATATGTATATGAATTGCTGGGATTTTTCTGCGTGCAAGTTGAACTTTGGTTGAGTGTTAAGAGTTTGGGGGTGGTTTGTGAGTTGAAAGTTGAGGGGGGAGTTGTGAGAGTGCCTAAGATACCAAATTTTTTGTTTACCATTTGTGAAAATCTTTTAGAATGGGTCCTAAGAGAATAGAAAGAAGAGGTGAGTTCCAGTGGGGCCGAGCAAAACCCTGAGCCAGCTTTTGGGCACCCTAGGTTTAGTTCTAAGGAGCCTTAGATGGATACCATTACGTAGTGTCTTCTAGGAGGCTAGTTCCAGAGAGAGCCTTAAACCTAGAGGCTAATTACTATCCACACATCACTGATGGGATTCAGAAGAGGGGTAGGAGTCTTTGGCCGACCGTCTTGGCGAGGCAGTTTTTCCCCTAGTTAGAGAGTTCTATGCCAACATCAACAAAAGTAGGGACTTCTTGTTGGTTAAGTGTGTTAAGGTCCCATTTTCGTCGTCCTACATGAACGAAGTCTATGGTTTACGTGACTTCAATGATAGAGTATAGTGGGTTTTGATCTCGTTAGTTTCTAGAGGAGGAAGTGTTTTAAACCTTGTGTGATCTAGGAGTTCAATGGGCCAGATCCAGAGGAGTGGCAGTAAGATTCAGGGGTACAGATATGTCCGTCTCTAGCTAGATTTGGCACGCATTTAAGTGTTCCAGGTTGATGCCAGTGCTATGCCTCACTGACGTCACAAAGGACTGGGCCAAACTTCTTTACTGTCTTGTCCAGAGGATGTCCATTAATGTCAGATGAGTCATTACGGCTTTGATATGCCGTTGTGGACGTTGTTCCACCATCAGTAGTCTAGGGCACCCAAGCCTAATTACGGAGTTATGCCGAAGGTCCAGGGTGCATATTTCAGAGGACGAGGAGAGGATGGGGCGTTGTGCTCCCATCTGCAGGTATTCAGTTGTCGCTTTACGTAGGAGAGGAGTAGACCAGCCAGACGAGGACGATGACGAGGATAATGGAGAGGATGAGCAGGGTCCTGTGGCAGAGGAGATTCCCCCGACTGGTTCTTAGGATCAGACAGATTTTCCAATGGTAGGGAGTCTTATGCAGAGCAAGCATTGAGGATGTCCACTGAGGCGCTCAGGGTAGCCACCAAGTCGCTGAGAGTAAGTCAGGAGACTGCTCGTCGGGCGAGGCGTATGGAAAGGATGGTGAACTTCATCGTTGAGGAGAACCGTCTCTACAACACTAGCATCAGTTTCTAGAGTGGTTTTTAAAGGGATCCAAACTCTCTAAATTCTGACTGAGGCTAGTCTTCTCTTTCTACTATGTTCCCTCGTTTTTCTTTTCTTTTCTTTTCTTTTTTCTTATTTATTTTTCTTTCCTTTTTAGTAGGCTAACTTCCTTTTTGTTTTGTAGTTTTTCTTTCTTTTGTTTTTTTTTTCTTTTGTAGGATCTTTCCTTCTGCCCTAAAAGAGGAAGAAGAACAACTTAATGCAGCCCTCTTACCACCATCCTATGTGCAGAAACATTATCAGAGGAGGTTTTCTGTTCCCTTGACTATTTTATTTTATTGAGCTTTATTTGGAAAATACATTGGGGACAATGTATTATTTTAAGTTGGGGATGGGGGTATGTGGTGGTTGTTGGGGTCCTTGAGCATTGTGCTCGAACGATGTTTGTGTGCTTAATTTGATTGCTTGTTCTCTTGCTTGGTTTGTTACGATGAAGTAGTTGATGACACACCCTTTTTGTGATTAGGTTTGCATGAAACTATGTTTAAAGAGCATGATCATGATTTTTAGCCCGTTTTAAAATGTATTCTTATCTCCCATGCATCTTTAAGTCCCTTGTCCAACGAAACTAAGACCTACATGCTTAGAGTCGTATTATGGGGCTTATATTTTTGCTGTCACCCCGAAAGGCCTAGGTGATACGTGTTAAGTGACTGAAGCTCAACCTAGTAATGCATGCCTAAGTTTTTGCCAAACTTCTGCTTGGTATTGTAAAAGCCAAATTTAGAGTATGTAAGTAGCAAGTTTGTAAAAGGCAGAGTGTGTTGTAAAGTAAAAGCAAGTTGTATGTTATTTTTGAAGGGGATTACTCCTCTTTCTTGGGTTATTATTAACTTGGGGCGGGTATGACACTCGTAGTTTCCCTTTGACCTAAAGTTCCTTGAGGAATGAGTAACTGTTGGCACCTTTTTAGGAGACATTGCTCGTAGTTGGATGACTTGAATGACACCTGTGTGGGCAAGCCAAAACGAAGGTGATATGTTTGGATAAGGTTTCCTCTTTTGTGTAATTAAAAAAAAAAAGAAGAAAAATGGATAAAATAAAAGTTTGGTTTCCTTAAATGTGTCATTAGAAGTTGAGTCTAGGAAGCTTGGCCCTTGAACCTTTGAGCCAGTGTAGGGAGAAAACGAATTGAAAGCCTTATAAAATAATTCCGGGTTTTGCGAGCTTAATTAGAAGAGCTTTTGACTCACTCATGCATGGGTAGGTTTAGAATAATTCTTAAACATGCTTCATTGATTGATTGTAACCTGATTCTATTTTTTATTGCAAATCTAATCCTTATAGACTGTGGAAACTAGAGTAACGACCCTTATGATTGAGCAAGCATAATCTTTTGTGTGAATGTATGATTTTACCTTGCTCGAGGACGATCAAGAATTAAGTTGAGGGTATTTTATAACACCGAAAATGAACTATTTTCCTTTGCTTAATTCTAGATCTTACTAAGTTTAATGTGTTTATTTGAAGATTTTGTAGGTATTGAGAATCTTGGAGGTAGAATCGGTCGTTATGGGGATAATTTGGAGCAATTAGGACTAATTTGAGCAACCGAGCTTCAAAGGGACGTGAATGGATGAAAAAACCCCTAGACAAAGCGTTGCAACACCCAAACGAGCATTGCGCAACACTATAAGGTAGTAGCTACCATATTGGACAAAACAGGGTAGCATTGCAACGCTACGTGTAGCGTAGCAACGCTGCAAACATAATGAAGGACGTGCGTGCTAGGCAGCGTTGCAACACTGCTTATAGCATTACAACACTACAACCCTGCCCTATATATGTTCTTCCCTTTTAGGTCAGAAAAAAGACGCCCACCTTCGGACTCCAGTCGATTTTTCCTTTTTTTTTCCCCTCATCAACTTGTATTTTTGGGCATTTCTTTAGTAGTTAATCGAGTAATGTCGGATTGTAACTTCTTATCCTCTATGGGAAGGTAAGATTTTGGTTTCTTAGTTTAGGGATTCAGAGGAACTCGATGTAATTTGTGATATTTCAATTTAATGATTTATTCAAACTTGTTTATGGGTTTTGATCTGAAACTATTGATAATAGGCAAAAATGCACGTTATCATAGTGCTAAGTTTTTAAACAATGCTTGCTTGCATTGATAAAACATGTTAGATTGCATCCAAAAAGCATCAAATTCATAATATTGCAGTCGCATGCGTTCATCGCATAGAAACAGTTGATTTTTGTATTTTTATGCTGAATATGTGTTGACGCAGGGCGAAAATAGCGACCATAAGAAATCAGCGGACGAGTGCAGCATTACTGCAAGGCCTTGCGGTGATTTGTGTTCGCAAACATCTGCTCAAGAAGGATTGCCGCATGAAGCCGGCACAACTTGGTGGGCGCATATGGGTGAAAGGCATAACTAATCATGATGGGACAGAAAGCTGATGACAGTCGAATCTGAATTAAGTTGACAGCCGCTAACGATAACAAGTACATTTAGCTTTTCGGTGACAAATATTCGACGCATCAGTCAGGGAATTAAAGTCGTCTCATCTGTGCAATCATAAGAGAGAAGCCGCCTTTCACCCTGGAAGTTCTATAAATACCGAAGGCATCCTTTAGAAAAGGGGTTCACTAGTTCAGCTGCATACAAGTTCACAAGTTCTATTGATAGTTTAGCCTTGTTCTTAGATTTTCTTTTATTTTAAGGCGGACGCGAGAGAAGGAGGTTGTGCCGATAGATCATTCTGATAAGCTTGGAAGAGCGTCGGAAGCTTACGGAAGCAAGAATATCTTTTGAAGATCAGAGAGAGAGCCAGCTCTTACGGAAGCAGGAATATCTTTTGAACCAAATAGAGATTGACAGTGTAAAAGCCTCGATCAGCAAGGAATTGCTACCAGGCTCTCTACCTTTATCTTCCATTGTTATTCTGAATCCAGTCTCATTTATAGAAATGGAATTTACTTCTCGATATCTTTTCACTCTCTCTTATTTATGCATGAGTAGCTAAATCTGTTGAATGGGTTTAGAAGCACTTAGCTAGTTTAATTGAGGATCTTCGTTCTATGCGATTATCTTGTATTATGTGTGCTTCATTCGTCCATTAGAGATACTCGAGGGGGTAGTCTAAGGATAAGATCTAGGCTTGGAAAGGTCAGGTTAGAATCTAGGCTCAGGAGAGTGTGATTAGAACGCATAATCAAAAAATAGGAGCTTAGGAATAAGCATTATTTTCTATTAACGCATTGCATGCATCCTAAAGATAGGATATGATTGTATACGGTCACCTTGTCTTTGTGCATCTTGCTTCATCGCATAGGAAAAGAGTAGAGATTTAGGAATAAGCTTTATGGACACTTTTGCATTCAACACATGCGTCCTAGACTAGGAGCACTGCATTTGCATTGGGAAATGACTTGTTGTGCATGGGTGTAGCACGATCGCATAGTCTGATGCATTCCTAAGTAACGCTAGCTAAAGACCTTCTCAACTTGTTCATCCGCATACTCAGTGCATCTATCACACAATCAGACTTTTCTCAAATCTGCCGCATTTGTTTATTTTTCATTACCGCAATCAACAACAACCTCAATAACTATTGATTTGTTTAGTTACCACAAAGTTTTCCTAAAAATTACCACCGCAACCTGTTTTTCCAAGTCCCTAAGTTCGACCCTAGACTTACCAGGAAACTCAGTGGGGTTTACACTTAGATTCCGCTGAGAAAACTTGAGTGCTCAACGCATTTTCACCGTCGCATTTCATCCATAATTCCACATCATAAAATAATGCATCACCTATATTTATGAAATGCATGATTTTAATTGTTGATTGACGCCCAATAATTTTGTCATGTGATTCTAACACTTTGAGATTACCTTGTAATATCTGACACGTATTTATAGGATAATCTCATTGGAAGCTGATGAAATATAAAAGAAGAGAGAACAACACACAGTTTACGTGGAAACCCTAGAACAGGGAGAAAAACCACGATACAGATCTTTTTCTTATTATTTTAATTGATACACTGAATACAAGAGAACAGGATGAATAAATAGACAGTAGAAAGCCCTAGGGTAGAAGACAATTATAATAATACCCCTAGGGGAAAAACCCTACTTTCAACACTCCCCCTCAAGTTGGGTCATAAATATCAATAAAACCCAACTTGCTGATACAATAGTCAAAATTTGGTCTAAGTAACCCTTTGGTGAGAACATCTGCCACTTATTGACTTGTGGGAATATAGGGGATGCAAATGCTCCCATTATCTAGTCTTTCTTTAATGAAGTGTCTGTAAATCTCTACATGTTTGGTTCTGTCATGCTGGACTGGATTGTTTACAATGCTTATTGTTGCTACATTATCACAATCATTGGAAGCTCACTATCTAGGTAAAGATCAGACAGCACCTTCTTTAACCAGATTTCTTCACATATCCCTAAGCTCATCGCCCTGTACTCAGCTCCAGTGCTACTCCTAGCCACCACTCACTATTTCTTACTTCGCCAGATGACAAGGTTACCCCAGATAAAGGTGCAATGCCCAGATGTTGACTTTCTATCAACGATAGAGCCTGCCAAATGAGAATCGGTATATGCTTCAATAGTCCTTTTTTCAGACTTTCTGAACATCAAACCCTTACCAGGAGTCCCCTTCAAGTATCGAAGAATACGCTCAACCGCAGTCATATACTTTCCAACCAACCTCTGATACCTTTCCTAGTTAATAGGAACTTTTTTGTTTATAACTGATAACTGGCATAAATGCCAATTATTATGAGCCTTTTATTTAGAATTTTGAGGGCTAACAAGTAGAAAACACGGTGATAATATTTAGAATTTGTGAAAAATTGAGTTTTGTGTCAATTAGCACCTAAATCCTCACTGACCCAATATTATGCATTACTCTGTGCCAAAGTGTCTATTTTCGTAGCCATCGCAGAAATCAAATGCATGCGTTGGAAATAAGCACTTGAAATCAAACGCATGCGCTGAAGCCAGGCGAATGCAAAGACAAACGCATGCACTGAAAACCGAGCTATTAAATATGCATGAGGTGATCGCATGCATCCATCAAATGGAAGTTGCGGTGATCAAAGAAAATGCAGTAATCACTTGAAGATTGCGACAACGGAGTGATAGCCATAATAAAAGATCACAAGATGGGTAGAACGCAATGATAACTTCAGCTGAATCAAGCTCGGATGCATACCTTGGGAGTATCAATAAGATAAGACGATGTGACAAAGCCCATACCGCGACAAGAGTAGCAGTGAGCCATAATGCAATCATGATAGCTGTCGACGTTTAAACCCTATGAATAGCCCCTTCGACCTTCATTTCAAAGCATCTGAACTTCTGCCACAAGGCAGAGGTTTGTGATCACAGATGAGAGCTTGAGCAAGATTTTCAGTGAGAATTCTTCACCTCCACAAACCAGACCGAGTGACGACCGGAGCTTTCGTCGGAGATAGAGCTCGAGAGAGACATCTCCACCATTCATCCATGGTACCACCAGCAGCCTCGATGCAGAGTCCTTCATTTCTCTTCTAATCTCTGTATTGTATTACATTTCAGCTTAAGATATTAAGACATTTTGTAATCAATGCATATCTTGATTCCTTCAATGCCATCTTCTTCATCACCTTTATCTTTATCATCGTTTACCTTCATCGTTTATTTATCAAAGACGATCGCATACTTAATCGTGTATCCTAGAGATAGGACGCATGTAGCAACCCACCGAGAGGTGTGCATTGTGCAAGTATAGTGAGTTAATCCTCTTTGCTTGGTGAAAGGCTGTAGCAACGCTTGTCTATGGGTTGTTGCAATGCTTGTCTATAAGTTAAATATCCGTGTCTAACTGCCTGAGAAGGTAAGAGATCGAACGCACTAAAGCAAAGTATGCATTCTTCCTAAAGATAAGCACAATCTTATGCTCGATGCAACCATGTACTATAGAGATATAGTCATGCGGCTGACCACCAAGAGGTATGCGATGCATTAGTGTGACGAGCTGGGATTACTCAAGCGATTTAAGATAATAAACATTACTATACATTAACGGTTGTTATGTATCTATCTATTCTCATCGCAAGTCTTCTATTGCTCAATCTGTTTAGTTAAGAGTAGGAGTAATGTGTAATCCATTAAACTTTTTCTTTTGATTTTTATTCATTGCCTCAAACGCATTGCTTCACAAACTTTATTGAGTGACAAGTCCCTGTATTCGACCTCGGATTACCCGAGAAACTTGCATTTGCGTTATACTTAGCGTGAGCGTAAGAAAACTTGTGATAGGAACGCGTGGTCATTGCATACTAGATTAACGCATTATCATTCCGACGCATGACCTTAGATGCATGGGCGTAAATGCAGCTTAAGCCATGTCTAACGCATGATTGCATGTACAAACCCACCCGTCCTTAATTTTCCTTCCAACAATAACACCAAGTTTTGCATTATACTCCACGGGTGTATCAGAGGGTTTACACCCAGTCATGTCTGTTTTTTTGAGTAACTCCAGTGTATATTTCCATTGTGATACTGAAATACCTTCTCTTGATCGAGCCACTTCCATTCCAAGGAAGTATCTCAGCTTACCAAGGTCTTTAATCTCAAATTCTCTGGCCATTCTTGTTTTGAGCCATGTAATTTCACCATCATCATTGTTAGACAGAATAATATCATCAACATACACTATGAGGACTGCAATCTTCCTGGAGTTGGACCTTTTCGTAAACAGTGTATGATCTGAGCACCCTTGTTTGTATCCCTATGCTTTAACAAATGTGGTGAACCTATCAAACCAAGCCCTTGGAGACTGTTTCAGTCCATATAATGACTTTCTTAGTCTACAAATCCTATGCTTGAACTGACTCTAGAATCCAGGAAGAGGGCTAATATAGACTTCCTCTTCAAGTTCTCCATTTAGGAATGCATTTTTAACATCTAATTGGTGAAGGCCAATCTTTTTTTACAGCAATCGACAACAAAACCCGAATAGTGTTGAGTTTGGCCACGGAAGAAAATGTTTCAGAGTAATCAACTCCGTAGGTCTGGGTGAAACCTTTAGCAACAAGTCTGGCCTTATATTGGCCAATTTTCCCATCTGATTTGTATTTTACGGTGAACACCCATTTGCATCCAACTGTCTTGTGCCCTTTAGGTAAAGGCACCTGTTCCTACGTCCTATTTTTCTCAAGAGCCCTCATTTCTTCCATAACATCCATTTTCCATTCAAAACTCTCTATTGCTTCACGAATAATGCTTGGGACCATGATAGTGTCCAAGCTGGTAGTGAGAGCTTTAAATTCAGGAGACAGATTGCTATATGTCATGTAGCTGTGCATAAAGTACTTTGCACATGAACGAGTACCTTTCCTCAGTGCTATTGGAAGATCGAGAAAGGCATCATGATTTTCCAACTCTCTAGGTTTCTCAGCATGATCGGTCATCTATATATCAAGGATTTCAGTAGTATCTTCCACTTCCTTATAAAAAACTGGCATTTTTCCTTTACTGCTATCATTCTTAGTTGTCTTCTCATCTGTCACATTTTCAGTATTGCCACCTCCTTCATCCTTATCTTCCCTGCACTTATCAGACTCCATATATATATCAACATCATTAGTTTCAGGAATACACATACCTAGACCAGATGCAAGGTCTGATTCATGGACCGGAGCCGGCTTTTCAACAGGTGGAGCCCCTTCCTTTTTAAGATTCTTCCTATAGTAAGTTATCTATAGAATTTGGTTGGTAGGGAGGACAGGACAGGCTTTTTTAGAACTAGGAGAAGGAATCGGGGTGGATTACCCTAAAGAGATATCATAGAAGGACCAGTTAGGCTCTTCACTCAAGCTCTCCCCCTAAAGATGACCAACGGGGAAGAAGGGCTGATCTTCAATGAAAGTAATGTCCATGGAAACAAAATACTTACGAGAGGACAGATGATAGCATTTATACCCACATTGGTGGAGAGAGTACCCAACAAAAACACATTTCTGAGCACGAGGGGTGAATTTTGTGCAATTTGGGCCATAGGAGTGGACAAACGCGACACAGCCAAAGAAAGAAAGGGGTACTTCAGAAATCAGGCAAGTAGTCGGATAGGATTCTTTGAATAGGTCCAAGGGATTATGAAAGTCGATGACATGAGAGGGCATGTGATTAATGTTGTGAGCAGCAGTAAAAATGGCATCTCCCAAAAGATAGGACAGAAGAGTGGCAGACAACATTAAGGACCGAGCAACTTCCACCAGATGACGATTTTTACGCTCGACTACTCTATTCTGTTGGGGAGTATAAGCACACGAGCTCTAGTGGACAATCCCCTTAGACACAAGAAAGTCATGGAAAGAGGTGTTAAATAACTCCCGTCCATTATCACTCTTCAAAATCCCAATCTTTGCATGGAACTGGATTTCAACCATGGTATAAAATTGTTGAAAGATGGAAGACACCTCAGACTTATCAGTTAGTAAGAACACCCAAGTGAGGCGTGTGTGGTCGTCTATGAAGGTGACGAACCAACGTTTACCAGTAGAGGTAGTAGTAAGTGAAGGTCCCCAGACGTCACTATGAATGAGGGAGAAAGGATTGAACGGCTTATAAGGTTGAGAACGAAAAGTAATACAACTTTTTTTTGGCACGAATACACACATCATAATTTAGAGACGCTATATTATTATTACGGAATAAATGCAGAAACAAATATTTCATATATTGAAAGTTTGGATATCCTAAACGATAATGCCATAACATAAAGTCATTTTCGGAAGTAAAAAAATTTAAAGACATAAAACCAGTTCTATGATCCTCCATAGAAGAAGCATCGTCAAAAAGGAAGTAGAACCCCCTATCGTGCCGGGCAGTGCCAATCGTCATCCCCGACTTCTGATCCTGAAACACAACAGAATCTGGTGAGAAAATAGCCTTACAATTCAGATCTCTTGTAATTTTACTGACCGATAAAAGATTATATGAGATTTTAGGCACATGAAGTTTATCACGTAGTACTAAACCATTAAAAGGAGAGGTATTTCCTTTCCCTGCAACTGGGGCAAAAGACCCATCTACAATTCTAATACGTTCATTTCCTGCACTAGGACAGTATGAAACAAACAATTCTGAAGAACTAGTGAGATGATCTATGGCCCCTGAATCTACAATCTAGGGTTTCTTGCCATTAATGCTAATAAGGCCAAAAAATGAAAATATACTTGATTGTGTAATGGCACTCACCCCGACAGCACTCAAATTGGTCTTATTATCGACTGAGGGCTAATGCTGTGTATTCTCATTAACCGAGTCACTTACGAGTGCATGCCCAGAGTTTAATTTGTCATATGACTGTCGTCACCTACTGTTTGAGGGCCTTCCGTGTAGCTTCCAACATTGGTCCTTCGTATGCCATGGCTTCTTACGATGCTCATAAATAGGTGTGGGCTTTTTATCACTGTTGACACTGGAAGCCTTTATAACAAAGGCTGATGCATCAGTGGAAACAACTACAGGATTGTTCATCGCATGTGACCGATCCTCTTCTAGTCGAACCTCTGAACAAACTTCTCTAAGAGAAAAAGTAGGTCGTTGGCCCAATATGTGACTCCAAACACTATCCAATTTTGGGTTCAATCCAGCCAAAAACACATACACCCGATCTGCCTTTTCAAGTTTCAAGTACTGGGCCTCATCTTGTGCATAGTTCTAGACAACCTCTCGGCAAGGGTCCATCTCTTGCCAATACACTGATAATTTATTAAAGTAGGAAGTAACATCCATGGTCTCTTTTTTGCACTCATGGACTTGTTTGTGTAACGTGTATAACCGAGATGCGTTCTGTCGCTTTGAGTACAGATCCCTGGCTGCCTCCCAGATATCTCTAGCAGTTGTTGCATACAGTAAGGGTCGGCCAATCTGTGGCTTTATACTATTGATGAGGACGGAATGTAATAGAGAATCCTCCCCTTTCCAAATTCTTTCTTGAGGATCGCCTGGGATAGGTTTTGGAATTTCTCCTATCAGATACCCAAATTTGTGCCTTCCTTTTAGGGCCATTCTGATCGACTGGGACCAGGACAAATAATTCTCCCCATTCAGTTTTTCTCCTACCAGAAATCCTACAGTGTTTCCTATTGAGCCAGTTAAATAAGTTGTATTGGGAAAAATAGAGAACGAATTTACCGGATTCTTTATGGTGACTAATTGAGGGTTTGAGCCAAGGGTCATTTCTAAATCTGAAATCTGCATTTGAAGATAGGCCAATCTGCATCGTCAGGGTACTGGCCGAACCAACAGGATTTGGTGCGGCTAGAAAAGAGACTTCAACCGACGGCTGGTTGTGAGAGGAACCAGTTGGGTATGCTGGAATTGGGTCGTCGGCCGGAGAGAACACGAACGAAGGCTGCAGAGCTTGGAAAGGCTACGGCGGCATCAGGTCGGTAGCTCGGATCCACGCCTGGGAAAAACGAGGTTGGACAAAGGTAGATGCGATCGGTTGCATCGGTTCATCTCCTCAAGTCAGCTTCGGAAGCGGTCGCGGTTGGGCAGAGGTAGGAATGGCCGGCGACTCGTGCGGCATGGTCGACATGAACGAGGGTTTTTATGGTAGTTTGGGCCTGATCTCATGGTTCTATCCTTTGAAGGAAACCTCGATCGACGTAGACGGCGCCCCTGCGATGGCTGGACGACGGTTATGGTGGCTGGAAGAAGTTGCGGTAGGGCAGATTTAAGGTACTCTTTTACAGCTTCTTGGATAACAGTTTTCATGTCCATGATTGGAGCTTCGTCTATAGAACATGTCTGTGGTTGGTTCTCGTCAATGATGGTTAGGGTTTCGTCGCCATGCTCTGATACCATGATGAAATATAAGAGAAGAGAGACCAACACACAGTTTACGTGGAAACTCTAGAACAGGGAGAAAAACCACGATACATATCTTTTTTTTATTATTTTAATTGATATACTGAATACAAGAGAACAGGGTGAATAAATAGATAGTAGGAAGCCCTAGGGTAGAAGACAATTATAATAATACCCCTAGGGAAAAAACCCTAGGGTGAATAAATAGACAGTAGAGAGCCCTAGGGTAGAAAACAATTATAATAATACCCCTAGGGAAAAAACCCTACTTTCAACAGAAGCAATACGTTAGTTAGGCAAAAAGGATTGTTCCTAGCAATCTAGAGAAAAGCTATATTGAGTGTTTAATTAAACGTTGGAAATTAACACTCATCTTAGCATAATCCCTAGAACTTAATGCAATTCGTTAATTTGTATGGAGCAGATTTGTTTTTTGTGCATTTTTTTTATTAATTAGATAATTAGGACCATTGGTTGGGATTGCAATCAATTGGGCTAAGCATAAACAAGAAATTTAAGTCATAAATTAAGTCGATGATCTAAATTACATTGGGCAAATCCATTCCTCTAAACTAAGACATCTCGGTTAATTGTGCTTCTATCTTTACTTTTCTCGCATATTTATTTTCACGCAATTTCAATTATTCAACCGCACCAACTCCCCCCCCCCCCCCCCCCCCCCAAATTTATCACTTTAACTGAAAACAAACTTTGATGAACTAACTAATATTTTACGCTTCCCTAAAGTTCGACTTGGGACTTGCCGCCTGTACTACCAGTTAGTGTAAGTAGTTAGTTTGGTGATTTTTAAATATTATTTGCGTAGGCGCGGATTTACAGTTGACGATAAACTTGAAGCTCCTACCAATTCTTCACCAACTTTTCCTTTTTTTTTTCCCATTTCCAATTCAACAGCCTTAATCAACTACCTTACCTAATTGTTATAATCAAACAATAATCAGGTAACAACTAGTATCTTTAACAACCATTATCACATAACAATATGTATCATTGACAACTAGTATTAGATAGTAATCAGATAGAAATTTGTATGATTGACAATAAAAAACATTCAATATCAAATAGCAATCAAACAACCATTAGATAGCAAATTAGTATAAGATAGAAATTAGATAACAATCAGTATCAAATAGCAATCAAACAGTAATCAAATAACAATCAATATCATTGACAATTAGTATATCATATAGTAATCGGATAACAATCATATAAAAATTCAAATTATTCAAGAATTAGTTTGATTCTCAATAATCCCAATTGGGCTACCAAGGGGACCTTATGAACCTATAGATTGAAGCTCCAATGGTACTTGATTAATTAATTAAACTCTTTAACTATGTTAACCACCATTAACTACCGATCACTCCATTAAAGACCGATTGTTGCACTCTTTGTACTACAAATATATTTCTGTGTCCATTGGGTATAACCAATCAACAGTGCATTAACCATTTACAAAGTGCTCGTAAGTACAGTTGGGCCAAAATTACCGTTTTACCCCTGTAATTACATTTAACCGTTTAAGTACCACTTATCCCTCTAATGAACAATAAGTAATAGTTCAATTATGACCAAACCCCTCTCGGACTAGGAGAGGGTGTAGCGTCATATTGTTCAAGCCTTAGAATCAGTCCTTAAGGGAGTAATTTCTCTACTTTCCTTAACAATAGGGAAAGAGTGAATTTCTTCTTGTGAAGCTGCATTGCCAGCTCCCCAATTAGACGAATCCTCAGAATGGAAGGCATATTGAGTCGGTGATATTGACCACTCTCACCCATGCAGATCAAAGGACTGCCTTCATAAGTAGGAGTCCATAACTCACTCAGGATTCAGGTCAAGTCACCTATGGTCATCCTGGTGAAATGTAAGTCCCTTCTATCAACGGTGTTATATAGTGAGACTATTCATTTCGTGGTCTAGTCTTATACAAACTCTTTGTTTAGAACATCACCGCTCACATGTCTCTACATGAGTGATTGATTATAACAACTACAAAGTGGGTTGTATTTGTAGTGTCACCAGGATAAAGTACCTAGCCTTATCCATTTACTATAGACCGTTTAGGTTATCTCTTAAACATGATCCACCTGTATGTCTCTATAGTAGGATTGTATCAACAACAGTGGAAGCACAAGGATCATCTAAGCACTCTAATTCACTAATTTTGGCAAAATATAAAGCATGCTCTTCTAGAAAATAAGTGAGTTTCAAGACATACCTCTTGTAGAACTTCTTCAAATCTCTTTCTGCAGTTGCTATCTTCTCCAAATCTTGTTACAGACCACCTATTTACGTCAGCAAGAAAACTTGTCTCATTCCCGATGAGCAAGATATCATCAACATATAGAACTAAGAATGCTATAGTTTTGTTGACTATCTTCTTGTATACACAAGGTTCGTCAACGTTCTGTTCAAAGCCATAAGATTTGATCACAACGTCAAATCTTATATTCCAGGATCTAGACGCTTGTTTCAATCCATAAATGGATCGATTAAGCTTAATGACTTCCTATTCCTCTCCTTTTTCGACGAAACCCTCTGGTTGAGACATAAAAATACTTTCACCAAGATAGCTATTCAGAAAAGGTATCTTGACATCCATTTGCCATATCTCATAGTCATAATATGTGGCAATGGCAAGAAGTATTCTTATTGATTTGATCATGGCAACAGGATAAAAATTTTCTTCATAATCACCTCCTTCTCTTTGGATAAAACCCTTTGCCATGAGTCTGGTTTTATAGGACTGTACCTTGCCAGTTTAATCTCATTTTCTCTTGTAGATCCACTTACAACCTATAGGTGTAACACCATGTGGTTGATCTATAAGTTCCCAGACTGAGTTGAAGTACATAGACTCCATTTAATTGTCCATGGCTTTTATCCATTGTTCTCTGTCGAGATCTTCCATTGCCCTCTTAAAGGTTAATAGATCCTCTAAACCATCATCTTGTATGATGTTTTGAGTTCCTGTTAAACCCATGTAGCATTCAAGTTGTTGAATAACCCTCCCACTATGGCGAGGAATTCCCAACTCTTGGGATGGACGTGATGAGACAACAACTGTTGTTGATCGACCAGCTTGATCAACAACTCTTGTTGATCTTTCTGTAGTATCTTTAAACAGTTCTTGCAATATTAGTTTACTACAAGGTAGATGATTTTTAATATGATCCTCTTCCAAGAACGTTGCATTTGTCGATACAAACACTTTATCTTCTTGGGGATCATAAAAGTATCCTCCTTTTGTTTCCATGGGATATCTTACAAATAGACATAATTTCGAACGTGTTTCCAATTTTTTAGGATTCTTTACCGACACGTGTGCTAGACAACCCCATATACGGAAATGACGTAAACTCTCTTTGCGTCCTTTCCACAATTCATATGGTTTTTCTGAAACACTTTTGGACGGAACAACGTTCAGAATATAAACTGCAGTCTGTACTGCATACCCCCAAAAGGATTAAGGTAATAGAGCATAACTCATCATAGACCGAACCATATCCAACAAGGTTCGATTTCTCCTTTCCGTAACACCATTTTGTTATGGTGTTCCAGGTGCTGTGAGTTCAGATTGAATTCTATGAGCTACTATATAGTTCTAGAATTGCAAATCCATATACTCACCACCTCGATCAGATCGAAGTGTTTTAATTCTTTTACTTAACTGATTTTCAGTCTCAGCCTTAAATTCTTTGAACTTTTCAAGAGTTTTAGACTTGTAACTGATTAAGTAAATATAGACATATCGAGAGTAATCGTCAATAAAACTGATGAAGTACTGCTATCCTCCTCGAGCTTTAACATTCATCGGACCACAAAGGTCTAAATGTATAAGTTCAAGAGGTTCTTTGGCACGAAGACCTTTGTCAGAAAAAGATCTTTTTGTCATTTTTCCCTCAAGACATGATTCACATGGAGGTAAGGAACTGCCTTCTAACTAATTTAGATGATCGTTTTTTACCAATCTCTCAATCCTGTTAAGATTAATGTGACCAAGCCTGAGGTGCCAAAGATAGGCGTTAGGAGAAATTTTCCATTTTTTATTATGAGTTTCAACCGTTTTAAACATCTCTATATTTAAAATGGCTTTTGCTTCAATTGGTTGTAATATGTATAAGTTATTTTCAAGTCTAACAGAACAAATATGAACACCTCTTGAATAAACAAACACTTCATTACACTCAAAAGATACACTGTACATATTCTCTAAAGACAGGAAATGGAGAACAAATTTTTTTTCATCTTAGGTATGAAGAACACATTCTTGAGTAAGATAAAAAAAAAATTCCAAAAAATAACTTTGCATCTCCCACTGTTTTAGCTGAAATGATTTCACATGTTCCAACCTTGAAAGTCATCTCTTATTAAAAAAGTCTTCTCCAAGAACTAGTTTCCTATAGAAAAGAACAAACATGATTAGCAGCAGCTGAATCTAATATCCAGGTAAGGTGAGAATTTTCCACTATACATGTTTCAACAACTAGTAAATCATATTTACTTTGTTTGGTCTTTTCTGCTTTCTTTTCAACCAAATATTTTAGGCAATTTTGTTTCCAATGCCCAACCTCTCCACAATGAAAACATTTTTCCTTGGGAGTTTTGTTTTTGTTTTTCTTTACAGTGGATTTTTTTTCAACAATGTTGTTAAGTTATAAGTGATTTTGTTCATGACAGCATTTGTCCTGAACGGCAGATAGCTCTCAGGAAGAGATTCTAGTATCATGTCACTTGACTTGTCTCATCTATCATAGTCCCGAGAGCCTCCATAATGTTAAAATAGACCATCATATCGAGAACATGTTCTCTTACGTTGGTCCCATCTTTCATGTGTGTTATATACACATATTTGATGGTTTCACGTCTAACAGACGATGACGCTTGCCCAAACATCTCTTGTAATGATGTTGTAATCTCACAGGTTGTAGGCATGACCTCATGTTTCTTGTTGAGTACATCAGATATACTCGCCAAGATATAGGCCCGGGCTTTCTTGTTCGTCCTCCCCCACCTATCATAGACATCTCGAACATTTCGGATAGTCATTGAACTGAGAACTGGAGGACACTCCTCCGTCAACACAAACCTCAAATTTTCTACTACTAATATTGTATTGATGTTTGACTTCCAATTCGAATAAACTTCTCCATTAAATTTTTCATAAGCAAGTAATTATATGATTGAGTTCGACATTACTGAAACATTTTAAACAAACTCTATTAAATATGCATCTAAATCAATTTTTTAGCAAAAACTAATAAAGTACCAAATAAATCTTTATTTATTTGCAACGATACTTAAGTGATTTAGAACAAATGCTACCGTGGGGCAATCAAGAATTCCTTCACAGAAGCAAGAGAGTTCTTGACGAAATACTATTATCTAGAATAACTCATATTCCAATAGTTCTTTTGGTTATCGTTTTCACCTCAAGATCTTTAATAACAATTAGTAATTCTCGTAAGTGTGACTCGCCATTTTCAGATCTTATAGGACAGTATGAATATGCCTCCGAGATAGAAGACAATATCCAAGATAGAACTATAAGACCCTATTCATTTTGCTGAAGTCTGGGTTGTTATGAATCCTATGTTACAACCCTTCGTAGGGATTGTCGCGGTTAACAACTAGCTAGTGCCGCATAAAAACGACAACAGGCACAACATAAGAATCTCATGGTTCAAACTAATAGAGGAGACCATAGAACAATGTTGACACATTTTCTTCACCCACTTACTATGAACCACCTCCCTCATTCACCTTGTTATTGACCTATGCACACTTTCCGTATGGAGCAGTCGAGGTAAAATCGACACGAAGCCGAGCATGGATCTCACAATGAACTCTTGACGACGTGAAAGATAATAACTATGTATCAAATATATTGTTAATCTCTCACTGAAGTGTTCTAAAAATTTGGGTAATTTACTTAGGCATGATGGTTAATTTCATACAACCTAAATCTAAGTGGTTTATCCAAATATAACTCTTTATAATTGGATTAACCTATAATGTCTAGGTGATAAACCATTTTATTACCTTACATCGCTCACGCAAGCTCATAAAATCAATTAACAACTCTCAATAGTTCGGTCATAATCCCTAGGTAGGAGGTGTTCCGTAAACCGTCAACTTAAGTACCCCCAGCCTTAGACAGGTTTATGAACCGATATGAGTTTGTAACCGTATTTTATAAGGTAACAATCTATTTTAATATTTAAAATTAGTTGTTAACCTAAGTGAGCATGCAGCTGTTCTTTGTTATGGATTTTAAACATCTAACAAATTTTATAACAACTTACAAAATTTAGAAATGCTTAACATTCACAACATTCAACAAAGGTATTTAATATAACCATTATATTAAACACAACCCTAACATGCATACTATATATTATAACAATTAAAACATACTTTCAATGAATGTAACATGCTTCCTACGGTTGGGTTTTAAATCTACATGGCATACTGTATGCATATACATGAATTATTTAATTCTTAAATGCATCTCATGCATAAACAATTAAATACTAACTGTTATGGTTTTCATTTTGGCATAAACAAACAAACAGATGCCTAACTATTACAAACAACTTCAAAACCGTCTTTGAACCACTCGAACAGCTCCAAACCAAACCCAAGCATGTTGAACCGGGCTAGATGAGTCTGAACCGGACCAAAAAAGTCTGAACTGAACCAGCCAAAACCCTTTGAGGCTGAACCGGATTGGACTTTGAGAAAACTGGTCGAACCCGCTGCTCTCAATCCATCCTCAAAGTGCTGCTAAGCCGATCGTGTAGTATTGAAGGTAATCGTCTAGTGTCATCGCCTTAGGTTGAGAAGAGGTACACGATCGCTTAGTGTTTTGCTGAAGCTAAACGATCACTTAACTCTATCGTATAGAACTATACGATCGCTTAGTTCCATCGCCTTGCTATCACTTAGCTCCATCGCATAGAACTAAACGACCGCTTAACACCATCGCCCAGTGCTTTCATGTCATCATTTAGGATCCGTCGCAGCTAAACGATCACTTAGCTCCATCGTATAAAACATCATCACGTCGCTTAGCATTTGTCTACACGATCGCTTAGCTCCGCATCTAAACGATCAACGCCCATTGTTATATGATCATCTAGCTTTTCTTCACATTGTGTTGCATTTGGAGCTACACGATCGCTTAGCAACTGAATCTCAACAACGATTTTGAGCAGAAGCTGAAAAACTGGAACAACAGCTCGGCTTTCCTCACTTGTTTCTTCAACTACATCTTAATTTCAACTCTAATGACTCTAAATAAATTACAGACTCTTGCTAACACATAAAAGTTCAACAAACAAGAGCTAATTACAAATTTAATTGAGAAAGTAAATAGAATTAAGATGCCCAAACTCAGAAAACCATACTAGTGCATCAGTTTCATATATCTCATGAAAAATACCCACCGCGCCAAAATTAAACCGATTTGAATGCTTAAAAGATGCTCTGATACCAATTGAAAGAGTTAAATAACATGCATCGGATGTATCAAGGATCCATAAGTATTCAAATTCACTAATTTTGACAGAAACTAAAGCATGCTTTTCTAAAAAGAGGGTTTTAAGATCATACCTTTGAAGAACTCACCAAGAACTTAATTGTACAGCAACAGTCTTCATCAAAGATCACCGTGAACCACCTCAAAGTCTTCCCCACTATCCTCTTAGAGCTTTAGACAGAGTTGTGGGACTCAAGAACAACTTGAATCAATAGAGAACAGTGAAGAACACACAGCAGCTCAAATGGAAGAACTCTTTCTTCTCACAGATATTTTCTTTCAAAATTTCTGTATTAGCCCTTCTCATATCTCTCATTATCTTCATCAATGCTCCAAGCATGAGCTGCAATCCATGTAATTCACTTCTTTGCATGTTCATCTGCAATAAATATAGAAATTTGAAGTGATATATGATGGTGTTGACATTCAACATGCAGAAGCAATTAGGACCATAGGCACTCTAATAACATCAATTTAGCAAATAAGCATGCATGTTCATAGTTTTCTAGAAATTAAAGTTTGGAGTACAACCTTTGTAGAACTCTTTAATTGATCCAATCCACTGATGAAATCTAATCACGAACTTGTTGTAGATTATCCCAAGGATCTTCTCTACTATTCTTCGGCTTAGAGTGGATTGTGGGATCCAAATTTAATGAGATTTGAGGGAATTTTTGGGATTTGGAGAGTTTTGGAGTGTTGGAGTGAAAAATCACAATTTCTTCATCAATTTTCTATTTTGCATGAAGTTGTTAATTAAAAATACATATTTATAGACCAACATCATGGAAATGAAAAAAATGAGGAATTGATAACAAAACACCAAAAAAAAATAAATGGAAAATGTGTGTTGAATTAAGATAAAATGAGAAATGTGGGAACTTTTCACTTTCTAATTTTATATTCAATTTAATTTAAATAAATTTCTGAAAAATTCATAATTAAATTGAATTTTATTTAATTTAAAATAAAATTAATTCAAATTAATTTTAATTTGAATAATTTATTAAACCATTTAATTAATTTTAATTTAATATCAAATATAAATTTAATAAAACACCTATCCGAACATGAATCCCTATTCATGTATACGATATTTAAATCATATTTAAATATTTTAAATTCTCCAGTCTGTTTAATTTGATAATTAAACATTTAATTATATCATATATAGTTAATAATTTCCTAAACTGAATTTGAAACATTTCAATTTCTCTCAACACACCAATCTAAGGTTAGACCATTTATGAGCTAGTATAGGGACCTAATGGACCTACAGATCATGAGCTTCAACGATCTGAGATTAATCAACTAAACTATTTTAACCAAATTAACCAACATTTGTTAACTACCGAGACACTCTATAGAGCCCAGTAGCTGCACTCTCCTTACTATAGATATATTTCTATCCACTTGATTTAACCATGATAGTAAGTCGATCCTTCACAAGTTGTTTGTATTTACAGCTAGGTCAAAATTACGTTTTATCCCTGAAATACATCTTGCTCCTTAAGTCTCCACTAAACTGAGTCCTTCTCAGTCATAGAGAGGGTGGGACCCCTTGTTCAAGACAAGAAGTCAATACTTAAGGGAATAACCTATCTACTAACCTTGAAATCAGGTAGGAGTGGATTCCATCTTGCAGAACTATATGTCCAGCTATCTATCCAGTCTTACCCCTAAAATGGGAGGCTTATTGAGTCGGCATCGTTGAGCCACTCTCACCATGCACATCAAAGAATAATCCGGAATAAACAGGAGTTCATAGTTAGCTTAGGATTAAGACCGAGTTACTTTAGGTCATCGAAGTTGAAATAATTAATTTTAACAGTAAATGACATTATAAAGAAAACTGACTATTTTGAGGTTCAGTCTTATGCAAACATCTTTTACATAGGATGCTCTCACTCGCATGTCTCTACATGAACAATTCAGGATGACATCGTTTGTATCAAATATAAAGTGGATTGCATCCATAGTGTTTCCAGGATAAGGTACCCAACTCTATCCTTATACTTATAGATTATTTTGGCTATATACTCAAACTTGATCCACTTTTAAATCTCTACCTAAAGTTCAGTATTCATGTTATAGCCAAGGGTTTGTTAGTTTATTGGATTTGGGCTTTTACAAGTGTAATTTACATATTCAATAACCACTTTACTGAATAAATCTCAATAATAACTTTATTGCAAATAGAATATGTTTAATATCTATAAACTGCAAGTTTTAGGACATATAACCCAACAAACTCCCACTTGGACTAAAATTCCAGTGGGTTTACATATATACAATGTTGATTATGAGAGAATAAATTATAGATACAATAAACTAAGGCATCAGATACCCATGAATTCTCCCACTTGCCCTAGAGTTATAAATTTTTAGTCCTAGTTCGACTAGGTGATCTGATAGAACCCCAATTATGTGGCAATATCAAGAAAGAAAGAATATAGGAGAGGTGGTTGAATTGGTTAAGAACAACTTCCAATTCCGTTGGGAGAACTGGAGGTTTAAAAGAAGGAAACGGAAAGAAAGGGGAAGGAATTTTGAATATCAGAAGTAAGGAAGAGGAACTCTCGAGGGTGAGAGTTCGGAAAACACTGTCGTGGAAAAGTCATTGCAGTGTGTCACTCATCGTCTACTTCCACTAGTCAATCATGTAGTTGAGCTAAGTGATCTTGTAGCATTTGGTAGGCGATCGTATTGCTTTTGATAGGCGATCGTATAGAAACTGGTAAGTGATCATGTAATAATAATTGGTAAGCGATCATGTGGGAGTTTATGAGCGATCGCGGAGGATTTAGTAAGGGATCGTTTAGTAACACTAGGTGATCGTGTAGAACTTGTAAACGATCATTTAGTAAATAGGTAAGCGATCAAGTATCAACTATAAGCGACTGTTTAGTCTTGTTTTACTCTTATCGTTTAATAAAGAAGTTATTCATCGTTTAGTTCTTTTTCCGAAAGATTGTATCAACACGTTATGATAGTAAAGATTTCAAGAATCAGTATCCTAACAAATTGGTATTAGAGCAACCACCTGGGCAAGCATAGTTTAGAAACGTTTTGAAGAGAAACCTAAATTACTAGAACAAGAGATCTCTGAATCCAAAGTCGAAATACAGAAGGTGTCGACCATAGAGGAGAATTTGGCATCAATAGCGAAGAGCATTGAGAGATTGGAATTTCAGGTAGAGAAAAATCAAGAAATGCTTGTTTCCCATGTTATGGAAATGACCAAAGAGAAAGCAAAGGTGACGAAAGAGGCAGAAGGATCGAATGCCAATAAGGGGTGCAGAACAAACAGTTCGATGAAAACGTTTGGTGAAGAATGGAATGGCGACCACAGTGAATTCAAGAAAGTAGAAATACCGGTGTTTAGCAGAAGCGATCTAGACGCATGACTATAAAGAGCATACCGTTATTTTCAAGTTCATAAGTTGACTAGATCTGAGAAGATGACGGTGGCAGTTGTGAATTTCAATGGCATCGCATTAAACTGGTACCGGTCAAAGAGAAACAAAGAACCATTCGAATATTAGGAAGACTTGAAGAAAAAGGATGTCATCCCGATTCCGATATTTAAGAGAGGGATCAATCGATGGAAAATTCTTGGCTATTAAACAGGAAACGTATGTGGAAGCATATCGACCTGTGGAGTATTGCCATTGAAACACCCTTTAAATGCTGGTATTGAAGTTGATACATTTTGTAGAGAAATGATTCAACTGCATAGGGTGTCGAAGTCCATTGTCACGGACCAAGACAAGGTGATTGTGAATCATTTTCAACAAGAGTTGTTCCAACTATCGGGCACCAAACTCCATCACAGTTCAGTTTCTCAATCTCAATAAAAAGGTCAGACAGAGGAGGTGAATCACAACGTGGAAATGAATTGGAGGTGCTGTTGTGGTGAGCTACCGAAAGGATGGTTGAACTAATGGCATTGAGTGGAATATTGGAAGAACACTGCGCATAAATTTCCTACTGGCTTGGCCCCTTTTCAAATTGTGTATGAACGACAACCTCCAATGTTGATTTACCATGGGAAAGATTGTACGGCCAATGCGACTTTGAGCCAACAAATGCGAGACAGAGATGTTGCATTGCACGTGCTTAGGGAGCACTTGAGGGTGGCTCCTGATTAAGTGAGGAAGTTTGTTGACAAGGAACGACATGATGTTGGAGTTCCGCAAAAGTAGAATTTGAAATTATCTCCCAAGTATTACTGAGCACATCAGGTAGTGGACAGAGTCGGATCAGTAGCCTACAAGTTGAACCCTTAGACAACAGTGTCGATACATTTAGTGTTTCATGTAACGCAGCTAAAGAATGGGATGGACAACCAGAGCTTTACCTTGAGGACAAGGTAAATTGGAGGGCGGAGGTAATGATAGAATCCCGATTATGTGGCAATATCAAGAAAGAAAGAATAGAGGAGTGGTGGTTAAATTGGTTGAGAACAACTTCCAATTTCGTTGGGAGAAGTGGAGGTTTAAAAGAAGAAGGAAATGGAAAGAAAGAGGAAGGAATTCTGAATATTACGAGTGAGAAAGAGGAGCTCTCAAGGCTGGGAGTTCTGAAGACGTTGTCGTGGAGAAGCCATCGCAGTATGCCACTCATTGTCTACTTCCACTTGGCGATCATGTAGCTAAGCTAACCGATCTTGTAGCATTTGGTAGGCGATCGTATAGAAATTGGTAGACGATCGTATAGAAACTGGTAAGCGATCATGTAATAATTATTGGTAAGCGATTGTGTGGGAGTTTATGAGCGATCACAGAGGATTTAGTAAGCGATCGTTTAGTAACACTGGGCGATTGTGTAGAACTTGTAAATGGTCATTTAGTAAATAGGTAAGCGATCAAGTATCAACTGTAAGCGGTCGTTTAGTCTTGTTTGACTCTTATCGTTTAATAAAGAAGTTATTCATCATTTAGTTCTTTTTTCGAAAGGTTGTATCAACATGTTACGATAAGATTTCAAGAATTAGTATCCTAACATGATCCTCGAACACTTTAGCCATGAGGGCCTTTGTAAACGGATCAGCTAAATTGTCTTCTAAGACGATCTGCGCGACTATCACCTCTCCTCGATGTATGATTTCCTTGATGAGATGGTACTTGCACTCGATGTGCTTCCTGCGCTTATGGCTTCTTGGTGTTGGGGTTTGTGCCCTAAAGTCTCGTGTTCAGTAGTTTGTAAACAACTTTGTACGAACACTTGTGTTGTATAATGTAAATGATATTTACTTCACTACTTGACTTTGCACATTTATATGTTTTTCATTTTACCACAAACCAATAAACTTAAAATCCCTGGTTATCAGTATGTAACTTAAGCATGTATGTGGTGACATACAAGTGGATCATGTCTTGAGTGATAACAAAAATGGTCTGTAGTATATGGATATAGGAGGGAAATCTTATCCTGGTAACGCTACAGATGCGGCCCGCTTTGTGGAATGGTCAAAAGTGTTGTGACTTGTCACAGATGATCTGATCCTGATCATTCATGTAGGGGACATGTGAGCGGGGGCGTCCTATACAAAGAGTTTGATAGGCATATGCATATTTGGAACTACTTGGTTCTTTTGAATTTGTAGTTGCTTCACTGTTATCACAATAGAGGGTGATAGGCATATGTATATTTGGAACTACTTCCAAATCAGTCAAGAACTTCCTAAGCCATACTACTTCTTTCGCTACTTCACACGTAGCTACATACTCCACTTCCATAGTGAAGTCAGTAATATAACTTTGCTTTATACTCATCCATTTAGAGTAAATATTGAACCCAAAGTTGATTTTCTAAAATCCACATCGATCTGAAAATCAGAATCGGTGTATCCTGTAATGATCAAATCGTTAGAGCCATGCATGAGCATATAGTCTCTCGTTTTCCGAAGATTCTTGAGGATATTCTTAACGACACTCCAATGATCATATCCAGGATTGAACTAAAATTTGCTGATGATTCCAGTTGCATAGCATATGTCTGGTCATGTACACAGCATAGCATACATCAAACTCTCAACTATTGATATATATGGAATTCATCTCATTATCTCAACTTCTTGAGGTGTCTTAGGACACTGTTTCTTAGACAGATGAATTCCGTGTCTAGAAGGTAACATACCTCTATTGGAATTTTGCATCTTATATCTAGACAACATCTTGTCTATATAAGATGTCTGAAATAAGGCTAGCATTATGTTCTTACAATTCCGAACTATTTGAATTCCAATAACATATTGTGCATCTCTCAAATCTTTCATTTGAAACTGTGATACTAGCCATCTTTTAACATCAGTAAGGAATCGCACCTCATTTCCAATGAGTAAGATATCATCAACATATAATACTATAAAGACGATAGTCTTGTTGACAATTTTCTTATAAACATAAGGTTCATCAACGTTTTGTTCAAAGCCAAAAGATTTGATCACAATATCAAATCTTATATTCCAGAATCAAGATACTTGTTTCAATCCATAAATGAATCGTTTTAGCTTGCAAACATTTTGCTCTTAACCCCATTCAATGAATCCCTCTGGCTAAGACATATAGATACTTTCTTTAAGATAGCCATTTAAAAAGGTTTTCTTGACATCCATTTGCTATATTTCATAATCATAAAAGGCAGTAATGGATAATTCTAATTGACTTAATCATGGCAACAGGAGAGAAGGTTTCTTCATAGTTCCCCATTCTCTATGGGTAAACTAGGGTTGGCAAACATCTCTATATTTAAAATAGCTTTTGCGTCAGTTGGTTTTAACATATACAAGTTATTTTCAAGTTTAGCAGAACATAATCGAACACCTCTAGAACTAATGAATACTTCATTGACTTTAAAAGAAACTTTGTACGTATGTTCTAATAAACAAGAGATTGTATTAAGTTCCTTCTCATATCAGGTACATAATAAGCATTTTCTAGTAAAATGTATACATATCCAAAAAATAATTTCAAATCTTCTACTGTATTGGCTGAGACGACTTCTCCTGTTGCCACCTTGAAAGCCATCTTGCCCTCTGCAAGCTATTTTTAGGAACTAGTTTCCTAAATAAAAGTGCAAATATAGTTAGCGGCACCTGAATCTAATATCCAGGTCAAATGAGAATTCTCCACTAAACATATTTCAACAACTAGTAAATTGTATATGCCTTGTTTTGCATTGTTTTTCCTATTCAACTTTCTTTTAAACAAGGTATTTTAGGTAGTTTCTTTTCCAATGCCCATCTTCGTTATAATGATAACATTTACCTTTAGAAACTTTAGCTTTGCTTTTATTTGCAGGAGCTTTCTTTTTTCCTTTTTCCTTATTTTTCATCTATATACTCTTATCTTTAAAAGTAGAAGGTTTAGACTTCTTACTAGAGGGTTTAGTCTCAGATGACGATCTCTTCTGAAATTTTCTATGAGTTACAATATTTGCTTTCCCTTCCTGACCTTTATTTTTCATCAAAGATTGATAAGTCTGAAGCTCATTAAGAAGAGTAGTCAGATTATATTTTATTTTGTTCATCAATATATTCATTCGAAATTGCAGAAAACTCTTTGGAAGAGATTCCATGATGAAGTTGACTTGGCTCTTCTCACCTATGGCAACCCTATTTGCCTCTTCAATATTGAAGTGGACCATCATGTCCAGGACATGTTCTCTAATAAAGGTGCCCTCCTTCATACGGAAGTTGTAAACATATTTGAGAGCATCATGCCTAATGGATATGGACGGTTGTCCAAACATCTCTTTCAATGAATCCATGATCTCCTTAGCAGTGATCATTCTCGTGTTTTTTTAGTAAAAACATCTTATATGTTGGCTAAGATATAGTCTCGAACTTTTTCATTCTCTCTAACCCATCTGTCATATGCGTCCCAAACCATTTGGTTTGCAGTCGAGCTGGGAACTTGAGGACATTCCTTCGTTAAAACAAACCTCAAAATATCTATTACTAGTATTATATTTATGTTTGATTTCTAGGTTGAATAACCTTCGCTGTTAAACTTATCGGAAGTTAAAAGTTGAATGATAGAGTTCAACATACTGAAAATATAAACAAATTCTATTAGTAAACTGTTTTTAAAAATCCAATCAAGTTTTAGCAAAAATAATAATATACCCATATTTCATTATTTATTTACAACGATACTCTAGTGAGTCAGAATAGATGCTCCCGAGGGGCAGTCAAATACTCCTTCATTGAAGCAAGACATTCTTGACTCAATATTAATGTCAGAATAACTATTTATTCTTATAGTTATTTAGTTATAGTTTAGAACTTAGTAACACTTAGTAATTCTTGTAATTGTGACCCTCCATTTTAAGATTTCAGAGAATAATATCAACAAGCTCTCGAATTGGAAGACAATGCTAAAGACAGAACTAAGAAACCATATTCATTTCTGAAATTTACAGTGTTCCGATCCCTATGTTACAACCTGCTGAATGGGTGGTTGCCTAAAAATGACACGCAGGTGGAATATAGGAATCTCATCCTCTATTCTATTTCGAGAAAGGCAGTCCAGCTTCAAAGGCAAGTGCAACCTAAATGGAAGAGATCGCATGATACGTTGACACATTTCCTTCATCCATTTACTATGAACTACTTCCCCTATTCACCTTATTATTGACCCATGCAAAAACTTTCCAAATAGAGGAGTCACGGTAAAAGCGATAAAAGCCAAGCATAGATCTCACTGTGTGAAATCTTAGGGATGTGAAAGCTAAATAAAATATATCGTATATATTATTAATCTCCTACTAAAGTGTTATGTGTTTTGGTATATATTTATTTAGGTATATACTAGCTAACAAATATAATCTAAGTCTAGGTTTTTATCCAAGTATAACATTTATATTTGGATTTAACCTACGATGTTTAAGTGTTAAACCAATTTATTACCTCACATCGCTTACGCATGCTCATAAAACCGGGTTAACAACACTCTAGAACCGTCTAAAATCCCCAAATAGCAGATATTCCGTAAACCATCAACTTAAGTATCTCCAACCTTAGACAGGATTTAGCCCAGGTAAGTTTGTAACCAAAGTTTTACAAGATAACGACTTATTTTAACTAATTAAAACAAGTTGTTATTTGTTAACTCAAAGTGAGCATGCATTTTATCTTTGTTGTAGATTTGAAATGTTTAACTCATTTTATAACACATTATAAAAGATAGACATGCTTTCAATCATAACAGTCATCCAATACTCCATAATTTAATATAACCAATTATATTAAACATGAAATCCTAGTACATGCATACTATATATTATAACTAATTACAACATACTTTCGATGCATGCTACATGCTTTCTATGGTAGGATTTTAAATCTACATGACATACATAATGCACATACAAGATTTAGTTTAATTATAACATACATTCCACAATGCATGAATAATTAAACATACACTAATATGGACCAATTTTGGCATCTTGAACAAGAAAAAGGCTAATTATTACAAGAACAATTAAAAACCAGGTCTTGAACCGTTGCTGGACCACCCGAACCAACTTCAAACTGCTTGAACCGGACCTCCAAGGCATGAAAATGACTGAACCGATCCAAGATCTAGCTGAACCGGACCAAAGAGCTTGAATCAGCTAGTTTTGAATCGTCCGGGCCATGCGTGCGCCCGATCTGGATTGGCTAAAGAACAACATTGCAACGCTACGAAGGCAGTAGCCTTTTTGCTGCTATTTTCTATTGCACATACTTGCTTCCTTCTTCAATTACAACCTAGTTTCAACTCTATTGACTCCAACAAATTTATAGACTCTTAATCACACATGAATGCCCATAAACAAAGAGCCAATTACAACAATTTCAACATAATTGAAGAGAAATCTAATGCCAAAACTGAAAAATATCCATATCAGCACCCATTTCATAGAACTTATGGAAAACACCCGCCAAGCTAAAATTGACGTAAATTGAGTGCTTAAAACATGTTATGATATCAATTGATAGTGTTAACATTCAACATGCGGAAGAAATTAGGACTATAGGTACTCTGACAACATCAATTTTAGCAAATAAGCATGTATATTCATAGTTTTCCAGAAATTAGGGTTTAGAGTACAACCTTTGTAGAACTTTTTAAATGATTTAATCCACTGATGAAATATAATCACGAACTTGTTGTAGACTACCACAAGAATTTTCTCTACTATTCTCTGACCTTAGAGTGGATGGGATCCAAATTTAATGAGATTTGATGGGATTTTTGGAATTTGGAGAGCTTTGGTGTGTTGAAGAGAAGAATCACAATTTCTTCGTCACTTTCTATTTTGCATGAAGTTATTCTAGTAATTAAACTTACATATTTATAGATCAAAATCATGCAAATGAAAAAAACGAGAAAGTGACAACACCAAAAAAAATGAAAAATAGATGTTGAATTAAGATAAAATTAGAAATGTGGTAACTTTTCACTTTCTAATTTTATATTCAATTTAATTTAAATAAATTTTTAAAAATTCATAATTAAATTGAATTTTATTTTATTTAAAAATAAAATAAAATTTAATTAATTTTAATTTAAATAAATAATTAAATAATTTAATTAATTTTAATTTAATATCAAATATTAAATTAATAAAACACCTATCCCGAACATGAATCCCTATTCAAGTATATAATATTTAAATCATATTTAAATATTTTCAATTCTCCATTATATTTATTTTGATAATTAAATATTTAAGTATATCATATATAATTAATAATTCCCTTAACCGAATTTGAACATTCCAAATTATAATCTAAGATTTAGTCCATTTATGAGCTAGTAGAGTGACCTAATGGACCTACAAATCATGAGTTCCAACAATCCGAGATTAACCGGCTAAAATTTTTTAACTGAATTAACCAATATTTGTTAACTATCAGGACACTCCACTAAAGCCCATCAGCAGCACTCTCGTCACTGTAGATATATTTGTGTCCACTTGATTTAACTAGTAAGTCGATCATTCACTGTAGATATATTTTTGTATTTACAACTGGGTCAAAATTATCGTTTTACCCCTGTAATACATCTTGCTCCTTAAATCTCTACTGATCCACTAATGAACAATTGGTTCGTAGTCCTACCACTAAACTAAGTCCCTCTCGGTCATAGAGAGGGTGAGGGCCCTTATTGAAGACTAGGAATCAATACTTAAAAGGGAACAATCTATCTACTAACCTTGAAATGGGGTAGGGATGAATTCCATCTTGCAGGATTATGTCCCAGCTATCTACTCGATCTTATGAGAGACTTATTGAGTCAGCCTTAGTGAGTCACCCTCACCCATGCATATTAAAGGATAATCTCGAATAAACAGGAGTTCATAATTAGCTTAGGATTAAGATAGAATTACTTTAGGTCATTGAATTTGAAACAATCAGTTTTAACAGTAAACGATATTATAAAGAAAAGCGACTATTTCGAGCTCCAGTCTTATGCAAACATCTTTTACATAGGATATCCCCACTCGCATGTCTCTACATGAACAATTCAGGATAAACAATTCAGATTCACATCGTTTGTATCAAATATAAAGTGGGTTGCATCCTTAGTGTTTTCAGAATAAGGTACCCAACTCTATCCCAATTTATAGAATGTTTTGACTATATACTCAAACTTGATCCATTTTTATGTCTCTACATAAAGTTCATATTCACGCTATAGTCAGTGGTTCGTTAGTTTATTGGATTTGGGCTTTTACAAATGCAATTTACATATTCAATAACCACTTTACTGAATAAACCTCAATAATAACTTTATTGCAAATAAAATATGTTTAATGTCTACAAATGATGAGTTTTAGGACATACAACCCAACAATATATACCTTCTTAATATTCACAATCTCTCTTATCATACACTCACTACATGTACACTCAAAACCACACTTTAATCATACAAATAAGTTTCAAATGAAACTTTAAAACAAAAACGATACTTAGAGTCACAATATAACCACATAAATAGGCTCAAATCACAATGTAAGCATCAAATCATATTTTAATAATTTAACTCATTCTTCAAAAATCATACAAAAGAATATAGTGACTAAACAAACTAAATTATAACAAAGAATAAACATTAATCTTGCTCAAAACATTAATATCAGAACTTGCTTAAAAAAACTAGGAATATCCACACATGGGTATATTAGAAAGAATATGGTTAAATTAAGATAAATGTTGTATCAAAATTAAGTCACAATCTAAATTTAATTAGAAGTAAAAATAAACACAATTTTTATAGATATTCATGCGGCATATTATAATTAATTAAGTAAAACACTCCACGTACAAACATAAAACAAACAAACCCAATGTAAATTCTACTTGATGGGCTACTAAAAGAAAATCCAAGTGCTCCTAAATAATAATGCCAAGATTTAAAGGTAAAACTCAATACTAAAACCTATGTCCAAGTTGAAAGGTGTTCAAAAGGATTTACCAGCAATTTACAATAATTGAAGTGTCATATAGTTACTCTCATAGAGCCTGCAAAGAAGATGCACTTGTTTAAGTATAAAATAAAGAATTTAAAAATAAATTGATCATGTCTAAAAAGAGATTGCACAAAGTATAAAGCATATATTTACCCAAATCACCAAAGCATGAAGCAAACCTGTTTGTTGGTCTAGAAAAATGACAAAGAGACTACTTTGCATTCATGTAGGCACAAGAGAATCACACAAGAACAGAAAAGCAAAACATATACACCATGTATTGAAGAACATAAAGAAAATAATAATAACATATGGCTATACTTTGTTTGCCCATACTTGTAACAACATCACCTTAAAATATAACAATAAACTTGAAAGAACATATAGATGTAACTGATAACTTAAATAAACGAATAAAGTCAATACTAATTAATTCCTATTGTGCCACATCTATTTCAAGAATCTTCCATATTAAGAGAAGACCTTCAAAATAAAAGTCTACTTTAAATACAATTCTGAAATAAAATGTATGCTTACAAAATGATTATAAAAGTTGGTAAAATTTAAATCTTGAGTTCATAGTCACAAGTTCAAAAGCTCAAGGAACCTAACAAACTCAAGGATATATTAACCCAATTCTAAAATAAAAAGTAGATCCCACCATACTTCTTGCTTCTCTGCTTCTTGAATTGCTTGCATGAAACTTATCTCTTAAAACTTTTATATTTCAATTATTAGCAAAACCTCAGTAAGCAAAAATACTGTACTTCATGAAGAAATAAACCAAGTGAACACTTCGTTCACTTCAATATATACCCTCAAGGTCAATATGAACGTAGTTCAATTATCATAATGTTTATATTATCGACCTCATGGTTAGAAATTATAATATCTTTACAAATATATATATATATATATATGCCCTCAAGGAATTAATATGGGTTTTTCATTGTAAATAAATGGATGGCATTTATCCAATAAACCTTGGGTGACTCGATCCACATCCCTAATTCCTACGAATTGGACTGGAAAAGAAGATGATGCATCCAGTTAGATTTATATTTACAGAATTAAATATTCAAAAAAAATTGGTGTCGTTACATTTTCCACCTACTAACAATCCAAAGAAACTCTTATCCATGCCACGTGGTCAAAACATAACACTCAGAATATATAGTACAAGATTTTCTTCATGCTTAAAAGAATATATTTACATTTTAATTGTCATTAAAATGTTTTGAATTCCTTTTTGTATTAGATGTACCTTCTTGACTTGTCAACCAAATAATAGGGGATTAAGCTATAAAGGTTTAGATATTTGTTATTTCCTTATGAAGTTTAATTTACAAGTATAAAATTTTTAATGAATATACATAAATCAAAATTTAGTATTTAAAAGAATCAAAATAGGCCAACTAAAGTAGAGACTCTAATAGTGTTGCTAAATAAATTTAAGAACTCGTGTATTGAAGCTAAAAATATTATTCCCTTTGTCACTTTGCTTAAGGACCATTTTACAAGAAAGGAAAATAAACAAAAAAAAAATATATATATGACTATAATAAAATCTCCAACTGTCCAATGAACCACCCATGGATGAGTTGTTCGTATTAGAAAAAATAGTATATATCGAACTGAATACACTGCCAAACGGATTACATATCACTCAATGTATAATATTTAAACTCAAATGAAAACTAGATGGTGTGACAATGTTTGGATATAAAAATAACCAACAACTTGAAAGATCCTTAAAACCTTTGGAGACTCAATCCATAGTCGAGGCACGCTTCTGATAAGTGTTGTCTTGAAAAAATTATTCACTTTCCACGGACTGCAGGCAGACTACAACAATCGTCTTGACAAGATACAACAAACACTAGTAGAATTGCAATCTCGAACTACTCGGATTTGACAGAACTCTTGGATACTTGCTCTCAATTCAACTCAACTCAAGAACAAAAGAAAGAAAGAAAGAAAGAAAGGAGAGCACTCTTCACTTTGGAATTGAATGCTACAATGAAGAATCAAGTTGTTATTTATAGGCTAGCAACTTAGTAACTCTTCAAAGTATAAAATAAAATCAAATAAATACAAATATTTAAAATTTGTCAACTTTAACTCGATTGAGTTGTTACTTGATAAAAATCAAACATAACTCATTCAAATTCAATGAACTACAAATTTAACTTCCATACATGCTAAATTTGTACATGAAACATCATTTTAATTTGAAATTTCAATTCAATTTAAAAGTTTCTAAACAATAAATTTAATCTACACAATTAAATCTAATTTTATGTTTCAATATTCATTTGTTTTACTTTCTTTCCCTTTATACATATCGAATAGTTCATATTGATGTTTTATGTGGAAATTTTTGGTGTTGTCAAAAGCATTTTGAGGGATTGACTTTGGTTTGGTTCCACACAAAGGAGCAATGCAAAACCTATCTATTTTATGTGATTGAGGAGCTAATTTCTCAACATTTTCATATGTTTGTTGTTGTCCCATTTTGGGGCGGAGGTTTGTTTAATATTGCTACTCTAATCACTTGAAGAAAGTTAAAATTTGTCTCACACTTTGTTCACATTTTGAGTTAACTTTAAGGGGTTGTTTGGTGTACTGAGATGATATAGGATGTGGATGTGGGAAGTTCTGATGTCGGGAGAGTTCTGATATCTGGAGAATTATGATGTCTGTGTTTGGGTGTGCAGAGTTGTTATGTCTGAGTTCATGTCTGTGTATGTGTGTGCAGAGTTGTTATGTCTGAGTTCATATGTCTGTGTATGTGTGTACAGAGTTGTTATGTCAGTGCTATCTGGTTCAGTTTTTATACTCTATAATACTTTGCTTGTATGAACACTTTTTTTTTCTAATCGTATAATCCAATTATTGTATACATCCTATTTAGAATAAGACATTGATTGCATTTTGTTTATTCTTTTCAATCTCAAGATACGGTATACAATTCAATTTTATATTATTCATTCCAAACTTCTCATCGGTTGTTCACCCACCGTAATAATGAAGAGTAATAGAAGTAGTTCAACATTACATCAATTTAATGAGAACAATGGTGAAAAAGGAACCAACCTCCCATTAATTTATTTTTGAGAATTTCGCTCTCTCTCTCTTTCTTTCTTTCTCTCTCTCGCTCTCTCTCTTTCTCTCTCTCGCTCTCTCTCGGCCCAATTCTCTCCTTCTCGCTCTCTCTGTGTCTATCTTTATCTCTTTCTCGCTCTTTCTAACCAACGACGAGGAATTGAAGCGATTTCAGAGGGTGAGAAAAAGAAAGAATGAAAGAATCAACAGATCTGAGAACAAGAGAATGACCTCCCCCACTAAACTCGAAATCGAACACCCACTGATCATGCATCGGATTGGAGAAAGGAAACCCTTCTCCATGGAAGAACCAACGCTGAAAAATGTTTGAGGAGAGAGAAATGAGAGAATCAAAATGTCAAGAAGAGGGTGGGAAGACGAGTGATGTGGGAAGATGAGTTGCGATATCGGTGGGCAAAACCTAGCACTGTCAAAATATGGGGATCAGATGTAGGTAGTTGGGATGTTGGTGGCCCAAACGGTGACATCTAAGTCACCCACATGACATGTCTTCTCAACTTGGACCCCCAAACGACCCCTAATAAATACAAGTCTAAGTATAGAAACTCTTACTCCTCATAAATTAAATTTTTCCAAATATCTTAGAAAATCAGAAAATTAATAAGCAACTTCAATGAAAAAAAAAGTATTAAATCACCCCAAAGCAATGAAATGCACCCAAAATCAATCAAACTAAGACGACAAAAGTGTAAGCTTTAAACAAAAAATTGTGACTTAATAACCATCACCCATTTATTTCTCTATTCAAACAATTCCAGAACCATCTTTGCAACTTTCCATATGCAAACCAAAAGAAGGAAACTGAAAGGAAGCTGCAAAGATGGGGAAAAAAATACAATCACCAAAATATATGTGTCGATTTTTTTAACATGAGAAAATGTTGGGAAAAAAAAAAAGAAAAATATATATATATGTATATATATATATGATACCATTGATTGAATAAGAGAAAACTGAAGATATGGTGTCAATATTCCTGTCAACGACTGGCTGTGAATGTGGATGAGAAAGGAAAAAGCAGAGAGAGTGTAAATAAGGGGAAAATATGGTGATAGAAGGAGGTGAAATATATTATTGGACCAAGATTCTATTAATTTTTTTCAAAATACAACTTATACCTAATCTTATATATTTTCTTAATTTTCTCCAAATTGAATTATATTTCTCAAATATTATATCAAAATTTTACGTAATTTTTTAAATCTATAGCCAAATTTCTAATTTTCAAATCAATTTACCAATTATTCAAGTGAATTTTTTATATGAATATCACGTGATTGATTTTGATTTTTAAATTTTTGGAAAGATTAGATTTTAAAAAAATGATAAAATATGGAAAATATATAAAATCTCAGTCTCGGACAAATTAATATCAAGATTTTATATATTTTTCTATATATTATCTTTTTTTATTTAATCTTTTTTAAAATTAAAAAATCAAAATACAATTATCTATCTGAAAAAATCTAATTGGTAAATTTATTTCTAGATTTAGAAATTCATATAATTATGAAAATCTAAAATTATATAAAAATTAAATATAATATTTAATAAAAATAATAATTTAGAAAAAAATTTGAAAATATATCAGATTTAGTAGAAGATTATTTTGTATAGTACAAATACTGCCTGTTCTGTCACCCATGGAATATGAGACCGCCAAATTCCTTGGTCAACGGTCAACTCCTCACCAAACATTCTATTTTTCATTAATTTTTTTCATTAATTACTAAAGTCTTCTTGATAAAATGATTGTCTAGAATCATGCAAGATTTTGAACTCCATGAGACGGAATATCAATCCGTCTTTTTCTTTATAAACATTCATTTTATACTAATTACGCCTTTGAGTTGTTCCAACTTAATTTAAACTCTAATTTAATAATGGTATTAATTTAAATACTGAATTTTTATATCTATATTAATTTAAACATTTTATTATGTTTTATTTCGATAAACATTCAAGGAGACATATTATTTTATCAATTAAAACTCTAAACTTCCATAAGAAAATCAATTTAGATTCTTAATTAAGATTTTTTTGAAAATTGTCCTTGGAAATTATAATCGTCTATTTTGTTAATACAATATTTGAAGAAATCTATACATGCAAAATTGATGCACTGACGATTTTCAAATATAATATTAATAAAAATTTTAATTATTCGATTCACTTATAACAATTTAGAGGTTTAATTGAAAAAATGAAATGACTCACACGATATTTTTTAAAAGAATATTTTATGCACTCGTGTTTTCAAAATGCAAAGATGCATCAGACATATATTGTTTAATGTTTTATAATTTCTCTTATTTTTAAAGTACAAAGATTGGTAAGAAATTCAATCTACGATGTACATGGATTGGGTTAGATTGAGAGTGTTTTTTTGGACCAACCTAAAAATTGAGATTGGTTGAGTTGGTAACCCAAAAGATCCAAATAAAATCTTCAACCTAACCCAACCTTTAAAATTCGGGTAGGGTTGAGTTTGATTTAGTTGTCGGGTTATAATTTTTTTTCTTTTTAATTAAAAATATGTAAATTTATCTATATAACACATGTCTAATAACTAAAAGTTCATGAAACTCAAATGTAATATTATACTTATTACAAATTTTAAACAAAGATAAATATCATAACAATTTTAAAAGAAAATATTAAAATGTACAAATTAATCAATACAAAGTATTAGAAATATATATATATATATATAAATTTTAGGTTAAATTGGGTCAACTCAAATTTTTTTTAACCAATTTGCCACCCAATCTCAATTTAATAATAATAATAATTTAAAAGAAGAATCCGTGTTTCATACACCAATAATCCAGAAAAAAAAAAAAAAAATTAGGGGAAAATTGAAAGCGAAACAAAATAAGAAGCTGATAAAATAGATCCACATCCACCAATAATTTACCCCACGGTACCCGCTAACACCAAAATTCCTCCGCAAACCTCGTCTCCAATTTTGTTTTAGTTTCATCCTTTTTATAATTGTTTCATTATAATTTTCACTTTAATTCGAAAAAAAAAATACATGTTTGATCCTTAGGTTTTGGATCTAGTTTTTATTTTATATTTAAATTCTAAAATGTTACATATTTAGTCTTTTAATTTTGAGTTTAGTTTCAATTTACTCCTTGAGTTTCAAAATTTTCTAATTTTATCCTTGATATTTGAATTTTATTTCAATTTGGTCCCTAACGTTCAAGATTTAATATTTTTAAGTTTAAATTTTCATTAGTTACTAACATCCAACCATTGATGCCAATGTCCTAATTAATTTAAAATAATTATGAAGTGAAAATTTAAACGTCATGAAAATAGAGAGATTTAATTAATTATTATTGTGTTAATTTTTTTAAACTTATTAACATACATTTACACTAAATACAGAAAATTAGTATTTAATGAAAAATTGAGGATTAAAGGTCAATATTAAAATTTATGGACTAAATTGAAACAAAACTCAAATGTCAAAGGTAAAATTGCAATATTTTGAAACCTATGGACTAAATTGAAATAGACTCAAAATTTAAGAATCAAATGTATAATATTTTGAAACCTAGGGACCAGATAAAAACTAGACACAAACCTAGGAACAAAAATGTATTTTTCCCTTAATTCTTTTGACAAGCTCAAAAAGTAGAGTTGTGAAATACTATGAAGCATAGACAGAGATACGGCTACACAATACGGATACGATCGGATAGGCAATTCGTTGATTTCTAAAAAATTAAGATACGGATACGTCTAAAGATGTGTTCTTTTTTTTATATTTTTTTAATATATATATTTCTAAAAAACGAGGATACTAATACGTTGAAAATACATTTTTTTTCTTTAAAAAAATCTAGGATATAGATAAATTTAGCATACAAGTTAATAACAATAGTATAAAATAGAACACAAACACTGAAATACAATACAAAAAAAATCAACATCTAAGATGTTGAAGTATAATAGTTAATAAAATGCAATAGAAAAGTGACTCATATTGCAAAGAAGAAGAAGATTAGATAGATAAGTATGAAGATAAACGAAGAACTTATTGTTGAAGATATCCAAATGGCTTATATTTTGGTAGACTTTGTGGGGGACTCAAACGTGAAGATGGAGATTAGATGATTCTAGTCTAGGGTTTGGACCTTTTTTTTTTCTTTTAATTTTGGACTCGTAGTGAGCTTTTTAAATAAGTTACTTAATTTTAGATTGGGAAAGATTAGATCAGTTATTTGTCTTTTATCTGGGAAGTATTGGTATCCGATACGTGTCTGATACTGATTTTTTGCCTCATATGAAGTATCTGTGCTTCATAGGTGAAATATTTAATGCAATGTCTATGTTAGGTGGGAGTGCGATCAAAGTCCAATATCAATTAAATATGGTAATGATCGATGGTTTATAAAAAAGGACAACTATTTTTAATGGTATGAGATCTGTTGAGGTAGTTTGAAGTTAAACAACTCCCACTCCTTTGACTAAATCCTCCTTAAAATTTGATTAATTAAAAAAGAATAAAAAAAAAGAAAGAAAAGGTTCTTTAAGTTATTCCTTCCAAGGACTTGTTTAATATCGATTTTATTTCTAATTTAGTGTTTTTGAAATTCAGGTTTGTTATCTCATAAATTTAATACTATGGTTTTCAAATTTTTTTTAAAAATATTTAAATTATTTTCCTAAGTTTAAAAATAAAAACAAGTGTTTTATTATTATTATTATTATTTTATAATTTGGATAAGAAAATAAAGGGATAAATAGTGTTTACCAACCTAATTTTAAAAAATTGCCTAACGTATATAAACTTTTCAAATTTTCACTTCAATTTTAAAAAATAATCTTACAAGCAATACCCTCAATTATGAGTTTTTTTTTATTTTTTATTTTTTAGTTATATGGCCTTTACAATTTCAAAAATGTAGTTTCAAAAAGGTTTTTTACTTACTTTTTTTTTTTTTTATTGTATACAAATATTTCTTTAAAAACTAAAAATTATTGTAAAAAAATACGTACAACTTTTAGAAGCAAAAAATTAAAACAAAATTATTATCAAATGTCATCCACTTTTTAAAATTTGAATTTAGCAATGTTACGTCCCTTTTCTACTATATGTTATGATCGACAAATCACTTTCTTTCTTTTTCTTCTTTTAGACATCAATAAATAAACTATACAATAACTAAGTCCTAAAAATAAAATTCACTTTCAAAGAAGGAAAAGGAAAAAACAAAAAATCAAAATCAAAACTTCGTGGTATTTGTAGAGTACCGGTTCAAGCCGGCACCAACCCCACCGGTCCAGCTCACTCCACCGGTATTGAGCCCATGTCGGACGACGCCATCGATCTCGACCGAACCGCTGCCGCCGGTTCTCATCATCTGCAAAATCCTCCTGGCCTTCTCCCTCGCCCTCTCGCTTCCTCTTCCTTCAACCTCTCTCAGAACCTCCACCGCGCCGGCCTCCTTCGCTAATCCTCTGAATCGGAATCCTCCTTGACTCAGTGCGTAAAGCGCCACCACACAATTCTCCCGAGTCGACTCGGAATCCATGTCCTTGTCCTTCAATATCTCCACCAAACAACCCACCGCATTCGCATCCAGCATCGCCGATCTCCCGTCCACAGACACCGCGATATTGCACAGAATCAGCAGTATCCGGCTCGTAAAGCCTTCGATTCTCGTCAACGACAGCAAAATCGGAACGGCGCCGAGTTTAACCAGTTTGACTCGGTTGCTAGGGTTTAGTGTCAAATGGTACAGACAAAGAGCTGAATCGTTCCTCGTTCTCTCGCTGTCAGATCGGAGTGTATTCATCAGCACCGGTAACGCGCCGAGAATTCCAATCGCCATTTTGTTCTCGTCGTCTGACGATAAACTGAACAGAGCACCGGCGGCGTGTTCTTGAGATTCGGTGTTTCCGCCGTCTAAAACATCGATTAATGGCGGAACAAATCCTGCCCGTACGATCTTCAATTTGTTCGGTTTCTCGAGAGAGAGATTTACGACGGAAGCTACTGCGTTGATCTGGATATTTGCAGATCGGGACAAAACTAGAGGAAGTAGAGCGGCAAGGAATTCCTTTGTGCATAAAGAACCCCTAATCGATTCGTTGGATTTGGTTAATTTTCTTAGGGAAATCACTCCTTCTCGTTGCTCGTATTCGTCGCTGCTTTTGAATTTCAAAATGAGTCGAGATTCTTCTTCTGAATTTGGGGAATACGAATCAGAATATCCTCTGTGATTAGGATCTCTCTCTCTGTCGAAGCTTCCATGTGAAGAAGAAGAAGAATGAGCAGCATAACTAGAGGGCTGTGTTTTGAATGGCAAAAGAGTACTTTCCCGTACAATCTCCTCCGTCTGCGGCGGCGAGTTGAGTTGAAATCGGTTGAGTCGTCGCCCAACCTCGGTGGTCGCATGAACCGCTACTCCCTGCGGTTTGTCGGCGACGCCTCGAATCAACTCGCTATCAGAAGCTTCGAATCGATTCTTCCTCCTCTCCTTCTCCATTAATTGACGAACGATGAGTTCAATCGAACTGTAATCAGGTGGTTGTGGATGTTCGATTCCGTTGTTATCGCACCATTTGAGAATGGTGGATCTCATGTTTCTGTTGGTAATAACAGAGGAGAAATCCGGCCTTGAACCATCTTCTTCAAGCTCAGGTGAAAACCCCAAATCTTGACAAACTTGAACAGAGAGACGCTCGAAGGTCTGACCAGAGGAGACGACAACTGGGTCCGCCATTAAAGACTTGGAAATTGCACAGAGGTACTCTTCGGGATACTCTTTTGGGCGTTCGGGTTTGGAATCTGAGGAAGATCGGTGGTGGAAGATGGAGAGTTTCAGCCTGTGATTGCCATGGCCGACCATTTCTTAGTCAAAAACAGGGCAAAATCCAGAGGTGTAGAGGAGAAGGAATCGATGGGTTTGATCAAATTGGGTGTTGAAGAGTTTGATTTATGGCAAATGTCTGCGCGGAGAGAGAATAATTTTATTTTAATTTTTTCTTTGCGAAGCTGGGAAGAAGACTAGGTCGGAGATTGGGACTGGAATGGAGTTTTGACTTTCTGAATTTCTCTTTGTATTTTGTGTGAAGAGGATCGGTGAATCAACTTCCCGCCGGCCGCCGCGGTGGCATTTACCAGCCCCCCAACCCCCAAAATTCTGCTAATTTCTTTTATTGCTTTTCTGAGTGTTTTATATAATGAAAAATTAAATAGGGTTAGATCACCCTCTAAATCATTCTTCAAAATTGAGCAAATTGGCCGGTGATATTTTGAGAATAATTTTGAAATTATTGAAATTATTTTTATCATTTTTATAATTACTTTAAAATAGGTTTTCATCACTCAAAATTAATTTAATACTTTATTTTGCATCTCTAAATGTGTCTTTCAAATCATCAAAACAAGATTTAAATGATTAAAAGTATGTCAGTAATTTTAAAAATGATTAAAATAATTTTAATAATTTTAAAATTACTTTCAAGCACGCTCTACTGGAAGATGTTTGGTTTTACTTTTCAAGTTTTTTATTTTGAAAAGAAATTGAAGTATTATCAAACCAACACTCTCAAGATGTATTTTAAACAATTTTTATCAAAATATTTTAAATAAAAATGATTTGGGATCCAAACAAGCATTTAGATAATATTTTAATCATAAAAAATACTAAATTATAATTTTCTTAACCAATAGAGTGAGAATTAGATTTTTTTTCCCACTCTTAAAAATATTAGTTCTATAGCTCTCATGGTACACTTTCAATTGAGAACAGCTTAAAGTTGACTAAGACAAACAACCAATAAATTTCTAGTAATAATAATTTTTTAAAAAATTGTACAATGTGTCACAAACTCAAACTTTTGAATACATGATGGGAGATTGTGCGACACTTGCTCTAATCTAACAAGCAAGTTGACCGAGTAAAAATCGAAAGTTGCATAAAGTGCTAGAATATGACATAGCCTCCCCTTAGAGAGAAAGTGGTTATATAGAACATGAGAGAGAAAAAGTATGAAAAACATCAATAAATAATGCATTTAAGATTGGTAGTTGCATAAAAGCTTTGATTGGGAAGAGTAAATACACCAATATGAGATTTGACTAGTGGGTTTCTCTTAAAGTATATAATCTAAGCAATTTCTAATATTACTAGCTTGCATATCAAAAGTAGCGATCACTTGCATGAAAAATGACATGAAATAAAAAAAAAAAAAAATACTAAATTAATTACAAAACTTAAATATAAAATGGTTGAAGATTATTTGGACATACAGTCATAAGCTAACATATCATTTTGAAGGGTACATAACAATACCTGTCAGAGAAATATACACATTACAATATAATACGTAATTTAGCTTACGTCAGCATTATTTTGAAGGGTCTCAATCAGATCGTTGTTATTATTTTTAATTTTTTTTTTTAATTTTGGAAGTTCGTAGTCCCGTTACCGTTAAATGCTACGATGCCGTTGGCAAAAGAAACCAACACGATTTCTTTGTAAAATATTAACAAAATTGAATATATAATGATTTTATTTATTTTCCACGCGTCCAAGAGTAGACATTATAAACATAGTTTTATTGTACAAATTTTATGTTGTAATGTTATTTTATATTTTTATATTTTTGGATTCACCAAATCAAATAAAGTCAACAACTATTCATTAACAATAAGGGGACGTTCAATTTTTTTTTTCTAAATTATGTGATGCATACCGTGAAAGTTTTTAAAAGAACAAATATTTTTATTCTCTATTTTAGATTTTAAATTTGAAACTTTAAAATACCTAAATATAGGAGAAAAGATTTAAATTTTGGTAAATATAGTATATTATTTTATAGATTAATTCTAGAATTTTGTTGAATTAAAATATAATTATATATTATGAATTGTATGCATTAAAATAATAACAAATAATAATTATACAAAACTTTTATTTTACTTACCATTTCATCATCAAAATTTTTAGTGATAATTCAACAACAACAAAAAAAAATCCACCTATTTTATTATCTACACGTAAACCGTTCAACATATAACATAAGTAAAAGAACAACATGAAAAATGAATGACCGCTGAAAGAAAACGTGGAACAAAAGTATCACAATTGAAAATTATTTTTCACAAGATTAATTTATTTATTTAACGAATATCAATTTACACTCATAAACTTTGAGGTTATATCAATTTAAATCATAAATTAATAATTGTATCAATTTAATCATCAAACTAATAATTGTTTCAATTTAAACATTGAAGTTTCACAAGTGTATCAATTTAAGCCCTCCATTATGTTTTATTTGAATAGACTTATGAAAGTTTAGGGTTTAAGTTGATATGAAAGTTCAAGGTTTAAATTGATAAACTCATGAAAGTTTAAGATTTAAATTAATACAATTATTAGGGTTTAAATTGATATTATCCTAAAAGTTCTAGGTTTAAATTGATACGGTTAGGGTTGATGCCCTAAATCTCGTGGATTTCGTAGTTTTTAAATTATTTGTACAAAAATTATTTATTTAATAAAATAAAGTATTATTTTATTTGACATTTAGTCTGCATTAATCCAAATCCCATAAACTAAGATCTAAAGTTATTTAATGTAACTTAAACATGTATGTAATTGACATACGAGTGGATCATGTTTAAGTAATAACATTAACAGTCTGAAGTATATGGAGAAGGCTAGGTACCTTTGGTGATACTATGAATATGACTCACTTTATAATTATTACAATAGTTGTGAAATGTTACAAATTATCTGATTCTGATCATTCATATGGAGATATGTGAGTGGGGATATCTTATACAAAAAGTTGTACAAACCAGCATGAAATGATTACTCTCTCTTTATAACACCGTTACTTGAAGAGACTTACATTTCACTAGGATGACTATAGGAGACTTGACTTTAATCCTGAGTGAGTTGAGATCTTTTTGCCTAAGAGCACAATCTTGGGTGAGAGTGCTCATATTTGCCGACTCAATATGCTTACCATTTTGGGGATTTGTTTGAGTAGGCAGCTGGGAACACAACTACACAAGATGAAATTTGCTCCTTCCCATCTTGAAGGAAAGTAGATGAATTGCTCCCTTAAGAGCTTATTCAGGTCTTAAACAATTCGTTTCACCCTCTCACTAGCCCAAGAGGGGTTAGTTTATAGTTGGATTATAAACTACTTTGTTCATTAGAGGAATGATACTTAAGGAGTTAGATATAACTACAGGGGTATAGTAATTTGACCCAATTGTAGTCATGAGTAATGCGTGAAAAGTCAACTTACTATTGATTGGTTATATCAATGGACATAGAAATATATTTACAGTGCGAAGAGTGCAGTTGTCGGTCTTTAGGGGATAGGCGACAGTTAATGAATGTTGATTAATCTAATTAAAGAGTTGAATTGATTAATCTTGTATCATTGGAGCTTTTAATCTTTAGGTCCATATGGTCCCTTGTTAGCCCACTTTGGATAAAAATAAGGAACAACTGTTTTTGGAATAATTTGAATTGTTCAAATTATTTGTGGGAACTTAAATTATTAATTATATTAATATTATTAATATAAAGTATAATTTGAATTGTTCAAATTATTTGTGGGAACTTAAATTATTAATTATATTAATATTATTAATATAAAGTATAATTTGTATTGATACATTATAATGTATAGTTAATTATAAATATAATTTATAATTAAAACTATATAGTATGTGAGAGATAAATATTTGAATGAGATTCAAATATTGTTTCTATAAATAAGATTTATATAGATACTATACCTACCATAAATTAAAATTTAATGTGAATATGATTAATATTGAAACTATAGGTTATATGAAAGAGGTTCATTGTAATGCGATTAAAAAGCATAAAATATGATGAATTAATTAAATTAGTTAATTAATCATTTATATTATAAAGTATGTTATTATATAATATAATTTTATATTTTTATATTATATTATATAATTAATAACTTTCAAATACGGGGGAGTTATTCTTCGCGTGGATAGAAGTTAAGTAACTTCCCATCCCATTCATCCCATCCCCTCCCTCCTCCTATAGTATGTATTGAGAATACAAACATAAGAGATTAGAAGTTTTTAGAGAAGGTGAAGATCTCCCACTCAATTTCTCCAAAAACAATTCTCTCTGCCTTCATTTCCTCTTCCAAAAGATTGAGAAGGAGACCACACATCCTTTACTTATTCCGAAGATTAACATGGTAACTTCGTGGTGGTGTTCAGAAGGTTTTTTTGTTGTGTTCACAGTGCACTATTCGTAGCTTTTTGGAGAGGATTTATGTGAAGAAGAGATTTACTTCAATGATAGGCATTTCTACTTCCCTTTACCTCTTTAGAACAACATGCTTATAGATTTAATTAACAATGTTTATCCTCTGCGTATTTATGTAAGTTTTTATATGTATTTTATGTTATTCAAATTTGAACTCCAAATGCACCGTGTTCACGTGCTTCTGCGAGGAATTCCATTCCTTTAGATATGACTATTAATTTAAAGTTTAAATTGATATAACCTCTAAAGTTTAGGGGTATAAATTGATATTTGTCTTTCTTTATTTTTAGTTCAACAATATATAGTTTGGATGTCTCAAAGTTTCTAAATATTTATCGACAGTATATAATTTATGTCAATTGAGCTACATTTAAGTTGACTATTTTATTTATTTTTTGTAAACTGTTTCTTTACTACATTTTGACTATCATTACACTTGATCATTTTATTAATGTTTTGAAATAAAGGTTATCCAACACACGATAAAATTTGTTATACACCGTGTGACAATATTTCTAGAAACATCATAGATGAACGCAAAAAACTAAAACTAAAATAGAACACAAAGTTTAGTATCCCAGTTTGTGCAATACCACCTATGTTTGGGGGGTAGTGTGTCCGTGGAAAGATATATTCACTAATATAAAGTCAAGCAATTACAACAATACACTTATCTATAAATAAACGACAATTACAGTGACATTCGAATAGTCCAACTTAGACAACGATCACTTAGACTCTCCCTAAGTGTGATACTTGCCTTCTCAATCAAACTTATGCTCTCCCTAAGTGTAAGATCCTCTCACCTTCAATGTACTTAGACTCCTCCTAAGCATGAGAACGTCAATTATATTTACTTAGAGCCTGTTTAATAATGTCCCCGTTTCTTGTTTATATTTCTCATTTTTAAAAAAATTGATTTGTTTAATAACGGTTCTTGTTTTTATTTTTTAGAATTTAAAATATATTTCTAAAAATGGGACCAAATTTGAGAAAGATACAAAATAGCTACTCCCTATGTTGTTTCTACTTTATTTATATGTATTCCTAAATGTAACATAAATTAGTACTGGTTTGAGTTGGTAAGCAAGTTTGTCTTTTAACTTCTTCAAGCTTCAACGTCCTCGGTTAAATTCCCATGTCATTTGTTTTCTTTTTTTTTTCTTTTTCTTTTTTCTTTAGTTTTATCTTTCTTTCTTCTCTTTTATGTTTTTTTCTTTTATTTTTATTTATTATATTTATATTTATATGTTAATTTAATTTTTCAATATTTAGATTTATATATTATCTTCATTTTCGAATTTCAAATTTTTAATATGTATATTTAAATATTTTTTGAAATTTAAATTTTAAATTTTGCAATAAGTATGTTTATATATTATTTTTAATTTAACTTTTAAAATTAAAATTTTTATGTTTAGTACCTTCAAAATCAGTTAGATTTTACCATTTATAATTTTTGTTTACTAAGACATTCATTTAGTTCATTTTAATATTTTACAACCACGAACATTAAAATAATAATATAATTTAGTTGGATTTGAGTTAACATCATTTAAGATAGATGACTTGAGTGAGATATAATATTGCAAACCAAATTTCAACAACATATGAATGATAGAAACAATTCTATTATCACTATTAATTTTGCATCAAGACTTATGTATATTTATTTGATAATATAAATTATGTTTTATAATTATTCTTTTATACATATTTATGCATGTTATATATTTTTTTATTTCACATAATTAAATTATATTTAAACTATAACATAGGAGAAAATGTAAGGAAAAAAAATACCAGAAACGAGACATAAGAAATGATTATCAAACAAATTTTTGGTTTTGTTTATCTTTTTTTCAAGAAATAAGAAACGAAAATAGTTATCAAATATATTCTTGTTTCTAATTCTTAAAAAGTAGGAAATAAGAAATAAGAAACAAAAAACAAGAAATAAAAAACGGAAAGGTTATCAAACAGGCCATATAGCTCCCCCAAGTGTGAGACTCTCTCTCAATCGTGATCTTTTCACCGTCTAGCGAAGACCACTTCACTTGTTGAATTTAAAATCTCTCTAAGTTTGAGAATCCCTTCTTAATATGATGAAGAAAAAATCAATAAGATCTAGATAAATACTCAAAATCGCAAAAACTTCACAATCTTATAGATTGACACACTTGTGTTTTCGACACAAACACAGCCTAACAACACAAATATTCTTCAAAACACAAAACAATCAACCCTAAATTGAACAAAACCATAGTATTTATATGGATAGCTTTGAGAAAATATTCAAAGAAAGAATAAATCAACTAAAAAGATAGCAGCCACGAAATATGTAAAATCTTGGCATCCTACTGATAGATTAGGAAAAAAAATATACTGCATAATTTTCTATCTGTCACTATGCAATGTCATTCATAATGTCCTAGCATGTTGTAAGATATGTCACACATATTATAGAAATATGTTATTTCAGTTTTGTTTATAATAAATAAGCCAATTATACTAGAATGACAAATACCCTAACATGTTTAGACTAAAGTTAGTATACAATGAGACGAGTAATTGAATGTGTGCTTACATCGGTTTGAATATCCAATATCCAATATCATCTTCTTCTTCTTCTTCTTTTTTTTCCATAAAAAAGCTATGATAATTTAAATTTTCGAAAAAACAAAGTATATATGAAATTGACTGGACCAAGTCTAATTAAGAGCAACAACTTGATATTAGTTTAATCCTATGTATTAATTTAATTCGACGATTCATTCCAATCTTATTTTAAATTTCCGACAGCAAAACTTGACATATGGAGATATTGTATGAAAATTCGTATCCTAAACCACGTTATCATCCCACCATGTATATATTTTTCAAATTAATTTTAAGCATTTAACATTTTTTTAAAAAAAATATAAATGTTATTCCTCCAATTATTATTACCAAAGAATTTGATTGCGAATATTTTTCTTTAATTAGTTTAAGAGTGCAAATGTCGGGATAGAATTTTTGTCTCACAAAAATAATAAGTGTATTTATCTTCAGTTAAACTATGCTTGATTTTGTAATTTAGTTGCTAGTATCAAAGAATAATGGTTAAAAACTATAATTATATGTTAATTATATATAAAAAAAAATCTACTTAAATTATCATGCTAAAAAAATTATAAAAATTATTTTTCAATTGGTATAAGTATACTCTTGATCGGAGTTAAAAAATCTTAATTCTCTCACTCTTACATATGGCTAAATTAAAAAAATTAAAATATTCATTTAAGGAATATTTATTTTAAAAATAATAAATAAATATTTGGTTTGTGTGTGTTGGTATGGTCAGCTGATCATTATTGGCTGAATCTGAAGGGGAAAAAATAAATATAAAAGGCCAATATGAAATAAAAATAATGAGGTTTAATAGTTGGCATTATCCATTAATTTGGACTTGGCTAAACTATAAGATGTTTTAGTAATTTACAAGCTTTAGCTTCAATAAATAAGATTTTAGTTATTTTTAATTAATGAAATGAATGCCCATTAAAATTTAAAGGTACGCAATTAAGAAGCATATGATGTGGACATTTGCGATGACTTATGCTAATTAAACAATAATTTTTTTTTTTTTTTGTTAGTTACACCATTTATGTATTACTTTTATTGAGTTAACATTCCTATCTTATGTTTGTGCTAATCTCGACTTATTTGAATGATTGAGATATTTCTTAACAAAAAATAAAAATAAAAAAATAAAAAAATTTAGAGGTATTATTTGATCTATTATATATAAAATTAAATTTTACGTCTATAATTTTCAATTTTCAATTTTACGTCTAATAAATTTGTAAAGTAAAAAAGAAAAGAATAAATTATATTAGGCATATAAATAAAAAATTTAGAGATCTATGGATAAATAGCCTATTAAACATCTTTGAAAATTTAGATATAAAAAGACATGACCCTAAATGTTTGGAAATTAGACCCGTAATATAACCAATAATGTTTGTTATTCAAAAACTTGAGTTAGAAATTGACTACATTGACTTTTGTACACGTAAACATTAATTAACCATGAGTCAATAACATGTTGAGCGTGAATTTTTTCTTTTATCCTATCATATCATGTGTGCTACTTTAATTAATTGATTACCGGTAGCATCCCAAGTTTTAGATAAATTGAGATTAATTATCTTAAATTGTTTGACTTTAATTTCCTTTGGTTTTTGGATTTTCGAGCCAATTTAAAACAATTGAGGAGATAATTAATTTTATGTGATTTTAAATTGATTATTTGGAAAGATTTAATTTGTGTCAAATTGATGGATTTTATGCTATTTAATTTTGGTTTTTGGAGCCTAAATTAAGGTAATTTGAGAAGTTAATTGATTTATTAATTTGATAGAATCTTTGAAGGTTTTGGAGATATTGTGATAAATATTTTATTTATATTTTTAAAATTTGAAAAAAAATGAAAGAATTGGGATATTTGAAATTAAAGGAGAGTGAAAAGAGGCAGAAAAATCGGAAAGAAAGACAGTTGTTCGATTTTCTAGCAACAACTTTCACAAAATTGTCGATTGTCGAAGTTTGAACCATTGGATCATGCTGAAATTTGACCAGTTTATTCGAGACATATAGGGTCTCGTTTTTAACGGTTGGATCGTTGTTTGGAGTTTTGGTTTGTCCATAATCACTCCGCTGAATAGAATCTATAAAACAAGAAACCCCCTTCTCTCTCACTCTAGCAAACCCTCCTCATGCAAGAGCCTCACTACCAGCCGCTAGCCTAAATAATTTGTGTCTTTCGATAGCAACTCCCATAGCCTATCTATGGTTATGGCCGTCGCCGCTGCTGTTAGCGCCATTGTCGTCGGAATTGATATTTTGGGTAAGTTATTTGGTTTTTTATGGGTTTTCTTGGAAGATCTTGAATACCCATCAAATTTTGGTTTAAGTTTTAGCTTACCCATATTGTGTTGATATTGAAATTGGGTTTTAAATACTCTCAAGATGCTTTCTGACAAGATTAAAATTATTCGACATTCTTTTTTGTAAGGTTTATGGTCTTTGTTGAGAATTTTTAGATACCCATTAAGTGTCGGCTTAACTTTTGTTTTAATTGTGATTTTTGGAGGTTGGATTAGAAGGTCTAAAGTTGTTGTCCATTAGAGTTAAAAAGGTCTAAAGTTGTTGTCCATTAGAGTTAAAGGTTGCTTTTGGTGATATAGTTGTTGGATCGTATTGATTTTGAAGCTTGGAAGTGGTTTTGGGTCAAACCACGTGCTAAGTAAGTTGTTTGGAGATGTTTGGATTAAGTTGTGATTAGAATTGTGTCCTAAACATTGGACTTAATTTCGGTTTATGTTTTTAGATTTATTCAGGATTCAAGATTTTGCGAAATTGAATTGTTAGTTATTTGGACTTAATTCCAAAGTAAGTGTCTTACAACTGGTTCGCCTTCAAATCAGTCGCCCAACCACATGATGATATTTAGATTGTTATATATAATGTAAGAGACTGTCTTGACTGATATTATATAATATGTCGACTGAGGTGTTTTCAGTAAATTTTCATGAGTTAAGTGACGATGATTGGACTGAATGATTTAATGATATGTACTGGTTTGATTGTGGTGTTATGTAATGATGATTGAGGGTGTTCTGGTAATTTTTTCCTAAGTTAAACGACTGTATTTATGATAAAAGTTTTAAATCTAGACTAATGCATGATAGGTATATATGGTGCATGTTAACCTTTTTATTTGGGCAGTGTACACCTTACGACTAATTGTGTATACCTTCGGGATACACATCTATGATTATCTATATGCACATTTATGACTGTTTGTGTACCTTCGAGTATACATCTATGACTGACATGTGCTCCCTCGAGATACACCTACGACTAATTTGTGTACTTTTAGATATACACCTATGATTGACATGTGCTCCCTTAGGACACACTTGCAACTAATTTGTGTACCTTCGGGTATACACCTTTGACTGACGTGTACTCCCTACGATTGATTTTTGTACCTTTGGGTATACACCTATGACTGACCTGTGCTCCTTTGAGACACATCTACAACTGATATGTGTACCTTTGGGTATACACCTATGACTGATGTGTGTTTCAAGTGGGAGTTTGTTAGGTTTTATGTCCTAAAACTCGTGGTTTGTAAACGATAAACTTATTCTGTTAATCGATAAAGTTGTTATTGAATATATGAATTGCTTATTTCATCTTAGAAATAAATCCAATAAACTAAAAGATCCATGGCTATTTCATGAGTACTTGAACCTTATGTGGAGACATAAGAGTGGATCAGGTTCAAGTAAATAGTCAAAATGATTTATATGTTGGGGTTGATGCCCTAAACTCTCGTAGGGTTCTGTAGTTTGTAAACACCTGTATAAACCAATACTTGTGATGTAATAATATGAGATATTTTCTTCACTTTTGTCTATGAAACATGAGATGTTTTATTTGCATTTACCACAGACCAATAAACTAAGATCCCTGGTTGTCGTTGTAACTTAAGTATGTATATGGAGACATACGGGTGGATCATTTCTTAAGTGATAACCAAAATGGTCTGTAGTATATGGATATAGGAGGGAAACCTTATCCTGATGACACTACAGATGTGGCTCGCTTTGTAGAAGAGTTACAAGTGTTGTGACTTTCTATAGATGGTTTAATCCTGATCATTCATGTGGAGACATGTGAGCGGGGGCGTTCTATACAAAGGAGTTTGTATAAGACTGGACCACGAAGTGTTTAGTCTTGTTATATAATGTCGTTCATGACGGAGACTTCACTTCACTAGGATGACCATAGGTAACATGACCTTAATCCTGAGTGAGTTGGGAACTCCTGCCTTTGAGGGCAGTCTTTTGATTTGTATAGATGCGAGTGGCCAGATCGCCGACTCATACCTACTACTTTGGGGATTCGTCTGATTGGGGAGTTGGGAACTCAACTACACAAGATGGAATTCACTCCTTCCCTGAAGCAGAGGTAAGTAGATAGATTGCTCCTTTAAGGGTTGATTCCGAGGTTTGAACGATGTGGCACCACACACCTTCTCATGGCTCGAGAGGTGTCCACTCATAGTAGGACTATGAGATATTGTTCATTAGAGGGATCAGTGGTACTTAAAGAGTTAGATATAACTACAAGGGCAAAACGGTAAATTAGTCCAGCTGTACTTACGAGCATCTATGAAGGGTTATTGTACTGTTGATTGGTTATATTCGATGGACATAGAAATATATCTGTGGTGAGAAGAGTGCAGTTGTTGGTCTTTAGTGGAGTGCCCGACAGTTAACGGATGGTGGATCTCGTGACTAAAGAGTTTAGTCAACTATTCACATATCGTTGAAGCTTCAAGCTACAGGTCCATAAGGTCCCCTTGGTAGCTCAATGGATTCAAGTTGAGAATCAGCTTTTGGGTCAGCTTAAAGTGTTCAAATTGACAAGAGGGAGTTTGATTATATATGATATGATTAAACTAGTTCAATTATATGTGATTATAGTTGACATTGAAGGAACTCTTATCAAAGAGTACCTCTGAGCAGAAGTGAGATCGTTCCAAACTCATTGTGACAGAATTACTGCATTCACAATCAAACAGACTAGATATGCATTTCACAACAAATTACAGACATGCTTTGAACTTAAACAATCATAGAGAACAAGAAACATACCTGTTGAAGAACCCTTTTTCGCCTCAAAACTCGTTCTCATCGAAGGACTGCTCTTCTCGCTCTTGCTGAGATTGTCCAAGCAAACGTCCACCAAATCATCTACCGACGAACGGACTCCTCACGAACTTGACAAAAAGGAAGACACTACCACTTAGAACCCTTAGTATTCTCGGAGTGAGAATCCAAGAGGCGTGGGATCTGTTGGATTTGGTAGAGGCAAGAAGGCAAAGCACAATCGTATACCACGATTAAGAAAGTGGGAGAATTCGGGTGTCTATCGTATAGACGATGCTTGATCGTTTAGGTAGAGGTACACGATCTTTAGTAAAAGGGGCGCGATCGTATAGACGATTGCTTAGTAAGACGCTCGGACGCACGATCGTTTAGAAAGAGCTAGACGATCGTTTAGAAAATCCTATGCGATCGTTTAGTAAACCGCGTGTGTGTATACGATCGTTTAAAAACGTTGAGTTGTCGTGTATGCTCTCAATTTGCTATGCGATAGGCAGTATACACCACTCGTGGGCGAATGTCTGATTCTTTGCAAAATGAAAACAATTTTCATTTTATCCTTCAGTTACGAAAACTAAATGCAATCTCCCATTATCATTCGGTTACGGAGAAAAAAATGACATAATTATCCCATAATTGCTAAAATTAAATAATAAATATAATCATATTATATTCATTAACCTATGGTTTAATATCACATCAAATGCAACATAAGAACCATAGTCTTTTTCTTCTCCACTAGATATAAATCATATTTATATCAATTTCCTCCAATTAATGTATCTCATACATCATGTCAATCATATCATATATAATTAACCAGTTCAATCATATCATATATAATCGAACTCCCTCTTGTCAATTTGAACACTTCAAACTGATCTAAAAACTGATTCTCAACTTGAATCCATTGAGCGACCAAGGGGAACTTATGAACCTATGACTCGAAGCTCAAACGGTACGTGAATAACTGACTAAACTCTTTAGCCACGAGATCCATCATCTGTTAACTGACAAGCATTCCATTAAAAACCGATAGCTACACTCTTCTCACCACAGATATATTTCTGTGTCCATCGGATATAACCAATCAACAGCACGACAATCCTTCATAGATGCTCGTAAGTACAGCTGAGCCAATTTACCATTTTACTCCTGTAGTTACATCTAACTCTTTAAGTACCACTGATCCTTCTAATGAACAATACAACATAGTCCTACTATGTGTGGACACCTTTCGGGCCATGAGAAAGTGTGTGGCGCCACATCGTTCAAGTCCCAGAATCAGCCCTTAAGGGAGCAATCTATCTACTTACCCTTCTTCGGGGAAGAAGTGAATTCCATCTTGTGTAGCTGAGTTCCTAGTTCCCAAATCAGACAAATCCCCAAAGTGGTAGGTTTGAGTCGGGGATCTGGCCACTCGCACCCATGAAATCAAAGGACCACCCTCAAAGGCAGAAGTTCCCAACTCACTCAGGATTGAGGTCATGTTACCTATGGTCATCCCAGTGAAGTGAAGTCTCTGTCATGAATGGCGTTATATAACGAGACTATAACACTTCGTGGTCCGGTCTTATACAAACTCTTTTGTATAGGACGCCCTTGCTCGCATGTCTCTACATGAATGATCACGATCAGACCATCTGTAGCAAGTCACAACACTTGTAACTATTTTAAAAAGCGAGCCGCATCCGTAGCGTTACCAAGATAAGGTTTCCCTCCTATATCCATATACTACAGGCCATTTTGGTTATCACTTAAGGCATGATCCACCTGTATGTCTCCACATACATGCTTAAGTTACAAACGACAAACAAGGATCTTAGTTTATTGGTTTGTGGTGAAGCAATTAAAACATCCAATGGTCTATAGACAAAAGTAAAGAAAATATCATATATCATTACATTACAAGCGTTTGTTCTACAAAGTACAGGACCCAACAAGAGTTCAGGGCATCATCCCTAACATACATGATGTATGAGATACATTAATTGGACGAAAATGATATAAATATGATTTATACCAAGTAAAGGAGAACAGGACTATGATTTTAAACTATAGGTTATAAATATATTATAATAAGTTAGTTGTTATATTTATTTATAATTAAAACAATTATGAGATAATTGTTGGTAATTTCTCCTTAACTGTACGTGAAAGTGGGAGGTTTTATTCAGTTTTCATAACTGAAGGATAAAATGAAAAAGGTTTTCATTTTGCAAAGAATCGTTTCATTTGAGTACATAGCTAATCGTTTAGCTCACGAGAGACTGTCGACAGCCTTCTAAGCTTTTGATTAAATGATCGTGTACATGCGCCATTATCTAAACGATCGTGTAGCATTTTACTAAACGATCGCGTGACTACTAAGTTTCAGTAAACAATTGTGTAAACGATCACGCCTAATTTCCTAAACGATCGTGTACTTGCTGAAATTTTACTAAACAATCAAGCACAAAGTCTATACAATAGACTCTATACTCTCCCACTTGCTTGGTCATTGAGTTCGATCGTTGTTTCCTCCAATCCTCTACCAAATCGAACCGAGCCCACACCTCCTGGATTCTTACTCCGAGAATACTAAGGTGACTAAGTGGCGGTGTCCGAGAGGTCATTTGTTCGTGGAGAAATTTGTTCGTGATTGACTAGACGATTGGGTAGACAATCCGGATGAGAGTGAGTTGTTGCTGTCCAAGTTCTTCACCAGAGTGAGAGACTGATGAAAGAATAGTTTTTCAAAGGTAAGTCTCTCGTTCTCTTTGTATTTATATATGAAAGCATGTCGTAATTTGTTAGAAGATGCATAACTGGTTTGTATGCTTGTGAATGCTTGTAATTCTGTCACAATGAATTTGGATCGATTGTGCTTCCGCTCATAGATTCTCTTTGATAAGAGTTCCTTTACTATAATATACAAATAAGATTGGGTGCCTTATTCTAGTAACACTAATGGATGTGACCCACTTTGTAGTTGTTACAATTTGTTGTAAAGTGCTACAAATGAAGTGATCCTGAATTGTTAATGTACTGACATGAGGAGTGAGGGTGTCATGTGCAATGAGTTTGCATAAGATCGTATCAAGAAATAACTATAGACTCCTGTTTATCTGGGATTATTCTTAGATTTGCATGAGTGAGCATTGGCTCAACAATGCCGACTCAATAAGCTTCCTATTTCAAGGGTAAGACTGAGTAGATAGCTGGGGATATAGGGTACAAGACGAAATTCACTCCTACCCGCTTTTAGGGTTAGTAGATAGGTTGTTCCCTTACATGTTGACTCTGTTGGGATTAGTGTCCTAATTCTCCTAGAGTTTCGTAGTTTGTAAACTTTGTACACATTGTTATTAATAAAATAAGAATTATTTTATTTACATTTGCTCATATCCAATAAATAAAGATCCGTGATTATTGTATGTAAACTTAAGCATGTATATGAGATATATAAGTGGATCATACCTTAAGTAATAACCTAAAAGGTCTGTAGTATACGGATTAAGGAGGAATACCTTATCTTGGTGATACTACGGATACGACCCGCTTTGTAGAGGCTTACAAGTGTTGTGAACTACTAAGAATGGTCTGATCCTGATCATTCATGTGAGACATGCGAGCGGAGGTGTCCTATACAAAGAGTTTGTATAAGATCGGACCACGAGATGATTCATCTCTTTATATAATGTCGTTGATAATTGAGATTTACATCTCACTTAAACGAACATAGGTGACATGATCTTAATCCTGAGTGTTTTGAAAACTCCTGTCTTTGAGAGTGGTCTTTTGATTAGTATAGGTGAAAGTGGCCAGATTGCCAATTCAACAAGCCTATCTTTTTAGGGATTTGTCTGATTGGGGAGCTGGGAACTCAGTTACACAAGACAGAATTCACTCTTTCCCTGAAATAAGGGTAAGTAGATAGATTTATGCCTTAAGGGCTGGTCTCGAGTCTTGAACATATGGGCCACACTTTCTCTTTGGAAAAGAGGACCAAGGATTATGACTTATGTTCATTAGAGGAATCAGTGATACTTAAGGAGTTAGATGTAACTACAGGGGAAAAACGGTAAATTGGCCCAACTATACTTACGGGCAATCTGTGAAGGGTTATCGTACTATTGATTGGTTGATATAGACATAGAAATATATCTGTAGTGAGAAAGGTACAACTGTTGATCTTTAGTGGAGTGTCCTGCAGTTAACCGATGGTGGATCCTGTGATTAAAGAGTTTAGTCAGTTATTTACGTACCATTGGAGCTTTAATCTACAGGTCCATAAGGTCTCATTGGTAGCTCAATGGATTTAAGTTGAGAATCAGTTCTTGGGTTAGTTTGACGTGTTTAAAATAACAAGAGGAAATTCAATTATATGTGATATAATTAGTATGGTGTATGAGATACATCAAGTGGAGAAATTAATGTAAATATGATTTACATTAAGTACCATAAAATAGAAAAAGAACTATGGTTTATATGTTTCATGAGATGAAATATTAAAACTATAGGTTATAAATATAATATGATAAGTTGGTTATCATATTTATTTATAATATATTAATTATATGAATTAATTTCTTTTTCTCTAATAACCGATTGAGTGTGAGGTTATTGGTGGTTTTATGGTAACTGTGAGATAAAAGGAAAATTGTTTTCCTAAATTAGAGAGTTGTCACTTTGAAAGGAACTCATGATGATAAGCTATCAAGTGAAAAAAATTTCACTAAGCGATAGCTGTCACAGACTAAATGATTGTGGAGCTTTGATTATACGATAGTTCATCAGCTGATCGTAGCTAAACGATCGAGTGGCTAAGTTTATACGATAGGCTGCCATTTACTAAACGATCGAGCACATCGTCTATACGATATACAGCTTCCTATCTCCCAATTGCTCGATGTCTACTCGATCGTTGTTCTCTAGTCTCTTCCTCAAGTCAAGATCATATAGAGCCCACAACTCCTGAATTCTCACGCTAAGAATACCAAGGCAACCATTATGGTGGTGTCCTCACTCATTTTTTGGACCGAGTGTGGCTCGATTGGTTTTGAGGAGCTATTGGCTGTTCGTTATGTTCATGTTGTTAATCGTGTTGTTCCAGTCATTGCGTTTGTGTATTGCTGTGTTGGATGCATAAGAGACTGTTCGAGAGATTCTTGAAGAATGTTTCTTCAAAGGTACGCATACTCTATCCCTTGAATTCTAGCTTAGCATGTTGTAATTTCTTGTTGTGCATAACCTGTTAGTTTCTGTTTAGACTGTAATTGATTTGTGTTCAATTCAAATGGAATTTGTAACGTTCCCTTCCACTACTCATGGAAATCCTCATGTTTAATTTCTTTCAGACTTCAGGTCTTGAACAAAGGGCCCCACCCTCTCATTAACCCGAGAAGGACTCAGTTTGATGCTTGGATCATAAACTAATTGTGCATTAGAGGATCAGTGGAACTTAAGGAACAAGAAGTAATCTTGGGGGTAAAACAACTTTTGACCCAGCTGTTATTAAGAATAACATGTGAAGTGGACACAAATCATGGTTATGTCGAGTAGACACAATATATCTACAGTGAGGAAAGTACAACTATTAGGCTTTAGTGGAGTGACCCGACAGCCCAATAGTTAATGAATGGGGGTTAATTCGGTTTAAAGAGTTTGGCCAATTAATCTCGGATCGTTGGAGCCCATGATCTGTAGGTCCTTTAGGTCCCCCTACTAGCTCACAAACGAAAAAAATTGATTTTTGTTTTAAATTTGAGAAATTGTAAAAAGTAGGATTTTCCCATTTTAAGCACCTAGCTCAAATTCCACTTCCAATCCACTCATATCTCAAGTAAGAGCTATTAATTTTGTGTGCAGTTGGATTGCATGAAGTGCTGATACGAAATTCAACTCCAAATGCTAACAGCCCATGTAATGAGTTGATTTCTGCTAAGAATTTTTCTGAATAAAAGTGTTCTTCAGTTTTTCAGAAAAATCATTCATCTTCTCCTTCTTAATTCCTCGATTCCAGCTTGTTTTGAGTCCCACAACTCAATCTAAGACTCCTAGAGGATAGTAAGGAAGTCCTAGTGATGGTTCACAACCAGAAGAGGAGGAGATTGCAACTAATTTTCAAGTTGAAGAAGATCTGCACAGGTATTCATGAAACCCTCTTAGTATTTGATGAACATGTTGATTTTATTGCTAAAATTGATGAATTAGAGTGCTTAATGATTCTATTTTCTCCTATTGCATGCTTGTTCAAACTAACAATTGGTATCAGAGCATGATTTAAGCACTCAATTTGTGTTAATTTTAACTTGGTGGGTGTTTTTCATAAGATGTATGAAAATGGTGAACTGATATGGAGTTTTTCAGTTTTGGCATTATTTTCTCTTCAACTATGTTGTAATTCTTTTAATTGGATTTTATTTGATGGGCCTTATTGTTTGTACAAGTGTTTGTAATTCAATTAAAGTCATTCGAGTTGAAATTAGGATGCAATTGAGGAAGAAGCAAGGGAGGTTAGCAGCAGGTTTTTGGTTTTGAAGCTTCTGCCAGGCAGGGTTGCAACGTTGTTCATCTTTCAGCCTAGAGTAAACGAGTAAACATGTGGCATCATAATGCTGGGATGGAGCATTGCAACGCTTCTCATCTCAGCCCAAAATACATGCATGAACCTGAACCAATGGTCCAAGTGAATCGGTTCAGGAAATTCGGGTCTAGGAGATCCAATTCAACCCGTTTTGGTCCGGTTCAGCACATTTTGAAGATTTGGAGGTTCGGTTCGGGTGGTTCGGGTTCGATTCGGGTCAGTTGTGTGGTCCAAAAGTGTTTTGGAGCTGTTTTTGCTGAATTTTGTAATAATTTAGGCTTATTACTTGCTTAAAATGCCAAAACTAGTCTATATCAGTGTGTGTTTAATTGTTTATGCACGTGATATATGTTATAATTAAATAAATCTTGTATGTGCATATAGTATGTCATCTAGATTTAAAATCCCATCATAGGAATCATGTTACATGCATTGAAAATATGTTATAAGGAATTATAATAAGGTTTCAATTGTTTTAATATAACTGTTATATTAAATCATGAAATATCTTATGTTTGTTATGGATGCAAAGCATTTTTAAAGTGTTATAAGTTGTTATAAAATTGGGTTAGACATTTAAAATCCATAAACAAAGATAAGTTGCGTACTCACATAGGTTAACCGCTTGTTTTAATAGTTAAAATAGGTCGTTATCTTATAAAACTTGGATTACAAACTCAACTGATATATAATCTTGTCTAAGGCTAGAGGTACTTAAGTTGACGGTCAATGGAACACCTTCTACATGGGGATTATGGCCAAATAATTGAGTGTTGTTAACCAATTTTATGAGCACATGTGAGCGGTGTAAAAACTGGTTTATCACCTAAACTTAGCTTATTTAATTAGCCGAAACATACCTAAGTAAAGATTTACCCAAAAATAAATAGAACACCTAAGTGGGAGATTAATAACATATGCAATATGTTGTTTTTAGCTCTCACATCCCTTCACACCGTGAGATCTTTGCAAAGCTTCTTGCCACCTGGAAGTGATCTCCATTCGAAAAGTGTTTGCATGGGTCAATATCAAGGTGAATAGGGGAAGTAGTTCATAGTAAGTGGGTGAAGGATATGTGTCAATGTGTCCTGCCGTCTCTTCCATTAGTTTGGATCGTGATATTCCTATGTTGCATCTTCTTGTCATCTTTAGGGCGGTATTAGCTAGTCGCTAACCACGACTATCCCCTAGAAGGGTTGTAATATAGGATTCAGAATAACTCAAACTCCAGAAATGGATAGAATTTCTTAGGTTGTTTCCCAACTTTGACTCTCCAATTCGGTAACATCGTTGGGGCCGCTAATCTCTAAGATCTGAAAATGAAGGGTTACATTTACAGAATTACTAAGTGTTAGTAACTGTTTGATCGAAAACGGTAGCTAAATGATTATCGAAATATGAGTTATCTGAGAGATAATATTTAGTCAAGAATGTCTTGCTTTATTGAATGAGTATTTGACTGCCCTTCGTTAGCACTTATTCTGACTCACTATAGTATCGTTGCAAAAATAATGAATTTTGAGTATATTATTACTTTGCTAAAACATGATTGGATTTAAAAAGCAATTTACTAATAGAATTTGTTTATATTTTTTAGAATGACTAGTTCATTAATATAGTTGTTGCCTTCTGATAAATTGACTGGAGACAATTATGCTACATGGAAATCGAATTTGAATACAATACTGGTGATAGATAATTTAAGGTTCGTTTTAACAGAGGAGTGTCCTTTAAATCCCGACTCAAACATGAATCGAGCTGTTCGGGAAGCATATGACAAGTGGACAAAGGCAAATGAGAAAGGCCGAGCCTACATTCTTGCTAGTATATCTGATATTTTGGAAAAGAAACACGATAGCATACATACTGCCAAAGAGATCATGGAATCTTTGCGGGGGATATTTGGAAAACTGTCCTTCTCCCTGAGGCATGACACTACCAAGTATGTTTACAACTACTATATGAAAGAAGGGGCCTCTGTTAGAGAACATGTCATGGACATAATGGTCTATTTCAACATGGCAAAAGTAAACGAAGTTGTCATTGACGAGAAAAGCCAAGTCGGTTTTATTCTAGAGTCTCTTTCGAAAAGCTTCTTGCAATTTCGCACCAATGCGTTAATGAACAAGATAGAATATAACCTGACTATTCTTCTCAATGAGCTACAGGCTTTTTAGTCCATTTTGAGAACAAAAGGACAGGAAACAGAGGTAAATGTTGCCACTGTTGATAAAAGACTATCATCCTCTAAAATAAAGTTTGACTCTGCTTCTTCAACCAAGAATAAGTGTATTCCGGTGAAATAGAGTAAAGGAAAAAAGATGGCTTCTACTGGCCGCAAAGGCAAGACCAATGTTGCAGATAAAGGAAAATATTTCTACTGCAGCGAAAACGGGCACTAGAAGAGAAACTGCCTGAAGTACCTTGCAGAAAAGAGAGCGTAGAAAGCAAAGCAAAGAAATTAGTTCCTAAAGATTGCTTGCAAGAAAAGAGATAATGCTCCAAGTTATGAACAGAGGAGACTATCTCGGGAAAAATAATGGGAGATCTTGAAGTTGCTGTCAAAAGATAAATCTTTGTACTTTTGTTAATGTAATGAAAGTTTTTGTATTTATCTTTTATAAAGAACAAGTTATATAGAAATATCTTTTGGTTAAATGAAGTGTTCATTAGAAAAAGACAAAATGATCTATAGTATACAAATCAGGTTGGGTAAGTTATGTAGGCAAGTTATTTGGGGTTTTATGGGTTTTCTTAGAAGATCTTGAATACGCATCAAATTTTGGTTTAAGCTTTGGCTTACCCATATTGCTTTGATGTTAAAATTGGATTTTAAGACTCTCAAGGTGCTTTCGGACAAGATTAAAATTATTTAGCTTCCTTTTTTTTATAAGGTTTGGGGTCTTTGTTGAGAAATTTTAGATACTCATTAAGTGTTGGCTTATTTTTGTTTTAATTGTAATTTCTGGAGGTTGGATTGGAAGGTCTAAAGTTGCTGTTCGTTAGAGTTAAAGGTTGATTTTGGTGATATAGTTATTGGATCGTGTCGATTTTGAAGCTTCGAAGTGGTCGTGGATCAAACCACATGTTGGGTAAGTTGTTTTGGAGACATTCAGGTTAAGTTGTGATTGGAATTGTGTCCTAAATGTTTGATTTAATTTCGTTTTATTTTTTTAGATTTATTCAGAATTCAAGGTTTTGCAAAGTTAAATTGCTAGCTATTAGACTTAATTCCAAGGTAAGTGTTTTACTACTGGTTCGCCTTCGAACTAGTCGCCCCAACCACATGATGATATTTAAAATGTTATGTATAATGTAAGAGATTGTCTTGATTGATATTGTATGATATGTTGACTGAAGTGTTTTCAGTAAATTTTCATAGGTTAATGGCGATGATTGGATTGTTTGATTTAATGATATGGACTAGTTTTACTATGGTGTTATGATGATGATTGAGGACGTTCTGGTAGTTTTTCCTAAGTTAAAACCACAATGTATATGATAAAAGTTTTAAATGTGGACTGATGCGTGCTAGGTATATATGGTGCATGTTAACCTCTTTATTTGGGCAGTGTACACCTTATAATTGATTGTGTATTCCTTTGGGATACACACCTATGACTGTTTATATGCACATTTATGATTGTTTGTGTACCTTTAGGTATACACCTATGACTGACGTGTGCTCCCACAAGACACACCTACGACTTATTTGTGTACCTTCGATTATACGCCTACTACTGATGTGTGCTCCTTCGGGACACACAAACTGAAGAAAATCAGACATGAGGATTTCCATGAGAAGCGGAATGATCGTTCCAAATTTCAATCGTATTTGAACAACAAAAATTACAGTCAAGAAACAGAAACATACAGGCTATACATAAAATGAAATTACAGCATGCTTTACATGAGATCAAGGGAAAGAATAAACATACCTTTGAAGAATCATCTTCAATCTCCCTTGAATATGAATGCTCGGACAATCTCCAAGACTGTAATCACGAACGATCAGCAACCACCACATGAACACCGCGAACTCAACGAACAGCCTCCAAAAACCTCGACTATGTCGAGTTGAGTATTACACCACCACAATGGGAACCTTGGTATTCTCGGTGTGAGAATCCAAAAGTGTTGGCTCTATGTGGACTTGGTTAGAGGACGAGACCGGAGGAAAAACAATCGTATAAACGATTGAGCAAGTTGGAGATAACAAGGTCTATCATATAGACGATGCCCAATCGTTTAGAAGAAACTCTGTGATTGTTTAGCAAAAGCTCTGCGATTGTTTAGCTAACCGGCAAGCTGAGTGACTATCGTGTAGTATCACTCCACGATCGTCTAGTCTCTCTTCAGCTATCATTTAGTGAATCCTATTCACTTGACAGCCACCATGAGTAATTTTCAAGAATAGCAACTTTCTCAAAACTTCAACTTACTAAATTTAGAAAAACATTTATTCTTTTATCTCACGATTACCATGAAACCACCAATAACCTCCCACTCAATTGGTTATTAGAAAGAAAGAGATAATTATCCAATAATTAATATTATTATAAATATAAATGATAACCAACTTACCATATTATATTTATAACCTATAGTTTTAATATTTCATCTTATGAAACATATAAACCATAGCTCTTTTTCTATTTCATGGTACTTAATGTAAATCTCATTTACATTAATCCTCCACTTGATGTATCTCATATATCACACCGATCATATCATATATAATTGAATTACCTCTTATCAATTTGAACATTTCAAATCAACACCAAGAACTGATTCTCAACTTGAATCCATTGAGCTACCAAGGGGACCTTATGGACCTGTAGCTCGAAGCTCCAATGATAGGTGAATAACTGACTAAACTCTTTAGTCACGGGATCCACTATCCGTTAACTGTCAGACACTCTACTAAAGATCGACAGTTGAACTCTCCTTATCACAGATATATTATGTGTCCAAATCAACCAATCAACAGTGCAATAACCATTCATAGATTGCTCATAAGTACAACTGGGTCAATAACCGTTATGGCTCTGTAGTTACATCTAACTTCTTAAGTACCATTGATCCCTCTAATGAACAATACAACATAGTCCTATTATAACTGAGTTCTCTCTTCCAAAGAGAAGTTGTGGCCATTATGTTCAAGCCCTGGAATCAGCTCTTAAGGGAGTAATCTATCTACTTACCCCTACTCCGGGGAAGGAGTGAATTTTATCTTGTGTAACTGAGTTCCCAACTCCCAAATCATACAAGTCCTCAAAAAGGTAGGCATGTTGAATTGGCAATCTGGCCATTCTCACCCATACTAATCAAAGGACCGCTTTCAAAGGCAAGAGTTTCCAAAACACTTAGGATTGAGGTCATGTCACCTATGGTCGTTTATGTGAGATGTAAGTCTCCAGTATCAACGGCGTTATATACAGAGACTAATCATCTCGTTGTCCGATCTTATACAAACTCTTTGTATAGGACACCCCTCTTGCATGTCTAAGCATGAATGGTCAAGATCTACCATCTGTAGTAGTTCACAACACTTGCAAACCTCTACAAAGCGGGTCGTATCCGTAGTGTCACCAGGATCAGGTATCCCACCTTAATCCTTATACTATAGACCTACTTAGGTTATCACTTAAGGCATGATTCACTTATATATCTCATATATATGCTTAATTTTACATATAATAACCATGGAGCTTTGTTTATTGGATATGAGTAAACGCCAAAATAAAATAACTGTTATTTTATTCATAACAATGTGTATAAATTACAAACTACGATACTCCGGGAGAATTAGGACACCAATCCCAACACATATAACTTATTTGTGTACCTTCAAGATATCTATGACTAACGTGTGCTCCCTCGAAATACACCTACGATTGATTTGTGTACCTTTGGGTATACATCTATGACTGATATGTGTTCCTTTGAGTATACACCTATGACTAATGCGTGTTCCCTCAAGATCACGTTTAGGATTGATATGTGACCTTCGGGTTCACTATGACTGATATGATATGGGCATACACCGTTGCCTAGATAAAATGTTCAACATGTTACCTAGAGGACCCAGTAGTGGTTCACTTACTGTGTATTTCATACTTACCCTTATGACATGTTTATCAGGTTAGGGCAAGGATGGACCAGCGAATGACAAGAAGAATCCGTAACCGTGCCATTAGAACCAGACAGAAGCTTCTGCTCATGTTTTCATGTTTGAAACGAGTCTTGGTATTTGAAATCCTAAAACTTTTTATGTTAAACTTTCATGTTTTTCAATGTTTTCCAGTTTTAAATTTATGTTTTCAGGGGGATCTCGATTAAATGTTTTGTTATTTGATTTATTTACTAATTTGGAATTTTTGTTTGAAATAGTCAGCTTTATTTCACTAAATTTATACTACATTGGTCAAAATGTAGTCATTAATAATGACCCTTATCAGAGTATTCGAATAGTCCGACCGTTACATTATCAAGTTAGCATATTTTAAGAATTTGTGACATCGAACAATATTAAATAATAATTTGTAAACATAAGAACTAAGTATTGCAATGGTACAATACTTTTATTTTTTATTTTTTTATGATAGGCTATATCGATGTCTAGGCGATTGCATCAAAACCTAAAATTAAACAAAGTAATTTGTTGGTGTAATCTAATCTATATTATATTAAATGGGGGCATATGGGAGAATCTTTATCTTCCCATATTGCCCTTCAATTTTAAACAAATTTCTATTATACCCTTTCATCTCTTACCTAGTTATTACACTCTCATCTCATAAGTTAGTTACTAATTATCACTTATTCTATTTACGCCCACCCTTTCATGTGATTTTTTGTTACGATTGTGTTTTATCGTCCTTCCTCATATTGGTAATCTGCCTGATTTCTCCATATTACAACATTTTGTTCCAAACTTTTCCTTCAAATCTCTGCAAAGGAATTGTAACGACTTTGAAGCATGACGTTGACTTTCTTTTTGTATTGTCTACATTTCCTAGTAATTTGTTTTTTTATGATTTGAAATTGAATTGTTTGTGAAAATCTCTAATCTAAATCCAAATCCGAATTTTATGTCTTTGTTTTTTCTATGTAGAGGCTAATTTCCAAATTTATATCCCTATTATTATTGTATACATAGTTCTTTCTATGAGCATTACAAATTCTTCTCATTCTCAATTCTAAATTATCATTGTAGTTGTTTTAGTTCAATCTACCATTGTAAATTTGGTCAATATTTTTTTGTTGAGTTTTTAAAATTAGTAAGTTAAAATTTTCAAATTTTTTTCCAAATTATTATTGTATAAATAGTTCTTTCTATGGGCATTAAAGATTCTTCCCACTCTCAATTCCAAATTCATCATGGTAGATATTTTAGTTCAACCCACCATTATAGATTTAGTCCGTCTTTTTTGTTGATATTTTAAAATTAGTAAGTTCAATTTTTCAAATTTATTTCCCTATTGTTATCATATACATAGTTCTTTCTATGAGCATAATAGACTCTTTTCACTCTCCATTCGAAATCCATCATTGTAGATGTTTTGGTTGAGTTCACCATTGTAGAATATATTTAGTCATACCTTTTGTTGATTTTTTAAAATTAATAAGTTCAAGTTTTCAATTTTTATTTCATTGATTTTTTAAAGTTAATGTTTGATTGAGTTGCTCAAATTTTAATTAAATTGGCCATTTTCACTAACATAAATGATTTATTTTCGGTTAAAGAAATATTAAAGTCATATATATTTTTATTTACATGTTAAAAACAAGAGGAAGTTCTATATTTTAAGAAAATATAAATTAAATATTCAAAATATGAAGGTAATTTTTTCCTCTTATCATTGTTTTGGCATTGTCGTTTATATTTTTAATTTTCAAAATTCTTAATTTAGTGGTACACTCCAAGATGTATCAATAAATTTAAAAAGTAAATTTGATTAACACTACAAAAAATTAAAACAATAAATTTGATTAATAATACAAAAAATTAAAACAATAATAGGAGAAAATTTAGTTATTATAAATTTTCCAAAAAAAAAAAAAAAAAATTGGAGTCCTAATAATAAGAAAATAACGTTCAATTTCACATATCAAATTTTGAGAAAAAATTTACAAAAATTATCCGTATCATCAAAGAAAAAAGGTCATAACAAGAAGAACCATAAAATTGTGTTCCATGTATATAAGAAATTTAGTTTGTGATGTAATTTTTCTTTAATAAAAAAATTAGATATATACTTCTTATGAAATATTTTTTTTCCCTTTTTCTTCCAAAAACAACCATTAAAGAACTACCCCATATTTTATGTTATTATATCACTTTTATATCAATTATATTTCACAAATTTTATTCTAATCTAATTATATCATTGTGTATCATTGATTCCTTCTTGTATCTTTATGTAATGTAATATTTTTATATATTTATTTATTATATTTAAATGTTAAAAGCTTTGAAGTTTTATATTTTAGAATAAATAAATTAAAATATTAAGATAATTTTATTTTTCTAAATAAACATTTTAGTCTAATCATAGTTTTTTATTTTATTATTATTTTTTTTTAAAAAAAATCATATCTTAGTCACATACCAAAAAATATTCATCATATCAATAAACTAAAAAAGTAAATCCGAATAACACTTAAAAAAAATCTTTAAAACATGAGAAGATTTAGTTATTATAATTTTCCTTTAAAAAACGATTTGATAGATTGGATCTAATATAATGAGAAAACAACACTCAATTTTATTTGCAAAGATATTTTTCTTTATTAAGTGTCAAAATTATTAAATATTTATTTACCTTTTTTAAATGGAGGTATATAATTCTTATGAAATATATTCTTTTTTTCCTCTCTTTTTTTTCCCCAAAAAGTAAGAACTACCTCATAATAGAAGTAATTTATATTCTTATGTCACTTAATACCAGTTTTACTTCACAAATTTTATTCCAATTATATAATTTTGTATTTTAATTCTTATAAATAGAAAATTTTCAAAAATATTTACACTCTATGATAAAAAGTTCCAAAAATATTTTATACTTTTGAAACATTTTATCTATCAAGTATAAATATTTTTAAATAATTATTTATATTTAAAAAGGCCTCTTTTACATATTTATTTATTTTAAATTAACTTGAAATAAGAAATTTATAATTCAAGCGCTATTTTTTTAATTATTTCATTTCATGTTAAACATTTTCTAATTAAATTCAATGAATATTCAATCAAATCTAAATTATATTTTAGATCTTTATGTCATAAAAATTTTTAGTCACATGCAATATACATGTCTTCCAACTAGTATCAATAAAGGCATAAATCTTCAATAATCTCACATCCAAATAATATATCTTTTTTATATTCATAATGTTCAAACGAACTTACATGCACCTCAATCTTGCATCTTAACTATAGGAGTTATTTGGGGCCCATAATGGAATAAGTTTGTAATGTAATGTAATCTAAAAGTCATGTTTGAATTAAATGTTTTGGGTCTGATTTGTAATGTCAGACTTGTTTTGTTCCCATAGTTTTCAATCTAACTTTCTTTCCCACCGTTTTCACTCTTCACGATCTCATTTCCGTTCAATTCTCGATTATTTACTCATTCCAACACCCCTTAGATTCCCAATAATCCTATTACATTCCAGCCTCCCAAGTATTAGTATTTTGATTATCGAGCAGTAAACATGACCTTAATTCAAATATAGTTAAATGGATATTAGGTCACATTTATGGAAGGTGTATCGCAATAAATGAAAGGTATTTTGGAAAGTGAGACCCTTTTTTTGAGGTTTGTTAGTGTTTACTGAATTCCGCATTCGTGCTCAGGTGGACCCCAGTTGAAAATCTGTAATCAAGTAATGTAATATGAATGACGAGTATGGCGTGATAAATTGAATTGCATAAAAAAAACCATGTCGTGTCATTACCTTAGTTATGGTTATGGTTATCATTATTGTTACTGTTTCAGATAAAAAAAAAACTATGAATTTGACATATTTACTATTACCGTTATCATTACTTTTACAGTTACGGTTTGATTCTCAAAGGTAAAGGTAACCATAACGGTAGCAGTAAATTTGATAAAATTCTTAATTTTACATAAATGTGATCAAAAGCGATCTAGTAATATTTGTGATTGTGGTTCATTACAATTGATCTATCAATAAAATTTGATTACGATTACACTCGTTTTTATTATGAATCGGTCAACATGGCTTTAATTATTATTCTAGAGGTTATTATCCAAGTCACTCTCCAATTAATAAACCGAGAAAAGTAATTATTACAAAAAGGCCACGAGTTGATGAGACATTTGAAAGGCTACAACAGTACAACTTTTGGGGCATCATATTTTATGGCATATGGACAAATTGATGTGACTTGAATTGTGCATTACATCAAAGTTCCTGCTAGTGGGTCTTTCACTATCATATTTTCTCACTTGTGTATATCATTTTACACTCTTGAGTATTTGATTTTTTATTTCTTTTCTCTCTTTTTTTTTTGAATGAACGTACAAAGGGCGGTTTTAAATATAGTAAAATAAATCAAAATATTTATAAATATAATTGTCGAATGAGAAATTTAGACCAATCAAAAGTTGCCACGACAGTCCTAAATTAGTGACAAAATTATAAATCATCAAATTTGGGACCAATTAAAAGCTGACATATGTCCTAAATTGAAATTGAAATTGAAAACATAAATTGGCCGATTCTGATGAAGTCACTTATTTTCATTATGACCATTGGATTAGATGAAATTATTTGATTCAAATGTCAAATTAGACCAAAATCCAATTACTTGAGCCGAAGGGCCAGATCCATGGACTAACCAAGCCCCCCTGAGAATTCTATAAATAGAGTTCTCTTCATTTTGGAGTGGGTAGAAATTTTAGACTCTAGAGAGCTTCGAGAGGATTCACTAGGAAATCCACTTTAGACTCTAGAGACTGAAGTCCTTTGGAGATACAAGCATTCTTCCATTCTCAAACTTTAGGAAATCCACACGCTTCGCTTCCATACATCAAGCGTATGTATTCAACTGAGAGAGAATAAGAGGATCAAGTACTAGAGATCGAACCACATCAGCATCAAATCAACATCGACATCAACACAAGTTTAACTCCACAAAATACATTTCTCCGAAAGCCTCATACAAACACTGATCCTCCAAGAAGATCATAAAGCCCAAAGGTCGATAATCCAAGAAGATCATTAAGCATAAATGCCGATCATCCAAAAACATCAACAAACCCAAAGGCAGATCATCAAGCCCAAAGGCCGATCACCCAAGAAGATCAACAAGCCTAAAAGCTGATCATCCAAGAAGATCATCAAGCCTAAAAGCTGATCATCCAAGAAGATCATCAAGCCTAAAAGCTGATCATCCAAGAAGATCATCAAGCCTAAAGATCCATCATCAAAGAAGATCAACAAGCCCAAAGGCCAATCATTCAAGAAGATCAACCAGCTTAAATATTAAAATTTATTTTGAAAGCATCAAAGGATTATGTATTAGAGATTGTACTTACTATACTAAAATTAATACAAATATAAAAGTTCAAACTCCATGAAGTAAGTTTCTTTAGAAACCTCATGCAAACAAATTGGCACGTCTGATAGGACATCTCTACCTCTCATCTCTCTCTCGTTATCCAAATCGATAAATCAACAAATGCCACCAATGAAAGCTACATCCAAAGCAACTGCTACAAGCGACTCCTATACAAGACCTATCACTCGGAGTCACTCAAAGAGGATCCTGTACGAGCAAGAATAAAGCCCTGTCATTGTGGAGAAAATATAGGAACAATTGATGGAATTTCTTAAAGGTAGGATCGTCATCCGAGAAAATATCTTATCTGACAATTCTGTTCCTGCTTTTAATGGATCAAAGAAAGAATCACACTTTGATGTAGTGCCTGTCATGATGACTAACATAACGGCTGAGTCGGTCATGGCAGAGATGAAAAGGAAGATAAATCTCTTAATGAAAATTGTTGAACAACGAAACCATGAAATAGTTGCATTAAGAGATCAAATACAGGCTTGAGAAATTGCTAAGACAAGTCAAACTCCAACTGCCAAAGCCAATAATAAAGTGACAGGCTTGAAACTTACGTCGTTAATAAACTTCAGACTTGATCAAAAGAAAATTTATAATACCAAACTACTCCTATCACTACAAAGGCGTAGCAACAGTGAAGCGAGATTGGTTTTGGTAAGTTAATTTTCTAACTAGAACGATAAATTGGGGGTCTTGGTGTGGAAGATATGTATGTGTGAAATTGAAATAAAAGGGTAAATGTAATCTAGAATAGGAGTCTATCTAATTTCTAGAGCAAGAGAGAGTTCCTATGCAATTTCTTTTATTAGGTATCAATTAATTACACTAAATCTGTCAACCTCTCAACCTATTAGAAAATCTAATAGCCCAATTAACCAAATTTGATATTAAAACAAATTAGCAATAATTCATTTTAAAATTTTTCCTTCTTAGCGACATACAAGTTAAAACTGAAAAGCATTAAGAAAGGATTCAATTGTTGAGACATACTACAAGCTAGGAAGCCATATCTTATAGCATGATTTATTTGGAAAAAATTATATTAGGGCATTTATGTATTTGGTCAGAAAAAGTCTAGACCCTAAACATGTGATCCTAATATGTGCAACTAAATCAAGCAATATTGCATAGGCTATGAAAATTTTGCATACAAGAACTTCAACAAATTAATTTGTCAGAAAAATTCATCAAGACTCTATCAATATTAAAACGAATCTAGAGTTCAGTTAAATTAATTAGAAAACCTTCAAGAAATTAAACATAGGGTTCTTGCTCAAAGAAATTAGATAGAAATTACCTCTCAATTCATAGATAAATCAAGAACGAACCTCCGTTCCATCGATTACAACCCAAAATAAAAAGAAAACCTAACCTAAAGATACCAAAAAATTGAAGGGAATAAAAGAAGAATGAAAATTTAACTTCGGCCTCCATCAATTTGGTCTCCTAAATTCAGCATATTTTGACCTAGAGCCAAAGAGGAGTATTTATAGAAATCTTCACAGCGTCGCAAAGCTGAAAACAACATTGCAACGCTCGACAAAAAAGCCATTAACGTCAGGAAAACGTGGCAATGCTGGCGTTGTGCCAAACTCGAAGCGTTGCAACGTTCCCCTGCATACAAAGTTACTGTCTTGTAGCGTCATGCGAGCATTGGGGCTTCTTATAATTTGAGCGTTGTGATGCTATCAGGGGCATTTTGGTCTTTTCAACTCTTTTGAAGCCCGGATGCTCGATTAACTCCAAATTAAACCCAATCAGCTTCAAATCCCCAATTCTACCTCTTGGTTGCTCGATACCGACAAAATAGAAAAATAAACACGTAAAATCTGATAACGAGCCCGAATTAAGCTAGGAATAATAGCTCTTTTTTAGAGTTAACAAACACCCCCAACTTAATTCTTGCTCATCCCGAGCAAGGTAGAAACACACAATCAAGTCGAAAATAATTAGGAACATGCTAGCTTAATTTGCAACGTTTTTACTCCAATCTCAACAGTCGAATCGAATGAAATTTGTAATCAAGAACGAAAATCAATTACAATCAATCAGTGAAACACAAGTTAAAAAAATGATTCTTGATCTATTCATGCATGAGTGAGTCTAGAGTTTTGTTAGTTAAGCTTGCACAGCCTAGAAAAGTTTTAAAAGATCCTCATCCCATTTTTCCCTTCTCTGGTTCGGTTATCGACCTCATACATATCACACTTGCAAAAAAGAGGGAAACACTAAGACAAGGGTGCCTAAATACACATATACAAAACATAATGGGCATTATTTTACCTAGAGGGCTAGCTTTCACACTCCACCATCGAGAACCTATCACTCTTTTCTCGCAGGCCTTAACTAGACACGACGGATGTAGTTGTTTTCATCTCTATCCATGTACACACGCACACTATATATATATATATATATATATATATATATATATATATATATCCATACATATATATGTATGTATATTTTGCAGGCACGTCGACTAATGCCTCTTTTTTATGCTCTCTCTCTCTCTTTTAGAATTGCAAATAATTTGCCTTTATTTATTTATTTATTTTATTTTATTTTTTTGCTTTTCTTTAATTTCCTCTTTTTTTTTTTTATTCACACAAGAGGCCCTATTTTATCCACTTTATCTAGTTTTGCTCTAAAACAAGCATAGTTACTCCTAAGTCAAAGGTGGACCTTTCGAGATGACAACAAAAATTTATAATACCAAACTACTCCTATCACTACAAAGACGTAGCAACAGTGAGGCACGATTGGTTTCGTTAAGTAAATTTTCTAACTAGAGTGATAAATGCGGGGGTCTTGGTGTGGAAGAGATATATGCGTGAAATAGAAATAAAAGGGTAAATGTAATTTGGAGTAGGAGTCTATCTAATTTCTAGAGTAAGAGAGAGTTCCTATGCAATTTCTTTCCTTAGGCATTAATTAATTACACTGAATCTGTCAACCCCTCAATCTATTAGAAAATCCAATAGCCCAATTAGTCAAATTCGATATTAAACAAAATTAGCCCTACTTCAATTTAAAATTTTTCCTTCTTAGCGACATACAAGTTAAAACTGAAAAGCATTAAGAAAGGGTTCAATTGTTGAGACATACTACAAGTTGGGAAGCCATATCTTATAGCATTATTTATTTGGAAAAGATTATATTAGAGCATACATGCATTTGGTCTGAAAAAGTCTAGACCCTAAACATGCGATCCTAATATGTGCAACTAAATCAATCAATATTGCATAGGCTATAACAATTTTGCATACAAGAACTTCAACAAATTAATTTGTCAGAAAAATTCATCGAGACTCTATTAATATTAAAACAAATTCATTCAAAGAATTCACAAGAGTTCAGTTAAATTAATTAGAAAACCTTCAAGAAATTAAACATAAGGTTTTTGCTCAAAGAAATTAGATAGAAATTACCTCTCAATTCATAAACAAATCAAGAACGAATCTTTGTTCCATCGATTACAACCTAAAACAACTAACCTAAAGATACTGAAAATTGAAGGGAATAGAAGAAGAATGAAGATTAATTTTGGCCTCCATCAATTTGGCTTCCTAAATTCAGTATATTTTAAACTATGGCTGAAAAAGAGTATTTATAGAAATCTTCACAGCGTCGCAACAGTGAAAACAGTGTTGTAACGCTCAACAGAAAAGCCATCAGTATCAGGAAAATGTTGCAACACTAGTGTTATGCCAAACTCAAAGCGTTGCAACGCTAGGGGCAACGTTGTAACGTTCCCCTGCATACAAGGCTATTGCCTTGTAGCATCAGGCGAGCATTGGGGTTTCTTCTAATTTAAGCTTTGAAAATCCCGAGGTTGACCGCAATGAATCTGAGGTGAGTGCTGTGTTCCCAGACGAGCAGCTGTTCCACATAGAAGAATTGCCCTGGTATGCGGATATGTTAATTATTTGGTTTGTGAACAATTTCCTGAAGATTATTCCTATTATCAACAGATAAAGCTCAAGAATGAATGTAGACACTATTATTAGGATGAGCCGAATCTGTATAAAAGAGGTGCGGACCAAATCATTCGATTATGCGTACCAGATGCTGCTCAACAACGCATATTGTCACAATGCCACGACTCACCATATGGTGGGCACTTTGGAGGGCAACGTACCGCAGCCAAAGTTTTGCAAAGTGGATTCTTTTGGGCTTCATTGTTTAAGGATGCCAACTATGCAATGAAATGTGATCAGTGTCAACGCACAGGCAACATTTCATGGAAGAACGCAATGCCAATGAACACTATCTTGGAGCTGTAACTATTTGACGTATGGGGGATTGATTTCATGGGACCATTTCCTCATTCGAACGGTAAGCACTATATTTTATTAGCTGTCGACTATGTCTCCAAGTGGGTAGAGGCAACAGCATGCGCCGTAAGTGATGCGGCGATAAAGGACCATCACAATCTTCTTTCATGTACTTTAAGTCGTATACCAAGAGAATCGACAACATGATAATGCCAGCTGGGTATCAACCTCTAAAGTTCCAACAGTTTGATGGAAAGGGTAATCTGAAACAACATGTTACTCATTTCATTGAAACCTGCAAAAATGGAGGAACCAAAGGAGACCAGCTAGTCAAGCAGTTCATTTGTACCTTGAAAGAAAATGCTTTTGATTGGTATCTTGACTTAGAGCCAGGAGTGATTGATAGTTAGGAACACTTGGAAAGAGAGTTCCTCAACCGCTTTTATAGCACTAGGCATATCGTCAGCATAATGGAGCTAACAAGCACTAAACAGGGGAAGGGAGAGTCGATCATCAACTACATGAACTGATGGAGAGCTTTGTGTTTGGATTGCAAAGATAGACTCACTGAATTATCCGCAGTGGAGATATGCACCCAAGGCATGCACTAAGAGCTTTTCTACATCCTATAAGGGATAAAACCTCGTACATTTGAGGAGTTGCAACACGCGCTCATGACATGGATCTGAGCATCCCAACAGGGGAACTAAAGATTTCCTAGACCCTGAAGGGAGAAAGGATAAGAAAGAAATCATAGGCACTGAAAAGGTTGTGAATAGTGCCATAATTGAATCTATGATCGTCAATACGACCCTACTAAATTATTCCTCAAAAGAAAACAAACAAAATTTGAAGTAAAAAAATGCAATGAGGGTGAGAAGCGTCGCCCAACTTTTAAGGAAAGATAGAAAAAAGTTTATCCATTCCCTGACTCTGATGTTATAGACATCTTGGAGCAATTATTAGACAAACAACTTATTTAACTGCCAGAATGCAAACGGATGTAGTAGTTGGGAAAAGTAGACGATCCTAACTACTGCAAGTATCACCATGTCATTAACTACCCAGTAGAAAAGTGCTTCACGCTAAAGGAGCTATTCTGAAGTTAGCTTATGAAAAGAAGATTGAGTTGGATCTTTATGAAATAGCTCAAACAAATCACGCTGTAGTAGCGACGACTTCAAGTATTCCAACAACGTCTGCGTCTTATGATCAAAGAAAAAGCTTCATCCAATTTAGGACCTTTACGCCTATAGTCGCTTGGTTCCAACAATAGATTCTAACAACATATTCCCAAAGCAAAGCTGATCTTGTTGAAGATGACAATGAATGGTGGATCCTTGTGATGCGACAAAATAAAGGAAAGTTAGGTTCTCTCTGAAAGAAGTTGCACTTCCATCAAAATTACAGAAGATGAGGCAAAAGTCCGAAAAAGAAAAGAAAAAATAGGGAATATTAAAAGTTATTGCATGCCATGCTGTCAGCATAACAGAAATCGACAATAATCATATAACTGTTGAAGAAGTTGATGATTCAAAAAAAATCGAGCAAAGAGTTTCTATCACATGAAGACTTCAACTACTTGAACTTTAGTTTTCCAAAGATTGAGTATGCTCATGATAGAAGAAGAAAACCAATGTCCAACATCTATTTCAACTTGAACTTTAGCCTTCAAAAGGCTAAGTATCTCCACATCAAAGAAAGATCAACCTTCAACAACATGAAAGAAAGATTAAAACCTTGAAGGAAAAACCATTTCATGAAGAAAATGACGACGGGAAGATTCACATTCGTGTGCCTTCATGCATGAAGTGGAAGTTGTCTATTGATATAAATACAAAAGGTTCCTTGATGGTAAAGTCAAAACTCATCATATTGACGAATCCTATAAATGAAGAGGATGATCAAAGTCATAATGAAATAAGAGCTTCTGAAATTTAAATGTAGAAGTTTCTTATTGCAAGAGCCTAAACTGCATGTTACTCCTGGCCCGCATGAACTTAAAAGGTGAACGACCCAAAAAAAAATCTTTTGAACTACATTATGACTTGATCCCTATTCATTATAAAGGTACGTAGGTAGCTTAAAGAAAACTTTAAGTTTAGTCCAAAAAAAATAAAAAAGAAAATTCCTGTGAACTACAGTATAACTTGATCCATATTCATTATAAAGAGTACGTAGGCAGCTTAAAGGAAACTTTTAGTTCAATCCAAACAAAAAAAAAACATTTTAACTACGTTATTACTTAATCTCTTTCTTCAAGGAGACGTAGGCAACTTAAATAAATTTAAGTTCAATCTATCAAACACTTTCACAAAAAAGGAGTGACGCAATCACCCTACGTGTGGTACTACAAAATTGATGTTGTTCATTCTCACTAAGGAGTGCAACTCTAAACTGAAGTTGTTCATATTCACTGGAGGTAGTACAACAAATTGAAAATGTTCTTCCCTACTGGGGGAAACACAAAAAATTGAAGATGTTCATCTCTAGTAAAGATATGACACAACAAATTGAAGATGCATGTAGTCAGCATGATACTGCACAGGTTGGATGCGTATAATAAGGTCTTCGCTAGAAAATTTAATCGCCTTCTGCTCGCTTAAATAAAGAAGCAGTGTTATGCATTGCTTGTTTCAAGTTCAAGGCATCATTCATCTAAAGTTCAACTTTTCATCTTTAACCATACATATTCTTAAATATCAAGTTCAGATGTTTTGTTCATGCTTTTTAAAATTCAAGATCAAAAGCTTCATTGATGCTTCATCAAATTCAAGTTTGAAGGATTTGTCTATGCTTCATCAAAGTTAAGCTTGTTGGTTTCATTGTTGCTTTTTTATCTTCAAGTTTAGGGCATCGCTTTATCTTCAATATTGGGGCTTCACTCATATGAAGTGGCATTCCAACCTCAAAATTTGGTGTGGCTCACTTCATTTCACTTGCTCGAGATCGGAGGATTCGACGATGCATCTTCAAAATCAAGTGTGAAAGATGTTGGGAATGTCATAAAACTCGTAGTTCGTAAATATTGGAAACATATTCTATTTATCAATAAAAGTATTATTGAGTTGTTCATTCAATAAAATATTATTAATAATGCATTCTGTTATAAAAATCCAATAAATGAATCCATGGCTATAATATGAATACTTTAACTTTATGTGGGGACATAAAAGTGGATCAAGTTTTAATATATGGTCAAAATGGTCTATAAGTATATGGATGAGATTGGGTACTTCGTTCTGGTGAAACTATTGGATGTAGTCCACTTTGTATACTGATACAAATGATGTGATCCTAAAATCATTCATGTGGAGACATGTGAATGGAGGCATACTATGCAAATGATGTTTGTATAAGACCGGACCTCGAAATAGTCACTTTTCTTTATAACGACCATTTACTGTTAAAACTAACTATTTCAAATTTGATGACATAGGATAACTCGATCTTAATCTTGAGCTAACTATGAATTCCTATTTATTCTAGATTATTCTTTTATCTACATAGGTGAGAGTAGTTCAACAACACTGCTCAATAAACCTTCTATTTTGGGGATAAGACAGGATAGATAGCTGGAGACATAGTCCTGCAAGATGAAATTCATTCCTACCCAACTTTGGATTAGCAAATAGGTTATTCCCTTAAGTACTGACTCCTGATTTTGAACAAAGGGGCCCCACCCTCTCATGGCCAAGAGGGATATGGTTTATTAGTTGGACTATAAATCAATTATTCAGTAGAGGATCAATGAGAGCTTAAGGAGTAAGATGTATTTGAAGGACTCAAACTAAAAGAAGAGATCCTTGAGCAGAAGCAAGATCATCCCAAATCCATTTTTAATTGAATGTTTTTTTTTTTTTTTACAGTACATATAGAACAAGATATGCATTTACCAAAAAAAATAAAAATAAAAATAACATGCTTTAAAAATAGGTTTTAAAAACCTTACCTTTGAAGACTTTTCTTCAAGAATCCCTCGAACAAGAAATGAACACCTTGAAGACTTTCTTCAAGAGAACCTTAATCAAACACACGAACACTACCACAACGGCTTCTTTGGTATTCTCAGGTAAAGAACCCAGGAGTGGTTGGCTCTGGCTATTTTGGAGAGAAAAAAAGGGAAATTTTAGTAGAGAGGAAGAAGTTTTGAAGATTGTTCACCAAAAAATCCAAAACTCACAGAACTCTTCTGTCTCTTTTTCTCACTGTAAAAAACGATCCAACAAGCAAGCCAAAAACTTCTTTTGAAAATGCCAAATATATCAACCACCCACTTATGTGAGTGGAGAGAAAAGAGGGAGAGGGAGTTATAATTCCCTCCCTCATTTTTATTTAAAATAAAAAAACGATATTTACTAACTTATTATATTATATATATATATATATATATAATATATATATATATTAAATTATATGTTATATTAAATATAACATATAACCTATAGTTTTAATATTGTATCATATACAATATAATCTATAGTTTCTTTTATCTCTTATTTGACATTTAATATAAATCACGTTTATATTAATTTTAATAATTATTAACCAATTCATAGAATTAATATTTGAATCTTATTCATATTTATTTCCTCTTAATTAAGCTATAATGTATCAAATACATTATAATAATTATATCACATATAATTAAAACAACTTAGATATATCATATATAATTAAACCCCTCTATCAATTTGAACAATTCAAATTAATCCAAAAATTGATTCTCATTTAATCCTATTGAGCTACCAAGGGGACCTCATGGACATGTAGCTTTAAGCTCCAATGGTACATGAATAATTAATCAAAATCTTTAATTAAATTTTCACCATCCGTTAACATCGGGCAATCCACTAAAGACCGACAGTTGTACTCTTTACACTACAGATATATTTATATGTCCATTGGATACAACCAATCAACAGTACGATGACCCTTAACAAATTGTTCGTAAGTACAATTAGGCTAAACATACCGTTTTGCCCCTGTAGTTACATCTAACTCCTTAAGTACCACTGATCTTTCTGATGAACAATAGATCACCAACTATGACTAAACCCCTCTCGGGCCAAGAGAGGGTATGGCGTCACATTTTTCAAGCCCTGAAATCAGCCCTTAAGGGATCAATTTATCTACTTACCCTGATCTCGGGGAAGGAGTGAATTCCTTCTTGTGTAGTTGTGTTCCCAACTCCCTAATCAGACGAATCCTCCAAATGGTACGCTTGTTGAGTCGGTGATCTGGCCACTCTCACCCATACAAATCAAAGGATCGCCCTCATAGGCAGGAGTTCACAACTCACTCAAGATTCAGGTCATGTTACCTATGGTCATTCGAGTGAAATGTAAGTCTCTATTATGAACAGTGTTATATAATGAGACTAAACATTTCGTGGTCCGGTCTTATACAAACTCCTTTGTATAGAATATCCCCCTTACATGTCTATACATGAATGATCAGGATCATATCATTTGTAGCACTTTACAACAATTATAACACCTATAAAGTGGGCCATATTCGTAGTGTCACCAGGATAAGGTACCCAGTCTTATCCATCTATTATAGACCATTTAGGTTATCTACCACACCCTCTCCTGAGTTTACTTTTAAACAATAAATTTCATAGCGGAAAACTTAAAGAAAACAACTAGAAACATAACTTATTTTGGAAACCAGTTTACACACTTTAAATAACTTTTACAACAATACTCCTATCCTAACTACAAACTTTAATCTAGTAACGATCTAACTCGTGGCAAACCTTGACCTCTCACCGCATCCTGGACTCTTCTACTACCTGCAAGGAAGACATGAAAGTAAAACGTGAGCTTTTAAGCCCAGTGAGTAGTATCACAATTTTATAAGTCTCTTTCAACTCATAAACACCTCAACATATCACAATACGAGGTCATTACACAAACCTCCATCCTGAATGAAGTTGTTCACAACCCTACCTACACACACGATAAATAGTCATTTTCACATTTATAACCATTCATAACCCTATGTACACATAGATCCCCCTCTTATGGGCTCGGAAGCTAGGCATGTCAGCCCTCTGACCATCCCATGCAAGGTTCCTCCCACAGGCTCAGGAGCTAGACTACTCAGTCCCCTAACCATCCTGTGAGATTCCATCTCGGGATCAAGAGCTAGGTCTGTTGACCCCCTGACCATCCCAACCACATGCTCTCCTCGTGGTAACGAGCATTCATTCATAACAATAGCATATAACTCAAAATATACTAAAAAAAAAAACTAAAATAAGAAACCACTCACAGTGATCTGTTGGGATTGCTCTTTCCTCCCAGTTCACCTGGTTTCCCCTGGCCTCCTATCGAACCCTATTTCAGATTCATTTTGAAGATCAGATTTCTCATTATTTCAAACTACATCTCAAGACACTTCCTTCTACAAGTATGTTTAGAAATGTCTTAACTTGCTTACCTTAAAGTTTGGCCTTGAAACTCCCACTTCATACTTCACAATCTCAATTTTTCACCACTTGGCTCGATTGTCCCTTTTTTAGTGAATACCTCTCGGTTTCGTTCATATTCGACATACCTTCACTTAGAATTTTCTCATAGCAGCCCTCATACAGAAACTACATTCAATTTAAAAGATTTTGGTTCAAGAATCACCTGATTTTCGCGAGTAATTTGGGAGAACTCCTCATTTGAACTTAGCACTGCTATATGTCTACACAGCCCTTGCGTCCTCTGCTTTGATCAACACAAAGATCAACGCAACCTTCCTTCTGATTGATGCAAAGCTTTTTCCGCTTTGCTCTCAAACTCTCCTTTTAAGTGATTCTTGAAGCGAATGCGTTTATGAACTAAAGTGAAGTCCTCGGCTCTATTTATAGGCGTTCCAACTCCTCCCGGTGTCAACACCTCCTGCAGTCTACATGCCCAAGCGTTCATTACTCAGGTTGCTAATGCAATTCCTTGCCACCTCCAGCTTGAGGTGCCCGCTCCATCTTCATCCAGCACAACCACCAGCTTGAGGTGTCCACTCCATCTTCATCCAACACAACACATTCAGTTTGCATGCCTTCTTCTTTGCCCACCTCAAATTGCATGGACTTCAGAGATCCCTTTGATTGCCACATGTCCGGATAAGTTTATTAGCCCATAGCTCTCTTATCATCGCATACCCTTCAAGGTTGCATGTCTCTTCACACAACCCTTGGTGCATGTGTTTATCAGGGTCACCACATTTCCCTTATCACATGTTAATCGTGCTAGCCTTGTCTGATGCACCCACATGCCCTTCCAAACCTCGAATGTCATTGGTGCATAATCAGTCTTAGCACATAGCACAACAGCATTGCATGTCCAAGCCTCGTTAACGCATGATTAGGCCCTTCGCCACACACCCTATCTCAGTCGTAACTCTTAGCCAACAACTCTATGCGCCCAACATGTTTCTCATGCCCCGCCTAGTCATATGCGTTCAACTAGCTTCCCCGAGGCCAATGCTTAGTCCATATGACTGCATTCTTCTTCCCATGTCTAGCCTTATGATTGGCGCATACCCCATAGACCATTGCAAAGCACCTTCAACGCATGGTTCTTCAAGCTCTACCATCGCATGAGCATCGCACTACCTTGTCATGCTTATCGCATAGCTTCAGTGCCCATCGCACAGCCTCATCGTGTAGTCCGGCGCACATCACACAGCCTTGCGCTCATCACATAGTTCATCGCTCGCTATCTCAAAGCACACTTCCTTGCTCCATCGCATAGCTTTAGCGCATATCGTACAGCCTTGCGTTCATCATCTAGAGCCTAGGATCATCGTCTAGCGATATCATCTGGTGCTATCGTGCAGCCTCGCAAGCACTTGCGATCGTCCTCGCACAATGCCCTAACACCCAGCACCCACGCTTGCACACAACTGAACGAATCTTGTTTGCACTAGGCCCATCATCATCACTTGATGGCCTTTTCTCGCTGCTTGCTCACGTAGCCTCTTATCATCCCAATGCATCAACAGTCCTTGTCACACCAATGCTTGGGCAACGCCTCATGCCAACGCTTAGCCAACATGCGTCCATCATGGTTTGACCCATTGCTTGGTATCTTGGCCACACACCCTATACCAATGCATAGTCCTTCATGCGTCCACCACTTTAGCCAACATGATACCCTTCAATGTCAAGACTAATGCATAGCCAATTTTCACCATGCGTCCATGCCTCACAAACTTCAACGCATGGTTTTCCTAAGCTTCTACACTTGTTAAGCTCCAACTCAAAGCTACTCAAACGTTTACTCTAATACTTAGAAAGTTTTCTTCCCTTCAACATAGGATTTAACTTATACTTGGTTTATTTCTTTAATTTCTTGCTTAAGAAGGGAAATTGGGATCCAGGTTTCATATCCACACATCATAGAGGTTTATCCTATGCATTCAAGCCTCTACTTCAATGCCTAGCTTATCCTTGGGTTCAATACAACCTTGCACATTCTTTGCAAGTCTTGGCCGCTCATACACAAAGCCCCATGCGCTCAAGTTACTTAACACCCACACATGTCTATCTTGTACTTAGCGAATTTTACCACCATACTTAATCATCCTTGGGTGAGGGTGTCATATTATCACTTAAACATGATCCACCCGTATGTCTCTACATATATGTTTAAGTTACTAGATAACCTTAGATGTTAGTTTATTGGTTTGTGGTTAATACAAATAAAATATCATATATTTTATTAAATAGACAATGGGTTTGAATAAAATATCATATATTTTATTGTTCAATATATTTACAAACTATAGGACCCTACGAGAATTAGGGCATCAACCCCAACAGTATTTACAGGGGTAAAATAGTAATTTTGACCTAGTTGTAAATACAAATAACCTGAAGGATCGGCTTACTGATTATGATTAAAGTGGATAGAAATATATCTCCAGTGAGGAGAGTGCAACTATCAAGCTTAGTGGTGTGTCTTGGTAGTTAACAAATATTGATTAATTCGGTCTAAAGAATTTAGTCAATTAATCTCAGATTGTTGGAGTTCATGATCTATAGGTCCATAAGGTCCCTCTACCAGCTCGTAAAATTACTCCTTGGATTAGTGAATTGAGAGTTTTCTGAAACGTTTAAAATCAAAATCAGGGTTTTGAATTTGAAATGTTCAAATTCAATTTAGGGTTTGATTAATTATATTCAATATAATTAAGACGTTTAAATTTGTCAAATAAAACGCATTCGGAGAGATTAAAATATTTAAATATTAATTAACATGAATAGGATTCATGTATAAATTAGGTGTTTAATTAATTTAATATTTGATATTAAATTATTATTTAATTAATTAATTAAAATTATTTTATTATTTATTTAAATAAAACATTTTTCAATTTTTGAAATTCAAATTCATCTTTGAATTTGGATTCAAATTTAATTTTAGTGAAAATTAAATTGTTAAAATGAAATTGAAAATGGAAAATAGGAGTTAGTGGATTAATCCAACTTTTGTTGGATTAATCCATTAATAAACACCCAGCCCACTATTGTAATGCAATTTAAAGTGTCATCTTGTTGAATTACTTAGTGATTGCATGTTATTACTAAATAAAAAGCCTCAATTTTTTAAGTTGAGCACTTGATGCAATCAGAATTTCAGAAATTCTGCACTCTCTCTTAAAAACCCTCTTCTCCCTTTCACCTAATTGAGTTCAATTCAGTGTTTTCACCATACAATCCAAGTTGTAGAATAGTAGAGAAGATCATTGTGGTGGTTTACTGGTATTTTGAAGATCCAATTCGTGGAGAGGAGCTGGTATTGAAGAGTTTCATCAAAGGTATAACATTATGAAACCCTCTTCTATGAAAATGTTTTCTTGCATGCTTTTTAAACTCAAATTAAGTATAATTAGAGTGCCTGTTGATTCTAATTTCTTCCACTGCATGTATGTTTATTCTATCAATTCGTCGATTCTTATTCAAATTCAAGTGTGGAAAATTCACTGGTGCTTCATCGAGCATAAGTTTGGAGGATTTGTCAATGCATCATCTACATGCTCAAGTTTGAAGGCTTTGTGATGCCATCATCATATGCTTAAGTCGTGAAGTCAAGCTTAATATGGAAGATAAAAAGTCAGGTTCGATGTGGAGGGTGAAAAATCAAGTCCGATGCAGCTGGTGAAAAGATAAATCTTTGCTTCATCAAGTCTAGTTTACATGGTCCTGCCTCATATGCGATATCAAGTTCGGTCCACTTAGCTCCACCTCATATGCGAGATCAAGTTCGATCGGCCTAGCTTCGCCTCATGTACGAGATCAACTTCGATTCGCCTAGCTTCACCTCATCTTTAGGATCGAGTCTGGTCTGCCTGGCTCCACCTTATATGCGAGATCAAGTCCAATATGCCTAGCTCCGCCTCATACACGAGATCAACTCCGATTTTCCTAACTCTGCCTCATATGCGAGATCAACTTCAATCTGCCTGGCTCTGCTGATAACTTATAGAAATACAAGTTATTTTACCTCTTTTATCTAAAACAATTAAGAAAAATCATGGACAATGTGATAAAATTGATAAGAAATTCATGATTTCATTATATTATGTGATCGCATGTATACAACATTTCATAACTTAAAAGTTATAAAATTGTGCTTTTTTTAAATGCATAAATCCTGTCATGTGATCAATAATTCTTCGTGAAGGAAATTCCTGACGTCAACATTGAAATCGCATAGCTGTAGACACATAGACTCATACAATATAAGAAAGAGAATTCACATGACGCATAGGCAGTAGAAGTCAAATCAAAGGCCAAGTTGGTAGCTGACAAGAAAGGTTCATGACAGAGCCAATGAACTTCTGACGTGGAGCAGACGACTCGTCATGGTATGAAATTTAATGCATACCGTCAGAATAATCATTAGTGAAAGATGGAAAAACTACCTCATGATGCCTATAAATACCCCACAAGATTTCCATGCAAAGGAGAGCGAGGAAACATTAGAAAAACTCGGTAAAACCTTCACTTCACATATTTGTTTCGAGTCCTCGTGAAATCTTGAGTGAAAGCTCAAGAGCTCTCTTGGAGCAGAAGGGAAGCCATCTTTTTTAACATAATCCTCAAGAAGCAGTTGTTTAAATAGTCGGAAGAAGCAAGAAACTGTCACCTACGACTTGACTTTCTATCTCTATCTCTATATCTTCTTTTTACTACAGTCGTTCATATTATGTAAAACGTTGAAAAACTCATTTTATCAATATGCATTCACGGTTTATTATTCATCTATCTCTTCATATTTATCCATGAGTAACTAATTTCTGTATGGGTTGAGAATCATTGCAACTAACATCAACTAAATAAAGGCTGATCATGTGTTCAACATGTTTTATGCATGCTTTGTAAGCTATTTGAATCATTTGAGAGATTGCTTTAAATAGATTGAATCTATACTTGAAAAAGTAAAGGATTTAGACTATTTAAAACAAGAAGAGATTACTTTTAGAAATAAATAAATATATCTTACATTAAAAGTTCATCGCATGCATCCTAAAAATAGGACAATGTGACTAAATACACTGAGAAGTTTAGTTATGATTTGCGAGTAATTTTCTTGAATGCATGGTTTGTGCATTTACTTAGAGAATGTTAGTGAATATGTGCATCAACCCTAATTCATCTCTTGGAAAACTCCATCGCATTACATAAGCTGCTTCCATTACGATTGTGATTATCAACGCGTTCATTATCTTTCATTTCAATACTTAGGAACATAAACTTAACGCCTTTATTTAACAACAAATTAGTGTCAAGATTGAAACAAAAGTGTCATCGCATCAGTAGAAAGCAATCCCTGTGTTCAACCATGGACTCACTAGGCATCTAGTTAGATTTACACTTGGATTTAATTAGGCAAATGCGTTCTTAAAGACATCATAGAGCATTTAACCATCGTATATATATCAAAACACATCAAGTTTTTGGCCGTTTCCAAGGATTGTGGTAACTAAGTGCACTGAGATTATTGTTTCCGATTTTCGCAGGACTCGATTTCTAGTGTATTGTATCCTTATCTGTGATAAAGGAACGAGCGTTTTATCAGCGAGGGATCTACACCTGAGCTTGTATATGACCTAGAGATCGAGAGGACCTTTCACAGAAGAAGAAGAAGAGCAAATAAAAAAGGAGACAAAGAAATAGGGTTTCGAGGATGGCTGATCAATGAGATGATCCAGAAGAGCCACATGCAGTAATCAATGATAACGCGGATGCTCTAGCCAACCCCATTCTTCTAGCTAATGATCGCAATAGACCCATCAGGGACTATGCTTCGCCAATCCTATATGATTTCTCACTAGGGATCATGCAACTAATATTAGATGGTTCCAAGTTTGAAATGAAACCTTTTATGCTCTAGATGATTCAGACAATTGGTCAATTTGTAGGAAGACGAGGTGAAGATTCTTATGCTCATTTGAGGAGTTTCATCAAAATTTGCAACACATTTGTATTCCCCAAAAGTACTCTTAAAGATGTTAGGTTCACCTTGTTTCCATTTTCATTATGTGACAACGCCAGAAAGTGGGCATATTCACTTGAACCTAGTGAAGTCACATCGTGGGAACAAGTCATGTAGAAGTTTATGAAGAAATACTTCCCACCCATAGAAAACGCAAAAGGAGAAGGGCGATCACAAATTCTCAACAGTAAGAAAACACTAAGCAATGTGTGGGCAAGGTTCAAAAGGCTAATAAAAGATTGTCCTAACAATGGACTCCCTGATTGTTTACAAATGAAGATCTTCTATTATGGCTTGAATTCAACATCTCAAACAGTTGTAAACGCTGCCGCAACAAATAGTTTATTGGACAAGACTTATATTGAAACCAAAAACATCCTTGATCGCATCTGATCATTGTAAGGAAAGCAAATAAGGTTCAAGATTGTATGAGAGAGGGCAGAGAAACGATGCCATTGCAGCGCTCCAGACATAGGTGAATGCGTTGACTAGTCTGTTACAAGCGATGAACATGGCAAAAACTGACGGAAAAAATGGGCAAGTAAATTTTTAAGCAATTGGGAATAGGAGAACTTGCACCTACAACTGTTACTTTGCAGTTAGCAAATCGTTCTTTAGTAAATCCAAAAGGAAAGTTGGAGGATTTTTTAGTAAAGGTGGATAAGTTTATTTTACCAGCCGATTTCATCATACTGGATTACGTAGTCGACGAGGATGTGCCCAGTATTTTGGGAAGACCTTTCCTATCTACTGGGATGACCCAAGTTGATGTGTACAAAGGTGAGATGACCATGCAAGTTAATGGCTAGAAGATGAAATTTAATATTTGCAAGGCAATGGAATATCCTGATGAGGTCAGCGTATGCCAATTAGTTGAACTAGAAGATGATTGATCCAATATGTTTGAATTCGAAGCCAAAAAGGTGATTGAGGAACTGAAGGATGAAGAAAATGGTCAAATGCTTGAATCTTGCTATGCGATTAGAGAAACTCAAATGAATTTTAAACCTTTGGGTTTAGAAAGCCAAGCTAAGATCAAGCCTTCGCTTGAGCAATCACCAGTGTTAGAGTTGAAAGCGTTCCCAGATCACCTGAAATACACGTTCCTTGGTGAAGGCAATATCTGCTCCTGATTATATCAACAAAACTCTCTATAGAAAAAGAAGATTCTCTCTTGATAGAAGAAATACATCAAGGCGATAGGGTGGTTCCTAACATATATCAAGGGAATCAACCCAACATATTGCATGCACAAAATTAGACTAAATGAAGGAAATGAAGGTTCTATTGAGCACCAATGCAAGCTCAACCCTGCGATGAAGAAAGTTGTCAAGAAAGAAACTATCAAGTGGTTTGATGTAAGAGTAATTTTCTCTATTACTGACGGTAAATAGGTCAATCCCATGCAATGCGTCTCCAAGAAAGAAGGCATGATAGTAGTTCCCAACCAGAATAACGAACTTATTCTGACGTGCACGGTCACATGTTGGAGAATATGCATGGATTACAGGAAGCTTAACGTAGCAACGAAGAAGGATCACTTCCCTTTACCATTTATAGATTAGATGCTGGACAATTGGTTGGGAATGACTTCTTCTATTTTCTAGATGGCTATAAAGACTATAATCAAATTACGGTTGCACCCGAAGATCAAGAAAAGACAACTTTCACTTGCCCATAGGGGCATTCGCCTTTTGCCGCATGCCATTTGGGCTATGCAACACCCCAAGCACTTTTCAAAGGTGCATGATGACCATCTTCTCTGATTACCTTGAAGAGTCAGTTGAAATTTTCATGGATGATTTCTCTGTATATGTCAAGATATATGAAACTTGAGAAAAATTTGAGAAGATGTGAAGACACCCACCTAGTGCTGAATTGGAAAAAATGTCATTACATGGTAAATGAAGGAATTGTGCTTGGGCACAAAGTGTCCAAATTGGGGTTGGAAAATGACGGGGCTAAGATTGAAGCTATAGAAAAATTGCCACGGGCTACTCACATGAAGACACTTCGAAACTTCCTTAGGCATGTTGGATTCTACCGAAGATTTGTCAAAGATTTCTCTAGAATTGCAAGGCCTTTGAACCTGTTATTGGAAGTTAATAGACCTTTTGAATTTGGTCAAAGTTTTTTAAGAACCTTTGAAACACTGAAGCATGCACTGGTTACAACCTATTCTAATAGCACCATAGTGGTCAAAGCCATTTGAATTGATGTGTGATGCGAGCGATTATGTGATTAGAGCAGTCTTGGTACAACGCAAAGAAAAAATTCTACATCCTATCGCATATATGCAAGCAAGACTCTTGACAGTGTATAAAAGAATTATACAACAACAGAGAAAGAGTTGCTTGTGATTGCATTTGTAGTGGAAAAGTTCATACCATACTTGCTGGGATCAAAAGTGATTATTCATACAGATCACTTAGCAATTAAATACCTGATGACCAAAAAGGACGCAAAGTCGCATCTAATTAGATGGGTATTACTACTTCAGGAGTTCGACACCGAGATTATTGATCGCAAAGAATCAGGAAAAAAAAAGTCGATGATCACCTATTGCGATTGCAAAATGTTGAAATTGATCGGCACCAACCAAAAGTGAATGCCTCTTTTCCTCATAAAACAATATTAAAAGTTGATGAATTCTTGCTCTGATATGCTAACATTGTTAATTTTCTGGTCTGTAAGTAGTTCCCAGAGAACTATACGTCGTAACAAAAGAAGAAACTTATGCATTTATGTAAATTTTACTACTAGGACGAGCCACACCTTTATAAACGAGACCCAGATCATATCCTAAGACAATGCATTCCAGAAATTACCTTCCATCGCATTTTATATCAATGTCATGAGTCACCATTCGTGGCCATTTTGGAAGTCGGTGCACAACAAAAAAAGTAATTCAGAAGGGGTACTATTGGCCCATACTATTCAAGGATGCTAGAGACTACATTATGAAATGTGATGCGTTGTAAATGTGATGCGATTATGATGTACGTTTGAGGTGATGATCTATGTCTTGCACATGCAAGTTTTCCTAGTAAAACCCAAGTATAAATCTCACTAGGTTTCCTGGTAAGTCCAGGGTCGAACACAGGGACTACTGAGTTACTATGCAACAGTAAAATTGATTCCTTTGCGGTGGCAAAAACAAATAAGTTGGTTAGTATTTTGTTTAAGTATAAATCCCATGCGGCAGGTTCAAGTAAAGAGTTGACAAAATCGAGAATTACAATGAGTATGCGATGAATGGGTTGAGAAGGGATTTAGCTAACACTTCCTAAGATTGTGTTCAAGTTATGCGATCATGCTACATACACACAACAACATGTCATCTCTAAATGCAAATGCCATAGTTCCTATTTCTAGGACGCATGCGATATATACGATAATGTCGATAGGGCTTATGTCTAAGCCTCTATTCTTGTCTATGCGATGATGAATGATGCACATATACACAAGGTGACCGCATACTATCAATCCTATTTCTAGGGTGCATGCGATGCATAATAGCAAACAGAACTTATGTCTGAGTTTCTATCTCTTGCTTATGTTGTTCTAATCTGACTTTCTCAAGCCTAGATTCTAATCTGACTCTCTCGAGCCTAGATTCTTTCTTTAGAGTACTCTCTCAAGTATCTCTAAAGGGTGAATGACGCATACATAAGACAAGATGATCGCATAAAGTGAAGATCTTAGGTCATGCTAGCTAAGTACTTCTCAACCCATTCAGAAATTTAGCTACTCATGCAAAATGTGGAGAGATTGAACAGATGTTGAGATGAGAATTCCATTTACTATGAACAAAGTGCAGAATACAAAACAACAATGGAAAGTAGGGATAAGAAGCCCGGTAGCAATGTCTTGCTTCCTGTGGCTTTTACACTGTCTTTTCACTCCAACTCTGGCCAGAAGAATATCCTTACTTTTGCAAGTGTCGGCTCTCTCTCCGTTTCTAGCGCTTCTCGACAGTCTTTCGAGCTATCTGAAATGATCTCTCGGCATCTTCTTTCTTCACTCGCCTCCACCTTCTAAGTATAAGAATAACTAAAGACTAACGACTATCTATTTTGTGTATGATCTATCTTCTATATATCGCGAACTCCTCTAACAATGGTGGCCTTCGGTATTTATAGAGCTCAAGGTGAAGAAGCTTTTCTTTCTAATGATTGCAATGATGGAAGGTCATTAAATCTTCTGTCTGATGCGCCGATTAATGGTGACCGAAAAGTTGAATGTAATTGCTACAGTGTGTTGTTAATGGCTTGTCAACTAAATTCGGATTCGACCGTCATCAACTTTCCGTCCCATCGTGATTTATTAAGCTTTCACCTTGATGCGTCGTCTTTATGCGGCCACCTTCTTGAGCAACTTCTCACGAACGCATACGATCGCATGACTTTACGGTCGCCATCTTTCCATGCGCGCGGACGCCTAATTCCTTGGATCGCAATTTAACTTGTGCCAACGCATTTTTCCTGCACAAAATAAGTAAGTTAGCTACTTTTATGCGATGGGCACTTACGATCGCAATATTCTCAGTTTACCATTTTTGGACATGATTTTATATGTTTTTACTGTCACATTCCCTCATTGTTTTACTCATTTGCACTGTAATAACATGCATTTCTACCCGTTATCACACCCCCAAATTTAAAACAATGCTTGTCCTCAAGCATAACTAAAGATTTTCTTTAGAGAGTCAGCCGTCTTTTCCTTACCTAGATTTCTCGAGGTGCCTTATTCAAATCTTATGAACCAAAATCTTCTTAATTTCTCTCCTGGTCTCTTCCTAAAATATTTCTAATACTTAGGGATTGCAAGCTTAACCTTCAACAAGACTTTACTTGTTTCTAGGACATCGCATGATTTATTTCAAAACTTTTTCCAACCGGGGTGTTTCCAAATGATTTTTACCCTTGCGCGGTTTAGATATTCTTTTTGTGACCTTGTGCTGATCCAAGTGCCTTGCCTTCGTTTTTGCTTGCCCCCACGGGTGTCATGTGAGCATCCAACTACGAGCAAGGCGCTCTTTATTAGTCCAAACTCATGCCCATTTGGCAGTGGAGTTGCGATCACTTGATTTATGCGTTGATCACGATTCCTACCTTCGTTCTGGCTTGCCCCCACGGGTGTCATGTGGACATCCAACTACGAGTAGGATCCGATCTCAACGTTATGATTTTTTTTTTCAAATGTCTAAAAGTAGCAAGGTTGAAAATAAATACTGGTACACCCAAATTTAAACGCAAGAATGTCCTTATTGCTGATAAACTGAAATGATTCATGCGATGCTCTTAGGAAGTTTCGTAAAGATCATTTTGAAAGAAAGCTGGTGGACCACTAACTTCTAGAAATGTTTCACGAATTGACCGCCATGAAATTGAGTTGATTCTAGTACATGTGATGAGAAATAAAGGCATGAGTTTCATCATTGAAATCATAATTGGTACGGAAAACATTGTGGTGACTAAATAAAGTAATCAAAATATAATGATTGCATCAATCAAAAGATGATGCGACGATAAAATTAGCAATGTTAAAATGAGATGCGAGTGTGTAAAATTTGGGGGAAAAAAAGTCAAAGAAAGATACAACCTCCAAATTTACTCTGTTGACCGCATCGACTGTGATCACATCCTTCTTTGCGGCGAGTTGATTTCTCTATTGCGATGGGCTGAACAAACTGGTCACGTTTTTCGGTTATCGCGTAGCTCCACTGCAATCGTTTATAATGATCATTGCTAAAAAATCAAGAAGGTCAAAAATATGAAAGACAGAGTTGATAATTTTGAAGAGTAGTGTTTGTACAAAAAGGTGTAGAGTAAGTTCATGAAATAAAGATAAAAAGGATACTTCAAAAAATATGTCTTTGATGAGTTTGTATCGCATATTATCGCAGGGACTGCTCATTTCTTCTTTAGTCAGGAATTCCTCAGGTCCACAGAGGTTTTCTCGTAATGCAAGTCTCCTCTGTGATACATCTTGACACTTTTCCCGTTGACCTTGAATGTGTTGGTCCCTTCTTCATTGGTTAACTCGACCGCACCATGCGGGAATACCTCTTTGATTATAAATGGTCCGGACCAATGTGACTTTAATTTTTCGAGAAAAAGTCGTAGCCGAGAATTGTATAACAAGACCTTTTGTCCAACCTGGAGATTCTTCTCGCATAGTCGTTTGTCATGCCAACGTTTTGCACGCTCCTTGTAGATCTTGGCATTTTCATATGCTTGAATTCTCCATTCGTCTAGCTCAAGAAACTGAAATTTTCTTGCCTCCCCTGTAGTCTTCAAATCAAAACTGAGCTTCTTCACTGCCCACAATGCTTTATGCTCCAATTCAAGCGGTAAGTGGCATGCCTTCCCAAACACCAGCGCATACGGGGACATGCCTATAGGTGTTTTATAGGTGGTTCTATATGCCCACAAGGCATCGTCCAACTTCATGGCCCAAACTTTGCGTGAAGGATTCACCACCTTCTCTAGGATCAGTTTGATTTCCCTATTGGACACCTCGGCTTGGTCGTTTGTTTGTGGATGGTATGTAGTGGTGACCTTATGGTGGATATTATACTTGAGCAGCAATTTGTTGATGACGCCATTGACAAAGTGGGAGCCTTCGTCACTTATTATGGCACGTGGGGTGTCAAAACGAGTGAAGATATTTCTTCGCAAGAATTTGGAGACTATTGTCGCATCACTTGCGACGCACGATACCACTTCTACCCATTTGGAGACATAATCGACGACCAACAGAATGTACTTGTAACCATTTGATGGTGGAAATGGTCACATGAAGTCTATGCCCCATACGTCAAATAGCTCCAATTCTAAGATAATATTCATTGACATCGCATTCTTCCATGAAATGTTTCCCGTGCATTGGCACCTGTCGCATCTCATAGAATAGTCTCTTGCATCCTAGAATAGAGTCGGCCAAAAATACACGTTTTGTAACACCTTTGCTACTGTGCGTTGATCTCCAAAATGGCCACCATACGTTGAGTCATGGCATTGGGCTAGTATGCGTTGGTGAGTAGTCTCTGGTACATATAGACACAAGATCTAGTATGACCCCCTCTTGTAAAGATTTGGCTCATCCCAATAATAGGATTTACATTCGTGCATAAGTCGCCTCTTTTTGTGGGCTATGTATTCTTTCGAAAATTGTTCACAGACTAGATAATTTACCACGTTTATGTACCATGGTAATTCTTTAATTTTTAACAGTTGCTCATCTGGAAAGGATGCGTTCACCTCCAACTGGTTGTAGTCGACTTCCGGATTTTCTAATCTTGATAGGTGGTCCGCAACCTGGTTCTCTATCCCCTTGCGATCAATGATTTCCATGTTGAATTCTTGAAGGAGGATAACCCATCAAATTAACCTTGGCTTTGCATCTTTCTTGGTAATTAAATATTTGATTGTCAAGTGGTCGGTGTGAACAATCACTTTGGATCCCAGCAAGTAAGCTCTAAATTTTTCCAGAACAAAGATCACCGCAAGAAGTTCTTTTTCAGTGGTAGTGTAATCCGCTTGGGCAGGATTCAAGGTTCTACTCGCATATGCGATGGGGTGTAGCATTGTTTTTTTCTTTTGTGCTAGCACCGCCCCCATCGCATAAGTGGTAGCATCGCACATTAGCTCAAATGGCTTTGTCCAATCAGATGTGGTTATCAATGCATTCTTCAGTATCTTGAATGCATTAAAGCACTGTGTATCAAAGTCAAATGTTCTATCAGCCTCCAGCAACGCACTCAATGGTCGAGCAATCTTTGAAAAGTTCTTCACAAAACGACGGTAAAATCCTACATGTCCCAGGAAACTCCTGATAGCCTTCACATTTGCTGGCAGTGGAAGCTTTTCAATGGCCTCAATCTTCACCTTATTCATCTCCAGCCCTTCCTTGGAAACTTTATGCCCGAGCACAATACCTTCATTCTCCATGAAGTGGCGCTTCTCCCAATTCAGCACAAGATTTGTCTCTTCACATCTCCTTAGTATCTTCTCCAAATTTTTCAGACAGGCTTCATATGTTTGCTCGTAAACCGAGAAGTCATCCATAAAAATTTCTACTGAATCTTCCAAATACTCAGAGAAGATGGCCATCATGCACCTCTGGAACGTGCTCAGCGCATTACATAATCCGAACGGCATGCGGCGAAAAGAAAACGTTTCGTAGGGGCAGGTGAATGTGGTTTTCTCTTGGTCTTCAAGAGCAATCATTATTTGGTTGTAGCCTGTATACCCGTCCAGAAAATAGAAGTAATCATTTTCTGCTAGCAGTCTAGCATCTAGTCAATAAAAGGCAAAGGGAAATGATCTTTCTTCGTCACCGTATTGAGTTTGCGGTAGTCCATGCAGATCCGTCAGCAAGTGATGGTCCTCATTGGTATTAATTCATTGTTTGCATTTGGGACCATCGTCATTCCTCCCTTCTTGGGCATACATTGCACGGGTCTGACCCACGTGTTATCAGCAATTGGATATATAATGCCATGGTCCAACCATTTGATTATCTCCTTTTTCACAACCTTCTTCATCGCAGGGTTTAGTCTGCGTTGAGGTTCGATAGACCCTTTTTGGTTTTCTTCGAGACGTATCCTGTTCATGCAATATGCGGCGCTGATTCCTCTTATGTCTGCTAGCGTCCACCCTATTGCTTTTATTTACTTCTTCAAGATACTAAGCAACGCATTTTCTTGTTCTTCTTGTAGCGTAGAGGAAATTATCACTGGTAGAGTTTCATTTTGCCCCAAGAAAACATACTTCAAATGACTTGGCAGAGTCTTTAATTCCATAGTAGGAGGTTGTTAAAATGATGGTTTTTGTGCTTTTCTTTCTTCATTCACTGTCAATTTTTCTTCTTTGTTTGTTGTTTCCACGATCACATTGCAGTTTTCTATGGATGCGGTTTCATCCTCTTTTTCATCTTCATCTTTGGACTCTTCTTCTTCATTACAACTGGGTTCATTATCGGAATCGGAAAGGTCTTCATCTTTCAGATACTTCATGGCTTTAATCATGTCAAACCTGAACTTTTTCCCATTTAATAATGTCTTTCAGATACTTGTGACCATTCCATAAAGCGCGCCGCATCCGTAGCATTACCTAGATAACGTTTCCCTCCTATATCCATATACTACAGACCATTTTGGTTATCACACAAGACATGATCCACTTGTATGTCACCACATACATGCTTGAGTCACATACAAATAATCAGGGACTTTATGTTTATTGGTTTGTGGTAAAGCAAATAAAACAAGCAACTGAGCAAAAATACAAGATGTAAAGTAAATATCATATATTAACAACACAAGCGTTCATACAAACTGTTTACAAACTACAGGACATGAGACTTTAAGGCATCAACCCCAAAAATCTCCCACTTGTCCTAAAGCGAAGTGGGGTGTACAATAAACTAGTACAAAACAATAAACTAGGACATAAAAGCCCAGTACAAGAAAATATCCCACTTTCCATAGTCCAACCGCGGGCAATCCTGTAGACCCATGCTCCGTAGGTGACCCTCAAACACTGTAGCCGTGAGAGCCTTCATGAACGGGTCAGCAACATTAAAAATGGCCTGGGTTAGACTGAACTGTCTCATCTCCTCAACCACTTAAGGTGTCTTAGGACACATGTCCTTAGACAAAGTGACTCCATTCCTGAACGGCAGTAGGCTCCTCCTGGAGTCCTGCATCCAGTACTTAAGCAACATCTTGTCAATGTACGATGCCTGAGACAGTGCTAGCACTTTGTTCTAACGATCCTGAAATAACTGTATACCTAGAACAAACTGAGACTCTCCAAAATCTTTCATTTGGAACAGTGCTAGCCAGTTCTTAACTGCAGTCAGTAGACATACATCATTCCCAATAAGTAGGATATCATCTACGTACAACACTAAGAAGATTACTGAAGCGTTGATGATCTTCTTGTAGACACACGACTTGATCCATTCATAAAGATCATATCATCAATGTTTTGGTCAAAGCCATACGACTTAATCCATTCATCCTGGTCAACATCCTCCATTGCCTTTTTATAAAACAATGGATCCTCAACGTCGCCATCTACTACCATAGCAAGGAATTTTCGTGAAACCCAGATAACGAACGGGTGGGTTCACAACCCTCCCACTACGTCGAGGTTCCCTCAACTCTTGAGGTGGAACCGACCTATTAGATGAACTCCCATCAACAACTCTTGCTGATGCAGCAAGCTCTACAACAACTCTTGTTGAAGTTTCAGAAGTTTCATTGGAAAGCTCACGAAACACGACTTTGCTTCGTGGACTGTGCTCCCTTATATGATACTCCCCCAGGAAAGTAGTGTTTGTTGAAACAAACACCCTATGTTCCGTTGGATCATAAAAATAACCCCCTCGTGTACCTTTGGGGTAGCCTACAAAGAGGCATAACCTCAACCGTGGTTCCAACTTCTTGGGATTAGCCTCAAGCACATGTGCAGGGCAACCCCAAATGCGGAAGTGACGTAAACTAGGTTTATGCCCGTTCTAAAACCCAGAGGTGTTCATGCAAAACTCTTGGAGGAAACACAGTTGAGTATGTATACCAAGTCTCCACTGTGAAGCCCCAAAACGAGTTCGATAAGGAAGCGTAACTCATCATCGAGCGAACTATGTCTAACAAGGCCCTATTTCTCCTCTATGCTACACCACTCTGTTGAGGTGTACCCGGTGCTGAAAGTTGGGAAACGATGCCATGTTCTATCAAATAGTCCTGGAATGCTGAGTCCAAAAACTCTCAACCTCGATCTGATCGAAGTGTTTTAATCCATCTATCTAATTATTTTTCAACTTCAGCCTTGAACTCTTTGAACTTTTCAAAGGATTCAAACTTCCATTGCATAAGATAAATATACTCGTACCTTGAGTAATGATCAGTAAAACTGATAAAATACTCATAGCCACCTCGAGCTCGCACATTCATAGGACCATAAAGGTCAGAATGTACTAACTCAAGAGGCTCCTTGGCTCTATAACCTTTTCCAATAAAAGGTCGTTTAGTCATCTTACCCTCAAGGCAAGATTCACACACTGGCAAAGAAATTTCTTCTAACTCACTTAGAAGTCCATTCTTCATCAATCTCTCAATCCTATTGAGATTGATTTGCCCTAAACAAAGATGCCAAAGTTGGGCTTTTTTTTTTTTGGAGAAATTTGTCGACGTTTTGATTGAGTTATGGCAGTTCTGAACAGTTCAGTATTATGGAGGGAATGAATGGCTAACGGCCTTAGCACATATAAATTCGATTCCAGATTTTCTATGCAAATAAAAACACCATCTTTATGAATAAACGTTTTATCCACATTAAACGAGATAGTATATTTACATTGCAATAAACATTTTACAGAAATAAGGTTCCTTTTTAGTTCAGGAACTATAAATACATTATGTTAAAAAAAAAAAAAAAAACCTATTCTGTAAAGCTAACCGGAGTCCTCCCACTGCCACAGCTGAAACGACGTGCCCGGTGCCTACTCGCATCGTCATCTCACCAGCCTCCAGCTGTTGCCAAGATCTAATCACCTGAAAAGAAGAACAGACATGATTAGTGGTGCCTGAATCAATTATTCAGGCAGAATCATCATTCTCCATTAAACAAGTTTCAAGCACAAGTAAATCACATTTACCTTTATCGGCCTTGGCCTTAGCCTTAGATGCTTTCTTCTCTTTCAGATATCGAGAACAGTTCCTCTTCCAGTGTCCATCTTCGTTGTAGTGGAACACTTTCCCTTAGCAACTTGTGGATGCCTACTTGGGGCGACATGCGGTGGGTTAGCAAGTGCCTTCCCTTTTCCCTTACCATCCTTCTTCTTCTTCCTCTTTGCAGAATTAGAAGCAGAAGGTGCAGACTTTGTTCCTGAGGTCGAACCTCTATGGAATGTCCTAGAAGATGAAGCAACATTTGCCTCACCCTTCTGCCTCTCCTTACTTTTCAGTAAAGATTGGTATGTCTGCAACTCGTTGAGGAGAGTTGTAAGGTTATATTTCACTTTGTTAAGAATCATATTGCTAACAAAGTGCAGGAAGCTCTCCAGCAAAGAATACAGGATTATGCTAACCTGGCTGCCTTCATCGATGGTAGACCCATTCAACTTCACCACATTAAAGTGTACCTTCATGTTTAGCACATGTTCACGAATAGAGGTGCCTTCTTCCATTTTGGAGTTGAATATGTGTTTAAGAGCCTCATGCATAAGCTGTTCAGACGGTTGTCCAAACATCCCCCACAAGGACTCCATGATCTCACGTGTTCAGACCATAGGCTCATGCTTCTTGGCCAAGACTTCAGAAAGACTTGCCAAGATGTAGGCTCGGGCCTTCTCATTCGCTCTTGTCTATCACTCGTATGCCTCCCGAACATTTCGAGCGGCATTCTGAGCTGGAATAGGAGGACAAGCCTCCGTGAGAGCGAACATGAGATCCTCGATGATCAGGATCGTCGTGATCATATGTTTCCATGTTGTGAAATTATCACCAATAAGTTTTTCAGTGCTTAGCAATGCTAACGTGGTTGTTGCCATTTTAAAATCTTTCTGAAAATACGAACAAAACTTTATTAGAATTTGCTAAACCACTTTTAAACCAATCAGTTTTGCAAAACAGTTTCAAGTACCCTACGTTATAGACTTATATTTTGCAATGATACCCCAGTGAGGTAGGACAAATGCCACCGGTGGGGTGATCAGTTACCCCTTCACTGGGATGAGACATTCTCAACCATTAGGCAGAAACAACTCTTGAAACTGAACCTAACAACCACCATTTTTCGGTCCAGAATCGTTAACCTTTAACTATTCAGCATAAGTGTAACCCCTCGCTTTCGGTGCCAGAGTCCCACCCTAATGAGCCCACCATAGGGAAGAAGCAGATTAGGGCAAGAGACTAAGTTACCTTATCCTCTTACAGGAGATCAAATAAAGAAACACGCAAAACTGCCATCCGTTAGGGGGACACTCCCAGGGTGCCTTGAGGCGATCTGCAGTAACGTTATTCAACCTAACGAGGGAGACCGAGGGATATGTTGTCGCACTTCCCACTCCTACTTACTATGAACACTCTCTCCATCCACCTTGATATTGACCTACTCAAACACCATCCGTTGGGGAGACATGCCAAAGGTGCCGCGAGGCCGAGGGTAGATCTCACGATGTGAACTATTTAGGAGAAACGTGAAAGGATTAAGTGAAGCATCTTATGCCCCAAGTACCTCCCATTGAACGTTCTACCTAGGGTTCATTAACCTAGACAATCCGGCTACTGATTTTAGTCTAAGTCGTCTTTTTAAACTCTGCTCATAAACAACGTTTGTCTATGAAATATGAACAAGTTTAAGTAGTCACATTTAAACACATTAATGGACTGTCCTTAACTTGCATCAATGCATCAAATTTTAAACAACGTTTGTCTATGTCTATGTGATCCAAGTTTTAAACACTTTAAAACCATGAAATAAACCTAAGTGAGCACGCATGTCTTTCTTATTTCTTTTAGTTCTAATTTCTCTTTAACTTTTAAAAAGAAACAACTAAAATAATTGCGCACAACGAGGCATCTATAGCATTTATAAAATAACCTATATGTCATGCTTTATGCAATGTCTGGTCATTACTATATATAACTTTTATATAATGTGTAACAACCAAGAAAACATGCTATCATTCACCATTATACTATAACAATTATAATATAAAGATGATGCATGTCAATGCTTTTTATGCATGCATAAATATAACTCTTAAATTATATGATGCATGAGCATGCCCTTACATAATTAAATCATGCTTCTCTAAATTATAACAATTACAATAAAGAGATGATGGATGACCATTTCATAATCTAAGGCGGGATTTACTATATGTGCATACCATATGATATATAAAGACATAAATCGCATGTAATAAATAAAGGATTAATGGACTGGAATGAACCTTTACAAAAACCAGAATGAAAAAACCCTATCTATTACGTTTTTCATCGAGTTAACCGGTTCATAGGCAAATCGGGTCTTGAACCACCAGGAAGTCTTCATCGTGTAGCAAACTCCAGTAGGTAAACGATCGTTCAGCGCGCACTAGACGATAGAAGCATAAGTAAACGATCGCGTAGACGACGACGAGGCTGCGAAGCCTGATCGTCTATGTGATCATGTAGCACGACGACAGGTAAACGATTTACTTTGCATTACTAAGCGATCATTTAGTCAGTTACGAAGCAATGAAGCTTGCTAACCTAAACGATTGTCTAACGCGCGTGCATTAAACGATACTCAGTGATCGCGTACCCAATCGTTAAAATGATATGATCAACTATTGATCGCATACTCCATCATTTAAACGATGCGTTCAACAGAAATCGCGTACTTCTTCATCTTTACGATGCGATCAACACCGATCGAGAAGAACATCTTTTGCACGATGCGATCAACCCTAGATCGCCTCCTTCTTCGAAGAACCGCAACACTTGCCTAGATCGCGTACCACTCTTATGCAATACTTGCACAGATTTGCTTCTTCGAACGACTTAAAACTTCAAACAAATTTTGAATACAGACTCGATAACGATTATTAATGCCCAAAAACACAGGGGCCTTTACAAACAACCGCAAATGTAAAAGAATCTAAATCAAACCGAGGCTAATCATCCCGAAAACATCCATTAATCTGCATATCCACAGAAAAATTTAACCATTAAATCAATGTAGAAATGCACCCATCATGAATGTAAATGTCATTTTGTTGCAACAGATGAAATCGGAGTATCAGAACCTGGCTCTGATACCAATTGAAGGATCTCATATCTAAGAGTTTCATGAACACGTTCGGATCGCTCCGATCTCACAGTGACCGAAATACATCAATATACATTCAACACATACAGTTATGCAAACAAATATTAATTATCGGCATGCTATGAACAAGAAAAAAACAAGGTAAAGAGTTCCATACCAGTTGAAGATAGTCTTCATACTTCAGAACTCCAACGCAGCGGAAACTCCAAGCGATCTACAAATGCCCAGCAGCAGCGTCAACAAAAGCAGTATGAACAACCGCAAACACGAACGCCGTGGGGACGACACCACCACTAAAGAGCCCCGGGTATTCTCAGAGTGAAAACCCAAAGGGTGGTCTATGGTGAATATGGTAGAGGACGGAGGAAACACAAATCGTGTAGGCGATAAGAAAGTGGGAGGGAAGAAAACGCTATTGCATAGAAGAAATGCTTATCGTTTAGGAGAAGCTACACGATCGTGTAGGATTTACTGAACAATCATTTAGAAAAAGGTACACGATCATTTAGTAAAACCGACACACTATATGATCGTTTAGAGAAGCTATACGATCTTGTAGGAAATAGCGTGCGATCATTTAGGCACGAGGTAGACGATCGTTAAGGCGGAGAGTTCTATCGTGTAGGCTCTCAAAAACACTTAAGCGATCATTTTGCTTAATACCAATGCGCACTCTCTTTCTCTTTGGACGACAATTGAACGTTCAAAAATGAAAACTCTTTTCATTTTTATTTCATCGGTTACAATATCCGACTCATTCCCACTGACCCACATCCAAACATGATTTTTGGCATAATTATCTTATAACTAACCAACTAATTAATTAATAAATATAATCGTATTATATTTTCAACCTATAGTTTGATATCACATATCTACTATAGTATTTTCTCCTCTACTTGATATAAATCATATTTATATCTAATTTCCTCCAAAATAATGTAGCTCATACATTTAGCCAATTATATCATATATAATTAACTAGTCCAATTATATCATATATAATCGAACTTCCTCTTGTCAATTTGAACATTTCAAATTAACCCAAATACTAGTTCTTGACTTTATCCAAGCTACCCAGGGGACCTAATGGACCTATGGCTCGAAGCTCCAACGGTCCGTGAATAGTTGACCAAACTCTTTAGCCACGAGATCCACCATCCGTTAACTGTCAAGCATTCCACTAAAGGCCAACAGCTGAACTCTTCTTACCACAAATATATTTCTGTGTCCATCGGACATAACCAATCATGAGTATGATAATCCTTCAAAGATGCTCATAAGTACAACTAGGCCAAATTACCATTTTGCCCCTGTAGTTACATCTCACTTCTTAAGTACCACTGATTCCTCTAATGAACAATACAACATAGTCCAAATATGTGTGAACACCTCTTGGGCCAAGAAAAGATGTGTGGCGCCACATCGTCAAGCCCTGGAATCAGCCCTTAAGGGAGCTATCTATCTACTTACCTCTGCCTCGGAGAAGGAGTGAATTCCATCTTGTGTAGCTGAGTTCCTAGCTCCCAAATCAGATGAATCCTCAAAATGGTAGGTTTGAATCGGCGACTTGGCCATTCGCACCCATACAAAAAAAGGACCACCCTCAATGGCAGGAGTTCCCAACTCACTCAGGATTGAGGTCATGTTACCTATCGTCATCCTAGTGAAGTGAAGTCTCTGTCATGAACGGTGTTATATAACGAGACGTTAACACTTCGTGGTCAGGTCTTATACAAACTCTTTGTATAGGACGCCCCCGCTCGCATGTCCCCAACACGAATGATCAGGATTGGACCATCTGTGACAAGTCCCAACACTTGTGACCATTCCACAAAGTGGGTCACATCCGTAGCGTTACAAGGATAAGGTTTCCCTCCTATATCCATATACTACAGACCATTTTGGTTATCACTCAAGACATGATCCACTTATATGTCACCACATACATGCTTGAGTCACATACAGATAACCAGTGGTTTTATGTTTATTGGTTTGTGGTAAAGCAAATAAAACAAGCAACTGAGCAAAAATACAAGATGTAAAGTAAATATCATATATTAACAACACAAGCGTTCGTACAAACTGTTTACAAACTATAGGACACGAGACTTTAGGGCATCAACCCCAACAGAATCAACTGCTTCGCCAACTCATAAGGAGTCGCTTAGGTTAGGCATCGATCTTAATCTACGCCCTCCCCCCTCTTGATGAGCCCTCTCTCCCTCTTTTTCCCATTGAACCAAAAATCCCAACACCTCCACCCTCTCCTAAAAAAAACAAGGCAAGCTTCAGTTCTTAAGGAGCTCAAGGTCCTAAGCATTCCACTTTTACCTACTGTTGACCGTCGCAATCTTTTTTCATATACTCCACCCTTTACCTTTGTCACCTCCTTATTGGTTCAACAGCTGCAAGATATCATTACAAAATCCATAAGAGCTCAGTAAGGGAACCGCCACAATCTTATTTCATGTACTTCAAGCCGAACACAAAGAGAATCGATAACCTGAGAATGCTAGTTGGGTATCAACCTCCAAAGTTCCAGCAGTTTGATGGAAAGGGCAATCTAAAACAACATGTTCCTCACTTCATAGAACCTGCAAAAACGCGGGAACCAGAGGAGACCAGCTAGTCAAGTAGTTTATCTGTACCTTGAAAGAAAATGCTTTCTATGGTATACCGACCTAGAGCCGGAAGTGAATGATAGCTGTGAACAGTGGAAAGAGAATTCCTCAACCGCTTTTATAGTAATGGGCGTGTCGTCAGCATGATGGAGCTAACAAGCACCAAGTAGTGGAAGGGATGGTCGGTCATCGACTACATCAACCGATGGAGAGCTCTAAGTTTGGATTGCAAAGATAGACTCACTGAATTATTCGCAGTGGAGATGTGCACCCAAGGTATGCATCGGGAGCTTCTCTACATCCTACAAGGAATAAAACCTTGTACATTTGAGGAGTTGCAACACGCGCTCATGACATGGATCTGAGCATTCTAATAGAGGAATTAAAGATTTCCTAGTCCCTGAAGGGAGAAAAGATAAGAAAGAAATCAAAGGCACTGAAAAGGTTGTGAATAGTACCATAACACAATCTATAGTCATCAATATGACCTCGCTAAATTCTTCCTCTATAGGAAAACAAACAAAATTTGAAAACAAAAACCACAATGAGAGTGAGAAGCGTCGTCCAACTCTTACGGAAAGGCAGGAAAAGGTTTATCTATTCCCTGACTATAATGTTGCAGCCATGTTAGAGCAATTACTAGAGAAACAACTTATTCAACTGCCAGAATGCAAGCAGCCGGAGTAGTTAGGAAAAGTAGACGATCCTAACTACTGCAAATATCACAGGATCATTACACCCAGTAGAAAAGTGCTTCATGCTAAAGGAGCTAATTCTGAAGTTGGCTCGTGAAAAGAATATTGAGCTGGATCTTGATGAAATAGCTTAAACAAATCATGTTGTAGTAGCGACGACTTCAAGTATTCTAACATCGTCTACATCTTATGATTAAAGAAAAAACTTCATCTAGTTTGGGACCTTTAAGCCTATAATCGTCCGGTTCCAACAAGAGATTCTAAAAATAGATTCCCAATACAAAGATGATCTTGTTGAAGATAACAACGAATGGTGGATTTTTATAACTCGATGAAATAAAGGAAAGTCAGGTTCCACCTAAAAGAAGTTGTGCTTCCATCAAAATTACAAAAGATGAGGCAAAACTCAGAAAAAGAAAGGAGAAAAGCGGAAGTATTAGAAGTTATTGCATGCCATGTTGTCAGCAAAGTAGAAGTCAACAATAATCATATAACTGTTGAAGAAGTTGATGATTCAAAAGAAACCGAGCAAAAAGCTTCTTTCTTCGATCGTATCAAGCCTTCAACTACACGCTCTTTAGTCATGTAAACTCTCCAAATTAATTAAACACCTAATTTATATATGAATCCTATTCATATAAATCAATATTTAAATATTGTAAACTCTCCGATTTACGTTTAATTTTGATAAATTTAAACATTTAGTTATATAAAATATAATTAACCAAACCCTAAATTGAATTTGAATGCTTCAAATTCAAAAGCCCTAATTTTTATTTTGAACATTTCAAATCCACTCAATTCGTTAATCCAAGATATAATTTTACAAGCTAGTACAGAGACCTAATGGACCTACAGATCATGAGCTCTAACGATTTGAGATTAATTGGTAAACTCTTTAGACCGAATTAATCAATATTGGTTAATTATCAAGACACACAACTATAGCTCGATAGTTGCACTCTCCTCATTGTAGATATATTTCTGCCCACTATAATCATAATCAGTAAGTCAATTCTTCACAGGTTGTTCGTATTTACAGCTAGGTCAAATTACCGATTTACCCCTATAAATACATCTTGCACCTTAAGCTCCCATTGATCCTCTATTGAAAATTTGGTTTATAGTCCAACTAATAAACCATGTCCCTCTTTAGAGGGCGGGGCCCCGTTGTTCAAGACCATAAATCAATACTTAAGAGAACAACCTATCTGCTAACCCTAAATTGGGTAAAAGTGAATTTCATCTTGTAGGACTATGTCCCCAGTTATCTATCCAGTCTTATCCCCAAAATGGAAGGCTTATTAAGCAGTGTTGTTGGACTACTCTCACCTATACAGATCAAAAGATAATCCCGAATAAACAGGACTTCATAGTTAACTCTGGATTAAGATTAAGTTACCCCAGATCATCGAATTTAAAATAGTCAATTTTAACAGTAAACGGTCATTATAAGAAAAAGCGACTATTTCAAGGTCCAGTTTTACGCAAACATCCTTTTCATAGAATGCCTCCACTCGCATGTATCCACATGAATGATTTTGAGATCACATCTTTTGCGTCGGTATACCAAGTAGGCCGCATCCAATAATGTTACCAGAAAGAGGTACCCAATCTCATCCATATACTTATAGACCATTTTGGCTATATACTAAAACTTTATCTACTTTTATGTCTCCATATAATAGTTAAAATGTGCATATTATAGCCATGGATTCATTTATTGGATTTGTATAATAGAATGTAATATAAATAACAATTTATTGAACGAAAAACTCAATACTTTTATTGATAAATAGAATATGTTTCTAACATTTACGAACTACGAATTTTAGGACATTCCCAACATGATCTATGTTATGACTTAATACCTATTCATTATAAATGGTATGTAGGTAGCTTGAAAGAAACTTTAAGTTCCATCCCAAAAAAAAAAACAGACAAAATTCCTTGTGAACTACGTTATTAATCCCTATTCATTATAAAGGGTACATATGCAGCTAAAGAAAACTTTAAATTTAGTCCAAACAGAAAAAACATTTGAACTATGTTATGACTTGATCTCTTTTTTCAAGGATATGTAGGCAACTTAAATAAATTTAAGTTCATTCTATCAAATCCTTTCACAAAAAAAGGAGTGACACAATCACCCTGTATGTGGTACTACAAAATTGATGTTGTTCATTCTCACTAAGGAGTGCAACTCTAAACTGAAGTTGTTCATCTTTTCTGGAGGCAGTACAACAAATTGAAGATGTTCATTCCTACTAGAGGGAACACAACAAATTGGTATAGGGAAGGAGGATGTATATCAAGTTAAACGATCGAGTAAATGGGAGAAAAGCTTAGTTTATCATATAAACAGTGGGCACTCGATCGTCTAGTAACGAGGAGCAATCATCTAGTAAATTCGCCCGGTCGTTTACTCTCTCAAAAGGACTATCGTATAAATTTCTTTCACTCGATCGATTGTATGCACTTAATCTTGCAATCATAAAAAATGAAAATCTTTTTCACTTTTATTCTTCAGTTATTAAACTGAAAATAACCTCCCACTTCATGCACGGTTAAAGTAAATAACCAACTAACAATATCTTATAATTGTTTTTATTATAAATAAATATAATAACTAATTAACATATTATATTTATAACCTATAGTTTTAATATCACATCATATGTAATATTTAAACCATTGTTCTTTTCTCCTTTATTTTAATATAAATCATATTTATATTGATTCCTCTAATTAATGTATGTAATACATCAAATCAATTATATCACATATAATTGAAATAATTTAATTATATCATATATAATCAAATTCCCTTTTGTTAATTTGAACACTTCAAACTAACCCAAAAACTTATTCTCAACTTGAATCCATTGAGCTACCAAGGGGACTTTTTGGACCTATAGCTTAAAGCTCCAACGGTACATGAATAACTGACTAAACTCTTTAATCACGATATCCACCATCCATTAACTATCAGGCACTCCACTAAAGACCACAGCTGCACTCTTCGAACTATAGATATTTTTCTGTGTCCATTGGATACCCTCGCTTGCATGTCTCCACATGAATGATCAGGATCAGAACATCTGTAGCAATTTACAACACTTGTAACATCTACAAAGCGCGCCATATCCGTAGTGTCACCAAGATAAGGTTTCCCTCCTTTATCCATATACTATAGATCATTTAGGTTATCACTTAAGGCATGATCCACTTGTATGTCTCCACATACGTGCTTAAGTTACAACGATAACCAGGGATCTTAGTTTATTGGTTTGTGATAAATGTAACTAAAATACCTCATATTTCATAGACAATAGTAAAGAAAATATCTCATATTATTACATCACAAATGTTTGTCCATACACGTGTTTACAAAATACAAGATCCTATGAGATTTAGGGCATCAACCCCAACAATGATAATACACATGTTGGATGCATACAATAAGGTCTTCGCTAGAAAATTCAATCGTCTTTCCGCTCGCTTAAATTTAAAAAAAAAAAAAAAAAAAAAAAACGGTGTTGTGCATTGCTTGCTTCAAGTTTGAGGCATCACTCATCTAAAGTTTGACTCTTCTTCTTCAACTATAAATGTTCTTCAAAATAAATTTCTAATGTTTCGGTGATGCTTCTTAAAATTTAGGATCGGAAGCTTCGTTGATGCTTCATCAAATTTAAGTTCATAGGCTTCATTGTTGCTTTTTCATCTTCAATTTAAGGCATCGCTTTATCTTCAATATTGGGGCTTCGTTCATATGAAGTGGCATTCCAACCTTCAAACTGGTGTGGCTCCCTTCCATTCACTTGCTCGAGATCAGAGGATTCGACGATGCATTTTCAAAACCAAGTGTGAAAGATTCGTTGATTCTTATTTAAATTCAAGTGCGGAAGATTCACAGGTGCTTCATCAAGCTTAAGTTTGGAGGATTCATCGATGCTTCATCTTCATGCTCAAGCTTGGAGGCTTTTTTATTCCATCATCATGCTTATATCGTTAAGTCAAGCTTAATGTGGAAGACAAAAAGTCAGGTCCAATGCGAGGGGTGAAAAATCAAGTCCGATGCCGCTGGTGCAAAGACAAATCTTTGCTTCATCAAGTCTAGTTTACATGGTTTTGCTTCATATGCGAGATCAAGTTCAGTCCGCTTAGCTCTGCTTCATATGCAAGATTAAGTTCAATATGCTTGGCTCCATCTCATGCACGAGATCGAGATCAACTTCGATCCGCCTGGCTCTACTGATAACTTATAGAAATACAAGTTATTTTACCTCTTTTATTTAAAAAAATTAAGAAAAATCATGGAAAATGTGACAAAATTGGTAAGAAATTCATGATTTCATTATATTATGTGATCGCATGTGTACAACATCTTATAACCCTTAAAAGTTATAAAATTGTGCTTTTTGAAATGCAAAAATCCTATATGCGATCAACAGTTCTTCGTGGAGGAAATTCTTGATGCCAACATTGAAATCGCATAGCTGGAGACGCATAGACTCATGCAATAGAAGAAAGGGAAGGTGATATGACGCATAGGCGATGAAAGTCAAATCAAAGACTAAGTCGGTAACTAACAAGAAAGGTTCACGATAGAGCTAATGAACTTCTGATATGAAACAGACAGCACATCAGGGTATGGAATTTAATGCATGTCATAAGAATAATCATTAATGAGAGATGGAAAAGCTACCTCGTGACGTCTATAAATACCTCACAAGATTTCCATGCAAAGAAGAGCGAAGAAACATTGGAAAAACTCAGCAAAAATCTTCACTTCACATATTTCTTTCGAGCCCTCGTGAAATCTTAAGTGAAAGCTCAAGAGCTCTCTTGGAGCACAAGGGAAGTCATCGTCTTCAACACAATCCTTAAGAAGCAGTTGTTTAAAGAGTCGGAAGGAGCAAGAAACTGTCACCTACGACTTGATTTTCTATCTTTATCTCTATATCTTCTTTTTACTACAGTCATTCATATTGTGTAAAACGTTGAAAAGCTCATTTTATCAATATGAATGCATTCACAGTTTATTATTCATCTATCTCTTCATCTTTATCCATGAGTAACTAATTTCTATATAGGTTGAGAATCATTGCAACTAACATGAACTAAGTAAAGCCCAATCATGTGTTCAACATATTTTATGCATGCTTTGTAAGCTATTTGAATCAGTTGAGAAATTGCTTTAAATAGACTGAATCTATGCTTGAAAAAGTAAAGGATTTAGACCGCATAAAACAAGAAGAGATTACCTTTAAAAATAAAGGAATATCTCTTGCATTAAAAGCTCATCGCATGCATCCTAGAAATAGGACAATATGGCTAAATATCTCTTGCATTAAAAACTCATCGCATGCATCCTAGAAATAGGACAATATGGCTAAATACACTGAGAAGTGTAGTTACGACTTGCGAGTGATTTTCTTGAACACATAGTTTGTGCATTTACTTTAGAGAATGTTAGTGAATATATGCCTCAACCCTAATCCATCCCTTGGAAAACTCCATCGCATTGCATAAGCTGCTTCGTTACGATTGTGATTTTCAATGCATTTATCATCTTTCTTTTCAATATTTAGGAACATAAACTCATTGCCTTTATTTAACAACAAATTAGCGTCAAGATCGAAACAATGGTGTCATCGCATCAATAGCAAGAAATTCCTACGTTCGACCCTAGACTCATCAGACGCTTAGTTAGATTTACACTTCAATTTAATTAGGAAAAACAATGCATTCTTGAAGACATCATAGAACATTTAACCATCACATATATCAAAACGCATCATCTTCCTCATATACGAGTCAATTTTGGTCCTCCTACCTTCGCCTCATATACAGATCAAGTCCGGTCCTCCTGGCTCTGCCTCATATGTGATATCAAGTCTGGTCCTCCTAGCTCTACCTCATCGGTTAGATCGAGACTTGTCTGCCTGACTTTGCCTCAACTGCACAATTAGGTCTAATCTTCCTTGTTTTGCTTCATCTGCACGATCAATTCCAATCTATCAGGCCTTATGTCCGGTCTGCCAAGCTTTGCCTTATATGTAAGATCAAGTCTAGTTTGCTTTATTTCATCACATTTGCAAGATAAGAGTCAATGAAACACTGAGATCGAAGCAAATAAAGCACCAAGATCAGGGCCAAGAGAACACTAAGATCAAAGTCAGTAGAACATTAAGATCAAAACCGATGGAACGCTCAGGTCGTGCACTAAGATAGAAGTTGGACTACTGAGATCATAGTCGGTAGAACACTAAGCTTGATACCAACAGATTGCTCGAGTCAAAGACTCAAGCCAAATCCGATGGAATTCTTAGGTTGCACACTAAGATCGAAGCCAATAAAACACTGAGATCAAAGCCGGTAGAGCACTGAGCTTGAAACCAACAGAACGCTTATGTGATGACCCAAGTTCAAGAGGGGTACATGAATGAACCGGTATCACATCCGAATGAGAGGGATTTTGAGGATATGAAAGTATGGCTAAGAAAGGCTTAAAAAGAATTGAAAGTTACTATCTATACCAATAAGGTGCACCTTCCTTTTCGATGACTCAATCGTAGGAACTCCAAAGTTAAGCATGCTTAGCTTGGAGTAATCCTATGTTGGGTGACATCCTCGAGATTTTCCTAGGATGCATGTGAGTGAGGATAAAACATGCTGAAAAGACTCGTGTTGGTTGACGTAGCCACGTTGTAGGGGATGCAGGGGATTTAGGGTTTTTACATACTTAAGGCATTTTAATAAACCCAAAGGTCGATCATCTAAGAAGATCAATCAGCTTAAAGATTAAAGTTTATTTTAAAGTATCCAAGGATTACGTATTAAAGATTGTACTTGCTATACTAAAATTAATACAAATACAAAAAAGTTCAAATTCCACGAAGCAAGTTTCTTTAAAAACCTCGTGTGAACAATAATAAAATATCATTAGCACTAATAGACTCTTATTAGTGTCGATATTTTGCTATATTTGAAAATATTTTCGATGGTCTTTCATTTAAAACAATTTTCCATGTACATTTATTATTTTATCCATAAATTTCATTGCTTTATTACTTACTTTCTATAGGTGTTTTTTACATCAAGTTTTGAGAATTAGAGACAAAAAGTTTTTAAAAACTCGTTTTTATATTAGAATTTTATTCTGAATTCAAAATTTTTCAAAAAAAAAAATGAAAACCATTAAGAAAAATTGTGAAAAAAAATACAAACACATTTTTCAAAAATTAAATTATCAAAACAATGCCTAAATGAATGAATTGACAAATTAAATTTGAAGGACAACAAGGTGATTGTTGAATTCAGATAATGTGTTTAGTTGTCAAATTGAGCATAACTCAATTGACACAAAGTATGTGTTATCAACCTCGAGATTAGAGGATTTAGGATTTTTTTTTTTTTTTTTTGGACAAAATGAACATAATTTAACTAGGATGTTCACTTTGACATACGAGAGTGCTATTGACCACAAAGTTTGTGATTCAAAACCCCTACCCTTATTGTACTAAAAAAATACATCGTATTCTATATACCATATGGCTCAATATAATTTACAAATAATGACCGTTTTGGACCTCGTAAAAAGATGAAGTTTTAAATTGGATTTAGATCAACATATTCGAAGACGTCTTTGGTTTCCATATAATTATTTAATTCGAACTTTTTATTTTATATTTGAAAGAAAACAACTTTCATTAAATAAATAAAAAAAAAAAAAAAAAAAAAAAAGGTGGGGGGGGGGGGGGTGTTGTGGGGAGGACTTTGAGAAGAAATCAATTTTTGTTTTAATCTGAATGGATAGACGGGCCGAGTGAAGCCCACGTTTCGTATCATAGTGGGCTTTTAGGCCCAAATTTCAAATGGGCAAAGACGGCACGAATCCCCCATGCTAGAGACATTCCCCGGCCAGAGAGGATAGATGAAATTGCGAATTTCATTATTTTTTTGTTTATTTATTTTGTCTGACTAATTGGGTTAAATTGTAAATTTGGTTATGTGGATTAAATTTTAACGTTTTCCAAATTATAAAAATCAAATATTGTAATTTAACCAATCGAGGAAATGATATAATTAGAATAAGAGACAGTTACAAATATAGACATTAGACCCAAACTATTAGGAAATATAACATAATGTAAAAAAAAAAATTGCAAATATAGCCAAATTTAAATAGTCTATCAGCGATAGACCATATTATTCGTAGGAGTCTATCAGTGATAAACCATATTATTGGTAAGAGTCTATCAACGATAGAAATATATCACTGATAAATTTGTCGATATTTGCAATTTTTTTAAATGATGTTATACACCTGGTTATTATTTCTTAAAATGCTACTGATTGCAATTACCCTTAGAATAAATTACACTTATGGGGTATTCGACCCACTAAGTGGAGATAATAAATCTTAATTAATATGTTGGAGTTAGTAAATTTGTGTTTGGGGTATAGAGTTGTAAGATGAAGTTTCTCATAATTGTGAAAAAGTAGATTGAAAGAGAAAACTTGAATTACTTGATAAATGTGAAAAATATAAAGATAGAGAAAGATGAAATTTCTTGACAAATGTAAAAAGTAGAAAAAAATGGAAAGACGAAGTTACTTGATAAATAAATAAATTTCAATGGTGTTTAATATTGAAAATGAGTTGTTTATACCAACTTAATAAGTTGATACGTCATGTATTATTTATTGTTATTTTGTTTATATTTCAAATTTTAAACTTTATCTAATTGTTCTGCTAGATAAAGTGTCAAATTACCAATCCCAAAAATTGGTGGTTAAATTATTCACCCTCACGTTGAATTGGGACAAAATTTATAAAACTAAAAAAAAGATTCCACTCTTTGAAGTAACCATATCCTTTTTTCCTCTCAATATTTCATAAGACAATTTGTTATGTTTAGAAAATAACTAATATTTTGGGGAGATTTTTGAAATACGAATGATATGATGACTACATATATTAACCAAAAAAACGTAAAACATATCAAAATGACTACCTATTAGTAGAAGGGACAACCCAAAAGACTTGAGCAACTCAATCCGAAGTGCAAGAGTGAGTTGGATTGGGTCAGATAACAACTAGCTTCTTCTTCCCTTTCTTTTTCTTTCTTTTCTTTTCTTTTCTTCTTCTAGTTTTTGCTTCTTCTTTTTTTTTTCTTTCTCTGATTTTTACTTCATCCCTTTCTTTTTTATATTTTTTATTTTATTTTATTTTTTTAATTTTTACTTCTTCCTTTTTTTTAATTCTCTTTCCCTTCTCTAGTTTTTTCTTTCTTACTTTAATTTTCTTTCCTTTATTCGATTGTTGTTTTTTTCATAAGAATTATGAGGTTGTATTTCGTATCCAAGATTTGAAAGCATTCAATTCATAAACGACTTAACACCAACAAGTCAATCATCAAATTTGATTATTATAACGAAACATTAAATATAAATAGCAAATGAAAACGAATTTGAAAGAAATTATTTTTTTTAGTCTACAAATTTGCATCAATTTTAGAAATATTTCTTAAATCTTTGAAATAAGAAACGAAAATGGTTCTTAAACAAGTTTATTTCTCAAAAATGAGAAATGTGAACGATTCTTTTATAGGACTTTAAGAGTATGATGTTTATTAGAAATAAGCATGAAAAAATGGCATAGATGACCCAAAATGAAGGACAAAATTGAAATATTTGTGTATTTGTGTACTGTAATATTTGTGTATTTGTGTATTGATAATAATAATTATTAGTGATATTAGTGATAGAACTTAGATAGATATCATTCATACTCATGTATTAGGGATATCGAATTTAGGTAGATATTAGTGGTAGAAGTCTATTAGTGATAAAAGTTTATTATTGATAGTCATTATAAAAACTTTCTCAATAATAGCCATTGATATCTTTGAGTGTTAGTCTTTCAAAATTGATAGTCACTAATGAAAGTCTATCAGTGATAGTCACTAATATTTTCTATCCTTGATAGCTTAATTTTTTATTATTTTTTTCAACAATTATAGAAGTTTATCGTTGATAGCTAACTTAGTGAATTTAATTAATAAAATTGAGTCTCAAACTAAAGTATAAATAGAATGCATAGAAGTTATCACAAATGATATGTTATCAGTGATAGAAGCTATCAATGATAATATGTTATTTGATAGTAAAAAAGGAATGACAGAAGTTATCTCTGATAGATGTTATCAACGATAGAAGCTATCATCGATAACCACGATATAAGTGATATCTATGATATCGGTGATAGAACTTATGTGATATCCATATATCGATGATATTAATAATATAAAAGTCAATTTCATTTGATGAAAGTCTATCATTGATAACTATTACTAAAAGTTATCAGTGATAGCCACTAATTGAAGTTATCAATGATAGTCATAACTATGTGATATTCGTATATCAATGATATGACTTAGGTATATATCAATAAAATGAATGATATTAATAATATTGGTGATATGAGTTAGGTAAATATCAGAGATAGTCATTTATAGACCTTTTATTGATGGGCTTCTATCCATTATAACTTTAAATGTTAATCTTTGAAAAATGATAATTTTCTTTCAAAAGTTGAAAACTACTTATAAAAGTCTATCGTTAATATCTACTGATAGCTTTAGGTATTAATATTTAAGTTTGATTACAATTGATCAAAGTGTATCAATGATAGGCAATGAAAACTGATAACAAATTGAAATGTGATATTTCAAGTGTTATTATTTTAAGGTTGTATTAATATTTCTCAAATTGAAAGGTATCACTGATAGCAACTATCTTTTTCAGTTGCTATCATTGATAGATGTTATTAGTGATAGTTTTCAATTTGAGAGAACTAGAAGAAGCACAAAATGTTGGGCTGCGTGTGGACTTTTTAGTCATTTACGTATATAGCTATCACTGATAGCTGCTATCAATGATATCTAACGTTAATTTTGTACCATATCCCTAATATATTTATTCTTATTTTACATTTTTTATCATTTTAAGTCTAATTGTTATTTGTGCAATCAGCTCTATTCTTTCTCCCTAATCTTTAATCTTTAGTCTATGGTAAACCCCAAATGACCCAATATAAAGGTTCAATTCTCTTTTCGATTTTAATATATTTGATTTTATATGCAAAGTGATTCTTGTGTAATATTTCAAAAAGCAAAAAACAAAAGCTTCTTCTCTATTTTGCTTTTTTCTTAATCTTGTGGTCCGTTCACTCTCCCTTTAGATTCAAGTCTTTCTAATTTGCCTCTTTTTCTTTATCCTTTTTTCATTAATAGTTAAAATTTATAAGTAAAGTTTCTTAATCAGCCATCAGCCTAAAGGAATCTTATCTTCTTTAATCTATCATGTCAAATCATTTAAATAACTTAATCTTAAAATATTAAATACCATAATCGAACCTCTTACTTTGAAGTTAAAAGTACAAGCACTATGCTAGTTAAGCTACACTCATGTTGACTCACTCAACTTTTCTTGCAATGATTTTCATCTTTCTTAAGTGTAAAAGAATTAAATTCTTAACTAAAATTTAAAAATAAAAACAATTTTTTTTAAAACTATATTTTTTAGCTTTCAAAACTTGATTTGATTTTTTAAAATGTTGATAAAAATGTAAATAACAAAGCAAAAAAAAAAAATGATAGGGGGCTTTTATAAACTTAATTACAAAAAACTAAAAATCAGATAGTTACCAAATGGGTACTAAAAATCAGATAGTTACCAAATGGATATTCGTTGTTAGGTTTTAGTTTCTAATTTTTCAATTATTGTTTTCACGTTTGTTAAGTATTAAGAAAACACATGAATTTTTAGTCAAATTAAAAATAAGTTTTTAAAAGTTTTTTTCTTTTTTAATTTTCAAAATTTGACTTGGTTTTCGAAATCTCTAGTAGAAATTGAATAGCAAAACATAAAAATTTATGGTGAAAGTAATGTTTATAACATAGTGATTCAGTAAAATAAGACAACGTAACTCACTCAAGATAACCATAATTTTTATAAGATTATGTTGACACACTTGAACTTAATTGGAAAACTCAATTCGGATAAAAATGATTAACCTTTTCTCCATAGACAACAAATATATGATACAAGGATTTAACATCAAACCTCAAAAGTAAAAAATACATACGAAAAAGAAATGCCCTTTTGACCCATTCCATTGAAGTAAAGAAAACATGTTTTTATTCGAGTCAAAAATCCCATTGGGAATTTAAAACATGACATTATTGTATCCAACATAACTTTATGCAAAAAATGTGAGCAGGCCATCAAAAAAGAGAATCCCTTCTGAAGAAATTATGAATATGCATTGAATTGGAATTTTTTTATAATAATAATAGTAATTTTTATTATTATTATACAAGTCCTTTAAACAAAAGAAATTATAATTAGTTAATTAATTAATAATTAATTAAACGTCTCATTTTTTTTCTCTCTCTCTCTCAAAATATTTCCAAAAAATAATAATAATAATGCATGTGCATTTCTCATCAAGAACAATGAAGAAACAAGCCAGCTTTTATCAGTAAAATTCAAAAGGGAAAAAAATTCTTCACTTTTGTCATTAACCGAATATACCAAAAAATCAAAGAGACGACTTATCTACCACTCTTACTTTGAACTTACATTTTTTATATATATTAAAAAATATTTTTTTTTTCACTCTCTTCAAAACAAGAAGTACAGTGAAGCATTTTTATTAGCTCCCACCACCAAACCACTTTCCTAGGAAACAAACAGAAACCCTTGAGAAAAATTTTTCTTCCACTTTTCAAAGTGATTTTGAAAAAAGAAAAAAAAAAAAAAAGAAAAGAAAAACACTTCTTTCAAAAGTACCATCATTATTTCTTCTTTACTACTAAAATGAGTTTCTTTATATCCTTACAAAAATTTACATCTTCTAGACTCCTAGCTAGCTACCCAGAGGAAAAAATACCCAATTGAACAAAGATCATCAGCAATAGTTAGTCAACTACCTAAAGTTGCTAACTTTCTCATGCATTTGAACATCAACTCAATTTCGAGTTTCGTGATTAACTTAATTTGTTAAAACGTTCAAATTAAAAAAAAAAAAAAAAAAAATTTACTCGATTTCATTAACTTTAAGTTTTAAACTTGATAGATGTAATTCAACGTGGTATCAAAGTAAGAAATAAATTTCATATTTAATCTAGTCTGAGGGATTATCACATGAAGAAATTCGAAAAAGGAAAAAAAAAAAAACAAACAAACAAACGTACGAGGACGAGGATTATTGATGATGTGTGGATGCATGTTAATTCTAAATGTCATGCTGGCATTTTATCAGGCAAAATAGTAAATGATTGGAATTTGATAATAATGAGAACATACCATCATTAATTACAAACCCTAGAAAATAAAAAGTAGTGCTTCTGAACATGGGGGCAGCCGCTCGTGGTTCGAACAAAATTAAAGCAAACATTGCTATTGATTATACATGTCATGATTCAAAGTTATTGCTAGGTTTCTGTAAAACCCATATGATTCTCATGAATAAGATCATAAAAGACACAAACCCCATATGGGAGGAATTGAGAGAAATTGTGTAAATCTTTATCTTATATAATAATCATAAAAGATAACACAAATTAAATGAAACCCAGATGGGATTTGATAGGTTTTAGCACAAAAAGACATCAACTTTAATAGCTAATTAAAAATCAACAATCATAATATAACATAAAAGGAAGAAACTTGAAGGAAAGAAAAAAAAAACAAAACTTGAGAGAAGAACCTAATTGGAAAGAGGAGAGATTTGATGTTGTTGATGTTGTTGTTGTTGGTTGTTGTTGTGTTTGAACTTTGATCTATCAAATGAATGAAGGATCAAATCGGACCAAGATGCTTGATTCCCCAAAAGAGCAAGCTTTGTGAGAGGATTTTGGAAGATCCCTTTAATTAAGTATTAATTAAAGAGATCAAAGAAAGAGATCTTAGGGTAATAGTAAGATGAAGATTAGGGTTTTCTTCCTTTTGGTGAAGAGGAGGAGGAGGAGAAGAAGAGAAACCCTTGTTCATTGATGGGTTTATTGGATTGATTAATTTGGAATAAGGGTTTGGAGAGAGAAAGGGAAATGGTGGTGAGGGTGTAATGATGATGAAGGAAGAGGATGAGGAAGAGGAAGAAGAGGAGGGCATGATGATGATGGTGGTGATGATGATTTTTGTTGAGTGCTTTCTTTCTTCAAAGGTTGAAGAAAAATCCAAGCCCTTTGGTGCCATGATGATGATCTCTCTTAATGAACACAAAGGGAGAAAGAGAGAGAGAGATTATTAACCCTCTTTGGCTTGCCTACCTATACTTCCTCTCTCTCTCTCACCAAAAGAAGAGAGAGAAAGAAATTATAAGAGTGGAAGCTTTTTGTTGTCTCTCTCTTCCGAAGTTTTAGATAAACTTGTACGCATTCTCGATTATATCTATCTTTATTTACTTCACTCTAATCACAAAAACGAACAATTAAAATGAAATCTAGGATACCTCTTATATATATATATATAAATGAAATATATTAATTTCATTTTTCCGTAGAATAATGAATATAAGAGAGCACAATAGTGTATAGAGTTGTAGCACTCCTCTACTTTGTGTGCCTCTTTAGAAATTATTTTGAACAATACTTCGAATGTATTTTAGGTTGCACCAGTTTCTGTATAATTCATTCCAATCACATAATAAGTAATTATTGTAATTGGACAACGTGATGAGTTATAAAAAGATAGATTCTTTTATAATAGAAGCACGTCCACTTGAAAAATGAATAAGAGAGAGTACTATAAGTGTGTAAAGCTAAACACTCCTCTATCTCTTACTCTATAGAAATTATTTCGAACGGTTAGATGTATGGAGGAGAAATTATTCGATAAGACCACTATAATGTGGCTAGTAGTTTTTCAACGTTGAATTTATGAGAGAGAAAAGTATCTCAAATTAATATCTAGTGGTATTAGAAACATAGAAATTTTTTAATCCACGATCAATAATTATTATGAGACATTCTCACATTGTGATAATCCTAATTTGAATAATTATTTTTCTATATAAATGGATTAAAACAATATAGAATTGATAGTTTCCGTTATTCAATATATAAAACAAAACTATCTTCCACATTACTAATCGTAGTTGTACAAAAAAAAAAAATTAAGAGGCTAAAACAATCATGTAACTGACAATCTTATATCAATCATATTCTTTATCCTCAATTTCTAAAAACATAGGTCATATGTCAATACCACTAAGTCAAATTCACATTGAGGTAATTCAACCGTTATTAAAAACATTCTACTAGATGTATATTCTTTTAGTTTTAAAAATTAACTTATTTACTAAAGGGGTAACCTTTTTTAACCTATAAAAGAAGAATAAGAAAGAGTGGTGAATGGAGCTGCCTCTAGCATATGAATATGGCAGCTCACCTCTGCATAAATGTCATGGGTCTAAGAGAATATGCATAATCTTTGGGATTCACCAAAGCTTCCATTTTTTTTTCCTTTTTTTCCCAATTTAAAAAAAGGAAAAAGCTTGGAAGAATAATATAATTAATTTTTTTTTAAAAAAAAAACAGTTCCTTAAGTGTTTTTATACAGATTATTTTAATTGATGGTGGTAAAACTTAAAAGGCTGTTTGTGACTGTATCCTTGAGTAGATAAAAATCCCCTTATTTTGAGAGCTTTATTGGGTTTTGTTAAAGAGAGGGAATATTTTTGCAGTTGGTTTGTATTAAAAAACCCACTAAACAAATACCACACACAAAAATTATATATTTGTTTAAAAAAACATCTTCAAATATCCAAACAATACAAACCACAAAACCTCTTTTCAGCCTCTTTTCTGTTTTTTAATGATGTATGTTTAGATAAGTGCTTTTTAAAGCATGATCTCCCCCTTATTAAAAATACTTAGTGCTCTGTTTTTTTTTTTTTTTTTTTTTTTAATATAACTAGAGAGTATCTTGTTCATTTAAAAATGATGACCAGGGAGATTCAAATAGATTTCTAAAGTTCTTTTTAGGAGTTTGGATGTGGAGTGAAATAACATTGGGGCAAAAGGTTAAAAGGATAGATCATCAACTTTAAGGTTGGTTTCAACTATCAATAGGCGATTTTGAAATTTTTTTATTAAATTAAGATGAAAATTAATGTGAAAATTAGTGTATTAAAATTGAAAACATGTTACATCATTTACATAGTAAATTATCGAGAAATTGGTAGCAAATATTGTTGTCCTCTTTTGTGTGTTGATCCGATTATTATCAAGTGCTTTTAAGGAGTATAGTGTCTCTTTACTTTTATCAGTATCGATTAACCTCTATCTTAGTGTTGGCAAAAATCTTCGTGAGGCGGGAAATTTCCAGTTTGACCATAGATGGGGTCAAACCAAGGATAAAAATCGAGTCCCGACCCCATTCTGAATATTTTTTAAAAATAATTTTTAATAATAATAATCATCATAAATATATATATAGTAGTAGTTAAGTTACTGTTTTATTCTTTTATTTTTTTTATTTTTTTATTTATTTCCTAATATAATTATATTGAACTTTTTATTAAATTTAAAATGTTTTTAATTCTTAATTTAAATAATAATAATAATAATAATATTTTGTTATATTAAATATTTAAAATTTGAATATAAATATCAAAATTTAATTAATTTTAAATAAATAATTAATTAAAAACAAAAATATAAACAAAGAATTTTTTCTTGCGGGAACCCGATCCCCGAACGGAGATTCCCCGACCCCAATCTCGACTTTCCAAAACGGAGGATAGAGCAGGGACGGGGATTATAAATCCCCACGTGGACGGGAACGGGGACGGGGAGTGCCAACCCTACTCTATCTAGTTATAAATAATATCATGAATGTTTTCTAATTTGTCACGTATCAATTTTTACTTTAAAAAAAAAAAAAAACAGAAATGAGATGTCTATAGTTTTCCTAAGTGGGTTTTTAACAAAATTCAAAGATTAAAAATGTAAACAAAAAAAATCAATTTTACTAACAAATAAAAATACTTGGGTGCAGCTAGGACTACACTATACTCATTTATTATATAATCCAAACACTCATTTATAGTGTAACTCAAACTACACCCAATAAAAATCTATCACATTTTATTAAATTGTTTTCTTTTTAATTTTAATTTTAATTTTAAATGACTTTAAAAAAAATCTATCATGTATATAAAGGACTACATGAGAATCAAGTGGAGTTTAATCTACACTTAATTATTTTCTTTTTAAAAATACGTGGACCTAATTAAAACCTTCCTAAAATTTAGGGTTTTTTTTTTTTTTTTTTTTGGAGATATAAAAGAAGTTAAGAAAAATAATAAAATGGTACATAAAAAAGTGAAAATTTGTAGAAAGTGGATGAATGCGGTAGTTTGTCCCTGTGGAAGTGGTAGTTTCGAGGGGTTGAGGGAATAAACAGACTGTGAATGTACTGAAAAATTACCTCAACTGAAATTTGGCAGCATTTTTTTTTCTCTTGTTTTTTTTTGATCAATTTGAGAATAAATGATTCGGTCTTCATGGGGACAATCAATTATTATTAGATTCCCATTAAAACTACTTATATACTTTCTTCTTTATTAAAATATATATATTTCTTGTCTCTACAAATCGGTAATTAATCTTATTTATTTTTAACTACATCATAAATCCCTTCCCTATAACACTTAAAACTTATTATAAAATTAAACCAAATGATAATATGTATGAGGATTAGAAAAATTAGGTGAATATGTAAAAAGTTTGTATATGAGTAGTTAATTATAATTAGTGAAGTAAGTGGGTTAATAATGTAACCAAAAGTTGGCCAATAAGAAATAAAAGTCCTTTTGACATTTTTACGATCGTATCGGTACATATGATATTACAATTGTATAAGTTTTTACGACTTGACTGTTAGTTTCACTCAAAAAATCGATTTTGTATCTATGGATTTTTGTCCTTTACATGTTTAGGTAATCACGATCTTTTCTTTTTGTAGCTAATGACTTTCTTCTTGTTACACTTTCGACAAAATATTCCATTTAAACAAATGATTTGTGTAGCTTGATTTGCTGAAATTGTGAATCATCTCTATTAAGTCCACTTTGAACATATTGGATTTATCGATGTTGAACTATTCTATAAAAGATACTTTGTTTATTCAATAGAGCTCGTCACATAATACTAACTGCCTTTTTTGAAAACTTTTTTCGAGAGGTTCACAACCTTTTTGTTCATCATTTGAGAATTCCATCTATACATGACTTAAGTTTGGGTCATAATAACTTTGTTAACACATTTGATAAGGAAATGTGACTCCTCTACATTTTCATAATATGACTTAACATTTGTCCACTTTTGATATAAAATCTTACAAAAAAAAAAAATTATATTAATAAAGACGTTGTATTTCTAAAAGCATACTCGTAATTTTCTCTACTTAAGTAAATGTGAGACTTTAATTATATTCCAATAGTCTTTCTAAAATAAAGTTGTTGATAATGTTGTTATTTTAATTTTTAGATTTAAGTAATGCGATAAATTTACATTAAAAAAGAAAAGTCCTAGTTGATTAGATTTACTTGCGTTTATTTATATATTTTTGTTAAGAATTATTTATCTATATTAGTTAAATGGTAATTCTTATTTGTCCTATTCTACTATCTTCAATTATTGATTTGGCATTAAATAAATGATAATCTAAAAGGAATCTTACTTTGTCAATCTTTTAAATTTTGTTTTGTTTTGTGTTTTGGAGTGTTAGTAAACTGTTGGTGAATTTGAGATGGACCATTGAAAATGTGTCCTTTCTAAGATTGATTTTTATAATTTAATCAACATCATTAAATTCGAAAAAATCAACGAAATTCATAATTTTTATAAGATAGTTGAGTCAATTCTCCGTTTCCAATTGATTTTAACATGAAACTTCATCTTATCTAATATAGTATCAAAGTCATTAAAGCTTAACGGACACTCGATCTAAAAACAAAAATTGTGATCCGATTCAAATGATAAATTCAAAGAGACACCATCTTAAAGGATATTATCGAAACCTCACAATCTAATTACTAATAAATTCTAGCATGGAATCTCATATTATCTAATCTAAATTAATAATTTTTTATAAATTATTAAATACATTAAAAAAAACACTTCTAAAATATTTATTCAAAACGATATAACCTCGAGTAGTTCTTTTAAATCAAAATAAAGTTTCGCACAAAATTCGAACTAAAAGAGTAAATAGAAATTCGTGATTAGACATAATAATTTCTATATTATTCGAACTATAATTACCCCTAAAACCCCTAATTAATGTAATCACTCCAATGGTTGACCTTTGATTATAAGGTCACATCTCACTCCCTCAAACAAATTCTTTTAACCAACCAACCTTTTTTCATTCCACTTTTTCTCTCCTAAAAAAACATAACAAGACCAAATTATAATTAGTTTTGATACTAATTATGCAAAATCGAAACACTAAAAAAAAAAAAAAAACAAAAAATTTCAACACTCATATAATTACACATACATATTTTTAAAAAGAAAAAAAAAAGAAAAAAGAAACAAACAAAGTTCAAACCCGAAGATAATCGAAAAGAATAAAATCTCCATAGCCCCCACAGAAATGTTGTTTGTTTATGTTGCCAATAAATCCAGCCCTATTTAATGGCTAGCGGAAGTAAATATGTGGGCCATTTTCTATTAGTTGGATTTAGTAGATAAGATATCAATTATCATCTCAAAAGATTATCATATCATTACTATCGTTGAGCACATACAAAAATAAAAATTCAATTTTGACTCTAATTTTGTCAATTTTTTAATCATAAACTTGTTGGAAATGCGACCAAAGTCCCACATTGGTTAGATAAGAGGAGGATCATGATTATATAAGTTAGGATGACTATCTGTATGAGGCCTTTTGGTTTGAAACAAAAAACAAAACCATGAGAGTTTATGTCCTTTACCCTATCAAAAAAATCGATATCCTTCATGACTTTGCTCTTGGTTTCACCCAAAACGTCTTATATCATTGAAGAAAGTTGTCATCTCTTATAAACCTATGATGATTCTCTAATTTAGACTTTAATCGCATTTCCACTCAACAAATAAATTATAAAACATATGTACATATGAAATGGATAAGAGTTTAGAGAAAAATGACATTTTTGTTGAAATTTATGAATTTTGACGATATCAATTTGTATATGGATCAAAATTATTTTTTTACAAAAAAAATTTTTTTTTATCGAAATTCATGGACGAACTACTAAAAATCGAACAAATAATAAAAATTTCAGAATCCGCTTGAAAATTTAGCAAGATAGAAAAAAAAAACATTGTGGGCCCTGCAGGGCCCTTGTTTATTTTATGATTCCTCACCTCAATGCTGGTGTCTGTAGGTGGGGAGGCCCCACGAGTATAGAATAACATTATAAAATAAAATTGATTATTGTTATTATTATTGGGTGATATAATAAAAATAAGAATGATAATAGTAAGGTTGAGTTTGTCTGTGGCGGAATGACCTGTTTGGTTCCAAAAGTTGAGTTGCCATCATTACTTGGTAGAAAGTGTGGGTTCTGCACTGTCCTTTGTGCCACTATATATGATTCCATTTTAATTTTATCTACTCCTTTTTTTTCCCCTACCCTATTACTATTGCTATTACTGTTACACTTAACTTTTAAGTACCTACTTATTTAAGGTGTATTTGTCTGTTATTATAGTTGGATTATAATAGTTTATGTTTGTAATGTAGATTATAATAATATGTATTTGAGGTATAAATTATTTTAGTTTGAGAATGACATAGTAAATAATATAACAAATAATAAAAAAGTGACAAATGTAAAATAGTAAAAACTGTGGCAAGTAATTATAGCAAATTGAGATTTTGAAATAATGTTAACTGTAGTTAATTGGCGATTTTGAAATTGTATTTCTTATAACAAGAGGTGGTGATTATAGTTTTAAGATAGTCTTATCAATACACACTTGGTTTTGTATAGTTCTTGGTTATTATTGTCGGTATATTATAATAATTTGTAGTTTACCATAGTTTATGTTTATAGTACGAACTATTTTAATATATATTATAATAATCTTGTATTTGGGATACATATTATTTTAGTTTGCACAAAAAATAGTAAACATTACAGTAAAAAGAGATATGACAGATAGAAAATAGTAAACATTATAATAAAAAGGAGTTTGAAATAGTAATATTCTAGTTGATTGTAAGTTATAGTCACTAAATATTATAATTTGAATCTCAAACATGGAGTGGGCTAACCTACTCTACCCACTTTAAGTTGGAGGCGCAAACAATCATTGAGTTTTTCCATTTGAAATTTTAAAGCTTGTTTTTTATTTGATGGATTTTTTCGATATGGCCTACATGTTTTAAAAAAAATTGAAATGTGATATTTTTTTTTTCCAAAACAAAACTTCTTAACCTTATGTTGGCATCACGAAGTCTTTTTTGGATTTTTTTTTTCTTTAATCGCTCTTACTATTGTTCTTGCTCACTTTCTCGCTTTTGTCCTATGCACTTGGTTTGTTTGGCTTGTGAAAGAACTTTGCACACATATCGTCAAACGTGACGTGTTGTTAAAAGAAGAAGAAACAACCCCGTCCATTATCGTCGTTGATGTCATCGAAAGTAAATCACATAGAAGTGAATGTTGTTTTTGGGAAGGCATATAGAGGAAGTAGACCGAAGAGATAATTTTAGAAATATAATGGGAATCGAGGAAGAAGAAGAAAAGGAAATATTAAAAAATGTTTAAAAGGTTTATAAGACCTTATTTTGAAACAAAAAACGCCTAGTTAAATAACCATTTCAGGCTAATTTGTTTGGTCAATTTGTCAAATAGTCTTTTTCTATTTTTCTTTTTGTAATTACGCTAATATAACATTTGCTTGATGTTTACATTATATAATCTAAGAACTATGTGACAGAACGGTTTTGAAGGATACAAGGGTACAAATATATTAAGCTATTGATGTTAATTAATAATAACAATGAACACAAAATTTAATGTTCGGATACTTATCAAATTGAATGTACTTTCCACGATTAGTTTATATATTTTTAATAAAATTTAAATTAGTCTCGTTCTTTTTGAAAATATGTGTACATTCTATTATTTATTACGAAAAAATTATCATTATCATATAACCAATTTCAATAAAGTAACTTCAAACTAAAAGTAGGGATTAGCTATCAAAATGAACTTAACTTAATTGATATAGTGTTTGTATCATTAACTTGAAGTTAGAAATTATATACTTACTCTCCTATATGATTTTGGAAAAGAGTAGGGATCAACTACGTACATGACTAAATATTTAAAAATATATATACAAGTTTTAGAGGCTAAAATGACCATTTAACTAAATATGTAAGGAGAACATAGAACAGAATGTTCGCCGGGTCGGGTCTCGTTGCGTTGAGTTCGGGTTGGATTTTTGGGCTTTTAATGGGTCAACTCGTTGGGCTGAAAGTGGGCCGAGACGGAAGGCCCAGTTGGCAACCTATCGGACGACAAGTCGTCAAGATACGAAGGAGAAGAGAATCGGGGTGCGGAAGAGAGGCCAAAGAGCGCGGGAAGATGGCAACTACAGTCTCGTTCTCTTTGAGGACTTTTATCAAACAGTTTTCGGCTCTTTCGAAGCCAACGGCGTTCAATTTTCCCGTCAGAACCAGCTTCAAGCGACTCAACGTTACATGCAGTACTACGAGATATCTCCATTTTGAAACCCTAACTTCCCGCCAAAAAGACCAGGTTCATCTTTTCGTCGACGCTCTTCTTCAATGGAACCAGGTGCTTGGGTCGCTGTCTTACAGTGGTTTCATTTCCTGAAATTTATTGCTGTTTCTTGTCGTTAGCTTTAATTTGATGGCTGTATGGTTGAATTCTGGTAGAAAATGAATCTTACGGCTGTGACGGAAGTAAGCGAAGTGATGGAAAGGCACGTCGAGGATTCTCTCGCGATTATACCGCCAATTCGGAATCTGTACTTGTCGCATTGTTCGACTATTTCATGCGATGACATTAAACTCGTTGATGTTGGAACGGGGGCCGGGCTTCCTGGATTGATTATAGCTATTGCTTGCCCAGGTGAACATAATCGATTACTATGATGATGAAAATGCTTTATTTGCGCGAGGGATTATTCTGTGATATGAGCAATATTGATTGCATCCTTAACCTTTATTTTCTTTTGGGGATTTAACTATGGCTATTTGGATGGACTAGAATGGCAAGTAACGTTGATGGAGTCTATGAATAAGCGGTGTGTTTTCTTGGAGCATGCAGTGGGTCATACCGGTTTGACAAATGTTCAAGTTGTGCGAGGAAGGGCAGAGGTAAGTGGACATTGCGTTTACGCAATTAAACACCCTGGCCTGTTTAGCCATTCAAGTTTGATTCTCTTGTCTCGATTAGTTCATATACTTGGTAATTAGTCTCGATTTTATTGGATAATGAACAAAATTTCTTGATTTTTCGATGTACCAATGGTGCTTTTCTTCAAAAATGTGGAAGGGGTTTTTTGCTTGAGTTATGGTAAAGATATTTGCATGTTCAACAGTTCCTCTAGGATAGAGCTGGCAGCAGTCTCGAATTCATCATTATATTCACTGTATTGTAAATACTTGAAGAAGTTGAAGTTATAAATGAGGGTTACCTTTTATATATATATATATATATAAACAAATGAGGGTTGCCCTTGAGACTAATTTTTATTTTATCTTAGCATAATTGTAATGGATAGCACTTCTAAGGATAATAATTAAGTGTATAACAACATTTGAAAGAATTGCACATATAGCAAAATCTATCATTGATAAACTCTATTGCTGATAGACTCCTATCAATGATAGACTCTCTCGCTGATAAGCTCCTATCGGGGATATAGTCTATTGTTGATAAACTCCGAGAGTTGGATCTAAATTTTGATATATTTGTCAATTCTTTTGCACTGTGCTATATCTGCTAATACTTTAAGCATGATTCCTATATTTGCAATTGCACCTTCATATTATGTATTATTATCTTATTTTCATCGAGAGAATAGAGCGTCTATATTGAAATGGTTTTATTGTTCCGTTGCGGGCATATAACAAATCAATTTCTCTCTTCTTCGATCTGTAAGTTTGATTTTTCGTCAAGCAATTTACAGGTTCGATGAGGAAGGATTTCTACATTCGTTTCCTTTTTTCCTTATATTATGTATTGTTATCTTTTGAGAGAGAAGGGGAAGAACACCTGCTCATGTCTCCAAACTTTTTTGTTTAATATTTAATGTGGCAGTGATATATCCTGATGTAGGGCAGAATTTGGGACATGATCTTTGCTTACGAGAGAAATTTGATGTAGTAGTGGCTAGAGCTGTTGCAGAAATGAGAGTTTTAGGTACCATCTTACCTAAATGTGATATATATAACTTCTACAGATCTTCAAGGCATTTTTTGTTTTATGCTTCTTATTTTTCTTTGGTATCTTTTCTTTCAGCTGAATATTGTCTTCCTATGGTTCGTGTTGGTGGTTTGTTTTTAGCTGCCAAGGGTCATGATCCTCTCGTATGTTCTCCATCCATTAATATTATGAACGTCTACTCTCTTATCGCATTGTTCTATTTTATTGGGAGTCCGGGACTGTATGCACGTCATTACCATCATTGATACTGTTATAGCTGTTTTGAGGTAGAGGTATTTGATGTGAAAATCCCGTCCACTTCAATTATTTGCAGTTTCTTGTTTTATTGAAAGTACTTCCTTACAAATTATAATGCACAACAGGATATTAACTTTTATATTGTCAACCTGAAGTATACGGATAGATGCTATACAATATTGTAATGAATGATATAAATATATAGATATTGTGGTTGCGGATAGGTGGTAATTGTATATTTCTTACTACCATTGAAATAGACTCCTCTTGATTTAGGTCAGACCTCTTGTATACTTCGTGATATTGATGCTACGGAGAATCTTGTTTCAATTCAAATTATGTAGATTTCTCTGAACTGAATTATTTAGAGTTGGAATATATCTGTCTAATTCAGTTTGAGAATAGTAGGTTCATTTGGATTTTAATTTTTAATAATCTTGTTGATTTTTAGTTTGTTTCGTTTTTTGTTGCATGACTTATTCATTCTAGAATTGTTCGTATTGACAGGCAGAAGTAACAAATGCAGAAAAGGCAATTGAAATGATGGGTGCCTCCTTACTCCAAATATGCCCTGGTGCGTTTGTCTTTTTATTGGTCTTCCTGCAATGTGGTAATCGCATGTGTACAGTAATGAAGTCAGCAGATTTGTGTGTCCTTGAGGATTGCTTTATGGTACAGAGGTCTCCTCTTGAAAAGACACTCCCACTTTAAGCCCGTAGCCAGTTGGTTTTCTAGATACTTCTACTTAGTTATTCCAATGTGTACTTGAACTACAAGAAATTTTCTGACGCTGGCAATTTCTGCTACCATAGCATCTATATATGCACGTAATGTAAAAACTATAGGATTTGCCAGTAATCTTTGGAATTTGCACCCGTCCCAGTGAATTCTGTCAAGCTTATTTTGCTTGTCTTGTTTGGAAGAATTTGAATCTTTGTTTTAATGTTTGGTTTGATTTGACTGGATTTTCTTTGATCCTAACATATGGGTTCATCTAATTTGCATGCGGAACTCCCTAAATTGTAGTATTCTTGTGGAAAAATCTTTTTCTCGAGCAAAGTTTGATTTAGAATTATTTTCTCAAATAATCATACTGGATATTTTTATTTTTAGTTCGATCCATGAAGTATTTCCAACTTATGCTTTAGCTTAACTTTACCCTCCTCTCTATATTGTCTAATGATCCCTTATTTACTTATGCAGTGGAATCGCATAGTCCATATGGGCAGCGAACTGCGGTTGTTTGTTTAAAAGAACGACACACTCCGAGGAAGTATCCTCGTGATCCAGGTACTCCAGCGAAAGCCCCATTATAGATTCTCTGGGCGTTCAGTTTGGTTTCAGTGCATGTGTTCTTCACAACGTCAACCGGTTGTTCATTATGCAAAATGCTTCAAGAAAGTGAGTCTGCGATTATCACCTGAAGATAGGCACCTTATTATTTGTTGTGCATATAAAATATCATTTCACGCCGTATAATTCGCACGTGACATTTGTTTATTGAATTCGTATGAAGCATTTATTTCCTCAGCACCCGTTCTGGATTTACGTGTTGGTCTTTCTCCCTCCTGCCATTATCCCCATCAAGTTCATCTCTTTCTCTACACCGACATACATAACTCCACCCCCGAAAAGGAAGGGATGTGAAATTTGTACCGTTCTCAATCTCGTCCAGCTAAAAAATTGTCCAAAATCTAATCAATAAAATACCTAAAATTGGGCAACAAAAACTCTACCTAACTACAAAAACACTTGCCCCAAACAACAAATCAAATGGTTAAAGAAATGTACCAAATGTGCAAATCTAATTTTTAAAAAAATTTCCAAACACATACAAATTTAGGTCTCATTTGGTAATCATTTAGTTTTTTTTTTTTGTTTTTAAAAATTAAGCCTATAGACACTACTTCCACCTCCAAATTTCTTACTTTGTTATCTACATTTTACCAATGGTTTAAAAAATTGAGTCAAATTTTGAAAACTAAAAAAAATACCTTTTAAAAACTTATTTTTGTTTTTAAAATTTGGCTAAAAATTCAACTATTGTATTAAAAAAAAGATGTAAATCATTATAAGAAATAGGAAGGAAATAGGCTTCATTTTCAAAAATAAAAAACCAAATAAAACATGGTTGCCAAACGGGGTCTTAACATTCAAGAAAACATCTCATCATATAATAAGCTTCAAGAATTTGCCTCTCTCACCTCCGCACAATGTTGTTTGCTGTGCGTAACAAATATAGTCTACCACCAATGAATGAAGGAGAAATTGGTGAAAATCTCTCTTTCGCTATTTTGCTTGTCTATTTCTTATCTAATTTAATTTTTTATACAACGAGTTCACATAATTGGTAATTCAGGTATTTATCTATCGCGTTGTTGTCTTTCCCCTAAAAAAATGAGAACTTTTGTAGCTCAACTTAAAAGTGGCCATTTTGTAAGTGCCACTAGTGACAATATGTGTATTTAGCTAAGTTGTAAAACTACAGAGGCCTTCAACGTCAGTGGTTCGTATCATGGGCTTTACAGATTGGTAAATCTAGTACAATATTTACTTTTTCGAACGAACTCTTATTTTTCTAAGAGTAGTATAAAATAAATTGAGTTCTTCAAAAAAGAGAGTATCTAAAATATATAAAAGTCTGGTATCTAAATCATTAGCCATTTGCTTGCCATGATCCTTGTTGAGGTGTGAGTAGTTGCTTTTTCGAATATTTTATAGGTAAAGACTTCTGACCATCCGATAAGATGGACGTTTCTTAATCCTCCTCATAGCTTTTCATGGATGCCATGGTTTTAAATTGATTTGCCATCTAATCGCTTCTCTTATGTCAAGTTACCTATTATTGCACTGCACCAAGGACAGAGGAATAAACCTTGCTGAACCCAACCTGGAAAGATTCGCCCAGTGGAAAAGGTTGATAAACCGTGTCGCCAGGTATAAAGGCCATAAACTGTACTTTTAATTGCTAGATTAACCTGATTTGAGTTTAAAGTATATAACAAAACTTGTTAATAAATAGAAATTTGGATGCAATGTCTTATTCGATGATGAATTTTAGCTAAACAGCCAAGTTTTGAATTAATTTACACCATTATCATTATTGTTGGAGATAAGCTTGTTTATTTCAAACTGCATGCAAATATTTTCTAGGTTTAGGGGACAGGTTTTGTATCGAAGAATCCTGTTCATCCTTTATCTTGTATTGTCTTTTGACACTTTTTGTCGATTACTTTTTGGTGAATGATTAAATAAGATTTTAATATGAATATGTCATTTCAGTCCTTGCACTCCAAGGTATTCAATTTTTGTCTTTATATTGTAAATGAATCATTTTCCCCCATGGGTTAATGTTGGTTTTCAATTTAGTCCTCATGATGAGGATAATATAGTTTTTTCCTCTCTCTTTTAGATATGTGTATCCATTTCATTACTTGGTGGAATAGTAAACTTCTTTGAGTTTGTTAGGGTTAGAGGGTTATCAAGGCAAGGCCTAATTTTAAGGGTATCTTAAAACTTGTGTAGGAGTTCGCACGTCCCAGAAAGGAAAGTCAAACTCTCAAATTTAGAGTTGACCAAGGTAAGCCCCAATCCCTAGGATATCCTAAAGCCTGCTTAGGGGTTCGTGTGTCCAAAAAGGGAAAGTCAAATCCTCGGATTTAGGGTTGACCAATGGGACTCCATCCATTCCACCATAAGGGAAATGATCGAGTTGAATCCATTACTGACACTATGCAACCTTGAGAGTCACACCTACTCTAACGCAGCAGATATTGCACATATCCCAAACAAAAGTTAGAGAAAGCTAGAGAACGAGCCTAATAAATAGCTTCTTTTCACCAACCTCAAGGGATAATTAATTCTTTGCTTAGTCAAATTGAACACTTTGTGTACTAACTTCGACTTCAGAGTGCAATCAACTTGGCATCACTTTGGTGCGAGTACTCTTGTAGGTCAGCTCTAGCAATACAATAGATATATCAAGTTAGATAGGGTTGGCAAAATTTCCTGCGGGGCGTCGCCCCAAATCCCCAATTTGATCAGTGATGGGATCAAATCGGGGACCTCTTTAGGGTACCCGAATTGGGGATGGGGAGGGTATCCCCGCCCCCACCCCCACCTTGATTAGATATTTTAATTTTTTACAGTTGGCCTAGTTTTTAATTTAACTCAATATAAGCCCAACTAAAGTGTTCAAGTCCAAATCAAAGAAAATTTTTCGAAAAGAAATTAAAAAAAAGATCTCCAACAAAAGGGAAACGGGGAATGGGTTCATGTGGGGACCCATTTCCCCGACAGGGAATCTCCGCCCCCGTCCCTGCCTTCAAATGGCGGAGATGGAAGTGGAGATGGGGTAAATTCTCCCGTCGGGCTCTCTCCCCATCTTGTCCCGATCCTGTTGCCAACCATAAAGTTAGAATATTACCATTCTTTTAGTTCAAACAGTATTAGGGTGAGGATTTAAACTGTTAAGAGAAGATATGGGTATTTTAACTACTAAGTTGAATGATAATAGTTAGAAGACTTAAAATTTAAGAACACAGTTGTACAACCTATAGAGCAAATTTGTTCTAAATAAGATCGTGATAGTAGTTAGAAGACTATGAAATAATTAATCTCAAGGAAGTTTCTTTCGTGAGGAGTGAGTACTTTCTTATTGCAGAAAAGAAATAAATGGTGGAAAACCAAAGGGAATGAGGTTGGTATGTGAAAAACGACCGTTTCCTAACCTCCCCCGAGTTGTAAATTTGTAATATGCTGAGTAATAGGCAAAAGTCTTTCAACCTTTAATTTTATAACATATTGTTTCAGGTGAAGATATTTTCACTAGATCTTTTAAGATATTTGGCTGCCACGTTTGCATGGTACGATTATATCCCTTGTTAATTTTCTATGCCCATTTTCTAAAAAAGAAGCCTTTGATGTCATCTCCCCTTTCAATTATTCAATATGTATAATTGTTCCACATTATATTAGGTTCATTAATCTCTTCTTTGTTCTTAAAAATTCATCGTGCCAAGGTATATTCTTCCAACCTATAGGCCATCGTTTGGATCCTTCACCCTCACTTGTTGAAGTAAAAAAAAGAATAAAAAATAAAAAATCTTTGATGTGCTTCTAGATTTCAAAGTCCGAGTTTGATGTGAACATTTTAATATATGGCAAATTCTCTATCTTCTTATTTTTATTTATTTATTCATTTGGATAAAGAGGCTAGGTGCTGAAAATGTTGACACTTCTAAGAATTAAGATTATTATTATAGGTATGAATGTCAGCAGCATTAGTATTTTAATTATGGTCCATGCCCTATATTATTTCTTTTTTATCAATAGAGCCCCACAATCCAACTAATTCTTGTCTGTAAAGAAGTTATTTGCATATTTCTATACCTTTCTTCCACAAGAAATGTATGATTGAAAGGCAAAAGTTTATAAAGATTTTGCAAAAGAAGGGTCGTGTGGTTTTCCTTTTTTTTTCCCTTTATTATTTTCTTTTACAATTTGACCCCCCCACGCTCACACAGCATTGCTTTGATCAATGCAACAAATATACAAATATCTGAGTTGCGTCCTGCAATGAGGTAGAGAAAAAGAGTGAAAACAAATTAAAAGCAACTTTAGTTTGGTATTTTTGAACTATGAGTCGGTGTTTTTTTTTTTTTCCTTTGGGGGGGGTGGGGGAGGCAATTTGAATATAATCATTCCCATGGTAAAAGGTTTCATTGAAAAGAATAATATTTATTGTTATTATTTTATATGTTAATTTAACCTTTATCTCCTTTTTTTTTTGTTAGTATTTTAATGTATGTTGTGTACCATGATATGAAGAAACATGCTCCCATTAATTTTAGTTTGCTTGGATCCACCGATTAAAGCTGATTTGACATGGAGTTTGAACTTTTAAATATTTTGTTCCTGAATAATTTCAACCGGAGATGGTGGATTGATGCAGGTTTAATGTCTATTATGGTCTCTTGTGAGTTCTACTTCGTAGGTTTTTCTTTTTATTTTTTTAATGAATTTTGAAAATTAAGCTTATGAGTTATAAACACTACTTGTGATTTTTTCCCTTTTTATTTTGTTATCTACCTCCTAAATTTGTTTTCAAGTTCTAAATTAAAATTTGAATATTTTAGACATTATTTGGTAATCATTTTGGTTTTTGTTTTTGTTTTTATTTTTAAAAATTATGTCTATTTTCTCTCCATTTTTTACAATAATTTGCATATTTCTTAAATAGTTAGATTGAATTCTTGATCAAATTTTTTTTTTAAAAAAAAAAAACTAAAATTATTTTTTTTTAATTTTCAAAATTTGACTTGATTTTTTATATTATTGATAAAAAGTAGATAATAAAAAAAGAAATTTTAATGGATTTAACTTTTAAAAATAAAAATTTAAAAATCAAATTATTATCAAATGAGACTATTAAAATTTTGAATAATGATTTTTTTTAAGGGGTAAAATTCACTGTAAAGAAATTGTATTAAAAAGAAGGCACAATTTTCAAAATCAGTAAACAAAATTTGAAATTGCAATAAAAGAAGCAGGTTGGTTGGTTTGTTTTATAATTCAAATAATAATTAGACCCTAAATAATAAATATATATATATATATATATATATATATATAGAACAAGGACAAACAAGATATGGTACAAAATTAGCATCAGATATCAATGATAGTTATATAGGGAAATGACTAAAAAGTTCACACGTAGCCTATCATTTTGCGCTTCCAATTTTCTCGAATTGACAGCTATCAATGATAGCAACTGACGATTACTATTAGTTGTTATCATGGATAGTTGCTATTAGTGATAGTTTTCAATTTGATAAATATTAATACAACCTTAAAATAGTAATACTTGAAATACCTCCTTTCAATTTGCTATCAATTTTTAGTGACTTTCATTAATACACTTTGATCCATTATAATCAAACTTGAAATATTAATGCTTACAGTTATCAGTGGATATTAATGATAGACTTTTCTAAGTAGTTATAAACTTTTGAAAGGAAATTATCATCTTTCAAAAATTAACATTTAAAGCTACAATGGATAGAAGTCTACAAATAAGAGGTTTATAAGTGATTATTTCTGATATTTACCTAACTCATATCACCTTATCATTCATTTTATTGATATGTACTTAAGGCATATCAGTGATATACGAGTATCACTTATGGTTATGGCTATCATTGATAACTTCAATCAATGGCTATCACCGATAACTTCTAGCCGTAGCTATCAATGATAGACTTTCATCAAATGGAATTGACTTTTATATTATTAACATCATTGATATATGGATATCACCTAAGTTCTATTATCGATATCACTGATATCACCTATATCATAATTATTGGTGATAGCTTCTATCATTCTATCACTAATAACATAATATCAAAGATAACTTCTGCCCTTCCTTTTAAGCATCAAATAACATGTCATCATTGATAACATGCTATTAGTGATTACTTCTAAGCATTCCTTTTACACTTTGGTTCGAGATTTAACTGTATTAATTAAACTCATTAAGTTGACTATCAATGATAGAATTCTATAAGTGGATATTAACTATGAAAAAAATTATCAATGATAGAAAATATTGGTGGTTATCACTGATGGACTTTCATTAGTGACTATCAATTTTGAAAGATTAACACTCAAAACTATCAATGGCTATTATTAAGAAAGTTTTATCATGATTATTAATAATAGACTTTTATCATTAATAGACTTCTACCATTTACATCTACCTAAATTTGATATCGCTAATACATGACTGCTATTTGTCTAAGTTTTATCACTAATAATTGTTATTATCAATATACAAATATTACTGTATATAAATACACAAATATTTCAATTTGTGCTCTTCATTTTGAGCCATTTATGCCATTTTTTCATGTTTATTTCTAATATTTATGATAAATATCATACTCTTAAAGTCTTATAAAAAGAAAAAAGAAAAAATAGCTTGTTTGATATTGTTCAAATTTCTCATTTTTTGAGAAATAAACTTGTTTAATAACTATCCTCGTTTTTTATTTCAAACTTTTAAGAGATGTTTCGAAAAATGGTGCAAATTTGTGGACTAAAAAAAAGCGGTTTCTTTCGAATCCGTTTTCATTTGTTATTTATATTTAATATTTCGTTATAATAATCAAATTTGTTGATCGGCTTGTTGGTGTTAAGTCACTCATGAATTGGATACTTTCAAGTCTTGGGTATGAAATTCAACCTCATAATTCTTATGGAAAAAAAATCGGATAAAGGAAAGAAAATTAAAAAGTCTGAAGAAGAAGCAAAAATTGGAGAAATGAAAGAATTTTTTTTAAAAATAAAGGAAAGAAGGAAAAATAGAATAAAGAAAAGAAAATTAAATAATAATAATATAAAAAAAGAAATGGAAGAAGCAAAAATTGGAGAAAGGAAAAAAATACAGAAATAAAAAAAGAAAGGGAAGAAACAAAATTGGAGGAAGGAAAGAAAAAAAGAACGAAAGGAAAGAAATTTTTTTAAAAAGAAAAAAAGAAAAGAAAAAAAAACAGAAGAAACAAAAATCGGATAAAGAAAATAAAATAAAATAAAAAATAGGAGAAAAAAAAGAAGAAAAACAGGAGAAATGAAATAATATAAAAAATTTAAAAAAGAAAAGAAAAAAGCAAAAATCGAAGAAAATAATGAAAATTTTTTTAAAAAAAAAAGAAAAAAAAAGTGGTATACAATAAAATAAGACAAAAGAGGACAAAATTGAAAATTTGAATAGATTCAAATGTTACTAGTCAACACTTCTATATTTACAAATATTCTAGAGAAGTGGTATTTTTAGATTTTTTCCTTAATTTTACTCAATATTACAAATATCATTTTTTTTATTCGTTTGCTTATTCTTGTAGGCTGAGAATTAAATTATAAATTTTAACATAATTGTTTTTCACAAGTATGAATTTTGTTTATATTAGGATATTCCAGATTCATTGGTTTTTTTTTTTTTTTTTTGTGCAAAGTAATTAATTCTATTTTCCTTCTATAGCTTTCCTCTTTTTATGACTTTTAGTTCCATTTTGAAAAGAAATTAACATTTTAGTTTCTTCCTTGCGACTCCATGCCAGTGACTAAGAAAAATCAAACAAGTTTCATGGTTTATTTATTTATTTATTTTAATAAGAAATTATATAAGTCAAAACCATCCATTAAGCTATGTTTATATCTAATGACGATTTATTAGACTTTATCCATTTGAGTGTCTTAACATAGTCGTATTCATACCCACAACTGATAACATAGAAAAGGTAAAGTTGGAACTTAGAACATGATGAGTACGTGCTTATATAAACATGGAACACTTTTTAAGTTCAAATTTGACCATGAGTTATAACTCTGATAAGAAACAAACAAAAATAACCAAACCTTCTAAAATGTATAAAATGAAAATGGAGTGAGGACAAAAAGTACCATAAATTGAAGCAAAATATAGTTTAATTCGTAGGTATCACCAACATGAACATAGTATAAATGCCATAAATTTCTACTATGGATAAGTATCACCAACAAAAATCAGCAAGAGCTGAAGTTTGATCTGTACTCGACATATTACAAAAAAAAAAAGGATAGGCATCAAGTAACCTCGTTAAATATTTTGAAATTTATTTCAAGCAGATGATGACATATACAAAATTCTAACAATTATAAATCATGCAATACGAGCATAGTTGATTGAGACATACAGTTTTGACCTAAAGGTCAAATTCGAATCTCTCGCATTACATGTTGACAAACAGGGGAAAAAAACTCTTATGGAGCAAATGTTTATAAATTTGTAAATTTAAATTTTAACTTATTAGCATGTCGAGTAGTCAAAATTTTCTTTAATTATAGTCATATTAGACTCTAACCAACGATTTAGACGACACGTCTAATATCTAACTTGTCATCAAGTCCACACCGATCTAAGTCACTACCAAACATTTTAATAATTTCATAATTAAAGCTTTGCTTATTTGTGATACAAAAGTGACTACCATTTATCTAACTTTATTTCATTCTATTGTCTTATCAAAATCAACTGATAGAGAGAAGAAAAGGCCAAAAGATAATATCCAACAAAGAAAAAAAAAAAAAGAGAGAAAGAAATACTTTTGTGAAACTCTTCTTTTGATTTCAATTCAACTATTCTTTTCCCACAAATATAATCATAACTACACGATAAGTTTGATCCAAGCATCTACAAATTTGTATTCAATAGTTCTCTGAAATTAATGCATTGAATAAATTTTAATTTTTAACTGTCTTTTATATATACAACATCTCCTTTAATTAATGAAATTACTATAGATAAAATTGATCAACACACAATTTTAAGAATGTTAAGTTGCCTAAAGATGTCTAAAAATAAAACTAAAAGTTGTAGTGATCAATTAAATATAAAGTTGAAAGTTTAGACACTTATTAAATACAAACATATAAGTCGGATACAGACATAAAAATTTAATGAAAAATATTTAATCTAAATCATATTTAATCTCCAAATCATAGGTAGAAATCTACAATTTAATCTAATATAAGAAAAATATAAGATATAACACTGATTTTTTAAAAAATAATTTTCTCGTATCAATATATAGTTTCATAACTAAGAATCTTCTTCAAATCTGATGATCGAAAAGCAAAACCCTTCCTCTTTGCCATATAGATGACTCACTTGCAAACCAAGCAACACTATCCGAAAACACAAAAGAAAACTAAATTGCACTAAAACTCTTTAATAATATATATACAAATCCCTCGAAAGAAGAAAAAGAAAAAGTTTCAATCTAAACAAGAGGAACAGAAATTTGCCACGCCTTTATATCACAGTCCAAACCACCACTATAAACCATAAACGACCTGTCGTTTTGGTTGCACCGATCAACCGCCGCCGCCAAACACTTCACCGGACCGTTATGCCCTTCCAAAACCTTCAAACACACATAATTTCCGGCGACGACCTTCTTCCAAATTCTGATCGTCTTGTCCGCCGAACCACTAAAGACCAAATCCAACACCACAGCCAAACACAATATGGCCTTTGAATGGCCTCTCAATACACCCACCAACTCCATTAATCCACCCCCTTCCTCCTTCTCCCAAACCAAAACCGACCGGTCGCAGGCGCCGGAAAATAAAACCGAACCATCACCGGCGAGAGCCAACGCATTAATTCCCGAGCTGTGTTTCTCAAGTGTTTGGACCAAAAAATGCCTTTTCCCATCTGGGTTTTTCCTCCACACTTTAATCCTCTTGTCCGTCGATCCAGTATACACGTCACCGTCTCCGGCGAGCGCGACGGCGTTTATTGCATCGTCGTGAGCTCCGGCGACGGATTCCAAGCATTTGAAATCAGAAGTCCGCCAGATTTTGAGGGTCCGATCCCACGAGACGGAATAGAGAAGCGACTCGTCGTTTGACAGAGCAAGAGCTGAAACGGTATCAACATGATGAACCCATGTGCATTTCTTGTGCCGTCGGATTTGGACCTGATTATTGGGTGTCAAAAGCCTGGCCGTCCGATCGCCGAGCGTCGGGAGAGTGGCTAAGCGTGTGTACTTTTGATGGTGATCGAAATCGTTAAAGATTTTCCAAACGCGAATTTTATGGTCTTGATGAGCGCTGTAAAGTTTGTCAGATGAAACCACTAGACATTTCACTGCGCCATGTCCGGCTGTAACCATATTGTTCTGAAACTCTTCTCGATTTTCTTCGCAGTTTTGTGATGGGTTTCGTCTCCATGATCGGATTTCTCTGTCGGAGGAACCAGAGTAGAGGAATTTTCCGGCGAGAGTTAGAGAAGAGATGTAAGAAGAATGGCCTTTGAAAGTAGTGAGACATGAAGAAGAAGAAGAAGAAGAAGAAGAGTAAGATTCATCCAAATATGTCTTGGAATCATGAAAAATTTGATGGAATTCCATAATTCCCATTTGGAAGCAGTGATTGTTGAAGGCAGATGATGACTTGGGAAAACTTTTATAGATGATTTTCTTTTCTTTCTGTTGGCAAAAAGTGGGAGAGACAAGAAATGGCCCACTTTGGTTTGTTCTCTGTATAATTTTAGAGAACATGAAAACGTAGGAAATAGTTCTAAACAGCCTTTAATTGACCTCTATTTCTAGTTCTTCTTTCTATCCGCCATACATAGAAGCTACAGCAGAGATTGCTGTTTCACTGTTACAAATTCACCATCTTCCCATTTGGATATTATCTCTCTAACAACTAATTGACGACCCAGATTCTTTACAGATAAGCCAAATATTGGATCAAAAACATGAAATCCAGGATGGGTTTAATCCAATTCGGTTAAGAAATCAATTTAATGGGGTTTGTTTTTGGCTCAATAATTGACAGTGACGGCTTCTGGGGCCCTCCCCATGGACCAAAAATCAGCTTCCAAGAAAACGGACAACCCCCTTTTTCATTAAAATTAGAAATACAATTAATCAGGACTTAATCCTAGGAAAATTTTGGTCTTTAATCTCAGATTAAGTGGCTATCTCTTTTGTTCTTTTATGTTTTTGTGCCCTATTAAAAGTGGAAGACAACTCAATGTAAATCAGGATCCATATTTGATGGGTTTTTTTTTTTTTTTTTTATTTCTTTTTATTTGGGGTTTTCCCATTAAACTGGTAAGATTTGGTTGCAAAGAGGAGCATTAATATTCCACATCCAATTTAAAAAAATGGGGAGGAAATGAGGGGAAAGGTTTGGATCTGAAAGGGATATTTCTCTCTATCAATATTTTGATGTCATTTCTGGTAGGATTTGGGGATGATTCTTTACTTGTCCACCCACTAAAGTAAAATTGATAATAATATTATTAAAAGGGATAAAATAAAAAAAACCATAGGGTATAATCTAAATTGATGTACATATGTAGGCTTTTCTAGAACATATCTTTATAACTTGCCAGCCCTAAAAGGCTAAAATGCAAGTGTTTGTGAAATCATTGAAGGTTATTTAGGGGAAAAAAGGGTTTCTTTTCCCCCAAAAAATGCCCCCTTCCCCCTCAAAGTTCCCTAATTTTGGCTTATTTTTGAAAAAAAAACATAAACATATTCTTCCATTACCCCCTTTATTCCATTCTGGTCCTTTGTTTCTTCATGTTCTTTTTCATTCAAGAAGCTAATTTCTCTCAAAATTTGAAAAGATATGTTGAATTTTATAAAAGAATTGGTGAATTCAACGTATAAAGTGCAGTCTTGAAGGTATAAGGTACTTTTTTTTTTCAGAATAGGTGATATTATTATACAACAACTAGGGGGATCCCACAGCCCTATCAAAGCATCAAAGCACAAGTAAAGACAGGGTAACAAAACCCAAAACAAAGCCTACAAGATAAGATCAGAACAAAACTAACACAAAAAAAACACACTCGCAGATCACTAGAGAGAAAGCCACAGAAAAGAAACAAAAATCCCACAAACAAGGGATAACAACAAAACAAAGAACGGGAAGTACAACAAGAAAAACATCCGTAAACACACTATATAAGACCAAGAAGATCAACCCACCAGGAAGAAGTACGAGCACGAACCGTAGAGACCATAAGGTGAACCAGAGCTGACACCGACCTCGGTCTACTTCCATGCAGTTGCCGATTACGTACTTGCCAAATGTAGTAAATGGAAGCACACCAGAAAACACGGAATAACTTACTACTCGACCCCACTCGACACAACCAACTCATCTCCACATCCCAACTCGCCACCCGATGCGACGAGCACAACTAACACAACACACTAGACTATACCTCTCTCCCAAACCCACACTCAAAAAATAAATGATCTCGCGACTCCACACCTCCCCACACAGAAGGCACCCCCCTCTGGCACACCCCAACTCCTCAACCAATCCCGTGTACCCAACTTGTCCCTCACAGCTAACCACGCACAGAAAGAGTGACGCGGAATACCACCCCCTGCCCACAAAATACCAGCCCAAGACACCCTAGGACGACGAGGACGCAAACTCTCCCACGCACTAGCGATAGAAAACCGACCACTCGCATCCAGCACCCACACCTAATAATCTTCCCCCCTCACCCTAGGCCTCATTACCTTAATAAGACCCCAAATCTCAAGAAGCTCCCTAAACATTGTAGGCCAGCTTCAACCTCCCTCACCATCCATGAAATCCGACAACTGCGTCTCCAAACTACTTCTTGCATCATAAACCACCGTAGACCCATATGAATCCAAAATCGCACCCCCCCTGCAGCCAAAGATCCCACCAAACAAAACAAGACCGATAATCGCCAACCATCAAACGAACCAAATGCTTGAATCTATCTCTATTTCGCAAGATAGCCCTCAAGCACCAAGATCTCCTAACCTCACTCTGAACAGCCCACGAAGACCGTCCACGCAAAACATAAGGTATAAGGTAATTTGCTCCATTTTTTGTTACTGAAAGTAAATAGGTAGATTTATTGTTTATGTATTCACAGAAAAACTAAGATCCTATTTGGTAACTATTTCGTTTTTTGTTTTTGGTTTTTGAAAATTAAACCTATATTATCTCATTTTCTTACCATAGTTTGTATTTTTTTTTTTAAGTACAAGAGTTGAATTTTTAGCCAAAATATATAAACAAAAACATGTTTTTTAAAAACTACGGCCTTATCGGATAACCATTTGATTTTTTGCTTTGAGTTTTTGAAAATTAAGCCTATAAACATCTCCTCCATCTCTAAATTTGTTGCCTTGTTATCTACTTTTTACTCATGTCTTAAAAATTAAAAAAAATATATATAGTTTTGAAAATTAAGAACTAAAAAAATAGTTTTTTTAAAAAAAAAAAAAAAAAAAAAAGTTAAGAATTCAACTCTTGTACTTAAAAAAAATGCAAGCCAGACTTAATTTTTAAAAACCAAAAACAAAAAACGAAATGGTTACCAAACGGGGCCTACTTTTTTTTAATTTTCAAATTTTAGTTTGGTTTTTAACAATATGGTTAGAAAGTATATAACAAAACAAAAAAACCTAGAGGTGGAAGGAGTATTTGTAGGCATAATTTTTAAAAACTAAAAACAAAAAATCATATGATTTCCAAATGAGGCCTAAGGATGAAATTTTGTAGTTGATGACATACGCAATTGAACAAGTCTAACATGAGAAAAGAAAAATAGAGAGGGTAAAAGGATGTCATAATTTTTGTGATTTGAAAAATTGGACTTGGTCTTAGAGAATTGATGGAATGATATTTTTATCTTGTTTTAGTTTTTTCTTTTTCCTATTTTCTAGACGGGCATAATGTACTTAATCCTAGAAATCTTGACTCTAATCCAATAATATTGACTAATTCATGAATTAAGAGATATCTACCCCAGAAAATCTTGACTTTGGCTAAAATGATGAGGAATTTATCCACTAATGACAGTAGTAAGCAAAAGTTCATTCAGTAAAAAGAAAAATTGGAACAAATTGCAAAAACAACCCTTAAAGTATGATGGTAGTTTGAAAATTAAACCCTCAAACTTACATAGATGTAGAAATTGTAACAATTATATACGTTTGACGGTTCGATTTTATAATTATTGTAAGTTTGATGATCCAATTTTAAAATTTGTAGAAATTTGAGGGCCCAATTTTTACAATTGAAAGTTTGACGGTTTAATAACAACTACCACTATACTTCACTATGATTTGGAATTTGTCAAAAAAAAAAAAAAAAAAAAGAAATTATTCGAGATTTTATTATTATATCTTTGTAAGAGAACGAAATATCCTTTGGAACTTTCTCTGTGCCACAATAAAGGAAACATCATCCAACTCCAATATGTGGCAAAAGGGCATGGTAAAGTTGGTAACATTAGGCAAAAAGGTAAGGGTAAAAGTTCAAAAAGGAGGGAGATGGTAAAAAGGTTGGATATAATTTTCAGACGGAGTGGTAATATGTTACATAAAAAGAAAGAAGAAAGATTAATAATAGAGAGGAAGAGGATGGGAATAGAGGAAAGCACATGGGTGAAGGTTTGTAACTTTCCAAGAGATTGCATTTTGGCCTTTTTCAGCTGCTCCCTTAAGTGCTCCACTCAATGGGAAATTTGTTAGATGTTTTTTGGTAAGAAGATCCTTTTTTGAACAGCTGCTCTCTGTGTGTCTGCAAAAGGACGCTCCAATTCTTTTCCTTTGAGTTTGAACCCTTCATTTGCTGCCAAGTGTTAGGCTCCTCTTCTCTTAAGAGTACACTTTCATTTTGCTTGGTTCCCCTTGATTTCTTCCTCCTCCTTAAGTGCCTATCATTTATGCTTCTTTTCAAGGTTTTCATTTTGTAGATAGGCTTTATTTTCATTTCCTATTCTTCTAGGTTAACATTAGTTTTAAGTTTTCGGTTAGTAGGATACAGTAATTTTTACTTTTATACTATACTATGACAAACTAGAAGAAATTTAGATTAAAGGTTAAATTACGTCTCTAAATCTAATAGAATCTTCGGACAAATCCATTGGTTAACTTTGATCCATTCTTTATGATGAGTTTAACATCAAGTAGCCAAGTGAGCTAAGAAAAAAATAGATATAGCTATGCCAGTATGATATTAACAAGGTGTTGAGACATTGCAGGCTTGAAGCTAAGATTTGTTGAACTTCTTTCTTTGGGGGTGCACTCACAGGAAAGTTGTTGTAATTAGGTTATCAGCCATCTCGATATTCAAAAGATTACGAGATTTTCGCCCCACCTTAATTTCCTTATCCATATCGTGTCTTGAATTCCGATTCTTTTTACTACTTTAAACTATCTTTTTATCCAATATACCGAACTAAAATGAAACAAAAGGTTGTGACTTGAGGTTGTAGTCTGTTCCAAAGGTTAGGTTGTTTCACCCCCTTCCGTTCCATTCTTCTCTTGTCAAAACAATTTCTATGTAGATTCATTTTACTTATTGACTAGCAGCTATGGTATTACCCAAACTAGTTTAGCTCATGTCCTTGGGGTCAGCAGGTCGGGCCTAGGCGTTTTGATCTTGCTTTTCTGTATTGAACGCTCTATGGTCTCTGGATGACTAGAGACCTTTTCTTCTAAAAGCTGGAAATCGATGTTCAAGGCCCTAAACTTTCATGGATCTTCTTGGTAAACTATCGGAATTCACTGTTGAAAATCAATAATCGACAAAGATAAACAGGGGAAAGGTAAATACCATAAACTGTACTAGAAAATTCTACCGGGAAAAGTTAAGTAGAGATGAAAAATTCTCTACAATTAGTATATATATATATATATATATATATAAAAGAACTACAAGTACCAAAATATACTGTATACGCATAAAGAAATCCTAGATTACATCAACTTTGATCCCTTCACGACCCGTCGAGGCTTCAGTTTTTCTCACCCAACAGTTGAACTGCAAACTTTTAAGTTAAGGCAAGAATTCAGATACAAATCTATAATATTAAAAATTCACACCGGCAAAAGAAAGGGACTATTTAAAATATGTACATATATATTAAATTAATTTAAAAGATCTAGATTGTTCCAATAAGATATATGGTGTTTGTTGGATGAATTATTGACATTTTATCAAATGTTTCCTCCCCATCTTTTCAAAAAGATGCATCATGAATGGATTTGAACATAAATATGGGTAGTGTGATCCTTTCAGGGTATGCATCTTTAAACCTAGGAAATTATGTGAAAGTACGACACAAAAATGTCTAGGAAATTGACATCCCACCAGATCTGCTCATTTAAATTCCTTTTCACTACTTTTTCGCTCATTTTCCCCTTCAGCTAATTTCACAAACTCATAAAAACCCTGTATATAATACTTCCATGATACATAACCAAAATAGTCAACCATTCTATCTTCTTGGTTGAATATATATTATATACCTGAGCATCAAGTCTCACATAATAAATATACATATTGCCAATAATTTACTAATTATATATTTAAATATGTTTTAGGATAATGAATCCCCACATTTTTATGATGGTATGATATTGTTCATAAAATTTTGCTTTTGGACTCTACCTAAAAGACGTTATCATACCAATGAGGTTGTAATGACATCTCTACCACATGGTTTTGGTATTCTATAATCAAGGATTTGTGAATAGTAGTTTGAATCTATACGAGAACATTAACCTTCGCCAGTCACATAATCACTATGCTTGTAAAAAGTTATTATAAAAGAAAGAAAAGCAAAAAACTATTTCGAAAACAGTTCTCCAAACAAACTAAACAGTTTGAAACATTAAAACTGAAATTGAAGTTCTATCACAGTATGAGTGGCATAGAACTATTCATACACTTTTCAAAACAAAGAATGTAGTGATTGCCACTAGACCCTGAAAAATAGTTAATGAATTATAGCTCACATCATCAATATTGGCCACAACCCCACCAACAACAAGCTTACAGACCTAACTGCACTAAAAGCCCTAATTCTACATTAAATCCAAGTTTTTGACTAAATTTATCCAACTGACAAAAATTGCAGACATCAGCCATTTGCTAACAGGATGGTTGTTATTATAATTTTTCTGTAATGTGAATAAATAAAGCTAAAGAAATGCTTTCTAAGATAACAAAATGATGATAAAATATAAATGATGAGATGATCTGAATTTTCTTTTAAATACGATATGGAAATAATGGGGATTTTAGTTCAGATTTGTTTACCAGACAATGCCCAATTGGTTACAGCTTGGAATCCCTATCCAAATTCTGAATGTTGGTCCCATACATGACAGTGGCGATGTAGTCAGCAACCTTTAATCCAAATTTACATCAAATCCTTCGATTTCCTGTCAGATTTTTCATCTCTCAAGCTGCGATTTGAAGAAGAAGAAGCAGGGGATCAGAAATTGAAATCGGGACGAATTGAACCAAAAAGGAATTTGAACTACTCTGTTCTTTCTCGCGATTATTCAGTTCTCTGAATGCAGAAGACATGTTTGATTCAAAATAGAAAAAGGAATCAGTACACTTTGTAAGCATCAACAAATAGAGAAACTCACATGGAAATTGGCGAAAATTTACTTCAAATTTTACTCGATCTGTACTCGATTATGAAACCCTTCACATGGAAATGAAGAAGATGAAGATTGAAGACGACCGGGAAATCTTCTTTTTCGTACCAAAAATTTAAAATAATTGTTTTTCGTAATTACGATTTCACTGTCATGAAATAAAATTAAAAGGAAAAGAAATAGGAATAATACCCTTGAGTTTCTATTTTGTCTATTGGTTTTTAAATGCTACATATTTAATCCTTAAATTTTAAATTTTATTTCAATTTATTCTTTAAATTTTAAAATGTTACAAATTTTAATCCGTGAGATTTAAGTTTTATTTCAATTTAATTCATATATTTCAAAATTTTACATTTTTAACTTCAATTTTTCATTAAATACTCACGTTTAATCATTGACATCAATTTCTATTAACTAATTAAAAATAATTATAAAATATAATTTTAAATATAATTTAAAAATGATTGAAATAGTGAAAGTTAATTAATTATAATTATTGTAATGAATTTTAATTTATTAACATAAATTAACTTTAGAGATTGAAATTGAGTATTTAGTTAAATTCGATAATAAAAATGTAAATCTTAAAGCACATGGACCAAATTGAAGTAAAACTCAAATGTTAAAGGTAAAATTACAGCATTTTGAAACCTAAGTACTAAATTGAAATCAAACTCAAAATTTAATGACTAAATGTGGCATTTGAAACCTAGTGACTAAATAAAAACTAGACTAGAAATAATCAGATTTGTAATAATAATAATAATCAGATTTCGTAGATCGATTTATGACTCATTTAAATTGACTAGAAAAAGTGTTTTTCAAAAAATCATTTTTATTTTAACTCTTTTATAAAAAGAACTTAAAATCAACTTGGAAAGTGTTCAAAAACTATTTTGAGGAATTGTGTAACACTTCTATTTTTTCAAAAAAATATTTATTTTCAAAATTAAATACCCGAAAAGTTAATCCAACCACACCCTTACTCCAATTTGAAGCTTTCTTTCTCTCTTTATTCAGAGTTAACATCACAATCACACAATTTTTTAGGGGTAAAAATACTATTAACTACCAAATCTTGCTCCACTTTGCTTTTTTTTAAAATAAATAAATAAATTATAACAAATACCTTTGAACTTTTTTTTTTCAAAAATATCCCTATACTTTTAAAAGTTGTAACATTATTCCTCAACTTTCATAAACGTTTTAAAACTACCCTTGGTGTATAAATTCTTTAGAATTTCAAACAAAAATAGGGACTTAGAATTGTGTGAGGATAACCTAAAACGTTGTAGTGATTCAAATTTTTGTTGTATGCCACCTCCTACACCATTTTTTACATCTCAATTTCTGTTCAAATTCTAACAAATTTCTATTACAAGGGTATTTTTGAAATGTTTATAAAAATTCAAAGGTAAAATTGTAACTTTTAAAATATGAGGTCTTTTTGAAACATATGACAAAGTTCAAGGATATTGTTTATAGTTCAACATTAAGAAAATGCAACACTTGTGAGTTTTGTGAAAATAAGATTTATATTTTCTAGGAAATAAAGCAACGACAAAGAACAACATGAAGACAACAATCGAGGGTAAGGGATATGGAGAAAGAAGACATCAGCTCTTCCAACACCCTACGCCTTTCTCACAAGTGAATGTGCCAAGAAGTTGTAACGCCAAAAGGTGTGAGTGCAAAATAAGATAGTCTTTTTTTTTTTTTAATTCTTCCTAGTTTTTTTAATTCTTCCAACCAATTTATTTTTTTAAAACCTTGCACAATAATGAAATATTTATATCCCTTTGGATACATACATTTCTTATTTGCATATATTGAACTAAAAAAAGTCACGAAACTACTTGTACTCTTTTATAAAAGTTTAAGCTCATAGAGATTCATCAAAATACTAGATAAAAATTGAGTATGACCATCCCAAGTTTCATTTCAAGTCTCCACCCCATCCTTTTACATCTTAATTTATGTCAACATTCTAACAAAATATTATGACGATGGAATTACCTTCAAATGGTCAAATTCAAAAAGTATATAATATATATATTTTTTGAACTTAACCTAATGTAAATGCTCAGATAGATTTTAATGAGCTAAGGTTAAAATTGATACAATGAAAGACACTCCAGAAATTAACAGCAACAAACAAGGTCATTTCTGCTTGTAATAACAAATTATTTGGGCCCAATAACAAAGTAGTCATCTTATGCTTTCGGTAGCCTGTCCACGGGCCTTCTCCTAGATCATTCCAGAAGGCCAAAAAATACAATATGCTCAATGAAATTACTGAGACCCCTTTAGTGACAGTAAGAGAAGAAAAGCCTTAGGTCAGAGCATATTTTTTAGCCTAAGAAAATAAGATGCAACAATTGTTTGAACTGTTTCAACATTTCAAATTCGTTTAAATCAATTCGAACATAATTTAACTAGTCAAAACAACAATAACCTTTTCCAAATTGAAGATGCTATATGAAAATACAACCCCTTCAATGACACGAGAAGAGAAACCTTTATATCAGAGAACATATCTTGGGTCTTGAAAAAATTGGATGTTAAAATTATTTGTATTGTTTCGATTTCAGCATTTCCTTGGTTAAGGATCCATCTTAGGTTTAACAAGTCAAAACATTAATAACTTTCTTAAAAGGTCGAAAATCCAAAAGGATAGTAAATCCAAGACATTATATGAAATTATTGACAATCCCATTAAAGACAACAAGGAAAAAGAAACCTTATATCAGAGAAAATTGGAAGTAACAATTGTTTGTTTCATTTCAATCTCAGCATTTCTTCAATTAAACCGATTCATCTAAGCCGATTTAAACATGATTTAACTAATCAAAACATCAATAACCTTCCTTTAAAACTCAAAGATACAATCGTACAACCTATAGAACAGATCTGTTTAAGTAAGGTCATGTCAATAACCTTAGAAAGATTAAAAGTTCAAATCTAAAATTCATACGAGTGATGTTAGAGAATCATTCCACTAATCATTGCCATCTATTTTCTCTTGATTTCTCCAAAATTTATTTTCCCAGGACAGTTCAGCAGGATGAAAAGGAAAAGAATCCTGTGGGACTTCAGAAATTATATGGAATGAAGCAAGTGGAAGAAACAAACAGCAAGCCTTAGATAAAGAACAAGTACCAGAAGATCATCCAGAATCGATAAGCCAACTTCTCTGATTTGGAATTTTTCTTTGCATTCATTTACTTTCACAAGAATTGCATCCAGAAACCTAGGATGTAGGCGACAGACAAGCAAGAAAATAAGATTTCCAGACGAAAACTCCAATATGTATATCATTTTGATTCCAATACGAACTCACTTTTCAACAAAGGCAAAATCGCCTATTTCATTGAACACCGAAGGGGAAAGGAGATAACTACAATAAAATTAGAACATGGTGAAAATGAAGAGAAGAGAAAAAAAAAAATAACTAACAACTATGTTAGGCTTGTTTTCGGGATAATACAAACAAGAACCTATTGAAAATGTTTTGCACTTTCAAAGATGACCCCGTACTAAGTTGGTGCATTAAGGAAATGCAACCAAGAAAAGGCCAAGCTTTTTTTTTTTTTTCCTTTGACTAATTGCAGTAGAAACAACGCTTAATTGAGATAAGCTTATTAAATATTTCGAGCACGTAACAAAGCACATCAAGATATTTGTATAGGTTTCTTCACTGCTTCAGAATACCATGATTTCCAAGCTTCCACGTAATGGGAGAAAAGTTCTTTTAAGGCTGACGATTCCAAGAACAAACACCACAACATTAGTTTGTATCAAGTTTGAAGATCATCTTAAAAATTCCAAACTTGTCACCTAATATTAACCAATAAGGATTACAATATCAAGCATGAGAAGCATGCCGAAGTAAAACTGAAAACTGAAACCAATGGAAGTACTGATTATATGCGAATAGGTGAATGGAGTTTGGAAATTCGACCAATTCGCCATTTAAATCCACTATGGCAATTCAAAATAAGGCAGCACTTTGTTCAACTGTGTTTAATAAGAGGATTTACCTTGATTGTGATACTGAGGACGGAATGTTGAGGAAAGGCTTTCCCAGTCATGAGTCCGCTTCGCATTGTTATTGTCTGAGACACCAACTTTAGCTACCGTTACTGGAGCAAATGGTCCAAATTGATAGCTCTTGGAAGTTCGTTCACATTCCTGATCCTGACTATTCTGGCTATCCTCTTGCGAAGAATTCTCGCACTGCACTAGCTTTTGCATGTTGAGGCAATGATTTAAACCCTGATAGGCTGAACTTTCAGCCTTAGTCTTCTTATAACTGACATTTGTTACATCAGTTCCAAATGCCCTTTTTCTGGACTCTGGAAGAACGGTGGGCTCATTCTTGACTTTACCCCTCACTCCCAACCACCTAAACGCCGGCTTTCTTGTGTCCGTTGTATGGGTCTGCGTATAGTTTCAACAAATGTCAAAGTTGTGCCAAAGAACATCAAAAACCAAACAAACACAATGCCCAATTTTTTTAAAAGGAAATGTCAATGAAAACATTGATACCATGTAGAAGTTGATGGATATTTCTAGAAAAAAGTTACAAAGAAATGTCTAATTAACAAATAAGCATTTCACTCATTTAAAATAAGTTTAAATTACTCATTATTAATATCATGTCTATACTAGTGATATTCTAATGATATTCTTGTCATGTGCCGTGATATAATGAGTATTGATTCACATCTCATGTAGATGTCAAATTCACAGACACATAGAAGCATCAATACATTGATAGAAATATAATACCCTGGTCAATGTGCAGTAATGCAGTACCTTTTCAATCAGATTCATAGAAGACAGCACATTCGCAATGTCATATAGCCTCCTTACTTTAGCTGCATATAATGAAAGATATGTTATTATCAAGCATTTCCCAGTTCCCATTCTAAAATTAATATCAAAGTTTAAGATTACTTCTCATTATCGATGAATTGTGGCCATCTCCTAATAAGAGCTTAGCAGCTTCATCAAGGGAAATCATATTAACCTGTAAGGACAAAATTATCCTATCAATCAACAGAACTCGCACAGAGGATCATCCACAAACAGTAAAAGATATGGTGGGTCATTTTTTTACTCACATGACTGCAGATAAATAGCTTAACAAAATTTTGCGTCAGGAGCGCCAATGACTTTTCCCTTCTATTGTCTGCAGATGCTAATAGAAAGTGTAAGGAAATCTGATTGAGGGCAACCACTTTTTTATAGTACGATAGATATAGAGCTTGGAAATTGAACCCCAACCATACAAATGTTGGTAAAAGACAGCCACATTATCACACAGAATCAATTCAAGCAATCAGAAAAACCAAACTGAAAATTGGCATATGGACAACTTCCGGAGATAATAAGGCCCAATTGAAGTATCAAGGAAAATGCATACCAGCTTTTAACGATGATGAAGATGATTTTGGCACGGCTGCAGTTGAGGTCTGGCTTCCAGTTGGATTGGAAAATCTTTCATCCTCATCTTCGTCATCCGAGACCTAAATGTGACCAAATGTAAGACGAGGAAACTTCAAATCGCAACCCATATGAACGCAACAAATGGGGAGAAATGAGGGAATGGGAACTATAAATGAAAAATAAAAACGAATTAGCTTACTTTCGCATAATCGTTACCATCAGATGCACTGCAATTCTCCTTTAAGCCCTCTTCCTATCAAATTGAAAACAAATTACGTTATTTCCACATCCCAAATGGTGACAGGAGAAGAAATTAAATCAGCCCCAACTTTATTTTTTTTCCCTAGAAAATCAAATCGACTTACTTTAAGATCTTGTAAGGCCTTAGGGATTGCTCCAAACCCATTCCAGCTGTACTGATTCTTCGCCTTTCTCGACAGAACCTAAATTACAAGGAGGGAAAACACAAGCTTAAATTAGCACATACACAGAAATAGACTGAACACGAAAAAACTTCATAAAATAAACCAAAAAAATCAAATTAAATTCCCCACCCCAACGCTCTCCAAAACATTCACGATATCATAGATCCGCCGCCTTTCCACACCTGCACACACCAAAAACCTCAAATTTCAGGCAAACAAAATAACCAAAATCAAAGAACTAAACATTTCATATTACAAATTTCAAACTAGAATTAAACCTAATCGCGATGCGGCATCGTCAAGCCCGATCGAATGAACTCCATCGTGGTTATACAAGCTCAAAAAACTGAACAAAACACAAAAACAAATCAAAAGGTTGAAATCATGAAGCAAAAAAAGGCATCAATTAAATCGACAGCAAAACAACCATACTTTGAGCATAAAAGACCAAGGGATTTCTGCTTTCTACTGTAAGTATGGTGTCTGGAGGAAGAAGAATCCGGTAAAGCAGAAGAAGATGGCAGAGCCGCCATGAAGTCGTCGCCGTCACCACCGCCGCCGCCGCCGCCGCAGATCTACAAAGGAGTGAAGAAAATTATCGGGAAGTGGGGTTGGGAATTGGAGGGAAGAGAAAATTGAGGTAATGAGAGAGAAAAGAGAGATGAGAGAGAGAGTGAATGAGGACCGTTGAGATTAAGGGGGGGGAGAGAGAGAGTAGAGATTTTAGACTTTAGGCGGGGGATGGGTTTTTCGTAATTTTTGAAAAATTTTAGTGAGCGTCGGATCGTTGGATTATTATTATTTTTGCCCTTTCGAATATTTTTGAATAAGCGGGAAGTTGAATCTTTACGCGCCTCCGCCTTACATGTATTATTGTGATCGGATTTTTTTTAATTTCTTCTTCTTTTTTTTCTCTTGTGTACACGTGGACCTTTTTCTCGTGGGATTCCTCATATCCCAAATTAAATGCAGATCTTATGTACGATTTTTTATCTGATTACACGAAAGAAATAAAATTCCTAATAAATGTAATCATATAAACCTCAACTTTCGTAATTATTCAAAATTGTGTAAGATTTATTATTTATTATATGAGTTAATTAAATTCCTACCTTTTAATTCATTTAGACTCGATTATCTTTAGAAAGCATTTATGTATTGATTCTCGAATGTGTGTAGATTTATTTGAATGTTAATTTAACAAAATAGACGATAATAGTAAATTTATTAATAATTTTTTAAAAATAAATTATTGAATCTAACTTGATTCACTTATGCAAGTTTGAGGGTTTAATTGATATGATTATAAGTTTCATATAATTCATCCTTTAGGTTACAACAGTAGAGATCGTGTTGATGGTGGGATGGATATCTCGACCTACTTAAGACTTCAACAACAACTTTCAATATACTTTTGTTACTTTAGACGACATTTGAGATTCCTAGCTATGGTAGGCATTTTTTAAATGTATTGCAAGATCGGCGTGGCTTGATGTCCATGTTGTAAAGATAATAGGTTTCTTATCTGAGAGTTTGAAATAGATTGCGAGTTTGACAATCAACTCGACTTGTTAGTTTGTGTGGGTTCAGAATCTAATCAAACACTTATGTTCAATTTCTTTCAAATTCTTCGACATTCAACTTGTGTTTTGAATATAGAAATATATATATATATATATATATATATATATAGTCATATCAAACCTTAAATATTAAAATGAATTTGGCTCACTGATAAATTAAAAATAAATAAAAGAAAGAAACACTAAACAATCTAATTAAACTAAATATGATCAAAATTTAAAGATAAGTAAAATTAAAATGATTTGTATCACACTAACAACCGTATATATAAAGGTAAAGAATAACATTCAACTTTTAAAAGATTACAAATGCTTTCAAAATAAATGGAAGTTCATAAGTATTTTTTTAACACGTAAACATGTACTACAATAAAAATAGGCTTTCACGACTCTAAAAAATTGTCATTAACATATTTATTGACTCTTTTTTTCTTTGTTTTAGTCTTTGAATCAACCATTTAAAAAAATGTATAGATGACACACAAAAAATCGGTCATTATTGGTGTTGAAAATGTCATAAAATTCGCAGTTCATAAATATTATTAACATAATATAGTTATCAATAAAAGTATTATTGAGTATTTTTTCAATAAATTGTTGTTGATATTACACTCTGTTATAAAAATATAATAAACGAATTCATGGTTATAAGATGAATACTTTAACTTTATGTGGTGATATAAAAGAAGACTAAGTTTTAGTATATGGCCAAAATGGTCTATAAATATATGGATGAGATTGGGTGCCTCGTCCTGATGACACTATTGGATGTGGCTCATTTTATATACCGATATAAATGATGTGATCCCAAAATCATTCATGTGGAGACATGTGAGTGAAGGCATCATATGCAATGAGTTTGCATAATACTGGACCTCGAAATAGTCACTTTTCTTTATAACTACCGTTTACTATTAAAAATGACTATTTCAAAATTCATTGACATAGGGTAACTCGATTTTAATTCTGAGCTAACTATAAACTTCTGTTTATTCGGGATTATCCTTTGATCTGCATAGATGAGAGTAGTTCAACAACACTGCTCAATAAACTTCTCATTTTGGGATAAGACCGAATAGATAACTGGAAACATAATTCTGCAAGATGGAATTCACCCCTACCTAGCCTAGGGTTAACATATAGGTTGTTCTCTTGAACACTTATTCCTGGTCTTGAACAATAAGGCCCCACCCTCTCATGATTAAGAGGTGCATGGTTTATTAGTTGGACTATAAACCAATTATTCAATAGAGGTTCAATGGGAGTTTAAGGAGCAAGATGTATTTACATGGGTAAAATAGTAATTTTGACCTAATTGTGAATACGAACAATTTGTGAAGGATCAACTTACTAATTATGGTTAAAATGGACAAAAAATATATCACAGTGAGAAGAGTACAACTATCGGGCTATAGTGGTGTGTCTCGATAATTAACGAATGGTGATTAATTCGGTTTAAGGTGTCTAACCAATTAATTGCAAATTGTTGGAGCTCATGATTTGTAGGTTCATAAGGTCCCTCTACTAGCACATAAAATTATCTTAGATTAGTGAATTTAGCGGATTTGAATTGTTCAAATAGAAATTAGGGTTTTGAATTTAAAATATTCAAATTCAATTTAGGGTTTGATCAATTGTATATGATTAATGTAATTAAAACATTTAATTTAGTTGAAATTAAATAAAAATTGGAGAAATTAATATATTTAAATATTGATTTAAATATTGAATTACATTATAATTAGGTATTTAATTAATTAATATTTGATATTAAATTATTATAATTAATTAAATTTATTTAATTAATTAGTTAAATAAATCATTTTTTCAAAATTAAATTTCAGAGTAGGATATAATTGAAATTGATTTTATGAAAATCAAATTTTATTTAATTTTTGTTTGAAAATTTTCATTTTATTAAAAATAATGGATAGTGGATTAATCCACTAAATTGAACACCTAAGCTAAGACGTTAATGCAATTTGAAGTGTCGAATTGCATTAATGCTTAGTGCTTGCATGTATTGAACATATAAAATGCTAAATTTTTCAAATCTGAAGAGAGGCAATGCACAATTCTGAAAAATCTGAAGGAAAAAAAAATCTCTAGCAAAACTCTCCCTTTGAATTCACTAAAATTCACCTCAATTCAGTGTTTCCACCACACAATCCAAGCTAAGAATAGTAGAGAAGATCCTTGTGGTAGTCCATTGGTGTTTTGGAGATCAAATTCGTAGAGGAGGAGAAGAATTTCAACTGTTCTTCAGAGATATTCTAGTATGAAGCCCTATTTTATGCAAAATTCTTTTAGTATGCTTTATGAACTCAAATTAAGAGTAATTGTAGTGTTTATTGATTCTGATTTATTCCACTGCATGTTATTTTATCTATCAATGGGTTGTTTCATGACTTTTCAATTTAGTCAATAATAAGTATTTGTTGATATTTATTACCTATCATGGTAATTTTTTTTTTTTTTGACAATTTATCGTTTTCAATAAAATGATCAAAAAGTTGACTTTTTATGTCAATTAAACATCTACCTCGACATTAAGAATCTATCATAAAAATATTGACAATGTCACATTTACAGTATCAATAATACCTTAGTTATGACACTTTCTAAATGTCATTAAATTATGTACATTAAGATTTATTTATAGTCATTGAGGTTTGATTGATGACAATACCAATGTCATATAACTACATCTCCTGATATTTGTGACATGTCAAAAATGCTTTCAATAATGAATAACTATTTGTTTCATACCTATTATTACACCTTTGTTTCCTCCAACTTTGACAGAAAATATGTATACAGACATAAATATGAATTTTTCTATATAATAATAAAGTTTATTGTTAATACAAGGAAATTATACACAACAAAACAAGTAATCAGAACTTTGGTTAAGTTGTTTACAAAGAAATTAAATACAACCAAGTGTTAGTGTCATCTCAATACACACAAAAAAAAAAGTGCCAAATATCTGGTAAAAAACAACGTTCATTTTAGAATTCAACTCAAAACATCAATGTCAACAAGTAGAATAATATTCATAAGCTTAATGTTCACAATCTTCTCAGCTTATTAAACATCAATCTTGCTCAAAATACCGATATCAAAACCTACTTCCATAAAGTAAGAATACCCACACGACTTTATTGGAAATAATATAGTGAAGTGAGGTAAATGTTCAAAATATTGATGTCACTAAATTTTTCATCTACTAACAAAACCCAACAAGCCCATAAATGGATCTATTAAGCTTGCAAACCTTTTGCTCTTGACCTTGTGCAATAAACCCCTCTGGTTGAGACATATAGATACTTCTTCAAGATAGTCATTCAAAAAAGTTGTCTTGACATCTATTTGCCAGAATTCATAATCAAAAGTGACAATGGAAAAAAGTATCCTACTAGACTTGATCACGGTAACCGAAAAGAAGGTTTCTTCATAGTCCACACCCTCACTTTGGGAAAACCTTTTTGCCACGAGTCTAGCTTTTTAGGTCTATACCTCACCAGCTTGGCCTCATTTTCTCTTGTAGATCCATTTGCAACCAATGGGATTTACCCCTTTTGATTGATCTACACAATTCCAGACCGAATTAAAGTACATTGACTCCATTTCGAGGTCCATGGCTTTTATCCATTGGTCTTTATCCACATCACCCATTGCTTGTCTAAAAGTCAAGGATCCTTTAAGCCATCATTAGGTATGACGACCAGAGTTTCAGTTAAACCCATGTACCGGTCAGACTGTTACACAATTCTCCCACTACGTTATGGCGTTCTCAACTCTTGAAAAGGATGTGAAATACCAGTTCCATCAACAACTCTTATTGAATGACCTGTTCGATCAACAACTCTTGTTGTTCTATATGTAATTTATCTGGTTATCTCACTTAATACTAGCTTACTACGAGGTTGATGATTTTTAATGTGGTCTTCCTCTAGAAATGATGCATTTGTCGACACAAATACTTTATCTTCCCGAGGATCATAAAAATAACCACATTTTTTCTTTTTGGGATAGCCTACAAATAGGCATACCTTTGAATGGCGTTCCAACTTCTTTGGGTTTTGTACCAACACATGTGTTAGAAAACCCTAAATCCTGAAGTGACGTAAACTACCATTACGTCCTCTCCATAACTCGTAAGGTGTTTCTGAACACTTTTTGAAGGAACCATGTTCAATATATACACCGCAGTCCTTACTTGTGACCCTAAAAAGAACTTGGCAACTGAGTATAACTCATCATAAAAGGAACCGTGTCCAACAGGGTTCTATTTCTACTTTCTGCAACACCATTTTGTTGAGGTGTGCCAGATGTTGTGAGTTATGACTGAACTCCGTGTTCTATCAAATAATCCTGGAATTTTAAGTCCATATACTCACCACCTCGATATGATCGAAGTATTTTAATCTTTTTACCTAATTGGTTCTCAACCTATGTCTTATATTCCTTGAACTTTTCAAGTGTATCAAACTTATAATGCATTAGTGATGCGTTATTTTATGTGATGAAATAATGATAAGGATTGCGTTGGTGGAAAATGCGTTGAGCGTGCAAGTTTTCTCAGTAAGATCCAAGTATAAATCCTATTGAGTTGCCTGGTAAGCCCAGGGTCGAACTTAGGGACTAAGGAAAACAATATGTGGTGGTAATTTTTAGATCACTTTGCGGTAACAAATAAATCAAAGAGTTGGTTGGTTTGTTATTTACAGTATAAAAAGTATGCGGCAAAATTGAGAAAAGAGCAATTATGCGACAAATACACTAAGTATGCAGAGGAACGGGTTGAGAAGGTCTTTAGTTAGCGTTTCCCGAGAATGTGTTCAAGCTATACAATCATATCCTATCTCTAGGGTGCATACGATGCGTTAATAGCAAACATAGCTTAGGCGGTTCTAATCTGACTCTCCCGAGCCTAGATTCTAATCTGACTCTCCCAAGCCTAGATTATAATCTGGCTTTTCCAAGCCTAGATTCTATCTTTAGACTACCCTCTAAAGTATCCCTAATGGACGAATGACGCATACATAATACAAGATAATCACATAGACTGGAGATCCCAGGTTATGCTAGCTAATTGCTTATCAACCCATTCGACAGATTTAGCTACTCATGCGTAATGTACAGAGAGTGGACAAATATAAAGATGCAAATTTCATTTTTATAAATAAGTGAAGATTACAAAATGACAATGGAAATAAGGGTAGAGAGCCTTGTAGCAATTCCTTGCTTTCTAAGGCTTTTACACTGTGTTCTCTATTCTGCCCAAAAGATGTTCTTGCTTTCGCAAGAGTTGACCCTCTCTCTAATTTCGACGCTCCCCCACACTCTTCCGACATCACCATGACGATCTCTCGATATAATATCCCTTCTCTCGCTTCCGCCTTCTAAGTATAAAAAAACTAAGAACAAGGCTAACTAACTGAACGAACTGAACTCCTTCACTGAAGGTGGCCTTCGGTATTTATAGACTTCAGGGTGAGAAGTTTCTTCTCTCTTATGATTACACTGATGAGATGACATTAATTCTCTGTCTGATGCGCCGAATATTTGTCACTGAAAAGTTGAGTGTACTTGCTATAGTGGTCGTTAACGGCTTGTCAACTTAATTCGAAATCGACCGTCATCAGCTTTCTGTCTCATCGTGATTTATTAAACTTTCACCCAGATGTGCCCACCTTGATGTGTCGACTCTATGCGGCCACCTTCTCGAGCAAATTTTTGAATGCAAATGATCGTATAGCCTTGCGGTCGCAATCTTGATTTTGCAAACGCAAACGATCGTATAGCCTTGCGGTCGCAATCTTGATTTCGCAAGCACAAATGATCGCATAGTCTTGCGGTCGTAATCTCTTATGCGTTCGAATGTTAATTTCTTCGGATCGCCTTTCCACCTTGCGTCAACGCATTTTCATGCACAAAAATATATAAGTTAACTGTTTTAATGCGATGGACGCATGCAATCGCAATGTTGTGAACTTAATGCTTTTGGACGCAATATTGTATCTTTCTATCATCGCAATCCTTCATTGTTTTATGATTTTGCACTGTAATAACGTGCATTTCTTCCTGTTATCACACCCCCAAATTTAAAAAATGCTTGTCCTTAAGCATAAGCTAAAGATTTCCTTTAGAAAGTCGACCGCCTTCTCTTTCCTAGATTTCTTAAGGATGCCTTATTCAAATCCTATACACTAAAATCTCCTTGATTCTTATCCAGGTCTTTTCTTAAAATATTTCTAAAATTTAGGGACCGCAAGTTTAACCTTCAAAAAGACTTTACTAGATTCCAGGGCACCGCATGATTTATTTCATAAAAAACCTTTTCACTGGGGTATTTTCAAATGTTTTTTTTTAATATCTTGCGTATTTTAGACATATTATTTTTTTTTCTATGACCTTGAGCTGATCCAAGTGCTTAGCCTTCATTTTGGCTTGCCCCCACGTGTGTCATGCGAACATCCAACTACGAGCAAGACGCTCTTTCTCAGTCTAAACTCATGCCTATTTGACAACGGAGTTGTGATCATTTATTTATGCGTTGATCACAATTCCTACCTTCGTTTTGGCTTGCCCCCACGGGTGTCATGCGGACATCCAACTACGAGTAGGATCCGATTGCAATGTTATGATTTTTTTTGTAAGCTCAAAATAGCAAGGTCGAAAATGAATATTGCACCCTCAAATTTAAAACGCGGGCGGCAATGTCTTCATTGCTAAAAGATTGAAAGAAGTCATGCGATGTTCTTAAGAAGTTTTATAAAGATTTAATTTGAAAGAAAGCTAGCAGACCACTAACTTCTAGAAATATTTCATGAGGTGACTGTCCTAAACTTAAGTCGACTCTAGTATATACGAAAAAATAGAAGCATGCGTTTCATCATTGAAACCAGAATTGACAAAGAGAAATCATGTGATGACTTACTAAATTAATTAATGTTAGATGATTGTGCCGACTAAAGAGGATGCGATGATAAAATTTTTAGAGTTAAAATGCGATGCGATAGCGCGAAATTTGGAATAAAAAAAGTCAAGGAAAGATACAACCCCCAAATTTGCTCTGGCGTCCGCATTCTTTGTGAACGCATCCTTCTTTGCGGCGAGCTGCTTTTCTTCGATTGCAGTGACGGAATAAAGTAGATGCATCTTTCGTATAGCGCCTTCGCAATCGTTCACCTCGTTCGTTGCAAAGAAAACTTTGAGAGGGTCAAATAATAATTAAAAAAAAAAACAAAGTTAACAAAGTCGTTTACTACGATCGTTCAACATGTTCGCATTCTCCTTTTTTTTCTTTTTTTTTTTATATAAAAATAAAAGTACGATAATAGTTAAAAGAAAAAGGAGTAGTGAGAGTTCATTAATTATTGGTAAGAAAAGGATATTCCAAAATACTTATGCCCCTGATGATTTTCTGCCGCATGCCAATGCAGGGACTGCTTATTTTAGTCTGGACTTTTTACGTCCACAACGAATTTCTCTTCTTTTCTCGGTCTTCTAGGATTTTGATTGCCTTAATCCGAAGCTTTTCCCCATTAACGTTCATTACGATCTCTCCCTTGTGCACATCAATTTGAGCTCGACCGGTCGAGAGGAGTGGTCGCCCCAATATGATGGGCGCATCTTCATCCGCTTTATAATCTAAAATGATGAATTCTGCCGGCAAGATGAATTTGTCAATTGAGATTACAGCATCTTTCAACTCTTCCTCGGGATGTATTTGGGATCTGTCCGCAGGTAGGAGAGTCTCCATCGTGGGCATGAGTTTGTCTATATTCAATCGTTTGAAGATTGATAGCGGCATTACGTTTATATTCGCCCTAAGTCGCATAGTGCTTGACCAAGATTGACCCCTCCAATTAAGCATGGTATTGTAAAGATTCCTGGGTTGCACATTTTTTGTGGCTTCGTATTTTGCGTTACTGTTATTGTAGCGATCTTTTCTTCATCATTCTGTTTCTTTTTCAATCTTTGCGGAAATGGTGGTTGTTGGACTTTCTTCTTTCTCGTGTTTTAGTGGCTTGAAGGTGGACGCAACTTCTAGGGTCGTCTTCTCAGGCTCTTCTGAATCATATATCAATGGGTCATCGATTGTCACCACATTCAAGTTGGTCGTGATGAGTTCCTCCCCTACTTTCGTGATCATGTTTTCGTTTAGCAAAGACACTGTTGAGCATTGTTCCTTTCCCGTACCCCTAGAGTTGCAAGGGAGCTCAGTTTAGCTCGACAACGCTCCTTGGGTCTATTTTTGAGCTCACCCGCAATCTGTCCCATCTCAATTTCAAGATTGCAGATGGATGTCGCTTGATTCTGAAACACTGATTCGTTCTTTTCAATATATTGCTTCAGCAAACTCTCCAAGGATGAAGATTACAGTGCCTGCGAACTGTTGGCTTGATTATGTGTTTGACCGTTGGTTCGCAGGAAAAATCTGGATGGCCCTTCTTTTTGCGCCACTGGTTGAAAGCTTTGTTGTTGATTTTTTCACGCAAAATTGGGGAGGTTTATCCACCCAGGTTTGTACGTGTCAGAGAAAGGGTTATTTCTTATGAAGCATATTGACTGCAAATTTCCTAGGCATTCTTCCATCGGGTGTGCTTCTCCACAGATAGCACAACTTGCGGTCGTTTGAGCAATTGCGTTGGCCTGCCCTTTTTACGTTCCCGTGCTATTAATTGTGATGCCTTGTATCAAACTCATCATCGCAGTCATTTGGTTCTGAAGGGATGCGATGGTCCCATTGTTCGCGTCACTGTCTTTAATTTTCAATCTTTGATCACTTTCTCTCAAGTGTTCATGGTTTTAGAAATGCGATCAAGGATATTCTTGGCCTCCTCATAAGTTTTATCTAGCAGACCTCTAGCTGTTACCGCATTGGCAGCCGTCTGCGATGCGGGGTTTAATCTTTGGTAGAAAATCTCCATTTGCAAACAATCTAGTAAGTCGTTATGCGGGCAATCTCTTACTAGTCTCTTAAATCTCACTCAAGCATCGTTGAGCGATTCATCAATATCCTGTTCAAAATTGGTTATCAACTTCCTTCTTCTGGCATTCTCCGTCGGAGGGAAGTACTTCTTCATTAACTTCTATACTATTTGCTCCCATGAGGTGATCTCCTCTGGCTCGAGAGAATAGGCCCATTTTCGTGCCTGGTCATACAACAAAAATGGAAACAAAGTTAGTTGAACCTCCTCAGTGGAGATGTTAGGGAACACAACAGTGTTGCAGATCTAGATGAAACTCCAGAGATGGGCATGCGAATCCTCGCCACACCTACCACCAAACTGTCTGGCAGTTTGGATCATCTGCAGCATCACCGGTTTCATCTCGAATCTCGATCCATCAAGCACGGGCCTCATGATTTCTGGGGAGAAATCATAGAGGTTGGGCGATGCATAATCCCGAATGGGCCTATTACGGTCGTTCGCCAATAGGATGGGATTCGCCATGACATTATTTTTATTTGGTGCTCCATTTCCTGGTTGTTCTACCATGTTATCTTTCTCTTGTTGTTGTTGTTGGCGGCTATCTCTCAATCTTTGTCGAAACGTTCTTTCAATCTCTGGGTCGTAATGCGCCAGAGATTGAAAGCTGCAAAGAAAATCAGAAAATTACCGTTAGCACACTGTATTGCCGAAGTCCCCGGTAATGGCGCCAAAAACTCGATGCATTATTTTATGCGATGAAATAATGGTAAGGATTTCGTTGGTGGAAAATGCGTTGAGTATGCAAGTTTTCTCAATAAGATCCAAGTATAAATCCTACTAAGTTGCCTAGTAAGCCCAGGGTCAAACTCAGGGACTAAGGAAAACAATATGCGGTGTTAATTTTTAGATCAATTTGCGGTAACAAATAAATCAAGGGGTTTGTTGGTTTGTTGTTTATAGAATAAAAAGTATGCAATAGAATTGAGAAAAGAGCAATTATGTGACAAATACACTGAGTATGCGGAGGAACGGGTTGAGAAGGTCTTTAGCTAGCGTTTCCCGAGAATGCGTTCAAGCTATGCGATCATGCTACACTCATGCGACTGCAACTCATTTTCCAATGCAAATGCGATGACTCCTAATTTTAGGACGCATGCGATGAATGTGATAATATCTATAGAACTTATTCCTAAGTCTCTATTTCTTGCCTATGCGATGACGATGCATGCAATGACAGGGCGACCACATACAATCATATCCTATCTCTAGGGTGCATACAATGCGTTAATAGCAAACAGAGCTTATTCCTAAGATTCTATCTCTTGATTATGCGGTTATAATCTGACTCTCCCGAGCCTAGATTCTAATCTGACTTTTCCAAGCCTAGATTCTATCCTTAGACTACCCTCTCGAGTATCTCTAATGGACGAATGACACATACATAATACAAGATAATCGCATAGACTGAAGATCCCAGGTTATGCTAGCTAATTGCTTATCAACCCATTCGACAAATTTAGCTACTCATGCGTAATGTACAGAGAGTGGACAGATATAAAGATGCAAATTTCATTTTTATAAATAAGTGAATATTACAAAATGACAATGGAAATAAGGGTAGAGAGCCTGGTAGCAATTCCTTGTTTCCTAAGGCTTTTACACTGTGTTCTCTATTCTGCCCAAAAGATGTTCTTGCTTTCGCAAGAGTTGACCCTCTCTCTGATTTCGATACTCCTTGACACTCTTTCGAGTTCACCATGATGATCTCTCGATGTAATCTCCCTTCTCTCGTTTCCGCCTTCTAAGTATAAAAAAACTAAAAACAAGGCTAACTAACTGGTGAACTGAACTCCTTCACTAAAGGTGACCTTCGATATTTATAGACTTCAGGGTGAGAAGCTTCTTCTCTCTTATGATTGCACTGATGGGATGATATTAATTCTCTGTCTGATGCGCCGAATAATTGTCACTGAAAAGTTGAGTGTACTTGCTATAGTGGTCGTTAATGGCTTGTCAACTTAATTTGGAATCAACCGTCATCAGCTTTCTGTCCCATCGTGATTTATTAAACTTTCACCCAGATGCACTCACCTTGATGTTCCGGCTCTATGCAGCCATCTTCTCGAGCAGATTTTTGAACGCAAACGATCGTATAGCCTTGTAGTCACAATCTTGATTTCGCGAGCGCAAATGATCGCATAACCTTGTGGTCGTAATCTTGATTTTTCGAGTGCAAGCGATCGCATAGCCTTGCGATCGCAATCTCTTATGCGTTCGGATGTTAATTTCTTTGGATCGCCTTTCTGCCTTGCGTCAATGCATTTTCCTGCATAAAAATACATAAGTTAACTGTTTTAATGCGATTGACGCATGTGATCGCAATGTTGTGAACTTAATGCCTTTGGACGCAATATTGTATATTGATATCATCGCAATCCTTCATTGTTTTATGACTTTGCGCTATAATAACGTGCATTTCTGCCCGTTATCAATTAGGTAAATGTAGCCATATCTTGAATAATCATCATAATCATCGATGAAGCTTATGAAATATTCATACCCTCATCTTGCTATAACATTCATTGGACCACGAAGGTCTGAATGTACCAGCTCTAAGGGTTATTTGGCTCTAAAACCCTTTCCAGTAAAAGATCTTTTGGTCATCTTATCCTCAAGATAAGATTTACTTGCCGATAAAGAGTTATCTTCTAACTAGTTTAGAAGTCCACTCTTAACCGATCTCCCAATCCTATTGAGATTAATGTGACCTAGCCTTAGGTGCCAAAGATAGACATTTGGAGAAATTTTTTGTTTCATATTTTGAGTTTAAGCTATTTTAAACATCTCTATATTTAAAACGGTTTTTACCTCAATTGGTCTAGATTTATAGAACATACTATATTACCTTTTGAGATAATAAACATTTCATTATATTCAAAAGAAACTTTATATTTTTGTTCTAGCAAATATGAGATAGAGATTAAATTCCTTTTAGAAAAAGGAATGTGTTAAATATTTTCTAGTAAAATGTGTCTATCTTCAATAAATAACTTTATGTCTCCCACTTTTTTAGCCGAAACAACCTCTCCAGTCCCTACCTTAAAGGTTGCTTTGACTTCTGTAAGTTATCTCCAGGAACTAGTTTCCTGAGCAAAAGTACATATATGATTAGTGGCTCCTGAATCCATTATTCATGTTAACTTATCATTTTCCACCAAGCACGTCTCAATGAAAAGTAAGTCATATTTACTTTATTGTGCTTTCTGGTAAGCAGCAGAATTTGGAGATAGAGGACATTCCTTATTTAAAACATAGTATAAATCATTAACTGCTAGTATAATCGATTTCCATGTTGATTTAACGTTAAAAGTGTCGGAAGCGAGTAAATTTGAAGAAGTCAACATGCTGAAATTATAAACAAACTCTAATAGTGAAATACTTCTAAACCCAATCAAATTTTAGCAAAGTAATAATGTACCCAAATTTCATTATTTTATTTGCAACGATACTATAATGAGTTAGAATAAGTACTACCGAGGGACAGTCAAATACTCCCTCACTAAAGCAAGACATTCTTGACTTACCATCTCCAGAATAACTCATATTTCGATAGTCATTTAGCTACCATTTTCAGTCAAGAACTTACTAATACTTAGTAATTCTGTAAGTGTAACCCTCCATTTTTAGATCACAGGGATTAACGGCCCCAACGATGTTATCGAATTGGAGAGCCAAAGTTGAGAAACGACCTAAGAAATAATATTCATTTATGAAGTTTAAGTTGTTTTAAATCCCATGTTACAACCCTCCAAGGGGATAGCCATCGTTAAGCGACTACAAGGACCACTTAAAACTAACCAGCAGGCGTAACATAGGAATCTCACGGTCCAAACCAACGGAAGAGACTGCAGGACATGCTGACACATATCCTTCACCCACTTACTATGAACTATTTCCTCCATTCACCTTGATCTTGATCTATACAAACACTTTCCGAATGGAGGTCATTTCCAGGGTGACATGAAGCGTCGTATGAATCTCACGGTGTGAACTTTTTGGGGACATGAGAGTTGAAATCAATATATCACCTATTTAATTTTATAACGAATAACTTCCCCTTATTCACCTTAATCTTGATTCATGTAAACACTTTCCAAATGGAGGTCACTTCTAGGGTGACACGAAGTTTTGTATGAATCTCATGATATGAACTCTCTAGGGATGTGAGAATTAAAACCAAAACATTGTATATTTGATTTTACTGTGAACAATTTCCCTTATTCACCTAGATCTTGATTCATGCAAACACTTTTCGAATGGAAGTCACTTCCAGGGTGACACGAAGTGAAGCATGAATCTTGATGTGAACTCTTAGGGACACGAGACCTAAAAAACAACATATCGTATATGTTATTAATTTCCCGCTGAAGTGTTCTACCAACATATCATATACGTTATTAAATTCCCACTGAAGTGTTCCAACAACATATCATATATGTTGTTAAACTCTCACTAAAAGTGTTCTACTTATTTTTGGGTAAATCTTTAGTTAGGAATGTTTTGGCTAATTAAATATCCTAAGTCTAAGTGATTTTTCCTAGTATAGCTCTTATATCGGGATTAACCTATGATGTCTAGGTGATAAACTAATTTTTATTACCTTACACCACTCACGCATGATCATAAAACTAGGGTTATTGACTGAGAAGCCAGTTTAATCTCCAAGTAGGAGGTGTTCCGTAAACCGTCAACTTAAGTACCCCTAACCTTAGACAAGATCTCCCCTGGTAAGTAAACAACTCTTGTTTTACAAGTAATCGACCTATTCTAAGTCTTAAAAAAGGTGAAGGAAATGCACCGGTTAATCCCAGGTGAACATGCGTGAATGGTGTAAGGTAATAAAAAATGGTTTATCACCTAGACATCATAGGTTAATCTCAGTATAAGTTGACACCTAGAGATTATATTCTAGTGGAGTTTGAGGTGGAAGACATGAAAAATGGGATTTTGCATGTGTTTTTTCTATAAATGACTTTATTTTTTAAATTTACAAAATTAATTCTTCCACAACTTTTGACCTAAACTCTTCCATCTAAACTCTTATTTACTCTCCTTCTTTCTATAGTGAAATTCTCCTATTTTCACTAACATAACGGTCTCACTACCATGTTATTTAACCGAAGAATAGCGAGGATTTATCATTGGTGGTGTCGATCGAGCTCGGGAGAGGAAGTTTGCGGTGGAGTCTTCAAAGGTTGTATTTTCTATCCCTTTTGCATGCTTATTCTTATTTTTATTGCAATTAAAACATTATCGACCCTCAATCAATTTCTTCAAACAACACAATCATATACTTTATCGAAGTGTCACTGGAGCTTTACAATATATTACTCATAAGAGGCTAGAAATCTTATACATAATCAACAAACTCAATCAATTTCTACAACATCCAACTATCACACAATGGAAGGCAGTGAATAGAGTATTGAGATATTTAAAAGGTACTAATAGTCATGAACTTCACATACCCAAATATAGTAATTTGCAGATTACAAGCTACTCAGATGTAGATTGGGGATGCGACCTTGATGATAGATGATTAATTTCAGCTTATTGTGTCTTCAGTAAAGAAACAACATGTTGTAGCACGCTTCAGTTCGGAAGTAGAATATCGATCCCTTACACATATAACAACTGAGATTAGTTGGATTCAAGAAATTGGTTGTAAAAATTCATACATACCTATAATTTGGTGTGATAATATAAGTGCTCTCTCCTTGGCAGCTAATCCAGACTTCCATTCAAGAAGCAAGCATGTTGAGCTGGATGTTCATTTCGTATGAGATATGATCATAGACAAAGAAATAGATGTTTGCTTTGTTCCTTCAGAAAAACAGCTTGTGGATGGTTTAACGAAGTGATTGACAGAAGGAAGATTTGTTGAGTTGCGTTCCAAACTCAACATCCTTCCAACACTGTTTCCTTTGAGAGGGGAAGTGAAAATAGCTCACTAATCTCCTCATGTAGCACACGTGGCAGCTTACTCTAAATGTCAAACATTCAAGACCTGCAAGTTGTGGGTTTGAGTAAACATGGGCTTTCAACAAAAATAATCTTTTTTTTCACTTTTTTCTTTTGGGTATTTAAATCCCTTTTTTGAGTTTAATAAAATTAACAACCTAGTCCCATATAGGCCTCCAATACAAAATTTAAAAACTCACAACAGTTTTACTATCCAAAGCTTAAATCTACCAAAGTAAACTAATGCCAACAATGTTTCAAAAAGATTCTCATCATTATCAAAAGAATTTAAATCTACCAAAATAAGTTAATATCAACCAACATTTGAAAGACATTTTCATCATTAGCAAAATACCTTAAATATACCAAAATAAATCAATTCAAATAAACATGTAATTTTAAGGTATATGATATACCTCTTAGAAACCAAAAATACTCCAACTTCAAAACTTTTTTTTTAACCTACTCCTTCCATAGAACATTGCTCTCAAGATATAAATATTACAGATCAAGAGTAAATATGTACTGTGAAATATAATCACAAAAGATAACATATCACAAATCCAACAATTAGAGCATGAGAACAATCAAATCAACACATAATCGAAAGAGAAAAATCAAAGGTAACATACATAAAATTCAAAACATATTTAAGAAGAATACATAAAAGAAACCTTTTTTTTGCCATACATGCATTTATAGTTCAACATACACAACAAACAATAGGATCACTAGATTATTGATCAAACAATAAGACCATTCGCTCTATTAAGAATTCACAATTCCAACTAATAGGACCAACATGAATAATAGGATATTGCAGTTGTCACACCCCCTCCCGGTTTACCCTCTAAAACTGAAAGAGGATATGATGGCAGCAGTTACCGACCTATTTGCCAATATTTACTGCTTAACTTAAGTGAACCTGCTTAAAACCTCAATATACAAAACGACTTGCCAATAAAACAACCATGACATTAACCGGCGTAAGACTTAATTACAGTTCCAAAACAAACATATGTCCAACGAAATAAAATGATAAGAATAAACATGGGTCCCAAAAGAAAATAAGGTTCATAAGTCTCAGACTCTTTTCCAAATATGTGTACATCAAAACAAGCTTAAACCAAGCTTCTTCCTTTGATAATCGAACTTTGGGTGGCAAGCTGTAGTGGATTCAATCGCTAGGAAACTGACCACTACCTAGGAAAAAGAGGAAAACATTTGAAAATAGTGAGGTGGTTGCCTAATGAGTGACTCATAGAAATACATTTCTTCTCAAGCCTTTCATATACATTAATGTAATAAATAAATATGTTGGAAATAATCTCAAGCAACTTACATAGTATCATACATTTCATAACATTATAATCAATCATATTGTCAAATCTTAGTTGAGAACGAGCATTCATAGCTCAAGCTCCCAACGTCCATTCATGGCAGTGAGACCCATACTTCGGTCCTGTTATAAAGACTGTAGCTAGGAGACCCATACTTTGACCTCTCATAGAGAACTACCTATGTGCACGTGGAGTATACTAAGTACCGTTAACACCTTAGGTATTTTCTCGAATACCTTCTATAACTTCGATACCCAGTATATTAGAAACGTAACATTCATAGGAAATTAGAGCATCATAAGCTTTAGGTATGACACTTACCTAGCTTTTGCCTTAAGAGCATTATTACCATTCAACATGCATGCATCACAATTATAGACATGTAGTTGCAATACTCTTTCATTCAATTTTAATATATGTTAGGATTAGTAAAACTCATTTAATAACTTAAAACCTCATGCTTAGGGGATGTTATGAACCCTTTAAAACAAAAGTATAAACTTTAATTGCTTGGAAAACCCATGAATGTTAGCATGAAATTCATTTGGGATGTATGTCCCTTTTGTATACATATTCGAAAATATTTAGTCACTCATGGATCTTTAGGTTTGGTTCCTCATAAGCTTTGTAGACCTCCCCAATGGACGTAGCTCCTACACATAAAAGAATAAGAGTTTAGTTGCTACTTTGGCCTCCCTTTTGATACTACTCTTTTAACCAAGCTCATACTTAGCAAGGGTTTGCCTAATCGTCCAACATTTTCAGATTCAACTTCTAACATAAATAACTTCAAAACTAGAACTCATTTTAGGAAAGTTCATTTTCCAAACATGTTCAAAATTTTGTTAACAATGTTATCTCAAAGTTTCCGCATGAAACTCCTTAAAGTTTAACTTGGGTCTTCAAATCTTTCCCAAAATCCCTAACCGCAACTTTCTGCTTGAGCAAAGATTCTAGGTTTAACTTCCGAAATATGTAACTCGAACCTTAGACCTTTTCCTATAAAGTTCCTTCTACAAACTTACTTAAAATGGTGATCATGATAATACCTTAAAGTTTTGGCTTGAAGGTCCAAGTAGTTCGATCTAGATCTATATTTCTTCGTCGAGTGTCCAGAATGCCCAAAAAAGAACCTTTGACTCTTCCTTCCTTCTCCGACCCTCTTTCCGACAAGAATTCCCTTCCAAAGACTCAATTTCATAAACTAGACTCACAGAGATTTTGAATGGCACTAAGTTTGTTTGGTTTACTTGAGGAAATCGTCCAAAACGAGCCCTTGAAATTCTCTTCCCTTTTTATACTACCGTCCAACCCTTTGCATGAAATCTTTTTAAGCCACCTCACTCACTAGTGGAGATTAAGGGCTGAGATTAAGCCATCTGTCCTGGTAACTAAAAGAGAAGTTTAAAGCTGAGCATTTCGAGCAATTCGATTCTTGCTGGAAAAACTCGATGGAAAAGGATCCTTACTCGATGGAAGATTCCATGGCTCGCTGTTGAATACTCGATGGGAAGGACTCGATACTCAATGGGAAACTCGATGTTGGGAGCTCGCTCGATGCACGCTCTTTACTCGATCACTCATACTCGACGCGCGACCCTTCCTCGCTTACCCTCGACGCTCGACCCCTTGCTCGAGCCTTCCTCGATCACTTATACTCGATGCTCGACCCTTCCTCGATCACTTATACTTGACGATCGGCAACATTTACTCGATGCCTGCCTTAAGCTCACTCGATGCTCAATCATCCATCAACATGACCAACACTTAATAAAAAATTCTCTTTATAAGGCTAGATTAATAAGTAACCAAGTGCTAAGTTTTCATACTTAAACATTTTCTTCCTTCAAACTTTTACCTCAAAATGCACAAATCCAAACTAACTTAAATATTTAACCCAAACACTTTGCTTAACTTAAACAATAAACATGAATAAAAAAGGGAAAGGTAAGGCGTGGGTTTTATAACAGTGATGAACATTCTTAGCCAATTAACTAAATTTAGCATAAACTCATTTGATAGGTCACACTCTCTAAACAAATTAAGAATTGCCTAAGTGCCATTTTAGCACCTAACAAGTTCCCAAAAAGTGTCAAAATCACACTTAAACTATGAAAACTACACAAAAAGTTCCTAAAAATTGTATTCGCGATATTTTTAATATGGAAACAAATTGAAATGTGTCTGAGTGTCAATTGGGCTCTCAAAATCATGTAAAATGTTCCTTGAGAGTGTCTAAGTAAAACTTTGATCGTGAAAACCATATAAAAACTTTTTTAAAAAGTGTCTAAGTGACACTTTCACTCTCAAAACAAAATAGAAAAGTTTGAACATAACAAATAGCATAGTTTTATAACTTAGAACATTATCAGAGTCCATATCACATCGAAAGAAAGAAAAACATACAAGATTTTCACAATACTACAAGGGAAGATAAGATTTCCAGCACCCACAATCTAAAAGTTATTGATAATATCAACAAGAACAAGATCATTCACAACATCTTTGGCCAAAACCTATAAAAAAAATGGTGTACACTTCAAAGAAAATCAGATTCCCAAAGTGTATTCAACATTCAAATAGACTTCACGTTGTAGTGCATAAGTGTCATTTTGATCATAAAAAACACATAAAATTCATAAAAAAATGCCTAAGTGACACTGTAACTCTCAACTACCTAAAAAGTATATAAGCATCACTTAAATAAATTGTATTAGCATATAAAACTTTTGTCCATTGTTGTACAAAAGAGTAAATTAGAATAAAATTGCAGAAGAAGAAGAAGAAGAAGAAGAAGAAGAAGAAGAAGAAGAAGAAGAAGAAGAAGAAGAAGAAGAAGAAGAAGGGAGCATATATGAATATAATAGAATTGCAAAAGCGAATAGTGTTTTCTAATTTTATTTTCTTTTGTTTATTAAATAAGAAAATAAGAAGAAGAAGAAGAAGAAGGGAGCATATATGAATATAATAGAATTGCAAAAGCGAATAGTGTTTTCTAATTTTATTTTCTTTTGTTTATTAAATAAGAAAATACTCATGAAATAATTGTTTCTAGTTAATGGTTGTTAATCATGGTCATAAATAGATTGGTAACATTTTGGAAGGGTTAAAATTGATCTTAAAAAAATAACTATTTGTTCTATTTAGTATAAAAAATGATTAGTAAATATATTCAAATCAACTTTTAGAACACATGTCCATTTCACACAATTTTAAAATTGGTTTCTCCTATATTTTAGATTATGATAAATTTAGATGTCACTTTTTAGTAAAATTAGTAAAAACTCAAGTGTGATGCACGTGAAATCCTGTCATTTTAATTAAGAACTTTAGAATATATTATTTTTTTTTGCATGTAATAAATAAATAAGATATATGTGTATTTTAAATTTTAATTACTACAACATTTAAAAGTTAGATAATGCAACCATTTTAATTGCTTCTGAATAGATCATCAATATTATGGTAATGAGATTTAGTATTTCGTAGACTCTTTGTGTGATTTACATCGTAGAAAGACAATCTAATATTTTCCTTTGTTAATTAAATATTATAAGAAATAGTGGATTTGTAGTATGTAACACATTATATATAGTTATGTTTTAATTTTCATAACCTTCTAAAAGTTAGATAATTAAATAACTTATTATACTGTTTTCATATGATCACATCTTAGTTGTTTCATATGCACCAATTGTATCTATTCAACCTAAAACTTAAAAATTTTAATTATATAAAGATATTTCCGTTAAACAATTTTTTTCTCCTTATTTTAAAAAAATAAGGTTGTTGCTACTTATATTTCATCATGTAGGAGAGGGATTAATATTAAAATTGAAATTGGTAAGACTAAACTAATTTTATAAATATACTTTTCCCCAATTTTCTCAACGGATCTATTTATATCTCCATACTCCCTTATTTTTAAGACTTTCTACTATATCTCTCGTTTTCCTATTTTCCTCCCATTTACCTTAATCAACTTTGCCCTTTCAACTCATATCTTATAAATCTCTTCCATAACATCTCATAAAAAATCAAAACGTTATTTGTTTCAAATGAATTTTTGCTCCAATGTTATTTAAATACATTGCAATTAGATAAAATACAAATTTAAAAGATTGAAAAAAATGAACAAACAAACATATGATATTGTAGCAAAAAAACAAATAAAATAACCCAACATCCCTGCAAGATCACTTTCAAAGAAATTCATAAAATTCATATATTGAAATATCTAAAAATAACTTGATGACTCCTTAAATATCTACAAAATAAAGTGTGATAAAGTAAATCAAAATACCTATGAAACCAGAAAGTGAGAAAACAAGATGAGGAAGAAAAAACAAGTCCCCTGCTAATCCTCAATTCCCATCAAACTAAAAGTAAAGTTGAAATAAAATTTAGAGAGTAAATCATACTTTCATATATATTTTGACACAATCAATTTCTCCATAAAAGGAAAAAAAATATCTCATTGATAACTATTCTCAAACATCATAAATAACAACAAAGAGACGTTAAATGAACAAACAACCAAAATTTAAAAAGTTTTCAAAAAATTTATCTTGCAAGACCATAAAAAAGAAATTCAAAAAATTTATTTATCAAAATATCTAAACAATGCGATGACTCCTTAAATTTCTACCATTCAAACAAAACAAATAAACTCTTAATTCAAATCTCTCTAAAAAAACCAAAATACAAATTTAAACAAACAAACAAAATCAAGTGTGATAAAGTTAATCAAAATGTCAAATCAAACGTGATAAAGTTAATCAAAATGCGAAACAAACAGTGAGAAAACAAAACGAGGATGAAAAAAGTAACAATTTCACTATTAATCACCAATTTCCATCGAACTATAAATAAAGTTGAGATAAAATTTTGAGAAATGAGTAAATCATACTTACTTTCGTACGTTGACAAATTCAATTCCACCATAAACAAATAAAGATACATTAAAAGAACAAAATCGAAATAATTTTCAAAAAGATTATCCATGCAACACTATAAAAAAGAAATTCATATATTGAAATATCTAAAAAAATTGTAGATTATCATGGCTCCTTAAATCTCACAACTCAAACAAAATAAATAAACCCTAAAATCAAATCTCTCCCAAACTAAAAAAAACCCCAAACCCAAAACTAATCAAACAAACAAAAATCAAAGGTGATAAAATTAATCAAAATGTCTATGAATACAGAGAAACAAAATAAAGAATAACAAAGTAACAATTCCACTAATCACCAGTTTCCATTTAAATAAAAATATACTTTCATATGTCGAATGCAATTTCACTGTAAAAGGAAAGAAAGTCTCTCATCGACAACTCCGACTGTTCGTAACCACCAAAAATAAAACAAAGAGACGTTAAAGAATAAATCAAGTAGTTTTCGAAAAATTTATCCTGCAAGAAAGATGAATGATGGCTCCTTAAATCTCTACAACTCAAGCAATTTAAGTAAACCTCTCAAACAAATCTCTCCAAAACTTAAAAAAAAATCCCAAAACCCAAAATTAAACAAACACAAACCTGATAAAGTTATTCAAAATGCCTATGAATACATGGAAACAAAACGAGAAAGAAAAAAATAACAGTTTCACCACTAACCACAAATTTCCATCGAACTAAAAATGAATTCGATATAAAATTTAGAGGCATGAATAAATCACTAACCTTTGAAAAATCTTGAACATCGTATTTCGATTTCGATAACTTTTAATGAAGAAATTGAAACAAACTAAATTTATGAAATTTCCCTTTCTTAAAAAAGTTGTTATAATGTAATAAAGAATTTGTTATGCTTGAAAAGATTTAAAATGAAATGACATGGAGATTTAAAAAAGCAGTTACGTGTAAAGTAAAAAAGTGAGCTTAAAAAGTATTTTAAGTAAACGAGAAAAAACAAAATTAAAGATAAAAGGGCAAAATAGATTTTTTTTAAAAAAAAGTAAAGGCAAAATGGAGAGTTATAGATGTTGGAATATAGAAACATGCAACAAAAGAAAACGGAATCATTAAGTATTCTAATTCCTCAATTTTGATATTAAAATAAGCATGTTCATAAGGTAATAAGATAGTTTCAAGAAACACATATCTTTGAAGAATTCCTCTGATCCAAGCTGCTTCTCACGAATTCTGAGCTCCAAATCTTCAGTGAACCACCAAGAGATATTCTCTTCTATTCTTAGTCTTAAATTTGAGTGGTAGAACTCGAGATTGAAGTGATTTTGTGAAGGGAATAGAATGGGTTTCAGGTGAAGAACATTTTTCTGCTAAAAACTGATTTTTTAGCAACTCATCCACCTTCAATTATGCCAAATTGGAGTATTTTTATTCTTCAACTACATGTAGACATGATTGAGCTCAGTCAAAGACACCTCCAACTTGAATATTGAGTGGGATAGATGTGTGAATTGTAGAGTTCCACCTATTAGTTGGTAAAACATTGGATTTTTCCACTAAGCAGAAAATTTCAATTTTCAAATACAATATGAAAATTAATTTCAATTAATTTAAAATTAATTTAAATTAAAATGTCTCAAATTGAATTAAATTTAAAAATTAATTTGATTTTAATTAACTAAACAAATTTAATTAATCACACACCTAATTTTAAACATGAATCCTATTCATGTAATTAATTTTTAAATCAATATTTAAATATTATACACTCTCCAATTTTGTTTAATTTTGATAAATTAAAAGTTAATTAATTATATCGAATATAATTATACAAACCCTAATTTGAATTTGAATTATTCAAATTCAAACCCAAATTGAAATTTTCAATTTGAACACTTCATTGATATCATTCTAAATTCGCTCAATTTACTAATTCAAGGTGTTCATGTTAGTAGAGGGATCTTATGGACCTACAGATCATGAGCTCCAACGATTTGAGATTAATTGGCTAAAACTCTTTAAACCGAATTAGTCAATATTCGTTAACTATCAAGTCACACCACTATAGCTTGATAGTTGCACTCTCTTCACTGTAGATATATTTGTGTCCACTTGATTTAACTATAATTAGTAAGTCGATCCTTCACAGGTTGTTTGTAATAATGGCTGGGTCAAATGTTGTTTTACTCCTGAAATTATGTTTTACTCCTGAAATTATGTCTTACTCCTTAAGTTCCACTGATCATCTATTGAACAATTGGTTTGTGATCCAATCACTAAACCGATCCCTCTCGAACCAATGAGAAGGTGGCGTCCCCTGTTCAAGTCCTGAAGTCAGCACTTAAGGGAATAACCTTCCTTTTATCCCTAAATCGGGTAGGCGTGAATTCTATCTTGCACCCTATGTCCCCAGCTATTTACCCAGTCTTATACTAAAATGGGAGGCTTATTGAGTTGGCGCTGTTGAGCCAACCCTCACCTATGCAAATCTAAGGATAATCCAGAATAAATAGAAGTTCATAGTTAGCTTAGGATTAAGTTCGAGTTATTTAGGTCATCTAAGCGAAATAGTCAGTCTTAAACAGTAAACAATGTTATAAAATAAGAATGACTTATTTCTTGGTCCGATCTTATGCGCATTGCATAATATGCTCCTACTCCTCAAGTCAATACATGAACAAATTATGATCACTTCGTTTGTAGCATCTTACAACAAATTGTAACAACTACAGAGTGAACCGCATCTGACAGTGTTACTAGAATAAGACACCAAATCTTATTCATATACTATAGATCATTTAAACTATTTACTCGAACTTGATCCACTCTTACGTCTCTACATAAAGTTCAAGTACTCATGTAATAGTCATGGATCTTTTAGCTTATTGGATTTATTTCTAAAACGAAATAAGCAATTCATATATTCAATACAACTTTATTGAATCAAACTTCAATAACAACTTTATTGATTTATAGAATGAGTTTATTGTTTACAAGCTACGAGTTTTAGGACATAAAACTCAACAAACTCCCACTTGGACTAAAACTCCAGTGGTAACATATATATAAATATATTGAGTTTTATAGAGAAATACAATAAACTAGGACATCACATACCCATATTTTGCCTTTAGGTATCACATACCCATGATTTGCCTTTAGGTATCACATACCCATCCTTAGGTATCATATACCCATGGATTTTTCTCTCACTTGTCCTAGGTTACACAACCCGTAATCCTAGTCTCACTAGATGATCCTCAAACACTTTAACCGAGAGGATCTCTGTAAATATATTAGTATACTACGAACTTCGATTCGAAACAATATAGGGAATGCATCTTATTTCTACAACTTCTTGTTTCTCAATACTGTCAACAAGACCTAATGATTTGAGTTTCCACTAAACCCAAATAATGGCTAGGCTATCATACATTCCTCTCACTACATCGAGGTACCCTCAACTCGTTGAGTAAGATGCATCTGACCTGTCCAAACAACTTTTGTTATAGTGTCGGCTTTAATTAACCACTCTTTATTAATATATACTTTGCTTTTTATAGAAACTAAATAATACATGGTGATCTCGTATACTTTTCTAGAAAAAAGTTAACATTTGTCAACACAAACACTTGATTTTCTTTTACATGAAAAGTATACTACTTTTGGGTTGCTTACAAATAGGCATGCCATCTGAACGACATTCCAATACTTAAGGGTTCGACACTAACACATGTGTCGATCTATTCCAGATTTCTGAACTATGTAAACATCTTTCACATGTCATAAACAAATTTTATGAGTTCTCCATGTCTCATATAGAATTTCAGAACACCTTAAAATGGAATGATGTTCAAAACGATTAAGGCAACTAGATGTAGAGAATTGTCACTAGATTTCATGTTCTATCAAAATAGCCCTGGAAATCTCTGATTCTCTGTACTCTCTACTTCGATCTAATCGAAGTATTTTGCTTATTTTACCTAACAAGTTTTATACACCTTTAATCTTTCAAGTGTTCCAAACTTACAACTTAGGTAAATACAACCGCACTTTAGAATAACCACTGAAATATTCATACTCTTCCTTATGCTTTAACATTCACTAGACCATAAATATCTGAATGTATAAGCTTTTAAGAGTTCTTTGGTTCTTTTGATTATCTTATCTTCAAGATAAGATGCACATAGAGTTAAAAGATTTGTCTTCTAACTTATTTAAATGACCATTTTTAACCTTCTTAATCTCATTAAGATATGATGTGACAATAATCTTAATTACCAAAGATAAGTACCGAAATACATCTTTTGCCTTATTATTTTTCAGCCATTTTAAATATCTAAATGTTTGAGATGACCTTGAACTTGGTTGGTTTTAACAAAAGTTGCTTTATAGTAGAAAAAAAATATATAAAATGTAACTTTTGCTAATGAATTTCTTTTAAAACAAAAGGATTTTATACAACTTGTCCTTTACAAAAGATGAAACAACTTTTATTACATTAATAAAAGTAACTCGATTCATCTTTTGTCAGCAACTTCAAAATCTCCCACTAGTTTTTCTGAGATATTCTCTCATGTTCACAACCTGAAGCATTATCTCATTGCAAGCAATTCTCAGGAACTAGTTTCCTTGTTTTGCTCTCTTCGCTTCTTTCTTTGCAAGGTATTGTGGACAGTTTCTCTTCCAGTGTCCATCCTTGCTACAATAGAAACATTTTCCTTCATCTACAACTTTGGCCTTGCCTTTATGGCTAGTAAAAGTCTTCTTTTTCCCTTTCTCCTTGTTCTTCCTCAAGGGAATACTTTTATTCTTAGAATAAGAAGCAACATCATACTTTTTAGAGGACAATCCTCTTTTCTTAGCAGTGGGAACATTTTCCTCTGCTTATTGTCCTTTTGTTCTCAAAAAGGCTTTTAACATATTCTTTTATTGCTTTTGTTAGTGCCATGTACTCTGCCTCTGTGATTGATAATGTTGTGATTGTTTATAAATTTGCTTTCCAGCTTAGCAAATTAGGGCCATACAATAAAACGTAGCCTGATAGGGACCTTCAATTGTCATAACTCTAGATTTATCTCTTGTGTTTCTGATAAGTTAGCTTAACATTCTTAAACCAAATTAGATATCTTAGTATCCATTTAGTGGCCTCCCAATCTATTTTGCCTGGATTAGATATGTATTTGCTTACTAGGCTAGCACAATAGGGGAGGTCTGGCCTTGTTGAGATCATTAGGTACATGAAACTACCTACTACTTGGCTGTATGGTACTGTTTGCATCTAATTTAGGTGTTCCGAATATTGAGTTTTATGTCCTAAAACTCGTGGTTTATAAACAATAGAACTTATTCTGAAAATTCAATAAGTTGTTATTAAATATATTGTTTTTTCGAAATCCAATAAACTTAAAGTTCATTGACTATTATATGAGTACTTGAACTTTATGTGGAGACATACAAGTGGATCAGATTCGAGTAAATAGTCAAAATGATCTATAGTATATGAATAAGGTTGGGTGCCTTATTCTGGTAACACTATTGGATGCGGCCTACTCTATAGTTATTACAAAGAGTTGTAAAGTGCTACATACGAAGTGATCCTAATTTGTGCATGTTGTGACATGAGAAGTGGGGTGTCCTGTGCAAATGAGTTTTTATAAGATCGGACCACGAAACTAATACCTTATAACGTTGTTTATTGTTTAAGATTGACTATTTTAAAGCGATGAACTAGGTAACTTGACCTTAATCCTGAGCTAACTATGAACTCTTGTTTGTTCGAGATTATCCTTTGATCTGCAAACGGTGAGAGTAGATCAAATGTCTCTACTAAATAAGCCTCCCATTTTAGGGATAAGACCAAATGAATAGATGGAGACATAGGGTGTAAGACGGAATTCACTCCTACCCGATTAGGGTTAGTAAAGAGGTTGTTCCCTTTAAGTGCTGATTTTGGGTCTTGAACAAGAGACCCCACCCTCTCATTGGCCTGAGAGGGATTTGATTTGTCGATTGGATCACAAATTAATTGTTCATTAGGGGATCAGTGAGACTTAAGGAACAAGAGGTAATTTCGGGGGTAAAACAGAGATTCGACCCAACCATATTACGAACAACCTGTGAAGAACTAACTTACTAATCATGGTTATATCGAGTGGACATAATATATCTACAGTGAGAAGAATTCATCTATGAGCTTTAGCGGAATCACCCATTAGTTAATGAATGAGGCTTAGTTCGGTCTAGTGAGTTTAGCCGATTAATCTCGGATCGTTGAAGCCCATGATCTGTAGGTCCGCGATGCCCCCTACTAGCTCGTAAATGGATTAGCTCTAGAGTAGCGTGATAAGTTAATTTGAAATGTTCAACTTAGAATTAAAGAAATTGGAGAAATAATATTTAAATATTTGAGGATGGAATTGTGTAAAAATTAATTTAATATTTGATATTAACTTAATTAGAATCATTTAAATTATTTAAATAATTATTTATTAATTTTATTAAAAAAAATTGATTTTGTAAAATTAATAAAATTTCAATTTTATTAAATGAATTGATTTATGAAATCAATATTTAAAAATTTGAAAAAAAAAATATACAAAAATGGAAAATAAGCATTTTCCATTGTCTTCATCAAGTAGCACACTAATAACCCACTTCTTGGTCTTTCTTTACTCCAAGCATGAGCTACATCTCATGCGACAAATCTCTTTGCATGAATGTCTGTAATATATTAAAGAGATTTGAGTAATTTTGAAGCAATGCAACCGATAGAATTTTTCTGAAGAATTCGTAAGAAGAATGACGTTCTTCATGTTGGGTTGCTGTTGTGAGTCTATCTCCAAATTTTCTTAATTCAGGCTTATTTTGAATCCCACAACTCAATCTAGAGCACCAAGAGGATAGTAGGAAAGATCTTGGGGTAGTCTACAACAAGATTCAAAGGAGATTTGCAGTTGGAATTCAAGCTTTGAGAAAGTTTTACAAAGGTATGTCACGAAACCTATTTATTTCTACTGAAGCATGTTTTCATTTCTGCCAAAATTAAAGAATTAGAGTGCTTATGGATCCTGGTCACTTCCATTGCATGATGGTATGTTCCAATACCAAGTCAGTTTCTGTAGGTGAATGAGCTCAAAATGGCTTAAAATGTTGTGTAATAGGTATAGTCACAAGTTTAGCGTTGGTTAAATTGAATCTTTTGAATATTTTCTCACAATAGCTTGATAGATTGATGTTTAGAATAAAAGACTCTTTGCCTCTAGTGATTTCGATCCCAAGGATCTTTTTTGACTGGCTCATATCCTTCATGCCAGATTCTCTCCTTAAAAGTTCTTTGACATGAGTTAAGTCTTCTTTAGAGCTCCCTGTTAGGAACATGTCGTCAACATAGAGAATTAGGTATACCTTGTCTTTATAGGAAGATGAATTGACATAGGCACATATATCATAGGTACTTCTCTGGAGTCCAATGCTATCAACGTAGCCATTAAATCTTTTGTACCAGCATCTAGGGGACTGTTCAAGTCCATAAATTGACTTATTTAGAAGACAATATACATCATCTTTCCCCTTAACCTAAAATTCTTTAGGTTGCACCATATATATGGTATCATCTAGATGTCCATATAGAAAGGCAGTCTTGACATCTAACTGATCTAATTCAAGGTTATTATGAGCAACCAATGATAATAGAAGTCTAATAGAGGTTTATGAAGGAACTCTTATTCAAAAGAATACATGAGCGGAAGTAAGATCTTTCTAAGCCCATTGTGACATAATTAAAGACATTCACAAACATATAGAACAGTTATACATCTTCTAACAAATTACAGCATGCTTTCATAATTAAATACAAAAGGAACGAGAGACATACCTTTAAAGAACTCTTCTTCTAATGATCTCTCGCTCTCGTGAAGACTGGAACAACAACCACTCACTATCGCTTAAAATGCCACCCAATCTCTCGTTGTCGCTTAGATCACGAACAATCTTCTCCACGAACAAGCAACCTCTTAGACACCACCACTCGACAACCTTGATATTCTTGGAGTGAGAATCCAAGAGGTGTGGGCTCTGTTGGATTTGGTAGAAGGATGGAGGAAAGCAATGATCGGACTATACGATCAAGCAAGTGGGAGAATGTACTGTCTATCGCATAGAATTTGTATGCTTGAACGTTTAGTAAATCTCGTTAGGTACACGATCGTTTAGAAAAATACACTTGATCGTTTACACGATCGTTTGTAAATCTTGCTTGGCACGCGATCACTTAGTAAAACACACTAGATCGTCTACACGATCGTTTAGTAAAAGACGCTATACACAATCGTTTAGAATCTCACTTAGAAGCCTATCATGTCGTCTCTCGTGAGCTAAATGATTAGTAAAACACTTAATGAAGCGATCTTCGACAAAATGAAAACCCTTTTCATTTTATCCTTCAATTATTCAAAACTGAATATAACCTCCCACTTTCACGCATGATTAAAGGAGAAACAACACACAATTATAATATAATTTTTTAATTATAAATAAATATAATAACTAACTTATCATATTATGTTTATAACCTATAGTTTTAATATCACATCATATGTAACATTTAAACTATAGTTTATTTCTCCTTTATTCAATATAAATCATATTTATATCAAAATTCCTCCAATCAATATATCTCATACATCATGTCAACTATATCACATATAATTGAATCAGTTTAATTATATCATATATAATCATACTTCCCCCAGTTAATTTGAACACTTCAAACTAACCGAAAAACTGATTCTCAACTTGAATTCATTGAGCTACTAAGGATACTTTATGGACCTATACACTAGAAAAAATTCGGGCTTTAATATCGGTTGGGAAAAGTAAAATCGAATGTATAATGTCGGTTTGAAAAAAAAAAAAAAAAAGATCTTTAATGTCGGTTTTAAACCGACATTGAAGATGGGCTTTAATGTCGGTTTAAAACCGACATTAAAGGTGTAATGTTTTTTCTTTTTTTTTTTCCTTATTTTATTAAATAATATATCCCTAAATCCCTAAATCCCTAAATCTGCCGCCTCTTCAACTTGCACTCCCCTCTATTCACTCTCGTCATCGAAGAGACCACCGGCATATCCCCAAATCAAATCTTTGAAGCCGCCGAGATCTACCTGTCCACAAAAATCACCTACGACACCGGCCGCCTCCGCATGGTTTTTGCCTGCTCATCGATCAGTCAAGGAAATTCTTCTGATGCCAAGGGGAACCGGTTTACTGAAAAGGAGGTCTGTATCGTGTGTGATGCCAAGTATTGTAGCAACTGTATGCTTAGAGCTATGGGTTCAATGCCTGAAGGTCGCCCAGTTTTGTATATGGTTTCTGCTTTAACTGAAAATAGGATGTGAGAAATTTTGTAGGACTTTCGTTATGTTCTTCAGGAGTCAGTCCTGGTCTACCATCTGGTGAAAAGAAGGAATCATCATGTTTGAGTAGAGATACAATTGCAAATGCAACAGCAGATGTTGGCCCCCGCTGTTGTGAATATATCGTTTTCACATGGTACTCGAGTTGGTATTTGTAATTTTCTATTCTTCTGACTATGGGTTTGGTGAAAACAAAATGTGTTGTAAGAGTTATTTTTCTTAGGTATTTACGGAATTGCTTCTGCTAAAAGTATGGAATCCGGAACAATTATTGACAAGGATGGCACAATTTTAACATGTGCTCATGTTGTGGCTGATTTTCGTGGTCCACGAGCTGCATCCAAAGGAAAGGCAAGCAGATATATCAGCCTGTTTGTTTGCTTATCTAAACTTCACAAGTATACGATTAGCGATCCCATCTTGTTCCATAAGATGTGTTGTAATATGAACTGAAACATATTTTTTGTTGCCAATTCTTGATAATTAGATTAATTTGTTCTCATGGTGATGGTTTGTTTTCTATGTTAATGTATGTTTATGCATTGTTTACAATTATGTTTGACACTAGTATTCTTATGGTGAATGTCCTTCTAGCTCTTCAAACTCTTAATAAGCTAGGAATATCTTATATAGCTCTTTTCGAGTTTCATATTTGGTCCAATTAAGTTTATGTGTTTCTTTAACTGTTGGATGCTTTTGAGGTGCCGAAACTAATGAATTGGTTTATAATTTCTCTTTCATTGTTTAGCTTTAATTTATTTGTTTATTTCATTTGTGAAATGAAATGATACGGGTAGAGGTTACTTTACAAGATGGTCGAACATTTGAAGGGACAGTAGTGAATGCTGATTTTCACTCTGATATTGCCATTGTGAAAATCAATTCTAAAACCCCTCTTCCCATGGAAAAACTTGGTTCTTCAAGCAAGCTCCGACCTGGTGATTGGGTTGTAGGAATTGGATGTCCACTTTCGCTTCAGAATACTGTCACAACTGGTATAGTAAGGTAGTCAATTGGAGAAAGTTTTTCTGTCTTTGACATGTTAATTCTTTTTATATCTTCGTCAATGAAGACATAAATGAAAGGTTAAGAATCACTTTGGTCCCTGAACTCGTTTGTAACGATTTAGTTAATGTCTTTCCAAATTTATAACAATTTACTTTAATAGGTATCAATGTAGCCATTATATATACTTTACAATTTGTAACTATTTAGTCCAAACATACTATTAAGATTTAATGAATTTCTTACATATGTAGATTGATAAACTGATTAAATGTCAAGTTTCCTTATAAATTATAAAGATTACAGCGTTACAATTGATGAGATGTTTCACGATGGAGACTAAATGATTAGAAACATGAAAATATAGGAACTAATTTGTTAAAAATTTGTAAGTATATGGACTACATTAGGACTAGATTATTACAAATTTGAAAGTACAGGGTCTAAGTCGTTATTAATCAAAGTTCAAGGACTAAATCGTTATTTCTATGAAAGTTTGTGACCAAAATTGATTTTAACCTTAATGAAACAATCTTTTCTTAGATAAGAATGAAACAATCTTTTCTTCAATGGCTGGCACGGCAGAAGTTTTATCTGCACTTGCGATGCTAAAAAAATGGCGAAGATTGAAAGAGAATTAACAGGGTAGATCAGATTTAGAGTTTATGCAGGTTTGTAGGTTTACAGTGCTGGGCATTGACTATATATTTGGTTGTCTACTTTTCCTCCTTTGATTCAGTTTTGTTGATCGTAAGAGTAGTGATTTGGGTCTTGGTGGAATGGGAAGGGAATATCTACAAACAGACTGTGCAATTAATGTGGTATGTAACACATTTTGTTTACTCATTACATGGCTTATTGTGGTAGAACTTGTTAAGTATTCAGTATAGTTGGCATTCTTTGATGGGTACTTGTCATGTAGGGAAATTCTGGGGGCGCTCTTGTTAATGTTGATGGAGAAGTTGTTGGTGTAAACATTATGAAAGTTGATGATGCTGTTGGTTTAAGTTTTGCCGTACCAATTGATTCAGTCTCCAAAATTACAGAGCAATTCAAGAAAAGAGGGTATAACAATTTTAAAGACTATTTGTTGTGAGTGGATTGTATCGTTGAATAGACTGATAGATTCTATTTGTGTGTAGAAAAGGTTTGTCTCTTTGTTTTTTCTCTCATGTTCAATTCAGGCTTTAATGAAGATTTCATAATTTCAAGTCATAACTTTCTCCTTATTTAAATGTTTCATCTTTATTTTTATATAATTGCTTTTTTTTCCCCATTACTATGGCTTGTTGTTTGTTTGAATGCTCAATCTATGTTATCCTTTTTTTACGTGGGAAGGCAATTTATGATGTTTAAATTTTGTAGTTACACTTATGGTGTGTGCTGAAACATGAATCAATCATATATAGTCATGCACGTTATTATGTTTGATGGTTTTATACTTGATTCAAACATCAGTTTTACCATCTAAACAGTTTTACCATCTAAACAGTTTTACCTATGATGCCTAGTATCCCTGTACAATCAAGTATGTGAAGTGTTCAAGAGAGAGCTTGGCATGATACCGGATAAGGTATATTTACTTGACTAAACCTATTTCATATAATCAGATTATGCATTCATTCTGTTGAATGGAGATTACTTTTGCAATCTGACAGAAGCTAGTTATCTTGATTGTGTTACTGTTACATATGAGTTGGCACTTCTGTTTTCTGTATTCTGATCACATTATAGCACGTTTCAATGTGCGTGACAAGTTGAAGTTTCATTAACATTTGGCCTTTCATATGATTATATAAATGTGATTATGGTTATAATATTAATTTTTCTCCTTGGATCAGAGTCTGCCTGAGGTTCATGCAAATGCGGCAGAAACATTATGTGCTATAGCCCGTAATGCCCCATCTGCTCTTGCTGCCAAAATTTATAGCCCCAGATTGACCAAGAACCGCCTCTTTATTTTTTCAGTTTTTATGGTAGTATGTAGATAAGTCATTATTGTTTTGACTTATCAATCACTTATGCAGTTTTGTTGCAAGGATATTTGATCATGCTTTGGAAGATTCACATTCAAAGTCTGGCCTTGTGCATTCACTTTCTGTATGCATTTCTTTGTTGGATCCAAAGAGATCATCAGCGTATTCTCCTTTGTTTTACTCTTTCCGAAATCAACATATGTATGAATGTCCAGTTCCTGTTGATCCAGAGACTGTTGGTGCAATGCTCCTAAACTTGGTTAGTGTATGATGCTAGTTTCATTTATTTGATGGTGCCTTAGTTCACACTTGTGCTCTCTATATTCTCTAAATCAATGGGCTAGATGTATAAAAGAAACCATAGAAGGCATACAACTATCAATATGAGGTCAATAATCATCAAAGTTTCAGAGAAATATTTAATCGTTATTGATTTGATATTGATAGGTGTGTGCGCTTTGTGGTTTCTCTTATACATCTAGTCCATTGATTTGGCATACATGTACACAGTAGGAAAGCAACATTGTGAGTAGCACTATGAATACAGCAGCATGGTCTCCATAATTGCAAATATTTGATTTACTTGTGGGAAGTAAAATTATTCTATTAGTTTCTGATAGCACTTGCCTCACAGGTGATTTGTTAAAACTCTTAAACTTGTCATCTGATGATAAAGTATTACCCACAACATATGGATAAATACGGCCTCCTCTTGGAAAACATCGTTTGAAGGTAGGTGCTTAATTTGTGTTGTATAAATTTATATGTTCAAGGTATGGCTCTCTGCTAGAAGTTAGGTTTAAGAGAATTTTGTTTTAGAACTTGATATTGTTCTTGTGTGTTGTGATGTGTGTTTTCTTAAGTCATATCCTGTTTTCTTAACTCATATCCTAACTTCAATTTTGCTTCTTTGCAATAAACTTTCAGGAACTATTGACATGGATCTGATTGCCACGGGAATATCGACAAGCGAAAGGATGCGAAGGGAGAGTTTATTATCGGCAACTCGCAACATTATTATGGAGAAAATGCAGCTTGGAGGACCCTCCATGCGCCTGGCCGAGGTCTGCTGCTAACTTTTACTGTGTGCAGTAACTTTACTTGTTAAGTTGAAGTTAAATTCTAAATATTTCCAATTCTTCTGTAGTTGCTGGATGAGTTGAAGAAGAAGAATCCTAATAATGAAGTCCATCTCAACAACGTATATTACATCTCTTAATCTCTCAAACCCTCCCAAATTTATAGACAAATAAAATTGTGTTGCCCTTACACAGAAGATTCTGTTGCCCTTGTAAAATCATAATCTTTGTATTACTTGTAATTTGTGTTTTCAATGTCTGAATTATTGTACGCCTTTTAAATTATAATTCTATAGCAGAATTTGCGGATTAAATGTAATAGATTTACAATCCATACATGAATAATATGTCATAGCCATAGCGTTCGATGATGATGTGTCATGTTATGCTTTTTTACTGAAAAAATGGATTTGGCAAGGGAACTTTAAAAAACGGACAATAATTGATAAAACGGATAGATTCGGGCTTCAATGTCGATTAAGATTTTTTTTTTTTTAAAAATAGGTTTAATGTCGGTTGCAACCGACGGCTTTAATCATTAAAGACCTTTAATGTCGGTTGCAATTGACATTGAAGGTTGTGTTATTGAAGCCCTTTAATGTCGGTTTAAAACCGATATTAAAGACAATTGACATTAAAGGGCTTTAATAACACTATCTTTAATGTCGATTGCCAACTGACATTAAAGCCCGAATTTCTTCTAGTGATAGTTTGAAGCTCCAATAGTACGATAACCCTTCATAGATCCCTTGTAAGTACAGTTGAGTCAATTTACCGTTATGCCCCTTATAATTACATCTAACTTCTTAAGTACCATTGATTCCTCTAATGAACAATAAATCTTACTCCTATTATGAGTGGACACCTCTCGGGTCATGAGAAGGTGTGTGGCACCACATCATTCAAGCCCCGAAATCAACCCTTAAGGGAGCAATCTATCTACTTACCCCTGCTTTGAGGAAGGAGTGAATTCCATCTTGTGTAGTTGAGTTCCCAGCTCCCCAATAAGACGAATCCCTAAAGTGGTAGGTTTAAGTCGACAATCTGGCCACTTGCACCTATGCAAATCAAAGGGCTGCCTTCATAGGTAGGAGTTCCCAACTCACCTAGAATTAAGGTCATGTTACCTATGGTCATCCTAGTGACATGAAAGTCTTTGTCATGAACGACGTCATATAACGAGACTAAACACTTCGTGGTCCGATCCTATACAAATTTCTTTGTATATGACACCCCTGCTTGCACGCCTCCACATGAATGATTAGGATCAGACCATCTGCAGTACTTTACAACACTTGTAACACCTACAAAGCGGGCCATATCCGTAGTGTCACCAAGATAAGGTTTCTCTCCTTTATTCATATACTACAGACCATTTAGATTTTCACTTAAGGCATGATCCACTTGTATGTCTCCACATACATGCTTAAGTTACAACGACAACCAGGGATCTTAGTTCATTGGTTTGTGGTTAATGCAAATAAAATATCTCATATTTCATAGATAACAGTGAAGAAAATATTTCATATTATTGCATCACAAACGTTTGTTCATACAAGCGTTTACAAACTACAGGACCCTACAAAAGATTAGGGCATCAACCCTAACAATTTGTTTAACTATTGGAGGAAATATCTCTGTATAATCAATGCTCTCTTTCTCTGTAAAGCCCTTAGCTACTAGTCTTGCCTTATATCTAGGCTTCTGATTAGTAGTTACACCTTCTTTCAACTTGTAGATCTACTTGGATGCTATTCCTTCTTTGTCTATCCCTAACTAATGAGTATTGTCTCAAATTAGGTTGAGCTTCAACATTTTCAACTTGCTCATATGTAGTATCCTTTTCTTCTTCAGAATCACTATTGTTAGTTTCAACAAACATGCAGTGGAAGAAAACAGAATCATTAACCACTCTAATTCATCAATTTTAGCTTCAAATTAAGCATGTTCAACAAATGAAAATAGGGTTTCAGAAATATCTGTTAAGACTTTCTTCAATCCACGAAATCAGCAGCAATCTTCTCCTCTTCTGGTTGTGAACCACCACTAGAACTTCTCTACTATCCTCTAGAAACCTTAGATTGAGTTGTGAGACTCAAAATGATATGAATTTGGGAAGAATTTTAGAGGAAAAACTGGTTATTTTAGCAGAAACTTGAAGAACCCTTCTTCAAGATTTTTCTTTATATCCATCTGAAATCTGCAGGTTTTATCACTTCTAGCCATGCAACCAACTTGCACTCCTACTTAAACTATTGGAGTGGAATTGAGTGGAATATGAGTCAAAGATTCAAGAATTGGAAAACCCCACTAAATGGGGGTTTTCCAATTTTCAATTAAATTCAATTTCCATTAAATTGAATTTGAATTTTTTTCAAATTATCAACAAAAAAAAAAAAAAAAAATTAAAATTGATTTAAAACCAATTATTTGAATTTTATCTAAAATTTGATTTTAATTTAATTTTCCAAAAATTAAACTAGACAAAATTGATTTTCTAATTTTGAATTTTCACAAAATTCAAAATTTCAATTTTAAATTTAATTGATTTAATTAATTCTATTAATTTAATATCAAATATTAAATTAATTAAACACAAATTCCATTACCATAAATCTCTATTCATGTAATTTTGATATTTAAATCAAATTTAAATATCAACCTATTCTCTAATTTCGTTTAATTCAACAATTGAGTGAGTAATTATATCGCATATTGTTATATTAAATTTATATTTATCTTTATCTTTTGCGTTGCTTATAAATGAATATGAATATGATGCTCTATGCACTCAAGTGTTTTGCGATAAAGATATTGTTGCGATATTACGGTCTATGTGTATGCATTGATGGTAATATACTTCGTAGTATGCGATGATGTAGTGCGTGTCATAAGTTTTCTTATGCTGAAACCAAGTATAATTCCAACGCAAGTTTCTCAGAATGGCCTGAGGTCGAACACGGGGATTGTTGTTGTTTAGATGTGATACTAATCTGGTAAATGTGACTAGTTTATCATAAAGAATAAAGAATTTGGTTTGTACAGAAATGTAAATTACGTTGTAAATAAAATGCGATGATAAAATAAATGACTAAACTATTAATGATACAGGGTGAGGACTGGCTGTGAAGTTGTACAAAAAAAATCTAATGAATGCGATGACAAGTCTTGTGAATGAATCAGAAAAAGAATGAGTTGAGGGAGAGGACATCGCAAGTTCGTCAATCCCGTTAAGGATGCAACTGAGGTTCCGCTTTCTTTTAGCTTACACCTTTCAATGATCGGCTGCATTCCCATACGTCTATGGTGAAACAGGGATGAACGTAATGAACGTAAGGTTGTTTCCATCTCTGGAAATACTTCTCACATTAGTTAATGCATTCTTCCAGCCTTCTCTTGATAGGCGAAATGACATCTTCACTTCTGCTCTCACAGGTGAAGATACCGTTGAGTATGCTTTAGTTAAGCTCACCCGATTGCCTTACAAGAAATAACTCACTTGCTTAATTCTTCCCTTTTTCCCAGGAGATTAAGGACACAAGATGGAGAAAATGGATGATAAATGTATGGAAAGGAATAGAGAGATGATAATGATGACGATAATGATATTTAAATCTAAAAATCAGCATTTGATACATGATTTGTGAATGAAAGATTAAAGAAAGATGAACACAGTAGATGAATGAAAGAATAGAAACAAATACGAAAAGAGTGTCAATGTCTTGACACAGATCCCGATCGGAAACATTGTACTTGCCGGCATGTGGATGAGATGGAGTGGAAAGGTTCCCTCTCAGGCTTGCTTTCCCGGTAGAAGTGACCTCTTACATAGGGCTTCTGCTTCAGGAATGGGAAGAATTTCTTGCTCAGAGATTCACCTTTCAGCCTTGTCTCGTCGTTTTCTCGGATTTTCTCTGTAAAGTCTCTTCAGACCAGCCTCCTTAACAATGAATTCAAGGAAGATATTTATAGACCTCGACTCTTGTATTGGTGGTCCCACTGTGTAATTCTGATAATTCCTACCATGGTATAATGGAAAAGTCCGCTCTGCTCCACGATCAATCTATTAGAATCGTACAACAGAAAGCTGTACATGTCAGAAGTCCTGCGAATGCGTTACTCTTCACATCTTCGATTGATCGCCGCATGCGGTGTAGTTGTTTTGATCTTTTGTTGATCGCCGCATGCGGTGGAAATGCGTTGTTCGTTTGAATCCATGATCGATCGTCGCATGCACTGCAATTACATTGATCTTTTCGTTCTTGATCGATTGTCGCATGCTGAGTAGATGCGTTGTTCATTTTTGTCCTTGAGCAATTAACGCATGCGGTGACCTATTTCTAGCAAAAGAAAGACTTGGACATTCCATTTCGCCATCGCAATGGGGTTAGTGAGTGTGTTCACGACACTTTATAATTTTTGTATTTCTAAGCTAATTCTTATACTATTGACGCAACTTTTCCTTCTTTTTGCCGCATAATCTAAATAAACAGCATAAATAACTTGTATTTCTACAAGTTATCACATATAATTACTAATTCTCTTAATTCGAATTTGAATGTTTTAAATTAACTCATCATGCTATTCTAAGGCTTATTCCATTTGTGAGCTAGTAGGGGGACCTAATAGACCTACAGATTATGGGCTCCAATGATCCGAGATTAACCGGCTAAACTCTTTAACCTAATTAACCACCATTCATTAACTACCGGTCACTCCACTAAAGCCCAATAGTTGCACTCCTCTCACTGTAGATATATTGTGTCTACTTGATATAACCATGATTAGTTAGTTAACCCTTCATAGGTTGTTCTTAATAATGACTGAGTCAAAAGTTGTTTTACCCCCGAGATTACCTCTTGTTCTTTAAGTTCCACTGATCCTTTAATGAACAATTGGTTTGAGATCCAATCATCAAACTGAGTCCCTCTCGGGTCAATGAGAGGGTGAGGCCCTTTGTTCAAGACCTGAGTCAACATTTGAGAGACAACCTTTCTACTAATCCTAAAAGTGGGTAGGAGTGGATTCCATCTTGCACCCTATATCCTCAGCTATCTACCCGGTCATACCCCTGAAATGAGAGGTTTATTGAGCCAACCCTCACCTATACAAATCTAAGGATAATCCCAACTAAACATGAGTTCATAGTTAGCTCAGGATTAAGGTTAAGTTACCTAGGTCATTGTTTTGAAATAGTCAGTTTTAAACAGTAAACAACGTTATAAAGTAACAGTGACTTATTTCTTGGTCCGATTTTATGTAAATTTATTGCATAGAACGCCCCTTCTCCTCATGTCATCACATGAACGAATTAGGATCACTTCGTTTGTAACACTTTACAACAAATTGTAACAACTAACGAGTGGGTCACTTCCGATAATATTACTAGAATAAGACACCCAACCTTATTCGTATACTATAGATCATTTTGACTATTTACTCGAACCTGATTCACTCTTATGTCTCCACATAAAGTTCAAGTATTCATGTAATAGTCATGGATCTTTTAGTTTATTGGTTTACAGAATAAGTTTATCATTTACGAACCATGAGTTTTAGGATATAAAACCCAATAAACTCCCACCTGGATTAAAACTCTAGTGGTAACATACATATGTATACATAATGTTGAGTTTTGAGCTTTAGAGATAAATGTAATAAACTAGGGCATCACATACCCATGGTTTGCCTTAGATATCACATACCTATAGGTTTTTCTTCGACTTGTCCTAGGCTATACAACCCGTGGTCTTAGTCTCACTAGGTGACCCTCAAACACTTTAGTTGAGTGGATCGTTGTAAACATATCAATATACATTGGGCTTCTTAACTGTCAATAAATGGAGAAGGCATCTTATACCCACAGTCTTTTGCTTCTTGATGCCAATATCAAATATTAGTGGCTTGAGTTTCGACTAAACTCATGCTATTGATAGTTTGTCACACAACCCTCCCACTACATCAAGGCACTCTCAACTTTTTGAGTAAAATGCACCTTCTGTCTTATCAACTCTTGTTTCAGGGTCAGGATGATCAATGAATTTTATTGATATTCATTTTGCATTTATGAAAACTATAATACATAATGATATCTTATACGTGTGCTTTTATAGAAAATTGTGCATTTTTCGATACAAATGTTTGATTTTCTTCTAAATTCGAAGAAGTACACTACTTTTGGGTGGCCTACAAATAGGCAAACAGTTTGAATGATGTTCCAATACCTTAGGGTTCGACACTAACACATGTATCGATCTTTTCCCAAAATTTTGAAATATGTAAACACCCTTTACATGTCATAAACAACCTTTATGACCTCTCCATATCTCATATGAAGTTTTAGAAACACTTTAAAATGGAATGATATTCAAAAAAGTATATAGCAGTCACAACTGTGTGTCCCCAAAACGATTAGGCAACTAGGTGTAGAAAGTTTATTACTGAACACCATGTTTTATCAAAATAGCCTTGGAAATCTCATATTCTCTTTACTCTCTACCTCGATCCGATGAAGTATTTCAATTTTATTTTACTTAACAAGTTTTATACATCTTGAACCTTTCAAGTATTTTAAACTTATAATTTAGGTAAACATAACTGTACTTTGAATAATTACTGTAATATTCCACCCTTCTTTATGCTTTGACATTAACTAGACAATAAAGATCTGAATGTCTAAGTTTTAATGGTTCTTTGGTTCTTAAAATTTTTTGGCCATCTTATCTCCAAAATAAGTTACACAAAGCGTTAAAAGGTTTGTCTTCTAACTTATTTAGATAACCATTTTTAACCTTGTCCTCAATCCTATTAGGACTTATTTGACCAAATTATAATTCCCAAAGATGAGTACCTTAAGAAGCCGTTGCCTTTTAGTTGTCAGCTGTTTAAATATCTAAATGTTTAAAACAACCTTTATGTTGGTTGGTTTAAATATAGAAGTTATTTTATAGTAGAACAATTAAAAATACTTCTTTTGTTAATGAACACTTCATTTATGACAAGAGGATATTTCTATACAACTTGTTCTTTACAAAAGATAGATACAAAATCTTTCATTACATTAACAAAAGTACATAGGTCTATCTTTTGATAGCAACTTCAAGATCTCCCACTGTTTTTCCTGATATAGTCTCCCTTATTCACAACTTGGAGCATTATCTCTTTTCCTGCAAGTAATTTTCATGAACTAATTTCCTTGCTTTGCTTTCTCTGCTCTCTTTTCCGCAACTTACTTCAGGCAGTTTCACTTCCACTTCCTATCTTCGCTGTAGTAGAAACATTTTCCTTTATCTGCAGCTTTGGCTTTGCCTTTGTGGCCAGTAAAAGCTTTCTTTTTCCCTTTACTCTATTTCACTGGAATACTTTTATTCTTGGATGAAGAAGCAGAGTCAGACTTTATCTTAGAGGACGATCCTCTTTTATCAGTAGTAGCAACATTTACCTCTGCTTCCTGTACTTTTGTTCTCAAAATGGACTGAAAAAGCCTACAACTCATTGAGAAGAGTGGTCAAATTATATTCTATCTTGTTCATTAACACATCAGTGCAAAATTACAAGAATCTCTTCAGAAGAGACTCTAGGATAAAACCAACTTAACTCTTCTCATCATTGACAAACTCCATTTATTTCTGCCATGTTGAAATGGACCGTCATGTCCAAGACATGTTCTTTAACTGAGGCCCCTTCTTTCATACGACAGTTGTAAACATACTTGACAGCGTCATGCCTCTAGGAGAAGGATGGCTATCCAAACATCTCTCATATAGACTCCATAATCTCTTTGGCGGTATGCATGCTATCATGTTTCTTTGTCAAAACATCAGATATGTTGACAAGAATGTAGGCTCGAGTTTTCTCATTCGCCTTTTTCCACCTATCATATGCTTTCCGAACAATTCGGTTCGCGTTAGAGTCAGAGATGGGAGGACACTTCTCTATTAAAACGAATCTTAAATCGTCTATCATCAATATTGTATTCAAATTTTATTTCCATGTAGCATAATTGTCACCAGTTAATTTATCAGAAGCCAACAACTATATTAATGAGCTAGTCATTCTGAAAATATAAACAAATTCTATTAATGAGTTTCCTTTAAACCCAATCATGTTTTAACAAAATAATAATGTACTTAAATTTCATTATTTTATTTGCAATGATACTATAGCTGTTGAGTTTTATGTCCTAAAACTCGTGTTTTGTAAACAATAAAACTGATTCTAAAAATTCAATAAGTTGTTATTGAAAATATGTATTGCTTATTTCGTTTTAGAAATAAATCCAATAAACTAAAAGATCCATGACTATTATATGAGTACTTGAACTTTATGTGGAGACATAAAAGTGGATCAGGTTTGAGTAAATAGTCAAAATGTTCTATAGTATATGAATAAGGTTGGGTGCCTTATTTGGGTAATACTATAGGATGCGACCCACTCTCTAGTTGTTACAAGGAGTTGTAAAGTGCTATAAACGATGTGATCCTAATTCATACATGTTATGACATGAGGAGTGGGAGCGTCTTGTGCAACAGTTTTTGTATAAGATCGGATCACGAAATAAGTCACTCTTACTTTATAACGTTGTTTACTGTTTAAGATTGGCTATTTCAAAGTAATGACCTAGGTAACTTGACCTTTGAACTCCTGTTTATTCGGGATTATCCTTAGATTTGCATAGGTGAGGGTTGGCTCAACAACGCCAACTCAATAAACCTCCATTTTAGGGGTTAGACCAGGTAGATAGCTGGGGACATAGGGTACAAGATGGAACTCACTCCTATCCGCTTTCAGGGATAATAGATAGGTTGTTTCCTTAACTGCTGACTCCGGGTCTTGAACAAGGGGCCCAACCCTCTCATTGGCCTGAGAGGGACTCAGTTTGTTGATCGGATCACAAACCAATTGTTCATCAGAGGATCAGTGGGACTTAAGGAACAAGAGGTAATCTCGGGAGTAAAACAGAAATTTGACCAACCGTTATTACGAACAACCTGTGAAGGGTTAACTTACTAATCATGGTTATATCGAGTGGACATAATATATCAACAGTGAGAGGAGTGTAAATATGACATTTAGTGGAGTGACCCATTAGTTAACGAATGAGGATTAATTTGGTATAAAGAGTTTAACCAATTAATCTCGGATCATTGGAGCCCATGATCTGTAGGTCCACAAGGTCCCCCTAATAACTCGTAAATGGAATAGCTTTGGAGTGGCGTGATATGTTAATTTGAAGCGTTCAAATTATAATTAAGGGAATTAGTAATTATATGAGATATAATTACGCGTTTAATTTTAGAATTAAACGGAATTGGAGAATTAATACTTAAATATGATTTAAATATTACATTCATGAAGGTGGAATTTGTGTAAAATTAATTTATTATTTGATATTAAATCAATTAGAATGAATTAAATTGTTTAATTGTTTATTTTTTTTATTAGAAAATTAATTTATGAAATTAATTTTGTAAAATTAATAATGTTTTTAATTTTTGAAATCAAATTTATTTTAGAAATCATTTTGAAATTAGAAAAATTGGAAAAACACAAATTTGTGAAAAGTTGGAAAACTCCACTCACCATCATCAAAGGAGCTCACACTAAACCCACTTGACACTTGCTTCAATTCTCCAAGCATGAGCTCTACCTCATGCAGCCTTCTCCATTGCATGATAGTTCTGCAATAAATAGAAAAGATTGAAGTGGAAATTGGGCATGCATTAGTTGAATTTTTGCTAGAAAATTTGAGTTGAAGAAAGTGTTCTTCAAAAGGGTGCAGCAGTGAGCTTCTTCTCAAAATTCCCTTCATTCAAGCTTATTTTGAGTTCTACAACTCAATCTAAAGCTCCAAGAGAATAGTAGGGAAGATCTTGAGGTGGTTCACAACGAGATTTAGAGAAGATTTGCAGTTGAATTTGAGTTTCAAGAAGTTCTACAAAGGTAATACTTGAAACCCTCTTATTATTGTATGAACATACTTTATTTATAACCAAAGTTGATGATTTAGAATGCTTATTGATCCTTGTTGCTTCTGTTGCATGCTAACATACACCTACGATAGAGAGTCAAAATAAGTGCTACCGAGGGGCAGTCAAATACTCATTCACTAAAGCAAGACATTCTTGACTAAATACTATCCAGAATAACTCGTATTCTGATAATCATTGAGTTACCATTTTTGGTCAAGAACTTACTAGTAATTCTGCAAGTGTAACCCTCCATTTTCAGATCTTAAAGATTAGCGGCCCCAATGATGCTACCGAATTGGAGAGTCAAGGTTGAGAATCGACCTAAGAAATCCTTTCCAGTTATGAAGTTTGAGTTGTTGAGTTTTATGTCCTAAAACTTGTGGTTTGTAAACAATAAAACTTGTTCTGAAAATTCAATAAGTTGTTATTGAATATATGAATTTCTTATTTCGTTTTAGAAATAAAATAAACTAAAAATATCCATGACTATTACATGAGTACCTGGATTTTATGTGGAGACATAAAAGTGGATCAGGTTCGAGTAAATAGTCAAGATGATCTATAGTATATAAATAAGGTTGGGTGCCTTATTCTAGTAACACTATTGAATGCAGCCCACTCTGTAGTTGTTACAAGGAGTTGTAAAGTGCTACAGACGAAGTGATCCTAATTCGTACATGTCATGACATGAGGAGTGGGGGCGTTCTGTGCAATGAGTTTGCACAAGATCGGACCATGAAATAAGTCACTCTTACTTTATAACATTGTTTACTGTTTAAGACAGACTATTTCAAAGTGATGACCTAGGTAACTTGACCTTAATTCTGAGCTAACTATGAACTCCTGTTTATTTGGGATTATCCTTAGATTTGCATAGGTGAGGGTTGGCTCAACAACGGCAGCTCAATAAACCTCCATTTTAGGGATAAGACCGAGTAGATAACTATGGACATAGGGTGCAAGATGAGACTCACTCCTACCCACTTTCAGGGATAGTAGAGAGGATGTTCCCTTAAGTGCTGACTTCGGGTCTTGAACAAGAGGCCCCACCCTCTCATTGGCCAGTGAAGGACTCAGTTTGATGATCAGATCGCAAACCAATTTTTCATTAAAATATCAGTGGGACTTAAGGAACAAGAGGTAATCTCGAGGGTAAAACAACCATTTGACCCAGGAATTATTACGAACAACCTGTGAAGGGTTAACTAAAGGAAATCAAACACGAGGATTTTCATGAGTAGCGGAAGGGATCGTTCCAAATTCCATTTAAATTGAACACAAAATAATTACAGTCTAAACGAAAACTAACAACTCATGCATAATAAGAAATTACAGCATGTTAAACGATGATACAAGGGATATAGAATGCATACCTTTAAAGAACCATTCTTCTTGAATCCCTCGATCAATCTACAAGCGTTCAAGAACAACACCCTCGAATGCAACGACCAGTACAACACAAACACAACAAACGCAACCTCCACGAAACCAATCAAGTCTAACTCGATCCATGAACTTAGTGAGGACAACACTGGTTACCTTGGTAGGTATTAGAATCCAGGAGTTGTGGGCTTTATGTGATCTTGGCTTGAGGAAGAGACAGGAGGACTACGATCGAGTAGATGATCAAGCAAGTGAGAGATAAGCAACTGGTCTATCGTATAGAAGATATGCTTGATCGTTTAGCAAATGACAGCCTATCGTATAGATTTAACCACTCAATCGTGTAGCTATGATCAGTTGAATGACTATCGTATAGACAAAGCTAAGCAATCGTTTAGTCTATGCACAGCTATTGCTTAGTGAAGCTCTTTCACTTGATAGCTTATCACCGTGAGTACTTTTCTGAATGAAGTAACTCCCTAATTTTAGGAAAATAATTTTCCTTTTATCTCATGGTTAACATAAAACCGCCAATAACCTCCCACTCAATCGGTTATAGAGAAAAAGAATATAATTATCATATAATTAATATATTATAAATAATTATGATAACCAACTTATCATATTATATTTATAACCTATAGTTTTAATATTTCATCTCATGAAATATATAAACCATAGTTCTTTTTCTATTTTATGGTACTTAATGTAAATCATATTTACATTAATTCCTCCACTTGGATGTATCTCATACACCACACCAATTATATCACATATAATTAAATTTCCTCTTGTTAATTTGAACACTTCAAACTAACTCTAAGAACTAATTCTCAACTTGAATCCATTGAGCTATAAGGGGACCTTATGGACCTATAGCTTGAAGCTTCAATGGTACGTGAATAACTAACTAAACTCTTTAGTCATGGGATCCACTATCCGTTAACTATCGGACACTCCACTAAAAACTGACAGCTGTACTCTTCTTATTATAAATATATTTCTGTGTCCATATTAACCAATTAATAGTGCGATAACTGTGAACCCTGAACCCTAATTTCTCTACTTGTGGATGTTAACCACTGAGACCAGTGTGGTGAGTAGGTAATGTGAAAATTAATGTTTAATTGTAAAGAAAAGGGTAAAGAGTTAGAAGAAAAATTTAAGTTTGAAAGCTTGACTCTTGAGTGAAGCTAGAAAAATTGGCTAAGTGTAACCCATGCGTTGGAAGCTAGAAAAAATGGCAAAGTGTTTGCCCATACATTGACCTTGTGCTAAGCGTTGGAATTGAGTCAAGGGCATTGGCCTTACTCATTTTAGAGGTTAGTTGGGCATTTATGGAAGCCAAAGTGTGGTCGAGTGAAGAGAAGCCATGCATGGACAAGGAATGCGGTAGCCAAGTCTTGAGAGGTTAGCATGCATACGGAAAATTCAGGTGTGCGCGAGCGTAGGCGCTGGGTGTTGGAAATGCGCGCGCGGATGATCGTGTAGCTACGAGGGGCGCTAAACAATGCGCTAGACGATCGTGTAACTACGGGCGGCACTAAGCGATGCACTAGACGATCGTGTAGCTATGTGCGACGCTAAATGATGTGAAGTAATGCGCTAGACGATAGCGCTATATGATGGATGATAGCGCTACACGATCAGCATCAGCACTAGATGATGATGCTAGACGATGACGCTACACGATAGGCGTGGGCACTAGACGATGAGCGTGATACGTTAGATGATAGGCGTAAGTGCTACACGATAAGCGTCAGCGAGAGCTACACGATGAGCGAAAATGAGAGCTGTGCGATAGGCTATGTGCTACACAATGAGCGAGAGCGAGATCGTTGAGTGATAAGAATCAGCGAGAGATCACTAAATGATGAGCTGCATAATGGGTGGTGAGCTAAACGATTGTAGCATGCATTTATCAGTCTTAACCACTGATTAAGGGCAACAACTATCCTTAGTACAAGATTTAACTCCATGTAAGCTGAAGGTGTCATATTAAGCCTTAATGGTAAGCGGTGGAAAGCAGTATAAAAGGAGAGGCTGAACTTCAAATGATCAGTTTGATCATTTCCTCCGTGCAAATTGAGAGATCTTGGTACTTTGGAAAGCTTTAAGAGTATCTTTCAAAGGTAACACTTCTGAAAGAAGGTTTCACCGGAATAAGGCCGGAGAAGGGAAAAAGTGACCAAAGATTCTGTTCTCGGGTGAATCCGAGCCAGCAATAAAGAATTGAGTCTCCAGGACGAACCACACAAATTTTGAAGCTAAAATTTTAAGGTAATCTTTCTGAGACAAAGAAGAAAATTTCTTGAGATGATCTCTATAATTTGAGTTATTAATTCTGAAATTTGAATATGGAATTTCATGAACAAGCAGACAGCTGCTTGGGTTGAGTAAGCTGGTAGCTCGAAGTAAAACGCTCGAAAAGACCAAAGGTTGAGCATTCCTTTGCGTTGGACGTGCTATGTCAGCTGAGGAGAGCTTGCATTGAAGTTTTGGACACATAAGCAGCTTTGTGGACAACCATGTGTAGCTGAAGGAACACTTAGAGCAAAGTGTTGGTTGCACAAGTGGGTTGCGTTTGTGAGGAGCGGTTGGAAGCATTGCATGAGCCAAACTCTCAAGGAAATTTCTAAGTGCTAAACCTGCAACAAGGTATGCGTTGAGTGAAAATCTTCTAGGTGAAGGCTAAACGCAAAGCTTATTTGAGGGTTAGTCTCAAAAGGGAGACAAATTCTAGTAGCTAAATATATGCTTTTGTGTCCACAGGATTGACACCAGTGTTAGAAGCATATCAACCGTTGAGGAATAGTCCTAAGAGTTGTGAGTGACTACATATTTACAATATTTTAAAGAAACCATGTTTTAAGAAATATTATTTTCATGCTAGTTAGTTTTACAAAGTAGTTTCCAAGAAAACCATGAGTTATGTTTTAAACGCGTGCCATATATGAAAGTTTATTGAAAAACTATTTATGTGTGTTTAAATACACCAAGCATGCGTTAGTGCCTTTAAAAACATGTTTTCTCTGCATTTGCTTTACATGGTTTAAAGAAAAAGTCATAGTATGACTAGTTTTACTTGAAGCTCGATATTGAGGGACATTTGAGAAGGTATCTGAGCAAAAGTACCTAAGGTATGGCGGTACTTATTTATAATCACGTGCACGTAGGTAGTTAAAGTAAGAGATTGAGCAAAAGGGTTCTCTCTTGACTATGTTAGAGATTAAGCAAAAGGGTTCTCTCTTGACTAAGCAGTTGATGTTGGGATTTAACCACAACAGGGTTATTCTCAACTAAGTAACAATTTAAATGTTTTATGATGAAAACATCTTTACATGTTTTATGCTTGGAAAATGTTTATACTTCAGTACAAGGTTACTATAAATATTTATATTTCAGTATGATCTCTTTATTGAGACTTATGCATGAGAATATGTTTTCTTTCATAAGTCACTCACTGGGATAGCATGCTCACCTCGTTTTCAAATGTTTTTCTTTCCCCAGGTAGTGGCCAAATCCTCAGGAGGTTGCTCTGCCACTCAAAGACAATAGTTATTGTAACCCATCTGCTAGGTGGTTACTATAAATCTTGTACACCTGTTATAGTTGTTCATGTAGGGACTAAGTTTTAGGTGTCGGGACTTATGAGACTTGCAATGTAATCTCTGTAAATGTTTTGTGTTTAATACTTAATGTTTTGGCCATAGAGGCAGCCACTGTGTTTGAGATTGCATATTGGTATCAGATTTATTTCTGCTAGAGTTAATAGGCAGTAAGTGTCAAAAGGGTTGATAACTGTTGCTGTCATGTCTTTTCCTAGGCTCAGAGAGTAGTCTGAGAGGGGGTGTGACAATAAGCCTTCATAGATTGCTCGTAAGTACAATTGGGCCAATTTACCATTTTGCCCTATAGTTACATCTAACTCCTTAAGTATCACTGATTTCTCTAATGAACAGTAAGTCATAGTCCTACTATGACTGGGTCCTCTCTTCCAAAGAGAGGGTGTGGCCACTATGTTCAAGACCTGGAATTAGCCCTTAAGGGAGCAATCTATCTACTTACCCCTGCTTCGGGGAAGGAGTGAATTCCGTCTTGTGTAACTGAGTTTTTCAGCTCCCCAATCAGACAAATCTCCAGAAAGGTAGGCTTGTATAGTTGGTAATCTGACCACTCTCACCCATACTAATCAAAGGACGCCCTCAAAGGCAGGAGTTTCCAAAGGCCACTCTCACCCATACTTACCTCTGTTTCGGGGAAGGAGTGAATTCTGTCTTGTATAACTGAGTTTCCAGCTCCCCAATCAGACAAATTCCCAGAAAGGTAGGCTTGTATAGTTGGCAATCTGGCCACTCTCACCCATACTAATCAAAGGACCGCCCTCAAAGGCAAGAGTTTCCAAAACACTTAGGATTAAGGTCATGTCACCTATGGCCGTTTTAGTGAGATGTAAGTCTCAATTATCAACGATGTTATATAAAGAGATTAATCATCTCGTGGTCCGGTCTTATGCAAACTTTTTTAATAGGACACCCCTGTTCGCATGTCTCCACATGAATGGTCAGAATCAGACCATATGTAGTAGTTCACAACACTTGTAAACCTCTATAAAGCGGATTGTATCCGTAGTGTTACAAAGATAAGTTTCCCTTCTATATCCTTATACTACAGACCATTTAGGTTATTACTTAAGGCATGATTCACTTGTATATCTCATATACATGCTTAAGTCTACGTACAATAACCATGGATCTTTGTTTATTAGATATGGGTAAATTAAAATAAAATAACTCTTATTTTATTAATAACAATGTATACAAAGTTTACAAACTACGAGACTCTGGGAGAATTAGTACACTAATCCCAATAATCTCCCGCTTATCCTAATGCCTCAAGAGACTAATGACAATACAATAAACTAAGGCATACTCTAGACCCCAGTATCATCTCCCACTTGCCCTAGACAAAATGTCGCATGTCCTGTAGACCTAGACTCTCCAAATGACCCTCGAATACTTTAACCGTGAGGGCCTTTGTAAACAGATCAGTAACGTTGTGCTCCAATGCGATCTTCGTGACAATCACATCACCACGATGCACAATCTCCCTGATCAAATGATACTTTCGTTCAATATACTTGCCTCCACGATGACTCCGAGGTTCCTTTGAATTTGCCAAAGTCCCGTTGTTATCACAATAGAGAGTGATCGGCAAAGACATATTTGGAACAACTTTCAAATCTGTAAGGAACTTTCAAGCCACACAACCTTTTTAGCAGCTTCACAAGTGACTACATATTCGACTTCCATAGTGGAGTCCACGATACATCCTTACTTGATGCTTCGCTAAACTACAGCCCCTCCATTTAGAGTGAACACTGACCCTGATGTCGATTTCCGAGAATCTCTATAAGTCTAAAAGTCAAAGTTTGTGTATCCTGTAAAGATCAAATCCTTATCTCCATACACAAGCATGTAGCCCCTCATTCTCCAAAGATACTTGAGGATCGTTTTGACTGCCGTCTAATGATTTAATCCTAGATTGGACTGGTAATGACGGACAATCTCAACTGCATAGCAAATGTCAGGTCTAGTACATAACATTGCAATCATTAAGCTTCCAACAGCTGAAGCATAGGAAACCTGTCTCATCTTCTCAACCTCTTGAGGTGTTTTAGGGAATTACTCCTTAGACAAAAAAATTCCATGCCTGAAGGGTAATAAACCCCTCTTGGAATCCTGCATCCTATACCTGATCAACATTTAATCAATGTATGATTCTTGAGACAATGCTAACCTCTTGTTCTTAGAATCTCGAATGATCTGGATCCCTAAAGCATATTGCGTCTCTCCTAAATCTTTCTGGAATTGGCCGGCTTGCCACTTCTTAATGGCAGTCAGAAAACCTACATCATTCCCAATGAGTAGGATATCATCCACATACACCAGGAAAGCTACTGAGCTGTTGATGATTTTCTTGTAAACACAAAGCTCATCAATGTTTTGATCAAAGCCAAACGATTTGATCGCACTATTAAATCTAATGTTCCATGATCCATACATTTGTTTCAGCCCATAAATGGACCTATTCAGTTTGCAAACTCTTTGCTCTTGATCTGGAACAATGAACCTCTCTGGTTGAGCCATGTAGATAGTCTCCTTAAGATTACCATTAAGAACAGCAGTCTTGACGTTCATTTGTCATATCTCATAATCATAAAATGTGGCTATGGACAGGAGTATCCTGATAGATTTCAACATGACAACAAGTGAGAAAGTTTCCTCATAGTCCACTCCCTCGACCTGGGTATAACCCTTTGCCATGAGTCTAGCCTTAAAGGTCTGCACATTTCCATCTACACCTTGTTTTCGCTTATAGATCTACTTACACCCTATAGGTTTCACCCAATCAGACAATCCACAAGTTCCCAGACAGAATTGAAGTACATAGACTCCATTTCCTAATTCATGGCTTTAATCCACTCATCTTTATCAATATCCTCCATTGCTTGCTTATAAGACAATGGATCCTTAACTCCATCATCAGACATGATGTTTTGGGCTTCAGTCAAACCTATGTAGCATTCCGTCGGGTTCGCAGCCCTTTCACTATGTCGAGGAAGTCTCAACTCTTGAGATGGTTGACTAGATGAACTGACATCAACAACTCTTGTTGATCTATCAGTCCATTTAAAAACTCTTGTTGAACCCTCAGTAGTCTCACTAGAAAACTCATGTAAAACAAGCTTGCTTCGTGGTTATGATCCCATATTTGGTCTTCTTCTAAGAAGATATAATTTTTCGACACAAATACTTTGTTCTCACTCAGATCATAGAAGTATCTACCCCTCATTTCACTAGGGTAGCCTACAAAGAGAAAAAATTTTGAATGCAGTTCCAACTTCTTTGGACTAGCCACAAGCACGTGGGCTAGACATCCTCAAATCCTGAAGTGACATAAAATATCTTTATAGTCTTTCTATAGCTCAAAAGGGGTTTCAAAAACACTTTTTGAAGAATGTTGTTCAAAATATAACATGAAGTCTCCACTGCAAATCCCCAAAACGAGTCTAGAAGATGAGCATAACTCATCATAGACTAAACCATGTCTAACAGGGTTCTGTTTCTTCTATCTGATACACCATTTTGCTGAGGTGTACCTGGGTCCGAGAGTTAGGACATAATTCCATGTTTTATCATATAATTATGGAATTCAAGATCCATATACTCTCTACCAAGATCAGATCGTAGTGTTTTTATCTTTTTACCTAACAAGTTTTCAACTTTATTCTTATAATCCTTGAATTTGTCAAGAGCTTTAGACTTACGTTGCATTAGGTGTAGATACCCGTATCTTGAACAATCATCTATGAAAGAAATGAAATAAATACCCACCTTGAGCTTTAACATTCATCAGACCACAGATGTCTGAATGTATAAGCTCCAAGGTTTCCTTGGCTCTGTAACCTTTTCCAATAAAAGGTCGTTTGTGTTGGGTTTTATGTCTTAAAACTCGTGGTTTGTAAACAGTAGAACTTATTCTGAAAATTCAATAAGTTGTTATTGAATATATTTCTTATTAAGAATCTAATAAACCTAAAAGTCTCTTGACTATTACATGAGTACTTGAACTTTATGTGGAGACATAAAAGTGGATCAGGTTCGAGACAATAGTAAAAAAATGGTCTTTAGTATATGAATAAGATTGGGTGCTTTATTATAGTAACACTATTAGATGCGACCTACTCTGTAGTTGTTATAAAGAGTTGTAAAGTGCTACAAACGAAGTGATCCTAATTCGTATATGTTATGACATGAGGGTGGGGGCGTCCTGTGCAAATGAGTTTTGTACAATATCGGACCATGAAATCAGTCACTCTTACTTTATAATGTTGTTTTCTGTTTAAGACTAACTATTTCAAAGTGATGACCTAGGTAACTTGACCTTAATCCTGAGTTAACTATGAACTCCTGTTTTTTCAGGATTATCCTTTGATCTGCAAACGGTAAGAGTACTCCAACAACACTGCTCAATAAGCCTCCCATTTTGGGGATAACACCGGATGAATAGTTGGGGACATAGCCCTGCAAGATGGAATTCACTCCTATCTAATTAGGGTTAGTAGAGAAGTTGTTCCCTTTAAGTGCTAGTACATACAAGTTATTTTCCATTGAACCAAAACCAATCTCCATACCATTCTTGAAAATAAACACTTTACTCTCAAGAAAAGAGACAGTATACCCTTGTTCAATGAGACAAGACATTGAGATTAAGTTCCTTTTGATATGAGGAACTAAAAAAATATTATCCAGTAACAAATAATGTTTCTTGTCCAAAAATAACTTCAGCCTACCTTCAGCAATAGCTGAAACAATCTCGCCAGTACCGACTCGAAGAGTCAACTCTCCCTCTTACAACATTTGCCAGGAACTAAATCCTTGGTAAGAAGAACTAACGTAGTTAGTAGCACTTGAATCAAGTATCCAGGCAGAGTCATCATTCTCTACCAAACACGTATCCAAGACCAATAAATTGCATTTACTGTCTTTAGACCTCTTTTGGAGAGTAGTGGGTCAGTATCAGAACCTAAATAAATTCCAAGTTCCATTTTAGAAAACACTTCTCGTCGATGAACTTCATCGGAGTCAGCAACACTTGTTTTCTCTAACTGGAGGTTATTTTGGGAACTGACACTACTGGTTTCTTTGTCATCCATCCCTTTATGCTCGAAAAGTGAGAATTGACATTCAGACAATTCTTGCAATGAGTCCATGATCTCACATGCAATGCCCATGTTCTTAACTCTTTTGGTCAATGCCTTATGTATGTTAGCCAAAATGTGAAGTGGGGCCAACAAGTTAGCCTTCATCCACACCTCATATGCATTACGTGTTGGGTTTTATGTCCTAAAACTCGCAGTTTGTAAAATGATAAACGTTTTCTATTATCAATATACTTGTTATTGATCTCATAAATTGTATGAAAGTCTAAATACAATAAACTAAGACCCATGACTATTGTATGAGTACTTGAACTTTATGTGGAGACATAAGAGTGGATCGGGTTTGAGTAAATAGTCAAAATGATCTATGGTACATGAATGAGGTTGGGTACCTTATTCTGGTAACACCATTGGATGCGGCCTACTCTTTAATTGTTATAAAGAGTTGTAAAATGCTACATACGATATGATCCTAATTCATACATGTTATGACATGAGGAGTGAGGGGCGTTCTATGCAATGAGTTTGCATAAGATCAGGACCAAGAAATAAGTCACTCTTACTTTATAACGTTGTTTGCTATTTAATACTGAGTATTTCACCTAGATGACTTAGGTAACTCAATCTTAATCCTGAGCTAACTATGAACTCCTGTTTATTCGGGATTGCCCTTAGATTTGCATAGTTGAGGGTTGGCTCAACAGGCCAGCTCAATAAGACTCCCATTTTAGGGGTAAGACCGGATAGATAGTTGGGGACATAGGATGTAAGATGGAGTTCACGCCTACCCGATTTAGGGATAGAAGAAAGGTTGTTCTCTCAAGTACTGAATCCAGGTCTTGAACAAGAGGCCTAACCTTCTCACTGGGCTGAGAGAGTTTGGTTTGGTGATTGGATCACAAATCAGTTATTCATTAAAGGATCAATAAGGACTTGAGGAATAAGACGTAATCTCGGGGGTAAAACAGATATTTGACCCAGCCGTTATTACGAACAACCTGTGAAAGGTCGACTTGTTGATTATGGTTAAATCGCGTGGACATAATATATCTATAGTGAAGGGAGTGCAACTATGGGCTTTAGTGGAGTGACCCATTAGTTAACGAATGGAGATTAATTTGGTCTAGTGAGTTTAGCCAATTAATCTCGGATCGTTGGAGCCCATGATCAGGTCTGCGAGGTCCCCCTACTAGCTCGTAACGGACTAGCTCTAGAATAACATGATAAGTTAATTTGAAACGTTCAAATTAGAATTAAGGGAATTAGTAATTATATGAGATATAATTATGTTTAATTTTAGAATTAAATAGAATAGGAGAATTTATATATTTAAATATGATTTAAATATATAAAGATGGATATGTATTAAAATTAATTTAATATTTAATATTAAATTAATTAAGTTTTATTTAATAATTAATTTTTTATTTTTAAAATCAAATAGATTTTTTAAATCAAAATTTAATTTTTAGATAAAATTGGAAAAATTGGAAAATAAAAACACAAAATGGAAAAATGGATTTTTCCATTATCCATCACCAAGTAGCTCACACACATTGCATTGTCTTGGCCTTGTCTTCTCTAAGTATGAGCTGCAACTCATGCAATTCTTCTCTTTGCATGTTGATCTACAATATAATGAGAAGATTGAAGTGAAAATCGGCATACAATCTACAGAATTTTGAAAGAAAATTCGGTTTGAAGAAAGGTTCTTTAACATAGGTTGCTATAGTGAGCTTTTCTCCTTCATCCCTTGATTCAAGTTTGTTTTGAGTCCCACAACTCAATCTAAAGCACCAAGAGAATAGTGGGGAAGATCTTGAAGTGGTTTACAACAAGATATGGAGAAGATTGCAGCTGGAGAAGGTGTTTTGAAGAAGTTCTACAAGAGGTATGTCTTAAAACCCATTTTTCTGCAGAAGCATGCTTTATATTATGCCAAAATTAGTGAATTTGAGTGCTTAGATGATCCTTGTGCTTCCGCTGCTGTTGATACAATCCTACATTATGAACACTTCGCGGTGCATCAAGGATCAGGACTTGAGGACACTCCTCGACCATGACAAACTCGAGGTCGTTTACCACAAAATATGTTTTAACAGACTCTTTGCATTGTATGAAATCGGTCAAACTAGAGAAATTTAACAGAAAAACAATCATGTTGCTAAAAAAAAGAAACACATTGACCTACATTAGGTTTTAAGCAAATACTCGTTGAAAAACATACAACATCCTATATGGTTTAGAAAAACTGAAATGAACCCTGTGTGACATCTAGTTTCGCAATGATGCTTCAAAGGTTTAGGACAAAAGCCGCCGAAGGGTGGTCAATTTATCCCTCCTCTAAATTGAGACATTCTCAACCAATCATTAATACCAGAATAAATCTTGCTCCTATAACAACTAGCCATCATTGATTTGGTCAAGAAATCATTAACTTGCTTAACAATTTCTCGTAAGTGTGACCTGTCATTTTAGGCCCTAGAGTTTCGCCACAAGAAGGCAATCCGAAGGGGAAAAATCCAATTGGGGAAAAAACTAAAGTGACCCTATCCATTTTTGGAGTTCACCTTGAAATTGACCAACTGCACAAAATCCATCTGAAAGGGGACGCTCCCAGGGCTCCACGAGGGAGTGCAAGAAGATCTCATGGTGTGAAACAATAAAGGAGACCGCAGGACATATTGACATACACCCTTCACCCACTTACTATAAATACTCTCTCCGTCCACCTTGATATTGACTCATGCAAACACCATCCGAAGGGCGATGCTCCCAGGGCACCATGAGGCTAAGCATGAATCTCACGTCATGAACATTCAGGGAGAAACGTGAGTGGAATCATTGACATATCATATATATCTCTTTCTTCCACTGAGTATTTTATAACCTAGAGTTTAGTTTACTTAGAAAAAACACGGTTAAGTATTTTAACTAAGTGATTTTTTACGTTTGCCTAAGAGTAACTCTTACCTTGGAAAGTTGAACAACTTTTAATCATCATCCATTAAACTCTTTAACGAAGTCTTTGATCAACTGTCGCATGCTTGCAGTAAATCTATCTAATTCACCTTTCCAGGTAGGTTTCCAAGTAGGGGTGTTCCATTTCCGTCAGTTTAAATACCCCAACCTAGATAGAGACCGCCTTCGATAAAAAGTCCCTTATAGATAGATTTAATACAAATTTAATATTTTATGCCAATCAATTTAATCCTATTAAACCTATTCAAAAGATTAAACTTAGGTATCTAATCTCATTAGAACCTTGAACTTAGGTCTGTCTCAATACAATTTTGAAACCCTTTTAAAACATGAGTATACCTAAGTTCGTATGTAACTCTTTCTTAACGATTTTAGTTCTAATTTCCATTATAACACTTATAAACGGAAATAATCAAAATCATCCACAACGTGAATAAACACATACAAGGCATTCATAACTCTTATAAATAAGCCTAAGTGTCATGCTCCATGCATTGTTCATTCATTGCTACTTTTATATAACACTTATACAACCAAGCAATGAACCAAACATACATGCTTCCATACACCCTTATACTATAACGCTTATAATATAAAGATGATGCATGAATATGTTTACTGTATGCATAAATATAACTTTTATATTTCATGATATACACATGCTTTCTTGTAGTTTCATCATGCCTTTAACTATATTATAACACTTATAATATATGATGCATGAATCAAATGCATAACCTAAGGTGGGTTTCAAATTTATTTGTATACACTATGGCATATAAATAACATACATCTTATGTACATTAAATAAAAGTTGATGAACCGAGATAATTAGCCTCAAATCCTAAAAAACAAAAGCTAATTATTACAAAGCACAATGAGTCTCCGGTTCAAATAGGCGAATTGGGTCTTGAACCGTTCGGGCGAAGAGATGCATCTCCTTGATCGTGTAACAACTCCTTGTGATCACCTACACAATAGAGTAAACTCTTTACTCAATCATTTACCAACGCTGTGTGAGCATAAATGATCGACTCCGAAAAAATTAGGACACCAATCCCAACATTAACTTACTAATCATGTTTATATCGAGTTGATATAATATATCTACAGTGAGGGGAGTGCAACTCCAGGCTTTAGTGGAGTGACCTAGTAGTTAATGAAGGGGGTTAATTCGGTGTAAAGAATTTAGCCAATTAATCTCAGATCGTTGGAGCCCATGATCTGTAGGTCCACGAGGTCCCCTTACTAGCTCATAAATGGATTAACCTTAGAGTAGCATGATAAGTTAATTTGAAATATTGAAATTAGAATTAAGGAAATTAGTAATTATATGTGATATAATTACACATTTAATTTTGAAATTAAACGAAATTGGAGAATCAATTAATATTTAAATATGATTTAAATATTAAATTCATGAATCTATTCATGATGGTGGAATGATAGCACTAAATTGTGTTATTTTCCTTTTCTTAATTCTAGGTCGTTACTATATTTAATGTGTTTATTTGATGATTTTGTAGACACTGGGCATCTTGGAGGTAGAATTCATCGTTACGAGCTATTTGGGGTTAATTTAGAGCAACTATGAGCTAATTTGAGCAATTGGGCTTCAAGAAGACGTGAACGGATGAAAACACCCTTAGACGAAGCGTCGCAACGCTCGTGCGACGCTATAAGGTAGTAGTTACCCATTCAGTGAAGAACAAAGCAGCGTCGCAATGCTACAAATTGAAACAAACGTGCGGGTGGAGCAGAGGCAGCATCACGACGCTACGAGATTTTCTATAAATGTGTCTCTCGCGTTTTAGGGCAAAGGACACAACCTCCAATCGGCCTCTAGCCGATTTTTACCCTTTTCTTACCTCTCTACTTGTATTTTTCTCCATTTTTCTTCTCATCTCATGTAACTAATGGAACGATGTCGGGATTTGTGTTCTTCATCTCAATGGGAAGGTAAGTTCTAGCTATTTTCTAGTTTAGGGGAATTTGGAACAATGTAGTTTTTTTAAGAGTTCCGTTGGAATGCAATCTTTTTGTTCTTGTTTATGGGTTTTAATCTAAACTTTGTGTTTTATGAACTGCATGATTTTAATTATTGATTGACGCCCAATAATTTTTCGTGTGATTCTAATGCTTTGTGATTACCTTGTAATATCTGACAAATGTTTATAGGTTAATCTCATTGGAAGCAATAGGTTAGTTAGGAAAAAAGGATTGCTCCTATCAACCTAGAGAAAAACTATATTGAATGTTTAATTAGACGTTGGAAGTCGAACACTCATTCTAGTATTATCCCTAGAACTTAATGCGATTAGTTAATTTGTATGGAGCGGATTCGTTTTCTATGCATGTTGATTAATTAGGTAATTAGGACCATTGATTGGAATTTCAATCAATTGGGCTAGGCATATTCAAGAAACTAAATTGCATTTAAATAACTCGATGAACAAAAATTACATTGGCCAATTCTGATTCCGTTAAGCTAGATCGTTTCTTTAATTGCATTGCTTTCTTTTATTTTCATTATCCCAAACATGGTATAAGTTATTCTTTTCATTATGCGACTATTCTTTAAGAGTAGTGTTTAAGGAACCTTTTATTGATATATACATACATACATACATACATACATACATACATACATACATACATACATACATACATACATACATACATACATACATACATACATACATACATATATATATATATATATATATATATATATATATATATATATATTTGTAGGTATCTCCCCATCTTGGATCTTCACATTTTGGATCTTCTTAACTTCAATGTTCACATTCTGAAGTCATAGTCCCAAACGCGATAACTAAAGTACTTAACTTATTTCATATTCTTTTTCTTCAACCTAGATTCATAGGCATAAACGTGGTAGTAAATTGTATGAAAATGAAATTAAATATGTTCAATTAACTTCAATATAATTTTGTTTTTGTGTAGGAACCTCCCTCGCCCCGATCCTTTCCACCTGGATCTTTACCCATATCTTCTTAGTGATGTGATGAAATGAAGAGGAGTATTTTTTTTTTCTTTTTTGTCAAATTGCTCTTGTGATTAATTGTGTTAAAAACTACTAACCTCATTTTGTAATTGTTTCTAGACATATAGGGACGTTTGAAGTAAAAAATTGGTTATTATAATCCTAAGTTATTATAGTTGGCTTATGATAATTTGTGTTTAGAGTATAGATTATTTTAGTTTAGGTTATAATAGCATGTGTTTGAGGTGTAAACTATTTTAGTTTGAAAAAGAAATAGTAACTGCTGCAGCAATGAATAAAAAAAATGATGAATATAAAATAGTAAAAACTGTAGCAAATAGTAAATACCATAGCAAATGAGAGTTTTTGAAATAGTGTTGGCTATAGGTAATTGGAAAATACAAAATAGTATTTACTATAGCAAGAGGTGGTTATTCTAACACCTTTTGTAAACCCAACTTGGGGTCGTTTGAATTATTGGCACAATTAGGATGATTTCTAAGGTACTTTTATAATTGAATATGTTTCCTTCATTTGGAAGTCGAACACTCATTCTAGCGTTATCCCTAGAACTTAATGCGATTAGTTAATTTGTATGGAACGGATTCGTTTTCTATGCATGTTGATTAATTAGGTAATTAGGACCATTGATTGGGATTCCAATCAATTGGGCTAGGCATATTCAAGAAACTAAATTGCATTTAAATAACTCGATGAACAAAAATTACATTGGCCAATTTCGATTCCCTTAAGCTAGATTGTTTCTTTAATTGCATTGCTTTTTTTTATTTTCTTGCACTTTATTTCTTTTATGCACTTTCTTTTATCCAACCATACCAATCCCCCCTCATTTATCACTTTAACTGAAAACAAACTTGATGAGCCAATCTTTCGTGCTTTCCAGAGGTTCGACCCTAGACTTGCTGCTTGTACTACCAGTTAATATAAGTAGTTAGTTCGGTGATTTATAAATATTATTTGTATAGCAAGGGCTTGGGAGCGACACCAAAATTCTCGCTGTCAAAAGGAGCCTTCGACTCTTCCTTCCTTCTCTGGACTTCTTTCCAAAACTCCCTTCTAAAGGCTCGATTTTAGAAACTAGACTCGTAGAGCTTTCCAATGGTACCAAGTTCGTCTGGTTTGCTCGAGTAAAATGTCCAAAACGAGCCTCTTCCTTTTTATACTACTATCTAGCCCTTTGCATGAAATCTCCTTAAGCCACCTCACCTACTAGTGGAGGTCAAGGGCCGAGATTAAGCCATCTATCCGAGTAACTAAAAGAGAAGCTTAAAATTGAGTGTTTCGAGCAACTAGATCCTCGCTGGGAAAACTTGATGGAGAAAGGTCCTTTTTCGATGCATGACTCTCTGTCAAATATTCGATGAAGGACTCGATACTCGATGGGGAAACTCGAAACTAGGAGCTCGCTTGATGCACGCTCCTTACTCAATCACTTGTACTCGACGTGCGACCCCTCCTCGCTCACCCTGGACGTCGACCCTTTCCTCGATCACTTATACTTGACACTCGGTAGCATTTCTGACCAGGAACAGGCCTTATCACAAGAATATTTTTTTTAGTGGGACGATAGCTCTTTTTTATCTTTATTATATTTGATCGACCCCTATTATTATTTGACTAAAGTTTTGTAAAAAAAAAAAAAAAAAAGGATTCAAAATGGCAGCAACATACCATTTTTTGTGATTTCTTTTTACCCAAAGGGTTGAATTAGCACCCCCCCCCCCCCCGATCGTATTTCTCCCGGATTCCATAGCATCGTCCTTTGTAACGATCAAGCTATTTTCCACGGTAATTCTGATTTATTGGCAAAGACTCAATGCTCGACCCTTCCTCCATTACTTATACTCGACGCTCGGCAGCATTTTACTCGATGCTTGCCTTGCGCTCACTCGACGCTCAAGCACCCTTCAGCACGATCAACACTTAGCCGAAATTTCTCTTTGTAAAGCCAGATTAATAAGTACTAAGAGCTAAGCTTCCACACTTAACCATTTTCCTTCTTCAACTCATTCTTTACCTCAGAATGCACAAATCCAATCTAACTTAGACATTTAACCCAACAATTTACTTAACTTAAACAATAAACATAATTAAAAAGGGGAAAGTAAGGTGCGGGTTTTACAACCTACCACCCTTAAAAGAAATTTCGTCCTCGAAATTTACCTGTATCAGATTGGAACCTCTCCTAATAAGATGTGGTTTGGGGACAAACCAAGCAGAAACTGGTGGACATGTAACGACCCAAGTTCAGAAGAGGTACATGAATGAGCTGGTATCACATCCGAATGAGAGGGATCTTGAGGACATGAAAGTATGGTTAAGAAAGGCTTAAAAGAATTGAAAGTTACTACCTATACCAACAATGTGCACCTTCCTTTTTGGTGGCTCAATCATAGGAACTCCAAAGTTAAGCGTGCTTAGCTTGGAGCAATCTGCCGAATCTAGATTCTGAATCCTAGGCCTGGGGCATTACAATTTTGATGCAAGAAAAGAGGCCAGTCATGTTCTTTAGTGAGAAGTTAAATGAAGCACACTTAGCTACCCACATATGATAAGGAATTGCATGCACTTGTAAGGGCTTTGTAAGTTTAGCAACATTACTTTTGGCCAAAAAAGTTTGTCATCTACACAGGTCATGAAAGCTTGAAGCACCTCAAAAGCCAAACAAAGTTGAACAAGAGGCATGCTAAATGAGTAGAGTTCATTGAGACATTTTTATATGTCAAGAAGGTATGCATTGTTTTCTTGATTTTAAACACATGATTGATTTGTACAAGATAGAGACATCTGAATTTCATGATGTGTATATTCAATGTTTAGAAAGGAAAAACGTGCATGATTATATTGTGTTTGATGAAATGCTTTTTAGGAAAGGAAAAATTTGTATTCCTAAGTGTTCCATTCGAGAGTTTCTTGTGAAGGAATCTTATGGAGGAGAATTAATGGGGCATTTTGGGGAATTTAAAACATATAACATGTTGGCTGAACATTTTTATTGGTTAAAAATGAGAAAGGATGTGAGTAAAGTGTGCAAACAATGTTTCAAATGTAAGGAGACTAAGTCTAAAACACAACCACATGGTCTTTACACACCTTTAGATGTTTCAAGTGAACCTTGGGTTGATATTAGCGTGGATTTTGTTTTAGGACTACTAAAGACTAGGAGACATCATGATGGCATTTTTGCGATAGTTGATCGGTTTAGTAAAGTGGCACATTTCATACCATGTAATAAAACAGATGATGCTACTAACATAGCTAATCTTTTCTTTAAAGAAGTGGTTAGATTGCATGGAATTCCTAAGATCATTGCTAGTGATAAAGATGCAAAATTTTTAAGTCATTTTTGGAAAGTGTTGTGGGGTAAATTGGGAACTAAGCTTTTGTTTTCAACAACTTGTCACACACAAACCGATGGGCAAACTGAGATGGTTAATAAAACACTGGGGACTTTGCTTAGGTCACTAATGTCTAAAAATCTCAAGTCTTGGGAGGATACTCTACCTTTTGTAGAGTTTGCTTACAATAAAGCAATACATAGCACCACTAATTGTTCACCTTTTGAGGTCGTGTATGGCTTTAATCATTAACTCCTTTAGATTTGTCACCCTTGCCACCTAATATGTTTACTAGTGATGTAGCTGTTTCAAGGGCAAAATATATAAAAAATTTACATAAATAAGCCAAAGAAAGGATTGAAAAGACGAATCAAAAGCTTGTCAATAGCAAGAATCATGGGAGAAAGAAAATGATTTTTAAACCAGGAAAAGTTTCCAGATCAAAGGATGTCTAAACTTCAAGCAAGAGGGGATGGTCCATTTCAAATGATAGAGCTGATCAATGATAATGCCTATAAATTAAATCTTCGAGGTGAGTACAACGTAAGTTCTACTTTCAATGTGGCTGATTTGACTCCTTTTGAAGTAGGGAATGAAGACCTTGATTTGAGAAAAAATCCTTTTAAAGAAAGGGGGGATGATGTGAATTCAACCATTGAACCATTGCATGTACCTAAAGGACCAATTACAAGAAGCAAGGCAAAAAAGATTCAAGAGGCATTCACACTACATCTTCAAAAACTAGTAAATTCACAAGAACCGAAAAATAATTTTGAGATCAAAGTTTTATATAATGTTAGTTCAATGAGTCAAGATGAGAATGACATGAAGATGGCACAAGAAAAGTCCTATAGTTTGGAAGATGACACGGTGGTCAAAAAAAGTGTGCAGATTTTGTGAAGAAAATGTTGTCAAGTGTGTACTGCATGGAGAAATGTAATGTCAAAACCTGTCAAACATGCACATCTACTTTGCCGCCTTCTAGAGGAGATATTTAAGGCAATTTGAAGACTTTATAAATTTTTAGTTTGTATTTTGACTTATAATTTTGTATGCAATTAAGTTTCAAGTTTCTAGTTGTTATTTTTTTACAATTTGTAATTAATTGTATTTGAATGACTTCTGAGTTTCTTGGTCTATTCACGACCATTTGGCCTATAAAATGGCTTGTAATGCTCTTCAAAACTCAGATTATCCATAGTAAAAAAGATTTTTCTTATTCAACCCTTTGGTGTTGTCTTTTTCTTTCAAATCTTGCTTTAGATTTGATGTTTAAATCAATTCATTGGATTAGTCTTGATCAAGCTAATTCTGGAGTGAGTTGTCTTAGGATCTATGAGTGACCATCATAGATTCTAAATTTTATCTAAGTTAGCTTTCTTTGTGAGTGTTTGTAAGGTTCCTAGAAGGACCTCTAGCTTTGCATCCAACAAGCATCGTGGGTGCTTATCACATGCATTGATGAGAGAAATACAAACTATAAGCTATGTGTTATATTTAATATAACATATAGTTATATATACATATAATAAGTTAGTTGTTATTATTATTATGATTATGATTATGATTATGATTACTACTTAAATTAAATTTATTTATATTTTAAATTTCAAAATTAAAAGGAGGGAGTTACAACTCCCTATGCTTAATTTTCTTTCATCAGGTCGTACGTAGTGTGGGGGTGGTTTTGGTTGGTGTGTGATCTTGATCTTCTTCACAAAAGTATTTTTTTTTATCTTTCTGAGATTCCTCCAGAAGACCCCCTGTAAGAAAAGTCTTCCTCTCCCTCAAACTCTCTCCTTCACCCCAAAACTCAGAGCGCACACACTCCTGAGAATTCTCATTCTAAGAAGAATATGGAGGTCGCATTTGTGGTGGTGTCCTCATTGTTGATTTGTTTGGTTTGTGATTGATCATGAACGAAAAGGAGGGATTACATGAAGAACGGTTTTTCAATGGTATGATTTTCCTTTGTCTTAATTTCTTATGTTAAATGCATGCTGTAATTTTTATTTTGATGCATAATTATGTACTATAAATGTTGATTTATATGAAAATAAAATTTGGGACCAATCCCGCTTCCGCTATGGACCTTAGGGTTCCATCACCCATATCTTCCACTCCGATTTCGTGGGTTTTTTCTCCAACCACGCGAAAATTTGGGATTTTGATATCTCTTGAGTTTTTCCTCCAACTCTAAGGTTTAATATTTTGTTCCTTGATTACTATTTCATTTTTTCTTGAGATTTGCTTAGATTTGGTTGTATATCTCTGATTTGTGAATTTATGCTGAACTTTGGAGGAAGGGATTTTCAAGTGTTGTAGTTTGGACGAAATTGTGGAATTTTTGTTGTGATTTTTCTGTGTTCCAGTTAGGGGTGGGTAGATTAGGAGTTATTTTGAGTGTTTGAGTCATATTTTTCATGCGTGTCTTCTTCAGGTTGTCTAGAGTTGTGCACTTAGTGCTAAATTTCAATGGCACCCAAGAAAATAGGGGAAAGAACGTAGCTAGTACCTCAGGAAACCAACCACAATATGACCAAAATAAATTTCCCTCTCTAGGTGCTTTTGAGCATTTCCGTCAAGCTGTAGCTGCTAAAATCCTAATTCCCGAGAGAGCTTTATCGTTAGGGCCCAACTACTTTCCCCACATAATTGTTGAGATTGAGTGATGTGGATGGGAGGAGTTGGCCAGTCAGCTCGAGCTTGTGATTTCCACAATAGTTCAGGAATTTTACACTAATATTCAGGAAAATAGGGATGTCCCCGTTGTTAGAAGGGTGCCAGTTTCTTTCTTCTCTTATTGCATTAACAATATTTATGAATTGGCTGATATAGGAAATGATGAGTATTCTCGCTTTTTGTATCAAGCTTTTAATGAGCACTCAATTACTGAGGTCCTCTATGCACTAGGGGTCAATTGGGATTGAATGAACGGGGAGCCCATAAAGCTTAGGGGATAGAACTTACTGATCTCAAACCAAATCTGGCATGCATTTATTTACGCCAGGCTGATGTCGTCACCCGTCTCGCTGATGTGACCAAGGATAAGGCGAAATTACTTTTCTGTATCTGCATTGGTCGATCTATTAACATTGGTAGGGTCATTCATGCCCATATTTTCGAGGAGGTCAGTGTGGCACCACTGGCAATTTTGGAATTCCTTGCCTCATTACGGAGCTATGCAAGATCAAGGAGCAAGATGAGAAGGTGGTTCTTAAAGCTCCCATCAATATGACCACCATCTCCGCCTTTAGAGGTCACGTAGAGGCAGTAGAGAAAGAGGAGGAGATTATTGGTGATGATCAGCCAGAGGATCATCCTAGGGAGGCTGAAAAAGAGAGAGTGGCTGAGAGTGTGGTCGAGGAGGAGTCCTTGAGTATACGTGCCTTTAGGATCTCCGATGAGTGCCTAAGAGAGGTACACGACACTGCTAGAATTGTGCAGTGTATAGAGAGACAGATGGCCTCCATGGAGGAGCGTCATCATCTCTACTTGCCAACATTGGCTGCCAGGCTAATGTTCTGCAAGAGCCGACCAATTTTCCCCATCATAGGTTAAGTATCATTCATTTGAGTATGACTACATTTGAAGACGTAGATTACATTGCAGGACATGTTATATTCGTCACCATTGCTAGGAACAATTTGAAAGGATCCTCCCATTTTATTGAAGCTATCAAAGACAATTATATAAGAGTCTATGAAAAAGTCTTCTCTTATGAAGTATTTAAAGATTGAAGAAGGATTTTAGCCTTTGAAGTTTAGAAGATCAAGGTTTAAGTTACAAGATCACTTGGTCTTTTAGAGATCCATTTTTACCATCGGTCCCAAAGATTAGAGATTGTATTTTATTTGGTAAGTAATCACTTCAGGAGATTTTCAAGGAAAGATAGACCTAGCCTTTAAAGTTGAAAAGATCAAGGTTTAAGTTATAAGATCACTTGGTCTTCTAGGGATCCACTTTTTTTTACCATTGGTCTTAAAGATTAAAGATGATATTTTATTTGGTAAGTAATCACTTCGGGAGATTTTTAAGGAAAGATAGAAATTTGCTTATAGCTCAAGTCTGTGGTACCCAAATGCCAGCTTTTGTGAAAAAGTAAATGAGTTATTTTGTATGCTTTAACTTATTTTATTCTTTTGAAAAGAATTTAGAGAAGGGTTGAAAAAAACTATTAAAATAAGATATTTTAGCAAGCATATACATGCATAAATATATTCATAAATGTCTTTTATCATCATATTTTTTACTGTAGTAGTGCTTGTTTATCCCTGGTCCCTGCCGTTTTCTTTTGGTTGCGATGACGCTTGTTTATCCCTGGTCTCAAGCGTTTTATTTTGTCATGTGGTGCTTGTTTATCCCTAGCCCTTAACACCTTTTGTTGTGGTAGTGCTTGTTTATCTTTGGCCCCTAACGTTTTCTTTTTACTACGATGGTGCTTATTTATCCCTGGCCCTTGGCACCTTTTACTTCGATGACACTTGTTTGTCCCTGGCCTTGGCACCTTTTGCTGCAATGACACTTGTTTATCCCTGGCCTCTAGTGTTTTTAATTTTTCATGTGGCGTTTGTTTATCCCTAACCCTTGACATCTTTTCTTAGGGTGGTACTTGTTTATCCTTGACCCTCATCGTTTTATTCTTGCTGCGATGGCACTTGTTTTTCCCTGACCGCAAGCTCTCTTTTTATCTCGTCATATGGTGCTTATTTATCCCTCGCCTTTGACACCTTTTGCTGTGATGGCGCTTATTTATCCTTGACCTCTAGTGTTTATTTTTTCCTGTAGCGCTTGTTTATCTCTGGCCCTTAATACCTTTTGTTGTGGTGGTGCTTGTTTATCCCTAGCCCCCAACGTTCTATTATTGTTGCGATGCTTTGTTTATCCCTGGTCTCCAACTCTCTTTTTATCTCGTCATGAGTCGCTTGTTTTATCCTTGACCCTTGACATCATTAATACATTTGAAGTATTTTATCTCAACAAAATAGTGGCTATACCTTCGTCCACCTTCTATGGTTAATTTAATTTGTCTTAATTTTGTTAATTTTAATTTGATGATTTTCCACCTTTTTTATGCTAATTTTTACCTCTTTTTAACTTTTATTTTATAAGTTTGGCTTAACCAATTTAGTTAAGGTAAAAAAACAAAACAAAACAAAGCAAATGTAGAAAAATTTTGAATTTGGTTTTGGTTATCCAAAAGTTGTCCTTCCTTTTTAAGGATATGACAAGTTTGGTGGAATTTCAAATTTGAAATAAAAGTTAATACAAAAAATAACATTTGAAGTAAAATTTTAGGTTTTAAATATCCAACTTTCTCCTACAAAACTCAAGCCATCATTTCATACAAACCCCTTCTTTTCTCTTCAAAAAAGAAAAAAGAAAAAAATAAAAATAAAAAGAAAGAAAAGAAAGAAAGAAAAGAAAGAAAGAAAGAAAGAAACCCCTTTTTCTTCTCTAGAAACCTAGAGAGCCTCCATCCACAACAATCCCAAAATCTTCCTTTTCTCTTCCTAAAAGAAACCTAGCAACTATACCACAAATCCTCTCTCCTTTAGAAACCCTAGAGCCTCCATCCTTACATACATCAAGAGAGAGTTCCACACAAAAAATCTCTACAATGTCAAGAATCCAACACACAAAAAAAACTCTAACTTAAGTGAAAATGTATTAGTAGGGCTTTGGTCCCAAGGTTCCATGTTTGAAACAACAAGAGAGTTTGTTTTGGATTTCTTTTCTTTTTTTCTTCAAGCTCCTCTAAAAAGGAAAAAAAAAAGAGTTAGGTATTTGGTTATTGTTCTTGTTCTCATTTCTCCATTTTCCTTTATATTACAATTATTTGTTTACTATCTTGTGAGTTTCTCTTTTATTTATTTATATATAATGTTTCACATCTGGTTGTTTTTCTTCTTTTTTACTCATTGTTTGTTTTTACTTCTCTTTTCTTTTCCTTGTGAGTTTCTTAGTAATAAAATAAGAGAGATGTGAAAAAAAATTAGAGTGCTTAGAATGGAAGAGAAGAAAGGAGAAAACAAAATAGATGAAAAAAAGATAACATAGTAAAAAACAATCTGGTTAATATTATTATTATTTTTTTATTATTTTTTTCCCTTTGTTAGTTTATTCTCAAAACTTCAATCTCTATATATTTATCTTTATTTTATGTTTATAATTAACATTTTAATCTATTCTTTTTATTATAGCATTGATTATTGTATCTTAGGCATTTTTTTTGTTTTTTATATGCATATCCAAATATTATATTTTTCTTCTTTTTGTTTTGGTCAATTTAATATATTCCTATAAATAGTTGTTTAAATTTGTTAATTTTTTTAAAAAATATCCGACGATTTTAGAAATATTTGAGAGTCCGATTTTCTAGAATATCGAGGTGAGAAAGTCGATTCTTTGGAAGTCTGAGATCGACCTCCAATATGCTTTATTAAATTTATAATATCTTTCTAAATATCATTGTGTGTTCGTTTATTGCTTTAAATTCATTATTAAATTATATATTTTGCCAATGTAGTTTTACATATTTAAATTAATATTATTTTTTAATAAAATTTCTCTAGCATTTTCAACACTTTGGTTTATTTTTCAAATCTTTGAAATTAACTCATTTTGAGTTTTGTTAAATGAGTTTTAATCTCTTTTCTTAAATATTTGTTTCAAGGACATTGTTCTAAAATTTCCGACGACGGGATCTAGAAAATTTAGAAATTCGATTTTCTAAAATTCTTGAGGTGATGAATTGATTCTTTGGGAGTCCGAGATCAATCTCTAATATGTTTTTATTCAAATCTTAATATACTATTTTGTGCTATTTAATTTTTTAGGATGCTTTCTTTAATTATGTTTTTTTATGTGTGTTTATATTGTTTTCTAAGTAATGTTTCTTTAAGTTTTTAAATCTTTTCTAAAACCTTTTTTAAAAAACTTTATTCGAATTAAACCCTTGGTGTGTTTTTGAACCTTTAAAAAACTAATATATTACTTCCAAAGGTTTTCTAATAAATTTTTTTAAGGTCGTTGTTTACCTAAAAAATTTCCTGGAATCCAGAAAATTTGAGAGTTCGATTTTTCTAAATTCTTAAGGTGAGGGATCGAGATGTGATCCCAAGAAAAAATAAATTTAGTTAACTTTAAAAAACTCATTATTAAAAGGTTTTTCTGGATTTTGCGAAATTATAATTCTTGAAGTGAATAATTTTTCCTCAATTCTAATGTAGTCAAATTCATGGAAATTCTTCCACTTATTTTATGGAATCATTGTTTCAAATATTGAAATAATGAAGGGAAAAATAAGACATTTTAAAAAAAAAAAATTCTAAACAAATTTTATTTTAAAGAATAATTTCACTTCAAGATTTAGATCTTGGCCACCGTTTTCTAAACGGGTGTTATGGGGTGCTAATACCTCTCCCATACATAAATGACTCCCAAACTTAACTCTAGATAATTTATTTTATTTCGGTATCCAATCACATCGTAGAAATGATTGGTGACAGACTCATTTTTATCTTCTTTTAAAATTAATTTTTTTTTAGGATGTCGATAGCTCCACATCATCTCAAACATCATCTCAAACATGTGGCGACATCACAATCACAAATTTCATATCCACCAACACAATTCGTTGGGCGGCCCCATTTCAGATGAATTTCATTTTGTAGGTTGAAACTAGGCCACAATTGTGAAGAAATTATCAGTCCAGTTTCTATGAGCCATAAAAAGTTAATTAACAAAATCAATTATAAATATTTAATTTCAATAGAGAAAATATCCAAATTCTCATAAACCTAGATTAATGATTTAATTTCTATTAAATCTGGTCTCTATTACCAAATTTTAGCATCAATAGACTCAAATGTGAAAGCGATTGTCACTGATGGATTGTAATAAGATGATTAAACCAACCAATATACATATGGTAAAGGAATGAATCATTAATGTCCGAAATTCTTTAAATCAATATTCTCCAATCCCAATACCGTATATTCTTCAATTCATCCTTTGATGATATAAGAACTTGTTTATTTCAATGAACTAAATATTGACTGACAAAGAGTGTTCTTTTGGAATCAAAATCACATAGAAATTGAGTAAGTCACTAGAGAAAAAATGTCTATCACGTATGTATAGGCAACTCCCCACTACATGGATAACTACCCTCATTTCGAGTAACTACCAACTCTCACTATTTTATGGGATAGAGGAATTTACATCCGATAATTATCTCTAATACTGCACTAATAATCGTCGTGTGTACAACAATGATAAGTATCAATTACTTAAATCATATGAATCAATATTTGAAATCAAAATGATGTCTAAGAGTTTGTAATGAGAGAAAGTGAAGAACAATGATTGAGGATGACGGAAATGGATCGGATTTGAATAATTTGTTCAATGGTTGAAGAGAGAGATAGATAAATGTGGGAGGTGTGAAGAAGAAGATGGATTGTGGATCAATCATCCGATGCGAAAATTAAAAATAATTATGGTATTAAAAAGTTATTATTTTTAAATATAGAAATATGAACCAAAGTATTTATAAAATATAACAAAATTTAAAAACAATCAATGATAGACGTTGATAGACAATGATAGTGTTCAATGATAGACGTTGATAGACATTGATTACTCTATCCGTGTCTATCAATATCTATCATTGATTGTTCTAAAATTTTGCTACATCTTGTAAATATTTCAATTGTTTTATCATTTGAAATACTTTTCCTTAAAAAAATAAAAAGAAATTTGAGAAATTTGAAAATTGGATAATGATTTTATTTAGAGAGGTAAAAATTGAGAGGGAAAGAATAGAGAAAAATATATATGTTATGTAATTAAGTATTAAAAAATTGAATTCAAGATTTGAGTTTGGTACATATTTATTTCGTAGGAATTAGTTATATTTTAAGAATGAAAAAAAAAAATTAAGCAACTTTTAATATTAGAAATCTTAGGAAAATATGTATATAGTTGAAAATTAAAAAAATGGGGAGAGGAAAACACTCTGGTAGATAACCAATTTTGTTTCAGATATCCTAATTAAATTTAACTCTGCAATCAAACACAATTTTATGACTTAACTCAACTCAACACCCCAAACACAAACAAACTCTCCAAACAATAACTCAACTATGCAAACAAACACCCCTAGAAGCGTGTATCGCACTGAAACCACTTGTTATAATATGGAGGCAATTATTGTCCTTTCTTTATGCAAACATTTGCCTTTAGTTTTAAAAAACAATTCTTTTTACATGTTTTAAAGGACTTTTCACTGTATTCTCTCTTCTTTGAAACTTTTCACTATGTTGTCGAGAAACATTCTCATTTTTCATCATGACGTCAACCAATTTCTCATTTTTACATCATACTGTCAAAATATCTCCTCCATGGCAAAAGAAAATTACCAGAACCTTAGATGAATTAGACTTAGAAACATTTGGATTCACAAATTCTAAAACTTTCAAATTAAGGCAGGATAGGATGATCTTACTCGTATGTTCTTGACATGCAATAGTTCAACAAGAAGCTTTTAGTTAAACTTGAAAGCAAAAACTCAAAGGCTACAATTATTTCTATCATCTGATCTCTTCGAAACAACCTAACGAAAAGACATCGTATAACATATCAACTAAACCCTAAATGCCAAGCCATCGACCATAGCAAAAAGACTAAGGTGTCCCTACTTAACATTTCATGAAAGGATAAACCTGGAAAACTATGATATTACATTAAAACTCTAATGAACTGTGCATCATAGTTTGAAATCCTATGCCGCTCACCATAGTTATCGAGTCTGATATCAAATTCGAAAGCAGACAGCTTTAGACTTCTAGTAAATACAATATTAAAGGACTGAGTTACAGCCATAAATTCATTGATTTTCCTTTCCAGACCATCAACAAAGCAATAATTTTAGATAGAAAAATTGGAGGCGATTTCGATCGAATTTCTAATTGCTTAAAAACACTTTTTAGACACTAAAATGTCAATCCAAACAAAGCTCGTCAAGTCAATGGTGTTGTATTCCTAGATATGGCGGCATTGATCTTAGGGATGACAATAAGAACTCTGCCCTCTAAAAGTCGGGCCATAAAATTTCTAACCATTGAAGATGTGATATTACAAAGTATATCTACATGTTTGTCAACATAGATGCCTTTTTTTTTTTTTTGGCAAGAGTCAATGTGGATGTTGAAAGTGTGACACGAAAAATTTCTGATCATTTGATAACAATTTCAATTTTTTGTTTTCTATCTTTAAAAGTGATGTTTGCTCCTTTTCTCCTTTAGCATGATTTCATCTTTAAACATATTTTAGTTCTCAGCCATTTTCATTTTAAAAAATAAAGTTTGTAAAAAAGAAGTAGAAAAACAAACGACATTACTTAATCAAGATTCATTCCAAATCTATTCTATAGATTGTACAACTATGTCAAGAATACGTAGAAAAACAGAGAAACAAAAGGGTAGGAATAGTGTTTCTTAGGTTAATTTTCAAAACCACAAAGAAAATAATAATCAAACAGGACCTTATAAAATCCAACTAAATACACACGTGTTTCAGATCAATATTAGCATATGCTCATGCAATCTTACATGTTTGATGTAAAGACTTTGGCATTCTACTGCTCTACTTCTGATAGTTGCCATGTTATCTTGTCCGAGCACGTCCGTTCACTTGTGATTATCAGCAAGGATATCTGCCAAGGAAAAATATTTCGAGGTTAAATGGTTATAACTTATGGTTAATTAAACAAATTAAGCATATTTTTAAAGTAAAACTGATCTAGACCTGATATGGGATAGCAATTACTACCAAGCCACCTTGAAAGAGATGAACTCCAGTGACCACTTATCCATTCTTTAGTGATGGAATGGAAGACTTCAAGATATCAACTTCATTCCACCTCTTAACCAAGGGTTTACGGAGACTAACTTGTCCGTCTATAAGCCACTCAAACACTTCTGGATTCATAAGTGTAGTTCAAAACCTTATTTGACATCTTCAGGAAGAATGGAAGTGGTTCTGAAGTGACCAGCTTCACAACAAGATCAAATGAAGGCACTGAAACTCACATCATTCATAACCGATGGTAGCTTCATAACTTAAATTTGCGAGGAAGACGACCACATTTGCTGTGCAATCTCAAAATCTCATTTGCAAAAGCTTGGTTACCCGTCAGCAAAAGCCCATTGAGAACTCGATTGAAAGTGAACTTTCGAGGGAGGAATCCTCTATCAATCATCTCAAGCAACAGCTTCCCAGCAACCACTAAATCATCAGACTTTTTCCTCACAAACATTGCACTAATCAAAACATTATATGTATCCAAATTTGGTAAACAACTCCCCTGCCCCATCTTCTCAAACATATTCAACCCCTTGTTTATGTCACCAGCATCACAAAAATACCGAATGGCGACATTATATGTCTGAACATTTGGTTCACACCCATCAGTTGTCATTCTCTCCATAAACTCCATAGCCTTATCCATATTGCCCACATGACACAATCCTCTTATAACCACGTTATAAGTGGTCAAATTTGGCACATAACCCTTTTTAATCATCTCCTCAAACAACAATACTGCATTCTCCACACTATCTTTCTTACACAAAACCTGTATCATAGCATTGTAAGTAGCTGTTGAAGGAAGAACCCCTTCACCAACCATCTCATTGAAAACCTTCCAAGCCCTTTTAATTTCACCCACAACACCAAACCCATGAACCATAGTAGTATAAGTAATAACATCAATTTCAACTTCCCTTTCTTTCATTTGCAAAAAGAATTCCCAAGCTTCCTTAATCTGACCAGCTCTAAAATACCCTTTCAAAAGTATATTGTAAGTAGTAATAGTTGGAGTTAAACCTCTTTCCACCATCTCCTTCAAAACCTCTAGGGCTTTGGGTGTACGCTTAATCAAGCACCACCCATTTGCAATAATGTTATAACTAACAACATCAGCCTTAAATTTTCCTCTCAAAACCTTAAACAGATTGTTGTAAGCCATTTCTACACGTTTTGACTTACAGAGAATGTCGAGAATGGTGTTAAAAGAATGCAGGTCCTGACAACATCCATGCTCCCGCATCGACAAGAAAGCCTTGATCGCTCTGTCTGGTTTTCCAGCGCCTACGAACCTCTCAGCTATAATTGCGAAGGTTTTTGAACTGGGTCCAACCCGGCGAGCTCGCATTCGAGCCACTAGAGCCCATACGGTCTTGTAGTCGCGCATACGACCTGCAATGTCGATGGCGTGGTCGAAAGAAGACGAGGAATGGGCGTAAGATGGATGGTACTCAAGGTGTTTGAAGAATTGCAGCGCTTTGGGTCCATGGAACCATAGGCGCTTGAGAACCTTGTCGATTAGTTCAGGGGTAAATTGAACTTGTAATCCAAGGAGGGATCCCCTCAAGCTTTTTGGGTCAGATTCGAGGACAAGATTGGCGATGTCCGCGGCGGTGTCTAGGGCGGAGCTAGATTGGGCAGTGGAGTTGCGATATGAGAGGAAGAATCTAGGATTTGGTGCGGAAAGATGGAGAAAAACAACCTTCGTCTTCGTCTTGTTTACTCTTCGATTAATGTTTCTTAGAAACATGGCGAAATGGGTGCGCTACCAGCTGACTGAAACATCTTTTTCCCACTTCCTCTTCATTTTCCCTCGTATTTTCTCTCTGCCCAAACAGAAAATTTTTTATCTTTCGATTACATTCATTTTTTTTTCTTTTTCTTTTTCAGATATCAATTTATACCTCTAAATTTTGGGTTTATATCCATTTAAATTATAAACATATCAATTTGAACATTGAATCTTGAGGTTGTATCAATTTAAACTCAAAACTAATAATTGTATCAACTAAACTTCTACAAATATATCAATTTATATCCTATACTTTTGTAAGTGCATCCAACTAAAACATAATGGAGTGTTTAAATTGATACGATTAAGAAAATTTAGGGTTTAAATTGATACACTTATAAAAGTTTTGGATTTAAATTGATACAATCCACAAAGTTCAAGATTTAATGGATATAATTATAAATTTATGGTTTAAAAATATACGACTCCTAAAGTTTATGGGTATAAATTGATATTTACCATTTTGTTTTCCTTTCTCTCTCTCAAAGATAGAATTTTTGAAATGATATATTGCACTAGGGTTGGAATCTCAATCTCACCAGTCTAGTGACTCATTCATTCTTATCTCCTTCCTTAGATTTATATTTTATTATCCTACTCTTTCTATTCTCTTGCTATTCACTCTCGTAATCTCACTTTAATTCATTTCTTTTACGTTTTATCCTATCACGATGACTAAATATCAGTGCTCGTTGCTATCAGTTTTTTATCGAATAGTAAGAATAGCGAAAGTCAAGACTAAGGGTTGAAAATGATGGTGTATAGTAGCAAAAATAGCAAGAAGTGAGAGTTACGAATAAGGATTGAAAGCGGTGATGAATACTAGTAAATATTGGAAAGTCTAGCGGATGTATACTAAATAGTAGAGAGAGAAAAAATGGTAAATACTGTAGCAAAGAAAAAAAAACAATGAGTGAAAAATAGTAACTATGGTATCAATGAGGATTTTGAAATAATATTTACTATACTTAATTATAGGTTATAAATAGTTGTACATACTACTCTTATTATAATTGGTGCTCTCGATAGAATGGACTATAATAACCCATTCAACCAACTGATGCCCTAGACGGACCCTCATGCCCCTTTGCCCCTTTGAGTTTTAAAGAGTAGTACAAGTTCCTTTCAATTGGGTCAATGGTACAATTATCACTATGATTGGGCTTTTAAGTAGAAAGTGGGCTTTTATGTATTTGGGCCATGAACGCTGGAAAGAGTCGATATTGAAGATTTTTTAAAAGTTTTAATATTATTATTATTATTATTATTTTGATTGATTTAAAAGTTTGGGCGGGCAGGAGCCGGAGCCTCCGAGTCTGGTGGGGCGAAACGAACAGAAAGGGCGCATGTTAGCCACCCCCAATATTTGAAGTTTGAGTTACATTACATACAAGGAAGAGCTCAACAAGGGCGCCATACACCCAGAGATTCAATGACTTCCAAAGATAATTGTAGATACGAGCTTCGTACTGCAATTCGCCAGCTCAGTGATCGTTGTCTCTACTCTGCCTCTAAATGGTACACTTCTTATAGCCCTAAATTTTCTCTATTTTTCTCAGTCTCTGTCTTCATGTTTCTGGTCTGTTTTTTGTGTTTTATCTTGTTTGAACTGCTTAAGTTGTAGTTGATGTGATTAATTTTGATATTGGGTAGGGATTCTCTTAAAGTTCAGATGTTAGTGTTTCATGGTTTCTGTGAAAGCTGCGGAAATGGACAAATTGGTGATTTTGAATCGTGTCTTTCTTTACTTTGATGTGTGTTGAAATTTAAATTTAAATTCCGGCCATCGTAATTGATCAGAGTTCAAGTTGTGGTTGATGTGGTATTGGGTGTGGATTTTCTTGAAGTCTAGATGTTAGTGTTTTATGGTTTGGACGAATTGGTGATTTTGAATCGTGTTTTTGTTTACTTTGATGTATGTTGAAATTTAAATTCTGGCTGTCGTAATTGATCAGAGTCCAATTTGTGGTTGATGTGATTAATTTCGATATTGGGTGTGATTTTCTCGAAGTTTAGATGTTAGTTTCATGGTTTCTGTGAGAGCAGCGGAAATGGACGAATTGGTGATTTTGAATCATGTCTTTGTTTACTTCATGAATGTTCTACTAACACGACATATACTTTATGTATGTTGAATTTTAAACAGCATCCATTGTAATTGATCAGAGTTCTAGTTTTGGTCTCTCGTTTTTAAACAATCTGAGAGCTCTTGTAACAGTTAATATACTGTAATTGGTTAAAAGATCTCATTGAAGTTTTGACGTGCCTTTGCCTTAACAGGGCAGCAGAGCAGTTGGTGGGTATCGAGCAAGATCCAGCTAAGTTCACACCTTCAAACACTAGGTTTCAACGTGGAAGTTCAAGTATTCGTCGGAGATTTCATTCAAATGAGGGTAGTTCAACCCCAATTGCTGGCATGTCTTATGTCTCTACTCCAGTGATGGAGGAGGATGAGGTTGTGGATGGTGATTTTTACCTTCTGGCCAAATCATACTTTGATTGCCGTGAATACAAAAGGGCTGCTCATGTTCTTCGAGAGCAAAATGGAAAGAAATCTGTGTTCTTGCGGCTGTATGCTCTTTATCTGGTTCGTTGATCCTTACCATCTATAAATTTTCTTTGTGATTCCAAGTTTCTGTTATATATTGTCATAAAGTAAACAGACTGGATGGATGAATACAAGATAGGCCAAAGTCTAGTTCAATGATTGCATCAGTCCATACGTATTCAGTTGTCATGATGTCCACTGTGTATTTAAATTTTGTTCTGTTGACAAATTGGCCAGTTTTTTGGTTCAGTTAAAGACTTAGAAATTAAGTGGGGAATGTAAGAGAAAATGTTTCTTGGCTTTACCTGAAAGAAGCTTCGACGAAGAATGCCTTGCATATTCTATTTCTATACATAAGTAGATATAGCTTTCCGAAGAAAAATAGTAAAAGAAAGATTTGTTACTCTCCTCTAATCTTCTTTTGATCATATACGCTTAATCATGACTTTGATAAGATCTATTCCAAGATTTTCATTTCTTGCCATTTTTCCCTTTTAAAGTCATATGTTTTAAAGATTTCAATTGTAAACACTGGAATTTGATAGTATAAGGAGAACTTAATGTTTATGAGTTTCCATGTTACAAGTTAGAATAACAATCATAGTTTGTTACAAGTTTTACACAAGGATATTTGAGGTGAAGCTTTACTGAATTATTATTGAAATTCTTTTGGTGTGTTCATGAATTCAAATGCCCAATCAGGAATTTGAAATGTCCAATGACATATTTATCTAAGCAAGGCGTTGTCTTGAATTTTTAGTTATAAGAGGGCAAGGTGTTGTCTCGATTTTTTTTTAAACAAATCATCACATTTATCCCCCTACTTTCAATTAAGTAATAGTGATCTTTCCCATGTTATTTTGCGTTTGAGGCTTCACCTAGAATTCAGCTTAAATGCAGTACGCATATGTAGATTGTTGCAAGTATTCTTGATGACTTTACCAAATACCATGGTCCTTTGTGAGGTTCAATGTTTCTTTTTGGGATTTTATTTGGAGAAGAGACAACCTGTCACTGACTCATTGAACGCGTTCTTATCGTTCCATTGTCCATGATTATTAATAATTAATATATAGTCATCAAGGAAATTGATACATGAAACATGAAAAAGCTTATTTGATTTAATTCTAGAAACAAAAATTTGAAAACAGTAGGTGGGAAAGATAACATGTTAGATATGCTTTCTACACGATTTGAATACAATGATTACTAATATTTTCTTTTCGTTCAGTCCAGTGGCTCAATTTATGTATTTCATGATAAAAATGGACCAATTAGAAACACTTTAGGAATTTGTTTGGCACTTATTTAAGATAAAAACAACAAATTTCAAGGAAGTAATTTGAAATTGAGAGTACTCCCTGAACATCCCTTGAGCTTTTATTTTTATCGTTATAGGCATTCATGGGCTTTTGTCTGAATTATATTAAAAGAAATCGTCTTTTTGGAAAACGGGGCAGGGGGAGACTGTCACGAAATTCTTTTATCTATTTAAGTATGGCTATTCGTTATGGCAGATAAAATTCAATGCTCGTCTTCCATTTTATGATGATTTTTTTGACTTTGCTTGCTTTAATGTTCTATATACTTATATGTCTATGTTCTTGGTTTTCTTTTTTCTCCTTCACTTTGTGGTTCTCTTTTTCTTCAATTTAAAAGCCTCGTGGCCAAGCTGACAACTCACATCTTGCTTGGTGTAGGCTGGTGAAAAGCGGAAAGAAGAAGAGGTAGTAGAACTTGAGGGATCATTGGGTAAAAGCGACGCTGTAAATCGAGAGTTGGTTTCACTGGAAAGAGAATTATCAACCCTCAGAAAAAATGGCACAATTGACCCATTCGGACTGTACATGTATGGACTTGTACTTAAACAAAAAGGCAGTGAAAATCTTGCTCGCACAGCTCTCGTGGAGTCGGTGAACAGCTATCCTTGGAACTGGAGTGCGTGGTCAGAGCTGCAATCCTTGTGCACTACAATTGACATATTGAATAGCCTTAATCTCAATAACCATTGGATGAAGGACTTTTTTCTCGCCAGTGCTTACCAAGAACTTAGGATGCATAACGAATCCTTGGTAAAATATGAGAACTTACAAGGTACTTTTAGTTTTAGTAATTACATACAAGCTCAAATTGCAAAAGCCCAATATAGTTTGAGAGAGTTTGATCAAGTTGAAGCAATATTTGAAGAACTTCTTAGGAACGATCCATATCGTGTAGAAGACATGGATATGTACTCAAATGTGCTCTATGCAAAGGAATGCTTCTCTGCCTTGAGCTATCTTGCTCATAGAGTTTTCATGACAGATAAGTATAGACCTGAATCTTGCTGCATTATTGGAAATTACTATAGTTTGAAGGGGCAGCACGAGAAGTCAGTTGTGTATTTTAGAAGGGCACTCAAATTGAACAAAAACTATTTATCTGCTTGGACTCTGATGGGACACGAATTTGTGGAGATGAAGAACATTCCTGCTGCCATTGATGCCTATCGACGGGCTGTAGATATAAATTCATGTGATTATCGAGCATGGTATGGGTTAGGGCAAGCTTATGAAATGATGGGCATGCCTTTTTATGCTCTCCATTACTTCAAGAAATCTGTATTTTTGCAGCCAAATGATTCCAGATTGTGGATTGCCATGGCTCAGTGTTATGAAAGCGAACAGCTACGAATGCTGGAGGAGGCAATCAAGTGTTACAGAAGGGCTGCAAATTGTAATGATAGAGAAGCAATTGCCCTGCACCAGTTGGCTAAACTGCATTCTGAGTTAGGGCAGTCTGAAGAGGCAGCATTCTACTACAAAAAAGATTTAGAAAGAATGGAAGCTGAAGAGAGGGAAGGACCAAATATGGTTGAAGCTCTGCTTTTCCTTGCTACGTACTATAAAACACAAAAGAAATTCGACGAAGCAGAAGTATATTGTACACGGCTTCTGGATTACACTGGTCCGGTGAGTATTATTGGGTCTGCGCGTTTGACATTTACCCTTTCTTGACGAATATGTAATTTAAATTTCACCTGACGCTCAATAACCATCTTCTTTTTGGTGTCTGTCATTGTAGGAGAAAGAAACGGCCAAGAATTTACTCAGAGGAATGAGAATAGCACAATCTAGCTTTCCATCTATGGATGTTGAGCTCTTCCCTCCCTAAGTTTTCGCCATTGCAACACCTGATTTTCTAACCTATTTTTCCAATATTTGAAAACAAATACAGGTCGGTCCATATCGAACTATATATACTGCAAAGTGTTTGGCCTATCGATCTTCATTTCTTCGAAGTTCCAGCATCAAGGTTTGGTGTCTTCATTATTCAATGTTTTATTCAATTGTATTGTTCTTACTCTCTCACTCACTCCACCCTAGGTTGGCTGTGCATCCAGAAAGGCTCAGTCGAAAGAGCATTTCTTGCCTTGTGCAATCAGTTTTCTGTCGTATCATTGTCGATTAATTCATGTAGTCTGAATTTAGAAACCGTTCTAATTATTTCAAACAGCAGTTTTTTGTTCTCATTTGAATATGCAATAGAAGTACCGCAATTTATGCACATTGAGAAAGAATGGTGCCATAGGTAGTGATAGGATTTAGTTTGGAATTGAATTATTGATTTTTGGAAGGGTAACAAGAACTATAGCTATTGGGTGAGACTCATACTCTAAATTTTGAGTTACGCTATATATTGAATTTAAACTTTTGAGCTATATCGGATGATTTATTGTGAAACAATTAATTTCTTATGATTTCAATTTATACAAAAGTTATTTTAAAAGAATAAAATTAGCTAATTTCATAAGCATGTCATGAAGTTAGCATCTTAATGTTGTACTTATAACAGTTGAACCTTATGTTAGGAACATACTAACAACAATAACAAAATAAATCAACTGAGGAGAAACCAAATTCTCTTAATCTTGTCCCACGCAATGTGGAATTATGAATGAATTATAATAGATCAAACAAAATAAGGTTCTAAACAATTTGAAAAGTGGGTTAATGAAGATGATTATGAACAAACGAACGATCTATTTTAATAGAAATACAATATAGAGAATGACTATAATATTATATTCTTCCACATATCTAATTTATTGAATTTCATTCAAGTGATAACTGATAATAACATGTTCTATTCTTCGAGTTCATCCAAATTTGAAAATATACTTGAAATATTTTATTAATTATTTACACAAATTCATTCCTTATCCCAAATGCCTAATTAATATTGTATGCAATATACTTATGAATTCAATGTATATAACAATAGAAAATACATTGGACATTGCATGTCAACAATATACTTATGAATTCAATGTATATAACAATAGAAAATACATTGGACATTGCATGTCAACAATAACAAAATAAATCAAGTGGCGATGCAACCAAAAACTCTTAATTGTGTCTCACACAATGTGGAATTACCCGTGAATAGTGATAGATCAAACAGAATATGTGGTTCCACAAAACTAGAAAACTAATTTAATGACGATAATTATAAATCAAAGGGAATGTTTCCCTTTTAGATATTCAAATTTATCAAATTCCATTCGAGTTATAATAATATAATGTAACATATGCATAGCTCAATGTGTATTATCAATCTTGAGGTTTGGATTTGATCACCACCCCACATGTTTTAAAAAAAAAAAAAAAACTGGTGATCGAGTCCCATCCAAATTTGAAAATATACTTGCAATAAACATCTATCCTATCACATAAAGTTCCACCAATTAAATTGAATAATTAAAAACTCTCCTATTCCCAAAAAAGGAATGTTCCACGCCCACGATTCTGAAGATGTATACCAAACAGTTATATCATAGAATAAGAGAATTCACTATATCCATCAGCATCAGAATTTCACAATAACTGAAATCAAATTATGGTTCAGAATAGTTTATTTCATCAGACCACTGTTTTCAAACTTTCTCAGATCAACAAAAAAAGCAAACGTAACAGCAGCATAGTTTACAGCCACCAACCCACCAACAATCCAAACTCAAATCTATATCCAAACTAATGTGTAATCCTCCTTTCATTGTAGCATTCTTAGTTTCGACTCGGGTCTGTGAAGAAGTTGTTGATCGATGGCATAATTTCTGGGGACTTGTTGCGTACGAATTTCCTCAGGAAATGTTCGGCATATTTCTCTCCCTCAGCAAAGTTATCCAGGACTCCAGCAGCCCTATTCTCCTTGCTCACTCTGATTTTCAAAGGATAAAAAACGATGTACTAATCAGGTTACAAAACTCCTAATTCAGAATAAAATACAACAAATCAGTTCCCTTACGTACCTCAATTAATCCCTCAACTAATCATAGGATATTAAATTCTAAGTAGGACAAATAAGAAGTATTGGGAAAGACTAATCATTTCAGCCCCGTTTGGTAACTATTTGGTTTTTGTAAATTAAGCATATTTTCAATCTATTTAAATTGATTTCTTAGTTAAATTCCAAAAACAAAAGCTAATTCTCACAAACTTTTTCTAGTTTTAAAAAATGGCTTGATTTCTGAAAAACATCCATAGAAAGTAGACAATAAAGCCAGGTGATGGAGGTGTTTTTAATTTTCCAAAACAAAAAACAGAAAACAGAATAGTTACAAGCGTTCAAATTTCTTGTCAAATTCAATTTGCAGATCTTGGCAGTTTAAGATTCTTTACAGTTATTTTGCAGCAGCAATCAACAATTTGAATGTTAAATCTATTTAAAAACTCATCATCCTATTCGAACTAATCACAGGGATGGCAAAGGGTCAAAGGTAGTTTTATGACCAAAAGTTCTTATTATTCATCTTAAAAAATCTAGTATCGTCATATACCATGAGTATACCCAAAGATTCTTTACAGTTATTATGCCGCAGAAATCAACAATTCGACTAGTTAAATCCATTTAAGTACTAGTATATACATTATTATACATGCATCATAATCTAACAAATTACTAGTACTCATCGTCCTCTTCGAACTAATCGCAGGGATAGCAAAAGAGTCAAAGGTAGGTTAATGTCCAAAACATCCTCAAATCCAGTACCGTCATATACCATGAGAATAAGCAGATTAAACCACAAAAGAAAATCAAACTTAAAAACACAAATGGAAAGTTAAAATTAGAGAAAACACGGAGAGACCTGACTTCAGGGTTGATGCAGATGTTACGGACTAACTGAAATCCGCAGATTCCGACGGCCACTCCTACCGCCGCGAAAAGTGGGTAAACCTAAAAAAGGAATCTAGATGATTAAACGGCAGGGAACGGACATCAATCAATAGAAAAACAGAATCAGAGAATAATTAGAGCGCAGATCTGAATGATTACCTCGGGCCTCAGCCATCGACTAAGGTTGGAGGAAGGAGCCATTGATGAATATCGGCGGAGGAAGCGGATCGAAGAGGCTGAGACGCGGCTGAATCGGAGAGTTGTGGGGGAAGGAGATGTGAATTTCGGGATTTATATATATTTATAAATTATTTTTTCAATAAAATTAGACACGGAGTCGTAGATAATTGGCTGTTCTATACGGCTTTTTACTGGACATTCGGCCAATTATTAGTTGACACGTACACAAATGCTTGAGTTGCGCCTTCGTTTTTACAAAATATTAGGATTTTTATACAAAATATTTCTTTCTTTTTTTTTAATGCACTACCATTTGAGATTGTGGTAAGTAAAATATTGTGATAAATTTTAATTTAAATTAGATGTTTGGTAAATTAATATTAATTTAGTTATATGAATAGGGTTGTTATTTCAATTATTTTTATCTAGATAATTAATTTATAATTTATTTTAAAATGTCTATGATTTAAATTCCAACTAAATTTATTTAATCTAAATAATTTGATAAAGTTTCTGAAAAATATCTTTTTGGACAAATTATTTTAAAAAAATAATTCTTATAAAAAATGAATTAATTAACATCTAAAAATATATATAGCAAAATACATTAATTTAAAAAGATATTATTATAATATATTTAGTTAAATGGTTAGGAAGTTGGCAAATCTTTAGGGAAGCTGAATCTAAAAGTTAGTATCTATCACCTTTTACACCTTAGTTAAAATTAGAAAGTGATTTTATTAGATTAATAAATAATTTTTTTTACAAAATAATGTAGATAGTTAATATTTTTCTATAAACACTTTTTATGATTGCAAATGCAATCTTGAGCCTAAATTTTAAAAAGACTTTATTTTATTGAATGGTTATAAAGATATATCTTAATCAAGAAAAAACAGTGGATTGTTGACTTCTTTCTCTTAATGCAAAAGAGTGAATTATAATCGAGAGCAAGGCATTTGGTTATGTAATATTTTGAGGCATTTTGTTCTTTAATACTCTGAAGAATTTCGTTCTTTAATACTTTAAAGAGTGATAAAAGGCCTTTGGCCGATCGTTTAGATTTTGTTAAAGTATTGTTAATTTGCACAGTGAACGTAGACCTGCTAAAGTACCGTTTACACCTTTACACAATCGTTCGTTGTATGTTTTAACGCTTCCTCTTATTGGTGCATCGTCTACACGATTGTGTAGATTTTTGATAAACGACAGAATGATTTTCGAGTATATATGATGTAGTTTAATTATATTTATTGTTCATTTATATATTTTAGATTTAAATATAATTTTGATTCAAATATTTGAATTTAAATCCCTTCTATTATTTTATTAAAAAAAAAATATAGATCATAAAATCATATCAAATATTTAGTGCTTATTAGAATTTGAAATTATTTATATTTAAAAATTTGAGATTTAGGTATTCTCATATCTATCATATCTCAATTTTATTGTATGACACTTATGATCATTAGGTTTTTGGGTTGAGATTTAATAATAAAATAATATTATTAAATTATTTATTTTCTTATTAAATTATTCTAAAAAAATAAAACAAAATATTTGAATAGCAGTGATTAATCAAAATATCTACTTATATCCCCAACTAAATTGTGATTAATAAGATAACATATATTTATTTAATTTTAAACATTAAATTTATAATTTAATTTAATTTAAACATATATACATTTATTTATTTATTAAAATTAACAATATTTGATCAATACTTTTGATTATTAGGTTTTTATGATGTGAGATGAATGCAGGGCGAACAAACTATCAACATATACATCCAGCCAAATTTTGATTAATAGAACACTAAAATAATTTATATTTATTTTTTAAAAAAATGTATTAAATTAATTATTTAAATTTAGATATATATTTATTTATTCATTTATTAAATAAAACAATATTTGAACAAATCAATGTTAATTATGAGATTTTTTTTCATGGAATTAAACAATTTTTTTTATTAAATTAAACAATACGTGGAAATAAAAAAAAATTAAATACAACAATGATATAGAGATCTTTCCATTCTTATTGAATTTTGAATGGCAAACTAACAAAATAAGTCATATTTGAGTAAATGTATCAACAAAATAATAAATTGTAATATATTTTAATTTATATAAATTGAAGTTCACTCATCATTCATTTAAGTGCCATACACATAACACAATTGACAATAATAAAAAATAATAATAATTCACTTATTTATTTATTAAATCAAATAATATAGGAAACTAAAGAACTGAATGATATAATAAACAATGTAGAAATTGTGAGAATCTATACCTTTGTTGCACGTAATAATAAACTAGTAATATTTAATTGTGCCGATTTTGCATCAATAAAATTTGAAATTTGTTCAAAAATAAGACTATTAAGGGAGTTCAATATTTTTATTACTATTGCCCAACCAACTTAGTAATTGACACACACTCCTTTTTAAAAATCAAAGGTTTGATCTCTATCATTATAATTATTAAACTAAAAAACTTTCATTTTTTTAATTAAAATGCGATGAAAATTAATGACAATCAATATGTAGAAATTGAAAGACATACATAACATTACTTATAATAATATAATCAAGTGTGGTAGCTTATACGTAAATGTATCAATTTTTTTTGGAATGTTAATAGTAACAACGTTTTTTTTTTAATCTATAAATGTTGAAGCCAACTTGCGTGCACATCCATTAATCTTATGGGACAATCCACCTGACCCTATAACATTTGGGTGTCGAAATTCTTAGATAAGTGACTACCATGATTGAACTATTGACCTCAACCATTCATGAGCTTCTTTTTTACCATTAGGTCAATCATGATGGTATCAATGATTTTGTATATAGTATAATGTACATCTTTTATTCTTAATTTAAAAAAAAAAATGCATGCCCCACCACTATATCACAAACACCATCTATATTTTACACCTATATTTTATCCATTGTTTCCAAGTCAATTATCATCTTTTATTTTAATGGGAAAAAAAGGGACCAATTTCAAAATTCAAGACTATAAATAAAAATATTGAATTGAAACCTCAAGAACATTTTGTATAATTTAAGTAAAAAACTAAAAAGGAAAAGTATTTCTTTTTGTTTTCGAACTAAATGAACCTGTTAAAATTTACAGTAAATATCATGTAATATTAAATCTTTAATAGTACAAACAAAAAACAAAGTGTTATCAAACAAAATAAAGCGATACACGAGAAGAAAAAAAAAATTAAAATTCACTAAACTTCCAAGTCGTAATTTTCACTCCAAACTCTCAATTTTATTAAATTGAACTTCAAACTTTTTTTTTTTTTTTTTATCCCTATGTTCATTTTCTGCCAGGGGAAAATGCTAGCAGTTGTTAAAGAGAAAAGTTAAAAATACTCGACAGAAAATGCTTGATATTTCTTCCTATAATTTAGGCTTACATGAATCAATCTAATGTATCACTTGATATTTTTCATCTTCAAACTCCTAAAACAAACAATAAGATAATAATATACATGACATAAAGCCACAACTAGAACCAACACGCATTACAAAAAGTACACTTATCCTTGGGCTGGATATGGGCAAAAGTTGTACCTGACGTTCTTGGTATCTTTTACTGGGAGGCAGACAGAAGCCCACTGCGAGCAAAATAATGGGCTAATCATCAATGTACTAGCTTTCTAATACTACCTAGAACATATTCCAATCATTATTAAATGCTTCTCAAGGTAAATAATAGGCATAAATACTACTTTGGTATCCATCCTTTGGTCCTTGTATTTTGAAAATGTTCATTTGGATCCATGTAATTCCAACTTAAGTTCATTGATCATTATACTCTCAAAAGGTTTATTTTTGTCCTTGTACTTTCAGCTTTTGTTTATTTTTGTCCCTAGTGACATTTTTTTTTTTAGTACAATAAAAAAGTGACCATTTTAGTCACTTAAAAATTAAATAAAAATGAAAAGAAATAAATCAAAATGGTCACTTTTTAGAAGTATGAAGACCAAAATAGATATTTTGGATGTATAGAGACCAAAATGAAGAAAAGTTGAAAGTACAAAGATCCAAAGGAATATTTTAAAAGTATAAAGATTAAAATAAAGTAAAGTTGAAACTATAAGAACTAAAGTAGTATTTAAATCTAAATAATAAAAGGAAGGTAATACGAAAAAGGTATCCTTCTATCATAATACTAAAAAAATTTCCGTAGTTCTCACCATGCAACAAAATCCAAAAACAGCTATCATAACCAGCAATGGGCAATGGAATTCTGAACCAGTTTAGGAACCTACCAAATATCAGCTTGTTGATCTAAACTTTACGAGCACGGTCACGCCAAGAACCTTGTTGTTTTGCAATTATCTATAATGAGGTTCCAAAAGATAGGGCTGGCTATCATACTTCCATTCAACACCCAAAAGTCATCAATGAAAGAGGGAGAAAAGAAGCAGAAATACCTTCTCACTCAATAGACTTGTTGCCACACCGCTATCACACAACTCCTTCGACTTTTCGTTCCCCAGCTCGTCCTCATCATTGGTTGTACTTAATAATTGACCCACTGGTGCTCCAAACATGGCCTCGTCATGAGCAGCTTTGATTTGCTCCTCTTTCCTAGCCTACAATAAACAGTAAATTAATTCCACCAATAATATGAGAGACAGTCAAACAAGTTACGAGAAAGGAACAACCTCAATTGCAGAAAATCGAAAGCTTTGTCCAATATGCTTTACTAATGTTGCATCATCTTCTGCAGCTGCATGTAGCAAGAAAGCCATATAAGGATATGCAATTTACTCAATAATACTATGAGAATGCCCATCCCAGGCCATAACCAATTTACTAGAGAAGCAAAAAACGACATTTGAAATACAGATTTACCACTTAACAAGTTCCTGTGGATGAATTTTGGTGGCACACCCAAACGATACTTCGAAACCTTTTAAGGCAAAAAGTTCTCATGTAGGCTGTTAGGCCACCGGCAATTCATCAAGGTATAGGAGGAGGGGGTAAAAATGGCATTATAGAAGATTGTTAGAGCATGGAAGCGAGGGACGTGAAGGAACGTTTCTGTTGGGTCAGTGGGGAGAGACCATTGGGAGAGAGAATGTTGGTGTATAGGTGAGTGAGGTGAGTATATCAGTAGAACTAGAAGGCAGTAGCCTATTTCTTTTATCTGAATTTTGGTTGAGGCTTCTCCTGGTGAGAAAAGGAGTCCGTATTGCCTTAGGGCAATTTTGCATTCAATAATACTAATCTTGTAAGGAAATACCTTACAAAGGCCTTGTGGATGCTGTGTAGATATTCCCATGGTTTAGGTAGGTTGGTAAACATACTATGGTAAACAAGAGTCAAAAGCAAAGATATGTTTGTATTATTTGAGTGAGATGGTTGCATAGTTGTGGTTCTATGAAGCTGTTTCTAGGTGCACAAAATACCTTTGGTAGGGCTCTTCGACATTTTGAAGGATAATGATCGTCGGGACTATTTTATGGGTCTCACCAACACCAAGTTAGAAAGCAACAAAGAACCATCGAAGGGTGCGTAGTGCAACCCAAAAGACAATGCAAAAGATTGTTGGGACTATCTTTTGGACCTCTAGATTGTATACTCTATAAAAAGTAAATGTAATTAATATTATTGTTGTTGTCGCCATTGTCGTTATCGTCATCTAGATAAAAGAGGGACCTTTTTATAACTTCTTAGATTAGTTGGGGAGGTTCCCTAACCTGCCCTTCTTAACCCAGGTTTTTAGTTTAAAGAAATTCAATCTATTGAAAATATAATTCATTATAAACATCAAATAAATTGATGAAAACAGAGGAACGTGCCCAGGCCAGTGCAACATTTTGTAAGAAGAAAATGCCACTTCAAAATTCTGTAGAAAAAGAACCTCATGAAATTTCAGCAATGTTCATCCTACCCAAATCCTCAAGCAAGGGTGTGAACAACAATAGCTAACAAAGAAACTATTCGCACAATACAAAATATGATCAGAAATCAACCTAAAACCAACGGTATTATAGAACTACAATAACTCCAATTGTCTATAGTAGAGAATTGAAAAAAACAACCATACAAACATGTACAAAGGAAGAATAATAAATCAATTTGTTTATTTCTATATTCTTGCATGAGAAAAGAGGAGACTAAAAAAATACAAATTCTACCCAGCATGAATTGACACAAACTTACTCGGAAGGAGAGTAAAGATGCATGTAGCAGTTGGTATACCGTCGACAATTCACGATTGAGATACTACCAATTTTAATATTTAAAACAAAAATTGCTTGAAGTAAAAAAGGATAATATATAATAACAAATAAAAATAATTACAACATATGGCGAGTATAAACGATTATTATTTTTAGAATGCAAATTGAATATTGGTTCATAAATCAACTATTGATTTGAAAAAGAAATTAGAAGACTAATTGCTGAAATTTATACCTTCAATTTCTTCATCATCAAGTGGAGCATCCTTGTTGAACTCAAACCTTTCCCAACCTGGGCCTGTGCCTTTTGTATCATCCGTTCTGGCTGCATTTTGAATATGAAGAGCCAGATTCAATACTTATCAAATGTCTATATTTGTTTGTGTGCTAAAGTCCCCATTACAATTGGAAAGAGGGGAGAACTTGCAAATGGAAGTCGAAGTTATAATCCGGGAGGACCTCAGAGAGATCACCTCATCATCCGTGTAATACATTGAAAAACAAAGTATTATTTATCAACTGATAAGTTACCAGTTTCAGCAAGTTGTAGTTTCATCTTCGCTTTCACTCTTTCAGCTGGAGACTGGTGAACAAACAAAAGAAAGAAATCAGTTTCCAATTAAAAGAATAGCATGGCAGTATTCTGCTGAGAGATGACATAGATGGGGAAGTAAAGTAATAATATCACGTTTCAGGTCAATTCACCAACAACGGAACCAGTACATCGGCACTTGTCTATTTTTAGAACTCAAGAACACGGTTGTATAACCTATTGAACAGACCCTATTCAAGTAAGGACATTACCTCAGCACTTATCTATTGTAAACAGAATTACTAGGAGAATATATAAGTTCTTTGTTTTTAGGTGATACAAACTAATAGAATACCATCTTCTGGAGACCAAACTTTAGAAGTATATAACTAACTTTAGAATGAAAGAAAAATAAAACAGAACAGGACAACTCAACTAACCCTACAACTACAACAATTAAGTTCCAATGAAACTGGCAGTCGGCAAATATGAATATAAAATTGTTGTGTCAAACTATTAGCTACTTATACACCAAAATGTAGCATGAACATTCAAAGGTGGGGAAAATTCCAAATAGTAAAATGATGCAGAAACCAATAACAAACTGAAGAGAAACAGAACTTTGATCAAAAGATAATGAAAAACAGAAATATGCATATAAACTGATTGATTCAATTGCCAAAAATGAAATATGCAATCCTAGGAAGGATGAAGCATACCATCATGTCATATCCTTCAATCAATCTTGAATAATCAACACCTTCAGTCTTCTGTCCTTCAACTTTACGGTCTTTCTGTTTTCCCCCTCCCTTACTTCCATTCAACTTCTTCCTCTCTAGCGACAAGCTTCTACTCCGTCGACGCCGCCGGTCCCTATCTGAATTACTCCTAGACCTACTTCTCCTCCTCCTCTCTCTATCCCTATCTCTATACGTATCCCCATACCTATCTCGACTCCTACTTCGCCGCCTCGAATGTCTCTCCCTATCTCTACTCGAACTCCGCCTCCTCGAATGCGAATGTCTCTCCCTCTCCTTACTCAAAGACCTTCGTCTAGGGCTCGATTTCCGACGATCTCTCTCCAAAGCCCTAGGGCGCCTCTCTTCTCCTTCGGGAGAGCTTGGTTTCTTCTTCTTAAGCTTGTTCTGAATGGCCTCGAGCTGCGCTTGCTTTTCGAACTCGGAGGCCTTGGAAGGGCTTGAGGCTTTAACAAAAGAACTGAGGAAGGAAGACGACGAAGGCAGCGCGGAGCCCTTGGACGCGGAGACCACGTCACTGTTGGAGTCGGAGGCGGAAAAACCGAGGCCTCGTTTGAACCTTGCTGCCCCTTCTCCTTTACGAGTGAGCTCATCGTAGTACGCCGCAGCTTTCGATTCCTCCATAAGCGGCAAATTTGGTTTTGGGCTTGAAGATGTGAAACGCTATAGATTTTCGAGCAGTTACCCGTGTGAATCAGAGTGAACGGCGGTCAATGAAACTGGTCGGAGACTGTTAAGTCGTTGCTCCATTTCCGACGAAGTTGAACTTCTTAAACCGCTTCCAGTTCATCGCCCATTCGAATTTTCAGAATTGGATCGTGCAACTGACGTTTGCAGAACCACAAGGAGATCTTTAAAAATAAATGACATCATTGTGTGTATATATATTAAAGAAGATTACTTATTAATGTACAATTATTAGGTTTAATCAAAGTTTAAAATGTTAAATGTCAGAAATATAAAATGTCGATCTTAATAGTATTTTTTAAAAAAATTAATCAGTAAGTGAAAAAAAATTAGATTTAGTATTACAGATTTTTACATAACAAAATTTTTATCAAACCGCTGGACATTAGGTTCTTTGATTTGTAAATATGTTTTTTGAGATAGTATTCTCTCCCTTATTTGTTGGGTGTTTGTTTGAAGGTTGTTGCTCCTATATCTTTTTTGTCAAAAAAAAAAGATATTAGCCTACCCAAGCATAGCTAACTTGTCAAGTTATATACAATTATCAAGCGATCAAATCTTTAATGTCCGTGTATATACTATTATCAAGAGTTGATTAAAGTATAATCTCTATATGTCTATATAACATTATCATTTTTAATATAAGAGTGTGATACATATCTTTGAACATCCTACCAAATTGTCCAATCATAACTTATCATGTGACAAATTTTGCATTTTTCCTTTTTAAAAAATATTTTAATATTTTTTATGGAAGTGGTGAGACTATACACAAAGATAGATGATGTTCGAGATGCATCCAAATATTGTCCAATATTACTAAACTATGCTTTTATCAAATTCCTTCCTATTGTATTGATTAGTAGATACACTTCTTATTGACCTTTTAACGCGATGCATGTCTAGTGGCTCAAAAGAGTCTTTTATACTATTTTTACCATTTTTAGTAAGATTATTTGCTTAATACATCTAAAATTTAATATAAAGTTGTTTAGCTATAATATGACGTAAATAAGTTCTTTATAACTTAAACGTGAAAAATAATAAATTTAGGATAAAATGAAAAATTCTAAAAGTTAGATAGAAAGAGCATCTCATATTAATGGACCCGAACTATAAATCAATTTAATTTCTTAAAAAATATTTTTCTTTAATTAATTTAATAATCTGTTTTATCAAACACGAAAAACAGTTAAAAGTTCAACACAATCACTTGCAAAATCAAATCTCAATCAATATGTGATTTAAGAGAATCATTAAAACGTTATAGTTGACAACAAAACCAGAAAATAAAGAACAAAAACTCTTCATCAACTTAGCATTCTTTGAAATTCAAGCTAACATCAAAGATGAACCTTTGATCTATTGTATACACACTTTATCAAACACTAAAAACAGCTAATCTAGGTTTGATTTGTGTTGAATTAATGTAATTCATAAGATTACCATAGCATATCGCAAATGACTCGATCCCGAATACAGAATTAATCTATAACTCAAATGTTTCTTAATAGAGTCCAACAACCATTATCCTCAAATAGGGTACTAATCTTCCATCATATGCATAGCAAGGAGATGCAAAAAAAAAAAGGATCAAATGATATACAACAAAACTATTGAATAAGAAAAAACTACCACAAGAAGGTACCTAAAGAAATTCCCATTAGAATAGTTGAAATGTTCTGCAGTAAATTGCTGAAGTTGTATGAATTATGCCCTCAATAAGCTAGTTGTCCAAACAGAAAGTATGTTCTTCCCATAAAATATAAGGTATAAACTGAAGCATTGACATCAATTTAGAACCTGATCATACAAAATTTGTAGACAAATGAGATTTGAACTTGAAGATGTTGCAGATGTTCCGTGGCTTGAAAATTCAAATTATGTAGCCTCTTCATTTGAATTGTCGTTGATTTTCTGCACAAAAAGAAGCCATAACCCTTTTAGTCCTTTCAAGAGGTATCATGATGCAAATATTTTGCAGAACTTGTCATCTTCAATATGCTAGAGAACCATTGAAGTATCTAATAAACATTATTAGAGAATGATGCAGTAAACCAGATGAATGATAGCAAAATTAAGGGAGCGTTTGAACTCCCAACTTCCCTTGGTGGAGTGGGGTATTATAGCCCTTCGATATTTGGGTCTCTTATTATAATAGTTAAAGTTCTTGGTTATTATAACTCACACTTAGCTACAGTAAAACTATTTGAAAACTCTCATTGTCTATAGTGTTTACTGTTTTGTAACTATCCTCCCTCCTTATTTGTAAATTGTAACTTAGACTAAAATAGTATGCACCTCAAACGAAGATTATTATAAACTAAAATAATTTGTACCCAGACTATTATAACCCACTAAACTAAGATAATCAACTCAGCGCTCCAAATAACTCCTAAGAGTCCATGGAACTTGATAGTCAAGATTCAAGAGACATTACTTAAGAAAAATTCAATCCTAAAATAGAAGAAGATTGTTAAAAGTACTGATATTAATATTGTTAGTGATATATAATTAAATTTGTCTTTACCCACAAATTTAAGTTTTTGGGTCAATCGATGATTTAAGATGGTATCAAAGTAGGTGGTCCAAGGAGGTCATGTCTTCAAACCCCTGCATTGTTTTTCCATCCCCAATTGATATTAATTTCCACTTGTTGGGTCTTCTTCATATTTCAAGCCCACATGTGAGGGGGAGTGTTAGTGATATATAATTAAATCTTTCTTTACCCACAAGCTTATGTTGTTAAATCAATCAGTGATTTAAGAGATATAAGTAAATTTACTTGTTTTTGAGTTCAATGATGATTCCTACAACATCATTTCTTCTCCCATTCATATTAATTTTCATACGACATCCTTTCCTCTCCCATCAACTTAACCTTTAATAGTGATTCCAACAGCATCATTTCCTCTCTAACTCATATTAATTTTCACTTGTTGAGTCTTTTATAAATTTTCAAACTCACAAGTATAGGGAGTGTTGAAGTATAGATATAATTAAACGTAGGATTCGGTGTTGATATAACAAAGATCATTTCCCTTGTTCAAGTATTAAGATTATGCTGATTAGCTGCGCCCTACAAATAGATGAGAACGAAATATTCAGAACCTTACAGCTTACACCGTAACCGTCAGTGCCCTCTTCAATATGTTCCCCACATCATCTACTAATTCCTACAATTGATTTGCAATAATCTCGAAGTTTTAGCTCAACCCCAATGTCGAAATTCAGTCCGAATTACTAAAACGCGATAAATTGACAATGAACCAAAAGCTAAACAACATTGATAAAAGAAAGAGTGGAATTATGAATAATAAGCTATAGGCAAGGGCTGATAAAAAATTACATAAAGCGAAGTAGAGAAATCTTACGGATTGAGCTTTATGCCAAGACAATCCTCTGTAGACGTTGACTGAGAAGGTAGCAGTGAGATAAATGGTGGCGACACCGAGACCGGCAGTAAAGGCCTTGAACGCCCAATCGCCCACTTTACTCGCTGCTCCCATTTTCGCCGAGATTTTCGACGTTTCTCCGTTCCTCGCCGTAGGAAATTTCAGCTAAGTTTTGATCGTCACCGACCTCACTGCTCCAAAGAAGAACTGACCTCGATTTGCATAGAAATGCAAGAACCCTTTCAGCGACGTCGTTCTGATTCCCAAATGAAGGGTTTTTATTCGGTCTTTTTACAGTACAACAATTTTGATAAAATGCCAAATATGAAGGGGGGAAAAAAAGGCAAAATACATTTTTCGTCAGATTTGAAGTAGATGTCTTATAATGGATATTTTTAATACCTAAAATTTGAATAGTAATTCTAAATGATCTCTAGACTTATTTGACCATTAGTTGATTTAATAGTTTGCTAACTAGACTATTAAATGATGATGTGTGCCTATTTGTCAAATTTTATTTTAAAATTAGATTTTATTAGGTTAAAATGTTAGATAGTTTAAAAATATTTTTAAAAAATAGAAAAAGAAGAAACAAATCTTTTAGTTTCTTGTATCTTTACTCTGAAGACCAATAGTCCATTTTAATTTGGATTATAATAATATGTGTTTGAGGTGTAAACTATTTTAATTTGAGAAGGAAATGGTAATCTGTAAAATGAATAAAAAATGATGAATGTAGAATAGTAAATATTATAGTAAATAGAATTTTGAAAGAGTGTTGGTTAATTGAAAATTTTGAAATAGTATTTATCGTAGTAAAAGATAATTATTGTAATCATAAGATAATCCTTGTCATGACTATTGAATAGTCCTTGTCTCAAATGTGTTATTCAACTTTGACATCTGCTAACCTCTTGGACGGCAACTTCCGGTAACGTTGGTGGCAACTTCTAGCAGTGCATGCTTAATCCCACAACAAAGAGGTTTTTATTTCTTTTATTTAAAATTTTGTTTAAAATTTGGTTTTACGAACATGTTTTCTTTAAATTTTGGTTTGGAATTGGTTTCCTATTCATCTTTTCCTTAAAATTGGTTCAGAATTTGTTTTCTATTCATATTTTTTAAAATTTTGTTTAGAATTAGTTTTTTAACATCTATTCTTTAAAGAGACGTTTGGGAAAAGAAGTTGTAGGGTTGGCAACAAGGCTAGAGCGGGCGGGGGACTCCCAATCCCCATTCCCACGGGGTATTTCTCCCCATCCTCAACCTGTCCCCGCCAATTGAAGGTGGGGACAGGGACGGGGATTCCTGATGTAACTAGAAGGTTTACTTCTTTAATTAGCTATAGTTAGTTTGTTAGTTTTGACTTTAACTATAGTTAATTTATTAGTTTTGAACAAACTTGTAATCTTTCTCTATAAATAAAGCATATTCTCTTATTTTGAGGAGAGATTCATTGATTCAAAATATTAGATTTTTTATTTCACACCAAAATTGGTATCAGAGCACTCCAAGATTTAGGAACCGATGGTGGGAAAGAGAGTCCATCAACCAATCGAAAGAGATGTACACGGGCAAGAACAAGAGGTGGAAGATACTTCCACCCTCTCTCCAAGTACCTTAACCCGACGTTTGCTGTCCGTTGAGAATTCATTGGAGGGAATTCATGGCACCTTAACAAACCTTCAAGAAAGCATAGAAACCCTTGCTAGAAGAGTTAAAATGCTTGCAACCGCACCTCAAAATCGAGAGAATATTCAACCAGTTGATCAAGAATGGGGAGGAAGAGGAAGAAAAGGCGGCGAACGGGCAAGAAATGGCCAAAACCAGCAAGAAATATTTCAAGAAAGACATCCAAGAATTCAAAGACAGCACCATGAATATCTAAGAAGACAACCAATTGGCCAAGAAAGATATCAAAAGAACCAAGATTGAGATTCATCTAGTGAATATGATCAAGAAGAAGGATTCTTTGTGCCAAGAAGAGGAAGGGGCGAGAGACGTGAGGACAATGATTTCAAGATGAAAATTAACTTTTCAAGTTACAATGGGAAGCGAGACATTGAAGCATTTCTTGATTGGATCAAGAACCCAGAAAATTTCTTCACATACATGAACACTCCCGAGCACAAGAAAGTGCATCTCGTGGCACTAAAGTTAAAAGCTGGCGCCTCGGCTTGGTAGGATCAAATTAAGATCAATCGGAGAAGAATTGGTAGAAGACCAATTCATTCATGGGAGAAGATGAAAAGGTTAATGAAGGAACGCTTCTTACCTTCTAATTACAAGCAAACCTTGTATAGTCAATATCAAAATTGTAGACAAGGAGAACGATCGGTGGCTGATTGCATTGAAGAATTCCATCGACTAAGAGCAAGAACAAACCTTATGGAGGGTGAATAACATTTGATTGCAAGGTTTATTGGAGGTCTACGCATGGATATCAAAGAAAGGGTAAAACTACAACCTTTCCACTCTTTTACTGAAGCTATCTCTTTTGCTGAAACTGTGGAAGAGATGAACGAGATCCGAGTCAAGAATTCATCAAGAAGGTCCGCTTGGGAAGCCTCCACAAGCAAAAGGGTTAGTGCTGCAAGTAAAGCACCAAATCCCCCAAATCCACCAACCTTAACCAAAGACAAATATAAAGAAAATCAAGAAGGAAGTGAGGAAGACCAAGACCACATTCAAGAAGAGAGCTCAAAATCCCTACAATAGGCCTTTTTTGGGAAAATACTTTCGATGTGGCCAAGTTGGTCATCTATCTAATGCATGCCCCCAACGAAAAACGGTGGCTTACATAGAAGAGGAAGAAGAAATAATGGCTGAAAACAGTGAAGAAGAAGATTAGGAAGCCAAGTTCATTGAACTGAATGATGGTGATAAACTCTCTTATGTTCTCCAAGGAATGTTAATCACTCCCAAAGAGGATTTGAACCCCCAAAGGCATTGTCTTTTCAAGACAAGGTGTACAATCAACAACAAGGTATGCAATGTCATCATAGACGGTGGAAGTAGCGAGAATTTTGTCTCCAAAAAGCTAGTGGCAGCTCTAAATCTCAAAGTGGAGACTCATCCAAACCCATACAAGATAGCATGGGTAAAGAAATGTGGTGAGGCACAAGTAAGTGAAATTTTGCACCATTCCCCTTTCGATTGGTAATAGCTACAAAGACCAAATAATATGTGATGTATTGGAAATAGATGTATGTCACATATTGTTAGGAAGACCATGGCAATATGATACTCGAACCTTATACAAGAGGAGAGAGAATACATACAAGTTTAATTGGATGGGCAAGAAAGTGGTCTTACTTCCACTAAACAAGAAGAATAATAAAGGCGTAAAAATGAAAAAGGAAGACAACAGCCACTTGTTTATAACAATTAGTGGAAAAACTTTGATGAAAGAAAGAGAAGAAGATATTTAGGACTTGTTGTTATTGATAAGTTCGAAGAAATACAAGAGAATGGGAACCCTCTAGTGATACAAGAATTGTTCGATGAATTCCCCCTCCTTAAAGGAGAACCCGAGGGGCTGCTCCTATTGAGAAATATTCAACACCACGTTGACCTAATCCTGGGAGCTACACTACCAAACTTGCCTCACTATAGAATGAGTCCTAAGGAATACGAAATCCTTCATCAAAACATTGAAGAGTTACTCAACAAAGGGCACAGTAGAGCCATTAATCGAATCACCGTGAAATACCATTTTCCAATCCCTCGTATAAGTGATCTACTTGACCAACTTGGAGGAGCATTGATCTTTTCTAAGGTAGATTTGAAGAGTGGATACCACCAAATAATAATACGACCGGGTGATGAATGGAAGACGACGTTCAAGACCAATGAAGGATTGTTCGAATGGCTAGTCATGCCTTTTGGGCTATCAAATGCTCCATGCACTTTCATGAGACTCATGAATCAAGTACTCTATCCTTTCCTTAACAAATTTGTCGTAGTGTATTTTGACGATATTTTGGTGTATAGCAGGAACATTGAGGAGCATTCAGCACCTTCGAAGCCTTTTTCAAGCATTAACAACCGACAAACTCTATATCAATCATAAGAAATGTCTTTTTCTAGTAAAGAAAATTACATTTCTTGGCTTCTTAATTGGTCACAATCAAATTAAAGTTGATCCAAAGAAGATTGAAGCTATTACCCAATGGCCAACTTCATGCTCGGTAAAAGACATTCAAGCCTTCCTTGGTTTGGCTTCATTTTCCAGAAAATTTATCAAGGATTTCAGCTCTATCGTAACACCTATTATTAATTGTCTAAAGAAAGCCAATTTCCATTAAGGAGAGAAACAACACAGTAGCTTTGAATGATCAAAGGAAAGTTGAGTTTCAGCCCTATTCTTAAGCTACCAGACTTCTCTTTACCACTTGAAGTAGACGTGGATGTCTACGGAGTGGGCATTGGAAGTGTATTATCATAGCAAGGGCACCCTATTGAGTTCTTTAGTGAAAAACTCAGTAATACAAAGCAGAACTGGAATACTTATGAACAACAATTCTATGCCCTTGTTAGAGCTTTGAAACTATGGGAGCACTATCTTCTTTTTAAAGAATTTCTCTTGTTGACGGATCACTTTTCGTTGAAGTACCTACAATCTCAAAAGAATATCAGTCGTATGCACACATGGTGGATTTTCTTCATTCGAAGGTTTGACTTTGTGATCAAACACCAATCAAGCAAGGAGAATAAAGTAGTCGATGCTCTAAGTCGAAAGAATTCTCTCTTTACTATCTTAGCCACCGAAGTAACTGTTTTCTCTCATCTCCCATGTTTATATAAAGAAGATGTTGATTTTGCTGAGTTATGGTATAATTGCACCCACTTTATAAAGACTAATGATTTTCATATAGTGGATGGTTTCTTATTCAAGGGAGAGCAATTGTGTATTCCACACACTTCCCTTCAAGAAGCTCTTCTAAAAGAAGCACACTCGGGAGGATTGGCTGGATATTTTGGTCAAAATAAAATTTTTGAACTAGTGACTGCTCGGTTTTATTGGCCACAAATTCAGAAGGACACAAATAACTTTGCTAAGAGATGTTCTATTTGTCAAAAAGAAAAAGGCACAAGCACTAATGCGGGTCTATATTCACCATTACCTATTCCCACAACCATTTGGGAAGACTTATCAGCTGACTTTGTACTTGGTCTTCCAAAAACCCAACGAGAGTATGATGCAGTAATGGTGATAGTGGACCGTTTCAGTAAAATGACTTACTTTCTTGCTTGCAAAAAGACAAATGATGCAGTTTATATAGCCAATCTCTTCGTTAAGGGATTGTTCGACTTCATGGAGTGCCCAAGTCCATTGTATCTGATAGGGATGTCAAACTGATGGGCAAACAGAAGTTACCAACAGAACATTGAAAAATCTTATACGTTGTCTAAGTAACTCAAAACCGAAACAATGGGATTTGTCCCTTGCCCAAGCAGAGTTTCCCTTTAATTATATGAAGAATAGATCAACAAGAAGATGCCCCTTTTAAGTTGTATATACCAGAACTCCAAGACTAACTTTTGACCTTTCTAACTTGCCTTCTGTAGTGGATGTTAGCATTGAGGCTGAAGGTATGGCTGAAAGAATTCAAAAGCTTCATCAAGAAGTCCATGATCATTTGGAGAAAACTACCTTGTCTTACAAAGAAGCTAGAGACAAGTCTAGAAGAGAAGTTAATTTTGAGGTAGGAAACCTAGTAATGATCAACCTATGTAAAGCTCGATTTCCTACTGATACGTACAACAAATTGAAAGATAGACAACTTGGACCATTTCAAGTATTAGAGAAATATGGTACCAATGCATACCGCATTGAATTACCAACAGATTTGCATAATAATCCAGTATTCAATGTGGCTAACTTGAAGCCTTATTTTGCTCCGGACAGCTTCCATTTAGCATCCTAATTACCTCGCGGACGAGTCCAATCTTGAGGGGGTGGATTTGATGTAACTAAAAGGCTTACTTCTTTAATTAGCTATAGTTAGTTTGTTAGTTTTGAACAAACTTATAATCTTTCTCTATAAATAAAGCCTCTTCCCTCATTTTGAGGAGAGATTCATTGATTCAAAATATTAGATTTTTGGTTTCATACCAATTCCCCATTGGGGAAACGGGTCCCCGCAGGAACTCATCTTTTTTTTTTTAATATATATATATATAATAAATACTTTAATCGGGGGGGGGGGGGGGTTCTCTCCCCTATGAAACACAAATATTTCATGTGAGGCAAAGAATTCGTATCAAACACGTATCAGATATCGATACTTCCCAGATACGTATCTGATACGCGATTTGACATATCTACTTCTATGCATACTTTTTTTTAAAGAAAAAAGACAAGTAACTCATCTAATCTTTCCCAATCTAAAACTAGGCAACATATTTAAAAAGCTCACTACTTGAGTCCAAAACTAAAAGGAAAAAAAAAAAAAAAAAAAAAACGACGAACAAAACCTAGACTAGAATTATCTAATCTCCATTATCACATTTGAGTCCCCATAAAGTCCACAAAAATATAAACCATTTGGATATCTTCAACAATTCAATGAAGAAATTATTCGTTTATCTTCATACTTCTCCCTTTAATCTTCTTCTTCTTCTTTGCAATATGAATCACTTTTTTATTGTATTTTATTAACTATTGTACTTCAACATCTTAGATGTTTTTTTTGTATTGTATTTCAGTATTTGTATTCTATTTTGTGCTATTGTTATTAACTTGTATGTTAAGTTTATCTATATCCTAGATTTTTTTAAAGAAAAAGAAAATGTATCTTCAATGTATCAATATTCTCGTTTTTTAGAAATATATAAATTAAAAAATATATAAAAAAAAGACGCATCCTTAGACATATCCGTATCTTAATTTTTTAGAAATTGATGAATCGTCATATCCGATCGTATCCGTATCATGTAGCCGTATCTGTATTTGTGCTTCATAGCCCTCCCTATTCCCGACCAGGGACCTGGTTAGAATCCCCTGTCAAACCGAGGGTCAAACCAGGGACGGAGCGAGGACCTGCGGGGTTTTTGTCAACTCTAAGGAGTTGGTTATTATAGTCATAGGTTATTATAGTTGGATTGTAATAGTTTGTGTTTGGGATGTAGATTATTTTAGTTTTGATTATAATAATATTTGTTTGAGGTGTAAACTATTTTAGTTTGAGAATGAAATAGTAAATATTATAGCAAAGAAAAAAAATGATGAATATAAAATAGTAAATACAGTAACAAATGAAAGTTTTGAAATAGTGTCGACTATAGTTAATTTGGGGTTTTGAAATAGTATTTACTGTAGTAAGAGATAATTATTATAGTCTTAGGATAATTATAATTCTTGTCCCAAACACCCCCTAAAATTTTGATCATAACTTTTTTTTATTTTGATTTTAATTGTAGCTTAGGTTGTTGACATTGCAATTTGATGTGAAAGTAATTGTTTAGAATTAGAATTTTGAATTTCTTTTTCTTTTTTAATGGTATTCTATAAGTCTAATTTTGAAAAGCTAGAATTAGAACTAGGAAAACTTTGTGCCTTTGTTCTCTTGAGAGTATATTTTGAATTTTGCGTTGGTTATACATGTTCTTTTATTCGAGCATTTAGATTTTTGTGGTTAGACACGTTCTTAAATGTTCGGTTGGCTATATATAGAAATTTAAAATTGTGTGATCGACTTTAAACGTTTGTTGCCTTGAATATGATAAAAGTTCTTGCAAATGTGTAAGTTGGTAGTTATATATATATATATATTTACATAATGGATAATGTAGATCTTAAATTCATTATAATGGTCGACTTGTTGAAGCTGAGAAGTTTGACTATCATGTTGGGGAGATTGAGGTTGTGTTGACTGCTAATAAGGACATGTTGTCAATCATTGAGCTAAATAATTTTATGACGGAAGCAAGTGTATCTAACGTCCATAGCTATTGGTATCTTAAACCTAGTTTCGAACTATCTTGTGACTTATGTTTGCTATGCAACGATAATGATATTTTAAATATGGTAAACCAAAGACTTAGAAACAAGACTTTTCATAACTATGTTCAACATAATCCAAATGAGGAAGTCAAGCAATTAGATCGACCTCCCCAAATATTGATATGAATTTGAATTTGCTATCTAATTTGAATGATCTAGATATATAATCATTTTATGCGTCTTCTTCTGATTTGAAATCTCCATATTCATATGAGAATGATGGGGAAGTGCATAGCTATCCTATAGTTAGACCAGAAACTAATTTGAAAGATATTTCTTTTCAAGTAGGAATGAGATTTAATAGTAAGGAGGTGCTAAAGGAAGCTATCAAAGAATATGATAAATAACCTAATGGAAGAACCACTTTCATGAGATTCATTATCCCAAACATGGTATAAGTTATTCTTTTCATTATGCGACTATTCTTTAAAAGCAGTGTTTAAGGAACCTTTTTATTGATATATATATATATATATATATATATATTTGTAGGTATCTCCCCATCTTGGATCTTCACATTTTGGATCTTCTTAACTTCAATGTTCACATTCTAAAGTCATAGTCCCAAACGTGATAACTAAAGTACTTAACTTATTTCATTTTTTTTTTCTTTAACCTAGATTCATAGGCATAAACGTGGTAGTAAATTGTATGAAAATGAAATTAAATACGTTCAATTAACTTCAATATAATTTTGTTTTTGTGTAGGAACCTCCCTCGCCCCGATCTTCTCCACCCAGATCTTTACCCATATCTTCTAAGTGATGTGATAAAATAAAGAGAAGCATTTTTTTCTCCACCCAGATCTTTACCCATATCTTCTAAGTGATGTGATGAAATAAAGAGAAGCATTTTTTTCTTCTTTTTTGTCAAATTGCTCTTGTGATTAATTTTGTTAAAAACTGCCAACCTCATTTTGTAACTGTTTCTAGACATATAAGGACATTTGGAGTAAGAAATTGGTTATTATAATCTTAAGTTATTATTGTTGGCTTATGATAATTTGTGTTTAGAGTATAGATTATTTTAGTTTAAGTTATAATAGTATGTGTTTGAGGTGTAAACTATTTTAGTTTGAAAAGGAAATAGTAACTGTTGTAGCAATGAATAAAAAAAATGATGAATGTAAAATAGTAAAAACTGTAGCAAATAGTAAATACCGTAGCAAATGAGAGTTTTTGAAATAGTATTGACTATAGGTAATTGGGAAATACAAAATAGTATTTACTATAACAAGAGATGGTTATTCTAACACCTTTTGTAAACCCAACTTGGGGTCGTTTGAATTATTGGCACAATTAGGATGATTTCTAAGGTACTTTTATAATTGAATATGTTTCCTTCATTTGAAATTCTTAAGTTTCTAATTTAATTTAGAAATATAAAAAAAAAATTCTATGATCACTTTTATTCTTGCGCGCATAAAATGAGTCTCTTGTTCTTGCCAAGTCTATTGCCCTTCAAATTCAAGCATCCATTTCTCTTGATTTCTTTGCTTCTTTTGTCTAGGTGTACCGCAAAGTGAATCTAACATATCTAAAGGTCCAAGTTCAAGAATATGTGCAATAGAGTTCAAGATCTTCACCACACATGATGAACTTGCAATCATTTTACATAACATTTTATTTTGGATCCTATCAAACAAGTGGGGAAGACATCCAAAAATATTAATCTCCTGAGGTGAATCATACTCATTTTTACTAAATACCGGACAATGAGAGAATCCTAAATTAGGAACAATACAGTATCACAATTTAAATTTTGGCGGGATTGAAACTAAATTTGAATCAGCAAGAACTATCAAAAGAATGCTTCCAACAAAATGTTACTGGAAATTTCATCACCAATATCATACTATTTTTCTTTGGATTTGAGAAATTAAAAAAAAAAAAAAAAAAAATGAAAGAGGGGGAATTCTAATTCTAAAATCAATGAAAATTCTATTGTAGGGAATACCATGAAAAAGAAAAAACCAAGTTAACATCATCATTACTCTGACATCATCAAAATTGAACCAATGTTACCAAATTAAAGTGGAAAAAAGCATAAAGAAAAAATTGAAGAAGAAAATTAAACTAAAAGCTAAAATGCCAATCCTATCGTCATTAGGGTGGGGAATTAAAAACAGTCCTGATGTCGCCGGACATTTGTTAAGAAAAGATTTATTCTGGTTTATCGACCAATTCTAAACAAAATTGAAAAACAAAAGATGGCCAGAAACCCGATTTTGAACAAAAATATAAAGAAAAGATGAATAAAAATCTTGTTGTTGAGGGCCTAGCCATACACTGCCCGATGTTGCCGCCGAAGTTACCGTAAGTTCATGTCCAAGAGTGCTTTTGTCGAAGTTCAAAGATTTTTGTCCGTTCAGATTCTCCATATCGCAACTATTAGTCTTCAACGTAAAAGTACAAGAAACTAAAAGATTTATTTCTTCTTTTTATATTTTCTTATCTTTTTAAACCATCTAATATTTTAACCTAATAAAATCTAATTTTAGAATAAAATTTGACAAGTAGACAAGTACACATCATCATTTATTAGTCCAATCAACGAACTTTTAAGTCAAGTAACGGTTCAAATGGATCTAAGGACTATTTAGAATTATTATTCAAATTTAAGAACTATTATAAAACCTATAGATACCTACTTGAAGCCCCAGGGACTAAAAATGTATTTTGTCTGGAAAAATAATGTTGTTAGAAAAGAACTTAACATACAGTATGTATTAGTGATGAAAAGTGTTTTGTTTGTTGTATTAACAAAATTAAATTATGCGTTAATACATCCTTAAATCATAAAAGAAAGAGAAATTTTCACATATAGAAAAAATGTCAAATTATTTACCGTAATATTAAAAAAATTGATAAATATTGATAGACTTCTATCAACTTCTATTAATAATAGATTTGTATCTGTTTCTATCACTGATAGTATCAATGATAGACTCCTATCAGTTTCTATCACAGATAGACATTGATAGACTTCTATCGACATCTATCAGTGATAGCCTTGTATTAGATTTCATCACGGATAAACGTTGATGTCTATCACAATTATAATTAAATTTTATTATTTATGTAAATATTTTTCTATTTAATGAGTAAGGCCATTAAAATTTCAAATTTTTATGTTATACAGACTACCTAAAATACATACTAAAAAAATGAAAGACTAAAGTTGTAAACTAACTAGAAAAAAGTTAATATTGGAATTATAATGAAAGACTAAAGTTGTAAACTAACTAGAAAAAAGTCAATATTGGAATATAAATCAATAAAAAAAGAAAAATGTTAGACGAACAATGTTCAACTAGTGTAAAATTGACCTAGATCAGGATTTGAAACTCAAAGGACGTGTTTGGGGCAAAGAATATCCTAAGACTATAATAACTATCTTTTGCTACAGTAAATACTATTTCAAAACACCCGATTAACTACAATCAATACTATTTCAAAACCTCTCATTTACTATAATATTTACTATTTACTATAGTTTTACTACTTTACATTCATCAATTACTATCTCATTCTCAAACTAAAATAGTTTACACTTCAAAAATATTTACACAAATAACAAAATTTAATTATAGTTGTATCACAAATAGATGCTGATAGAATGGTTTTCATTCAGAGAGTATTTTATTTCTTTTCCAATTTAGCCTTACTTTTCAAACGACTGTATACACTAGTTCAGGTCAATTTATTCCTACTTGACTAATTTCATCCATTCCTTGACTCTACTACTTGGATTCAAGAACCTTGTACAGTACTCAATATCTTATATGTGAACTCATGACCTAAATAGGCATCACTTTACAACTCACCATGACTTGTGTCAGGCTAATATCTAATCTAAGCCCAAATTTGATTCCAAAATTTTCCCGATACTTGGGGGTATCAGAGTGAAGTACAAGCAATTAAGAAAATGTGGGGAGAATGCATTCTAAAACCATAAGGATGGTTTGAGCCTCCCCTTCGATTGGGTGGAATAAGTTAATGTTTGATTTACAATTATAATAATTAATATTTCTAATTATTGTCACCCGACAATTAACTGCATTATTATTATTTCAAATCTATCTTTGTTACAGCGTCCTACTTACCCTCTCTCATCCGCATTAATCTTTACCACAAATTCAAACTAAAATAGTTTACACTCCAAACACATTATTATAACTTACAAACTATTACAACCCATAGACTATAATAAACACTAAATATAATAACCAATTTCACACTCCAAAAATCCTCTAAAGAACTGTTACTCCGCATCCCAAAAGCCTCTAAGAGATTGTTTGGGACGCTGAGTTAATTATTATAGTCGGTGGTTATTAGCTTGTGGGTTATAATAGTCTGTGTTTGGAATAGACTATTTTAGGTTGTGTTACAAATGAAGAGGGAGAATTACTCAAAATAGTAAACAATGTAGATATTGATAATTTTCAAATAGTTTTATTCTAAGTATAGATTATAATAATTGAGAATTGCGACTATTATAATGAGATGCTCAAACATCGGGTCAAGGGCACACATCCCTAAACAATCACATCCTAAACAAGATGTTCTGAATCAACTTCTCTTCTAGATTGAAAAGCTAAAGATACTCTTAACGGGATAACTGGACTTGTATGCCCAAAAAGCCAACAAGATAAACCAAAACACCAAGAAAAAGACCAGCTGGGAATCACCTAAAAGAGGATTTATCCAAAAGGAATTGGAGAAAGGGAAGAGAGAAAGTTGCAAGCTTTGGCCCTTGAGCTTCAAAAACATTTCTTTTCCAGGCAACCAACCAGTTGAAACTCTGGACCATTAGAATTTGGAATCTCTCTTTTCCTTTCCATTTAGTACTTCAGCACGTTTCTAACAGACATCGTCACGATAAGGACTCAGGGTATTACAGCAAAATAAATACCATGTGAAAATTGGAATATAATTAACTAAGCTTTCCCAGAGGAAAGAAAAATGCCAAGATTCAAGTATATAGTGATGGAGGGAGGGATATAAAGATTACATAAACATTCATAAGTTAGTGGACATACAGCGCCCATATGGTGTACTTGCTCATGGCCTGTGGAACTTGCTAGGAAAAACATTTCACTCGCTTAGCAACCAAGACTTTCTTGCTAAGCAGCCCATTCAGCGTTTTTGTTTTTTGTTGCAGCTGGTTTTGTTTCTCAAGCAACAATTATGAATTTCAGGACAGCCAGAATGAGTTCTACTACCGCCATTTCTTCTCAGACAAAGATATAAGCTGCAGAAACACAATTCCAGGATTACATTAGTAAATAAGAAAGCTCTGACATGACACCTCCTCTCATTTATTGACATGAAAGATGTTGAAATGGAATCTAGGAAAAAGGGTGCAAACGTCCCCAAATAAAAGAACAATAATAAGTTCCATCAAGGTTTTCATGTTGTATTCTACTTTCTGATAGTATATCAAATAGTCTACAACACTACAGTGTATTTCAAATTTTGGTCATCTATTTGAACAAGTAGATGTGGTTCAATTTAATATAAATTGGAGCAAGTAGATGTGGTTCAATTTTTGTTATTTCAATTAGTTGCATATAAAGACTCTTGTTATCATTTTCCTCGTACATGAAAGCAAACCAAACACAATGGGCCAGCGTGTTAGCTAAAGCTAATATTAATAAAGGGTGGAAACTGCATTAAAGACGGGTTAGGGGAAAGCAACCTCCTCGGTTGCAGCAAGTCTTGTGGCCTAGCTAATCCAATTATTTTTGTGATAAACAAGTCAGAATTGCAGGCTATGACCTACAATGGCCTAGGACGGCCGGAGGTTTGTTTTACATATACATATATATATATAATTGGTGTTCCTCATAGTGTGTGAAGTTAAGGTGAAATCTTAGAAGTTATTTAATGGATTACTATCTATTTATACGTGTTTTCTTTCTATGGCTTATGATGACAAACCAAAGAGAATTCAAATATTCAGGAAACACAAGGCATCAGAGCCAAACATGTCCAAATATCGGCGTCACTTATGAGAGGTTTCTCAATGTTTGGGTTGTCAGCTCCTCGAAGAGTAAATTTAATAAGAGTTGATGGTTTACAAAAGGAGGGATGGAATCTATAGGTCATCAAAATGACAACCATATGCTGGAATCATAACCAATGAAGACAAAATTTGAACGGTAGGGATAGAGTTATGAAGGAACAAGCTATATGCACATGGAATTGCATGTACCACATGATATGCACTTCTAACCACAATTTTTCTACTTAGCTAAATGAGATACTGTATGCTACCAGCTATACCTGTAAATACTTGAATTTAGAATCCCCTCCAGATACTAAACATGAATTCTCTCCCAGGGAATTTTAACATCACGGTAGGGTATTAGTAATCGGTAAGAGCAGATGCATCCTAAAACTTAATCCTAAGAAATGGCCATAGAAGCAAGTATTATGGCAAAGTAAAGTTACGGGCATTGGTTGCCTGAATGAGATACTGCAACAGATTACTGATAATAATAGCTCCGAAAATGGAATCAAAATAGATATATTCAGTCTAAGACTCTAGACTAAACAACAAAGTATATCTCTTTAGGAGAAACCAAGTATTATGCTCTCATCCAGTACCACAAGTATACGAGAAACTAATTCCAGACGCTTTGAAACAAATCAGAAGGTTTATACAAGCATCTTAAAGTAGATATAAGACTAACCTGCCGAGCAACCTGAGCTAACCGACGGTTGTCCCGAGATGATTCTGTCATTAAGCTAAACTTGTCTGATTCAGATGATATACTTTGTTTATCCTTCATCCTTTTCTTTGATATGCTTTCATCAACTGATGATTTACCATCAGGGCTGCTCAAAGATTCCTTCTTTCGCTTTCTTTGGAATGTATACTTGAGAACTTTACTATTTGAATGTTGACTAGGAATCTCATCAACTACATCGGAGTTTTTCATATCCAATTTAACTAATGACTCCTTAACTGAATCAACGTCAACTTTATATGGAGAAGCCTCCAAATTCTCCCCACATAAACTTTCCTGGCTAGCGAAGTCAGATTTACCTACAACTGCTGTATCATGGTCTGTCGTGTTCCTAAGAGGGCAATCATTTATTACTGCTCCATCTCCCTCACTGACGTCAGGACATCCTGAAGGTGTTGGCATTTCATTAACTTCAGACAGTATAGGGGTTGAGAGCAAAATTAAACCACTCTGACTATCAATTTCCTTTTGTGACAGACATTTCCCAGTATCATCGTTGTCCACTGAAAGACTTTCTGAGCAGTGAAGATCAGGCGACTTGCATTGTTTAGGTATGTCATCAAGAACGGTTAAAGCTTTCTTCTTGTTGTATCTAATCCCCCGTTTTCTTTTTCGGCGAAGGGATTTAAGAATTGGTACTTGAGTATCCCTGCTTAATAGCTTAGGCAATGCCTTGATCTCATTAGAATTTTTCTTTTCTCCACCGATATTATCGGCCTTGGTAATGTTTGTTTTACGCATCAGTTTACCCTCTTCTTCACCCATATTGCACACCTTATTCTTGACATCTTCAGCTTGTCCGGTCAGACATACTTTTCCATCAAACAATTTTCTTTCGAATGCACGTACTCTCTGGGTGCAGCCATTTCTGTAAAGCTCAGGTTCTTTGCTTCTCATCACCATAGAGGCAAAATCCCTCTGAACTTGGCCATTATCCACTGGCAAGTCATTCTTACTTTCAGGCCAACTGTCAAGGCATGTCCCATTTAAAGTATTTATGTTATAGGGTGCAATCTTCTCGTGCGAGTTTGGAAAATCCTCCCGAGATGCAACATTATTAGCCAAGTTTTGCTTATCTTGGGGCTCTACCTTTTTGTTCCTCACATGTTCCAATTCATCTTGAACTTCCCGCAACTGAGCTCTAAGTTCCCTCACTATGTCCTCGGCTTCCTCAAGCTGGGCTTCAAGTTCTTCAATCTTTTTCTTTTGATTTAAAGACACCATTTCTGCCTCACTGACCTGAAAAGATGGCACATTTCAGCTCCACACGTGTTCACAAAAATTAGATAAGCACAAGAGGGAACTGAAGTTTCTTTCATCGGTTATGTTGAGAAAGATACAACTATTAAGAACTTCATTCAGACAATATAAAACTGAACTAACAGCTAATCAATCAGAGCTATATCGTTTTTTCTTTTTAATTATGCAGATATACAAAAGTAGTATGATATCTCAATTCCAATTTTAGCTCTGCCCCCGTTCTATTACAAGAGAGTATCAAGAACTTTAACCAATACAAAAGACTTCAATTGACAAATCAAAGAGGATTTCACACAAGTTAAAAACAACCATTCTGTCCAATTTCCTCATTAATAAATCATGAGCAAAACATTATGCGGTTCTCACTCTCTTTGATCTCATTCTTTTGACACTTGATTTTAAAAATGTTTGGTGGTGTTTTGCAACTACCAACTTAAATTGTTTACTACGCAATAGTTGAATTAAGCAACAAACAGCCAGCAAACAGCAACAACTGGTCGAATGCCTGATTTAACAAATGGCTAAAAGCGATGCAAACACTAGAGAAGTTTTTCACCATGAAAGGACTACATCCATTATCCAACATTAAAGATTACCAATTAGCGTAAAGATGATAAATTTTCCATCTCAAAACCGTTAACAACAACCCCATATAACCAAAAACCACCAGGCCATCCGCATCAGAACGTGATCGGAAGAGCACGAAACACTTTCAAACAAGAAATGGGAAAGCAAAAAACAAAGAGAAAAATCAACCCCATTTATACTAAAAGCGTTATACCTTAGAATCCAACATTTGTTTAAGCCTAAGCAGTATCCGAAACGCCTCATCTTTAGTAGTGGACAGCTCCTGCTGACACCGAATAGCGTTCCTCTCAGAAACCATAATACGCGCCGCCGCCTCCTTGGCCGTATTGAGGATTATATCGGCGTAAGCCTTCTTCAGGGCCGTCAATTTCTGAAAATAAACAAAACCCATTACAAAATCAAACGACTAAAGGGCAGTAAAACAAACTTCAATAAGATCAAAATCATCCCCTCTTACACATTCCCCCAAAAAGCCACAAATCCCAGAAAAACGAAACCCAACGCAAAAGGGAAAAAGGAGAAAGGAAGTTAGTTAAAGCGGCAAGGGCAGTCTCACAAGAATCAAAGACGAACAAGAAATAGCAGCGATTAAAAGGAAAATTACCTCGGAGTCTTCCATTATTAGTGAAGCGTAGAGTCTTCTTCTGTGTTTGCTGGTTTTTTGGTCCGAGTAGTGAAGAAGGAAGAAGGAAGAAGAGAGAAAGAATAAGGGGGGAGGTTTGTTCTGTTTCCCCCCCTCGCTTTTACATCAGCTGTCTGTTACGAACTGAAAGACTAAAGTCCAACCCTAATTACCAAATTACCCTCACTACCCTTCCGTAATTACACCACCTGCTACTTCAGTGGCTAACCGCAACAACGCCGGTGTTTAATTTCCCTTTTTCTCCTCGCACGTACGACCTCGCGCCATGAGAGTGGTCCCACGCAGTGGAATGCTGACGTGGGCGTATTGGGCCTAATAGATGGACACGCGTTTTAATGCATGTTGTGGTTGAATCACAGTGCGTTTGGTCGATAACTGAACGGCTGTGATTTTCAGGTCAACCGTGTGTAGCGAATACAGTAGCAAATCCTTTTTAAAAATTCAGATAAATAAAAAAGAAAAAAGGTAAATACTTAAATAAATTACACCTTTTATTTTTTTTTTATAATCGAATATCATTTTTAGGTAAACATTTTAATTATGATCCAATTTTTTATTTAAAAGAAAAAACAACACAAATTCCTTTCTAGTTTTCACAAATTTGCTTGAATTTTCAAAAATATTTCTAAAAATGTAGACAATCAAATCAAATAAGTAAATAAATAAGTGGACTGTATTTGTAAACTTAATTTTAAAACTAAAAACCAATTCCTCATTTCATAACTTTTTTTAGGTTGAAAATTAAGCTTTTTTTTTTTCTAAATCTACTCTTTGTTTGTAATTTAGAAAATAATAGTAACTTTTTGTGTACAACAATTGAAGGGATGAGGAATCAAACCTCCAATATTTATGGAAGGCCGTCAGACCGTTCACTTTGGTCCATAATTTATGAGTTTTCAATTTTACCATTTTACTCTCAGTAAATTTAGAGCAGATTCTTGTATATTGAGTATGTCTTAATAGTATCAAATTTGTTAAACATAAAATTGAATTTTGTATTTAATTAGATGGTCTAATAATTTTTATTTTTATTTTTGTTAACATATTGTTTCGAACCTGATTTTAAAGTTTGCTCAATTTTAGTTCATGTACTTTTAAATGTCTAATCGTAGTCATGCATTTTTAATAAATCTTATATTTAGTCTCTCTTATTAGTTTATTGTTATTTTTTTTTAAATATCATCTATTAACATTTTTATTATAAATTTTAGTAACATATTCACATATTATATTTAATTATATAGAAATTATTATTATTATAGAAGCAATACTGATAAAAGTTAATTTAGAGGGACTATATTTAAGATTTACAGAAAGTATGTGTACTAAAATTAGACATGTTAAGTCAGTCCATTAAACATTTTGTCAAGGTGGCCCAAATGTTTTTATTTTGTTCTGTATTGAGTAGGCCCAAAGCCCATTGCTTAACGACTCTTTTCTGATAATTGATTTTTAGTTGTGTGATTCCCTTCTAGAAACCATTCTAAGATGTTATTAGAGTATTAATTTAGTGTGGGTGTGTTTAACTTTCGCAAGAGTTTTTCATCCCATATTTTTCTTATGATGATTGTTCTTCTTCCCATTGATATCATGAAAAATATAGAGTTTATCTTGCACTCTTGATCTATTCTTCTGCTATGTTGTGATAGTATTAAAGCCAATATCTAACGACAAAGGGCCTCTGTATTCTTCAATTCTTCCTCTCCAAGATTTCTGTTGATTTTTTTCCTTTTTTTGGGAGACTTCGTCTTTCGTTCTCTACTGTCGTGGTAGAAATGGAAGACTCTACTTAGAGTTTTAATCCAGGCAATAAAATTTCAATTACTAAATTAACCGATGATAATTTTCTGTTATGAAAAATTCAGATCTTTACAGTCTTAGAAAGTTATGGATTGGCAAACTTTTTGGAAGACGATCCACCTCCGAAGTATCATACGACTACTGAGTCTGCATCTACCGACATTTGAACGATGAGCATCGACTACAAAATTTGGAGGCGTCAAGACCATTTGATCTCGTCTTGGCTTCTAGGCTCCATGTCTGAGGACATTTTAACCCAAATTATCAACTTCACATCAACCAAAGATATTTGGTCTACCTTACAGAGGATTTATGCAGCACAAAGCCTTGCTTAAACTATGCAATTCAAAAACAAACTTCAAAACATAAAAAATGAATCCATGCCTCTTGATGAGTATTTTATGAATATACAACAATGCGTTGATGCTTTAGCATCAGTGGTTAAGCCTATATCTCAAAATGATCACATTTTATATATCTCTTGTTGGTTTAGAATCGAAGTTTGAGTTTATGGTTTCTATTATTACTGCTCCTACTGACTCCCCATCTATTTAAGATATTACAACTATTTTATTAAATCAAGAAATATGTATGAAAGCAAAATTGTAAGTCCTAAAGATTCCTCACCTTCAGCTAAATATTGCATCAAATAATTAGATAGAGAATGGGAGAATTCTGACAAAACAATGCTAATAATCAGTTTAATCAAAATCAGCATAGTGGGGGAGGTCGTGGAAATAATAATTGGAATAATCAGAACAAACCAAGGTTGTATCAAATTTGGACATACTACTTCCAAATGCATCTTTTGATATGCTATCTATTGGAACAATCAGCAACCACTAGATTTTTCTCCTTATATCTTTCCTCAGTCTTTTAATCAATCTTGTCTTTCACAAACGACTACGATGGTTGCTTTTCCAGATTTAAGCATTGATAGTAACTAGTACCCTAACTTTGGAGCTACTGATTACCTAACAAATAATTTCAACAATCTCTCTACGGGATCTGAGTATGGAGGAATGATAACTCGTAGAAATACAAGTTATTGTTATCTCAAAGTTGGAATAATTAGGATCTTTAGTGATATAAACGCACTGATTATGAAAGAAAAACCATGAAATTCCATTCATGTAGTCAACTCATACAAAAGTATCGTTTTCAAGTAAAAAGTTGCTTCACTAATGCATTTCAAATTCAGGAATCAAAGAAATTTACTAAGTGTTGCAGTCAAGACCAACATAAAGGGTATGCGTCCGAAATATTCGACGCATGAAAGATACATTAGCTCGTGCATTTCCTGTCAAATCACCACTTGCAACATGAGCATCTGACTGGCGACATCTGAATATTTCAGAAGTGGCAGCCAGCTGCTCTAGGATATGAAATTTAATGCAGGTCCAATCACCAAGTTGTTGAGATTCACATTTATAAGAAGTCACCATCAAAATCAGAGTTAGACAATTTAGAGCTAACTAGTTATAAACTTTTCTTTTCAGCACCAGTAGATAGCATCTACCATTTGCAAGCAAGTAATAGGAGAGAAGATACCATTTAACCGTTGATTAAGAGGTGTCGTTGGAGAGAAGCTTGAGAGAGATATTTTCTTTAACTCCTCTACCACGTTGGTTGTAGCAAGCATAAAAAACAAGCCAAATAGGACAAAAGATTGAACTTTCTGGCTTGACTTCTACTTTTCACACTTCACTTCCATTCACCATTTCATTTCATTAAGTTGAGATTGTTTGTATAAACAGTGGTTATCTTTAATTCAATCTTAATTTTGACCATTCATCACTTCTTCATCTGTTTATCTTCGAAATTGTATGTGTTTGTGAAATTTTATGAATTAATGAGAGCATGAAATTTGTTGCTTAAGTCTCCGTGATCAGTTGATTAAATTAATTGAGTAGTTAAGTCACTTAAGAGAGAAATTTAACTATTGAATGCATTAGATCAAGGCGTGAAATAAGTCTAGAGATATTGTGTTGGGGATGATGCTCTAAACTCTCATGTCATGTAGTTTGTAAACACAGTTTTGTTAGAACATTTGTGATGTATAATATATGATATTTTCTTCACTAACTGTCTTTGAACATTGAATATCTTATTTGCTTTACCATAAACCAATAAACTACAATCTCTGGTTATATTATGTAACTTAAGTATGTATATGGTGACATACAAGTAGATCATATCTTAAGTGATAACCAAAATGGTCTGTAGTATAAGTATGTATATGGTGACATACAAGTAGATCATGTCTTAAGTGATAACCAAAATGGTCTGTAGTATATAGGAAAGAAACTTTATCCCGGTAACGCTACGGGTATGACCCACTTTGTGGAATAGTTACAAGTGTTGTGACTTGCTATAGATGGTCTGATCCTGATCATTCATGTGGGGACGTGCGAGCGGGGGCGTCCTATACAAAGAATTTGTATAAGACCTAACCACAAAGTGTTAACGTCTTGTTATATAACGTCGTTCATGACAGAGACTTCACTTCACTAAGATGACCATAGATAACATGACCTCAATCATGAGTGAGTTGGGAACTCTTGCCTTTAAGGGCGGTCCTTTGATTTGCATGGGTGCGAGTGGCCAGGTCACTGACTCAAACCTATCACTTTGGGGATTCGTCTGTTTTGGGAGCTGGGAACTTAGCTACACAAGATGGAATTCACTTCTTTCCTGAAGCAAGGGTAAGTAGATAGATTGCTCCCTTAAGGGTTGATCTCGGGGCTTGAACGATGTGGCGTCACACACCTTCTCATGGCCCGAGAGTTGTCCACACATAGTAGGACTATATTGTATTGTTCATTAGAGGGATCAGTGGTACTTAAGAATTTAGATATAACTACAGAGACAAAATGGTAAATTGGCCCAGTTGTACTTATGAGCATCTGTGAAGGGTTATCATACTGTTGAGTGGTTATATCCGATGGACACAGAAATATATCTGTGATAAGAAGAGTTCAGCTATCGGTCTTTAGTGGAATGTCTGGCAGTTAACGGTTTGTGGATCTCATGGCTAAAGAGTTTAGTCAGCTATTCATGTACCGTTGGAGCTTCGAGCCATAGGTTCATAAGGTCCCCTTGGTAGCTCAATGGATTCAAGTTGAGAATCAGTTTTTGGGTCAATTTGAAATGTTCAAATTGACAATAGAGAGTTGAATTATATATGATATGATTGACTTTATGTATAAGATACATTAATTGAAGGGAAATTATATATAAATATGATTATTATCTAGTGGAGGAGAAAACACTATGGTTTATATGTGATATTAAACTATAGGTTAATGAATATAATATGATTATATTTATTATTTTAATTTGACAATTATGGGATAATTGTGCACATCGTTTTCTCCGTAACCGTGCGTTAGTGGGAAGTTCCAATAAGTTTTCATAACTGAAGAATAAAATGAAAATCGTTTTCATTTTGCAAGAAATCATGGAATTCGCTCAAGTAAAGTATTTGCAGCCTATCGCTTAGTAAATTGAGAGACTATACGATAGCTCAAATTTACTACACGATCATTTACACGCGCGCGCATCTTCTAAATGATCGCCTACATTTTACTAAACAATCGTATAGATGATCGCTGCCTTTTTCCTACACGATCGTGTACTCCCTACTAAACGATCAAGCATTTTGTCTATGCGATAGACTAAGCTTTTTCCCATTTGCTTGATTGTTGTATACGATCTTCAATCTTCCTCCCCTCTACGAAATCTCAATAGAGCTCACTATTTGGATTCTCAAATCGAGAATACCGAGGGTTCCAAGTGGTGTTATCATCCCCATTTGTTATGTACGTGTGGAGGTCGTTCATGAGTAAACGACTGGTGGTGTTGGTGGACGATATTGTGACGTTCCAGCGAGAGCGATAGCAGTCCTTTAGAGAGAACGAGATTTGTTGTGGAGAAAGGTTCTTCAACTGGTAAGTTTTCTTCTTCTCTTGTTCTTTATTGTTCTAAGCATGCCAGTAATTTATAGTATGATGCATATCTGTTTGTTCGAATATAGATGTGGTAATTCTATCACAATATTTTGGAAAGATCCGCTTCTACTCAGAGGTACTCTTATATAAGAGTTCCTTCAAGTTGTTCACGTCTTTTTCCTGTTTTTCATGACCAATGTATGCACCCTAGAGATGAGATTACATGTGGCTTTTGTATCAAGAGATGATGAACTTAGCATGAACTAAAGAATAGAATTTCCAATGCATAGCACATACATTTAGATTGTAAACAAGCATCTATATCATCTTCATCTCATTTTCATTACACTCACATAGGCTTGCTAAACTTACCAGGAAATCAACGCATACCACTTACACTTAGAACAATTCATCCATAAATCCCTTTCTCCTCATGAACTCTTATTTCTTCTTGCATGCATACCATTAGCTCAATGTAAATAACCAAATTTCTTAAGTTAATTAGGAAATATCTATATTAAATCCAAAAACAAGGTCTATGTTAGAAGCATTCTAGAGTCCCTGCTTTCGACCCTGGACTTAGCAGAAAACTTAAGTTAGATTTATACTTGGGTCTGACTTGAGAGAACTTGTACGCAATCACAAGATGTATACATATTCACTACCAACGCATCCCCTGATTTTCTTACCTATAGAGAAATCACTATTTCATCTATCTCCATTCATCATATTCATTCATCACCATTCTCCTCCATCATTTCAAATATGTTTAGAATCAAAATCACGAGGCGAACAAGGAGAAAGTCAAATCTATGTAGGGAATGGTTTAGGTTTGCCTATTTTACATTATGATATTGTTGTCCTTCCTTCTTCAATTACTTATCGCTTTGTAGTTCTTAAAAGATTACTTCACATCCCATCTATTACAAAGAATCTGATAAGTGTATCTCAATTTGCTTAAGATAATTGTGTGTTTTAAAAAAAAAAAAAAAAAAAATCACCTAAATTCTTGTTATGCGAAGGATCAGGTTGCTGGCCGAATACTACTCCAAGGGACATTCCATGAACGCCTCTATCGTTTCAACATTAAACTGTTACAAGATTCTATTAAAACTTCTACCATTACAAACATTGTTTAGCCTAAAGTTCTTCATACTATGTTTAATTTTCTTGTTCTCCAAACTTTGTATGGATATCTGGCATATGCGTCTAAGCCATCATCATTTGATTGTTGTTAAAGTTGTAGTTCAACGGTTCAAACATCCTTCATTGCAAATAAATAAATTAAACTTTTGTGATGCATGTGCTCTTGGGAAATATCATGCTCTATCATTTCCTCATTATAATATTGTTTACTCTACCCATTTGCAACTTATTGTATATGATTTGCGGGACTTGCTGTCACACCCTTTCCCAAATTACTCTCCTAATCCAAGAAGAAGTGTGAAGATAGCAATTATTAACCCTCTTATGACAACTACTGCCTACATACTTCCATAAACCAACGCCCTTGGTACCTAATAAACAGTTTATATCTTATGATAGACCATTATCTCATAATCAACACAACTTAAACATATAAATTCTCATACAACAGAATACTTATTCATATATATCATAGTTAAAGAGTCTAATAAGTCTATTTTCAACAACATAAAAAACTCTACCCTAACTTCCCACAGTATGAACATAAGATTCAAGTTTAACAAAGACGTGATGAGCCACCTAAGTTTCAAGTTCCTGATGTTCTTGAAAAGTTACTGACCGGCAGAACTGCTAGGCCTCGGGACGTTGATGGCTACCTAGGGAGGAAAACATTTAAAAAAGGGTGAGCTTAAAATTCCCAGTGAGTGACTTCTTTTAAATAAAACATATTTTCATAACCTATGATATAAATATGTTTAGAACATAACATTTACATTCACATTCTAGGGTTCGGAAATAAAAATTTCATTAATCTCTATACGTCTTCACATATAGTTCAAGACTCATAGGACAACCTTAGATGTTAGTTTATTAGATTTAGGCTTATTAAGACAAAAATAGACAAACAACACAAACAATAACATTTATTGAATTAACATCTATAACTCTTTATTGATGACGGTCAATTAATAAAATTTATATCTACGAGTTTTAGGGCACAAAACCCAACACTTGAGTTACTTTTTCAAAGGGTTGTAACTTGTAAGCCTCCCCTATATGCATTTGTGTTGTAATAATAACAAGAGTCTTTGATTAATGCCTTAGCTCTATCTTGAGCTTAACTTATTATTCAAGGTAACACATGCTAAGCCTCAAACCTAGTTTGACACATCACCTTAATCCCTTTCTACTCGATGCACGCTTAGTACATTGGTACTTAATGCATTACCACATTTAACCAATTTTTTACCTTGCGGCTAGCTAGTGTGTGGTAGTTGGCACAAGATACTCCTAGGTTTCAGAACGTGTTGGCTTTGCCTATACGAAGGGTGCTCACCCATGCTTGGCGTCTGCTGGTCAACTGTTTGCTTATGCGTGAGTTGTAACTGCCTGCTTATTCATCCAACCAAAATCTCAAATTTCACTTATAATTTGAATAACTTAAATTCTAGATCTCGTGAAATTTCATTTTAAGAACCTAAACGTCTTAACTAGCTCATCTTAAAATCTCAGCCTCTGATTCTTCTTCACGAACTTGGAACTTATCAATCTTTTTGACTCGTCCGTGTAGCCTAATATTCTTGTGCATTCTAATAAATCTTTCAATCTTCAGCTCTATTCCATGGAAATTCTTCCTCTGACAGCCCTGTTTCAACTCTTTCAACGTTCAAGCTTCAAATTGGCAAAAGTTCTCTTTCCATAGCTCGAGTAGAATGCCCAAATCAAGCACCTCAATTCAAACTCTCCTTTTATACTAAGGTTGCAAGCTCATAAAGCTTCCGAAAAGTGACAGCTGAAGCACTAACTCATATTTGTGGCCTCTAAGCATGCCACTAAGACCAATAATTGGGTGATTAATGTGACTGTTTAAGTCCTTTATCAACGTCCAGGTTTGCATTCCATCTTGTCTTTCTTCCCGACCAACATATACCCCGGCTAACGCCGGATTCCCTTGCTCACGCATCACTAACCAACGCATATGCTGGCTTTACCCTTAAGGCACTCGTGCTTAGGCCTACTGCTCATAAATGCCTCATTTAACTTCTAATACCCTCAGTGTCTACCATGTGTTCACCTAGGTAGACTTAACTGCCCGCATACTATCTATCCTAGGCCTTCACTGGCCTCTAGAGGCCCTTAATGCATACCTCCTATTACACTTAGCCAATTTGCACTCTTAGGCTCTTAAGCCTACAGACACTCATGTGTTCCTTACTTCTACATTTTTTATTCCCTTCTAAGTGTTAGCTTCTTATCTTACCCGAAAGCACAACTTCTAGCACTTAGAAAAATTCCTACTTCCTTTTCAACCTGACATTGCGCCTACCTTCATCTGACTTAGCTTTTTCGAATTCTGACTAAGTAGGTTGTTCTTTACTACCCGAGAGTACCCCATTTCAAGACTTAGAAATTTTTCCTCATCTCTACCTTACACGCATACTCATTATAACCTCCATATAATTTTCATTGTTGGGATTGGTGTTTTAAATCTCTTTGTTCTCGTAACTTGTAAACTTGTATAAACAAATTGTTATTAATAAAAAAAGTTATTTTGTTTGTGTATTAGCTAAATCTAATAAATTAAGATCCAAAGTTATTTTTATGTAACTTACACATGTATATCGTTGACATACAAGTGGATCAAGTTTAAGAAATAACCTAAATGGTTCATAGTAAATAGATAAAGTTGGGTGTCTTATCCTAATGACACTACAGATACGAACCACTTTGTAGTTATTATAATTATTGTAAAGTGTTACAAACGATTTGATCTCAATCGTTCATGTGGAGACATGTGAGTGGGGGTATCTTATATAAAGAGTTTGTATGAGACCAAACCGCGAAATGATTAGTCTCTCTTCATAACACCGTTGTCTGAAGAGATTAGCATTTCAATAGGATGACCATATGTGACTCGACCTTAATCCTGAGTAAGTTGTGAACTCCTTTCTATAAGGACAATCTTTTAATCTGTATAAATGAGAATTCCCAGTTTTCCAATTCAATATGTTTACCATTTTGGGGATTTATCCGAGTAGGGAGCTGGAAACATAAGTACACAATATGGAATTCACACCTTCCCGATTCTAGGGTAAGTAGATGAATTGCTCCTTTAAAGGCTGATCTCGAGTCTTTAATAATGAAGGCCCTCACCCTCTCTAGCCATATAGGGGTCTGGTTTATAGTTAGACTATAACTAACTGTTCATTAGAGGAATCGATCGTACTTAAGGAGTTAACTGTAACTACATAGGTAAAACAGTAATTTAACACAACAATAGTTACGAGCAATTCGTGAAGGGTTGAATTGTTGTTGATTGGCTATATCCGTAGATACATAAATATATTTACAGTACAAAGAGTGCAGTTGTTTGTCTTGTGGAGTGACCAATAATTAATGAACATTGTTAATTAATAAGAGTTCAATTAATTAATCTCGTATCACTGAAGCTTCTAATCTGTAGGTCCATAAAGTCCTCTTACTCACTCACTAAGGATAAAACAAGCGATAAGTGTTTTTGGAATAATCTAAATTGTTCAAATTATATAAGAAAATTTTTATATTAACATGATTAATATAAAGTATAATGTATATTGATACATCATAGTTAATTATGAATGTGGTTTATAATTAATGGATAAAGGAATTAATATGATGTATATTGGTACATTATAATTAATTATGAATATGATTCACAATTGATAAAATATATAAATATTTAAATAAGATTCAAACTAATATAATGTATATTGATATATTATAGTTAATTATAAATATGATTTATAATACTATATAATATATGAATATGATTCATATAAATACTATAGGTTGAAATTAATATGAATGAGATTCATATTAAAATTATAGATTATAAGAGAGAATTACATTTTAATATGATTAAAATGCATATTATGTAGTTAATTAACTAAAGGTTAGTTAAATAATTACATAATATTATGTATTATTAATAATTAATATCAATAACTCCCTTTGGGAGTTATTTAAGGTTGTTTTTCATATAGGAGTTAATTGACTTCCTCCTCTCTCCTTTTGTATGACGGATTTTTTGTATTGAGAACACAGAGTAATGGAGAAGAATAGGAGAAAAGAAAATCCATAAGGAATTCTCTTTCAATCTATTTCAATTATATCTATATTTACCTACTCCCAAGAACACTAAAAGAGCCCACACGTCTTCATCTCTTATCCTGAGAATAACAAAGGCTACGAGTGGTTTTATTGAAGGAAGTTTTTCGTTATGTTATCTTGTTCAAGGGGAGAATTGTTGTACATAAAGTTCGAAGGGAGATCTCGTTCGTGGTTATTAGTGGCTTGGAGAGAAATTACCGTGAAGATGAGTCTTTAAGGGTAAACTCCTCACAATATATTTTCTCATTCTCAGTAACATGCTTAACATATTTGTTCTGTTTAATCTCTTTATATTTCATGTTTTCAGATTTGAACTCCAAATGCACGACGTTCACATGCTTCTGCGAAGGATTTGATTCCTTCATTCATAACTCTATTTAATCAATATGGCATAGAACATCGCATCTCGTGTCCCCATACATCCCAACAAAATGGCATTATTGAACAAAACATAAACATATAATGGATATGGGTCTTACTCTTCTTGCACAAGCTTTTTAACCTTTAAAATTTTGGGATGAATCATTTGCTACTATTGTCTGCCTTATAAGTCGCTTACCAACTCTTGTGTTGAATGGTTTAAGTCTCTTAGAGAAGTTATTTGGTCTAAAATCTAATTATCTTTCTTTAAAAGCTTTTCGGTGTAAATGTTTCCTTGCTTACGTTCTTATAACACTCACAAACTCTCTTTTCGTTCTCTGTCATGTACATTTATTGGTTATAGTATTTCTCACCAGGTTTATAACTGTCTTGCCTCTAATGGTAGTTTTTTTTTAATTAATTAATTTATTTAAATCTCTAGACATATTATTTTTTATGGAATGCCATTTTCATTTGCCACACCATCTAATAAATCTTGTTCTTCCTCCAATAATGTTTTGGTTTCTCCTATTTCCTTAATTTTATCCGTTATACCAACTGAGAACCATAATGTAGATAGTCATTACTCTATTCTAGTTACTGATAATATTGACCATATCAATTCTACTAATATGCATCATTTAGAGACAGATTCAGTTGATCATTATCAAGGTTAGGTGAGCTCTCTAACTACAAGAGAAACAATTTCTCTAACTATTGTTCCTACTGGACCTATTTTTGCTATTGATCAAGCTCCATCAAAATTAATTGCTCCTACAATTCGAGCACCTTTGGCTTCCACTTATCCATCGATAACCAAAGGTAAAAATGGAATTTTTAAGCCTAAAGTCTACTTAGTTGATTATACTCAAACTGAACTATATGATGTTAAAAAAGCTCTAAAACATCCTCATTGGAAACATGCTATGGAAGAACGATATCATGCTCTTATGAAAAATAATTGTTGTGATCTAGTTCCTCATTTCCATGATAAAAATGTCATTGGTCGCAAATTGGTTTTTAAAAATAAAATGTAACTCCGATGGTACCATTGCTAGATATAAACCATGCTTGATGGCTAAAAGGTTCCATCAAAGCCCTGATATTGATTACACAGAAACATTAACCTATCACCATTTGTGTTCTATTAACAATTGCTCTAGTGAAAGGTTGGTCTATTCCATAACTTGATGTGGATAACATTTTTCTTCGTGGACTTCTTACTGAAATTTTGTTTATGGAACAACCTTTCGGTTTTAAAAAGTCTAGTAATGTTCCATTGGTTTGTAAACTAAAAAGGGTTTTATATAGGCTTAAACAGGCTCTGCGGGCGGACGGTTGAGTTCTATTTTGCATTTATTTGGCTTTCATACATCTAAAGTTGATACATCTTTACTAATTAGAGAATTTGCTTCTTCATGTTGTTATGTATTGATTTATGTTGATGATATTATTATCGTGGAGAGTTCTTTTGTTGAGGTTGAATGCTTGATCAATACTTTAAATAAAAATTTCACTTAGAAATCTCTTGGTCCTTTCAACTATTTCTTAGGTATTGAGGTGTCTTATCCTAAGGCAAGAAGTATGTTCCTATCTTAATCAAAACACATTTCGGATTTGCTTCATAGAACAAAGATGAATGATACCAAACCAATATTCACACCCATGATATGCTAGATGATAATGGGTAAAAATGCACGTTATTACAGCACAAATAAGTAAAACAATGAAAGAATGAGACGGTAAAAATATACAGAATCATGTCCAAAAGCGTTAAACTGAGAATATTGCGATTGCATGCGCCCATCCTATAAAAGCAATTAATTTACTTATTTTGTGTAGGAAAAATGCGTTGGCGCAAGTTATATTGCGATCCAAGGAATTAGGCATCCGCACGCATTGAAAGATTGCGATCGTATGCGATTGCAAGAAGTTGCTCAAAAAGGTGGCCGCATAAAGACGGTGCATCAAGGTGAAAGCATAATAAATCATGATGGAACGGAAAGCTGATGTCGGTCGAATCCGAATTTAGTTGACAAGCCATTAACGACACACTGTAGCAAGTACACTCAACTTTCAGCGACTATTAATCGGCGTATCAAAGCAGGAGATTTAATGACCGCCTATCATTGCAATCATTAAAGAGAAAAGCTTATTCACCTCCAGCTCTATATATACCGAAGGCCACCATCGTTAAAAGAGTTCGCCATATAGAATAGAGACCATATACAAGATAGATAGCCGTTAGTATGTTTATAGTCATTCTTATACTTAGAAGAAGGAGACAAGCGAAGAGAAGAAGGCGCTGGGAGATAATTCCTAGATAGCTCGAAAGACTGCTGGGAAGTGCTACAAAAGGGGAGAGGGCCAACACTTACGAAAGCAAGGATATTCATCTGGGCAGAGTTGGAGTGAAAAGACAATGTAAAAGGCCACGGGAAGCAAGACATTGCTACTGGGATTCTTATCTCTACTTTATTGTTATTCTGTATTTTGCATTTAATTTATAAACAATAGAAATTTCATTTCAACTTATGTTCAATCTCTCCATACTTCGCATGAGTAGCTAAATTTCCGAATGGGTTGAGAAGTACTTAGCGAGCATGACCTAAGATTTTCACTTTATGTGATCATCTTGTTTTATGTATGCGTCATTCACCCTTTAGAGATACTTGAGAGAGTAGTCCAAAGAAAGAATCTGGACTTTAGAGAGTCATATTAGAATCTAGGCTTGAGAGAGTCAGATTAGAACTGCATAAGCAAGAGATAAAAACTTAGACATAAGTTATGTTTGCTATTATGCATCGCATGCACCTTAGAAATAGGATATGATAGTATGCAGTCACCTTGTTTATGTGTGCATCATTCATCATCGCATAGACAAGAATAGAGGCTTGGACATAAGTCCTATTGACATTATCGTATACATCGCATACGTCCTAGAAATAGGAACTATGGCATTTGCATTGAGAGATAACATGTTGTTGTGTGTGTGTAGCATGATCGCATAAACTTGAACGCAATCTTAGGAAGTATTAGCTAAATCTCTTCTCAACTTGTTCGTCGCATACTCATTGTAATTCTCAATTTCATCAACTCTTTACTTGAATCTGTTGCATAGGAAATATACTTAAACAAAATACCAACTAATTTGTTTTTGTCACCGCAAAGGAATCAAATTTACTGTCGCATAGTAACTCAATAGTCCCTGTGTGCGACCCTGGACTTACTAGGAAAACTTGCATGTGCAACGCATAACTCATCAACGCAAATATACACCATAATCACATCACATTTACAACGCATCACTAGACAGTGAGAATCATTTCATGATACATTTCTCTATTAAAGTGTTGTTGGTGCATCATAGTATGCTACGATTACTCATCCTGAAATTTCGTATAGTATGAATAAAGCTCGCCAGTTTATGTACTTTCCTACTATGTTATATTGACAATCGGTAAAAAGAATTTTGAGATATCTTAAGGGTATTATTGACCATGGTTTACTCTTCAAACTCCCACACATTTAACTTTGATTGGATATGTTGATGCAGATTAGGCATCTGATCCGGATGAAAGAAAATCCACCTCCGGATTTTGTGTATACTTTGGAGGCAACTTCGTTGCTTAGGGATAAAAAAAAAAAAAAATAATAATAATCTATAATCTCATGCTCCATCACAGAAGTTGAATACAGGTGCTTTGCGTAGTGCAAAATAGTTGGTATACATTCGCTCACTCTTAAATAATTTACATATTTCATCTTTTATTCCTATTCTCTGTTGTGATAATTTAAGTGACGTTCATCTCAGTGTTAATCTGATTTTACATTTTAAAATTAAACATGTTGAACTTGACATCTATTATGTTTGAGATCTTGTACTTAAGAAATGGGTTAGTGTGCGTCATCTTCTAGCTTCAGAACAAATAGTTGATGTCCTTACCAAACTTTTGTTGGTATATACCTTTTTAAAACTCAAGAACAAGTTCGATGTTGTTGCAGCTTCTGCCATCGTTTCGCAGGGAGGTGTTAAGGTAGTCCATTAATTTTATATCAAGGCGGCACAAGTATTTTATTTGTTATGTATTGAGTAGGCCCAAAGCCCATTATTTAAGGGCTATTTTCTGATCATTGATTTTTTGTTGTGTGATTTCCTTCTATAAACTATTCTAAGTTGTTACTAGAATATTGATTTAGTGTGAGTGTGTTTAGTTTTTGCAAGAGTTTTTCTTCCTAGATTTTTTTTAATATAATAATTGTTCTGCTTCCCATTGTTATAACGAGAAATATATGATTTTCTCTTGCAATCTAGATCTCTTCTTCTACTATGTTGTGATGACATTTGAAATAAAATGAAATATACTTGAACAAAGTTCAAAGTACAATGATTAAAAATATAATCTAATCTAAATCTTTATTTGTAATAATATTGAATAGAACATTGACTTATTAAACTTGAGTAGAAAATATCAAAATTTAATTACACAATATCCAACGTCTAGAAATTTAGTAGAAAAATCAAAATGAATTTATCTCAATAACAATTGGCATGATATCTCTTTAGAGGTAGGAAGTTTGATCTCCAATCTTGCAATAGTTATACTCATACTAAAAAAAGAATAAGATATTTAGTAGAAAAATTTAAAGACTTTTTAAAAATTTGAAACTTATTTAACTCATATTTAAAAGTTAGAAGGTTGGAGTTGAAAGAAAAAGAAAAACAACACATTATTTAGAATCTGTTTTATTGTGTATTTTTTTGGATTTTAAGAAGGTAAAATTGTCAGAAATAACACGTTTAAGCTTTTTAACTCACAAAACTGGTATCTTTTTTAAAAACTCGTAAAAGTAGTTTTTTTTTTTTTATCCATCTCGAACGAGATCGAACATGAGATTTTAGTTAAAAAATCAACTTTTTCCAACTTATCAATTATTTGGAGCTTTCTCGGTATATCTTATCAGATTATACACCGAGATTATGTGCATCTCAATGCTAATCTTGGGCCAAATAATACCGAGATTATGTGCATCTCGATGCTAATCCTGGGCAAAATAATACCGAGATTCTATATATTTGAGTTTTATTAGTGAAATCCTGGGCATAGTTAACACTGACATTCATATATTTGAGCTTTCTTGATGGAATATCAAGCAGAATTAACATCGAGATTCTATATATATCCTAAAATTTACCCTATTTTTTGAAAAGTTTTGATATTTTCCAAAATTTAAAAATGTTGAATCAATTTGGAAAGTCTATTTTGATAATTGAAAAACCTATTTGGAGTTTTAGAAATTCATATAATTGTGAAGTAAAAATTTAAAAAATTACATAATAATTTGATATAATATTTAGTAAATATAACCGATAAGAAAATTTGAAAAGAATATAAGAGTTGGTATAAGATTTGGAAAGATTACACAAAATAATTCATAAGTTAGTTGATCTTTTATCTAATTTTCGGGAATCGATCTAGTCCGAGATGGACGGATAAAAACTATTTTTCCAAATTTTCAAAAATATATTAATTTTGTAGGGTAAAAACCTAATCAGGTTATTTTTGGCCATTTCCTTCAAGAATCTCTGGTCCCAGCCTCAAATATTAACGAAAGCGAACCGCCCATGGGGATCGCGGCGTCTAACGAAATAAAAATACCTTATTGTCGTAATTACCTAATTAAAAACGACATGTCGTTGATCCTCGTGCGACTAGACGTTGACCGTTGATCCACTGGATTGGCCTAACGTAGCAAAGGAGCATGCTTTGGTGGTGATTGGTTGGTTTTGTTGGACGGGAGGCGCCTCATAGATTTATAAGGAATGTTTTTCTTTTTTGGTTGAATTATAAGGAGAAATATTTTATTATTTTGTTGTCCCTAGATTCTTGGTTCAATTTTTTTAGATTTCAAAATATTATTATTTAAATCTTTTTAAGTTATTTAGTTTCTAGAATTCAAAAAGTTACAATTTACCTTTAGATTTGAGTTTTATTTCAATTTAGTCAATAGATGTCAATATTGAAACATTTAACTATTTTTACTAAAATATCACTTTTCATTATTAAGTGTTAATTTCTATTGGCTAATTCAAGAATTGTTTGCAAATATAAAAAAATAAACAAAAATATTTACAAATAAAACAAAATTTCACTGTCTATCTACGATAAATCACGATAAACTATTATTTGTGTCTATCTGTAGTAGTCTATTACAGATTGTTCGCACGAGATTTCAAGAGAAATTTATTTCGTGGAACTTGAACTTTATATTTGTATTAATTTTGTGGAAAGTGAGTACAATCTCTAATACACACTTTCAAAATAAACTATAAACTTTAAGCTAGTTGATCTTCTTGAACGATCGACTTTGGACTTGTTGATCTTCTTGGATGATCAGCCTTTGGGTTTATTGATCTTCTTGGATGATCGGCCTACCTTTGGGCTTTATGATCTTCTTGGATGATCGACTTTAGGCATGTTGATCTTTTTGGATGATCAACCTTTAGACTTGTTGATCTTCTTGGAGGATGTGAAACCCGGATCTCCATTTTCCTACTTAAGTAAGTGATTAAAGGGTTAATTAGGAGAAAGTTAAATCCTATGTTATGTAAATAATCTAATAATTTTACAGTTGTCATAATAACTGTAATAATTGTCACCTTTTGTAGATCAACAATTAGTAAGAGTGAATGTAAACTATAATGGTTAGGTATTATAGTTATGATAACCATATTTGATCCTGGAGTATGAGTAGAGAGGACCCTAAAAGGATAAAAAGAAGAGAAAACCTTGAAGACTTAAATCCTGAATAGTGAAGAAAGGATTGGAGAACTGAGGAAAATATAGAAAATTATTTGGCAAAATTCGTGTGGAAGTTGCACGGAGATAAACCATATTCACAGTAGCTAACGAGATTGGAAAGAATGAGAGTGGAGAGAGCGACACCAGCGAGAGTGGAGGCAGTGAGAGAATGGGAGAGAGCGAGATTGGCTGAGCGAGAGACTGGGAGAGAGCGAAGTTGAAGAGAAAGGGTGGAGAGAAAGAAAGAGAGAGCGACGTTGGCGAGATTGGAAAGAGCGATGCTGACGAGATTGGAGAGAGCGAGATCCTTAGCGAGAAACCTGGAGAGAGCGACACTGCTGAGATCCAAGCTAGCGAGAAGGCTTGAGAGAGCGAGAAACATGGAGAGAGCGACACTACCGAGAGCCAAATGAGCGAGAAGGCTGGAGAAAGCGAGAGTTTGAGCGAGAAATTTGGAGAGAGCGAGAGTGGAGAGAGCGAGACTATGAGCAAGAGTGGAAAGAACGAGACTAGCGAGAAAGTGGGAGAGAGCGAGAGCATCCTGAACACCTCATTCGAACGTCACGCCCACGCGATCGAAGGAAACCGGCTGTGCATCGAACGGTCGGGAATTTATGTGTTGAACTTAGCCACGATCTTATAGATTATGCATTGAAAACTCTAATTTGAATACAAACAAAGCTTGAAGACGTAAGGGTAAACGTCAATTAAAATTTAAGTGTTCGATTAAGAGAAATTCTTAAACCCTAAGAAATTGTGTTGGATGCGTTTGGGAAGAACACATTGAACCAAGGTGAAGTCAGCTTACGTTGATAAAGGAAGGATTAAACATTTGGCCATGCAGCCAAGTAGGTGGTGTCAACACCATAGGAGGTTTGGACGCCTATAAATAGAGCCATTGGAATTTCATTTTCAAATCACAAATCATGAAATTCCAGGAGAATAGAGTGCACTGGACAGTAAGGGTGGATGAGAATGCATCAACTTGAGACCAGAAGATCTCCAAATCTACTCGAGCATTTGATGTAATTCCAAATCCATCTGAAAGATAGGAGAGTCTAGTTTTCATGGTGAGGCTGCCGGAGAAGAAGCTCTAAGGAATTGGGCTGAAGAATGAGAAAAAGACAGAGGGGTCGAGCTATCGGGTAAGCTGGGCCAGTCTTGATGTTTGGATGATTACAGCTAAACCATGAAGAGTTATGAGCTAAGATTTTATAGCAAGGTTATAGAATAGTTTTGTAGAAGGAAGTATCTTAAAATAAGGTTTAGAAATATGAGTAATCTAAGCTGTAAATTGGATCTGGATTATAGGGGTAAAAATGGAGCCCCAGGTAGAAAAGGGAACTATTAGAAAGGCTCCTGAGCAATTAAGGTGAGTGTTATAGTTTTGATAGTTAGAATATGTCGTGAGTGTTATAGCTTTGATAATTAACACATTGTGTGGGTGTCATAGCATTATAGTTTCGATATATCGTGAGCATTTTGTTGCTTTGATAAATAAAGTGTGTTTATACAGTATTGATAGTAAATGCATATTATGAGTATTCACTTAGCTTTATACTTTGATATTGAAATATATGCATCTGTGGATACAAGCTATATGCTTTGGTAATATGATGTTGCCATGATATTATTTGTGTGTGACTATGGAAACTGCGATTATGCCCGGGATGTGGTTAGATGCTTAACAAAAGGTGTTTGGCAGGAAAATTGGTCGGTGGGAAATAATAGTCGGTGACGACCGGCGGAAAATATGGTCAAGTACCTAAGCATGACTAGCAGGATAAATAAAATGGTCGATATGCACATTGGCGGGAATTGGGGTCATAGGAAGGTTTCCATAGGTAATTGTATTGATTAATGATATGATATGCATGCCACGTGTAGCATTTTGGAATAAAGGTTAATCATTGCATGAATAAATTCATGATCATACATGGATACACTGTGATTATTATTATGTGATTGATTTCCCAAAAATTATGATTTTCAAAATGATTTTCATCTTAAAAAGAACCACTCACTGGGCTTAGTAGCTCACACTCTTCAAAATGTTTGCTTAATCCCCCCAGGTAGTGGAAGATGAGGAGTTCCAGGGTGCTGCTAAGATCAAGGTCTGCCACGTGCCCCAATTACACTTCTGGAGAGTTTTTACTGTCGTCGTTGTAAACTTTGTTGTTAAGTCCTTAAGTTGTATAAATGTTATATCACTGTCGTAATAAAAGATGGGCCTACTTAATCCGTTATAGTTTATCTCCTTAACTTAATCATTCCGCTGTGTATAAGTTATAGTATGGTATCAGAGTTATTCCGCAAGAATCAGGCAGTAAGTGTCATCTCAAGGGTTGATAACTGCTGCAGTCGCATCCCTCTCCCAGGCTGAGAAGGTGATCTGGGGGCGGGGTGTGACAGAGGATCAGTCTTTGGACTTGTTGATTTTCTTTGATGATCGACCTTTGGGCTTATTGATCCTTTTGGAGGATTAGTGTTTGCACGAGGCTTCCGAAAAAACTTGTTTCGTGGAGTTGAACTTAAGTTAGTGTTGATGTTGAAGTTAATTTGATGCAATGTGGTTCAATCTCTAGTACTTGATCCTCTTCTTCTCTCTCTGTTGAATGCGTACGCTTGATTTGAGGAAGCGAAGCGCGTGATGATCGTGGAGTTGAAGTCTTGGAAGAATACTCGTATCTCCGAAGAACTTTAGTCTTTAAAGGTCTTCTATCTTCTAAGAGTGCAGCTTTAAGAGTCTTAGGAGTCTTTTGCTTGTTGGTGAATTTTGTTTGGACTCTCTAAATGTAGAATTGTTTGTATCTTTAAAATACTTCAGTCATCAGAGTGTTTGTATCTTAAAAGGACTTTAGTCTTCAGAGTGTTTGCATCTTCAAAGGACTTCAGTCTTCAGGATGCTTGTATCTTCAAAGAACTTCAGTCTTCAGGTGTGGTCAGCTTCAAAAGTCAATGAGTCTTCTGATTGTAAAGAATTCTCTATAAGCTCTATGGAGTATAGAATAGCTGACCCCCACAAATGAGGAGAACTCCTAGTTCTCTGCTGGATTTCATGGGCTTGGGCTTGGTCGGTCCATGGGTCTGACTAATTGGATTTGGGCCTTATTTGACATTTTGGTCAAATTAAACCTATTCATGGGCTAAATTGGACTTTTAGCCAAAATAATAATATCAAAATGGACCGAAGTAATTTTATTCAATCTGACGGTTACGAAGGAAACATGTGGCATCATCGAACTTCGCCAATTTATGTCTTCAACTTCAATTTGGGACAAATGTCAATTCTAATTAGTCTCGAATTCAATTATTTGGAATTTCGTCATCAATTTAGTAAATGACGTGATAATTTGCGATCAGTCCAAAATTTCTCATTCAACACAGATAAATTGTGATATTTTGCTATTATTTATAAATATTTTTAGCAGTTTTATCATTTAAGGTATTTTCCCTTAATTTCAAAACAATTATAGTTAATTAACTTTTGAAAAATTATTTTAAAAGACAAAACTGCTGAAAACATTTATAAATAATAGTAAAATATCACAATCTATCTACGATAGACTGTAATAGGCTACTATCTGTATCTATTAGTCTATCACGGTTTATCGTAGATAGACAATGAAATTTTGCTATATCTGTAAATATTTTGATTCATTTTCCTATATTTGAAAACAACCACAAACTTTTATTTTTTTCATTACTATTTATATTGGTATTAAAATTAAAATATCACTTCACAATTATTTTATTGGATCTCATGAACTAACAACCTTTTTTCTACAAACAAAAAATGAGAGAGATTAAGATTAAATAAGAGAGAAAGATAGGAGAAAGATGGAGGCCGAAGAAATACAAGTAGTATAAAGTGAACAAAAAAGAAAAAAAAGTGAATTCTATGTAATAATGAATCGTAAGTCATTTATTCTTATTTTAAGTATAATCAATTTGATCGACGTGGATCTCTCATTTTAACTCACAAATTCAGACTTACTTTTATATAAATTTATATTTTTTAGTAGTTATATAGTTAAGTTTGATTTGACAATTTAAATTAAGTTTTTTTTTTGTTTGGTTAAAAATACTATTTCAAAAGTATGTTAGTTTTTTTAGTATAAGTGAGATGGGAGATTCAAATTACAGACGTTGTAGTTTCTAATCTATTTGAATATCAATTCAAATATGCTAGATTTGATGAGAAAAAGAACCATATCATCGGTACCTTATCTGGAAAACAATTAAAAAAAAAAGAGAAAAAAGGTCATCAATGGAGAAACGCAACGACGGCATAAGTCAAAATACCCCTAATTTTTGCTATATTCTATAATCCTACCATTTTCCTGAAGAAGTCGGGTTCGGTTCGGGTAATCGTAACCCGTATCCGTTTTGAAACTCGCCCCGTCTTCATAACTTGAAACGTCACTGTTATCCAAAACCTCTCCACGTGGCTTTCACCGAACCAATTTCAGCTCTCATCCGCTCCCGCCCGTTGTTCTTCGCTGCTGCTGCAACTCTCCCAGTGAATTCAAAAAGAAAATCGGAGAAATCGGTTCTGGAATTTTCAGTGGTTTTTTGTTACAATCTCAATCTGTTCTTCGTTGCTTGTTAATTGCTCTCAATCTTGTCTTTGAAGGGAAACGATTACGGCTGGTAAATTGCGATTCGTTTATTTCATGTACTCAAGTCGCTAATGAAAACTAGCTTCCTGTAATGGCGCTCTCACCGTATTTGTCAGTGCCGAATCCGTTCAAAACTTCTACGACGTTTCAGAAACGGTATTTAGAGTGTCAACAACTTCCATTTCTTTCCAAACTTTCCAATTTCAGTGTTCGCCGTAGATTTTTCTCAGATGACTGGAGCTTGTCCTCCGACGTTGCGAAGTGCAGAGCGAAGCCGAAGGATCTTGTTCTTGGAAATCCGTCGGTAATTGTTGAGAAAGGGAAGTATAGTTATGACGTTGAAACCCTAATTAATAAGCTCAGTAGCCTCCCGCCACGAGGTAGCATAGCTCGTTGTCTCGATATCTTCAAGAATAGGCTTTCGCTTAATGACTTCAGTTTGGTTTTCAAGGAATTCGCGGCGCGCGGGGACTGGCAACGATCGTTACGCCTGTTCAAATACATGCAGCGACAGATATGGTGCAAGCCGAACGAGCACATCTATACTATCATGATCAGTTTGCTCGGCCGCGAAGGATTGCTCGAGAAATGTAGTGAGATATTCGATGAAATGGCGAGCCAGGGCGTGATACGTAGCGTTTTTTCTTATACCGCTTTGATAAATGCCTACGGGCGCAATGGTCAGTACGAAACCTCACTTGAACTTCTTGAAAGGATGAAAAGAGAGAGAGTTTCACCTAATATATTGACTTACAATACCGTGATAAATGCTTGTGCTAGAGGTGATTTGGATTGGGAGGGATTGTTGGGATTGTTTGCCGAGATGAGGCATGAAGGGGTTCAACCTGATCTGGTTACTTATAATACTTTGCTTAGTGCATGTGCTGCTCGCGGTTTAGGCGATGAGGCAGAGATGGTCTTCAAGACTATGGTAGAGGGAGGGATAGTACCTGAGATAACAACATATAGTTATATTGTCGAAACATTTGGAAAATTGGGTAAGCTTGAGAAAGTTGCTATGCTGCTAAAAGAAATGGAGTCCGAAGGGTATTTGCCTGATATATCATCCTACAATGTGTTAATAGAGGCACATGCAAAATCAGGGTCGATTAAAGAGGCAATGGACGTGTTTAAACAGATGCAAGCAGCAGGATGTGTGCCAAATGCATCCACTTATAGTATTCTGTTGAATTTATATGGGAAACATGGGAGGTATGATGATGTACGAGAGCTTTTTCTTGAAATGAAAGAGAGTAGTGCTGAGCCAGATGCAACTACTTACAACATTCTCATACGAGTATTTGGAGAGGGTGGATACTTTAAGGAGGTTGTAACTCTGTTTCATGATTTGGTGGAGGAGAAGATTGACCCAAATATGGAGACATATGAGGGGTTAGTATATGCTTGTGGAAAGGGAGGGCTGCATGAGGATGCCAAGAAAATTATACGTCACATGAATGAGAAAGGAATGGTTCCAAGTTCTAAAGCATATAGTGGACTGATTGAAGCATACGGACAGGCTGCATTGTATGATGAAGCTCTTGTTGCCTTTAACACAATGAACGAAGTGGGAAGTAAGTCAACTGTTGATACCTACAATTCGCTAATTCACACATTTGCTAGAGGTGGACTATACAAGGAGTTTGAAGCAATCTTATTGAGAATGAGAGAACATGGTATTTCAAGGAATGCAAAGTCATTTAGTGGTATTATTGAAGGTTATAGGCAAAGTGGTCAGTTTGAAGAAGCTATAAAGGCCTTTGTTGAGATGGAAAAAATGAGATTTGAACCTGATGAGCAGACCCTTGAGGCAGTTTTAGGTGTTTATTGCTTTGCAGGTCTTGTGGATGAGAGCAAAGAGCAGTTTCATGAAATTAAAGCTTCAGGAATATTGCCTAATGTATTGTGCTACTGCATGATGCTGGCAGTTTATGCCAAGAATGGCAGGTAACGATTATTATGTGTATGTATATATTTGTCTATGTAAGTTATGCTCACTATTAACTTATGTTTTCTTAATTTTATTTCCAGTTGGTATAAACTGTACAGGATACTTATCTAGCATTCTGCAGGCATTGGAGATTGGTTAGTTAGAATTTATGTGGTTATATGAGATGGTTGGAGTTTCTGAGGGAATTGTTAGTGGCCAACAGTTATAAATAAGAAGAGAGCGCAGGGAGGGGAGGGGAGGTGGGCTCAAGAGAGAGATATTCAAGTTCCTTAAATTAAACACGTATATTTGAATCTTGAAATAGATTAAATTAGGTTTAAATCCTATTTTGGTCCCTAAACTATGAATCTTGTTCTATTTTGGTCCCTAAGCTTTAAAACACGTTCATTTTAGTCCTTGAACTTTTAAAAAGTGTTTATTTTAGTCCTTGCAGTTAAAATTTTGTTAAAACTTAAATGGAAATGTGAAATGGCATGTATTTTTGGGCTCTAGATGTGTTGAGTAAGATGAAGATGAAGTAAAATGCCAACTACCAACGCGCCGAAATAGTGAACAACCAAAATCTTGAATGGAAAATGACTTTCAAGTTGTCCCACACAAAATCACTTTACCACCTTATTCAAGATTGAAATCATAGATTTTTTTAGCATGGTTAACTTATGGTAGCTTAGTCATCCAAAAATACAAGTCATCTTGCCATTTTGTTAAGAAGTTAACAAAATTTTAATAGCAGGGACTGAAGTAAGCATTTTTTAAAATCTAGAGACTAAAATAGACAATTTAAAAAGTTTTAGGACCAAAATAGAACAATGTTCAAAGTTCAAGGATCAAAATAGGATTTAAACCATTAAACCATTAAATTATTATTATTATTATTATTATTATTATCTTCATTAAAAAAACATATATTGTTTTGTTCTCTCTCAACTCTAAGAATTACATTCATAGCCTTTATATGATCTTGAGAACTTGGAGATTGGTCCACACTAACTCAGCTTTGGTGTATGGAATATAAAATTACCATATGAGACTACCAATTATAGGTTTTGATACATACTTTGATACATATGATTTGGTTGTATCTCGCTTTTCAATATATATATATATGTAGGATGTGATACATTATGGAATGGAAGACGAGCTAATTTATTTATAGGGTGTAGTGTCTTGTCAACTTGTAAGATATATGTAAGATCTTTGTTGTCTATTCCTAGGTGTCAGCTTTGATTTTATTGCATAGCATGAGAAGATCTCCGGGAGCTGCTTCAAGTTGCATGGCTAAAATGGCTATGCCGAGCCATATACTTTCTGGGGTTCACTTGCTTAGTAGATTGCTAGTAAGAGGACTTAATGTAGGCATTCTGGAGGGTTCCAGATTGGGAAGAAACTCCCTCCTTATCAATCATCTCCAGGTCATTGATAGACTATCCTCTTGTCTTCCAAGAAATTATATGATCTACGAAAATCAAGTATTTTCTTGAGGGGCCCTAAAATGGCGTTTTTAATCTGACATAGTAATTGGCCTCAAGAGTAAAAATTGTGGTGGGGAACAGAGAAAATACCAAATTCTCATACACTTGGAAAAATATAGAAATTCTCTCTAGTCTACCGTTATACCATCTCTTGCACTTTACGATCACCAATATCAATGGCCTCTACATCAGCATAACGGGGAATTCCTTAAGTTAAATCTGGGATTTAACACGAGAAGAAATCTGATGGATTTGAAGTTGGAGAATGGATACTTCTCCTGGACGCCCTTGGTGGCTGTGTGTAAACCTGTTTTCTCAGTTGCAAATTTCTTGAAGATTTGACTTAAGGGTACTTGAATCCTAACCGAAACCTTTGGAAATAGGTCTGGAAGGATAAATACCCAAGGCAACATTTAAAGGAAAAGTTCAGACCTCTGGATTTCATCACACTGCTCTAAGATGGGGAAAGTCAGCATTGACCCAATAATCTGATTTTTCTTGTCCCATGGCCTTCCAATTATGGGATTACATTTTGGTAACTTTGGCTGGCCTGATGCATTTCCGAGGAGCATTACAAACCTGATTCACATCCTCTTTGGAGGACATTTTGGTTCTGGACGAGATTATGTTTGTGTCTGCTTTGCTATTTGCTGTAAACTTAACAATCTGTAATTATAATTCAACCTCTGTTTGTATAATTGGAAGTTCTTTGTATCTTCCTTAGCTTGGATTGGGGCTTTCCTCTCTCTCATTCCGTGATAGATAATTCACTCGATCAATTAAATAACGTGCTAAAAGGAAAAGCTTAAACTTTCTGCACTGTCACATTCGTATTAGTATTATTGGTCGATAGATATTCTTAATTTTTAATAGGCCAATAAATGCCAAAGTTTAGATAAACTTTGAAAAAGGAAAAGATAAATATCCTTTACCTTTCCCTTTTCTTTTGATGTTGCAATGTCCGCAAAATAGTCTGATTTGCATCTAAAACATTCTTCTTTCTCAAAATCCCTCATTTCATGCAACATGGTCATGACCTTGGCATGTTTACCACCCTCGTGTAAGAAAGAATTTCATTGCGTGGACCATGAAGTCTGGTCATTTATAGATGTACACCAAGTTAGAGTTATAGGGAAGAGTTTGTCAGTTGGCATTAGTTTGTTTACTTTTACCTTGTATGAACATCATATTTTCCTCAGTATTGACATTTTTGTTTGATGATTTCCCCAGCACTAATTAACTATAGTGGAAAAATTGAAGTAATATCTGGTTTAAAATCTTACAGGCCTGAAGTTCTCACTTCATTAAATTTGATTTATGAACATTTGATCTTCTAGTTGATTGAATTTACAAATACTTTATTTTAATGCTCTCTCTTACATCTCAGAGTCCAATCTTTCCAGGTGGGATGATGCCTATGAATTACTTGATGAGATGATTAAAAACAGGGTGTCTAGTATTCATCAAGTCATTGGCCAGATGATCAAGGGAGATTACGATGATGATTCTAATTGGCAGATGGTTGAGTATGTTTTTGACAAACTTAACGCTGAAGGTTGTGGATTGGGAATGAGATTTTACAATACACTGCTAGAAGCACTTTGGTGGCTTGGCCAGAAAGGACGTGCTGCAAGGGTTCTCACTGAAGCAACAAAACGAGGCCTTTTCCCTGAACTTTTCCGCAAAAGAAAACTTGTGTGGTCTGTGGATGTGCACAGGTATGATAAGGATAAGTTTCTCTTCCATGCTGACTATCTGATATCCGTGCTTAAGTTTATATTAATCTGATGTCTGGCCTTTCTACAGAATGTGGGAAGGCAGTGCATATACTGCACTATCACTTTGGGTCAACAAAATGAATGAAATGCTTATGGATGGGGAGGATCTCCCTCAGCTTGCAGCTGTTGTAGTTGGGTAAGCTTCATTTGTCTTCCAATTAATTTAATCAAGGTTTAAGTTTTCTGAAATGAAGTGCCATGAATGGTGGAGGCATATATGGTTATAAAAGGGTTTCCATAGTCCAGCCGAAGAAAATCTTCTCCTTTTGAGCTTCTTGGACTTAGACTAATTTTGTGAAGCTGTAATGTGCACGTAGCTGATATGCTAGTTAAAAAGGGCTCTCTTTAGTTTGGCGTCCTAAATTATATATAGGTTAACACTCGAATGTCCGGAAGTTGTTCATGGAATTAAAGTAGATTAAGCTTTTTAAGTAGTTCTTTACAAGATGCTGTCCGAATGTGCTTGATTATAAGGCAGGAGCGCATGGAAACCCCATGAATTTCTGACTGTTGGTAAACATGAACGGCAATGAGTTGTGAAATAGTATTTTTCAGGGTTAATTATAGAGAGGGGATTGTTAGTGATATATAATTAAATTTGCGTTTACCCACTAACTTAAGTTCTTGGGTCAGTTGGTGATTTAAGATATAATTTGTCTTTACCCTACTAGCTTAAGCTTTTGGGTCAATTGGTGATTTAAGAGAGAAAGAGTTTCAATATAAAGGAGTTGCAAAAAACCGTCTCCAATCTGACAGAATTGTTGCATGACCATAGGAACGAAAAAGACTTGAAGATTTGCACACCAAAACATTACAAGAAGTACAATATTTACATTGTCAAAAAGTCTTTCAAAAGACTGCTCGACTAATCTCTGATTTCGTCCTATCCATATGGCTGGCCTGCGAGAGTGAGAGATAGTAGACAGCTAAAATCAATAGGCAAAGCCACTTTCCAGTAAAAAACCGAAGGTGACCCCAAAATTTTGTGGCAATTGGGCAGGTGGGGAATAAGTATCCTTGTGATTTCTGCACATTGTTTGCAAAGGACGCGCCATTGGGGGGTGATGGACTAATAGGGAACTCGTTTGTGGGGCAAAAGAATGAATGCCCTGTGAAAGAGTTTCCGAAGGGTTAATGGTCACTCAAAACAGCCTTAAGTATAGATGGTGTTGAATATGGTCTTCCTTGTGAAGTCAAGCCTGACAACAAGGATATAAATATATATATATATATAATTCCCTCAATTTCAAGTTTCCAATATCAGATATCTTCTCTCTGGCCAACTTGTTGCATATTGTTATTCTTCCAATTTACAGGATATGAAACTAGTTGCCAAGTCTTGAGAAACCAAGTCTTTTCTCATTACATTATATGGAATTTTACTTGCCTTGTTGTACATGTACGTGGGTTCATTGATCGTTTGTCAACCAAATATTTTCAAATTTTCAGCAGGGGGTGGTTGGAGAAAGACTCAACCGCACAAAACTTGCCTATCGCGAGGGCTGTCTATTCATTCCTGCAGGATAATGTGTCGTCGTCCTTTTCGTTTCCTGGGTGGAACAATGGTCGAATCGTCTGCCAACAATCTCAACTAAAGCAGCTCCTCTCAAACGCAGAAGCATCATCTAGTGAAATTATTACCCTAAATAATTCCCCACTAAATCTTCCAGAAGCAAAGATATCCAGATCTGGTATAAACAATGACAAATACAAAGATGTTGATTCTAAATCAAGTAACAGGACAGGAACTGAGCTTCTGACTACAACTATTTGAATGAAATACAAGGTTGAAAAATCTAGTTTTCAAGTTCTGAAACTCATCACCTTCCATTTTTATTGGAAGGATGTGATCCATGGGGCTCTTCGACTTCGAAAAAACTTACCAAATGACAATCTCACAGCGTTCAGATGGTGACACAGTTTTCTTGCGACCTGCTTGCGATGATTCACATATAAAAGGCCAATTTGATCGATTCAAGGAAGAAGATGCATGCCCAACCCAAATAAGAGGTCAGTGTTTTTGTAGCTTTAGAATTAATATTCTTTACTGGAAAAAGGAAAAGCTGTTTGTTAGTAATTGTTAGACCAGCAGTTTAAATCTCTGTGAACTAATCAGGGAGATGTATTATCTTCTAGATTTGGAATTCCGCAACTATGAATAGAAAATTTGGAGGATTAGCAAAGTGCCTTCACCTTTGTGCAGACTCTTCTACATTTTAGGTCCGTTTGTTTTATAGTTTCAAACCTTTTTAGGGAAAAGAGGAAAATAACCTTTTTGGTCCTTAGTATGGTGTTCTTTTGGTCCCTACGTTTTAAGATGTTACACTTATACCCATGAATTTCGAGTTTAGTTTCTACTTGGTCTATGTTACAAGTACTTGAGTTTAGTTTCCATTTGATATTTAAGCTTCAAGTGTTTACCTTTGAGTTTTTTCACCTTTAGTCTTTACTCTTTAGTGTTAATTTCAAGATGGTATGCATTTACCTTCCATTTGGTATTGAAAAATCAGCATCATAATTATTTTAAATTAATTAATTGGAAGTTAACATTTAGGATCCTTGATAAACGTGTAAAATCTAGAAATTTAGGGGTGTTTTGGGTAAAGAGTTTATAGTTGGGTTATAATAGTTTGTGTTTGAGGTGTAGATTATTTTAGTTCGGGTTATAATATTATGTGTTTGAGGTGTAAACTATTTTAGTTTGAGAAGGAAATAGTAAACATGGTAGCAAAAAATAAAAAAAATGTGAATATAAAATAGTAAAAAATGTAGCAAATAGTAAATACCGTAGCAAATGAGAATTTTGAAGTAGTGTTGATTGCAATTAATTTGAAACTACAAAATAGTATTTACTATAGGAAGAGGTGATTATTATAGTTTTGAGATAATCTTTACCTCAAATGTCTCCTTAAGAATTAAATAGAAACTAAACTCAAAATTCAAGAGTAAAAATATAACACTTTGAAATCTAAGGATCAAATAACCACAAAACTTGAAAGTAAGCATGTAATATTTTGGAACATGATGAAAACTATACTCAACACTTTGGGCCTAAAAGCGGTTTTTTCTTCTAAAATTTATTTATTATCATTGTTTTTAGTTCAAAATGGAGTAGAAGGTTTGAATCTTAAAGATTCCAATCGAGGGTACACACCTTATGTCAATTGAGTTATTCATTTTCGTTTTTAGTTGAATTGAAGAAGTTAATTGAAAACAATGAAAAGAGTCATATTTCATGTTTTCAAATATGTATTAGCTAGCAAATTCAAAGTTTGGATGGTACATAAAAATTGGTTTGAATATAAACTATCATTAATTAATTTATGAATAAATGAATAGGTTTTATGTTAAAATTTTTGTATTACTATTATTTTGTAATATTATTATAATACCATACATATTTCAATTTAACAAAAAAATAAATTGAGTTTATAATGTGAAAGATTATATTTATTAACAATTTTTTAATGTTTTTTTTATATAGTATTAAATTTTAAATAAATACGTTTTCAATTTTTTTATTCAATAACTGGGAGATGGAAATTAAACAAATGTTACTTTATTCACTAGATTGGACGAGTCTAGTCCACAAATCATAAATTAAGTGGGTTGAGAATCTTTCATAAGACAATACCCAAAGAAGCAAGAGATTAATCAATAAAAATAGGTACCAAAAAATTAGAAAAAGGAAAAAGAAAGCACGTGAAACTGCAACAATCTAATCGAGATAAATAGTACATACAATCTATTAAAAAAAAATTCTAATTTACAAAAAAATAAAAGAGCAATAATCACATAATTAAAAGGATAATTGGTTTAAATGACAAAACCGTTCAAATATTTTCAAATATAGCAAAATATCACTATTTATCAGTGACAAATATTAATAGATATCAATCAGTATTAGTGATAGACATTAATAGATAATAACTGAAAAAATTTTCCCCTTAGATATCAATAACTGAGAGATATTTATCAGTGTCTATCACTGATAAACAATAACATTTTGCTCTATTTGAAAACAAATCTAATTATAAAGGAATAATAATTTTTGAGTGTTTGTACAGTCGAAACATTTTTTTTTACAATATGTGAGATGGAAGATCGAATTTCTAACTTTGAGGTCAATACCATATGTTTGATGTCATTTAAACTATGCTTATTTTGGCTCGTACAGTTTAATCATGAACCATTTAAAAATGTTTTCATTGCAACTTATTATATTTTAAGAAAGAAAAAACATAAACATGTATGACACCTAATTCTTAATTAATCTTCTATGATACAAAAACAAAAAGTCATATACATTATTCTTTGCAATTTTTTTTTTTTTTAATTTCTAAATACTACATAACTCTTTGGCACATCAATGGAGAGATTTATTATTTGGAATGTGTGACAAGTGTGGATTATTAAAAAAAAGTGGGTTAGCCTCTACTTTGGACTATTGCTTTTATACTATTTTAAGATATGAAATGGATGAAAGTTATGAAAGATCCTTTGATATTTTTGCATAACAAAAGTACTTTGATGGGATGTTCCTCTCTCACGCTTGTCCATGCACACATAATTTCATTTCCTTAAGATGCTTTCTCATTTTCTCTCTTCCTTCTCTTTTGTTTTTCCTTTTTTGAGATATGATTTTGACTAGAGAGATCACATAGATTTTTCTTTTCTTGATTGGATGTATATTAATCTTTTAAAAGTAAATCATCGTTTTGTACACAATGTGGTTAGATTCTTAAAACATCGAAAATTTATATGATGAGATATTTACTTAATAACTATTGGATACATGTTCAAACTCTATTTGTCTCTTGATAATTGTTTGATGTGGTTTGAAAATGCAGCTTTGAAGTTCTCTCTTCTACATCTAATAGATTAACAACCATATTGTTTTTTTGTCTCTTTAAATAATCCTCTAACAACATAATTAGTCGATTAGAAACAGGTGGACAGAAAGGAGGAAAACAAAAACGTTGAAAAAAACGACTATGAAAAGAAAATATATTTGAAAGGTCCCATGAGCTTATCATATATATTTGTCTTTATTTTAGTTTCAAACTATTTTTTTTTTGTTAGTTCAACAAGATTCAAACTATAGGGCGAGTATAACACAACAATAATTGACATATACTCATTTTCCATCATTTTCTTTGAGGTCACAAGTTCAAATCCTCAAACTTGTACTTGCTTAAATTGACAACTTCATTTTTTTTAATACTTGAGAGGCAAATAATGGAGTTTATTTATTATTTTGAAAAAAAAAAAAAAACAATTACAATAGCGGTTAATCGAACCATCTTATAATGATAATTAATTGGTGCCTTATCCATTGATCTATCCTCACATAGACTAATAATAGAGTTACAAGGGTTATTGTCGAATAATGCTTCCCTAGTGACCAGACAACAAGAAATATCTATAATTCAAGTTGATTGTTGATTACCATTAAATTTTTAAGAAAAGATAAAAAGTCTCTCACTTCTCTTCGTTATTAAAGTAATATTTGGATATTGATAATAATCCTCTCTGTGTGTTTACAGAGGTAGAACATTCATTATTATATAGAAAATTAGGAGAACACGTGTTCAATACAAATTGGTGTAAAGATAACAACCAAAACAAACAAAATGCCGAAGAATGCAAAAAGGCATAATAGTCAAATACAAAAAATGAATGGAACTTAGTTCTACGACTTGAAAAGCAAGCAGTAGGTAGAGCCTTAGTTAGAATGTCATCCAGGTGATCATCAAAAAGTATAAATTGAACTATGAGTTGATCTCGAGCAACATGTTCACGAATAAAGTGGTGATGATCTCAATGTGCTTAGTTCGGTTGTGAAGAATGAGGTTGGAAGCCATATAAGTTGCACTGATGTTGCCACAGAGAAGTATAGGAGGCCGAACAACCAACCTGATTTCAGACAACACTGATTGAACCCAAATGATTTCAGCTGTGGCATTAGACATTCCTCGTTATTCAGATTCGATAATCGACCTAGAGACAACATTTTGTTTAGAAGATTAAAAGCCACTTGTACTTCTTCGGTCATCAAGACAACTTGCCTAGTTAGTATCAGTATTGAAGGACCGTGAGATTCATAGCGAAAGCGGGGATAGGTCTCAATTTTAAATTTTACAATAATTAAAATATAGAGAAACACATTATGCATATCATTAAAATTTTTACAACATGCTTCAAAATAAACAGAAGGGAAGAAGGGTTTAGATTACTTACCCTTGAAGCCACTTGTCTTCACGATTTCTTCTTCCACCGGTCACAAACTCTTCAATTTTTCTCAAACCAAAAATAGCAATCCAAGATGGCCACTGCCAAGAGGTAATCCTCTATATTCTCTTTACAATAGGGTGAGAATAACATGAATGTGTGGGCTTTGTTTATTTTGTGAGAGGGAGAAAGATTTAGAAGAGAGGATAATTCTCTGTATGTTCTTGTTAGGAGATCAAGAAGAACGATCCAGAGTTTAGAGACCTTTGCGTTAAAAAAACTAGGAAGAAGAATATTGTACGAAGTAACCTCCCACTCACACGTTCTTCTCTGAGAGTATTAAGGGGAGGGAAGTTGTAACTCTCTCTCTCTAATTTAAAATTAAGTTAAAATAAATAATAAATAATATGTAATAACTAACTTATTATATATATATATATATAACTATATGTTATATAAAATATAACACATAGCCTATAGTTTACATTATATCAAATATAATATAATCCATAGTTTTAAAACCCTCAATAATTCTTGACATTTAATATAAATCAAATTCATATTAAATTTAATTATATAAATCTCATCCATATAATTAGTATTTTAATCATATTCAAATATTTAATTCCTCTTAAAATAAATTTTATATTATAATGTATCAAATACATTAAATTAATTATATAACATATAATTAATTTAAATTAATTATATCATATATAATCAATTCCCTCAATTAATTTGAACCATTCAAATTAATTCAAAATTAATTCTCAATAATCCCTATTGAGCTACAGAGAGGACTATATGGATGTAGATTGAAGCTCAAATGGTGCTTATAATTAATTAAACTTCTTTAATTAAATTACTCAACATCCATAAACTGTCGGTCACTCCACTAAAGATTGACAACTGCACTCTTTGCACTACAAATATATTTCTGTGTCCATTGGATATAACCAGTCAATAATGCGATAACCCTTTACAAATTGCTCGTAAGTATAACTGGACCAAAATTACTGTTTTGTCTCTATAGTTATATCTAACTTCTTAAGTACCACTGATCCTTCTAATGAACAATAAGTCATAGTTCAACTATGACCAAAACCCCTATTGGGCCAAGAGAGAGTGTGGCCTCATATTGTTCAAGTCCCGGAATCGCCCCTTAAGAAAATAATGTATCTACTTACCCTGACATGGGAGGGAGTGAATTCCGTTTTATGTAGCTGTGTTTCTGGCTTCTCAATCAGACGAATCCCCAAAATGGTAGGCTTATTGAGTCAACGATCTAGCCACTCTCACCCATACAAATCAAAGGTTTGCCTTCATAGACAGGAGTTCACAACTCACTTAGGATTCAAGTCATTTCACCTATAGTCATCCTGGTGAAATGTAAAGCTCTACTATTAACGGCGTTATATAATGAGACTAATCATTTCGTGGTCCGATCTTATAGAAACTCTTTTATATAGAACACCCTCACTCACATGTCCCTACATGAATGATCAAGATCAGATCATTTGTAGTACTTTACAACAATTGTAATATCTACAAAGCGAGTCGTATTCATAATATCACCAGGATAAGGTAGCCAACCTTGTCCATTTACTACGAACATTTAGGTTATTAGTTAAACATAATTCACCTGTATGTCTTTACTGAAGGAATCGAATTCTCCAGCGGAAACGTCTTAATGAGAACACCTTGCATCCCAGATTCGATTTTTACAATAAACAAAATTGTTGTACTAGACGGAATAGATAAACATGTAAACTAGCATGCCATTGGGGAAAGGGTTAGAATGACTCTTACCTTTGTAGATTCCCAAATGCCACGAACAATCCTCTCGTGATTCCAACGAACGGATCTCCATTGATCTTGATCACGAACAACTTCTTGAACAATTTTGAACACTACCACGAGAGTTACATCGTTATTCTCTGGAATTCCAAGAGAGGGATAGGTGGTATCCAACTATTGGGAGACGGAGAGAATAATAAGATTTTGTAGAGTAGAGAGGCTGAGAGAAAATTCTGCACAATAACACTAGGGAGTTGTGTATTGTCGGAGTTTCTCTGTAATGAGAATTATGTATTCAGTGTATTCCCAAAATTCAGTGTATTCCCAAAGAGTCATTGGGAGGTCTTTATATAGAGAAGGTTTAAGCCCTTTCCCAATATATTTTCCTTTTCTATAATTAATTAAATAACATTTATTTAATTAATTAGTTCATTTAATTAAATAACACCTATTTAATTAATTAGCCAAATTAAATAACACTTATTTAATTTTAATTTATACAATAATTAAATAACTATTTATACATTAAACTCAATTTAATGTATACATTTAGTTATCATATACATCCCATGTATATGTACAAAACTTCTCTATTAATTAATTGTTTGTGAATCTAATTCACTTGAATTAATTATTTTGAATCTTATTCAAATATTGCTCTCCAATTTAATTATAGATCATATATGTAATTAATTATATATTAATTATATTATTATATAGTTTCCTCAAATTAATTTGCAATTCAAATTATCCCTCTTAAGTATTTTCTAGTGAGCTAACGAGGGGGCTTATTACACTTGTAGATCAGAAATTCCAACAATATGAGATTAATTGGCTAAACTCATTAATCAAATTAATCAATATTCGTTAACTGTGGGTACACTCTACTAAAGACCCACAGTTGCACTCTTCTCACTATAGATATATTTTTGTGTCCACAGATATAGACCAATACTAGCAAATTAGTCTTTCACGAGTGTTCGTAACTCCAAATGGGTCAAATTACCGTTTTACCCTTAGGTTACCTCCGGCTTCTTAAGTACCAGTGCTTCTCTAATGAATAACCTGTTTATGGTCCAACTAATAAACAGAAACCCCTCTCGAGCTAATGAGAGAGTAGGGTCTTTGTTCAAGTCCTGGAGACACCACTTAAAAGAACACTAATTTACTTATCCTCAAGGAGGGAAGAAGTGAATCCCATCTTGTCTTATTATGTTCCCAACTTCCCACTCGGTCTTGTCCCCAAAATCGTAAGCATATTGGGTCGGCGATCTGGCCACCCTCACCCATACAAATCAAAGGCTAATTCCTCGTGAACAGGAGTTTGCTTAGAATTGACTAAGTCGCCTAAGTCATCCTATTGAAATAGAAACCTAACTAGTCAACGGTATTACATCTAATGACTACTATTTCGCGGCCCAGTCTTATGCAAACTCATTGCATAGGATACTCCCACTCGTGTGTCACCTGTACGAACGTGTTGGATCATTACATTTGTATCAAATACAAAATGGGTTGTATTCATAGTGTTACCAGGATAAGGTACTCAACATTTGTTGGGGTTGATGCCCTAATTCTCGTAAGATCCTGTAGTTTGTAATTGTATTGTACAAACATTTTATTTATTTAATAAATATGAGATGTTTTATAGAATCGGTGGTACTTAAGAAGTTAGATGTAATTATATGGGCAAAATGGTAATTTTGACTTAGCTATACTTACTATCAATTTGTGAAGGGTCATTGCACCGTTGATTGGTTATATCTAACGGACATAGAAATATATCTATAGTGCGAAGTGTGCAGCTATCGGTCTTTAGTGGAGTGCTCGACAGTTAATGGATGTTGAGTAAATTAATTAAAGAGCTTCTGTAGCTTAATTATTCAAGTATCGTTGGAGCTTCTGTAGCTTAACGAGGTATTTATGAGAATCAATTTTTGGATTAATTTGAATTGTTCAAATTAATTATATGTGATATGATTATTTTGATTTAATCAAAGACATTATAGTAATTATATATGATATAATTACTATAATGTCTTTGATACTAATATAAAAATTTTTTTAGAGGAAATAAATATTTGAATATGATTCAAATATTAATTATATGAATTGGATTCATATAAATGGGATTTATATTAAATATCATTTCTAGAGAATTAAACTATAGATTATATTGTATTGGATACAATATTAAACTATAGGTGATATGTTATATTTGATATATATTATATGATAAAATGGTTATCATATAAATATATATTAAAGTTTTATTAAAATTAATTTTATCATATAACTCCCCCACTCTTTTTTTCTCTACTACGTGATAGTGGGATGTGGGGTTGAAAGGATTCTTCATCTTTTTCCTCTGTGTGGTTACAGTGCTGTAAGATTTTGAATTCTCCTCCTCCTCTCTTCTCTCTCAAATTCCCTCATCCAAAATAGACAGAGCTCACAGAACTCCTGGATTCTCACCTAGAGAATGCAGAGGTCTCTATCATGGTGGTGTTCCTATCGGTTCGAGGGATTTCACTTGAAGATCAGTCTTCAAAGGTAAGAGTTTTCTAAACCCATTTTTCTTATTTATTTTTCTCTTAGCTTGCTGTAAATCTAATTAAATGCATATGGTTTATGTTTCTTCTCTGTAAAATTTTTATTCTGTAAATTTGGGATTTGAGTCTGATCCCTGTTTCCGCTCATGAATCTTAACCAGTTCCTTTAGTCTTATCCCTATACTATAGACCCTTTAGGCTGTATCTTGAACATTGATCCCTGTATGTCCCCATATACAGTTCAAGACTCATAAGGCAACCTTGGATGTTAGTTTATTGGATTTATGGTTATTTTGACAAAATAGACAACAATACAAACAATAACATTTATTGATTTAATATCTATTGACGATGGTCAATTAATAACATTTACTATCTATAAGTTTTAGGGAATAAAACCCAACATCTACATACATGTTTAAGCTACAGAAGATAACCTCGGATGTTAGTTTATTGGTTTTGTGTGTTAATGCTATTAAATGTCAAATAAAATTCCTCAAATTTTATTAAATAAATAAATTATTTGTACATTACAATTACAAACTACATGACCCACGAGATTTAAGGCTCAACTCTAATGGTATAACATGTAAGAGAGTAATGAGAGCTCTTTGTGAAGGAGAGACCAAGGGAGGAGGCCTTTTCAAATACCGTAATAGCCGCTTAACACTTTGCATATAAGAAGACGTATGGGTGTGGAGAAACTGACATAGCTTGTTGACAACAAAGTTTATATCAAGCCTAGTAACGGTGCAATATTGGAGAGCACCTACCAGACTATGACACTCAATTAGATCCTCAAGAGGTTACCCATCATGAATCGACATTTGAATGCCAGCCATCATCGGAGAATTCAAAGGCTTACAGTCAGACATTTTGCTCCCTTTAAGAGGTCAATGATGTATTTAGACTCAGAAAAATTCATTGAGCTATGATGATAAGATATTTGAATACCCAAGCAGTAAAAACTGCCTAAATCCTTAAGAGAGAAACCAACATTCAAATGTGAGATGAAAGATTGAATTAAACTACCATTATTGCCAATCACAAGAATATCATCAACATAGACTAAGAAAATCACAATAGATGAGACATCTTTGTAAATAAACATGGATGTATTAGCTCTTGAACCTATGAAACCTAAACCAATTAAGCATGAGCTAAACTTGAAAAACCAAGCGCGAGGGTTTTGTTTAAGACCATATAGAGACTTATGAAGCTAAATGACATGTTGAGGATGAGAGGCAATAACAAAACCTGGTGGTTGCTTTATAAAAACTTCCTCCTACAAATCACCATGAAGGAATGTGTTTTGAACATCTAGTTGTCTAACATTCCAACCAAAAGAAACGGCTAAAGATAACACAATGTAGATGGTTGCAAGCTTGATAGCAGAACTAAATGTCTCAAAATAGTCTATACCAAGCGCTTGGGATTAACCTTGGGCAACTAACTGAGCTTTAAAGTGATCAACCTCCCCTGAGGGCTTAAGGGCTTGAGGGCCTTAGCTTCACACGAAAGACTCACTTACACCCAATGACCTTTCGGTTAGGAGGTAATGGGACTAGGGACCAAGTGTTGTTCCTTAATAATACCTCATATTCATCAACCATGGCCTGTTTACAACGAGGATCAACAAGAGCACTCTTGTAATTAGATGGCTCAGTTGGTATGGATGTTGAAGAAGAGGAGACAACTGATAAGAATGCCTTAAGTTTTAAAATTCTAGCGTTGGATCGGGTGACTCTATGATGTTGATTAACCTGAAATAAGTAGGAGGGGGAGAAGAAGAGGAATAAGGACATGACGCTTGAGGTATCAGGTATATAGATGTAAAGGAAGAAGAATAAGACAAAAGAATGCTAGAGGAGACAAGATTAGGGGATAAAGTGGCAGGTGAATGAGGTAGAGATGAAGAAGGGTGAGGATTTGGAGATGAGGCCAGCGAGGTAGGAGGAGCAGTTTGATGGTAAGAGATGGGAGATAATGAACACTGAGCAGGATTAAAAGACAATGCTTTAACATATTTAGTAGAAACAGAAAAAGGAATGAAGGAAACCGAATTAGACTTAAACTTACTGAGAGATGAAAGAGCTGAAGTTGATACAGAAAAGGGAAACACAACTTCATTAAACATCACATGTTCAGACACATATATACGACCACTAAAGACATCAAGACAAAGATAACCTTTATGGGACACACTATAACTAATGAATACACATTCTCTAGATTGAAATTGAAGTTTATGATCATTATAAGGCCGAAGAAAAGAGAAACACGCACACCAAAAGACTTTAGTAGGAAATAATTTGAAAGTTTGTTGTAGAGTTTAAAATATGGAGAGGAATTGTTGAGAACTTTTATTGGAAGGCGATTAATAATGTGAATTGCAGTTTTAAAAGCAAATGACCAATAATTTTAAGGTATGAAAGCAACTAGAAGAGACAAACTAACTTTAACAGCATGACGATTTTTTTGCTCAACGCTACCATTTTGTTGAGGGGTGTATGGACAAGAAATTTGATTTTGAATACCATGAGTAAGCATAATAGGAATTAAAGGTTTAAATTCAGTACCCTCATCAATTTGTAGAGCAACAATATTAGAATGAACTTGGTTTTCAACTATAGCTTTAAACTGTAAAAAGAAAGATAGAGTTTCACTCTTAGTTCGTATGAGGTAAATCCATGTGAATTTACTGTAGTCATCAACAAAAAGAAGAAATAACGAGCACCATTTATGGAGGTTATAGGAGAATACCCCACTATGTCTGAGTACACGAGCTGAAACGAATAAACAGAGGAAGAATAGGACATTGAAAACAGTAAGCAATGGCTTTTTGCCATTTAACATGCATTACAAAAAGGAAAAGACCTGGAACTCGGTTTGACATGGCAAAGACTCAAGACAGATTTAACAACTAGAACAGACAGATGACCAAGCCTATGATGCCAAATTTCAGGATCATGTAGCGCTGAGAGCAAAGTAGTTGGTGTTGAAGAGGTTGAAGACACACGTGGAACAACATCAGATATCAAAAGCTTATAGAGACCACGATCAAGGTGCCCCTGGAGCAGAACCTTCTTGGAGATTTGGTCATTCACAAGAAAGTAAGTAGGATGAAACTCAACAAAATCCATATTATGAAAATAAAATTTAGCTATGCTTATTAATTTATGGGAAATAGTGAAGACATGAATAACAAACTTAAGATGAAGAGGACTAGAAGACAATTTAGAAGAAACAGATACATAACCAACATTAAACATTAGAATATGCTTACCATTGCCTACAACAACTTGCTCATGTCTATTATAAGGGAGATGATGGTGAAGAGTTGTGAGATTAGGTGTGGAAGATGTTGGATTTTATGTCCTAAAACTCGTAGTTTGTAAACAATAAACTTATTCTGAAATTCAATAAAGTTATTATTGAAGTTTGATTCAATAAAGTTATTGAATTTATGAATTGCTTATTTCGTTTTAGAAATACATCCAATAAACTAACATATCCATGACTATTATATGGGTACTTGAACTTTATATGGAGACATAAAAGTGGATCAAGTTCAAGTAAATAGTCAAAATGATCTATAGTAGACGAATAAGATTGGGTGCCTTATTCTGATAACACTATCAGATGCGACCCACTCTGTAGTTGTTACAAAGAATTGTAAAGTGCCACAAATGAAGCGATCTTGATTCGTTCATGTAGTGATATGAAGAGTGAGGGCGTCCTGTGCAATGAGTTTGCATCGGACCAAGAAATAAGTCACTCTTACTTTATAACATTATTTACTGTTTAAGACTGACTATTTTATAGCGATGACCTAGGTAACTTAACCTTAATCCTGAGCTAATTATGAACTCCTGTTTATTTGAGATAATCCTTTGATCTGCATAGGTGAGAGTAGTCCAATAATACTGCTAAATAAGCCTCCCATTTTGAGGATAAGACCGGGTAGATAGCTGAGAAGATAGGGTGCAAAATGGAATTCATGCCTACTTGATTTAGGGATAGGAGGGAGGTTGTTCTCTTAAGTGTTGAATCCAGGTCTTGAACAAGGGCCTTACCCTCTCATTGGCCCGAGAGGGATCCGATTTAGTGATTGGATCACAAATCAATTGTTCTTTAAAGGATTAGTGGAACTTAAGAAGCAAGACGTAATTTCGGGGGTAAAACAGCATTTGACCCAACCATTATTACGAACAACCTATGAAGGGTCAATTTACTGATTATGGTTAAATCAAGTGGACACAAATATATCTATAGTGAAGAGAGTGCAACTATTGAGCTATAATGGTGTGACTCGATAGTTAACCAATATTGACTAATTCGGTCTAAAGAGTTTTAGTCAATTAATCTCAAATTATTGGAGCTCATGATCTGTAGGTCCATAAGTTCCTTTTACTAGCTCGTATAACATGAACACCTTGAATTAGTAAATTGAGTGAATTTGGAATGATATCAATTTGAAGTGTTCAAATTTAATTTCAATTTGAAATGTTCAAATTGAATTTTCAAATTGAATTTAGGGTTTGAATTTGAATAGTTCAAATTCAAATTAGGGTTTGTATAATTATATTCGATATAATTAGTTAACGTTTAATTTATCAAAATTCAACGAAATTGGAGAGTTTCTAATATTTAAATGTTGATTTAAATATTAATTACATGAATAGGATTCATGTTTAAAATTAGGTATGTGATTAATTTAATATTTGATATTAAATTATTATTTAATTAATTAAATATCTTTAATTAATTAAAATCAAATTAATTTTCAATTTAATATTTTGAGTTTAATTAATTTAGAATTAATTAAATTAAATTTTAGTTAATTTTATAATTAAATAAAATTAGAAATTAAATTGTTAGTGGAAACATCCAAATTTCTCTTAGTAAGAGGTGGATTCTTCCAATTCACACATATTCTCCATTAATTCCATGCAATTGAAGTGACATCTTCAAAGGTATGTGTTGAAACCCTCCTAATCCCTATGAACATGCTTATTTTGATGTCAAAATTAAGTAATTAGAATGCTCACATACATCTAAGAGAATATCCCAAGAGGTCACCCAACATAAGATTGCTCTAAGCTAAGCACGCTTAACTTTGAAGTTTTTATGATTGAGCCACCGAAAAGGAAGATACACCTTGTTGATATAGGTAGTAACTTTCAATTCTTTTAAGTATTTCTTAACCATACTTTCATGTTTTCAGGATCCCTCTCATTCAAATGTGATACTGTACCCTTCCTGAACTTGGGTTATTAGAGTGGCGATGGCTAAAACGAGTTAAAGAGAGCTTGGGGTTGAGATTTGGAGGGAGGTTGGTATGCAGGGTTATTCTTGTTATAACACATATAAGCTGTGGGGCCTAATTTGCCACGAATTTGGCATTGAAGATGAGTTGAGTGTGGAGGTCAATATGAAGGAGGAAATTGCTCACAAGCAGGACTAGAGTAAACAAAAGATTGGTGTGGAAAGGGGGGCATATGATTGGCAAAATGGGGAGAGGAACCAGGAGAAGCAAAGTTACCTAAAGGAGGCTTACCTGGGGAAGGAGGACGTTGATTGAAGGGTCTTTTAGCTGGAGAGAGGGAAAAACTTGCGAGGTTAGCTTAAACCATATTGAGCTGATCTACAAACGTTTGTTTTTCCATCCGAGCATCATAAGCCAATAAGAGACTCCTAACATCAGCTAAGGGTGGGCAACGACAAGTCCTATTATGAATGCTTGTGATGAAAGCATTATACTCAAAATCTAAGCCTTCCAATATATATCCAAGATGATCACAATAAGAAAGAGACTCCCCAATTGCAACGGATCAGCAATACAAACAGAGAGTCCATCCTTCTTCATCCATTGAAGCTGAGAATGGAGACTCATGATCTGGGATGTAGAAGTTGATTCATAAACCCTTTTAAGAGTATCCCAGATTTCGAAAGCAGTCAAGCAACCAACAATTTCAGCAAGCTTATCTACACTCAAGGAGGAGTACAACCAACTCATGATCGTGCGATTGAACCGTTGCCAAACCATAAAGTCAGGATTCACCTGAGTGCAGAGCTTATCAAGATACTGAAGTGGTGTTGGAATGGAGCCATCAATAAACCCTTGAACATCATAAGCGATGATAAAATTAAAAAGTTGACTTTTCCAAATGAGGTCATTCAAATAAGTGAGTTTGATAGACAGTGGTTGAGAAAGAGAGGGGAACGAACTGGTATATTGCAGTGGTAGAGGCAAGAGATTTAATGGCTAAGTAGCCGGATAAGGGAATAAGCCGTTGGTAGGTTAAAAGGCATGAAGACCTGGATTGATAGGAAAGTTAGGGTTTATTGGGGGGGGGGGGGGGGGATGAAGTTAGGGAGGACGAGCTTGGGCAATGGGTGGAGTGAGGGGCAGGGTTTGATTTTGACTGGTAGTAGGTTGTACGATTGGTGAATTTTGTGGCAGGGATGATGTAGACTGTTGCAATATAATTGGTAAAATGGTGGAGGATATTGTTGACAAAATCGTTGGAAAGGATGTTGAAGGTAACGTGAAAGATGATGCCATTGGACAGAAAAAAAAAAAAAAAAAAAAAAAAAAAAAAAAAGAAGAAGAAGAGAATCTTAGCTTTGATACCACAAAGTAATATTTGGATATTGATAATAATTCTCTCTGTATGTTTATAAAGGTAGAGTACTCATTGTTATATAGAAAATTAGGAGAACACATGTTCAATATAGATTGATGTAAAGATAACAAACAAAATGTAGAAGAATACAAAAGGGCAGAACAGTAAAATACAAGAAATGAATGGAAAATCTTCTATTAGTTATGGTGATAATAATTTTGAGCCAGCTCGAACTTACTATTCATTAGAAAAAGTATTTTTAAGTACTTAAACAAAATTAATCCAACCAAACTCTTTTAAATATGGGTAGTAAAATTTTTTTGCTATCCAACCACTAGAGACGTATTCTCCGCAATTTTATGTTGTCCTTCCTTATTTGCTATATGTCACGTGTCCTAATAAAATTGAGGTCAAACCGAAGTTGTGTAAGAGTGATGAGTTGAGTGAATGATGAATTGAAAACCAAATGGTTGGTGGGTGCCCCCACAAGACCTTATCTTGATTTATCCTCCAAGAAGCAACCCACCCATTATAAAAGCTTATATTACTAAAAGTAGCACCAACAAATATTAAAGAAGATAATGTGAAAAAAAAGAAAATAATAATAATCCTAAAGAAAGCCTTCTTCTCTTCTGTTCACTCTAGTTGCTTTTGAATGGACAAAAAACGAATATGCTTAGCCAACGGTTCATAATAAAATTGTACAAACAAAAAAAGGTTTAGTTTTATTGGCATTTTGCTAAGCAAAGACAGCCTAAAGAACGGTGCTTTTGTTTTTCTTGCGGTCCGCCATGGAGGATGGACTTAGTGGATATATATTATATATACACTTTCCATAACTCACTTATTATTAAATTCACATTTACGTTTTTAAATGGTTAAAAAAATATAATTCTTTTTTTAAGTCTCCTAGTTTTAAAGAATAAATATGTGTGGTTCTTGAATTTTTAAATTGTACATTTTTAATCTTTCAATTTTTTAAAATAGGTATATTTAGTTTGTGAATTTCCAAAAAAAGTAATTTTTTAGTTCTCGAGGCTTAAGATGAGTTTAAAAGGCCCGTAAAGTTTTTTTTTTTTTTATTACAATGTAAATTTTAAAAATTAATTTAAAGAGAATAGACAATTTTTTAAAAATCAATTTTCTAGTTTAAATAATAAAAAAATATTACAGAGATATTCTAAACCCATTTTTAAAAATTTAGAGACTACAAATGAACATTTTGAAAATTTATAGATCAAATATATGTATTTTAAGAACTCGAGAAATAAATGTACATTTTGAAACTAAGGAATCAAACACACATATTTTTCAAAACTCAAAGACTAAATAGATGACTTTTCTAAAGAAAACAAAGGAAGAAGAGGAATGAAAAATGATCTAATATATGTGAAAATTAATGTAGTAATGATTTTAACAAAATGTCTAAATTGACTCACTTTCATAGACTAATATTATCATTGATACAATGTGACGGGAGAATGATCATTGGCATGATTAGATTGGGTTATTTGAGATTATTTGAGAAATCTTATTATTGAAGCAAGATACCGAACTATGAAAGGATTTTACAATGTTTTAATCCCGGAGATGAACATCAATTCTAAAAGGATTATGAATGGCTTGTTCATATCAATCATCCTTATATAATTGTCGAGTTGAGTAGGGACAGATTGAGTATGGGTCCAGATGGGCTCGATCCCCCTCAACGTTATTCTCTTCAATCTTATATATATATATATATATATATATATATATATATAATATGAAAACGACTAGTTAGACTAGCGGTAAATTTACTTTTTAGCCCCTTTTAGACTCAAGTCCAAGTCTTATTCTTTACATTTATTTTTATTAAATTATATAAAGTTCCTCATCAACGAAATTTCTGGATACGCCAGTGGAGTTGAGTGTGGACATAATATGGTTGTTTCATAGAGAGAACAAGAACCTCAAATTTGAGGTTACGAAATAACACATTAACGTTTATCAAACAAAATCTCATTGGTGATGTAATTTGACACATTTATAATTACCTGACTTATAATAATTTAGAATTTTGTTTAATATAATAACTAATCTAGAATTTAAATTGATACCATTTCTAAATTTTAGAAGGATAAATTAATAATCAAATAGATACTAAAATTAAAAAATACACTAAATTTAATTACTCACAACAAAACTACAAGTACATTATTTAAAATAAAATTGAAGCTTTAAAAAGTGGAAAGCAAGAGATTCTCCTACTTTATGAATATATATATATGGTAAAACCCAAACAATCTCAAAAGTGGTGGTCACCAAATATCTATTTATTTTTGGGCATAGGTTCAATGAAGCTGGTTGGGTTCTTGAATTGAAGCATTGTTGGGAATTGACAAGTTGGGTGTTGACTAATTGGTAAAAGGTAAAAACTAAAAAGTAAAAAGGGGCAAATTTGCAAAGTAAAATATTGTAAAACAAATGTCTTTCTTTCTTTCTTCTACATGTGATGTGATATTGTTATTTAATGCTTTGTCCCACTCATCTCACCTTGGGCTATGTGTAAACATTTTGAACCATATATTGTTGATTTGATACCCCTAATTCCCCCATTCTTTCTTTTTCCCTATCCTTTTACTTTCCTAGGTTTTTTTTTTTTTTTTTTTTTTTTCTTAATTAATATTTTTACTTTAAAAAATCTCATCCAAATAATTTCAATCCAATTAGCTTGTGCACCAGTCGATTGATATCGATTTAAAGAGAAAATCGACACCAAAAATTGACTAAGAAAAGGTTGGTCAATCGGTTTTGTTTCTATCTCTTTTTCAAGCAAAACCAAAATGAATGAAAATAAATGATGAATTTTATTGTTAGGTTAATATAATTTGTAACACTTTTTTTTTAATTTAAAACCATCATTTTTTATGAAAAAAATTCAAATCAATCATGTAATGGGCTTGAAATTTAGACCGCATAAAAAAAAATCAATATTAAGGCAATAGGTTTGGACTTGGGTTGATACTAGTAGGCTATTTTATACTTAGTTTTTAGGAAAAAAATTTTAAAAAATAATATTCATATATATATATATATATATATATATATATATATTGATCGATCGATTTTCCATTTTTTTTTAATATGAAAATAAGAAATCGATCGACCGAGTCCTAGCCTCGATTGACCTCAATTTGGTTGGTTTCGATCGATCGGATCGATTTTCGGTGCCTTTATGTTCACCACTAATTTAATGTAGCTTAATAACTAATCAATACGATTGGAATTATAAGATTGGAAGTATTTCTCATTTATCATCTTCTTCTACTAATGTTTTTATCGTTTTTAAGAGAAGTTGTAATGAAATGTGATTAAGAAAAAAAAACTCTTGAAGCATGAGAATAGTTTACTCTTGTGAATTTTGAGCAACTCAAAATTTTTGCCGTAAATAGAAATTTAATATTGTGAAGTTGTATTAAACCACTTAAATATTTATTTCTATAATCATTGAAATATACTATGACATCAACTTGGTGGAGAAAAAGTACTAAAAAAAGAATAGAAAAAAAACACAAGGACATATTATTTAATTCGAAAGCTAGATTGGATTTAATAATATGAAAGCTCGTGGTAATACCATATCAAATATAAACTTGCACTTTTATATTTACGTGTATTAATAATAATCTTACACTTCCACTTGGAGAAATTTCAAGTTATTTTATAAGTAATCTATTTTTAGATTTCATTTGATAATTAATTGATTTTTTATTTTTAAAAAAATTAAACTTATAAATACTACTTTCACATACGAGTTCTTAGTTTTGTTGTATACTTTTTAATAACTTTTTCAAAATTCAAATCAAGTTTTAAAAATCAAAAGAAAAAAATATTTTGTCGGTATGTCTTGAATTTGTTAACTGGCAACGCCTCAAAACCTATTTAGAAATCGTATTTAACATATTTGCTTTTTTGTGGTTATTTATGATATCTCCCTAGGGTCTAAAGTAGTGCGCTATATAAACTCTAACTCTAGAGAAGTCATTTGTATATTCAGAAGACACTCTCTAATAATATTGTTCTCTATGCTCTGTGGACGTTGCTAACACACTGTTAGTGAATCATGTATATCTATGAGTTGATTATTTTTATGTTTTTTAATTTTTTAATTGTCAATTTCGTAACACATTTAAAAAAAAATTCTAAATTTGATTAGGAATTCAAATATTTTCTTTAGTATTATAAATTTATTTTTAAAAATTAACTTTCATCAATCAAGTGAGTCTTGAATTAGTGGCAGGGACGGAGGTTCAATTCCCCATCCCTTAGTTATTGTACTAAAAAAAAATAACTTTCATCTAAATCTTTTTATTTTTAATTTAAAACAATAGATAAGGAACAATATAAGAAATAATGACCAATTTTGAAAGGTTTATTTTACAAGGAAATGGTAACAAAAAAGCATCAAATACAAGTACATTTCTTTTTAATATATATGTTATATATATATAAAAGAAACAATAAACAAGAAAAGAAAGTAATCTTTATTTGCAAAAATCCTGTTATCTTCTCTTGTTCATATTTTAATAAAGAAATGGTGATAATAATAATAAGTTAATAACTGATAAATTGGACAACAAGAAAATACACACAAAAATTAAAAAAAAAAACATGAACAGCCAACCAGAAAATGCCACGTATCGCATTTAAAACACCGACTTCCACAGCCATTCCATGATTGTCATCGCCGCATTATATATATAGACGGAACCAAAATCCTCACCACACCACTTGTCTTTTGATATTGTTGTTTAATTTCGGTGCGTCTCGTTTCTTTTCCCCTTTTTTCTTCTCCTCCGATGCCGATGCCGGCCGACGGAGCCGCCGTGATGGATGCCGCCGGCGTCACCAAGGAATTCATGTTGTTTGGAGTCAGAGTCGTGGTGGACCCGATGAGGAAGAGCGTTAGTATGAACAATCTCTCTCAGTATGAGCATCCTCTCGAAGCTTCCATTGATGACAATAGCCGTAACAGTAAGATCACTGTCTCTGCCGCTGATAGGAAGGAAGATTCCGCTGCTGGTTACGCTTCTGCGGATGATGCCGTTCCCAATTCCGGTGGGAATCGCGAGCGTGAACGCAAGCGAGGTTTGATGTTTCTCTGTTTTTTCTTGTCCTTTCTTTGAATTGGTGTTTATCAAGTGATTTTTAGATACGATTTGTAGAGAGAAGGATGTGTTTGAGTAGTTGTGTAAATGACTGAAGTCGGCGAGTTTTTCACTTGATAGGTTATTGGGGATTTTTATTAGGTTTTATTTTGGAAGCTTGTAGATTAGTTCAGTTTATTCGGAATTTTGAGTTGTTAATGTTTGGGGATGATTTCCAGGTGTACCGTGGACGGAGGAAGAACACAAGCTTTTCTTGCTGGGATTGCAGAAAGTGGGGAAAGGAGATTGGAGAGGAATTTCGAGGAATTTTGTTAAGACTCGAACCCCAACTCAGGTTGCTAGCCACGCCCAAAAATACTTTCTACGCCGAAGCAACCTCAATCGTCGCCGCCGTAGATCCAGCCTCTTTGATATCACCACTGATACGGTAACTGTCATCTTTACTAAATTCATAACTGATATCACCACTGATATGGATGGATTGGTTTTTTCAAGTATTCTGCATTCTGTTGTTTCATTCTGTAAGGTTGCAAATCTTGATTTCAAGTCGTAATAGTGAATTCATTTGGGTGGGGGCTAACTAGGATTTTGACCTACTGGTTCATGAGCTTATTTATCCCGTGGTAGGTAGTGAAGTTTCATGACCTATCCCCTTTCTGAGTTTCCTTCCCTGTTCTAGCTTTTCTTGACCAACCTTCAAAAAGATGAGAAAACCACCAATTATTGCAGTAAAGGGATAGGCAAAACCAAACAAGACGATATGATGAATGGTTCCGGCGATGTTGGACATGTTTGGAAGTGATTTTGAAATGTTTCAAAATCACTCACAAATATATCTTTAATCATTCAAAACCAATTTAATCATTCAAAATCAATTTAACGTTTGATTGTACATTTTTAAATGTGATTTTCTATTGAAAGATTTTCTATTGAAATAGGTTTTGGAGTGATTTTAGTCATTTCACAATTAGTCCCACATATGCCCGCAATAATAGAATACTTCAATAAGTGTAAGTTGGATACGATCCTAACCTGTAATTCCTTTTCTGGGTTCATTAGGTAAAAGTGGCTGCTGAGGAAGAGCAAATTCAAGTTCAACATAATTCCTCCCAATTGCAATCCTTGTTGCCACCTCCACCACCTGACACTTGTACCATAAATGGATATCATCCTGTGATGCCAACCTTTCCTTTGTCTGTTTGCCCTGCAATTTTACCTGTACCAATTCCAATGGAAAACCCCACACTGAGGCATGAAAACCTGGAGACTGATACATCATCAAAGCAACTCCATCCTCTTGCTGCTGAAGTTTTACCACTCAGTGCAACCACACCTGAGTTTAACTTGAATTTGAAATCGACATTAAACTCGGGAGCTCTTTCTCTTAACCTTGCTTTGCCTTCAGACTCGTCCAATTCGTCAATGAAACACCCTGCTTTTCAAGGAATTTCAAGTATCAACAGTGGGGATAACATTATCAGTGTTGCTTAAAATCACTTTGTTGGCTTGAATGGTATATTTTAGTGATCTGGAACTGGAAGGCAAAGCGATTAGGTAATTAACTTCGGTTGTTTGTCGTATGTACATCCCTCCCCACCCCCAAGTAAAAAAAAGAAAAAAAGGAAAAAAAAATTTTAGAGAACTGCCATGGCTTCTTGTTTTCTTTGTTTATGACGCCTTTACCTTTGGATTCTTCTTCATTTCATTTGGTGTTTGCTTGTACAACTGAACCTAACAAGCAGTCTCTGCTCACTTCTGCTTAATGATAAGACAACTTGGTTTCTTCGATATCTTTTTGTGGCCTTCCTGTGTTTTGCTTTTGAGTATGAAAAATATCAAGTTTTGATGAGGGATATGGTGATGTAGCTACCTCATATTTCTCCATCTTTGAATAGAAGATTAGGTTCTTGCATCTTGTGATTGAGGATAGCATTTCATCCTCTATTGTGGGTCAAGGTGGTTGTACTGTTATTTTGATATTGATCATACTCTTGATTTCAATATTATCTGGTGGACTTTATTTGCAACTGGCTCAGAATTCCATTTATAGCTTTGGTAACTACTTACATCGTCTTTGATTAACTACTTTAGGAAATACTCAATATTTTTTTTTATGTCAAATGATCCAAATTTAAGAAATAAAAATGTCAAATGACCTTTCATTGAAACATTCGCGCATGCGAAATGACCTCTCGCTCTCTTGGTCTCTCACTCGCTTGTTCGCTCTCTCACATCACTCTCCTCCCTTATAGATTTGTTGTCTCGTTCAATCTCGTTCTTGCTCTCATTGTCTCGTTCACTCTCGCTCTTGTCCGTCCTCTGTGGTCTTGCTCTACTTGAAGGTGGTCGCATTGGAGTTATCCATGTGGTGTAGCACTGGGAAGGTGTGGCTGTCTTCGATCTAGAAGGAGGAGGAGGAGATGCGATATGGAGAAGAAAGAAAAAAATAAAGAGAAGAAAAAAAGAGAGGAGATGCGATCGGGAGCGAAAAGAAAAGAAAAGGAAAAAAAAAGAGCAATAACATAAATTTACTTATATGTGACATGAGTAGAAGATCGTTTGACATTTTTTTTTAGAAAATTTGATTCATTTGATATTTTAGACCTTAATTCAAGTTTCAAACAAGGAAGTATGTAATGCTTTTAAACAAAATTATCTCATCTAAACAAAATTCAACCCAATCGTGTAATATTCAAAAAATTCAACCCAATCGTGTAATATTCAAGCATGTGAAGGTCATTTGAATTTTGTTAATTAGTTTAGATGAGATAATTTTGTTTAAAACCATCCCATGCTTTGTTGTTTGGAATTTGAACTAGGGTTGTTCAAGTCCAAACCTAAAATTAGTATCTTTAATTGTAATTTTTCCCATTCAAGACCCTTTTTTAGTAAGCGTGTCATTTTATCTTTTACTTTGACTATAAATATTCTTAAATGACAAAACATACATGTGTCAAATAATATTTGACTTCATTTTTCTCACTATTTGATGTAGGTAGATTTGAATTACACATCTTTTAGTTGTTAATACATCTAATCAAGCTGAATTTACTTTAGCCAATATTTGATTTCTCATGATCACATATTTTTCTTTTTCTGTTTTATTTATTTTTCAAAATCAACAAAAGGTAGGGTAGAAATTTAAATTTTTGATCTTCTAGTGAAGAATATATCAAGACAATCGATTGAGTCGTCAACTATTCGTCTATATTTTCTAGAATGATCTAATTTTAAAATTTTTAATAGATTGAAAATTGAAAGTAGAAATCAAATTGAAAATTTTAAAAGATTTTTTTTTTTTTTTTTTTTTTTTTTTTTTTTTTTTAAAGATGGGACAGAGAAGGTAAAGTGTTTGGGAATGAAGTGTTTTTGTGTGGGACAGAGAAATCAGTTCCATGAGGATTTGGTGGGGTCCATTTCAGGATCCGGATTACATTATTTCCATCCATTATTGCTCTCTCCTGGCCCCACTTTTTTCTTTTTTCAAACGAATAAATCTATTCCTTTTCACCCGTTTAATTTTTTTTATTGTTATTAAAAAAATATATTATTTATTTTGTTTACTTCCATGTACATTCTATTTTAATTTCTTTACTTTTAAATGTCCAATTATATAGTTTCTATTCAGTAATAATTTAGGTTTTGGTTGAGTTTTGATATTAAGTCAATATTTTTTCAATTTCTTAATATGGTTTTCATCATTCTTATGTAAAAATTGAATTTTTAGAAAAATACTAAAAAAATAAAATTTTGAAATCTTTGTAGTTTTCAAAATTTAGCTTGATTTTTTAAAATATTGATAAAAAACAGATAACAAACCAAGAAATCTAGATGTGAAATAAATAATTATAGACTTAATTTTCGAAAAATAAAAATAAAAAAATCAAATAGTTATCAAACAAAATCATAGTTAATTTATGGTTTTTTTTTTTCTTTTTAAATTAGTCATCAAACACTCTTGTTTACAAATTTGTGAAAATATATTTACATATATTATATTTTTTTTCTGGTATAAATTTAAGATTTATGAGGTATTATAACTTTTTTTTTCCTTATTTAATTCAAAAATTCTACTACATGTCTACATCTTCTCGGATAGGGAATCCACTCGACTAACTTACTAGAAGAAAAGAGCTTAAAATATTTTCTGTTTAAATTGAGTGGAAAATAAATTATATCTTTTAGTTCAAAATGAGGGGTGACAAAAGTTATTATTCAACATTAAACTATTCTTTCAGGTACGGTGGACGAAAATATTAAATCATATGTCGGTTGAATTAAATTCATTTTGTTTTTTCATCAAAATCATTAAATATTTTATTTAATTATTTTCATGTATCTTTAATACTTACTCTCTTATTCTAATAGTTGAATAAGTCATTTTAGAAAATGTACAACAATATTTTATTGGATTGTTGTCAAATATAGCAAAAAGAACAAAAATATTTACAAATATAGTAAAATGTCATTGTTTATCCATGATCAGTCTTAATAGACATTGATATATGTCTATCCGTATCTATCATTGATACTATAACATTTTGCTATATTTATAATTATTTCCATTTAAAACTATTACCTTATTTGATTTCTTTTTAATATGAATATTACAAATTTACAATAAAATATAATTCTTTCATAATATTAAATTTTAAGTACTTTATCAACCAATATATTGAGGATAGTTAAAACTTGTACTAAAATAAGTGTAAGGAGTATTTTTTTCAAAAAAAAAAAAAAAAAAAAAATACCATTTTACATAATATAAATATTTATTGAAGGCACATGCAAATATATATATGTGAATAATTAAAGTGGAATCTAATTCCCATGCACATTAATTTGAAAACTTTATATAGCTTGATAAATTAAGACCCATAGTGTTCTTTTCTTGAATGCTTAGCTCTATCTGTTTAGGTACTAATGATTCTCAACAAAAGGGGATGTCATTGCTACATGGTTGCTCAAAACTTGGACAACACTCAAAAGTTAAGTATCTCTTTTGGGACTTTCCATTTAAACAATCTAATTTAGAATTAAACACATCAAGAAAGGGAAAAAGAAAATGAAAACTAAAATTCAACATTTATGAATCATATGGTTTTTTTTTTAGTTCCATAAATTTGAAGGTATTGTTATTATCCAAAATTTAAAGTATACTATATTCAAGCTCATATATATTATAATTATAAGTATTAATTACCATTGTCATACATTATCATACTATAATGAATAAATGCTAAATTATACAAAATAATTTTGAACTTTAGTTTTTGTTTAAAAAATGCTTTTATTTTTTTTTGCAAGTTTCAATAATGCCCTTCGTCATTCAAAATGTTTAAAAAATATCTCGGAATAAAAATCTCAAAGAGGGAAAGTGGATGTGGTTTTTTTTAAAAAAAAATATATATATGGATTGGAAATCGAACTCTGACCTCGAAGTTAATAGTATATACTTGATGTCAGTTGAACTACGCTCATTTTGACACAAAAAAAAAAAAAAGAAAGAAAGATTCAACTGACTCGTTGTAGACTACCAATAATAATACATGAATAGGAGGGGTTTTTTTTTTTTTCTAAGTCTCATGCTCCACATTCCCCTACACTCCAAAAAAATAAATTTTCGATAAATTTTTCAAAAAAATTAATTATCACATACTTATTTTTTAGTTGGTACAACTGGAGCAACCGAGGGTACTGTACCTAATTTTTTTCCTCTGTACAATCCAACCATAATTCATTTTAGTAAATGAAGTATTTACACTTTATCTTTTGGTACAGAGTATATGCCTCAATTAGTTGAACTAATTTATAATTAATTAAAATGACAACTTTTTTTATTGACACAAAAACCACACAAGAGATTAAGTACAAGTTGTACGGGCTACAACATCAAGACCTTCTTGAACCAAGAGACTACTAAGTCGAGACGGAAAAGGGAGAGAATCATTTAACTACAAATAATAGCACATAACCATTTATTTCAAAATAAAAGATGATATCCTTCATGGACCAATAACTAACTCGCCATCATTCATGTGCTCAAACAAGAAAACAAAAACTCACCATCATTCTTTTTCTTTACAATAAATGTCGGAGGTGAGAATTTGAACCTTTGACCTAAAAAAACTCGCCATTATTAATTACCGTTGACGAATATTCATGTTGGCTAGCTTATCATTATCGTTCATATAAGCATGATTAGTTAATTTAATTGTCAATTCATGAATAATCTAATAGATATCATAAAGCACTTATTACCTCATTTAAAACTTCAAAATCAACATATAATGAACCAGCACATGTAGAAATTAAAAATAAGTGATTAAATTCAAAGAAGATAGGGTTTATTTGGCCCAAACGGAAGCTATAGCTAATTTAGAACAGAGGAATTTGCTCTACGAAGGCGACTCTTGACCATTGAATACGGCTTCTTCATCGTCGATTGCTCAAAATCCTTCCTGTTCTTATGAACTTTCTCTATATACTCAGACGCCCAACCATCCACATTCGCCTCATCAAAATCGATCTCTTCGTGAATCACATTCGAAGAAGAAAGAGAAGAAGAAGAAGAAGACGATGAATACCTCGGCGATCCATGCCCGATTTGGAAACCGCCTCCGCCCGGCTTCGTCACGTAGATCGGCTTCGCTCGACTCTGCGGCTCCTGTAGCCGTCTACTTCCCGGAATCAGAGGCTTCGCCGCCAGATTTCCTCCCTCACGGCGTCTCGTGGTCGTAGATCCAGCGGTTGCTTGATTCGTCGTCTTAGCGAAAGAAATTGAACTCGAAAGCTTGATTAAATTCGCTACCAATAACATGGATTTCTCACAGAGCGATTCAGTGGATCTTGTTTCTTTACCGATCATGACTCTGGTAATTGTTGAATTTTTTGTTTGTTTGTTTTTTTTTATGTGTGTTTGTGATTTAGGGGAAAAGAGAGAATGATGATGGGGAATGAAGAAACAGAGACGGAAATTGGGTTGGGATTTATAATGTAATAAGCAGTAGTTGTTGAGGTTCTTTGCTTTAAAGGAGAGAGAGATTAGTGAATATTTAGGGTTTAATTAATTTTGATTAGAACTAATTAGAGGGAGATTCCATGTTCAAAATTTCAAAGAATAATTTGGGACTTTAGTTTCTTTTGCTAGTGGATAGATCCCTTTCTCACTTGGTGAGAACTACGGGAGGGAGGAGGATGAAGAAGAATCCATGGGAAACTCAGATATTTAGTTAACTTAATAATAATTAATAGCATATTTTTAAAAATAGAAAACTAGTGGAAACTATTTAAACAGTAAATTTTAATTTTTTGATAGAAGTTTTATTTTCGCTGTTTTTTTTCTATTTATTTTTTTATTACTGTGTAAATAATTTGACGTTTTTTTCTAAATTTAAATAAGATAAGGATCCATATATTGATGTCTAATAGAATAATTATTTTTTACTCCAAATTATATGAATACAAAATACTACTTTTCTTTCAAAATTATTGGAAATGATATTGAACAAAACTTAGAATAAGATCTATTATGGGTGTTCAAAAAATCCGGTGACCCGACCAACCTAGACTACCCAACCCAAACCGCAAGGGGTGGGTTGAGTTAGATTTTATTTTGGATTAGGTTGGGTTAACAATGTTAAAAAATATTAAATTCGGATTGGGTTAAGGGTTACCCCATTTCAGGGTCGACCCGACCCGACATATATATATATATATATATATAAGCAACAGAAAAAACAGTCAAATTATATATATATAAAATAATTAAAAAAAAAAAAAAAAAAAAACTGAATCGGCGGCCCAACCTAACCCAATCCGAAAATTTTGGGTTGGGTTGACCCTCCAAAAAAGAACATAGTTCATTATTTGTCCATCCGAATTTTTGGATTGGTCCATAAAAAATTTTCAACTCGACCCAATTCGGATTATGTACCCCCTTAATATCTATAATGAAAATTTAAACCTAAGCACCATCACATTACTCCCAGTCATGTCACATCCATTTTAGTTTAATTTTCATAAAGGAATTCAACTTGAAGAGAGCTTTGAAATATTTTTGAAAAATTATGGGATTTCTTAAACAGAAGATAAAGTTAGAAACTTTTATTTTTTTTTTTTTAAAAAAAAAAGGTTTGTGCCATGGCATGTATATATTACCTTCTCTATCCATCCTACCAAATTTTTATGATGAACAATTCCAATTTGGGAATTTGATGTAGAAACGTTTTTGGATATTTTGATTCGGTATACATATTTATTAGGGGTGGAAACGGTTCGATTCGGTTCGGTTTGGTGGTCAAACCGAACTGAACCGAATTTTTTAAAATGTGAAACCGAATTGAACCGATTTATTGGTTCAAACCGAACCGTATATATGCGGTTCGGTTCGGTTTCAAATTCGATTTTGGCATTTTTAAAAATCCGTGTTATATTCTTTTTTAATTAAAAACGGTTCGGTTCGGTTCGGTATTAAATTTGATTTTGTTCTTTAAATTAAAAGCGGTTCGGTTTTACTCCTTTTTTAAATATATATATATATATATATATATATATATATATATTAGTCAAAAACGGTTTGGGTCGGTTTCAAATTTGGTTTTCGAAAGCAAAACCGAACCGAATTAATTCGGTTTAAAAATTTCTTCAAATCTGATCGAACCGTATTTTTCGGCTTCACTAAGTTTTCGGTTCGATTTTTAGAAACTGTTCGGTTTTGCGATTTGAATGACCACCCCTAATATTTATGTATTTCTTTGGATATGTTTTTTCGGATGGTAAATTTTTGGTTATGTATTCAGTTTATTGAATAAGTTGTCAATGTTCAATGCGATTATCACTCAATTGATATACATATTTTTTCTTTTTGATATAATATATTAGTGTTTATTTGATGTGTAAAATTGAATTGAGTTCGGTTGATAATAATTATCTGGATTTATAGTGTACAACGAAGTTGATAATGATTGTCTTTGTTTAGGGATGCATTTGCATAGTTGATATGAGTTGATTAAGATTAATTATCTTCAATTATTAGATTTTATTTCCCTCTAATTTTAAATTTTGAAGTCAAAATATAATTAATTTGGAAAAGATAATTGAATTATGATTACTAGAGATTTTGAAAGGTTCTGAATTTGAAAAAAAAAATCAAAATTTATATATACATATACATATAACTAGGTCAAGTGGGATTTATTATAAAAGTTAAAAAAAAAAAAAAAAAAAAAAAAAAAAAAAAAAAAATCAACATTTTCACCCTAGGCCTAGACCCAGGCAAGACCCACTCTCAAACCCCCCTCTCTCTATAAATAATGATTGGGTGCAGCTTCCGCAACACCTAATCCATATGCTTTTTAAAAACTAAAAATGCCACATGGTAGTATTTTATTAGACTAAATTTTTCTCACTACAAGAATTTTGGGTTTGATCGTCGTTCATCTCGTGCAGATTCGTCAGATCTCCGATGTCGGTCAGCTCGTCGTTTGCTGTTCATTTTCCATCGTGCAAAGGTTTGCTCCAACTGTGCAGATTTCTACGACGAGCATTGGGATATTTGCCTAATATTCGTCAGATCTTCGGTTGTACAGGTTCCTCGCCGGTGTCGAATCTATAGATCTGCCCGTGGGCTTTTTCGACCCGGTTGTCTATTTGCCTAATCTACTCGTGGGTCTTCCAGTTCGATCATCGACGTGGTGATTTAGCTTTATTTGCCAGGTTCAGCGCTCGCCGGGGTTGTGCATTCACCAGATCAGTCAAGCTCTCCCGCAATCTGTCCTATTTGGATCTCTAAATTATGATGGAAGTTGCCTGGTTCTGGAGAACCGTCTCGTTCTTTTCAATGTACTGCTTTAATAGGCTCTCCAAAGTCTCAGCTCAGATCTATTCCAATCTTTGAGTTTCGACTCAGATCTGTTCAAGCTTGTGGGTTGAGTGAAACTCTTCACAATTATTTTATAGTCCATGCTTAAAATTAAATCTATTTTGAATGTTTTTTATTAGTGTATATATAACTTCAGTTCCTCTTAGGAAAGATTTTTTAAGTTGGAAAATGTATATATTTATATATACTGAAAGAGAGATATTCAACGAATCATAATAGTGATATTGAGAAACACTCCCAATATATCCTAGAGTACGTTATCGTGTCAGGTAATAAACTTTTGATGAATTTTCTTTTATACACTTTAATGTTTACTAATTTCTTTAATTATTTTACAGTACACGGGAGAAAAGATTTGAGAATGTTAAAAGATACAATTCTTCAAGGTTAAATTCTTCAAGCATTTATCAACCAACTCTTCAAGATATTGGTCAGTAAGAATGGGGTAATCTTATCGCAAATTTACAATTTTAGTTATTATTATTTTACCACTAAGAATTGATTTAAACGATTGTGATTTTTTTATTGTGTTCAGGTGAGAGGTTGAAGGAGAAAGAAGAAACATATTGTAAGGCAGTGTACGAGGGATATTTAATAATCCCCAATAGCATATCATTAATTGATGGCTCTGGTCAAATCCATCAAATGAATTGGAGTCCGTTTGTAACTGAAAAAATAGGTAACTCAAACAATCAAATAAATTAAAACTATTTTGGTAATTCATACTGAGACTCAATGCAAGATTGAGCAATCTATTGAAGGATATCTACTGCACTACAGGATATGAAGGTTTGGAGTCTTCTTTCTCTCTCTCTCTTTTTTTTAAAAACTTATTTATTTGTTTGTTTTTCATGTTAATTACTTTTTCTCGAATCATTTACTTTTTTTTTTGCTTGTATGTCTCTTTGTTAAGAGTGTGTGATTGTGATATGACATATTTCTGGATGTTTTATGCAGTTGATTCAACTGTAGGAAAAGGATACTTATTTGTTAGACTCTAGAGGACGTTACACTGACACAGTTGGCTAGAGAACAGTTCTTAAAGGTGTTCTATACTTCTATTTTAGTTACTTTCTAAACATTACTTCAAGTTTCTATTTTTAATTATTATTTTTATATTTATTTTTTATGAACTTTTAGTTAGGTTTTACATTGGCTAGGCTAATGATTAAATTGGGTTCTAAGTTTCCGTTATTGAATAAGTTAATTGTGAAAATCAATCAAGTATATATAAAATGCTCTAAATTTTTTTGTTCTTGTTGTAAAGGACTATTGGATTCTCCTAGCAGCAATTTAAGTAAAATTGTAGTTCTTGGGTCTTGTGGATTAGTTATGTGAGACTATGATCTTGAGATGACTTTCTATTTTTAAATTCAAGCTAAGATCTCTCTAGAATTATTATGATGATCTTGAGTGTTTCTTAATTTTTAAAGAAAAAAAAGAATGTTTTTTTATTTTTAATTTTATTGTTCTCTTCTACATATGATTTTCATTGTTCTCTTTTAGCATATGATTTTGATTTTTTATTTAGTTTGTACATTCCCTTCTAGCTACGATCGGTAGTTGCTTCTCCAGCACATTATCTTTTCCAAATTGTTCTCGAAAGATTCACTTTCTTGGCCTACACCCAAGTCCAAATGCGGCCTTTAATGGGCATTAAGTAAATGTTAATTATTGACCATCAGCTGCTGAAGTTAAAGTATTTTAGTATTTGGACAAAACTGGAAGTTGAATTAGTTGGTAAAGATTGAGTGACTCTTGTGTGATTCTTTCTTTTGACGTGATCATTGACACTTGCAATATTCTTTCTTTTGTTATCTGAGCATGGAGAGTTGTAGTTTTGAAGGAAACAAATTAGGGTCCATTCATATAGGCTTCTTGCTTGTCATTTCATTTCTACCATAGCAACTACTTGTCCTCATTTCTAAGATTTCAACCAAGTAATAGAATTTTGTACTACTCAACACATTTTAAGGTGTTTTTGGAGTACTTTAATTGGTAATTTTCTTAGAAATGTTTATAGGAAAGATTTCACATAAAAACAATACTTGAAAGTCATTTTAAACTCATTCATAATTACTATAAGGCTCACTTATATTTTATATCTTTAAATTACATGAGATTTCAATATTTTTTTTACATTATCATCATATTTTATGTTTGGCAAGCTTGCATTTATTTCTTATCTCACTAGTTTTTTCTGTTACTCTTCACTTAGGATAATATTATGTTATGTTTTTACTTATTTGTTCAAATTGTTGTTTTATCTACTTTGTAGGTGGGAGAATAGTCTTTAAGTTCCAAAAATTGGCATTAGAGAGACTTGAGAAGACATCATTGAACACTATTCATTTATCTTCAACTTATTTTTAGTCATTTTAACAATTTTGTAATTCATTTATTTTAAATTCTATTCTTATGTACAACTTAGCATGTATACTCTACTTGTTCAATGTAGAATATATATTTATATATACTTCATGGTTGATACATAAGGATTTGCTATCGAATCTATAGGGAGTTGATTTGGATGAAAAATATATTTTATCTTGGTTTTTTTTTTCTTTTTTGACTTATTGGGGATTTGCAAAAGAAATTAAGATTTTATTTTGTGCATGTATAGGTAAAAGAGAAATATTATTGATTTGCACATGCGTAAGCAACATACATATGTATTAATATATATATATATATATTACTTTTTCAATGACAAAACGATGACATACATTTAATATCAAACAATTACTGACATTGAAAATAATTGACATTGAAATCTTGTTCTTCTATAATGTTAGTTTAAAACCGACATTAAAGACCTTTTATAATACAATATTTGATGTGGTTTCCAACCGACATTTTACCTCTGTAATGTCAGTTTTAAACCGACATTAAAACCCAATTTTGTAGTAGTGTTTCCTCTCTCTATCCTTTGTTCACTCTGCCTACAGTTGTCAGAACTACGGTCGTCCACCACTGTTCACAACAACCCACTAAGGGTGTACATGGATTGGGTTGGGAATTTTTTGGACCAACCCGAAAATTTGGGTTGGTCGAGTTAGCTACTCGAATATCCAAATAAGGTCTGCAACCTAACCCAACCGAACCCAAATTTTAAGGGTTGAGTTGGTTAGATTGTCGGGTTATATATTTTTTCTTTTCTTTTTTATCACATTTTTTATTAACTTAAAATATTTAAATTTGTGTACAACGCATACTAATAATTAAAATTTCTTAAAACTCAAATGTTAAATATCAAAATCTAAGATATCTATTACGAACTTCATACAAACATCATAAAAAAGTATATATTAGTTATAACATTTATAAGTTATAAATAAAACTAACCCAACTCAACCTAATTCAACCCAAAATTAAAACTAACCCAACTCAACCCTTACAATTTGGGTTGAGTAGTCTGGGTTGTTCAAATTGTCGGATCATTTGAACACCTCTACAGTCCACCATTTGTATTATTCGATAAACAAAACCCACATAAAAACACAACATTTATATAAAAGAAATTGAGTCTAGCGACTCCACGTTTTCTCCTTAAGATAAATTTACTCACTTTAATAGCTGAGTTTAGAGAATAATTATTTTTCAGGATAGAACAGATTACCTTTTCTCATAGTAGTATATACACAAGATCAATGAACTGAACTTTGTTTATTTTGCCAAGTGGATAGACCTCTTTCTCACTTGGTGAAAACTACGTAATCTGTGAGTGGAGAGAGGAGGAAGAAGATAACCCATATGTTCACGTCCAATAGAGGAAATTTATCCTTAAATAATACTCATATTTTTTCAAAATTTGTAATGTTAAACGTTTCAAAACTATTAGAAAGGAAACTACATGAAAGATGGGATCTAAGAGAGGGCTTATAATGAAAAATTTAAACGTAAAAATCGTTACACTATGTCAGGTTAATGTCACACATAGTTTTAGATTTCAATTTTCATAGAGAAATTGAATTTCTTATTCAAGAGTAGTTTAAAGTTACGGTAGAGTTCTAAATAGAAGACAAAAGTTAGGGTGTTTTCTCAACATTTTTTAAAAAAAATAGTTTTTGTGCCACGTGGCATGTAGATATTCCTTCTATCCGGCCTACCAAACTTTTTATGATAAACTATTCAATTTGGGAATTTGATGTAAAAACGTTTATGGATATCCTTGATTAGATATGTACATATTTATGGATTTCTTGATATGTATTATTATTATTATTATTGATAAATCTTGAGATATTTATTGAGTTGATTGAATAAATAGTTAACGTGATTATAGTTCCATTGATATACGTTATTGGATCACTATCTTCTATCGTACTAACAAAAAAATGAAATTTGATTGAATTAGTTATAATTTCATGAAAATTAACTCATGAATTTAACCGTGTGTTTTTTAAATTGACTATATGCTTTATATTATATGATCTATGTTATATACTAGTTACATGTTACTCGATCTTCGATCTTCGATTCTCGATCATCGATACTCAATACTTATACATTACACTCTATGTTATATACTTTATGCTATATACTAGCTACATGCTACTCGATCCTCTAGGTCCTATGTTGTATGTTCTATACTCAATTTAGAAGTTCACTTGATGCTCGATGCTCTAATGTTATAAACTCTATGTTTGATGCTCGATTCAAAGAAACACAAAAAAAAAAACGAAGAAAGGGGAAAAAAGAAGAAATGCACAAAAAAAGAAAAAAAGAAGAAGAAATGCAAAATGAAAAACACACACAAAAAAAAAAAAAAAAGAATCGCAGAAAAAAAAAAGAAAAAAAGAAAAAAAAAAAGAAAAAAAGAAAAAAAAATGCTACAAAATGAAGAAAATAGAAGAATAATGCATTTAAGGTTAAAGTGGTAATTTTACACAGTGATGACATAAACAGAAAATAGGACCATGTATGCCATTTTTTCGATAGGAGATGTAAGTGTCTTATAAATGGATTAACAAATAAATGTAAAAATTGAATTTCTATAATTATATCAATTTGCACTATCATTCAAATTTTGTTAAAAAAATATTGTTCAAAACTTATAATATATTGTATCAATTTTAATCCTAACTCTTTCAAAAAAAAAAAAAAATTATAATCCTAACTTATTATAAGTTATTCAATTTGTACCATTTCTTAAGATTACCTTTGAAAATCAACCATACATCAATTCTTATACGGACGTAAATTTCTATAAATTTTGGATTAAAAAATTGAGAATTAAAATTGATGCATGAACGATTTTTAAAAGAAATCCTGTAAGTTTAAATATTACCATTGAACTTTCACAAATGTTTCAACACATACCGTTGAAAGTTATCTGGATATTTAACCATCATGGTTGGCGTTGAACTGAACTTTCACAAATGTTTCAACACGTATCATTGAAAGTTATATTGGATATTTAACCATCATGGTTGACGTTGAACTAGTTAGTGGTTAATAAAGGCAAGGAGCATAATTAAGGACTTAATACGTTCAATTTATGATCGTTATCTACCTATGATTTAATATAATATAAGTTTTCTTGACACCAAAAAAATAAAAATTTAAGAATGAGTTAGTCACTTTTAATGTTTAATTGATACATATATGAAAATTAAAAAATTTATTAAACATACTTAAAAAGAGAAATTGTAAACACCACCCTATACCATGGGGTTAGTTACAGTCACACCATAAACTCTCAATTTGATCAATTATCTCCATGTAGTTTTTTAATAGTTGCAATCAACCCCTTTTATTAAATTAATTTTTATTTGTGAAAATTTGTTGTTTATCCTTTTTCTTGTTGGTTCTCTCTCCTCCCTCTTCATCCTCAAATAGAAATTAATTTAATAATGTAACGACTCGTATTATTAAGATGGGTATAGGACTGTTATTACATACATACATAGATCTCAAAATGACTTTTTCTTTTAGACAAAATCCAACTAAATCCAAATAAATTTCTAATATAAAATCTCAAAGAACATAAGTTCACTGTTTGGGGTACACCTAACACAATATTGAAATAAACTTTTAAACAAGTAAATAAACGAATAAATAAATAAATAACCAAAGAAAAATAAATGTTTGACCCCTAAACCAAAACATGTAAATTTAAGAAAATAAGTGTAGAAGCGATGTCAAGTCCCGAGGACTGGTTACAAATTCCTCTTGTCATTCGTTGTTCTGTCCTTTCTTTTACCTGAGAAAAAAATATAGATAAAATGGTGAGTATAAAAATACCCAATAAGTGATCCACTACTGGGCCCACTAGGTATACAACTTAGTATCTCTATCATGACAAAGGTATGCATCCCGACATAGGCATAAGGGGGGAACTCGAAGATACTTTTCATAAGAAGTGACTCAGAAGAGACACAATAACATAATCTAAGTGGTGATCCCATAAGGACGTCGAAACATACTCAGGGGATGAACTTAGTCTGATAGGGGTGCTAACAGCCACAATTAATCTACATGCAACATATATCGTCTAAGTTCATATCAAACTGCCACAAAATGTAATAAGCATAGTAACATATCTTATGAGTTTCCTGAATGGCCTCGAAAGTTTATCCATCAATCAAACATAACAAAACCTTGACATAATATCATATTTTCCTTAACATAAGCACGGGTTTTTTGAACACCCTTAACAGTCCAACCATAGCAAGTTACAATAATTCAACCCATCAAAATAGAATCATGCTTTCAGTGCAACCACAATCTTAATACCAACTTGGGTTTGAGGAAAACTGGTAGTAAATCACTTACCTCTCAATCTAAGCTCCAAATTATTAGCAATTCAACCTTCTTCTTGAATGAAAGTATTCTTGGACCAACCTCCTAAAACAAAATCATATTCAAACTTAAGTCAAATCCTCGGACCCTCACCCCAACAGGCAAGTTAACCTATAAAATTTCAAATTACCTACCAAAGCGTGGTTGAACCAAAACCATTTCAACACTTCAAAATGAGCACGTGAATGACCCAAAACCTAAACGCAAAATTTTGGGCGTCAAACTGATTCACAACATCAATAATCAATATAATTGTAACAACCCCACCTCTTAGGACTACTAAAAAGGGGATCGTTACTGCATCATGCATAAATATTCGCATTGAGGAAAATAAAGTAAAAATAAAATAACATAACATGATTTTGAATTGCTTTAAGTATATAAGAAACGGTTCTGCCATTATCTCAAGATCTTAAATCGTTCGACCGGGTACCCTTTAAAATGAAATAAATTATAAAAAAAATATATAATAAAATCATAAATGCAATAAAATCAAAAAATATGAGAAAACATAAAGGTTCAAATGCGGAAGCGATTCTAGTTCCTTTGGCACTGTCACAGATTCCTCTTGTCAGTCGCCCGAGTATCCTTGCCCTTACCTGAAAAAAAATAAAGATAAAGGTTGAGTATAAAATACTCAGTAAGTGATCCCATTATCGGGATCAGGCTATGCATCCACGAGTAAAGAATGATGGCCTGTGGCTCATACAGCTACATCAGATTTTTTATAAAAGAGGACGTATTGTCTTTCCTTGACACATATGTCTAGTGGCCTGTAGGCACACTGTCAAACATGAAAAAAATAACATGAACGTGAACTTGTCGACTCACGCATGTCTAGCGGTTCGTAGGCACACCGTCAAACATAAAAAATAACATGAACGTGAACCTGTCGACTCATGCATGTCAGCGGCCCGTAGGCACACCGTCAAACATGAAAAATAACATGAATGTAAACCTGTCGACTTACGCATGTCTAGCGGCCCGTAGGCACACCGTAAAATATGAAAATAACATGAACGTGAACCCATCGACTCACGCATGTCTAATGGCCCATAGGCACACCGTCAAAACATGAAACTAGATCCATCGGTCCTCTGAAATAAAACATGCGTCAAGGCGAGACGGTAAACTGCTCTATTGGTCTATTCATGCATCACATACATAATTTTAGTACTTATTAGAAATTCGAACATGCTTAAATACTTATAAATGTCATGTACAAAGTACATCACAAAGATAAAATCATGCTTCCAAAGTCCATTTAATTAATTTTGTAAATCTAATCTAGGCTGCCTGGCACGAAGACATCAGTAATATAGTATCACTTATCAACTTTGAAAAAAATGCAAAACAAAATCTCTTTAGAACTTCTTTAGCACACTTAAATCAATCTAAAGTTGTGACTTGGTCCAAGAAAAATTCCAAAACTTGATTTAATTAGCCAATTTGATCATGAATTAAATCCAAAATCAATAACTTAATTTTCCCACTACTACTCTTAATCCAAAAGAATAACCATCCAACAACTTACCAAAACTTACCCAACTTAATATTTTGCAAGAATAGGCAGTGGCGGTCGGCGAATTCAACGGTGACTGATCAGAACAATGAAGGAACCCAATCCAATGCCGGTGAAACGAGTGTCTGCACCGATCGAAAGCTAGGACGGTCGTGCGTGTTGACTTATGGCTGGGCGCGGCAGCATAAACGGGTCTGCGCGGGTTGAACGGCTTGGGCGGCGCTGTCCTGCGAACGCCAAACGGAGGAGATGGCTGCGATAGAAACCCGCGTCGGCTTCAAATCTGCATACGGGGGCGCACAAAAGTGGGCGACCTGAACCGGCTGGGGAATCCTCGGCGGTGTGGCTAGAAACGCGACCGGTTGGGGCGCTGAACGAACCGGGAAAAAAAACGGTGGCTCTTCGCGGCGACGACGGCTGGCTTGAGGAGAAAAGAAGGTCGGCAGCAGTGGTAGGCGGCGGCTAGGGTTTGGGTAAAAACGTGAATAAGAAGTGGGGGGGGGGGGGGGGGGGGGTCAGCGGCGTGAGGAGAGAGAAAAAATAATTTTTTTTCTACCTTTCCCATATGTATATATAAATAACTTAAACCTTTTCTCTTTTCTTTTTAAAAACCAAATTCCCTATTCCTCTTTCAAAATATATATACACTTATATATTTTTCTTTAAAAAAAAACTCCAACAAACAAATTTAATTATCTCCCTAGATAATCAAATCTCCAAATGCAAGCCAAAATAAAAACTTAATTAATTCCAAATAATTAGATTATATTTTAGCTCAGCCAAAAACATAAATCTCATATTCCAATTTATCCAAATAGTCAAACATAAAAAAAAATAAATAAATAAAACTTAGTTACAAAATAAATCGAGGTGTTACATTCTACCCCCTTAAGAAACTTTCGTCCTCGAAAGTTCTAATCCTGAAAAAACTCGGAATAATGCGCCCTCACGTCGTCCTCGCACTCCAATGTTGCTTCTTCGAACTGATGATTCTGCCAAAGGACCTTCACCAAAGCTATCTCCTTGTTGCGCCAAACTTTCACTTCCCTGACTAAGATTTGAATGGGCTCCTCTTCGTAGCTCAGGTTCTCATTCAAATGCAAAGTCTCATAATCCACAACATGAGATGAGTCTGCTACGTACTTCCTCAACATGGAAACATGAAAAACATTGTGAACTGCAGAAAGGGTTGGGGGCAAGGCCAGCCGGTAGGCTACAAGCCCAATCCGCTCTAGGATCTCAAATGGCTCGATGAACCGAGGGTTTAACTTACCCCTCCTGCCAAATCTCAACACCCCTTTCATAGGTGCCACTTTCAGAAACACCTTTTCACCCACCTCAAACTCCATATCCTTACAACTAACATTAGCGTAACTCTTCTGCCTACTTTGAGCCGTCAACATTCGAGCCCTTATCTTCTGTATTGCCTCGTTCGTGGTTTGTACTAACTCAGGTCCTAGTAATTTCCGTTCACCAACCTCATCCCAGCATACGAGTGACCTACAACTCTTTCCATAAAGGGCCTCAAACGGTGACATGCCAATGGTTACCTGATAACTATTATTATAAGCAAACTCTATCAAATGTAGGTGAGAGTTCCAACTCCCTGCAAACTCTAACGCACAAGCACATAACATATCCTTTAGTGTCTGATTTAAACGCTCAGTTTAACCGTCAGTTTGTGGGAAAAGCCATACTGAAATCCAAACGAGTACCTAATGCTGCCTGAAGGCTCTTCCAAAAGCTGGAGGTAAATCGAGGGTCCCTATCAGACATGATGGACACTGATACCCCATGCAATCTTACCACCTCTTTCATATACAACTGAGCTCACCTATTCACTGAATATGTAAGCTTCCCTGGAATGAAATGTGCCAGCTTGGTGAGTATGTCCACTATAACTCAAATTACTGTAAAACCCTTCGCGGTTCGCGGGAAACCCACAATGAAATCCATCAAGACATTCTTCCACTTCCATTCTGGTACGCTCAAAGGTTGCAACAAGCCTGTTGGCTTTTGTCTTGGGGCCTTTACCTACTGACACATTAAGCACTTACTGACAAACTCTGTTATCTCCACTTTCATGTTATTCCACTAGTAACAACGTTTTAGGTCCTGGTACATGTTGGTACTGCCAGGATGTATTGAAAATGGGGAGTTATGAGTCTCTCCTAATAGATCGTTCTTGAGGTCACCGTCTGCTGGTACATATAAGCGTCTCTAAAAAGTAAGACCATTATCTACGGACAAGGAGAACTCACCACCCTACCCTATCTTCACCTATTGTGCTACCTCAACCAAGTAAGGATCATTGCGTTAAGCAACAATGATTCTCTGCCTTAAACTCGATTGTATCGATAATTATGCTAACTGCATAGAGACCTCCCCTACCACACTACTATCTCGGCCCGCTCAAGGTCCTTACATAACCGAGTCTATCTGGTGATAAGGGCTGCTGAATGGGCTACCTTTCTACTTAGAGCATCCGCCGCTACATTTGCCTTCCCTGGGTGGTACAGAATTTCACAATCATAGTCCTTCACTAGCTCCAACCACCTATTCTGTCTCATGTTTAACTTCTTTTGAGTGAAGAAGTATTTTAAACTCTTGTGATTGGTGAAAGTCTGTATCTTCTCGCCATATAAGTAGTGCCTCCAGATTTTTAAAGCAAAAACCATGGCTGCCAATTCCAAATCATGTGTGGGATAGTTCAGTTCATGGTTCTTTAACTGGCGAGAGGCATAAGCAACTACCTTGTTGCATCAATACACACCCCGACCCTCTCTTAGAGGCGTCACTGTAAATAACAAAACCACCCGTTCCATCCGGTATGGTGAGAACTGGGCAGTAACCAACCTGTGCTTGAGATTTTGGAAACTATCCTTACAAGCCTTATTCCAAATAAAGGAAGCTTATTTTCTGGTCAACTGGGTCAGAGGGGTGGCTATACGGGAAAATTTCTTCACAAAACAACGATAATAGCCCGCTAACCCCAAGAAACTGCGTACCTCTCCGACTGTGGTACGACGAGACCAACTTGTGACTGCCTCGATATTTACGGGGTCAACAGATACACCTTTCTTGGATACCACATGCCCTAAAAAGGACACCTGCTTTAACCAAATCTCGCACTTGGAAAACTTAGCATTTAACTTTTGCGCCCTCAAGGTCTCTAGAACCTTTCGTAAATGCTCCTCGTGTTCCGCCTCTATCTTGGAATAAACCAAAATGTCATCTATGAAGACTATCACAAAGGTGTTAAGAAATTCCTTAAACACCCTATTCATCAGGTCCATGAATACTGTAGAAGCATTCGTCAACCCAAATGACATCACGATGAACTCATAATGTCCATACCTTGAACGAAAAGTTGTCTTGAGAATATCATTATCCTTTATCCTCAACTGATGATATCCCGACCGAAGATCAATCTTAGAAAACACTGTAACTCCTTGCAACTGGTCAAACAAGTCGTCAATCCTGGGAAGCGGATACTTGTTTTTTATAGTCACCTTGTTTAGTTCCCTGTAGTCAATGCAAAGCCTTAATGACCCATCTTTCTTTTTCACAAAAAGTACCGGCACACCCCAAGGCGTATGAAACTCTTATCCGACAACTCTTGCAACTGAACCTTAAGTTCCTTCAGTTCTGCTGGGGCCATTCTGTATGGAGCTTTCGAGATAGAAGTTATGCCTGGCTCCAACTTGATAGCAAAGTCTATCTCCCGATGCAGAGGCAGACCTGGGAGTTCCTCTGGAAAGACATCAAGGTAGTCACGTATCATTGGCTCCGAAGTTAAGGAGACCTCAGGCTCTCTACTGTCAACGACACTAGCCAAGATACTCCAGGTACCTTGGCTAAACAACCTCTGGGCTTTCATGGTAGAAATCACTCTGGGCAGGACCACAGTCCCCGCCCCTTTAAATTTAAAGTTGGCTCTTGTGGGAAGGTTAACAATCATCTCCTTGCGAGAGCGGTCTATATTGGCATGATTAGCAGCTACCCAATCCATGCTCAAAATCACATCAAAATCCTGCATGTCCAAGACTATTAAAGTCACATTCAGGGTATGACTCGCTACTTCAATCTGACATGCTTTTATCTTTTCCTTTGCTAACATAATTTCTCCAAACGGAGTGGATACCGACAACACATAATGCAAAGGCTCTAATTCTAACATGGCATGCTTAACAAATAACGACGATATAAACGAATGAGATGAACCAGAATCAAACAATACCAGCATAAAATGTCCCAAGATTGGGAGTGTACCTGTCACAATAGTGCCTGCTTTCTCGGCCTCTTGCCAGGTGGTAGAGTAAACACGACCTTGTTGATGCTAAGGCCTACCCGAACTCCTCTATTCATGGCCTACAAATTGGTTCCTATAACCGAACATGATTCTAATAGGGCATATATCTATCGAGTGCTCCTTCTGCTTGCAATGAAAATAAACCCCGATGCTTGCCAAACATCGTCCCCAGTGGCATCTTCCACACGAGTTACACACTAGCAGATTCCTTTCCACCATACCCACCTCGGCAGCCTGCTGCTTAAAATGTCAAAGCGGTCTGTTTGAGCTTTGAACCTTCTGATGGGGGCGAGGCTCGAAAGTCTTTTGATCTGCTTTCCTCTTTTGACTTGAGGAAGGTCCTGCCCCAAACACCCGTGAATACTCGTCTTCCGACTATGGGTCCACTGATGCGTTATTTTATGAGATGAAATTGTGGATGAAATACAATGATAAAAAATTCGTTGAGCAATCAAGCTTTCTCAGTGGAATCTAAGTGTAAACCCCACTGAGTTTCCTGGTAAGTCCAGGATCGAACCCAGGGACTTGGGAAAACAATATGCGGTGGTAATTTCTGAGAAAGACTTTGTGGTAACCAAATAAATCAATAGTTGGTGTGATTATTGATTGCAGTAATGAAATAAATAAATGTGGTGGATTTGAGAAAAGTTTGAAGGTATTTAACTAGCATTACCTGGGTATGCGGAGGAATGGGTTGAAAAGGTCTTTAACTAGCATTACCTGGGAATGCGTCAGACTATGTGATCATGCTACACTCATGCACAACAAGTCATTTTCTAATGCAAATGTGGTTCTCCTAAGTCTAGGACGCATGTGTTGAATGCAAAAATGTCCATAGAGCTTATTCCTAAGTCTCTACTCTTTTCCTATGCGATGATGCAAGATGCACACAAAGACAAGGTGATAACACACAATCATATCCTATCTCTAGGATGCATGCGATGCGTTAATAGCAAACAGTGCTTATTCCTAAGCTCCTATCTCTTGATTATGCGTTCTAATCTGACTCTCCCGAGCCTAGATTCTAACCTGACTTTTTCAAGCCTAGATCTTGTCCTTAGACTACCCTCCCGAGTATCTCTAATGGACGAATGAAGCATACATAATACAAGATAAACGCATAGAATGAATATCCACAGTTATGCTAGCTAAGTGCCTCTCAACCCATTCAATAGATTTAGGTACTCATACGTAAATAACAGAGAGTGAACAAATATAAAGAAGTAAATTCCATTTCTATAAATGAGTTTGAGTACAAAATAACAATGGAAGATAAAGGTAGAGAGTATGGTAGCAATCCCTTGCTGCCCAAGGCCTTTACACTGGCAACTCTATTCGGTTCAAACGATATTCCTGCTTCCGCAGGAGCTGGCCCTCTCTCTAATCTTGATGCTTCCGGTACTCTCCCGAGCTCACCTGAACAATCTATCGGCATAATCTCTTTCTCTCGCTTCCGCCTTAAAATAAAAAGAAATCTAAGAACAAAGCTACTCTAACTATGGCAAAATTCTCTAACTCTCCGAACTCGTGAACCCCTTTTCTGAAGGATGCCTTTGGTATTTATAGCGTTTCGAGGTAAAGGACAGATTCTCTCTTATGATTGTACAGATGGGATGGCTTTAATTCTCTGACTGATGTGTCGAATATTTGTCATCGAAAAGCTGAATGTACTTGTTATCGTTAGCGGCTTGTCAACTTAATTCGGATTCGACCGTCATCAACTTTCTGTCCCATCATGATTAATTATGCCTTTCACCTAGATGCGCCCACCAAGTTGTGCCGGCTCTATGCGGCAATCCTTATTGAGCAGATGTTTGCGAACACAAATCACCGCAAAGCCTTGCGGTAATGCTGCGCTCGACCGTTGATTTCTTGTAATCGTGTTTTTCGCCTTGCGTCAATGAATATTCTGCATAAAAATACAAAAATTAACTGTTTCTATGCGATGAACGCATGCGACCGAAATGTTATGAACTTAATGTTTTTTGGACGCAATCTAACATATTTTATCAACACAAGCCAGCATTGTTTAAGAACTTAGCACTGTAATAACGTGCATTTCTGTCCATTATCATCCACCTTAGCTGCCAAGCGAAGTGCCTCAGCATGGGTGGTTGGTTTGAATGCTCGCATAATACCTCGTATACTGTCCTTTAGGCCTTGAATGAACCTTTCTGCCCTCATAGCTTCCGTGGCAACCAACTCCGGGGCGAAACGGGACAGGGTGCAAACTCCTGGTCATACTCCTGCACTGACCCGTGTCTCTGCCTCAGCTCCAAGAACTCTTTCTGCTTATTGTACCTCAGGTTGGCAGAGAAGTACTTCGCGTAAAAGCGCTCATTGAACTATTCCCATGTCACCGGTTCCCCTCCTACACCCAACATTCTTTCTGTCGACTGCCACCAAATTTGTGCTTTATCAGTAAACATGAAAATGACACATTGCACTTTCTGATCTTCTAGGCATTTCATATAACGAAAGATCGTTATAATCATGGATATCCATAACTATGCATTGGTAGGGTACTTGAGTAACCCATTGAAGGTGCTGGGGTTGTGCTTCCTGAAATCTCGCAAATGTTTTGCCTCCACTGAAAGGCCTAACATGCTTTGGTTTTGGATCATGTTCTGAGTCTAGACTTGCGGCATCTGATCCTGTGGTGGTGGTGTCTGTTGGAACTGGGCAAACTGGGCCAGTCGTTCATCCAGCATGTCCTTCACCTTACTCAACACAGCTGATGTAACTGCTTCCCCAATAGTGGTTGCCCAATCAGTAACCTCTGATGGAACGATTGAGGTGGCCTACGTTTGTGGTGGCGTGGCCGTGTGTTGGGCTCTACTTCGTGTCTGGGTTCGCTGACCCTGACCCTGAGGGGTCCCTAGGCGACAAGGAATCCTCTGGTACCGGAGGGTCCTGAACTTGTGGATCCTCATCATGAAGATCTTGATCCTGAACTGTCAGATTCTGCTATTTGGGAATGCGCCCCGTTCCGGTAACCCTATGACTGCCTCTTCCACTAACACGAACCATTTTCCTGACAGTTGTCCGCAACCCCCTCTTAGCTACTTTCCTTACTAGCAAAAAAAAAAAAAAAAACAACAACAAATGCAATCATAAATGCTACTAACTCGGGTGCACATTATCCTAGATACTTTTCATAAGGGAGATAACTAGCGACAACGAAGAATCCGTTATAGGCCAAAAGGAACAACCTAGACTTACATAGTAAGTCAGTCTACAGAACCCAAAACACGGGCTCTGATACCAACTGTAACAACCCCACCTCCTAGGACTACTAAAAAGGGGATCGTTACTGCATGCATGCATAAATATTTGCATTGAGGAAAATAAAGTAAAAATAAAATAGAATAACATGATTTTGAACTGTTTTAAGTATATAAGAAACTGTTATGCCATTATCTCAATATCATAAATCGTTCGATCCGGGTACCCTTTAACATGAAATAAATTAAAAAAAAATTAATAAAATCATAAATGCAATAAAATCAAAACATGAGAAAATATAAAGGTTCAAATGCGGAAGCGATTCTAGTTCCTTTGGCACTATCACAGATTCCTCTTGTCAATCGCCCGAGTATCCTTGCCCTTACTTAAAAAAAAAATAAAATAAAGATAAAGGTTCAGCATAAAATACTCAGTAAGTGATCCCATTACCGGGATCAGGCTATGTATCCACGAGTAGAGAATGATGGCCCGTCGCTCATACAGCTACATCGATTTTTTATGGTGAAAAGAAACCAAAGGACGTACTGTCTTGCCTTGACATGCATGTTTAACGACCCATAGGCACACCGTCAAACATGAAAAATAATATGAACGTTAACCTGTCGATTCACGCATGTCTAGCAGCCCGTAGGCACACCGTCAAACATGGAAAATAACATGAACGTGAACCTGTCGACTCACGCATGTCTAGCGGCCCGTAGGCATACCGTCAAACATAAAAAATAACATGAACGTGAACCTGTCGACACACGCATGTCTAGCGACCCGTAGGCACACCGTCAAACATGAAAAATAACATGAACGTGAACCTGTCTACTCACGCATGTCTAGCGGCCCGTAGGCACACTGTCAAACATGAAACTAGACCCATCGGTCCTCTGAACTATTGGTCTATTCGTGCATCACATACATAATTTTAGTACTTATTAGAAATTCGAACATACTCATAATACTTATGACTGTCATGCAACAAGTATATAACAAAGAAAAAATCATGCTTCCAAAGTCCATTAATTAACTTTGTAAATCTAATTTAGGCCGCCTGGCATAAAGACACCGATAATAGTACCACTTACCTCAACTTGGTAAAAACACAAAACAAAATCTCCTTAGAACTTCTTTAGCATACTTGAGATCATGAATTAAATCCAAAATTAACTCTCAATCCAAAAGAATAACCATCCAACAACGTACCCAACTCTAAGATTTTGTAAGAATAGGCAGTGACGGTCAGCGAATTCAACGGTGACTGACCAGAACGACGACGGAATCCAGTCCAATGCTGGTTGAAACGAGTGGCTGCACCGATCGGAAGCTAGGACGATCGTGCGTGTCGACTTGTGGTTGGGCGCGGCGGTAGAAACGGGTTTGCGCGGGCTGAACGGCTTGGGCGGCGCTGTCATACGAATACCAAACGGAGGAGACGGCTACGACAGAAACCCACGTCGACTTCAGATCTGTGAATGGCAGCGCGTAAAAGTGGGCGACCCGAACCGGCTGGGTGGATCCTCGGCGGTTTGAGGAGAGAGAGAGAAAAGAAAATCTATTTTTTTTCTACCTTTCCCACATGTATATATAAATAACTTAAACCTTTTGTCTTTTCCTTTTAAAAACCAAATTCCTTATTCCTCTTTCAATATATATATACTTATATATTTTCTTTAAAAAAAAACTCCAACAAACAAATTTAATTATCTCCCTGGATAATCGAATCACCAAACGCAAGCCAAAATAAAAACTTAATTAATTCCAAATAATTAAATTATATTTTAGCTCAGCCAAAAACATAAATCTCATATTCCAATTTATCCAAATAGTCTAACATTAAAAAAAAAAATCATAGTTACAAAATAAATCGGGGTGTTACAATAATCATCCTTGAAAATATTTATAATCTTAAATATTTACCAAAATGTCCAAAATTGATCCTTAATGCTACTGAATAGTGGCTTCAAAGGCTTCAAACCTTCAATAAAAAACCCAAATCACAGGATTTAAGCCATAACTTATTGGGCATTAAAGAATCAAACCAAAACAATCCAAACGGCTAAAATCTTACCCCCAAATGGCAAAATCCGACGAACTCCGGCGACCAAAGGAGGCTGTCAACGAAGCCGAAGTCACGCGCAGGCCGATGGCAGCTAAACGGCGCGAAACAGCAACGGTTGGCGACTGGGTGGTGAAGGAACCGACGAAGGTTCTCAGCAGAAGGGGATCGTCCCAATTTTTTCAATTTTTACAAAATGCAATTTACAGAAATAAAATTATACAAAAAACCAGAATTTACAACATGCAACAAACATAAAAGAAGGAAGGGAATAAAGATTTAAGAAACCTTACTCTTGATGATCCGATCTTCTTCGTTGTTTTTCTCCTTTAAAATAGTCAGGATCAAAACAAACAATCCAAATGGGCTCTTGAAATTTTGGTGAGGGAAGAACAAATCAAGAGATTAGAGGAAAGAAGAAATTTTGTGATGCAGAGAATTTTACAAAGTGATCACTATGATTGACATTCACCAAGAGAACACTTTTTTTCATCCTTTCTCGGTTAAAAACGAAGAAGGAGAAGAAAACCAATCTCAACCACCTACTCACAGTACGTGAGTTGAGAGATAATAGGAGATTAAAGTTATTTCTCTCCCTTAATTTCAAAATATTAAAATTAATAAATAAATAAATAATTAATTTCAATATAAAATATATATGTACATATATAAAAACTAACTAACTATATATATTACTATATGTTATATCATATATAATATATAACCTATGGTTTGATATTGTATCATATCCAATATAATCTATAGGTTTAAATCTCTCATCAATGACATTTACTATAAATCCCATTTATATTAAATTTAATTATATGAATCTAATTCATATAATTAATATTTGAATCATATTAAAATATTATAGTAATTATATCATATACAATTAAATTAAATTAATTGTATCACATATAATTAATTCCCTCAATTAATTTGAACAATTCAAATTAATCCAAAAATGATTCTCATTTAATCATGTTGAACTACAGAGGGGACCTCATGAATCTGTAGATTGAAGCTCCAATAGTTCTTGAATAATTAATTAAACTTTTTAATTAAATTATTCTACATCCGTTAACTGTCGAGCACTCCATTAAAGACCGACAATTACACTCTTCGCACTCCACTAAACATGAGCCACTTGTATGTCTCTACATACTTGTTTAAATTACATGAAATAACCTCGGATCTTAGTTTATTGGATTGAGTATATGCTTATAAAATAACACTTATTTTATTAACAACAATATGTTTATACGAAGTTTACAAACTACGAGATTACAAGGAGATTTATGATATCATTCCCAACAATCTCGCACTTGTCCTAAAGCTTAGGGAGTCTAATGTACAATACAAGTAAAGTACAAAAATACAATAAACTAGGACATACACTATATCCCAGTAATAAGTCTAATCCAGAATATGATCACTAAACCACCGTTACAAATATCCTCAAGTGTCTACGAAGAACGAGAGACTACATGCTCATGTATGGTTCGAGGGATCTGATCCTTACAATATACACGGACTCTAATTTCCAGACTGATAAGGATTCTAGGAAATCCACATAAGGATCAGTGTTCAATCTTAACGGAAGGGCAGTAGTCTGGAGGAGCACAAAGCAGAGGTGCATTGCTGACTCTACCATGGAGACTGAGTACGTAGTGGCTTGTGATGTTGCTACAGAAGTTGTATGGCTCAGGAAATTACTGACTGATCTAGAAGTGGTTCCATACATGTCAAAACCATCACCCTTTATTGTGATAATAGTGGTGCTGTGGTTAATTCCAGAGAACCTAGGAGTCACAAGCGCGGGAAGCATATAAAGCGGAAGTATCATCTCATTCGAGAGATTGTGCATCGAGGGGACGTAATCATGATGCATATAGATTCAGAGCGCAATGTTGTTGATCTATTTACAAAGGCCCTCACGGCTAAGGTGTTTGAGGGTCACTTACAGAGTATGAGTCTATGGGAAAGGCCACATTTAGATTAGGGTAAGTGGAAGATTTGCACTGGATGTGTTATGCCCTAGTTTATTGTTTTGTGTACTTTATATATTAGTTTGACTTTTATATGATACACTCCACTAGCTTTAGGTCAAGTGGGAGATTGTTGGGATTGATGTCTTAAATATCATAGGGTCCTATAGTTTGTAATTGTATTATACAAACATCTTATTTATTTAATAAAATATGTGATGTTTTATTCAACATTTAGTTGCATTAATCCACAAATCAATAAACTAACATCTAAGGTTATCTTGTAGCTTAAACATGTATGTAAAGACATAGAGTGGATCATGTTTAACTGATAACCTAAATGGTCTCTAGTAGATGGATAAGACTTGATACCTTATTATGGTGACACTACGAGTACGACCTGCTTTGTAGATGTTACAATTGTTGTAAAGTGCTATAAATGATCTGATCTGATCATTCATGTAGAGATATGGGAGCAAGGGTATTCTATACATCTATACAAAAGAGTTTGCATAAGATCGAACCACGAAATGTCTAGTCTTATTACATAGCGCTGTTTATAATAAAGACTTACATTTCACCTGGATGACCATAGATAACATGACCTGAATCCTGAGTGAGTTGTAAACTTCTGCCTATGAAGGCGGTCCTTTGATTTGTATGGGTGAGAGTGGTCAGATCGCTGACTCAACAAGCCTACCATTTTAGGAATTTGTCTAATTGGGGAGTTGGGAACACAACTACACAAAAAGGAATTCACTCATCCCCCAACGTCGGGATAAGTAGATAAATTGCTCCTTTAAGGGCTGATTCCCGTGCTTAAACAATGTGGCATCACACTTGTAAATATCTACAAAGCAAGCCGTATCCATAGTGTCACCAGGATAAGGTATCCCTCATTTATTCTTATACTACAGACCATTTAGGTTATTACTTAAGGCATGATCCACTTGTATGTCTCACATACATGCTTAAGTTACTTGAAATAACCCCGGATCTTAGTTTATTCGATTTGAATAAATGCAAATAAAATAACACTTATTTTATTAATAACAATGTGTGTACATAATATTTACAAATTACGAGACTGTCGGGAATAAAGACACCAATCCCAACATTATCTCCCAACACTTTTCGAATTTTAAAAATCGAATGTAATTTTTTTTTTCAATTATCATATTTGATCCTATCTTCAATTTCAAATTTTGTTTTATCTAATTTTTCAATTTTCATCTTTTTCTTATTGATTTTATTTTTTGTTCTCAATCAACGACAAGTCTACTTTGGAGGCTTGATTTAACTGATCAAATCCACTAGTGCAGAATGAAAGGCTCGACTTAATCGACCACGACCAATAGTTCAAGTCGCAGAGTCTCTTCTTTCCAAAGTGATTCCTATCGAGTCATTGTGAAAAGATAGGTCAAGCATATAGATGGTGTTGGTATTAACTTGTTTGCCTTGGGGGTCTTATACCCACCTTGATTGATTCGATCAAGGAAGGATGTACCATTGTCGAAAACTTGTTTGTTCTTCTATTCATGAGATCTCCACGATTGATTTCAACGTCACACCATGATTGGTTAGTAATTTCAATTGATGATTTTTAATTGGAATTTTCATATTCCAATCTAAACCGGTTTATTTCTTCACGAATGCAATTATCTAGATAAAGTTTTTACCAATTCAGCCTTCACTTTCTAAACTAATATTTTGGTTTAGAACCAAGAAAAAGTATTGTTACAAAATTTTGGGTAAGTTAAAAGCAATGTAGATGATTTGGTTAAGTGATTTTCAATTGCAGTGTATTTGTTTTTAAGTTTATTGTATTTGTTGGGCATAGTTTGGAATAATTACACTATATTTATAGGTCACATAAATATTTCATCAGAAGTATTGCCAAAAACTTTCAAAAGATCCTTGATGACTACAAAACCTCATCAGAATTACAATGTAATTAATTTTTCTTTAACCCTAAAATACCCCATCTGGATTTTCAATTACGCTATAACTAATTTTGTTATCTGCAGATTTTTAGCATAAATCCTGATTTTCTCCTAAATTATCTCTATGCACTTTCGAATTTTAAAGATTGAATATAATCCTTTTCTAAAATTGAATATAATTTTTATTTTCCAAATATCATGTTTGATCTTATCTTCAATTTCATATATATATATTTTATTTTATCCAATTTTTCAGTTTTCATTTATTTCTTACTGATTATATTTTTTATTCAATTGAAGACAAGTCTAATTTAGAGGTTTGACTTAACCAATCAAATCCATTGGTGCATTGATGAAAAGCTCGACTTAATCGACCATCGACCAAGAGTTCAAGCCCCAAAATCTCTTCTTTCGAAAGTGATTCCTATTGAGCCATTGTGAAAATGTAATCTGAGCATATGGAAGGTGTTGGCATTAACTAGCCTTGGGGATTCTATTCATGAGCGCACCATTGTTGGCGGAGGAGCCAATTTCAGAGAGGAAAATGGCGACAAGTTGGTTGGAAAAGAGGTCGGTGCAATGCTAGAATCTGCCTAATCGATAGTCTATATGTTTGTTTTAATTATAATGTAATTATGAATATTTTTTAATAAGTCATTTGCAATTTCATTTGTATAGTCGAGGATAGTTTAGACTTTTAAAAATTCATTATATTTTATTTTTAATTTATTTTACTATTTTTAGGAATGAAACGTTGATTTACTATTTGTAAAAATAAAAAGTTAAAATCGGTTATTCTTCTAGTTGCCCCTTTAATTTAATAAGCCCAGCCGCCCAGCCCCTCAAGCCCAATCAAAACCCAAAAAGTGAAAAAGTTAGAAAAAATATATATCTTTCTAAAAAAGATCAAAACCCTCAGCCACCCCACCCCACAATAACAGTATTCTTTAGCGTTCAATATTCAGCTTATTGGCTTCTGTCTCCAGTTCGCCGTCCAATATTTCGAAGCTCCACCGCCAGTAGCCTTGGCCTGTTGCCACCGTCACCTTCAACCACCTCCTCCCTCCTATTGCCAGCCACTGCACCCTTCTCCGCGCATGCCGCAGTCTCAGTCTTCCGACGAAATTGCCCCCGCACCGCGTTCTCCCTCTCACTCTCTCTCGCCTCTTCGAGCGATCCAAATTGCTTGTAGTTCTGCCCCTATCCCGCGGCGTTTGTGAGATAGCGTTGCCGCTGCTCATTTTTCAGATTCCTAAGGTTTTTATTTTTACTGATTTTCTATTTTGTTTCGCTGGTTTAATCGGTTCACCCCCGGAGAGTTTTTTTTTTTTTTTTTTAAAAAAAAAAATTCTTATACAACCAATGTTCAACCAGTCTAAATGGAAACATAAAGCTAAAAAACAGATTGAAACATATTATTCTTATCGAAATCAATAAATAAAGAGAAAAATATTAAGAAGATGAACAATGCAAAAGAGAGCTCGCATATAGTTTAGTTGACTCTAAAAGGAAGTTGAAAGATGTATTTGAAAAGATAGAAATTGTTGTTACTGGTTAAAAAAAAAAAGCAAAATACAATGGACAAACAAAATAGAATGATTTTCCACATTAGAACTGATTTCAAATTCATTTATTATTTGTTTTTCATCCAAACAAGTGGAATGATTTTCCAAATCCAGGGATTCCAAACAGTAGTTTAAGGCAGTGAAGTGATTGAAATGTTGTTTAATAACTTCTACATGTTTGTCTTTTCAATTCATCTCATTATATTTATTGATGATAATACTTTACTCTACTTCTCCAAAATTGAGAAACTGAAACTTATATAATGATAATGGGCCAGGAGTCCAACTTTTTGATCAAGTACATATATGTGTGTAGACTGAATTGATGAATTTGTTTACAGTTGCTAGAGATTCAAGTGGACTCAATAAACCCCATCCATGTCTTCTCTTTTAGAATTTGAAAATTCATCTCCCAATATTTTCATACCCGAAGAATGGTCTGAGGCTGCAGAGTCCATAGTTTTTGATTCTCCCACTTCACCGCCTCCTGTTGTTCTCATCTGTGGTGCCAAAAACTGTGGCAAAAGTACTTTCTCACGCCACCTTCTCAATGTCTTCCTTCAAAGGTGATCTTATTCTTCTTTCAAGGATAGATGATTTCAAAATTTAAGACTGTAGATGTGTTGCTTGGGTACCTCTCTGTTTCCCAAAGTTGCCATGTTTTTCACAATATGTTTTCTTTTATTTTTGTTTGCAGGCATAAAAAAGTGGTTTACCTGGATTCAGATGTTGGACAGCCCGAGTTCACTCCACCAGGTTTTCTGTCCCTCACTGTGGTTGACAGAGTAACCCCGGGTAAGTTTGTTATAGACCTTTGCTGTGTTGATAAATTCTCGTGTACTGAAAGTCAATAAATTTTTTTCCCAATCATAATCTCCCTCACCTGAAGTAATTTTTTCTTCTTATTTTTTAAATCAGATTTGTCGACTCCATGTCTAAAGACGCCAGAAAGGTAAATTATGTTGAGTCCAATTTTTTTAAACAAGTATCCGTTCTTTTAAAGTTGGCTTTTAATCTCTGTTAGTGAATGCCCGTACCTGGACTATATGATCTGTGTGCTGTGTTGAGGATCTGCGGAAATTGAAGTAAAAATGTACTTTAAATTTTTAACCAAGGATGATTTTACTATATCATACGTCCCTTTACTATTTTCTTAAGTGGTGAAGAATTCTATTTTCTCACTGTGTTTCTTTTTATTCTTCTCTTAGATGTTTTTTCTTTGGCGATAATTCCTCAAAAAGAGATCCAACAGCATACTTAAGTTATGCAAATACTTTGTACGACCATTACCACAAAGAGTATCATTCGTTTAACAAGACTGAAGAACTTGCAAAGATTGGATTACCTCTTATTGTAAATACACCGGGCTGGGTGAAAGGTATCCTACTCTTTTGAGTTCTATATATGGCTTAAAAAGTACTTTTCCTGCTTTAATTTCTTTGGAAAGATGTCTTGGTCAAACTACATATTGATGTTGACCCTGTTCCCCAGGTATTGGTTATGAGATATTGGTAGATATGTTGAAATACATTGCTCCATCACATGTGGTCAAAATAAATATATCTGCTGAGAGTAAGAACCTCCCCGCTGGGGAATTTTGGCTAGAAGAGGAAGAAGATTGTGGGACGACCAATCTAATAGAAATACATTCTGCTCGGCAAGATGCTTTTAATAGATCGTAAGTTTCTTGCAATCCTTAATCTCAAAAGAATATATTTATGCAGTTTAATTGTTGGTTTCCATATTCATCCCCATTGTGATTCTCTGATGTCTTAATATCTCCTTCTATCCCGTCTGGGATCTCTTTTCACTGAATGGCTTTCAATAGTGTTGGTGGTGTTACTTTTATTACCACTTTTATATTCTCACATCCATTCTTTTAGTAACTACTGATTGTATTTTCTATTGTATTTGTGGTTGGCTGTTGCTTAAATTATCTTGAACAAAGTCATAAAGTTATTGTCATGTTGTTGCACTTAAACTTGTGTTCTTTCACAAAGACATTTGGTTTCAGACAATGTACTTGAAAGTATAATATTTCTTCCATCTCTTCCTTCATGATGTTAGGATACTAGTGCAAAAGGATGCAAGTCTTATGCGCGATTTGCGTTTAATGGCTTATTTTAGACGGTGCTTCGCCGGAGATTGCAATATTACCACAATTAAAGAGCTTGCAAATGCACTGGCATCTCACCCTCCTTACCAAGTTCCAATATCAAGCATTAAGATTAGACACTTGCACTGTCAGGTTGGTGCAAAAATCATAACTCACCAATTTTCTATCTTTTTCCCTTTCAATCTTCCTACCATTGAGTTTCAACACATCAGCAATATCTATCACTAATTTAGATGTTGCACCTCTCTTACCAAACCATCAGCCCTGCAACGTATCTGTATTTATTTTCTCTTCATTTATCTACTTAGGTCCCAGGTGATCAGATCTTCTATAGTCTGAATGCAACAATCGTTGGCTTGGCTATATGCTCCAAACACTCTGAAAATCCACCATGGTGTGTTGGTCTTGGTACGTTACGTCTATTACATTGTGTCATCCTTATTTTTGAGTTATCTGCTTGTTTTAGGCCTTAAAGTCATTTCCTAAGAACACCATGTATAGTTTAGTTTAGTTTAATGCTCTAACTAATATCTTGTGGAACAGGAATTGTTAGAGGCATTGATACACTTAAAGGTCTGCTATATGTTATCACACCTGTCCCCCATGGCACTTTGGAAAAAGTTGACCTTCTTTTGCAGGGTTTTATTCAAATTCCTTGTTGTTTGCTGCAGGTAATAGATCCTTTTGAGAGTTACATAATTTTTCATGTCTACTATTAGATGGTGTCATTCTTTTGCTTTTAGCCCCCCATCCGGCTCATAATGGAGAGTTTTTCGAACTGCTCAAAAACACTTTGTTTCTGCACTTGGAAACATTTTTTAAACACGAAAGTCATTCTAGACCGGCCTAAATGTGGAGACTAGACTATGATGCTAGAAGTGAAAGAAAACTTTTTATCCCCAGAATTGTTTTCGTTTGGCCAATGATGGTGTTAATTTGTTGTTTTAAGTTTTAATTCTTTCCTTTCTGTGCAATTTTGTTCCAGGTTAAGGGATGCATGTCTCCGTACATGTTTGCAAACATTCTATCCACGAGCTAGAGCCTGTACAGATATTGAAAGTTTTAGTACAATTGTGCGGATAGAAGATCGAACTCTTGACTTCTAGGAGGAAGGTCATGCCAATTACCATTTGAGCTATGCTCATTTTGGCAGAAGTATTAGGCTCATTTGTTATACAGTTTACTCTGTAAATATATTTATCAAAATATGTGGGACAGTAATCTCCCATTTTTGCTTATTTAGACTTGTGAATTTTGTATTCGAAGTTGTCATTCAGTGCAATTCAAAGGAGAGATTTGTTTTATTTATTTATATGCTTGCAAGTTAAAGTTTCCAATATAATACTTCAACAAAATGACTATTGGGAATTACGATTCTCTACTAAATGGTCAATCCGATTTAAAATAATTATCCATTTACCACAACTATTTATAAATTTATGACAATTATAATCCTTAAGAAAGTGACGAAGAACTTGTAGCGTTTGAGGTGTTGGCAAATTTTGACAATGATAATCCTTAATAAAATGACTGTTGGGAATTACGATTCTCTGTTGGCCCCACTAGCAAATTTTGACTCCATAATTTTGTAATTTGCTCAAAATGAAAATTCCTTTATTAAATGAACAGTTCATTTAAATTTAGTTAGTTGAGCTTTTAATTATTCTTGGTTATCTTACATATTAAAAAAATCGAACAATATAACAAAGAATTAAGTAGAAATTATAGTGGTCTATAATTACTCTTATTTATTTCCGTTTATATACATATATTTATGTTTTTTTTTTGAGATAAATAAATGTAGAGTATGAGACTTTAAACCTTCTGCATCAAAGAAATGAGTAAAGCTATGTTTATATTAACATTTATTTTCATTTATGTTATTGCATAGACACTTGAATATCAATAAAATTTGAGAAGAATTGGATTTTTTATTCTTTAGTACAAGAATTATACTATCTAGTTATGTCAAACTAACCACATTATAATGTGAACCATGTCTTGATTAATTTTTAAATTAAGTTTAATCACTCATATTATACAGATCATCTTTCCATTCAAAGGATGTAGTAAATATTATAATTTTATTTTTAAAAAGATAAATGGAAAAGTGGTCAAAATTGTAATCTGAGATGATATGATGTTTCCAAGTTGGTTGGTTGGGAAGTGGAGGAATGACCGTTATTTCAGGTAAATGGTCATCAAAGACAACCTCAATTGCCTCCTAAAATATCGCAAATAAATCCTAATAAGTCTCATTCCCCTAATTTACCTCATAACCTCTTGCTTTGTCGCCTTTCTTCGGGAACACAAACAAGACGGGGGAAGGGAAAAAGAAAAAAGAAAAAGAAAAAAAGAACCAAAAAAAAAAAAAAAAGATCATGATCTAGGTCTGGTCCATCCCACCAAGGTCATGATCTTTTCATCTTCATAAAACAATTCCAGAATTTTTTTAGAAAAAAAAAATCATTCCTTTTTCTTTAACTTTCCTTATTCCAAAACAGGGGTTGGGTTAGAATTTTTTTTTTCTTTTTTTTTTTTTTTAAATTTTTTTTGGGGAAAAGAAACTAGAAAGGGAAAGAAAATGGCGACGAAACGTTCATTCACCCGTTTTGTAGAACAAGAGCTGGGAAAGTTTCCACATTTTGTAGTGTGTGCAGTTCTTGAATGGGTTCTCATAATTTTGCTTTTCATTGATGGGTTTGTTGCATTTTTGGCCAACGAATTCGCCAAGTTCTTCGAATTGCGAGTTCCTTGTTTGTTCTGCACGAGAATCGACCATATTTTAGTTAACAAAAATGCAGATTTCTATTACAACAATTCCATATGTGAAGGACACAAGAAGGATATTTCATCTCTTGCATATTGTCATAACCACAAGAAACTCTCCGACATTCGGAAGATGTGTGAGGTTTGTCTTCTCTCTTTCGCGACCGAAAAGGAATCCGATTGTAATACCTACAAATCGCTCGTTGGAATATTGCATAAGGATCTTGAATGTTTTGTTGAGGATGATAATCGTCAAGTTGTGAGCTTGCCTCCTGTGGGGAAGAAAGATGAAGGCCTGCAAATGGAGAAAGGGGTTGGTGGTAATTATTGTTGTTCATGTTGTGGGGAGCCATTAAAAGTTAAATCCTCCAATTCAAAAGGGAAAAATGGGAGTACCTTTTCACAAGCTCCTGCTCCTTCACCACGAGCTTCGTTTACGCCCGCTTTCAGACACGACGATAAAACTAGCTTGGAATTGCCGCACATTCGTTATACCGAACTCAAATTGTTGTCAGATAGTGAATCGGAGTTTGTTGAAGATGACGAAGGTTTACATGGAAGAAATCTTGATGCTCATCAATGTAAGTCCAATTTTTCTTTCTTTCTCTACAACATCCTTTCATTTGGTTTGTCTGTGAATAATTTTAGTATCTGGATTTGATGGGTGTGCAGTTAAGGAGGATATGAAAGCTGTTAAAGTGCCATTGTTACCTGAACCAGAGGATGTGCATGAAAGTTCAAGGACCCCCGTCTTTGGTAAAGGAAACAAATTTTTTGGTATTCCACTTACAGATTCTGCTAATAACAGTCCCAGGTGGGCTATTAGGATCTCTAGAAAATCACCACTTGAAAGAACAGAACCATCAGCGGAGACTTGTGAAGCAGATATGATGGGGCCAGGAGACAATGATTCCATTTTGAATTGCTTGAAAAGACAAGTTCGGATAGATCGAAAATCACTCATGGAGTTGTATATGGAACTGGATGAAGAAAGAAGCGCTTCGGCCGTGGCAGCGAACAATGCAATGGCCATGATTACTCGCTTACAAGCCGAAAAGGCGGCAGTTCAGATGGAAGCTTTACAGTACCAAAGAATGATGGAAGAACAGGCAGAGTATGATCAGGAAGCCTTACAAGCTACAAATGATTTGCTTGCTAAGAGAGAGGAAGAAATCAAGGTCTTGGAAGCTGAACTTGACGCCTACAGGGAAAAATACGGATATCTTGAAGAAGGTTGTCTTAAGATGTCTGAAGATGAGATATCTGATGAAGATTACCAAGAATTCAAGTCACAATCCTGTTTATCTTCCGATGAGAAATCTGAATGTAGTACACCTTTTAGTTTCACCGGGAGAGAAAACAGCAGGGAAAATTTTAACAATTTTGACGTGACGAGTATACCATCCCCGTTGAAGATTGCAGGAGGGAATAGCAAAGAAGAAAGTACAAACAATCATGAGATAGCTTTGCCATTCTCCCTAGGGAAGGCTGAAGGAGAGGACCAAACTGAACCACTGACAAACTTTAAAGGAGAAAAAACATATCTTCTAGGCCGCTTGAAAAAGGCAAAGAAGAAAAACTTATCCTCAGATGGTGCAGTTTCTTCCCTGCAATCAAGCTCTGGCAGTGTCAATCAAGTAGATGAAGATACAGGTATTGTGTTATATCAACAATGGACATGAAACTTTCTAGGAGAAGTTTGATTTCTGTTTCTAAAATGGCAGGAAAGGGAAGAACTTCTGCACTGACCCAACAGCTCTCTCATCTTAACGAGATCGTGAGAGCACTCGAAGCAGATGGTGAATTCTCCAAGCATGAAGGAAAAGTAATTTTAGCTGATATTTCTCACAAATTAGGCAAACTTCAAAACCTTGTTGACGAGAACAGTGATTCTTAACTTCCCATATTGGTAAATTACTCAGTTATTATAGTTAGGTTTCAACTACAGAGAGCTTGATTTTTAGGTGGATGTTTTTTTTCGTTGCAGTTTCTTTTCTTTCTAGGATGTACATAGTGTTGTATGACATGCTGAATACAGATATAAAGCTTCGTGAAGCACTGTAGCTGCTAACTTCTTCCATAGCAGTAAGAGACTAGTTTTCCATTTTTTCTTCAGTTGTTTTCCCTAATGCTTTTGAAAGCTCAACAAACTCAGGGTACAATGACTTTTAATTTTCAATTTTCAGGTACAGAGCTAAAAAAATACTTGGCTGTCAGAGATGGGTGTAGAAGGCCTTTCTTTTTTCCTTTTTTCCTTTTTTCTTTTTTTCTTTTTGTTTGTTTGTTTCTCTCATGATGACCCATCAAATTCAGAAGAGTGGAAATGGTGTTCAAGAAAATGCTTTTGGATTTACACATCAAAAAGCCAAAGAACAAGGGAAAGAAAAAGGCCAGTATTCCTTCTTTTTGAGGGCATAGCTGGATCAATGATAGAACCTCAAGGGTAACCAGAAAGGCAAGGCGTTTGGTTAGCTTTCATTCCATTTACAATGGGACAAATGTTAGTGTTGTATGATGCAAGATTTTTTTTTCTTTTTTTAAACTCATAATCCCCTCCCCTAAATGTCTTTTCGAGTTTATTGAAGTGACAGCAATGTGCAAGGAATTTTTGATTGGTATCATCCCATTTATTAATTGGAAACTTGGAGGGGGAAGAGGCCAATCTTTTTTAATGCAGATAGATATCGTTTCCTTTGTCATTAATTGTTCTAGCAAGAAGAAATTTCAACTAACAATGCTTAGTCACTTTTGTCCTTGGCCATCATATTTTGAATAAAAGAAACCAAATATTGATTAGGGACACAACCAACCCAAGGGTCCCAACCTCCCACCAAATTAAATAACAATGCAAAACTAAGAGGTACTTTTTTCCAACTTCCAGAAATAGCCAAAAATCAATAGTCCAATCTTCAAAATAAGGAGCTCTAAATAAGAATGCACATGTATTGGTCAAAGAAGAATATGCATCCAATATCAAACATAAAAGCTGTGGGCCTGCCCACTATCATTTTCAGCAAAGTAATAACTCATATGACCAGCTGAAGAAAAAAACTTTATAACATAGAAAGTTGGAAAAAAGGAGTGTGGGGTTAAAGACCTCTCTCCTTGTCCTTTCCAATTGTCCAGACCTAACATGCTACATTGTAAAAAATTCTCAGATCAAGAAGATAAAATGCATAATCTTGTTAAACGTCCTTTGCCAATGATGAATCACAGATCATTTGAGTGAAAAACATATTAGACTAAGATCGCTGACATGAACTTGAAGATGTTTCATTCAATGAAATGGTTGTCTGCAATCTTTGCAGGGAACGGAGGAATTGTGTATATGCAATCTGAACAGGAAGATTAGTGAAATTGGAAAAGAATATGTAGAGAATTGAGTCTTTGAGCTGTAAAAGTAAGGGTTATTCTATCACTAAACCTCAATAATTTCAATAAAATCGTTCAGTAAACAGCTTGTAAGAGATCTCTAAAAACATATTTTGTATTGTTGGTGTGTTTCTTATCATAATCAATGTACAAGTATTCGGATGGACGGTCTCTTTTACCTTTCTTAAACTCTAATATGCCAAATTTATTGGATTTCCCAGCTGTGTTTTGGACATCTACTTCAATTTCAATCAGCTCTTTGTACGGAAGTTTTGAACAATAGAATATACAGCTTTTGGTCCATTGAGAAATATAAGAAACCACCAACTGAATGAGTCACAAAAGACCCAAAACTTGTTCCTATGATGCAGTGCCAAGCCGGACCATACACCCCATCAAATTCCTGCAAACCCAAAAGCAAGCAAGCAAGCAAACAAGAGAAATTATTAGCTAATTCATTCCAAAAACTTGCACAGATTGTATAAATAACCCTTAAACTAATTACCCTCTTGAGAGATAAAGCAAGAGTCTTGGAAGTGAACTTCTCCATACTATCATGAGCCTTTCTTGCACAATCCACAGCATGAATCTGCATAGCTGGTTGCATATCAACAGAAACCACTTTGACACCATTTTTGGCTAAAATATCACTCAATTCAACTTGTGAACCAGCAAAGGATCTCCTTCTCCCACCCTTTCGAAGTAAAGAAACTGTTGGTTTCAAACTGACAAGATCATGCCCTTTTTGAGGCTCTTTCAATTCCTTCTCCTTCACCACAAGACAGAGACCTCTCTTATCATCAACCCCATCATTAGTTTCCTTCTTCTCATAAAAAAACTTCTTCCTACCCAACTCTTTACACACCTTACTCAATTTCTCATCCCCGCCAGAAGCACTTTTTTGGAGATGGGGTTTTGATTTCACCATAGAAGAAACGGACAGAGCTGGAGGTGGGTTCAAATTCATTGATCTTTGAGATGAAAACCCAGTTTTCTGTGTGGAAAATGGGATGTGGCTGGATAAGGGAGACGGATTAGGAGCAGCAGCTATGGCGGAATCAAGCTTTGAAGGTGTGGAGTGATTGTTAGCCATGAAAGCAGAGGAAGGAGCTCTGAAAGGGGGTTTAAGGGGAGGAGAATCATGATCAGGAGGTGCTAAAATCCGAAGCTGGTTTGTGGGTTTCGCCATTGAAGGTCTGTGAGAGAAATGGAAAAGAGAAGAGAGAAATGTTTGACGAAGAAAATGGGGATTTGTGCTTTAGAGAGATGGGAAGCCATTTTCTTGATGGGGACTTGTGTGTGTGTGTTTGTGTGTTGTTGTGTGAATGAACAGTGAAATTTTGTGCTGTGTTCTAACGTGCGCTTGACGTGGACGCCGAGGAGAGGTCTGTGACGTTTGTTAGATGACTGACGTGTTTGACTGGATTTTTTATTTCTGCCTTTTGCTTTTTAGACCAGATTTTTAAAAATAATAATAATAATAATAAAAACTAACCCTTGTCTCGTATTAAAGTAGAGTTTTGAAATTTTGAATTTTAAAAATTAAAGTCGTTGAAACTTGAACAAGCTGGTTCATGATTAAATAAAGACGAGCGTATTAACACTTAATTAAATTGTCATTAACATTAATTAACCACATTTCCAATGCCAGATTTTGTCACGAGCAATTGTCATTAATGCCACTCCATATAATAAGTTTGATTTGGGTTGGTTTCTTACTTATCAATTGAGCATATTTGTTAATATTTTATTTATAATAGTTTTTTTTTATAAATTCTAAATTCGTAATTGCGGATGCTATATCAAATTTTAATTATTTTGTCTTTAATTTCTAGTCGTACATAGCTACATATTTTTCATAGATATAAAGATTAAAGAGTGTCAAGTGGATGATACAAACTACAAAATCATTAACAAGTTTATATATTTTATAAGCTCTATTTTTTATTTTTAAAATTTGACCCAATTTTTTCAGTGAATAAGTATAATTATAAATGATTACTATTGAACTGGATTTTGAAGGAGGATGTTCAATACCTTTTTGTTGGAGGTCTACCCTTGAGGCCTTGAGTATATTCTTTCTTATTAGCCCAAGAAATCCAAACCATAGTGACCTTGGGCCTTGTTGGGCCTTGTTGTAGCCTATATCAGTCACTATTGGGCTCGACTTTAGTTTAAGAAGTCCAACTAATGCCGGTCCAGGCCTTTTTAGGAATTTTTTTGTAAATTACAAAAATAATAATATCTCGGTTTTGAAAAGTAGACTAGAAAAAAAAAAAAGTTGGAAATATGATAAAATGTGAGATGCACGAGCACGATTGCTACACTGACTTTTTAAATCTCTTATTTCTTCCAAATTGTGAGTTTGTTATTGGTTGTGTTTAAAAATAAAATTTCATCTAAATTATAAAAATTTCAAATTACAATTGATTGCAGATACACACTATTTACCTCCCTCCTAATGGTCGGAAATTTTCATCTAAATCCACATAAAATGATCAAAATCCATACATTTCGTTGCCTACCTAGATTTTGTAATGCAATTAAGCTATGAAATACAAATACTTCATATGAGACAAAAAATCAGTATCAAACACGTATCGGATACCGATACTTCTATATACCTTCGTATTTGACACGCGATTAAAAAAAAGACAAGTAACTCATATAATCTTTCTCAATCTAAAATTAGACAACTTATTTAAAAAGTCCGAAACTATAATGAAAAAAAAATAACGGACCAAACCCTAGACTAGAATCATTTAATCTCCATCTTCACATTTGAGTCCCCATAGTCCACCAAAATATAAACCATTTGGATATCTTCAACAATAAGTTCTTCGTTTATCTTCATACTTCTCTCTCTAATATTATTCTTATTCTTTTTTGTAATATGAGTAACTTTTCTATTACATTTTATTAACTATTGTACTTCAACATCTTAGATGTTGCTTTTTTTTTGTATTGTATTCTATTTTGTGCTATTATTATTAACTTGTATGCTAAATTTATCTATATTCTAGATTTTTTTAAAGAAAAAAATGTATTTTCGACATATCAGTATCCTCATTTTTTAGAAATATATATATTAAAAAAATATATAAAAAATGACACATCCTTAGACGTATACGTATCTTAGTTTTTTAAAAATTGACGAATCGTCGTATTCGATCGTATTCGTATTGTGTAATCATATCTGTGTTTGTGCTTCATAGCAATTAAGAATACGTAATCACAGATAGAGAAGAAAGCTATCTAACACAAAACTAGAGAAAACTAGAGATGCTTATTCAACGTGGGGAATTTCGGATCAGATGGAAAATATTGGTGCAAGTTTATAAAACACACATTAATGCACAATGAATTTATATTATAAACCCTATATATATGTAAACTATTTAATTAAAAAATTTTCATAATAATTATTTAAGTGAATTATTTTTTTTAAAAAAATCAAATGAAGAAAAATTTTTCGTAGGAATTTGATCGCGAATTCTCTATGGAAATTCTTGCGAAATTCTCCACATATTAATGCACAGTGAGTTTATATTATAAACCCTATATATATTAATTAAAAGGTTTTCATGGTAGTGATTTAAGTAACTATTTCTTTAAAAAAAAATCAAATGGAGAAAAATTTTCCGTTAGGAAACTTGATCCACTGTGAAAATCCCCACCTGATCCCCATAGGAAATTTACGAGAATGGGGAGTGAAATAGGGTGAGGGGCGGAGACGGGAAAGCCATCCTCTACTCTGCCCCGCCCCATGGACATGTCTACACCAAATCCTTGCAAATTTTGAGATATGGGGAAGAAGAGGAGGAAGATGACGATTGACAAAATGAGAGTTTAGTTTGAGTTTTCTTTTCATTGAGAATTTGGCGAGTTCGGTTGTTTGATTTCGTGAGACTTTCTATTTAAATTGATGCGACTTTCTAAACGTATATGGAAGCTTAAATTATTTCACATCTTTTTCTGTTATAAGGATAATATTACATAGAATGTCATAGAATACGTAACCTTGTATACATGAGAAAATTTGAGCCCAACGATTTCACATTGTCTCCTTAATACAATTTTACTCAATCTAGTGGCTGAGTTTCTTGAGTAATTATCTCCCATAATATAATAAATTATCTCCCTTATGGAAGCAACACCTCGTCTACAATATCCAACGAATCATACTTTGTGTAAAAATACTGAACTTGAACAAATTAATAAAAGAGGAGAAAAGTTATATGAAAAAAAAGTGTTTATGAAAATGTGGTTCTTTTTATGCAATTTGAAGAAGAGGCTGTTGGACCGGGTATAGAAATTTCTCTCAAGAATAAGATGAAAAGAAAGAAAATTGGAAACTTATAGAGAGAGTAACAATGATGACTTTTTTTTGCTAATTTTTGAAAATTGTAAAATGTGAAAGGTTGAAATAATTTTGAAGAAGATAAAGTATAAAAAGAGAGAAAAGTGAGGTAAAAAGTGGATTTTAATTTGAGCAATTTGATTGTTCAAAAAGTTAAAATGAATGGTAAAGATTTAAACTCAACTAGTCATGAGACACAAACAAAATATAATATAATAATATATATCTTTTAGAATATTTTCTTTTAAAACCCAACAAAAAACAAGAGGCCACTATTGGTCACAAACTAGTCATGGACACAAACATGAAATAATAATAAATTTATTTTTTTATACTAATTTAACAATATCATTTTTTGTTTACAAAATCAATTTCTTTTAATTCTTTTTTTTCAATAAAAACTAAAATCCACCAATTGCAAATTTAAAGTCTCACGTGTCACTCACCTTATAGCTCCAAGGCGCAATCTCTAATGGGTCTAATTTGATGATTAATTCGTCATATCACCATCTTGAGTATTTTTCTGTTACGCTTCTTTTTACTGTATCTTATTCGTCCGAACTTTGATTTGGGTGATTCAAAAAGCGTCAATCGTTGTTCCAAGCACTACATATGGATTATTCAAAATATTGAAATTATTAGTAAACAAAATCAAGTTTGTTTACAATTAATTAATTTGAGTTTGTCATCAATATGCATTATATAATAATATCAAGATATAAAATCAAGATGCATCGCAACGAATAATACCAAACTCAAGTCTATTTTTGTAAAAACTTTCTTCATTCAAAGACTTGGTAAAAATATCCATTAATTGATTATTAAAGCTCATAAAATCAAGAGTAATGTTATCATTTTAGACATGTTCTCTAATAAAGTGATACTTAATATTAATATGCTTTGTGTACAACAACTAGCAACCGCAATATATTCCGCTTCGGTAGTGGATAAAGCAACCAAATTTTGATTTTTACTAAACCAAGATACTAAGGAACTACCAAGAAATTGACAAGTCCCACTAGTATTCTTACGGTCAAGTAAACTACCGGCAAAATCCGCATCCGAATATCCTACCAAATTAAATTCAACATTTCTAAGATACCACAAGCCTACATCAATAGTTCCAAGCAAATATTTAAACATTCTTTTAACGGCATGCAAATGTGATTTCTTAGGACAAGATTCAAATTTAGCACATATACATACATTAAACATGATATTGGGTATACTAGTGGTAAAATAAAGTAAAGATCCGATCATACCTCGATAAGTTTTTATGTCCACACATTTACCTTTTTCAACTTTGTCAAGCTTGGTGGTAGTGATCGTAGAAGTTTTTGCAATTTTACTTCATTGAGTTTGAATCTCTTGAACAAAACCCTTATGTATTCTTCTTGATTTACGAAGATGCCATCCTTGAGTTGTTTAATTTGGAGTCCAAGGAAGAAACTAAGGGCCTATTTGTTTGGCAATCCAGATTCTGTTTTATATTTTCAGGTTTACTAAATTAAGTGAATACGTGTTTGGCAAACAACCCGAATTTTGTTTCTGAAAACTGTTTTTGAATTTTGTGATCCAAACAGTATAAAGTCTGCAACATTTTTATGTTTTTATTGTATCCAAAATTTGAGTTTTAAAATTTAAAATGCATAATTATATTAAATAATGTTTAAAACATTTAGAAATATAGTATATGTCATCTTATAAACTCAATTCAAATTTTAAAAAAATTAAAATATTTATTACGTAATATATTATAAATTAGGTTAAATTCTAAATCTGGTCTATATGGTTATGATAAAGTTAAATGTTAATCCATATAGTTTTAAAATTTAGATTCTAGTTCCTACAGTTTGATAGAATTTCACATATAACTTCTATGGTTTATTAAATCCTTTTAAATAATCTCAACCATAGGGACTATTTATGAGCTTTTATAAATTCAAATTAATCATAAGACCTAAATTTTAACTTCTTTCAAACTATAGGGACAAAAATTTTCAATGTATCCTATAAATTATATATTAATACAAAATAATAATTTAACAATTTTTTTTAACATAAAACATGTTCATAAATAAATTAATAATAGTTTATTATCAACTAATATTTAGTGGGTAACTACAACTAGTTTGCAATGTTTTAAATTAAAATTCTGCTACCAAACACATATCTGAATACATGGAATACAACTTTTCATTTAATCCATTGTTTTCAAATTTCTGTTAGCAGAACCAAATATGATATCATCCACATATACTTGCACTATAAGCATAACATTATCCTTCACCTTAATAAAGAGAGTAGTATCAATTTTTCCCGTTTTAAAGCCATTCTCAAGTAAAAAGTTGCTAAGCCTATCATTCCAAGCTCTTGGGGCTTGTTTTAAGCCATAAAGAGTCTTTTTTAACTTATAAATATGATTAGGAAAATCAAAACTTTCAAAACTAAGAGGTTGTTCTACATAAACTTCTTCCACAATATACCCATTTGAAAAGGTACTTTTCACATCCATTTGGTACAAAATGAAATTCTTATAAGAGGCAAAAGCAAGCAACATTCTAATAGCTTCTAATCTAGCAACCGATGTAAAAGTTTCTTCATAATCTATACCTTCTTCTTGACAATAATCTTGAGCTACAAGTCTAGCTTTATTTCTAATGATATTTCCATTTTCATCCGTTTTATTTCTAAATACCCATTTAATTCCAATTATAGATGCATTAGAAGGCCTATGGACTGATTCTCAAATTTTATTCCTTTCAAATTGATTTAATTCTTCTTGCATAGCTAAAATCCAAAACTCATCACATTCGACATCTTTAAAATTTTTAGGTTCAATTTGAAAAACAAAAGCAAGATTTCTAAACAAATTAAGAGAAGAACGAGTTTTTACACTTTGTTTGGGATCACCAAGAATCAAATCCTTGGGATGGGATGGAGCATATCTCCACTCTTCAGGCATGGATGAAGATCATCTTCCTTCTTTTCATTGATGCTCACTTCTTGCATACTTAAGACAATTTCTCAGCCTTTGTCACTAACAAGTAAATCTCCAAAATCTTTTTCTAAATCATCACTACAAATAAACTCATTAGAAACATCATTACATGATTAATCAAACACAACATACATAGATTCCTCAACAACTAAAGTTTTCTTATTGAAGACTCTTTAAGCTTTACTAGTAGAGGAATATGCTCGGAAAATACCAACATCTGTCTTAGAATCAAATTTTCTAAGCTTTTCTTTGTTATTCAAAATAAAACATTTGTAACAAAAAACTTTGAAATATCCAATAGTTGGAATTTTTCCATACTAAAGCTTATAAGGAGTTTAATCTAAAGATGAACTAATTAAAATTCTATTTAAAACATAGCAAGCAGTATTAATGGCTTCCACCAAAAAATATTTAAGTAAACCATACTCATTCAACATTGGCCTAGCCAATTCTTGTAAAGTACGATATTTTCTTTCAACCACATCATTTTGTTGAGGAGTTCTTGGAGATGAAAAATATGAGAGAAATCATTATCTTCACAAAAAGTATTAAAAGTATCATTATCAAATTCTCCTCCATGATCGCTTCTAATTTTAGAAATAAAAAATCCTTTTCCATTTTGAACTTTAACAAAACTAACAAAACTTTTCAAAGCATCATCATTATGTTTTATCATCAAAACTCAAGTAAATCTAGAAAAATCATCAATCATCACAAATGCAAAATAATTTCCTCCATAGCTAGCAATTCTAGAATGGCCAAATAAGTCCATGTGTGTTGTAGGGGTTTAGTAGTAGAGATCACATTTTTAGATTTGAAAGAAGACTTAGTTTGCTTACCCATTTGACAAGCATCACAAACTTTATCTTTTTCAAATTTAACTTTAGGAAGACTTCTAACCAAAGAATTTTTGGAAATATTTGAAGTAAGTGCATGCTAGTGATAACGGGTAGAAATGCACGTTATTACAACGCAAATTAGTAAAACAATGAGGGAATACGATGATAAAAATATACAAAATCATGTCCAAATGTGGTAAACTGAGAATATTGTGATTGCATGCGTCCATCACATAAAAACAACTAATTCACTTATTTTGTGCAGGAAAAATGCGTTGATGCAAATTAAATTGCGATCCAAGGAATTCGGCGACCGCACGCGTAGAAAGATTGCGATCGCAAAGCCATGCGATCGTATGCGTTCACGAAAATTTGCTCAAGAAGGTGGCCGCATAAAGAGGGCGCATCAAGGTGAAAGCTTAATAAATTATGATGGGATGGAAAGCTGATGACGATCGAATCCGAATTTAGTTGACAAGCCGTTAACGACACACTGTAACAAGTACATTCAACTTTTCGGTGACCATTAATCGGCGCATCAGACAGAAGATTTAATGACCTCCCATCATTGCAATCATTAGAAAGAAAAGCTTCTTCACCTTGAGCTCTATAAATACCGAAGGCCACTATCGATAAACAAGTTCGCCATATAGAGCAGTTAGATCACATATAAATAGATAGCCGTTAGTCTGTAATTAGTTATATACTTAGAAGGCGGAGGTGAGGAAAGAGAAGAAGACACCGAAAGGACATTCCTGGACAGCTCGGAAGACTGCCAGGAAGCACTACAAAAGGAGAAAGGGCCAACATTTGCGGAAGCAAGGACAGAAAGAAAAGACAGTGTAAAAATCCACAGGAAGCAAAACATTGCTACCGGGCTTCTTATTTCTGCATTCTATTGTTAATATGTATTCTGCATTTAATCTATAGACAATGGAAATCTTATTTCAACTTGTGCTCAATCTCTTTATATCTCGCATGAGTAGCTAAATTTCCGAATGAGTTGAGAAGTACTTAGCTAGCATGACCTGAGAACTTCACATTATGCGATCATCTTATCTTATGTATGCATCATTCATCCTTTAGAGATGCTTGGAAGGGTGGTCTAAAGATAGAATCTAGGCTTAAGAGAGTCAGATTAGAATCGCATAAGTAAGAGATAGAAACTTAGGAATAAGTTCTGTTTGCTATTAACACATCGCATGCACTCTAGAGATAGGATATGATAGTATGCGGTCACCTTGTGTATGTGTGCATCATTCATCATCGCATAGACAAGAATAGAGGCTTAGGAATAAGTCCTATCAACATTATTCTTTACATTGCATGCGTCCTAGAAATAGGAATTATGGCATTTGCATTGGAAGATGATTTGTTGTTGTGTGTGTGTAGCATGATCGAATAACTTGAATGCAATATTAGGAAGTGTTAGCTAAATCCCTTCTCAATCCGTTCACCGCATACTCATTGTATTTCTCGTTTTCATTGACTCTTTACTCGAATCCGTCGCATAGGATTTATACTTAAACAAAATACCAACCAACTTATTTGTTTTTACCACCGCAAAGGAATCAATTTTACTGATGCATAGTAACTCAATAGTCCCTGTGTTCGACCCTGGACTTACCAGGAAACCTAGTAAGATTTATACTTGGATTTTACTAGGAAAACTTGCATGTGCAACACATAACTCATCACCGCAAGTTCATACCATTATTTCATCACATTTACAATGCATCAGCTAGCATGTCATGTCCTAATCTTCTATGCCATAACCAAGAATCATCTTGTAACATGGAAAGACATTTATCAATAATAGGACAATCATTCAAATTAAGGGTATACACATTTCATCCCTATTTCCAAAAAAAATGCTTTTTCTATCACATGCATTTTCAATTATGCAATTCTTTTATCAAACATAATTCTAAATCCTTTATCACATAATTGACTAATACTAAGTAAATCATGCTTTAAACCATCAACTAAAAGTACATTTTCAATCAAAATAGAATATTCTTTACTTATATTACCCTTGCGAATAATTTTACCTTTCTTGTTGTCATCAAAAGTTACATGTCTCCATCATTTTTGGAGAAAAAAATAAACTTGAATTGGTCTCCAGTCATGTGCCTTGAGCAACCACTATCCAAGTACCACTTATTTTTCTTTGAGGCTTTCAAAAAATCTACAAACAAAAGATTCAAGTTTCATTCTTTTGTACCCACACTTGTTTGGGTCCAATTGTGTTAGCATTTACAAAGTTAGGAATCCATTTCATTGTTGTATTAGCATTAAAGCATTGGAACTAGACAAATAACAAGAATAAACTTTATGTTCATACTTGCCACAAGAAAAACAAACAACATTATGTAAGGATTTATCTCTAACAACAAATTATGTACTCTCTTCTCGGAGAAATTCTTTCTTTGAGCATTGTAAAACTTTGCTCTTTGAGAAAAGTTTCTTCTTGAAGAAGTAGTGTGACCATACTTTATTTTAAAGCACTTAGGTCTAATATGACGTTCAACACCACAATTATGACATATAGGCACGAAACTAGATTTAGCAATATTAGACATAACATTAGGTATATTAAGCACAATAGATGATTCTTTAACAAATATAGTTTTAGAACTTGAAGGAGTAGAACATTCATCAATATAGCCTAAACCTCTCTTTTCACCAAAAGGCTTGCCTACTTCAATTATTTTGTTAAATCTTTGAGTACCAATTGTCAACTTTTTAATACACTCTTTAGCTTCATCAAGTTCTTGCAAAATATTTAATTATTTTTCTTTTGGTGATTCAATAAAATTATCCCGTTCACAACCATCATGCTCAAGAAATATAACTTTATCAAGCAGTGCATTTTTCTCATTACAATCATAAACATACTTATCACAAGAGACATTTATTCCATCAATTTGCACAATATGCTCATTCTCTTTAAAGCAAGAAATTTCATCAAGTAAAGACTTATTTTCACTAGTCAAGGTATTGTATTTCTTCTTAAGTAAAACATATTTTGAGCTAAGCCTTTTTAAGTCATTTTGCATACTTTCAAAAGCTTCAAACAATTCATCATAAGAAGGAGGTTCTAGAGTTACCTCATCATAAGGTTCATCATTTTTGTTACTATGAGCCATGAGACCAAAGTGTGCGACTTCATCACCATCACTTCCACTTTTACTTTCACTACTATAATTCCAAGTAGCCTTCATTGCCTTATTGTTGGATTTCTTAGATGATTAGTGGAGTGGACAATCTGTTCTTATATGACCTGAATTTTTGCATTCGTAACAAATAACCTTATCCTTTTTGCTCTTCTCACCTTTTGACTCTCTTTGGGTTAGTGTTTCTTAAATTATTTCTTCCTCTTGATGAAATTTTTGTACTTACGTGAGGGATAGGAAACATCATCTTCATTAAGGGCATCCTCATCTTCGGAATCAACTTCCAAGGAAATGGTCTTTAATGCAATGCTCTTTTTCTTCTTAGACTCACCCTCGAGGTGTTCCTTCATAGTAATCTCATAGGTCAGGAATGAGCCAATGAGTTCCTCCAATGGAAGTTTAGAAAGATCCTTTGCTTCTTGGATTGTCGTCACCTTTGCTTCCCAAGTCTTAGGTAGAGATCTAAGAATTTTTCTAATATTTTAAAAGTTGTATAAACTTTATCAAGTCCCTTCAAAGCATTGATGATCTTAGTAAATCTAGTAAACATATCAATTATAGACTTATTAACATCCATCTTAAATAATTTATAATTATGAACAAGCATGCTAATTTTAGACTCTTTAACTTGGGTTGTTCCTTCATGAGTAATTTCAAGAGTATTCCAAATTTCTTGAGTGGAAGAACACATAAATGTTCTATTAAATTCATTTTTGCTCAAAGTACAATATATACAATTAATAGCCTTAGCATTAAAAGAACACTTTTCCATTTCATTTTCATCATTCTTATCAACATTATCAACCTTTTTCATGGGTACATAAGGGCCTTTAGTAACAATTAACCACAAATTATAATTAATAGATTACAAATAAATTTTCATTCTAACTTTCTAATATGCATAACTTGAACCATCAAAATAAGGAGGTTTAGAAGTAGATTGTCCTTCAACAATTCTATTTGCTACTAGATTTGCCATAATGCTCTAAAAATAAAGTTTAACCAATTGTTGGACCGGTATGGCAACCCGGAGAGAGAGGGGGAGGGGTGGTGAATAGGGTTTAATTAAATTTTTTCTTAAAGTATGTTCAATTTGATCTAATTAGATATTTTTATATTAAATTAGCAAAACCTTAATTGATACTAAATAACAATATTGATAAAAGAAAAGTATGTGATAATATATTAAAATCTATTCAATCAATATCAACCAACAAGAACAAGCAATTAAATTAAGTGCAAAAATAACTAGGAAAGAGTTAGAGAAGAAGACACCGTAATTTTTATAGTGGTTCGGTCAAACACGACCTACATCCACTTTCTCAAGTGCCTCCTGGGACTTCAATTAAAAAATCTTCTTTCAATCTTTCCGCGGATGAGAACCGAACCGCTACTTTGCTTCTTTTACGGGTTCAAGAGCAAACTCGATCATTTCCACGGATTATGATCCAACCGTTACAATATTTTTTTAAGCTTTAAATCACACAATAAAACTCTCTAAAAAGAGTGGGTATAAAAGTTTGAGCTCACACATTTTAAACCTCACAGTACAATAGAAATTTCTCTCAAGAATAAGATGAAAAGAAAGAAAATTGGAAGCTTGTAGAGAGAGTAACAATGGTGCCTTTTTTTGTTAATTTTTTAGGATTGTAAAATATGAAAAAGGTGAAATAATTTATAGGAGATGAAGTATAAAAATAGAGGAAAACGGGATAAAAAGTAGATTTTAATTTGAGCTATTAGATTGTTCAAAATTTAAATTGAATGGTGTAGATTTAAACTCAACTAGCCGTTAGATACAAATATGATATACTATAATAATATATAACTTTTAGAATCATTTCTGTTAAAACCCAACAAAAAACAAGAGCCTATCATTTTTAAAAAACTAGCCGTTAGACACAAACATATTTAACATAATCATTTTTTTTTACAAAATCAATTTCTTTTAATTCTCTTTTTTTTCAATAAAAACTAAAATCTACCAATTGAAAATTTAAAGCCCCATGTGTCACTCACCTTATAGCTCCAAGTGGCAATATCTAATTGGTCCAATTTGGTGATTAATTCGCCACGTCACCATCTCAGATATTTTTCTATTACGCTTCTTGTTGTTATATCTTATTCGTCCGAACTTCGATTTGGGTGATTCAATAGGCGTCAGGATCGTTGTTCCGAGCTCTACACTATGGACTATTCAAAATATTGAAATTATTAATAAAAAATCAGGTTTGTTATCATCAAAATAATAGTTAATTAATTACAATTAATAGATTTGGATTAAAGACCAAAAAAGTCAACAAAGGCATATTTATAGACTATTTGTGGCAATTCGAATAGTCGTGTCTCTTATTCAAATTGGTTATTTTCGAAAAGTCATATTCATTCGTGAAACAATGCAACTCTATACGAATGGTCACATGCCATTTATTCCAACAATTTCTTCTACACTGTATTTACTTGCTAATTTGCAATTTATTTATTTTTCAAACAAAAAGCCAAACTCTGATTCTCTCTCTTCCTATCTCTCTTTTGTAATTTTGAGAAATTATAATCTTACTTTCGTTGTGCTCCAAAATTTCTCCTCTCTATCTTATGGTTCATATTGTTCCCCCTAGTTTGGATTGAATCCTTTCCTCTCTAGTACTTATCAATTGCTCTCAATTAATTTCTTCATTAATGAATTTATTTTCAAAATAATAATAACAAGAACGATTTTTGTTACTTGTTTTTAGGATTCATTCCCAAGTTTTGTAAGAGAGGTTGTTCGCACGAGGTTTCTGGAGAAACTTGTTTCGTGGAGTTAAACTTATGCTAATGTAGATTTGATGCAGATGTGGTTCAATCACAGTACTTGATCCTCTTATTCTCTCTCAGTTGAATGTGTACGCTTGACTTAAGGAAGCAGAGCATGTGATGTTCTTGATGTTGAAGTCTTGGAAGAATGCTTGTATCTCCAAAGGATTTCAGTGTTCAAGTGTGGTCAGCTTCATGAGTTAGGGGGTCTTCTGATTGTTGGGAGAATTCTCTCTAGGCTCGTGTAAACTTTCTTACCTCTAACAAATAAAAAGAACTCCTCTATTTATAGAGCTCTCAGGTGGGCTTTGTGGACTTGGGCTTAGTCAGTCCATGAACCTAGCCCTTGGATCCAATTAATTGGATTTGGGTTAAATTAAGCTTTTTTTTTTTTTTTTTGCTCAATTGGACCTTAACCCAAATTATAATATCAAAATGGATTAAATTAATTTTATCCAATCCAATGGTCATGATGAAAACAAGTGGCATCATCAGATTCACCAATTTATGACTTAAATTTCAACTAGGCACATGTAAACTTTTAATTAGTCCCAAATTTAATTGCTTATAATTTCATCATTAATTTGGTAAATGGCGTGACAATTTGTGACTGGTCCAAAATTTCTCATTTAACAAATGACCCATTTTAGAGATTTATGCACGTATAAGGGTGGATAAATCTTGAAAAAGATAAAGCTGGAATCAAAATGTAAATTATATGTTATTGACTTTGACTCCTTTTGATGTGTCCATTTAATCAAACTACGAATTTGGTACATAGGCTTGACTTGAATTTGTTGGGTTTTATGTCCTAAAACTTGTGGTTTGTAAACAATGAACGTATTCTATTTTGCAATAAAATTATTATTGAGGTTTATTCAGTAAAGTTGTTATTGAATATATGAATTGCACTTAAAAACCCTAAATCCAATAAACTAAGAACCCCTAGCTATAGTATGAATATGTGAACCATATGTGAAGACATAAAAGCGGATCAAGTTCGAGTAAATAGCCAAAACGGTCTATAGTAGAGGGATAAGGATGTGTACCTTATCCTGAGAATACTATGTGTTGGAGTTGATGTCATAAATCTCATATGTCTTATAGTTTGTAAATACAATTCACATATCTAATAAAATAAGAGGTATTTTATTGATGTTTAGATTGCAATAATTCAATCCAATAAACAACGATCCAAGGTTATTTTATGAAACTTAAACATGTATATGGGGACATATGGTGAATCATGTTTAAGTGATAACCTAAATGATCTGTAGTAGATGGATAAGGCTAGGTATCTTATCCTAGTGACACTACGAATACGACCTACTTTGTAGATGTTACAATTGCTGTAAAGTACCATAAATGATTAGATCCTGATCGTTCATGTGGAGACATGAGAGCGGGTATTCTATACAAAGAGTTTGTATAAGACCGGACCACGAAATGAATAGTCTCTCTATATAACACCATTACTAGAAGATACTTACATTTCACTAGGATGACTATAGGTGACTTGATCTTAATCCTGAGTGAGTTGTGAATTCCTATTTATGAGAGCAATTCTTTGATTTGCATGGGCGAGAATGACCCTATTAGTCGACTCAACAAACCTACCATTTTGTGGATCTATCCAAGTAGGGAGTTAGGAACACAACTACACAAGATGAAATTCACTTCTTCCCGTCCTTAGCGAAAGTAGATAAATTTCTCTCTTAATAGCTGATTCCGGGTTTTGAACATTGATGCCTCAACCTCTCATTGACTCAAAAGATTTTAGTTTACAGTTGGATTATAAACTGTTTGTTCATTAGAGAAATCAGTGGTACTTAAGAAATTAGAGGTAACTACAAGGACAAAACAGTAATTTGACCCAATTGTAGTTACGAGCGATTTGTGAAGGGTCGATTCACTGTTGATTGGTTATATCCGTGGATACCGAAATATATATCTACAGTGGGAAGAGTGCAGCTATCGCTCTTTAGTGGAGTAACCAGTAGTTAATGGAGATTGATTAATTTAATTAATTAATCTTATATCCTTGAAGCTTTTGATTTGTAGATCCATAAGGTCCCCTTGTTAGCTCATTAAAGGATAGATGAGAAGAATGATTTGAATTATTCAAGTCAATTGATGAAATAGTATATTAATGAGATTAATATGATATGGTTAATTATAGACGTGATCTATAATTAAAAGAGAAATATTTGAATAAGATTCAAATATTTAATTCTTATGAATTAGATTCATGAAGAATAAATTAATTAATTTTGAAAAGGAAGACAAATAAACATGTGATGTTAATTAATTAATTAATTAATTATATATTAAACTGGATTTAATATATATGGTTATGTAATTGATAGGTAATTAATTGAATAAATGTTATTTAATTAATTGGATTTAAGGATAAATTGGAAAAGACTTGGAGAAGGCATATAAATATCACTTTATGGCCAATTTAGGTGAAAAAATTTAATTGTGAAAAACCCCAACCTCCAATCTAGATTTCCTCTCAAAATTTCTCTCAACCATTCTCCATTCTTCTTCCTCTTCCAAGGTGATAGAGACCACCCTTCTACCATTGGATTCCTAGAGAATAATAAGGTTGCACTTATGGTGGTGTTCCTTGTTCATTGAAGAAACGTTTGTAAGAAGACGGAGAGGAAAACATGAAGAGTTTGGGATTCAATAAAGGTTTGTTGCTTTATCCCTTTGCTTCTCCTCTGAAAGTATGCTTCCTATAATGTTTATCCATTATGCAAGGCAATCTCATACTTCCCCGTGAATTTAATTCCTTTCAATTATTACCAAATTCAATTCTTGTAATTTTATTTTTTGGTTTTTAGAAAAAAAAGAAGAACATGGTGGGTGCTTTGTGCACTGTTTTCATGAGATGAGTACTGAACCATTCAAATCTATCATCAATATTGAATTTAAATTTAAAAGATAAGATATTTTGTTTCAAATCTCATCAAAATCTTTCAAAAAGATAAGATTTTCATAGAGAATCTAAATTAAATTAGGATTTGAATCCAATATTAACCTCTATAAATAGGGTACCCACACATTCTTCTCATTCTCCTCCATTCTTTCACTTTCTTGTATTCTTCTCTTATTCTCTTCTCCATTGATTTTTTCTCCTCATTTTCTTTCTTCTTTTTTTTCCTTCTTTATTTCTTTTTCCTTTTTTTTCCTTTTTTTTTCTCTTCCTTCTTTTCACTTTCTTCTCTTATTTTTATTCCACGTTTTCCCCTTTTTATCTTTTTTATCTTTTCTTCTTCATTGCTATACTAACTTGTCTCCATTGCTCCTTTTTTTTTTTTTTCTTCAGGAATCAAAGTTATTGATAACTTGCACCTCGAAGGAGTAACTTTTTTTACTTTGTCGACTTCCACATACTTTGCAAAAGGTGGGTGTTTTTTTGTTTTGTTTTTTTTTTTCAAAAATTCCTTGATATGCGATCGTCGCGTTGATACACATAGGGATGACTTTGAAAAGGTCTAAACAACCCTATTATATTACCTCTTAATCAACATAGTGATGATCATGAAAAGGTCTAAACAATCATACTATATTACCTCTTGATCAACATAAAAATTACCCCCGGAAAGGTCTAAATAACTCTATCATACCACTTCTTGATCAACGTAGGGATGACCTTGGAAAGGTCCAAACAACCCTACCGTAACACTTCTTGATTAGCATAGGGTTGACCCTAGAAAGATCTAAACAACTCTATCATACCCCTTCTTGATCAACATAAAGATCTAAACAATCCTACAATTACCCCCGAAAAGATCTAAACAACCCTACAATAACACTTCTTGATCAACATAGGGATGACCTCAGAAAGGTTTAAACAACCCTAGTATACCATTCCTTGATCCACATAGAGATGACCTCAGAAAGGTCTAAACAATCCTACTATATTGTGTACTAAGGATGGTGATATTATAAGATTAATATATATTTTGGTGATCATGTCCATTAATGCTCTTCATCCACTTAGGCTTAGAATATAATAAAGTCTTATGGAGCTCACCATATTTTTGGTCTTTCATGTCTAATTTCTTTTGGATTATGTCGTCAAGACTCATTCTTTTAGGATGATTTTTTTTTTTTGCAGAACAATGGTTCACTTTATTGAACACGTCTTGTCTGGTGAAAGACACCTCGTGATTCTTGCAAATAGAGGTCAACAATAAAAGATAAACTTAGTTTTCTTGTGGAAAAGTCATTATCTAGCTCTTTTGCAGATCGTTGACCAAGTTTAGACGACAACATGATTCTTCTTAAATTATCAACAGAAGTGCCTTCGACTCAGGGAGAAAGCATGTGGATATCTCAATCTTCTATAATCTCGTCCAAATGTTAACTCTAGGTCGTCGTATAATTAAAAGTCAGACTCGCTAGAACGTCGTAATGAAGGTCCCTAAGGAATTTAGCTTTACTAATTGCTATTGGTAATGGCTTGAGTTTGTAGTCGGCCGAAATGAGTAATTCCTTTATGATGTCTATTTATTTGGTGTGGTGATGGCTTCTCTGTACACATATGATCGTAATAGTGATGTAGTTCGAGTCTTTTGTTAAACTTGGTGTCCCGTTTACTTCAATCTTGGTGTACTTTTGGTTTGATCTTAGTGTTTCGTTGGCTTTGATCTCAGTCCCCAACCTGAGAATTCTGTCAATTTTGGCTTAAGTCCTTGATTTGAGCATTCTGACGGCTTCAAGCTTAGTGTTCTAGCAGCTTTAATCTCAATGCTTCATCAATTCCAATTACGGTGTTCTATTGATTTCGATCTTGGTGCTGTTAGCTTGATCTCATTGTTTTGTTGGCTTCAGTCGTAGTTTGCGACATGAGAATCCCTTTGATTTTTGCTTAAGTCTTTGACTTGAGAATTTCTTCAGCTTCAAGTTTAGTGTTCTACCAGCTTTGATCACAATGTTCTACCGACTTTGATTTCAATGTTCTACTGGCTTTGATCTCAGTGTTCTACCGACTTTGATCTCAGTGTTCTGTTGGCTTCGATCTCAGATGATGCAAAGCTAGGAAGACCAAACCTGATATTGTAGGTAAGGTAAAGCTATGTAAATCGGACTTGCTTATGCAGATGAAGTGAAACAAGGAAGATCGGAATTGATCGTGCATATAAGGCAAAGCCAAGCAACAAGACTTAATTTCGCAGATAAAGTAGAACATTGTAGACTGGACTTAATCTCGCATATGTGGTGGAGTTAAGAGAACTGAACTTGATCTCACATAGGAGGTAGAGCCAGGAGGACCAGACTTGATATCATATATGAGGTAAAGCCAGGAGGATCGAACTTGATCTCACAGGTGAGGAAAAACTAGGAGGATCAAACTTGATCTTGCATATGAAGAAAAACCAAGCAGCTCGAACTTGATCTTGCATATGAGGTGAAGCCAGGAGGACTGAAATTGATCTCGTATATGAAGTGAAGCCAGGCAGACCAGACTTGATCTCTCATATGAGGCTTAGTCAGGCAAACCAAAGTTAATCTCACATATGAGGTAGCCAGGAGAATCAGACTTGATTTTCCACCTTCTGCATTAGACTTGACTTTTTGCCTTCCGTACTAAGCTTGACTTCACGACTTAAGTATAAAGATGACATCGTAAAGCCTCCTAACTTAATCATAAAGATGGAACATCAGTAGATCCTTCGAACTTGAGCTTGATGAAACATCAGAGAATCCTTCTCACTTGAATTTGAAGAAGCTTCGACGAATCCTCCATACTTGATTTGAAGAAGGCTTAAGCAAAGCCTATGAGCTTGCATTTGAATAAGCTTTGATGAAACCTTCAAACTTGAATTTGAGGAAACATCAATGAACTCTTCGAACATAAGCTTAATGAAGCCTCGGCGAATTCTTCACATTTGAGCTTGACGAAGCATCGGTGAATCCTCCGCACTTGATTTTGAAGATACTTTATTGAAGCCTCTACGCTTGAGCAAGAGAAGCCAAACCAATGACACCATATTTTGAAGATGAAGAAAAGCCATCCACACTAAACTTGAAGATGAAGTGAAGCGACTTTCGATCTTGAACTATACCCATAAATATTCGTTTTCTTTTTCCCCATAAATTCTCAATCTCACCCAAAATCCAATTTGAGATTTCAAATCTTTTCTCAAATAATAATTACATTAATTATCTTATCTTTATTATTTCAATTTTATTCCCAAAATTTAAAATATAACCCAATTATTTCAAGATAATTAATTTAAAAGTTACTTGAAAAATTTGGGATGTCACATTCTTCTCTCCTTAAGAAACTTTTGTCCTCGAAAGTTTTAATCTTTAAAAAGCTATGAGTACTTTGTCCTCATCTTGTCCTCTCGTTCCCATATTGTCTCCTAAAACTGATAGTTCTACCATAGGCTTTCACTAGCATTATCTCCCGATTGCACAAATTCTTCACTTCCCTTGCAAGAATTTGCCTAGATTTCTCCTCATAAATCAAGTTCTCATTTAGATGCAATGGCTCAAAGTCTATTACATTAAATAGATTTTCCATGTACTTCCTTAACATAAAAACATGGAAAACAGTATGGATTGTAGAGAGTGATGGTGATAGAGCCAATCGATAAGCTATAGGGGTCAAATCGCTCTTGAAACACAAATGACTAATAAAACATGGACTTAGTTGGCGCTTCTTGCTAAACCTCATAACACCTTTCATAGGTGCTCCTTTCAAAAACACTTTATCACCTAGCTACCTTGAATTCTAAATCTTTTTATATAGAATCAAGACAACCTTTTTACCTACTTTGTGTTGTTTCCATTCTTACTTTTAAGTTTCTGAATGGTCTCATTGGTAATCTGCACTAACTCAGGTCTCGAAATTTTTCGTTCTCCTATTTCATCTCAATAAACCATCATACCACACTTTCCATAAAAAGCCTCAAAACAGTATCATGCCAATAATAGCATGATAACTGTTACTATAAGTAAACTCCATAAGATGCATGTGTTGAGTCCATATACGATTATAACACTTAAGATGCTAAAAATCAACAGTGCCTTAACACGATCACTCTAAGAAATGTCTTGAGCTTAAGAGGTCTTATTTACTAAAAACATATATATGAACTCATTGTCCTAATATAGAGAAAACTCAATACATGCGACAGAGCAATTGGCCATACTGAATATGACGAAATCTCAAGATACGTAGAAAAGAAAATCTAGTCAATCGAAAATTGCTTGTACTGTAGGAATGCCAACTGTGATGTCTTTCCTAGTAGCTACATGTCTGAAATCGTCTTTGTCCAATTAAGTCTCATACTCATTAGAATCTTAGCATAAGGCCTTTTACTACCATGGGCTATAAAACTTATTCGAGACGTTGATGCCTTAAATCTTGTGGTTTCATAGTTTATAATTTTATTTGTACAAACAGAATTATTTATTCAATAAAATAAGTTGTTATTTTATTTGATATTTAGTTGCATTAACCCAATACCAATAAAATAAGATCCAAGATTATTTGATGTAAACATGTATGTAATGACATATAGGTGGATCATATTTAAGTAATGACCTGAATGGTCTGTAGTAGATGGATAAGGCTGGGTACTTATCTTGGTAACACTACGGATATAGCCTATTTTGTAATTGTCACAATTGTTGTAAACTGTTACAAATGATCTGTTCCTCATCATATAGGTGGAGACATGTGAGTAAGAGTATCTTATACATTCTTATCCTCATCAATTGTTGTAAAGTGTTACAAATGATTAGTCTCTCTTTATAACACCGTTACTTGAAAAGACTTATATTTCACTAGGAGGGTCATAGGTGAATTGACCTTAATCCTGAGTGAGTTGTCAACTTCTGCCTATGAGGGCGGTTCTTTAATCTACATGGGTGAGAGTGGCTAGATTCACCAACTCAATATGCCTACCATTTTGGGGATTCGTCCGAGTGAGAAGTGTTGAGTTTGATACCCTAAATCTCATGGTCTTGTAGTTTATAATTTTATTTGTACAAAATTTTTATTTATTTTAATAAAATAAGAGGCATTTTATTCGAAGTTTAGTTGTATTAACTAAAAAATCAATAAACTAAGATTCAAATTTATCTGTTGTAACTTAAACATGTATGTAGAGATATGTGAGTGGATCGTGTTAAAGTGATAACCAAAACGATCTATAGTAGATGGATAAAGCTGGGTGTTTTATCCTCGTGAGCTATGCATATGACCTATTTTGTAGTTATTACAATTGTTGTAAAGTACTACAAATGATATGATCCTGACCATTCATGTGGAGTCATCTAAGTGAGGGTATCTTATATAAAGAGTCTGTATAAGACAGGAATACGAAATGTTTGGTCTCTCTATATAACATCGTTACCAAAAGAGACTTACATTTCACCAGGATGACCAAGGTGACTTGACCTGAATCCTGAGTGAGTTATGAACTCATGCCTATGAAGACAATCCTTTGATCTGTATGGATGAGAGTGATCAGTTTTGCCAACTTAATTATGTCTACCATTTTGGGGATTCGTTTGATTCGAGAGTTGGGAACGTAGCTACATAAGAAGAAATTCACTCCTTCCCTTCTATTAGGGTAAGTAGAGAAATTGCAATCTTAAGGGGTGATTTCGGGGCTTGAACAATATTGCGCCATACCTACTTTGTTGGTGTTAACAATTAACTTGTTGAAGCAATTGGGATCTTAAACACTCTAACTACATTAATTTTAGAGAATAAGCCTGCATGTTCAAAAACAAATTTAGAGTTTTAGAGCACAACCTTTATAGAACTCCAAATTCAACAACTTCTTTGCAAGAATAAAAATATGAACTCGTCGTGGACCATTGCTAAAGTCTTTCTCGCTATAATTCAGCCTTAAAATGGATTGTGGGATCCCAATTATGGTGAGATTGAAGGGAAATTTTATGAATTGGAGTGATTTTTTTTGTAGAAGAAATTAGAGAATCATTTCTCTCAAAACTTCAAGTTGCATGAACCTCTTCCAAGTTATTTCCCTTTTCATTTTAAAGAGAATAACATGCAAATTAAATATTTAAGAGGATGACACCAAAACAATCTTAATTAGTGGAGAATTAGGTGTTAAAGAAAGAGGATTTTGTGGGAAAATCCCACTAATCTAATTTTCTATTTAAATTGATTTTTACAAAGAATATTTAAAATGAATTTTGATTTCAAAAATCAGAATTAAATTTTAAAATAATTATTTTGAAAATAAATTTCTTTTAAAATCAATTTTACATATAATTAATTCTAATAATTAATTTTAAATAAAATAAAATTTTAAAAATTAATTAAACTATTTAATTAATCAAACTAATTTAATATCAAATATTAAATTAATAAAACATCAATCCCGAAGATTCATGTATATAATATTTAAATCATATTTAAATCTTTCCAATTCTTCAACTTGTTTAATTTGATAATTAAATGTTTTAACCAAATTGTGTGTATTCAATACTTTAATTCCCTAAAATCGAATTTGAACATTACAAATTCTCTCAATACATTGTTCCAAGGTTTAGTCCGAATGAGCTAGCAAAGGAACCCAATGAACCTACAGATCGTGAGTTCTAATGATCTGAGATTAACCGGCTAATCTCATTAACCCATTAACCAATCTTCGTTAACTACCGGGATACTCTACTAAACCCTAGTAGTTGCACTCTTCTCACTGTAGATATATTTCTATCTGCTTGATTTAACCATGATCAGTAAGTCGATCCTTCATAGATTGTTTGTAATCACAGCTAGGTCAAAATTACCGTTTTACCTCTGTAATTACATCTTGCTCTTAAGTCCCACTGATCCTCTAATGAACAATTGGTTTGTGGTCCAACCAACAAACCAAGTCCCTCTTAAGTCTTAGAGAGTATGAGACCTCTTGTTCAAGACATGAATTCAACATTTAAGAGAAGAACCTATCTACTAACCCTAGAAATAGGTAGGAGCGAATTCCATCTTGCAGGTTTATGTCCCAACTATCTACCCGATCTTACCCCTAAAATGGGGGCTTATTGACTTGAAAATGTTGAGCCAACCTCACCTAAGCAGATTAAAGGATAATCCTGAATAAACAGGAGTTCATAGTTAGCTCAAGATTAAGATCGAGTTACCTAGGTCCAAATTGAAATAGTCAGTCTTAACAGTAAACAACATTATAAAGTAAAAGTGACTATTTTGTGGTTCTGTCTTATGCAAACTCATTGCATAGGATGTCTCCACATGAATGATTTAGATCACATCGTTTAAAACATTTTATGAATATTGTAACAAATACAAAATGGTCACATCCATAGCGTCCCTAAGATAAGGAACTCAACCTTATTCTTATACTATAGACTATTTTAGCTACTACGAACTTGATCCACTTTTATGTCTCTATATAAAGTCCAAGTATTTATGCTATAGCCAGAGGTTCTTAATTTATTGGACTTTAGGTTTAAAAAGGTGTAATTCACATATTCAATAACAACTTTACTGAATAAACCTAAATAACATCTTTATCGTTAAATATAATATTATTTAATATTTATAAACCACGAGTTTCAGGACATAGAACCCAACACTCTCTTGGCGCGAGAGGATTTCAGTTATAGTTGGATTATAACTAATTGTTCATTAGAATGATCAGTGGTACTTAAGGAGATAGATGTAACTACAGGAGTAAAACGGTAATTTGACCCAATTGTACTTACGAGAAATTTATGAAGGGTCAACACACTGTTGATTGGTTATATCAAATGACATAGAAATATATCTATAGTACGAAAATTGCAGCTGTCAGTCTTTAGTGGAGTGACCGACAGTTAACGAAGGTTGATGAATGAGAATCAAATTAATTAAAGAAAATTCTTTATACAAGATATAATTAATATAATATATATGATACATTGCAATGTAAAGTTTTAATGAGAGAAATAAATATTTAAATATGATTCAAATATTAATTACATGAATATGATTCATATATAAACTAAACAATAGCTTATATGTTATATATGATATAACATATGGTTGATTGCTTATTTATAGCCTCACTTTTTCAGCAAAGACCATAACCAATTGAATAATAAAGTTAGTTATTATATATTATTTAAAATTCAAAATTAATTTTGTTTAACTAATATATTTTAATTTTAAATGAATTTTGAGAGGGAGAGTTAGTTTTATAACTCCTCCTCTCCCCTTGAATCTCTCAATCTTTTATTGTGAAAAATATCATAGAGAAATTGTAAGTCTTCATCAGGCTCATCCTTTCCTTCATGTTGCTTTATATGGAACTCTTTGTGGAATTTTTTTCTCTCAACAAATCCCTTCTCCAAAATTGATCAAAAAGCGAGCCCATAACTCTGCTTCAATTCTCAACCTTAAGAATGCCCTCGTGGTGGTGCCCAAAAAGTTTTTCGTGAAAATGTTTATTCTATAAAGGTAAGTTTCCAAATTCTCTTCATCTCCACTTTAAGCATGTTCTATTATGAATGTTTTTCCTATAAATTATAAATTCATTGTTCTTCTCTATATTTTCGGTTTTAAAATCAAATTGAAATTTGAATTATACGACATTCATCGCTTCCACATGGGATTCAATCCGTTCAATTGGTATCAGAGCTAGGTTGTGCAATTTTAATTTTCCAATTTGATTTGAAAATTAGAGTTGATGTGAGATTTTACATTCTGCATTATGAATGTGTTGAATGTGATGGATGTAGTTTTGCAGTTAGGCATTTTTGAATGTTGGCACCTTAGATTTATCGCTTTAATTTAGAATAAATTTGTAAAGGGCCCAATGGTTTGGGCGTTTATTTTACTACTATTGAGTCTATAAGTTCGGGTCTTGATTTTGGAGTGTTGTTGAGGATCGGGATGAAGAACGGAGAATTTCGGTGTAGATTCGTTCGATGCTATACATAAGCTTTTTGTACAGCAACGCCCCGACGTCGTACCCTCGAGGCGAATAGGGGTTTTTTTCTGTAGCGTTGCAATGCTTTGTGGCTGAGGCACACGTTTCTGTCTGATCAATTATGGGTTCGAGCATGGCCAGCTGTTTTTAGCAATTTTCCTTGTTTTTGTATGTTTTGTATTTTATTTTAATTAATTAGATTAATATAAATTAGTTGCATTAATTTAATTAATTCTAGGGGTGCTAAAATTCAGTCCAATTTGCTATTTAATTTAATTTTTGTATTTGATGTATGGTTAAATTAAATATATGTAGCATAATGTATACCATATAGTTTTATTTGAAAATCTCACCTTAGGATAAATGTTATTGATGCATCATATTTAATACAAGCGTTATATTATAGAGTTGTATTAATTATTAGAATGCTTATGTATTTCTAATATAAGAGTTATATTATGAATGCATGTTTAATATAGTTTCATTAATTTTAATATAAGAGTTATATTATTATTGAAAAGCATGATCATGCATCATTTATATAATAGTTATATGATATGATAGCATGCATTAATAACATATCCATGCATAATTTATATTATAATTGCTATAATATGTAGTATGGATGAATGGATGTTATTATTTAATTTTCATAACTTTATCATATAAATTTTATGTATGTAGTATTGAAAATGGAATGCATGAAGTATGATACCACTTTAGTAAAAATATAATTGTTATATTTTTAATTGTATGTCATTAGATGCATGTATAGGTTTTAATTGTTTTATTAATCTTTATAATTTTTATAAGTTAATGAAATTAGAATTGAGATCTATAATAAAGAGTTACATGTAAACATAGGTTAAAATTGTTTTTAAATAGTATAAAATTGATTTCACTTTAGACCTATGTTCACAATATTTATAATATGATTAGAAATAGTTTTAATCTTTTAATTTCATTGGACTGAAACCTGCTGACGATTCTCACTGCATAGCATATGTAAGGTCATGTACACAATATGACATACATCAGGCGACCAACTGCTAATGCATAGGGAATACGTTTCATATCCTCACTTGAGGTGTCTTAGGACACTGCTCCTTAAATAGATGAATTCCATATCTGAAAGGTAGTAAACCCTTTTGGAATTCTACATTTTATATCTAGACAACATCTTGTCTATATAAGATGCCTGAGATAAGGTCAACATTATGTTCTTGCGACTCCGAATGATTTGGACTCTGAATGATTTGGATTCCAGGAACATATTGAGTTTCTCCAAATCTTTAATTTGGAATTGAGTTGCTAACCACTTCTTAACGCCAGCTAGGAATCTACGTCATTCCTAACGAGTAGGATGTCATCAACATATAAAATTAGAAAAGCTTCAGTTTTGTTGACAATCTTCTTGTAACACAACATAAGGTTCGTCAAATATTCTGTTCAAAGCCATAAGATTTGATTACAGTGTGTCAAACCTTATATTCCAAGATCTAGGTGCTTGTTTTAACCCATAAATGGATCATTTTAGATTGCAAACCTTTTGCTCTTGAACCTGTTCAATGAACCACTCTGATAAGCCATGTAGATACTCTCTTCAAGATGGCCATTCAAACAGACTATCTTGACATCCATTTTCCAGATCTTATAATCATAAAAAGCAGCTATGGACAAAAGTATCCTAATCAACTTTAGCATGGAAACAAGAGAGAAGGTTTCTTCATAGTCCACCCCCTCTCTTTGGGTAAACCCTTTTGCTACAAGTCGAGCCTTAAAGGTTTGTATCTTATCAAGCTGGTCTCATTTCCTCTTGTAGATCTATTTACAACCAATAGGTTTTACCCCATCTAGTTGATCTACAAGTTTCCATATTAAATTGAAGTACATAAACTCCATTTTGAGGTCCATGGCTTTTATCCACGAGTCTCGGTCTACATATTCCATTGACTGTTTAAAGGTCAATGGATCCTTGAGATCATCATCAGGTATGACGACATGAGTTTTTGTTAAACCCATATAATAGTCAGGCTATTGAACAACTCTCCCACTACATTGAGGTTCTTTAAACTCTTGAGAAGGATGTGACTAATAAGATGTTCCAGCTTCATCAACAACTCGTGTTGAAGGACCGACCTAATCAACAACTATTGTTTGTTTAAATGTAACTTCTTTGGAAGTTTCATTTAATACTAGCTTGCTGCAAGATTGATGATTTTTTTATGTGGTTTTCCTCTAAGAATGTAGTGTTTATTGATACAAACACTTTATCATCTTGAGGATTATAAAATAGACCATTTTCCTTGGAGTGACCTACAAATAGACATAATTTTGATCAACGTTCCAATTTCTTCCGATTTTGCACCAACACATTTGTCGGGCATCTCCAAATTTTGAAGTGACGTAAACTACCTTTACACCCTCTCCATAATTCATAGGGTATTTCTAAAACACTTTTGGAACAAACTATGTTCAAAATGTATACTGCAGTCTGTACTGCATATCCCCAAAATGAATTAAACAATTGAGCATAACTCATCATTGAACAAACCATGTTTAACAGGGTTCTATTTCTCCTTTTTAATACACCATTCTGCTGAGGTGTATCAAGTGCTGTAAGTTGAGACTGGATTTCATGTTCTATCAAATAGTTCTAGAATTTTAAGTCCATATATTCTCCACCTCAATCTGATCGAAGTATTTTAATCCTTTTACCTAATAGATTCTCAACCTCAGCCTTGTACCCCTTGAATTTTTCAAGAGTTTCAGACTTATGATGCATTAGGTAAACACAACCATACATTGAATAATCATTAATAAAATTGATGAAATATCCATATCCTCCTTGTGCTTTGAGATGTATCAGACCACAAGATCTGAACGCACGAGTTCTAAGGATTTTTTGGCTCTAAGACCTTTTCCTGTAAAAGATCTTTTGGTCATTTTACCCTCAAGACAATATTCACACGGAGGTGTTGTCTTCTAACTGACTTAGTAATCCACTCTTGTCCAATTTTCCAATCCTATTGAAATTAATGTGTCCAAGTCTTAAGTGTCAAAGATAGGTATTAGAAGAAACCTTTCGCCTTGTATTTTGAGTTTTAGTTATTTTAAACATCTATATACTCAAAATAGCTTTTGCCTACGTTGGTTTTAACATATATACGTTGTTTTCAAGTTTTGTAGAACATATTTAAACACCTCTTGAACTAATGAACACTTCATTGATTTCAAAAGAAACTTTGTACAAATGTTCGAATAGACAAAAGATAGAAATTAAGTTCCTTCTCATATTAGGTACAAAAAATACATTTTCAAGTAAAATGTGTCTATCTCTGAAAAACAACTTCATATCCCTTACTGCATTGATTGAGACGATCTCTCTTGTTCCAACCTTGAAGGTCATCTCGCCCTCTACAAGCTGTCTCTAGAAAGTAGTTTCATGAATAAAAGTACAAATATGGTTAGCGATACCTAAATCTAATATCTAGGTCAGATGAGTATTCTTCATTAAACATGTTTCAACAACGAGTAAATCATATTTATCTTTTTTTGCCTTTTTAGCCTTCTTCTCAACAAGGTATTTTGCGTAGTTTCTCTTTCAGTGCTCATTTTCGTTGCAGTAGTAATATTTACCTTTTTGCAACTTTCCCCTTGCCTTTCTTTGCAGGACCCTTCTTTTTTCTTTTTCCCTTATTTTTCATCTAAATATTTTTCTCCTTAGAAGTTGAAGGTCTAGACTTTGTTCTTAAGGATGATCCCTTTTGGAACTTATTAGGGGTGACAACATTTGCTTCCCCTTCATGTCCCTTATTCTTCATAAGAGACTGATAAGTCTAGAGCTCGTTCAGAAGAGTAGTCAGATTATATTCAATTTTACTCATCATTACGTTAGTTCTAAATTGCAGGAAACTCTTCAAAAGAGACTCCATGATGAAACTGACTTGACTCTTCTCGTCTATGACAACTCAGCTTGCCTTTGCTATATTGAAGTGGGCCATTATATCTAGGACATGTTCGCTAATAGAGGTCCCTACCTTCATACGGGAGTTGTAAACGTATTTGAGAGCATCATACCTAATTGATGTAGATGGTTGTCCGAACATCGCTTGTAGCGAATCCATGATCACCTCGATGGTGACCATGCTCTCATGCTTCTTAGTCAAGACATCAAATATGCTTGTGAAGATATAGGCACGAGCTTTTTCGTTTGCCCTTACCCACTTGTCATATGCATCCCAAAAATTTCGGTTTACAGTCGAGCTGGGAACTGAAGGACATTCCTCCGTTAAAATGAACCTTATATCATCAATCATCAGTATTGTGTTTATATTCGATTTCCACGTTGAGTAGTTATCATCGTTAAATTTATCGAAAGTAAGTACTTGCATAATTGAGTTTTGACATGTTAAAAATATAAACAAATTCTATTAGTGAAAAGCTACTAAAATCACTCAATGTTAGTAAAAGTAATAATGTACTCATATTCGTTATTAATTGCAATGATATTTCAGTGAGTCAGAATAATCGCTACCGAGGAGCAGTCAATTACTCATTCACTGAACCAAGACATTCTTGACTAAATACTAATACCAAAATAACTCTTATTCTTATAGCATTTAGTCATTGCTTTTTTGGTCAAGAACTTACTAACACTTAGTAATTCTTGTAAATGTATCCCTCCATTTTCATATCTCAGAGAACAATATCAACAAGCTATCGAGGGGCAAAAAATGCTGAAGATGGAACTAAGAGACCCTATCCATTATCAGAGTTTGTTGTATTCCGATCCCCAAGTCACAACACTCCGAATGGGTGGTCGCCTAAAAACAACATGCATACGAAACATAGGAATCTCACGATGCAACCTAATGGAGGAGACCGCAGGTGTGTTGACACACTTCCTTCTCTTATTTACTATGAACAACTTCTTCCATTCACCTTACTATTGATCCATACAAACACTTTTTGAATGAAGCGGTCACCTAAAAACGACATGAAGTGGAACATGAATCTCACGGTGTAAACTCTTAGGGACGTGAGAGCTAAAAATAATATATTATATATATCATTAATCTCCCACTTAAGTGTTCTAGATGGTTTGCGTATACTTTTACTCAGGTATATTTTGGCTGATTAAAACAACCTAAGTCTAGGAGTTTATCCGAGTATAACTTTTATACTGGATTTAACCTATGATGCCAAAGTGATAAGCCATTTATTACCTCACATCGCTCACGCATGCTCATAAAACCGGGTTAACAAGACTTAAGAAACAGTTCGATCCCTAGGTAGTAGGTGTTCCGTAAACCATCCACTTAAGTACCTTCAGCCTTAGACAGGATCTTACCGGGTGAGTTTGTAACCGAAGTTTTACTTTATGCACAAGAAAATTAATTTAAGTAACACACACATTCGAACAATGCATAATTAATTAAACACAATTTGAAATGGACCAGTTTTGGCATCCTAATCAAGCAAACACCTAAATTATTACAATAATAGTTCAAAAACTACTTCGAATCGCTCCCGAATCAACTGAAAAATGCTTGAAACGTACCTCTAAGGTTGCAAAAAAGGGTGAACTGGACTGCTAGGGCTTAAAATCGGTTGAACTCGATCGAAAATGGTCGAATCGGTTCAGTCGGACCGAATCCTCGTGCGTGTGTTTTCAACTTGGACAAAAAACAACGCCGGAACACTCCCACGATTCTGGAAGAAATTTGAAGAAGAGCGATGTGGCACCTCTTGATAGAAGCAAAACTAGCTTCCTTTCTCTGTTGTGCATGCTCCACATTTTCTCCAATTACAGTCTAGTTTCAACTCTAATGACTCTAGTAAAATTACATACTCTTCTTCACACATTAAGGCTCATAAACAAGGAGCCACTTACAACGACTGCAACTCAATTGAAGGTCAATCTACATGCCAAAATTGTAATATATCATTTTCAGCAACCATTGCATTCGTCTTAGGAAAAACACCCACCAAGTTAAAGTTAATGTAAATTGAGTGCTTAAATATACTATGATACCAATTATTGGTGTTAACAATTAACATGCAAAAGCAATTAGGATCTTAAGCATTCTAATTACATTAATTTTAGAGAACAAGCATGCATGTTCATAAACATAGAAATTTAGGGTTTTAGAGCACAACCTTTGTAGAACTTCAAATTCAACAACTCCTTTGCACGAATTAGAATACGAACTCATTGTGGACCACCGCTAGAGTCTTTCTCGCTATTATTCAGCCTTAAAACGGATTGTGGGATCCCAATTATGGTGAGATTGAAGGGAAATTTGATGAATTGGAGTGATTTTGGTATAGAAGAAATGAGAGAACCACTTCTCTCAAAGCTTCAAGTTGCATGAACCTATTCCAAGTTATTTCCCTTTTCATTTTAAAGAGAATAAAATGCAAATTAAATGCTTAAGAGGATGACACCAAAACAATCTTAATTAGTGGAGAATTAGGTGTTAAAAGAAAGTGGATTTTATGGGAAAATCCCACTAATCCAATTTTCTATTTAAATTGATTTCTACCAAGAATATTTAAAATGAATTTTAATTTCAAAAACCAAAATTCATTTTTAAACATAATTAATTCAAATAATTAATTTAAAAATCAATTTATTTTAAAATAAATTTTAAATCAAATCAAATTTTAAAAATTAATTAAACAATTTATAATCAAATTAATTTAATATCAACACCAATCCAGAACCTAAATTTCTATTCATGTATATCATATTTAGATCGTATTTAAATATTTCTAATTCTCCAATTGTTTAATTCAGTAGTTAAACGCTTTAATCATATCATATATAATCAATACTTTAATTCTCTATAATCGAATTTGAACATTTAAAATTCTCTCAATACACCGTTTCAAGATTTAATCTGACATGAGCTAGCAGGGGGGCCAATGGACCTATAGATCATGAGCTCTAACAACTCGAGATTAACTGACTAATCTCATTAACCTAATTAACCAACATTCGTTAACTATCGAAACATTCCACTAAAGCCCAGTATTTGCACTCTCCTCACTGTAGATATATTTATGTCCACTTGATTTAACCATGATTAGTCATTCGATCATTCACAGATTGTTCGTAATCACAACTGGGTCAAATTATCATTCTACCCCTGTAATTACATCTTGTTCTTTAAGTCTTACTGATTCTCTAATGAACAATTGGTTTGTGGTCCAACCAACAAACGAGTCTCTCTCAAGCCTTAGAGAGGGTAGGGCTCTTTATTCAAGGCCTGTATTCAACAATTAAAAAAGAACCTATCTACTAACCCTAGAAGTAGGTAGAAGTGAATTTCATCTTGTAGGACTATGTCCCTAGCTATCTACTCAGTCTTACCCCTAAAATGGGAGGTTTATTGAGTCGGTGATGTTGAGCCACTCTCACCTATGCAGATTAAAGGATAATCCCGAATAAACAAGAGTTCATAGTTAGCTCAGAATTAAGATCGAATTACCTAAGTCATCGAATTGAAACAGTTAGTCTTAACAATAAACGACATTATAAAGTAAAAGTGACTATTTCGTGGTCCAGTCTTATGCAAACTCATTGCATAAGATGCTCCCACTCGCATGTCTTCACATGAACGATTTAGCATCACATCGTTTGAAACACTTTACAAATATTGTAACAATTACAAAGTGGGTCACATCCATAGTATCCTCAAGATAAGGTACCCACCTTTTCTTATACTATAGATCATTTTGGCTACTACTCAAACTTGATCCACTTTTATATCTCTACATAAAGTCTAAGTATTTATGCTATAGCCAGGGTTTTTAGTTTATTGGATTTTAGGTTTAAAAAGGTATAATTCACATATTCAATAACAGCTTTACTGAATAAACCTCAATAACATCTTTAATGTAAAATAGAATATTGTTTGATGTTTAACAAACCACGAGTTTCAGAACATACAACCTAACACTCTTCTAGCATGAGAAAGTTTCCGTTATAGTTGGACTATAACTAATTATTCATTAGAGTGATCAATGGTACTTAAGGAGTTAGATGTAACTACAGGGGTAAAATAATAATTTTGGCCTAACTGTACTTATGAGAAATTTGTGAAGGGTCAACGAATTGTTGATTGATTATATCAAATGAATACAATTATATCTATAGTACGAAGAGTGCAACTGTTAGTTTCTAGTGGAGTGACTGACAGTTAATGAAGGTTGATTAATTTAATTAAAGATTTTAATTAATTAATCAAGTATCATTGGAGCTTCAATCTATAGGTCTATAAGATCCCCTTGTTAGCTTAATTAGGATGAATGAGAATCAAATTATTTTAGATTAATTTGAATTGTTAAAATTAATTAAAAGAAATTATTTATATAAGATATAATTAATATGATATATATGATACATTATAATGTAAAGTTTTAATGAGAGAAATAAATATTTGAATATGATTCAAATATTAATTACATGAATATGATTCATATACAAACTAAACTATAGGTTATATGTTATATATGATATAACATATGGTTGGTTGGTTATTTATATATAATAAAGTTAGTTATTATATGTAAATTATTTAAAATTAAAAATTAATTTTGTTTAACTAATATATTTGAATTTTAGATGAATTTTGAGAGGAAGTGTTAGTTTTATAACTCTCCCTCTCCCTTTGAATCTCTCAACCTCTTATCGTGAAAAAATATCACAAAGAAGTTGTCAGTCTTCATCTAGCTCATCCCTTCTTTCATGTTGCTTTGTATGAAACTCTTCGTGGAATTTTGTTTCTCCCAACAAATCCTTTCTCCAAAAAGGTATAATTCACATATTCAATAACAACTTTACTGAATAAACCACAATAACATCTTTATTGTAAAATAGAATATTGTTTAATGTTTAACAAACCACGAGTTTCAGAACATACAACCCAACACTCTCCTGGCGTGAGAAGGTTTCCGTTATAGTTGGACTATAACTAATTATTCATTAGAGGGATCAGTGGTACTTAAAGAGTTAGATGTAACTACAGGGGTAAAACAATAATTTTATGAGAAATTTGTGAAGGGTCAACACACTGTTGATTGATTATATCAAATGAACACAAAAATATATCTATAGTACGAAGAGTGCAACTGTCAATCTTTAGTGGAATGACTGACAGTTAATGAAGGTTGATTAATTTAATTAAATTTTTTAATTAATTAATCAAATATCATTGAAGCTTCAATCTATAGGTATATAAGGTCCCCTTGTTAGCTTAATTAGGATTTTTGAGAATCGAATTAATTTTAGATTAATTTGAATTGTTCAAATTAATTAAAGAAAATTATTTATATAAGATATAATTAGTATAATATATATGATACATTATAATATAAAGTTTTAATGAGAGAAATAAATATTTGAATATGATCCAAATATTAATTACATGAAAGTGATTCATATACAAACTAAACTATAGGTTATATGTTATATATAATATAACATATGGTTGGTTGGTTATTTATATATTATAAAGTTAGTTATTATATGTAAATTATTTAAAATTAAAAATTAATTTTTTTAAACTAATATATTTGAATTTTAGATGAATTTTGAGAGGAAGTGTTAGTTTTATAACTCTACCCCTCCCTTGGAATCTCTTAACCTCTTATCGTGAAAAAATATCACAGAGAAGTTGTCAGTCTTCATTTGGCTCATTCCCTCCTTTATGTTGCTTTGTATGAAACTCTTCGTGGAAATTTTTCTCTCTCAACAAATCCCTTCTCCAAAATTGATCAAAGAGTGAGCCTACAACCCCGTTTCGATTCTCAACCTTGAGAACAACAAGGAAGCCCTCGTGGTGGTGTCCAAAAGGTTTTTTCCTTTTTTTTTGCTATGTTTTCGTGTTGGTGAGACTTAGGAAGGACTACGTTTGAATTCTTGGTTTGTGACCATCGGAGAGGAGGATTTCATGAAGACGTTTATTCTACAATGGTAAGTTCCCAAATTCTCTTCATCTCCTTTTTAAGCATGTTGTATGTTTGTCCTATAAATAACAAATTCATTGTTCTTCTCAATATTTTCTGTTTTAAATCAAACTGAAAATTGAATCGTATGGCATTCATACGCTTCTACATGTGATTCAATCTGTTCAATTGATATTAGAGCCAGGTTGTGCGATTTTAATTTTCCAATTTGATTTGAAAATCAGAGTTGAGGTGGGATTTTACATTCTGCATTATGAATGTGTTAAATGTGATGATTGCAGTTTTGTAATTGGGCGGTTTCGAATGTTGACACCTTAGATTTATCGTTTTAATTTTGATTAAAGTTGTAAAGGGCTCGTTGTTTTGGACGTTTATTTTACTACTATCGAATCTATAAGTCTGGGTCTTGATTTTGGCAAGTGTTGCTGAGGATCGGGATGAAGAACGGAGAATTTCGATGTAGATTCGGCATTGTACATAAGCTTTCTATACAACAATGTCGTGACATTGTATCTAGCGTTGTGGTGCTCTAACGTGAGGCGAACGAAGGTTTTTTTCCTAGCGTCACGACGCTTCATGGCTGAGGTGCACATTTCTGTATGAGCGATCGTGGGTTCAAGCATGGCTAGTTGTTTTTAGCAATTTTTTTTTCCTTTTTTTGTATTTTTTAATTTTATTTTAATTAATTAGATTAATATAAATTAGTTGCATTAATTTAATTAATTCTAGGGGTGCTAAAATTCAGTCCAATTTGCTATTTAATTTAATTTTTGTATTTGATGTATGGTTAAATTAAATATATGTAGCATAATGTATGCCATATAGTTTTATTTGAAAATCCCACCTTATGATAAACATTATTAATACATCATATTTAATATAAGCATTATTTTATATAGTTGTATGAATTATTAGCATGCTTATGTATTTCTAGTATAAGAGTTATATTATGAATGCGTGTTTAATATAGTTTTATTAATTTAATATAAGAGTTATATTATTAATGAAAAGTATGATCATGCATCATTTATATAATAGTTATATGATATGATAGCATGCAATAATAACATGTCCATGCATAATTTATATTATAACTGTTATAATATATAGTATGGATGAATGAATGTTATTATTTAATTTTCATTACCTTATTATATAAATGTTATGTATGTAGTATTGAAAATGAAATGCATGAAGCATGATACCACTTTAGTAAAAATATAATTGTTATATTTTCAAAAGTATGTTATTAGATACTTGTATAGGTTTTAATTGTTTTATTAATCATTATAATTGTTATAAGTTAATGAAATTAGAATTAAAATCTATAATAAAGAGTTTCATGTAAACATAGGTTAAAACTGTTTTAAAATAGTTTAAAATTGATTTCAGTTTAGACCTATGTTCATAATATTTATAATATGATTAGAAATTGGTTTAATCTTTTAATTCCGTTTAATAGGATTAAAATGAATTCGAATAAAAGATTAAATTTATAACAAACTTATCTATAAGGGATATTTGTCTAAGGAATGTTCTGTCTAGGTTGGGGTTTTTAAGTTGATAGAAACGAAACACCTCTACCTAGAACTGACCTGAAAAGTGAATTAGATAAATTTGTTATAAGCATCGAATGAGTGATTAAAGTTTGTTAAAGTGTTTAATAAACATTAATCAACATTGTTAAACTATCCAATGTAATTGTTTCATTGGGCAAAGTTAACAATCACTTAGTAAAAATTATTAGCCCATTTTTTCTAAGTTAATCAACCCTAGGCAAAACACTTAGTGGGAAAATGATGGATATGATATTTCAATTTTCCTTTCACGTTTCTCCTTAAAAGTTCACACCATGAGATCTATGCTCGACCTCGAGGCACCTTTGTTTGTATCCTTTGTAGACGATGTTTGTTAATATGAATATTTCGTATTGTAAGCAAGTGTACGTGGTCAAGTTATAATATTAAAACGGCTGGTAAGGCCGAGTATCGTCCTCAGGGATCAAATTAACAAGTTATTGTTTAGCTATCTTAAAATTGTGTCAATTTTAGTTAAGAAATCGAAATCAAATTGAATTTGTGGTTTTGGAAAATAAAAGACAGCAAAAGAATTGTTTGAAAATTTGAGAATAAAAATAGTATAGAGTATTGAATCCGTTAATTACTTCATTAGATCTATTCTAGCCAATTCATGGAATCATGTATAAACATTATGCCTAAGTATAGAAACTTAATTCAAGATTACTTTCTTTAAACAATAATATATTCTTATGCAACTTAATTGATAACTAATCTCATGAAATCAAATTAAGATACAAGGTATTAGGAATTGTCATTAACACTTTCACTATTAACCTAATTATGATCATTATAGATTAATAACGGTTTAATGGTATAGATGTGGTAAAATATTCAATCTCTCAATTAAACATTCAACCTAACAAATATCAATGGCCAATCAATAAGAATTACGCATGATACCATTAAAAAGTAAAGTGTTCAACAAACATCCATGAAAAGAACTAAATTCAATCTAAATTCATAACAACTTCATTAATACCTTAAAACAATAAGTTTAGCCACTTATAGATTGCAAAAACATATTTTCGTACATCAATTCAAGCATAAGATTCAGAGAAAGAAAAAGAAACCGAAGAATCTCCAAACTTGCCTCGATCGTCACCTCGGGTACTCGAATGGTCTTCAAAATATCCCTCAAATTCTCTAACTTTTAAGCATAAAATCTCTTTTTAGGTCTCAAAATTTCAATCTTTAGCACTCAATTTGGTCAGAAATCCCCCTTTATTAGGTCAGAATGGTGCCCAATTATATAGAGGATGAGAAATGACACAAAATCTTTACCAAAATTATCATATTTTTCAAATAAGGAAAGAAACCGTTGCGACGCCTCGAATAGTATTGCAACGCTGGTTGAAAAGGGAGTACTTCTAACCCTTTACCTTTTGTTCCTAATTCTATTCCATATTCTCAAAGATTTAAGAAAAAGAATGAAGAAACACAGTTTTCTAGATTTTTGAAAGTATTTAAGAAATTGCATATTAATATACTTTTGTTGAAGCTTTAGAAAATATGCCAAAGTATGCTAAATTCATGAAAGATGTCTTGTCTTGGAAGAATAAGTTTGGTAAACATGAATCAATAGTTTTGAATGAAGAGTGTAGTGCGGTGATACTAAAGAAATTACCTCCAAAATTGAAAGATCCAGGATATTTTTCTATTCCCTGTCAATTAGGTGATGTTATGATTAATAAAGTTTTGTGTGATCTTGGAGCTTCAATTAATTTAATGTCTTTGTCTATTTTTAGGAAGCTCAATATTGGAGAGGTGAAGCCAACATCAATTTCCTTGTAATTAGCCGATCGATTATATGCTCATCCTTATGGTATTGTAGAGGATGTGTTAGTTAAGGTAGACAAGTTCATATTTCCAACGGATTTTGTAGTGCTTGAAATGGAAGAAGATGTCGACATTCCAATAATTCTTGGAAGACCATTCTTGATTATCATTAGGGCTTTCATTGATGTGCAAGATAATAAGCTAACATTTAGATTCAATGAAGAAAAGGTAAAATTTGATCTTTACAAAACTCTTAAGCATGCAGATATTGAGCCTTAAGAGACTTGTAAGTTTGTTCATACTTCTCATTCTCCTAATAAATGTTATTTGAATGATTCTTCTTCTTTTTTGAATGGTGAGTCTTCTTCTAAGGTAGTTGATAAAGATGATGAAGTGGATAGTGAATGTAATGCTAATTTGAATAAAGTTTCTACTTTGGTCAATACTCCTAAATATGATATATTAAATGTTATTGATTATGTTTGTAAAGGAGAAGTTGAGATAAAGAAGAAATAAATGATGCATGATACTTTTACTGGCAATATTAATTTTAATGATGATTATTCTTTTGAATGTTAGTGTGGGCGAACATTTTTTATTCTAGGAGGTTCTAGGATTAACATGACAAAACCCCCTTAGGATCCGACATGATTGATAAGCCCTATCTAGCTAGAAGACATTAAATTAAGTACTTGTTGGGAGGCAACCCAATATTTTTACTACTTTTTTTATTTTTTCTATTTTTCAGGATCTTTGTCCAACACAAAAAGTCCTCAGCCCTAAAGCCTATTCGATGGACTCTCGTACACTTCTAGACTTGTATTTCTATCTTTCTCATGCATTAAGGAGAATACATATTTTTAAGTTTGGGATGGAGAGGACATTTGTACTTTTGTGTTGTTTGTTTTTATCCTGCTATGCATGCTAATATGTTTTTATTGATGATATGCATGTTAATTTTTTTTTTTTTGTAAAATTTTAAAAAAAATTAAAATTTTGATTGTGAATTGAGAATATTTGGATTAGTTCTTTGTTGTGTGTTGTTGATGTTGATTGTCCATGATGAGACTTCAATAACCATGTTGAATGACTCATAGTGGAAATAGGAGAGTAATATCTTGAAGTATGATCTATCTATGTCCCTCTTTGAATTTCCATATCATTAGCACGTAATTACTTCAATTTAGAAACGTTAACTAAAACTAGAATCATGTTTAGTATATTTGGTTGTCACCTCGAAAGGCCCCACTGATTTGGAGAGTTGATGTGCATGATGGTTTGTAATGTTAGCCTTTGAAAAAAGAGTGTACACTCATGTGCTTAAAAGAAAGATTCTATTTTATGTTTTATAAACTTGTAATGTGTATGTATGGATGGGGGTAAAAAGAGCTACCTTCCAATGATCAGTTAGGACATTTGGGAATTGACTAGGTATGGTTCCCTGCAGTGAGTGTGTGAAAGCTAGTAACCTTAGGTAAAATGGTACAAGTTTAGGGCCCTTTGTTGTTGATATTAAGGCACCTTAGTGTACATATTACTTTCTTGCAATGTGTGAATGCTTGATGATTGGTGCATAAGCTAGAATAGGGGGAAAACTGGAGAAGATTTCTTGAACCTAATTTTAGCTTCTGAATTTTAAATTGAATGTGCTTGCATACACACACATGGAAGATGATTAGATTTGGCCATGGACGATCACAATGATAGATTTGCTTGAATGTTTTTGCTTGAGTTCTCAACTGACTATTCTCTGAGGCATGAGTCACTAGCACACTCATTTTGAACTTTTCTATTTTTTTGTTTCTTCTTTGCTCGGGACTAGCAAAATCTTAAGTTTGGGATGGTGAAACACACACAAAATGTACGTTATTTACCTTAGATTTAGAATTGTTTTTAGTGTATTCTTATCAGATTTGGTGTGTTTGCTATTGATTTCTAGGATTTATGATCGAGATGTGAACTATACTCAAAATAAGCCAAAAAAGACTAAATCAATCTTAAAGGAGTCAAAGCCGAGCAATATACCACATAGAGTGAAGAAAAGAGAGGGAAAATGCAATGTCTTAAAAATAGGGGAGTGTTGCAACACTACAACAGGAAGCGAGAGTTGATGCAAAAAGGCAGTAGCTTCAATATCAGATGCCACGTTACAATGTTCCCCTGTTGCAACTCTACTATGAACAAGTCTAAATCTATTTCAAAATGGGGTTTTTGAAGTTGTTAGATACTATAATGCGCCAATCCATCGAAAGCACGTCCCCAAAACCTCATTATAATTGTATCTAATCCATGAATATAGCTCTTAAGAAAAGAACATTCCTGATTTATAAATCCAACTCGAGAATATTTATTTTCATAAAATTAGTAAACTCATCGTCCATGCAAACGAAAACATACTATCTGTAGTGCCCCAAGTCCAGGATTCAGAATTCAGATTCAGCACCTAATAGCCCCGACATTCCCCTGCGACCTAGATACACTCATTTAGGATTTTGCATGTTTGAAAGAATGTAGGAAAAAAATAAACATGATTTTTTAGCCCTTTTAAAAAAATATTTCTTCTATTACTCCTGCACACTTGAGTACTTTACCTGCCTATCCTTGGTCTTTTACATGCTTAGAGTGGTGTTATAGGGCATAGATTTTGTTGTTACCTCGAAAGGCCTTGATGATAGAATTAAACTCTCCTAAACATCAATTTAGTAGTGCGTGCATAAGGAACTAACCAACCAATTTTTCTACTTATCTAAAATAATAGAGAGAACAAAGAGAAAGAGAAAAAAAAAGGAAAAAAGTAAAAAAAAAAAAAAAAAGTAAAAAACAAGAGAAAAAAATAATAAGAGAGGTTTACTCTGCTTTCTTAGGAGCATGATTAACCTGGGGCCGCCATGACACCTGTAGTTTTCCTATGAGCTAAAGTGTTATCAAGAAATGAATAGCTTAGGCAACTTTGAAGGAATTTAGCCCATAGTTGGATGCCATTCTTGTAACCTAGGTAGGCAAGCCAAAACGAAAGCAGTCTTTCTGAATTAGGTTTCCTCTCCAATTGCTTAGAAAGAAAAGAGAGAATAAAAGGAAAAAGATGGATAAGTGATAACTTATAGAAATACAAGTTATTTATACTGTTTTATTTAGGTATTGTGGCAAAAAGAAAGGAAAGTTGTGGCGATAGTATACAAATTGGCTAATACGAAAATTACAAAATGTCGTAAATACACCCACTAACACCATTGCGATGGTAGAATAGAATGTTTCAGTTTCTGTTTGCAGGAAATAGGTCATCGCATGCGTTAATGGCTCAAAGACAAAATGAACAACGCATTTATGTCGCATTGCGCCCATCAATCAAGAACAAAGAGATGATCAATGCAATGACGATGCATGTAACAATCGATCTTGAGCTTAGCGATCAATGAAAATTCAACCGCATGCGGTAATAAAAAACAACACCGGATGCGGCGATTGATCAAAGATGTGAAGAGCAACGCATTTGTGGAGGATTCTAACAATGTACAGCTTTTAGTTGTGCATTTCTGACGGATTGATTGTGTAACAGAAGAAATTTTCCATTCCGCCATTTCAGGAACTACCATAACTATACAGTGGGGACCACAAATTCAAAGAGCCAAGGTCTCACCTATAAATAGCTTCTTCAAATTCACTGAAAAATATACATGTATACATAGAGACGTGTATATAATGATTCTGAGAGAGAGGCTGGTCTAAAGCGACTGTCCAGAGTAAATCCGGGAGAACCATGGGACAAGGCCGAGAGGTGAGTCTCCGAGCAGAGAATTATTCCGATCCTCAAAGTTGAAGCTCTGTGCGAAGGTCAATTCTACTGGAAAAGCAAGCCTGAGAAGGAATCTTTCCTCTCCACCACATCCATACGCCGACAAGCACAATCCCCCGATCAGGATTTTTGTCAAGACGTTGACACTCTTTTCGTATTTGTTTCTATTCCATATTTCATCTTCTATATTCATCTTCTTTAATATTTCATTCACAATATGTATCAAACACTTATTTTAGAATTAAATGTTATCACCGTCACCATTATCATCTCCCTGTCTCCTTCTATACATTCATAATCCATTTTCTCCATGATGTGTTCTTAACCTTCGGGTAAATAGTGAGAATTAAGCGAGTGAGTCAATTTGTGTTAAGGAAGTAATTAAGTTTAGCTAAAGTATGCTCGATGGCGTCTTCACCTGTGAGAGCAAAAGTGAAAATGTTATTCCGCCTATCGAGAGAAGGTTGGAATAATGCATTAACTAAAGCGAGAAGTATTTTCAGAGATGGAAACAACCTTGAGTTCATCACATTCATCTCTGTTTCACCATAGAGATATGGGAACGCGGCCGATCACTGAGAGGTGTACGCCAAGGGAAAGTGGAACCTTAGTTGGGTCCTTAACATGATTGACAAACTTGCGATGTTTTTACTCTTTACTCTTTCTCTTTCTGCTTCATTCATAAGACTTGCCATCGCATACATCGATTCATCTGTACAACTTCACAGTCAGTTCTCGACCTCAGTATCATGTATCATGTATCATATTAGTTTAGGATTTTACTTTATCAACGCATTTTTACTTTCATAGCAATTTATATTTCTGTACAAACCCAACATTCTTTATTCATTATTAAAAAAATCGGTCGCATGTATCACATAAGTATCGCATTAACGAAAACAATCCCCGTGTTCGATCTCGGATCATTATGAGAAACTTGTGTTGGAATTATACTTGGTTTCAGTGCAAGGAAACTTGTGACACGCATTATTTCATCGCATACTACGAGCAATTCATTAACAACGTATATACTTAGATGTAGTATTGCAAAAAAATGTCTTTATCGCAAGCACTTTGAGCGTATTTAGCACATCATTCGTTTCATTCACCAACCATGTGTTAGAGTAGATAAAGAGATTAAATTTATGTCATCAAGTTTATGGCAACATGAACTTGAATCATTTTCATCATCAGTAGTGTGTATAAGCGATACAACAACATAGCATAACATTAAATCTCTTTTTCGTAACAAGTTTATGGCGCCGTTGCCGGGGATTGGTAACAGTTAGTGTTGAATACTTTTGTGGTATGTTGCAGGATAGATCTCTGCTGTATTGTCTGTTTATCACGAAGAGCAGGCTGACGATTTATAAGTACTCGAATTGATCCAAAAATTCTAAACTAGCCCAGAGATCAAGTGTATTTTTTGTGCAAGAACACATCAGAACCAAATTAAGCGTTGGAGTTTCAAGACCTATGGTTGCGGAGAATGCAAGGTTTGAGATAAGGCTTTTTGTGCTTCAAATGATCCAAAATGCGGGACAATTCAGATACAAGGAGAAGACCTGCATGCTTATTTGACCAGCTTCGTAGAAATGTGCAATGCATTCTCTATACCTAGTGTGACTCCCGAAGGAATTAGATTGTATCTCTTCCCGTACACACTGCGGGATGAGGCAAGGAGGTGAACAATGTCCTTGATGACATTGTGCAGGCAAGCTTGATCGCCTGTAGAGGTGTGGATTGCAGTAATCATGGGAAAATTGTCTTTCAATCCATATCTCTAAAATCTTTGTTTAACTTTTTTCTTAATTGCTTTCTTTATTATTTTATGCATTACGTTATTTATTGCTTTCTTAAACTAGCTTTTATTGCTTTATGAATTTACTTTTCATTTAATTCAATTGCGTTAATTTCCGTGCTTTGTTCAATTTCCTTACTTTTATACATTAGTTGTGTTGTTCTTAAATTCCCTGTGAATGACTAATAAAAAGAAAGTGAATACCACAAAAGTCCTAGTGACTTGCATTGTTGTTGGAAAAAAATATAATAATAATAATAATAAAATACATCTGATATGCATTGCGATGATGGGTGCATCTTGCACTAACAAGATACACTTTGCGTCCATCCTACCCAAATGCATTGCGCTGAGGGGTGTGTTGCGCTCGTATATATTTTTCGCCCGTCCTTAGCGAAAATGCACTATGTCGAGGTAGTATTGCGCCAGTAGAAATACCCTGCGCCTGTCCTCTAGAAATGTGTTGAGTTGAGGGGTGTATTGTGCTGATACATGCGTTGTTACCCGTCCTCTGCAGATATGCATTTGCGTTAATGAATGCATTGCGTTAATCTTTAACCTTGCGCCCATCCGAATAAAACACAAAAGATAAAATTCTTTTTGCAAAAAGAGTAGTCCCATCGTTTAGGCTTCCAAGGAAATGATGACTTAGTAGATTAAAGGACGTCCTTCTCTGCTAATTCATAAATGTGAGGAGCGCGGTGGCAGGCTTTATGAGTACCTCGAAGCCTACCACCGTAGAATTTGCGTTGGGCCCATCAAGGCCCAACCTATAAATTCCATCATTCTCCATCTTAGGTCGTCTACTTGAATCTTTTACGAAACAAATACCCTAACGAATCCTTTGCATACCTAGACCTTCAAACTTTCTTCCTAAACCCTAGGAACTTTCCCAAACTTTTTCACTCACCACAGTCATGGCCGATCAATCCTCCCATTCATCCTCTTTACCATCATCACCTTTCCTAGCCCAAGTAACTGCAAGAGAGGCGGAATTCCTCGCAGCAAGTCGTCGCCTCGCTGGCCAGCCAAAACCCATCCCAAGAATCGCCAGAAAACCTCGGCGAAAGCCTTTAGTAGCCAGATCACTCCAAATTCGAGAGGGGCTAAGCACAAAGAGTGCCCCACTCCCAACACTGTCATCCGAAAGCGAGAAGAAGAGAAGAGACGACAGAGAAGTGTTTGGGAGCATCCTAAGTAATATGGAGAAGGAGGGAGGGTTACCAAAGCTAGAGTTGTTAATCAACCCTTGCCTTCGGAGGAAGAGATGGAAGAAGCTTCGCGGAGAAGCGCCCTGGCCATTTTGGATCCTAAGGAAACTATTCAAACAGAATCCTATGAGGGACCCATCGGGGTTGCTTTGGAGGAGGTGGAAGCGAAGAAGTTGTCAGAAACAGCTGAAGAGAAGAAGAAAAAGAAGAGCAAGGAGAAGAGGGCAAAAGGAGATGAAGAAGCCCAGCCAAGGAGGGAAAAGAAAGAAAGGAAATCGAGTGAGAATAGGGAACGCAGGCGGGAGGAGAAGCGCCTGAAAAAGAAGGAAGAAAAGAGAAAGAGGGCTGAGAGTCCAAAGGTCGACGGAGAATCAACCACGCAAAGGTGGATGAGGGGGTGTCAACGTAACATAGAGAATCAGTGCAACCCAAAGAGGAATCAACGTAAATAAGAATGGTTGCGACTGATGACAGAGAGGACCCAGACATCACCCCTCTTATGCGGCGTTGCAAGGATAATGCGCTACAAGAGTCAACAGGTGACCCACAATTTTTGCAAAGTGCAGTAGGAGAGAAGGAAAGGAGAAGAAGAGAAGAAGGAAAAAAAACAAGAAAAGATGTTACGAGCGCAACAAATCATCGCAGAAGGAAATTTAAGAAGAAAACTACTGATGATTTGGCATTTGAACGTTCGTAATGTGCATACATGATGATGTGCTACAAGCTCATATTGTCATAAACTTGTAATGCAAAAGGTAATCTTATGCTGTGTTGTTGCTCATGCACACTTTATGCGATACTACTTCTAGATGTATACGTTATTAATGGCATGCTTGTAGTACGCTCTGCGTTTTCACAAGTTTTCTTGCATTAAAACCAAGTATAATTTCACCGCAAGTTTCTTGGAATGAACCTAGGTCGAACACAGGGATTGTGTAGTTAATGCGTTATGTTCGTGATATATGCGACCAGGAGTTTTTCAATTAATAAAAGATTGGTTACATGTATTTAAAATTGTGGTAAGTAAAATATGCGGTAAAGTAAAGTTACGGTAATAAAATAAAATGCGATAAAAGTAAACCTAAGCTATGATGATACAAAATATAGGTTACATGATACATGATACTGAGTTTGAGACTGACTGTGAAGATTATACAAAGAATCGTATTATGTGGTGGCAAGGCTTTATGTACGAAGTAGAAAGAGAAAAGATAATTAGTACAAACATCGCAAGTTCTAATTACGTTAAAGATATAACTACGGTTTCGTGTTCCCAAATCTCTGTGGTAAAACAGGGATGAACGTATTGAACGCAAGGTTGCTTCCATCTCTGAAAGTACTTCTCGCTTTAGTTAACGCATTCTTCTAACCTTCTCTTGACAGATCAGAATGGCATCTTCACTTCTGCTCTCACAGATGAAGGTGTCGTCTCGCATGCTCTAACTAAACATATTTATTTCTTTAGCACAAATTAATTTACTTGTTTAATTCATTCTAATTATCAAGGGATTAAGAAAAAATCGTGGAGAAAACGATTAATGGAGGAACGGAAGTAGACAGAAATATGGAGATGAAAATGATCATGACACTTAATTATAGAATCAAGCGTCTGATACATGGTGTGAATGATTTAGACTAAGAAGATGAGATACAATTGATGATAGAGATAGAAACAAATATAGAAGAGTGTCAATGTCCTAACACAGATCTGGATGGAGAATTCGCTTGCCAGCATATGGAGTGAACGGAAGGATGAGCGTCCCTCTCAGGCTTGCTCAACTGGTAGAGTTGATCTAGGTACAGAGCTTCACGGCGGGGATTTGGAATGATTCGCCCTGAGACTCACCTCTCGGTCTTGCCTCTTTTCTTCCCGGATCTTCTCCGATCAGCACTTAGATCAGCCTTTCTCTCAATATACAAATATCAAAATAGCCTCGTATCAAGTATATTTTTCAGTGTATTCTCTAAAGGTATTTATAGATGAATGCTCTGACTCTTTGCTGTGTGGTCCCCACTTTATTGTTATGGAAATTCCAAAAATGGTGGAATAAATATTCCTTCTATTATGCAATCAATCTGTCAAAAATGCACAACGGTTAATTGTACACGTGTCAAAATCCTCTGTGATTGCGTTGCTCATTTGCATCTTTCAATCGTGTGCCCGCATGCAGTGTTGTTTTTTATTGCCGCATGTGGTTGAAGTTACGTTGATCGCAAAGCTCTTAATCGATTGTCGCATGTGTCGTCATTGAGTTGATCGTCTATTCATTCCTGAATGATGGGCACAAAGTGACGTAGATGCGTTAATATTTTTCTTTTGAGCCATGAATGCATGCGATGACTTGATTTCCTATAAAATAGACTTGAAATATTCTTTTATACCATCGCAATGGTGTCAGTGGGTGTATTGACGACAATTTATAATTCTTGTATTTCTTAGCTAATTTCCATACAATTGACGCAACTTTCCTCTCTTTTAACCGCAATATCTAAATAAAGCAGCATACATAACTTGTATTTCTATAAGTTATCAACTACACAATGAAGAATTGCGTTGTAACAACGCAATTTCGACAGAGGAAAAGAGAATAAGGCTCAAGGAAGAACAGCGAATATTGTTGGCCTCGAAGCAATTTGAAAGAGAAATGAAAGAAGAAGAAGCGGAAGAAAAGAAGAAGAAGGAAGAGAAGGAGAAAAAGAGCAAAACAAATGTGCAGCGCATCAGAGAAAAGAAAAGTAAAGAATTTGCGGTGTGGGAAAAGGAAGAACAGTGCAAGGATCGGGAACGGAGACAAAGAAAAAGATCCCGCCTTGCATTGGAAAAAGAGAAGGGCAAAGCGAAAGTTGAAAGCAGTGAGCCTGCGGTGGCCAAAGGATGCCCATCAAAGAAGAAGGAGAATGACGACATGATGATGGAAATGGGGTTCTTTCCTGTGCCAACGTCACTACCGGACTTAATCACAAGTGTTGTACTGGAACATGGATGGGAACATTCTGCTAGTGCCCATCTATCGTAATCTCAATGGTAGTGAGAGCTTTCTACAATGGACGACTTCATGGCACCAAAGATGCGGTGATTATGAAAGGGGAGGTAGTGTCTTTTAGCGCAAAGGACATCAATGAGTTATATCAGATGAAGGACATCCCAGATACGCCGGGTAACAAAATTATTAATGACCCCTCAGAAGAACAAATGGAAGATGCGCTAAAAATATTAAAGCAATTGGGCACTCAGTGGTCGGTATCTTTCAAAGGCATCAAAACCCTTGCATCCAATAAACTGCTTCCGAAAGTGCGACTTTGGATGTATTTGATGAAACGGTGACTCATCCCTACCTCGCATGACAAAACAGTTTCGAGGGATAGAGTAATAGTCGCATACTACATAGCACGCGACATTCCAATAGACGTGGGTCAATTTATCGCAAAGCAGATTCGAGGTTTTGTGGGGCGTGTGAGAGGCCAGTATTTCTTTCCTTGGACAGTTTCGAGCTTATGCCTCTCAGTGGGTGTAGGTATTGAAGAAGAGCCAATGCCAGAAGTTCATGGTCTCATCAACACCAAGATCTTGAGAATGCTTCTCAAAGACTCCCTTCATTGCCCCGAGCTTCCACTTAAAAGACCCATTATTGATTTGAATGCGCCGCGGCAGCCAAAGCCCAAGAAACAGCGCAAAGTTGACAAAGGCAAGGAAAAAGTCCAAGAGCCATCACCGCAAGATCAAGTACCCTTGGACCCCTTACCTTTGATTATTCGCCCTCCAAGCCCACTAACTGAACCCCTTTCCCCACTCCCTGAACACTTTACAAATCTCCTCCTCGCCCCTGATTCACCTAACGCATTTCCAGCAGCATCTGCATTTTGAAGAAGCTCCTCGAGTACCTCCGAAAAATCCTCCTCTTGAACCTCCTCCTCAATAAATCTACAAATTTTTGTTGCAGTCATTCTTTTATTTTATTCATTTCATTATTTTTATGTATAGAAGTTATTTCTTGATTCTTTGAACATGCTCAAATTTTGTATTGCGTATTTGTAATTCTTTGTATATTTGGTTAATTTTAATACAACTGAGTAACTATTCTTTCCATATGCGTTAGCCTCTTACTTATCATCATTTGTCAATTATTGCAATGTTCTTTATCTTATATTTTGCGTTAGTCATTGTGCTGCCATGATGAGTAATATGCATACCCTTAGAAACATTTCCCACACTTTGTATTTTCTGACTAACACTTAGATAATTAGTAGCAATAGCACTGCTTTACCTTTTATACTTCAAAACTCTGCTCAAATCTTCGTTTCAAAATTTTGACTAAGTGTTTTGTCTATTCTGTCCAAAATAATGCAATGAGAACCTTGCGCATCTCTAAATTTGGGGGTGGGGAAGGTCTGAGCAGATGCGGTCATCATTAGAAAATGCGTTCATTATAAAAAAAAAAGACATATATATATATATATATAATACAAACTCTAATGTCAGCGCAAGGGAAAATCCCAACCTAATAAGAGTTAAGTCGTGAAATGAACCTACTCGTAGTTGGATGTTCACCTAACACCCGTGAGAGTAAGCCAAAACGAAGGTGGGTTTCCAAGAACGACGCAATATGAAAAGATTAAAAAAGATAAGATACAGCTCATCTGACCAACAAAAGTAAAACTTAGCAAACAAAAAATAGTGGTATTTGCTAGCAACAACATAATGGAGGCAGTCAATCAATATAGATTGATCCGAAATCTGATTCAAATCCAATATAACACCTATGGGTACATAAGAAATGTATTGAATCGATTCTTTTTAATGAATAGATTCGATCTAACTTGGAATATGGAATTCAAAGGGATCAAATAGGAAATGATACTCTGAATCATAGAACTATAATGAAATATACGATCAACCAACATTTATCAAATTTGAAAAAGAGTCAGAAGAAATGGTTCGATCCTCTTATTTTGATTTCTCGAACCGAGAGATACATGAATCGGGATCTAGAGTTGAAGTTGAGACTGGCACACAATCGTAGTTGGATGTTCGCATGACACCCGTGGAAGCAAGCCAAAATGAAGGGTGTAACCATGATTAATAGTCTCTAATAAAATGACACAAACTAAACCACCGCATACAGACACACCTAGTTGTTTTTGTAAGAAGAGGTAAACATTCTTTTCAAAACCAGAAGGGGATTTTTGAGTAAAGGTTTGTTGTATAAAATAATAAAGTAGGGAATGTTGATGAATTATCAAGGATAGAAGGAAATTGCGTTATTAAATAATGTTGTATAGGTGGAGCATTCAGAGCCACCAATCGACGAAAAGTTAGGATAAGAATTAAGCGATATTGCCTTAGTGGAAGATATGCTTGAGGACAAGCATATATCTAAATTTGGGGGTGTGATAACTTGTAGAAATACAAGTTATTATACTGTTTTATTTAGATATTGCGGCAAAAAGAAAGGAAAGTTGCGTCGATAGTATACAAATTGGCTAAGAAATATGAAAATTACGAAATGTCGTAAATACACACACTAACACCATTGTGATGGTAGAATAGAATGTTTTAAGTTTCTGTTTGCAAGAAATAAGTCACCGTATGCGTTAATGGCTCAAAGATAAAATGAACAATTCATCTACGTCGTATTGCGCCCATCAATTAAGAACAAAGAGATGATCAACGCAATAACGGTGCATGCGACAATTGATCTTGAGCTTAGCAATCAACGCAATTTCAACCGCATGCGGTAATAAAAAACAACACCGCATGCGACGATTGATCAAAGATGTGAAGAGCAACGCATTTGCGGAGGATTCTGACAAGTGTACAGCTTTTAGTTGTGCATTTCTGACGGATTGATTGTGTAACAGAAGGAATTTTCCATTCCGCCATTTCAGGAACTACCATAACTATACAGTGGGGACCACAAATTCAAAGAGCCAAGGTCTCGCCTATAAATAGCTTCTTCAAATTCACTGAAAAATATACATGTATACATAGAGACGTGCATATACTGATTCTGAGAGAGAGATTGGTCTAAAGCGACTGTCCAAAGTAAATCTGGGAGAACCACGGGACAAGGCTGAGAGGTGAGTCTCCGAGTAGAGAATTATTCCGATCCCCGAAGTTGAAGCTCTGTGCGAAGGTCAATTCTACGGGGAAAGCAAGCCTGAGAGGGAAGCTTTCCTCTCCACCACATCCATACACCGACAAGCACAATCTCCGATCAGGATCTGTGTCAAGACGTTGACACTCTTTCCTTATTTGTTTCTATTCCCTATTTCATCTTCTGTATTCATCTTCTTTAATCTTTCATTCACAACATGTATCAAACGCTTAATTTTAGAATTAAATGTTATCACCGTCACCATTATCATCTCTCTGTCTCCTTCCATACATTCATAATCCATTTTCTCCATGATGTGTACTTAATCTCTGGATAAATAGTGAGAATTAAGCGAGTGAGTCAATTTGTGTTAAGAAAATAATTAAGTTTAGCTAAAGCATGCTCGATGGCATCTTCACCTGTGAGAACAGAAGTGAAAATGTTATTCTGCCTATCGAGAGAAGGTTGGAAGAATGCGTTAACTAAAGCGAGAAATATTTCCAGAGATGGAAACAACCTTGCGTTCATCACATTCATCCCTGTTTCACCATAGATATATGGGAATGCGGTTGATCACTGAGAGGTGTACGCCAAGGGAAAGTGGAACCTTAGTTGCGTCCTTAACATGATTGACAAACTTGCGATGTTTTTACTCTTTACTCTTTCTCTTTCTGCTTCGTTCATAAGACTTGTCATCGCATACATCGATTCATCTGTACAATTTCTTAGTCAGTTCTCGACCTCAGTATCATGTATCATGTATCCTGTATCATGTATCATATTAGTTTAGGATTTTACTTTATCAACGCATTTTTACTTTCATAGCAATTTATATTTCTGTACAAACCCAACATTCTTTATTCATTATTAAAATAACCGGTCACATGTATCACATAAGTATCGCATTAACGAAAACAATCCCCGTGTTCGACCCCAGATCATTCTGAGAAACTTGTGTTGGAATTATACTTGGTTTCAGCGCAAGGAAACTTGTGACAATTTCATCGCATACTACGAGCAATTCATTAACAACGCATATACTTAGACGTAGTATTGCAAAAAAATGTCTTTATCGCAAGCACTTGAGCGCATTTAGCACATCATTCGTTTCATTCACCAGTCATGCATTAGAGTAGATAAAGAGATTAAATTTATGTCATCAAGTTTATGGCAACATGAACTTGAATCATTTTCATCATCAGTAGTGTGTATAAGTGATACAACAACATAGCATAACATTAAATCTCCTTTTCATAACAATAAAGAAGAACTGAAGTTGGTTTTTCTTTATTGTGTCATTGCCAGTTTAGGTCTAGAAAGTTTAATTTTTGATCTTTCGAGCCAGAGTAGGGGAAAACGAACTGAGAGTTTTTTAAAACTAGTTCGGGCTTTGCTTAGGCTTAGGTAGTGTGGTTGTGAACTCACTTATGCATAAATAGGTTTGAAGAGAGCTTTCTTAAATTTTCTTAATTGATTGCTTGTCTTTGGAGTACATTGTTGATTGAATGCCTGATCTTGGTAGACTGTTAAAACATGATTAACGAGCCTTGTAACTAAGCATACATATTATTTGGTGCCTGATTGTATGTCTTTGCCTTGCTCAGAACGATCAAGAATTAAATTGGGAGTGTTTGATAACACCATAAAAGTGCTATTTTTCTTGCTTAATTCAGGCTCGCTCATGGATTTTATATGTTTATTATGCTATTTTGTAGGTAATTTGGCAACAAAGGGACAACACGGACCATCGGAGTCGAAACGAGACGAAAATGGACCAATTTGAAGCTCTGAAGCATCAACCATGAAAAGAAGAAAGATAAGATCGAGTAATGTCTTAAATATATTATTTTAAAGGTATCAAGCACTTAAGAGGTAGAACCAAGCATTAGGGAGCTAGGGGAGTTGAAATGAACCAAATCAGAGCTCTAACAAAGCAACTAGGTCAAAAGGAAGAAAAGACATGCAAAATTATTAAAACTGCCACTGGGCAAAGTGCAGAACTGCGTACAAAGATAGAATCGTGCCTAAATGAGAGCGTAGCAAAGAGTGCAGGTATACTCTGACACTTTTATAAAGCGTTTGTAGCTGAATTAGGTCATTCATCATCGATTTTTGCAGCCTCCACATGAATTTTCTCTGTATTTCTCACCTCTTAGCACTTATCCTTGTATCTTTTATTAATTTTGGATATTGTAACTCATATTGTCACATTATGAGTAGCTAGTACATGATTTCTAGCTTAGGATAGGACTAAAACTCTTTGAATATTGGTTGTGAGATTTGATTAAACTTCTAGTTGTTGTTGTAATTTTATTTGTCATTGAAAAATTTTAATTTATATGCTTAGAAAACACTTCTGGTTTGATCACCCATTATGATTTTCTTTGGCTGCTTGAGAGGAATGCATCTTTGTGTGTGAATCTCATTAGGTCATAGGGTGTTGCATGTTATGGTTAATTTTCAAGTTGTTTAGGGCAACTCTTATTTGATAATTGCATGACTAAATCAATTTGATAAATGGCTTTCCAATTTCCAGTTGTCTTGGCTAGATACCTATTTAATGCGTATCTAAAATTAATATGGGCGCTTGAACCCCATTAGTTAAACATATAGGATAATTGAGAAATCGATTAGTACACATGGCATTTAGCTATGGCCTTCCAGGTAAATGAGCCAAGAATAAAATTGAGCATGCAACGTTCTCTTCGTGTTCCATGAGCAACCAAGTAGATGAGTGGATTCCGAATTCCTAAGCTAGGTTTCTTATATTGAATTAAATTCCCTTTTACAATTCCACATTTAATTTCATGCCATCTAAATTTCTTGCAATCAAAACAACTCCAAACCCCCTTATGACCGTCTGAATTCAATCGTTAGCTAAAATCTCATATTCCTTATGGAGAAGATCTGGTCTTGTCACTCATACTACATTGTAGTGTGGGTAGTTTAGATCAGAGTTTATAAATTTTATTTGTTTAGTGAGGGTTTGGGAGGGACAAAAAATCTTGAGTGAACAAACAATGTTACACAAATGGTCGCGATGAAACTAAAAGCAAACAGTGTGAGAGAGAGAGAAAGAAATTTAAGAGAGAGAGAGTGAGGCTAATCGGACCATCTACCTGCGAACGATGGTGAACGAAGATGACGACAGCTAGATCTAACCTAAGGGAGGCTGATGACGAAGTGGACGGTCGTGTGAGGAGGGTGTTGCCAGCGGTATTATGAAGATGAGGGGAGAACATGAAGATTATGCAAATGGCTCTCTAGAGGTTAGTGAAGATTATTGGGATAATATGAAGATTAGTCCTTGAAGATAAATTTGTTCACACGAGGTTTCTGGAGAAACTTGTTTCGTGGAGTTGAACTTGTGTTGATGTAGATTTGATGTAGATGTGGTTCGATCTTTGGTACTTGATCCTCTGATTCTCTCTCAGTTGAATGCATACACTTGACTTATGAAAGCGGAGCGCGTGATGTTTTTTGAAGTTGAAGTATTGGAAGAATCTTTGTATCTTTGCTTTGTAGGCTTGGGTTTAGTTGGTCAACAGACCTGACCCTTGGACCCAATTAATTGGATTTGGACATAATTTGGTATTTGAGCCAAATTAAGTCTATTTTTAGGCTCAATTGGACCTTAAACCAAATTATAATATCAAATTTGACCAAATTAATTTTATCAAGTCCAATGGTCATGATGAAAACAAGTGGCATCATCGGGATTTGCCAATTTATGACTTCAATTTCAACTTGGGACTCATGTCAACTTTTAATTAATCTCAAATTTAATTACTTGTAATTTCGTCATTAATTTGGTAAATGAAGTAACCGTTTGTGATTAGTCCAAAATTTCTCATTCAACACATGCACATTTTCGAGATTTATACATGTATAAGGGTGGATGAATCTCGAAAAAGATAAAATTGGAATCAAAATGCAAGTTATATATTCTTGATTTTGACTCCGTTTGATGTGTCCACTTAATCAAACTACGAATTTGGTATATAGGCTTGACTTGAATTTTGTGTATGTTTGACACACATATTTTTTATGCCAACTTATCAAAACATAAATTTAAGTCAAAGTTTTGATTTTTTTTTTTTTTTTGACATAAACCGTCATTTGAATTTAAGTAGAATTTATTCTCTACATAATTCGAAGTTGAGTTTGGAGTAAAATTGAACTTCTACCCATGAAGTGGCTTGAATTTGGAATAGAACGTGAGAATGAGATTTGAACTTCACTTCAATTTTACTTTGGGATAAAATTTCGTATTATGCCCCCATTTAAATTTGAAATAAATTGGAGGTATCATCCACAATTTAATTAGACTTGAGAATAAAAGTCAAACTTTGATGATTTGAATTTGAGTTAAAATTGGAAATGTGGCCAAATTTTATATTCCATATTTTAATTTGAGATAAATTTCGAGAGATTTCCCTCAATTTAATTTGGCTTGTAGATAAAAATGAATTATTTGAATTTGGATTAAATTTTGAAATATGGCCAAATTTTAGTTGGAGATAAATTTGAGATTTTATCCTCAATTTGATTTGCTGAATGATTTGAATTTGGGTTAAAAATTTGGAATATGGACAAATTTTAGTTGAGATACATTTGAGATTTTATCTTCAATTTGATTTGCTTGAAGAAATTGAGAACAAATTGGAATGATTTGAATTTGGGATCAAATTTGGAATATGATCATTTTTTCTTAACTAGAAATAAACTTGTGGTATCATCCACATTTTATTTTAACTTGAGAATAGAAACACAAACTTGATGATTTTAATTTGATTTGAGGATAAAAGTCAATAATTTGAGCTTAAAATAAAATTTTGGACGAAACTTAGAATATGCCCCAAATTTTAATTTAAGATTTAAATAAATTTTCCTTTGATTTTAGGATAACCCATTAAAATCCATCATTGATCTTAAAATTAAATTTAAAAGATAAGATACTTTATTTTAAGAATAATTGCAATTGATAGCATTTTTAGGAATAATAACTAAGTGTATAACATCATTTTAAAAAAATTACAAATATAGCCAAGTCTATCAGTGATAGACTTTTATCGGACTATTTAAATTTGGTCATATTTGTAATTTTTTTTTATATTATATTATATTTGCTAATACTTTGGCTCTAATGTTTATATTTGCAACTGTCTCTTGTTTTAAATCTCATCAAAATCTTTCAAAAAGATAATTTTTCCATAGAGAATCTAAATTAAATTAGGATTTGAATCCAATATTAACATCTATAAGGAGGCTTAACCCTCACATTTTTATCGTTCTCCTCCCTTCTTTCACTTTCTTCTCTTCTTCTTTTCCTCTCTTCTCCACTAATTTTTTCTCTCCTCCCTTCCTTCTTTTTCTCCTTTTTTCTCTCTTTAGAACATGTTTTGTGGAGTTGAACTTGTGTTTGTATTGATTTGATTCGATGTGGTTCGCTCTCAATTGAATGGATGTTGTAAAAGTTGTTCAAAAACTCTCTTTCCAGTTGTTCCCAACTGTCAATCACTTCCGACTCCAAACAAAAGCATTTCCTTTTAAGGTTTAGTCGAATTGCTTGATTAACGGGTCTCCTCTTGTTCTTATATTTTCGCAGGTTTCAATAAAGTGAGCAACATGTTGTTTCAAATTGCCTTTTCCATCGAACTACTGGAACTGTGGAGGTTGGTACTCAACTGGCATTCTCAGGTTGTCGATTCTCTTGGTGTACGACTTGGAGAACATAAAGAAGATTGTGGTGGTCCTTCGTACTGAGCCCTTATGGAGTTTTTAATCATATCCTGCAACTGTTGAACAAATAGGAAGGTGATAGAGGTAGATTGTTGCGGCTAGTTTTTCGAGCCTGTGTTTGATCTCTAACGCAATGATTTCATTGTCTCACTCCTCAACAACTTTCATTAAGAGATTTATTTTCCTCTCCATCCCTATCATGGCCGATTCAGCCGTTACATCAGCCATCATGACAGACACTACATCAAAGTACAATTCTTTATATGATCGATCAGAAGCAGGAGCAAAGTTGTCGAATAAGGTATTTTCTCTGATGACGAACCCACATTTAGGAAATTCCATAAGCTGTTTCCAGATTTTATCCGTGATGACAGAGCCTTGTTATTGCTTATGTAGGAGCTACTTGTAACAGTTGCTTTGGATACAACTTTCTTTGGTACCATTTGTTGATTTGTTGATTTGGATGACGAAAAAGATGAGAGGTAGAAATGTCCCACTGGGCGTACCAATTTGTTCGCACGGCTTTCCAGAGAAACAGGTTTTGTAGAATTGAACTTGTGTTATGTAAATTTGATGCGGATGTGATTTGATCTCTAATACTTGATCCTTTGGTTCCCTCTCAATTGTATGCGTACGCTCTTGAAGTTGAAATCTTGGAAGAATGCTTATCTTCAAAGGACTTCAGAGTCTTCTAATTGTTGGGAGAATTCTTTCTAGGCTCTCTGGAGTGCAAAATTTATGATCCCCACCCCACAAATGAAGAGAATTCCTCATAACTCTTCGATAGACTTTGTGGGCTTGGGCTTGGTTGGTCCATGGACCTAGCGCTTGGGTCCAATTAATTGGATTTCGACTTATGGTATTAGGGCCAAATTAACCTTATTTTTTTGGCCCAATTGGACCTTAGCCCAAATTATAATATCAAATTTGACCAAATTAATTTTATCCAATCTAATGGTCATGATGAAAACAATGGGCATCATCGGCATTTGCCAATTTATGACTTCAATTTCAACTTTGGACACATATCAATTTTTAATTAGTCCAAAATTCAATTAATTGTAATTTTGTCATTGTTGAAGGACAATTTTTTTACCAATCACAAATTGCCACGTCATTTTCTAAATTAATGATGAAATTATAAATCATCAAATTTGAGACCACTTAGAAGCTAACATGTGTCCCAAATTGAAATTCGGAACATAAATTGGCAGATTTCGATGATGCCACTTGTTTTCATCATGGCCATTGGATTGGATGAAATTAATTTGGTCCAATTTGGGCTAAGATAAAAAAAAACATAATTTTGCCCAAATGCCAAATTAGGCCCAAATCCAATTAAATGGGCCCAAAGACAAATGCATGGACCAACCAAGCTCAAGTTCACCAAGCCCACCTAAAAACTCTATAAATAGAGAAGTTCTCTTTATTTGTGGGGTTAGAAATTTTAAACTTCAAAGAGCCTAGAGAGAATTCTTTACAATACTTCAAGAACATCTACATGCTTCGCTTCACATTCTGCTTCTATACATCAAGCGTACATATTCAACTGAGAGAGAATCAAGGGATTAAGTACATCGAACCACAACCGTATCAAATCTATGTCAACACAAGTTCAACTCCATGAAATACATTTCTTTATAAGCCTCGTGGAAACACTGATTATCCAAAAAATCTTGCCTGATAGATCAATAAACCCAAAGGCCAATCATCCAAAAAGATCAACTAGCTTAAAGATTAAAGTTTATTTTAAAAGCATCAAAGGATGCTACTGAAATTAATACAACTACAAAAGTTCAAATTCCACAAAACAAGTTCAGAAACCTCGTAGGAACCGTCATTAATTTGGTAAATGGCGTGAGAATTTGTGACTAGTCCAAAATTTCGCACTTGCTTTGGGTTGAAAATACTAATTTTTTAGCTTGGTCATTTTTTCTTAAATTTTATAGATATATAAATTGAAATAATATTTTTATGATTATATATATAATATATTACAATACGAGGGATTTTAAATTGTTATAATTGACTGTCTTGTTTTAACATTTAATAATATCTTTGTGCGTAAAAAAACATTTAATAGTATTTTATCATTACTCGAATTAATTAGCAATTATCTTGCTTGATTTTAGGAGATTCTACCCGTTTTAACCATGGCCATTTATGCAATATAAAAATTAGTTGGACTTTTTTCAATACGGCAAATTTGAGTTGGCCATTATTCCAAAATTTTATGTGTTTATTATTTATTTATTATTTTGATAATAACAAAGGAACAAAAGCCACATCCAAATCCGTATTTGATATCCAATCATATTCCGTTCTTTTTTTAAAAAAAAAAATTTAAATTCAATAAATTATAGGATTCAACGAATATCTATTTTGCAGATTTGTTTTCTTTAAACGATTCCCTTTTCAAAAAAAAAAAAAAAACATGAAGCTTTTTCAATCCATTCAAATTTTGAATGACAATTGGAACAAAATTATATTAAAAAGACACAACTTTGATACATATTTGATTTTAGGTTATAAATTCATTATTTTACTCAAAATCAAAATAGATATATCTTAAACTATATAATATTGTAAATGATATATTCTATATAACATAAAATATGTTTAGTTGAGGAAAATTTTTAGAGATAGAAAAAATATCAAACTATTTACGAGAGTAGCAATATATATATATATATATATATATTGATAAACTTTTCTATCAGTATCTATTAGTGATAGATTTGTATTAGTTTCTATCACTATAGTATCAATGATATACTTCATCAATAATAGAAGTCTATCAGCGATAGACTTGTATCGGTTTGATAGTACCAATCATAGACTTCTATAAGATTTTATCACTAATAGACACTAATAAACCTCTATCAGTGATAGTGTTTATCACTAATAGACACTAATAGACCTCTATCAGTGATAGTATAACAATAGACTTGAAGTTTCTATCACTGATAGTATCAATGATAGACTTATACAAGTTTCTAGACTTCTACTAGTTTCTATTAGACACTGATAGACTTCCATCAGTCTTTATCAATAATAGACTTATATCACTAAAAGACACTGATAGACTTTTATTAGTGTCTATCTATGATAGACATTGACCTAAAAGCAACATAACTCAAATTTAGCATCCAACTTCATGGGTAAAACAATTTTAACACCAAAGCTTAATGGGTGTTCAAGAACCAAACAAAATTATCTTACAACGCCCAAAATCTTACACCTAATGACCAAAAGTTCAGCGAACTCTAATGCTGGCAGTGACGAGGATTGAGTTGCACGAGTATAAGAGTTAGAGGAAGAAAGAGAGTGAATCGAGTAGAGAGAAAAATCGGCTCATCGACGACGACGTACAACCAGATTTGCGATGTAGACCAAAACGACGGTGAATTGACGGTGGTTGCTGGACATTAGAGTGTGTGGGTTAGAGAAAGTGACTGAGATCGGACCCAAGAAGAAGAAGAAAGTGTGTGGGTTAGAGAGAGAGATCGAGATCTGACGAAGAAGACGAAGAGGGGGAAGATGATTAAATGTTTATTTTGTGTAAATAGTTTTCCTTGTTTTTCTACTTTTAAACCCTTTAATTAATAATAGTTTATATTCAATCCAATATTTTAATATTTATTTGGTACTACAAATCCTTGTTTATAATTATAGTATCAAATACATTATCAACTTTTTAAATTAAGATATAAATTTTAAATATGTTGTCTTTTCTTAAATAAATAAATAGGTTATCAAACACATCGGTGAAATAATGTTGATTTTTTTTTCTTTGATTTTTTTTTTAAAGACAAAAACTAAATATAGTGTTGAGCGAAATAATTCACCAAACTATCATTAATTTTTTTTTAATTAAGTTACAAAATAGAATGATTCGATTATGTGCAAGAAATTAAATATCTAAACCATATTATACAAATCTTATGCCCACGTCTTTAAAATTTCCATTTATACATTTAGTTGGATTCATAATTCATATAATAGGAAAAATATGGGAGCCATCGCAAATTAATGAATTTTATTTTTAGTTAGTTTACGGGCCAGGTTTTTTTTATTTTTTATTGTTTTTTTAATCCCACCTCTAATACTTAAAAAGGATTTAAAAAAATTGAAAATATTTACACAAATAGTAAAATTTAATTATAGTTGTGATAGACATTGTTATTAATGTGTATCAGAGATAAACACGGATAGAAGTCTATCAACGTCTATCAGTAATAGAAACTGATACAAGTACTAGTCTATCATTGATAGACGCTGATAGAAGTCTATGAGACTGATAGAAATTAACCATTGATAGAAATAGATGGAAGTATATCATTGTTAGAGACTCATAGAAGTCTATTAGTATCTATCATGGATATAAATGAATTGAAGTCTAACATTGATACTATTAACGATAGAAACTGATACAAATCTATCATTGATAGAGGTTAATAAAAGTCTATTAGTGTCTATCAATAATTTTTGGTTATTTCTGTAAATAGTTTTAACATTTTTTTTATATGTGGAAATTTCTCTTTCTAAAAACTTAATAAAAAGTAGGATAAATATTTTCTCATCTCTAAATTTTGGGTATGGATTTCATTTGGTACATATATTTTAGAATGCTATAATTTTCCTCTAAATTTTAAATTTTATTTTAATTATGATCCTTAATTTTCAAAGTATATTTTTTTTCACTATAAACATTTTCGATTCTTAATATTGTTAATGTCAATTAATTAATTTAAAATAATTAATATTGATTAGTTTCCACTCATTTTTCTGAATTATTAAAAGTAATTATAAAAACTCACTTAATAATTATTTTAAACTAGTTAATCGAAAATTACTATCGAACCCTGAATAGAAAATTTGATAACATAGAATCAAAATATTGAAACTTAAGAATCAAAGGTAAAAATATTATATCAAAATTTAAGGCTAAAATGTAAACTTTTGAAATTTAGGGACGAAATGAAAATTATCTATAAAAAAATATTTTTCTTTTCGTTCTAAAAAGTATTTTATATTTAAACAGAAAAAGAAAAGCATTTTCTCTAAAAAAAACGCAATTGCAATATTTTTCAGAATAAAACAAGAAAAAGCATAGAGAATAAAGAAATGGCCTTATGGCTCTCCACAAAAGAAGAAAAGCCTGCAAAAGAATATTCTCATTTATTATTATTATTATTATTATTATTTTGAGAAAGAACTTTATTATTATTTATCATTAATTCATTGTATAGTTTATAGCTATTTTTCTAATTAGTATTAATTTATAACAACAACACAATCATTTGATATTCTTGCACTCTTTTGAATTTGCCTTGTTTGGTTTGCTGGCAAATGACAACCACATCCAACAAAACAACACCTTATTGGTTTTTCCAACCATGTTTCCAAACAACCCTTTTCTACTCACTTTTTTTTTTAATATATATATATATGTGTGTGTATTAATAGCCTTAACCATTAGATTTTTCTGATATTAGTAATGTTAAATTGCTTTACTCAATATTTTTCTTGTCATTATCTATTTGGGATTTTCCCTATTCATTCTAACTTGTGCAATTATATTAGTTCAAAGAGTTTCTTTCTTATCTAAATTAATGATTGAGTGATCTTGTTGTAGTGCCTTCACCCACCCTCATAAAATAATAGTAAAGCCTATCGATTTATGGAGTAATTGTTTGAAATATACCTTCTTTTATTATCCACTTTAATGATATTGATTTCAAATTATTTTTAAGTGTTAATTTTGTAGCATCATTTAAACTAGTTAAAAACATCTACCTCGACTAAGAAGTTAGAGCTTCAAATTTTCTTAATTTCTCATGTTGCAATTATGCCTAAAATTTATTGAATGGAAGGGAATGGGTAACTGGAATTAAGATGAGCCTTCCTTGCTTATCCCGAGCTATATTGGTTTTTTAGATATGAATAAGATATCATCTACAGTAAATCAAAATCTCTATCCTGTTTAATGACCATAAAAGTGATTGTCTATGATTCTTGGCCACCATAGAAGCATAGCTAAAGCTAACGAGGTGCATACCTTAGTTGTCTTATAACTCGAAGAAGAAGTTTTTAAGTACCAATTGGAGGAGTATGTAGAATGTTGTCCTCAAAATGGAACTAAAAAAATATTCAAACTTTAATTTATTTTTCAATTTTTTAGTTAAAAAGTTAAATGGTAGGATATCAAACTATCAACTTTTGAGATGATAATTAAGTGTCTTATCTACTTAGTTATGTTCAGAATGACTTAACTGTTTTAAAAAAAAAATTGACTCAATCTTAAAATTATAAATTTCCCATGTTTGACACATTGGTATATAAGACTATTAACTAAATATGTCTTAGATTAGATTAACTAAAACCCTTTTTAGCTTCAAAATTGAGAGTCAAACCTATTCAAATTGGCAAGTGAATCAGAAGAACATCACATATTTATGAAATTAAACCAATAATTTAAACAAGAAGAGGAGGTTGATCTAACTTTTGGGTTTAATTCAATGAAACTAAAAAAGAATACTCAACTATACAATTGACTTAATAACTATGAATCTAATTCACCAAATGGCATAAAAAAAAGCAAAAGGGGGCTTGGAAGGCAACAAAAACAAAAGAAAATCGAGGAAATTGAGAGCGACGAGGATGAGCCGTTGTGTAACGTTTCCCTTGGAAACACTGTAATGGACAGCTGACTGTGACCAAGTCCGCCCCTCTCATTGGAAGATTCGATCTATTTTCTGTTTCCGTTGGAAAGTCATTGCCTTTCAAAAGTTTGTATCACAATAAAGAAAACCCATTATTCTATTCTATACCCCTCTTCAAATTCTCTGTTTCCTGGAAAGTCTTTTGGTTCGTTTGAGTTCTTTTTCTTCCCCTTTTTCTTCTTTTCATTTTTAAGCCCCCTTTTGAGAATTGGGTCTCTTTCGATTGCAGAATCAAGAGTAGTATCTGTTTTGAAATTGTGTAATTGATCATCTGGGGTTTCTTATACCCAGAAAAGAAAGAAGAAGAAGAAGAAGAAGAAGAAGAAGAAGAAGAAGAATTAACGACTGGAGGGTTTTGATTATCTACTCATTTTGAAGTCTTCTTTTAGGGAAGATTCTTCTTCTTTCCTTTTTGGGAGTTGGGGGTGGGGCTTCTTTGTAAATCCTCGCCTTCATAGTAGAGATGAAGAGAGTCAAATTGGAGAAAGTCGATATGATCATTTCTCTTACTAGACAGAGATCGATTCAAATACTTTTGTTCATTGGGGTTCTGTATCTTCTTCTGGTTTCTTTAGAAATTCCTCTTGTTTTCGGAGTTGGGTCCGGCGTTGTTTCTCAAGACTCGTTGTCTCGGCCTTCTCCGCTTGAGAGCGAGGAAGATTTGGAAGAAAGAGAAGCCCCATCTCGCCCTTTGGAAAATATCTCGAGAAATTCTTTACAGCCGACTTCTAGTCGACTGAATCAGTTCAATAAAATCACCTCCGGTTTGGCCTTGGAAACGGAGGCTTTTGAATCGAGGAGTGATGATGCGGTTTCTGAGTTTTATAGGTCTGCAAAAACTGCTTCTGAGGTTGGGAAGAAATTCTGGGATGAGCTTGAATCTGGAAAGAATCAACATATGGGGAAGAAGAAGGCTGAAAAAGGATCAAACTCCTCTTGCGCACATTCGATTTCCTTATCTGGGAGTGATTTTTTGGCTCATGGTGGAGTTATGATGCTGCCCTGTGGACTCACATTGGGATCGCATATAACCCTTGTGGGTAAGCCAAGAGTGGCACAACCAGCGTACGATCCTCAGATAACTATGGTGAGAAATGTTGAAGAATCGGTTATGGTTTCGCAGTTCATAATGGAGTTGCAGGGCTTGAACACTGTGGAGGATGAAGACCCTCCTAGGATTTTGCATTTCAATCCAAGGTTGAAGGGGGATTGGAGCGGGAGGCCAGTGATTGAACTGAACACATGTTACAGGATGCAGTGGGGTTCAGCGCTTCGTTGCGAAGGCTGGAAGTCCAAGGCCAACGAAGATACAGGTAAATGACTATGTTGAATTCAAAGAAGTATAGTGAATTTTGGCATCTTTATATTTTTATAGCTGGCCAGAGTTTTGGATTTTATTGACTTCATATAAGTGGTAGACATTGTTATTTTGCAGGAGTTTGATCTTTTGGTAATTTTATCTATCTCGGAATGACGATGGATTTTGATCTTTTGGCCACATTTTCATCTTTTGTTTACTTTTAGTCTGTATATCTCAACAGTGTATTGAAATATTCTGCTTCGTTGAGAATGAGAGCATTACGAACATCATTCTTAGAGAACGCCGAATCGTTATTTAGTTATCTATGATGGCTGCAGTAATTTTGAGTAATTCTTAAGATTTCTACAGTTGATGGCCAGGTGAAGTGTGAAAAGTGGATAAGAGATGACGAGGGGCACTCGGAGCAGTCAAAGGCGACATGGTGGTTGAACCGACTCATTGGTCGAACAAAAAGAATGGATATAGACTGGCCTTATCCTTTTGCTGAAGACAAGCTCTTTGTTCTAACACTTAGTGCAGGATTTGAAGGTTACCATGTGAATGTTGATGGGAAACATGTTATTTCTTTCCCTTATCGCACTGTGAGTATATACTTTAGAAATAATAGATGCCTTCGTCAAAAGCTTTTCTTTCCTTCTCTAATGGTTGATTTTTACACCATAGGGATTTGCTCTCGAAGATGCCACTGGATTATCTGTCATTGGGGACATTGATGTCCAGTCCGTGTTGGCTGCTTCTTTGCCAAGATCACATCCTAGTTTTGCTCCTCAGCAGCACCTCGAGATGTCGAGAATATGGCAAGCACCACCTCTTCCTGATGGTGAGGTAGATCTTTTCATCGGTATCCTTTCTGCTGGCAACCATTTCGCTGAACGGATGGCAGTAAGGAAGTCATGGATGCGGCATAAACTTATAAAGTCGTCAAAGATTGTAGCTCGATTTTTTGTAGCACTTGTAAGTGACAAGAACAACAATTCTTTTTCATTCAAGTCCAGGTTAATCTTCATTGTTATGTTGATATAACGATTCTGAGTTCATACTTATGCAGCATGCAAGAAAGGAAGTAAATGTTGAGTTGAAGAAAGAAGCTGAGTTTTTTGGGGATATAGTCATAGTGCCTTACATGGATAACTATGACCTCGTGGTTTTGAAAACTGTGGCCATCTGTGAATACGGGGTGAGTTTCTGAGCTAGTATGATGCTGCTGAAATTTTGATTGATATACCAAGACAGGTTGTCTTACCTTGAGTTCTATCTCTTTCATAGGTTCATGCTGTGTCTGCAAAATATATTATGAAATGTGACGACGATACGTTTGTAAAAGTGGATTCGATTATGAATGAAATTAAGAAAGTAGCTGGCATGGGGAGTGTGTACATTGGGAACATAAATTACTACCATAAGCCCCTGCGCTACGGAAAATGGGCTGTCACGTATGAGGTAAGTCTCGTATATCTCGACTTTGCATATCCAGTAATGTGAATGTGCACCATAAGTCCCTTCTCTAATGTTGGGTGGTTTTCATTCAGGAATGGCCAGAAGAAGATTATCCGCCTTATGCGAATGGACCGGGGTATATCGTGTCATCCGACATTGCTCATTTCGTAATATCCAACTTCAAGAGACGTAAATTAAGGGTACGTTCGCTTTAAACAAGTTCGAATTCAACTAATTTTGCATAAAACTTGAAGGAAAAACTAAAAGAAAGAAAGCTATTGTGTTTATGACAGTTATTTAAGATGGAAGATGTGAGTATGGGGATGTGGGTGGAGCAATTCAACAGCTCAAAAGCAGTGAAATATGTGCACAGTTTCAAATATTGTCAGTTTGGATGCATAGAAGAATATTACACGGCCCATTATCAATCTCCAAGACAGATGATTTGCCTTTGGAACAAATTACAAAGGCAAGTAAAGCCCGAGTGTTGTAATATGAGATGATGAACTTGAGAAGCTTAACTGCAGTCAGTCAGTCAGTCAATGCCCATTTTTTGACTTGCCTGAACATGATGAATCTCTTGCCTTGTATATTATCTCAAGCCTTGGTTTCAGGCAATTTTTAGTTTCTGTAGAAAGAAAAAGGAAATATCACCCTCCAAATATCAATTCATTATTTCTTGGGCTCTCTCTTGTGCTTATTTGGTTTTTGCTTCTTGGGCTATTTTGGGGGCTGGTGGTGGCAAGTTTTTAGTTCATGGGCCTTGGAATTGTGGATCACAAGGCCCATTTGACTATGAGTTTTATACCTTCTTTTTCTTTTGGGAAAGGGGGCCAATGAGAACTTGGAATACTGTTTTTTTTTTGGGGAATTCAACACTAATAGCCTATTTGAATAGGTCCAATTACACATATAACCTAACTCTACCATTTATTTTATGAATAGCCCAGTGAGGCTGAAAATTTTCATAAAAATCATGCCAAAATGTCAAAAAGAAAATATGGAGAAACACATATGGAAATGACATATTAATGGTGGATATATTAAAAAAAATTGTTTACTTTCAAATCAAACTCAAAAAGGAAAATAAAACCTTTTCCATCTGTGAGAACATTGAATAACTTGAAACTGGCGAGGGTTTGCCGTCGCCGGTTGCTGAATGGAAAGGTTTGAGGGTTTAAGAAACTGAAAACTTCAATCGATAATCTCAAGCTTGTTCAAACAATTGGACCAAATAATATATCGGACATTCAAATTACCTTACGTGAAATAATGTAATTTTAAAAAAATTATGGCGGACACAACATAATATATATTGAAAAATTCAAAATCAAGTAAGATATACCATGTAAATATAGGAAATATATGTTTATTAACTATATGAAGGATTATGTTGATGAATATATCAAACAATATATCATAGTATCTATGCAATATATAACGATACAACTAGCGACATCTAAATTATATATAGTGAAATAATGTTTTATTTGAATATAGCATATAAAACAAAGTATATAAAATGTGACGGTATCATTTCAACCATCTTAACATTTTCCTAAATTTAAGGGATATATACTATATTAATTAAATAATAAAATAAAAATCATTACATGAAAAACCCACCATTAATTGCAAGACATTATGTAATTAATGCTTATAAAAGAAATAAATTAATAAAAGAATAAATATTAAAGGAGTCTTTTTAAATATAAAAAAATATTTAAAAATATTTACACTTTATGATAAATATTTAAAATCGGTTAGACTTTATATTGATAAAAAGAATATTATAAAAGCTACAAAAGTTTAATAAGAGAGAGAATGTGTCATAAGATTAAATACGAAAAAATTTCAAATATTTTTAAATATTTTTTTATATTTAAAAAGACCCCTTAATATTGATTGTGAAGTAGATTAAATCTCTATAGTTTTTATTTTATTTTATTTTTTTTAAGTACAATAGAGGTAGGGAGATTCGAATCACAGATCTTTTGGCCACTAACGCATTTATAGCCAGTTGAACAATATTTGATTTGATTGAATACTATTTTTTTAACAAGTTGGAAAATGGGATGATAAACTCATGGCTTATAATGTTGATATTGACAGAAATATTAAGGGAGCGTTTGATGCGTGATAAAAGTAGAGAGTTGAGTTAAGTTGAGTTAATAATTATTATCTGTAAAGTTAAATTGTATGTGTTTGTTGTGCAGAATCGAGTTGAGTTGGTAATTGTTGTCTGTGTTTGATGTGTAAAGTTAAGTTCGGAAGTTTTTGTAAATGAGATTGGTTCCTTTTATTTTATTTTATTATTATTTTTTTATTTTGCTTTGCTTTGCTATTGTTGATTAATTTTCAACTATACATTTATTTTCTCAAATCTTTTAGGATATAAACTGGACAACCTCAATTTTTTTATATCTTAATTTTAAAAACATAACAAATTATTTTCAATGAATTCTTTTAAAAAACTGTAATAATTACAATTCTCTTCAATCTGTAAAATGTACCACCAAAATACATGTCATGTTGCTCAATTACTAATGAATTGATATATTGTATGTATGTACATTGAATCTTGCTAACTGAACATTATTATTTCACATATTGTACACATGAACTTGAATAACTGGATAACTTAACAGTTTATGTTTATATAATATGGATCATATATTTGGAATTGAAGTCATACATAGAATAATTACCTTCTATTTCATATGATGGTGAGAATGTGATAGTGTAGTACAGTAATATTCTTCTGAACATCAAAAAAATAATATCAACCGACCGAACATGTGACCGTTTAAAAAAAATAATATCAACCGACATCGAAGATCTCCCTGTCCGCCTGAACGCATTTAAACTTCTCGTTCCATCCAAACCCTAATTGATTTAACATCTTCGTTAATGTCAAATATTGTTTCTTCAAACTTCTAATCTTGCATTCGATGGTATTCTGGTTTAGGCCACACTTGGGAAACTTCTCCTCCATTATTCACTCCAAGTGTTGTAGATATCCCGGTCGGAAGGTCTTATTGTCGGACTTACAACGAGACTCCACCAAAGAAATTAGGGCATTCATCAACCCATTATCATCGGCTTTTGTCCATGTGTGTTTCGATCTTTTTCCATCGCCTTCCATTCTAATTAATGCATTTATTGAAGGAACTCTAAACGAAGAGCATCCATGAGCGCGTTCGGATCTTTCCGATTTCACCGTGACCGAAATACAACACATACATTCTAACATACAATTATGCAAATTCACATTAATTAAAGGCATGCTTCGAATTGTAAAAATGCGAAGGGAAAGGGTTCTCATACCAGTTGAAGACCCTCTTCAAGTGATGAGCTCTGATGCAGTGGAAGACCTCTATGTGATCTCTATCGCCCAACAAGCAAGTCGTCTGCAGCAGCACGATCTATCATGAACAAGCGAACAATAGCGGGGACGACACCACCAAAATGGAGCCATTGATATTCTCGGAGTGAGAATCCAAAGTGTGGTCTTTGGTGAGTTTGGTAGAGGTTGAAGAAAGAACTAAATCGCGTAGACGATAAGCAAGTGGGAGAGAAGAGGAAGCTATCGTATAGCTAAGTGCTTATTGTTTAGAAGAAGCTACACGATCGTGTAGGTTTTATTAAGTGATCGTTTAGTAAATAGTAGACGATTGTTTAGAAGGCACACTATGCAATTGTTTAGTAAAGCTAAGCGATCGTTTAGGAACTAGTGTGCGATCGTTTAGGCGTAAGGTGTGCGATCGTTTAGGCACTGAGCGACTATCGTTAGGCTCTCGACTATGCGATCGTTTACGTTTTCACACTGATGCCAATTTTTTCGAACCCTTGTAAAATGAAACTAATTTTCATTTTATTCTTCGGTTACCATAACCGAAGCAGCTACTCCCACTAACATACGTCCGAGAGAAATTTTAGGCCAATTATCATATAATTAACCAATTAAATAATTAATAAATATAATCATATTATATTCTTACCCTATAGTTTGATATCACATATTTATTATAGTAATCTCTCCTCTACTTGATATAAATCATATTTATATATAATTTCCTCCAAAATAATGTATCTCATACATTTAGCCAATTATATCATATATAATTAACCAGTCTAATTATATAATATATAATCGAACTTCCTCTTGTCAATTTGAACATTTCAAATTAACCCAGATACTGATTCTCGACTTTATCCAAGCTACCCAGGGGACCTAATGGACCTGTAGCTCGAAGCTTCAACAGTCCGTGAATAGTTGACTAAACTCTTTAGCCACGAGATCTACCATCCGTTAACTGTCAGGCATTCCATCAAAGACCAACAACTGAAATCTTCTTACCACAGATATATTTCTGTGTCCATTGGATATAACCAATCATGAGTACGATGCCCCTTCACAGATGCTCGTAAGTATAACTGGGCCAATTTACCGTTTTTCTCCTGTAGTTACATCTCACTTCTTAAGTACCACTGATTCCTCTAATGAACAATAAAACATAGTCCAATTATGTGTGAACACCTCTTGGGCCAAGAGAAGATGTGTGGCGCCACATCGTTCAAGCCCTGGAATCAGCCCTTAAAATAGTTATCTGTCTATTTACCCCTGCCTCGGGGAAGGAGTGGATTCCATCTTGTGTAGATGAGTTCCCAGTATCCAAATCAGACGAACCCCCAAAATGGTAGGTTTGAATCGGTGACCTGGACACTCGCACCCATACAAATCAAAGGATCGCCCTCGATGGCAGGAGTTTCCAACTCACCAAGGATTGAGGTCATGTTACCTGTGGTCATCCTAGTGAAGTGAAGTTTCTGTCCTGAACGGTGTTATATAACGAGATGTTAACACTTCGTGGTCAGGTCTTAAACAAACTCTTTGTATAGGACGCCCCTGCTCGCACGTCCCCAACACGAATGATTAGGATCAGACCATCTGTGACAAGTCACAACACTTGTGACCATTCCACAAAGCGGGCCGCATCCGTAGCGTTACTAGGATAAGGTTTCCCTCCTATATCCATATACTACAGACCATTTTGGTTATCACTTAAGATATGATCCACTTATATGTCGCCACATACATGCTTGAGTTACATACAGATAACCAGGGATTTTAAGTTTATTGCTTTGTGGTAAAGCAAATAAAACATGCAATTGAGCAAACAACAAGATGTGAAGTAAATATAATATATTATACAATACAGGCGTTTGTACAAATTGTTTACAAACTACAGGACTCGAGACTTTAGGTCATCAACCCCAACAATCTCCCACTTGTCCTAAAGCAAAGTGGGGTATACATAAAACTAGTACAAAACAATAAACTAGGGCATAAAAGCCCAGTACAAGAAAATCTTCCACTTGCCCTAGTCCAGCCACGGGCGATCTTATAGACCCATGCTCTGTAGATGACCCTCAAACACTGTAGCCGTGAGAGCCTTTGTAAATTGGTCAGCAATATTGTGCTCCGAAACGATCTTCGTGACAATCACGTCCCCTCGATGCACTATCTCGTGGATCAGATGATAATTCCGCTCTATGTGTTTGTTGCGCCTGTGACTACTAGGCTCCTTGGAGTTCGCACTGCCCCACTATTATCACAATATAGAGTAATGGGCTTAGACATATCTGAAACAACTTTCAGTTCTGTCAAGAACTTCCTGAGCCATACGACCTTCTTAACAGCTTCGCAAGCCGCTACGTACTCTACCTCCATAGTGGAGTCGGCGATGCACCCCTACTTAGTGCTTCGCCACACTACAACTCCTCCATTAAGAGTAAAGACTGACCTTGATGTGGACTTGTGAGAGTCCTTATCAGTCTAAAAGTCAGAATTTGTGTATCCAATAAGGATCAAATCCCTAGAACCATACACGAGCATGTAGTCCCTCATTCTCCGAAGATACTTGAGAATGTTTTTCACCGTGGTCCAGTGACCCTGGCCTGGGTTAGATTGATACCTACTGACTATGCCCACAGCGTAGTAGATATCTGGACGAGTACAGAGTATCGCGTACATAAAACTGCCAATGGCAGACGCATATGGGACCCGTCTCATATTTTCAACCTTCTGAGGCATCTTAAGACACATGTCCTTAGACAAATGCCTAAATGGCAGTAGGCCCCTCTTGGAGTTCTGCATCGAGTACTTAAGCAACATCTTGTCAATGTATGATGCTTGAGACAGTGTTAGCACTTTGTTCTTACGATCCCGAAATATTTGTATACCAAAAACAAACTGAGCCTTTCCCAAATTTTTCATTTGGAATTGGGTCGCTAGCCAGTTTTTAAATGCAGTTAGTAGACCTATATCATTCCCAATGAGTAGTATATCGTTTATGTACGACACTAAGAAGACTATTGAAGCGTTGATGATCTTCTTGTAAACACAAGGTTCATTAACGTTTTGGTCAAAGCCATACGACTTGATCACAGTATCAAACCGTATGTTCCAAGATCGAGATGCCTGTTTCAGCCCATAAATGGACCGATTCAATTTGCAAATTTTTTGCTTTTGACCTTGGGCTATGAATCCCTCGGGTTGCACCATGTAAATGGTCTCCTTAAGATTGCCATTCAGAAAGGCCGTCTTGACGTCCATATGCCAGATCTCATAAATATAATAAGCTACAATGGACAGGAGGATGCAGATCGACTTTAACATGGCAACATGCAAGAAAGTCTCACTCATAGTCAACTCCCTCTACCTGAGTATAACTCTTTGCCACAAGTCGAGCCTTGAAGGTCTGTACCTTCCCATCAGTACCCCGTTTGCACTTGTAGATCCAACTTATAGGTCTTACCCCATCAGGCTGATTTACAAGATCCCATATTGAGTTGAAGTACATCAACTCCATCTCGAGATCCATGGCTTTGACCCATTCATTCCGGTTAGCATCCTCCATTTCCTTCTGATAAGACTACGGATCCTCAACATTGCCATCTGCTACCATAGCAAGGATTTTCGTGAAACCAGATAGCGAATGGGTGGGTTCGCAACCCTCTCACTATGTCGAGGTTCCCTCAACTCTTGAGGTGGAACCGATATACTAGATGAACTCCCATCAACAACTATTGCTGATGTAGCAGGCTCTTCAACAACTCTTGTTGAAGTTTCAGTAGTTTCATTGGAAAGCTCATGCAACACGACCTTACTTCGTGGACTGTGCTCCCTTATATGATCTTCCTCCAAGAAAGTAGCGTTCGTTGAAACAAATACCCTATTTTCCGTCGGATCATAAAAACAACCCCCTCGTGTACCTTTGGGGTAGCCTATAAAGAGGCATAACCTCGATCGTGGTTCCAACTTCTTGGGATTAGCCTCAAGCACATGTGCAGGGCAACCCCAAATGCGGAAGTGACGTAAACTAACTTTACGCCCGTTCCACAACTTCAGAGGTGTTCTCGCAACACTCTTGGAGGGAACACAGTTGAGTATGTATACTACAGTCTCCACTGCGAAACCCCAAAACGAGTTCGGTAAGGAAGCGTAACTCATCATCGAGCGAACCATGTCCAACAAGGTCCTATTTCTCTTCTCCGCTACACCCTTCTACTGAGGTGTACCCGACGCTGAGAGTTGGAAAACGATTCCATGTTCTATCAAATAGTCCTGGAATACCGAGTCCAAAAACTCTCCAGCTCGATCTGATCGAAGTGTTTTAATCCGTCTATCCAATACGTTTTCAACTTCAGCGTTAAACTCTTTGAACTTTTCAAAGGATTCAGACTTCCATTGTATTAGATAAACATACCCGTACCTGGGGTAATCATTAGTAAAATTGATAAAATACTAATAGTCACCTCGGGCTCGCACATTCATAGGACCACAAAGATCAGAATGTATTAACTCAGAAGGCTCTTTGGCTCTATAACCTTTTCTAGTAAAAGGTCGTTTAGTCATCTTACCCTCAAGGAAAGACTCGCACACTGGAAAAGAATTTTCTTCTAACTCACTTACAAGTCTATTCTTCACCAATCTCTCAATCCTATTGAGATTTATGTGCCCTAAACGTAAATGCCAAAGATGGGCATTTTTTTTTGGAGAAATACGTTGACGTTTTGATTGAGTTATGATAGTTATAAACAATTCAGTATTATGGAGAGAATTAATGGTTAACGACCTTAGCACATATAAATTAGATTCCAGATTTGCAGTACAAATAAAAACACCATCTTTATGAATAAACGCTTTATCCACATTAAAAGAGATAGTATATTTACATTGCAATAAACACTTTACAGAAATAAGGTTCCTCTTTAGTTCGGGAACAATATATACATCATTTAAAACAAGAAACCTATTATATAAAGCTAACTGGAGCCCTCCCACTGCCACAGCTGAGAGGACGTGCTCGATGCCCACTCTATCGTCATCTCACCAGCCTTCAACTGTCACCAAGATCTAATCCTTTGAAAAGAAGAACAAACATGGTTAGTGGCGCCCGAATCAATTATCCAGGCTGAATCATCATTCTCCACTAAATAGGTTTCAAGTACAAGTAAATCATATTTACCTTTATCGGCCTTGGCCTTAGCCTTGGCTACTTTCTTCTATTTCAGATAGCGAGGACAGTTCCTCTTCCAGTGTCCATCTTGATTGCAGTGGAAACATTTTCCCTTTTCAACTGGTGTTTGCCTTCTTGGGGCGACAGGCGCTGGGTTAACAGGTGCCTTCCCTTTTCCCTTACCACCCTTCTTTTTCTTCCCCTTTGTAGAGTTATAAGTAGAAGGTGCAGACTTTGTTTCGGAGGTCGAACCTCTATGGAACGTCCTGGAGGATGAAGCAACATTTGCCTCACCCTTCTTCCTCTCCTTACTTTTCAGGAAAGATTGGTAGGTCTGCAATTCGTTGAGGAAAGTTGTAAGGTTATATTTCATTTTTTTAAGAATCACATTGCTAACAAAGTGTAGGAAGCTCTCCGGCAAAGAATGCAGGATTATGCTAACCTGGCTGCCCTCATCGATGGTAAACCCATTCAACTCCGCCACATTATAGTGGACCATCATGTTAAGCACATGTTCAAGAACAGAGGTGCCTTCTTCCATTTTGGAGTTGAATATATATTTAAGAGCCTCATGCATAAGCTGTTCAGACGGTTGTCCAAACAACCCCCGTAGGGACTCCATGATCTCATGCGCTGAGACCATAGGCTTATGTTTCTTGGCCAAGACTTTAGAATGACTTGCGAAAATGTAGGCTCGGGCCTTCTTATTTGCCCTTGTTCATCGTTCGTATGCCTCCCGAACATTTCGAGTGGAATTTGGAGTTGGAATAGGAGGACAGGCCTCCATGAGAGCGAACATGAGATCCTCGATGATTAGAATCGCCTTGATCATGTGTTTCCATGTTGCAAAATTGTCGCCAGTCAATTTTTTGGCGCTTAACAAAGCCAATGTGGCTGTTGCCATTTTGAAAAAAAATTGTTGCTAAAAATACGAACAAAACTTCATTAGATTTTTGCTAAACCACTTTTAAACGAATTAGTTTTGCAAAACAGTTTCAAGTACGCTAAGTTATAGACTTCTATTTTGCAATGATGCCTTAGTAAGGCAGGACAAACGTCATCGGTGGGGTGATCAGATTCCCCTTCGCTGGGATGAGACATTATCAACCATTAGGCAGAACCAACTCTTGGAACTGAACCTAACAGCCATCATTTTTCGGTCCAGAACTGTTAACCTTTAACAATTCCGCGTAAGTGTGACCCATCGCTTTTGGTGCTAGAGTCCCTCCCTAATGAGCCCACCGTAGGGAAGAAGTAGATTAGGACAAGAGACTAAGTTACCTTATCTTCTTACAGGAGATCAAATAAAGAAACGCGCAAAACTTCCATCCTTTAGGGGAGACACTCCCAGGGTGCCTCGAGGCGATGCACAGTAATTTTATTCAACCTAACGAGGGAGACCAAGGGATATGCTATCACACTTCTCGCTCCTACTTACTATGAACACTCTCTTCATCCACCTTGATATTGACCTACCCAAACACCATCCGTTAGGGGGATATGTCAAAGGTGCCTCGAGGCCGAGGGTAGATCTCACGATGTGGACTATTTAGGAGAAACATGAAAGGTTTAAGTGAAGCATCTTATGCCTCAAGTACCTCCCACTGAATGTTCTACCTAAGGGTTCATTAACCTAGAAAATCCAGCTACTGATTTTAGTCTAAGTCGGCTTTTTAAAACTCTGCTCATAAACAACGTTTGTCTATGAAATATGAACAAGTTTAAGTATCACATTTAAACACTTTAATGGACTATCCTTAACTTGCATGCATGCATCAAATCTATCTAATTCACCTTTTCAGGTAAGTTCCCAAGTAGGGGTGTTACGTCCTGCAACTTAAATACCCCAGCCTAGACAGAACCCGCCTTAGACAAAAGGTCCCTTATAGATAGATTTGCTACACTTTAACCTTTTATTAGCCAATTTAATCCTATTAAACTGAGTAAAAGATTAAAGCCTTAGGGTTGCTAATCATATTAGAACCGTGATCTTAGGTCTATGTGATCTAAGTTTTAAACACTTTAAAACCATGAATTAAACCTAAGTAAGCATGCATGTCTTTCTTATTTCTTTTAGTTCTAATTTCTCTTTAACTTTTAAAAAGAAACAACTAAAAAAAAAAACCATTGTGCACAACGAAAGTGTTTATAACAATTATAAAGTAATCTATGTGTCATGCTTCATGCAATGTTTGGTCATTACTATATATAACTTTTATATAACGCGTAATAACCAAGCAAACATGCTATTATTCACCCTTATACTATAACAATTATAATATAAAGATGATGCATGTCATTGCTTTTTATGCATGCATAAATATAACTCTTATATTATATGATGCATGAGCATGCTCTTACATAATTAAATCATGCTTCTCTAAATTATAACATTTACAATAAAGAGATGATGCACGACCAATGCATAACCTAAGGTGGGATTTACTATACTATATGACATATAAAAACCATACATCGCATGTAATTAATTAAAGATTAATGGACCGGGATGAGCCTTTACAAAAAAAATGGAAATGAAATAACCCTATCTATTACATTTTTCATCGAGTGAATCGGTTCACAGGCAAACCGGGTCTTGAACCGCCAGGAGGACTCCATCGTGTAGTAAACGCCAAAGGTAGACAATCACCCAACACGAACTAGACGATAGATGCAAAGAACTAAACGATTGTGTTGAAGACGATGAGGCTGCGAAGCCTGATCGTCTAGGCGATCGCTTAATGCGGCGACAGGTAAACGATTTACCTTGCGTTATTAAGCGATCGTTTAGAGTTACTAAGCGATGACGTTGGCTGACCTAAACGATCGATAGTGATGCGCGTTAAACCATACGTGAGCATCCCATCGTCTACACGACCCGATACTCAGCGATCGCTTACCCCATCGTCTACACGACGCGATCAGCCCTTGATCGTCTCCTTCCACGAAGAACTGCAATGCTTGCTCCAATCTTCCTCACGAATGACTCAAGACTCAAACAAACTTTGAATTACAGACTCGATAACGATTATTAATGCCCAAAAACATAGGGGCCTTTACAAACAACTACAAATGTAAAATAATTAAATCAAACCGAGGCTAACATCCACGAAAACATACATTAATCTGCACATCCACAACAATTTAACAAATTTAAACAGAGCAGATATGCACCCACGAAGAATGAATATGTAATTCGTTGCAACAATGAAATTGGAATATTAGAACCTGGCTCTGATACCAATTGAAGGAACTCTAAATGAAGTGCATCCATGAGCGCGTTCGGATCTTTCCAATTTCACCGTGACCGAAATACAACACATACATTCTAACATACAGTTATGCAAATTCACACTAATTAAAGGCATGCTTCGAACAGTAAAAATACGAAGGGAAAGAGTTCTCATACCAGTTGAAGACCCTCTTCAAGTGATGAACTCTGATGCAACGGAAGACCTCTACGCCATCTCTATCGCGCAGCAAGCAAGTCGTCTGCAGCAGCACGATGTATCACGAACAAGTGAACAGCAGCAGGGACGACACCATCAAAATGGAGCCCTTAGTATTCTCGGAGTGAGAATCCAAAATGTGGTCTTATGTGAGTTTGGTAGAGGTTGAAGAAAGAACTAATCATGTAGACGATAAGCAAGTGGGAGAGAAGAGGAAACTATCGTATAATTAAGTGCTTATCGTTTAGAAGAAGCTACACGATCGTGTAGATTTTACTAAACGACCATTTAGTAAAAGGTAGACGATCGTTTAGAAAACACGACACACTATGCGATCGTTTAGGTGCAAGGTGTGCAATCGTTTAGGTGCTGAGCGACTATCGTATAGGCTCTCGACTATGCGATCGTTTACGTTTTCACACCGATGCCAATTTTTTCAAACCTTTGTAAAATGAAAATAATTTTCATTTTATTCTTCGGTTACCATAACTGAAGTGGCTACTCCCACTAACGCACGTCCGAGAGAAATTTTAGGCCAATTATCATATAATTAACCAATTAAATAATTAATAAATATAATCATATTATATTCTTACCCTATAGTTTGATATCACATATCTACTATAGTAATGTCTCCTCTATTTGATATAAATCATATTTATATCTAATTTTCTCCAAAATAATATATCTCATGCATTTAGCCAATTATATCATATATAATTAACCAGTCTAATTATATCATATATAATTGAACTTTCTCTTGTCAATTTGAACATTTCAAATGAACCCAAATACTGATTCTCGACTTTATCCAAGCTACCCAGGGGACCTAATGGACCTGTGGCTGGAAGCTTCAACGGTCCATGAATAGCTGACTAAACTCTTTAGCCGCGAGAGCCACCATCTGTTAACTGTCAGATATTCCACTAAAGACCAACAACTGAACTCTTCTTACCACAGATATATTTCTGTGTCCATCGGATGTAATCAATCATGAGTACGATGACCCTTCACAGATGCTCGTAAGTACAGTTGGACCAATTTACTCTTTTGCCCCTGTAGTTACATTTCACTCCTTAAGTACAACTGATTCCTCTAATGAACAATACAACATAGTCCAACTATGTGTGAACACCTCTCGGGCCAAGAGAAGGTGTGTGGCGCCATATCGTTCAAGCCCTGGAATCAGCCCTTAAGGGAGCTTTCTATCTACTTACCCCTGTCTCGGGGAAGGAATAAATTCCATCTTGTGTAGATGAGTTTCCAACTCTCAAATCAGATGAATCCCCAAAATGGTAGGTTTGAATTGGCAACCTGGCCACTCACACCCATACAAATCAAAGGATCGCCCTCAATGGCAGGAGTTCCCAACTCACTCAGGATTGAGGTCATATTACCTATGCTCATCCTAGTGAAGTGAAGTCTCTGTCATAAACAGTGTTATATAACGAGACGTTAACACTTCGTGGTTAGGTCTTATACAAACTCTTTGTGTAGGATGCCCCCCCTCGCATGTCCCTAACACGAATGATTAGGATTAGACCATCTATGACAAGTAACAACACTTGTGACCATTCCACTCAGTGGGTCGCATCCGTAGCATTATCAGGATAAGGTTTCCCTCCTATATCCATATACTACAGTCCATTTTGGTTATCACTCAAGACATGATCCACTTGTAAGTCACCACATACATGCTTGAGTTACATACAGATAACCAGGGATTTTAAGTTTATTGGTTTGTGGTAAAGCAATAAAACATGCAATTGAGAAAAAAACAAGATGTGAAGTAAATATCATATATTATACAACACAAGCATTAGTACAAACTGTTTACAAACTACAGGACTCGAGACTTTAGGACATTAACCCCAACATGTATATGTCGTAAAGATATTGTTGAAAATTAAACAGTTTCTTGCGACTTGTTAAAAAGTAAAAAACTACAACCATGAAGTCAAATAGTCGAATTAAAAATGTTAAAAATGTTCACGACAGAAATATAATCATAATCTTTGCCATTGGGAAAACATTTTGGCAGCCAAATCATCTCTAAATTGAGTCCATTCATCTGAGGTCTTAATACATTCAATATTCTCTCCCTTCGTAACAGCAAATGCAGAATTCTTGTTCAGCGAATCATCAAGTGAAGCACCGATCTTCATCTTTTTTGTGATTAAGTTGTGATTCAGGCAACACATAGTTATCGTTCGACATTGGACCTATACCGGATAGAAGGATTTGCTCCTAAGAATTGCCCATCGGCCCTTCATCAGTTTGAATGCTCGCTCGATAACATTTCTTGCCGACGAATGCTTCATGTTGAAAAATTCTCTCGGTGTTGTCAGTTTGTTGCGTGCGCCACACCAGTTTGAGAGATGGTAGCATTCCCCTCTATATGGAGCCAAAAATCCTTCAGCATTAGGGTAGCCAGCATCACATAGGTAGTAGTACCCTGTACCATTTATGTGATTGTAATACATGTCTATTAATGGAATAACTGAAGGTTGCTTATGTAAATGAGTGATTTTTTACCCTTTGAAACCCCCAGTCTGTGTGGTAACGCAACATCCCTCAGGACCCTAGAGTCGACGGCGGAGCCCTCCAAGCCTAGCATAATGAAGACGAATTCTCCATTCTGATCACATACCACATGAACATTTGTGGTGATTTCTCCCTTCCTCGTTTTATATCGTGGTAGATTTCTCCATTCTGATCACATACCACATGCCATCCAATGCACCCAAGCAATTTTGTTGAAATTGTTTAATCATGATAATTCAAGAAGATGTCAGCACAATTTATTTCAGATGTATTAATAGAATGGTACTGGAACTTTTTTCTACCTTAAACCATTTCCATCGTCCATCGGTACATGCATTTGTAATTGGTTCGGGGGTTTTCAACAATGCTGTGTGTAGCTGTATTACTGCTCTAAGAACTGCATTGAAATATTTCGAAACGTCTCGCTAGTTCTCGAAAAATGTGTGTGTACTACTCTATTCTTCACATCATGAGCAAGAATGTGTAGGAACATTGCCACCATCTCTTCAATACCAACACATCTACTTTGCTCCAAGCATCCCATCATTCGAATCATGTTGTACAAAATCATAAACGTCCTTCTATCCATCTGAGTACTCTCATGACACACCTATTCACTTTCGTAAATGAGGTGGAAGAACGTCAATTTTCGAATGTAGTGTCTAACGTTCGTTGGTTGTTGTTCTATCTTTCTATTATTGTTAAGCAACATTGCCAAAGTGAAGAATAATTGTCTTTGAGGCTTAGTAATGCTTGTTATGATTTTAAACAGCTCCTAAACAGTCTCCATCTTATGAGAGTAATGGGGAAGTATGTAGATCCTGAAAGGATGAACTACGCTTAGAATCAGTAAACTTAGGTTTAGTTACAAAGTTACAAGTCGTGACAACTGAGCCAAGTATACATTACGATCATCCCAAAAAAGAAGCCTATTATAGTTGCAGTAATTGATCTACATTGTTCTCTATGCCCTAGTTACTAACTTGTCCAATGTGTGTTGTACTGTACGGCCTATACGCGTGCTCCGCTTCATTGAATGTTTCATATAATTTGTATAATGCTCCCTTGTACTCACTCACTTGTCCATGACATTCGTGCCAGGATAGGTAGATCCCTAGATTACGAACAATGAAAACAACATAGAATTTGTGTTTTTCCTTCTACCTATATTTTCATAAAATGGGTAGTCAATACCAGCAATGAACGTTGAAGTGAATGGTTTTTTGGGGAGTTAGTATGCTAGGTTATGGTGTAAGCGTCCCTTCATACAACACTTTACTACCTATAAGAAACTAAAATAACAGAATGTCTCCACGTAATAGTGACAGAAGTCTACATAAGTATTATAATACTTGACATATTTGGATTTGTATAAAATTTGATATTATAGTCTACAATTTTTGGGATTGTCTAAAATTTATTATAATAGTCTACAATTTAAGCATAATTTAAAGTTGATTTGTAACGATAGTTTTGGGACTTACTTAACCTTACATACAACAACTTTGTGTAATTAATATAATAAGTATCAACTTAAAATATAATATATGTACATTAAAACAAAACACTATTTTCATATCATAAAACAATTTGGACAATTTGGTTTTAGTCAATATTTGATGGTTAAAATTTTTGAAGAAGTTATATAGTGGACAAAAAATGTATAGGAAAATACCAAAGTACCTAAAATTATTTCTAGGAAGGCCCTTGTCATCTCACACCCAAAAAATAAGAAATTTAGTTGAATACTTTCATGTGTAGTTAATTTCAAAGTTTATTTTAAGATTTTTTCATTTTATTACTATGTCTTCTTTATTTTCAAAGTTTCAATCTATATTGTTTGAATTATTTCATGTGTGTAGTTTTAAAATTTTATTTAAAACTTAAAAGGATAAATAAAAAACATCAACAAAAACCTGTTAACTTTGAATATGGTATCAGTAAAAACATAAAACTAAGAATCAATTTATCCTAAATTTAGTTATTATTCTTCTTTTGTTAGCATGTTTTAAAGTAAATACAGTGGTTAATAATAAAAAATTTGGAAAATTTTCAGTTTATACATTTTAATATTTGTATTGTATAAATTTAAATTGTAAAATAATAATTATATCAATTGAAATTTTGAACTTCTCACAAGTGTATTAATTAACACTCCTTAGACTTATTTTAAAAATATCATGCAAAACATATAATTATTTTCAGTTTATACATTTTAATATTTGTATTATATAAATCTAAATCGTAAAATAATAATTGTACCAGCTGAAACCGTGAACTTTTCATAAGTGTATTAATTAGTACTCCTTAGACTTACTTTAAAAATATCATGCAAAACATATAATTATTTCTAGATTAATAAAATGGACAATTAGAATTGATGCAGGAACAATTTTCAAAGTAAGTTCAAATTGATTCGTTTGTGAAAATGTAGAGATTTAATTAACAAAATTATAAGTGACACTATGTTTATCCAAACCCAACATAGCGAAGGATGTAAATTAATATACTTTTGAGAAAACTTAGGATTTAAATTGATCTATTTGATAATTCAAGATTTAAATTGATACAACCCAAAATTTAACAATACAAAATAATATTTTTCCTACTAACTTTTTGATATAATAGTCTTCTTGAAGAAATAGAGGAGAAAGAAGAAGTCCAATATAATGGAGAAAATGTGGGAAAATGTTGAACATACAAGTCAAAAATACATAACCCTAATACATTACAACTATACAATCCCTAACAAGTACAACAAAGAGTAGACAACGAAGATCATTCCAAACGTAAAAGTTACAAATCTCAAACTAGTTACGAAAGGTTAGTTTGGGCCCTACATGGAAGAAAAAGAAGTGTAGTTAGATCATAGTGTATATTGAAGTAGTAATAAAATATACGAGATCATACCTTTGTTTATGTTCAGAGTGAACAAAGGTCGAGACAGTCCACAACTAGGGGGCAGAATAATCGGTTCAGGGCCTAACAAAAACAAAAAAATGTAGCGACAGATTTTATTTTGATTATAAGGAAAAAAAAGGAGGCATATCTTATATGGATGGAATAAGTTGAAGTTCGAGGTGGAAGAAGGAAATAAAGTATATTGCACAACCAAACCACACATATGAGAATGTAAAACGAATTTAAGAGAAAGTTGAAATAAAAAGGAAGGATCAGAGACGTACTAACACACTTTACCAAAGGAGTATGTGGAGAAGTCTAAAAAAATATGAGGAGAGATTGGGATATAACTAGAGGATACAATAAGGATCGTTGGTGAGGAAAGTTAGGTACACTTAAGTGCATCTAACCTTAATAAATTTAAATAGTAATGATAGTAACCCCATATTAAAGATAGTCAACTAAAAAATAAATAAATTAAGTAATGGTCAGGTCAATTTAATTCGGTGGCTGAGCTAAAAATGGACATAAATACAACATAATATCTCACATATGAAAGGACATAATTGTTGGGGTTGATGCCCTAAAGTCTCGTATCCTGTAGTTTGTAAACAATTTATACGAATGCTTGTGTTGTATAATATATGATATTTACTTCACATCTTGGTTTTTGCTCAATTGCATATTTTATTTGCTTTACCAAAAATGAATAAACTTAAAATCCCTGGTTATCTATGTGTAACTCAAGCATGTATGTGGTGACTTACAAGTGGATCATGTCTTGAGTGATAACCAAAATAGTTTGCAGTATATGGATATAGGAGGGAAACCTTATCCTGGAAACGCTACGGATGCGGCCCGCTTTGTGGAATGGTCACAAGTGTTGTGACTTGTCACAGATGATCTGATCCTGATCATTTGTGTTGGAGACATGCGAGCGGGGGCGTCCTATACAAAGAGTTTGTATAAGACCTGACCACGAAGTGTTAATGTCTCGTTATATAACATCGTTTATGACAGAGACCTCACTTCACTAGGATGACCATAGGTAACATGACCTCAATTCTGAGTGAGTTAGGAACTCCTGCCATTGAAGGCGGTCCTTTGATTTGTATGGGTGTGAGTGGCCAGGTCGTGGATTCAAACCTACCATTTTGGGGATTCTTATGATTTGGGAGCTGGGAACTCAGCTACACAAGATGGAATTCACTCTTTTTCCCGAAGCAGGGGTAAGTAAATAGATAGCTCCCTTAAGGGCTGATTTTAGGGCTTGAACGACGTGGCGTCACACACCTTCTCTTGGCTCGAGAGGTGTTCACACATAGTTGGACTATGTTATATTGTTCATTAGAGGAATCAGTGGTACTTAAGGAGTGAGATGTAACTACAGGGGCAAAACGGTAAATTGGCCCAGTTGTACTTAGGAGCATCTGTGAAGAGTCATCGTACTCATGATTGGTTTTATCCAATGGACATAGAAATATATCTATGGTAAGAAGAGTTTAGATGTTAGTCTTTAGTGGAATGCCTGACAGTTAACGGATGGTGGATCTCGTGGCTAAAGAGTTTAGTTAGCTATTCACGTATTGTTGGAACTTCGAGCCACAGGTCCATTAGGTCCCCTAGGTAGCTTGGATAAAGTCGAGAATTAGTGTTTGGGTCAGTTTGAAATGTTCAAATTGACAAGAGGGAGTTCGATTATATATGATATAATTGGACTGGTTAATTATATATGATATAATTGGCTAAAGTATGAGATACATTATTTTTTAAGGAAATTAGATATAAATATGATTTATATCAAGTAGAGGAGAAATTACTATAGTAGATATGTGATATCAAACTATAGGGTAATAATATAATATGATTATATTCATTAATTATTAAATTGGTTAATTATATGATAATTGGCCTAAAACTTCTCTCGAACGTGCGTAAGTGGGAGCAATCGCATTCAGTTATGGTTACTGATGAATAAAATGAAAATTTGTTTCATTTTGCACAGGTTCAAAAAAATGGGCATCGATGTGAAAACGTAACGATCGCATAGTTTGAGAGCTTATGTGATAGTTGCTCAGCGCCTAAACGATCACACACCTCGCGCCTAAACGATCGCACGCTAGTCCTTAAACCATCGCTTAGCTTTCCTAAACGATCGCATAGTGTGCCTTATTTTCTAAACGATCATTTACCATTTGCTAAACGATCGCTTAGTAAAACCTACACGATCGTGTAGCTTCTTTTAAACGATAAGCACTTAGTTATACGATAGCTCATTTTCTCTCCCAATTGCTTATCGTCTACACAATTAATTCTTTCTCTAACCTTTACCAAATTCACCAAAGACCACACTTTGGATTCTCACTCTGAGATTACCAAGGGCTTCATTTGGTGGTGTCGTCTCCATTGTTGTTCACTTGTTCGTGACTGTTCGTGTTGCTGCTATTTATATAGACGATCGTGCTGCTGCAATTGACTAGGTTGCTGGGCGATAGAGAGAGTGTAGAGGTCTTCTGCTGCGTAAGGGTTCCAAAGCTTGAAGAGGGTCTTCAACTGGTATGAGAACTGTTTCCCTTGTATTTTATTGTTCGAAGCATGTCGTTAATTAATGTAAATTGCATAACTGTTTGATAGAATGTATGTGTTGTATTTCAGTCACGATGAAATCGGAAAGATCCGAATGCGCTCATGGATGCTCTTGGTTAAGAGTTCCTTCAATAATAGTACAGATTAGAAGACCTTAGGATTTCAAGAAGTTATTTCATTGGAACAAATCCAACTCCAAGCAAAGAAAATAAATAGACAGTTCTAAAATTGAAGTCAAATTTAAATGTACAAAAATTAAATTTATTTGAATATCGAAAACAAATTCAAGGGAACGAAGAAAAAAAATCCATTTACTAGAGTTAGAATAGAAAACAAATTGAAAGGAAATAGAATTAAAACAGAATTCATACTCAAAATATAAGGAAAAACATATTGAAAGGAAATAAAAAAAATCCATTCAAAAGAAAAGGAAAATAGAGATGGATGCCTTTTTTTAATCTAAAAATCGAAAGGAAATAAAACTAAAACAGAAATCATACTCAAATATGAGACTGCAGATTTTTGGAACAAATTATCATCGACCTTCAAGGGAAAAAAAGAAAAAAGAAAACAGACCTATTGTTGGGGTGGATTGACTTCCCACCAAGCTCCAATGACATGGTCAAAATCCCCTAATAGGAATTCACTCATCGTCGATGGAAAAGCATAACAAAAAGGGCAAAGGAAGGACACATGCTTTAATATTGAAGTAACAAGAAGAAATCTGGATAAAAAAGTATAGAAGACAATCAGGAAACAAAACACATATCAGCAGGGGAAGGAAGAATAGAGACAAATTTAATACAATCAAAGATAGATTTAATACAATAAGAGATGGATTTAATACAATATAAATGGATAAAAAAAATATAACTCATTCGAGCCAGTGGAAACAAAAGTGGAAACTAATTGTAAGAGGTGAAGAACAAATTATAGGAGTAAACCCTAGGTAGTCATAAACATCCTCGATAAGTCAGAATAGTCTGGAATCAGAAAATCAAGGAAGAATATCAAACATGCAAGGAAGAATATGGCATGAGAAAATCAAGAGGACAACGTACAAATATTCAGCGTCAAACAAATTTAGATCTCAGCAGAAAAAAAGCTAGATCTACTATAAAATTGTCCATGTATACTAAAAAAAAGGTTAGATCTATCGAAATATCGTTAGATCTATTAGAAAAGCGTTCATATCTACCAAATCTAAGAAGAAACCAAAGAAGTCTGAGAGGAATAGACATACAAAGAAACGAAAAAAAAAAAAAGACATACAAACAAACCAAAGAAGAGAAACGAAGAGATGAATACAACCCATTCCAGCCAGAGGAGAACGAATAGACTAGATGAAGAAAAGAATGGAGAAGATAAGAAGAGAGAGAGATGTGATTAGTGAAAACACATGACAAGAAGAGAGAGAGAGGGGAGTAGAGTAATTAAAACGCTGCAAATGAGGAGTGAAACAAGGGAAGAAATTAAGGAGGTAAAAAGGTGAGTTTAAAATCCACCATTTTAATTTGAGTGTCCATCAAACACGGGGTGGGCTTTTTAAGCCCACCCAACCCAACTCCAACTTACCCATCAAACAACCCCTAAAGTTTTAGTTTTACGAAATATTGATAAAAATAACGAGAAACTATCAGTGTTTATGGATATTTCTGGAAAAATTATAATACAAAAAAATTCAAGAAATATTAACTAGTAAATAAACATTTTAAGATTTTTAAACAAGTTAACATGTTTATTATTTATAGGACAAGTTATATAAAGAGACTATTCATTTCGTGGTCTGATCTTATACAAATCCTTTTGTATAGAACACCCTTGCTCACATGTCTTTACATGAATGATTAAGATCATATCATTTGTAGCCTTTACAACAATTGTAACTTCTACAAAGCGGGTTGTATTCGTAGTGTCACCAGGATAAGGTATCCAGCCTTATCCATCTACTACAGACCATTTAGGTTATCACTTAAACATGATCCACCTGTATATCCCTATATATATGTTTAAGCTACAGAAGATAACCTTAGATGTTAGTTTTGTTTTGTGGGTTAATGGTATTAAATGTCGAATAAAATATCTCATATTTTATTAAATAAATAAATCATTTGTACATTACAATTACAAACTACATGATCCACGAGATTTAAGGCATCAACCTCAATAATCTCCTACTTATCCTAAAGCTAGTGGGGTGTACATTATAAAAGTCACACTAAAATAAAAGTACACAAAACAGTAAACTAATGCATAATATGCGCCCAGTACAAAATCTCCCACTTTCCATAGACTAAATGTGGCCTGTCCCATAGACCCATACTCTGCAAGTGACCCTCAATCACCTTAGCCGTGAGGATCTTTGTAAATGGATCAATAACGTTGTGCTCTAAAGCTATCTGCGTGACGATCACATCCCCTCGATGCACAATCTCTCAAATGAGATGATACTTTCACTCTATGTGCTTTCTACACTTGTGACTCCTAGGCTCTCGAGAATTAACCATAGCACCACTATTATCACAATAAAGGATGATGTTCTTTGACATGTTTGGAACCACTTCCAGATTAGTCAAGAATTTCCTGAGCCACACAGCTTCCTTAGCAACTTCACAAGTCGATACATACTCAGTTTTCATAGTGGAGTCAGTAATGCACCTCTGCTTGGTGCTTCTTCAGACTACTGCTCCTCTGTTAAGAGTGAACACTGATCTTGATGTGGATTTCCTAGAATTCTTATGAGTTTGAAAATTAGAGTCCATATATCCTGTAAGGATCAAATCCTTAGAATCATACACGAGCATATAGTCCCTCGTTCTCCGTAGATACTTGAGGATGTTGTTAACGGTGGTCCAACGATCAAATCCTAGATTAGACTAATATCTACTAACTATCCCCACTGTATAGCAGATGTCATGTTTAGTACATAACATTTCATACATCAAGTTACCAACAACTAATGCATAGGGGACCCGTCTCATTTCCTCAACTTCTGAGGTGCCTTAGGACACTGTTCCTTAGACAAAATAACTCCATGTCTGAAAAGGAGTAAACCCCTATTAGAGTTCTGGATCAGAAACTTGACAAGCATCTTATTAATGTATGACATTTGAGATAAGGTTAACGTTTTTTCTTTCGATCTCTAAAGATCTGAATGCTCAAAACAAACTGCACCTCTCCCAAATATTTCATTTGGAATTGGGTCACTAACCATATTTTAATTTCAGTCAACATCCCTACATCATTCCCAATGAGTAGGATATCGTCTACATACAATACAAGAAAAGCTACTGAACTGTTGATGATTTTCTTATAAACACAAGGCTCATCAGCATTCTGATCAAAGCCATAAGATTTAACCACAGTATTAAATCTTATATTTCAAGATCGAGAAGCTTGTTTCAATCCATAAATGGACTAATTAAGCTTGCAAATCTTTTGCTCTCGGCTTTGGGTTATGAATCCCTCATGTTGCACCATATAAATGGTCTCCTCAAAATTGCCATTCGAAAAGGCAGTCTTGACGTCCATTTGCCAAATATCATAATCATAATATGAGGCAATGGACAGGAGGATCTGGATAGACTTCAACATGGCAACAGGTGAGAAAATCTCTTCATAGTTGACTCCCTCAACTTGGGTATAACCTTTTATCACAAGTCTAGCCTTAAAGGTTTGCACCTTCCAACCAACACCCCATTTTCTCTTGTAGATACACTTGCAACCTATAGGTTTTACCCCATCAGGTTGATCTACAAGATCCTAAATTGAATGAAGTACATAGACTTCATTTCGAGATCCATAGCTTTAGTCTATTCATCTTTGTCAACATCCTCCATTACCTTCTTGTAATATAATGGATCCTCAACATCTCCGTCAGCTATAATAGTTAGGGTTTCTGTTAAACCTATATAACGAATAGGTAGGTTCACAACCCTCCCACTACAGTGAGGCTCCCTCAACATTTGAGGTGAATGTGACGTACTAGATAAACTGACTTCAACAACTCTTGTTGAGGTGTTAGGCTCTTCAACAACTCTTGTTGAAGGTTCAGTAGTTTCATTGGAAAACTCATTTAACAAGATCTTATTTTAGGGCTTATGCTCCCTTATGTGGTTCTCTTCTAAGAAGGTAGCATTTATTGACACAAACACCTTATAATCCTTTGGATCATAGAAGTAACGACCTCTCGTTCCTTTAGGGTAACCTACAAATAGGAACAATTTTGAACGAGGTTCCAATTTCTTAGGATTTTCCTCAAGCACATATACTGGGCAACCCTAGATCCTGAAATGGTGTAAACTACCTTTACGACAATTCCACAATTCCAAAGGTGTTCTAGTAACACTTTTGGAAGGAATGCAACTCAAAATATAAGCTGCAGTCTATACTGCATAACCCCAAGACAAGTCACGTAAGGAAGCATAGCTCATCATAGATCGAACTATGTTCAACAAGGTTCGATTTCTCCTTTTTGATACATCATTCTGCTGAGGTGTACCAGGTGCTGAAAGTTGGGATACAATTCCATGCTCTATCAAATAGTCTTGGAATTTTAGATCCAAATACTCTCCACCTCGATCAGATTGAAATGTTTTAATCGTTTTATTTAATGCATTTTGAACCTCAACCTTGTACTTCTTGAAATTTTCAAGGGCTTCAGACTTATGTTGCATTAAATAAATATACCCATATCTGGAATAATCATCAGTAAAAGTGATGAAATATTCAAACCCCTCATTTTGCTTTAACATTCATCGAAGCACAGAGGTCTGAATGTACAAGTTTCAAGGGTTCTTTGGTTCTATGACCTTTTCTAGTAAAAGTTCTTTTAATCATTTTGCCTTCAAGGCATGACTCACATACAGATAAATAATTTTTTCTAACTCGCTTAGAAGTCTATTCCTGACCAATCTCTCAATTATATTGAGATTTATGTGTCCTAATCTTAGGTGCCAAAGATGAACATTTTTCTTAGGAGAATTTTTTTGTCTTTTATCTTGAGTTATCGAGGTATTAAACAATTTAGTATGAAGGAGAACTTTAGTTGCTAACAATCTTAGCACATAAAGATTATCTTCGAGATTTGTAGAGCAAATATATACTCCATTTTTGTAAACAAACACTTTATTTACATCAAATGATAAAGAGTAGTTTTGTTCAAGTAAGCATTTTACAGAAATAAGATTCATTTTCAAATTTAGAACCACATATACATTATCTAATATAATATACGATTTATGTAAACAAAGTTGAAGTCATTCCACTGCAGTAGCTGAGACGACATGCCCAGTTCTGACACACATCATCATCTCCCCAGCTGCCAGAAACTAATTCCCTAAAATGAAAAACAAACATGGTTAGTGGTGTCTGAATCTATTATCCAAGTTGAATCATCATTCTCCACTAAACAAGTCTCCAAAACAAGTAAATCATACTTACCTTGCTTGACCTTCTTCTTGTCTGCCAAATACTTGGGACAATTTTTCTTCCAATGTCCCTCTTGGTTACAATGGAAACAGATTCCTTTTGCAGGCTTGGCCTTCTTGCCCTTATGGATAGTAGCTGATGGGTTAGCTTTCCCCTTTCCACCTTTCTTCTTCTTCCACTTTTTGATGTTGGAGGAAAAAGGCACAAACTTAATTCTAGAGGTCGAACCTTTGAATAACTTCTTAGAGGACGAGGCAACATTTTCCTCTCCCTTATTAGAGGAAAGTCTGTAGCTCGTTGAGGAAGGTGGTTAGGTTGTAGTCAATCTTGTTCATAACAGCATTGCTATGGAACTGCAAGAAACTTTCAGTTAAAGTTTTTTGGATGAAGCTGACATGATTGACCTCATCGATGACAGACCCATTCATCTCTACCACGTTAAAATGGACTATCATGTTGAGAATGTGTTCTCGAACAGATGTCCCTTTTTGCGTGCGGGCATTGAAGATGTATTTAATAGCGTCATGCCTGAGCTGAGCAAACGACTGTCCTAACATTCCCTGCAAGGACTCTATGATCTCACCGGTAGTGATCATGGGCTCATGCTTCTTGGCTAAGACTTTAGAAAGGCTTGCCAAGATATATGCTTGGGCCTTTTCATTTGCCCATACCCAATGCTCGTATGCCTCCCGAACGCTCCGAGTGGAATTATGAGCTGGTACTGGAGGACATTGCTCCACCAGGACAAATCTCAGGTCATCGATGATTAGAACTGTGTTAATCTTGTTTTTCCAGATGATGTAATTATCACCTGTTAACTTATCGACAACGAGCATGTTTAATGTAGCAAAAGTCATTTTGTAAATTTGTTGAAACATACAATTTATTTATTTTAGTATTCAAGCATTACCCATTTGGAAAAACCAATCAAATTTAGCAAAATAACTTAATGCACCCTGATAGACATCTATTTTGCAATGATATTTCAGTGAGACAGTATAAAAGCCACCATAGGGTGATCAGGAACCCCTTCACTAAAATGAGACCATCTCAACCAATATATAGAACAACTCCTTGTTACTATAACTATTAGTCACCATTGTTCGATCTAGAAACTGTTAACTAGTTTAATATTTTTTTATAAGTGTAACCCTTCATTTTAGATTATAGAGTTCTACCTTAATGAGCCAATCATGGGGAAAAACCGATTGGGGAAAAAACTAAAGCAGTCATATCCATTTATGGAGTTTGAGTAAAGAGTCATGCAAATTCCATCTGTAGGGGGACACAAGCAAAGGTGCCTCGAGGCTGAGTATGAAAATTTACTACAAACTAATGAGAGAGACCGTGGGATGTGATGACCCACGTCTCAGTTCCACTTACTATAAACACTCTTTCCATTCACCTTGGTATTGACCTATACAAACACCACCCATGGGGGGACATAAGCAAAGATGCCTCGAGGCCGTGTATAGATCTCACGATGTGAACTTTGGAGGAGAAACGTGAAAAGGAAAAATGAAGTATCATATACCCCATTTTCCTCCCATTGAGTGTTTTACCTAGGATAACTTAGAAAAAATATGGTTATTTATTTTTACTAAGTGATTGTTTAAATTTTCCCAAAAGTAACACTCACGTTAGATAGTTAAACAACGTTGAGTAATGTTCATTAAACAATTTAATAAACTTTAACCAACAATTGCATGCTTGTAACAAATTTATCTAATTCACCTTTCTAGGTTAGTTCCCAGGTAGGGATGTTCTATTTCTGTCAACTTAAATACCCTAGTTTAGACAAATCTAGCCTTAGACAAATGGTCTCTTATAGATACGTTTGCTACAAATTTAATCTTTGAATTAAAATCAATTTAATTCTATCAAACTCATTAAACACTAGAAGAAATTCGGGCTTTAATGTCGGTTTTAAACCGACATTAAAGATAGTGTTATTAAAGCCCTTTAATGTCGGTTTTAAACCGACATTAAAGAGCTTCAATAACACCAATAACACAGCCTTCAATGTCAGTTGCAATCGACATTAAAGACTTTTAATGTCTGTTGCAACCGACATTGAAGGTCTTTAATGTCGGTTGCAACGGACATTAAAGGTCTTTAGTGATTAAAGCCTATTGGTTGCAACCAACATTAAAAGTCTTTAATTTCGGTTGCAACCGAAATTAAAGCCTTTTTTTTTTTAATTCTTAACCGACATTGAAGCACAAATCCGTCCGTTTTATCAATTATTGTCCGTTTTTTAAAGTTCCTTTGCCAAATCCATTTTTTCGGTAAAAAAGTATAACATGACACATCATCATCGAATGCTATGGCTATGACATATTATTCATGCATGGATTGTAAATCTATTACATTTAATCCGCAAATTCTGCTATAGAATTATAATTTAAAAGGCGTACAATAATTCAGGCCTTGAAAACACAAATTACAAGTAAGAAAAAGATTATGATTTTACAAACATTATGAGTTTACTGTCCCTTTCCACTTGGTAAGTATGGATCTCTTCATAATTCTTCTTGAACAGACCCCCCAGCTTCAGCAGTGTCAGGTTATAGGCATCTTTGTCTAACCACTATTGTTCAAAGGATCACAAACAATAAAGGTTTAGGCGTAAGCGTAACACATGCAATGGAAGATTGTATCCATTCAAATATATATATATATATATATATATATATATATATATATATATATATATATATATATATATATATATATATGTATATGGATAAAATGTTTGAGACCTTACCCTTAGAAACTCTGCAACTTTTGCCAGCTAACTGTTGCTGGTCGAATGTACTTTGGTTTCCATGCCAAGAGAAAACAGAAGAGCTGAGTTGCAGGAAAAAACACTCAGTAGAGTTCAGTGAGGTTGCAACCTTGATAATCATAAGTTGGGACGTAATCATAAGACTTGCAATGGCTTAAATTAGTACAGGCTTTCAGCATAAACATGAAACATGACCCAATGACAATGTTATAACATTATTTCCAGTCAGCTTGAATATGTATGCACACATATATTTCAAACCTCAAGAGGCAAGATTGAAAGGCATTTTTAAAAAGCATGAATCGCGCTTAACATAGAAAGAAAATTATCAAAATCACTACTATGTACAACTTCAACTTGCACTGTTGTATTGTTGTGAATGGATGTTTGTGATATCCTAATAAGGGCAATAGAATCTTCCATGTAAGTTTCATTAGCCAAAGCTTTATCTGCTATGAGTTTCTTGTAACTAGAGCTCAAGCCACCCTACACCAGAATTCATTAAGAAAATGATGGTTATCTGTGTCTCTCAAGGACTCTCTCAGTTCCACATCAGAACCTTGTAAAAGAAACTACAATGTGATTCTAATCAAAAGAGATGAGTTAAGAAAGAAATTTGATAAGACTACCACCTTGAGCACCACAAAAGGTTGAAAGAGGGCAATAAATTGGGGGGGCTCTTTGCCTTGAAATATACGACCCTGCCAAAAGAAAAAAAGCATATGATAAGGAAATTCCCAAAGATAGAAACTATTTATCACATATACTTTATATTTATGGTACCTAAACAGGCCTCCCTTTCAGCGAGTTGGACATTGTATTCGTCAACCGTGTAGCCATCTTTTGATCTTTCTGAGGTTTGAAATAATAGAAAATAGTTTAACAACAATAAACACATATGTTTTTGTACAAATGCACTTAAATGTGTCATGATATGAACATGTAAGGAATGAGAAAACATCCCTACACTTGTTTACAAGCAATTATTCTTTTACAGGAATCAAGAGTACTTTCATTAGATCAAGGAAACCATCTTCCATTATTCCCTTTAGTTATTCAACTGAATTGGCAAGTGTACCACCACATTCCAAGTTTAAGTATGTAACTTACAATAGTTAGATTTTCTCAAAATAAACCCTAAATGCTAACTAACCTTGATGCTATCCTTTCCAAACCAAGAGCATAATAAATATTTCAGCACCACAGTCCAGGAGATAACACTTATTATTTTCCAGTATGCTTAGGCTAACAACTACCCACATCCAAATTTCTAGATTTCTCCCAACTATAGCAGCAAACTTCCAGTACACAGTAAAAACACATCCAAATGAGATACACCAAATCACAGTAAAAATTACCTTCTCAAGTGTCTCCTTAATTGCTTCATCACTCAGCTTCTCACTCCTACCTTTCTTAAGGATGTTATCACAAAAGGTAGCAAGTAATTATGCACTAGAACTTCAAGTAATTCAACAAATGTATCATATATAACAAAACCATTAATCAAATCGAATTTCAAAGGCCATAGACACATAAAAAGGCCAAAATCTAGGAGCAGAGAGACATATTGGAGTGAAATCATAGCTGGCTTTCATTGAGACATTTACACAAACAGTTGAGAGGAGTAAACATAAGAACACAAATTTCATGCCAAAACACATAAAGTAACAACATGCCTCCAACATTGAGACATTTTCTTTACAAGTTCACAAGGTTCTCAACCCCCTTCTCACAAAATCTCACCAATGCATGATTTCTATCATATAATCCTAAACCATATCTCATGTCAAAATACATAAAGTAACAACATGCCTCCAACATAATCATATGTACAACCAAACATTCTCAACAAGTCAACAAAGTCATATGCACCATATCACTTAATAACTCATTCACACGTAAGTTATTACACTACTACATGACATCACAACATGCTATTATTTAGCCAAAACACATGATTCAAGATGATCAATATGTAGCCATAAATAATATATAAATTACAATAGAAGCCCGAAACATGCTAGGACACAACAAATAGACTCCAGAAGTAGAATTCCATTTGCACAACGCGTATAAAAGAATTTCTAAACTATTTGAAAGACTCCCAAAGCAATTTTAAATCTTAATTCGAAAACTTTGAATCAAGTCTAAACAAAACACTCTCATATTCTTGCTGAAAAGTATTCGAAGAGTTTTGAAACTATTCTGAATCCAAAAGAACCCAAATCCTTGCTTGTTGGTGTCTGAATTTGCTTAATCCTTGTCTAATAGAAGGAAAACTTTGTTTAAGCTACTGTGAGAGTCCTAAATAATGTTGAAAAAGAATTTTTCACCATTGACTGCTAATGTCGTCACTATACTGAGACTGTAGGGTTGCAGGGTCCTTAATCGCTAGCCGTCGCACACTAGTGTTATCGATGTGTGTTGGAAGAATATTTGAGTTAGTGTGGCCTACCAGAATCAAAAGATGATATCCATCCACGAAGTTTTAAAGAAAAATATCAAAATACCTAAATTGCATGAACAATCGACGGACGGCGTGAAGAACGGTCGACGCTGTGAAGAACGATCGACGGACAACGAGGGAAGAAAGTTGATAACGAAGAGAAGGAGCGACAACGATTTAGGGTTATATTATTTAGTGTCGGCGCGAAAGGTAAAGAAGAGAAAGAGCCACGATTTAGGGTTATATTATTTAATAAAATAAGAAAAAAAAACATTACAACTTTAATGTCGGTTTTAAACCGACATTAAAGCCCATCTTCAATGTCGGTTTAAAACCGACATTAAAGATCTGTTTTTTTTTTAAACCAACATTATACATCTGATTTCACTTTTTCCAAACGACATTAAAGTCCAAATTTCTTCTAGTGAAAATATTAAACTAATTTCTAATCACATTAGAAATTTTATGATCTTAAGTTTATGTGAATCATATTTTAAAACTATTTTAAAAAAATGATTTGAATCTATGTTTATATGCAATTCTGAATTATCGATTTTAATTTCTAATTACATTTAATTATAACGATTATAAAATAGATGAAACAAATTAAAATCATACATTGCATTCAATGACATACTTAACGAAATTATAACATTTATAAAATTATCTAAGGTAGTGTCATGCTTCATGCAATTACCATTTCATTACTTAACATACATAACACGTATATAATAAAGTAATGAAATTCAAATAATAACATACATACATACATCCAACTATATATATAACTCTTATAATATAAATGATGCATGACAATGTTATTGTGCATGCAAGCATATATTATAACACTTATATTATATGATGCATGAACATGCTATAAAATTAAATCATGCAACTATATATAATAACATTTATAATATAAATGATGCATGAATAATGCATAATCTATGGTGGGATTTTACTATATAGCATACATTATGACATATATAAATAAAATTAAACCATACATCAAATGCACAATTTAAACAACAATCTATGGATCGGGATTGGACTCCTAAACCATTAATTAAATTAATATAAAATTTATATTAATTTAATTAATTAAAAAACTAACTATTACAAAAATAATAGTTTAACCGGTTCAAAGTCCACAGGCGAACGAGACCTTGAACCACACGAATCAGGCTGCCCAAAACTCGAACCGCCCATGAATTGGACGCGAACCAGTTGAGCCATGAACTAAACCGTGCGCAAACAGGTTGATTTTTTTCATTTCGGTGCTTTTTGCAATGCTACGGAAAATTTTTTCCGTCCGACTCATCGCAGTGTTGTAACGCTAGGGCACAACGTTACAATGCTATTGTACAGTTGCGATTTGCTTTATTTCTTCTCCGATTTGGGTATCGTTTTGTATAGAAGAACACCAGAATCAGCACGAATGGCTCAAGACTTCAATAATACAGAGTCGATTGCAATTAATGCCAAAAAAAAATGGCCCTTACAAAAAAAAATGTAAAATTAAAGCAGTAAAAACTACAAACCAATCCCGAAATATCCATGAATTAAAAACCACATACATTCTATCCACATTCATCATTCATCAACATGAACAACAATTACAGAATGCAACCCACTATTAAACTTAAATTTTAATTCTAGAAAATTAAAATTATGATCAAGAACCATCACTCTGATACCAATTGAAGGAACCGTGAGATCCACTACGGAAACACGGATCATTCCCAAATTTTTAATTTCACAGATTGATAAAATCCATGAAATTTAGGGATTTTAACAAAAATTATAGTATGCTTTTGAAAGAAAACAGAGAAGAGAATTAGGGTTGAAAAATAACTTACCCTTGAAGAACAACTTACCCACGAAAGCCTCCTCGAACCGGTCATGTACAATTCGTACAGGAAGAACCCTCAACGTGGATACTACCAAAAGAGAGCCTTCTGTATTTTCTATAAGGGATAAGAAACACAAGAGGTGTGGGTTTAGTGATCTTTTGGGTAGAGGGAGAGAGATTTAAGAGAGAGGGAATTTTTCTTTGGAGTGTATTCTAGAAGAACAACAGATTGTTTCTAGGAATAAAACTCACAGAGACCTTCTCTGTAATCTTCTGTGAAGAAGATGAAAATGTGTAAAACTAAACAACCACTCACGTCTTCCACCAGAGAGAAAAGAAGGGGATGGAGTTATAACTCCCTTCCAAATTAATTTTCAAAAAAGAAATAATTTAATAAATAACAAATTACTTTATATATATATATATGATAACCACCTTATCATTTAATATATATATTAAATTATGTGTTATATCAAATATAACACATAACCTATAGTTTTTATTTCTCTCAATAATGTATGACATTTAATATAAATCATATTTATATTAAATTTAATCATATTCAAACACTTAATTCCTCTCAAAATAAACTTTATACTATAATGTATAAGATACATTATATTAATTATATCACATATAATTAATTCTCTCAATTAATTTGAATAATTCAAATTAATTCAAAATTAATTCTCAATAATCACTGCTGTGTTACAACGGGGACCTTATGGACTTGTAGATTGAAGCTCCAATGGTACTTGAATAATTAATTAAACTCCTTTAATTAAATTACTCAACATCCATTAACTATCAGTCACTCCACTAAAGACCGACAACTGCACTCTTCGCACTACAGATATATTTCTATGTCCATTGAATATAACCAATCAATAGTGCGATGAACCTTCACAAATTGCTTATAATTACAATTGAGCCAAAATTACCGTTTTACCTCTGTAGTTACATTTAACTCCTTAAGTGCCACTGATCCCTCTAATGAATAATAAGTCATAGTCCAACTATGACCAAACCCCTCTCAAGTCAAGAGAGAGAGTGGTGCCACATTGTCAAGCCTCGGAATCAACCCTTAATGGAGCAATTTATCTATTTATCCCTACATTAGGGAATGAGTGAATTTCGTCTTGTGTAGCTATATTCCCAACTCTCCAATAAGACGAATTTTCATAATGATAGGCTTATTGAGTCACCGATCTGGCAACTCTCACCCATACAAATTAAAGGACTGCCTTCATAGGCAGAAGTTCACAACTCACGGTCATATCACCTATGGTCATCTTGGTGAAATGTAAGTGTCTATTATTAACAGTATTATATAAAGAGACTATTCATTTCGTGGTCCGGTCTTATACAAACGCTTTTGTATAGAACACCCCCACTCACATGTCCCCACATGAATGAATAGGATCAGATCATTTGTATTACTTTACAACAATTGTAACATCTATAAGGCGGGTCATATTCGTAGTGTCACCAGGATAAGGTATCCAACCTTATCTATCTATTCCAAACCATTTAGGTTATCACTTAAACATGATCCACTTGTATGTCTCTACATACATGTTTAAGCTATAGAAGATAACCTTGGATGTTAGTTTATTGGTTTTGTGGGTTAATGGTACTAAATGTCGAATAAAATATCTCATAGTTTATTAAATAAATAAATCGTTTGTACATTACGATTACAAACTACAGAACCCACGAGATTTAGGACGTCAACCTCAATAGGTTCTATTGCCAAGGACTTCAAAATCTCAAGCCCCAATGGATAGCCTGCTCGTGCTACTACACGAAATGCTATTGCACAGATGGTAGACCAAACGCTTGTACAATGCCTCATACCCCATCTCGAAGTCCCTGTACAAATCTTTCAGCTCTCTTTGCTTCAATGGACACCAAGTTGGGGGCGAAACAAGACAGCTTGTCGAACTCCTCCTCATACTCTTCCATCGTCATGGTCCCCTACTTTAGGTTCATAAATTCGGCCTACTTGATGTATCCCATATGGGCAGAGAAGTACATTTCATAGAATCGTTCTTCGAATTGGTCCCACGTTTCTTGGCCTCTACTGGCATCTATCATTCTTTCTGTTAAGCGCCACCAGCATTTGGCATTATCAATAAGTACAAATATGGTGTACTACAATTTCTGCTCTTCTAGGCACCTTATGTACCGCTAGATACCTTCTATGGATGACATCCACAACTCTGTCTTAGAGGGGTCCTTCAGTGAACCATCGAATGTCAGAGGGTCATATTTTTTAAAGTCCCGCAAGTGCTTAACCTTCTTTGAAAGGCCTGCAACAACTTGGATTGAAGCCCGGTCTTGATTTTGCACCTGTGGCGTCAGAACATGTGGGGAAGATACCTGCTGCAACTAGACATGCTGAGATATATGTTCGACCACGATGTCCTTTAGTTGTCCCACCACAGCCTTCGTAACAACTTCTCCAATCACTGCAGCCATGGCGGTATACTCGACCGAGATCTCTGAGGGTGTCTGCACTCGTAGGGGTACGGTTGGATTTCAGGCCTCGCTTTTTGCTCTAACCCTTCGCTTGGTTGACCTAGAAGGGTCAAGAGGTGATAAGAGGTTCTCTTGTACAGGCGGGTCTTGCACCTCTGGGCTTTACACCCTAGGATTTTGTACTTCAGAGGTCCCACTCCTTTCTAACATTCTTACCTCGACTGCCCTCTCCTCTTGTCCATGGTGCCATCTTTTGATAACCACACATATTCCACTTTAACAAAAACCCTTACAAGAAATTCAGTCAATTACGACTATAATTTAGGTAAAGTTTCATGCATAAAATCCTAAAAAACTTTCTTTTAAGGGACATACCTAACGATGACGAAGAATCCGTTTGTGGCGAATGGGACAATTTGGATTTACATAGTAAGTCAGCTATAAAACCTAAAACTTAGGCTTTGATACCAACTGTAACGACGCGACTTTCTACTATACTTTCAGGACGCTACTACATGCATGCATAAGCTTGGCAATATATATTTCTCAAAGCAAAATTTAATAAAAGGGACAAGACTTTATTTCTAAAATAATGACATCATAAAACACTGTCTGTGGCACCCCAGGCTCTAATTTAGAATAAATTGTATAAACCAATAAATTAATGAATGAATAAACGAAACAACCAAAAGTTTTAAATGTTAGATTTCTAACCTAAATCATGCCAAAAAATAAAATAAAATGAACATAAGTGCAAAAACATTGTCATGTCCTAATGATCGGGTCACGGATCTGACTGAAGAGATTTACTATCGCCTGCAAACCTCTTAATCAAAGAAAATTTATAATACCAAACTACTCCTAATACTACAAAGATGTAATAATAGTGGTAAGTCCAAGTCAGTTCGCATGGAAGCGCAATTTGTTTTGTTAGACCAATTTACAAGTTATAGTGGTGAATGGGGGGGGATTGGTGTGATATAGAAAATAAATGTGAAATAAAATAAAGTGGATAAATGTTCTCAAGGATTAGATATTCTAGCTCTTGGGAGTAAATGAATTCCTATGAAATTTCCCATCATTGGATTGTTTTTATTAACTTATATTGATTATGCTTAACACAACACTTGCTTGATTAACCTTAACTAGCATCTACAAAAGTAGACAACTAATTAAGACTAAATCATACAAGCAACCTAAATTAAATTAAAACTTCTAATGAAGCCTTAATTAACTAAGTGGAATCAATTCAACCAAATTCGATAGCGATCAAGAAGAACATGAAGAGAAACATGAAGAGAAAAGAATGAATATATAAAGCAACCTAAATAGCTCATTTGGAGAGCTATCAAGATCTCTCTTGTCATTTGTAGGCCTATCTTTACTTTTACCTGAAAAACATGAAGAGAAAAGAATGAATATATAAAGCAACCTGAATAGCTCATTTGGAGAGCTATCAAGATCTCTCTTGTCATTTGTAGGCCTATCTTTACTTTTACCTGAAAAACATGAAGAGAAAATAATGAATATATAAATATACCTAGTAAGTGACCCACTACTGGGCCCACTAGGTGAACTGTTAACCTTCCTATAGGGACTCAAGTGCACATTACGTATCGTAGGCATAGGCATAGGCATGAGCATAAGGGCGAACCCGAAGGCACACTTTCATAAGTAGTGATCTCGGAGGGACTCAATCATAGACATAAGGTGTGAACTCGAAGGCTCATAACATACGATAGGCATAGCCCGATAAATATACTAACAGCCACTATATGTCTAACATAGTCATAAACATACAATCATAGTCTTAAATCATGCTGGAGAGGGTTCAAAATAGTCTCAAAATACATCCATCAAACAAACACCTAAGATCACACAATATCATAGTTTCCTTGGCATAAATATAGGCCTCCATAATTTTCTCCCAACAGTCCAACAAAGCACGTCATAACTTTTCAATCTAACATACATAATACAATCACATACTTAACACCAGCTTGGGTTCGAGGACGAACCGGTAGTAGGTAGCTTACATTGATATTAAGTTCAGGTAATTAGCAAACCAAGTCCCTCTTTATATTGAGTGAAAATCTTGAATTTCCCTAAAAAATATATATAATATCAATCCATAATTATAACCAATTTTTATATGTGACATTTAATTCCAAGGGTTAAAACCCAAATTTCAGTAACACGAAAATTACAATCTTACCCACAAAGTGTCCTGAAAACGCCCCAAATTCACCATTGAAGCTGTTGGACAGTGTCAAAAATGTTGGGGATGATGCCCTAAACTCTCGTGTCTTGTAGTTTGTAAACACAGTTTTGAACAAACACTTGTGATGTATAATATATGATATTTTCTTCACTTATTATCTTTGAACATTGGATGCTTTATCTGCTTTACCATAAACCAATAAACTAAAATCCCTGGTTGTCATTATGTAACTTAAACATGTATGTGGAGACATACAAGTGGATCATGTCTTAAGTGATAACCAAAATGGTCTGTAGTATATGGATTGAAGGAAATCGAACTCGAGATTTCCATGAGCAACGGAAAATAGACCATTCCAAATTACAATCATGAATGAACATTACAATTACAGTCGCACACAAAACATACAGTTATGCAATCATTACAGAAATTACAGCATGATAACTACAAATGAATAAGGCAAATGCTACAAACATTTGTAGACTCGCCTCCACGCTCCTTGCTTATGAATGCTCGAACACAGCAACCTCGAACACTCGAACAATACGACCGCAACACTGCATGAACATTTTGCGCTCGTTCTCATTGATCGCCTCGATCACGAACTCCCCAGCAACACAAATGGCCTCCACAGAACCTCGACGGTGTCGAGTTGAGTATGATACCACCAAGAAGGTTACCTTGGTATTATCGGTTTGAGAATCCAGAGGGTGGGCTCTGTGTGGACTTGGTATGAGACAGGCGAAGGAGGAATGAACAATCATATACACGATTGGGCAAGTGGGAGAAGACAGAAACCTATCGCATAGGTCGATGCCCAATCGTTTAGCTAAATCTAAGCGATCCTCTAGCAAAAGATAAGCGATGTTTAGCTCATCGTTTAGCTTAGTGTCTATCGTTTACAAAATACTACACGATCGTTTACTTCGCTCAAGCTATCGCTTAGTAAATCTATATTTTCTTGACAACTATTGTTTTCGTGAGAAAATTCACAAATTTAGCCTTAGCAAAACTTACTAAAATTAGGAAAACAATTTTTTTTATCTCACGGTTACCATGAACCACCAATAACCTCCCACTCAATTGGTTATTAGAGAAAAAAAATTAATTATCCAATAATTAATATTATTATAATATAAATGATAACCAACTTATCATATTATATTTATAACCTATAGTTTTAATATTTCAGCTCATGAAACATATAAACCATAATTCTTTTTCTATTCCATGGTACTTAATGTAAATCTCATTTACATCAATCCTCCACTAGATATATCTCATACATCATACCGATTATATCATATATAATCGAAATACCTTTTGTCAATTTGAACATTTCAAATCAATAGCAAGAACTGATCCTCAACTGAATCCACTAAGCTACTTAGGGGACCTTATGGACCTGTAGCTCGAAGCTCCAATGGTACGTGAATAACTGATTAAACTCTTTAGTCACAGGATCCACCATCCGTTAACTGTCAGGCACTCCACTAAAGACTGGCAGCTAAACTCTCCTTACCATAGATATATTATGTGTCCATCTTAACCAAACAGAGTGCGACAACCCTTCATAGATCGCTCGTAAGTACAACTGGGTCAATAACTGTCATGCCCCTGTAGTTACATCTAACTCCTTAAATACTACTGATCCCTTTAATGAACATAAGTCATAGTCGTACTATGACTGAGTTCTCTTTTCCAAAGAGAAGTTATAGCCACTATGTTCAAGCCCTGGAATCAACCCTTAAAGAAGCAATCTCTTTACTTATTCCTGCTTCGGGAAATGAGTAAATTCTATCTTGTGGATTGAGTTCTCAGCTCCCAGATTAGACAAGTCCCCAAAAAGGTAGGCATGTTGAGTTGGCAATCTGGCCACTCTCACCCATACTAATCAAAGGACCACCCTCAAAGAAAGGAGTTTCTAAAACACTCTGGATTGAGGTTGTGTCACCTATGGTTGTTTAGATGAGATGTAAGTCTCTAGTATCAACGGTATTATATACAGAGTCTAGCCATCTTGTGGTCCAGGTCTTATACAAACTCTTTGTATAGGACACCCCCGCTCCCACGTGTCCACATGAATGGTCAGGATCTACCATCTATAGTAGTTTACAACACTTGCAAACCTCTACAAAGCGGGCCGTATCCATAGTGTCATCAAGATCAGGTATCCCACCTTAATCTTTATACTACAGACCTATTTAGGTTATCACTTAAGGCATAATCCACTTGTATATCATATATATATGCTTAAGTTCACATAAGATAACCAAGAAGGTTTGTTTATTGGATATGAGTAAATGCCAGAATTAAATAACACTTATTTTATTCATTAAACAATGTGTATCTTTACAAAACAATGACACTCCGGGAGAATTAGGATACCAATCCCAACATGGGAGGGAAACCTTATCCTGGTAACACTATGGATGCAACCTGCTTTGTAGAATAGTTAGAAGTGTTGTGACTTGCTACAGATGGTTTGATGCTGATCATTCATGTGGGGACACGCGAGCGGGGGCGTCCTATACAAAGAGTTTGTATAAGACCTGACCACAAAGTATTAACGTCTCGTTATATAATGCCATTCATGGTAGAGACTTCACTTCACTAGGATGACCATAGGTAACATGACCTCAATCTTGAGTGAGTTAGGAACTTCTGCCTTTGAGGGCGGTCCTTTGATTTGCATGGGTGCAAGTGGCCAAGTTGCTGACTCAAACCTACCACTTTGGAGATTTGTTTAATTTGGGAGCTGGGAACTCAACTACACAAGATGGAATTCATTTCTTCTTCAAAACAGGGGTAAGTAGATAGATTGTTTCCTTAAGGGTTGATCCCGGGACTTGAACGATGTGGCGCCACACACCTTCTCATGGGTCGAGAGGTGTCTACACATAGTAGGACTATGTTGTATTGTTCATTAGAGGGGTCAGTGGTACTTAAGGAGTTAGATGTTACTACAGGGGAAAAACAGTAAATTGGCCCAGTTGTACTTATGAACACCTGTGAAAGGTTATCGTACTGTTGATTGGTTATATCCGATGGATACAGAAATATATCTATGGTAAGAAGAGTTCAGCTATTGGTCTTTGGTGGAATTCCTAGCAGTTAACGGATGGTAGATCTCATGGCTGAAGAGTTTAGTCAGCTATTCACGTACCGTTGGAGCTTCAAGCCATAGGTCCATAAGGTCCCTTTGGTAGTTCAATAGATTCAAGTTGAGAATAAGCTTTTGGGTCAGTTTGACATGTTCAAATTGACAAGAGGGAGTTCGATTATATATGATATGATTGAAATAGTTAATTATATTTGATATGATTGACTTTATGTATGAGATACATTAATTGGAGAAAATGGATATAAATATGATTTATATCTAGTGGAGGAGAAAACATTATGGTTTATATGTGATATTAAACTATAGATTAATGAATATAATATGATTGTACAATTATAGGATAATTGTGCCTGCCGTTTTCTCCGTAACCGTGTGTTAGTGGGAGATTTCAATCAGTTCTCGTAACTGAAGAATAAAATGAAAATCGTTTTCATTTTGAAAAAGAACAAGTAATTCACTCACGCATAGTGTATACTGCCCATCGCTTAGCTAACCGAGAGACTATACGATAGCTCAAAGTTGCTTCACGATCGTATTCACGCGTGTTGCTTTCCTAAACGATCGCCTACATTTTACTAAACGATCTCTAGCGCCGAGCATTTACTAAACGATATTATAGACGATCGCAGCCTATTTATTACACGATCGTGTACTTTCTTCTAAACGATCAAGCACTGTCTATACGATAGACCCTGCCCTTCTCCCACTTGCTTAGTCATTATATACGATCTTCATATCCTCCTCTCCTCTACCAAATTCCAACAGAGCCCACTCTTTGGATTCTCACACCGAGAATATTGAAGGTTCTAAGTGGTGGTGTCATCCCCATTTTGTTCTGTTCGTGTGGAGGTTGTTCGTGAGTAGACGACCGGTGGTGTTGGTGAACGATAGCTTCGACGTTTCAGCGAGAGCAAGAGGAGCCGTCCCTTAGAGAGAGCAAGATTTTGGTGAAGAAAAGTTCTTCAACTGGTACGTATTCTTAGTCTCTTGTTATTAATTGTTCTAAGCATGCCGATAATTTGTAGTAAAATGCATATCTGTTCTATTTGAATTTAAATGTGGTAATTCTATCACAATGTATTTGGAATGATCCGCTACCGCTCAGAGGTACTCTTGTATAAGAGTTCATTCAGAAAATGCATTGAAACTCTGATTTGAGCATCAACACTGAGCGAAATTTTTGAAAAAAGGTCCTTTGAGCGAAGCAAAGATCGACCCAAGTTCCTTTTTCATTGAATATAAGTTTTACAGTAAAACAAGAACAAGATATGCATTTATATAAATGATAACATGCTTTAAATAAAATACTTAGGGTTTCAGAAACCCTTACCTTTGAAAAACCTTCAAGCACTCCCTCGTACAAGCCATGAACAGATTAACTTCTCCACGCGGGTCTTCTTCTTCAAAAGGGACACCACCACTTGAGAACTCTCTGTATTCTCTTGGGATAAAGGATTCAAGCAAGAGTTGTGGGCTTTGCTTGAATCCTTGGAAGAGAGAAAGGAGATGGAGAGAAAGAGAGGGAAGAGAATAACTTTTCTTCTCTGTTTTTGTTTTTCCAAAGAGAATTCTTCTTTCAGAGAGAATTGAGGAAGAAGATGAAATTCCAATCACTTGAATCCCGCGTATAATAATTGAGAGAATGGGGGGAGGGAGTTGTAACTCCTTCCCTTTAATTAATTTCAATTAAATTAATTAATTAATTAATTATATATATATATATATATAACTACTTTATTATATATATACACTATATGTTATATCAAATATAACACATAGCATATAGTTTTATATTGCATAAAATACAACATAACATATAGATTTTATTTTCTCTAAAAAAAACATGGTATTTAATATAAATCACATTTATATTAAATTCACTTATATGAATCTTATTCATATAATTGATATTTGAATCATATTCAAATATTTAATTTCTCTCAACTTACTTATGGTATTTAATATAAATCATATTTATATTAAATTTAATTACATGAATCTCATTCATATAATTAGTATTTGAATCATATTCAAATTCCTCTCATATTACCTTATATTATAATGTATCAAATACATTATATTAATTATATCAAATATATAATTAATTTAATTAATTATACCATATATAATTAATTCCCTCAATTGATCTGAACACTTCAAATTAATCCAAAATTAATTCGCAACTAAATCCTTGTTGAGCTATAGATGAGACCCTATGGACCTGTAGATTGAAACTCCAACGGTACTCGGATAATTAATTAAACTCTTTAATTAAATTACCCAACATCCGTTAACTGCCGGTCATTCCACTAAAGACCAACAGTTGCAGTACAATGACCCTTCACAAATTGCTAGTTAAGTACAGCTGGGCCAAAATTATCATTTTGCTCCTGTAGTTACATCTAACTTCTTAAGTACCACTAATTCATTTAATGAACAATAAGTCATAGTCCAACTATGACCAAGTCCCTCCCGGGCCAGGAGAGGGTGTGGCCAGTATGTTCAAGACCCAGAATTAAGCCTTAAGGGAGCAATTTATGTACTTGCTTCTACAACGGGGAAGGAGTAAATTCCGTCTTGTGTAGTTGTGTTTCTAGCTCCCCAGTCATACGAATCCCCAAAATGGTAGACTTGTTGAGTTAGCAATCTAGTCACTCTCACCCATACAAATCAAAGGACCGTCTTCATGAGCAGGAGTTCATAACTCACTTAGGATTCAGGTCATGTCACCTCTGGTCATCTTAGTAAAATATAAGTCTCTATTATTAACGGCGTTATATAAAGAGATTAATCATTTGGTGGTCCGGTCTTATACAAACTCTTTGTATAGGATACCTCTACTCACATGTCTCCACATGAATGATCAGGATCAAATTATTTGTAGCACCTTATCCATCTATTACAGATGGTTTAGGTTATTATTTAAACAAGATCCACTTGTATGTCCCTACCTACTTGTTTAAATTAGGTGAAATAATCTCGAATCTTAGTTTATTGGATTGAGTATATGCTTATAAAATAACACTTATTTTATTAATAACAATATGTTTATACAAAGTTTACAAACTATGAGATTATAAAGAGATTTAGGATTCAGTTGTTATTTATATTTAACATTTCTTTATAACAATTAAACTTGATGATTGACTTGTTGGTGTTAAGTCGTCACGTATGAGTTATGCACTTTCAAGTCTTGGGTTTGAAGCTCAATCACATAATTCTTTTTTTTAGTAATTCTAGTGAAAAATTGGAATGTGAGGGAGAGAGAAATATTTGGAGAGATAAGGAGATTGGGGAGACCGTGCAATTGCATCACCACCAGAGCCAAAAATTGGAGAAAGAAAAGAAAATAAAAATAAAAAATTAAACCGGAGAAAGGAAAGAAAATATATATTTTTTAAATGGAGAAAGAAAAAATAAAAAAAAATTGGAGAAAGGAAAGAAAATAAAAAATAAAAAAAAAGAAAAAGAAAATAAAATAAGAAAAAGGAGAAAATAAAAGAAGGAAAGAAAGGAAAGAGAAAACTAGAGAAAAGAAAAGAAAAGAAAAAATAAAAAAATAAAAAAGAAAGGGAAGAAGAAGACATGCAACAACACAAGCGAAAACAAAATTGGAAATTAGAAAAAATTTAAAAGTTGACTGATTAACACTTCCATATTTGTAAATATTTTAAAGAGGTACTACATTTTTAGATTTTTTCCTTTATTGTTCTATCTATTACAAATATCCTAAAAGAATAAATTTAAGACAGAAACAGAATAATTGAATCTTTTTGGAGTTTTTCAAAATTTGTCCATTTTTTAGAAATGTTCTTCAAATTTAAACGTGAACTGTGGTCAAATAGTTCTGTTTCTTGAAAAACGAGAAATAGAAACATAAAACAAAAAACGAAAACGTAATCAAATGAGTTCTTATTTTCCTGTGAAGATTTTAGTATATAGTCAGTATGTATAAGACTTGATCCAACAGAAATTGTATACTCGTTATCTACACATTGTTTGGAATTTTATTTTTTTTTAGCAGAAGGTGTTCCCCTTTCTTATTTGATAATAGCGAATGACTCTTTTATAGTCTTGACTATTCTAAGTTTGACAGTATAAATGTAACACATAGTGTGTAGAATACGTTGTTAAGAAAAGCAATATAAGTCTTGAAATACTGTGTCAAGTAGAATCACGTGGTTAAAAAATACAATATCATGAAAATAAAGGATTTGAGTTTATGAAACTTGCAAATATTGTTTTTGAATATTGTGCATTTCATATTATTCAGACTTAAGATTTCTTAATTATTCTGTATGATTTTTGCTTGATTATTTTTCTGAATTTAAAATTATATATTTGATCAAAATTTCGGTTAGAATATTTCTTTTTCACCAGATTTTCTTAATTATTTGGTTTTAAATTTTCATGGTTTTCTAGATTTTGCATGAGGGTACTTTCGTCCATTGATTTCCTAAAGAATCCTTCTGAATTTTAGTAAATGTTCATTTATCAAGAAAATTATTTGTGGAACCTTTTTCCAAAACAACCAATTTAAATTTGTCATTTATCATTGTCCCCATAACATTCTACTTGCCATAAAATGGAAATTTATATGTTAATTAAAAAAAATGAAATAAGAATCAGAAGTAACATACCAATGTTACCCTGAAATGGGAAAGAGTTAGTTTTTTTTTTCTTTTAAGGGAATAAACCACTTTCATTGAAAGAAAATATAGGAAAGGATACAAGGATAAAAAAAAAAAAAAAAAAAATCGAACCATACAAACACACACACACAAAATCTCTCTAAAGAATCTGTGACCAATCAAGCAAAATATTGTCTATAGAATAATTAAAGAAAAACTTCGAAGTCGGAATCCAAATAGAAACATGAAACTTATAAGCGTTCAAACATCACTAAGTTCTCAATCGGCATTCTAAACACTATTGTTCTCTCTTTCCAATCTCACAAGATAGTATACATCCTTGTCAATCATCAGAAACGACCATCTTTTCGAAGGACATCTAGAGAAGAAGCTCCTCGATCATATCTTTTAAAAATGAAAAAATCTTGATGTTGTCGTAATCTTTATATCAATAACTTGTCATATCTATGTCACATAAAAGGGAAAAATCAAGACGAAAGTGAGAAATGAAAAAAAAAGTCACTCTCTTGACCCAGATATTTCAGTTTGATGTCCAATTTTACAAAGAAATCAACGTGGCATACAAAAATATTCAACAATAGCGGCTGAAAATTAACCAAAAAAAGAAGCATGATCTCTAGAATTCAACATAAAATAATTACAAGGTTAATATATTTACCAAACATGTAATTATAAAATAAAATAAAATAACATGATTTTTTTTTTCTTTGGACGGATATTTAAACTAATATTCCTCGATTCCAATCCCAATTCTCCAAAATCCAAAATCCAAAATCGGGTTAAGATGGGGATAAAAAATCTCATGAATGGATGGAGGGAGTACATTCCCGACCCTATCCTACTTCGTTGCCATTTATTTCTTCGAAATTTCACAACCCTTTTCTTGGTGACTCTCACACCAGATCAAAATCCCCAAAAGCAACCTTTTTTAAACCCCACCACCACCGTCTTTTGAGAACTTTTATCAAAGGCTTTGTGACCCACATTTCTCCGCAACTTCCCAAATCTCTCGTCTCTATCTCTCACAAGCCACACACCACTATATCAAAGGCCTTGTGATCACAATGAACTCGACGTCATTGTATATTATGGCTACACGTCAATTCCATCCACCAACTCCAATAATCGTACCTAAGTTCAACTCCCATTCGCTGCCGACTCAGACTCCTCCTAATATAGTCTCTTCCATGAATAAATTATCAATAACCTTCTCTCTTTTTAATTAAATAATTCAAATTCCCTTTGTTAACTATTATATTTCTTATAACGATTTGCATCTTTTTTAAATATAATGATTGAATTCTTAATTAAATTTTAAAATTAAAAATAAATTTTTTAAAATTATTTTTTCTAATTCTCAAAATTTAGCTTGATTTTTTAAATAATTGGTAAAAGTAGATAACAAAAGAATAAATTTGGAGGTGAAAATAGTGCCTATGGGCTTAATTTTTAAAAAAAGAATAGTTACCTAAACGAGGCCTAATCATTTCGATTTTTGTTTTCAGTTTTTGAAAATTAAACCTATCTACTTTGAAAAGTAGATTACAAAATGAGAAATTTAAAAATGGAATCAGTGTTTATAAACTTAATTTCAAAAACTAAAAATTCTAAACCAAAAGATTGTCAAATGGAACCTTAGTTTTTAATTGTTGAAAATTAAATCTATAAACACTCATTCTACTTTTAAATCTCTACCAATGTTTTTAAAAACTAGGCCAAATATTGAAAACTAAAAAAAATGTAGTTTTAAAATGTAGTATTTATTTTTAAAATTTGACTAAAAATTCAACCTTTCTCTTTAATAAAAAAGATATTTGTAATGCATAGTAGAATAAGAGAAAAAATCTAAAAATATATTATATTTTTAAAATATTTGCAAATATGGATGAGTTGACTAGTCAATCTTTGAATTTTTTTAATTTCCAATTTCGCCCTCTCTTGTCTTATTTTGTTGTACAACTTTTTTTTAATCTTTTTATTTTATTTCTCTTCTTTGATTTTTGCTTCTTTCTTTTTTAGTTTTTCTTTCATTTTTCCAATTTTTGCTTCTTTTTTCTATTTAATTTTCTTTCTTTTTCTTCAGTTTTTGCTTTTCTCTTTCTCTTATTTTTAAAATTTTTCTTTCCTTTATTTGAATTTTTTCACAAGAATTATGAGGCTGAGTTCCATATACATGACTTGAAAGTATTCGATTCATAAGTGACTTAACACCAACAAGCCAATCATCAAGTTTGATTATTATAACAAATAATAAATATAAATAGCAAATGAAAGACTATCAGTGATAGCCACTAATATTTTCTATCATTGATAGCTTAATCTTTGATTATATTTTCATAGTTAATAGCCACTTGTAGAAATCTATCATTGATAGCCAACTTAGTGAATTTAATTAATAAAGTTGAATCTCAAACTAAAATGTAAGTGGAATGCCTAGAAGTTATCACTAATAGAATGTTTATCAGTGATAGAAGCTAACATCGAAACGAAAAGAGACTTATAAATGTTTGGGAAGGACAAGAAAGGGGCAAAATTGTGTTCAGTGGTTATGATTGATAGAAGCTACTACTAATAGCATGTTACAAATTATAGGAGCTAATACAATAGCATGTTATCGATGATAGAAGTTATCCGATAACACGTTATCGGTGATAGAAGCTACCACTGATAGCACGTTATCAGTGATAGCATGATATCAGTGAGATCGTTGATAGCATTTTATTAGTGATGTTATCAGTGAAAGAAGCTATCACTGATAACCATAATATGAGTGATGTTAGTGATATCGGTAATAAAACTTAAGTGATATCTATATATCGAGTTTCTTTCAAAGGTGATAACCAGTTATAGAAATCTATCATTAATAGCCTTAAGTGTTAATATTTCAAGATTGATTCTAATTGATGAAAGTCTATCAATGATAATGACGGATAGCTGCTATCAGGGATAACCATGATAAAAGATTATTAGTGATAACTACTATGGTAATCAAAGTTGTTGGTCTTCTTTCAAAGCTGATCACTATTTATAAATCTATCATTGATAGCCACTAATAGTCTTAAGTAGTAATATTTCAATGTTGATTCCAATTGATGAAAGTGAATCAATGATAGCTAATAATAATTGATAGCAAATTAAAAGTTAATATTTCAAGATTGTATTAATTTTTCTAAAATTGAAAGCTATCGCTGATAACAACTATCATCGATAGCAATTGATAGAAGCTATCAACGATAGTAGCTGATAGAACCTATCAGTGGTCATCACTGCTATAAGTGATAGCTTTTAATTTGAGAAAATCGGGAAGAAGCGAAAAAAATGGTGGCTAGGCATGAGTTTTTTAGTCATTTACATTTTTTTGATCTATATATGCAATTATTTTATTCTTGTACTACATATCCTATTATTTTGGGCTTAAATTCTATTTATGCAACTAGGTCTGATAAAAATGTAAACTATGGTATAAAAAAAAGTCTAAATTTTAAATTAAAAAAGAAAAAGAAAAAAGAAAAAAAAAATGGTTATAAATAGAGATTTTCTGTTCTCCGTTATTTTCACTTATCAGTATAGCTTCTGAGGTGAACTCAATTTTAGGTATCCAATAATACTCGAGTGCGCCTCCTTTCCTTTCTAATGCATCCAAATATGTGGCGACATGGGTGCCAGTACTCCACTCCCAATTGCCTCGCTGCTTAGTCATTACAAATAAAAAACTCAATAGATTAACAAAGAGGCAAAAACGAAAAAAAAAAAAAAAGAAAAGAAAAGAAAAGAAAAAAGAAATTGCTATAGCCGATGACCGTCAAGCTTGGAGTCTTCGTTGATGGGTCCACAGTCCACTAGCTTATAAATCCCAGTATTCAGCTTGTGCACGCCACATTCAACTTTATTCTATCAATCTCACTCATTCTACTGAATGTTTCTCCTCTTCAGTAGTCTAAACAACACAAGCAGCTCAGCTCAGGGGCAGCTTCACCACAACACAACTACAGGGATGTGGATGGGGGCAGCTTCAATGGCGGGTTCATGGGTAGCTGCTGGTCCAACGATTGCAAGCTTCATGTTTGTTTGGGCTATGATTCAACAATATTGCCCACAAGCAGTTCTTCGTTTCTTTAAAAAGTACTGGCGTAGACTCATGAATTACTTCCATCCTTACATACAGATCTCAGTCCATGAATTTGCTGGTGAACGCCTCAAACGCAGTGAAGCTTTCATTGCTATTGAATCATATCTCAGCAAGAATTCATCCAACACTGCTAAACGACTCAAGGCTGAGATAGGGAAAGATAGCACCAATTTGGTGTTCAGTATGGATGATCATGAAAAGGTGACTGACGAATTTCAAGGAGTGAAAGTATGGTGGGTTTTAAACAGAACAGGTTCAACCACAAATTCTGATAATTCCTATCCTAATCCTGATAGGAGATACTACACACTCACTTTCCACAAGAAGCACAGAGGTTTGATTACAGAACCATATTTGAAGTATGTGTTGAGTGAAGGGAAAGAAATTAGGGTAAGAAACAGGCAAAGGAAGCTCTACACAAACGGTTCTGGTGGAAGATGGAGTTACAGCCATACTATGTGGAGTCATATAGTATTTCAGCACCCTGCAACATTTGACACAATAGCAATGGAATCAGAGAAAAAGCAGGAGATCATTGATGATTTGATGACCTTCACTTGCAGTAAGGATTTTTATGCTCGAATTGGGAAGGCATGGAAACGCGGCTATCTTCTATACGGTCCACCGGGAACAGGGAAGTCAACTATGATTGCTGCAATGGCCAATCTACTGAACTATGACATCTATGACTTGGAACTCACTGCAGTGAAAAACAACACGGAGCTTAGGAAGCTTTTAATTGAGACGACAAGTAAATCAATAATAGTGATTGAGGACATCGATTGCTCGCTCGATTTAACAGGGCAGAGGAAGAAGAAAGAAGAAAATTCCAAGGATGATGAGAAAGAAAAACCCTCCAAGGAATCTTCCAACAAAGAAGATGAGAGCAGCAGTAAAGTTACACTCTCAGGATTGTTGAACTTCATTGATGGAATATGGTCAGCCTGTGGTGGGGAAAGACTTATCGTTTTCACCACCAATTATGTGGAGAAGCTTGATCCAGCCCTTATCAGAACTGGTCGGATGGATAAACATATTGAGCTTTCTTATTGCAGATTTGAGTCGTTCCTTGTGCTGGCGAAAAATTACTTGAATCTTGAAACTCATCCGCTATTTGATCAAATCAAAGAACTGATTGAAGATGTCGAAATCACACCTGCTGATGTTGCAGAGAACCTCATGCCCAAGTCTCCAAAAGATGACCTTGAGAAACGTATTCACAAATTAATTCATACTCTGAAAAGGGCAAAAGAAGCAGCAATCGTTAAGGAATCTCAAGAAGTAAATACAACGGAATCAACCCCAACTAATGTTCAGTCACAAACTGAAGACTCGTCTTCAAGTTGAATTTAGCACTCTCTGGTAATGGTTAGTGTTTGTTAGGCTCATCTGCAAGTTGAATTTAGCACTTCCTTTTATGGTGGCTGATAACTAAAATTTAAGCTATACAATTCGTCTATGTATCATGCCACTCGAAATATTTTAGCTCCTGTCTAGAAATGGTATGGAATTCTCTTAGTAAATAAAATGTCCAGATTATTATTAGTTAGTTAATCATTTTTCGGTAGTATAGCTTAATAATTAAGAGAATTCCTAATGCACATCTTCATTTTCAATTTGATTTGGCGTTTGATTCTCGAATAACATTTTGAAAAGCAAAAGCTGAGTAAGATTTATATAAAAGGACCCATTGCCCATTGCCCTATGCTGGACAGAAAGAAAGCAGAGCACTAACCATAGTTGCCCTGAAATGGAAAAACTTGATGCCAGTTCTTTATAAGCTCCATACCAACAGGTTTTCATCTCTGTCACATAAAGGGTAGTTAGAAGAGATGCAAGGAAAAGGAAATATCTATGTACCAGACTGGAGGCTATTGTGAAGGAAATAACCCACCTTGAGCTACTTTTGAGTCATTGTAGTTTTTCAATTTTTTTTAATCTTTCAATCTATTCCATTTGGTTCAAATTTTTAAAATCAATTCAGAAAATCTTGCCACTTTTGATGTTGTATGGAATTCTCTAAGTTAATAAGAGATGCAATTAATAGATAACCAGACACTTTACTATATTAAAGAGCAATAGACAATCCAATTAATGTTAGATAATTGTAAAACCTCCAATTATTTATACATATAAAAGGAGGGGTAAAATAGGAAGAAAAGGGGAGAATACGGTTAGAGATAGTGGGGGATGAAAACAGTTGATGTGGCCCAACTGCATTTTTAAATAGAAAGAGGAAAAGAATGGAAGGCAGGTAGAAAAATAAGGAAAAAGTTTTCCTAGGGAGGGGCTTCCAAGATGCCTTGGATAGTTCAGGGTTCCTATTTGTTTGTTCTTTGTTTTCTGATTTTATTTTATTGTGAGATTGGCTGATGTTATCGATTTTGACCAGCAAGTTATTACTTGAATGAGAAGAGTAGTCATTCGTTCTTCTACTGCTGTCTGGAAATTCTTTTTAACCTTAATAGTGTGCCTTTATATTGCTTGTTGAGTCTCATATTTGCAGGGGAGAAAGTTAGGTGATCGGAGAGTCGTAACAACTTGGTATCAGAGTCGTAACACTGGGAAAAACGCGAGGAATGGCTCAAAAACAACTTGAAGAAAGGATGGAATCGACCGAGAAGGAAATGGTCGGAATACGTGAGTTGCTGACTGGATTGTGCAAAAACTTAGAAAAATTAACCGAGGAAGTAAGGGAAAGTAATTCTAGCAGGAAAAGGGAGGAGTCAATGATCGCTGATAATAGTATGACCAAGGTGAAGGGTAAGATCGGGGAAGCAGAGCCATCACCGTGGGATACGCAACCGGAGGAGACAAGGGGAAGTATAAACGTCTGGAAATGTCAATGTTTACAGGGGAGAACCCCGAATCCTGGGTTTATTGAGCTGAACACTACTTCGAAATCCATGAGTTAATTGATGCCGAGAAAGTGAAGGTAGCCGTCGTCAGCTTCGCGCCTGATGAGGTAGATTGGTTTCATTGGAGTAACAATCGCTGAGCCATCACCACTTGGGAAGAATTGAAAACCCGGTTGTTCGATCATTACTGGAAGGTGGGAGAAGGAAGTTTGTGTGCGCGTTTAATGAAGATCAAACAAGAAGGTACTTACTCGGACTATGTCAAGAAGTTTGTAACCTACTCCTCCCCCTTGCCGGAGTTATCTAAAGAAGTCTTAAGAGATGCTTTCTTGAATGGGTTGGAGGCAACCGTACAAGCTGAAGTCATCAGCCGTAACCCAAGGACATTGGACGACTGTATGGGGGAAGCTCAACTGGTCAATGATAAGAACTTGGCCCTCAAAATTGCACTGAAAGATCTGGGAGTTAATGGCCTGAGTGGCCAGGAGGCCCACCAGGGGAAGAAGGAGTTGATTGTGAAGGCCCAAACAAAAGAAAATGAAGTATTGCCAATGAAATAGGTTGCCATACCTGTGAAGTCCTTTCCCGCCAAGAAGGAAGCACCTGTCAAGCGCTTGTCTGATGCCGAATTCAGGGATAGGCTCGACAAGGGCCTCTGTTTTAAATGTAGCGAGAAATACTCCCTCGAGCATAAGTGTAAGTTTCGTGAGAATCGCCAGCTAATGCTATTCATTACTAACGAAGAGGAGGAAATAGGGGAGGAGGTAGGCGAAGTAGAGGAAGAAAAGCTAGAGCTGAACAATATGGAACTAGGTGAGAAGGCAGAGTTAGCACTGAAATCCTTACTAGGCTTCTCCGCTAAAGGGACTATGAAGCTGAAAGGGGAAATCAAGGGAAAGGAAATACTAGTCCTCATTAATTCGGGGGCAACGCACAAATTCATCCACCAAGACACGGTCAGGGAGCTGGGCATTCCAACAAAGAAGCACACCAGGTTTGGGGTTGTAATCGGAAATGGTAGTGAAATAGAAGGGAAGGGGATTTGCAGGGGAGTGGAACTCGATTTACCTGGGCTGAAGGTGAAGGTAGACTTCTTAGCTATTGAATTAGGCCAGATGAATGTGGTTCTAGGCATGCCGTGGCTGTCCTCTCCAGGGTTTATGGGAATACACTGGCCAACTTTAACCATGAATTTTTAGGCCAAGGGCTCTCATATCATGTTACAAGGGGATCCATTGCTAACTAAGGCTGAAGTGTCTTACAAAATGTTGAGTAAGCAGTGGAAGGATGATGATATGGGATTTTTAGTCGAGTTCTAGCAACTTGAAATCGAGCAAGAGACAGAGGACAGTAGGCAAGAGAAAAAGGAGAGGGATTCTGAATTACCATTGATGATTCGGGTACTTCTGGAAGAAAATAAGGACATCTTCGAATTTCCTTCCACCCTACCCCCCAGAGATCAGTAGATCACCACCTTAATATCAAAGAAAGGACTAACCCTATTAATGTAAGGTCATACAAGTATGGGTACGCACAAAAAGAAGAAATAGAGAGACTGATTTAAAAGATGATGCAAGCAGGCTTTATTCGACCTAGCAGAATTCCATACTCGAGCCCGATGCTTTTAGTCAAAAAGAAGGATGGGGGATGGCGATTTTGTGTGGATTATAGAAAATTAAACCAAGCCATGGCAGCTGATAAGTTCTCTATACCAGTGATAGAGGAACTACTGGATGAACTACATGGAGCCACTGTTTTCTCCAAACTAGACCTCAAATTAGGTTATCATCATATCAGAATGAGGGAGGGATATATCGAGAAAACGGATTTTCGCACACATGAGGGACATTATGAGTTTCTTGTCATGCCTTTCGATCTCACAAATGCACCAGCCCTTCCAGTCACTTATGAACCAGGTTTTTAGACCGTTTTTACGTCGATTTGTCCTTGTTTTCTTTGATGACATTCTAGTTTACAGCCCTGACGTATCAACACATGAATCTCATTTGGGAATAGTGTTCAGCATCCTTAGAGATAATAAATTGTATGCTAACCAGAAGAAATGTGTCTTTTGTCAAGAAAGGATTCAGTACTTGGGTCATCTAATCTCTTCCAGTGGGGTAGAAGCGGATGGAGACAAAATTAAGGCGATGGTCAACTGGCCACAACCGAAGAAAATCACGGAATTGTGGGGGTTCTTAGGTCTAACAAGGTACTACCGTCGGTTTGTGAAGAGATATAGTAGCTGAGCTGCTCCTCTCACCAAGTTACTCCAGAAGAATGGTTTTAGATGGAGTGAGGAAGCCACCGAAGCCTTCGAGGATCTCAAGAGACAGATGATATCGTGTCCTGTTTTAGCCTTACCAGACTTCAGCCAACCGTTCATCATAGAAACTGATGCCTCCGGAGTAGGGTTAGGGGCTGTGCTCACCCAAAGAGACCAACCGATAGCATATTTCAGCTAAAAGCTGTCCTCAAGAGCGCAAGCCAAGTCTGTGTATGAAAGAGAGCTGATGGTCGTAGTCTTGGCAGTTAAAAAATGGAGGCATTATCTACTTTGAGGGAAGTTCACCGTCATCTCTGATCAGAAAGCCATGAAGTTTCTCGTTGAACAAAGGCAGGTCCAACCTCAGTGGCTAACTAAGCTTCTAGGCTACAATTTCGAGATCCTCTATCAACCAGGACTGTCCAACAAGGTAGCAAACGCTCTCTCTAGAGTTTAAGAAGCTCGTGAATTACAAAGTTTAGTCTCCTCGACAGTAGTGGACCTAGATGTGATCTTGAGGGAAGTGGAAGAGGATGAAGAACTCCCAAGAATTATAGCTACACTAAAAGAAGATCCGGAAGGGAAACCACCGTACCAATGGAAGAACTAAAGGCTATTGTACAAGGGGAGGTTGGTAATTCCACGAAATTCATCCCTGATTCCTTCATTGCTGCACACCTTTCATGATTCCGTGTTAAGGGGGCCACTGAATTTTTTAAGAACATACAAGAGGATGAATGGGGAGCTTCATTGGCCAGGGATGAAATATGATATCCAAAAGTATGTAGAGGGCTGTGAGGTATGTTAATGAAACAAGACAGAATCACTCTCACCAATTGGGCTGTAACATCCGTTACCAATTCTCGACCTGCCGTTGGAGGAATGGACTATGGACTTCATTGATGGGCTGCCCAAGGATGGGGGGTTCAATTCGATCCTTGTAGTGGTTGACCGGCTTAGCAAGTATGGTCACTTTATGGCCTTGAGACACCCATTTACTACAAAGCAAGTAGCTGATCTGTTCATTCAAGAAGTAGTTAAGCTTCATGGAGTTCCTAAATCTATCACAACTGATAGGGACAAAATTTTGAAGATTCCACTGACACCGTCTCTACAGCCATCTCTCAAAATTCTCTGTGCAATGGATAATAATTAAATGAACCTACTTTTATGCATCACATAAAAAATAATTAAAATATTTCATAAAAAAATAAAAAGAATTTTCCAAAGGACAAATAATAACTGAATAATTAGGTGAGATGGACGAAAATATATGCTACCAAAAATACACCTAAAGTATTTTTTACTACAATCACACATCTCCATCGGTCTGAAGTTGACGTAATCATGTACATGTCACAACTCCATCGTCATCCACCAAATCACCCTCCACCTTCTCCAATAAACAAACAATTTCTCTTTCTAAGCACACTATCCTATGACTACTTTTCTTTTGAATTAAACTAATGAAACTGTCTGGGTTCGTCCATTGAAGAAAAATGTTAATTTATAGTTTACGACCAAAATCAAATGTAAAAGTAGTATGGACGGTGCCTAATCCTAGAGTGTGCTTCATTTCCTTTCAAATATGTCCAAATTTGAAATATCAGGTCACACGGGTATGCAAATGCGACCCCTTTTGCCTGCATAATCATTACAAAAAAGGAAAAAAGAAATCAATCAATCAATAGATTAAGAAAGAAAAATCACAACTCTACACTACACTTGACGTTCGTCAAAACTTGTAGCCTAAGTTGGACCCCTGCAGCTGCCACGCATTTCTTACTACAAGAAACGTAGGGGTAATTATCCACTGCATGTTTTGGAAGATGAGGGGCCATCACAATCAGGCATCCTTTCTCACTTTATAAGTAATGCTAGTTTCCATTGTCCACACACCATCCCACTCTTTCTCATTTGCCTTTCCGTCTCACTCTTTCACAAATGTATTCCCTTTTCAGTGGTCTACAGAACATTAGCTCTGCTCAGGAGCAGCTTCACCAGAACACCACAAAAACAATGTGGATGGGAGCAGCATCCATGGCAGGGTGGTGGGCTGCTGCTGGTCCAACCATCGCAAGCTTCATGTTTGTGTAGGCTATGATTCAACAATCTTGCCCACAGGCAGTTCGTCATTTCTTTAAAAAGTATTCACTGAAACTCACGAACTACTTCCATCCTTACATCCAGATCTCAGTCCATGAATATGTTGGCGAACGCCTCATGCGTAGTGAAGCTTTCGTGGCGGTCGAGTCATATCTCAGCAAGAATTCATCCAAAAGTGCTACACGACTCAAAGCTGAGATAGGAAACGATAGCACCAACTTGGTATTGAGTATGGATGATCATGAAAAAGTGACCGCTGAATTTCAAGGAGTAAAAGTATGGTGGGTTTTAAACATGACAGGTTCGCCAACAAATTCTGGCAATTCGTTTCCAAATCCTGATAGGAGACACTATACACTCACATTTCATAAGAGGAGCAGAAACTTAATTATAGAAGCATATTTGAAGCATGTCTTGGGTGAAGGGAAAGAAATCAGAGTGAGAAACAGGCAGAGAAAGCTTTTTACCAATGGTTCTGGTGGTAGATGGTATTACAGCCACACCATGTGGAGCCACGTAGCATTTGAGCACCCTGCAACATTTGACACCATAGCAATGGAGGCAGACAAAAAGTAGGAGATTATAGATGATTTAATGACCTTCACCAATAGCAAAGATTTCTATGCTCGAATTGGGAAGGCATGGAAACGCGGTTATCTTTTCTATGGCCCACCTGGGACAGGAAAGTCAACCATGATCACAGCAATGGCCAATCTGCTAAACTATGATGTTTATGACCTGGAGCTCACTGCAGTGAAGGACAACACACAACTTCGAACGCTTTTGATTGAAACGACCAGTAAATCAATAATTGTGATTGAGGATATTGATTGCTCACTTGATCTTCATTGATGGAATATGGTCAGCCTCTCGGGATTGTTTGACCAGTAAATCAAACCCCACAAAGAATCCTCGAAGAAAGAAGATGAAGAGAGCAGCAGTAAAGTCACTCTCTCGGGATTGTTGAACTTCATTGATGGAATATGGTCAGCCTGTGGTGGGGAAAGAATTATTGTTTTTACAACCAATTATGTGGAGAAGCTCGATCCAGCCCTCATTAGAACAGGTCGGATGGACAAACGTATTGAGCTTTCTTATTGCAGCTTTCAGGCATTCAAAGTGCTTGCAAAAAATTACTTGAATTTAGAGACTCATCTGCTATTTGATCAAATTAAAGAATTGATCGGAGGCGTCAAAATTACCCCTGCAGACGTTGCAGAGAACCTCATGCCCAAGTCTCCAAAAGATGATCCTGAGGAACTTCTTCGCAAATTGATCCAGACTCTAGAAGGGTTAAAAAGTGCAGCAATCATGAAGGAATCTCAAGAAGTAAATCATACGGGTTTAATCAACTGATCTTTGATGATAAACTAAAGGCCCGTGTCCAAGTTGAATTTAGCAGTCCTTGCTTTGTGTTTATGTTGGGTTTTGGGGGGAGGGAACTTGATGAATATTCAGAATAAAAATACTTATTTCCTTTTATGATAGCAGATGATGCTACCGTCATTTTAGGAATCTAAAATCATCATAAATCAAAACCTTTCTTGGACAGTGGCCATATTCCGCACTGAGGCATCAGTACCCTTTTTTTTTCTCTTGCCAAATTCTCCACAACACAGGAAATAAACAAAACTGCCACAAAACTCTTCCTTTCATCTTCAAAAGTGGATTATATTTTCGAAATTTTGAAGGAGACAAACATTTGTCACCATAGAAGATAATTGAAAAATCAAACAGCCTTTTCGGTTCCAGAATCAGTTGAAACGCAGTCTGAATTCATAACAAAACCTTTGGAGAAGAAAGGTCGGAAAATTGCCTAAAGAAATCATAATAAATTATCCCTTACTCTCTACAGAAAATTTAAAATACAACACAGTAGGAGCCAGCAAAATGCCATATAAAAATGGCTTTGGAACTTGGTCGATCGTCCATATAAGAGGTTGAATGACAAATGTATCCACATGGGTAAGGCTTTCACCAGCAAAGACGTTAAAGATTAATTCAGCTGTTTCACATCATTAATTATACTGTACAGTCAAATACGACTAATTTTTGCATAAATTTTTAATATAATTAATTTTTTTTGTATAAGCAAAAAGAACTAGCGCTAACTAAACCTTCTTAAAGCTGAAAAATTGATCGAAATGAATTACACAACTTGGAAAGAATTGATTAAAACTATTTTTTTGGTTAACAACCTTAACTTCATCTTGACTAAGGAATGTCCTCCAGTCCCAACCTCTGATGTAACAAAAAGTGCTCGTGATGCATACGAAAGGTGGACGAAGGCCAAGTATAAGGCCCGAGTTCACATTTTAGCGAGCATACCTAATGGTTTAGCCAAAATATTTGAGAGCATGGTCATTACACTTCACATCATACAATCAATGCAAGAGTTATTTGAGTGAGTGTCCTCACAGTTCAAGCAGGACAGGGTTGTTATCGACTCAGCTCCCTAGTCGAACTCCAATCCATATTAAATGTCAAAGGACTGATAAAGGAGAAAAATGTTACTCTAGTGAAGTTTATCAAAGAGGTTCATCCTCTGAGAAAAAACTTGGAGTTTATAATAAGGGTTTTCAAGCTGATCTCACTGCTCTCCAGAAAAGGAAGAGATCCAGTGACAGTAAATCTAATTTACTTGTCTTGGACTTGTGGCTTGTAGAGAATGATGGTTCTACCTGGATAGTTGATTTAGGGTCTACTGATCACATATGTTCTTCCTATCAGTGATTTAATTCCTAAAGACAATTGGAAGCTTAAAAGATGACTCATCGAGTTGGTATTGGTGAGGCCATTGCAACTGTTGTCGTAGGCAGGCTTAAGTTATTTTTGGACAAGAAACGATATATGTTATTAGATGACATATATGTAATTCCTAATATCAAGAGGAACTTAATCTCTGTTTCTCATCTGATTAAGCTGAAGTATTCTCTCTCCTTCTCTAGAAAAAAAAATGTTTATTTTTAATAATGGAATCAAAATAGACTTTGCTACAATAGAAAGTAACTTATATATACCAAGGTCGTTAGTTTCAAAGGATGTCCTAAATACTGAAATGTTCTAACAACAACAACTACTAAAAGACCAAAAGATTCTCCTAAAGAAAATGCCCACCTTTGATATCTAAAATTAGATCACGATAATCTCAATAGGATTGAGAGATTGGTTAAAAGTGGACTTCTAAATGGTTTAGAAGAAAACTCTTTACCTATATGTGAATCATGCCTTAAAGGAAAGATGGCAAAACGACCTTTTACTGGAAAAGATTATAGAGCCAAAGAGACCTTAGAGCTTATACATTTAGATCTCTGCGGTTCGATGAATGTAAAAGTAAGAGGAGGGTATGAATATTTCATCTCTTTCATAGATGATTATTTATGATACGGATATCTTTACCAAATGCAATATAAGTCTGAAGCACTTGAAAAGTTTAAGGAGTACAAGACTGAGGTTGAAAACTTATAAAGTAAAAAGATAAAAACACTATGATCTGATTGTGATAGAGAGTAGATTGACTTAGGATTTCAGAACTATTTGGTAGAACATTAAATTATGTCCCAAACTTTCAACCTCTGGTATACCTCAGTAGAATGGTGTATAAAAAAGGAGAAGTAGAACCCTGTTAGACATGATTCGGTCTATGATGAGTTATGCTCGACATCCTGACTCGTTTTAGGGATATACAATGGACACTGCTATTTATATCTTGAACAATGTTCCTTCAAAGAGTGTTTTAGAAACATCTTTTGAGTTATGGAGAGGTTGTAAAGGTAGTTTACGTCATTTCAGAATTTGGGTATGTCCAGCTCATGTGCTAATGACAAATCCTCAAAAGTTGGAACCTTGTTCGAAAGTATGCCTATTTGTAGGCTACCCCAAAGAAACGATTGGTGGGTACTTCTTTGATCCAAATGAAAAATAAAGTGTTTGTATTGATAAATGATATCTTCTTGGAAGAAGACCACATGAGGGACCACAAACCACAAAGCAGAATAGTTTTAAGTGAGATTTCTAATGATACTACTAGGGTTGGCAACGGGGTTGGGGTGGGGCGGGAGATGGTCCCCCGTCCCCGGCCCTGTGGGGGAAATTCCCCACCATCCCCGCCCCCGTCCCCGCCATTTGAAGGCGAGGACGGGGACAAGGATTCCCCGTCAGGGAAACGGGTCCCCGCTAGGCCCCATTCTCTGTTTCCTCGCGGGGATTCCCCTACTAGTTCCCCACGGGGAATCCCCTATTAGATCCCCGTGGGGATTTCCTGCAGGGATTCCCCATTTTTTTCTTTTAATTTTTTAAGTTTGGGCTTGACTTTGGGCTTAAATTTAGAATTTATATATTCAATATTGGGCTCATAACACTTATAAGTCTATAATATACATTATAAACATACATATAAATAAGTTATTTTATATATTATAAATATATATTTGTAAATTATTAAAAATATAACTATATAAATCGGGGTCGGGGCGGGGATACCATCCTCGTCCCCGCCCCGTCCCCGGACGGGGCCCCAAAAAATTTTTCCAGTTTGACCCCATCCCCGGTCAAACCGGGGATTCCCCGCCCCGATCGCCCTAGATACTATTGAGACTTCAACAAGAATTGTTGAAGAGACTAGTACATCAACAAGAGTTGTTGATATCGGTTCATCTAGTCAAGCTAATCCATCTCAAGAGTTGAGACTTTCTTGACATAGTGGAAGGATTGTGAATCCACATATTCACTACATGGGTTTAACAGAAGCCCAAGGCAACATATTTGATGATGGAGTTGAGGATTCATTGTCTTATAAGCAAGCAATGTTTGATATTGACATAGATGAATGGATTAAAGCCATGAATCAAGAAATGGATTCAATGTACTTCAATTCTGTCTGGGAGCTTGTAAATCAATTTGATGGCGTAAAACTTATAGGTTGCAAGTGGACGTATAAGAGAAAATGGGATGTAGATGGAAAGGTACATACCTTTAAAGATAGACTAGTGGCAAAGGGTTATACGCAGGTTAAGAGAGTAGACTATGAAGAAACTTTCACACTTGTTGTCATAGTCTATTCAGATTCTCTTGTCCATAGCCACATATTACGACTATGAGATATGATAAATTGATGTCAAGACTGCCTTTTTTAATGGTAATCTTGAAGACACCATCTACATGAATCAACTAGAAGGATTCATTGAACAAGGTCAAGAGCAAAAGGTTTGCAAGCTTAATCGGTCCATTTATAGACTGAAACAAGCATTTCGATCTTAGAATATAAGATTTAATATTGCAATCAAATCTTATGGATTTGGTCAGAATGTCGATGAGTTTTGTGTTTACAAGAAAATCAACAGCTCAGTAACTTTTCTTGTGTTGTACATAGATGATATCCTACTCATTGAGAATGATATAGGTTTTCTGACAAATGAAAAGAAATGGCTAGATACCCAATTCCAAATGAAAGATTTGGGTGAGGTGCAGTTTGTTCTAGGGATCCAGATCATCAGGGATCGTAAAAATAAAATGTTGGCATTGTCTTAGACATCGTATATTGACAAGATGCTTGTTAGATATTCGATGCACAATTTCAAGAAGGGTTTCTTACTTTTCAAGCATTGAATTGTTTTGTCTAAGGAACAATGCCCCAAGACTCCTCAAGAGGTTGACAAAATGAGACGAGTTCTCTATGCATCGGTTGTTGGCAGGATTATGTATGCAATGTTATGTACTAAACCTGACTGTAGTAGGGATTGTCAGTAGATATAAATCTAGTCTAGGATTAGATTATTAGGACATGGTCAAAACAATCCTCAACTATCTACGGAGAATGAAGGACTATATGCTTTTATGGAGCTAAGGATTTGATCCTTGAGCTAAGAATTTGATCTTTACAGGATACATTGACTCTGATTTTCGACTAATAAGGATTCCAAAAAAATTCAAATCAGGATCAGTGTTCACTCTAAATGGAGGGGCTATAGTATGGCTTAATATTAAGCAAGGATATATAATGGATTCTACTAGGGAGGCAGAATATGTAGCTACTTGTGAAGCTGCTAAAGAAATTGTCTAGCTACTGATATTGGAAGTCGTTCAAAACATGCCTCTGACCATCACACTTTATTGTGATAATAGTGGTGTTGTGGCAAATTCTAAGGAACCTAGGAATCATAAAAGAGGCAAATATATTGAGCACAAATATCATCTCATTAGGGAGATTGTGCAACAAGAAGATTGGTATCGTCACAAAGATCGTCTCGGAGCACAATGTTGTTGATCCATTTACAAAGGCTCTCACATCTAAGACTTTTGAGGGCCACCTAGAATGTCTGGGTCTACCGAATATGAGTCATTTAATCTAGGGCAAGTGAAATATTTTATTGGGTGTATTGTATGCTCCAGTTTATTATATTGTATTTGATATTGTACATTCCACTCGCTTTAGAACAAGTGGAAGAATGTTAGATTTTGTGTCCTAAATCTCATATATTAGTTTGTGAAAATAAATTTTATATATTTAATAAAATAAGAGGTATTTTATTAACATTTAGAATGCATTAATTCAATCCAATAAACTAAGATCTAAAATTATATGATATAACTTAAATATGTATGTGGAGATATACAGGTGGATTATATTTAAGTAATAACCTAAACGATCTGTAGTAGATGAATCAGGTTGGGTACCTTATCCTAATGACATTACAGATACGACCCACTTTGTAGTACTTATAAGTGTTTGTAAAGTGCTGCAAATGATCTGATTTTGACCATTCATATGGAGACATGTGAGTATACAAAGAGTTAGTATAAGACCGAACCACAAAATGAATAGTCTCTCTTTATAACACCTTGGCTAGAAAAAACTTACATTTCACCAAGATGACCATAGGTGACTTGACTTGAATCCGGAGTGAGTTGTGAACTCCTGCCTATGAGAGAGGTTCTTTGATTTGTATGGGTGATAGTAGCCAGTTTCGCCAACTCAGTATGGCTACCATTTTGGAAATTTGTCTAATTGAAGAGTTGGGAACGTAATTATACAAGAAAGAATTCACTCATTTCCGATCTTAGGGAAAGTAGATAAATTGCTCCCTTAACAGTTGATTCAGGGTCTTGAACAATGAGGCCTCAACCTCTCATTGGCCCCAGAGATGTTAGTTTATAGTTGGACTATAAATTGTTTGTTCATTAAAGGAATCAGTAGTATTTAAGAAGTTAGATGTAACTACAGGGGTAAAACGACAAATTGACCTAGCTCTAGTTATGAGCAATTTGTGAAGGGTCAACTCACTGTTGATTGGTTATATCCATGGGACACATAAATATATCTGTAGTACGAAGAGTGCAGCTATCGAACTTTAGTGTAGTGACTGGTAGTTAATAAATATTGATTAATTTAATCAAAGAGTTTAATCAATTAATCTCTTATCATTGGAGCTTCTAATCTACAGGTCCATAAAGTCCCCATGTTAGCTCACTAAAGATAGTAATGAGAAATGATTTGAATTGTTCAAATTAGATAAAGGAATTTTATGTTAATATGATTAAAATATAGTGTATTCTAATACATTATAGAATATGGTTAATTATAGATACGATATATAATCCAAACTATATATGAGAGATATATTTGAATTAGATTCGAATATTAAATTCACATGAATTGGATTCATATAGAACTTCAGTATTAGAGAGATGTATTTGAATGTAATCAAATATTAGATTTATATGAATTAGATTTATAAAGAAATGTATGCATATAAATAACTATATGTGATATTTGTGTTAATTAATTACTTTTATATTATTTAATATATAGCTATTTAATTTATATGTTTATTGATTAATTAATAGTTAAATAATTAATTAACAAATGATGGAAAGTGGAAATCTTGGAGAGGGGGTTATCCATTCCTTATAAATATACCATTATAACCCATTTAAGGTTCAGGAATTTTTGTGAAAAATTGCCCCAGCCTCCCCTCTCATATTCCCTCTACTCTACTTCATCTAGCTCCTTAGAATCCTAAAGCATAACAGGGAAGCTCTTGCGGTGGTGTCTTTGTTCACTGAGAGATTCGAGTTTGTTCGTGTGCAAAGGAGAGGAAATTGTGAAGAAAGGGGAATCTTCGAGGGTGAGTTTTGTTCTTCCCTTTCTTCTCTTCTTCTTCATTAGGAGAATGCTTAGGTTTATTTAATGTTTATCGTATTTTTGTGTGAATTATTTCACTGTTTTTATACACGCTTCCGCAGGAATTCGATTCACTTTACATTGGTGGAGATATCCGAAGGATCTCTTAATGAAGAGTTCCATGAGCTCGTTCGGATCACTCCAATTTCATTGTGACCGAAATACACTATATATGTTCAAACGCACAGTTATGTAAATAAACAGTAATTAACGGCATGCTTTGAACAACAAAATAACAAAGGAGAGAGTTCTTATACCAGTTGAAGACAGTCTTCAAACTTTGGAACTCAACGCAGCGGAAGACCTCTACTCGATCAATCAATGCCCAGCAAATGCGCCAACTACGGTAACACGAACAACCGCAAAAACACGAACGCAGAAGGGACGACACCACCAAAAAGGAACCCCAGGTATTCTTGGAGTGAAAACCCAAAGCGTGGTCTTTAGTGAGTTTGGTAGAGGTAAGAGGAAGAACTGATCGTGTAGACGATAAGCAAATGGGAGAGAATATGAAGCTATTGCATAACAAGATGCTTCCTAGAAGAAACTACACGATCATGTAGATTTTACTGAATGATCGTTTAGAAAACAGTAGGTGATGGTTTAGCAAACACGACACACTATACGATCGTTTAGGAAAGCTAACCGATCGTTTAGGACTTAGTGTGCGATCGTTTAGGCACGAGTTATGCGATCGTTTAGGACTTAGGTGCGATCGTTTAGGCACAAGGTATGCGATCGTTTAAGCGCTGAGCGACTATCGTATGGGCTCTCGATTTTAAGCGATCGATTACGTTTTCACACCAACGCGCTTTCGATCTTTTTCTGAACTTTCAAACAATTCAAAATGAAACAAATTTCATTTTTATTCATCGGTTACAATAATCGACAATGTTCCCCACTACCGCACATCCAAGCGAGATTTTGGGATAGTTAATTATCATATAATTAACGAATTAAATTATTAGTAAATATAATCATATTATATTTTTACCCTAAAGTTTGATATAACATATCTACTATAGTAATTTCTCCTCTACTTGATATAAATCATATTTATATCTAATTTCCTTCAAAATAATGTATCTCATACATTTAGCCAATTATATCATATATAATTAACCAGTCCAATTATATCATATATAATCGAACTTTCTCTTGTCAATTTGAACATTTCAAATTAACCCAAACACTGATTCTCGACTTTATCCAAGTTACCCAGGGGACCTAATGGACCTGTGGCTCGAAGCTCCAATTGTCCGTGAATAGCTGACTAAATTCTTTAGCCACAAGATCCACCATCCGTTAACTGTCAAGCATTCCATTAAAGACCAACAGTTGAACTCTTCTTACACAGATATATTTCTGTGTCCATCGGATATAACCAATCATGAGTACGATGACCCTTCACAGATGTTCATAAGTACAACTGGGCCAAATTACCATTGCCTGTATTTACATCTCACTCCTTAAGTACACTGATTACTCTAATGAACAATACAACATAGTCCAACTATGTGTGAACACCTCTCGGGCCAAGCGAAGTTGTGTGGCACCACATCGTTCAAGTCCTGGAATTAGCCTTTAAGGGAGCTATCTATCTACTTACCCCTACCTCGGGGAATGAGTGAATTTCATCTTGTGTAGCTGAGTTCCCAGCTCCCAAATCAGATGAATCCTCAAAATAGTAGGTTTGAATCGGCGACCTAGCCACTCGCACCCATACAAATCAAAGGACCACCCTCAATGGCAGGAGTTCCCAACTCACTCCGGATTGAGGTCCTGTTACCTATGGTCATCCTAATGAAGTGAAGTCTCTATCATGAACGGTGTTATATAACGAGATGTTAACACTTCGTGGTCAGGTCTTATACAAACTCTTTGTATAGGACGCCCCCGCTCGCATGTCCCTAACACGAATGATCAGGATCAGACCATCTGTGACAAGTCACAATACTTGTGACCATTCCACAAACGGGCCGCATCCGTAGCATTACCAGTATAAGGTTTCCCTCCTATATTCATATACTACAAATCATTTTGGTTATCACTCAAGACATGATCCACTTGTATGTCACCACATACATGTTTGAGTTACGTACAGATAACTAGGGATTTTAAATTTAGTTTTTTGTGGTAAAGCAAATAAAACATGTAACTAAGCATAAAACAAGATGTGAAGTAAAATATCATATATTATACAACACAAGCATTCGTACAAACTGTTTACAAACTACAGGACAGGAGACTTTAGGGCATCAACCCCAACAATCTCCCACTTGTCATAAATCGAAGTAAGGTGTACATAAAACTAGTACAAAACAATAAACTATGGCATAAAAGCCCAGTACAAGAAACTCTCCCACTTGCCCTAGTCCAGCCGCGGGTGATCCTGTAAATCCATGCTCCATAGGTGACCCTCAAACACTGTAGTCGTGAGAGCCTTCGTAAATGGGTCAACAACATTAAAAAAGGCCTGGGTTAGACTGATACCTACTGACTATGCCCACAGCGTAGCAGATGTCTGGATGAGTACAGAGCATCGCGTACATCAAACTGTCAGACGCATATGGGCCCGTCTTATCTCCTCAACGTCTTAAGGCGTCTTAAGACACATGTCCTTAGAAAAAGTGACTCCATGCCTGAACGGCAGCAGGCCCCTCTTGGAGTCCTACATCGAGTACTTGAGCAACATCTTGTCAATGTACGATGCCTGAGATAATGCTAACACTTTGTTCTTACAATCCTGAAAGCTCTGTATACCTAGAAGAAACTGAGCCTTTCTCAAATATTTCATTTGGAATTAGGTCGCTAGTCAATTCTTAACTGCAATCAATAGACCTACATCATTCCCAATGAGTAGGATATCGTCTACATATAACACTGAGAAGACTACTGAAGCATTGATGATCTTCTTGTAGACACAATGTTCATCAACGTTTTGGTCAAAGCCATACGACTTGATCACAGTATCAAATCGTATGTTCCAACATCGAGACAACTGTTTCAATCCATAAATGGACCGATTCAGTTTGCAAACCTTTTGCTCTTGACATTGGGCTATGAATCCCTTGGGTTGCACTATGTAAATGGTCTCCTCAAGATTGCCATTCAGAAAGGTTGTCTTGACGTCCATTTTCTAGATCTCATAATTATAATAAGTTGCAATGGACAGAAGGATACGGATCGATTTTAACATGGCAACAGGCGAGAAAGTCTCCTCATAGTCGACTCCCTCTACCTGGGTATAACCCTTTGCCACAAGTCGAGCCTTGAAGACCTATACCTTCCCATCAGCACCTCATTTGTGCTTGTAAATCCATTTACAACCTATAGGTCGAGCCCCATCAGGCTGATCTACAAGATCTCATACTGAGTTGAAGTACATCGACTCCATCTCGAGATCCACGCCTTGACCCATTCATCCTGGTCAACATTCTCCATTGACTTCTAATAAGACAACAGATCCTCAACGTCGCCATCTACTACCATAGCATGGATTTTCGTGAAACCCAGATAGCGAACGGGTGGGTTCGTAACCCTCCCACTACGTTGAGATTCCCTCAATTCTTAAGGTGGAATCGACCTACTGGATGAACTTCCATAAAAAACTCTTGCTGATGTAGCAGGCTCTTCAACAACTCTTGTTGAAGTTTTAGTAGTTTTATTGGAAAGCTCACGCAACACAATTTTGCTTCGTGGACTATGCTCCCTTATATGATCCTCCTTCAGTAAAGTAGCGTTTGTTGAAACAAACACCCTATTTTTTGTCAGATCATAAAAATAACCCTCTCATGTATTTTTGGGATAACCTACAAAGAGGCATAACCTCGACCGTGGTTCCAACTTATTGGGATTAGCCTCAAGCACATGTGCAGGGCAACCCCGAATGCGAAAGTGACGTAAACTAGCTTTACGCCCGTTCCACAACTACAGACGTGTACTTGCAACACTCTAGAAGGGAACACAGTTAAGTATGTATATCGCAGTCTCCACTGCGAAACCCCAAAACGAGTCTAGTAAGGAAGCGTAACTCATCATCAAGCGAACCATGTCTAACAAGGTCCTATTTCTCCTCTCCACTACACCATTTTGCTGAGGTGTACTCGACGCTGAGAGTTGAGAAACGATTCCATATTTTATCAAATAGTCCTGGAATACCGAGTCTAAAAACTCTCCACCTCGATCCGATCGAAGTGTTTTAATCCGTCTATCTAATGTGTTTTCAACTTCAGTCTTGAACTCTTTAAACTTTTCAAAGGATTCAGACTTCCGTTGCATAAGATAAACATACCCGTACCTGGAGTAATCATTAGTAAAACTAATCAAATACTCATAGCCACCTCGGGTTCGCACATTTATAGGACCACAAAGGTCAGGATGTACTAACTCAAGAGGCTCCTTGTCTCTATAACCTTTTCCAGTAAAAGGTCATTTAGTCATCTTATCCTCAAGGCAAGATTTGGACACTGGTAAAGAATTTTCTTCTAACTCAATTAGAAGTCCATTCTTCACCAATCTCTCAATCCTATTGAGATTGATGTTCCTTAAATGAAGATGCCAAAGTTGGGCATTTTCTTTTGGAGAAATTCGTCGACGTTTTGATTGAGTTATGGCAATTCTAAACAATTAAGTATTATGGAGGGAATTAATGGCTAATGGCCTTAGCACATATAAATTCGATTCCAGATTTGCTATGTAAATAAAAATACCATCTTTATGAATAAATGCTTTATCCACATTAAAAGAGACAATATATTTACATTACAATAAACACTTTACAGAAATGAGGTTCCTTTTTAGTTCGGGAACAATATATACATCATTCAAAATAAGAAACCTATTTTGTAAAGCTAACTGGAGCCCTCTCACTGCCACAACTGAGACAACGTGTCTGGTGCCTACTCGCATCATCATCTCACCAGCCTTCAGTTGTTGCTAAGATCTAATCCCCTGAAAGGAAGAACAAACATGGTTAGTGGCGTCCTTATCCAGGCCGAATCATCATTCTCTACTAAACAAGTTTCAAGAACTAGTAAATCATATATATCTTTATTGGCCTTGGCTACTTTCTTCTCTTTCAGATACCGAGGACAGTTTCTCTTCCGGTGTCCATCCTGGTTGCAGTGGAAACACTTTCCCTTTTCAACTAGTGGACGCCTCCTTGGGGCGACAGGCGGTGGGTTAGCAAGTGCCTTCCTTTTTCCCTTACCATCCTTCTTCTTCTTCCCCTTTGCAGAATTAGAAGTAGAAGGTGTAGACTTTGTTCCTGAGGTCGAACCTCTATGGAATATCCTAGAGGATGAAGCAACATTTGCTTCACCCTTCTTCCTCTTCTTACTTTTCAGTAAAGATTGGTAGGTCTGCAACTCGTTGAGGAGAGTTGTAAAGTTATATTTCAATTTTTTAAGAATCATATTGCTAACAAAGTGCATGAAGCTCTCCGGTAATGAATGCAGGATTATACTAACCTGATTGCCCTCATTGATGGTAGACCCAGTCAACTCCGCCACGTTAAAGTGGACCATCATGTTAAGCATATGTTCACGAACAGAGGTACCTTCTTCTATTTTGGAGTTGAATATGTATTTAAGAGCCTTATGCATAAGTTGTTCAGACGGTTGTCCAAACATCCCCTGCAGGGACTCTATGATCTCAGCGTTGAGAACATAGGCTCATGCTTCTTGGCCAAGACTTCAGAAAGACTTGCCAAGATGTGGCTCGGGTCTTCTCATTCGCCCTTGTCTATCGTTCGTATGCCTCCCGAACATTTCGAGCGGCATTATGAGTTGGAATAGGAGGACAAGCCTCTATAAGAGCAAACATGAGATCCTCGATGATCAGGATCGTCGTGATCATGTGTTTCCATGTTTCGAAATTATCGCCAGTAAGTTTTTCGGCGTTGAACAATGCCAACGTGGCTATTGCCATTTTGAAAAAATTGCTAAAATACGAACAAAATTTTATTAGATTTTGCTAAACCACTTTTAAACCAATCAGTTTTACAAAACAGTTTCAAGTACCCTAAGTTATAGACTTCTATTTTGCAATGATGCCCTAGTGAGGCAGGACAAACGTCACCGGTGGGGTGATCAGTTGCCCCTTCGTTGGGATGAGACATTCTCAACCATTAGGCAAAACCAACTCCTGGAACTGAACCTAACAGCCACCATTTTTCGGTCCAGAACTGTTAATCTTTAACAATTTCGTGCAAGTGTGACCCTTCGCTTTCGGTGCCAGAGTCCCGCCCTAATGAGCCTACCGTAGGGAAGAAGCAAATTAGGATAAGAGACTAAGTTACCTTATCCTCTTACAGGAGATCAAATAAGGAAACGCGCAAAACTGCCATTCTTTAGGAGGACACTCCCAGGGTGCCTCGAGGCGATGCGCAGTAACTTTATTCAACCTAACGAGGGAGACCGAGGAATATGCTATCGCACTTCCCGCTCCCACTTACTATGAACACCCTCTCCATCCACCTTGATATTGACCTACCCTAACAACATCCATTAGGGGGACACGTCAAAGATGCCGTGAGGCTGAGGGTAGATCTCACGGTGTGGACTATTTAGGATAAACGTGAAAGGTTTAAGTGAAACATCTTATGCCTCAAGTGCCTCCCACTGAATGTTCTACCTAGGGTTCATTAACCTAGACAATCCGACTACTAATTTTAGTCTAAGTCGTCTTTTTAAACTCTGCCCATAAACAACGTTTATCTATGAAATATGAACAAGTTCAAGTAGTCACATTTAAACACTTTAATGGATTGTCCTTAACTTGCATGCATGCATCAAATCTATCTAATTCACCTTTCCAAGTAAGTTCCTAGGTAGGGGTGTTACGTTTCTGTCAACTTAAATATCTCAGCCTACAGAACCCACCTTAGACAAAAGGTCTCTTATAGATAGATTTGCTACACTTTAACCTTTTATTAACTAATTTAATCCTATTAAACTGATTAAAAGATTAAAGCCTTAGGGTTTCTAATCATATTAGAACCGTGATCTTAGGTCTATGTGATTCATGTTTTAAACACTTTAAAACCATGAATTAAACCTAAGTGAGCATGCATGTCTTTCTTATTTCTTTTAGTTCTAATTTCTCTTTAACTTTTAAAAAGAAACAACTAAAAATATTGCGCACAACGAGGTGTTTATAACAATTACAAAGTAACCTATGTGTCATGCTTCATGCAATGTCTGGTTATTACTATACATAACTTTCATATAACGTGTAACAACCAAGCAAACATGTTATCATTCACCCTTATACTATAACAATTATAATATAAAGATGATGCGTGTCAATGCTTGTTATGCATGCATAAATATAACTCTATATTATATGATGCATGAGCATGCTTTTACATAATTAATTTATTCTTCTCTAAATTATAATAATTACAATAAAGAGATGATGTATGATCGTTGCATAACCTAAGGTGGGATTTACTATATGTGCATACCATATGACATATAAAATCCATGCACCGCATGTATTAAATAAAGGATTAATGAACCGGGATGAGTCTTTACAAAAATCAGAATGAAATAACCCAATCTATTACATTTTTCATCGAGCAAACTGGTTTACAGGCGAACCAGGTCTTGAACCGCCAGGAGGACTCCATCGTGTAGTAGACACCGTAGTCCAGCGCACACTAGACAATAGAAGAAAAATTAAACGATTGCGTAGATGACAACGAGGCTGCGAAGCCTAATCGTCTATGCGATCGCTTAACGCGGTGACAGGTAAACGATTTACCTTACGTTACTAAGCAATCCTTTAGTCAGTTACTAAGTGATGAAGCTTGCTGACCTAAACGAATGTCCAGTGCGCGCGTGCATTAAACGATACGCGAGCATCCAATCGTCTACATGACGCGATACTCAGCGATTGCATACCCGATCGTCAACACAATGCAATCAACTCTTGTTCATATACCCCATCGTTTAACCGATGCGTTCAACAGCGATCTCGTACCCCATCATCTGCACGATGCGATCAACAACGATCGCGTACTCCATCGTCTGCACGATGCGATCAACCTTTAATCGCCTCCTTCCTCGAAGAACCGCAACGCTTGCTCTGATCTTCTTCACGAACGACTCAAAACTTCAAACAGACTTTAAATAAAGACTCGATAACGATTATTAATGCTCAAAAAATGCATGGGCCCTTATAAACAACCGCAAATGTAAAAGAATTAAATCAAACCTAGGCTACCATCCACAGCAATTTACAATTAAACAGCATAGAAATGCACCCACCAAGAACGTAAATTTCATTTCGTTGCAACATATGAAATCAGAGTATCAGAACTTGGCTCTGATACCAATTGAAAGATCTCTTAAGAAGAGTTCCATGAGCGCGTTCGGATCGATCCAATTTCACTGTGATCGAAATACACCATATACATTCAAACGCACAGTTATGCAAATAAACAGTAATTAACGGCATACTTTGAACAACAAAATAACAAGGGAAAGAGTTCTCATACCAGTTGAAGACGGTCTTCAAACTTTGGAACTCAACACAGTGGAAGACCTCTACCCGATCAACCAATGCCTAGTAAATGCGTCGACAACAGCAGCACGAACAATCGTAAAAACACGAACACAACAGGGACGACACCACCAGAAAGGAGCTCCAGGTATTCTCAGAGTGAGAACCCAAAGCGTGGTCTTTAGTGAGTTTAGTAGAGGTAGGAGGAAGAACTAATCGTGTAGACGATAAGAAAGTGGGAGAGAATATGAAGCTATTGCACAGCAAGATGCTTATCGCTTAGAAGAAACTGAATGATCGTTTAGAAAATAGTAGGCGATCGTTTAGCAAACACGACACACTATACGATCGTTTAGGACAGCTAACCGATTGTTTAAGACTTAGTATACGATCGTTTAGGCGCTACGTAGGCCATTGTTTAGGCACTGAACAACTATCGTACAGGCTCTCGATTTTAAGCAATCGATTACATTTTCACACCAACGCGCTTTCGATCTTTTTCCGAACTTTCGAACAATTCAAAATGAAACAAATTTCATTTTTATTCATCGATTACAATAACCGACGCTATTCCCCACTAACGCACGTTTTAGCGAGATTTTGGGTTAATTATCATATAGTTAACCAATTAAATTATTAATAAATATAATCATATTATAGTTTTACCCTAAATTTTGATATCACATATCTACTATAGTAATTTCTCCTCTACTTGATATAAATCATATTTATAATGTATCTCATACATTTAGCCAATTATATCATATATAATTAACCAGTCCAATTATATCATATATAATCGAACTTCCTTTTGTCAATTTGAACATTTCAAATTAACCCAAACACTGATTCTCGACTTTATCCAAGCTATCCATGGGACCTAATGGACCTGTGGCTCGAAGCTCCAACGGTCCCTGAATAACTGACTAAACTCTTTAGCCACAAGATCCACCATCCGTTAACTATCAGGAATTCCCCTAAAAACCAATACTTAAACTCTTCTTACCACAGATATATTTCTGTGTCCATCGAATATAACCCTGAATCTGAAGAAATATTGAATCTCGGTGGAGATCGTCCCAGTCTTGATGATGCACTGTATATGACCCAACAGAGCCAACTTAGCTAAGACTTGCTCAGGAAAGGCCACATTACTTCAAATGGTTTCAATATGGGGTCTTTGTTGCAGTTGGTATCAAACATGGTTGAAGCTTGTTAACCAACACCAGTCTTCAATTTTTTATATCGTTGGAATTCCACCTTTCAACAAACCTCAACGAAGAAGTTGTGTTTCCTTTAATATAGTTTTTTATAACTATTCCTCTCCTTATAGTCGAGTGTATTATATAACCTCTGTAATGCCCGAAAATGAAGTATGAATTCAAAATTATTATCTATTTCATTCTCATTTTTACCGTTATGCACCTGTTTTTGCTTATTTCTTGTTGTATAATTATGATACCTGTTGTCGACTTGTTGTTAAGACTCTTTTTTATTTCATAGTTTTAAACTGTATGAACGCTCACCTCTACCCTAAGGGCTCAGGCCCTGGTAGAATTCCGGAATCAATGGTCCCGAGACTGTGGCGATCATCTCTTGATACTCGGGAGATTACATGCGAAGACAAGCAATTTCCTTCGACAATGATGGGGAATCCTTATTCAGACCACCCGAGTCCGCGCCTGCTGCAATTATCACTCCTTGTTCAGCTTGATACTAAACCAGATCGAGCCCGGGAATCCCTCTCTTTCTTCTAGCTCCGACGCTTGAAATTACGTTCCGGGGATTCATGTTAGCTTTTAAAGACTTAGTCGAGTAGCTTGAAAGCAATATACCTTTAGCTAATAGCTAGATTAGTTCTCCCTAATACTGATTAGTTGGTCGAGCACCTTGTCCCCTATTCCTTCGATCGGAACTGGCATTGCCTTCCTTTATCAAACAACTATTCGAGTTCCACTTTTTCTACCGGGCAGAGCTGCAAAAATGACTTCACCCAAAATCTTCAGAGAGGCGTTAACCATAAGAGGTAGGGCCGGGATGGATAGACAGAAATCGTTCCCTCCTGGATTAGGCGCACGTCTTAGAAAGAGTTTGCCGCTCTACTCAGGTTCTCAAATCATGAGTACGATAACCCTTCACAGATGCTCGTAAGTACAGTTGGGCCAAATTACCGTTTTGCTCCTGTATTTACATCACACTCCTTAAGTACCACTGATTCCTCTAATGAATAATACAACATAGTCCAACTATGTGTGAACACCTCTCGGGCCAAGAGAAGGTGTGTAACGCCATATTGTTCAAGCTCTGGAATCAACCCTTAAGGGAACTATCTATCTACTTACTCCTGCCTCAAGGAAGGAGTGAATTCCATCTTGTGTAGCTGAGTTCCCAACTCCCAAATCAGACGAATCCCTAAAATAGTAGGTTTGAATTGGCGACTTGGCCACTCGCACCCATACAAATCAAAGGACCGCCCTCAATAACAGGAGTTCCCAACTCACTCAGGATTGAGGTCATGTTACCTATGGTCATCCTAGTGAAGTGAAGTCTCTATCATGAACAGCATTATATAACGAGACGTTTACCCTTCGTGGTCAGGTCTTATACAAACTCTTTGTATAGGACGCCCCCCGCTCGCATGTCCCCAACACAAATGATCAGGATTAGACCATTTGTGACAAGTCACAACACTTGTGACCATTCCACAAAGCGGGTCGCATCCGTAGCATTATCAGGATAAGGTTTCCCTCCTATATTCATATACTACAAACCATTTTGGTTATCACTCAAGATATGATATACTTATATGTCACCGCTTACATGCTTGAGTTACATACAGATAACCAGAGATTTTAAGTTTATTGGTTTGTGGTAAAGCAAATAAAACATGCAATTGAGCAAAAAACAAGATGTGAAGTAAATATCATATATTATACAACACAAGCATTAGTACAAACTGTTTACAAACTACAGGACTCGAGACTTTAGGGTATTAACCCCAACATGTATATGTCGTAACTGAGCATAAAACAAGATATAACTGAGCATAAAACAAGATGTGAAATAAAATATCATATATTATACAACACAAGCGTGCGTACAAGTTGTTTATAAATTACAGGACACGAGACTTTAGAGCATTAAACTCAAGAATATCTTCTCTCCGGTGAAGTGTCCCTCAATCTAATAACTTCTTAGAATCGTCAGAGCTAAATTCTTCCACAGCAAGGAGTTGCTTCTGTCGAGCGCAATGGTAGTAGGGCTGCTATAGGTAGGGTTGCTAAGGAGTTGCTGACATTGAGGCATTGACACGATGGCTCTGATACCAAGAAAATATTCAACCTTACGTGGCAAAGCTTAAAAAAGAAAAGATGGGTAGTTCACGGACGTCAATGGAGAGAGATTTCCACTGCTATTTCTCTATGCCTTTTCACATATTTACACAATGCGTAATAAGATACATTTATACAAGGGACAATAACAAAACCGTAGAAACCACAAAGGACAAAAACTGTGGCAGACCCTATTTACACTTGCAAAGAATGATTGGCTAAGACAAAATAGAAATAATAAATTGAATTCCTTTGTTGATAATAACAGTCAAATGTACTCCAAAGATTAAAGTTAAAATAATATATAAACCTGCATATTATAAAATTTAGAACTCAAAATTTAAAATAAAAAGATTAATATATATATTGAAAATTTGAAATTAGAAAATTAAAATAATTATAAAATGTAAATGTTGGAAAATTTTAAAATTAAAAATTAAATATAAATATAGCAAAATATGTCTATTGAAAAAATAAAAAAAAATTTAATTCTACATTAAAAATTTAAAAATAGAAAATTAAAATAATATATAAATCTAAATATTGAAAAATTTCAAACGACAACTAAAAGGTATAATGAAGATTTGAACGTGCAACTCTACCAACAAACTAAGGTTGCTTATTTATCCAAAAAAGGAATCGCCTATATAAAATAGAAATAAAATAAGGTTTTCAAATTTGAGCCTATTTTTGAAATGTTTCTTATAATTTAAAAACAAGAAATGGGATGGGATATTAAAAAGTTTGTTTCGCAAAAAATAAGAAAGGAAAACAAGAAACAGAACGTTATCAAATGGACTCCAAATTTTTTTTCTTCATTCTCTCTTTGCACCGGCTATTTATCAATGAGTTGAACTCTTAGTTAAAGATGTGTTAAGCAAACCTATTTAAGGCGTCAAAGAGGAAGGGGAGTCCAAATCGTTTATTTTTTTTCTTCAACATAGGATTGAATAGCATATTACTTGTCCTTACACATCTCAACAAAATGGGATAAAAGAGGATAAAAGAATGAAAATATAGATATATTATGAATGCTGGTTTTTCTATTTTATATAGTCTTCTATGCCTTTTAGAGTTTTTGGATAAAGCCTTAGAAATTGTTGCTTATCATATAAATGTGTTGCCAACCCTTGTTCTTAATTCGAATAGTCCTTTAGAGGAGCTATTTGACCTTAAACTCAATTATCCTTTAAAATTTTTGGATGTAAATATTTTTTCGATCTTCGACTTTATAATTCTCACGAGTGTATGATAGATGTGTGTTTCTAATAAGGGCACACATATACATATATTAGGGTTTGATTGGACAATAAAATTTCATTTTATATTTAATAGATCTATTATCTAATTATTAATTTTTTTAAAAAATATTAAATATATAATAAAAACTAATCAATAGAAACTTAAAAGTTTATAAATCTATTAGACATAAATTTTATAGTTTAGAGATTTATTGAACACAATTTAAAATTAAGAGATCCATTAGACACTACAAAATATTTAAAGACAAAATAGATACAAATTTAAGAGACGGAGATAAAACTTAGTTTGACACTTCACACATCACATTTATTATCTTTACTTCAAATAGAGCACAACTTTTCTTCATGAAGAAAACTAATTAGATGACTTTTCAAGGACTTTACTGTGTTACTGAAACTTTTCTAAACATAAAGTCAACTAATTAATCTTTAGTCTTAAAAAATGGCAAATAGGGAAGGAAACTTAATAATGATCTTGCCAAAATTTAATGAGATTTTTTGAGAACGAGAAATTAAATAAGTAGCGCAAAATTCTCGTTTCTTATTAAATTATTGATTGGTCTAAAAATTTAAGGTGATGTGTTATTATAAATTTAATTATATAAATAATTTAATATATTTGCCACCATAAAAGGAAGTGAAATCACAAAACCATTGACCTGTTTTGAAAGGTCTAGGGAACATAGTAGTCAAATTAATTGTCTAGTCTTCTTTGGTCAAATTAATTGTCAAGATTTCATTTGTCAAATTTGACAACCAATACTCTCAAACCTTAATTAGTTAAGGTATACGTCATTGATTAAATGGTTAAAAATTTAAATTTATAATCTACGTGTTGAACTTTAAAACAAAATTGAAAAAAATCAATTACTATTGAAATGTACTCCAAAGGTAAGACTTGTCAAAAATAGAGAAATTCGAAGCTCTTATCTTTTAATCTAGTTAAGGGTACTTAGGGTGCAAACCATATCCGATGGATCCAACTAAACGCCCACACTTGCGATTCAGCGTTAGTTCGGCTTCACAACATGGTAGCGACTTATCCAGGCTGGAAACAATCAAACATGGGATCGGCTTTGGTTCATGATTTGCTTCACCGTTGATAACCTAAGCCGACCGTTGGTAGGGTTGCCAATGAGAAAAGGGAGTAATGGAGTTATGGAATATCATTCGACCATTGTGTGAAAGTGAAGCCATTCACCTATACTGCTGTGAGAGTCCAATATGCCCATTGCGTGTGAAATTGTGAAAAGAAATTCGCTTTCCAATTTCTATTCAAATTTTAAATATTTAATATTTTCTTATAGGTTAAAACAAGCTTCTCGATCCTGGAATATGAGATTTGATACTGCGATCAAATCTTATGGTTTTGAACAGAATATTGACGAACCTTGTGTTTACAAGAAGATCGTCCACAAAATTATAGTTTTTCTGGTTCTGTATGTTGATGATATTCTAATCATAGGAAATGAAGGAGAGACTGTTTATAGTAAGTGGGAGCAGGACGTGTGACAACATATCCCTCGGTCTCTCTCATTAGGTTGGATAAAGTTTCATGCATCCCCTCGAGGCATCGTGGGTGTCCTCCTAAAGGATGGCAGTATTGCATGACGACTTTTTTTATCTCCAAAAATAGATAGTGTTGCTTTAGTCTCTTATTCCAATTGGCTTTTCCTTAAGGTTGGCTCATTGGGGCAGGACTCTAAAACCTAAAATAAGGGGTTACACTTACACATAATTGTTAAGGATGTTAACAAATTCTGGACCGAACAATGGTGACTATTAGTTACAGTTACAAGGAGTTGTTTCTATCTAATGGTTGAGAATGTCACATTTCAGTGAAGGGGCACTTGATCACCCTACGGTGACTTTTTTCCTGCCTCACTGAAGTATCATTGCAAAATAGATGTCATTTAGGGTACACTAGACTATTTTGCTAAATCTTGATTGGTTTTCTAAAAATGGTTTAATGCAAGTAGACTAAATTAAGTTTGTTCTTTTTCAGCAATTTAAAATGGCTACCGCGACTTTTAGTTTACTTGTCGTCAATAAGTTAACTGGCGAGAACTATGCAAGTTGGAAAAATACGCTCAACACGATTTTAATCATCGATGACTTACATTTCATCCTGATGGAGGAATGTCCTCCCACTCCACCTCCTAATACTTCTCGAAACATTCGGGAAGCATATAAGCGCTAGACAAGGGCAAACGAGAAGGCCCAAGCGTATATCTTAGCAAGTCTTAACGAAATCTTGGCCAAGAAGCATGAGTCCATGCTCACCGCCTATGAGATCATGGAATCCCTAAGGGGAATGTTCGGACAACTGTCTGCAAAACTCAGGCACGATGCTCTTAAGTACATCTTCAATGCCCGTATGTAAGAGAAGACATCTGTTCAAGAACACGTTCTCAACATGATGATCCACTTCAACATGGCGGAGATGAATGGGTCAAGCATTGATGAGGCCAGCCAAGTTAGCATAATACTGGAATCTTTACCTGAAAGTTTCCTGCACTTCCGTAGCAATGTTGTTTTGAAAAGGATTGACTACAACCTGACTACCCTACTTAACGAGCTACGGGCTTTCCAATCCTTATTGAAAAACAAGGAGAAAAAGGGTGAAGCAAATGTTTCTTCATCTTCTAAAAAGTTCCATAAAGGTTCGACATCCGGAATTAAGTCTGTACCTTCTTCCTCTGGCACCAAAAAATGGAAGAAGAAAAATGGTGGAAAGGGGAAGGTTGCTGCTAACCCAAAAGTTGTTGCTCCAAGGGGTAAACAACCTGTCAGGGTTGACAAAGGAAAGTGTTTCCATTGTAATCAGGATGAGCACTGGAAGAGAAACTGCCCTAGGTATTTAGCAGAAAAGAAGAAGGCCAAACAAGGTAAATGTGATTTGATTGTCTTGGAAATTTATTTAGTGGAGAATGATGATTCTGCCTGGATTATTGACTCTGGGCCACTAACCATGTTTGTTCTTCATTTCAGGGAATTATTTCCTGGCGGCAAATTGATGTTGGAGAGATGATGATGCAAGTTGGAACCAGGCACGTTGTCTCAACTGTGGCAGTGGGAGGTCTCCGGTTAACTTTACAAAACAAATTCTCATTCAGAATGATGTATATGTAGTTTCTGATTTAAAAAGGAACTTAATTTCTGTAAAATTTTTATTAGAACAATGTTATCAAATCAACTTTTCTTATAATTAAGTGTTTATTACAAAGAATGGTGTTGATATATGTTATGCTAAACTGGAAAATAATTTATATGTGCTAAGGCCATTAGCAACAAATGCCCTCCATAACATAAAGATGTTTAAAACTGTTGTAACTCAAAATAAATGACTTAGAATTTCTCCCAAGGAAAATTCCCAACTTTGGCACCTAATACTAGGACACATCAATCTCAATAGGATTGAGAGGTTGGTGAAGAATGAACTTCTAAGCGAGTTAGAAGAAAATTCTTTACCTGTGTGTGAGTCATGCCTTTAAGGCAAGATGACTAAAAGGCCTTTTACTGGAAAAGGTCATAGGGTCAAAGAACCTCTAGAGCTAGTACATTCAGACCTTTGTAGTTCGATGAATGTAAAAGTTAGGAAGGTTATGAATATTTCATCACTTTCATTGATGATTATTCAAGATATGGATACGTTTATTTAATGCACATAAGTCTGAATCTTTTGAAAAGTTCCAAGAATTCAAAGCTGAAGTTGAAAATGCATTAAATAGAATGATTAAAACATTTCGATCTGATTGAGGTGGAGAATTATGGATTTAACATTCCAGAACTATTTGATAGAACATGGAATAGTATCCCAATTCTTAGCACCTGATACATCTCAAAAAAATGGTGTATCAAAAAGGAGAAATTGAATCCTGTTGGATGGTTCGGTCTATGATGAGTTACGCTTCCTTACCTGACTCGTTTTAGGGTTATGCAGTAGAGACTGCAGCATATATCCTGAACTGTGTTCCCTCCAAGTGTTGCCAGAACACCTTTGAAGTTATGGAATGGTCATAAAGCTAGTTTACATCATTTCAGAATCTGGGGTTGCCCAGCACATGTGTTTGAGGCTAATCCTAAGAAATTGGAACCACGTTCAAGGTTGTGCCTATTTGTAGGCTACCCCAAGGGAACAAGAGATGGTTATTTCTTTGATCCTAAAGAAAACAAAATATTTGTGTCGATAAATGCTACTTTTCTTAAGGAATACCACATGAGGGAGCACAAACCCAAAAGCAAAATTGTGTTGAATAAGATTTCCAAAGAAACTATTGAATCTTCAACAAGAGTTGTTGAAGAGCCTAGTACCTCAACTAAAGTAGTTGAACTAGGTTCATCTAGTAGGTCAAATCTACCTCAAGTGTTGAGGGAACCTCAACGTAGTGAGAGGGTTGTGAACCCACCTATTCGCTATATGAGTTTAACTGAAATCCTAGATGTAGCAGATGACGAAGTTGAGGATCCATTGTCTTACAAGAATGCAATGGAGGATATTGACAGAGATGAATGGATCAAAGCCATGGATCTCAAAATGGAGTCTATGTACTTTAATTTCATATGGATCTTGTAGATCAACTTGATGGGTTAAACCTATAGGTTGAAAACGGATCTACAAGAGAGAATGGGATGCTGAAGGGAATGTGTAAACCTTCAAGGCTAAACTGGTGGAAAAGGGTTATACCCAGGTAAAAGAAGTCGACTATGAGGAGACTTTCTTGTTTGTTGCCATGCTGAAGTCTATCTGGATCCTCCTATCCACTTCCTTATAATATGACTATGTGATTTGGCAAATGGATGTCAAGACTGCTTTTCTGAATGGCAATCTTGAAAAGACTATTAACATGGTGCAGCCCGAAGGATTCATAATCCAAGGTAAAAAACAAAAGGTTTGCAAGCTTAATCGGTCCATTTATAGACTGAAACAAGCATATCTTGGAACATAAGGTTTGATACCACGGTCAAATCTTATGGTTTTGATCAAAACGTTAATGAACCTTATGTATACAAGAAGATCATCAACAGTTCAGTAGTTTTTCTAGTATTGTATGTAGATGATATCCTACTCATTGGGAATGATGTAGGTTTACTGACTACAGTTAAGAGCTGGCTAGCAACCCAATTCCAAATGAAATATTTGGGAGAGGCTCAATTTGTTCTAGGTATTCAGATCTTTCGAAATCGAAAGAACAAAATGTTAGCACTATCTCAAGGATCGTATATTAGCAAGATGTTTGTCAAATATTCGATGCAGAACTCTAAAAGGGGTTTATTGTCTTTCAGGCACGGAGTTACATTATCTAAGGAACAATGTCCTAAGACACCTCAAGAGGTTGAAGAGATGAGACAGATCCCTGTGCATTTGTCGTGGGCAGCTTGATGTATGTGATGTTATGTACTAGACCTGACATCTGTTATGCAGTGGGGATAGTCAGTAGATATCAATCTAATCCCAGATTAGATCATTGGACAGCCGTTAAAAACATCTATGGTTCTAAGGATTTAATCCTTACAGGATACACAGATTCTGATTTTCAGACTGATTAGAATTCTAGGAAATCCACATCAGGATTAGTGTTCACTCTTAACGGAGGGTCAGTATTATAGCGAAGCACCAAGTAGGGGTGCATCGCTAACTTCACCATGGAGGCTGAATATGTAGCGGCTTGTGAAGCTACTAAAGAAGTCATTTGGTTCAGAAACTTCTTGACTGATCTGGAAGTTGTTCCAAACATGTCAAAGTCCATCATACTTTATTGTGATAATAGTGGTGTTATGGCTAATTCCCGAGAGCCTAGGAGTCATAAGTGCAGCAAGCATATAGAGCGGAAATACCATCTCATCCAAGAGATTGTGCATCGAGGGGACATGATTGTCACGAAGATAGCTTCGAAGCACAATGTTGTTAATTCGTTTACGAATGCCCTCACAGCTACAGTGTTTGAGGGTCACCTACAGAGTATGGGTCTATGAGATAGACCACGACTAGACTAGGGCAAGTAGGAGATATTTTACTGGACGTGTTATGCTCTAGTTTATTATTTGTATACTTTGTATTTTTTTTATATTGTACACCCCACTAGCTTTACGTCAAATGGGAGATTGTTGAGGTTGATGCCCTAAATCTCATAAGGTCCTATAGTTTGTAAACATTGTATGAACAAACTGTTTATGTGATTAATAAAATATATGATATTTTATTTACTTTGTCTATAAAATATGTGATATTTTAGTTGCATTAACCACAAACCAATAAACTAACATCCAAAGTTATCATTGTAACTTAAACATGTATGTGGAGACATGTAGGTAGATCATGTTTAAGTGATAACCTAAATGGTCTGTAGTAGATGGATAAGACTGGGTACCTTATCCTGGTGACACTACAAGTATGGCCCGCTTTATAGGTGTTACAATTGTTGTAAAGTGTTACAAATGATTTGATCTTGATCATTCATGTATTAGACATGCAAGCGGGGATATTCTATATAAAGGAGTTTGTGTAAGATCGGACCACAAAATTTTTAGTCTCATTATATAACACCGTTAATAATAGAGACTTACATTTTACCAAGATAACCATAGGTAACATGACCTGAATCTTGAGTGAGTTGTGAACTTCTGCCTATGAGGGCGGTCCTTTGATTTGTATGGGTGAGAGTGGCCAGATCGCCGACTTAACAAGCATACCATTTTGGGGATTCTTCTAATTGGGGAGCTGGGAACACAGCTACATAAGATGGAATTCACTCCTTCCCCGAAGTAGGGGTAAGTAGATAAATTGCTCCCTTAAGGGCTGATTTCGGGTCTTGAACAATGTGGCACCACACCCTCTTCTAGTCTGAGAGGGGTTTATTCATAGTAGAACTATGATCTATTGTTCATTAGAGGAATCAATGGTACTTAAGGAGTTAAATGTAACTACAGGGGCAAAACGGTAATTTGGCCTAGCTCTACTTACAAGCAATTTGTGAGAGGTCATCGTACTATTGATTGCTTATATACAGTGGACACAAAAATATATCTATAATACGAAGAGTGCAATTGTCGGTCTTTAGTGGAGTGCCCGACCGTTAACGAATGGTGAATAATGTAATTAAAGAGTTTAATGAATTATTCATGTACCGTTGGAGCTTCAAGCTGCAGGTCCATAAGGTCCCCTTAGTAGCTCAAAAGAATTTAGTTGAGAATCAGTTTTTGAGTTAATTTGAATTGTTCAAATTAATAGAGGGATTTAATTATACATGATATAATTGCCATATGTATTTGATAAATTATAGTTTAATGGGAGGAAATAAATATGTGAATGAGATTCAAATATATTTTCTATGAATGTGATTCATAGTTGTTAAGTATGATATAAATATGATTTATATTAAATGCCATAAAATAGAGACAAGAAACTATAGTTTATATTGTATGTGATACAATATTAAAACTATAGGTTATATGTTATATTTGATATAACATATAATTTAATATAAATATAATATGATAACTTAGTTATCATATTTATTTATATTATTTTATTATTATTTGAATAATAACTTCCCCATATTTTCTCTCCAATCACTTTAGTGGGTGGTTATTAATTTTACGGCAAGAGGAATAAAGAAAAGTAGTTTTCTCTTCTTCCTTAACGATTTGCTATTGCAGATTAAACGATTGAGAAGTGTTCTGTGTTCTTGTTTTGTGAGAGAATCCTCAATCTACTTCCTCCATCAAATTTTATCCCTCCTAACCAAAATAATCAGAGCCCACCACTCCTAGGTTCTCATCCTGAGAATACTAAGGACTCTTTGTGGTTGTGTCGAGGGTTTGGTTCGAGAAAATCTTGAAGAAGTTCTTCAAGAAGTTGTTGGTTCGTGACTGTTCGAGGGAGGTTTCGTGAAGAAAAAAGTCATCAAAGGTAATGTATCTTGAACCTTTTTCTTGTAAAAGCATGTTGTAGTTTAATGTAAATGCATATCTCTTGTATGTTTACTATAAACTTAGTATTTGATAATTAATGGAATTTGGACTCCGTTCCAAGTTCTCCTCACACGAGTTCCTTCAAAAAGAACAGTCATAGAAAGAAAATCAAAAAAAGAGAAAGGAAGAGTTGAGAAAGAAAAAGGAAAATAAAACTCATACAAGCCAGACAAAGAAAGAAGAGAGAAAATGAGAAAGATAAACCAGATAGCGAAAGAAGAGAGAAGATGAGAGAATGAGAGTAAATGTGCAGAGAGCATGAGAGATAGAGAGAAACGTTAAGGAAGTTGGTTGTCAAACATTGAGTTGTTAAAAAAATACCAACTCAACCCAACTCTCCTTAGTTGTCAAACACTCTCTAAGAAGAAAATGAGATCAGATGGTACAATAAATAAATTTAAGGCTAGACTACTGGTTGTGGGATACTTACTCATTTGTGACTAAAATAGCTACTATTTGTGCTTTGATACCCTATGTTGAGATTCATGATCTTCTAATACATCATATGGATATGAAGACGACATTCTTCAATGGGGACTTGGAAGAAGAAATATATATGACACAACTTAAAGATTTTATTATTGTTGGTCAAGAAAATAAGATCTGTAAACTTACTAAATCTCTTTAGGATCTAAAACAAGCTCCTAAACAATTGTATGAAAAATTTAACAACACTTCAGTAAACAATGGTTTTAAAGTAAACTGTTCTGACATATATATTTACTCAAAGTCATCTAGAGCTGATTGTATGATTATATGTTTGTATATTGATGATATGTTGATCTTTGGTACAAACATAAATACAATTCACCACCAAGTTATTTCTATCCTCACAATTTGAAATGAAAGATTTTGGTGAGGCTAACATGATACTTGGTGTTAAGATAAGAAAAACTGAAAATGGTTTCTCTCTATGTTAATCACATTTTTTTGAAAAATTGCTAAGAAGATTTGACAGTTTTGATGTTACACCTATAAGAACACCCTATGATCCTAGTATAAGTCTTAAGAAGAATAAGGTTGAAAGTATCTCTCAATCTGAATATGCAAAAATAATCGGTAACATTATGTTTGTAATGAACTATACAAGACTCGATATTGCATATGTTGTGAATAGATTGAGTAGATATACTCATAATCCTGATAAAGATGATTGGACAGCACTTCGTCATTTGCTAAGTTACCTTAGAGGTATAATGGATTTTTTTTATGCATTTCAACAATTTTCCTATAGTGTTAGAAGGATTTTGTGATGCAAACTAGGTAATAGATAACGAAGAAGTAAGTTTCACTAGTAGATACATTTTTATACTAGATGGAGGAGTTATTTCATGGAAATCAACTAAACAAATCTGTATAGCATGATCCGGAGTCAGAGTTTATAGCACTTGAGCTAGCTGGACAAGAAGTAGTGAGTCTACTAGGAGATAGTCCACTATGAGGGGCATCTGTACCAATATCTCTGCATTATGACTCACAAGCTACCATAGGTATTGTCAAGAACAGTGTGTATAATGACAAAAGAAGGCATATTCGCTAAAACATGGAGCTGTGAAACAATTATTGAAGGAAAGAATTATCGCCTTAGAGTATGCAAGATTGAGAGGAATTTAGCAGATCCTTTCATCAAAGGCTTAACAAGGAGAGTAATTCTAAAATCTTCAACTAGCATAGGACTCAAACCCTTGGTGTGATCCATAGCCCTTTATTTTAGGTGGTCTATTACGATGGACTTGATGGAAAATTTGTGAGTGATCCATAGCCCTTTATGTTGGCTAGTCTATTGCGATAGACTTGATGGATAATCTGTAAAGGTTTCATAGCTTAGTTTTGAGTGGTCTATTGCGATAGACTTGATGAAGCCTCTACGTGAAAGTGAAAATGTGGGTTGCCTTCTATGAAAGAGTTTAAGGGTCTCATTCTAAATCTTTCACGATGACCCAAGGTTTTATGCTATGAAGCACAGATACTTCATGTGAGGCAAAGAATCAGTACCAAACACGTATCGGATATCGATACTTCCAGATACTTCCCAGATACGTATCTGACACCCGATTTGACGTATCTATACTTTCAGATACTTTCCAGATACGTATCTGACACATGATTTCACGCATCTATTTCTATGCGTATTTTTTTTAAAGAAAAAATACAAGTAACTCGTCCAATCTTTCTTAATCTAAAATTAGGCAACCTATTTAAAAAGCTCATTACTCGAGTCCAAAACTAAAAGAAAAAAAAAATAACAGACCAAACCCTAGACTAGAATCATGTAATCTCCATCTTCACATTTGAATCCCCACAAAATCCACCAAAATATAAACCATTTGGATATCTTCAACAATAAGTTCTTCGTTTATCTTCATACTTCTCTCTCTAATCTTCTTCTTCTTCTTTTCAATATGAGTCACTTTTCTATTGTATTTTATTAATTGTTGTACTTCAACATCTTAGATGTTGCTTTTTTTGTATTGTATTTCAGTGTTTGTATTCTATTTTGTGCTATTATCTATATCCTAGATTTTTTTAAAGAAAAAAAATGTATCTTCAACGTATCAGTATCCTCATTTTTTAGAAATATATATATTAAAAAAATATATAAAGAAATGACGCATCCTTAGACGTATCCTTATCTTAGTTTTTTAGAAATTGACGAATCGTCGTATCTGATCGTATCTGTATCGTATAGTCGTATCTGTGTCTGCGCTTTGTAGGTTTTATGTAAATAGCCCAAATAGCATATGACGCATGATTTTATCGCAGAATCAAGAGAGAAATCAAAAAGATTAAAATGTGTTGTTAAGGTCTCAACTAGAATTCACAAAAGTTCAAGAGGTAAATCATTTTGGTGAATACAGTTGTTGCCTACTTCACTATGCATCAATTCAAATCACAAGATATTGATGCTTAAGTTTACCATCATTCTATTTCTAAGAATCACTTCCATCTTTCTTTCATTTTTTGGTACCTATAGGTCATTCATGGAGGATTGTTGGGAATGATCTAAATATACCTTAGGCCCAAGACCCACAAAAGCACATGGGAGTTGCATTTTTCACTTGTCCCATATTGGAGAATTAAGGAATGCTTAGAGGGTTATATATATGACCACTTCTAAGGACTTGCAAAAGTAGAAAGAGTGGGAGTAAAGGGCATTTCCTCACATGCGCGTTGACATCGACGTCTGTCTGGTAGGATGGACAGCGGGCTCGAATAATCACACTCGCATGAAAAATAAAAAGTTTTATTTCTTTTTGTTTTATCTTTTTTAACCATAAAATCCTTAAACCGTTGGAACCTAATTGTACTAAAATAAAAACATTTAGGATTTTAATTGTGTCATTATCCAAAGCTGAAATTAATTTTCCAAACGTTTTTATGCGTTGATCTTCTTCTTCTCCATTGCTTTTACAAAAACCAAAAGTTACAAATCTGAAAAATAGAGCTTATTGATTCTTTCTTCTTCCTTTTGATACTGAGCCACTATAACAAAATGAGATTTCATGACATTTAAAAATTGTCATATTTAAAATTTATGACAATTATTTTCAGTCATTGTATCATTGGTAAAGTCATAATTGTCATAATTGGCAAAATGAGATTTCATGACATTTAAAAATTGTCATAATTTTCCAAACGTTTTTATGCGTTATATGATAGTTTTTAAAAAATGTCATAATTGGTCTTCTTACGATAATAAATAATTGTCAATAATTATTATTAATGAAAATCATAAATTTTTATTGTCAAATATATTATGACAGATTATTATTGCCATCAATTGACTCAAAATTGGGTATTTTTTTGTAGCATTATCGGTATTGACGATAATTCTAAAATATTAAAAAAGAATAAATCATGACATTTTTTTTTCTTGCCAAGAATATTTGAACCATGGCATTTTACTATCAAAAATATTTGAACCATGACAAATTTTCTATGTCAATAAATATTCTATCACAACAGATTTTTATTGTCATGGAATTTCATAATAAAAAACATATCTTGCTAGTTCGTTATTTGTTTGAACCTTGTCATTACACACATGATTTTCAACATCAATTAATCATATTTCAACATAAATTAAGTACAAACATAAATAAGAACTTTCATATATAAGAATAAAGTTCATAACGTATTTACAAAGAAACTAAATACAAGGAAACTATCGAATGTCCCCAAACTGGACAGATGCAAGCAAACTAGTACCTAAACTTAGTAAATTTTTTTACAAAGAAACTAAATACAACAAGGTACTATCACGAGTAACTACATTACAATAGGTTTTGTCACTAACCAAACGTCAATCACTTGGCTTGATAGTTTCACCACTTTAATGGGTTCGTGCAAGACCTAGAAAAAAACACAACATTCATTTTAGAGTTAAAGTCAAAGCATCAATGTCAACAATAATCACAATATTCATGTAAATCTAAGCATCTTTCTCATCCATCATTCGTAGAACAAAAGTTGAACAATCACTCAATCGATTAATGTGAACAATTAAGGGCATATATGATACCTAAGAACAATTCATACTTTATTTCAATGCAATAGCACCCAAATTACCATCATCGTAATGTTCTAACAAACTACACGCATGACTAATATGAGCAACAAGCATTCGAAAGAGATTCTCATTGTTAGACAAAGAACCACATATGCAGCCTATAAGCCACATGTGTCATTCTTCTCCAAAAAAATAATTTACAAACAACAGTCTATGAGCCACCAAAAAAAAAAAAAAAAAAAAACTAAAGAAACACATATTATACAAATTAAAGTACCACATAGTATGCTCTCTACATTATCTCTTACCTTAACAAACATACAAAATAATCATATGTACTTTTCACATCACTAATTATGATTTGCTAGCAAAAACATAAGGAAAAGGTGTACTTTAATTGAAAAGTGGAGTAAAAAAAAAAGATAGAGAGAGAAAGTAAGCAGGAAAAAGATGACAAGTTCATAATAATAACCAAGCGCACATTGACCATGCAAAGTTAAAAACTTAGAAAGTGCTTGGATTTTGAATAATGACCATAGAAAAGTTGTACTTCTCAAATATAGTCTCAATCTACAAAGTTAAATTGACCCAACCCATCAAATCTAACAAACGAAATTAGGGGTATTCATGGATTAGGTTGGATTGAAAAACTTTTCAAACCCAACCTAATTCTTCGGGTTATAAATTTTTTCAACCCAATTGATCCTTATTAAAAAGTGAACCCAACCAACCCAACTCAATCGGGTTAATCGGATCATTTATTTAAAATTTTATTCTAAAGAGAAGCAAAGTGTAAATATATAAAAATCTAATTTAATTGTTTTCATATATTAAATCAAGATTAACAACTCACTTTCAATTTATATAGTGAAAATTTACTTTCGAAAGTACAAAGAAACTATTTTAAGAGTTGTTGAAAAATAAGTTATTAAAAAATATTGAAATTAAATAAAATAAAATCAATATATGTATAAATAATTGTGTTATAAGTAATAAAAAATATATTTTTTTTAAAGTTAATAACAAATTCGGTTTGGTTCAGGTTGATTTTGGTTATATTAGGTGAACTCATGAACCAACCCAATCCATAAAATTTTCATTTATTAGGTTGATCGGTTTTTTCGAATCATCGGATTTTTTAAATATGCCTAAACGAAATTGAAAGAAAATTAAAGATCACAAACCATTTTGTCACGACTTTTTAAAGGATTAAGAGGTGGGTTTGTGAACAATTTTTCCCATTCTTACGTATCTTATCTATTGATAGAAAACACTGGAGTAATTTAGTTTAACATAATGACTTGTCTATGGAAAAAAATATATATATAGTGCTCAGAGTAGATGGTAAATAAGAATTTAAGTGCTAGAAAATCCTTACCTTTAGTTATTTGAAAAATCAAAGAACACTAACCTCAAGATGGCTCGTTCCCTGAAAATGTGACATTCTAGTGGAAAATATTTCAGAATATATGAAGAGCGTGGATGAATAAAGATTCCTTATATTATATTATATCTTATTGCTTAACGTATGATATATATATTTGTGTGTCATACTACTCTTCTTTTAGCATTACAATTCATTGAACTACGACTATAAATAGAACAACCCCAAAAGTTTGTTTGTATCTTATTTGACTCAAGATTAATGGGAATAATCAGGTATATAGCAGTAATTATACTATCATTTATAAAAATAACAAAAGGCAGAGTATTTTTTATTATAGCAAAACACATGGATATCACGTGAGTCCAGCTTTTTGAAATCTTAAAATACCCTTATCGTCTTATCATCTCTTTTAATTGCAGTGTAATTAATTTGACATCTGTATTAATGAGATTGTAATTAATTGTTCAACTATATATCCCAACAGACTTTCAACACCAACTAGCATTATTATTTCAAGCGGATAATTTTTCATAAATCTCGCGATTTAACTGTTGTTTTAAATTTCTATATCAAATTTAATAGTTATTATAAATTTATTTTAAACATGGAATATAAAAAAAAATCTCATTTTTATTAGTTAGTTCTTTTTTATTTTGATCATATTATTTTTTGTTTTAAAAATTCCATTGGAAAGAATAACAAGACAGAAATTTCATCAAATTTATAGCAACAGTATCACATGTGTTTTTCCATTTTTCTTTAACCTTAAAATGTTTTCATCTTCATTTTCAGTTACACTGCAACTAATTCTGCCCTTTGCAAAATTTTTAGCATAAATCTTGATTTTCTCCTACATTATCTCCCTACACTTTTCCAATTTTAAAAATCAAATGTAATTTTTTTTTTTCAATTATCATATTTGATCTTATCTTCAATTTCAAATTTTATTTTATCTAATTTTTCAATTTATCTTTTTCTTATTGATTTTATTTTTTGTTCTCAATCGGCAACAAGTCTACTTTGGAAGCTTGACTTAACCGATCAAATCTAACTAGTGCAGGATGAAAGATTGGACTTAATCGACCACGACCAATAGTTCAAGTCACAGTCTTGGCACGGCCGGTTCTGGTTGCCGTCGGATCGTAGTGGTTCCGTCCGACCTGTCTGTTGGAGTAAGTTTCGGTTCCCTTTTCAGCAGCCCATCGTCATTTGGGATTCTTGGGCCTAAGCAAATCTCCACCGTGGTTGGTTTCAGGAACGTGTGGCGGTGAAGAAAGTTTTCGATCGGAGTAAGGGTTTGTTTTGGGACAGTTCGTTATCCTGAGGTAAGTGGTTTACTGCCGGTATTGCCTAAGATCTTGATAAGCCTGCTGGTCAGAAGGAAAATTTCTTATGTCACTGTATGTATGAGTAGAATGTGCTAAAGTTTGATGTATGGGTAACTGTGTTGAAGTTTTTTGTATGGGTAACTACGATAAAGTTCGATGATGATTCATGGCCTTGATTGCATGCTTATGTCCATTTGAGATTTTAGTGATTATTAGTGTTGCCATTGGGCTATGCACATCGTATGTTGTGAGCTTTCGGGCCCACACCCTATGCTTATGTACGGTGTCCTTTTTGGGATCACCACTTGTGTTTATGCCTGTGACCTTTGGTGTCACTACTTATGAAAGCGTGCCTTCGGGTTTTCCCCTTATGCCTATGCCTATGCCTATGCCTATGATGCCCTTGTGTGCTTTGGTCCAATGGAAAGACTAACAGATCACTGAGTGGGCCCAGTAGTGGGCCACTTACTGAGTATACATTTTTACTCACCCTTTTCTTTTCCCATTTTTCAGGTAAGGGTAGTGATAGACCGGTGCATGACAAGAGAGATCCGTCACCTACGCCGCAGCCTTCCGAGCGGCAACACGCGTGGAAGAGTTCTTGATGTCCCTGACGGAGGAACCGGCCACCGGCCAGAAGAGGAAAGTTGAGCAGTGTACAAGTCATGCGGGAAGCGTCATTGAGTACTCTCCCAATCTTGGGGCACTATGCCTTGGCATTGTTTGACTCTGGCTCGTTTCACTCTTTCATTTCTTCGTTATTCATAAAGCATGTCATGTTAGTTTTGGAACCCTTAGGTTATGTTTTATCAGTGTCTATACCATCAAGAGAGATTATGATAGCAAGTGAAAAGATAAAAGCGTGTCAGTTGGAAATAGCGAACCGCACCCTTGATGTGACTCTGATAGTATTAGACATGCATGACTTTTATGTAATTCTGAGCATGGATTGGCTGGCTACCAACCATGCTAGTATAGACTGTTCTGTAAGGAGGTGAATTTTAACCCCCCCCCCCCCCCCCCCAAGGAAGCCAGTTTTAAGTTCAAAAGGGTCGAGACAATAGTTTTACCTAAAGTGATTTCAGCGGTAAAGGCCAAGAGATTGATTAACCAAGGTGTCTAGAGTATCTTGGCTAGCATAGTTGACACAAGAGAAACTAAGATTGCTCTAACCTCTGAGCCAGTTGTGAGAGATTATCCCGATGTATTTTTGGAAGAACTTCCAGGATTGCCTCCACCAAGGGAGATTGATTTTACGATCAAACTAGAGTCAGGCACTATTCCTATATCCAAAGCTCCGTACATAATGGCTCCGGCAGAATTGAAAGAACTGAAGGTTCAATTGCAATAACTGCTTGATAAAGGATTCATACGACCCAGTGTTTCTCTGTGGGATGCTTCAGTGTTCTTTGTGAAGAAAAAGGATGGGTCGTTACGTCTATGTATAGACTACAGGGAGTTAAATAAGGTGACTATCAAGAACAAGTACCTGCTTCCTAGAATCGATGACCTGTTTGACCAGTTACAAGGTGCTACTGTATTTTCCAAGATTGACCTACGGTCAGGTTACAATCAGCTGAGGATCAGAGATAGTGATATTCCAAAGACTGCGTTCCGATCCAGATACGGGCATTACGAGTTCATTATAATGTCTTTTGGTCTGACCAATGCTCCAGCAGTATTCATGGATTTGATGAACCGGATGGTCAGGGACTTCCTGGACACCTTTGTAATTGTTTTCATTGATGACATCTTGATCTACTCCAAGATAGAGGCGGAACACGAGGAACATCTTCGGAAGGTCCTCGGAACGCTGAGGGAAAACAAACTGTATGCAAAGTTTTCTAAGTGCGAGTTATGGCTTCGAAAGGTGTCCTTTCTTGGGCACGTGGTGTCGAAGGACGGGGTTTTAGTGGATCCAACTAAGGTTGAGGTCGTTACCAATTGGCCCCGCCCTATGACGGTTAGCGAGGTGCGCAGTTTCCTGGAGTTGATTGGGTACTATCGTAGGTTTGTAGAGAATTTCTCTAGCATGGCCACGTCGTTGACTCAGCTAACCAAGAAGGGAGCTTCCTTTGTTTGAAGCAAATATTATGAGGACAGTTTTCAAGATCTCAAGCAGAGGTTGGTTTCAGCATCAGTTCTTACCGTACTAGACGCTCCGGGAATTTCGTGATCTATAATGATGCTTTTAAGAAAGGTTTGGGTTGTGTGCTTATGCAACAGGGTAGAGTGGTCGCCTATGCCTACTTCCAGTTGAAAAACCATGAGTGAAACTACCCGACTCATGATTGGAATTAGCAGCGGTGGTGTTTGCCCTGAAGATCTAGAGGCATTACTTGTATAGGGAAAAGATCCAGATTTTCACCGACTACAAGAGTGTGAAATACTTCTTCACCCAGAAAGAGTTAAACATGAGGCAGTGCAGGTGGCTCGAGTTAGTAAACGATTACGACTGTGAGATCTTCTACCACCTAGGTAAGACGAATGTGGTAGCCAATGCCCTCAGTCGAAAGGTCACTCATTCGGCCGCCTTAATCACTAAGCAGGTTCCATTGTGTAAGGATTTGGAGCAAGCAGAGATCGCTGTGGCAGTGGGGGAAGTCACTTCATAGCTAGCTCAGTTGACAGTGTAACCAACCTTAAGGCAGAGGATTATTGTTGCACAGCAGGGTGATCCAGATCTGGTTCAGAAATGTTGTTAGGTAGGGTCGGGCCAGGCAAGTGAATTTTCTGGGTCAGTGGACAAGGGTCTTTTGTATCAGGGACGGTTGTGCATTCCAGCAGATGATGGCCTGAAAGGGGAACTGTTAGCAGAAGCTCACAACTCTCCATTTTCGATGCACCCAGGTAGTACCAAAATGTGCCAAGATATGAAGCAGTATTACTGGTGGCCCAATATGAAAAGGGAGATAGCTAATTATGTCAGCAGATGTTTAGTTTGTCAGCAGGTGAAGGCCCCGAGGCAGAAGATAACAAGCTTGCTATAGCCATTGAATGTGCTAGAATGGAAATGGGAAAGCGTGGCTATGGATTTTATTACAGGTTTGCCCAAGACAGTGAAGGGTTTCTCAGTGATTTGATTTGTGATAGACAGACTCACCAAGGTGGCACATTTTATTCCAGAAAAGCCCACGTACGCAGTAAGTAAGTGGGCTCAGCTATATATGAAGGAGATAGTAAGATTGCATGGTGTGCCAGTATCAATTGTGTCTGATAGAGACCCTCGTTTCACCTCTAATTTTTGGAAGAGCCTCCAGGCAGCTTTAAGGTCTCGGTTGAATTTCAGTATAGCTTTTCACCCCCTAAATTGATGGGCAAACAGAATATTTAAATCAAACGTTGGGGGACATGTTGCGCGCTTGTGCGTTGGAAGTCTCAGGGGGTTTGGACTCCCACTTGCATTTGGCAGAGTTTGCTTATAATAATAGCTATCAGGCTACCATTGGCATGTCACTGTTTGAAGCTCTTTACGGTAGAGGTTGTAGGTCTCTTGTTTACTGGGGAGAGATTGGGGAGAGGAAACTGGTGGGAACTGAGTTAGTGGAGTTGACGAATGAAGCCATGTAGAAGATTAGAGCAAGAATGCTAGCATCGCAAAGTAGACAGAAAAGTTACGTGGATGTTGGGTGTAAAGATATGGAGTTCGAGGCAGGTAAGAAAGTGTTCCTGAAAGTGGCGCCGATGAAGGGTGTCCTGAGATTCGGGAAGAAGGGTAAGCTAAGTCCGGATTTTATAAGGCCATTCAAGATCTTGGAGCGAGTCAGCTCTGTGGCTTACCGTTTGGCCTTTCCACCATCTCTCTCTATAGTCCATAATGTCTTTCATGTCTCCATGCTGAGGAAGTATTTAATGGACCCGTCTCATGTGGTGGACTTTGAGCCCTTGCAGCTGAATGAAAACTTGAGTTACGAGGAGAAGCTTGCGCAAATTGTGGCCAGGGAGGTGAAAGTTTTGCACAACAAGGAGGTGCCACTGGTGAAGGTTCTGTGGTAGAACCATCAGTTTGAGGAAGCAACTTGGGAGCGAGAGAATGAGATGAGAGCACTGCATCCAGAGCTCTTCCAAGATTAGAACTTTTGAAGACGAAAGTTTATTAAGGGGGAAAGAGTGTGACGCCCCAAAGATTTATACATATATATGTTTAAAAATTTAAAACAAAAAATAGGGTTAATAATTAAATTAAGGAAAGAGAAGAGGAATTAGGGTTATAAATGAGGGTTTAGGGAACCTCGATTTGCATGCAAGAAAGAAAAAAAATCCTCTTTCTTTTTTCTTTTCTTCTTCCTCCTTCCAGCCCACATGCAGACCCCCTTCATTGTACCTTTTCGCCTCAGCCCAGCACGCCTCGTTGTTGTCAGTCGTCGCTGCCCTCCATGGTTTTTTTTTCTCTTCTTTTTCGGCCGACCTCCTGCTTTCAGCCGTGCTCGTCTTCGCCGTCGACCAAGCCTGAAGCCGCTGAAGTCGCGATCCTACTGTGCTCTCACTGGTCTGTCGACCCGAAACGACGATCGAACAACCAAAGTTGTGACTTGAAGTCGCGTCTCTCTCTCTCTCGGTCGCCCCGTTCTCTCTGTCCGCTGTCACCGGTCTAAATCCAAGCGCCGTCCGTCAGTCTTGGCACGGCCGGTTCTGGTTGCCGTCGAATCGCGTTGGTTCTGTCCGATCTGTCTGTTGGGGTAAGTTTCGGTTCCCTTTTTGGCAGCCCATCATCATTTGGGATTCTTGGGCCTAAGCTAATGTTCACCCATGGAATTTGTGGTTGGTTTCAGGAACGTGTGGCGGTGAAGGAAGTTTTTTAGCAGAGTAAGGGTTTGTTTTGGGATAATTCGTTATCCTGAGGTAAGTGGTTTACTGTCGGTATTGCCCTAAGATCTTGATAAGCCTACTGGCCAGAAGGAAAAATTCTTATGTCACTGCATGTATGAGTAAAATGTGCTAAAGTTTGATGTATGGGGAACTGTGTTGAAGTTTGATGTATAGGTAACTGTGATAAAGTTCGATGCTGATTCATGGCCTTAATTGTATACTTATGTCCATTTGAGATTTTAGTGACTATTAGTGTTGCCATTGGGCTATGCATATCGCATGTTGTGAGCTTTCGAGCCCACACCCTATGCTTATGTACGGTGTCCTTTTTGGGATCACCATTTGTGTTTATGTCTGTGACCTTTGGTGTCATTACCTATGAAAACGTGTCTTCGAGTTCGCCCCTTATGCCTATGCCTACGCCTACGCCTATGATGCCTTTATGCACTTTGGTCCAATGGAAAGACTAACAGATCATTGAGTGGGCCCAGTAGTGGGCCGTTTACTGAGTATACTTTTATACTCACCCTTTTCTTTTCCCATTTTTTAGGTAAGGGTAATGATAACCGACGCGTGACAAGAGAGATCCGTGACCTAGCCATTAGGACGATTAATGCATTGTGAATATGATGAAATATATTGCATGGTGGTGTATGCATTATGCATGCAATTTTTCCTAGCGAGATCCAAGTATAAATCCTACTAGGTTGCCTGGTAAGCCCAAGGTCGAACATAGGGACTATGTAGATAATATGCGACAGTGATTTCAGATTTTCTTTGCGGTGACAAATAAAATAATGAGTTGGTTGGTATGTTTGTTTAGGGTATAGATTCTATGCGGCGGAATTGAGAAAAGAGTTAATAACACAAAAGTTACAATGAATATGTGGGGGAATGAGTTGAGAAGGGATTTAGCTAACACTTCCTAAGATTGCGTTCATGTTATGTGATCATGTTACACACATACAATAATAAGTCATCTCTCAATGCAAATGTTATAGCTCCTAGTTTAGGATGCATGCGATGTATGTGATGATGTCTATAGGACTTATGCCTAAGCCTCTACTCTTGTTCATGCGATGATGAATGACACACACATACACAAGGCGACCGCATACTACCATAACCTATTTCTAGGGGCATGTGATGCATGTTAGCAAACAGAACTTATCTCTAAGTCTCTATCTCTTGCTTATGCGGTTCTAATCTTGCTTTCTCAAGTCTAGATTCTAATCTCGCTCTCTCCAGTCTAGGTTCTTTCTTTAGACTCTCTCTCGAGTAGCTCTAAAGGGATGATGGACGCATACATAAGACAAGATGATCGCATAAAATGAAGATCTTAGGTCATGCTAGCTAAGTACTTCTCAAGCCATTCGGAAGTTTAGTTACTCATGCGTAATGTAAAGAGAGTGAACAGATGTAGAGATGCAAGTTTCATTCTATAAATGAAATCAGAATATAGAATGACAATGGAAAATAAAGATAGGGAGCCTGGTAGCAATTTCTTGCTTCCCAAGGCTTTTACACTGCATTTTTCTTTACTCTGCCCAAAAGAATATTCTTGCTTTCGCAAGAGTTGGCCCTCTCTCCGTTCTCAACACTTCCCGGCACTCTTTCGAGCTGACCAGGAACGATCTTCCGGCGTCTTCTCTCTTCACTCGCCTCCGCCTTCTAAATGTAAGAAAATTATGAACAACGGCTAACTATCTTCTGTATGGTGAACTCTTATATGGCTAAAGCTGGAATAGAACCGAACTCCTTTAACGAAGGTGCCCTTCGGTATTTATAGAGCTTCAGGGTAAAGAGCCTTTTTCTCTTAAATGATTGCACTAATGGGATGTCATTAATTCTCTGTCTGATGCGCCGATTATTTGTCAATAAAAAGTTGAGTGTACTTGCTACAGTGTGTCGTTAACGGATTGTCAACTAAATTCGGATTCGACCGTCATCAGCTTTTTATCCCATCGTGATTTATTAAGCTTTCACCTCGATGCGTTGTCTCTATGCGGCCACCTTCTTAAGCAGATCTTCGCAAATGCATATGATCGCACAGCCTTGCGGTTGCAATCTCTTAATGCACTCGGATGCTGAATTTCTTGGATCCCAATTCTGCATTGCGCCAACGCATTTTTCTGCACAAAATACGTAAATTAGCTGCTTTAAAGTGATGGACTCATGCGATCGCAATGTTCTTAACTTAATGCTTTTGGACACAGTTTTACATATTTTTACCGTTGCAATCCTACATTATTTTATATCTTTGCATTGTAATAATGTGCATTTCTGCCCGTTATCAACGACTTACTGCTTCCACACTTAGTGTCATGTTTTGGAGTCTGGTTTAGGAGTTAGGCGTTTTAAACTCTCATGCAATATTCATTAATTTTATTATTTGACTATTTAATTGTTTTACATTTTAAAGTTGGATTTAGGGGTACCCCGAACGGTAAATTTTTATTTTATTCTATTTTTGTTTTAGTTTATTTATTATTATTTATTTATGTTTTCTTACCTTTGCTCATTTGAGCATTCTTAAATAAAATTTCAGCTCTTTTATTTATTTGTTTAGAAAATAATGTACGGTTAAGTCTATGCATGCATGAAGTAGCGTCCTAGAAATAAGTAGGAAAGGAGGGTCGTTACACTATATAGGTTATTACTTCTCTTAGTTATTATAAAAATTTTGGCAATTTTATTTACCGAATGCAAATTCATGCAAGGATTCTTAAAATTAGTTTAAGAAACTAATTGCAACGAACTTCGATTGATAGAAAATTTCAAAGTATGGTTTCGATTAATGGATGAATAAGTAATTAATTGATCAAATGGCTCTAAATTACTACCAATTTTATGAACCTAGAAATCCAAATTCCATGTTTCATCTCTTAAGCTCAACCTTTTACCACACTGAGCATCCAATTCAAAGTCTTTAGTATTTAAACAACGAAACAGACATTATGTGCTTTCATCATAAAAAAATTAGAAACCTATTAATAATTTTAGTTCTTAATGTTAACCATTTTTTATAATAAATTTTTTTTTTTTTTTAAGAAAATAACATATGGTAAAGTTATAATAGTTTTTATACCAAAAATTCATTTAAAATAATTGTTTTAAATATTAATAAATTTTAATGAGTTTTTTATTTAAAAATAATATTTTGACTAAAAAACTGTTAAACGTTTGTTTTTTAAAAAAATAAATTTTAAATTGAAAGTATTGATGAATTTTAATAATTAACAATTAATAACACTTGAACAAAACCATTAATGTATTTTCATTTGTTTAATCATTACAAAACATTGTAAACAAATTTACATATTTATTTTATATAAAAAACAAAACAAAAACTTATAACTAAAATGGTTTATTGAGCATTGCATTGAAATATTTAAAAATGAAAGAAAGGAGGAGAGGTTTGCACGCCCACATCAAAGGAAAAAAGACAGAAAAAAGTGATATCATGGCATAATGACAAGAAAAATTAAAATAATAATATAAAATGTTGCATGCGTTCCTTTAAAAAAACCATTCCAATAAAGACAAAATTTCAACCCTCTTATCCTAAATTTGTTCAAAACAATCTCATTTTTCTAATATTTTTCTAAAAGTACCTTATTTATATAATTAACCCAATATATTACTTAGCTGGTATTTGATAGGTGAGTTGGAGTTGAGTTGGGTGGGCTTTTGTTTGGTGGACAATAAAATTAGAACGGTGGATTTTAAACCCACCATTTTATCTCATCAATTTGTCTCTTCGTTTCACTCCCCATTTGCAGGTTTTTAATTACTCTGTCTCCTCTCTCACAATTCTTGTCACGCATTTTCATTAATCAGATCTCTCTTGTCTCATCTTCTCCTTTCTTTTGTCATTCGAGTTGTTTTATTCATCTGATCTCTTCGTTCTCCTCCGACTAAAATGGGTTGTATTCATCTCTTCGTTCTCTTCTTTGGTTTGTTTGTATGTCTTTTTGTTTCTTTTTACTTGATTTCTTTGTATGTCTATTCCTTTTAGACTTCTTTAGTTTCTTCTTAGATTGGATAGAGACGAACGCTTTTCTAATAGATCTAACGATATTTCGGTAGATCTAACCATTTTTTTAGTATATAGGACGATTTTATAATAGATCTAGTTTTTTTTCTATTGAGATCTAATTTTGTTTCCCATTACTTTATTTGACGCTAAATATTTGTACGTTGTCCACTTAATTTCCCCATGCCATATTCTTCTTTGCATGTTTGATATTCTTCCTTGATTTTTCAATTCCATACTATTCTTATTTATCCAGCATGTTTCTGACTACCTAGGGTTTACTCCTATACTTTGTTCTTCACTTCTTACAATTAGTTTCCACTTTTGTTTCTGAATTGTTCTGATTTATTGACCACGTTGTCCTCTTGTTTCTGATTTATTGAGCATGTTTATGACTATCTAGCATGTTTATAACTACCTATAATATTGTATTAAATCTGTCTCTAATTGTATTAAATCCGTCTCTGTTCTTCCTTCCTCTTATGATATGTGTTCTGTTTCCTGACTATCTTCTATACCTTTTTTATCCAGATTTCCTCTTGCCGCTTCAATATTAAAGCATGTGTCCTTCCCTTACCCTTTTTGTTATGTTTTTCATCGAAATTGGACAACGAGTGAATTCCTAGTCGGGGATGTTGACTCTGTTATTGGAGCTTGATGGGGGTCAATCCACCCCAACAATAGGTCTGTTTCTTTTTTTTCTTTTTTTTTCCCTTGAAGGCCAATGATGATTCATTCCAAAAATATGCAATATCATATTTGAGTATGATTTCTGTTTTAGTTTCATTTTCTTTTGATTTTTAGATTAAAGAAAGGCATGCATCTCTATTTTTCCTTATCTTTTTTATGATTTTTTTAAAATTTCCTTTCCATATATTTTTCCTTATCTTTTGAGTATGATTTCTGTTTTAATTTTATTTCCTTTCGATTTATTTTCTGTTCTAGCTCTGGTGAATGGATTTTTTTTCGTTCCATTGAATTTGTCTTCAATATTCAAATAAATTTAATTCTTGTACATTTAAATTTGACTTCAATTTTAGAAATGTTGAAACTATTTATTTTCTCTGCAAGGAGTTGGATTGTCCTACCGAAATAGCTTCTTGAAATCTTGAGGCCTTCTAATCTATATTATTATGTCCTTTTATATATGTTGTATTTATTCCATTTTTAGCTCAACCATCGAACTAATATTGACTTGACAGTTACTTAATTTATTTATTTTTGAGTTGACTATCTTTAATATGGGTTTACTGTAATTACTATTTGAATTTATTGAGATTAGGTGCACTTAAGTGTACCTAACTTTCCTCACTAACCATCCTTATTGTATCATCTACTTATATCTCAATCTCTCCTCATATTTTTTGAGACCTCTCCACAGACTCCTTTGGTAAAGTGTATTGGTACGTCCCTGATCCTTCATTTTTATTTCAACTTTCTCTTAAATCCATTTTACATTATCGTATGTGTTGTCTGGCTATTGCAATATATTTTGTTTCCTTCTTCCACCTCTAACGTCAACTTATTCTATCACTATAAGGTATGTCTCCTTCTTTCCTTATAATCAAAGTAAGATTTATCACTAACATTTTTTTGTTTTTGTTAGGCCCTAAACCGATTATTCTGCCCCCTAGTTGTGGACTGTCTCAACCTTGTTCACTCCGAACATAAAAAAAGGTATGATCTCGTATATATTATTACTACTTCAATCGTATTAATATACACAGGTCTAATTACACTTCCTTTTCTCCCATGTAAAGACCAAACTAATCGAACATATCTTTCGTAACTAGTTTGAGGTTCGTAAGTTTTACATTCGGAATGATCTTCGTTATTGTGTATTATGGTTATGTATTTTTTACTTGTATGTTCAACATTTTCCCGCATTTTCTCCCTTGTGAGAATATTGTCTATTTTTTACTTGTATGTTCAACATTTTTTATTTGTATGTTCAACATTTTCCCACACCTGCATTTTCAATTGTAATTTTCTATTATATTAACCTAGAAATAATTATATATTTTGCATGATATTTTTAAAATAAGTCTAAGGAGTATTAATTAATACACTTTTAAGAAGTTCACGGTTTCAGTGGATACAATTATTATTTTATGGTTTAAATTTATACAAAATAAATAATCAAAAGTATAAACTGTAAATAATTATATGTTTTGCATGATATTCTTAAAATAAGTCTAAGGAGTATTAATTAATACATTTATGAGAAGTTCAAAGTTTCAAGTGATACAATTATTAACCCACTGTATTTACTTTAAAAACATGCTAAGAGAAGAAGAATAATAACTAAATTTAGGATAAATTGATTTCTAGTTTGATGTTTTTACTGATACCATATTCAAAGTTAATAGGTTTCTATTGATGTTTTTATTTATCCTTTTTAAGTCTTCAATAAAATTTTAAAACTACACACAAAAATAATTCAAACAATATAGATTGAAACTTTGAAAATAAAGAAGATAGCAACAAAATGAAAAATGTCTTAAAATAAACTTTGAAAATTAACTACACACATGAAAGTATTCAACCAAATTTTTTATTTTTTGGTGTGAGATGACAAGGGCCTTCCTAGAAATAATTTTAGGAACTTTGGTATTTTCTTATACATTTTTTGTCCACTATATAACTTCTTCAAAAAATTTAATCATCAAATCTTGACTAAAACGAAATTGTTCAAATTGTTTTATGATATGAAAGTAGTGTTTTGTTTTAACATATACTACATTTTAAGTCGATATTTATTATATTAATTACACAAAGTTGTTGTAGGTAAGATTAAGTAAGTCACGAAACTACCGGTTCAAACCAACTTTAAATTATGCTTAAATTGTAGACTATTATAATAAATTTTAGACAATCCCAAAAATTGTAGACTACAATATCAAATTTTATACAAATTTAAATATGTCAAGTATTATAATGTTTATGTGGACTTTTGTCACTTTAGTTTTTTATAGGTAGTAAAGGGTTGTATGAAAGGATCCTTATACCATAACCTCTGCATCTTAACTCCCAAAAAATCATTCACTTCAACATTCATTACTGGTATTGACTACCACTGTTTTGAAAATATAAATAGATGGGAAAACACAAATTCTATGTTGTTTTCATTGGTCGTAACTCAGGGATCTACTTATCCTGACATGAATGTCATGGACAACTGAGTGAGTACAATGGGGAATTATACAAGTCATATGAAACATACGATGAAGCGGAGTACGCATATAGGTCTTACAGTAAAGCGCACATTGGACAAACTAGTAACCAGGTGATGCATTATTTTATGAGGTGAAAATGTGGAATGAGATGCGGTGATGAAAATGCATTGAGCAATCAAGTTTTCTCAGTGGAATCCAAGTGTAAACCCCACTGAGTTTCCTGGTAAGTTCAGAGTCGAACTCAGGGACTTGGAAAATCAATATGCAGTGGTAATTCTCAGGAAGACTTTGCGGTAACCGGTAACTCAAATAGTTGTTTGGTGTTGTTTGTGGTAATAAAAATAAACAAATACGGCGGAGTTTTAAAAAGAGTTGATAAAACGGAAGATGCAATGAGTATGCAGTGAACGAGTTGAGAAGGGTTCGGCTAACACTTCCTAGGATGCGTTCATGTTATGCGACCATGCAACACACATACAATAGTAAACCATCTCTCGACGCGAATGCTACGGCTTCTAATGCTAGAACGCATGTGATATATGCGATGAGTCTATAGGACCTACACATAAGCCTCTATTCTTATCCATGCGATGACAGAATAACACACACAACAAATAAGGCGACCACATAATATCATAACCTATCTCTATGGTGCATGCGATGCATGTTGGCAAACAGGGCTTATCTCTAAGTCTCTATCTCTTGTTTATGCAGATCTAATCTTACTCTCTCGAGTCTAAATTCTAACCTAGCTCTCTCAAGTCTTAGGTTCTTTCTTCAGACTCTCTCTCGAGTAGCTCTAAAGGGGTGTTGGGCATAGTATAAAACAAGATAATCGCATGCAATGAAGATCCTAGGTCATGTTAGCTTTAGTTCTTCTCAACCCATTCGACATGTTAGCTACTCATGCGTGCTAAGAGAGTGAACAGATGTAAAATAAGAACTTCCATTATATAAATATAAAGTTGAAGTACAAAATAACAATGCAAGAAGAGAATAAAGAGTCTGGTAGTAATCTTTTGCTTCTCAGGCTTTTACACTGTCTTTTCTACTCTTGTTCAAAAGATAATCTCGCTCTTACAAGAGTCGGCCCGCTCTCTACTTTTTATGCCTCCGGGTTCTCTCTTGAGTTTCCTTGAGCGATCTTCCGGTGTCTCTTCTCTTCTCTCGCTTCACCTTCTTAAAAATAAAAGAAAACTATGGACAAGGCTGAAACTATGAACAAAAAGAACCAAACCCCTTTTCTGAAGGATGCCTTCGGTATTTATAGAGCTTTAGGGTGAAGGGCGGCTTCTCTCTTATGATTGCACAGATGAGTAAGCTTTAATTCTCTGACTGATGTGCCGAATATTTGTCACCAAAAAGTTGAGTGTACTTGTTATCATAGCGGCTTGTCAACTTAATTCGGATTCAACCGTCATCAGTTTTCTGTCCCATCGTGATTAATTATGCCTTTCACCCAGATGCGCCCACCAAGTTGCGCCGGCTCTATGCTGCAATCCTTCTTGAGCAGATGTTTGCGAGCACAAATCACCGCAAAGCCTTGCGGTAGTACTAGGCTCATCCGTTGATTTCTTGTGATTGCGCTTTCTGCCTTGCGTCGACGCATATTCTGCATAAAAATACAAAAATTAACTGTTTCTATGCGATGAACGCATGCGATCGCAATGTTATGAACTTAATGCTTTTTGGACGTAATCTAACATATTTTATCAACGCAAGCCTTCATTGCTTAATAACTTAGCATGTAATAACGTGCATTTCTACCCGTTATCACACCCCCAAATTTAAACAATGTTTGTCCTCAAGCATAAGCTAAAGATTTCCTTTAGAAAGTCGACCGTAAATCTCTTTTCCTAGATTTCTCAAGGATACTTCATTCAAATCCTATACACCAAAATTTCCTTAAGTCTTATTCAAGTCTCCTCTTAAAATATTTCTAAGACCTAGGGACCGTAAGCTTAACCTTCAAAAAGGACTTTACTAGATTCCGGGATATCGGATGATTTATTTCAAAAAAACTTTTTTCACTAGGGTGTTGATTGATATTTTATCCTTATACATTTTTTACATTATTATTTTTTATCCTTTTCCTAGTGCCTCACCTTCGCTTTAGCTTGCCCCCACATGTGTCATGCGGACATCCAACTACGAGCAAAGCACTCTTTCTTAGACTAAACTCATACCTACTTAGTAGCGGAGTTGCGGTCATTTATTTATGCGTTGATCCTGGCGATTTACTTTCGTTTTGGCTTGCCCCCACGTGTGTCATGCGGACATCCAACTACGGGTAAGTGCCTTTCACAACTTAACTCTTATCAACATGGGTTTTCCCATTGCATTGACAGTGGAGTTGTTATTCTCAAAATTTTCCTCTCTTTTTTTTTTTTTTTGAACAAAATAGCAAGGTCGAAAGTAAATACCTCACCCCCAAATTTAAAATGCGGCAATGTCCTTATTGCCAATAGAGTGAAATAAATCATGCGATGTTCTTAGGAAGCTATGTAAAGAGTCAGTTTGAAAGAAAGCTATCAGACCACTAACTTATAGAAATATTTCATGAAGTGACTTTTCTAAGATTAAGTTGACTCTAGTGTATACGAAAAAATAGAAGCATGTGTTCCATCATTGAAATCATAATTGGCAAAAAGACAGCATGTGGTGACTTACTAAATTTATCAATGTTAAATGATTGTGGTAATCAAAGAGGATGCGGTGATAAAATTTCGAAATTAAAATGTGATGCGATAGTGCAGAATTTGGAATAAAGTCAAGGAAGAATACAACCCCCAAATGTGCGTTGTCGCCCGCATTATTTGTTGACGCATCCTGCTTTGCAGTGATCGTCCTTCTTTTGATTGTGGTGACAAAATAAGATAAGTTGTTTCTTCGTGTAATGCCTCTGCAATCGTTCGCCTCAATCGTTTGTAAGAAAAACATTGAGAGGGTCAAATATTATTTTAAAAAAAAAAAACAAGGTTAACAAAATCACTTCACTGCAATCGTTAGCACGATTGCTTTGTTTTTTTTTTTTTAGAACAATTAAAGAAGTACATATGCGATAACAGATAATAACACAGTGATGAAAGTCCATAAAGCCTTGATGTAGGAAAATGATATTCAAAAGGATTGCGTCCCTGATGAGGTTGAGTCATATAGTAACTCAGGGACTGCTTATTCCAAGCTGGGCTTTTCATGTCCACGACGGCTTTTTCTTCTTTTCTTTGTCCTCTGGAATCTTGACTGCCTTAATCTGAAGCTTTTTCCTGTTGATGTTCATCACAATCTCCCCCTTGCGCACATCAATTTGAGTGCGACCAGTCGAAAGGAATGGTCATCCCAATATGATGGGCACATCTTCGTCCGCTTTATAATCCAAAATGAGGAAGTCTACCAGTAAGATGAATTTATTAATTGAGATTGCGGCATTTTTCAACTCTCCTTCAGGATGATTCGGGACCTATTCGCAAGTAGGAGAGTCTTTGTTATAAGCGTGAGTATGCCACTATTCAATTGTTTGAAGATTGATAGCGGCATTATGTACTTGCCCCAAGATTGCATAGTGCTTGGCCACTGTAGATCCTTCCAATGGAGCATGGTATTGTGAAGACTCCTGGGTCGTACATTTTTTGTGGGATCATGACATTTTGCGTTGTTGCCACTGTCGCGATCTTTTCTTCATTATTTTTTTTCTCTTTCAATCTTTACGGAGCTGATGGTAGTTAGACTTCTTCTGTCTCATGTTCTGAAGGCTTGAGAGTGGATGCAACTTTGGGGTTCATTTTCTTGGGCTTTTTCGAACTATAGGTAAACGGGTCTACGGTTGTCACCGCATTCAAATTGGTTACGATGGGCTTCTCCCTACTTCTGCAGTCAAGGAGACTGCTAAGCATTGTTCCTTCCCTGTACCCCCAGCGTTGCGAGGAAGCTCAGTTGAGCTTGGCAACACTCTCTGCGGTCTATTTTTCAGCTCGCCCACAATTTGTCCTAGTTGAATTTCGAGATTTCGAATGGATGTTGCTTGATTCTGAAGCACTGATTCGCTTTTCTCAATGTACTACTTCAACAAGCTTTCTAAGGATAAAGATTGTGGTGGTTGCGAACTACTGGCATGATTGCACGTCTGACCGTCATTTCGCGAGAAAAATTCAGGTAGCCTTTCTTTTTGCGCCACAGGTTGAAAGCTTTGTTGTTGATTTTTCCAAGTGAAATTTGGGTGGTTTCTCCACCCAGGGTTGTATGTATCATATTAGGGATTATTTTTCATGAAACACACTGACTGCAGGTTTTCTAGGCATTCCTCCATCGAATGAACGTCTCTGCAAATGACATAACTTGCGGTCATTTGAGCAATTGCGTTAACCTGCCCTTTCTTCGCTCCCGTGTTGTTAATTGCGATGCCCTAAATCAAACTCATCATCGCAGTCATCTGGCTCTATAGGGATGCGATGGCCTCATTGTTTGCGTCATTATCTTTTATGCTCAATCTCCGATCGCTCTCTCTCCAGTCCTCATGATTTTTAGATATGCGACCGAGGATACTCTTAGCCTCCTCATATGTTTTGTCTAGTAGACCACCAGCGACTGCCGAATTGGCAGCGATCTGCGAAGAGGGATTTAATCCTTGATAAAATATCTCCATTTGTAGGCAATCTGATAATCCGTTGTGTGGACAATCCCTTATCGGCTTCTTAAACCTCTCCCAGGCATCGCTGAGCGATTCGTCAGATTCTTGTTTAAATTTTGTTATTAATTTCCTTCTCCTAACATTCTCAATTGGTGGGAAATACTTCTTCATAAACTTTTCCACCACCTGTTCCCACGAAGTGATCTCTCACGGCTCGAGGGAATACGCCCATTTTCTTGCCTAATCACACAGAGAAAATGGAAATAGAGTTAGTCAAACTTTTTCGGCAGAGATGTTCGGGAACACAAAAGTATTGCAGATTTCTATGAAGCTTCAGAGGTGGGCGTACAGGTCCTCGCCACGCCGTCCTTCGAATTGTCTTGTAGTCTGGATCATCTGCAGCATCACCGGTTTCATTTCGAATCGGCTTCCATCAAGGGCAGATCTCATATTCCTGGAGAGAAATTGTAGAGGTTTGATGATGCATAGTCCTGAATTAGCCTATTGCAATCATCTGCCAGAAAGATTGGATTCGCCATGACATTGTTTTCGTTTAGTGCTCTGTTTCCAAGCTGCTTCGCCATATCTTCTTTATCTGTTTGTTGTTGGCAACTGTCTCTTAATCTTCTTCGGAACGTCCTCTCAATCTCTAGGTCATAATTCGCTAGAGATTGAGAGTCTGCAAAGAAATCAGAAAAATTATCGTTAGCACACTTATTTATCGAAGTCCCCGGCAACAGCGCCAAAAACTTGATGCATTATTTTATGAGGTGAAAATGCGGAATGAGATGCAGTGATGAAAATGCGTTGAGCAATCAAGTTTTCTCAGTGGAATCCAAGTGTAAACCCCACTGAGTTTCCTGATAAGTCCAGGGTCAAACTCAGGGACTTGAGAAAGCAATATACGGTGGTAATTCTCAGGAAGACTTTGTGGTAGCCGATAACTCAAATAGTTGTTTGGTGTTGTTTGCAGTAATAAAAATAAACAAATGCGGCATAGTTTCTAAAATAGATAATAAAACAGAAGATGTGATGAGTATGCGGTGAACAGGTTGAGAAGGGTTCGGCTAACACTTCCTAGGATGCGTTCATGTTATGCGACCATACAATACACATACAATAGTAAACCATCTCTCGACGCGAATTTCTAATGCTAGAACGCATGCGATATATACAATGAGACTATAGGATCTACACATAAGCCTCTATTCTTATCCATGCGATGACAAAATGACACACACACAAATAAGGCGACCACATAATATCATATTCTATCTCTAGGGTGCATGCGATGCATGTTGGCAAACAGAGCTTATCTCTAAGTCCCTATCTCTTGTTTATGAAAATCTAATCTTGCTCTCTCGAGTCTAAATTCTAACCTAGCTCTCTCAAGTCTTAGGTTCTTTCTTCAGACTTTCTCTCAAGTAGCTCTAAAGGGGTGTTGGGCACAGCATAAAACAAGATAATCGCATGCAATGAAGATCCTAGGTCATGTTAACTTTAGTTCTTCTTAACCCATTCGACATGTTTAGCTACTCATGCATGCTAAAGTGAACAGATGTAGAATAAGAACTTCTATTGTATAAATATAAAGTAGTACAAAATAACAATGCAAGAAAAGAATAAAGAGCCTGGTAGCAATCTCTTGCTTCCCAGGCTTTTACGCTGTCTTTTCTACTCTTGTTCAAAAGATAATCTCGCTCTTGCGAGAGTCGACCCGCTCTATATTTTCTACGCCTTTATGTTCTCTCTCGATTTGCCCTGAGCGATCTTTCGGCATCTCTTCTCTTCTCTCGCTCCGCTTTCTTAAAAAATAAAAGAAAACTATGGACAAGGCTGAAACTATGAACAAAAAAAACCGAACCCCTTTTCTGAAGGATGCCTTCGATATTTATAGAGTTTCAAGGTGAAGGGTGGCTTCTCTCTTATGATTGCACAGATGGGAAAGCTTTAATTCTCTGACTGATGCGCCGAATATTTTTCACCGAAAAGCTGAGTGTACTTATTATCGTTAGTGGCTTGTCAACTTAATTTGGATTCGACCGTCATCAGTTTTCTGTCCCATCGTGATTAATTATTCCTTTCACCCAGATGCGCCCACCAAGTTGCGCTGGCTCTGTGCGACAATCATTCTTGAGCAGATGTTTACGAGCACAAATCGCCGCAAAGTCTTGCGATAATGCTGCACTTGTCCGTTGATTTCTTGTGATCGCGCTTTTCGCATTACGTTAACGCATATTCTGCATAAAAATACAAAAATTAACTGTTTCTATGTGATAAGCACATACGACCGCAATGTTATGAACTTAATGCTTTTTGGACGCAATCTAACATATTTTATCAATGCAAGCCTTCATTGTTTAATAACTTAGCACTGTAATAACGTGCATTTTTTCCCGTTATCACCAAGGCATAGGACAATGTAGTACGATTATTGCAACTGTAATAGGCTTTTTTTTTTATGATCGTAATGTATACTTGGCTCGAGATAGTCGAAAATGAGTGATGTACTAGGTTGTCACGACTTGTCATTTTGTAAATAAACCCAAGTTCACTGATTCTAAAGTAGTTCATCCTTTCAGGATCTACATACTTCCCCAATTACCCTCGTAAGATGGAGACTGTTTAGGAATTGTTTAAAATCATAACAAGCATTATTGAGTCTCAAAGACAATTATTCTTCACTTTGGCAACGCTGCTTAATAATAATAGAAGGATAAAACAACCAGCAAACGTTAGACAATGCATTCGGCAATTGACGTTCTTCCCCTCATTTACTAGAGTTACTTGGCGTGTCATGATCGGATGGATAGAAGAACGTTTATGATTTTGTGCAACATGATTCGAATGACGAGACGCTTGGAGCCAGGTAGATGTATTTGTAAGGAGATCTATATGAGAAAGAGAGGTGTAGACTCATGGCAAATAGTTATACCCAAGTTGAGGGAGTTGACTATGAGAAAACTTTCTCACCTATTGTTATGCTCAAGTCTATCCAGATTCTCTTGTCCATAGCCACATTTTATGATTATGAAATATGGAAAATGGACGTCAAGACTGCCCTTCTTAATGGTAAGCTTGAGAAGACTATCTATATGACTCAACCAGAGGGGTTCATAATTTCATATCAAAAGCAAAGAGTTTGCAAGCTTAATAGGTCCATTTATGGGTTGAAACAAGTATCTAAATCTTGGAACATCATATTTGACACTACTGTTAAGTCGTTTGGCTTTGATCAGAACGTTGATGAGCTTTGTGTCTACATAAAGATCATCAACAGCTCAGTAACTTTCCTGGTACTGTATGTAGATGATATCCTCCTCATTGGGAATGATGTAGGGTATCTGACTGACATTAAAAAATGGCTAGCTGCCCAGTTCCAAATGAAAGATTTGGGTGAGGCACAATATGTTCTAGGGATCCAGATCATTCGGGATTGTAAGAACAAATGGTTAGCCCTGTCTCAAGCATCGTACATTGATCAAATATTGTTCAGGTACAAGATGTAGGATTCCAAGAGGGGTTTGTTACCCTTCAGGCATGGAATCGTTTTGTCTAAGGATCAATGTCCTAAGACACCTCAAGAGGTTGAGAAGATGAGACGAAATCTCTATACTTCTATTGTAGGAAGCTTAATGATGCAATGTTGTGTACCAGACCCAATATTTGCTATGCAGTAGGGATTGTTAGTCGGTATCAGTCCAATCCAAGATTTGATCACTGGACGGCGATCAAGACGATCCTCAAATATCTTTGGAGAACAAGAGACTACATGCTTGTGTATGGAGATAAGGATCTGATCCTTATAGGATACACAGACTCTGACTTTCAAACCGATTGAGATTCTCGCAAATCGACATCGGGGTCAGTATTTACTCTGAATGGAGGGATTGTAGTATAGTGAAGCATCAAGCAAGGATGCATCACGGACTTCACTATGGAAGCTGAATACGTAGCCGCTTGTGAAGCAGCTAAGAAGACTGTTTGGCTGAAGAAGTTCCTTTCAGATTTGGAAGTTGTTCCAAATATGGATTTGCCTATCACTCTTTATTGTGATAACAGCGGGGTTGTGGCAAATTTGAAGAAGCCTCGAAGTCATCGTCGGGGTAAGCACATCGAATGAAAATATCAGCTGATTAGGGAGATTATGCATCGAGGTGATGTGATAGTCACGAAGATCGCATCAGAGCACAATGTTGTTGATCCCTTCACAAAGGCCCTCACGGCTAAAGTGTTCGAGGGTCACTTGGAGAGTCTGGGTCTGCGGGACATGCGGCATCTTGTCTAGGGCAAGTGGGAGATGATATTGGGGTATGCCCTAGTTTATTGTATATTGTACATGTTTTTATTGTATTGTACATTAGTCTCTTGAGTCATTAGGACAAATGGGAGATTGTTAGGATTGGTGTCCTAATTCTCCTGAAGTCTCATTGTTTGTAATGATACACATTGTTTGATGAATAAAATAATTGTTATTTCATTTTGACATTTACTCATATCCAATAAACAAAGCTCTTTAGTTATCTTATGTGAACTTAAGCATGTATATGTGATATATAAATGGATCATATCTTAAGTGATAACCTAAATAGGTCTGTAGTATAAGGATTAAAGTGGGATACCTGATCCTGTTGACACTACAGATACGGCCCACTTTGTAGAGGTTTGTAAGTGTTGTAAACTACTACAGATGGTAGATTCTGACCATTCATGTGGAGATGTACGAGTAGGGGTGTCCTATACAAAGATTTTGTATAAGACCCGGACCACAAGATGACTAGACTCTGTATATAACGTTGTTGATACTAAAGACTTACATCTCACTTAAACGATCACAGGTGACACGACCTCAATCCTGAGTGTTTTGAGAACTCCTGCCTTTGAGGGCGGTCCTTTGATTAGTATGGGTGAGAGTGGACAGATTGCCAACTCAACATGCCTACCTCTTGGGGACTTGTCTAATCTGGGAGCTGGGAACTCAATCCACAAGATGGAATGCATTTCTTTCCCGAAGCAAGAATAAATACAGAGATTGCTCCCTTAAAGGCTGATTCCGGGACTTGAACATAGTGGCCACAACTTTTCTTTGGAAGAGAGGACTCAGTCATAGTAGGACTATGACTTATGTTCATTAGAGGGATCAGTGGTACCTAAGGAGTTAGATGAAACTATAGGGGCATAACAGTTTTTGCCAACTGTATTTACGAGCGATCTGTGAAGGGTTGTCGTATTACTGATTGATTAAGATGGACACATAATATATCTGTGATAAGGAGAATTTAGTTGTCGATCTTTAATGGAGTGCCTTGCAGTTAACGGATGGTGGATCCCGTGACTAAAGAGTTTAGTCAGTTATTCAAGTACCATTGGAGCTTCGAGCTACAGGTCCATAAGGTCCCCTTGGTAGCTCAATAGATTCAGTTGAGGATCAGTTCTTGGTGTTGATTTAAAATGTTCAAATTGACAAGAGGTAATTCGATTATATATGATATAATCGATAGGATGTATGAGATACATCTAGTGGAGGATTAATGTAAATGAGATTTACATTAAATACCATGGAATAGGAAAAGAACTATGGTTTATATATTTCATGAGATGAAATATTAAAACTATAGGTTATAATTATAGTATGATAAGTTGGTTATCATTTATATTTATAATAATATTAATTATTGGATAATTAAATTCTTTTCTCTAATAACCAATTGAGTGGGAGGTTATTGGTGGTTTCATGATAACCGTGAGATAAAAGGAAAATTGTTTTCCTAATTTTAAAAATGTTGAATTTGTGAATTCTCTCTCGGAAAAAGAATCTCACAGAAGTTGTCAAGTAAATAGGATTTACTAAGCGACAACTTGACAAAGATAAACAATCGTGTAATGTTTTGTAAGCGACAGACACGCAGCCAAGCAATGAGCTAAACGATCACTTAGATTTTGCTAAACGATTGGGCATCGACCTATACGATAGGTTTAGCCTTCCCTCACTTGCTCAATCGTTTACACGATTGTTGTATCCTTCATTTTTCTGCCTCAAACCAAGTCCACACAGAGTCTACCCTCTGGATTCTCACACCGAGAATGCCAAGGTAACCTTCTTGGTGGTGTCATACTTAACTCGACGTCGTCGAGGTTCTGTGGGGCCGTTTGTGTTGTTGGGGTGTTCGTGACTGAGATGATTGCTAAGTTCAAGTGCGCGGTGTTCGTGCAGTGGAGCGATCGTGTTGCTCGAGCGTTCGAGGTTGCTGTGTTCGAGCGTTCGTGATCAAGGAGCTTGGCACTGAAGAGTCTACAAATGTGTGTAGATTTCTTCTTGATCATTTGTAGTTTCATGTTGTGATTTCTGTAATGTATGCATAACCGTTTGTTCCTATTTTTTACTGTAATTGTAATGTTCATACATGATTGTAATTTGGAATGATCTTTCCGCAGCTCATGAAAATCCTCATGTTCAATTTCCTTCAGTATTGGTATTGAAGAGATGATGACAATGTTTCTACACATTCTTGCTCATGATGTGAAGAATAGAGTAGTACACACATTTTTCGAGAGCTAGTGAAACGGTTTCGAAATATTTCAATGTTGTTCTTAGAGCAATAATACAACTACACACAGTATTGTTGAAAACCATCGAACCAATTACAAATGCATATACCGATGGACGATGGAAATGGTTTAAGGTAGAAAAAATTTTCAATACCATTTTATTAATGCACCCGAAATAAATTGTCCTGACATCTTCTCCAATTATCATGATTAAACAATTTGAACAGAATTGCTTCGGTGCATTGACGGTAATGAAATAGAAGGTAATTATTATTTTTGTAATGTTGAGAACAATGTTAGTATACTACACTATCACATTCTCACCATCATTATGAAATGGAAGGTAATTATTCTATGTACGACTTCAGTTCCAGATATACAATCCATATGATATAAACATAAACTGTTAATTTATTTAGTTATTCAAGTTTATGTGTACAATATGTGAAATAATAATGTTCAGTTAGCAAGATTCAATATACATACATACAATATACCAATTCATTAGTAATTGAGCAATAATATGACATGTATTTTGGTGGTATGTTTTACAAATTGACGAGAATTAGAATTATTACAATTTTTTAAAAGTATTCATAGAAAGTAATATGTTATGTTTTACAAATTGAGATAAAAAAAATTGAGATTGTCTAGTTTATGTCATAAAAGATTTGAGAAAATATGTGTATAGTTGAAAATTAATCAACAATAACAAAGCAAAACAAAACAAAATAAAATAAAATGAACAAATCTCATCGACAAAAATTGCATCAGATACCTCAACTCAATTCAATTCAACTATGCACTCAAACACAGACTTCCAAACTCAACTGTGCACACCAAACATAGATAATAATTACCAACTCAACAACTCAACTCTCTACTTTTATCATGCACCAGATGCTCTTTAACAGAGGTAACTATTAGAAACACACAAATCCTATTAAAGTAAATTAGATAAAGATACAAGAAACTGCTCCCAATCATAGGCTGCCACGTATCGCAGTCATTTTGTATTCATTTTTCTCGTCAATAATGCATATTTTGGTTAGGTAATGAGTCAACGATGACCTCACTAATTTGTTTCTAAAAGTACTTCCACTTAGTCTTCTTCCCCTTCACTCTGTCCAAAATTTCCAATTCCTCTGTTCACAGAACGTAATTTCCATGGATTCTATTTCCCGAAGGTCGAAGAGGAACGGAACCGAAAACTCCGACGGCCGCGACGGCAAGGTGGTCGTCAGAAGGAGGCCTCTGACGATGACGGAGCTTTTAACATCAACAAGCTCTACACTCGCGACGATCATGTTCGCCTGGTCAATCATCCGTCAATACTGTCCTCACGGTCTCCGCCAATATTTCCATTCATATTTAGGCAAGTTCTTCGATTACATCTATCCTAGTCCGTACATTCGAATCGCAATCTACGAATTCGCCGGCGATCGTCTCAGTCGAAACAAAGCCTTCGCGGCGGTTGAAGCTTATCTGAGCAATAAACTTTCGGATGACGCCAGAAGACTCAAAGCTGAGGTCGGGGAAAGCAAGAAAAACTTCACATTGAGTATGGATGAGTACGAAAGAGTTACCGATGAGTATGAAAACGCCGAGTTCTGGTGGACTTTGACCAAAATCGCCGGATCGACAAAGAAATCCACCTCCCTGTATCCAGAACCCGATCGGAGATATTACCAGCTTAAATTTCACAAGAAGCATCGAGAACTCGTAAAAGAATCGTATCTGAAGCACGTACTGAAGGAAGGGAAAGAAATCAGAATGAATCGGAGACGAAGGAAGCTTTACACTAATGGAACAGGAAATCGATGGCTACCTCACCGGCAATCGACGATGTGGAGCGAAGTTTATTTCGAGCATCCTGCAAATTTTGACACAATCGGCATGGATCCAGAGAAAAAGCAAGAGATTATAGAAGATTTACTTACATTTAGCCAAAGTAAGGAGTATTATGCTCGAATCGGCAAGGCGTGGAAACGAGGTTACCTTCTGTACGGCCCGCCGGGGACGGGGAAATCGACGATGATCGCCGCCATGGCTAATTTGTTGAACTATGACGTTTACGATTTGGAATTAACAGCAGTGAAGGACAATACAGAGCTTCGGAAGCTTTTAATTGAGACGACGAGTAAATCGATAATCGTGATTGAAGATATTGATTGTTCATTGGAACTCACAGGGCAAAGGAAAATCAAGAAAGAAGAAAGCTCGAAGGAAGAGGAGAAAGTAAAGGAGAAAGCAATTAAGGAACCGAAGAAAGAAGAAGAAGAGGTGAAAACCAGAGTAACTCTATCTGGATTGTTGAATTTCATCGACGGAATTTGGTCGGCGTGCGGCGGAGAGAGGCTGATTGTTTTCACAACAAATCATGTGGAGAAGCTTGATCCGGCATTGATTCGAAGAGGTAGAATGGACAAACACATAGAGCTTTCTTATTGTAGCTATGAAGCTTTCAAAGTGTTGGCTAAGAACTACTTGAATGTTGAGACGCATGAGCTTTTTAAGGAGATTAAAGAGCTTATTACAGATGCAAAAATGACGCCGGCGGACGTTGCAGAGAATCTAATGCCGAAATCACGGCAAGAAGAGGCGGATATTTCGCTTCGTAGGTTAATTGAGAGCTTGAAAGAGCTGAAGAGAGCAGCGGAGGAGAAGAAGAAAAGAAAGGAAGAGAAGTCAAAGGAGTCGTCGTCGTCGTCGTCGTCGTTGTCTTCGGAAAAGAAAGGATGATAAGGTAGTTGATATCTTTTGTCTAAAGAAGCTAGCACTATAAAGTAAAATTATTATATATAAATAAAAGTTAAATTAAAGTTTAGTTTATATCTTTTGGTTATGCTTCTATTTGGTTCTTCATCTTATTTTCAAATGTAGACATTTTCCAAGTTTCTAAATCTATTAGATACAAATTTGGAATTGAATTATAGTTTAGTTTACCAACTTTTAAATTTGTGCCTATTTGATCTTTTAATTTTTAAAATTGTCTAATAGATATTTAAACTTGTTTATTAAGTTTCGTAACTTTAAGAAGCATCTATCAAATCATTAAACTAATTAAGGTATATATTTATGTCAAAAAATTTAAAGTATATGTTATTGACTAAATTATTAGAAATTTAAAATTTTATTTTGCATGAACTCACAAAGCAAAGATGTAAAATGAAGGAGAGAATTTTTAATTCATTTCTTAAGGTGATCAATCATCGGTCGATTCACGTCAATTTTGGGATAAAAGTGGTGCTGGCTATCAACATGTCGGTTTTTGTCAATAGATTTTATTTATTTTTATGATGTAACGTCATTAATCGATTGGTCAATTTTGATTGGTTTTGGTAAAGAAAATGGTATAAAATAAATGAAAAAAACATGTGAGATGAAAACAAAAAATAATAATAATAAATGAAAGAAAGGGAGAAAAGAAAGCCTATGAAAGAAGAAAGAAAATGGAAGAGAAAAGAGAGAAAATAAGAGAAAGTGAGAATAGAGAAGTAGGGGTTGAGTTTGATTGAAAGATCTTTTTAGACCCAACCTAATTGTACGGGTTGTAAATTTTTTTAACCTAAATAGCCCTAATTAAAAAATGAATTGAACCTAATCCAACCATGAAATATTTGAGTTTGATTGGTTTAGGTTAGTCTAGTCATTTATTTAAAATTTTGTTCTAAAGAAAAGTAAAATGCAAATATATAAAAATTTGATTTAATTATTTTTATATATTAAATTAAGATTAACAACTCAATTTCAATTTATATAATGAAAATTTTCTTTTTAAAGTACTCCGAAACTATTTTTAAGAGTTGTTGGAATATAAATTATTCAAAAAAAAAGTAATAAAATTAAATAAAACTAAAAATCGATATATGTATAAACAATTGTATCATAAGTCACAAAAAAATATATATTTTAAAGTTAATAATAAATTCGAATTGGTTTGGGTTATATTAGGTGAATCCATGAACCAATCCAACTCATAAAATTTTCATTTATTTGAACTCAATCCAATCCAAATGAGCTGATAATTCAACCCCAACCACACGAGTTGGATTATGTTGATCAGTTTTTCGAGTCAATAAGTTTTCTTAACACCCTTGTAAAGATGGGAGTTGGAGAAAAAGGGAAGTTGGAGAAAAAGGAAAGCAGCTCAAAATAAAGCTTGAGACGCTCATTTTTAGGGCTGACAAAAGAAATAGCAAATTTTGAAGTTTCATTTGGAAAAATGGTAAAAATATTTCAAAAATAGAAAAATAGAAAAATGAATATATATATATATATAATAGAAAATACTAATTAGTAAATGACAAAACTACCTTAAAACAAAAAAAAATTAAATAATGCAAAGATAAACTACTTCAAAAACAATACGAATACCATAAATACATTATACTTAAACATTTTAGAACCATAAATATACAGTATCTAAACATTCCAGAAGCAAAAATTAAGAATCGCCCAATATGGTTAACGCTTCCAGCGGCCTCTAGAACGCGTGTATGCAAGGGAAGATGATGACCAAGCTTTGGGGGTCATTAGAAATTTATAGATGTCTACAATAATAGACTTCCTCCAAGGTGAGAAAGAGCAAAGTTGATCATACCAATGAAGTTGTTGTTGGTAAGTGAATATTTGAAGGAATCGAAACTTCAAGACGATGTGACTAATTGAAATATTATTGCATTTGACATCAAACTAGTTGTAAGGGGTTTCATTGTCTTCATTCCATGTGACCATTCTGTTCTAGGATCTTGAAAGCAAACTTTAAACATTATCAATCCCAAAGTGCTATTGTTTAAAACGATGTTCAAAGTAAAAACAAAAACAGGAAATATGTGTGCGACCAAAAAAGGTCGACGACCTGGCAAGAGTGGTCGTTAAAAACTAGCCAAGATGATGGAATTCAAGAAAGGGTTGTTGAATCAACAATTGCAGATATGAGATTCGAAAGGAGAAAAAGAGATTTTGAGGGGCGGCTAAGTGAAAAAGATGAAGAAGAAGATGAGATGTAGGGTGTTTTATTATCTTATTTTAATAAATAATAATGATAATGATAATGATGGTAACAATAATAATGATATTAATATTAATATTAAACTAAATAAAACATACATATATATATATATATATTCATATGTTTCATATATTTAAAGTTTAATTCCCAATCATATTATTTCCTTTTAAGTAGAACAAGTCATTTTTACGTATTTCTATATGAGAAATTGAAAACATTGAAAATATGAAGGAAAAAATATCAAATTAATTTGATAACAATATGTATAAAGTAATGAAAAAAATATCTATATACAATTAAATTTGTAACAAAGATTTAAACAAATTGAAAGTTAATTGGATAAAATCAAATTTGATAATAATAGATAAATTCAAATATAAATTGAAGAGAGAAATCATGAAGTTTTTCTTTATCGTGATTAGTTCAATAAGTAGTTAGAGAAAAATCAGAAAGGGAGTTCGTGTACTTACAATTACATTGTATTCATAATTCCATTTTCATTTAAGTTTCAACAACTACACTATATTTATAACTCCGTCAACCACAAAACAAACCTAACTCGTTGTAGAGGCATAGCAAAAACAACAAGATTGCAAGAGTGGATACTTATTTATTTGTCAAAAAGACAAATTAATGGTATATAATATAATAAGATGATAATGAATAAAATATGATTAAAAAATACAAAAATGATAAAATTTAAATAAAATATATAATTTGAATAGATGATAATATGTATAAAATATTAAGTAAAATCCTAATCAAGATAAAAAAAATAATCCAAATTTAAAATAATAAAAAAACAAATAAAATAATATAAAATTTAAAGATATATTATAAATTAAAATCAAAATTGTAATTCTACACTTACCGTGTAACAAAAGCTATGAACTAGACAAGGATAAAATAGGGATTTGAAAATTCATGGTCATGTGCATGTCACGTGAGTTGTCATAAATCTTGTTATTTGCCAGTTTTGCCATTTTTTAAAACCAGAACTTAAAATTTGTCATACGTTCCAATTCCCCTTCCTTTTATTAGAATTATGGAAAATAGTCCAAATAAAAATAAAAAAAAATTACCTTTTTAGCCTTCAAGTTTTTGGAGAATATGTGTTTGATTCATGAGTATTCAAACATATATTTTTAATATTCGAGTTTTTGATAATAGATGTATTTAGTCTCTAAATTTTCAAAATGTCTTTTTTTATCCTTAAATTTTTTTTAAAATAAGCCCCTGCACTATTTTTTTTTTATTGTTTTAACTTAGAAAAATAATTAGAAGAAATTATCCCTCCTCCCTAAAATTATTACTTAAAAACTTTTTTTTTTTTTTTTTGCAAACCAAAATGTCATATAATTATTTTAAATATTTAAAAAAAAAAACATTTGAACGAGGTTTTAAATTTATTCTTAAAAATTGAAGGACTAAAATATACATTCTAAAACTGAGGAACCAAATACATGTATTCTAAAATATTGAATAACTAAAAATATATATTTTGATTTAAGCCCCAAATATACCTATTTTTCAAAATTTTGGTACTAAAAAATAGCTTTTCCAAAAAAAAATAAATAAATAAATAAAATAAATAAATAAACGAGAGGAGAGAAAAACGAAGGAAGAAAGTGAATATAGAAATGAAAAGAGGAACCAAATTAGGTAATAGTTGTTACCTAATACCAATAGTATTTGTTGTATATTAATTATACATATTATTAATAGGTAATAATTATTTTTTTTTAACTTAAATTCATGTCGGCAGATTTTTAAACATGTGAGAAGTCGATATTGAACTTAAATGCATGTTGAGAAATTTTCAAACAAATGGTCTCGTGAAATGGAATTTCCTTGTTAATATATGTCCCTCTTTTCAATAATTCAACACAAGTTTTTTAGTGATTTCAAAAAATGGCAAAAGTAATTTAAAATATTAAAACATGACTATTTCATAATCACTTCAAATACGTCTATAATCACATTTTTGTAAGAGTGATTGAAAGCTCTCATCTTCTTATTTGAACTACTAAGGATCTGTTTTGAATGACTTAGGGTAAAAATATTTTTGAAAATGTATTTTCATTTAAACACTTTGATAAAAAAAACTCCTTAGAATAAAAACATACATGTGTTTAACAACTCTTTTTCAAAAGTGTTTTTTGTTATATATTAAAACTATTTTTATTAATTTCAAATGACTAAAAGAATTTTTTGTGGAGGTGATGGCCGAAGTTGACCTGCAAGCGTCAGAAATGATGGTCGGTAGCAATCGTTAGAGATGGTGACTAGAGGTTGGCCGGTGGAGGTCGCTAGAAGTGGTGGTCGAAGGTTGACCGATGGAGGTCGACAGAAGTAGTCGTCGGAGGTGGTCGTCGGCAGTCACCAAAAACAATGCTTAGAGGTTGGTGGCGACGATAGTTACTGGAAATGGTGGTTAGAGGTTGGCCCGCGGCGGTTGCCAGAGTTTCTCTTACAAATGAAGGTGATGTTAACCATTAAACACTCAAAATTCATTGTTCTAAAAGTTGGTTTCAAGTGTTTATTCTAAACCAACTTATTTTATAAACTAATTCTTTTTTCAAAATTTATTTTAGGTGGTTATCAAACACATAAAACATTTAATTTATTTACTTATAAAGGTATTCTAAACACACTTTAAGATTGAAAAAGCTAGATCTCAACTTAATGGCATGATGGCATAGGACGTGAAGATATGTCCACTATATTTAAACATTTGTTAAAGATATAATTTTACACAAATGTGATTTGAAAAATGACACAAGTAATTTTGACCATTTGAAAACCACCCCGAACACGCTTATAATCACATTTTTGTGAAGAGTGATTCGAAACTCTCATCTTATAATTAAACATTTGTTAAAAGATATTGTTGGAAATGGCAAGACCCTCAGAACGACGAATAGCAAATGGTCAAGGCACGACGGTCAAGCAAAAAGCAAAAACCTGCAAAACAGAAACTCATTGTCGAAGAGCTCGCTCTCTACGTTGTGGCTCTGCCCAAGTGTGCAAGCAGGTCTGAAAAATGTCATGTCATCCCCAGGATTAAACAGCCAAAGAAACCCAGAAACTCAATCGGAAATGCACCGTTAATGTCCGGAACACACACCCTTTCTAACCCACTGCTCGAAAAACAAAAATAGAAGAATTAGGAGAGGAAAAGAGAACACTGGAATGGAGTGAATGAAAAAATCTGTGTTCTCGAACTGCTGAAGGCCACGCCTTTTATAGGCCTTCAGCTTGGAATGGTAGGGAGCGAAAGAGGCAGAGAGCCTCAGAACGTGCACGGACGAAGCGGACTAGCGCGGACGCGAACAGGAGGACTTTTCTTTTGTTTTTTTTTTCTACTTTAAAAAAAATAAAAATAATAATAATAAAATAATAATATTTTTATTAAAATTAATAATCACACACACGCCTCGTCCAATCAGACGGAGGTGCACGTGTGAGACATCCATCGAACCCACATTGGTCTATCTCCTCACTCCCTCCAAAACATAGATACTCCTCGAGACCCAAAACCCAAAACTCAAGATTAGAGTACATGAGGGAGTTTCCAAATCAAAATTTTCCAACGTGGGATTCTCCAACCAAAAGTCAATTCTCTCTTATTCTTTAAAATTAAATTTTCACCCAACTGATATAATTTCACACCAAGTAAAATATTATGAATGCACTATAACCTTAAAACATATTATTAAGATATGTATAGTATATTTTCTATTTTACTAAATAATCAAACTTTATATACTTAAACATAACTCAACATATCTTCTCAATCAAGAAATTCTTTGAAAGTTGGTTCCGACATCGAAGAAACGGTTTCTCTAGGGCAGACATCTGGTTATGGGAGATGTTGAAATAAAGGGAAAAAGAAAGGAAGCTTGTGGTTTTGCAGGATTCATAACATTAGTGAATGAAATATTAGTTCATATAACAGTTAATAAGATCTAGTTTTAACTTTTAAACAAGCACTGCATATAAAACTTATTTGAGCAAATCTTCAAGCCGATTCTCCTATGATGTAAATGGCTGCTGTTCCCTCCGAGGAATCTTCATATTTGATTTCAAGTTACACAACCTTACACATAATGTACCATCCAGAACAACAATTAAAAAACTTGCCAAAAACTTTTTAGCCTTCCAAATCAGTTACAAGTCATGAGCAGAAGCAGCACATAAGTGAGTAGGAGCACCAGGTTTCTCCATGAGTTCGTCAACCGATTTGCACGAGATGGAGGAGGGGACGGCATTTGACCGGAGCTTCCAACTGTTGATGTCGCATTTTCCAACGAGCAAGTGTATTTACAACGACTAGGCGGGACGACCCTGTAAACTCCGCTGCTGGTTAGAATGTAAATGTCTTTGTCATTGTCCTCACCAAATGAGAAGACATAACCCAAAGGTGGGAGAGAGCTTCCTGGAGTGGAACCACAAGGTATGGGAGAATCAGGTGCACAACTGAAAGGAATCTGATTTGTGGTAAAGTTCCCACTGTTTTCTGGGCTTTCAATTCCTGACCATATAGCAGAAGCATACAAATCTCCATACAAGTACCTGTTTAAAAACAACAAAATGAGACTGGGTTGAAATGATTCTTTTTTCCTGAAGAATGTCATTTCAGACACTCTTGAACATATAAACATACGTACGTACCTTCCATACATACACGGATCGGTCTTAGATCGATAGAAATAGCCCCCTGTTATTGATGCAGAACCTATATTCTTGTTCATTGAAGAATGGTTGTAGCCCATCACTGGGAAGATCGGATTTATGGAATCTACAGGTGTGGATCCTCCAGGGGCTGAATTTGGAACAAACTTTAGAGGACCTTCGTAAACGCGCCATCCATAGTTTCCGCCCTTTGTGATGATGTCCACCTCTTCGTATTGATCCTGTAAGAAAAGAACAGGAAGAGTGATGTGAAGTGTTGTTCATTAAGAGTAGCATAAGAAAATACAAACATTCCAACGTAAATGTATTCATGGTTATCCAGATGCCACTACTCATAACTCTGTTCCTGGAGAAACAACAGGTTTGTTCAAACTCTAGTAGAACTTGAACTGCTACAACATCCAGCATAATTTGGGAGGTTAAAATTTTGCTCTTTTGAATGAACTATTATTGAGATTTATTTTAATTAACGTCTCAGTACAGAAGTGTAACAGTGTAATTTGAACCTGTCCAACATCTCCACACATGAAGTAGGAAGGCCTTTCTGAATCGAAACTGCAACGCCAAGGATTTCTCAATCCATAAGCCCATATCTCCGGCTGTGCTCCTTGATCTTCAACAAATGGGTTATCTTTAGGAATAGTATAGTTTCCCCATAAATCAAGTTTATCAATATCTTCTGGACCTGTACCATATATGAGAACAGAATGAGGGGAATTGCATCCTTGTATTTTCTGAAGAATGGTCGAGATGAAGTTGACATTAACAGTTATATTAAAAAGGTCCAACACTCCAACGCCACCAACTGCAGTAGCAGAATGCGTAGAGAATAGCGATTGTACAGAAAACCAAAATTTCTTACAGGAAGCAACTTCAAAGTAGTAAACGTTTAACACTTACTTGGAAAGTTATTGATATCAAGCCTCATAATCTTCCCAAGCAATGACTTCTTGTTCTGGGAAAAATTGTAGGGATCACCTTGACCACCACCATCCCCCATCATGAAGTAAAGATAGCCATCTGGCCCAAAGAGTATCTGTCCTCCATGATGAGCAGTAAATGGAAGACCGATCGTGATTATTCTTCTTACTTCTGATGGCTTTGCAGTTGTTGCCTGAAAATAAAAATTGACATTCCTTTTTAGAGCCCACAAGTTACAACCCAGTAAACATACAAAAATATGTGTAGTTTCTAGAGATTTTATACCAATGAAGGCTGGGATGCACTACCATTAACTGTGTACTCTGCAACAACACTTTGATGCTGACACGGTTGGGATCCGCTATCAGATGGTAGTTTGGAAGGATCGCAATTAACATCAGAATTACATGAACATCGTCCAGAGCACCCTGGCCACTTAACCTTGTCACAATTGAAAGAAGCAAAGAATCTTCCATTTTGTGCAAAGTTGGGATGAAATGCAAGGCCCATCATGCCAAATTGAGTGTCGAAGTTAACTTCATCAGTTAAATCTACAAATGGTTTAGATTCATCGAGCCCCAACACTCCTCCCGACCCCTTCTCGGGAATAGTTGCCAACCATATCTTGCCCGCTTGGCTAGAGAAGAATGCACGATTAGATCCATCAGGATGGGGCACCATATTCAGGTAAGATCCATTCCCAATTTTCTCAAGACATAAGCCATTTGGAGGGCTAGGAAGTTCAGTATTGTTAAGGGACACAGGTTCACCAACAAAGCAGACTGATTCTTCCTTGGATGCTCCACCAAATGCGTTGCAAAAATCAGCTTTTGACTGCCATAGATCTGAGAGCTTGCTAGTACTGGAGTTAGTAGGTACTCCAGCTCGACCCTGTAACGAGGGGGCAAAGGGGGAGTTGACTATGGTTACATTTTGGCATGTATCCCATACTGTAGAGCAGAAGTCAGTAGCTGCTTGGTTGGATTGTGGTGATTTCTCTGAAGTGGAGTTGCAGAGAAGAGGAACCGGCCTGGGTGTCGAATTGACTTGATATAGATCACCAGAAAATGGATCACACCTCTGAATATATCGTAAGGAAGATAAAATTGGTAAAGGCTTAAGATACTGATACCACAAGCAAAATAACATGCAAGATGGTCATCAAGCAAGTCCAAGTAATCAACAACTTAAACTAATGTCTATATTAGGCTTAAAAAGCTGAGATCAATCATTATTTGTTAACAAAAGTAGAAAAACTATAATCACAGCCTTCATCCCAAAACCTTGTTTTGATGTCCTTCTGCAACATCAAGTGAATAGAATAGCTGTATGCTTTTTATCTTGATGATGGTTCAACAGATGTAAAGGTCATTTGACTTGATGTTTCTATCTAGGAATAAGAATCCTCACCTCCACTCATGATTATCAAAAACAAGAATTATGCATTTCAAGAGTAAGACTGATGGAAGAAAGGATGGAAAGAGAGAATGCAGAAACTAACTTTTCTTCCCAAATCGTTTAGGCCCCCTTTGTCAACCATTTGGTTTTTGAAACTTATGCTTGTTTCACACAATTTCTTGATCATAGTTTTCATATTTTCAATGTAAACATATGAAGGTTACCTTAACCAAATTCTAAAAACAAAAATAGTTTTTAAAAACTACTTTTTTAAGCCTTCAAAGTTTGGCTCGGATTTGGTAAACATTCCTAAAATATAAACAACAAAACCCACAAATCAATACATGAAAGTGGTGATTACAGACTTAGTTTTCAAAAACCAAAAACCAAAAAAAATGATTAGCATACAATGCCTTAGTTACTATCACAACATGACATAATTCCTACAGAACCTCCTCAAAAGCTTCAGCCAGACGAGATTTTATTATTCTAGCACCAGCTAAAAAAGAGACATAATAACAAGAACAATCAGCTATAATATATATAGAAGAAAGAGGAAATTATGTGTTCTCTTTAGGGGATCATCAGGTCTTACCGCACAGACGATGGATTTAATAAGGGAAGCACAAGCAGGTTCAGAAATATTCATCCCTTGGAATTGTCTCTGTATAACCCCATCTTGTGTAGAGTTACAGCAAACACTCCCATTATAAGGACAAAACTTCAATGTAGTGTTCAAAGTAAAGGGAGCCGCTACAGAGAAAGAAAAACACAAGATGTCAAACTAGAAACTGAAGCACCAAAACAGAAAAAAGGGTATTGAAATTTGAAACAGAAGAATCGGAAACATCAAACCAAGTAAAAAAAGAAGAACAAGAACCTACTTGAATCAGAGCACAAGGGAAGTGAAACTGTAGGATGAACAAACAGCAGCAAACCACAGAGAAAGAGGATGACCTTGATAAAACGTTCCATAGCACTAAACAAGAAGAAAGAGAGATACAAAAAGAGGGAGAGAGAGAGAGAGAGTTCTCTTTAGTTCATCTCTCTGGCTAAGCTCAGAAAAAACCCTATTGTAAATAGGCTTAAAAAAGGGATGTCAGCATTTCAAGCTAAAAGAAAATAATGTGAAAACATAAGAAATTGAAGTTATCAACATGGTGGCCATGACTGACTTCAAATTTTCATACCCTTCTCTCACTAGAAGGAACCCATCTACATCCTTTTTCTATTTCACTTTACCATTTGGACTTTGTTTAATCCAGCTTCTGGAAGTAAACCCATTTTCAAAACTCGCTGTCTCTCTCCAGAAATGATAAATTACAAATTACATGGCATCCCCTTCATCGAGATTTCGACGTGTTTCTTTTCAACTCATACGAATAGATATAATGAAGACCAAAGGATTGAATTAACGGGAAAAAGTTTGTGTCGTTGACTTTACCGGCACTCTCCTGTGTTTAATTGAATAGGGTTGTTGAGAAATCCAATGGTTTTCAGCTGGGAATTGAATTTGGATATGGCTCGCCATTGTGTTCCACCCAGTGTTTTCCGAACCAACTGCACCAAAAAGTGAATCGAAAGAACAAAAGTTTCAAATTTTAGAGGAACCCACTTGGATTTATTATTAGGGAAATTCGACAATTTCAACTATGATTTGATTGACATCAGGCGTGACGAATAGTTGGAATTGTCAAAAGTTTGTGGGAAAAAAAAAAGGAGGATCTTTTTTCTCTCTTTCCATTTATTGAAAAAATTGCTTTTTTTTAGTTCAATAGCTCCAATTTCAGAAGACTACACAGTTTGACTTTGCCTCTTATCATTTTGAGGATTGAAAAACATCATGTCATGTGATTCTTTGTCCATAATATATTAACAATGATCTAATACTGCTTAATCTTCTCATTTAAACATCATGATTAGTAGAAATATCTTAATTATAAATTGTTCAGGTTATACAAAAGAATCCAACCATTTTATATTTTTGTAATTTGGACGGTTTGAGCTGTGACCCAGCAATTTTTTATTGAGCACTAAGGTTAGTGGCCTTGTTCTTTTGCGAAAGTCCAGTAAGATCGTGATGATGAGAAAATAATGGTTCAGTATAGACAATTTGAAAGGATAAATTAATTAAGCTTAGAGCTAAGTTATAATTTTCGAAATACCTTTAATTCATAGAATTTTTTCAAATCTCAAAAATGAAGAAACTCAGAGCTGCTTTGAATTTTCAACGGTCAGTTGCACAGTTTCAGGGGAAAAAAACAGAAAAGGCCAAGTTTCCTTGGAAAGTAAAAGTTAATGATCAGCTTGGCATCTATTCAGAGATGAAATCTGATGAACAATTTCCAATTTTCCAAAAGTATAAAAATGTCTACATGACACAATATAAGGCCTCTAAGTTAAATGCCCCTATCAAGAAATGCAGCAGGGCCACTAGTGCAGGTAAATATGTCTACCCTTTGATGCAGCAAAGCAGACCTTGAAGATAGAAGGCAATGATCTGATCATCTCCAAATTGTGGTCAGTTCTTGAGAAGTACAAGCCATTTGTTTCTCCTCCTTTTCAATTATACACTTGCTGCCTACAATTTCCCACATAAACCAATTCAAGAACTCATCCATCTAGAGCACCAAGGGCTTTCATGTCCTCCAAAAATGCCATATATGAGTCATCAATACTCGGTTTCTTTGGGGCTGATGACGAGCCGACCAACTCTGGTTTCCCTACAATTGGAGCTGTGGGCAGGGACGGTGCTGCTGTAGTTGGCGGAGAAGGTTTCGGTTTAGCTTTCGGTGCTGCTAGCTCTCTTCTCACTCTAACTGATGCAGGAACCTGAAGAAGTTGTATGATATAAGTTTAGAATGTCAGAGAAAAGTTGATATATTTCTGAGGTTAGAGCAGAATAAGATTAATTTGTACAGTGAAGCTTTTCTAATTTCCAAACGCCATGGATCAAATTACATGTTGGTTAGGTGGAACTGCTAATTAAACACTGCTATTTATAGATCACTTGTGGACTTACATTAGTACAATACAGGCAAACATCATTGTATAATGACATGTCTAGTTAAATAATCATAATTCTATCATACTTCCATCCTCGGGTAGGCAGAACATTAGTTCAAGAGGGCTACAGGAGCATTCCTTTATAAGGTGTGAAAGCATAAAATTGTCCTTGACTAGGTTCCAATTCACTCACCTAATGCAATAACATTTAAAAAGGTCCTTAGTGAAGTTATTTAAGAAATTTTAGCCGATAATGAAATTCTATAAGAAATTTAATTTAGGTTGAATCCAGGTTGAAAATCGAATATTCAAGCTAGGAAAGCATTCAATGCAAGCAGAGCCCTCATCTGGTTGCTATGTAAAGAAGGGAATATGCGTCTGTTCTTAGTTGAGTTCTCTTCAAGCGGGTTCTTTCTTTTCTTTTTCTTTTTTTTTCCCTGGCGGCAAATGTACCATTTATAACCTCTACGTTGAGTGCTTTACGCAATTCTTTTTTTAACACACAGAATTATCTGAATAATTTAGATGGGAGGTCTTTTGTAGTCAATTCTTCAAATCAGACTTGAGGAACCCTCATCCCTAAGACCTTTGGGAAGTGCTCTTCTGTTTTTGATCAATATATGGTGTTAAACTTACCTAACAGAAAAATAAATAAATAAAAGTAGCTAGCTAATAAAAAATTATAGTTAGCCTCTTGAAATATATTCCCTTGTTGTCCTTATCATATAGTATCTCTTGCCCTGAGAGCTTGCCAGCCATATATAACAACTGCCAGCTTGGAATATTTTATATTAAACTTGCTAATGGAGGACAAGTTTGTGATAATAAGTGATAGCCATGGTGAACCCTAACATTCCTAGCATCAATGACCACAAATTCTAAAATCAAATTGTACCAGAATCGCAAAATAAGTCGTCTTACCATTGCTGTAAGTTCTGGAGTGTGTTGAGCTAGTGGACGCTTAACAACAGTAGACGCTGCAGATTTAACATATGAGGGCTTTTGAGGGACAGGTGGCATATGTGCATTATGGTCATCTTCATGAAAAATGGGAGGAGGGCCAGGAGGAAGAGGTGGTCTCATCATCGGTGGAGGTCCAAGGGGAGGCCCAAATGGTGGCCTTGCCATTAACGGGACCATCATTCCAGGCGGGAGTTGGACTCCAGGTGCGGATAATGCTGGCCGCATATCTGGTGGAGGTGGAGGTGGGGGAAATCGAGATATTCCAGGAGGTAATACATCAGGCTGCAAGGTCGGTATCAATGAAGGCCCAGGTACTGGAGGAGGTCTTGGAGGTGGAGGTGGAGGAACCAGTTTAGAAACATCTTTAGTCACTGAAGAATTATTTGTCTCCTCATCACCTGATACACCTTCAGACTGATCACTTGCTGGTTTTGGTGGCATCCCAGGTGGGGGAGGAGGTGGCGGGAGAGTAGTAGGTACCTAAATGAATGAGACCAATAAGAATCTTAGCTCGCTAACATTGATTATTAATTACTCCCATAGTTTCTGTAATTAAACATATGCAACATGCAGATTGCTTTTTCTTCGCCCAGACAAATCAACTAAAGAAACAAGGAGCCAGGCTTGTGTAATTTATCTCACACGGTGTAGACAGCCTCAGCCACTTTCAATTTCATTCCATGTTAACAAAAAGTAAAACAGAGAAATTACCCGAGCTGGCACCTTGGAGGTTGAGTCATCCAAAATTGTAGACTGACTTCTCTCCTTTTCACCTTCACTGGTTCCAGCAGGGAGCATCATACTAGACTTCTGCAAAGATGGAGGCAGCAAAAAGGGAGAGCGACCTGCTTGTTCCATTGGTGGAGGTCCAGGAGGTGGTGGAGGTAATGGTAAACCCAAGTTTGATACTACAGGCTTAGGTGGCAATGGAGGCGGCGGAGGTAAAGGTAAGGAATCAGGTAGAGCAGGACCATCAGCAGAACCCAACTTAACAGAGTCTGGCAAAGGAGGGGGTGGGGGAGGTGGAGGTACAGCCAAGGGAACATCCTCTGGCTCCATATTCGAGGATGATGCAACACCACTAGTAGAAGCATCAGATAGAGGAACTCTTGGTCCTACAGTTCGCATTCAGACAAAAAATTCAATGGAAGATAGAAATATAAGAACACCCATGTAAATTTCTGTTCTACTACAAGATTGAACAGGAAATTAACTTACCAATTGATGATTTAAACATTGGAGGCTTCCCAGGTGGTGGAGCTCCAGTGGGATTTAGTGTGGGATGGTGGTAAACAGAGTCCTAAAGTGGCAGAGAAGTGTCAAATAAAATCCAGAACTGCAACATAAGGAATAACATAATTGTGCAGATAATCAATTAGAGTTTGCTCACTTCAGGATTTGGATGTTTCGCTCTCTCTTCTTCCTCTTCAGTCGTTCGTCTTTTTGGAGGTCCCAAATGACTGACCAGAAGACAGAATACAGTGCTTGAATATAAATTATAAACTATGGTAAATATCCAAAAGGGAAAAAGAATGACTGCATGAAGAGCAACAGCACCAATAATGAGCAAAAGAGCCATTTATACCTGAACATAACTGGGACTTCACCCTTTTCCTTCATTTTATCTTCATATTCCTGTCCAATAGAGAGTGGCAAGATGATTGCGGGGAACAAAGCTTGCTGTCAATGTGTAAACTAAAGGAAAACTATATAGTCGATTATATTGAATGCTTATCTCACATAATAGTTGTAACATACTCACTGAATGCTAGTAGAGGACCATAGGTTAAAATCTAAAATAAAGCTCACAAGTGCATGCACGTGTGCATTTTAATAAATAATCATCTTACACAGGATCAACTTCTCATTCTCCACAACAATTATGTCTTGAGTCATAGTTAATGATAAAATAACTTTAATTGATTATATTTCTCAAGATATTATTAAATACAAAATTACCTTCCTCTTCTTTAATACAAGATTAAGAGTATCTTCTAACTGCCTTTTCTTGTGCTTTCTAGCTTTATCGAGGGCACCATCAGCCTCTGCATAAAACACCAGAGAGACAAAAAAAAAAAAAATGAGCTGAAATGTGAAAGCAACATGTACTCTACAAACAATAAAATTGAAAATAGAAAATGGAAGGCTGACGTCAATAAAATTGGAAAATCAGAAGCCAGAGGCCAAATATCTTGATGTCGCTCATGAAGAATCAAGATAATGATATAGGCCTCTCAAATCAACAAAGAAAACTTAAGGAACCATCAGCAGTTAAGTAAATAGAGTTCATAAAGATTGTGGCTTACTCATCATTTCCAACTTTTGAATTTGCTCCTTGATTGCATCAGGATCTTTCTTCAAAATTCCCACCTCTCGTACCTTTTTTCTTTCTTTCTTATTCTGGTAGGCACACATAACAGCTGTAATTAGAGGTTATAGATTTGAATCCGATCTTTGACAATCACATCAAAAAAACACTAATAACTAAAAGAAGGCCAAAAGCAAAGGGATTTACATGGCTCACAAACATATTAGTTTTTCCTAATATGCACAAATAACTTCAACCTCGCAAGTTTTGAATTCCTAAATTCCTAAAATGCACAAAGCTTAAAGTTCATGCCAAATACCAAGAACCTCTAAGTCAGATCTTCCTACCCTTTTCCCAACTTGGGACTCAAAATCGTTCCATAAGAGTCTAGGATACAAGTCCAAGTGGATCTCCTCTGCTTCAAGGTTGATTCATAATTGTGAACCATCCATATCACTAATCATTTCAAAAAAGAGAACCTCCCAAAGTATTTAGACTCGAGGGCCGTGGCTTTCAAGCCAATATCCAGGCCCTGCAACTCCATGGAAAATTGACAATTTTCCGAGTATGAGATGGCAATCTCCTTCACATACTCCTTACCACATGAAAAACTCAATAAAGCTTCTGAATCTCGTAATTCATTATGAAAGATCTATTTTCAAAGGAAATTATAGGACTGAAGTAAGAACGTAAGAGACATCAACTTGAATCAAGTGTAACTGCAGTGGAAATACACTTCTAAGGAGACCCTTCTCTATTCTTAGGAAGGGTCTCTATTTAGTCCTCGTCTTACATAATGAATCCTAAAGGAAATTGACGGGGTAGTAAGCCAAATCAGTTGTAAGAATCCTGTGATATCTCACCAATCTAAAACCCTAAATCCAAATTCAGGAACAACCTTTATCGTTGGAAGACTATATAAAAAAAAATCCAAGTCCCTGAATGCATCAAAACGAGCCACTATATCTTAATTCAGTGTAGGATTAGTCGTATTCGTATCCAACATATCATGTATAAAAATATTAGAAAGTAAATTGTCCCATCGAATTTAATTAATAGCGTGAAAATATACAGAAATCACAGCACTGAGGCGAGCAATAGTAAAAGATGAACGCAAATGAGGTTCGAAGACGGCAGCGATGAGATAAATTAGTAGAAGTAAGGAGTCGAGTGAGGGGCGAAAATCAAAAAATAAATGCTCTGAGAAACAATTACCCGTTTCAATTCCTTCTTACGAAGCTCCTTTCGATAAGCATCCGTAGGGTTCATCACCTTACCCCCTTTGGTCGTCTTCATCTTTGCTCTCCTCTTTCTCTGGCAAACTCTATCCCTTCAAAATCTTCCTTCTTCTTCTTCTTCTTCTTGAATTGGTACTGTCGCTGTTCTTCGTCTTCGGATACGAAAAAATTCTCGAGGGGAAAACCAGAATTTTGGGCGGCAGAGAGAGGGGTCAATAGAACCTCGCTATATCCATCGACATTCTTTTTATTGAACACGAACGACGCATCGTCTTCTCAAACGAGAAGGCGACATGTCGTCATTTGTCAAATATGTCTTGATATTGAAAGCAATGGATAAAATCCATTTTTACCCTAAAAAACACTTCACATAGTTGAAAATCTACCTATTTTTAGAAACTTGTAAATGGGTAGATAATTATTTGATTTTTTTATCCACTTTCTTTAGATTTTTTTTTGAAGTAGCATATAATACTAAAACCCATGTGGAAGGAGATAGAGATGTCCATGGTGGGACAGGATTAGGGATAGATAGGGATGTCTGTGGGCGGGGTTGGGGATGTCATTCTTCATCTCCGTCCCCGTTCCCCATAAATTCTCCACGGAGTATTCGTTGGGATCGGATTCCCCGTTTTTCCCGTTACTTTTTTTTTTTTGTAAAAAACCAATTAATTTAAACAGCAAATTTTAATTAAATAATTAACTTTATTATGATTTAATTAAATAATTAACTTTATTATGATTAGTTTTACATGATAATTTGAATTTAAAGATAAATTACTCAAATTTTGGCCTAAAAAGCTAATTGATTTTTTTAGTAGAAATAAATAAATATAAGTCAAATTATTCATATATATAATCTAAATTTAAATATTCAATTTAAACATATTCATTATCTTTTCCAATAAATAATCAACTTTGAAATTTAAATGTAATATTTATATAATAATAATAATAATAATAATAACATAACATTAGATAACTATACTAAATAAATATGTAGAAGCTAATCGGAGCGGGAACGGGGCGGGGGCAGAGGCGGGGAATGCATTCCCCGTCCCCGTCCCCGTTTAGCTCATGGGGAATTTTTTGCCTCCACTCCCTCCCTCATTTTCCGCCTAATTGGAGAATTCCCGCCTCGTTTAAGACGGGCCCCGTGGGAAAATTTGGCATAGCTTCCCTTCTATGTACCTGCTATCGCATTTCATTCTCCATCCCTGCGAAATTCTCTCGGGATAGAGACTCCCTACGAGGAATTCGTAGAGATTGGGTTTAAAAAATAGTTAAATGACTCTCTCATATGGATAAAGATATAATTAAAATGTTTAACTTTGTTAAGTTCTAAAAATTAAAATTTAAATACTAGAACAACATATTCTAATCTCAACTTAAAAAATAAATAATTAAGTAAGTAAGTAAGTAATACTCATTCTGATTTAACTCACAACGAGTTATATATATAAATTGAGGAGATAATTTTATATATGTGTGAAGATGATTTCATGTGTATATGTCTGTATAATGTATGTATGTATGTATATATGTAATCGGGACGGGGTGGAAAAGTTGTTGGGGTTGATGCCCTAAGTCTCGTGTCCTTAATTTGTAAATTGTTTGTACGAACGCTTGTGTTGTATAATATATGATATTTACTTCACATCTTGGTTTTGATCAGTTGTATGTTTTATTTTCTTTACCACAAACCAATAAACATAAAAATCTATGGTTATCTGTATGTAACTTAAGCATGTATATGGTAACATACAAGTGGATCATGTCTTGAGTGATAACCAAAATGATCTGTAGTATATGGATATAGGAGGGAAAACTTATCCTGGAAACACTACGGATGCGTGGAATGGTCACAAGTTTGTAACTTGTCACAGATGGTCTGATCCTAATCATTCGTGTAGGGGATATGCAAGTGAAGGCGTCCTATACAAAGAGTTTGTATAAGACCTGACCACAAAGTGTTAACGTCTCGTTATATAACATCGTTCATGACAAAGACTTCACTTAACTAGGATGACCATAGGTAACATGACCTCAATCCTGAGTGAGTTGGGAACTCCTGCCATTGAGGGCAGTCCTTTGATTTGTATGGGTGCGAGTGGCCAGGTCGCCGATTCAAACCTACCATTTTGGGGATTCGTCTGATTTAGGAGCTGGGAACTCAACTACACAAGATGGAATTCACTCTTTCTCCGAAGAAGGGGCAAGTAGATAGATAGCTCCCTTAAGGGCTGATTCCAGGGCTTGAACAATGTGGTGCCACACACCTTCTCTTGGCCCGATAGGTGTTCACACATAGTTGGACTATGTTGTATTGTTCATCAGAGGAATCAATGGTACTTATGGATTGAGATGTAACTACATGGGAAAAATGGTAAATTCGCCTAGTTGTACTTACGAGCATCTGTGAAGGGTCATCGTATTCATGATTGGTTATATTCGATGGACACAGAAATATATCTGTGGTAAGAAGAGTTCAACTGTTGGTTTTTAGTAGAATGTCTGGCAGTTAACAAATGGTGGATCTCGTGGTTAAAGAGTTTAGTTAGCTATTCACGTACTGTTGGAGCTTCAAGCCACAGGTCTAATAGGTCCCCTAGGTAGCTTGGGTAAAGTTGAAAATCAATGTTTGGGTCAGTTTGAAATGTTCAAATTGATAAGAGAGAGTTCGATTATATATGATATAATTGAACTGGTTAATTATATATGATATAATTGGCTAAATGTATGAGATACATTATTTTGGAGGAAATTAGATATAAATATGATTATATTAAATTGAGGAGAAATTACTATAGTAGATATGTGATATCAAACTATAGGGTAAGAATATAATATGATTATATTCATTTATTATAATATTGGTTAATTATGAGATAATTGGCCGACATATTCTCCTCAATCGTGCGTTAGTGGGAGCATCCGTGTTTAGTTATGGTAATCGAAGAATAAAATAAAATTTTGTTTCATTTTGGAAAAAGTTAAAAAATTCGCAATCGATGTGGAAACGTAAACGATCGCCTAGCTTAAGAGCCTATACGATAGAGTCTCGTCGTCTAAACGATCGCCTCCCTTTCCCTAAACGATCACTTAGCTTTTCTAAATGATCGCTTAGTTGACCCATTTTCTAAACGATCGTATACTTTTTACTAAACGATCACTTAGTAAAACCTACACGATCGTGTAGCTTTGTTTAAATGATAAGCATCCTTGCTTTACGATAGCTATCTTCGTCTCTCCCACTTGCTTATCATCTACACGATCTGTCTTTCCTCCGACCCCTACCAAATTCACCAAAGACCACACTTTGGATTCTCACTCCGAGAATACTAAGGACTCCAACTGGTAGTGTCGTCCCCGCTTCTTACTTATTCGTGCTTGTTCGTGTTGCTGTCATTTGTGTAGACGATCGTGCTGCCGCAACCGACTGTTTTGCTGGGCGATAGAGTTCGTAGAGGTTCATCCGCTGCATTTAAGTTCGAGATTGAAGAGAGTCTTCAACTGGTATGAGAACTCATTCCCTTGTTTTTATTTATCAAAGCATGTCATTAATTAGTGTTAATTTGCATAATTATCTGTTAGAATGTATGTGTTGTATTTCAGTCACAATGAAATCGGAAAGATCCGAACGCGCTTATGGATGCTCTTCATTAAGAGATCCTTCAAAACTGTGGTGGGGGCAGGGAATATAATCCTCATCCCCGTCCTCATTTAGCCAATGGAGAAATAAAAAAAAGCTATCCCCGCTCCCTCCTCCTTTCCCCATTTAATCGGGGATTCTCCACCCCATTCAGAAGCCTCGACCCCGCAAGTTAAATAGACATCTTTAGAAGTAGAGGAAGAACATATATTGGAAAACCATCTTTCCAGGACAAAACCCAACCTTGAAAGAAGACCAAAGTTACGATATTATGAGTAGATTTGTTCTCCTCTCAAGTAATATGACAAAACTGGCCAACATTCATGATGTTCCCAACCAAAACAATGTCCTCGATGAGAAACCCAATCTCAGCACAAAAGAAATCATCTCCATTCAAAACTTAATAACTTCGAGAGCATCAAATTCCATCTCGAGGGGGGGGACTAGATCACTGTCGCTCAATCACACTCAAACCCTCTAGACTAGCCTCTGCTTTCAAAAGACTGATATTACAAATTTTATGTGTATTTTAAAAATGAAAATTGAACGCATAACTTGGCTCTAATACCAATTGAAGGGATTGAATCCCAAAATGGAAGTGCATGAATGCTTGTGCATCAAAATTCGTTTAAGAAAATCAACAGGGAAAAAAAATAGAGGATTATACTCTAGGTTAAGCATGCTTTAATGACAGTGAAACTCCCAAAGGAATTTTTTTTGGTTAAGCATGATTTGAAATAAAATAAAGGAATTTGAAATAAAATAATAGAGGATTATACTCCCAAACTCCCAAACTCCCAAAAAATAGAGGATTATACTCTAGGTTAAGCATGATTTGAAATAAAATAAAGGAATTTTCACTTACCTATTGAAGACCATTCTTCAAGAAATCTTCCTCCAATGACAGTGAAACTCCCAAACGGATACCACCGGGCAGCACCACTCGAAAACCCCACTATTCGCGGTCGAAAAATGTGGTTTGTAGGAGCCCTTTTGGAATTAGTGAAGGTAGAAAAAGAAGAACTTTCCTTCTTTAGGGTAGAGAGAATTCTCTTTAAAGAGAGGAGATCCCTTTTTTCATTCATTGAATGTTGTGAATCTAAAAAAAGGAGGGAAAGGGAAGTTAACCCCTCTCCACTAACCATTCCACTAACCACCTTTGTAACTGCAAGGATATTATAATATTATTATTTTATATTTAATTAATTTATTTATTTAAATTAAAATATTTTTAATTTAAATAAATAAATAAATATTAATTAATCAAATTAATTAATAATCATAATTAAATAATTAAATATTATATATTTAATAGTACATTAGAATCACGGTCTTATGCATCTGTCTCTCATAACTTATACTTTTAATGTATATCATATTCACATTAACTTTAACCTATAGTTTCTAATAACATGAATTTCATTTATATTATTAAATATTTGAATCATATTCAAACATTTTAATCTCTGAATCATATTTAAAATTAGCTTTATAATATAATATATCCATATACATTATATTAGTCACATACGATTTATTTTTTTCCTTGTAATTTGAACAATTCAAATTATTCCAAAACTTTAACAATCCTATTTAACCTTTATTGAGCTAGCGAAAGGACCTAATGGACCTACAGATTAGAAGCTCCAATTATTCAAAATTAAAAATAATTAAGTTCTTTCATTAAATTAATCAACATTCATTAACTGTGGATCACTTCACTAAAAATTCACATGTACTCTTCGCACTGTAGATATATTTCTATGTCCATGGATATAACCAGTCATCATTAAGTCAATCCTTCACAAATTGCTCATAATTATAATTGGGTTAAAATTACCATTTACCCCTATAATTACTTCTTTCTCCATAAGTCTCACTGATTCTCCAATGAACAACCTGTTTATGGTTCTACTATAAACAAATCCATCTTCAGCCAGTGAGGGGGAGGGGCCCCTTTTTCAAGACTTGAAGTCAGCAATTAAGGGAGCAATTTGTCTACTTTCCCTAATGACAGGAAGGAGTGAACATAATGAATAAATATAAATAAATTATCATACATAATGAAAATTAAAATAATATATAAATATATATTGGAAAATTTTAAATTTTAAAATTAAATTAAAATATAAATTTTTTTTTTTGTAAATATAAAATTAATAAATAAAACATGAAATATAGAAATAAATATAAAAAAAACAAAACAAAATAAAAGTAGTCATCTTAAGACTTGAATATACGACTAAAAGGTGGAAGGAAATTGTGGACATGCAAAGCTACTAGTAGGCTAAAGGTGCATTTTGTTAAATAATAGAAACAGTTTAATATAAGATGGAAATAAAATAAGGAGAAACTTTAGAAATTTGTGTAGTTTCTCAAATTTTATCCATTTTTTAGGAATGTTCCTCAATTTTTAGAAACAAGAAACGGGAACAGTTATCAAACAAGTCCATTTCTTGAAAAATGAGAAACAAAAACAAGAAATAGGAAATGAAAAATGTTACCAAACGGGTCATTTAAGTCCATAAAAATTAGAGAGAGGTTCTTCCCTGATCAGACGAGCGGATAGGCCTTTAGCACACAGAAGGAATAAGTATGGAAAGAGCGGATCTCTCTGACGGAGACCTCTGGACGGATAGAAGATCTCATATGGAAATTCATTAATTAGAATAATGAAACTGACTTATTCATATTTTCATTGAAGCTTGGAAGCTGCTCATTCAGAAGTGCGGTAATATCAGTCTTTTGGAAGCGGAGGTTATTGATATTTTTAAAAATTTTTAAATATAGTTTCATTTTTATTTTTGAAATTTATCTAGAACCTCCTCTCTTTTTTTCCTTTTTTTTTTTTTTTTTTTTTTTTTTTTTCTTCTATTTCTCCCTCTCCTTCAATATTTCCAATAAATTTACCCTAAAAAGGGTTAATATTAAAAATATATAAGTATTAAAAGTGATTTAAACAAACTTACCTTAAATTTTATCACTTTAAAAATTTTAATCCAAACTATAATCTACAAATGAATAAATTTTAAATCGAAAGATAAATTAGATAAATTTGAAAAACTATTAATATCTTCAATGAAGGCTAAGATTTCATAAAAGCCCCTCAGAATGTAGAGTTTAATGTTTTTTTTTTAATTATGAAATACTTATCCGATGATACAAATAGGGGTGTTCAAAAAACCCGATGACCCGAAAAAATCGATCAACCCAACCCGTGCGGTTTGGGTTGGGTTATCAACTCATTTGAGTTGAGTTGGGTTCAAATAAATGAAAATTTTATGGGTTGGGTTGGTTCATGGGTTCACCTAATATAGCCTAAACCAACCCGAACCAATTCGGATTTATTATTAACTTTAAAATATATTGTTTTATTACCTATAACACGATTAATTATACATATATTGATTTTAATTTTATTTAAATCCATTTTTTTTTTAATAATTTATTCTTTAACAACTCTTAAAAGTAGTTTCTTTGCACTTGAGAAAGAAAATTTTCATTACATAAATTGAAATTGAGTTGTTAATCTTAATTAAATATATGAAAATAATTAAATTAGATTTTTTCATATTTATGTTTTGCTTCTTTTTAGAGCAAAATTTTAAATAAATTACCCGATAAACCCGAACCAACCCAACCCAAATATTTCATGGTTGGGTTGGGTTGGGTTCATCTTTTAATAAAGATTATTTTGGTTGAAAAAATTTACAACTCGAACAATTGGGTTGAGTTTAAAAAGTCTTTCAACCCCAACAAAATCTAACTCAACCCATGAACACCCCTAGATACAAAAGCTTCCATCAATTACAACAATTGCACAAAAACATTTGGTTTGCAGTCTCCATGGTGTTTTCCAACATTTTCTCAAGCGTAGACCTATGAGGCAATTGCTAACAAGGGTGATTGGTATTTAGAATAAGAAAGAAGCCAACATTTCAGTTTTCTTTTCAAAATATAAACCATTTCCAGGAATCTTGAATGGAAACCATTGATTTCGTCATAGGTTTGTCTTCTTTTTAATGTTTGGTACACGATAATGACTTCTTAGTATTTGTCAGGGCAGATCTATGAAGGGGCTAGGAGGGCACATGCTCCCCTCAACTAGTGACGCTCTATATTATTGTATATTATTTTTTATTAAATATAAAAAATGTATTTACTTATATAGTAAATATATAAATTCCCACCAAAACTACATGAAGCTCGAATGGTTGGGGCATACTTTCACTCATCAAACCAAGGTTCGTATCTTGTAATTGGTAATTTTGTTTTATTTTTAATCTTTAAATATATAGATATATTAAAAGTTAGTTTTTTTTTTGTTAGCTAGTAGACTTATTCACCACAAATATTTTTATTTTCTTTATTTTTATTTTGAAAAATATATAATAATATTTATTTTTTTAGCACTCTTAAAACATGTTAGAAATGTTGTGAACTTGAGGAACGCAACGGGAATACGGATACCAATAAAATATAATATTAAAATAAATAAATAAATAACAAAAGTAAATAAAATAATAAAATGTGAATTTCTCCATTTTCTCCAATCTTTTTGGATTGATCACCAATATATGTGTCTTTCAAAACCCACCAAATGCCACTATTTATAGACAATTTGGCAAGTAGGAAATGGATTACATGGACACTAATAGTGTGTAAATGCATCACTCATCAGGGGTTCAAGATATTTAATAATTGATGGGAAATCATATCCAACATATATTCCTAATCTCTTTTGAGGACTCATCTTAGTACGTTGTGGTAGAGCAATTGGAACATATACTGTACATAAAAAAAATTCTCAGATGGGAAATATTTGCCTCATTACCATAAGCTAATTGTAATGGCGAGTACTTTGAAGGAATCGGATTCTCGCAGAAGCGTGTGAACTCCTAGCATTTAGACATTTGTTTTTATGGAAACAAAAATAGTAAAATAAAATATGTATTTGTTGATAAACATTCAAACAAAATCATAGGCATGCTAGAAATGATGAAGTAAAGAAGAAATCAAAACCCACCTTTGTTGATTCCTTTAGCTTTCATCTTCCACCGTTATCAACGATCTTGAACTTCTCCAATGAAGAAGGAAACCACCGACAAAGTTACCTTACTATTCTTTAGGATCCCAACAAACTTGGAAGAGTAGTCTAAAAAACTTTTGAGGAGGAAAATGGTAGAGAATTTCTATAGAGAAGTTAGAGAGAAGGTGGGGGTTTGTAGGCTACATTTTGGTGTAATAAAAAAACCTCTTACACTAAATAGGCTATAAAGATATATTTATATGGAGAAAGGTTAACCCCTTCTCCAAGAATTTTCCTTTATAGCTAATAAATTAAATAATCCTTATTTAATTAATTAGTACATTAATTAAATTATCATATATTTATACTAACCCCCAATCTTCATTATTTCTTAACCAATTAATTAACCATTAATTAATCAATTAAATAACTATATTAAATCATATTTAATATGAAATTAATTAACATATAAATATCACATATTTATATGCATGCATCTCTTTATGAATCCAATTCATACGAATCTAATATTTGAATCTTATTCAAATATATCTCTCTTACATAATTTGAATTATAGATCATATCTATAATTAACCACTATATCTTAATCTCATCAATATAAAATTCTCTTATTTGATTTGAACAATTTAAACTATTTCTCATTCATATCCTTTAATGAGCTAACAAGGGGACCTTATGGACCTACAGATTAGAAGCTCCAATGATATAAGATTAATTGATTAAACTCCTTTAATCTAATTAATCAATATTCATTAACTACCGATCACTTCACTAAAGACCGATAGTTGCACTTTTCTCTAACTTCTTAAGTACCATTGATTCTTTTAATGAACAAATAGTTTATAGTCCAACTATAAACTAACACCTCTCAGGCCAATGAAAGGTTGAGGCCTTATTGTTTAAGACCCGAAACTAGTTATTAAGGGAACAATTTATCTACTTTCCCAAAGAATGAGAATAAGTGAATTCCATCTTGTATAGCTGTATTTTCAGCTCTCTAATCAGAAAAATCTCCAAGATGGTAGGCTTATTGAGTTGGCTATCATGACCACTCTCACTCATATAGATCAAAGGTCTGTCATCATCAACAAAAGTTTACAACTCACTCAGGATTAAGATCATCCTAGTGAAGTATTAGTTTCTTCAAATAACAGTGTTATAAAGAGAAACTAATTATTTCGTGGTCCGGTCTATATGTAAACTCTTTTATACAGGATATCTCTACTCACATATCTTTACATGAACAATATGGTTCATATTGTTTATAACACTTACATCTCATGTAACAATTACAAAGTGAGTTGTATCCACAGTGTTACTAGGATAAGGCACCAAACCTTCATCCATTTACTGCAGACCTTTTAAGTTATTACTTGAACATGAACCACCTGTATGCCAACCACATACTGTTCAAATGACATCATATAACCTTAGATCTTAGTTAATTGGACCGAATTGATATTGTCTAAATGTCAAATAAAATACCTCTAATTTTATTAGATAAATAAAGTTAACAAAACTACAAACCACCAGATACATTAGATTTAAGACATTAATCCCAATGATTTCCCACTTGTCCAAAGCTAATGAAATGTATCAAAATACAAAAAAAGACAACTGTGAAAGTAAAGTATCAATATACAAAGTAAGGTAAAGTATTAATATACAATACAATAAACTAGGACATACAATATACCCAGTAAAATCTCCCATTTACCCTAACTTAGATGACTCATATCTCGTAGACCCAGACCCTTCAGGTGACCCTAAGATACTTGCATTCTATATGCTTTCCACGTTTGTGGTTACGAGGCTCCTTGGAGTTCGCCACAACACCACTGTTATCACAATAAAGTGTGATGGGCAAGGACATATTTGGAACTAAAGGAACTCTAATTACAGAGGACCTATGAGTGGAAGCGGATCGTCCAAACTCCATTGTGAAAGAACACATACATTCACAGTAATACTAAACAAATTATGCATTGAATCATAAATTACAACATGCTTTGTATTAAATACAAGGGATCAAGAAACAATACCTTTGAAGAACCTTTCTTCAAGTGTATCCCTCGATCAAACTCGAACGCAATGAGCAACTCGAACTCCCTCGAATAGTAAAGAGTATCAACTCGATCCTCGAATAGATCCGAACACAACCACTAGATTAACTTGGTATTCTCGGTGTGAGAATCCAAGAGTTGTGGGCTCTGGTTTATTTTGATTGGAGGGAAGATTTAGAGTAGAGGAGGAGAACAACCGAGTAAACAATGACACTATCATGTAGAAGATGGAAGTCTATCGCATAGATTGGATACTCGATCGTTTAGACTCTCAAGATATCGTCTAGTAAACTTGATGCTATCGTGTACTCACTCGATAGTAAATCTGATAAATTGTTTCATAGAATCATTAGAAAAATAATTTTTCATCTTTTATTCCACTTTGCCATAAAACCGTGTAACTACCCACTAAGGGTGGTTATTGAGAAAAAAAATTTTAGTTATCAAATAATTAATAAATATAAATAAATATGATAACTAACTTATCATATTATATTTATAACCTATAGTTTTACTATTGCATCATATACAACATATAAACCATATTTCTTTTTCTATTTTATGACATTTAATATAAATTATACTTATATTAAATTTGATAAGTATGAATCTAATTCATAGAAATTATATTTGAATCATATTCAAATATTAGTTCCTCCAATCAAACAATGATTATTAAATACATTATGTTGATTATATCATATATAATTTAATTAATTTAATTATATCATATATAATGAAATTCTCTCTTATTAATTTGAACATTTCAAATTAACCCAAAAACTTATTCTTAACTTAAATCCATTGAGTTACAAAGGGGACCTTATGGACATGTAGCTTGAAGCTCCAACGGTATGTGAATAACTAACTAAACTCTTTAATCACATTATCTACCATCCGCTAACTGTCGAGCACTTCACTAAAGACTGACAGCTGCACTCTTCGTACTACAGACATATTTTTGTGTCCATTGGATATAACAAATCAAAAGTACGATGACCCTTCACAAATCGCTCGTAAGTACAGCTAAGCCAAATTACCCCTATAGTCACATCTAACTCCTTAAGTACCACTGATTCCTCTAATGAACAATAGATTATAGTCTTATTATGACTAAACTCCTCTCGGTCCAAGAAAGGGTATGACGCCACATTGTTCAAGACCCAGAATCAGCCCTTAAGTGAGCAATTTATCTACTTACCCCTACTTCGGGGAAGGAGTGAATTCCATCTTGTGTAGCTGAGTTTCCAACTCCCCAATCAGACGAATCCCCAAAATGGTAGGCTTGTTGAGTCGGCGATCTGGCCACTCTCACCCATGCAAATCAAAGGACTGCCCTTATAGGCAATAGTTCACAACTCATTCAGGATTATACCTATGGTCATCCTAGTAAAATGAAAGTCTCAATTATGAACGGCGTTATATAACGAGACTAAATATTTTGTAGTCCATTCTTATACAAACTCCCTTGTATAGAATATCCCTACTCGCATGTCTAATACACGAATGATCAGGATCAGATCATTTGTAGTACTTTACAACATTTGTAACACCTACAAAGCGGGCCATACTTGTAGTGTCACCAGGATAAGGTATCCCTCCTTTATCCATATACTATAGACCATTTAGGTTATCACTTAAAACACGATCCACTTGTATGTCTCCACATACATGTTTAAGTTACAACAATAACCATGGATCTTAGTCTATTGGTTTGTGGTTAATGCAACTAAAATATCAAATATTTCATAGACTAAATAAAATATCATATATTATAAATAAAAAAATATTTGTTCATACAAGTGTTTACAAACTATAGAACCTTATGAGATTTAGGGCATCAACCCCAACAAAAACAACTTCCAAATCTGTGAGAAATTTTCTGAGCTAAACGGCGTCCTTAGTAGCTTTATAGACAGTTACATACTCAGCCTCCATGGTGGAATCCACAATACAACCTTGCTTAATGTTGCGTTATACTATAGCTCCTCCATTCAGAGTGAACACTGATCATGATGTGGATTTTCTTGAACCCTTATTAGTCTAAAAATCAGAATCAGTGTTTCCTGTAAGGATTAAATCCTTAGCCCTATACACAAGTATATAGTTTCTCGTTCTCCTAATATACGAATAGCTTTAACTATTGTTCAGTGATTAAATCCTAGATTGGATTGATATCTACTAACTACTCCCCCTACATGATAGATGTCGGGTCTAGTACACAACATGGCATACGTAAAGTTACCCACTGCAGATACATAAGGAATCTGTTTCATCTCCTCAACCTCCTGAGGTGTCGTAGGACATTGTTCCTTAGACAAGATAATTCCATGCCTGAAAGGTAACAAACTCTTCTTGAAATTTTGCATCGAATATCTGACAAACACTTTGTCAATATAGGATGCCTGAGACAAGACTAGTGATTTGTTCTTTCGATCTCTTATAATTTTTATCCCTAGAACAAAGTATGCTTCACCCAAATCTTTCATTTGGAATTGAGTAGCTAGTTATTCTTGAATGGTGTCAGGTAACCTACTGTTGGGATTGGTGTCCTAAATCTCTTGTAATCTCGTAGTTTGTAAACTTTGTATGAGCATATTGTTGTTAATAAAATAAATGTTATTTTATATGCATATACTCAGTCCAATAAATTAAGATTCTAGGTTATTTTATGTAATTTAAACAAGTATGTAAAGACATATAGGTGGATCTTTTTAAATAATAACCTAAATGGTCTGTAGTAGATGGATAAGGCTGGGTACCTTATCCTGGTGACACTAGGATACAACCAGCTTTGTAGATGTTACAAGTGTTGTAAAGTACTACAAATGATCTGATCCAGATCATCATGTGGAGACATGTGAGTGTAGGTATCCTATACAAAAGTTTGTATAAGACCAGACCACGAAATGATTAGTCTCTTTATATAACGCCATTAATAATAGAGACTTACATTTCATTAGGATGACCATAGGTGACATGACCCGAATCCTGAATGAGTTGTGAACTTCTGCTCATGAAGGTGATCCTTCGGTTTGTATGGGTGAGAGTGGCCAGATCACCAACTCAATATGCCTACCATTTTGAGGATTCGTCTGACTGAAGTGCTGGGAACACAGCTACACAAGACGAAATTCACTCATTCCCCGATGTCGGGGCAAGTAGATAAATTTCTCTTTTAAGGGTTAATTCTGGGGTTTGAACATAGTGGCCACACCTTCTTCTGGCTCGAGAAGGACTTGGTCATAGTTGGACTATGACTTATTGTTCATTAGAGAAATCAATGGTACTTAAGGAGTTAGATGTAACTATAAGGGCAAAATGATAATTTTAGCCTAGCTGTATTTATGAGCAATTTGTGAAGGGTCATCGCACTGTTGATTGGTTGTATCCAATGGACACAGAAATATATCTATAGTGCAAATAGTGCAGTTGTGGTCTTTAATGGAATGATCGACAGTTAATGAATGTTGGGTAATTTAATTAAAGAGTTTAATTAATTATCCAAATACCATTGGAGCTTCAATCTACGGATCCATTAGGCCCCCTTTGTAGCTCAACAGTGATTCAATCGAGAATTAATTTTGGATTAATTTGAAGTGTTCAAATTAATTGAGGGAATTAATTATATATGTTATATAATCAATATAATGTATTTGATACATTATAATATAAGGTAATATGAGAGGAATTTGAATATGATTTAAATTCTAATTATATGAATGAGATTCATGTAATTAAATTTAAATAAAAATGATTTATATTAAATACCTTAAATAAGTTGAGAGGAATCAAATATTTGAATATGATTCAATTATCAATTATATGGATGAGATTCATATTAATATAAATGTGATTTATATCAAATACCATATATTGTTGAAAGAAAATAAAACTATAGGTTATGTTGTATTTGATGCAATATAAAACTACAGGCTATATGTTATATTTGATATATATATATATATTAAATAAAGTAGTTATTATGTATATTTTTTATTATTATTAATTTAATTTAATTTAATTAATTTTATAAATTAATTAAATTAAATTAAATTAATAATAATATTCTTCAACGTGGGTTGTGGAAGAATGGATGGTTCTCATTCATCTTCTTCCACAATTCTCTCAATGTGAGTTGGCTCTCTTTGAAAAAAGTTTATAGAGAAGAAAAATCATCTCCTCCTCTTTTTCTCCTTCCCTCTTTCAAACCTAAAGGCAGAGCCCGCACCTCCTGCCCATTCTCAAACCGTAAGGAGAATATAGAAGGTTCTAGTTTGGTGGTGTCCCAATTGGGTTTCCAGATTGTGATATTGATCAAGGGAGTTCTTGATGAAATTCTTTCTTCAAAGGTATTTTCTTCTTCCCTTTTTTCTTTTGAAAAGCATGTTGTAGGTTTAAATTAAATGCATAATCCTTCTCTTTTAAGTCTTTAATTCTTGCAAGTTCTGTGAAAAACGAAAATTGAGACCAATCTCCGCATTCCGCTGCGTAAACCTTCAATAGTTTTCCCTTCACCTACATAATTTCCAATGAGTAGAATATCATCCACATACGACACAAGAAAAGCTACTAAACTGTTGATGATCTTCTTGTAAACACAAGACTCATCAACATTTTGATCAAAGCCATAAGATTTGACTGCAACATCAAACCTTATATTTTAAGATCAAGATGTTTGTTTCAATCTATAAATGGATCGATTAAGCTTGAAAACCTTTTGCTCTTGACTTTGTTTGATGAATCCCTCTGGTTCGGTCATGTAGATGGTTTCGTCAAGATTACCATTCAAAAAGGTAGTCTTAACATTCATTTGTCATATCTCATAGTCATAATATGTGGCAATAGATAAGAGAATCCAGATAGACTTAATCATAGCTGAAGGAAATCGGACATGAGAATTTCCATGAGTAGCGGAATAATCGTTACAAATTCCATTCGTATTTGAATAAAAACAATTACAGTCAAGAAACGGAAACATACAGGTTATGCATAAAACGAAATTACAGCATGCTTTTAATAAGATCAAGGTAAAAAGAATCATACCTTTGAAGACTCATCTTCAAACACCCTCGATCACGAATGCTCGGTCACAGCAAGACGACAATCACGAATGCTCGAACACTTCGACTGCAACACAACACGATCACAGTAATCACGAACACACCGAATTCCAAGACCATGAACACATTGAATAACCTCCAAAAACCTTAAGTCAGTCGAGTTGAGTACGACACCACCACAATGGCTACTTTGGTATTCTCGGTGTGAGAATCCAGAAGTGTAGGCTCTGTGTGGACTTGGTTAGAGGAAGAGATCGGAGGAACAATCGTGTAAATAATTGAGCAAGTGGGAGATGACAAGTCTATCATATAGATGATGCCCAATCGTTTAGAAGAAGCTCCGTGATCGTTTAGCTATCAGCCAACTGAGTGAACTATCATGTAGTGTCACTCCACGATCGTATAGTCTCTCTTCAGCTATCGTTTAGTGAATCTCATTCACTTGATAACCATCGTGAGTAACTTGCCGAGAATAGCAACTTTCTCAAATCTTTTTCTGCTAAATTTAGGAAAACATTTTTCCTTTTATCTCACCGTTACCATGAAACCACCAATAACCTCCTACTCAATTGGTTATTAGAGAAACAGAGATAATTATCCAATAATTAATATTATTATAAATATATATGATAACCAACTTACCATAGTATATTTATAACCTATAGTTTTAATATTTCATCTCATGAAACATATAAACCGTAGCTCTTTTCTATTTCATGGTATTTAATGTAAATCCCATTTACATTAACCTTCCACTTGATGTATCTCATACATCACACCGTCATATCATATATAATCGAATTACCTCTTGTCAATTTGAACATTTCAAACCAACACTAAGAACTGATTCTCAACTTGAATCCATTGAGCTATCTAGGGGACCTTATGGACCTGTAGATCGAAGCTCCAACGGTACATGAATAACTGACTAAACTCTTTAGTCACGGGATCCACCATCTGTCAACTGCTAGGTACTTCACTAAAGATCGATAGCTGAACTCTCCTTACTACAGATATATTATGTTTCCATATCAACCAATCAACAGTGCGATAACCTTTCATTGATCGCTCGTAAGTATAGCTGGGCCAATAACCGTTATGCCTCTGTAGTTACATCTGTCTCCTTAAGTACCACTGATCCCTCTAATGAACATAAGTCATAGTCCTACTATGACGGATTCTTCTCTTCCAAAGAGAAGTTGTGGCCACTATGTTCAAGCCTCGGAATCAGCCCTTAAGGGAGAAATCTATCTATTTACCCCTGCTTCGGGGAAGAAGTAAATTCCATCTTGTATAACTGAGTTCCCAGCTCCCAAATCAGACAAGTCCCCAAAAAGGTAGGCATCTTGATTTGGCAATCTAACCACTCTCACCCATACTAATCAAAGAACCGCCCTCAAAGACAGAAGTTCCCAAAACACTTAGGATCGAGGCATGTCATCTACGGTCGTTTAGGTGAGATGTAAGTCTCCAATATCAACGGCGTTATATATAGAGACTAGTCATCTCATGGTCCGGTCTTATACAAACTCTTTGTATAGGACACCCCTGCTCGCATGTCTCCACATGAATGGTTAGGATCTACCATCTATGGTAGTTCACAACACTTACAAACCTCTACAAAGCTGGTCATATCCGTAGTGTCACAAGGATCAGGTATCCCTCCTTAATCCTTATATTACAGACCTATTTAGGCTATCACTTAAGGTATGATCCATTTGTATATCTCATATACATGCTTAAGTTTACATACAATAACCATGGAGCTTTGTTTATTGGATATGAGTAAATGCCAGATAAAATAACTCTTATTTTATTCATAACAATGTGTATAAATTACAAACTACAAGACTCCGGGAGAATTAGGACACCAATCCCAACAATGTCCCACTTGTCCTAATGCCTCAGGAGACTAATGTACAATACAAGATAAATACATGTACAATATACAATAAACTAGGGATACCCCAGTATCATCTCCCATTTATCCTAGACAAGATGTTGCATATCTCACAGACCCAGACTCTCCAGGTGACCCTCGAACACTTTAGCCGTGAGAGCCTTTGTAAAGGGATCAACAATATTATGCTCCAACGCGATCTTTGCGACTATCACATCATTGCGATGCACAATCTCCCTAATCAAGTGATATTTCTGTTTTATATGCTTGCCTCAACGATGACTCCAAGGTTCCTTCAAATTTTCCACAGCCCCACTGTTATCACAATAAAGAGTGATAGGAAAATCCATATTTGGAACAACTTTCAAAGCTATAAGGAATTTTCTCAGTCAAACAACATTCTTAGCTGCTTCACAAGCGGCTACGTATTCGACTTCCGTAGTGGAGTCCACGATTCATCATTGCTTGAAGCTTCGCCATACTACATCCCCTCCATTCAGAGTGAACACTGACCTCGATGTCGATTTACGAGAATCTCTATCGGTCTGAAAGCCAGAGTTTGTGTATCCTGTATGGATCAAATCCTTATCTCTATATACGAGCATGTAGTCCCTCGTTCTCCAAAGATACTTGAGGATCGTCTTGACCATCATCTAGTGATCAAATCTTGGATTAGACTGATAACGACTGACAATCCCTACTGCATAGTAAATATCGGGTCTAGTACACAACATTGCATACATTAAGCTTCCTACAACTGAAGCATAGGGAATCCGTCTCATCTTCTCAACCTCTTGAGGTGTTTGAGGACATTGATCCTTAGACAAAACGATTTCATTCCTAAAGGGTAACAAGCCCCTCTTGGAATCCTGCATCCTGTACCTGATAAATATTTGATCGATGTACGATGCCTAAGACAAGGCTAACCTTTTGTTCTTATGATCTTGAATGATCTGGATCCCTAGAACATACTGTGCCTCACCTAATTCTTTCATTTGGAACTGGTCAGCTAGCCACTTTTTAATGTCAGTCAACAACTCTACATCATTCCCAATGAGTAGGATATCATCTACATACAGTACCAGGAAAGCTACTGAGTTGCTGATGATTTTCTTGTAAACACAAAGCTCATCAACAATCTGATCAAAGCCAAACGACTTGACTGCACTGTCAAATCTAATGTTTCATGATCTAGATGCTTGTTTCAGCCCATAAATGGACCTATTAAGCTTGTAAGCTTTTTGTTCTTGATCTGGAATGACGAACCCCTCTGGTTGAACCATTTAGATGGTCTCCTCAAGATTACCATTAAGAAAGGCAGTCTTGACGTCCATTTTTCATATCTCATAATCATAAAATGTGGCTATGGACAAGTGTATCTTGATAGACTTGAGCATGACAACAGGTGAGAAAGTTTCCTCATAGTCAACTTATTCAACCTGGGTATAACCCTTTGCCACGAGTCTAGCCTTAAAGTTTTTCACCTTTCCATCTACACCTCTCTTTTGCTTGTAGATCCACTTACACCCTACAGGTCTTACCCTATCAGGCAAATCCATAAGCTCCTAGGCGTTATTGAAGTACATAGATTCCATCTCCTGGTTCATGGCTTTAATCCATTCATCTTTGTCAACATCTTTCATTGCTTTCTTAAAAGACAATGGATCCTCGACCCCACATTAGAAATGACATTTTGGACTTTAGTTAAACCCATGTAGCAATCTGGTGGGTTCATAACCCCCCACTATGTCGAGGCAGTCTCAATGCTTGAGCTGGTTGACGAGATGTACTTGGAGGAACTCTTATACAAGAGTACATCTAAGCAGAAGCGAATCGTTCCAAACTCATTATGTCAGAATTACCATATTTACATTTTAACAGAATAGATATACAATATACAACAAATTACTGCATGCTTTAAACAATTAAACAACAAGAGAACAAGAGACACGTATCAGTTGAAGAACTCTTCTTCACCAAAATCTTACTCTTTTCCAATAGACTGCTCCTCTCACTCTCGCTGGAACGTCCAAGCAATCGTTCACCAAATCACCGATTGTCTACCCATGAACGACCTCCACACGAACACAGCAACAGGGAGGATACCACCACTTAGAACCCTCGGTATTCTCGGTGTGAGAATCCAGGAGGTGTGGGCTCTGTTGGATTTGGCAAAGAGAAAGAGGAAAGGAAGATCATATACCATGACCAAGTAAGTGGGAAAATATTGATTTCTATCGTATAGACGATGCTTGATTGTTTGGAAACGGTACACGATCGTTTAGTAAATAGGCTACGATCGTATAGACGATCATTTAGGAAACGCTCGGGCGCACGATCGTTTAGGAAAGAGTTGGACGATCGTTTAGGAAAGAGTTACAAAAGCTGAATAAAACCTCCCACTATCACACGGTCACGGAGAAAATGCAGCACAATTATCCTATAATATTCCAATTAGAAATAATAAATATATTCATATTATATTTATTAACATATGGTTTAATATCACATATAAATCGTAGTATTTTCTCCTCAACTAGATATAAATCATATTTATATCATTTTCCTCCAAATAATATATCTCATACATAATGTTAATCATATCATATATAATCGAACTCCCTCTTGTCAATTTTAACACTTCAAACTGACCCAAAAACTTATTCTCAACTTGAATCCATTGAGTTACCAAGGGGACCTTATGAACCTATGGCTTAAAGCTCCAACGGTACGTGAATAGCTGACTAAACTCTTTAGCCACAAGATCCACCACAGATATATTTCTGTGTCCATCAGATATAACCAATCAATAGTACGATAACCCTTCAAAGATGCTCATAAGTACAACTGGGCCAATTTACCATTTTACCCCTATAGTTACATCTAACTCCTTAAGTACCGTTGATCCCTTTAATGAACAATACAACATAGTACTACTATGTGTGGACATCTCTCGAGCCAAAAGAATGTGTGTGGCGCCACATTATTCAAGCCTCGGGATCAGCCCTTAAGGGAGCAATCTATCTACTTACCCCTGCTTTGGGGAAGTTGTGAATTCCATCTTGTGTAGCTGAGTTCCCAACTCCCAAATCAGACAAATCCCCAAAGTGGTAGGTTTGAGTCGACGATCTGGCCACTCACACTCATGCAAATCGAAGGACCGCCCTCAAAGGCAGGAGTTCCCAACTCACTCAGGATTGAGGTCATGCTACCTATGGTTATCCTAGTGAAGTGAAGTCTCTGTCATGAATGACGTTATACAACGAGACTATAACACTTCGTGGTCCGGTCTTATACAAACTTCTTTGTATAGGACACCCCCGCTCGCATGTCCCCACATGAATGATCAGGATCAGACCATCTGTAGTAAGTCATAACACTTGTAACTATTCTACAAAGCGAGCCGTATTCGTAGCGTTACCAGGATAAGGTTTCCCTTCTATATCTATATACTATAGACCATTTTGGTTATCACTTTAGACATGATCCACTTGTATGTCTCGATATACATGCTTAAGTTACATATGATAACCAAGGATCTTAGTTTATTGGTTTGTGGTAAAGCAAATAAAATCTCCAATGTTCATAGACAATAAGGGAAGAAAATATCATATATTATACATCACAAGCGTTTGTTCAAAACTGTGTTTACAAACTATAGGACACGAAAGTTTAAGGCATCATCCCTAACAATCTCCCACTTGACCTAAAGTGAGTGGGGTGTACATACAACTATTACAAAACAATAAACTAGAGCACTAAGGCCCAGTACAAAAATATCTCCCACTTACCCTAGTCCAGCCGTGGATAGTCCCGTAAACTCATGCTCTGAAGGTGACCCTCAAACACTGTAGTCATGAGAGCCTTCGTAAACGGGTCAGCAATGTTGTGCTCCAAAGCGATCTTTGTGACTATCATGTCCCTTCAATGCACTATTTCGCAGATAAGATGATACTTTCGCTCTATGTGTTTGTCGCGCCTGTGACTCCTGGGCTCCTTGGAGTTTGCCACAACACCACTATTGTCATAATAGGGGGTGATGGGACTAGACGTGTCTAAAATAACTTCCAGCTTTGTCTGGAACTTTCAGAGTCAAACGACCTCCTTAGCAGCTTCACAAGACGCTACATACTCGACCTCCATCGTGGAGTCGGTGATGCACCCCTGCTTAGTGTTTTGCCACACTACTACTCATCCGTTAAGAGTAAAAATTGTCCCCGAAGTGGATTTCCGAGAGTTCTTATCAGTCTGAAAGTCAGAATTCGTGTATTCAGTAAGAATCAAACCCCTAGTTCCATACACGAGCATGTAGTCCCTCGTTCTCCGAAGATACTTGAGGATGTTCTTAACTGTGGTTTAGTGACCCTCGCCTAGGTTAGACTGATACCTACTGACTATTCCCATAGCATAGCAGATGTCTGGTCTAGTACGAAGCATCACGTACATCAAACTGCCAACTACAGATGCATATAGAACCCGTCTCATCTCCTCAACCTCTTGAGGCGTCTTAGGACACATTTCCTTAAACAAAGTAACTCCATGCCTGAATGGCAGTAGACCCCTTTTGGAGTTCTGCATCGAGCACTTGAGCAACATCTTGTCAATGTACGATGCCTGAGACAGCACTAGCACTTTGTTTTTACAATCCCGAAAGATCTGTATACCTAGAACGAACCGAGTCTCTCCCAAATCTTTCATTTGGAATTGGGTCGCTAACTAGTTCTTTGTTGGGATTGGTGTCCTAATTCTCCTGGAGTCTCGTTGTTTTATAAAGATACACATTGTTTGATGAATAAAATAATTGTTATTTAATTCTGGAATTTACTCATATCCAATAAATAAAGCTTCTTAGTTATCTTATGTGAACTTAAGCATGAAAATGTGATATACAAGTGAATCATGCCTTAAGTGATAACCTAAATAGGATACGACCCGTTTTGTAGAGGTTTGCAAGTGTTGTAAACTACTACAGATAGTAGATCCTGATCATTCATGTGGAGACGTGCGAGCGGGGATGTCCTATACAAAGAGTTTGTAAAAGACCGGACCACGACATGACTAGACTCTGTATATAACACCGTTGATACTAGAGACTTACATCTCGCCTAAACGACCATAGGTGACATGACCTCAATCTTAAGTGTTTTGGGAACTCCTGCCTTTGAGGGCGGTCCTTTGATTAGTATGGGTGAGAGTGGCCAGATTGCCAACTCAACATACCAACCTTTTTAGGGACTTGTCTGATCTGAGAGCTAGGAACTCAATCCATAAGATAGAATTCACTTCTTTCCCGAAGCAGGGATAAGTAGAGAGATTGCTCCCTTTAAGGGCTGATTCCAGGGCTTGAACATAGTGGCCACAACTTCTCTTTGGAAGAGAGGACTTAGTCATAGTAGGACTATGACTTATTTTCATTAGAGGGATCAGTGGTACTTAAGGAGTTAGATGTAACTACAGGGGCATAACGGTTATTTGTCGAGCTGTACTTACAAACGATCTGTGAAGGGTTGTCGTACTGCTGATTGGTTAAAATGGACACATAATATATCTGTGGTAAGGAGAGTTCAGCTGTTAGTTTTTAGTGAAGTGCTTGATAGTTAACGTATGGTGGATCCCATGACTAAAGAGTTTAGTCAATTATTCATGTACAGTTGGAACTTCGAGCTACAGGTCCATAAGGTCCCCTTGGTAGCTCAATGGATTCAGTTGAGGATCAGTTCTTGGTGTTGATTTGAAATGTTCAAATTGACAAGAGGTATTTTGATTATATATGATATGATCGGTATGATGTATGAGATACATCTAGTAGAGAATTAATGTAAATGAGATTTACATTAAGTGCCATGGAATAGAAAAAGAGCTATGGTTTATGTGTTTCATGAGATGAAATATTAAAACTATAGGTTATAAATATAGTGTGATAAGTTGGTTATCATTTATATTTATAATAATATTAATTATTGGATAATTAAATCTTTTTCTCTAATAACCAATTGAGTGGGAGGTTATTGGTGGTTCATGGTAACCGTGAGATAAAAAGGAAAATTGTTTTCCTAATTTTAGGAATGTTGAAAATTGATTTTGAACCGTGAGATAAAAAGGAAAATTGTTTTCCTAATTTTAGGATTGTTGAAAATTGATTTTGAGATTTTCCTTCTTGGAAAAAGAATCTCACGGAAGTTGTCAAGTAAACACCGATTTACTAAGCGACAGCTTGAAAAAGGGTAAACGATCGTAGACATGCTGCTAAGCGATGAGCTAAACGATCGTTTTGCTTTTGCTAGACGATCGCTTAGCTTTTGTAAACGATTGGGTTTCGACCTATACAATAGGTTTCAGCCTTCTCTCACTTGCCAATCGTGTACATGATTGTTATTTCCTCCATTCTCTTGCCTCATTCCAAGTCCACAAAGAGGCCACCCTGTAGATTCTCACACCGAGAATACTAAGGTAGCCTTCTTGGTGGTGTCATACTCAACTCGATGTCGTCGAGGTTCATTGGAGGTCGTTCGTGCTGTTGGGGTATTCTTAACTGAGGCGATCGCTGAGGACGAGTGCATGGTATTCGTGCTGTGCAGCAGTCATTTTGTTCGAGCGTTCGAGGTTGCTGTGTTCGAGCTTTCGTGAGCAAGGAGCATGAAGATGAGTCGAAAAATATTCGTTGCATTTCTCCTTATTCATTTATACTTTCATGGTGTAATTTTTGTATTGATTTCATAACCGTATGTTTCTGTTTTGACTGTTATTTTAATGTCCATACATGATTGTAATTTGGAATGATCTATTCTGCTACTCATGGAAATCTTCATGTTCGATTTCCTTCAATTGGTATCAGAGCCAAGTTGTTCTGATATTCCAAATTACAAGTCTGTATTGAACTCATTTTATAGTCGCAGTGGGTTTCTACATTTGTGTTTCATCGTTAAGTGCATTTGTGGTTGAAGTTGATGAATGTTTCGGGTTTAATTACCTTTAGTTAAAGCTTTCTATAATTACAAAGTGTTAATTTGTAAGGGCCCCTGTGTTTTTGGGCATAATTAACTTGCAAATCGAGTCTGTAATTCAAAGAGTTTGAGTTTGTCGAGGCGTTCGTGATGAAGTTTCGAAGCATAGAGATGCAGTTCTCAACGAAGAAGAAGACCAAGCATTGGTTGTATCGTGTAACCTAAGGTAAACGGTTGTTGGGAATTAACTAAGCGATTGTTTAGACTTTTCTAAACGATCGTGTAGTATTTACTAAACCATCGTTTAGCTATGTTGAACGATGGGCTAAATCGTTTACTCTATCGCGTAGCGTTGGTTGCCCGATCGCGTAGGCGCTGAAGGTAAACGATCGTAGTGAGAGCATGTGATGTTCATCGTTTAGTAAAAGGCGCGCGCTAGACAATCATGTAGTTAGCAAGTCTCATCGCTTAGTTACTACCTACACGATCGCGCGTATTCAATATGGAGGCGCTAGCTAAGCGATCGCTTAGGTGTGCTACGCAGCATCGTAGTCGTTTAGACAACCACGAAAGGCGAGCGTTGTGCGGAGCATGCTAAACGATCATGTACCTCAGACTTCATCGCTTAATAAAAGGTACACGATCATGTAGTAGTGCTAAACGGTCGTTTAGCTCTGGGAGCATTGATAAGCGATAGAGTAAAGCATCTGTTTTATCGTGTAGGCGATCCTAGGGAGTTTAGTACACGATGGTTGAAGACGCGATACTTCGGCCGAACGGTTCAAGACCTGGTTCACCTGTTTGAACCGAAGACTCTTTATCTTTGTAATAGTTAGCTTTATTTTTTGTTTTTCAAGTTAATTTTACCTGGTTTATCAATATTTGTTGCTTATACATGTGATGTATGGTGCTTATATGCCAAAGTGTTTGACATATAGTTTAAAACCCACCTTAAGTTGTGCAATTATTCATGCATCATGTATTATAATTATTATAATCTAGCATGAAGAAATTACTTGAAAGCATGCGTATACATCATGAAATATAAGAGTTATATTTTGCATGTAGTGAGCATTATCATGCATCATCCTTTTATTATAAGTGTTATAGTCTAAGGGTGAATGGAAGTATGTCTTGCTTGTTTCATTGCTGTTTTGTATAAGTATTATATAAAAGAAGTAGCAATGAATGGACAATGCATTGAGCATGAAACTTAGGCTGTTTATAATCGTTATGAATGCCTAGCATGTGTTAGCTTAGTATTATGGTGTTGGTTTACGTTTATAAGTATTATAAAGGAAATTAGACCTAAAATCGATAAGAAAGAGTTGCATGCAAACTTAGGGTGAACTCAAGTTTTTTAAAAGGGTTTTAAAATTGGATTGAGATAGACCTAAGTTCAATTGGTTCTAAAGACTTTAGTAAGCTAGATTTATCTTTTAAAATCGGTTTAATAGGATTAAATTGGTTGGCATAAAAGATTAAATTTGTTGTAAATCTATCTATAAGGGACTTTTTGTCTAAGGCGGGTTCTGGCTGGCTGGGGTTCTTAAGTTAACGGAAACGTAACACCCCTACCTGGAAAGGTGAATCAGATAGATTTTTCAACAAGCATGCGACGATTTGGCCACAGACTCCATTAAAGAGTTTAATGGATGGTGATCAAAAGTTGTTTAACTATCCAAGGTAAAAGTTACTCTTACGAAAACCTAAAAGTCACTTAGTTAAAATCCTTAGCTGTGTTTTTTCTAAGTAAGCTAAAACCTAGGTTATAAAATACTCAGTGGGAGAAGGAGATGTATCTGATATGTCTATGATTCCACTCACGTTTCTCCCTGTATGTTCACATCGTGAGATTCATGCTTGGCCTCGTGGTGCCCTGGGAGCATCCCCCTTCAGATGGTGTTTGCACGAGTCAATATCAAGGTGAACGAAGAGAGTGTTTATAGTAAGTGGGTAAAGGGTGTGTGTCAACACGTCCTATGGCCTTTGTCATTGGTTCACACCTGAGATCATTCTGTACTCCCTCGTGGCACCTTGAGAGCGTCCCTCTTCGGATGGGTTTTGTGTAGTTGGTCAAGATCGAGGTGAACTTCAGAAATGGATAGGGTCACTTTAGGTTTTGCCCCAATCAGATTTTTTTCCTTCGAATTGGCTTTTTGGGGCGAACCTCTAGGGCCTAAAATGGCGGGTCACACTTATGGGAGATTGTTAAGTAAGTTAATGATCTCTTAGCCAAATCAATGATGGCTAGTCGTTATAGGAGCAAAAGTTGTTTTGGTATTAATGACTGGTTGAGAACTTCTCAATTCAGAGGAAGGATAACTGACCTCCCTTCGACAGCTTTTGTACTAAACCTTTGAAGCGTCATTGCGAAACTAGATGTCACATGGGGTTCATTTTAGTTTTGCTAAAATCTTATTGGATGTTGTTTTGTTTTACAATGGGTATTTGCTTAAAGCTTGACGTAGGTTAATGTGTTTTTCTTTTTAGCAACTTGTTAGTATTTTCGTTTAGTTCTTTTAATATGACCGACTACATATAATGGAAATAATCGTGTGAAACGTATTTCGTGGCAAACGACCTCGATCCCATTACTCTCCAAAAGAGGAGATAAGACAGTAAATCTGATTTATTGGTCTTAGAGATGTGTTTGGTAGAGAATGATGATTCTGCCTGGATCCTTGATTCGAGTGCTACCAATCATGTCAGTTCCTCTTACCAAGGATTCAGTTCCTCTTACAAGGGATTCAGTTCCTGGAAAACATTGCCACGGGAAGAGATGACTCTTCGAGTCGGTACTGGTGAGGTTGTTTCAGCTGTTGTGTAGGCATGCTGAAGTTATTTGTTGACAAAAAACGTTATTGTTACTGGATAATGTTTTTATAGTTCCTCATATTAAGAGGAACTTAATCTCAGTTTCTTGTCTCATTGAACAAGGCTATACTGTCTCTTTTTCTGAGAATAAACTCTTTATTTTCAAGAATAGAATGGAGATTTGTTATGGTTTAATGCAAAGTAACGTAAATGTAATAAGGTCGTTAGTCATAAAAGCCTTGTTTAATACTGAAATGTTCAGTACGACAACAACAACTAAAAGACCAAAGGTTTCTCCTAAGAAAAACACCCATATTTAGCATCTAAGGTTTGGTCATATCAACCTCAATAGGATTGAGAAGTTGGTGAAAAGTGGACCTCTAAAGAGTTTAGAAGAAAACTCCTTGTCGGTATGCGAATCATGCCTTGAAGGCAAGATGACCAAACAACCTTTTACTGGAAAAGGTTACAGAGCTAAGGAAGCCTTGGAGCTTGTACATTCAGATCTTTGTGCTCCGATGAATGTTAGAGCTCGAGGTGGGCATGAATATTTCATCTCTCTCATAGATGATTATTCAAGGTTTGGGTATCTCTACCTAATGCAACGTAAGTCTGAAGCACTTAACAAGTTCAAAAAGTATAAGGATGAAGATAAAAACTTGTTAGGTAAGAAGATAAAAACACTACGATCTGATCATGGTGGAGAGTATATGGACCTCCAATTCCAGAACTATATAATAGAACATGGGAACTCTCGACCCTTGGTACACTTCAGCAAAATGGTGTATCAGAAAGGAGAAACAGAACCTTGTTGGACATGGTTTGATCTATGATGAGTTATGCTCATCTTCCAGACTCATTTTGGGGTTTTGTAGTGGAAACTGCATGTTATATCCTGAACAACGTTCCTTAAAAAGTGTTTCTGAAACACCTTTTGAGTTATGGAAAGGCTGTAAATATAGTTTACGTCATTTCAAGATTTGGGGTTGTCCAACACATGTGCTAGTGACTAACCCAAACAAGTTGGAACCGCGTTCGAAGGTTTGCCTATTATTAGGCTACCCCAAGGAAACAAGAGGTGGATACTTCGATGATTCGAGTAACAAAGTGTTTGTTTCCACAAATGCTATCTTCTTGGAAGAAGACCACATGAGGGATCATAAGCCACGAAGTCATTTCATTTTGCGTGAGGTCTCTAGTGAGACTGAGACTGCCGAGGGTTCAACAAGAGTTGTTGAACAGGCCAACAGATCAACAAGAGTTGTTGAGGTCAAAACATCTAGTCAACCAGCTTAAGATTTAAGACTGCCTCGACGTAGTGGGAGGGTTATGAACCCACGGGATTGCTACATGGGTTTGATTAAAGCCCAAAACATCATTTCGAATGATGGGGTCGATGATCCGTTGTCTTTTAAGAAAGCAATGGAGGATGTTGACAAAGATGGATGAGTTAAAGCCATGAACCAGGAAATGGAGTCTATGTACTTTAATAACGTCTAGAAGCTTGTTAATCCACCTGAGGGGTAAGACCTATTGGGTGTAAGTGGATCTATAAGCGAAAGAGAGGTGTAGATAGAAAATTGTAAACCTTTAAGGTTAGACTCGTGGCAAAGGGTTATACCCAGATTGAGGGAGTTGACTATGAGGAAACTTTCTCACCTGTTGTCATGCTCAAGTCTATCCAGATTCTCCTGTCCATAACCACATTTTATGATTATGAAATATGGTAAATAGATGTCAATACTGCTTTTCTTAATGGTAATCTTGAGGAGACCATCTATATGACTCAACCAGAAGGGTTCATAGTTCCAGATCAAGAGCAAAGAGTTTGCAAGCTTAATAGGTCCATTTATGGGCTGAAACAAGCATTAGATCTTGGATCATCAGATTTGACACTGCAGTCAAGTCGTTTGGCTTTGATCAGAACGTTGATGAGCCTTGTGTATACAAGAAGATCATCAACAGCTCAGTAGCTTTCCTGGTACTATATGCGGATGATATCCTACTCATTGGGAATGATGTAAGGTATCTGACTGACAATAAGATATGGCTAGCTGCCCAGTTCCAAATGAAAGATTTGGGTGAGGTACAGTATGTTCTAGGGATCCAGATCATGCGGGATGTAAGAACAAACAGTTAGCCCTATATTAGGCATCATACATTGATCAAATGTTGATCAGGTACAAGATGCAAGAATCCAAGAGGGGTTTGTTACCCTTCAGGCATAGAATCGTTTTGTCTAAGGATCAATGTCCTAAGACACCTCAAGAGGTTGAGGAGATGAGACGGATTCCCTATGCTTTTGTTGTATGAAGCTTGATGTAAGCAATATTGTGTACCAGATCCGACATTTGCTATGCAGTAGGGATTGTAAGTCGATATCAGTCCAATCCTGGATTTGATCACTGGACGGCAGTCAAGCAATCCTCCAGTATCTTCAGAGAACGAGGGACTACGTGCTTGTGAATGGAGATAAGGATCTGATCCTTACAAGATACACAGATTCTGACTTTCAAACCGATTGAGATTCTTGCAAATCGACATCGGGGTCAGTGTTTACTCTGAATGAAGAGGCTGTAGTGGCGGAGCATCAAACAAGGATGCATCGCGGACTCCACTATGGAAGTCAAATACGTAGCCAGTTGTGAAGTAGCTAAGAAGGCTGTTTGGTTGAGGAAATTCCTTTCAGATTTGGAAGTTGTTCCAAATATGGATTTGCATATAACTCTTTATTGTGATAACAGCGGGGCTGTGAAAAATTCAGAGGAGCCTTGGAGTCATTGTCGGGGTAAGCATATAGAATGGAAATATCACCTTATTAGGGAGATTGTGCATTGCGGTGATGTGATAATCACGAAGATCACATCGGAGCACAACGTTGCTGATCCTTTTACAAAGGCCCTCACAGCTAAAGTGTTTGAGGGTCACCTGGAAAGTCTGGATCTGCGGGACATGCGACATCTTGTCTAGGGCAAGTGGGAGATGATATTGGGGTATGCCCTAGTTTATTGTATATTGTACATTTTTATATTGAATTGTACATTAGTCTCCCGAGTCATTAGAACAAATGGGAGATTGTTGGGATTAGTGTACTAATTCTCACGGAGTCTCGTTATTTTGTAAAGATACACATTGTTTGATGAATACAATAATTTTTATTTAATTCTAGTATTTACTCATATCCAATAAACAAAGCTCCTTGGTTATCTTATGTGAACTTAAGCATGTATATGTGATATACAAGTGAATCATGCCTTAAGTGATAACCTAAATAAGTCTGTAGTATAAGGATTAAAGTGAGATACCTGATCTTTGTGACACCACAGATACGACCTGCTTTGTAGAGGTTTGTAAGTGTTGTAAACTATTACAGATGGTAGATCCTGACCATTCATGTGGAGATATATGAGCAGGGGTGTTCTATGCAAAGAGTTTGTATAAGACCAGACCACAAGATAACTCGACTCTGTATATAACGCCATTGATATTAGAGATTTACATCTCACCTAAACGACCATAGGTGACATGACCTCAATCCTAATTGTTTTGGGAACTCCTGCCTTTGAGGGCGGTCCTTTGATTAGTATGGGTGAGAGTGGCCAGATTGCCAACTCAACATGCCAACCTTTTTAGGTATTTGTCCGAAGTAGGGATAAGTAGAGAGATTGCTCCCTTAAGGGCTGATTCCGGGGCTTCAACATAGTGGCTACAGTTTCTCTTTGGAAGAGAGGACTCAGACATAGTAGAACTATGACTTATGTTCATTAGAGGGATTAATGGTACTTAAGGAGTTAGATGTAACTACAGGGGCATAACGGTTATTGGCCGAGCTGTACTTACAAACGATCTGTGAAGGGTTATCGCAGTGCTGATTGGTTGAGATGGACACATAATATATCTATGGTAAGGAGAATTCAGCTGTTGGTTTTTAGTGGAGTGCTTGGCAGCAAATGGATGGTAGATCCCATGACTAAAGAGTTTAGTCAGTTATTCGCGTACCATTGGAGCTTCGAGCTACAGGTCCATAAGGTCTCCTTAGTAGCTCAATGTATTCAGTTGAGGATCAATTCTTGGTGTTGATTTTAAATGTTTAAATTGATAAAAGGTATTTTAATTATATATGATATGATCAGTATGATGTATGAAATACATCTAGTGGAGGATTAATGTAAATGAGATTTACATTAAGTGCCATGGAATAAAAAAAAAGCTATGGTTTATTGGTTTCATGAGATGAAATATTAAAAATATAGGTTATAAATATAGTATGATAAGTTGGTTATCATTTATATTTATAATAATATTAATTATTGGATATTAAATCTTTTTCTCTAATAACCAATTGAGTGGGAGGTTATTGGTGGTTCATGGTAACCATGAGATAAAAAGGAAAATTGTTTTCCTAATTTTAGGAATGTTGAAAAAATTGTTTTTGAGATTTTCTCTCTTGGAAAAAGAATCTCACGGAAGTTGTCAAGTAAACATTAATTTACTCAGCGACAGCTTGAAAAAGGTAAACGATCGTGCAGTGTTTGTAGGCGACATACACGCTACTAAGCAATGAGCTAAACGATCGTTTAACTTTTGCTAGACGATCTCTTAGCTTTTGCTAAATGATTGGACATCGACCTATATGGTAGGTTTCAGCCTTCTCCCACTTGCCCAATCGTGTATGAAACAATAATCGTGTACACGATTATTGTTTCCTTCATTATTTTGCCTCATTCCAAGTCCACACAGAGCCACCTTCTGGATTCTCACACCTAGAATACTAAGGTAGCCTTCTTGGTGGTGTCATACTCAACTCGATGCTGTTGAGGTTCTGTAGAGGCCGTTCGTGCTGTTGAGGTGTTCGTGACCGAGGCGATCGTTGAGGACGAGTGCGCGGTGTTCATGCTGTGTAGTGGTCGTGTTGTTCGAGCGTTCGATGTTGCTGTGTTCGAGCGTTCGTGAGCAATGAACGTGAAAACGAGTCAAAAAATGTCCGTAGCATTTCTCCTTGTTCATTTGTACTTTCCTGGTGTAATTTTTGTATTGATTGCATAACCGTATGTTTTTTTTACTGTAATTGTAATGTTCATACATGATTGTAATTTAGAATGATCTATTCCGCTGCTCATGGAAATCATCGTGTTCGATTTCCTTCATTCTTAATTGCAGTTAGTAGACCTACATCATTCCCAATGAGTAGGATATCGTCTACATACAACACTAGGAAAACTACTGAACTGTTGATGAGTTTCTTGTAGACACAAGGCTTATCAACATTTTGTTCAAAGCCGTACAATTTGATCGCGGTATCAAATCGAATATTCTAAGATCGAGACGCTTGTTTCAGCCTATAAATGGACCGATTCAGTTTGTAAACTTTTTGCTCTTGACCTTGGGTATGAATCCCTCGGGCTGCACCATATAAATGGTCTCCTCAAGATTGCCATTCAGAAAGGCCGTCTTGACGTCCATTTACCACATCTCATAATCATAATAAACGGCAATAGATAGGAGGATGCAGATCGATTTCAACATGGCAACAGGTGAGAAAGTCTCCTCATAGTCGACTCCCTCCACCTAGGTATAACCCTTTGCCACAAATCGAGCCTTGAAGGTTTGCACCTTCCCATCGGCACCCCATTTCCTCTTGTAGATCCATTTACAACCTATAGGTCTTACCCCATCAGATTGATCTACAAGATCTCATACTGAGTTGAAATTCATTGACTCCATCTTGAGATCCATGGCTTTGACCCATTCATCCCAGTCAACATTTTCTATTGCCTTCTGATAAGACAACGGATCCTCAACGTCGCCATCGGCTACTATAGTCAGGATTTTCGTGAAACCCAGATAGCGAATAGGTGGGTTCGCAACCCTTCCACTGCATTGAGGTTCCTTCAAATCTTGAGGTGGAACGGACCTACTAGATGAACTATCATAAACAATTCTTGCTGATGAAGCAGTCCCTTCAACAACTCTTGTTGAAGTTTCAGTAGTTTCGTTGGAAAGCTCACGTAACACGACCTTACTACGTGGCTTGTGCTCCCTAATATGATCCTCCTCGAGGAAAGTAGCGTTCCTAGAAACAAACACTTTGTTTTCTGACGGATCATAAAAGTAACCCCCTCGTGTACCTTTGGGGTAGCCTACAAAGAGGCACAACCTCGACCATGGTTCCAAATTCTTTTGATTAGCCTCAAGCATATGTGCTGGGCAACCCCATATGCAAAAGTGATGTAAACTAGCTTTACGCCTGTTCCACAACTCCAAAGGTGTTCTCGCAACACTCTTGGAAGGAACACGATTGAGTATATATACTGCAATTTCCACTGCAAAACCCCAAAACGAGTTCGGTAAGGAAGTATAACTCATCATCGAATGAACCATGTCCAACAAGGTTTTGTTTCTCCTCTCCACTACACCATTCTGCTGAGGTGTACCCGACGCCGAGAGTTGGGAAACGATTCCATGTTCTATTAAATAGTCCTGGAACCCCGAACCCAAAAACTCTCCACCTCGATCCGATCGAAGTGTCTTAATCCGTCTATCCAATGCATTTTCAACTTCAACCTTGAACTCTCTGAACTATTCAAAGGATTCAGACTTCCGTTGCATCAAATAAATATACCCATACCTAAAGTAATCATCAGTAAAACTGATAAAATACTCATAGCCTCCCCTGGCTCACACATTCATAGAACCACAAAGGTCAGAATGCACTAACTCTAGAGGCTCTTTGGCTCGATAACCTTTTCCAGTAAAAGGTCTTTTAGTCATCTTACTCTTAAGGCAAGATTCACATACCGGTAAAGAATTTTCCTCTAACTCACTTAGAAGGCCACATTCACCAATCTCTCAATCCCATTGAGATTGATGTGCCCTAATCGAAGGTGCCAAAGTTGGGTATTTTCTTTTGGAGAACCCCATTGACGTTTATTTTGAGTTACGGTAGTTTTAAACATCTTTATGTTATGGAGGGAACATAATGCTAACAGTCTTAGCACATACAAGTTATTTTCCAGTTTTGCTGTACAAATTTCTACTCGATGTTTATGACTAAATACTTTATTCACATTAAACTCAAGAGTATAATTACATTGTAGCAAGCATTTTACAGAAATTAGGTTCCTTTTCAACTCTGAAACCAAAAATTAAACTTGTAAAATAAGAAATTTATTTTGTAAAGTCATCTGAACTCCTCTCACTGCCATAGCTGAGGCGACGTGCCTGGTGCCTACTCGCATCGTCATCTCACCAGCCTCCAACTGTCGCATGGATCTAATCCCCTAAAAAGAAGAACAAACATGCTTAGTGGCGCCCAAATCAATAATTCAGGCAGAATCATCATTTTCCACTAAGCAAGTTTCTAACATCAGTAAATCATTTTTACCTTTGTTTGCCTTGGCCTTCTTCGTCTCCTTTAGTCAGCGAGTACAATTTCTCTTCCAATGTCCATCCTGTTGCAGTGGAAACACTTTCCCTTGTCAATCGGCACCGGATGCCTATTCCTCTTGGCGACAGGTGGTGGGTTAGCAGGCGCCTTCCCCTTCCCTTTACTACCCTTCTTCTTTTTCCACTTTCCATTGTTAGAAGTAGAAGGTGCAGACTTTATCCTTGAGGTCGAACCTCGATGGAACGTCTTTGAAGATGAGGCAACATTTGCCTCATCCCCCTCTTTTCCTTACTTTTCAGCAAGGATTTATATGTCTGCAATTCGTTGAGGAGAGTTGTGAGGGTATAGTCCATATTGTTAAGAATTGCATTGCTAACAAAGTGAAGGAAGCTTTCCGGCAACGAATGCAGGATTATGCTAACCTGACTTCCCTCATCGATCCTAGACCCATTCATCTTCACGACATTGAAGTGGACCATCATGTTAAACACATGTTCTCAAATAGAGGTGTTTTCCTTCATTTTAGAGTTGAAGATGTGTTTAAGAGCCTCGTGCTTGAGCTGTCTAGACGGTTGTCCGAACATCCCCCGCAGGGACTCCATGATCTCATGCGCTGAGATGATGGGCTCATGCTTCTTTGCCAACACGTTGTTAAGACTGGCCAAGATATAGGCTCGGGCCTTGTCGTTCACCCGTGTCAAACGCTCATACACCTCCTGAACATTTCAGTGGCGTTAGGAGGTGGAATAGAAGGACGCTCCTCCGTAAGTATGAACATAAGATCCTCGATGATTAGTATAGTCGTGATCATATGTTTCCAACTAGCGTAATTCTCGCTAGTTAGCTTATCGGCGGTAAGCAAAGCAATTGTGGCTGTAGCCATTTTAAAACCATTGCTGAAAAACGAACAAACTTTTATAAGTCTATGCTAAACCACATTTTAACACCAATTTTAGTTTTAGCAAAATAGTTACCAAGTAGCCTAAGTGATAAGACTTCTATTTCACAATGATGCCCCAGCGAGGCAGGACAAACATCACCGGTGGGGTGATCAGATGCCCCTTCACTGGGATGAGGCACTCTCAACCATTAGGCAGGACAGACTATTGGAACTACACCTAACAATTACCATTTGTTCGATCCAGAACTGTTAACCCTTAATAATTTCGCGTAAGTATAACCCCTCGTTTTTGGCCCCAGAGTCCCGCCTTAATGTGCCCACCATAGGGAAAAAGCATATTAGAACAAGAGACTAAGTAACCTTATTCTATGTAGGAAATCAAATAAAGAAACGTGCAAAACTGCTATCCTATAGGGGGACACTCCCAGGGTGCCTCGAGGCGATGTACACAAACTTTATCCAACCTAACGAGAGAGACCGTGGGATATGTTATCGCACGTCCCACTCCTACTTACTATGAACATTCTCTTCATCCACCTTGATATTGACTTACTCATACACCATCCTTTTTGGGGACACTCCCAGGGTGCCACAAGGCTGAGGATAGATCTCACGGTGTGGATAATAAAGAAAGAAATGTGAGAGGTTTAAATGAAGCATCAGATGCCTCAAGTACCTCCCACTGAATGTTCTACCTAGGGGTTCATTAACTTAGTAAATCCGGCTATTGATTTTAATCTAAATGAGTTTAATCCGCTCAAAAACAACTTTTGTCTTTGAAATTAAACAAGTTCAAGTAGTCACATTAAACTCTTTAATGGACTATCCTCAATCTTGCATGCATGCATCAAATCTATCTAATTCACTTTTTCAGGTAGGTTCTTAGGTAGCGGTGTTTTGTTTTCGTCACCTTAAATACCTCAGCCTAGACAGAAACTGGCTTAGACAAAAGGTTCCTTATAGATAGATTTGCTACACTTTAACCTTTTATTAGTCAATTTAATCCTATTAAACTGATTAAAAGATTAAAGCCTAAGGCTGCTAATCATATTAGAACCATGATCTTAGGTCTATCTCCACCAAGTTTTAAAACATTTTTAAAACCATGATTCAAACCTAAGTTGGCATGCACATCTTCCTTACAGATTTTAGTTTTAATTTTCTTATAACCTTTATAAAAGAAACAACTAAAACCACATTGCCACACAACTAGGTATTTATAACACTTATAAATTTAACCTATGTGTCATTCTTCATGCAATGTCCGTTCATTACTAAACATAACTCTTATATACAAGTAACGAACCAAGCACACATGCTCTATACACCCTTGTACTATAACACTTATAATATAAAGATGATGCATGTCGATGCTTTATGCATGCATAAATATAACTCTTACATTATATGATGCATAAGCATGCTCTTACGTAATTTAAATCATGCTTCTCTAAATCATAACATTTATAATAAAGAGATGATGCATGACCAATGCATAACGTAAGGTGGGATTTCTTCTATATGGCACACCATATGACCTATAAATAAAACATACATCCTATGTACATTCACAAATATTAATGGACCGGGATGAACCACCTCTAAACTGGAAATAAAAACTCTATCTATTACATTTTCCATCGAGCAAATCGGTTCACAGGCGAATTGGGTCTTGAACCACCCAGGTGAAGCTTCCATCGTTTAGTAAACGCGGTCGGGTATACGATAATTTAGATATGATCGAGTACCAATAACTATGCGATGAAGCATGAGGTACCCAATCGTTTAGCGCACATAACAAAACACACGGCTGCTAAACAATCGTTTAAACGACAACGTAGCTGCAAAGCCCAATCGTCTAGACGATCACTTAACAGGTGCTTAAGTGAACGATTTACTCCACAATCGTATAGTCAGGAACTAAGCGATAAAGCTTGCTGAGCTACACGATTGTTTAATGTGCATATGTTAACCTGATTCCGAGTATCTGATACTCTACGATTGTCTACCCCATCGTTTACACGACCCGACCAATGCTTGGTTTTCTTCATCCTCGAAGAACATAAACCCTTGCCTTGAAGCTTCTTCACAAACGACTCACAGACTCAAACAACTTTGAAATTATAGACACGATAGCAGTTAATATGCCAAAAAACGTAAGGGCCCTTACAATTAACTTCAAATGTAAACGAATTTAAACAACCAGAGGCTTTATCCCAGAAACTCCATTAATTCCACATCCACAAACTATTTAACGCTTAAACAGAGAGCAGACATGCTTTTTACCCACCGAGAAAGTAAATGCAATTCTTCGCATCAATGAATTTGGAATATCAGAACCTGACTCTGATACCAATTGAAGGAACTCTTATACAAGAGTACCTATGAGTGGAAGCGGATTGTTCCAAACTCATTGTGACAGAATTACCACATTTACATTCTAACATAATAGATATTCAATATACAAAAAATTACCGATATGCTTTGAATAATTAAACAATAAGAGAACAAGAAAAACGTAACAATTGAAGAACTCTTCTTCACCAAAATCTCGCTCTCATCCAATGGACTGTTCCTCTCACTCTCGTTGGAACGTCCAAGCAATCGTTCACCAAATCACCGGTCGTCTACCCACGAACGGCCTCCACACGAACACAGCAACAGGGAGGACACCACCACTTAGAACCCCCAGTATTCTCAGTGTGAGAATCCAATAGGTGTGGGCTCTATTGGATTTAGCAGAGGGAAGGAGGAAAGGAAGATCGTATACCACGACCAAGCAAGTAGGAGAATACTGATGTCTATCGTATAGATGATGCGTGATCGTCTAGGAAACGATACACGATCGTTTATTAAATAGGTTGCGATCATACAGACGATCATTTAGTAAACGTTTGGCAGCACGATCGTTTAGGAAAGAGCTAGACGATCGTTAAACAAATCATATGCAATCGTTTAAAAAGAAGTGCACTTGTATACGATCGTGTAGAAACTTTGAGCTATCGTGTAGGCTCTCAGTTTGCTATGCGATAGGCAATATATACTTCACGTGAGCGAATGACCGATGTCTTTGCAAAATGAAAACGATTTTCATTATATTCTTCAGTTACAAAAACTAAATGAAACCTCCCACTATCACACAATTACGGAGAAAATGTCGGCACAATTATCCTATAATTGTCTAATTAAAAATAATAAATATAATCATATTATATTCATTAACTTATGGTTTAATATCACATATAAACCATAGTGTTTTCTCCTTAACTAGATATAAATCATATTTATATAATTTTCCTCCAAATAATGTATCTCATACATAATGTTAATCATATCATATATATTTAACTAGTTCAATCATATCATATATAATCAAACTCCCTCTTGTCAATTTGAACACTTCAAAATGATCCAAAAACTGATTCTCAATTTGAATCCATTGAGCTACCAAAGGGACCTTATGGACCTATGGCTTGAAGCTTCAACGGTAAGTAAATAGCTGATTAAACTCTTTAGCCACAAGATCCACCATCCGTAAACTGCCAAGCATTACACTAAAGACCGACAGCTAAACTCTTCTCACCACAGATATATTTTTGTGTCCATCGGATATAACCAATCAATAGTACGATAACCCTTCACAGATGCTCGTAAGTACAATTGAGCCAATTTACCGTTTTGCCCCTGTAGTTACATCTAAGTCCTTATGTACCACTGATCCCTCTAATGAACAATTCAGCATAGTTCTACTATTTATGGACATCTCTCGGGCCATGAGAATGTGTATGGCGCCAGATCGTTCAAGTCCCGGGATCAACTCTTAAGGGAGCAATCTATCTACTTACCCCTACTTCGGGGAAGGAGCAAATTCCATTTTGTGCAGTTGAGTTCCCAGCTCCCAAATAAGACGAATCCCCAAAGTGGTAGGTTTGAGTCGGGGATCTGGCCACTCGCACCCATGCAAATCAAAGCACCGCCCTTAAAGACAGAAGTCCCCAACTCACTTAGGATTGAGGTCATGTTACCTATGGTCATCCTAGTGAAGTGAAGTCTCTATCATGAACGACGTTGTATAACGAGACTATAACACTTCGTGGTCCGGTCTTATACAAACTCATTTGTATAGGACGCCCCCACTCGCATGTCCCACATGAATGATCAGGATCAGATCATCTGTAGCAAGTCAAACACCTGTAACTATTCTACAAAGCAGGCCGCATCCGTAATGTTACCAGGATAAGGTTTCCTTCCTATTTCCATATACTATAGACCATTTTGGTTATCACTTAAGATATGATCTACTTGTATGTCTCGATATACATGCTTAAGTTACATATGACAACCATGGATCTTAGTTTATTGGTTTATGGTAAAGCAAATAAAACATTCGATGTTCATAGACAATAAGTGAAGAAAATATCATATATTATACATCACAAGTGTTTGTTCAAAACTATGTTTATAAACTATAGGACACGAGAGTTTAGAGAATCATCCCCAACAGTACTGATCTCAACAACTCTTGTTGAACCCTCAGTAGTCTCAGTCTTACTAGAAATCTCACATAAAACTAGCTTACTTCGTGGTTTATAATCCCAGTTGTGGTCTTCTTCCAAGAAGGTAGCAGTTGTAGAAACAAACACTTTGTTCTCACTCGGATCATAGAAGTATCCTCCCCTCATTTCCTTCGGTTAGCCTACAGAGAAGAAAACTTTCGAACGCGGTTCCAACTTCTTCGAGTTAGTCACAAACACATGTGTTAGACACCCCCAAATCTGGAAGTGGCATAAACTACCTTTACGACCTCTCCACAACTCAAAAGGTGTTTCAGAAACACTTTTCAAGGAACATTGTTCAGAATGTAGTTTGCAATCTCCATTGCAAGACCCCAAAACGAGTTTGGAAGATGAGCATAACTCATCATAGACCAAACCATGTCTAACAAGGTTCTGTTTCTCCTTTCTGATACACCATTTTGCTTATTTGTACCTGGGGCCGAGAGTTGAGATGCAATCCCATGTTCTATTATATAGTTCTGGAATTAGAAGTCTATATACTCTCCACCACGATCAGATTGTAGTGTTTTTATCTTTTTACCTAACAAGTTTTCAACTTCGGCCTTATACTCCTTGAAATTATCAAGGGCTTCAGACTTACGTTGCATTAGGTAGAGATACCCATACCTTGAATAATCATCTATGAAAGAGATGAAATATTCATGCCGACCTCGAGCCCTAACACTCATCGGACCACAAAGGTCAGAATGTACAAGCTCCAAGGCTTCCTTGGCTTTGTAACCTTTTTTAGTAAAAGGTCGTTTGGTCATCTTGCCTTCAAGGCATGATTCACACACCGACAAGGTGTTTTCTTCTAAACTCTATAGAAGTCCACTTTTCACCAACTGCTCAATTCTATTGAGGTTGATGTGACCTAACCTTAGATGCCAAAGATGAGCATTTTCCTTAGGAAAAACCTTTGGTCTTTTAACTATTGTCGTTGTACTGAACATTTCAGTATTAAACAAGGCTTTTACGACTAACGACCTTAGTACATATAAGTTACTTTCCATTGAACCAAAACCAATCTCCATTCCATTCTTAAAAGCATACACTTGTTCAATGCCAAAGATGGACGTTCAATGAGACGGTATAACCTTGTTCAATGAGACAAGAAATCGAGATTAAGTTCCTCTTAATATGAGGAATTACGAAAACATTATCCAGTAACAGATAATGTTTCTTGTCCAAAATAACTTCAGCCTGCCTAAACAACAGCTGAAACAACCTCACCAGTACCGACTCAAAGATTCATCTCTCCCTGTGGCAACGTTTGCCAGGAACTAAATCTTTGGGAAGAGAAACTGACATAATTGGTAGCACCCGAATCAAGGATCCAGGCAGAATCGTCATTCTCTACCAAACACGTCTCAAAGACCAATAAATCAGATTTACTGTCTTTAGACATCCTCCTCTTTTGGAGAGTAGTGGGATCAGTATCAAAACCTAAATAAGTTCCAAGTTCCATGTCAGAAAACACTTCTCTTTGATGCATTAAGGGTCGGGACTTGAGGACATTCCTCAACCATGACAAATTCGAGGTCGTTTACCACAAAATACGTTTTACAAGACTCTTTCCACTATATGTAATGGTCAGATTAGAGGCATGAAACAGAAATACTAACACGTTGCTGAAAACAAAAACACATTGACCTACGTTAGGTTTTAAGCAAATACTCTTTGAAAAACAATACAACATCCAATAAGGTTTAACAAAACTAACATAAACCCCGTGTGACATCTAGTTTCGCAATGACGCTTCAAAGGTTTAGGACAAAATCCGTCGAAGGGAGGTCAATTATCCCTCCTCTGAATTGAGAAATTCTCAACCAGTCATTAATACTAGAACAACTCTTGCTCCTACAATGACTAGCCATCATTGATTTGGTCAAAAAATCATTAACTTACTTAACAATTTATCATAAGTGTGACATGCCATTTTAGGCTCTAAAGTTCCGCCCCAAGCAGCCAATCCGAAGGGAAAAAATCCGATTGGGGCAAAAACTAAAGCGACCCTATCCATTTCTGGATTTTACCTTGATCTTAACCAACTATACAAAACCCATCCAAAGGGGGACGCTCCCAAGGCACCACGAGGGAGTACAAAATGATCTCACAGTGCGAACCAATGACAGAGACCGTAGGATGTGTTGACACACACCCTTCACCCACTTACTATAAACACTCTCTCCATCTACCTTAATATTGACTCATGCAAACACCATCCGAAGAGGCATGCTCCCAGGGCACCATGAGGCAAAGCATGAATCTCACAGCATGAATATTCAGGGAGAAACGTGAGTGGAATCATTGACATATCAGATACATCTATTCCTCCCACTGGGTATTTTATAGGGTATAGTTTACTTAGAACAAATAGGGTTATGAATTTTAACTAATTGACTGTTTAGGTTTGCCCAAGAGTAACTGTTACCTTGAATAGTTCAACAACTTTTGATCATCATCCATTAAACTCTTTAACAGAGTCTTTGACCAATTGTCGCATGCTTGCAGAAAATCTATCTAATTCACCTTTCCAAGTAGGTTTCCAGGTAGGGGTATTCCGTTTTCGTCAGCTTAAGTACCCCAGTTTAGACAGAACCTGCCTTAGACAAAAGGTCCCTTATAGATAGATTTAATACAATTTTAATCTTTTATTCCAGTCAATTTAATCCTATTAAACCGATTAAAAAGATTAAACTAGGTTACTAATCCCATTAGAACCTTTGAACTTAGGTCTATCTCAATCCAATTTTAAAACCCTTTTAAAACACGAGTTCACCTTAAGTTCGCATGCAACTCTTTCTTATCGATTTTAGTTCTAATTTCTATTATAATGCTGATAACAAAAACAACCAAAACCAATCACAATGTAAAGCTAACACATACAAGGCATACATAACACTTATAAACAGTCTAAGTGTCATGGTCCATGCATTGTTCATTCATTGCTACTTTTTATATAACATTTATATAAACAAGCAACGAACCAAACAAAACATGCTTTTATTCACCCTTATACTATAACGCTTATAATATCAAGATGATGCATGAATATGCTCACTGCATGCACAAATATAACTTTTATATTTTCATGATGCATGTGCATGCTTTCTTGTAATTTCATCACGCTATATTATAACTCTTATAATATATGATGCATGAATAACTGCACAACCTAAGGTGGGTTTCAAATCTATATGTCAAAACACTTTGCGAAATAAACCACATACATCTCATGTATAATAAATAAAATATTGATGAACCGGGAAAAATTGCCTCAAAATCCTAAAAAACTAAAGCTATTACAAACACAAGGAGTCACCGATTCAAACAGGCGAACTGGGTCTTGAACCTTCTGGTCGAAGTCCGCGTCTCTACTAATCGTGTACCAAACTTCCCCGCAATTGTCTACACAAAAGAGTAAACGCTTTACTCAATCACTTACCTATGCCTTCAGAGCTAAACGATCTATACCTTTTACTATGCGATGAAGCACGAGGTACGCGATCGTGCAACACAAGCCTTATACGATCGTCTAAACAACGACGATGCAGTGAAGCACTATCATCTAAACGATCGCTGAGCAAGTGCCTTCGTATCGTATACCGCGTGATCGTGTAGGCAGTGACTATGCAATGAGGCATGCTAACTACACGATAATTTAGCGCGGGCCTTTTTCTAAACGATGAGCATCAAATGCTCCCACTCAATCGTTTACCTCCAGCGCCTATACGATTAGGCAACTAACGCTACACGATAGAGTAAATGCTTTACCCCATCGATTAGCATTAGCTAAATGATTGTTTAGTAAATACTATACAATCGCATAGAAAATTCTAAACGATCATTTTGTTAAATTCCAACGATTGTTTACCTGAGGCTACACGACACGACCAACTCTTGGTCTTCTTCTTCGCTGAGAACCGCATGTCCATGCTTCAAAACTTCATCATGAATGACTCGACTAACTCAAACACTTTGAATTACAGACTAAGTACCACTAATCCCTCTAATGAACATAAATCATAGTCCTACTATGACTGAGTTTTATCTTCCAAAGAGAAGTTGTGGCCACTATGTTCAAGCCCGGGAATTAGCTCTTAAGAGAGCAATCTATCTATTTACCCCTGTTTCGGGGAATGAGTGAATTCTATCTTGTGTAACTGAGTTCTCAGCACCCAAATCAGACAAGTCCCCAAAAAGGTAGGCATGTTGAGTTGTTAATCTGGCCACTCTCACCCATACTAATCAAAGGATCGCCCTCAAAGACAGGAGTTCTCAAAACACTCAGGATTGAGGTCATGTCATTTATGGTCGTTTATGTGAGATGTAAGTCTCCAGTATCAACGGCGTTATATATAGAGACTAATCATCTCGTGGTCTGGTCTTATACAAACTCTTTGTATAGGACACCCCCACTTGCATGTCTCCACATAAATGGTCAGGATCTACCATCTGTAGTAGTTCACAACACTTGAAAACCTCTACAAAGGGGGCCATATCAGTAGTGTCACCAGGATCAAGTATCCCTCCTTAATCCTTATACTACAGACCTATTTAGGTTATCACTTAATACATGATCCACCTGTATATCTCATATACATGCTTAAGTTTACATACAATAACCATGGAGCTTTGTTTTAAATGCCAGATAAAATAACTCTTATTTTATTCATAATAATGTGTATAAATTACAAACTACAAGACTCCAGGAGAATTAAGAAATCAATCCCAACAATAGCAATAGGTGAGAAAGTTTCTTCATAGTCCTTCAACCTAGGTATAACCTTTTGCTACTAGTCTAGCCTTAAAGGTTTGCACCTTTTCATCTACACACAGTTTCCTCTTGTAAATCCATTTGCAACCTATGGGTTTAACTCCATCATGTTGATCTACAAGTTCCTAGACAGAATTGGAGTGCATAGACTCCATTTCTTGATCTATGGCTTTAATCCATTATTCTTTGTCAACATCAATCATTTCCTTCTTGTAAGACGATGGATCCCCAACCTTATCATCAAATATGATGGTTTGAGTTTTTGTTAAACCCAAATAGCGAGTCAGTTAGGTTACAATTCTCCCACTATGTCGAGACTTTCTTAACACTTGAGAAGGATGTGTTTGACTAGATGAAGCAACATCAATAACTCTTGTTGAAGTGCTCGCCTTTTCAACAACTATTGTTGAAGTTTCAGTAGTTTCTTTGGAAATTTCATTTAATACGATTTGACTCCTTGGCTTATGTTTTCTAATGTGGTTTTCTTCTAAGAAAGTATCATTTGTCGATACAAATACTTTGTTTTCTTTTGCATCAAAGAACGTACCACCTCTCGTTTCTTTAGAATAATCTACAAATAGGCATAACCTTGAACATGGCTCCAAATTAGAAGATAAAGCAGACAACTCTTCCAATATACGTTTTTCATATGAGACAGTAGATATGATATAAAATACTCTATATTATTCTTTCTATCAGTCTCAATATAATAACCATTGCAACATATATCTTTAAAACTAAGTAGATTTCCCTTTGATTGAATAGAGAACAATGCATTGTCAATTGTAAATTTTGTTCCTTTAGGCAAAATAATATTTGTTTTTCCAAACCCTTCAATTAGGTTAGAACTCTTATCTTAAACTCTTATCTTATGGAGATTTTCCTTTGTGATCATTATTTTGTATGGTTCTTTTCAAATTTGAATGATTAGAACGACACGAAAATAATTATTATTTATTCCTCTGCCACGATCTCGACCATAATTATTAAAATTCACAGTATTCACTTTAGGGAATGTTGTTGTTTCAGTTGGTTGAGATTCATGATTTTTCATCCACGATTATTAAAATTTATAACATTCACTTCAGAGAATGTTGTTGTTCTAGTTGGCTGAGATTCATATATATTTTTTTAATCAATAACTCGTTATTTCATTCAGCCACGAGAAGACATTAAATGAGTGCATAATACTTCTAAAATGTTTCTCTTGATATTGCTACTGCAAAAGCATATCCAGAATGTAGAAAAATGTCTTCTCTAACATATTGATTTAAAATTTTGGAGCCTCAAGTACATCTATTTACGATAAGCTTTAGGAAGAAAAATTGTTTTATGATGATCACATTTTTATAGCATCCAGGTGTATTTTGGTATCAAGCACTACTGTCAAATAATTATTACCGTTAATATCAAATGCTACAAATTCTAATTTTATAATATTTTTCATAATAACACTATTACATTTTTCATAGTAAGACTATTACAAAATATTATATTTATATTAGAAATTTAATATTTATCAAATATGTAAAACAACATTAAATTTATTAATTATAACAAAGAGGGAAAACTCGATATACCTTTAGGACCTTCCTTTAGTGAGGGAAACAACAGATGCTCGTGCTGATAACGTATTGTGAAATTGAGGTGCACAATGGGAATACAAATACCAATAAATTTCACCGAAAAAATTCATGTTCTAAAGATCTTTAGCCACGTGTTTTATAGTTAGTATAGATAAAAATAGTTACTTAAATTTTACTAAATTTTAAAATTTTAAAAAGGTATAATTTGAAATTAATCAATTATGAAGTTTAAATAAACATGGACATTAAGCATATACATCTAATAACAACAAATTTATATATCCAGTCCCTGTAAAATATCGTGTATATAAAAAATTAAGATAAGGACTAGTGAAATTGAAATTAACCGTATGTATAAGAAGTATATACATATAATATAACACTAAAATTATACATTTGATGCCTGAAAATTAGTGTATTTGAAAAATTAAGATCTTATGAGATTCTATAAACAAACATCTCAATGTATTCACTAGAGTACATTGAAAATGAGACAGCACAACCCACCCACCCCACTCATTTGTTCCTTAAATCATCTCTTTTTTTTACATAGTTTCTACATTGAAAATGAGATGTTTGTGTTTTTACCTCTCTTTTTGAAGTGTTCCTTATTCTAATTTTCTTTACTCCATCTTTGGAGAAGCATCCTACATAATATTTAAAATACTTTGAAGACTCATTATACATCAAATCTTTGCTAGACTAAGTCTCACAAGTACCTTGTACTTAAAAAGTAGGCAAAAATTCATCAAATTTTCACCACAAAAATACCTTGTATTAAAACCTACTAAATAAATCTTAGCAACACAAAATACCTTATAACAACTAAGGTCATTGAAATCGAAACAACTTGTATCTTCATTATATTAAACCATACAAATACTTTGTAATAACTAAAATCTTCATCAAACAAAGTCATACAAATACTAAATACAACTAAAGTATCGGTTTTTTTTAGCCATTAAAGCATCTACCACATACTCAAATCTAAAATTTAAACTCTTGTTCAGATTGTGAGCTATGCAATATCTTATGCCAAAGGTTCAAAGTTGTATTTTAGGACGAACATGCAAAGGAAGATTTTCGAATATGAACTTAGTCACTTACTTGTATGGATATAACCGAGAGTTGTAGTTGAGATTGATTTCAAATTTTAATTTTGTAGAAGTATAGAATTCTCCTTAGAATTTTAATCAATAATGGATAAAGGAGATGTTGAATTATCTCATTCCAAAATGCTATCAAAATCTTCGAGTTTTCAAACCAGAGCATTTGAGCAATAAATTCGAAAGAAATATTGTGAAAGAAATGGATACTTTAGTTCCTTTTATAGTTTTGCAATGAAACGGTGCACAAAATAAAATTAAATAATAAATTTTTTTTGAAAGGATAGCAATTCAATATATAACACGAAAAAATTGAAAGATTTTTCATAATAGGAAAGACTTCATAAAAAATTTTAAGATTGGGATATATGAGAGATTTTTGGGAGATGGGTGTTTAGATATACTAGCTTTTTTTCAATGTGAGGTTTACAATTTGGCTATTCTCTACAATTTCTCTTGAAATAACCTAAGGCTAAATGGGCCTAAGCCCAATAACCCAAAAACGAACCCAGCAACTAAATTAGTTCTCTCCTTCTTCAATTTTGACCAAGTCAAAATCACACACACACATATATATATTCATCATGTGTGTACTTTGAAACAAAAATTACTAACAAATTTTAACTTTCATTGAAAAATTACACAATTAAATGTATTGGATGAAGGCCTAGATTTTGATTTTTTTTTTTTTTTCATGAAATACTTATGAGTTGATACAAAAAGTTATGACGATTATAATGGTTGCGCAAGGACATTGGGTTTGTAGCGTCGATGGCGTTTTGTAATAGTCTTAATTATCACAAAAGAACTCATCATGTCACAAAAAACATAAATTCTCAAATACTCCCCCCTCTCTTAACCACTTTTTTCGCAACAATGACAAATATAAAATATCATTAAGTAAATCACATAATAACAAACATATAACATCTTCCACAAGTAAAAAATCACACGTATTTTGTAATTCTTTCCCCCCATCTCACATTCACAACAATAAATACAAACATCAATTCTTTATATATTCATTTTCTTCCCCCTCCCCAAACCACTTTTTTCACAAAGCTCGGGCTTTCGTACTACACCCTAATGATACTCTGTGTGAGATGTTGTTAGAGATAGAGTTCAAAACCAAGGGTTACCCTAATATATTCTGAACCATCTACACTGCGTAAATGTTCAAGTCCTAAGACACCTTTGCTTATGCACAATGATGTATAGATTGAAACTTGTAACGATCCGACCTTTTGAGTACTTTGATAAGGGTCGTTACTCATAATTACACATTTACATTCAAAATATTTTGACCATTAAGAAAAATAAATTTTCATTAAAATAATAAAGACAATTTTCCAAAATAAATAACAAATAAGAAAAACCTTTGTTTGGGACCCCTAAAATAATGAAGAAAAAATAACTTAAACAAATAAAATTTTGACCAACATCGAGTTTCAAATCAAAACTTTTAAATAGCTTGAAAAAGTAAACTGAGCGGAAGCGATTTACATGTCCCATATGGCACGATCACATGTCCCTCTCGTCACCCACCGGTCCGTTCCTATCCTTACCTGAAAAACATAAATTAAGAAAGGTTGAGTACAAAATACTCAGTAAGTGATCCCATTACTGGGATCAGACTATGCATCCACGAGCAGAGAATGATGGCTCGTGGCTCATACAGCTACATCGGTTTTTGATGATGAAAGGGAACCAAAAGACCCTTATGCATCCCATATGGTACTGTCTTGCCTTGATACGCATGTCTAGCGGCCCGTAGACACACTGTCAAACATGAAAATAATATGAACGTGAACCTGTCGATGCATGTCTAGCGGCCCGTAGGCACACTGTCAAACATGGAAATAACATGAACGTAAACCTGTCGGCTCACGCATGTCTAGCAGCCCTAGGTACACCGTCAAACATGAAAAATAACATGAACGTAAACCTATCGACTCATGCATGTCTAGCGGCCGTAGGCACACCGTCAAACATGAAACATAAAAAAAAAAAATAACATGAACATAAACTTGTCAACTCACACATGTCTAACGACTCGTAGGCACACCGTCAAACATGAAAAATAACATGAATGTAAACCTGTTGGCTCACGCATGTCTAAAGGCCCGAGGCACACCGTCAAACATAAAACTAGACCCGTCGATCCTCTGAAATAAACATACATCAAGGCGAGACGGTAAACTGCCCTATTGATCTATCCATACATCACATACATAATTTCAGTACTGATTAGAAATTTGAACATGTTCATAATACTCATAACTGTCATGCAACAAGTAAAACATAATGACAAAATCATGCTTCAAGAGTTCATTAGTTAACTTTATAATTCTAGACTAGGTCGCCTGACAAAAAGGCAACGATAATATACCACTTACCTCAACTTGGTAAAAAACGCAAAACAAAAATCTCCTTAGAACTTCTTTAGCACACTTGAATCAACCTAAAGTTGTGGCTTGGTCCAAGAAAAATTCCAATACTAGATATAATTAGCCAATTTGATCATGAATTAAATCCAAAATCAATAACTTAATTTTCCCATTTTTACTCTTAATCCAAAAGAATAACCATCCAACAACTTACAAAACTTACCGATCTTCACCATTTTCTGCAAAATAAAATGGTCTCTAGCTTGATGGTCAATGCCTCAAAACTTACAAACCTTGAATCTAAGTTTCAAATCAAAGACAGGTTACTAATTTAACCCAAAATCAAAAGGGTGAACTTCACCTCCCAAATTATAAGGAAAAATAAGTCTTACCCAAGGTTTTCCTCAAAATTCCGGCAAAGATCGGGATAGTGGCGGTTGACGGTGCATCGACTTGTGGATGCCATAGATAGGTAGCGGGTGTTGCTGTCGGACGGCATAAATTATTTAGACTAGCGGCTGGTAGTAAGGGTTTTGCATGAGGAGGGTTTGCGAGAGTGAGAGAAGGGGAATTTCTAGTTTTACAGATTTTATTCCGTAGCGATTACGAACAAATCAGAGCTTCAAACAACGATCTAACCGTTCAAAATGAAACTATATATGTCTCGAACAGATTGACCAAATTTGAGCACGATCCAACGGTTTAAACTCCAAAAATCTACAATTTTGTGAAAGTTGTCGCTGAAAAATCAGATTGATTTCTCCCCAATTTTTGGCTTCTTTTCACCCTCATTTAATTTCGAAAAAAATCTCAATTCTTTTATTTTTTTCAAATTTTGAAAAGATAAATAAAATATTTTATCACAATATCTTCAAAATCTCTAAAGATTCTATTAAATTTATAAATTAATTAACTTTTCAAATCATCTTAGTTTAAGTTTCAAAAACCAAAATTAAAGGGCATAAGATCCATCAATTTGATACAAATTAAATCCTTTCAAATATTTAAATCAATCCAAAACCACATGAAATTAATTATCTCTTTTAATTTTTTTTTTAAGTTGGCCCTAAAATCTAAAATCAAAGGGAAGCAAAATTCAATATTTTCAATCAATTCGAATATCTAATCAATTAAATTCAATTTAACCAATAAAATTTTTTCAATTATTTCTATTTAATCCCAATTTTTTAAATGAAGTGAAAATTTAAACTCAATAATTTTAGATAATTAACTTAAATTTTCCTAAAATTGTGGATGTTACATACTGCTCGATGAATTTTTTTTTTTTTTTTTCTCTTCTCTTTGGGTGAAAACTTAATTTTCAAAAATAAGAGAACCAACCTTTAGTTGGAGAATCCACATTGAAAAATTTTGATTTGGAATTCTCTTTTGTACTCCAATCTTGGGCTTTGGTTTGGGTCCCAAGGAGTACCCATGTTTTGGAAGGAGTGAGGAGATAGACCAATGTGGATCTCGGGCGAGGCGAGTGTGTGATTATTATTTTTTGATAAAAATATTTATTTTTTTTTATCTCTTTTAATAATTAAAATCGAAAAAACTTAGTCCACCCCGCCTCTTTGTCACGCAACAATTCCACGCAGAAGGCCTATAAAAGGCATGACCTTCAGAAGTTCAGAGAACAACTCATTTTCCACTTCCTTCCATTCTCCAATTGAAAGCTCTCCTCTCTTTCTCTTCCACTTTTTGTTTTCGGGGCAATCAGTCAGAAAGAGTGTGTGTTCCGGTTGGTAACAGTGCATTTTCGATCAGGTTTTCTTTTTAGGTTGTTTTATCCCGAGGACAACGTGGCAATATTCCTGACTTGCTTGCACACTTGGGCAGAGTCGTGAAACGTCTTAAAAAGAGCGAGCTCTGCGACTTAGCCTATAACGAGCTTCTGTTTTGTAGGTTTTATTCTTTGCTCGACCGCCGTGACATAACCGTTTGCTGTTGTCCTGTTCTTCGTCTGAGGGTCTTGCCGTTTCTAACAACTTTTTCTCGAAGTGAGTCCAATTAAACAAATTAATACACTTTTGTTAATTAGTAATTTAAACAAGAATTTTATGTAAATACATTCACTTCAAAAATATCAATAAATTGGCATGAATAAGTTCAAAATAAAATTGTATCAATTAATTCTAAGTAATAAAATGTATTAAAAAATTAATTACAAAATTAAATAGGGCCTCGATAGAGAAATTGACATCAAGAGTTTTATAATGGTTCGGTACAACTCAGCCTATATCAACTTCCCAAACTCCTATTGGGTATGTCATTAAAACTTTAACTCTTTCCACGGCTTAGAGTCTAACCATACTACGTCCTTTTCCTAAGCGCAAGATCAAACTCGATTCTTTCCACGGTTGAGGATCAAACAGTTACAACAACTCTTTTTCGAAATCAAGAGAAACTCTTACAATAATATGGAGATGAAGAACAAGATGAAAAAACTCTCCAAAAGAGTGGATGAACAAATCTAAGCCCAAAGACTCTGTAAGAACAATTCTTACAAGTAAAAACCCTCTAATGAGTCAATGACTATGAAAAATACAAAAGTTAAAGATAAAAAAAATGCAAAAAAAAAAAAATAATAATAAAAATGGAATAAGCTCTCAAGAGGATGTAGAATTTTTAAGATTTTTTTCAAAAAATTTTCAATGTTTTTCGAGATTCAAATAGAGGTAGAAATGCTAAACTAGCCATTGGCTACCACGTGTCAACTTTTGATTGGTTGGATTTTAAAATAATAATAAATTATAAATTTTGACCGTTTGACCCATTTATTATTTTTAAAAATAAAATTGCTCGTGGTTAAAATAATAATAAATTTAAAATATTTGACTCCTTGACTTTTTTATTTAATTTTATTATTTTATTAATAACCTCCCCATGTGTCGCAATACCATTGCGTCACATGTCGTCATGTCTTTGTCCACGTCATCAATTATGCCATTAGAAGTGCCACATCGTCTAACATGTCACAGCATTGACCGTAGACCATCTACGTATCATGGGCCACACCATCCATTTGACCGTTGACTTCGCCACGACGGCCGTCACATTACAAGTGCATTAAGATTTTCCTTCGATTTGTTTTGGCCATAACTTGTTCGTTAGAATTTCGATTTGAGTGATTGAAATTGAGTTGGATTCGTTATTCTGGGCTCTACGCAATGGAAACTTCAAAACACTAAAATAGTAAGTGAATAAGAGCAGATTTGTTATGATCAAAATATTAATTAATTAATTAATTTGAGATTAAAGGTAAAAAGTCAACAATCTCCCATTTTTTATGATAACAAATAACTAACAAAAATGAAATCGAAATAGGTGTATGATATAAAATATGATCTTGAATCATAATCACACATATATATGATCTTAATTCACTTGTAAGTAATGAATATATTCAATAATAACATGCTTTCATTTTTCTTATTACCTCTCCCCCTTTTGGATTTAATAAGAAATGAGTAAGTAAGAAAAAAATAATGACATGAAGGCTTTTCCTAAAATCACAAACACATAATTTGCATTTCTTGTTCTAACAACATATCTTCTAAAAGTAAGCAACAACATTGTAAATTCAAGAGACATCACAAAGAATCAATCAAGTTCAAGTTAATTTTATTTAAAGACCAATTTTATAAATTTCTTCCCCTTTTGAGATCAATTGAACACTACCTCCTAATAAGAGAAAAAAGACATTTAGCACATATCAACTTGAGGAGAGAAATATCAACCAAATTTTCCAATAAAATTTTGCTCAAAAAACAATTACTCCCCCTAAAAGGATACATAATATGCACAAGAGCGATACATGACAATAAAGTGATATGAGAATCTATCTCATTCAAATATGAAATTCATATATAGAAATTTATAATTCCCTCTAAAATCAAGCATTCTCCTTTAATAAGAAAAATTAATTAAAACCAATGAGATAAAACCATTCAAGTAAAAGTTAAAGCGATTGAGATATTAAAATATCAAATATTAAAAATAATCATCAATTGTTGAAAAACAAGTAATGATACGAAATAAAGGCAACTAAACATTAACACCTATTATGCCACAAAGAGACACTACAAGAAAAACGGCGCTCTATGACCCAAGAAAAAATAAGGAAGAAAGATTTTTTTTTTAAAAAAAAAGTGTCATAAAACTGAAGAAAAACACAGATTGTTGGTGGGAAAAGACGGAATTTTTGTATTTCTGAAAATTGTGTTTAACTGTCTTGAGTTGATCAATGACTTTCATATTGTGTCATTAATATTTATTAAGAAATAAAAAATAAATTTAAATAAACCTTAGCCCTCATTTTATCATCTCAATCTCTCTTTATCTCTCGTGAAAACATCAGCCGCTTCCCACCCTGAAGCTTCAATCCGACGATTGGGAGCATCACAATGAGTGTCTTCTTCTCCGGTGGAAACTACGGCAATGGCGAGCAACGACAAACCCGTGACCTACGTTTCTTCATTCACGGTGAACGATATCCTCTCCTCAGGATATTTTGACCACAAGGGAGGTACCCTCAACGACGACCAAAGCCTACGAGCGATGGTTTTTCTCCGACGAGCTTCTCCAGAGTGCAACGCTGCTTTGCTTCAGCCCGGGCTTGACCCACACAATTTCGACAAACTTCAGTGGTTTTTTTTCCTCATTCCGAGAAGGTTTGTCTTTGATCAACTCTTAGTGGACCTTAGATTTATGTTACCGTCAATGAAGATTAAGCTTATTCGAACACTAGACAACAAGGTCATGGGCCGAAGATTAAGACTTCGGCCCTGACAACTTCATATATGCAAGATTAAGCTTATTCGAACACTAGACAACAAGGTCATGGGGCTGTCTTCCGGCATTCAGTAGGTAACAAGACCATTTTAAATTTGATGAAGTGTTGTGGACTAATCTTCAACTCTTGAAAACTTTCATCCCTTCTGAACACACTTTGGAACTCTGAATAAAGTTTAAAATCGAAGTTTAACTTTAGGATCTTGTTTTAGTTTTTTTTGTATGAATGACCTCATTTGGAAGGTCCAAATGAAAAATGACCAACTGTAGAAAAAGTAATGGAAGGTGGTCTTGATTCACATGTGATTTTACCGCTTTGCCCCTGAGAGGCACCCCATGCACCTAGGCCTATCTAGGAACTCGATCCTCGATTACCCGTCACTCGATCATCGATTACTCGTCACATGATCCTCAATGTACGGTCATTCGATACCTGGATGCATGGTCACTCGATACGTGTATACTCGATCATAGCCACGTCATATTTGATACTCGATTAATGTATACTCGATCATTTTGAACTTTTTGAATTCTTAACCCGTTTGAAGTCCATTATTTCACCACTTCAACTCATTTCTCAGATTATTTTCTCTCGTCTTCCGATTTTATATTCCTCAACGACTACACCTTTATACTCGAAACTCTCTCGATTCTCTCTGCATTAGGTAACATTCTTCTCTTTGTTTATATTTTGGCATCAATCGTCTCTTTGTTTATTATATTTTGAGATCATGTTTCTTGATACTTGACCGATACAGTTTTCATTTTGGTTTCATATCTTGCATGTGTTGGATCTACACCAGTACGCAGCGGAAGAAATCATGATTCATAAGCATTCTAATTCATTAATTTTGGTTGAAAAGAAACATGCTAAAAACAGAGTATAATGGGTTTCATGAACATACCTTGATCGAACCAACGAAATCTCCATTTCCAGCTGCAAAATCCTCTAAATCCTTGTGTAGACCACCACAAGATCTTCCCTACTATCCTCTTGGTGCTCTAGATTGAGTTGTGAGACTCAAAATAAGCTAGAATCAAAGGGAATATGGAGAAAACTCACTTAACAGAACCCATTGAAGAACACCCTCTTCATCCGAATTTTTCAGCAAAAATTCAGTCGGTTCACCCTCATTATTCACTCCAATCTCTTCAATATATTGCAGACTATCATGTAAAGAGATGTGTTGCATGAGATGCAGCTCATACTTGGACTAAACCAAAGAAGAGGTGGTGGTGGGTTCCTTGTGAGCAAGTTTGAAGATGACTTGAAAAACCCATTTTCCAAGTTTTGTGTAATTTTTCAATTTTCAAAAATCCATTTTGATTTAAAATCATATTTTGTTTCTAAAATCAAAATTTATTAATTTTACAAATTAATTTCATAAATTAATTTTCTAATAAAATTAATAAATAATTATTCAAACAATTTAAATAATTCTAATTAAATATCCAATATTAAATTAATTTTTACACAAATTCATCTTCATATATTTAAATCATATTTAAATATATTTTCTCCAATTCCGTTTAATTCTAATTTGAATGTTTCAAATTAACTTATCACGCTACTCTAAAACTAATCCATTCACGAGCTAGTAGGGGGACCTCATGGACCTACAGATCATAGGTTTCAACGATCTGAGATTAATCAGTTAAACTCATTAGACCGATCTAACCCCCATTCGTTAACGAATGAGTCACTTCACTAAAGCTCATAGTTGAACTTCCCTCACTGTAGATATATTATGTCCACTCGATATAACCATGATTAGTAAATTAACCCTTCACAGGTTGTTCGTAATAACGGCTAGGTCAAATATCTGTTTTACCCCCGAAATTACCTCTTGTTCCTTAAGTCCCCACTGATCCCCTAATGAACAATTGTTTTGTGATCCAATCACAAAATCGAGTCTCTCTCATACCAAATGAAAGGGCGGGATCCCTTGTTTAAGCTCCAGAATCAGCATTTAAGGGAACAACCTCTCTACTATCCCTAAAGTGGGTAGGAGTCAATTTCCTCTTGACTTAAGCGGTACTGTAGTAGTCATATCATTCTGACAATTTTTTTTCCTTTTTGGGATATGTAATATAAATCTCACTTAAATAGCTTTTAACTACATTAGAATTAGTAAAAATCGAACCATTGACCTTTAATATAATAATGGAAGCCTAATCTATAAGCTACATCCAGATTGGCAATATTATTGCAATGAACAATAATCAACAAAAGCATGAAGATACACTTCCCATCAAATTCACATTCAAACAATTTCAGAACACTTGAATTTTCCACTAATAAATGAGAAAAAGAAAAGTTTCCTTCCATGGAGACAAGGCATTAAAATATAATTGAAAAAGTGTAGCATCACCGATTTGAGATCAATTGTCCATGATCTAACCACTTGGGACAAACAAAAAACAAAGACTACTTTCATTGGTGAGTGGAAAACTGTGCAGATTAAGTCTTTCTGCAATTATTGAACAAAGTATATACCCAACCTCTGCTAATCCAACCACAAAAAGCTAATATCATTGACATATCAACAACAAAAAAGAAAATCTCAATTAAAAAATTGGTCTTACCTCTGAAATGACAGTCATATTAAGCCAGTGCTGTTGAGCCAACCCTCACCTATGCAAATCTAAGGGCAATCCCAGATAAACAGGAATTCATAATTAGCCCAGGATTAAGGAAAAGGTACCTAGGTCATCGCTTTGAAATAGTCAATCTTAAACAGTAAACAATGTTATAAAGTAAAAATGACTCATTTCGTAGTCCGATCTTATACAAACTCTTTTGCACAAGGACACCCCCACTCCTCATGTCCAACATGAACGAATTAGGATCACTTTGTTTGTAGCACTTTACAACTCCTTGTAATAACTACAGTGCAGGCCGCATCCAATAGTGTTACCAAAATAAGGTACCCAACCTTATCCATGTACTATAGATCATTTTGACTATTTACTCGAACTTGATCTACCTTTATGTCTCCACATAAAGTTCAAGTACTCATCCAATAGTCAAGGGACTTTTAGGTTTATTAGATTTCTATTCAAGTAATAGATTTATTCGATAATACCTTTATTGAATTTTCAAAATAAGCTCCATTGTTTACATACCACGAGTTTTAGGACATAAAACCCAACAACATGTTTGGCTAGAACTCCAATTTTTTTCATTTCGGTTTTCATATTTTTTTATATTTGGGATTGTCTAGAGTTTAGGGTTTGAGTAGGATAAGTCATGAAGGTGGAAAATCAAACTGAGCCATTGTGTATCACTATAAGAAATCGAATTTCTCCCGACATCACAATTCGTCGGGAAATAGTAGAAAATGCGTCAGGAGAGTCTCTCCCGACGAATAATGGGTCGTCGGGAGTTAAAAGAAGGCGTCAAGAGTTAGTCGAGGAACTTTTGACGCATGTATAAGGCGTCGGGACTTCCCTCAACGGCAAGGGAGACCGGCGGAGGAGATCGCGCGACGGGGAAGAGAGGAAAACGTGGGCGGCGGCGGGTTAGGTTAAATATGGAGAAAGAATGGGGAAAATGAAGAAGAAGGGATCTGGTTTTTACCAGATCCCATCTCCTGACACCGCCCGATGGGCATCGAAAGGGTATGGCGTCGGAACTCCCGTCATCTATTTTATTTGTTGGGAGTTCCCTTGAGAGTTCCCTGGGAACTCCCGACGGTTCTTTACGGTGTCGTTTTACTTCGTCGGGAGACACCCTGTCTCCCGACGACCGAGCTCCCAGCGACCAATTTAGGCATCAGGGGAGCTCATTTTTCTTGTAGTGTATCATGTACCATGTATCAAGTAAGAGACACTATGTAGCATGTATCGTGTATCTGCTATCAAGCAATCATATATCGTGTATCGAGTATCAAGTATCGTACATCGTGTATTGAATATTTAATAGAATGCTTAATTTCTGGTGCTCTTTGTTATTCTGTGCAGTATGACTAGATAATATTAAGACCCTAGGATCGTTTTCCAGGCCAAGCGACTAGCCTATCCTCTCACATTAGAACGGTTAACAAGATTGTGAAAGAGAAGCTTATTCCCACTCAACTTGCCCTCTTCAAGAAAATGATATTTGGGCGATTCGTGGACATGGACATTATCTTCAACAGTTCATTGGTCCACTACATGGAGGTTGTAGACGATAGGAAAGATCGAAGACTTCCTGTTGGTGACAGGATTATGGCGGTCATCTAATCCAACAGTTGTGAGGAGGGGTGAAGCACTTGGATCACTGCATAGTAGGTACTTCAAGAATGATTCACATTGGTACCTTAAAAGACATTGTACAAGGAGATGGGGTTTGATAACGACATGGATGTTGTGAAGATGACATTGGTCTATTATACTGAATTGGGTTTGATGAGGAGGAAGAAGATGAGGACCAATGTTGACAAGAAATTATTAATTGATGTGGAGGATTTGGATTACTTTAATTTCATGGATTGGGGAAACGTGCTATGGGAGAGAATGTTACTTGGACTACAAAGAGGATGGAGTGGCAAGGTAGATACCTATAAAAAAAGGTCCAAGAATAATAAGAACTACATTGTGAAGTACAAACTACCGGAGTTTCCTCATGTATTTCAAGTAATATCCATTCATTGGCCATACGAGATCTACTTATTTTACTTACAATATGAATTACTATTTATTCTTGTTTTATAATCGTTTATGAACTATGGTAGTTGTGGGCATACGAAATTTCGTATGGCCAAAGAATGGTAGGTGTGGGCATACACCAACCATAATTCATAAATGACTTAAAATTATATAACAAAAAATGCATAAAATCAACTACTTTACAGTATGCTGGGAGAAGGGAAAAAGAAATTAGGGTTAGGGTTTCAAGAAACTTACCCTTGTAGATATTGAAACCTTCACGAAATCCCCTCCCCAAAAGGATCCCGAACAATAAACCACAAACGGTAAAACTAAAAGGCACCACCATAAGGATTACCTTTGTATTCTCTTGGGATGAGAATTTCTCCTGAGATGTGGGCTCTGAGATTTTTGGAAGAAAGGGAGAGATTTTTTTAGAGGGAAAGGTGTCTTAGAGAAAAATTGTCGTGAGTGATGCTTTTTTGTATATTTTATTGGGTAGAAGATAAAGGTCTCAACCACCCCCACTCACCATGATAAATCAAGAGAGAATTAAGGGGAGGGAAGTTATTTCCCTCCCTTTAATTTTAAAATTATAATTAATTTTAATATATATAATATAATATAATATAATATAACCTATAGTTTTAATTCTCTCATTAATGCATGGTATTTAATATAAATCTCATTTATACTAAATTTAATTGTATGAATTTAATTCACGTGATGAATATTTGAATTATATTTAAATATTTATTTCCTCTCAAATAAAATTTATATTATAATGTATCAAATACATTCTATTAATTATATTACATATAATTAATTCTCTCAATTAATTTGAATAATTCAAATTAGTCCAAAATTAATTCTCATTAATATCTATTTGAGCTACAGAGAGAACCTTATGGACATGTAGATTGAAACTCTAATGATACTTGAATAATTAATTAAACTCCTTTAATTAAATTATTCAACATTCATTAACTGTCGGTCACTCTACTAAAGACCGACAGTTGCACTCTTCGCACTACAGATATATTTATATGTCCATTGGATATAACCAGTCAATGGTGTGATAATCCTTCACAAATTGCTCGTAAGTACAGTTGGACAAAATTACCTTTTTGCCCCTATAGTTACATGTAACTCCTTAAGTACCATTGATGTCTCTAATGAACAATAAGTCATAGTTCAATTATGACCAAACCCCTCTTGAGCCAAGAGAGGGTGTGGCGCTACATTGTTCAAGTACCAAAATCAATCCTTAAGGAAGCAATTTATCTACTTACTCAAACATTAGGGAATGAGTGAATTCTGTCTTGTGTAGCTGTGTTCCCAGCTCTCCAATTAGACGAATCCCCAAAATGGTAGGCATACTGAGTGGGCGATCTGGCCACTCTCACCCATACAAATCAAAGGATCGCCTTTATAGGCAGAAGTTCACTACTAACTCAGAATTTAGGTCATGTCACTTATGGTCATCTTGGTGAATTGTATGTCTCTATTATTAAGGGTGTTATATAATAAGACTAGTCATTTTATGGTCTGGTCTTATACAAACCCCTTTGTATAGAATCCCTCTACTCACATATCTCTACATGAATGATCAGGATTAGATCATTTGTAGTACTTTACAACAATTGTAACACCTACAAAGCGGGCCGTATTCGTAGTGTCACCGGGATAAGGTATCCAATCTTACCCATCTACTACAGACCATTTAGGTTATCATTTAAACATGATCTACATGTATGTCTCTACATACATATTTAAACTACAAATGATAACCTTAGATGTTAGTTTATTGTTTTTGTGGGTTAATGCTATTAAATATCGAATAAAACATCTCATATTTTATTAAATAAATAAAATTATTTATACATTACAATTACAAACTACATGACCCACAAGATTTAGGGCATCAACCCCAACATTCATAACATTCATATCGTTATCAAACTCCATCTCCTTGTACACTGTCTCTAAAGTACCAATGTGAACATCCCTGCAAAATCATTCTTGAAGTACTTACTACGTAGTTATCCATGTGCTTCACCCCTCTTCACAACTGTTGGATTAGGTGAACACCACAGTTCCGTTACCAACAGGAAGTCTTCTTTAGAGAATGTAACAACTGTACCATTCAAATCGAAGGTCACTGGATCCTTCCTATCATCTACAACCTTTCTCAATAGAATATAGTGAACCAATGGACTGTTGAAGATAATGTCCATGTCCACAAATCGCCCAAATACTGTCTTCTTGAAGAGGGCAAGCTGAGTGAGAGTAAGCTTCACTTTCACAATATTGTTAGCCGCCCCAATGTGAGAGGATAGATTGGTCGCTTGGCTTGAGAAACGATCCTGGGGAGGAATCTTGAATTGTTTAGCCATACTACACAGAATAACAAAGAACACCAGAAATTATGCATTCTATTCAATAATCGATACACGGTGTATGATGCTCGATATTCGATACATGATATACGATACACAATACACGATTACTCGATAGCAGATACACGATACATGCTACATACTGTCCCTTACTCGATACATGCTACATAGTGTGCCTTACTCGATACACGATACACGATACATGATGACTCGATTTGATTTTCCACCTTCATGACTTATCCTACTAAAACCCTAAATTCTAGACGGTTCGAAATACCAAAAATATGAAAATTGAAACGAAATTTGAGCTCCAATCATACATGCAAGATATGAAACCGAAATGAAAACCGTATCAGTCGAGTATCAAGGAACATGATGCCAAAATATAGCGAACAAAAAGACAAACACAGAGAAGAATGTTATCTAATGCAGAGAGAATCGAGAGAGAGTTTTGAGTGTAGTGGTGCAGTCATCGAGGAATATAAAATCAAAAGACAAGAGAGAATAGTCTGAGAAACGAGTTGAAGTGGTGAAATAATGGACTACAAATGGGTTAAGAATTCAAAAAGTTCAAAATGATCAAGTATACATTAATCGAGTATCGAGTATGATGTGGCTATGATCGAGTATACACGTGTTGATTGCACACGTATCGAGTGACCATGCATCCAAGTATCAAGTGATCATGCATCAAGAATCGTGTGATGAGTAATCGAGGATCGAGTTCCTTGGTAGGCCTAGGCGTGTGAGGTGTATCTCAGGGGCAAAGCAGTAAAATCACACGTGGATGACATCAGCAGTAGACTACTTTTCATTACATTTTCTATAGGTGGCTATTTTTCATGTGGGCCTTCCAAATGAGGCCATTCGTACAAAAAAAAAACCATCTTGTTTCAAGTATTAGGCACTTGATAAGATTCTTTTTCATATGTTTTTCCTTTTGAAAGAGTAGATTGAGCGTTTTGTCATTTGCTCGTACATTTTGGTTACCTTAAAATGTTTAAAGTTGTTTTCGTTTTCCTATTGTTGTTGCAACATATTGTGTAGGTTATTTAGGCTTTGTAGCTCAATAGTATTGTGTCTCTTTTTATCGCGTGTAAAAGCTTGTTTTTGTTCGTATCCCTTATTTTTCCTTATTGTTTAAACTACAAGGGATACAATTGAATTATCACCTTTACCTTATACTATTACACTTTTTTGTACCTTAATCTATAGATTGATGTTTTAGTTGGGCTTAATTACTTTTGGTCATTTGACAAGTTTTGTTCGTTTGTCTTTAAATTTGATAAGTCTTGAGATAGACCATTTTTGTAAGGTTCTTTTAAGATTGCACCACTTGACCTTGTGTTTTTATTCTTGCGTTATTGTCAGGATAGAACAACATTGTTATAGGTAAGTGTAATATTTTGAAAAGCTAGAATCTAATGCATTATGCTTTTAACTTTTGTTGTTTGTTGTCATTTGATGAGTTATGCTCTTTTGTTAATGAGATGAACCCTTCATTTGTACTTCGATCTCTCCCATTTTTATGTTGCAGGTTTCTTTCCGTTATTATACTCTTTCATCTTTGATTTATGTGAAATGATTTCTTATATGGAGTTTTGTTAAAGACCCACTTCGAATTTTGGGGGTTCTTGGAGTTTTGTGTCACCACCATTAATAGAGATGACATTGCTCGTTGGAGCCAAAACTGCAATTTCTTCCCCACTTTTGAGTTTCAAGCACCAAGTTAGAGAGCTTTTCTAGTTGCTCTTCTTGTGTTAAAATGAAATTAGAGTTTATTTTCAATTATTATTTCTTTTTTTTAGGCATTTTTCATTTATATACTTTTCTTTATTGGTTTCTTGTTATCTATTTATTCACTTATAAAATGTTGATTATGCACTCTTTATTATTCAATATATACCAAATTAACATAAAATCAAATCATTAGGTTTTGTCTCATTTAATCCTAGCCGCCAAAGTTCGTTCTCTAACGATAGAGGCAAACTCGTTGTCCATTAGGATTTTAGTAAAGTTAATCCGACACAGGTTCTAGCATCTCTGCCCACTCATCACATGCCTAGCTTCCAGCGTGCTTAGAAGATCCACCTCTCAGCTATGATCGCGAGTCTTTTGTCGTGCCCAAATCGTGCTTAGAAGATCCACCTCAGCTATGATCGCGAGTCTTTCGTCATGCCCAAATCGTCCAATGCACCTAGACCCGCATCTTCCATTGGAGTTTGCTCAATCGTCCAGGGTCTGGAGCTGAACTAACAAATAACTGGCCTGCGGAAGGTGGATGGGGAAGACCGGCCCGTGGAAGGTGGACGGGGAAGACCGAGAAGGCCAACTGAAAAATAATGAAAAATAGTCACACATGTGACTCGCCTCACTTGCCCAACTAAACAGCGCGTGTGCGTCCCCCAAACCATGGGTACCCTTAGGGCCCAAACCCATAGCCCAAAGTTGGTTCTCTCTAGTTTTAATTTTCACCCTATGGTTTTTGGTTTCTGGGTTCTCAATAGCTTGACTTGAAAATGATAGAATATGTAGAAACTTAGGGTCATCTATTTTCAAAAAGCACACACCACCTAACTACACCTAAGTATTGCATGCATTTGCATCTTGCATATCGTCCCAAAATAGGAAAACCCGGTGGGAAGGTCTAAAAGTTGTGCCGTCGTGGAATTGCCAACTAGAGATGCCGTCGTGGAATTGCCAACTAGAGATTTACTGCCCACCCAGATCTTCTTATAGTCATGGGCTTAGAGTTCAATCAACCTATTTTAGTTCGGTTCATTTTAGTCCAGTTCAATTTCAACTTGTCAACTTAGCTCAGTCATTCAGGTCGATTTGGTCCTTTAGTTAAGCTCACTATAGGCAATTAGGCAATTTTAAAAGAAGCGTATTCCCTAATTTAAATATAGAAGAGTCTCTCTATTAACCACTTAATGTGGAACATAAAGTTGAGAAAATAAAAGGCAAATAATATATATATGACAAATTCAATTCACTTGCTTAAAAAAGTTTGTTGTAAACAAATATTTAGTAAAATGAATGCTAATAAAGAAAAATATAAAACAAAAAAATTAATTAGAAATAAAAAGTTAAAGTAAGTTATCATTAAAAAATATACTAAAAAAAGGAAAGTGAAAAAAAAGTGGAAAAAAAAAGAGAAAATTATTTTTAAAAAATTAAGGCAAAAAAATGTGGAAAAAATATTTTTTTAAAAAAGTTAATTAAATTAAAATTATATTTTTTTTAAAAAAAAAAAAAAAAAAACCTAAAATTGCATCCAACCCTTTTGTAACCTCCATCTCAAAAGTCTCTCTCTCGTCTCTGTGGGCTTTCTCACTCTCGTCTTTCTCTGTGGGCTTTCTCTCTCTCGGTGGCCTTTCTCTCTCGGGACTATACAGTTACACAGCTCAGCTTCTAGTCTAGGATTTGGATAATTAGATTAGATGGGTTTGGATTTGATGATTCTAGTCTAAGATTGTAGATCTAGGATTTAGATTGATTCTAGTCTAAGATCTGTTATTTATTATTTTTTTCTTTATTGATTCTTATATAAAATATATGTGCTTCATAGGCCACCAGTCATTAGTCTTTGTCAGTGCCGACAGATCTGCCAACCGTGCCACCAGACCGGTCTTCGTCGTCGCGCTCACGTCGGAGTTTGCCGTCGGTGCAAGTCATAGTGTTGTTAGTCGCCACTGCTACTTGAACGGTTCGCACGCCGGTTTAGTCTCTCTCTCCTTCACACTCACCGTTCTCTCCCTATCTCACAAAACATCTCGACTCCGGCAGCGGCAAAAAAAAAAAAAAATGCGCAATCGAAACTCTACCATTGATGGCGATTCGATGGCGGCTGTTTGCACAGGTAAAAAAAAATAATAAAAAATCATTTTGTTGATTGGAAGTGCAGAAAAGAATCGTAATAAAAAAAATTAAGACGGAGGCCAACCAGAAAATACGGATGCAAGGTGTTCGAGGATAATTTTATTTCGGATCTCATTCCAATTTATAGGAAAATAGCTTGATCAAGATTGCTAATATTGGAAAGGAAGTTAAAATTCAATTTTGAAGATTTGTTTTTCTATATATTTTTAATTTTTAATTTTTATTTTAGCAGATTTTCTTCTCCAGCAAAATATATATATGTATACTTTTAATCAAAATATTTTATTTAAACCATTTGGAAGCCCAAATCTTTCCGATATGTGTTATATGAGTGTACACCAATTTGTACATATGGGAGAGTTTAATCCGAATCCAAACCATATACATTTTTTTTTCTCCAAATTAAACTAAGTCATGCTCCGAATTTCATGAAAAGTCCAATTTAGAATAAAAAAAAAAATTATTTTGTTCCAAATTGAAACCAAGATTTCGGTATCATCTAAATTGAAAATTTAATTGATGCCTTAAATCAAAATACAGGTACACTTCAAATATCCACCAAGACACCAAGTCAAACTTGAAAGATGAAGTTGAAATTCTACTTCAACCTCACGTAAAGAATTGAGTATATTCCAAATCTTATAAAAAAAAAAAAAAAAAAATTGGGTTATTACTCAAAAATCATTTGCAATTAAAGTAGAACATATAATTCCTACTTTAGTTCAAATAAAATTTACCTGGGAATAAAAAGGTCAATCTTGCCCAAAATTCATCTTGTGTTTAGTAGGCAAAAAATGTGTCAAGCTAACAAAAATTCAAATCAAAATTTTGAACTAAATTCTTATATTTTGATCAGGATAGTACATAAGTTAAAAGAGTCAAAATCATACTTTGATTTCAAATTGTTTGTCGAGATTCACCACCGTATAAATGTGCATAAATCTCGAAAAGGAGCAATTTCGACCAATTAAAATTTGCCATGTCATCACAACAAAAACCAAGACCCATTGTGAAAATTATAAATTAGATCGGATCAAATAATTAAAGTCAGTTGGGCCCAACCCAATTCAAGCCATGGTGAAAAATTTGGGTCGCATTAAAGATTGACCTCAAACCCAATATTTGGGTCCAACAACAATAACCAGGTCTAAGTCCACGAGAAACCTCTAGAGGCTTTATCTCGGAGCTCATAAATTCTCAAGCTCCAAAGGACTGAAATTTCAAAGTTATCAAGTTCGAAAGACCAAATTTCTTAAACTTGTAAGAAGATTTGGAAGATTTAAATTTATTGTAACATTTGAAGAAATAATCAAATGAATATATATTAGGGATTGTATCTTTATATACCGCATATCAAAACAATACAAAGTTCAAATTCAGCTAATTAAATTTTTCTCAAAATTTTGTCCAACATTTATTTCTGACAATTTTCGGAAGAATTTTGGAATTGTATATATATATATTTATAAATTTTTATTTTTCCAATGAAATTAGACTCCTTCGGTCCTTTTCTTGGGCCACTCTCTCTTGATGGGCCTCTGGGTAATAGACCTTTTTTCTGGGCCCAATAACTGTACGCTAAATATGCTCAAGTAGAACAAAACATAAAAGCAACAATTTGTTATAGGGAGGGATTTGATTACAATTAATTTTAATGTATTCAAAATTACTCCAAACAAATATTTCATTAATCATTCAAAATTATTTGTTTTTAATTTTATACTTCGAGACCCAGTTTTCATATATTCGAAATTGATAAATAACTAAAAGTATATTTCACGACTTAATTCTGTCAAACAAGCCCTTTAACGTATTGAAATAGGTGTTTTCTTCTCCAATTGTAACACATAATAGGATTATTAAAACGTTGTATAGATTCTTTACACCAACTAGAGTCAAAAGTTATAGATGACTAAAATAGAATTTAAATATCTAAAATTAAAAAATTACGTGTCAACTTGAATATAGCTTAACTGATTAAAATATATGTCTTCAGGGAAAAGGTTGGAATTTAGATCTCATCAACCCTAAAAATGTGATTAAACTATTGTATGATTTAATTTCTATTGTCTAAATTTAAAAGTTATATATAAAGAAAAATAATGGAAACTATATACAAAAAATATCATTTTAATATTCTTTGATCGAGATTGATAGAGTGTCTATCAGTGATAGAAATTAATAGAAGTCTATGTCTATTACTAATTGACACTAATATTGTCTATCAATATTTATCATTTTTTTAAACTATTTTTATAAATAGTTTAACATTTTTTGTATCTATAAAAAGCCCTTTCTTATCGTTCTAAACCCCTGGGTACATTTTCAAATTTTCACCCGTCGGAAAGTTGACGTGCAAAAATTGGGCCTTGGGGCACCCACGTCAGGCCCGATAGCCGTTTGGGGCAGAAAACGAGCTCAATTCCAAAAATCGTCTGCGCGCACGGTTTTTTCTCATCGTTCTGAACCCCTGGGTCCGTTTTCAAATTTTCGCCTGCCAGAAAGTTCGTGCAAAAAAATTGAGCCCGACGGGTAACCGTTTGGGGCACCAAATGTGCTTCGTTCCCAGAATCATCTGAGCGTATGACTTTTTTTCATCGTTCTGAACCCATGGGTCTGTTTTCAATTTTTCGACCGTTGGAAAGTTCGTGCACAAAAATTGTGCCCTGAGGCACTCGCCGGGCCCGATAGCCGTTTCGGGAACAAAACAAGCTCCGTTCCAAAAACCATCTGCGCGCACGAACATTTCTCATCCTTCTGAAACCCTGGGTCTGTTTTCAAATTTTCGCCTGTAGGAAAGTTCGCACACAAAAATTGGGCCCCGGGGCACCCCCGCCAGGCCCGACAGCCATTTAGGGCACCAAACGAGCTTTGTTTCCAAAACCGTCTGCGCGCACAACTTTTTCTCATTGTTTTGAACCCCTGGACCCGTTTTCAAATTTTCGCACGCCGAAAAGTTCGCGCACAAAAATTGGGTCCAGAGGCACCCCACTGGGACCGATAGCCGTTTGGGACACCAAACGAGCTCCGTTCCCAAAATCATCTGCGCGCACGACTTTTTCTCATCGTTTTGAACCCTTGGGTTCGTTTTCAAATTTTCGCCCGCCGGAAAGTTCGCGCACAAAAATTGGTCCCTAGGCACTCACGCCGGCCCGATAGGCGTTTTGGGTACCAAATGAGCTCCGTTCCCAAAACCGCCTGCGCGCACGACTTTTTCTCATCGTTCTGAACCCTTATGTCCGTTTTCAAATTTTCGCCCGCCAAAAAGTTCGCATACAAAAATTGGGCCTCGGGGCACCACCGCCAGGCCCGATAGTCGTTCAGGACACCTAACAAGCTCCGTTCCCAAAACCGTCTACGCGCACGACTTTATCTCATCATTCTGAACCCCTAGGTTAGTTTTCAATTTTTCACCCGTCGGAAAGTTCGCGCACAACAATTGGGCCCCTAGGGTCCGATAGCCGTTTGGCACACCAAACGAGTTCCATTCCCAGAACCGTCTACCTGCACGACTTTTTCTCATCCTTCTGAATCCCTGGGTTCGTTTTCCAATTTTCGTCTGTTGAAAAGTTCGTGCACAAAAATTGGGCGCCGAGGCACCACCGACAAGCCAGATAGCCGTTTAGGGCGCTAAACGAGCTCCGATCCCAAAACTGACTGCGCACACGACTTTTTCTCATTCTTCTGAACCCTTGGGTCCATTTTCAAATTGTCTCCTGCTGGAAAGTTTGCACACAAAAATTGGGCCCCAAGGCACCCCGCCGGGCCAGATAGCCGTTTGGGGCACCAAACGAACTCCATTCCAAAAACCGTCTACACGCATGGCTTTTTCTCATCGTTCTGAACCACTGGGTCTGTTTTCAAATTTTCGCCTGCCGGAAAGTTCGCGGACAAAAATTGGGCCCTAAGCAGTCCCTCCGGGCCGATAGATGTTTAAAGTACCAAACGAGCTCCACTCCCAAAACCGTCTACGTGCACGACTTTTTCTCATCGTTCTAAAACCCTAGGTCCGTTTTTTAAATTTTCACCCGTGGATAGTTCGAGCACAAAAATTGAGCCCTAGGGAACCCTCATCGGGCCTGATAGCCATTTGTGCAACCAAACGAGTTCGGTAACCAAAACCGTCATCGCGTACGGATCTTTCCCATCGTTCTGAACCCCTGGGTCCGTTTTCAAATTTTCGCCCGCCGGAAAGTTCATGCAAAAAAATTGCGCCCGGGGGCACCCTCGCCGGGCCCGATAGCCGTTTGTCGCACCAAACGAGCTCTGTTTCCAAAACCGTCTGCGTGCACGACTTCTTCTCATCGTTCTGAACCCCTGGGTCCATTTTCAAATTTTCGCCCGCCGGAAAGTTTGCGCACAAAAATTGTGCCTCAGGGCAGCCTAGCTGGGCCCGATAGCTGTTTGGGGGCACCAAACGAGATCTTTTCCAAAACCTGTTTGCGCGCACGACTTTTTCTCATCGTTCTGAACCCTTGGGTCTATTTTAAAATTTTCGCCTGCCAGAAAGTTCGCGCACAAAAAATTGTGCTTTGAGGCAGCCCGGCTGGGCCCGATAGCCGTTTAGGGCACCAAACGAGCTCTGTTCCCAAAACTGTCTGCGCGCATGGCTTTTTCTCATCGTTTTGAACCCCTGGGTCCGTTTTCAAATTTTCGCCCGTCGAAAAGTTCCCGCACAAAAATTGGGCCCCGAGGCACACTCGTCGAGCCCGATAGACATTTGGGGCACCAAACGAGCTCAGTTCACAAAATCCGTCTGCGCGCACGAATTTTTCTCATCGTTTTGAACCTCTGGGTCCGTTTTCAAATTTTTGCCCGTAGGAAAGTTCGCACACAAAAATTGGGCCCCGAGGCTCCCCGCCAGGCCCAATAGCCGTTTGGGGCACCAAACAAGCTCCATTACCAAAACCGTCTGCGCGCACAGCTTTTTCTCATCGTTCTGATCCCCTGGGCCCATTTTCAATTTTTCATCCACCGGAAAGTTCGCACACAAAGATTAGGCCCCGAGGCACCCCCCGGGGTTCGATAGCCGTTTGGGACACCAAACGATCTCCGTTCCTAAAACCGTATGTGCGCACGACTTTTTCTCATCGTTATGAACCCCTTGGTCTGTTTTCAAATTTTTGCCTGTTGGAAAATTCGAGCACAAAAATTGGGACCCAGGGCACCCCCACCACAACCGATAGCCGTTTGGAGCACTGAACGAGCTCTGTTACCAAACTGTGTATGCGCATAGCTTCTTCTCATCGTTCTGAACCCCTGGGTCTGTTTTCAAATTTTAGCCGCCAAAAACTTTGAGCACAAAAATTGGGCCCCGGGGCATCCTCACCGGGCCTGATAGCCGTTGGGGGCACCAAACGCGCTACGTTCCCAAAACTGTCTGCGCGCACGACTTTTTCTTATCATTCTGAACCCTGGCTCCATTTTCAAATTTTCGTCCGCCGGAAAGATCGCGCAAAAAAATTGGGACCCGGGGCACCCCCGCCACACCTGATAGTCATTTGGGGCACCAAACGAGCTCTGTTCTTAAAAACCATCTACGTGCAAGACTTGTTCTCATCATTCTGAACCCTTGTATCCGTTTTCAAATTTTCGTTGCCGGAAACTTCGCACACAATAATTGGGCCCCGAGGCACCCCCGCCGGGCCCAATAGCCGTTTGGGCACCAAACGAGCTCAGTTCCAAATAAATCGTCTGCACACACGACTTTTTCTCAACGTTCTGAACCCCTGGGTCCGTTTTTAAAATTTCGCCCGACGGAAAGTTTGCGCACAAAAATTGGGCCCTAAGGCACCCCGTCGAGCCCCATAGCTGTTTGGGGTACCAAACGAGCCCCATTCCTAAAATCGTCTACGAACAGGCTTTTTTCATCGTTCTGAACCCCTAGCTCTGTTTTCAAATTTTCGACCGTCTGAAAGTTTGCGCACAAAAATTGGGCCTCGGGGCACCCCTACCGGGTCCGATACCTGTTTCAGGTATCAAACGAGCTCTGTTCCTAAAACCGTCTGCGCACGATTTTTTCTCATCGTTCTGTAACCCTTGGTCCATTTTCAAATTTTCGCCCGATGAAAAGTTTGTGTATAAAAATTGGGCCCCAGGGCACCCCCGTCAGGCCTGATAGCCGTTTGGGATAACAAACGAGCTCCGTTCCGAAAACCATCTGCGCGCACGAATTTTTCTCATCGTTCCTAACCCTTGGGTCCGTCTTCAAATTTTTGCTCGCCATAAAGTTCGTGCACAAAAAATGGGCCCCCGGGCAACCTCGTTGGGCCAGATAGCCGTTAAGGGCACCGAACAATCTCCATTCCCAAAATCGTCCGTGCGTACGACTTTTTCTCATCGTTCTAAACCCTTGGGTTTGTTTTCAAATTTACGCCAGTTCGCGCACAAAAATAGGGCCTCAGGGCACCCTCGCCGGGCTTGATAGTCGTCTGAGGCACCAAACGAACTATGTTCCCAAAACCGTCTGGCGCACGACTTTTTCTCATCGTTCTGAACCCTTGGGTTCGTTTTCAAATTTTCTCCCGTCGAAAAGTTCGCGAACAAAAATTGGGCCCGGGGCACCCTCGTCGGGCTTGATAGCCAATTGGAGCACTAAACGAGCTTCGTTCCCAAAACCGTCTGCACGCACGTCTTTTTCTCATCGTTCTGAACCGCTAGGTTTGTTTTTAAGTTTTCACCTGCCGAAAAGTTCGAGCACAAAAATTGGGCCCAGAGCAGCCTCGCCGATCCCGATACCTATCTGGGGTACCAAACGAGCTCCGTTCATATAAAACGTCTTCGTGCATAACTTTTTCTCATCGTTCTAAACCTCCTGGTCCATTTTCAAATTTTCGCCCATCGAAAAATTAGCGCACAATAATTAGGCCTCGAGGCACCCTGCCGGGCCCGAAAGCCGTTTGGGGCACCAAATGAGCTTCGTTACCAAAACCGTCTGCGCGCACGACTTTTTCTCATCATTCTAAACCCCTGATCCATTTTCCAATTTTTGCCCTATGGAAAGTTCGCGAAAAAAAATTGGGCCGCGGGGCACCCCCGCCAGGCCCGGTAACCGTTTAGGGAACCAAATGAGCTCCATTCCCAAAACCGTCTGCACACATGACTTTTTCTCATCGTTTTGAACCATGGGTCTGTTTTTAAATTCTCACCTGCCGGAAAGCTCATTCACAAAAATTGGGACCCGGGTCCCCCCTATGGGGGCCAATAGCCATTTGGGGTACCAAACGAGCTCCGTACGCAAATTCGTCTGCGCGCACGGCCTTTTCTCATCGTTCTAAACCCCTAGGTTCTTTTTCAAATTTTCGCCAGTCGGAAAGTTCGTGCACAAAAATTGGGTCTCGAGGCACCCCCATCGGGCCTGATAGCCATTTGGGCACCAAACGAGCTCTGTTCCCAAAATCGTCTGCTCGCACGACTTTTTCTCATCGTTCTGAACCCCTCAATCCATTTTCAAATTTTCGCCCACCGGAAAGTTCATGCACAAAAATTGGGCCATGATAGCCGTTTGGGGCATCAAACGAGCCTCGTTCCTAAAACCATCTGCACACACAGCTTTTTCTCATCGTTCTGAACCCTAAGCTCTATTTTTAATTTTTCGACCGCCGGAAAGTTTGCGCACAAAAATTGGGCAGCGGGGCACCCCTACCGGGCCCGATAACTGTTTGGGACACCAAATGAGCTCCGTTCCTAAAATCGTCTGCGTGCTCGGCTTTTTCTCATCGTTCTGAAACCCTGGGTTTGTTTTCAAATTTTCGCCCGCCGGAAAGTTCGCGCACCAAAATTGGGCCCTAGGTAGCCCCGTCGGGCTTGATAGTCGTTTGGGGCACCAAACGAGCCTCCTTCCGAAAATCGTCTGCACGCACGAATGTTTCTCATCGTTCTTAACCCCTGGGTCCATCTTCAAATTTTCACCCGCCGGAAAGTTCGCGCACAAATGATTGGCCCTCGGGCAACCTGCTGAGCCAGATAGCCGTTTAGGGCACCAAACGAGCTCCATTCCAAAAATCGTCTGCGCATGGCTTTTTCTTATCATTCTAAACCCCTGGGTCCGTTTTCAAATTTACACCCGACAGAAAGTTTGTGCATAAAAATAGGGTCTCAGGGCACCCTTGCGGGGCCCGATAGTCGTTTAGGGCACCAATCGAGCTCCGTTTCCAAAACCGTATATGTGCACGGCTTTTTCTCTTCGAACCCCTTGGTCCGTTTTGAAATTTTTGCCCGCCAGAAAGTTCGCGCAAAAGAATTGGGGTCCAGGGCACCCCCACGAGGCCTGATAGCCGTTTGGGGCACCAAACGAGCTTCGTTCTCAAAATCGTATGTGTGCACGACTTTTTCTTATCGTTCTCAACCCCTGGGTTCGTTTTCAAATTTTCGCTCGGCGGAAAGTTCGTGAACAAAAATTGAGCCTGGGGCACCCCCGCCGGGCCTGATAGCCGTTTGGAGCACCAAATAAGCTTTGTTCCCAAAACCGTCTGTGCGCACGACTTTTTCTCATCTCATCGTTCGGAACCCCTGGGTTCGTTTTCCAGTTTTCACCCACCGAAAAGTTCGATTACAAAAATTGGGCCTCGGAGCAGCCCCGCCGGTCCCGTTAGTCGTTTGGTGTACCAAAAGAACTCCGTTCATAAAAACCATCTGTACGCATGATTTTTCTCATCGTTTTGAACCTCATGGTCCGTTTTCAAATTTTCGCCCGTCGGAAAACCGTTACCAAAATTGTCTGTGCGCACGGTTTTTTCTCATCGTTCTGAACCCCTGGGTCCATTTTCAAATTTTCGCCCTCCGAAAAATTCGCACACAAAAATTGGGCTCAGGGCACCTCCACCAGGTCCAATAGCCGTTTGCGACACCGAACGATCTCCGTTCCCAAAACTGTCTGCACGCACATCGTTCTGAACCCCTTGGTTCGTTTTCAAATTTTCACCCACCGAAAAGTTCGCGAACAAAAATTTGGATCCGGGGCACCCCCACCACACCCGATAGCTATTTGGGGCACCAAACGAGCTCCGTTACCAAAACCGTCTACGTGCACGACTTTTTCTCATCGTTTTGAACCACTAGGTCCGTTTTCAAAATTTCGCCGCCGGAAACTTTACGCACAAAAATTGGGCCCTGGGCACCTCGCCGGGCCCGATAGCCGTTTGGGGCACCAAACGAGCTCCGTTCAAGAAAACCTTCTGCGCGCACAGCTTTTCCTCATCGTTCGGAACCCTTGGGTCCTTTTTCAAATTTTCGTCTGCCGAAAAGTTCTCACAAAAAAATTGGACCTAGGGGCACCTTCACTGGGCAAGATAGCCGTTTAGGGCACCAAACGAGCACCGTTACGAAAACCGTCTGTGCGCACGGTTTTTTGTCATTGTTCTGAATCCCTGGGTTCATTTTCAAATTTTCGACCGCTGGAAAGTTTGCGCACAAAAATTTGGCCCTAGGGCACTCCGCCGGGCCTAATAGACGTTTGGGGCACCAAACGAGCTCTGTTCCCGAAACCGTTTACGCGCACAGTTTTTTCTCTTCATTCTGAACCCCTTACCAAAATCGTCTGCGTGCACGGCTTTTTCTCTTCGTTCTAAACCCCTGGGTTTGTTTTAAATTTTTTGCCCACCAGAAAATTCGCGCACAAAAATTGGGCCCCGGGACACCTCCACCAGGCCTGATAGTCATTTGGGGCAATAAACGAGCTCCGTTCTCAAAACCGTCTGCGCGCACGGCTTTTTCTCATCGTTCTGAACCCCTGGGTTCGTTCTCAAATTTTCGCCCGCCGGAAAGTCCGCGCACGAAAATTGGGCCCCGGGGCACCCCCGCCAGGCTCGATAGCCGTTTGGGGCAACAAATGAGCTCCTTCCCAAAAGGGTTTGCACGCACGACTTTTTCTCATCGTTCTGAACCCCAGGGTCCATTTTCAAATTTTCGGCCACTGGAAAGCTCGCGTACAAAAATTGGGCTCCAAGGCACCCTCGCCAGGCCCGATAGCCGTTTGGGGCACCAAACGAGCTCTGTTCCCAAAACCATCTGCGCGCACGACTTTTTCTCATCATTCTGAATAACTGGGTCCGTTTTCAATTTTTTGCCTACCGGAAAGTTCGCGCACAACAATTGGGCCCCGGGGCACCCCGCTAGGCCTGACAGTCGTTTTGGGCACCAAATGAGCTTTGTTCCCAAAACCGTCTGTGCGCACCGTGCGAAAAATATGCTTCATATGGTGGCGTTTTAAATTTAATATAACATTTATATTAAATACAAGAAACCCTAAAATGCATACTATATATTATAACAATTATAACATACTTTCAATGCATGTAACATACTTCTTATGATGGGATTGTAAATCTAAATGGCATACTATATGCACATACAAGATTTATTTAATTATAACATACATCAAATGCATAAATAATTAAACACAGACTGATATGGTTTTAGTTTTGGCAAAAAAGAAAAAAAAAAAAAGCAAACAGAAGTCTAACTATTACAAAAACAACTTCTGAATTGCTCGAACCACCCCAAAACGAACTCAAGTAGCTTGAATCGAACCCGAACCGTCTGAATTGAATCAGCCAAGAACCATTCGAAGCTGAGCCAGACCAGACCACAAAAGAACCGGTTGAACCAACAACCCTTGCAAGTGTTCAACATCTTGCTAAGTCTCATCGTATAGCAATGACGATCATCGTCAAGCATTTTACTAGATCGTTTAGTAAATGCTTGATCGTTTAGCACAAAAAGGTATACGATCGCATAATGCTATCACATAGCAACTCAACGCATCGCCTAGCTATTGCATAGAGGTAAACGATCATGTAGTGCTATCGCATAGTAATTCATCATATCGTTTAGCTCCCGATCAAAGATAAACGATTGTAGTAAGCGATCGCTCAAGGCTATCGTATAGCTCTTCATAACTATCGCTTAGTTCTATTATATAGAACCAAACGATCGTTTAACACCATTGTCTAGTGTTGCATGTCATCGTTCAGTATCCGCCGTATAACTAAACGATCGCTTAGCTCCATCGTATAGAACATCAACATGTCGTTCAACATCGTAAGTAAGCGATTTGTTTAGTTCCATTGCATAGAAACTTCAACGCATCGCTTAGAACTTCGTCTACACGATCGCTCAGCGCTATCACATAACACTTCATCGCATCAATTAGAGCGCATCGTTGATAAATGATTGTATAGTACCATCGTATAGTAAATTCAACGTATCGTTTAGTTCCCACACCAAAGCTAAATGATTGTTTAATGTTATCGTATAGCAAATTGAACGCATCGTTTAGCTCCCGCAGGTACACGATCGTCTAGCGTTCAACATCACAGCAACCAACACCTATTGCTATACGATCATCTAGCTTTTCTACACATCGTGTATCGTCTGGAGCTAGACGATCGTTTAGCAACTGGAACCTCAGCATCGATAAGAACAGAGGCCGATTTTCTGGAACTTCAACTCGGCCCCTTCACTTGTTTCTTCCATTTACAGCTTAATTTCAACTTTAATGACTCCAAATAAATTACAGGCTCTTAGGAACACATTAAAGCTCATCAAGTAAAAGCCAATTATAAATTTAAATGATAAATTAAAGAGAATTAAATAGCCAAAACTCTGAAAATCATATCAGTGCATCAGTTTCATATTTCTCATATAAAACACCCATCAAACCAAAATTAAACTTAATTGAATGCTTATTTGATATTCTGATACCAATTGTAGGATTGTATCAACAACAGCGGAAGCATAAGGATCATCTAAGTATTCAAATTCACTAATTTTGGCAAAATATAAAGCATGCTTTTGCAAAAAATGAGTTTCAAAACATACCTCTTGTGAAACTTCTTCAAAGCTCCTTCTCTAGCAGCAATATTCTCCAAATCTTATTGTAGACCACCTCAAGATCCTCCCCACTATTTTCAAACCGAATTTTCAAGGGATGAAGGAGAAAAGCTCACTGCAGCAACCTTTGTTGAAGAACCATTCTTCAAACCGAATTTTCTCTCAAAATTTTGTAGATTGCATGGCCGATTTTCACTCCAATATCTTCATTATATTGCAAATCAACATGCAAAGAGAAGAGCTGCATAAGTTGCAGCTCATGCTTGGAGAAGATAAAGAAAATATATTGCTTCATGTGTGAGCTAGTTCAAAGATGGATAATGGAAAAAACCATTTTTTCATTTAAGTGTTTTAGTTTTCCAATTTTTCAATTTTATCTAAAAATCAAATTTTGATTTAAAAATCTATTTGATTTTAAAAACGAAAAATTAATTAATTTCATAAATTAATTATTAATAAAACTTAATTAATTTAATATCAAATATTAAATTAATTTTAACACATATCTATCTTTATATATTTAAATCATATTTAAATATAAAAATTTTCCTATTCTGTTTAATTCTAAAATTAAACATAATTATATCTCATATAATTACTCCCTTTAATTCTAATTTGAACATTTCAAATTAACTTATCACACTATTCTAGAGCTAGTCCGTTACGAGCTAGTAGAAGGACCTCGTGAACCTACAGATCATGGGCTTCAACGATCCAAGATTAATTGGCTAAACTCATTAGACCAAATTAATCTTCATTCGTTAACTAATGGGTCACTCCACTAAAGCCCATAGTTGCACTCCCCTCACTGTAGATATATTATGTTCACATGATTTAACCATAATCAACAAGTCGACTCTTCACAAGTTATTCGTAATAACGACTGGTTCATTTATCTGTTTTACCCCCGAGATTACGTCTTATTCTTCAAGTTCCTACTGATCCTCTAATGAACAACTGGTTTGTGATCCAATCACTAAACCAAAATCTTTCAACCCAGTGAGAGGGTGGGGCCCCTTGTTCAAGACCTGGATTCAGTACTTGAGAGAACAATCTTTCTCCTATCCCTAAATCGAGTAGGGGTGAACTCTGTCTTGCACCCTATGTTCCCAGCTATCTATCTAGTCTTACCACTAAAATGGGAGTCTTGTTGAGTCGACGCTGTTGAACCAACCCTCAACTATGCAAACTAAGAGTAATCTCAAATAAACAGGAGTTCATAGTTAGCTCAAGATTAAAATCGAGTTACTTAGGTCATCTAGGTGAAATAGTCAATCTTAAACAGTAAACAACGTTATAAAGTAAGAGTGACTTATTTCTTGGTCCTAATCTTATGCAAATTCATTGCATAGGACGCCCCCACTCCTTATGTCATAATATGTACGAATTAAGATCACATCATATGCAGCACTTTACAACTCTTTGTAACAACTACAGAGTAGGTCGCATCCAATGGTGTTACCAGGATAAGGTACCCAACCTCATTCATGTATCATAGATCATTTTGACTATTCACTCAAATCTGATCCACTTTTATGTCTACACATAAAGTTCAAGTACTCATACAATAGTCATGGGTCTTAGTTTATTGGATTTAGACTTTCATACAATTTATGAGATCAATAACAAGTATATTGATAATAGAAAATGTTTATCATTTTACAAACTGCAAATTTGAGGACATAAAACCCAACAATACTCCCACTTGGACAAAAACTCCAGTGGATCAATATATACAAATATATACAATGTTGAGTTTACATAGAGAGAATAAAATGTACAAATACAATAATTAGGGCATTACAATACCTATCAATTCTCCCACTTGCCTTAGTGATACAAAACTCGTAGACCTAGTCCTACTAGGTGATCCTCGAACACTTTAGCCGAGAGGACCTTCGTAAATGGATCAGCTAAGTTGTCTTGGGAAGCAATCTGAGTGACAATGACGTCTCCTCTGTGTACAATCTCCCTGATGAGATGGTACTTCCATTCGTTATGCTTTCCCTTTTTATGGCTTCGTGTTTCCTTTGAATTTGCAACTGCTCCACTATTATCACAGTAGAGAGTGGCAGGCAGGTGCATATTAGGAACTACTTCCAGATTGGTTAGGAACTTTCTGAGTCATACTGCTTCTTTTGCTGCTTTGCTTGTAGCTACATACTCAGCTTCCATTATGGAGTCCGCAATACAACTCTGTTTGATGCTCCTCTGTTAAGAGTGAATATTGACCCCGAAGTTAATTTTCTCGAATCAATATCGGTATGAAAGTCAGAATCAGTGTATCTAGTAAGGATCAGATCCTTAGGACCATACACGAGCATATAATCTCTCATTCTCCGAAGATACTTGAGAATGTTTTTAACAGCAATCCAATGGTCATGACAAGGATTGGACTGAAATCTGCTGACAATTCCTACGACATAGCATATGTCGGGATGAGTACACAACATTGCATACATAAAACTCCCAACTGCAGATGCATATGGAATTTGATTCATCTCCTCAACCTCGTGAGGTGTCAAAGGACTCTGCTCCTTAGACAAGTGAATTTCATGCCTGAAAGGTAAAGATCCTTACCTCACATCTATAATGTGCCTGTATATCTGCCCTAGAGCAACCTTTCCCTTCGGAGGGTTGTATTATAGGATTCGAAACACTGCGAACTCCAAATCTGGATAGGCTCTCGTAGATCAGTTTTATATTGAAACACTTTCGGGAGCATGTTGATTCTGGTTTCTGAAATCCAAAAATGGAAGGTTAAATTTACAAGAATTAATAAAATGTTAGTATATTCGTGACAAAAGTAACGATAATTAAAGTGCTATAAGAATAAAGAGTTATTCTGGGGTTAACATCTAGTCAAGATTGTCTTGGTTCAAAAGAGGAATAATCGACTGCCCTTCGGTGGAGGTTACTCTAAACTTTTGAAATATTGTTACAAAATATAATAATAAAGGGTACATTATTAGTTTTTGCTAAATTAAATTGGTTTCTTTGTGATTATAGTTTTTTTTCTAAAAGAACATGTTTATCTTTTTCAGCATGAATAGCTCAATAATTCAACTCTTAGCTTTTGAGAAACTAAACAGTGATAATTATTTGACGTGGAAATAAAATCTAAACACAATACTGGTAATTGACGATTTAGATTTATCTTAACTGAGGAATGTCCTCAAGCCCCAACCTCAAATGCTAATCGAACTGTGCGGGAAGCATACGATCGATGGGTCAGAGTCAATGAAAAGGCCTGTGTTTACATTCTTGCCAGCATGTCTGATGTTTTGGCAAAGAAACATGAATCCTTAGCTACAGCTAAAGAGATAATAGATTCATTAAGAAAAATGTTTGGGCAACCATCATGGTCCCTTAGACACGAGACAATTAAACACATTTACACGAAGCGGATGAAGGAGGGGACCTCTGTAGAGAACATGTCCTGGACATGATGATGTACTTCAATATCACTGAAGTAAATGGCGGACCCATTGATGAGGCTAACCAGGTTAGCATTATCTTACAATCTCTTCCGAAGAGTTTTATACCTTTCGAGACAAATGCGTCTTTAAATAAGATAGAATTTAACCTCACTACCCTTCTTAACGAGCTCCAGCGATTCCAAAACCTTACTTTAGGTAAGGGGAAGGAAGTGGAAGCAAATGTTGCTACCACTGAGAAAAAGTTTTTAAGAGGATCGTCCTCTAAAACCAAAGCTAGACCCTCTAAAGCTCAAATGAAAAAGAAGGGAAAAGGGCAAGCTCCCAAGATAAAGAAGAGAAAGAAGGATACAGATAAAGGAAAATGTTTCCACTATAAACAAAACGAGCATTGGAAGAGAAATGGTTCGATGTACCTTGTAGAGAAGAAAGCTTAGAAAACGGCACAAGGTAAATATGATTTACTGGTCGTTGAAACATGTTTAGTGGAATCTGATACTTCAATCTGGATACTAGATTCAAGAGCCACTAATCATATCTGTTTCTCATTTCAGGAAACTAGTTCTTGGAAAAAGCTTGAAGAAGGTGAGATAACCCTCAAAGTTGGAACATGAGAGGTTGTCTCAGCTGAAGCAGTGGGAGATCTGAAGTTGTTTTTTGAAGATAGATATCTAGTACTTAAAAATGTTTTGTATGCACCTCTTATGAAGAGGAATTTGATATCTATCGCTTGTATTACAGAACAATTATATACAATATCTTTTAATATAAATGAAGCATTCACTTTTTATAAAGGTATTCACATTTGTTTTGCTACACTTGAAGATAACTTATATAAGTTAAGATCAACTAGAGAAAATTTTGTTTTAAATACTGAAATATTTAGAACATTAGAAACTCATAATAAAAAACAAAAGGTTTCTTCCAACGCCTATCTATGGCACCTTAGACTTGGTCACATAAATCTCAATAGAATTGAGAGATTAGTCAAAAGTTGACTTTTAAGTCAGTTAGAAGATAACTCTTTACCTCCATGTAAATCCTGTCTTGAAGGAAAGATGACCAAGATATCTTTTATTGGAAAAGGTCTCAGAGCCAAAGTACCCTTAGAGCTCGTACATTTGGACCTTTGTGGACCAATAAATGTCAAGGCTCGAGGTGGGTATGAATATTTCATCAGTTTTATTGATGATTATTCAAGGTATGGTCATGTTTACTTGTTCATCACAAGTATGATTCTCTTGAAAAGTTCAAAGAATATAAGGCTGAAGTTGAGAATGAATTAGGTAAAACAATAAAGACACTTCGATCAGATCGAGGTGGAGAGTATATAGACATACGATTCCAAGACTATTTGATAGAAAATGGGATCTAGTCATAACTCTCTGCACCTAATACACCTCAGCAGAACAGTGTATCAGAAAGAAGAAACAGAACCTTATTAGATATGGTTCGCTCTATGATGAGCTATGCTCAATTGCCTGATTCCTTTTGGGGATATGCACTTGGATCTGCTGTCCATATTTTGAATAATGTTCCCTCTAAAAGTGTTTCAGAAACACCTTATGAGCTATGGAAAGGGCGTCAAAGTAGTTTACGTCACTTTAGAATTTGGGGTTGCCCAACACATGTGTTGGTACAAAATCTCACAAAATTGGAACATCGTTCAAAATTATGCCTATTTGTAGGTTATCCAAAGGAAACAAGGGGTGGTCTATTTTATCATCCTCAAGAAAATAAGGTATTTGTATCGACAAATGCCACATTCTTAGAGGAAGGCCACATAAGAAGTCATCAACCTCGCATTAAACTAATATTGAATGAAATTTCAAAAGACACTACAGATAGAGCTAGTTCATCTACTAAAGTACTAGATAAAACTAGTACATCAGGTTAGTCACATACTTCTCAAAAGTTGAGAATGTCTCGACGTAGTGGAAGGGTTGTTCAGCAGCCTGACCGTTACTTGGGTTTAACAGAAACACAAGTCATCATACCTGATGACGGCATAGAGGATCCATCGACCTATAAACAAACGATGAAAGATGTGGACCGTGATCAGTGGGTCAAAGCCATGGACCTCGAAATGGAGTCTATGTACTTCAATTCTATCTGAAAACTTGTAGATCAACCAAATGATGTAAAACCAATTGGTTGTAAGTGGATCTACAAGAGAAAACGAGACCAAGCTGGTAAAGTACAGACTTTTAAGGCTCAACTTGTGGCAAAGGGTTATATCCAGAGAGAGGGAGTGGACTATGAAGAAACTTTCTCTCCCATTGCCATGCTTAAGTTGATTAGAATACTCTTATCCATTGCCACCTTTTATGACTATGAAATTTGGCAGATGGATGTCAAGACAGCCTTTCTAAACGGTGATCTTGAAGAGAGTATCTATATGGTTCAACCAGAGGGGTTTATTACACAGTGTCAAGAACAAAAGGTTTATTAGCTTCAAAAATCCATTTATGAGTTGAAATGAGCTTCTAGATCTTGGAATATAAGATTTGATACTGTGATCAAATCTTATGGCTTTGAACAAAATGTTTACGAGTCTTGTGTTTACAAGAAGATCGTCAATTCTACTATAGCGTTCTTAGTTTTACATGTCGATGATATTCTACTCATTGGGAATGATGTAGGATATCTTACTGACGTCAAACAATGGCTAGATACACAATTCCAAATGAAAGATTTAGGAAATGCGCAGTATATTCTTGGGATCTAAATTGTTCGGAATCACAAGAATAGGACAATAGCCATGTCTCAAGCATCTTATATAGACAAAATGTTGTCTAGATATAAAATGCAGAATTCCAAAAAGGGTCTGTTGCCTTTCAGACATGGAATTCATCTGTCGAAATAACAATGTCCTAAGACACCTCAAGAAGTTGAGGATATGAGAAATATTCCCTATGCCTCTACAGTTGGAAGCCTGGTGTATGCAATGTTATGTACTAGAGCTAACATATGCTACTTAGTAGGGATCGTCAGTAAATACCAGTCTAATCCTGGACGTGATCATTGGACTGTCGTTAAGAACATCTTAAAGTATCTCAAGAGAACTAGGGACTACATGCTTGTGTATAGTGCTAAGGATCTGATCCTTACTGGATATACAGACTCTGATTTCCAAACTGATAAAGATGCTAGAAAGTCTACATCTGGATCAGTGTTCACTCTTAACGGAGGAGCAGTAGTGTGGAGAAGCATAAAACAGACATGTATAGCTGACTTCACAATGGAAGCTGAGTACATAGCTGCTTGCGAAGCAGCAAAAGAAGCAGTATGGCTGAGGAAATTCTTGACAGATTTGGAAGTTGTTCCAAATATACATCTACCCATCACCTTGTATTGTGACAACAGTGGTGCAGTTGCAAATTCAAAAAAACCTCGAAGCCATAAATGGAGAAAGCACATCGAACGCAAGTACCACCTTATCCGGGAAATCGTACATCGTGGTGATGTTGTAGTGACCCAGATATCTTCTGAGCAAAACATTGCTGATCCTTTTACAAAAACCCTTACGACTAAAGTTTTTTAGGGTCACCTACACAGTTTAGGTCTACAGTATTTGTAAACTAGGACAAGTGGGAGAACTTTTAGGTATATGCCCTAGTTTATTGTATTCATATGTTTATTGTACTCATATGTAATATTAATTTCTCATAGTTAAATTCAGCATCGTTTGATCCTACTAGGAGTTTTAGTCCAAGTGGGAGTTTGTTGGATTTTATATCCTAAAACTCGTAGTTTGTAATATCATATTCTTGTTTAATAAAGTTGTTATTGAAAATCTTTAGTAAATTTAAATTCTATATTCATGAATCCAATAAACTAAGGATCCGAGGCTATTAAGTTTAAGTTTGAACTTTATGTAGTGACATAAATGTGAATCAAGTTCAAATATATAGCCAAAATGGTCTATAGTATTCGAATAAGATTGGACGCCTTATTCTGGGGACACTATGGATGCGGCCCATTTTGTAGTTAGTACAAACAATGTGATCCTAAAATGTTCACGTGGAGACATGAAAATGGGGGCATCCTATGTAAAGAGTTACATGAGATTGAACCATGAAATAGTCACTTTTACGTTCTAAATGCCGTTTAATGTATAAAACTGACTATTTCGTTAATTGATGACCTAAGTAACTTAATCTTAATCCTGAGCTAACTATGAACTCCTGTTCACTCGAAATTATCCTTAGATCTGCATAGGTGAGGACATCTTATTATCGTTGGCCCAATAAGCCTCCCATTTCAGAGGTAAGATTAGGTGGATAGTTGGGAACATAGGGTGCAAGACGGAATTCACTCCTACCCGTTATAGGGATAGTAGATAGGTTATTCCCTTTAGTACTGAATCCAGATCTTGAACAAGAGGCCACACCCTCTCATTGGCCCGAGAGGGGTTCAGTTTATAGGTTGGATCTTAAACCAATTATTCATTAGAGGATCAGTGGAATTTAAGGAATAAGATGTAGTCTCGGGAGTAAAACGATTTTTATGACCCAGCCGAGATTACAAATAACCTGTGAAGGATTAACTTACTAATCATGGTTATATCAAATGGATACAAATATATCTATAGTGAGGGGAGTGCAACTACGGGATTATAGTGGAATGACCCGTTAGTTAACGAATGTTGATTAGCTTCGTCTAAAGAGTTTAGCCAGCTAATCTCGGATCGTTGGAGCCCATGATCTATAGGTCCATTAGATTCCCCTACTAGCTCATATGGAATAAATTTAGAATAGTATGATAGAATAATTCGAACTGTTCGAATTAGGTGAAGAGAGAAAAACAGATAAGTATATGTGATATAGTGATCGGTTTTTTAGTTTAGAGATATAGCTTTAATATTTAAATATGATTTAAATATCATGAATATGAATATGTTCATATTCGGAAGCTTGGAAATAATGGAAATGGTCAAAGATGTAAAAAGTCAAATAGTTGACTTTTGACTTTGAAAAGTCAAACTTTGACTGACCTTATATTCAATTGTGATTTGAATTTTGAGAAAATGAATGCGGATTCATGCTTGGGAGGTCAAAATTACACGGAAAAAATCATAAAAAGTCAAAATGTTGACTTTTTGGTCAAAGTTTGACTTTGACCAAATGACTATTTTGCCCTTTGACTAAAGTTAGTGGGAAAATCCGAACTTTTGTTGGATAATTCCACTAACAAAATAGTGGGCTAGGTGTTGACTTAGTGGAGACATTAAGCCCACTTAGATAGTGGATTCTAGGTGTTGGGATTTTGTGAAGTTTTTTCATGCAATTTTGCATGGCCCTTTTCTATAAATATGGGCTTGTGATTTTGGATTAAAATTTTTTGAAAATTTTGCAAAATTAGTTTTTAAAATTGGGCTGGAAAAAAAAACCAACCCAATTTCACTATACTATTTTCATCTTTTTTTCTCTATCTCGGGTTCTTCATCCATCGGGTCCTACAACCTAGTTCCGAGTCCAGAGGATAGTAGGTAAGTTCTAGTGGTTGTCCGGTTCGTGTTCGAGCAGAGATAGATGAGTTTCGGGAGCTTGAAAGGTATTATTTCAAAATAACCCTAATTAATTCTCTTGGGTTGCATGTTTAATTTGGGCGATTAGAGTAAAATCAATTCTTATTTCCGCTACGCATGTCGATTTTTCCATTTCATCAACAACTCTTGTTGATGGGCCTGCTTGATCAACAACTCTTGTTGATACATTTATTGTTTCTCTGGACATTTTTTCTATTACTAGCTTACTGCGAGGTTGATGGTTCTTTATATAATCTTCCTCCAAGAAGGTTGCATTTGTCGATACAAATACTTTATCTTCCTGAGGATCATAACAGAGACCACCTTTAGTTTCTTTTGGGTAGCCTACAAATAGGCATCCTTTTGAACGATGTTCCAGCTTTTTAGGATTTTGCACCAACACATGTGTTGGACAACCCCAAATTCTGAAGTGACATAAATTTCCTTTACGTCCCATCCAGAGCTTGTAAGGCATTTCAGAACGCTTTTCGAGAGAACTATGTTCAAAATATACACCACGGTCTCAACTGCGTGTCCCCAAAAAGAATTTGGTAACTGAGCGTAACTCATTATGGAATGAACCATGTCCAACAAGGTTCTATTTCTCCTCTCTGCCACACCGTTCTGCTGGGGTGTACCAGGGGCTGTGAGTTGAGACTAAATTCCATGTTCTATCAAACAGTTCTAAAATTTTGTGTCCATATACTCACCATCTCGATCCGATCGAAGTGTTTTAATCTTTTTATCTAATTGGTTTTGAACCTCTACCTTATACTCTTTGAACTTTTCAAAAGTTTCAGACTTTTGGTGCATTAGGTAAATATGCCCATATCTTGAATAATCATCTATAAAACTGATGAAATATTCAAACCTTCCTCTTGCTCTAACATTTAGAGGCCCACAAAGGTCTAAGTGAATCAGTTCTAGGGTTTCTTTGGCTCTAAGACATTTTCCAGAAAAAGATCTTTTTGTCATTTTACCCTCAAGACAAGACTCACGTGGTGGTAATGAAATGTCTTCCAACTTATTTAGATGACCGTTCTTAACCAATCTCTCAATCTTGTTAAGATTTATGTGACCCAATCTCAAGTGCCAAAGATAGGCATTTGGAGAAATCTTCCTCTTCTTATGAGTCCCAGCAGTTTTAAACATCTCTATGTTCAAAACAGCTTTGACCTCAATTGGTTTTAACATGTACAAGTTATTTTCTAATTTTGCAGAGCAAATCTGTTTATTTCCCATTTTGATGAACACTTCATCATTTTCGAAATAAACTCTATAATTTTGTTCTAGCAAACAGGAGACAGAAATTAGATTCCTTTTCATAGAAGGAATATAATATACATTTTTCAAATAATGTACTTATCTCCTATAAATAACTTCATATCTCCCACTGCTTTGGCTGAAACAATCTCCCCGGTCTCTAGGAACTTGTTTCCTGTGAGATAGTACATATATGATTAGCAACACCTGAATCAATTATCAAAATTTTATTGTTTTTCACTAAACATGCTTTGATAACAAGTAAATCATATTTATCTTGTTGTTTGAATTCAGCATCCTCATCTACATAATTCATAATTTTAGATAAGTTGAGAGATAGAGGACAATCCTCTGTTAAAACTCTTTTGGTATAATCAACCACTAGTAATTTGTTTGTTGATTTGATTTTACTGTTTTGTACATAGGAAGCGAGTATTACAGAATTCGACATGCTGATAAAATTCAAACAAATTCTAATTAGCAAATTGTAACTAAATCCAAAATTAAATTTTAGCAAAAGCAATAATGTACCCATAACCATTATTTATTTGCAACGATATTTTAGTGAGTCAGAATATGTGTTACCAAGGGGCATTCAGATACTCTTTCACTAAGATAAACAATTTTGACCAAACATTATTCCCAGAATAACTCTTATTCCTACTGTCTCCGGAATAACTCTTATTCCTATAGTCATTTAGTTATCGTTTTTGGTCAAGATCTTTACTAACAACTTAGTAATTCTTGTAAGTGTGACCCGCCATTTTCATATCCTATAGGACGGTATGAATTTGCCTCTGAAATAGAAGACAACATCCAAAACGGAACTATAAGACCCTATTCATTTTACTGAAGCCTGTGTTGTTCCGAATCCTATGTTACAACCCTCCGTGGGGACAGCCGTCGCTAAACGACTAGCAAAGGGCCGCTTAAAGCTAACCAGCAAGTGCAACATAGGAATCTCACGATTCAGACTAATAGAGAAGACTGTAGGATATATTGACACATATCCTTCACCCACTTACTATGAACTACTTCCTCCGTTTACCTTGATATTGACTCATACAAAACACTTTTCGTAGGGAGGTCACTCCCAGGGTGACACGAAGCGTCATATGAATCTCACGATGTAAACTATATGGAGACGTGACAGTTGAAATCTATTTATCATATAATAGACTTATATTTGAACAACTTCTTCTTATTCACCGAAATCTAGATTTAAGCTAAAAAATACTCTCCGTAGGGAGGTCACTCCTAGGGTGAACTCTTAGAGACGTGAGAGCTAAAAATAACGTATCGTATATGTTATTAATCTACCACTGAAGTTTTCTAATAACTCTATCATATAGAAGTTATTAAACTACTACTGAAGTGTTCTATTTTGGGTAGATTTATACTTAGGTTCTTTTCAGCTAATAAAACAACCCTAAGTCTATGTGGTTTATCCAAGTATAACTCTTATAATTGGATTTTAACCTATGATGTCTAGGTAATAAACCATTTTATTACCTTACATCACTCACGTATGCTCATAAAACCGATTACCAATGCTCAATAATTCGACCATAATCCCCAGGTAGGAGTTCTGTAACCCGTCAACTTAAGTACCCCAGCTTTAGACAGGATTATATACCGGTTGAGTTTGTAACCTAGGTTTTACAAGTTTTAACAATTAAAACAGGTGGTCAACCTACGTGAGCATGCAACTGTTGTTTATGGATTTTAAATGTCTAACCCAATTTTATAATAACTTATAAAACTTTAGACATGCTATTCATCTATAACATACATGAGGCATTCAAATTTAATATAACATTTATATTAAATACAAGAAACCCTAACATGCACACTATATATTATAACAATTATAACATACTTTCAATGCATGTAACATGCATCCAATGGTGGGATTTTAAATCTAAATGACATACTATATGCACATACAAGATTTATTTAATTATAACATACATACTGATATGATTTTAGTTTTGGAACGGTTCGGAAGCTGTTTTGTAATAGTATTATATATATATATATATTAAAAAAAAACAAAGGTATTCGTAAAAGAAGGGAATTCGTTCACAAATAATGACAATAATAACAGTAGACGAAAATATATTTATTTTGACGGATATAAAGCTTGCTTTTTTCTTTATTTAATACGACCGTTGTTTTCTTTTTTGAGACAACTTCAATATGAACACATTGGCTTCATTTCCATTTGAAGTTCGGTTTTACAACAAAAAGCAAATTTCTAAAATAATATATAAAAAAGTTATTATTTATTATTTAAGAACTATAAAAGGAGACCAAGGGAGACCCTGATTTTAAGTATTATTCTTTTAATAAATATCAAGAAAAAAAATCAAAATTTACTTATAAATTTGTCAAGTGGTGTATCAACTTTTACCACAAGTATTGACGCCGTACGTGAGTTCTAGAAAAATTTATTTCGTGGAGTTGAATTTGGTTTTTATATTAATTTCAGCATAGCGAATACAATCTTTAATACATAATTTTTTGACGTTTTCAAAATAAATTATAATCCTTAAACTGGTTGATCTTTTTGAATGATCAATCTTTAAACTTGTTGATTTTCTTGGATGATCAACCCTTGAGTTTGATGATCGACCTTTTGGGCTTGATGATCTTCTTAGAGGATCAATGTTCCCACGAGGCCTCCGGAGGAACGTATTTTGTATATTTAAACTTGTGTTGATGGAAGCGGAGCGATAGATGTTCTTGAAGTTAGAGTCTTGAAAGAATGTTTGTATCTCCAAAGGTCTTCAATTTTCTAATATTTGTATCTCCAAAAGACTTCAATCTTCAAGTGTGATCAACTTCAGGAGTCAAAAGTTTTTTGATTGTAGAGATTTGGCTCTTTGGGATCTAAAATTTTTTATCTCCGCAAATGAAGAGAACTCCTCTATTTATAGAGTCCTCAGGTGAGCTTTATGAACTTGGATTTACTTGGTTCATGGACCTGACCTCTAGGTCTAATTAATTAGATTTGGACTTTATTTGACATTTTAGTCAAATTATGCCTATTTTTTTTTTTTTTTTTTGGCTCAATTGAACTTTAGCCAAAATAATAATGTCAAATTGTACCAAATTAATTTTATTCAATCTAAGTGTCTTGATTCACATGTGACATTATTGTAATTCGCTAATTTATGTCTTCAATTTCAATTTAGGATACATGTCAACTTTTAATTAATCTCAAATGCAATTATTTGTAATTTCATCATTCATTTGGTAAATGACTATCATAGGTATATGAAAGCCAATTCTTCGAGTACATACCACTCGAAATATAGGTATTGCAATATTGACTTTGAACTTAAAAATTTGTAGCAATTTTTATAACAAGTTTTTGGTGTGAACATTAGTTAAGGGTTATTGCTTCTAGTGAATTATAATATATACTTATTTTCTTAATAAGGTAACTACCATTTTCTTAGAATAATGAATTTTACCATTGTCCTGTTAACACGATAATGGGCATTCTAATCGGGAATTAGCCTTTTGTCAATAATAATAACCATATTAAAAGAACAATTAAAAAAATACTTTTTTTCCTCTCAACCTTTAGAAGTGACCATTTAATAATTAAACTTGAGTTGGTTACGATTTAATTTCCATGCTTTCAAATTTATAACAATTTAATTCATAAATTTGAATAAGTAATAAATTTAGTTTCTACACTTTGAAACTTGTAACAATTTAGTTCTTATTATGAAAAATCATCTTCAAAATCAAGTATCAACTTTATTATTTAACGACTTAATCTTTGGATTTTATTAAAAAAATATATAAATTCCCGATAATTTTTTTTATCTACATATGTGTAACATTTTTTTATTTAAATTTTAATAATCTTTTCCATTATATTATAAGAACTAAATCGTTATAAATTGTAAAGTACATAGGCTAAATCATATTTATTAAAGTTCAAGAATTAAATTCGTACAACTTTGAAAGGACGCGGACTAAATTGTTACCAACTAAAAATTTAAAACTAAATTGTTACTTTGAAAGATTAGAGACCAAAAGTAAATTCTAACACAAAATAAAAATTAGGGTTGGAAAATTCCCTGCGAGATCGGGTCCTACCCCAATCGAACCGAATTGAATTCCCAATTTATCTAGGGATGGGGGGTCAAACTGAGGACCTTTTCTGGGGACGCAGGGGAGGGGGATGGGGGTGGGAATGGGGTAAATTCCCTCATCAGAGACCGAGACCAAGACGAGGAACTCCCCTCCTGCCCTGTTGTCAACCTTAACAAAAATATCTTTCAAAGTTCTTGCTTTCTTAAATCAATATATCAATAGTCGTCATTAATTATTTAGTAAAAACTTCTAAACAAACATACATCATATTCATTTAACTTATAGGATGGGAATAGTTTTGATACATATACCTAATCGAATCGAACCGAATCACAATATTTTATTTGGTCCAGTTTTCAATTATATATACGCACGTTTACATTTTAATTTGGTTTAGTTCGATTCAATTTTATATATAATATAGGTTCAATTCAGTTTGTAGTTTTATATATAATATGAATTGTTTGGTTTGGTTTTAGTTGGTTTTATGTCCACCTCTAATTTGAGGCGCAAGTTAGAATAATCGGATTTCCTAAGGTTTAGAGTTTGCACGTCTCCAATCTAACTAACAAATATATGACATCATTCAAATCATCATATTATGAGTTTTTTTAAAAGCCGTATTTTATAAACTTACACTTTAAACACAATTTTTATAAACCTAAATTTCTCCGAACTTTCGATTAAACTCAAAACTCACTCAATCTAAGATTAAGATATCAAACTCGCACCTCAAATAACTCTATGCACAAATATTGAATGATACATATAAGTGAAATAAAAAACAACGTCAAGAGGTATGAATGTTATAAAATAAAATAAGATTTAAAGGCAATTACAGAAAAAGGAAGAAATGAAAAAGGAAGGACATGGTCCAACTTTATGAAGAGGAAGATGGCGTGGAAGTAAGGGTAGGAGAAGGCCACATGGTTTCATGATGTTGCCTAACATGCCCTTTTCTTTCTTTTCATTTTAATTATTATTAGGGACAAATATTTTTTGTTAATCTCTCCTAACTTTTAAAATGTTATACACCTATGATTTATTTTGATTTACTGGAGAAAAAAAAATTAGAAAAATCATTCTTATTTAAAAGTTCTTTTAAAAACGGTTTAAATACACATTGGAAGTATTTCAAAAGTTATTTTGAATGACTGTCAAATAATTCCAAATTTTTCCCCAAAATTACTTATTTTCAAAATCAAACGGTTGAAAAGTTAATCCAATTATATACTTAGTATATAAGTATTGGATTTAATTTCAATTTAGTCACAAAGATTTTAAAAAAATGTTACAATTTTACAAGATTCGAGTTACATTTCAATTTGGTCTTTAGGTTTCATGATTTACACTTTTAACATTGTTTTTTTTTCCATTAAATACTCACCTTTAATTATTGATGTTAATGTTGATTAACTAATTTAAACTAATTATGAAGTGAAATTTAAAATTTTTATAATAATGAAAAATAGTATAACTTAATTAATCATAATTTTTTTTCAATTAATTAATATACGCTAATATTAAAGACGAAAAGTAAGTATTGAGTAAAAAATTGAGGATAAAAATTGAAATAAACTTAAGAAACTTAGAAACTAAATTAAAAATCAAACTCAGATGTTTAACATTTTGAACTGTGTGAATTTTTTAGACTCAAAACCTATTTTTTTTCCTCTTATTATTAATTTGTTTATTTATAGGCATACTATTCATTCATGCATGCCAGGTTTTAAAGTATCCTATGCTCACCTTCAAACATCACCTTTTCAATGATCATCATTATTATTTCCTTTTTCCTTTTTCCTTTTTCCCTTTTCCCTTTTGGCCATATATACTAATATTTTTTCAGTCCCAATTCCTCCTTTTTTTTTTTTCTTTTTTTTTAATTTTTTCTTTTTTTTGGCTCTATTATTATTTCCCTTTCCCTCTACCTTACAAATTCACTTTGCAATCTGCCCCCTCTAGACATGTTTTTCTTTTGGTACATCTTCTTCTTAGAACTATTATAATACTATTGCCATGGAGTTGAAATTATTGTACATTTGAAACCTACTTTTCCATCAAATTAAAGATTACACTACTTTTAGATGAGGCTCTAGTTCACCTAAACCAAAAGGAAAAAAAATGCTAGTCTTACGATAGACCCATTAGGTTGAAGAAAATATTGATCGTCCTTCAAATTTCTCTTTAAGATCTGTATTATTACTTTTCTCAACGAGTGAATTACAAACTTAGTCTTGTATGTTGGAACTAACCCGCTTGCAGTTGCAGGAAAACTTTATTGTTTCACACACGGATGTGTTATGAGTGTGAGTTGGATTGAGTTGAAACACTTTTTAGACCTAACCCAATTGTTCAGGTTGTAAGTTTTTTTAGTCTAAATAACTCTTATTAAATTATGAACTCAACCAAATCCAACCATGATAATCAAATATTTGAGGTTTTATTGTTTCACATTAAAAGACTTGGACGATTATCCATACCTTACGTAGCTTATGAGCTTACGTCCATCTCTAGTCGGATGTAGTTTCATTTCTCTTTTTCTTCAGTAGTTGTTACCTAAATTCGCACGTGTATCCATAACCCTCAAATTGACTTGACCAGAAATTCATTATCACGAACAAAAACAACCCAACACACACACACCAATGAGGATCACTTCCTGTATATTCATACAATACTCAAGTAGGGAAGTCGAGATTCAAATAATTGGACATTTTAAATTTTACGTTTAAAAGATTACTTAAAATTAAGATTTCTAAATATCATTTTAATTTTTTTTCTTTTATATAATAGATTTTGTGAATTATTAACTTTTTTTTAAAAAAATGAAATTAAGAATATATTAAATATAAAATTGAAATATCATATTAGACACAAAATTAAAAGAGAAAGTAGATATGAGATACAAAATGGATCTCTCTATTTTCTTAAAATTTTAATTTAAATACCAACATAAATGTAGTTTAGCTACAAAGATAAAAAAAAAAATCATATGTAAAAATAATAAACAAAGGGAGATTTTCAAAAATAAAAAAATAAGAAAAATTATTAACACAAAAAATCAAAATTTTAATCTTCTTTGACAAAGACGGATAGAAACTATTAGTGTCCATCAACGATAAAAACGGATAAAAATCTATCACTAATAAATACAGATAAAAATCCATAAATATTTATCTATATATATATTTTTGTTATTTTTATAAATGGTTTCGCATTTTTTCGAAGTGAAAATTTATCATAAATAAACGTGAATTTGAAACTGAGGGGAAAGTCAAGGGGGACCATAAGATGTCTTCTTTTCTTTGCATTGCACCACGTGGCAATTCCAACGCCACTCCCAAATCTCAAGACTTTTCCATATATCCATTTTTGTATCTTATCTTTTAAAACACATCCCTCTAACCAACCATAGTTTTCGAGTTAAATACGTTGAAATGTTCATATATTCATTCATTTATTTATTTTTGAATTTTTTATGTTCATTCTTAATTTCTAAATAGTTATCATTTTAAGATTAGTATTTCCAACCCTAGTTTCTAGACCTTATAAATGTAAATATTGTTTATCAAATTGTTTGTTTGTTTTTTTTTAGAGAAAGATAACTAATTAAGATTATGGTTATCTAGAATTAAAGATCTTCGACATCTTTAAATAATAATATTTGTTTTGTAATAATATTTTTTCAAATAATTGCGAATACTTGGATAACTGTATTTGTATAGCAATATTTTTATTCAAGAATATCTTAATTTTACATAATGTTCAAAGAATTATACTATGGTGGTTCATTAATTTAATATAATCTTAATTTATATAACCTATTTATTTTTATTAATTTGAATTAGATTTGAAATTAATATATTCTTTATTATTTTTTAATGTTAATTTCCTCAAAAAATAATATATGTTAATTTGAGATTTTTTTTTATAAAATAAATATCAATTTAAATTTGAATTTAAATATTTTTCTATATATATATATATATATAAAAGAGGGAAAGAAAAAACAAATAGAGAGAGAGGGGGGAAGTTTTAAGTTTTTGTTTGGTTGTTTTTTTGCCTGTCAAAATTAAAGGAGATGGGAAAAAGTATAGGCTCATTATTTTTGTTGACTTTGGCTTTGGAACCTTACCAAGAAATTAAAATATAATAAGAAAAAAAATAAGTAAATTGGCTTGATGATGAAGAAAATAGAACTCTCAAAGTCTTTAGTTTCTCATTTCCTTGACCAAGCTAAATCTCTCTACCTACCTTCATTCCCTTTCTCATCTCTTCTAGTCTTGGTTTGCTCAATGTTTTAGACTTTTTCTTCTTTATGATATATTCTTTGCTTACACATCTATTTATACCATGAGAAAGAAACACGTACGGGTGTTCAAAAAATCAGGTGATCCAAAAAAACCGATCAACCAAATTCAATACGTGCGGTTGAGTATTAACTCTTTAGGTTGGGTTAGATTCAAATAAACGAAAATTTTATAGATTGAATTAGTTCATAAGTCACCTATAATAACTCAAACCAACCCAAACTTATTATTAACTTTAAAATATATATTTTTTTCTTTATAATATAATTAAATATACATATATTTATTTTAATTTTATTTAATTTCATTAGTTTTTTTAGATAATTTATTATCCAATAATTCTTAAAAATAGTTTTTTTTAGTATTTTGGAAAGAGATTTTACATCATATAAATTGAAATTAAGCCGTTAATCTTAATTCAATATATGAAAATAGTTAAATCAAATTTTTAAATAAACAACCTGAGTCACCCGAACCAATCTGAACTAACCCAACCCAAAATGTTTTATGATTGGGTTGGGTTCATTTTTTTTTTTTTTTAATAAAGTCATTTGGGTTAAAGAAATTTACCATTCTAATAATTGGATTGAATCTAAAAAAATATTCAATCCAACCCATGAACATCCTTAGAGACTTGTGTGTTTTATCCTATTACCATTTAATTTGAAAATTTTGTGTTTTAGTAATCTTTATTACTATAATCAAGCACAAATATATTGATATTGTTTTGGTCCTATTAAGTTAATACCTTAATGATATTGAACACAACTCAATTAATTTATGTATATATCATCAACTAAGATATTAGAAGTTTGAATTTTTCTATACCCACATGTTCTCAATTAAAAAACAAAATGTTAATACCCTATTACATATTTTGGATTAACCAGTTAAAATTTGTTAGAAGTATTTTAGACGCTAATGTCAATGAAAATAATGATATCTTATTTTTATGATAATGTTGATAGAAATATCAATGAAATGTCATTATTGTATAGTAATTTGAAAAATAATATAAATAATAAATATTTAAACTAACAAATAAATAAGTTAAAATTTCTTGCTAGTTATTTTATTTTTATTTTTTTGTATTTTTGTAATTTTGTTATACTGTGTTTTGAACAATGAACAATATCGATTGATCACTCGTATTAATGTTTAACTAATTAATACTAAAAAAATTAGTGAGGGATGTACTTTTTGCTATTGTACTGTACTTGGACAACTATTCTACCTAATTTTAACTAAAAAAATGAATTACACAACATGTAAAGACTTTCATTTAGGTCACTTCTTTTAAATAATTTGAACAAAGAAAATTTCTTTAATCAATTTTATTAATTAACAATGACATAATGATTTAGTCATTTAATTTGATGCATTTTCACGTGCAAACATCGAATTAATTTATCATTTTGTTATAAACCAATGCTTCAAAACAGCTCTAAGTTTTAAAAATAACCCATTTGAACTATTAAAAAAACAAGTATAGAAAAGATTAGATTAAATTGAGAATTTGGTTCCGATAATTTAGAGAAATTAGAATTTAAACACTATGATAGAGATTATTTATGAAGGATTTATCAAATCATATTGAAATTATTTGTAGGATTTTATCGAGTCATAAGGACTAAATTCTAACTTTTTAAATTATGGATACAAAATATCGATCTTGTTTAGATTATAAGGACTAAATTTATAATTTTTTTTTAAAAAAAACCAGATTTAGGTTAATATGAAAAATGGGGAGTCTAATTATACCTTTAGTAGGCGCCAAAATCTTATGGACAAAACTACCCATATAATAATAATAATAATAATTATTATTATTATTATATAATATAATAATAATACTATTAATTAAGATGTTTTTGGGTTAGGCAAAGTCGAATGAGTCAATGCCCCTTACATCAATCCCTTCAGCTGGTGAACAACTTCAACAATTATTGGCTGTAAATCTTGACCTTCCATCAACCTCACCAACAAAAATTTGCAAGATCAACGGTTGAGATTGACTCTTTGCTTAAATACTATGTAGTTTCATTTGGCCCCAAATTATAATTTATACTTTATAATGTTGCCCAGATTATCAGTTGATGTGATAATTAGCTAGTAAAGTTTAGGTTGTTTATGATAATATTTGCATTCTTTAAAAATAATTGTAATATTATTATTGACTTTTCCTAAAGCTTCAAAATTACTTTTAAATTTCATTTAAAATTTTGGTGAAATTTGAGATTGAAAATGATTGTGGTTCACAATTTTTAATCTTAATTTTCCAACACTCTTATACGAAGATCAAAATTAATGTCATGACTTTTATTTTATGAGTATTTTTATTAATTTAGCCCAAATTTTAATATAAAAAATTAAAATTAATATTTAAACACAAATGATACAATATAATTAAACTATTGATTACATGTAATAAATGCTAGAAAAGTTAACTTTCTTTTTTTCCTTCTTACAAAGAAGGGAATTCGAACCGCAAGATTGATAATGAAGTATATGTAGTATATGTACTCACCATGAAATTGATAGTAAAATACACGTTCTCATGTTGGCTAGAAAATATTACCTTTCTTTTACGAGTTAGTTAAATCTTTTTAATTTATTGTAATATTTAAAAGATTAAATTATAAATTTAGTTCATACAATTTGAAAAAAAAAAAAAAAAAAAGTTAAAACTATAATTTCATCTTTATAGTTCATATGGTTTTTTAAATGCAAAATTGGGGAATGGACAAAGGGGAGAAGAAATGAGAGAAATTTAGTAGCGGAAATCGTATTATTTTAATCCAACTTCTTATGATTAGAAAATTTAATTTATATTAATTAATTACTCCAAATCATAATTCGTCGTCTTCCTAATTTACCCTTTTCAACCAATATTATAATAATTAGATATCATTACCATGATTTTTTCAAAATACCTTCTTTTTTCTCAACCGACCCCCGCGTTTTCTTTTCTCCCCTGCATTTCTCTCCTCGCCGATAACTACCTGCCTTGCCGCCGGCGACTGACTTCTTCACGGTGACGACCACAGGGGACTCGAGGTTTTACTGAAGATCGAGGACAAGGAACTTTTTCTTGCGATTCTTGTTGGAGCATGGGAAATTGTAACGCGTGTGTGAGACCGGAGACTACAGAGGACGAGAAGTCGGTGAATCGGAAGAAGAATGAAAAAGAGCGGAAATCGAATCCGTATACTCGAGATACTGCTGCTAGGTCGCCGGCTCCACTTAGGGTTTTGAAAGATGTGATGCCGCTTAGTCACCGGACGAGAATCAGCGACAAGTATATACTGGGGCTTGAACTAGGCCGTGGAGAGTTCGGGATCACGTATCTGTGTACTGATAGAGAGACGAAGGAGGCTTTGGCTTGTAAATCGATATCGAAGAGGAAGCTGAGGACTGCAGTGGATATAGAAGACGTGAGGCGAGAGGTTGCTATAATGTCGAATTTGCCTGAACATCCGAATATAGTGAAGCTTAAAGCGACCTACGAGGACAACGAGAATGTTCATCTTGTTATGGAGCTTTGCGAGGGAGGTGAGCTTTTCGATCGGATTGTAGCCAGAGGACACTACACCGAACGTGCTGCAGCGAACGTGGCGAGAACAATTGCTGAAGTGGTGAGGATGTGTCACGCTAACGGAGTTATGCACAGAGATTTGAAGCCTGAGAATTTCTTGTTTGCGAACAAGAAGGAGCATTCGCCTCTCAAAGCAATTGATTTTGGTCTTTCAGTGTTTTTCAAGCCTGGTAAGTTCGTTGGACTTCGATTCCTCTTCGTTGAGTACAGCAGAGCTTAATTCGGTTGTCTTTTAAGTTCCTTTGTTTCCATTTTTCGTTGGTTGGAAGCTATGGCATTTTTTATCGATTGTGTGTTGAATCTTAAGTGCTTCTATCTAACGAGATTTTAGGGGAAAAGTTTTCGGAGATAGTGGGGAGTCCATACTACATGGCGCCAGAAGTATTGAAAAGAAACTATGGACCAGAGGTTGATATTTGGAGTGCGGGTGTGATATTATATATTTTATTGTGCGGGGTTCCGCCATTCTGGGCTGGTAATATGGTTTTCTTTGCCATTTTTAGACCTCTCCAAATCTAAGTTAATCTGATTTCAAGATCAGTTAAATGGTTAAGTCTTTTGATTGTTTCTATTTTGGGAATCTGTTATTAGAGACTGAACAAGGAGTAGCTCTGGCAATTTTAAGGGGCGTACTTGATTTTAAGAGGGAACCATGGCCACAGATTTCAGAGAGTGCTAAAAGCCTTGTCCGGCAGATGTTGGAGCCAGAGCCTAAGAAGCGCTTAACTGCTCAGCAGGTGCTTGGTAAGTAGCTCGGCTTGTTCTTTTCCCACATTCATCCAAAGAAAAATACTTTGGTGCATCTTAGGTTGCACCTAACTTTGTGCAACCTAGCAAATTATCCAATTGTCCAATTACTGTCTGTTTCATGCAAACTCTTTTTTCTTCTTTTTAAAAATAATTTTGAATTTCTTTTACTGTGTGATTGGGGTGGGTTGCACAAAGATGGGGGCAGCTGAGGATGCACCCAAAGATTGCTCTTTGGCTAGTTGCTTTTGAGTTTTGGGTGCAAAGTTGCAACTATCTATCTTTTTCACTTGAATCAGGGTTTGGTGTATTTTTTTCATCCTGGACGTTTGAAATTTATGGCTGGGTTGGATGGACTTTCCAAAATGCTTAAAAATATGTTTTTGCACTTAAAAATACTTTTTTGAGAATTTCAAACAGGCCATTTGTTAGTTGCCCGGAACTGAGAATTGTGTGGTATCTCTTTCATTTAGTTTAGTTCTTATGAGATATGAGTTATGCCTCAGTGTAGCTGAAATCTGCTATATCTCTGAATCAAATAGTAATATCTGTTTTCCACCTTTTTTCCCACGAAACAATGATTTCAAGTGGACTGCGGCATTTTTCATAGCAGTCTTAAAATTATCACACTGGTCATTTTTTAAGCATAGCATACTGAATTGCATTGCCTTCAAATTATCGGCTTAAATACGAGAACCCCATGAGTAGGTTCATGGTTACTTGAATCCGATAGTTACTTTTTCTTTTGGCTTTTTATTATTGGTTTCATTTTCAATTTCAACTTAAATTTCACTATTTCAGTATCATTATTGACATACTGATCAGTTCAACTTAGTGCTTAAAGTGACGAAGTTTTGCAATTTTACTATTCCGGCATATTTAATTGGAAAAAGCATTGTGGAGATATTGGTACATCGAGTGACATGGAACAACATTTAGACAGCATGGCAAATTATATCTCTTAATTACCATGAAATCTAATTGATTCGTTTTATCAACTGTTCTCTAACATTTGTGATGTAAATATGAAATTGAGTTAGAAATTCTCCTTTACTCAATTGACAAAATTAACACATTGCTAAGTACAGATTGTTCAATGATATAGCGACCAAAAAAGTAGTTTACTGCTGCTTCTCATTACTGTCTTGGGTTAATTCTTGAAGCCTGAAATGGCCATTGTTTCAGTTAGTTGTTGGTGGGTGCTGTTAAGGGCTGATTGGTTCAACTTTGAGTACTGTTTGATTCATTGGCATACACATAAAGTTGGTTTAAAGTCTGTGTGCCCCCAATGAAATTTAAGGGTAGAAACTTGAAGCAATGCTGATTTATTGGTGGAGCTCAGAATCACTCTGGCACCTGTCTAATCCGCATTTTCTTTGAACATGATACATTTGGCTTCCTTTGCTGTCATGTCAGACATCTCTATTATTTGGAGACTAGAGAATCTGTTTCTTTGTTTTTTTCCTGGAGATGAAATTTGCTTCACGGTTGTGATTTGTGTACTCCAATCTTGCATTATCATCGTGTTCAGTATCCGTTTCTCTTTCTAAAATGATGGTACCTCTACCTATATCTAACCTTTTTCCTTGAGTTGGAAGTTTGCTTCATGACGAATTATATCCAAGCATAACAAACACGGCATTTAGCAAAATAATGCGACTTAGCAGTTTTTTTTTTTTTCCCCCCGCGGGGTTGGGGGGGGGGGGGCTACAAAGAATACATGTTGAACCTGCCTTTTCTTTGTCCTTTTTATTCCTGACGTTCATCATCAATAATAGATCTTTGAATAAATTTTCCACAGCATATGTTCAATTTTTTGTCTTCTGACAGCTCTTTCACTATAATTACAGATCATCCTTGGTTACAAAATGCAAAAAAAGCTCCAAATGTTCCACTAGGAGATATTGTAAGGATGAGACTCAAGCAGTTCTCTGTTATGAATAGGTTCAAAAAGAAAGCCCTAAGGGTAAGCCTTAAAGTGATCTATTATTTTCTGAATTACTAAATGACATTGTGCATAGCTTAATTAGTCGAGACATACACATCTAACTTAACTTAAATATTAAATATTAGATGTTCGATCACCACCTCACGTTTGAGCTCCCAATTAAAATAAAAATAAAAATAAAAATAAAAAAATAAAAAAGAAAGAAGAAGAAGAAAAGTGGAATTACTGAATAAGTATTACAGTGATGGAATTCATGATAACTAGGAGATACCTAAACTTCTAAAATGTGTAGGTGATAGCAGAGCACTTATCTGTTGAAGAAGTTGAAGTGATCAGAGATATGTTTTCTTTGATGGACACTGACAATGATGGGAAAGTATCTTTTGAGGAACTGAAAGCGGGACTAAAAAAGGTTGGCTCACAATTGGCTGAGCCCGAGATGAAAATGCTCATGGAAGTGGTAAGTTTCTATGTCCTCAATTCAGACTGAAATTTTGCTTTATGGTTTCAAGTTTACCGCTGAATGTGCTTACTCTTTTTACTTGAATGATTTATAAGCATTCCAATCCTTTTTCCTGATATTTTGTTTCCAAATTGCAATGTTGTTCCCCATGCTATCTCTTAATAATCATTTGGATATGAATTCATGTCAACCATTTTTACCCTGAAATGTTTGGGACATTTGACATGGAATGCTGCCTGCCTGAATGGAACTTGAAGAATTTCAGTTCACTTACTTTGGTATTACATATTGCAAATTATTTCAACTGATCGTCTGTTCTCGACAGGCCGATGTTGATGGTAATGGTGTACTGGATTATGGAGAGTTTGTAGCAGTTACAATACATTTGCAAAGGATGGAAAATGACGAGCATTTTCGCAGAGCATTTATGTTTTTTGATAAAAATGAAAGTGGGTTCATTGAATTAGATGAGCTACGGGTAGCCTTATCTGATGAAGCAGGTGAAACCGATAGTGATGTGCTGAATGAGATCATGCGCGAGGTTGACACAGACAAGGTGAGACTTTCTAGTCCACTAATCTATCCCTAGACCCGGAAAAGAAAAGAAAAAAATAACTGTGTATATGGTATACTTTAGCTAAATCAATTGAGAGACTAAAATTACAATAATTATTTATTACTCCACCATACTACTGCACAACTGGATGTTCATTGAAAAGATCAAGAGGGGATGAAATGCTGTCTTGTATCTGAACGTTTTGAAATATGGTCCATTAGCTCTCTCTTCTAATCTGTAGGTTCAATGTTTACTTTTTTTTAGTTCTCTTCCTAATAAGCTCATTTTAATTTCTTGTAAAAACAATAAATGTCAGGACGGACAAATAAGTTACGACGAGTTTGTGGCAATGATGAAAACTGGAACGGATTGGCGAAAGGCATCAAGGCAGTATTCTAGAGAGAGGTTCAAGAGTTTGAGTCTTAACCTAATGAAAGACGGATCGTTGCAGCTTCATGACGGGGTCACTGGAAAAGCCGTAGTCGTGTGAAGTGAATTCATTTCCTGATGTTGTTTTTGTTTATCCTGCCGAGTGTAGTAGTTTTTCCATTCCATTTATCCCAATCACGCCTGTTATAGAATAGTACGAGAGGTTTCGAACAGCGGGCGGCAAGATTTGTTTACCAGGATGAGCTTCCTCAATGTGCTGCCTCTGACATTAGGTACCCTCTGAGTTTGCAGAGATCACAACACTATTGGAACAAGTACTTGGTGCAGCTTGTCCTGGATCTCATGGAGGGAGGTAGAGTAAATAGGCATTTTATTCCTGAAAATCTTCTTCACTTGTATATTTTTCTTTACATTATTTGCTTGTGATGATTTACTGGGTGGGCCTTCATAACTTTGAAGGAACACCATAGAGCAAAAGAAGTTGACGGTGGAACTGCTTGTTGGGATTTGAGTTTGAGGAAATTTAATGGTTTCTGTTTGTACAGATTGGAAACACTCCAAATTTCTGCTCTCTTGGATGACAGCCTTAGCTTCATGTAGGGTTTTTTGGCACTCAAACCCAAAATTTGGAAGTTTGTTCTAAGAATAGAATGCCGCACAATTGATTTTTTTCTCTCCCCTTATTAGTTTGACCAGTGGAAAAAGTATATGTCAAATACCGTTGAACTATACTCACTTTTAACTCACCTTAACGTACTTAATTGAATTAATTATTTTTCTGTCGGTATCAGAAAGGAATACAGTAATTGTTTGTATGATCAGTCAACTTTGACAATAACATCAAATCAATGCAAGTTGCCAATGTTAGGTAATGCAATGTTTCTAATTTTGGGTGAAATGAATCAAATTGATGATTATTTTTATCCAAAGTTTTATTATTTCAATCACTTTCATTAGATGCCCACCGACTGAAACTGGTGGATTTTTCTCACTTCCTACTCTGTACCATAAAATTTCCTTCCAAATAATGAGTGATTTTTGTTCAAATTCATTAGATTTCAAATCATGACGACATTGTTTTTTTCCTAACTAAAAGGATATGAAGTCAAATTTGATATCTTTTATTTTTTAAAAAATCAACCAAAAATCACTCAATCAAATTGCAACCATATAGTATTTTAAATTTTACTTCCTTTATGCACAAGTATTATGAGTGAAAAGTGCTTTTCAAAACAATAGTAATAAAATCACTGAATCAGATATCTTTTCTATTTAACATTCACATAACCTACACCTAAAATAACATTGACATAACGTAACGTGAGAGTATTTCTCAAAAAATAAGGGAAAAAAACGTAATGGGAAAGAAAATAGAATTTTCTTTTTCTTTAATTATTCTGTATTTCACAATTTTATAAATTAAAGCCACCATTTAATTAATTATTTGATCGGACTTGATTTCTTTACATTTCTTTACATTAAATTAACATCAAAATATAATGCGAATCATTTGGAACGTTTAGTTGTCTTTTATAAGTTTTGTACGCTGAAACACAAAATTAATTATTTAAAACGACTTTCCATTTTTATTATCAAGTTATTATTATACTACACTTTCCACTTTGCAGAATGCCCAATAAGAAATAAGAAAAAATAGCAAATATCAACTTATATCCAATTTTTTTTGGAAATGTATCTATTAAAATACTAAATAAATGATTGTATCAATTTAAATTCGATTTAATCATTACGGATTAAAATTAATAATTATCTTCATCTAGTTTCATCTAAAATCAGCTTTAAATCACTTAAATAAAATTATTCTTCATTTAATATCTGTTAGTGTCCGAGTCAACTTATGTAGCCACTATGAACACTCAACTTTTTAGCATTTATTGAAACTATGTCTCACTTTTTACCACATGTCAATCTACTAAAGTAACTAGAAATAATATCAATCGATAAAAATAACTGAAAGTGAGTAATGAAAAACCACTTAGTTTTAGTGGAAAAAAAATATTAGGTATTGGTTTCTATACTTTTGTTTAATTTTAGTTCCTATACTTTCAAATTTCTAATTTTAGTTCTTGTATTTTCAATAAGTCTTAAATTTAGTCCTTATTGATAACTTATTGTCATTTTTTAATCTATTAGCATTTCCATTATAAAGTTTAGAAATATATCCACGTATTATATATTTTTTACATGAAAATTATTATTATTAGTTAACCAATTTCAAAATTAACTTCGAAAAAATTAATTTAATATTTATTAAAAGTACACAGACTAATACCGAACATTTGAAAGTACGAGACCAAAATTGAACAAACTACAAAGTAAGACAAAAATAATATTACTATCTGTTTGCTTTTTACTAGGAGCGTTAAAAAAATCCGATGACCCAAAAAATTGATCAACCTAATCCAATCCATGCTATTTGGGTTGGATTATCAACTCATTTGGGTTGAGTTGAGTTCATTTATAGATTGAGTTGGTTCATGAGTTCACCTAAAATAACCTGAACCAACTCAAACTTATTATTGATTTTAAAATTTATTTTTCTTTCTTATGACACAAGTATATATACATAATTAAATCAAAATTTTACTTATTTTAAAATAAAATTTTAGATGTATAACTCAAGTAACCCGAACCGACCCAATTCAAAATTTTCATGGTTGGGTTGAGTTCGTTTTTTAATAAGAATTATTTGGGTTGAAAAAATTCACCAATCGAACAATTGAGTTGAACCTAAAAAATCCTTCAATCCAACCCAAGTTAACTCAACCCAACCCATGAATAGAGTTTGCACCTGTCTAATTTACCTAAAACTTACATTAAAATAATAATAATAATAATAATAATATTTAAGGGAAAAACTGGGTCGGGTTGCTGACGCCCCGGATTCGGGCACGTGTTAGAAACCGAGTCCACAAGATCGTGGGTCCCACTACACAATATTCCTTTCTTACACGAATTCTTTCCAAATAACCGTCAGATTCGGAGCTGGATTCTCTTTTCCGTTACTCATCCAACGGCCAATCTTTCTTCTTCCCAATTTCCGGCGAGAAAAAGAAAACCCCAACGAACGAAGAGCAAGAAGAAAGCAAAGCAAAGCAAAGAAGAACGATTTTTTCTTTCTTTCTTTCTTTCATTGTTACAGAGAAACAAAACTATGGGGAAGGATTACTATAACATACTGAAAGTAAGCCGAAGCGCCAGCGATGAAGATTTGAAGAGAGCTTACAAGAGATTAGCTTTGTTTTGGCATCCAGACAAGAACCCTTCTAACAAACAAGAAGCTGAGGCCAAATTCAAGCAAATTTCTGAGGCTTATGATGTTCTTAGCGATCCTCAAAAGCGTCAGATCTACGACCTTTACGGTGAAGAAACCCTCAAGTCCGGCAAGATTCCGCCGCCCACACCTCACGCCACCTCCTCCTCCGCTTATACTCCGGTTTACCAGCATTTTCAACGCCAACATCCTAATACTTCCACCTTCAAGTTTAAACCCAGGAACGCGGATGATATTTATGCGGAATTTTTCGGATCGGAGAGTGGTGGCGGGAGTAATAATGTCGATGGGGGTGGGAAGAGTAGAGGGGTTAGGGATGAGTTTTTTAGGTTTCGGAATGGGACGGAGAATGGGAATGGTGTTCAAGGGAAGAAAGCGGCTGCAGTTGAGAATGCGTTGCCTTGTACCTTGGAGGAGCTCTATAAAGGCGCTAAAAAGAAGATGAGAATTTCGAGGAATGTTTATGATGTTTCTGGGTATGTGACTTTTCGGTTTCCTTCTTTCAAATTTCAATTCGATGTTGTATTGTTTTGATTCTTGATATTTGCGTTATGTTATTCTTCATTGCATGCCGTCTCCTTTGGATTGTATTTGGTAACTGAGCTCTGTGTATTTACGTTGGCCTCTTTTCAATCTCCCTTTTCATGGAATTCTATCGCAAAGAAGATTGAAGAATTTGTATGTGATTGAGATATGCTTGCCGTATGGCTCATGGGAGCTTAGCACGATAAAGAATGTTTACTTCTGATTGCCCTTTGGCCCCCTTCTAGTTCTGGTAGAATGTTTCGTAATGTGTTCTATTTACCCCCATCAAGAAGTTCTTGCTTGGTTTTCACTGCTATTTTGAATACATACGTCGCTGCATAACTCTTGAGCCCAATAGATTTCATGACAATAACTATGTTTCGAAGAGTTATTGTTGCTTACGCCCTCTCTTTGAGGCTAGACACAAATCTTTAGCCTTGAAGCTAATGCCTTCGGATCATGGGCTCTAGTGGAAGAAGTTTGTGCCTCCTTAAGAACACATTGAGGCTTGGAGGTTTTGTGTCCTTATACCTTGTATATAATGGTTAGAAGAATAATGTTAATTTATTGCCTACTCCTCTACCATGAAAGGAGTATAAACCAATACTATTAACTAAGATCCATCCTTTAGAATTCTCATTGAAGGAACTACTGATTGTGTGAGTTTTTTCTATTGCTTTCATATAATTATTAAGTCTAATAATACTTGATTATGCATTTTTTTAATAAGATACGTGATTATACATTGCCATGGTTTTTGTAGAAAAAGAAAATTAAGTTGTGGCTTATGCCTTGCCTCTTTAGACAAAGAAAGTCTCGGGGCTGCCTAAAGCGTTGGGGGTAGTCCGCTTGTTTACTTTTAGGTGCACTTTCTCAGGTTTCAAAATTCAATTCCTTGTTATTATTAGACAACGTCTAGTAGATGACCGGATTCCATAACAAGCTGATTTTGAGCATAAAAGATATCAGCCGTTTCTATAAGATGAACTTTCTAGTTTTAACATGTAGCAGGGGCATGATTTCAAATGTATGAACTATTTATTTCACCGTGTCTATTATTCATTCCAAGGCATATGCAGGCATTGTAATGTCTCTGGAGTATAGGTACAAGTTCTTGAATAATTTCGTGTATTCCAAGGCTTGCAATTGTCTCACATGCACACTTTAGATGTGATTATGAATCTGATTGAAACCAAGACTTGGGACGTGCTGGTTTTTTTAGTAATGTGATTTTCTTTTATACCGTTGTGAAAGAATATGCCTTGAAGTTTATATCTGATGTGGTGTTGATCGATTCTTTTGCAGCAAGTTCAGGACAGTTGAAGAGATATTGACAATAGATATAAAGCCGGGGTGGAAGAAGGGGACAAAGATCACTTTTCCTCTGAAGGGAAATCAGGAGCCTGGCATCATTCCAGCAGATCTTATATTTGTAGTGGATGAAAAACCGCATGCTACATACCGGAGGGATGGGAATGATCTTGTGATGAACCATGAAATAACGCTGCTGGAATCACTCACAGGTAAAACTCTCGAACTTACTTCTCTGGATGGAAGGACTCTCATGATCCCTATAACAGATATTGTCAAACCTGGTGATGAGATGGTTCTGGCAAATGAAGGAATGCCAATCTCAAAGGAACCTGGGAAGAAGGGAAATTTGAGAATCAAATTTGATGTCAAGTATCCATCAAGGCTTACAACAGAACAGAAGTCTGACCTGATAAGAGTTCTTGGTGTAGTTTCATAGCATACACACCCACTTGGGAATAAAAAGAGTTGCCCATATTAACACATAGATAGCATATTATTCCCTGTAAATATAAACTCTGCATGATCTTGAAGAATGTGAAATGTTGGTAAGTCTTTTCTTTATTTTGGGTGGGGGATCATTTGCTTGCGAATGAAATTTTTGGTAACTGGCAGGCATAGAAGAGGCATTAGATCAGTATATATTATTTATGGGGTATGTCATCTGTGATGATTTTTGACAGAGTTAGTGTTTTTCTTTCCCTCTTTAGTGTTAGTTTTTTGAGGGAAATTTCTTATTGCTCTGTACTTAGTGTTAGACGACTTTTAACTTCAAAATTTTGATCTCATCAAATTGAACTCTGAACTTGAATAGGTGGTGAAATCGATTTTCTATTATGACTAAAAGATTTGTCTTTGTGAAAGGGTTGATTTTATGGTTATCATAGGCATTGTTTTCCCTTTTTCTTCTTTTAGATTTGGCTTTCTTATGGAATTTGTGTGTTTTGTAGCTTGATTTTAGATGTCTTATTGTCTAATTGTTATTAATTCTCCATCTTGGGTTTATAAAGAGGTTGATTTCACCACTTATACAATCTTCAAAGGAGTTCTATTTAATGAAATTAAATTTTGATAGTTAAAATTGACCTCTTCAAGTTCATTTTATTTTATGTTGGGAATGTGGAATATATGCAATTTGAAGTGTAATTGGATGGTTTACATACTTGATACTGATTGATTATAATGATCTCATAATTATTTCCATTTTGTATATTTTTATTTTGTCATTATCATTAGGTCTCTGTCAACATTCTCAACTTTATATATCATAGAATCTACATTGTAATATTTCATTAAGATATGAATATTATAATATATTTACCAAAATAAGACAAAATAGTAATAATTTATTTCAGCTTTTAAACTACTTTCTGTACTGATTAATTTTAAATCTTCTGTTAATAGAAGATAATAGACATTTCTCATCTTCAAACGTACCAGCCCATTTGAATTTTGTATGTTCTTTCTCTCGTATATCCTTCTTATGACCCCAATATTATTTCATGCTGCACATTTTCTTTTATTTATATCATAATATAATTTAGTGGCCACATTAATTGTGATATACAAAATGAGGGAATAATATAATAGGGTTATGTGATGAAAGATATGTACGCAAAAAAAATCGTTACTTTACCAAAGTGAGCATAATTCAACGGAGAAAATATCTAGTACTATTGTAGGACCTATTACTCTCATTCATAATTTGACATATCATTAAATAATTTATTAATTTATCATTGATTTAATTTGTAGACCTCACATTATTCTTAAATGCTACATGACACGTAATGAATGGAGATAGTATGGACAGTTCTCCATATTACGGTATTACTTAAATTTATACTCTAAAAATGACCATTGAGAGTATTGAATTTGTACTACAATTAACATTGATGAGTTAGGGTAGGGCAATAAGTTTGTATGTGGTTTTGAAGGATAAAAGAACATCCATAAATGGCATGTTTTTGGTCCCCTTGGAGGACCACTTCCCTACATTAAAGCTCTTAAAAGACATTTTCATATTTAGATACATTGTTAATGTATAAATGTACTATATGGCATGTTCTTGACATGTAGCCATGCCAATAAAAGATCCGGTTACGTAAGCAATAAATCATTTTTTATTTCAAACTTGGTAGCTTGTATCAATTTCAACCTTAATTTTTTAATTTCATCGAATTCAACTAAGTATAGCAATTTCCCCCTTTTTTTTTTGTCCTTGATTCAATTTTCACTAATTTATCTACTAATTTTAACCCCAAAAAAAGTATAAATATCTTCATGAACTCTTAAATTCCAATAAAATAAAATTTTGCACAAAAACATTGAATAACTCTATCAAAATTCATTAATTTTAACAAAGAAAACTTAACTTTAATGTTGTTTTTCTCTCAAATTTGATCGACTTCATATAATAGAAATATTTTATAATCTATTGAGAATGTATAAGAGAGAACACTTTTAAAAAAATATTTGAAACGAGAATTTATTAGAGGATTGAAATTGGAGCCCTTTTTAAAGTTTAAGGTAAATGTTGTAACACTAATTTAAGTTTGAGGTGTTTATGATTAAAATTGATACAATTTGATAAATTAATGAATTAAAAATATTGCTGATATATATGAAAAAGAAAAAGAAAAGAGAAATATTTAAAAAATTTAGTGGGTTAAAAACATCTCCAAAATGGAATATAAAAAGTCCAACTATGGTTGATTTTTTTTTGTAGGTGAGTTGCAGTCATTGTAAGAAAGAAGATAGAACAATAAATGTGAGTCAAAACAAAGTCTGTAGCTTCAGAGTTAATAATGTTTCAGCTTCTACCAAAACAAGAAATTGTTCCAAAAAAGAGGTGTTATGCTTGTTGTTCAATTGGATTGGCCATTGGCCATACCCATTTCATCAATTCATGTGATTTCTTATCTCTTTGCTGCAACACCAAACAGTACTTCTCAGTTCTCAATATAACAACAGCCACTGATTCCAATAGAAAATATTTCCTCTACTATATACTCATTTTATTTATTGTTATAATATGTTACTATTATTTCACGAATCTTTCAAATTGTTCTAATAACTCCACAATTTAAACTATCCAGTCCAAAATATAAAGATTGAGGTGGGTTAGAATTTTTTTTTTCTTCTTTTTTTTGGATTTACTCAACATAATTCGAATAATATATATATATATATATATATTAACTGAAAAAAACTTTACACACATATATAATTAACTGACGGTGGATTAATGCATTTGTAAATTTTTAATGTTTTTCTTTTAGAATTGTTATGATTTTTATCTTTGTTTAAAGTTTGTATTTGATATTTAACATTTGAATATTATGAGATTTTAATTAAGAGTTATGTGTTGTGGATAAATTTGAATGTTTTAAAATAATTTACAAAAATCCAACAACCCACGTCTCGAGTCTTTAAGTCTTTTGGGTAACCAATCCAACCAATTCAAATTTTTTAATTAGTTCATAAAACTCCAAACCCAACCTAACCCATCTACACTCTTATAAGTCTTAGTATTTATATTTTTGGGACAGTTGCAAATATAGCTATAAGATTGAAAATATTTGCAGATATAGTACAATGCAATTTTTTTTTAATAAATATAGTAAAATTTAGATTTAGCTCACAGAGTCTAGTTTATCATTTATAGATTTTCCTATATTTGTAAATACTTAATAATATCATCATACATTTAATTATTAACTCTAAAAGTGTTACCCATTGCAATTACTCATTTTTTTTAAAAAAAAATATCATGAATATGAAAAATGATGAAATAGAATTGGGATTAGGAAATACTTTTTCTTGCATAAGCACAAATGACCCACACTACAGGTATACATAGGTTGGGTTAAGGGTATTTTTTAGACCAACCCAAAATTCGGGTTGGTGTTATCAGATTATAACTTTTTTCTTTTTTAATTAAAAACATGTAAATTTATTTACAACACATAATTAATAACTAAAATCTTATAAAATTCAAATGTTAAAAACCAAATATCTATGATATTTATCACAAACTTAAAACAAAAGACAAGTATCATAATAATTCTAAAAGAAAAATATTTAAAGTTCACAAATTAACCAATTTAAAGTAATCAAACTTTAAACAAAGATATATATATATATAAAAATCGGGTTGGGTTAGGTCAATCCAAAATTTTTTATAGTCAATCTGCAATCCAATTCAACCCGAAAAATTCGAAGAAGTTTAATCTAATCGAACTCAATTTAATGTTTATATTTTAGATTGGATAATGTAGATTTTTAGGATTGGCTTTAAATTGAGTAGTTTGAAATCAGCAGTCTTTTGAGGACCCATTTCTGTGTGTGTGTGTGTGTGTTGTTTATGGCTTGGGAACATGGGCTTTGATATTGTTCCATAAATGAAAGGGCTTAGGCTGTTGCAGGCTGCATGCAGGCCACTTCAAAAAGGGGGGGGGAAAAACAGCACATGTGAGCTGCCTAATCCCAGCCTAGCCATCATCTCTACACATCCAAATCTCTTTCTCTCTCTAAAACCCATTTGAAAGACACCTCTCAATAATGGGATAAGACCATTCTCATCCACAGATTCCACAAATTCATCCACTCCCCACCAACACCAACTCTTCATCATCATCTAATTATAATTATATTCACTATAAAATTGTTTTTTCTTCACAATTACTTTCATTAGTTATGAAAATTTATTCTCAATATAATGTATAAGCCATTAATTACTATTTTAGAATTCGATAGCTCAATTTTGATCAATCATTTTATTTCAATATTACTTTGATTAATCCACCTTTTTGTTTTGTGTGTTTATCATACTCAATAAGCTAAAATATGATCGGTTATACTTGTTTTACAATTATATATATTATAACTTGCAATTCATTGATTGTAAACAAAATGATTGATATGGGATTGTTCCCCTTGTGGATGGTTGCTTTCTTTTTGGTGAATGAATCTCATGGGGTTTCAATCATTTTTCTTGATGCCATATTCATTATGAAACCTTAAAATATGTGTATATATAAAATATGAAATATGAGTGAAAAGGGTCTAAAGGTAAAAACTCTAACCTAAATTACATTATATTAAATATTTTTGCATGGTGGTCCAAATATATATATTATTAAAAGCATTGAAATTGAAGTAAGTTCAAGCTTCATCAACCACTCAATATATTTAAATCTAAAAATTGAAATTATATAGTGTTATTTTATTGTAGCCAAAAGATGCCATCAATAAATGTACTTGTCTCATATACTAATCATGCCAAAAAGAAAAAAAAAAAAAGGAATATTTGATTATGATGTGAGATGCACAAATATGAATATAGTTTAAGATGTGTTAAAGTAATTGAACGTTTATATATGATTTCAAAACAATAAGAAGAACTTAATACATTAAATAGAAATTGATAATATTGGAAACCAGAAAACAAACTTGTATAGTACTATGTTTCTATTAATAAAAATAGAATATTACTTTAAAGAGAGAGTTTGTTGCACATTTTATTTTATATTTATCATGTACACTATCTCTTTGTCATTTATTTATGGAAAATTTAATGACCAAAATTTCAAAAACTTATCTATAACTTATCTTTTATTCATGAGAAATACCAATTTTATCCTCAATTTAAAAAAACTCTTCAAACTGCTTTACGAAGGATCGTCCATCCCACTTTTGTACTTACATCTCTTACTGTGCGATTTTGGCTCTCATTTTCTCTCACTTTTCTCTTGTTTTCTCTCATTGTCTCCCATCTTCATCTGAACGTTTGGCCCCCTTCTCGCTGGTCGTTTGTACACATTTTTCACTGTCGTCGATCTCTAAAAGGTATGTGATTCTTCTCCTTGAATGCATGTTGATTTTTGTTTAGGGTTCTTGCTTATCATTTAGAGTTCACAAAGGTTCGCGCCTACTTTTTATTAAATGATCACTCAGCTTTTGTTAAATAATCGTGTATTAATTTTTAAGAGATTGTTTAGATAATCCTAGTTCAACATTTAGTATCCTTTAAACGACCAGTTAGAGAAACATAAACGACCATTTAGATAAAGATGTGGGATTGTTTAGTTTTGTTTACGCAATCGTTTAGTTCTTTGTAATGCGATCGTTTAGTTGTTTGTTACACAATTATTTAGGTATTTGTGATGTGATCGTTTAGTTGTTTGTTACACGATCGTTTAGGTATTTGTCCTTTAAGTGCTAGATAGAAGTGTGGAATTATATTCTTATTCTTGAACCTATCCATCAAATTGTTCCAAATAGTGTATATACACAGGGCATGGAATGCATTAGGGAATATACTTGAGACATCCTTTGCAATTGAGATGTGACGATCCGATATAATCACTAAATTCAGAATGTCTCCTACAGAAACCTTCAAATGAGTCATAAACCAATTCTATGATGTATCATTCTCCCCATCTACAATACCGAAGGTGATAGGATATATGTTGTTATTGCCATCAATGCACGTTGCTATTACAACATACCTTAATATTTCTCATACAAATGTTCCCATCAACCACGATTACTGGGCGGATGCAGTTCAAAAAACACCTAATACACGAATTAAGTGCCATGAAGACATACTTAAAGTAATATCCGTCCTCTACTTCAACCTCAAATATCGTATCCAGATTTGCAAGCTTAAGCGCCTTGCCATATGCCCTAACAATAGCATATGATCCTTCGGCAACCCTTGTGCAAACACCAATCTATATTTTCTAGCGTGATAAGCCCATCCGTAACTTATATTCACTTCAAAATCTCGTTGGACGTCTTCAATGATATCCCTCGGGCAGTATGTTCGACCAACTTGTTCATATTTAGATTTGATTAAGTGTCCAATAACCCAACTTTTTGCTTTTCGATGATTACCCATTCTCATTTCAAGAGAACATGTATGTTCAATTGGATATTTCGTCACTTTGAAAGAATCACTTTCTTTCAATTTTTTTTGTACAAACCCATCACTTGCATTCCTCCAATGAACACCATACAGTTAGCAAGCTCTTCGTTGAATTCTTTAGACGTTAGTCGAAGTTCTTTTTTATTACAAGTATTAGCAATTTAACTGACAAGTCAATAAATGGAACTAAAGGAATGATTTTAGGCTAGACTTATACGATATTACCTCTGATTCCTCTATTTTAATAGAGATAATATCTCATATATAATAGCAATAGGATATAGGCAAGACTAGGGAATGATTGGTCTTAGCGATTCCCTTCCCATAAAAGGATCATTGCCAACATATTCTCTTGTAAAAAAAAAAATGATCTAGACTAGACCTTTTTTATCACAAAGTTTAGCTATGCCCACAGCTCTTTCAAAAGAAAGCAGTCTTCTTAAGAAGTCAAAAAAAGAATCTAACACCACTCGCGCGTTCGCTCAGCTACTAACCAGTCAGATGCTTCCTATTTCTTATTTGTTGATTGGAGATTAAGATGTTCCTATGGAGTGGTAAGTAGTAGGTGTCAATGGAAAGTCATGCACAGAAAGTTGGCGGTTCGGCAAAGGGATGAGTATACCCGCTTAGCCCGTCACTTTTTATGGCTTACCTTCGCAAAGAGGAAAATTAAAGATTCCCTTAATTCTAAGATCAAGACTGAATTCAATCTTCATAGATTTCTCGAGAGATTTTCTTACGAAATTTTGTTGTAGCATTTATAACAGCCTTGGTTTTAGGTGGATAATCCGCGCCCTTAATCAATCAATAAGCTTTTTAATTTGATTTAAGGGGGAAATGACTATGTATTAGCTTAGCTAGAATTTTGGGAGAATCGAGTAATTTAGTCCGTTCATTTCATAACAATCTTTGTAAAGTAAGGGGCAAAGCTTCTACCTTCCCCCTTAATCGCTTATGGCTAAGCATCTTTCGGCGATTTCGAAAAAAAAATTTGACCGACCTTTATATCCTCTTCATTTAGGTAGTCATGAGGTATTGTGATGAGGTCGTCATACGATGGACCCTCTGATGGTCTGGGTATATCTACAAATGATTGGGTTGGAACAGTGGAATGCATTTGAACCGGAGGCATCATAACTGGTGGGGTTGGAACATGAATGTAAGGTGTTGGAAAAGTTTGTGGTTCTGAAGATTATCCATATCCATGGTCTATATCGAACTATGGAGTACATTTGGGTTTATTATTGGGACCAAACCAAGCTTCACTTCGATCTTCCCCCAAGTTTGGCTCAATATGATCATTCATGAAGACATGATGGAAATATTATGTGTTGGAATGGTTGTATATCCAAAGTTTTGACTAGTTGGAATGGGTTGATTCGTTGGATTGTACTGCTAGTAAATATTCTCGGTGTGTACTTCATGACTTTCACATGGTGTAACTGATACAAATGACGACATCCGGGATGCATCACTGCCTTTTAAAAAGAAGCTATGATCTTCATCGTTGATTATGTCAATTGAAAGAGCCAGGATCAATAGATTGTAGCAACATTTGATGTGTATATCAAATATATCTAGATTGATATTCAGTTGTTGGTGCATAATATTCACTAATTCACTGACAATTATATCATTTCTGACTTTAAAATCTTTCATATGACCTCCAACATAATTACTTCCGATTGGTCCTATTTTCCATCAAATTGTACAAAGATGCGAAGTAGAGTCAATCGGATTAGCAAATTTTAAGCAATACCCTATCAAATTTTAAGGAATCGTCCAGCTATTTATAAGTGTTCACTTAGAATTGTATACACGATCGCGTATATACTATTAAACGATCGTTCAGTATTATATACACGATCATTTATATAATACTACACGATCGCGAAGTAGTATATAAAAGCGTTTATATAATACTAAACGATCATTTAAATATTATATAAACAATCGTTCATATAGTACTAAACGATCGTTTATATAATTCTAAACAATCGTTTATAATACTGAACGAGCGTATATGTTGTAATAAACAATTGTCTATATATTGTTCATTCAATAATAAATGATCTAGGGGACAAGAAACACTGTAAATATCACTTACATTCTTTCCATTTCTAGATCTGGCGAACGAATCTTACTCTGTACCTGAAGACACAATAAAATGAACAAAGATGAGAGTGATCGACAATGAGGATGTTGTACTGAAGCTCTGAGAGAACAATGGGAGAACTTCGTGGTGAGCTCAACAGAAAATAAATAACTGGGAGTGACCTTCCATTCTTGATATCAATGTTATTCAATGCTATTGGTAGAATATTAGTTGGGAATAAATGTGTTGATGGAATGTTAGTGTTGCATTAAATATATATTGAATGAAAAGCTGAAGAAATCCTTGAAGAAAGAAGAAATGTGTCACGGTTTGAAAAGTTTTTTAAATTGGGGGTAAATTTAGTATTTTACATGGGCAAAAGATCAATCATAGATAAGTTTTTGAGATTTGGGTTATTTTGTGAAAAATTTCTTTATTTATCACATCATATTGATTCAACCAATATTTATGTGATTAACAACAAATGCTAATGACAATATAAGGCAATATGAATATAACTCAACTAGCATAAATCTGTACTATCAATTTCGAGGCTTGAAGCTCTGATCCCTCACCTACATATTGTCAAAAAAAAAAAAAAAATTATATAAAAACAAAATTGAGAAAATTCACCAAATATATATAACGATTACTCAAAAGCTTGAGTATACTTATATATAGAATAACACTTTAATCGATTAAGTGGAGTAGATGTTTGAATATCTGACCTTTTGATCGAAGGTATACAAAAATTCTTAAATCATTATGATCCCATATTTGATAGTATGAGATTCTATCTCAAAATCAATTGGCAATCAGAGGAATAGTTGATCCCTTGATTTTTCCAATGTGGGATTCTCAACATGATGCTCCCTCAAGATGGTGCCTCTTTTGGGTTCACCATTCTTGGTCAGACCATGAATTTTTTTTTATTGGACCAAATACTCGTTTGGGTTTTATGGACTCTGATACCATTTTAAATCATCAATAAACCTAAAAACTTAAATTGATAGATGAAGATAGATTTAATTATATATCACCTAATAAACATAATGAAAGTTGATGAAAGATTTGACAAAGATGGGAAAGGTTTAGAGAAAAGATGACACATCAAAAGTTGGTAATATAAAGAGGTGAGTGACTAGGATTCTCTAGACTTGAAAATTAGGAAAGAAAAAGTAAAAGAGATGAAGTGGTGGGCATATGAGTGCTACGGTATAGTACAAATGTCCATGTGGGATTTGTAAACAAATAGTAAAAATCTCAAGGGCTTCTTTTTGGCCTTTTTGGTTGTCCTCAATATTAGAAAAATCCTCCTTGTTACATTCATCTATGTGCAATTCATTCAAATAATCAATCAAAATTTGTTATATAATCAAAAAAATTTCTAAAGAAAGAATATATTTTTCTAGAGTTAAAATATCATTTTGGTACATATATTCTAAAATTTGTTCAATTTTAATCTCTATGTTTTCAAATATCTAATTTTATTTTGTATACTTTCAATAAATCTTAAATTTAGTTTCTACGACGGCTAGTCTATTATAGACTTTTTCATTACTTCTTATTTTTTATTAGTATGTTCAATATAAATTTTGAAAATATATTCACACATTGTGTTTTTTCATTAAAATTATTATTATTTAATCAATTTCAATAAAAATTAATTTCGATGATTAAATTTAAGATTGACCCAAAGTACAAAAACTAAACTATGACATTTGAAAGTACGTGTACACGTACTTTTAAATTGAACAGATATCAAAATATGAATACTAGAATAGTATTTGAATCTTTTTTAATATATTTTTTCTGTTGTGGTTGAAGAAAATGCATAGAGATAGATTTATACAAAAAGATAGATGTAAATCGAATTACAGTACACTCCAATATTGTTTGTAATATTGTTCATCAATTTTCATTTATATATATATAAACAAAGAAACATATATAATCGCCTTAGATTCTCCCTTAACTTTCCCACATGCTCATGCCCCTTAGCCTACCTCTCTCTTTTTTCTACTTTTCTTAACTTTCTTTTCCCTTTTCCTTCTTCCTTTACATCTTAATCCCATCCCATCAAATCTTTGCTCTCTCTCTTTTCCTTTCAACCTTTGCTTTAGGTACATATGAGTCTATATACTTTTAAAAGTTATGTTACCTCTGTCTTTTACTAGGCATCTTTACTCATACAAATTATTCAATGCAATAAGTTATTTAGGAGTGAACTCGGCAATTCAATAGACATATAATTTTACTTGTTTCAAAACGTTCTACTTTAAGATTTGACATAAGTTTATCAATATGAACATAATTCAGAACTAATTGACATGTACTATATTCTTTGAGGTTGGATGTTGAAATCTTATACTGCTACATTTGTTCAATCATTGTCACACACATAAAAATGTCTTCAAATAAGTTGACCCATCATGAAAAATCTTATTTACCATATTTAATAAATTCAATTCAAGGTTTAAATCCTATTTTGGTCCCTAAATTTTGAATCTTGTTTTTAATTTTAGTCTTAAAATTTTCAAACCGATTGTTTTAGTCCTTGGAGTTTTAAAAAGTGTTTATTTTGGTTCCCACTATTAATATTTTATTAACTCTTTGATGAAATTGTGTCTAGCATGTATTGGGCAAAATGAAAGTGAAGTAAAATGTCGACAACCAACGCACCAAAATATTGAACAACCAAAATCTTGAATGCAAAATGACTTTTGAGTTCTCCTATAAAAAATCAATTTGCCACCTAAATCAAAATTAAATCCCTATATTTTTAGTGTGACGAACTTTTTTAACAGTCTAGTCATCTGAAAATATAAGTCTTCTCATCATTTTGTTTGAAGGTTAACAAAATTTTAATAGCAGAATAGCAGGGACCAAAGTAATCATTTTTTAAAAGTTCATGACTATAATCGACATTATTAAAAGTTCAGGAACCAAAATAGGATTTAAACTTAAACTTAATAAATACATAGAAACCAAATCGAGACTAAAATACATGAACTAAAATTGAAATATTTAACTTTCTTCACTATATATTTTATGAGTTTTTAATTAGGCTAGTTTGCACTACTTGACAATTCTCATGAGACAAATTGTACTAGACGCTACTATATTTGGTTGTCAAAATTACTCGTAAGATTTTAAAATCTAAGTAGGTGGTCATTGTAGTTCGAAACATCTCCTCTCACATGAAGATGACTTGTTTTTTTTTTAATATAATTTTCATTTTTAAAAATATATATCGAACAATTTCATTCTTTGTTTTTTTTTAATATATATATATATATATATAATGGAGCATAATTTTAGAGAGGTTTGTAAAAATTATCTGCCATTATAAAGATATTAAGTTTCTTTTTTCAAATGTTAAAATGCTTTTCTTGTTTGACTACATTTCCTATCCTTCATTGCGTGTTTGGATCAAACAAATGAATAATAATGCCATTTAAATCTCCAATAACTATGTTAAGGATTTATGAGTTTTAATTTGGGACCAATCGAATTACAACTTTTTTTTTTTTTTTTTTGTTTGGTAATCAATTAGATCAATACCTATTAATCTCTAAACTTTCGTAAATATAATAATTTAGTTATTAAATTTTAGTTAGTAACGGTTTAGTCTATATACTTTCACATTTTGTAATAATTTAATCTTTATACTTTCAAATGTATAACAATTCAATTCATATACTTTCAAATTTATAACAATTTAGTCTATAAACTTTAAATAAATGATGATTTAATCCCTATCGTGAAAATTTTCATCAAAATTGAATTTTCACTTTTTATTATGTAAAGATAGTCTTTATGGTTCATAAATAAATTTGATTTCCAACCAATTTATCAATCTACACATGTAAGAAAATTCATTAAATCATATTAATATTTTTTACAAATGAGACTAAATCATTACAAATTGTAAAGTACAGAGACATAGTTGTCAATTATTAAAGTTTAGGTGCTAAAGTGTTATAAAATCGAAAATATAGGAACTAAATAATTACCAATTAAAGTTTAGGGACTAAAATTGTTACTTTTATGAAAGTTCAAGGATCAAAAGTATTTTTTAACCTAAAATTAAATATCTCCTCCTAAGACCTAAAATGTGTTGTATATATATATTTTATATTAATGCATACTAATAAAAAATAAATATGAAAGCGTACCAAATATAAACTTGCACTTTTTAGTTTTTTCTTTTTTTTTTTTTTTATTGTTTTGGACCATATGTGATATGGGAAAATCAAACCTCTGAATTTGAGGACGATAATATAAGTAGTCAATTGAGCTATGCACATTTTAGCAATACTTTTTAGTTTTTGTGACATTTTTTGCTCTTCTCTTAATTTGGCTATCACTTAATATCATGAAAGTTGATTTTTATTGAAGTGCTTAAAATTAATAACAATATTACAAAAATCTCCTTGAATTTAAAATTTGATTAGAAATTAAAACATAAATACTTTTTCTTTTTTACTTGCTAGCTTAGCTTTTGTCTCCCTCAATACAAAACATAATCTAATATTCTAATAAAAGGGATTAAAGAAAGCCTCCAAGAGAAGAAATGAATGTATTATTGGAGAAATTATTTTATAAGACAAGAATATTCTTAACATAGTTTTATTTTAACATAAAAAATAATCACGTTTCCTAAATTTATTCCAATTTGCTGGCATTTCCTGTAAACGTGTGTTTATGTATATATATATAACAGCACTAGAAGTTATAGAGCATAAATACATGTTTAAAAGGACATTCATAGCATCAAATCTTCTTTAATTTTATATTTTGTCATTGTAATCTTTGTATTAATAAGAAAGTTTGTGAAAAAAATCAGTAATAAATTAACAATAGGGACTACATTTAAGATTTATTGAAAAAATATAGACTAAAATAAAATATTTAAAATAGCTGAAAAATATACATCAAGATAATATTCTAACCTTAATTTTATAAATCATTGCTTTTATACAAACTTTCAAGTTTTATTACATTTCTATCTATAAAATGATTCACATTCTCTTTTGAATTAACTTAACAATATAAATACTTTAAGAATTCAGAAGTTTGATTTCTCCTTATCTTTACTATATTAAAAAGACTATATGAGGAGAATCTTTCTCTCCCCATTTTGCCCTTCATGTTTCATTAAATGTCCATCATACCATTTCCATTAAGTGTGTGTAACTTTTTTTTTTTTTTTTTTTAGATTTTTGTTTTCAACAAATTAGCCTCGAAGGCATCACATGAATGAGAGAGAGAGGAAAACAATATGAAAAGTAAAGAGATGAGAGAATGAAAAAGTAAGTTAGTATAAATTATATTCACACCCGTTATAATTGAAAACAATTTTATTTGTACTCTTTAGATTTTATATTGATATTTTTAACTTTTTTTTCTCTATTTTTTTCTTTTTAGACAAATACAATCACCGAAAAAAATGTACCACTTTGAGTGTGTTTGGGGAGCTAGTATGTAATCAGGATTACTGGGAATCAGAGAGTGTTGGAACACGTGAGTAATCGAAAACAGAATGAAAATGAGATTGTGAAGCATGGAAATAATGAGAAAGAAGGTTAGATTGAGAACTTTGGAACAGAATAATTTTTGTATTACAAATCGAACTCAGAACGCTCAATCCAAATATGGATTTTTTATTACATTACATTACAATCTCATCCCGCCACCAAACATACCCTTCGTGTTGTGAATAAACTTCACATAATAACTAAATATTTTTAAAATAAATAATAATCACACTTTTTCATCTGCCATGGAATCCTTTTGATGTATCCCTACACATTCCTTACAAATGATGCACAACCCTTCACGTAATAACTAAACATTTTTTAAAGAATAAATACAAGTTTTCTTGTTTTATTTGGCTCCATCTCCATTTTAATAATGTCATGATAGAAAGAATTGTAGAATGATATCTGAATTTTTTGTTATTCATAAAGAAAATATTGGATCATATCAAAGTGAAGCCTAGATAATCTATAAAGTTATTTTCTTCCACTAAAAGATGTGATTGTTATGTTTATATTTAAATTTTGTTTTATTATTATCCTTTAACCGTTATATTTGAGGGAAAAAAAGTATCTTGAAATTTAAATTTTGATACAATATTGATTATTAGATTTGTTTTCCTCACTAATGAATATTTAGGTTACTCTTAAATTTAAATTTTGATTACATAGGAAATTTAGTTTCATTTTCTTTATTTTTTTAAATTTATTTTCTAGAAGCAAAAATAAAACAAGAATTGGGTCGGTAGATAAGAAATGGTGTGAGTTGGAATGAGGAAAAGGGGAGAAGTACGGATGTGAAAGTAAATAATAAGATTAAGGAGAGAGTGTTATTAACAATGAAGATTATTTTGGATTAAAAAATGTAGTAATTGAATTCAATCAAAGAGCGCAACACTTTTTAGTTTTCAATTCGTAGGAAATTATATTAAGTGTATTTCTTTTCAATCATAACAAAGATTTACATATTTATGTTATTTTAAAATTTAAACGCTGAGCATGCCGTTTTTGTTAGTACTTGAAATTTTATATTATTATCATTTTATTAGTTTCAATTAGATGTTTAATTAGATTTCTACAATTTCAATTTTATCAGAATCTACAATTTATACTACTCCCATAAAAAAAATCAGTTTATATTACTCCTATAAAAAATATATTGATTCAAAATTTAAGTCACCATCAAAATTTATGTTTGAAATGTTCCAAAGATCCCCAAACACGTGCAACTCATTCTTCTATTTGTTGTGAATTAAAATAAAGTACAATATATATAGTTTTGGCTTTTAACTATCTCATCATGTTTAATCTTTATGTCACATATTTATTATTTGAACTTAATAAAATTCATATTAATTTTGTTATTAAGATTTCACCAATAAAATTCATGTTCTAAAGATAGCCACGTACATTGCACATGTTTTATAGCTAGTACTAACGAAATCTACCATGAAATTGGCGGACTAGAATTATCAGTATTATCACCTTTTAGTTAATATTAAGTTAACAACGTATACTATGCATACTCAGCTAAAATTCTAATGACATAATAGAAGTGTAGTTAAAAAAAATATTTTTGATCCTTGACATTTTTTTAAAATAAAATTTAGTTGTTGTGTTTTTAAATTTGTAACAATATAATCTATAAAACACATTGGATTTCTGATCCATTATGATTCTATAAGTGAGATATATCATTAAATCTTAAATGACATTTTTCTACAAATAAATGGTATAAAATACAAGGACTAGATAGTTAGGGACCGTTTGGGTCTTCAATTAGACTTTAACTATTTAAACCACTCATTGCTTAAATACTATTTTATAATCACCAATTAGCTACAATCAACATTATTTCAAAATCCTCTTTTGCTACAATATTTACTATTTTACATTCATTATTATTTTTTATTCTTTTCTATAGTGTTTACTATTTCCTCCTCAAACTAAAATAGTTTGCAGTTCAAACACATACTATTATAATCCAAACTAAAATAATCTACATCTTATACACAAACTATTATAACTCAACTATAATAATCAAAGACTATAATAACTAACTTAGTGTCCTAAACGCCTCGCTATATATTTGAAAAATTAGGTGGATCTAACACAGAATACAATGTCAAGCACGATGTTCCAAACAATATGTATGACAAGTGGATAACATGAAAACAAACAGAAAAATGACGACACAAAGATTGGTCGCCCAATATAGAGTGTAAAAACATCTACGTTAAGGGGGCGGTGTACTCAATGGAACGAAACTTCACTATAAATAGTTTAGTAATTACAACAAAATTACTTATTTGATAGACTCTCTCTTCAATGACTCACGTATAGATTCCTCTTCAGTTTCAACTTAGGTTCCCCATAAGTTTGAGTTCCTCTCACTTCCACAATAATGCTTCTTCAAGTTTTGTATGAGATCCCCTCGATAAAAACATACATAGGCTTCCCCTAAGAGTGGGATCCCCTCACATTCATCATATTTAAGCTCCCCCTAATTATGAGTTCTCATCATCTTTAACGTACTTAGGCTCCCCCTAAATATAATATCAAATCAAACTCCTTCCGAGTTCTACAATGGTTGCCGAACCAAAATTCTCAACAACAAATATAAAGATTTTCAATAAAAATACATGGAGGTTAAGGCTTAGACAAACTCTAAGCTCAACTCTCAATATACATTTTTCTAATAAGGCGACTAACCCTAAAAATGAATAAAAGTACAATATAAAGAAGACTAGCTATGGGAATATATTTCTCGAGTGAATATCAGATTTGACACTGTTGTCAAGTCATTTGGCTTTGATCAAAATATTGATGAGTCTCATGTTTACAAGAAGATCATCAACAACTCAGTAGCTTTCCTAGTACTGTATGTGGATGATACATGCTCATTGGGAATGGTGTAGGGTATCTGATTGATATTAAGGTGTGGCTAGCTACCCAGTTCCAAAAGAAAGATTTGAGTGAGGCACAGTATATTCTCGGGATCCAGATCATTCAGGATCGCAAGAATAAACTGTTAACCTTGTCTCAAGCATCGTACATTGATCAAATGTTGATTAGGTACAGGATGCAAGATTCCAAGAGGGGTTTGTTACCCTTCAGGCATGGAATCGTTCTGTCTAAGGATCAATGTCCTAAGACACCTCAAGAAGTTGAGGAGATGAGACGGATTCCATATGCTTCTACTATAGGAAGCTTGATGTATGCAATGTTGTGTACCAGACCTGACACTTACTATGCAGCAGAGATTATCAGTCGGTATCAGTCCAATCCAGGATTTGATCATTGGACAGCGGTCAAGACGATCCTCAAGTATCTTCAGAGAATGAGGGACTACATGCTTGTGTATGGAGATAAGGATCTGATCCTTACAGAATACACGGACTCTGACCTTCAAGCCGATCGAGATTCTCGCAAATCGACATCGGGATCAATGTTTACTCTAAATAGAGGAGTTGTAGTCTAGCGAAGCATCAAGCAAGGATGCATTGCGAACTCCACTATGGTAGCCGAATACGTAGCCGCTTATGAAGCAGCTAAAGATGCTGCTTGGTTGAGAAAGTTCCTTTCAGATTTGGAAGTTGTTCCAAATATGAATTTTTCGATCACACTGTATAGTGATAATAGCGGGGCTGTGGCAAATTCGAAGGAGCCTTAGAGTCATCGTCAGGGTAAGCACATAGAACGGAAATATCACCTGATAAGGGAGATTGTGCATCGTGGTGATGTGATAGTCACGAAGATCGCATCGGAGCACAATGTTGCTGATCCCTTTATAAAGGCCCTCACGGCTAAAGTGTTCGAGGGTCACCTGAAGAGTCTAGGCCTGTGGGACATGCGACATCTTGTCTAGGGCAAGTGGAAGATGATACTGAGGTATGCCCTAGTTTATTGTATATTGTACATTTTTAAATTATATTGTACATTAGTCTCTCGAGTCATTAGGACAAGTGGGAGATTGTTGGGATTAGTGTCCTAATTCTCTCGGAGTCTCGTTGTTTTGTAAAGATACACATTGTTTAACGAATAAAATAAGTGTTATTTAATTCTGGTATTTACTCATATCCAATAAACAAAGCTCCTTGGTTATCTTATGTGAACTTAAGCATGTATATGTGATATACAAGTGGACCATGCCTTAAGTGATAACCTAAATAGGTCTGTAGTATAAGGATTAAGGTGGGATACTTAATCTTGGTGACACTACGGATACGGCCCACTTTGTAGAAGTTTGCAAGTGTTGTAAACTACTACAGATAGTTGATCCTGACCATTCATGTGGAGACGTTCGAGCGGGGGTGTCCTATACAAAGAGTTTGTATAAGACCTGGACCACGAGATGACTAGACTCTGTATATAACGCCGTTGATACTAGAGACTTACATCTCACCTAAACGACCATAGGTGACACGACCTCAATCCTGAGTGTTCTGGGAACTCCTGCCTTTGAGGGCGGTCCTTTGATTAGTATGGGTGAGAATGGCCAGATTGCCAACTCAACATGCCTACCTTTTTGGGGACTTGTCTGATCTGGGAGCTGTGAACTCAATCCACAAGATGAAATTCACTCATTTCCCGAAACAGGGATAAGTAGAGAGACTGCTCCCTTAAGGGCTGATTCTTGGGCTTGAACATAGTGGCCACAACTTCTCTTTAGAAGAGAAGACTCCGTCATAGTAGGACTATGACTTATGTTCATTAGAGAGATTAGTGGTACTTAAGGAGACATATGTAACTACAGGGGCATAACAGTTATTGGCCTAGCTATACTTACGAGCAATCTGTGAAGGGTTGTCGCACTGCTGATTAGTTAAGATGGACACATAATATATCTGTGATAAGGAGAGTTCAGCTGTCGGTCTTTAGTGGAGTGCCTGGCAATTAACATATGGTGGATCCTGTGACTAAAGAGTTTAGTCAGTTATTTACGTACCGTTAGAGCTTCGAGCTACAGGTTCATAAGGTCCCCTTGGTAGCTCAATGGATTCAGTTGAGGATCAGTTCTTGGTGTTGATTTGAAATGTTCAAATTGACAAGAGGTATTTTGATTATATATGATATATGAGATACATCTAGTGGAGGATTGATGTAAATGAGATTTACATTAAGTACCATGGAATAAAAAAAGAACTATAGTTTATATGTTTCATGAGATGAAATATTAAAACTATAGGTTATAAATATAGTATGATAAGTTGATTATCATTTAGATTTATAATAATATTAATTATTGGATAGTTAATTATTTTTCTTTAATAACCAAGTGAGTGGGTGGTTATTGGATTCATGGTAACCGTGAGTTTAAAAAGAAAGTTATTTTGAAAAAGAAGTTTTACAAACGCTAAAAGTTTTTTGAGTTTTCTCTCTCGTGCAAAAGAAACTCACGGTAGTCATCAAGTAAATACGGATTTACTAAACAACGGATGGGTGAGCTTAACGATCATGCAATATTTACTAAACGATCGCATAGTTTTGCTAGACGATCGCTTGCCCTAAGTAAATGATCGTGTAGTATCTGTAGGCGACAGACCGAGCTAAATGATGAGCTAAACGATCGCATAGCTTTTGCTAGACGATCGCTTAGCTTTATCTAAACGATTGGGCATCGATCTATACGATAGGTCTCTGCCATCTCCCACTTGCCCAGTCATGTATGCGATTGGTGTTTCTTCCTTTGTCTGCCTCATACCAAGTCTGAATAGAGCCCATCCTCTGGACTCTCACATCAAGAATACCAAGGTAGCCTTGTTGGTGGTGTCAAACTCAACTCGACACCTTCGAGGTTTTCTGGAGGCCGTTCGTGTTGCTGAGGAGTTCGTGGCCGAGGCGATTGTTGAGGACGAGCGCAAAGTGTTCGTGTTATGTTCATTGCTGTGTTGCGGTCGTGTAGATCGGGCGTTCGAGGTTCCTGTTGTTCGAGCGTTCGTGAGCAAGGAGCGTGGATACGAGGTGAAAAATGTTCGTAGAGTTATTCCTTGTTCATTTGTTGTTCATGCTGTAATTTCTGCATTTTAATTGTATAACTGCTTGTTTGAAGTCGACTGTAAATGTTATGTTCATTTATGATTGTGATTTGGAATAATCTTATTCTGCTGCTCATGGAAATCGCGAATCTAATTTCCTTCACATTAAGCATTCTAATTCTTCAATTTTGATTTCAATCAAGCATGCTCATCAACTATGAAGAGGGTCATTACACACCTTTGAAGATCCTGTTCAATCTCGAAATTCAGCTGAAATCTTCTCCAATTCAAGTCGTAGACCACCACTAGAGCTTTCCTACTATTCTCTAGAAACCTTAGATTGAGTTGTGGGACTCAAAACAAGCAAGAATTTAGGGAATTATGTAGAGAAAGTCACTGGTTTATCAACTTGGTGAAAAACACTTCTTCAACCTTGAGACATCAGCCAAATTCCAGTGTTTCCATCCCTGAATCCACTCAAAACTGAGTGTTTTTATCCAGCCAACTCATGCAATCAGATTGCATGCATGGATTCCAGCTCCTCCTTCAAAATTGAGTTGAAAAATGGAAGTGCTTAGTGACTAAGGTGCTAGGTTTTTTAAAGAGGAAAAATCCCACGGGATTTTTTCCATTTTCAATTTCCTTTTATTTTTTCAATTTTGAAATATTTTCAAAATCAAAAATCATTTTTTCAATTTTTAATTATTTTAATTAAAACTTAAATTTAATTAATTTTATAAAAATTAATTCAATAATTAATTTTTCTAATAAAATTAATAAATAATAATTAATTAAATAATTTAATTAATTCTATTAATTTAATATAAAATATTAAATTAATTTATCACCAATTACACTACCATGAATCCCTATTCATAAAATTAATAATTAAATCATATTTAAATATTAATCGATTCTCTAATTCTGTTTAATTTCAAAACTAAATGTGTAATTATATCACATATAATTACTAATTCTCTTAATTCGAATTTGAACGTTTCAAATCAACTTATCACGCTATTCTAAGACTTATTCCGTCTGTGAGCTAGTAGGGGGACCTAATGAACCTACAGATCATGTGCTTCAACGATCCGAGATTAATTGGCTAAACGCTCTACACCGAATTAACCCTCATTCGTTAACTACCGGGTCACTCCATTAAAGCCTAGTAGTTGCACTCCCCTTACTATAGATATATTGTGTCCACTCGATATAACCATGATTAGTAAGTTAATCCTTCACAGGTTATTCGTAATAACGACTGGGTCAAATGACTGTTTTACCCCTGAGATTACCTCTTGTTTCTTAAGTTCCACTGATCCTCTGATGAACAATTTGTTTGTGATCCAATCAACAAATAGAATCTTTCTCGGGCCAATGAGAGGGTGGGGCCCCTTGTTCAAGACTCGGAGTCAGTACTTAAGGGAACAAACAGAATCTCTCTCGACCTCTCTGCTATCCCTGAAAGTGGGTATGAGTGAATTCTATCTTGCACTCTATGTCCCCAGCTATCTACCCGATCTTACCCCTGAAATGAAGGCTTATTGAGCCGGTGTTGTTGAGTCAACCCTCACCTATGCAAATCTAAGGATAATCCTGAATAAACAGGAGTTCATAGTTAGCTCAATATTAAGGTTAAGTTACATAGGTCATCGTTTCGAAATAGTTAGTCTTAAACAGTAAACATCGTTATAAAGTAAGAGTAACTTATTTCTTGGTCCGATCTTGTGCAAACTCATTGCACAGGACACTCCCATTTCTCATGTCACCACATGAATGAATAGGGATCACTTCGTTTGTAACACTTTACAATTCCTTGTAACAACTACAGAGTGGGCCGCATCTAATAGTGTTACCAAAATATGGCACCCATCCTTATTCGTATATTATAGATCTGACTACTTACTCGAACCTGATCCACTCTTATGTCTCTACATAAAGTTCAAGTACTCATGTAATAGTCATGGATCTTTTAGTTTATTAGATTTATTTCTAAAATGAAATAAGCAATTCATATATTCAATAACAACTTTATTGAATCAAACTTCAATAATAACTATATTGAATTTCAGCAAGTTTATTATTTACAAACCACGAGTTTTTAGGACATAAAATCCTGAAGAAACTCTTAAACAAGAGAACTAATGAGCGGAAACAGATCATTCCAAATTCCATTATAAAAGAACATGAACATTAACATTCTAACAGAACAATTATGCATCAAATCTAAATTACAGCATGCTTCAACAAGAAAATACAAGAGATCGAGTGAACATACCCTTGAAGATCCTTTTCTTCTCGTATCCCTCAATCAAACTTAGCAACATGTTCAACTGCATGATTGTAATGCAAATAAACCAGCAAACTAGACGAACTAATAGAATCTCGAACACAATCGCATAACACTCGACCTTTGAACAACAACTTGACACTTCCATGAGGCTACCTTGGTATTATTGGTATGAGAATCCAAGAAGTGTGGGCTCTTTATGGATTTGGTAGAGGGAAGAAGGAACTGAACGATCGTGTAGACGATTGAGTAAGTGGGAGAAGACAGAAGTCTATCGTGTAGACTTGGGTACTTGATCGTTTAGCAGCGAGAAACTATCGTATAGTATACTCTTTCTTTGATTGTTTACTCGCTCAAGGCTATCGTACAACTTTTTTCTTTATGCGCGTTGGATTATTATTATCTCTTTACAAAATGAAAACTATTTTCACTTTATCCCACCAGTTTTCGTAAATTGACTAAGACCACCCACTAAGGTGGTTGTTGGAGAAAAACCGAAATCAATTATCTCATAATTAATTGTATTATAAATAAATATAATAACTAATTTATCATATTATATTTATAACCTATAGTTTTAATATCACACCATATATAATATATAAATCATAGTTCTTTTTCTCCTTTATGGCAAATAATATAAATCATATTTATATTAATTCCTCCATGAAGGAACTCTTATTTAAGAGTACCTATGAGCAAAAGCGGATCTTTCCAATTCATTGTGACAGAATTACCACATATACATTCAAACATACTAATATACATTCATAATGTTAAAGAGATCAAGAGATCATACTAGTTGAAGATTTCTTCTTCACATCGGTCTAAAATCCAACTGTCTATCTCGAACAATCACCATTCGAACAGAAGAAAAAAGAGATGACACCACCACTCAGAGCCCCCAGTATTCTTGGAGTGAGAATCCAAAGTGTGGGCTTTGTTTGGATTTGGTAGAGGGGAGGAGGAAGAGAGACCATACACAACGATTAAGCAAGCTGAAGATAAGGTCGTCTATCGCATAGACAAGATGCTTGATCGTTTAAGTATATGATTGTATAGGAAAAAGTAAGCGATCGTCTAAACGATCGTGTAGGAAAGGGTAAGCGACCGTCTAAATGATTGTGTAGGAAAAACTAGGCGATCGTCTATACGGCCTTTTAGTAAATATCGGGAGTTAAACGATCGCTTAGGAAAAGGTAAACGATCGTTTAGTAAATAGTGCGTGAAGGTGTAATTGGTAAGCGATCGCTTAGCAATATCGTATAGGTAAGCGATCGTGAAGGCATTATCATATAGGCACTGATTTTCTAAGCGATGACACACGCTTTAACACAATGTCCGCGCATCTCATTCTTAACACACCGTCAGCTATTTATGCATCTCAAAGTGATCTTTCAACACACACTCATCTGTTATTAAAACAGAAGAGATGCCGCCCCATTTCCTTTTTAACCGTCCAATGAATGTGATCTTATCATATTCATAATATATAAATTAATATCATACATTAACTATAGTATTTTTCCTCCACTAGATATAAATCATATTTATATCCAATTTCCACCAAATTAATGTATCTCATACACAAAATTAATTATATCATATATAATTAACTACTTCAATTATATCATATATAATCGAACTCCATCTTGTCAATTTGAACATTTCAAACTGACCCAAAACTTGACTTTCAACTTGTATCCAAGCTACCAAGGGGACCTTATGGACCTAAGGCTCGAAGCTTCAACAGTTCGTGAATGGCTGACTAAACTCTTTAGTCACGATATCCACCATCCACTAACTACCAGGCATTCTACTAAAGACCGACAGTTGAACTCTTTTTGCCATTGATATATTTTTATGTCCATTGGATATAATCAATCATCAGTACGATGACCCTTCACAGATGCTCATAGTTACAGTAGGCCAATTTACCGTTTTGTCCTTGTAATTACATCTTCCTCCTTAAGTACCACTGATCCCTCTAATGAACAATACAACATAGTCCTACTATGTGTGAACACCTTTCGAACCTTGAGAAGGTGCGTGGCGCCACATCGTTTAAGCCCCGGGATCAGCCCTTAAAAGAGCAATCTATCTACTTACCTCTACTTTGGGGAAGGAGTGAACTCCATCTTGTGAAGCTAAGTTCCCAACTCCCAAATCAGACAAATCCCCAAAATGATAGGTTTGAGTCAGCACTTTGGCCACTTGCAACCATGCAAATCAAATGACCGCCCTCAATGACAGGAGTTCCCAACTCACTCAGGATTAAGGTCATGTTACCTATGGTCATCCTAGTGAAGTGAAGTCTTAGTCATGAATGGAGTTATATGACAAGACATTAACACTCCGAGGTCAGGTCTTATACAAACTCTTTGTATAGGACACCCCCGCTCGTATGTCCACTACACAAATGATCAGGATCAGACCATCTGTGACGAATCACAACATTTGTAACAATTCCAATAAGCAGGCCGCATTCATAGTGTTACTAGGATAAGTTTTCCCTCATATATCCATATACTACAGACTATTTTAGTTGTCACTTAAGACATGATCCACTTGTATGTCACTACATACATGTTCAAGTTACATAAAGACAACCAGGGACATTAAGTTTATTGGTTTGTGGTAAAATAAAAAACATCTAAATGTGCAAAATCAAGAAGTGAAGTAAATATCATATAGATTATACATTACAAATGTTATTACAAAGTTGTTTACAAACTATAGGATACGAGACTTTAGGGCACAAACTCCAACACTCCAATCAATGTATGTAATACATTAAATCAATTATATCATATATAATTGAATCAATTTAATTATATCATATATTATCAAATTCCCTCTTGTTAATTTGAACACTTCAAGCTAACCCAAAAATTGATTCTCAACATGAATCCATTGAGCTACCAAGGGAACCTTATGGACTTATAACTTGAAGCTCCAAACGATATCCACCATCCATTAACTGTCTGGCATTCCACTAAAGACCGACAGCTGCATTCTTCGGGCTACAGATATATTTTTTTGTCCATCGGATATAACCAATCAACAGTATGATGACCCTTCACAAGTCACTCGTAAATACAGCTGAGCCAATTTACCATTTTGCCCCTGTAGTTACATCTAACTCCTCAAGTACCACTGATTCCTCTAATGAATAATACATCATAGTCCCACTATGAGTAAACCCTTATCGGGCCATGAGAAGATGTGGCGTCATATTGTTCAAGCCTAGAATTAGCCCTTAAGCGAGCAATTTATCTACTTATCCCTGCTTCGGGGAATGAGTGAATTCCGTCTTGTGTAGCTGAGTTTCCAGCTCTCCAATCAAACGAATCCTCAAAGTAGTAGGTTTGAGCCGGTAATCTAGCTACTCGCACCCATGCAAATCAAAGGACCACCCTCATAGACAGGAGTTCCCAATTCACTCAGGATTAAGGTCATGTTACCTATGGTCATCCCAGTGAAATGAAAGTCTCTGTCATGAACGACGTTATATAACAAAACTAAACATTTCGTGGTCCATCTTATACAAACTCTTTTGTACAGAGCATCCCCGCTCGCATGTCTAATACACGAATGGTCAGAATAAGAACATTTGTAGCACTTTATAATACTTGTAACACCTACAAAGCGAGTCACACTCGTAGAGTCACCGGGATAAGGTTTCCCTCATTTATCCATATACTACAGACTATTTAGGTTATCATTTAAAGCACGATCCACTTGTATGTCTCCACATACATTCTTAAGTTACAACGATAATTAGGGATCTTAGTTTATTGTTCTGTGGTTAATGCAACTAAAATATCTCATATTTCATAGACTGTAGTGAATAAAATATCTCATATTATTACATCACAAATGATTGTTCGTACATGTGTTTACAAATTACAGGGCCCAACGAGATTTAAGGCATCAACCCCAACAGAAAATCATGTAGAATCTGCCTTAAAACCATTAACATGCGTTTAGAAGCAATTCCCAATACTTAAAACATGCGTTGGAAAATCAAGATAAAACTTACTATGCGTTGAAAATTCATAAGTGAAACACTTAGCAAATATTTTGAAAACTAGTCACTCACTATCTTGATGAATGGATCGAATCCTACAGTGGAAGCATTGTTACGCCTTGCAACGAGCAATTCAATTTTTACATAAACAAATTCAATATACTAAAACAAAAAATAAACATGTAATATTGCATGCATTAAGGAAAAATTTTAGAACCATTCTTACCTTTGTAGATTCTCAAGCTTTACGAACAATCTTCTTTAAGTTCCAACGAACGGCTCCTCCAACGACTCGATCACGAACGACTTCTTGAAAATCTTGAATACTACCACGAGAGTCCCCTCGCCAAGTTTATATATATACATGCCTTGCCATATGGATATTCACACAAAGAGGGTGACACGATCATCTTCCACCATCACCTTTTCAAGGGAGAAATCTCTCCAGAACAGCTTGATCACACCGCTGTAGAAGAAGACTCAAGAGAGCAACTTCTCCTCCAACAAACATAGAACATAGATTGACGGCATCTCACATTGACGAGAGCTTGAGAGAGCCACCAAAGATCCTCATCATTTACTACCACTTTCTAAGTTTATCTTGTCTTTCATTATTTTCCATTTTCTTCTACTCATTTCCCTATTCACATTTGTAAAAACTATTTTGTACATCAATAGTATATCATATCATGATTTCATCTTCTATTTCTTCCATTTTTATTTTCTTAACCACGAGTAGCTAAATCTCACATGAGATAGAATGAGTTAATCTTCATTCCAGCAAGCTTAATGGTTCAATAAATGTTCATTTGGATAATGGAACTTTAAATCTGACTTGTGAATTGATGCATTCATACCATGCGATGAAATGAATGTTGAATGTTGGATTTTAACACACTGTTTTATCTAGTTAAACTAAAGTATAAGCTCAACTAGAGTCCTAGTGAGTCTAGGGTTAAACTCAGGGATTTATTTGTTGTGAATGCGTTGAAAGTTAATGCTCTGATCTTCACGCAATTTGAACACTAAACAGATGATGGATTTTGATGTTATTTTAATGCTAAGATTAATTTTAGTAATGGATGCGATGAGATTTACACTTCAAGTGAAACAGTGTATGCGATGACTGTGAAATTCAAATGAGAGATGGTAAGGTCGAGAAGAATATTCACTAACATTCCCTAAGCAAATATATAAATTATGTGTTCTAGCAATGCACTCGAAATTATAACCTACACCTTTCGGTGTACATAGCTACAATATCCTATTTTAGGATGCATGCGATAAGTGTATGTTGAAAAAAATATTTTTTTTTAATTTCTAAAGAACCTCTCTTATTTTATGAGTTATAAATCTCTAGTTCTTTCGAACCTAGATTTAATCTACTCATAACAAGTAGAACACATGGTTTAAATATTGTTTAGTTCATGTTAGCTAAATGCTTCTCAACCCATGAATGGTTTAGTTAATCATAATGAAAATAGAAAAGATGGATGAGATATGAATTGAATATGTATTCATACTCAGGAAAGAGGTCTTTCAACGTTTATACAGTATAAATACACTAAGATAGGAAATGGAGATAGAGAAACAAGTTGTGGTGTGCAATTTCTTGCTTTCTTCGGTTTTACAATGACTGCTTCACTAGGAGTATTGAAAATGGAGTTCCTTTTCTGCCTCCAGAGGTGATTCTTAAGTTTTCCCTCCAGGTTTACAAATGGTAGAAAGAGGAGTGAAGTTTTGTTTTTTTTGTTTTGTTTTGTTTTTTTTTTTTTGCAGAGTGTTCTTCATATCCTCTCGTATATCTTTGCATGGAGATTTCATAGTGTATTTATAGGCATGCAGAGGCAGCTTTTCCTCTCCTTACTAATGATTATGCTGATAAGGTGTATTAAATTTCATACCCTGATGCACTACCTGCTGCACGTTAGAAGTTCATTGGTTCTACAATAAAGTTTTCTTATTAACTGCCAACTTGATCTTGGATTTGACTTCCACTGCCCACACGTCATATCATATCTCATCCCCTAAAACCACCGACTTGGCCAACTATGCGATCATATATTGGCATTGAGAACTCATGTGATTGCATCGGCAGATTTTCTGCACTAAACAAAGTATAATTTTTAACCTTTTGTAGATAGATTAGGATTTGTGTGTGTGATCGCATGATGTAATTATTTTCATGAATTCTTTATCAAGTTGTCACATTTTCAGAGTTTTTTCCTAATCGTTTTAGATAAAAGAGGCAGAATAACTTGTATTTCTACAAGTTATCATGAATTCTCTTAACCATTGTATCCATAAGATAACAATTAACTACTCGATAGAATAAGTGATTGTAGATTTCATTAGTCCATGCAAGTGAAATGTTTAAAGATAAATGTTTCCTTGTGTTCGAAGTAACCCATGCATGCATCATGGAAACATGATTAATATGGCTAACTCACCGAGAGGTGGAGTCTAAAAGGGTTATGAATATGAAGATGAGTTTTTCCTCATTAAGCTTAAAGGTTTCAAGAGCGCTCATTCTAGCTCATCTATCTCATATCGACTGCATTTCCCCTTGTTCAATCCTATGCATTCGCGAACCATTTTCATCACAGTTTCCCATAATATTTTTCCTTGCATTTTAATTAATTTAGGTATCTCACAAACAAACTATCACCTATCATATATACATTACGCTGCGATTAGAAAAATAGGTTCATTGACTGAATTTGTTTGCATTCTAATTACAGTCCCTGTGTTCGACCTTGGTTCTTACCGAGACTACCTTCTGATTAGTTTATACTTATGTTGTTAAGAGTAAAACTTGTGAAATTATTTGAAATATTATACTCTTTAGAGACGGATTACAGAGCACAACATAGCAAAGCTCCAGTGAGGAAGATGATCTGGAGAGCAGAAATAATGTTGATCAAGTTTTGCCTGTAATAAAATCAGCCAACCACACTACAATCCTGTAATAAAATTAACCAATCACACTACAGTAACAAGCTCCTCTTTGATTATTTTTTAAGGCAAAACAAACAAATCAGAAAGGCACAACGGCGGGAGAAAACCAACCAGACTAAAATAGTTATCAATTCACAAAACAAATCAGAATAACCATCACAACTTCTTCTCCACCTTTTGTTTGGCTTACAAAAACAACCAAACGTAACGAAAACCAAGACATTAGAAACAAGCAACTAGACGGGTAATCTGAATGCACAAAGCCTCTGACTCATCAGCAGAGCTATCAATATAGCCATCAGAGTGTGTATCATCTAACATATGTTTAGAGCCTTTAACAACTAGCCCTGCTTAACGAAGTTTCTAACATGAAGAGAAATAGGGAAAGAACCATCCAAAATATCAATACTAGGGAAAAAAAATATCCTTATCAACCAACAAAGGAATACCTTGGACGATGATAGGCACAAGATGTCGTGAAATAGATTAACACCAATAAGTAACACAAACTACACTTACGAACACATTTAGAGAGCCTGACTCTTTCACATAAATTTTTGTAGAACAATTTGCATAATAATATGTGGCTTACCCTAAATCTAAAAACAATAACACCTTTAAATTTAGCATCCAAAAGGAAGGGATACCATAGATACAATAAGAACAAAATCAGAAAGAATCACCCTAGTGGATTTGCAATCAAATAAGGAAAGAATACCATAGTCAAATTTCTGCCTATAAAACCAGAGACAAAAACTCAGACGAGATAAATAAGAAAAATATTATCTGTCAACCAAAACTATAACAACTTATTAAAAAAAAAAACCAATACAAAAGACAACTCATATCATACCAAAACAACAACACAAACAAAACACGATCTTCGTCTCATGATCGCAACCAACCTATTCTCCCCCTTTTTCCATGAAGAAAATCAGTCAGTAGGAAAAGGCTAAGAATAAGATGTATCATTAGAGGATGTACCTCTCATGTCAAGCCCAACATTGAGAAAAACAGAGTCAACAATATATTCAGCATCAACATGACCAACAGTAGGAATATTAGATATACTAACTTTCTTAAGCCCCTTAAAGCCTAAATTTTCCATGCTCAAATCTAAAACTGTCTTATTGATAACAAAATCAACATCAACATTTTCCACAATAGATTTAATGCCACAAGCATTCAACTTTAAAATATCTTCATGCATATTCACATCAGAGAGAATAAGATTGGGAATAATATGATTAGAATAGCAAAGAATATCTTCCTTAGAGATAAAATCATCAGATACATCTTTATCAAAGCTATTTTACCACTATTTGGACCATCATAAACATAGTTATTTGATCAACCGAACCACTATCAACATTCATTTTCCCAGGCACATTCAAATCAACAGGTCGATTTATAGTAGCAACACTAGCAGATACATCAGTAGAAGTAATGTCACCCTTAAAACAATCTTAGAATAGTCAACCAACTGACTAGTTGAAGCAACATTAATAACTTTATTAACCTTATAAACACAAACAATGCCAACAGAAGCATTATCAACAACAACCACGACATTCCATACAACATTCTCAGGAAAAGCAGGATCAACAGTTTCTTGGGAATCAATGATAGCAGCAACAGAAGCAGTGAATTCTATTTGATCAACATTTGGAGACATATCATTCGCAATATTTTCAAATGAGACAAAAGGTACATGACTAACATTTTCAACACTTCTAGTTGGAATAACAAATTCAACAACAATATTAAGAGACACGATGACTTTACCCAAAGATTCAACAAGAGCACCATTATCAATAATCCCATCACACAACATATAAGGCTCAATGTAATTCATATAATTAATCTCAGTACTTCCAATAACAAGCTTTGTGGGGAGAATAGTATGAACAACACAAGTTAATACAACTGTTTTGGTAGGAACAATATTATCAATAATAGAGGAAACAAGCATATCAACATTTTCAGCAGTGGGTTCAGTAGGTATACTAATCAAAACATAGGACACATCAGCATGATCAACATTAGACACGGATTCTATCACGGTATTATCAGCATTAATACTATTTTGATCACCATTCTCAACTTTAATTTCATTAGTAAATACAAGCAAGTCAAGAGAAGTCAAATTTCTAGACATCTCAACAGAAAAATCAGATTTAGCAGTAGATGTGTATCCTTCAAGATCCTTAGTGGAAGTAGATGCCTGATATGATGTATCCATAGACACATACTTGGTGAACTCAATGACATGACTTATGACGTATTTCATTGTTAGGACAACCCATTTAACATCACGCCTTTTCTTTTTAGTTTTATTATGTATCGTAGACTCATCAATGAAAATGAAAGAAAGATCTCGTACTTGAACACCATAAGTATTGACTCTTGATGGAAAATGACCCTTCTTAAAATCCTTTTTCTTCTTTACTGATCTATTAACCATTTTACTTTCAGAAATCTGATTATCTTAATAAGAATTCACCCTGACGATAAAAAGTAGAATATGCACAATTGAGGGTAAATCAAACACAAAACTGACAATCTCAGTATATTTCATAATCACAATCGAGATTTTCCTGCTTATAAAAGCTAACTTGACTCACTTTGACCTTCTTTGATAAGATATCTTTAGTTGCTATAAGATGATTATGCAAAGATATAAGATTCTCTTGAGAAAATCAAATTGAACAACCTCCATAACTTCCATCTATAAATTCCGAAATCTCAAAAAATAAGTAAGTTGTTTGACCAAACTCATTTCAAGCTCAATTTATATATGTTGGACATAATGCTCCACCATCTTCTGAAACATCCTTCTGAAAGTTATGTCATCAACATAAATTTAATAAATAATCAACTTTTCTTCTGACTTCTTGAAAAATAGAACATATTTCAGTTCGTATTCATGATGCACTCGAATATTGATAGAATAACCCAGAAATATATTGTAATCACTACTAGAACCCATTTTTGTCTGAAGGCACAATTAGCCAGAATATAACTCATGCCACCAAAAGGATGAAAGTATTTAACATTATTAGAATTTCTTTCCCTCCATAATTCAACATTTGGGCACACAAACATTGACTCAAGAGCAAGGTAATTGGAAATATGACAACTAGTACATTGCATTATATCAAGAATCAACTCTTAAGAGTACTAGTCTTGCACTTGACTATTCCACTTTCTGGGGAGAGACCACAACTTTATTGTGTTTAGGACGGTTAAAAACATGATTAATAACATTATAAGTCCACAAGTAAAAATTATTATATAAGTGCATACTTGGCGTGATAGTCACATTGTCTTTGTTGGTCATCAAACATTTATCTTTTGGGAAACTTACAACAAGACCTTGATCACATAGTTGACTTATGTTGATTAAGTTGGTTGTTAACTTTTCTACAAAAATGACATCCTCCAGTGCTGGAAGACCAAAGTACAATAGTTGTCCTTTACCTAATACTTTCTCTTTTGCTCCATCTCCAAAAGTAACATGACCAGAACTGCATGGTTGCACGTTGGTGAAAAATGACTTTTCCTAGTCATGTGACGAGAACATCTGCTATCAAAATACCTATCTTCTTTTGTTGAGGAACGAAAAGAGGTGAACGCCACTTAACGTTGAGACTTAGAAGAAGACCTAGACTTCTTAATTCTCCATTTAAATTTATTTCTATGTACTGATTTGACAGGATTGGCAACCATCCATGTCTTTGTAAAGTAATTTCAGAAAGGTAAATGACTCATTCTTCTCAACAAAAAAAAAACAATAAGGAAAAACGTGTCCTGCCTTTTCACAGTAATAAAAAATCCATCTTTGTTTCTCATTGCAACTTTGAGTGGATGTTGACACATCCTTTGTCAAAGACAAAGGGACTGGCATTGACTAGTCCCTGTGCTACAACAAAATGATTTAACAAAGATAATTCATCTTTGTAGAACCGTTTACCCTACTACTTGAACCTAATGTCATACTTATCAGAAACCTACTTACCAAAGGATAGAATCATGTTAAGGTCTTTAGTGCTTGAGTTCATCATGTGAATAGACTTTGACATCGATTCAAGTTCAACTTTTACGCCTTCAACTCTTTCTTTAGCTCAGAAATGTGATAGGATATACTAGCATGTAACAGAAACAAACAGAATTAATAAACACTCTAATTACATTTAATTTGAGTTTTAAAGCATGGTTTTTGAAGAAAAATAAAGTGGGTTTCATTTTCAACATACCTTTAATGAATTTTTCCAAATCCAAGTTGCTCTTCACATTAATTCAACTCTGAATCAATAGTGAACCACCAAGAGATCTTCTATACTATTCTCAGCCTTGAATTTGAGTGGTGGAACTCGAATTTGAGTGAATTTGTGAGATAAATTTTTTGGGTTTTCTCAAGAATAATTTTGCAGCAGTTTTTCACTAAAAACTTCAGCAAAATTCTAAATCCTTCTTCAACCTCAATGAGATTTATCTACCACCAACATGCAAGCATTTCATCATTGGACAAGACCAGCAGATGCTTCAATTAAAAGTGGGATTTATGTGTGCTTCATGTGGAAACACCTCATGTTTTAGAGGTTTGTGGGAAAAACCCACTTTTACAATTAATTTCCTATTTTTCATTTTAATTTAAAAAATAATTAATTCTAAAATTAATTAATATTTAATTTAATTAATCATAATTAATTTAATCTAAAAAATTCAATTTCCTAAATTGAATTAAAATTGGAAGTTAATTTAATTTTTAATTAATTGATTTAATATCAAATATTAAATTAACCACATACCTAAGTTTAAACACGAATCTTATCCATGTAATTAATATTAAAACAAAATTTAAATATAATATCTCCAATTTCGTTTAATTTCAATAAATTAAACGTTTAATTAATTATATCAAATATAATTATACAAACTCTAATTTCAATTTGAACTTATTCAAATTCAAACCCTGATTTCAATTTGAACATTTTCAAATCGATATCACTCCAAATTCACTCAATTTATTAATTCAAGATGTTTATATTTTACGAGTTAGTAGAGGGACCTTATAGACCTACAAATCATGAGCTCCAACGATTTAAGATTAATTGGCTAAAACTCTTTAGTCCAAATTAATCAGTATTCGTTAATTATCAAGTCACATCATTATAGCTCGATAATTACACTCTTCTCACTGTAGATATATTTGTGTTCACATGATTTAACCATAACTAGTAAGTCGACCATTCACAGGTTGTTCGTAATAACGGTTGGGAACAATTGGTTTGTGATCCAATCACTAAACCGGATCCCTCTCAGGCCAATGAGAGGGTGGGGCCCCTTGTTCAAGACCTGGATTCAGTACTTAAGAGAACAACCTTTCTTCTATCCCTAAATCGGGTAGGCATGAATTTCATCTTGCACCCTATGTCCCAGCTATCTACCTAGTCTTGTCTTTAAAATGAGAGGTTTATTGAGTAAACCCTCACCTATGTAAATCTAAGGATAATCCTAAATAAACAGAAGTTCATAATTAGCTCAGGATTAAGATCAAGTTACCTGGGTCATCTAAGTGAAATAGTCAGTCTTAAACAATAAACGACGTTATAAAGTAAGAGTGACTTATTTCTTGGTCCGATATTATGCAAACTCATTGCATAGGACGCCCCCACTCCTCATGTCAATACATGAACGAATCAAGATCACTTCATTTGTAGCACCTTTACAACAACTTGTAATAACTACATAGTAGACCGCATCCAATAGTGTTACCTGAATAAGGCACCCAATCTTATTATTATACTATAGACCATTTTGGCTATTTACTTGAATTTGATCCATCTTTATGTCTCTACATAAAGTTCAAGTATTCATGTAATAGTCATGGATATTAATTTATTGGATTTAGACTTTACGAATGCAATTTAAAGATTCAATAGTAACTTTATTGAAGAAATGTTGAATAACATCTTTATTGATAATAGAATGTGTTTAACTTTACAAACTATGAGTTTTAGGACACACAATCCAACAAAATGATGCTTAAAGGGCAGTGAGTATCTTCAATTAGTTTTCTACACTCTCCTTTTGAATTTTCAAGACTTTAGAGTCCTCCATCCACAATTGATAGACTTTTTCAAAAGATAAGTTTTCAGAGTTAACTGCATTTTGTTCTATATCCTTTCCTACCACAAAAATACATTCATTAGAATGATTAATCACTTTAGAATATTCAAGAGAAAGATTTCCAATAAGAGCTCGAACTTCTTCAGTAGAGTCACTACTTGACTCAGTTTCATCATCTGATAGGATAGTAGAATATTCTTTATTCTGTCTTCTCAGAAAGTTTGGATTGTCCGAACCCCTCACATTCTTGACATATAAAATTTTTCCCTTCGACACCTTGACTACTGCTGACTCCTTTGTCACTTTTTATCCTCTTTGCAAAAACTTTCGAAAGCATTGGATCAAGGTTATTGTTAATGTTACTAATGGCCTCGACATGGGAGGACACATAGTTTCCACGAAATTATTGAACTTCTATCTCATCGTCTAAGAGTTTTGTCAAACTGTTTTGCCATAAGAAAAATTGATTCAACTAGATTTTCATTAGTTTCTTTATTCTTGCTATTAGAACTTTTATTGATCACGGAGGATTGTAGTGCAATTCCCTTGGACTTCTTCTCAGATTGACCTTCAAGCGACATTTCAAATGTTTGAAGGGATCCAAACAGTTCATCAACTTTCATGTTGGCAATATCATGGGGCCTTTTCAATAGTTGTGACTTTCATATCAAATCTTTTAGGTAATGAGCGCAAAACTTTTCGAACAAGCTTCTCCTCTAAAATTTTCTCTTCGAGGACAAAAAATTCATTAGCAATTTCCAGAAGACGTGTGTTAAACTCTTCCATAGTTTAATCACCAAGCATCTTTAAGTATTCAAATTTGGTAGTTATGAGCTGCAGCCTTGACATCTTCACCTTAGATATTCCTTGATGAGCAACAACAAGTATATCCCAAGCCTTCTTTGCTAAAACACAAGTATTGATCAATCTGAATACATTCTTATCCACTCCATTGAAGATTTCATTCAAGGCGCGAGAGTTTCCTAACAATGTTTCCTATTCAGCCTCTATCCAATCTCTTTCAGGTTTTGGACTGACAACTCCATTCTTATCAGCAACTTGAAGAGGAGACCATCTAGTCACAATAACCTTCCATGACTTACTATCAATAGATTTAAGAAAAGTAATCATTTATGCCTTCCAGTACGAGTAATTCGTTCCATCTAAAAGAGGAGGACAGGTAGTTGATCCACCTTCCTTGATCGACTCCATTAAATACTTAATGAACTAGCAGTCAACCCGCTCTGATACCAATTGAAAAATTAGGTGGATCTAACGCATAATATAATGTCAATCATGATGTCATAAACAATATGTATGACAAGTGGGTAACACGAAAGCAAACAGAAAAATAACGACATGAAGATTGGTCACCCAGTTCAGTGCAAAAACATCTACGCCTGGGGGAAATGTGGCCGATGGAATGATATTTTACTATAAAGAGTTTAGCAATTACAACGAAAGTACTTATCTGATAGATCCCTCTTTAATGACACACGTATAGCTTTCTTCAGTTTCAACTTAGGATCCTTTTAAGTTTTAGCTCCCTCACTTCCACAATAATGCTTCTTCAAGCTTTGTATGAGATTCCCTCAGTACAACATATTTAGGTTCCCCCTAATAGTTAAATATCCTCACATTCTTCATATTCAGGGTCCCCCTAAATATGAGTTGTCATCATTTTCAAAGTACTTAGGCTCCCCCTAAGTACAATCTGAAATCAAAATCCTCCCGAGGTTTGCAATGGTTGTTGAACCAAAATTCTCAACGATAAATACAAAGATTTTCAATAACAATACATAGAGGTTTAGGCTTAAACAAACCCTAAACTCAAAACTCTTAACACACACTTTTCTAATAAGGTGGTTAACTTCAAAAATGAATAAAAGTACAATATAAATAAGGTTAGCTACAAAAATATATTTCTTGAGTGAATAAATATTCTTTGTAGGAAAATAAAGAATGGAAATATGGAAATCTACAAATGATGTAGACAGATATGGAAGAGGTATTTTGCAGAATCTACTGCCAGACATGTAACAATGTTTATGATAATGTCTTTGACATGTTGCACAACATGCTGCTCAAGTTTTGCTTGTAATAAAATCAGCCAACCATATTACAGTTGATAACTTGTAAAAATACAAGTTATTTATGCTGCCTTATTCAGATATTGCGGCCAAAAGAGAGTAAATATGCGTTGATTGTATGAAAATTAGCTAAAAAATACAATAATTATAAATTATCACAAAGACACCCATTAACATCATTAAGATCGTAGAAGAGGATATTTCTACTCTGTTTTGCAGGAACCCAAGTCACCGCTTGCGATCAAGGCTCAACGAGAAACTGAACAACGCATCTCTGTCACATTGCACCCGAAGAGACGATTAACGCAATGACGGCGAAATGCGACAGTCGATCCCGAGCTGACTTTCAATCGCATTCGATAATAAAAACAACACCGCATGCGAGCACCTGATCGAAAGATGCAAATGAGCAACGAAAAGGCGGAGGATTGCGACATGTGTACAACTAACCATTGTGCAGATTTGACGGTCTGATTGCATAACAGAAGGAATATTTATTCCTCCATCTTCAGAATTTCCATAACAATAAGTAGGGTCCACAAGTCAAAGAGTCAAAGCTTTTCACCTATAAATACCCCCATAAAATTCAGAGAAGATATACTTGATACGGGGCGAATTGATGCTAAACTACTGAGAGAGAGGCTGAGTTGAGTACTGATCGGAAGAAATCCGAGAAGAAAAGAGACAAGATCGAGAGGTGAGTCTCAGTTCTATTCTGCCAGATCTCCGTCGTGAAGCTCTATACTCAGATCCCTGCTACCGATTGAGCAAGCTTGAAGGGAAGCTCATCCTTCCGCACGATCCATTCACATCGGCAAGCAAATCTCCATCCAGATCGGCACCAAGACGTTGGCGTTTATTTGTATTTATTTCTAACTCTATTCATCACTGTATTTCATCTTCTTAATCTCTTCATTCACAAATCATGTATCAGACGCTGAATAGAAATATTGAATGTCTCGATCGTTTTTATATCCCCTTCTCTGTTTGTTTCCGTTCCTTCGTTTATCATTTTCTTCATAAAGTCTTCTTGATCCCTTGGTGATTAATATGAATTAAACAAGTAACTTAATCTGTGCTAAAGAAATAAAAACGTTTAGCTAAAGCATGCTAGACAGCATCTTCACCTGTGAGAGCAGAAGTGAAGATGCCATTCTGATCTATCGAGAGAAAGTTAAAAGAATGCGTTAACTAAAGCAAGAAGTACTTCCAGAGATGGAAGCAACCTTGCGTTCATTATGTTTGTCCATGTTTCACCACAAAGATGTGGAAACGCGGCCGATCACCTAGAGGTGTATGTCAAGGGAAAAGCGAGACCGTATTTATGCTGTTAATGCAATTAAGGAACTTGCGATGTTTGTACTAATTATATTTTCTCTTTCTGTTTCACACATAAGACTTGCCACCGCATAACACGATCTATGTATATTTTTGCTGTCAGCCTTGACCTTAGTATCTTGTATCATGAAACTTGTATCTTGTATCATCTTAGATTAGATTTACTTTATTGCCATTTACTTTAACACAATTTATTTTATTATCGCAACTTTACCGTTTTACTTTACTTTATCGTAAGTTTATATTCTTGTACACAATAACTTTTATAAATTGAAAAAATCCTGGTCGCATGTATCACAAACATAACGCAATAACCTCAAACAGTCCCTGTGTTCGACCTCGGATCACACCGAGAAACTTGCAGTGGAATTATACTTGGTTCCAACGCAAGGAAACTTGTAACAACGCAAAGTATACTACTAGATTCTCATAAATAACGCATATCTAGAAGTAGTATTGCATACAGACAATAAAGTCATCATTCTATTCTTGCATTGAATTCTAGGTCAACAAGTTTATGTGTATGCCTAAGATAGAAACATTCATCAAATTGCATTTACAAGTTTATGGCGCCATTGTCGGGGACTGGTTAACAATTTATTATTTGAGTGTGTTTGTGGTGTTTTACTGGACAGATCTCATTGTACTAGATGTTCAATGCAGAGAGCAGCTTGATGGTTTATGAGTACTGGTGCTGAACCAGAATTCGAAGCTGACCCTGAAATCGAGCGTACCTATGTGCACGGGCACATCAGAATCGGACAAGGCGAAAGAAAGCAGCCAGTATGGCAGATAATAACGACAATGCAATTCGCGTAGGATCCTGTTTTCCTGGTCGCTGATTGCAACATCCCCTTAAGGAATTAAGCGGCACCCAACCTGTACGACTTTTCGCCTGGGATTTCGAGGCCTATTGTTGAGGAGAATGTAAGGTTCGAAATAAATCTGGCTATGCTACAAATGATCCAAAATGCAGGACAATTTGGGGGCTACAAGGTGAAGACCCGCATGCCCACTTGACCAGCTTTGTCGAAATGCACAGAAACTTCTCATTACCTGGCGTAATCCCTGAGAGTATTAGACTGTATTTGTTCCTTACATCTTGAGGGACAAAGCCAAAGGGTGGGCTCACTCACTAGAACCGAACGAGATTACATCACGGGATCAGATAGTAGAGTGATTCATGAAGAAGTTCTTCCCATCGGCCGTCAACGCAAGGCGACGAAAGGACATACTAAACTTCGAGCAAATGGAGAATGAGACCCTGAGCATTGCCTGGGTGCGATTTAGAAGATTGGTGAAAAACTGGCCGCATATTGGGATCCCCGATTGCGTTTTGGTAGAGACCTTTTATAATGGCCTGAACAGATCGACGCAGGCTATTGCTGATGCCTCCGCGGTAGGAGGTTTTATGGACAAAACGTATACTGAGGCTAAAGTCATCCTTGACCGTATATCGCGAAACATGGATGACTAGATTGATGATGGCTATGGAGGCCGAGGCACTGAACGAAAAAAGAATGAAACGGCCATTGTCCCTGCGGAGACAATGACTATGTTGGTCACTCAGATGGCCGTGGTGACCGCCATCCTTCAATCGATGGCAATCAATCAAGAAGCCATCCCCCAACAATCAGCACAACCTGCTGCACCAGCTCAAGTGGCCGCAATAAGTTGCGTTAATTGTGGAGGGGCTCACGTAGCATAAATGTGCCCATCGAATCTCCAGTAAGTATGCGCCATCCAAAACAACCCCTTCAGCAACACCTACAATTCTGGCTAGAGAAGCTATCCTAAGTTCGGTTGGGGTGGCAATCCTAATCAAGGGGGGCCAATCAACCATCAAAGTGGTAGTTGAGGAAATCCTCCTTTTCACCATAACTCGAACCAGAGGCAATCAAAGCAATCGCATAACCCTCATCTTCGAACACCTCTGGAAGCTCATTGGAGGCCCTGCTTAAACAATATATGGACAAAAATGACGCAGTGATGCAAGCGCAGACGTCTTCAGTTCGAAACTTAGAGATCCAAGTGGGCCAGCTAGTATCTGAGCTGAAACATAGAGCACTAGGAACGTTGCCCAGCAACTCAGAAGCCCCGGGATCCAATGGAAAGGAGCAATGTCCCTAAGACATTTGGCAAGCAAGCCGGACCACCTACAGGGATGTGGATTGCGCTCATTTGAAGAAACGCATCTTTCGGTCCATATCTCACAACTATGTTTAATGCTTTCTTTAATTTTTGTCTTATTGAATTCTTGAATTTTGCCTTTACTTTTGCCTTTAATTCGTTTCATGAATTTATGAATTGATTCTTCATTTATTTCCTTTGCATTTGTTTCCGCACCGTCTTTAATTCTTTGAACTTTTATGTAATTAATGCATTAGTCTTTAAATGGTGGATGAATGAGAAATAAAGGGAAATTTATTACCGCAAGTCATAGCAACTTGCTTTGATGAAAAAAAGAAAAAAAAATATAAATAATAATAATAATAAAATCATATAATTAACAACAAGGCAATAATGGACGCATCTTGAACCAATGAGATGTGCTTTGTGTTCACCCAACTCGATTGTGTTGAGCTGAGGGGTGTGTTGCACGCGTATATGTCCTTTGCCCGTCCTTAGCTAAATGCACTATGTTGAGGTATCCTCTAGAAATGTGTTTAGTTAAGGGGTGTGTTACGGGGGAGTATATGTTGTTGCCCGTCCTCTGCGAAGATACATTTGCGTTGGTGAACACATTGCGTTAATCTTTACCTTGCGTTCATTCGAATAAAATATTAAAGAAAAAAAAACTTTTTGTAAACTAAGAAGTCCAATCGTTTCATATCCTAAAGAAATGATGATTCTGCAGATGAAAGGACGTTTTTCTGAAATTTCACAAATGAGGGAAGTTCGAACGATGGGCCTTTTGAGTGTCTCGAGGCCTGTCGCTGCAAAAACCTCGTTGGGCCTACTACGACCCAACCTATAAATAGGAACCTTTACCCCTTTGTGAACTCTTTACCTCCTTTTGCAAACTAAAAACCCTAGCACCAGCATACAGAGCTTTCTTCTTCCCTAAGACCCTAGTAACCTTTCCAGTTCCTTTCACCTTATCATCCATGGTTGACCAAACTTCTCAATCTTCTGCTCACCCTCAACCCCTTCCTCTGACCAACTCGCCATGCAAGAGGCAGCATTCCTGGCTGCCAGTCGCAGGCTTGCTGCCCAACCCCATACCATCCCAAGAATCACTGGTAAAACCTGGAGAAACTCATTATTCGTCCGGCCTCCTTAGTTTAAGAGGGGGTACAACACTAAAAATACCCTCGTTTCAACTCCTGCCGTCTCAACTAAGAGCGAGAAGAAGAGGCGTGATGACAAGGAAGTGTTTGGCAACATTCTGAGTCATTTGGAGCAAGGAGGAGGATTACCCAAGGCAAGGGTTGTAAACCAACCACTGTCCACTGAGGAGGTGACGGTAGTGGTGACTGAAGAGGCGGCGGTGGCTGAAGAAATGGTGATGGCGGAGGCTGAAGAAATGGTGGTGGTGGAGGCAGTGGTGATTGAAGAAGAAGCAGGAAGAGACATTCTGACCTTAGAGACTTCTGAGGTAACTGCCAACACAGAAGCCTATGACGGACCCTCCAGAGTGGTGGTGGTAGAGATTGCGGTGGTGGCTGAAGTTGCGATGGAGGAGGTTGCAGTAGAGACGCAACTAGAAGTAGTTGAAGAGAAAAAGAAGAAGAAAAACAAAGAGAGAAAGGCTGGAGAGGCTAAGTCTTCTTGCATCGCAAGGAGAAGAAGAACAAAGAAAAAAAGGATGATGACGAAGATGAGGAGGCCAAAAAGGAAAGGAAGAAGAAGGAGAAGGAAGAAAGAAGAATGCGCCGGCATGAAGAAAGACGCCTAAAAAAAGGAAGAAGAAAAGAAGCAGAGGGCTGTGAGCTCGAAAATGATGGAGAATCAACCTCCATGAGGGAGATTAGGGGGGAGACAATGCAATTAATGGAGCCGGCACAACCTGAAACAATGCAAGTGGTTGCGACCGACGAAGGTGAAGAAAGAGAAAGAATCCCCCTGAGGCGGCGTCGCAGGAAGAATACGCCACAAGGGTCTTCTGTTGACCCTCAAAGACTGATCATTGCATTAGAGGAGAAAGAAAGAAGGAGAAAAGAAGAGGAGGAGAAAATGGAGTGTGCAAAACTCATCATGGTAGAAGGAAATCACAGAAAAAGGCTACAAGATGAGGAAATGCGCAGTAATAATGAACTCTCAAGGCTTGAAGCAATAAGGCAGCGAGAGGAGGAACAACGTCTGTTGCTGGCCTCTGAGAAATTTGTAGAAGAATTTGAAAGAGAAGAAAGAGAAAAAGAAGATGAAAAGAAAAAGAAGAAGGAAAAAGATGAGATGAGATTGGAAGAAGAGAAGGAGAAGAAGCGCGTAGCTAATAGATGCTTACAAAAGAAGAAGGGCAAGAAACTTGCCGAGTTAGAGAAGGAGGAACAATGCAAGGAACGAGAAAGAAAACAAAGGCAACAATCCCGTCTTGTATTGGCCAAAGGAAAGGGCAAAGCGGTCGCAGAAAGCAGCAAGCCCGTGTTGGCAAAGGTATGTCCATCAAGAAAGAAAGAAAATGATGACTTGTTGATGGAGATGGGCTTTTATCCTATGCCAACACCACTACTAGATCTGATCACGAGCGTGATCGTGGAGCATGGTTGGGACACATTTTGCCAGTGCCCATCCATATTTGTTCTAAAGGTGGTGAGGGACTTCTACCATGGACGACTGCATGGCACCAATGACGTAGTGACCATAAAAGGGCAGACGGTACCTTTCAGCGCAAGGGACATCAATGAACTATATCAAATGAAGGATAACCCGAATGCACCGGGCAACGCAATCATTGATGATCCCACGAAACAGCAGATGGAAGATGCACTACGAGTATTAATGCAACCGGGCACGAAGTGGTCGGTTTCTTTAAAAGGCATCAAACCCTAGCGTCCAAGACTCTACTTCCGGAGGAAAGGCTTTGGGTTTATTTGGTTAAGAAGCGGCTGATCTCAACTTCCCATGACAAGACTATTTCAAGGGATCGAGTCATGGCTGCATATTGCATTGCGCGCGGCATTCCAATCGATGTGAGCCGGTTGATCGCAAGTCAAATTTGAGGCTTTGTGGGGCACATTAGAGGACAATACTTCTTTCCATGGACTATCTCAAGTCTGTGCCTATTAGTGGGGGTAGGCATTGTGGAAGAACCCATGCAAGAAGTTCACGGCCTCATCAATTCAAAATCCTGAGGTTTCTCCTCAAAGACTCCCTGCATTGCCCAGAGTTACCTTTAAAGAGGACCACAATCGATCTTAATGCGCCGCAAGAACCCAGGCCAAAGAGACAGCGCAAAAATGATAAGGGAAAAAAAAAAGGTCCAAGAATTATCATCCTAAGAAACCGAACCTTTGGACCCTTTACCCTTAGTAATCCGCCATCCAAGCCCTTCGAGCCCACCCGCACAACCTTTTTCTCCACTCCATGAGCACTTCACCAACCTTCTTCTCACTCCAAATTCTCCAACCGCATACCCACCAGTCTACTCACCTGTAGCATCATCACCGCATCATTTTATTCTGCTACCGCATATTGATAACCCACACAATTTGGGTGAAGGCACCTCTGCCCAACCCCAAAACGATGTTGGTGAGACATCGCAGGCGCAACCTTCCATCCCTTCCTTGGCTGCTGAGTTAGCTGAAATGCGGTCCCTCTTTTCCCAACAGCAGCAACTCTTTGCTCAACAACAAGACTTCTTCAACCAAAGATTTGAGGTGGTAATGGAGCAAATTGATGATATACAGCACAGTGCTGCCACATCAAGGGAGGCATTGATCAACATTCAGCGTAATATTTTTAAAGTTCATCGCCATCAAAGACAAGTTGTGGAGTGCAACCATGAGTACTTCAATTTTCTCACAGCATATCTTCATGGTCCCATGGTGTCTCCACATCTCAGGCAGCAACTAAATTTTGAAGAAGCTCCCTTAGTACCCCTCAAAACCCTTCTCCATATCCTCCTGCTCCTCAACGGTGATCTTTACATTTTTTTGCAGCCATTCTTATTTTGTTATTCAATTCATTATTTTTCTAAGTTAACAAAATTCTTTGATTCTTTGTGTAGGCAACAATTTTTGTATTGCGTTAATTTTTAATTATTTGTATACTTTATTAATATTCAATACAATTGAGTAAATATTCTCTCCATTTGCCTGTGTCTTTTTCTTATCTTCATTTGTCAATATTTGTGATGTTCTGAATCTTTTACTTTTGCGTTATTCATTGCGTTGCTATGATGTATAATATGTTATAGTTAGAAACATTTCTCATATTGTGTAAATTCTGATTAACACTTAGTTAATTCTTAGCTTAGCAGTACTTTACCTTTTATCTCTCAAAGTTCTGCTCGAACCTTCTTTTTAAAAATTTTTTCTAAGTGTTTGTCTAGTCTATCCAAACAACGCAATGAGAACCTTGCGCGTCTTTAAATTTGGGGGTGGGGAAGGTATGAGCAGATAAGATCAAGAATATGCGATCTTCAAGAAAATGCGTTCATTTTCATTTCCATTTCATAAAATAATAATAATAATAAAGTTTCATACAAAATTCCAATGTCAGCGCAAGGGAAAACCTCAAAAGCATTCCCAACCTGATAAGAGTTAAGTTGTGAAAGAAACCTGTTCGTAGTTGGATGTTCGCATGACACCTGTGGGAGCAAGCCAAAACGAAGGTGGGTTTCCAAGAACAACGCAATATGAAAAAGAAAAGAAAAATAAATGCAAGAGACAACTCCTTTGATTATCATGAGTTAAAGTTAGAAATTGGTACACAACCGTAGTTGGATGTTTGCATGACACCCGTGGGAGCAAGCCAAAATGAAGAGTGTAACCATGACCAATAGTCTCTAAATAAATGACTCAAAAGTTTTGACCACCGCATATAGATACATCGGGTTGTTTTGACAAAGAAGAGATAAAAATTCTATTTTTAAAACTAGAAAAGCATTTTTTAGCATAAATTTGTTATGCAGAAGAATAAAGTAGGGCTTTGTTAAGAATGAGCAAGGATAGGAGGAAATTGTGTTGTCAAGAAATGTGCCTAAGTGTAACATTCGAAGCAACCAATCGACACAAAAATATAGGAGAGGAATTGAGCATTATTGCTTTAGTAGAAGATATGCTTGAGGACAAGCATATATCTAAATTTGGGGGTGTGATAGCTTGTAGAAATACAAGTTATTTATGTTGCCTTATTTAGATATTGCGGCCAAAAGAGAGTAAATATGCGTTGATTATATGAAATTAGCTCAGAAATACAATAATTATAAATTATCACAAAGACACCCACTAACATCATTAAGGTGGTAGAAGAGGATATTTCTACTCTGTTTTGCAGGAAACCAAGTCACGCGATCAAGGCTCAACGAGAAACTGAACAACGCACTGTCACATTGCACCCGAAGAGACGATTAATGCAATGACGGCGAAATGCGGCAGTCGATCTCGAGCTGACTTTCAACCGCATGCGGTAATAAAAACAACACCGCATGCGAGCACCCGATCGAAAGATGCAAATAAGCAACGCAAAGGCGGAGGATTGCGACACGTGTACAACTAACTGTTGTGCAGATTTGACAGTCTGATTGCATAATAGAAGGAATATTTATTCCTCCATCTTCGAAATTTCCATAACGATAAGTGGGGTCCACAAGTCAAAGAGTCAAAGCTTTTCGCCTATAAATAACCCATAGAATTCAGAGAAGATATACTTGATACGGGGCGAATTGATGCTAAATTACTGAGAGAAAGGCTGAGCTGAGTACTGATCGGAAGAAATTCGGGAAGAAAAGAGACAAAGCCGAGAGGTGAGTCTCATTGCTATTCTGCCAGATCCCCGCCGTGAAGCTCTATACTCAGATCTCTGCTATCGGTTGAGCAAGCCTGAGTGGGAAGCTCATCCTTCCGCACGATCCACTCACATCGGCAAGCAAATCTCCATCCAGATGGCGCCAAGACGTTGGCATTTATTTGTATTTGTTTCTAACTCTATTCATCACTGTATTTCATCTTTTTAATCTCTTCATTCACAAATCATGTATCAGACGCTGAATAGAAATATTGAATGTCTCGATCGTTTTCATATCCCCTTCTCTGTCTATTTCCGTTCCTCCGTTTATCATTTTCTTCATAAAGTCTTCTTAATCCCTTGGTGATTAATATGAATTAAACAAGTAACTTAATCTGTGCTAAAGAAATAAAAACGTTTAGCTAAAGCATGCTAGACGGCATCTTCACCTGTGAGAGCAAAAGTGAATATGTCATTCTGATCTGTCGAGAGAAGGTTAGAAGAATGTGTTAACAAAAACAAGAAGTACTTCCAGAGATGGAAGCAACCTTGCGTTCAATACATTTGTCCCTGTTTCACCACAGAGATGTGAGAATGCAGCCGATCACCGATAGGTATACATCAAGGGAAAAGTGAGACCGTATGTATGTCGTTAACGCAATTAAAGAACTTGCGATGTTTGTACTAATTATCTTTTCTCTTTCTGTTTCACACATAAGACTTGTCACCGCATAACACGATCTATGTATATCTTCGCAGTCAGCCTTGACCTCAGTATCTTGTATCATGAAACCTGTATCTTGTATTATCTTAGATTAGATTTACTTTATTGTAATTTACTTTAACGCAATTTATTTTATTATCGCAACTTTACCGCTTTACTTTACTTTATCGCAAGTTTATATTCTTGTACACAACAACTTTTATAAATTGAAAAATCCCTAGTCACATGTATCACAAACATAACACAATAACCTCAGACAGTCCCTGTGTTCGACCTCGGATCACACCGAGAAACTTGCGATAGAATTATACTTGGTTTCAATGCAAGAAACTTATGACAACACATAGTATACTACTAGATTCTTATAAATAACGCATATCTACAAGTAGTATCGCATATAGACAATAAAGTCATCATTCTATTCTTGCATTACATTCTAGGTCCACAAGTTTATGCGTATGCCTAAGATAGAAACCTTGCATCAAAAGATGCATAACAACAGTCCAATAATAACATTAGCCAATCACATTGCAGTAGTAATATTAATATCATGAACAAAAATTTTGTTTCTATAAATTGGAGATTAAAAAGTATTATGCAACTATCTTGATTAGAATTATTTTTTTGTTCAAATATTCCATTTTTAGATTGGAATTTGATCGCTTTCACAAATATATGGTGATGTGGTATTTTATAAAATGACGACACAGACAACGTGGCATCGTGGGCTTCCACCAATCAATATTTTCCAATTAACCAAACACGTTGCCTTCATTCTTCTAACTTGCAAGATAGTTCAAAATGAAAGGAAAAAAAAAAAAAACAAATAACATAATAAAATAATGTTTTTTTCCCAAATTATCATAGCTTTAGCCAACCTGCCATATAATGTTGGTATTATCAGTTTCAAAATTAGAGATTTTATTCTCTCACCTCATATATTCATATTGAAAAAAAAGAAAAGAAAATATAACTCACGTGAGATCATGTAATGTCGATTTCGAAATCAGAGATTTGATTTCTCATCCCCACATATTATGAAAATAATCAATTTAAAAATTTTATTTTTATTCTTTTGTGTTTTTATTAAATTTGATTAAAAAAAATATGAAAACTATAATAAAAAATTAGAAGAAAATAAGTATAAATTTAAAAAACTTAAAATGAAATTGTAAATCAATGAAACTTAAAACTCTGTTTAGTAATTATTTAGTTTTTTTGTTTTCTATTTTTTAAAATTGTACTTGTTTCATACATGCATCTTCTTAATCATGATTTTCAAATTTTCTATGTTAACATTTGAATCCTTAACTATATTCTAAATCTTAAAAACTAGTTTTCAAATTTTGATTTTGATTTTGAAAGTATTTTATAAAATGTTGATAAAAAGAATTATAATAATAAATTTATGAAAGTGGCATTTAAATATAGATTTGATTTTCAAAACCAAAAAATAAATGGTCACTAAATTGAATAATTTTTAAAGAAACAAAAATATGAAACATAAATGTCTATTTGATTACCATTGGTTTTATTTACATTACTAAAAAAAATAGAGGTAAATAGTAGTAATTAGATTATAGTCGAATTTAAGCAATGCATTTTTTTTCTTTTTTGTAATATTGTTGTTTTTTTAATATAAATATTAATATAGTGTTTGTTATTTGGATCTTTAACATATTTGGTTATTTGCCTTGGATATTGCTATTGAAAATTTAACATATCTCCAAGTATATATATATAGTGGTTTTGTTTTAAAAACATACATATAAGTCATGAAAAATATTACAGTTATGCTCCCTTCCAATTTTAAAGTATAATATTTCTACTCCTAAGTTTTGAATTAAATTTATATTTGATAACTAAATTTCAAAATATTATATTATCTCATTTTTTAATTTAATTTCTATTTGATTCTTAGATTAATAGATTTTATACTTTTGCTCCCGTAGTTAATGCTTGCTTTTGGTCTATTGTGTTCACTTTCAAGTTTAATTTAAAATTATTATGATGTTGATTTTTCAATTAATTCTAATGGTGACAAAGAATGAATATAATTAATTAAAATAAAATAAAATCAACATATCGACTAAAAGTGAGCATTGGTAAAGATTCTTAAGTAAAAATGTGAAATCTTGAAACTTATGAATTAATGGTAGAGTTTATATTGATTTAATTATTAATTTGTAGTTTAAATTGATATTCTCAAATTTAAAGATATAACTTGATTTTTTTTTTTCAAAAATCAAATATTGAGGTTGAGGGAAAAGATCTGATAAGGGACGAGAAGAATGTCAAATTATTGTGGCCCATAAGATATAAATGATGATATAAATTCAAGGGATTTTTATAGGTCCAATACCTTTTCAAAACTTATTTTCATAAATATCCAAATTTTCTTATATTTTTGTATATAAAATTTAATGAATTATTTGAACTAAGATATCCTTGAGTGTGGTGGGTGGTTGGAAAGAGAATGCGCTATTGGATTTTTTTTTTTCATATTTACTAAACACCCTTAATATACTTTATAATTTATTGGTTTATGTGGTGTGTGTGGGTGCGTGCGTGTGCGTAGGGTTTGAGCGAGAAATTGAAGGATATAGAAACTTGTGGGTATTTGAAAATATTATGATTTAATACATTTTTTTAAAAAAAGCATGTCTCATTTAAAACTATTTTTCTCTTTCCTATTAAAAAAAATGTATAATTAATTTATCGTTGGGATTAAATGGTAATTTCACCTTAATTTTATTGTAATTTTTTAAGAAAGTTAGACATTCTTATAAATTATAAGAAAAAAAAACTTGAATATTAATGAAATATAAGTCCCTTATTAGAGCTTCATGTGAAGAAAACCCTAGATTCAATTGGTGACAAATACCTCTCTCAATAATATATATATTGAAAATAGTTCCCTTCAAAAAGAAAAAGAAGGAAAATGTCTATTTATATTTCTAAATCTTAGGATATACCAATTTAACCTATAACTTTTGAAAGTGTATCAATTTACACATTCTATTACATTTCCTTTAGAAAAACATCATACAAGACTTATAATTACATGAATTAAACTCTTACACTTTAAAAAAATAAATAGATCTCGACTTTCAGTTAGAATTTTCTTTGACAATTGTCTATGAATCAACTTTTATCGTCCATTTTGTTAAACCAACATTTGAAGAACTCTACATACCTATGACAATTGTGAACGAACTCTATGAGGAGAGAATCTTGAGTGGAAGTAAGATCATCCTAAATCCATTTTTCATTGAATATAAGTTTTACAGTAAAACAAGAACAAGATATGCATTTACATAAATTATAGCATGTATTAATAAATGAAAACTTAGGGTTTCAGAAACCCTTACCTTTGAAGACTATTCTTCAAGAATTCCTCGAACAAGTCACGAATGGATCTTCTTCTCCAAAAGAGACACTACCAAATGGAGTCTCCTATATTCTCCTTAGGGATTGAAAATGGCAGGAGGTGTAGGTTCTGCCTTAGGGTTTTGGAAAAGGGAAGGAGATGGAGAGGAGGAAAGGGAGGAGAAGAATTTTTCTACACTTTTCGCTTTTTCCAGAGAGAACTATTCTCTCGGTGTTTCATGGAGGAAGATGAATCTTGCACCATCACTCTCTATGACACCTCTCATCACGTATTATTTGGCTGAGAGAAATTAGGGGAGGAAGTTAATTCCCACCCTTTAATTAATTAATATTAATTTAATAAAATTAAATTAGTAATAATTATACATATAATAACAACCTTACTATATGTATATAAACTATATGTTATATCTCATATAACACATAATCTATAGTTACATATTATATCAAATACAATATAACCTATAGATATATTTTCTCTCAACCATACATGACGTTTAATATAAATCACATTTATAATAAACTCACTTATATGATTCTCATTCATATAATTGATATTTGGATCATATCCAAATATTTAATTCCTCTCAACTTATTTATGGTATTTAATATAAATCAAATTCATATCATTACAAGAAAAATGAGTTCTCCCAATGCCTAAATCGAGCGTCGGGAGTTTGGTCGTCGGGAGAAACAGTCTCTCCTGACGACGTAAGAAGGCGTCGGGAGTTCTCTGGGAACTCCCGAGTCGTAAAGGCCCGTCGGGAGTTCCCGGGGAACTTCTGATGCCATACATTAGTCGTCGAGAGTGGAACTCCCGATGGCTCTCCCGACGTCCATCGGGCGGCGTCGGGAGATGGGATCCGGTAAAAACCATATCCCTTCTTCCCCATTTTTCCCCATTCTTCCCCCATTTCTAACCCTAACCCGCACCGCCCAACAATCTCCCCCCGCCGCTGAAGCTTTCCCGGCCGGTCTCTCCCATCTTTCCCCTCATTCCCCGCCGATCTACTCTCCTCGCTCCTCTCCCTCGCGTGCCGACCACTCTCCCTTCAAGAACCCGCCGCCTCTCCTTCATCCTTCAAGAACCCACCTCCGCCGCTCCTTCAACCTCCACTGTCGCCGCCGCCTCCTCCCTTCGGTCAGCAGTCGCATTCAACCGCTCGCCACTGCCGCCATCTCCTCCTCTCGTTCAGTCGTCGCTGCCGGTAATCTTCTCGTTTTATTTTATCTTGTATATTAATTTAAATCATTATTTTCTCTTGTTTATTCATTTGATCATTATTGATCGATTAATTGAAAAATTATGATTTAAATAATTTATGCAAATTGTTATTGTGTTATTGTAGATGTTTCAATTAATCATTATTGATCAATTCCATTTATTGTTGAATGTGAATTAATTTTACTTTCCAAATACCATTTTCAAAAGCTCCAAAAATCAAACCAAAACAAGATTCCCATTTTCACAACATCCAAAAAACCCTTAATTTTAATGTACAAAACACCTCCATATATTCAATTTTATGTCCATACACAATCACATTTTCATTGATATAAATTATATAATGCATTGGAGAATTCAACAATGATTATTCAAAACATGATGATGATGATGATGATAATTCTAATTCAACAACAATAGTTTCCCATGTGATCATCTATCGGTTTAAAAAAGTTTTTTTTTTTAATTTACCAATAAATACCTTTGTTTGCATGATTTTATAAAATCCATAAAATTTTATTGTGGAATGTGAATTAATTTATGGATTGAGTTGTTATTGTTGATGGTAGATGTTTCAATTTATGCAATTTTTTGTGGATTGTGGATTAATTTATAGCATGTTATTGTGGATTAATTTATAACATATTACTATGGATTAAGTTGTTATTGTGGATTGTGGACGTTTCAATTTATGCAACTTTTTGTGGATTGTATATTAATTTATAGCATATTATTGTGGATTGAGTTGTTATTGTGGATTGTGGATGTTTCAATTTATGCAATTTTTTGGAGTATGAATGTTATTGTGGATTGTTTTTAATTAGCATTGTTTTTTATTTAAGCCATTGATTGTGGATGTTTCAACTTATTTAATTTTGGACTTAGTTTAGGGAAAAAACATCAATAACATTAAGGGCAAAAGAAAGTCAAATCACGTATTATAAATTAGTTAAAATTTTAAATACTCCGAACAAACTTGAAAATTTTTAATCAAAGTTCATGCTTAATAAATACTTTGTACTTTGTCCTCTAATCCAGGTTATTGTTTTAGATTACAAGTTGGTCAGAAAAAATTTATTTTTAAGGATGAATAAAGAATGGATTAAACTAAGGAATAAGTTATTAGTGAATAATAAATACTTTGTACTTTTTCCTCTAATACATCACACTTTTGACATTTATTTTTTTGTTGAAATGTAGGAAATGTCTGTGACGAACAGGAAGAATAGAGAGAAATTACCGTTCGACCACGTAGGTGGATCAAAGTCATTCCTGCAAATTCAGAGAGAGTTGCAGGCAAAGGAAGGTCGAGAAATAGGACGTGTTGACCTATTTAGGGAAACACACTCTAAAGGTGGCAAGTTCGTAAACAAGGCAGCTGAAAATGCACATGTAACATTTTTTTGCTTTACTATCGTGTTGTTTTTCATTTCTAACTTTAGTCTCTCGTTCTTACCTATTTAATTGATATGTCTAGAATCAAATATTGGAATTACAATCCAACCCCAGTCTAGAAGGTTCTCAATTACTAACAGGGGATGAAATCGATGAGACGGTTTTGGGTAGACAACTCAGATATTCAAAAGGCCTAGGTTGGGGCCCTAAGCCTAAGTCAAGAAGGGGTAGCATCTCATCAAGCTCGTCATCTACTCAAGGAACGGAGAGGGGAATGGAGGAATTGAGAGCCAATTTCAAACAGTCTCAGTCGAGGATTAAGGAACTTGAAGACATTCAGAAACAAATGAAAGAGGATCATGCAAGACAAATGGAAGAAATGAAAAAAATGATTGAAGACATGATACGATCACAGAGAGAATACCCCCGAATTAGGTATGGTTACTACATTATTTAGTTGTTTAATATGTTGCTATCTTGCAGTTATGGTAGAAAAGTAGTTATGTCTTAAGTAGCTTTATGATAAAGAATTGTTGGCTATCCTATAGTTATGGTAGTCAAACAACTGGATTTTGATGTGTTTTTTGTTGTTTTGTGTGTTTTTTATGTGTTGGCTCTTCATCTTACTTGTTTTGTGTGTTTTTTATGTTCGGGAGGTTCCATATTTGTCGTGGGGGGTGGGTAGAGTTTCATTACACCCGTTTTGTCGTTGAACTTGGAGTTCTTGTGTGTTTATGAATGTTTACGAAGTTCTATTGTATTGTAGGGGGTGGGTTGGGATTGGTTTAAACCATTTTGGGGACAAAGTTTGAGTTTTATGTGTGTTGGTTCTTGTTTACTTGTTTTTTATATTTTTTATGTTCGGGAGGTTCCATGTTTGTCGTGGTGGGTGGGTAGAGTTTCATTACACCCGTCTTGTCGTTGAACTTGGAGTTCTTGTGTGTTTATGAATGCTTACAAAGTTCTAATGTGTTTGGAGAGGGGGGAGGGGGGTTGAGATTAGTTTAAACCATTTTGGGGACAAAGTTTGAGTTTTATGTATGTTGGTCCTTGTTTACTCATTTTGTGTGTTTTTTATGTTCAGGAGGTTTCATGTTTGTCATGGGGGGTGAGTAGAGTTTCATTACACCCGTATTGAAGTTTGAACGTATTGTGGATGTTTACCGACGATGACATTTGAATGTTTTTGTTTTATTGTAGAATGTTGTTCAGAGATGAGCTGGGACAATTGTTGAAGATGTTGTGTTCCAGACGTGTTCTAGACGTTGTTTTCATTTTATTTCTACTATGTATTTGTGATATGAATGTTTATGAAGTTCTAGTATCGACTTTGTTTTGTCTGAGGATATTGTAATTTTTTATTTACTTGTTATAATATGGACTTTATTTTCGTTGTTTAATTATGTGAATCTTTATTTGATTAATTATGTTTTACAAGTTATTCAGATCAAATTTTAAAAAATTACAAACGATAAATTAAAAATATTCGATAGACAATTTTCAACTAACGAATGAACTCCCCACACATATATTACTGCGTCGGGAGTTCTTGTAACTTCCGATGCATTAAATAAAATCGTCGGGAGTTCCGGAACTCCGGACACATGGAACAACTGTCAGGAGTTCGGGAACTCTCGACGCACTTTAAAACGGCGTTGGGAGTTAGTCGGGGAACTCTCGACACACATATAGGGCGTCGGGAGTTCAAATAACTGCCGACGCCTAATAAATGGCGTTGGGAGTTTTGGATCTCCCGACGCTCTATACGTGCGTCGAGAGTTCCCCGACTAACTCCCGATGTTGTTTTAAAGTGCGTGGGGAGTTCCTCTCCCGACCAAACTCCTGGTGACTCTTTATTCGTTGGGAGAGACTCTCACGACGCATTTTCCACACTTTTCCGACGAATTGTGACGTCGGGAGAAGTTAGATTTCTTGTAGTGTATTAAATTTAATTACATTAATCTCATTCATATAATTAGTATTTGAATCATATTCAAATTCCTCTCATATTACCTTATAGTATAATGTATCAAATACATTATATTAATTATATCACATATATAATTAATTTAATTAATTATATTAATATAATTAATTCCCTCAATTAATTTGAACACTTTAAATTAATTAAAAAATAATTATCAATTAAATCCCCGGAGACCTTATGAACCTCTAGATTGAAGCTCCAACGGTATTTGGATAATTAATTAAACTCTTCGACAATTGCACTCTTCACACTACATATAAATTTATGTGTCCATTGTATATAACCAATCAGTTGGATCATGTTATAGTCCAACTATGACTAAGTCTCTCTTGAGCTAGGAGAGGGTGTGGTCACTATGTTCAAGTCTCAAAATCAGCCCTTAAGGAGAAATTTATCTGCTTGTTCTGTATCGGGAAATGAGTGAATTCCGTCTCGTGTAGTTGTGTTCCTAGCTTCCAGTCAAATTAGAAAAAGTAGCACATAAAAAAGCTTAATCTCTTTATCGAAATGGATATTGGTGTGTGAAACTATAGGATTTTATTTAATCAAAACCATAAAATTGAAAAACTTGAACTGGGCTAACGTATTTAATTAAAAAAAAATGATTTTTCTCGAAATTTCGTTGAAATAGAGAAATCAGAATATTCTTGAATTTTTTTCTCAAAATTTCATCAAAATTGGGAGGAAACGAAATTTTCTCCGATCAAAATTCAAGCCCTTCGAAATCTTGAAATTTTGATTTGATAGAAATTTTGAAGATTTCAATAGAAATTTTAAACAATGATTTATACTCATAAATTTAGTTTTAAATTTTAAATTTAAGTTTTTATAAGTCAAACAATTTAGATTCTCATTTAGATTTTATTTGGTAAATTTTGAGTGAAACCTATAACTTGTATCAAATAATCTCTTAAATTATTAATTTAGAAAAGTTTTGACAATAACATTTGAAAATCATCAATGCATCAATTTGTTGGGATTGATGTCCTAAATCTCCTTGTAATCACTTAAAATAAGTGTTAATTTAAATAAGTATGCACAGACATCTTGTTTAAAAAATATCCTAAACGATGGATAAGGCTAGGAACTTTATCCTGGTAACATTACACAAAATCCTGGTAACATTACGGATACGGCTCGCTTTGTAGGTGTTATAAGTGTTAAGTGCTATAAATGATCTGAGATCATCCAGGTAGAGACATATGAGTGGGGTATCCTATACAAAGAGTTTGTATAAGACCGGACCATGAAATGATTAATTTCTGTATATAACGTCGTTAATAATAGAGACTTACATTTCACTAGGATTACCACGGGTGACATGACTTGAATCAGATACTTTCATTTCTAAATAAATTGAATTTGAAAGAACCACAAAAAATAACCTATATTTATTTTTAACCTCATCTAAATTTTTTTCATTAGATTTTCACATTATTTCACCTCAAAATGGAATTGATGTAAGTTATCTTTTCTTTTATCATCCAAAACTTTCATAATTTTCACATTAAAATATTCATAAACTTTATATTATTTTGTAATTATTTTTCATTTCTTTTTTTAAATTTATGCTCTCGCATGAACATATACACATACATTTACAATAGATATCCAAATGATGTCTTACTTTATAGAAATTACGATTAAACATTCTCAATTATAATCTAATTAAGTCACAATGAAAATTTTATTAACTAACTATAACAATTTCCATCCGTTTCCATAATTTTTTCAAAATTTTCATCGATATTGATATTTTCATAAAACTAGGATCTCGATATTTTCATTGACATCGATATTTCAAATTTTGGTATAAATTTATATTTTTTTAAAAAAATAATTGAAAATAGGTGACATATATGTTGAAGAAAGGGTATTCCCTGGAAGTGATAGGAGCACTCCATTGTAGCCGTTGGGAGTGTATATAACAAATTTAAGATTTGGGATTGTGACGCGTAAAGCGGTGGATATAGTAATAGTTACTATCACATGATCGCTTTGAGGCCCCATCTATCTTGATTGAATCCCCGGATTTTTTTGAAAAATGGCATAGTCACAGATGATCTCAAATAAAAGGAAATGAAAGATAGGTACTATTTTGAAAATCAATGAAATTTGACCTTCTGCTTATACTATCACGGTGTAAAATTATCATTTTAATCCTAAAGGCATTATTCTTTTATTTTCTCCGTTTTGCCGCATTTTTTCTCCATTTTTATGAGTTTCTTCTTCTTCCTTCTTCCTTTTATCTGCGATTTTTTTTTTTTTTTGCGTTTTTCTTTCTACATTTCTTCTTCCTTTTTTCTTTTGTATTTTTTTGTGCATTTTTTCTTGTTTCCCCTTTCTTTGCGTGTCTCTTTTTTTTTTTTACGTTTTTCTTTCTGCATTTCTTCTTTCTTTTTTTTTTGTGCATTTCTTCTTTTTTTCCCCTTTCTTTGTATGTCTTTTTTTTTTGTCTTTTTTAATCGAGCATCAAATATAGAGTATATAACATTAGAGTATCGAGTATCAAGTGAACTTTTGAATCAAGCATAGAGCATACAACATAAGGCCTAGAGTATCGAAAATCGAGTGGCATGTAGCTAGTATATAACATAGAGCATATAACATAAAACATAGAGTGTAATGCATCAAACATGAAGCATCAAGTATCGAAGATCGAATAGCATGTAGCTAGCATATTGCATAGATCATATAACATAAAACATAGAGCGTAGAGCATCAAGCATTGAGCATAAAATATTGATGATCAAGTATCAAGTATCGAGTATCGAGTATTGAGTATCGAGTATGAAGTATCAAGTATAAAAAAATCCCAGATTTTTCCCATTTCCCATCTCCAAATTTTATACAAAATCTTCTTAAACTTTTGGCTATATTTTAATTAAGCGTTTCAAATTTTGTAGAATTCCAATTAGGGATTTTTAAAAATTTCTAAAGTGATGGATGTAAATGATGTGTTTGAAAATTTATGAGGTAGATGATTTTAATCATATCTTTGAGTTGAAATATATACCAGTAGCCATCTTAATCTTTTATAGAATGAAAATTAAGTAGTAAACAATGGCATCTATGTTTTTCAATTTATATAGCATCATTTTTTTAGAGTAACAATTGTGTAGACGGGAGATTAAACTTCCAACCTTAGCAGAAGATCACACCAATTATTGTTGAGATAAACTCACTTTCGCTTATATAGCATCCGTTATACTCTAATTTCATATTAACTTTAATGAAAAACTCTCAATTGTTTTTGGACAATTTCAAATTCAAAAGTTGAAATAAAAATTTTGGTTAAATTGTAATTCTGGTTTCTATGATTTAGAAAAAGTTAAAATTTAGTCCATATGATTTATACTCGGAATTTAATCATTATGGTTTGATAAAACCCTTATAAGTAATCCCCACTAAGGAACTATTTATGAACTATTCATATTTTTTAATTATAAAGGTTTTATCAAACCATAAATACCATAAAGATAAATGGTACCTTTTCTCCCAACCTTTTGTAATTTAACCCAAGACTTTTCAAAATTTAATGATTTAATTTAAATGTTATCTTTCTAAGCATAAGGATATTCATATAGTGTAAGCACTTTCATATGATGACTATAAAACATTCTAAAACATTTACGATATTTTTTTTAACAACTTTTAAGAAATTGTATTTCAACCAAGTTATTGATTTATTTCACTAATAAAAGTTGAAGAATATATATTTTGAAAATGATATATTTGATGAATAATCTACTCTAAGAGGAACTTTGTCCAGGTAAAATAATAGTTGAAAACAATGGAGAGAATTCGAGAGATTTAAAAAAAAAAATAAAATAGTTATCAGAGAGAATTAAATTTGAACCAATTCCAACATACGAAGACTAAAATGATATTTTTAACGTAGTAAATTAAAAAAATGTTCTAAAATTTAAAAACCAATCAATAATTAAGTCAAAGGAAATCTAAGCACAAAATCCCTCCAATATTATAATTTATTTATTTCCATCTGTTTTTTGGAATGCATTAAATAATTAGACATCCTTCAAACTTGTATTACTTTTATTAACTTAATAGTTTCATTAATTTGTTTGTTGATATATTTTGTTTTTTTTTAAAAAAAGAAAATCATGTTTTTTTTAATACAACAATGATGGGTGGGAGATCGAACCTCCGACTTTTAGGAGCAGAACACATAAAACTTATTTTGACTGGGATATCTTATTTTGCTTTTACATTTAGTTTAGGAATACTTTTATTTACTTTTTGCATATACTCTAAATATAATCCATTTAAAATGGGAAATTGTCAGAAAAGTCGTTAAACTAGTTTTTCTTAATTAGACGAGATCGACCATTGAAATTTAGTTAAAAAAAATTATTTTCTTTTTTTATTGTTTTGGTTCTTTTGGGCCATCTCGAAGAGATTGAATGTGAGATTTTAGTAACTTTTCTATAATCTATCCAAATCTTATATATTTTCAAATTTCTCTAAATTTGTTATATTCACCGAGTATTATATTCAATTTATGTAATTTTATGTCAATCTCTATTCCATGATTATATAAATTTATAAATTTCCAAATGAATTTATCAATTAGATTTTTTTGGATGATTGCATTTTGATTTTTAAATTTTGGGGAAGACTAAATTTTGCCAAAAAAAAAAAAAAATCGATTTTCTGCCATTTGCGGGTCCAATGCTTCGGGCGAAACCCATTCCCAGGGGGGCAACCTGTGAAGCATTCCATGGCGGCTTAGAAGATCCATGGCGTACTTCAGACAGTAAACTGGTCGAAAAGCCTCTGGCACCGAGTTTTCCGGGGGGGGGGGGGGGGGGGGGGGGGGTGACTACAAGGTGGGTAGTTTATGGAAAATATATAAAATCTTGATATTAATATGCCCGAGAATTCACCGATCGGTGTTAATCTACTCGAGATTCATATCGAGATTTTATATATTTTTCATAATCCATCTAAAAAATTCATTTGGACAATTGGTAAATTGATTTGAAAATTAGAAATTTGGCTAAAGATTTTAAAAATTACGTAAGATTTTGATATAATATTTAGTAAATATAATTAAGATTTAGGAAGATCATGTGATATTTTGGAAAAATTATTAAAATCTAGCTGTAATCTCTCCGAAGATGTATGAAGAAAGGCCAAAACAATCGATTAAGCTAATTTTTTTAACTAAATCTCAATGGTCAATCTTACCCGATAGATCGAGAAAAACTATTTGAACGAATTTAAAAAAAATGGTGCTAGTTTTATAAAGTAAAAATTGAAAGGTATCATTTTCGACAATTTTCATTAAAAATTTCTACCAAAATTAATAATTATACTGTGTACATTTTTTTTTATAAATAACAGGAAAAAAACAAAAATTGTGCATTGCTTTTCTAAAGATGGTTATTTATTATTATTTGTGCATTAAATTGATAAAAACAGCTCTTCGTTCTGTGTGGTTAGCACATTTAATTTTATTCTATTTTTCAATATAGATAAAATATTAATATATCTGATTCGTTCAATATATTATTTCTAAAAAAACCGTGGAATCAAAACGTATTAATGAGATATTTTCGGGGCGGATGTGTTATTTGTGAAAGTTTTGCAGTCAGCACGTCTTCTTCTTGATTTTTGTAATTAAAAAATATTAATTAAACGGACACGTCGGCCTAAGCCAACTAATTTAACAATATTAATTTTAATAAATTAAATATGAACCATACATTAACAGGGTGTTTGGCTCATGCTCACAAAGATGAGTTGAGTTAATATAATATACCAACTCATTGTTTTGGTCCACCAACTTTAAATGAACTCTCCCTTTCCTCCCATGTTTTCAGTGGCTCCACTCATCAACCACTGTCACACTCCGAGAATTAGCTCTGGGCTCCGACAACCACCACTAATGACAATTTTGGACTCTAACAACCACCTTCGATGACAACTTCGATGATCAACTTCAGGCTCTGACAACCCTCCAATGACAATTTGAGCAACAAAATTCGGACTCCGACAACCGCCTTTGATAACAACTCTGGCAACCGCTCCGACAACCTTCGTGCGACCAACTCCGACAACCAATTATGGCCTCTGACAACTACCTTCGGTGACCCAACTCCGACGACCACCTTCGAGCTACCAATTTCGGCGAACAATTGGCTCCAACAACAAACTTCGATGATCGATTCTGACAACCATCTTCGTAGGCTCCAATAACTACCTCTGACTACAAACTCCGATGAAAATCACCTTCGATGATCACTTTTGAGCAAGTAACTCCAATGACCAACTCGAGGCTTAACAACCACCTTCGACGAAAAACTTTGAAAGCCAACTCTAATACCACCTTCATGCGACTAACTTCGGGCTCCTACAGTCACCTCCGACTACCATCTTCGTAGGCTCCAATAACTACCTCTGACTACAAACTCCGATGAAAATCACCTTCGATGATCACCTTTGAGCAAGTAACTCCGACGACCAACTCGAGGCTTTAACAACCACCTTCGATGAAAAGCTCTAAAAGTCAACTCTAATACCACCTTCATGCGACTAACTTAGGGCTCCGACAGTCACCTCCGACTACAATCTTCAGGGAAAATAATTTTCGATGATCAACTTTGACGATCACTTCCGTTCGACCAACTTCAAGATTCGAAAATCATCTTTGATGACAAACTTCAACAACCAACTTCAATACACCTTTATGTGACCAACTTCAGACTTCGACAACCATCTCCGACTACAAAACTCCAACAAAAATCATCTTTGATAATCAACTTTGACAACCACTTCCGATTACTATAAGACTGATAACTGTTAAAGTATGTTGTAGGATTGTTAATTATATATATATATATATATATAAATACTATTTTGTCTTCATTAAATGTAATATTTATACGTAATGAATTCACATATCAATTGAGTGTTAAGAATATTTAGATGAAAAGTATGTATGTAGTTGAAAAGTACGTAACATGTAACAAAAAAAAACATAAAATGAATTTTTTTTTTCCTGAAACATTTTCCAGCAGTAATTAGTGAAAAATAGAGATGTGTTATATCCTCCCGATTTAGAGGAAATGAAAGTAAAACTGTTGAAGAAATGTGATGACATTCAATTACCTGTTATAAAGATGAGGGAGATTTAATTTAAAAAAAAAACCATGACATAGTACAATACAGGGCAACGATAGGAAGAAGAAAAAGAAGAAGATGATAATCAAATTCATGGAGAAAAAATAGTTAGAATCAAAAGTTTTGATTTCACTTTAGTTTCTCATTTTATAACCATATTTCTACAAGAAAGGTAATGGGTTAATTATTGTTCATTACCAAAGAAAGAAAGAAAGAAAAGTTCTAAAAATTAAAAAAAAATGCAATTCATATTTTATTCATACAAAGATGAATAGAATTATTGAATAAAAAATTTTCAAAACAAAAATAGTAATGAGAAAAACATATTATTTCAAAAATCTGCATTAGATATCCATACATATGAACTCAACTTTGCACTCAAAACACAGACATATGAACTCAGACCAAATGACTTTGCACCCAAACATAGACAATAAACTCCATAAATATATGAACTTTACATATTTATAAACTACAGACATCCTATCTCAAACTCAGTACTCCAAACAGCCCCTAATATTAAGAAAAAAAACCCATATATTTACATCAAATGGACGAGATAACAACCCCACTTAAAAAGGAGTTTATCGTACGATTAAAACTTTACTTTTTCAAAGTCACGTGTTTAGTTTAATTCAATTTCAAATCAATTTTTTTTTAATTTTTAATTATTTTTATCCGTTCATCTTCCTTTCTTTTTTTTGAACAATTACAAGAGTGAAAGGAATTTTCTATTAACATTATTAGAAATTATGGCCATTCTAAATTTACTAGTGAAATACTATAATTTTATTAATCATCGTCTTTTGAAAAAACGAAGGGCAGTCCTCATCTCTTCAAAAGATAAGGATGATTAAATTTATTAAAATAATATACATTAAAGCACATAAACTCATAAAAAATAAATATAAAAATGATAAGTATCTATGTTGTCGAGACACACTCACCAATTTAAGGGACAGGGGCTCGAACCTCCCCTTGAGTTGGTAGGTGAATACCTTTGCCTATATAGACACTAATCATTTCCAATTTGTTTGAATGTTATCAATTGAACTATAGATCATCTTATGAAAATGAATTGGAAATAACATAAATATAAAAAAGTTAGGTCGGAAGAAATTTGACCGTTTAATTTTTTAAAATGAAGATGTGTGTTCAAACTAATTAGACTATTAACTTACAAAATTTATTTTTTTAAGTAGAGAATATTATACTAAAATGATAATAGTAGTAAAGTAATTCCAACAAAAAGTTAGTACTAGGTTTGTTGAAATAAAAACAAAAGAAAACATGATAGTGAGGAGAGTACCAAGAAGATCCTGTTCTTCCTCAACCAACTTCTGTAAGGAGGATCTCTATTCTAAATACACATTACTATTTGGCACAAGGTACACTTTAGTTTAAAGTATGTTTCTTCTTAAGTAACTAATTGCACATATTTTGTATTCACCTTCATCAATTCGATAATTTAATCTCTTTTGCAAGAGTTTATATGGTATTCACAAGATTGGTCATACATACTTGTTTAGTTTATTTTTAAAATATGTGTCAAACAAGAAAGTTAACTAATCTAACATGTTAACAATATGTTCATTGATGTTAATGTGATTACAAACTCTTAATTTAAAAGAAACAACGAAAACCAATATAGTTCAACCAACATCGTGATTCGAAGTTAGAGGTTATACTTTTCTCCTCTTACATATTATGGGTAAAAAAATACTTTAAAAACAACAAGTTGCACACATTTGATCATTTATCTTACGAGACAAAAGTGGTGCTTTAAGTACTGAGCCATATCATACAATCCAAAGTAGTGAGATTCCTTTTTCATGGTAAATGGGATTCGATAAAAGGCGACTCTTTAAAGCAAGGATATGTATTATTGAGTAGTAAATAAAACTTTTCGAGTTTTTTTCTTTTTTCTCTCTCTTTTTGGCGCAGAGACAGAATGAAAGGATCGGACTGTAACTGACTCTCCCACTGCTTCAAAACCAAAACGCTCTTCTTTGTACATTTTCTGTGCTTCGTGGGAGCTTAACGTTGGTGGGTCGTCCTCATTTTCGCTCCCAACTGATTTGCTCTAATCAAAATCACTTCTTTGGCATTTGGGTGTACGCATTTGTTTGTTTCGGTTGTGCATATTCTTGGAGCTCGTTCTTGGGATTTTTCTGATGAGTTAGGATTTGAATGTGCTTGCACAGATAATTAGTGAGATATACATAGAGAGAAGTGTAAGGAGTGAAAGGAAGAAATGGGGGAAAAGCCGGAAGTGTTGGAGGCCGTGTTGAAGGAAGCTGTGGATTTGGTAACAGATCTGAGCATTTTGAAGCCCTTTTGGTGTTTGGGTGTTTGTTTAAGTTGCCTTATTCTCATTTTGTTTAATTGCAGGAAAATATACCCATTGATGAGGTTTTTGAAAATCTGAGATGTAGCAAAGAGGGTCTTACCAGTGAGGGTGCTGAGGAAAGGCTGAAGATTTTTGGGCATAATAAGCTCGAGGAAAAGAAGGTAACGCTTTACCTACGAGGAGCATTGTAACCACCTCTGTTAGTTTGGTCTGAATTTTTGTTGTTGTATGCTTTCAGGAAAGCAAAGTTTTGAAGTTTTTGGGGTTTATGTGGAATCCTCTATCATGGGTTATGGAAGCTGCTGCAATTATGGCTATTGCACTTGCAAATGGAGGAGTAAATGCGCAGCTACATGGATTGTTATTTATGTTTCTTTCTTTCACATCTCCATTTCTGTTCATTGTTCTGATTACTATTTACTCATTTGCAGGGAAAGCCACCCGACTGGCAAGATTTTGTTGGTATCATTACCCTGCTTATCATTAACTCCACAATCAGTTTTATTGAGGAAAACAATGCAGGAAACGCCGCAGCTGCTCTCATGGCTCGTCTTGCTCCCAAAGCCAAGGTATTAGAGATGAATTCTTGTATGTGTTGCATTTTTGCTGGAAACTGTACCTTGTTGGCTTAATTTCATCTTTGTCTTTGAGATGCTTAAAGTTTCGTGGAAGCACAATTTGAGGTGATATGTACTTGAATTTCTGTGTTTGGCTTTTGATTTTCTGTGGAAGGTTCTTAGAGATGGAAGGTGGAGCGAGCAAGATGCTTCCATTTTGGTTCCTGGCGATGTAATCAGTGTTAAACTTGGGGACATTATTCCAGCTGATGCACGTCTTCTGGATGGGGATCCACTAAAAATTGACCAGGTTGGTAACCAACCATGATATCTGGAGATTTTAACTTGATTTCTCACACACCCCATTACCCTGTAATCCTCAGGTTGTAACTGTCTATCTCCTTACTAAGTTTGGCTTTGGGCTTTGTAGTCTGCGCTTACAGGTGAATCTCTCCCGGTAACAAAAGGTCCTGGTGATGGTGTGTACTCTGGTTCTACTTGCAAGCAAGGAGAGATTGAAGCTGTGGTCATTGCTACTGGTGTCCACACCTTTTTTGGTAAAGCTGCTCATCTTGTTGACACCACCAATCAAGTGGGACACTTCCAAAAGGCAAGATTTGTCATTGTATTGCTTGATTTTTGGTTCGTGCGACTTCTTTCTTTTAACTGTCTTACTTTTATCACTGTCAATTTCTTTGTAGGTCTTGACAGCCATAGGGAATTTCTGCATATGTTCCATTGCTGTGGGAATGGTAATAGAGATCATTGTAATGTACCCAATTCAGGATCGTGAGTATCGTCCTGGAATTGATAACCTCCTTGTGCTACTGATTGGAGGAATTCCAATAGCCATGCCTACAGTTCTATCTGTGACAATGGCTATAGGTTCTCATAGGTTATCCCAACAGGTTGGCTCTTGGCTTAGTTATTTTGGAGGCTTCCTGTTGAATGTTGTCTGACATATGAGTTTTGGAATAAACAATGGGATCATTTGATGTCGATTTCAGGGTGCCATCACAAAGAGGATGACGGCTATTGAAGAAATGGCAGGCATGGATGTGCTTTGCAGTGATAAGACAGGAACCCTGACTTTGAACAAGTTAACGGTTGACAAAAATCTTGTTGAGGTTGGCAGGGAGTTGCTTCTTGCTTGTTAATGGGAGATCTCTTCCTCCCAGGAGCATTTATATTGTTTGTTTCTAATTTTGTGTCTAAATGTAACTTTAGGTTTTCGGTAAAGGGATAGATGCAGACACTGTTGTTCTAATGGCTGCTCGAGCATCAAGAATTGAGAATCAAGATGCTATTGATACTGCCATTGTTGGGATGCTAGCTGATCCAAAGGAGGTAAGTCATCAATATCTGAATCTCTCTACACTTTTCATATGGCTATCAAAATGTTTAAAATGTTCATTGCATCTTCCTTGCTTTCAAAGGCACGTGCTGGGATTCAGGAAGTACATTTCCTTCCTTTCAATCCTACTGATAAGCGAACAGCTTTGACTTATATTGACCATGAGGGAAAGATGCACAGAGTCAGTAAAGGCGCTCCAGAACAGGTAAAAAGGCTGCTCTATTTGTTCTTGTGGAAATATTGTCTCTGTTTTACCTGAGAACAGATTACTGAATATAGGTTCCGGTTTTTACTCTCTCTTTTAGATTCTAAATCTTGCATACAACAAGTCAGAGATTGAGAGAAAAGTTCATGCAGTGATTGATAAATTTGCTGAACGAGGTTTGCGTTCACTTGCTGTAGCATACCAGGTCAGTTGAACATCGGGATATAGATTTATTGATCCCTTGGTTATAAGACCACTATGCATCTTCTTTAGCCCAGCAGTTAAAAGTGTATTTGATTGCGAGTCTTCCGACATCTATCTGAATCATATCAGGAAGTTCCAGAAGGAAGAAAAGAAAGTGCCGGAGGTCCTTGGCAATTCATGGGCCTCTTGCCTTTGTTTGATCCACCAAGACATGATAGTGCAGAGACAATTAGGAGAGCTTTAAATCTTGGTGTAAATGTGAAAATGATTACCGGTACGTTTCACATTTACCCTGCTCGTGTACATGCCTGGTAAAAATGCTCTCCATGTATGGAATGCCACCAATATTCTTGTGTGATTCTGACTGGAGATTGCTAAAACATTGCCACATCTATTAAGCTGACTAATTTATCTAGCTTGTTGGTTCATTTAACTTGCTTTATTTATTAGGAGATCAGTTGGCTATAGGCAAGGAAACAGGACGTCGATTGGGCATGGGAACCAACATGTATCCATCATCTGCTTTGCTAGGACAAGAAAAGGATGAGTCCATTGCTGCTTTACCTGTTGACGACCTTATAGAAAAAGCAGATGGTTTTGCGGGTGTATTCCCTGGTATTTTTTTCAGTAATTGACTCAAAATGTTAGTTTGGAGAACAAAAAAAAAAAAATTGTTTTTGTCCTTGAATACTGGCTCACCATGATATTTTGTTGGTTCAGAGCACAAATATGAGATTGTAAAACGCTTGCAAGCTATGAAACATATCTGTGGGATGACTGGTGATGGAGTGAATGATGCTCCTGCGCTTAAAAAAGCAGACATAGGAATAGCTGTTGCAGATGCAACTGATGCTGCTCGGAGTGCTTCTGATATTGTTCTTACTGAACCTGGTCTTAGTGTTATCATCAGTGCTGTTTTGACTAGTAGAGCAATATTTCAGAGGATGAAGAATTACACGGTAACCTTGACCTTAATTTTTCTTCATTGAGTAGTTGGTTTTTCAGGTTGCAGCCTGTGAGATAGCATGATTAGCATCTCGCTTTCTTCTTATGAAATTCTAATTTGTGTTGGCTATTCTCTGACTTGCGTTTAACTTTTGTCCATGTCAGATTTATGCAGTTTCCATTACAATACGTATTGTGGTAAGTTGTGATTAGAATATATATATTAATTATGTGTAAAGTCTGCTGTTCTGTTCTGCCATGTCCTGAATGACAAGTTATGTTGCTTTTATAATCATAAATTCACATGATATTTCTAACATATGCTTCTGATTTTGTTTGTTGCAGCTTGGTTTCATGTTGCTGGCTCTCATTTGGAAATTTGATTTTCCACCATTTATGGTGCTTATCATTGCTATCCTTAATGATGGTTTGTTCAAAATCCCTGTATTTGATATGCAGATTATTTGAAGTTCATATAAATCAATGTCATTCTTTTGCCACTGTCAATGGTAACTCATCAAAATGATTAATGTGTAGGTACAATCATGACAATTTCAAAGGATAGGGTTAAACCATCTCCTCTCCCAGATAGTTGGAAGTTGGCTGAAATTTTTACCACTGGCATTGTACTCGGTAGTTACTTGGCAATGATGACGGTCATATTTTTTTGGGCATCGTATAAAACTAACTTTTTCCCTGTAAGACAATCCAATTTCCTTAATACTAATTAATAATCTGTTAATGATGGGTTCAGAAGGACCCATTGTTTATGTCGTGTTCTGTAATCTAATATCTAATACTCTTTTTTCCTGCTTTTTTTTAGTTCTCTTGTATTTAGCTTGCTTGTAGTCACTGCAGTTCTTCTGATTTCTGCTGTGCTGATCTGTCTCATTTTGTGAAAAATTCAGCGAGTCTTTGGGGTACCAACCCTTGAAAAAACAGCTCACGATGATTTCCGGAAGCTAGCCTCAGCTATATATCTGCAAGTGAGCACTATCAGTCAGGCCCTCATTTTTGTTACGCGATCTCGAAGTTGGTCCTACGTCGAGCGTCCTGGGGTATTTCTTGTAGTGGCTTTTATTCTTGCTCAACTGGTAAGGCAAAACTTGTTTGAATTGTTGCACCTGTATTTTCAATTATACTTTGGAATAAAACACCAAGTTTGTATCTATTGTTGAACAGGTTGCCACTCTGATTGCTGTCTATGCTAATTGGAGTTTTGCTGCCATTGAAGGAATTGGTTGGGGTTGGGCTGGTGTAATTTGGCTTTATAACATCATCTTTTACATTCCTCTTGATCCAATAAAATTTGCTATTCGATATGCTTTGAGTGGGAAGGCTTGGGATCTCATGCTTGAGCAAAGGGTAGAAAATTTGCACTGTTTCCTGCATTTAACCTGTCAAAGTTGTGCATCAGTTGGTTTATTCACTTGTATTTTCTTTCTTTTATAGGTTGCTTTCACAAGACAAAAGGATTTCGGTAAGGAACAACGTGAGCTGCAATGGGCTCATGCACAAAGAACGCTGCACGGTTTGCAACCGCCTGATACTAAGATGTTCACCGAGAGAACTCATTTCACAGAACTCAATCACATGGCTGAAGAAGCCAAAAGGAGAGCTGAAATTGCTAGGTATGTTGCAAAACTTCATCTTTGGTTTGACATATATCTGTTTCTGAAATTGTGAGCTAGTTTAAGTTATCATTCTGCAACTGCCAATTCGGTTTCATTTCATAAATCTTGCAGATTGAGGGAACTCCATACACTGAAAGGTCATGTAGAATCAGTAGTGAGATTGAAAGGTCTCGATATCGAGACGATTCAACAAGCATACACGGTGTGATGGGAAGTCCAATACTGTAATATACTGTCTTGTAGTTGTATGTTGACTGCTGGCATTAAGATATGCAATTGGCACATGCTATTTGCAAGTTAAAGAAGGATGAAACAACGGTTAACACCGGTACTTGGCTTTTGGTCTTTTAGCATATTAGTGGACTCTGTCGTTTTCGACGTTATTCTGTGTTATATTAGTCTTTTTTCCATTGCCGGACTTGGCATATCTTGTAATGCACTGCGCTCCCAGAAGGAATTCTTATGAAATGTGTCATTTATGTTCATTCCAAACTTTTTGATACCTTTTCTACTGGATTCTCATGGCGTTTACCGTTGTCAGCATTTCCAAATGAACCAAATATAGACGGTGTTTGGCCCAAAAAGATGGTGAATCCTACGACTAGAAAACATCAATTTTATGTGTTATTAACTCCATACGCAGTGGGCCTTAGAAGTTCATAACTCTCTGAACTTTACACCTCAATGTAGTTCACAACTCTACTCCTTGCCCACAAAAGTCCAACAACCTTAAAATTTGCCATTTTCTGCAACATGAAGACAAACAGAAATGCTGACGCGATTCTATTGACATTACGTTACATGTCTCCTTGTTTCTGTCAAAACAGTTGATACTGTGAAGGTGAAAGTTCTTACAGGATCTCATGATCCTGAACTGATCTTACCTAGGTTTGCAAATCCCAAGTTGTCTATGAAGAGCAGATCTAATTATATTAATGTCTATAATTGTTTTCTTCTGCTTTTCAATTAACAAGAGTTATGCAGGATCTTACGACTTTCTAAAAGCTAAAAAGTACACAAAATTTAGAGCTCGTAACTCGGCTCCCAGGCAGTAGAAATTTCTAATCTTTCTTTGTTAAGATCCTCAGCAGACAATTTCCAGTGGCACTACCATTTGTCTTCTCATGAACCAATATAAAATCAAGAAATATCAAGGTAGGTAGATATTGCACACCCGACAAAAAAACGACCCTCTGATGGGATTTCTTTGGAAGGGAACTTAATCTGAGCAATGGATGTGAAAGCTTCAGAAATGTCTTCTCTTGTCTTTAACAGAAGCAGAAAGAAGCATGGCGACAATGTTAGGTGCCACGCCAATGCCTATCCTTTCTTAGACGTGGTCTGCCACTTCATTTGCCAGGGAATCTAGAGAATGATGGTACAAGGATTCTGTCTAATCATTGTAAACATGATGATTGATGCTGCCAGGATCTCGAAACCATGGTGGCCAAGATGACAAAAGTAAACCAAAGATCGAGGATCTATCCAGTAATTCTTAATCTTCTGATTTTTCAACATAAAATTTAATAGAGAATCAACACTAGAGAGAGAGAGACAGAGAATCCAAAGTCTTGTAGTGGCCAAAGTATCAGAAAGGAATGATCCAGTCAAGGATGTGAACCTGTTGGTTCCATTAAAGATGTTGACAAGATTGGTTACAGTTATGGCTTTCAGGTGAAAGTGGAACACAAAAGTGAAGTAAACCAATAGGTTTGATGCTGTCTCAATTGTTCCCTGTCTCTCTAATATCTCATTTCCTGCAGCATTCAGATGAAACTCAGAGAGAGAGAGAGAGAGAGAGAGAGAGAGAGAGGGTGTACCTATAATGAAGGACATGACTTTGATTCCTTGATTCTTGATCTTTGGTGCTGATCCGCATCAGTAACAACAGCACTATTCTCAGCATTGTCCATGGCTTCAAAAATCTTGGAAGTCTCTTTCTGATCTTCTCCTAATTTCTTGGAATTTCTGTAAATGGGTAAGAACCCCCACCAGCAGTTTCAGTACGAGAAGATGGAGCAAAGGTCTGGAAAGGTCACTGTTTCTGCGATATGAATGTTATTAGAGGGATCTTAAGGGTATATTAGTTATTAGTTAAAGAGTTTGTTAGAGAAGTTTGGTTATAAATACAGTGAGTAGAGAAGAAGGGAGGGAGCAATATATTTTGGTAAGTGCCTCTAATAACTTGGTTTATCTTGTAATTTAGTTACCTATTATATCTCAATATATTTAGGTTCTTTCAGTTTAATTGTGTGGGATCTATTGTATTTTTAGTTAGAAAGAGGACCATTGGAGGTGAGATATTATATTGGTGAATATTTGTTGGGTGGAGGTATCTCTTATTAGGGGTGTTCAAATACCCGATAATCCAAATAATCTGAACTATCCAACCCAAAATATAAGGGTTGGGTTGGGTTAATTTTGTTTTTGGGTTGGGTCGTGGGTTGGCTAGAAAAGATTTTGGGTTGATCCAACCAAACCCGAATTTTATATATATTAATAATAAATATTTTTCTTTGTTTAAAGTTTGATTACTTTGTGAATTTTTAATTTTTTTAAAAAATTGTTATGATATTTATCTTTGTTGAAAGTTTGCAATAAATATCTTAGATATTTGATATTTAACATTTGAATTTTATGAGATTTTTGTTATTAGTCATGTGTTGTATATAAATTTACATAATTTTAATTAAAAAGAAAAAAATAAGTTATAACACGTGTCGGAAATAATGGTTTGACCAAGGTACGTTTTTGTAATTTACCATGCCCCTAGGGTTTCCTACTTGTCTATTTATTTGTGCAATCTTCTTGTATTCAGTGTATCAGAATAATAATAAATCAGTCTTCTATCGTGGTTTTTTCTCTTTGTTCTAGGGTTTTTCATGTAAAAACTCTGTGTTCTTTTTTTTTATTTATTTTTTTTTTTATTTTTTTTATTTTTTTTTTATCATGGTATTAGAGCATGACGACGAAACCTTAGTCGTCACTAGCGAGAATCAACCACAGTCTCCTTCAGCAGCCTCCGTCCGAATCAGTGGAGCCGCGAATGTTGATATTACCACAGCGATACAGGCAACCGTCGAAAGGTATCTCCAAATCGCATTGCCACAACTCCTTCAACCGACAGCTCCAGTCGTCCAGCTGATTCAGACCAGCGCCAAATCTAGACCAGCCAATCGCCGCGGTGCTTCCGTCAATCGACGTCGCTCCAGCCGAATCCTCTTGCCGCTCGCAGCCGACCGGCTTCGGCCAGCAACCAACGCTTCTCCCACTCACAGCTGAGTCCTCCCGATCACAGCCAATCTCTTTGCCCAATAGCCGCTAGTCTTCAGTCAGTTGATCGGTGATGGTTCTCTGCAACTGGGCCGAGGCACCTCCTTTGATCAATGTACTCCAGTCGCGCCTAACAACAGCGGCGCGACTCACGGCCCAAATGAGGTCCAATGTCGATTTACCCATCTTCAGCAGCAGATTGCAGATTTCGAAACAGTTCTTGGCACAAACCCACAAATAGTCCAACTAGAGTTCTCTGCTAACCTACCGATGTATTATAAGAATACGGTAAATTCTTTCCCTGTTTTACCCATAACAAATTTTCTGTCTGGAAACTTTGCAAGGTTTATTATTGGAGAAAAGTTGAATGGCCAGAACTATTTTTCCTGGTCTCAATAAATCAGAATGGCTCTGGAAGGACGTCATAAATTCTGATACTTGATGGGAGAGATACTGAAACCAGGGCCAGGTGACCCTCAAGAATGTATCTGGAAAGGAGAGGATTCTTTGTTGCGATCAATTCTGGTTAACAACATGGAACCCCAGATTGGCAAGTCATTACTTTATGCTGCAACCGCCAAAGAAATTTGGGATGCTGTGCAGAAGTTATATTAAAAAAGACAGAATGCGTATCGCCTGTACACATTATGCAAGCAGGCCCATGAATGTAAATAGGAATCAATGGATGTGACATCCTACTTTAACAAATTATCCCTACTGTGGCAAGAAATGAACTTGTGTCAAGAAATGGTTTGGGATTATTCTTGTGGGGGAGTTCAACACTACAAAATTGAAGAAACTGATAGAGTGTATGACTTCCTAGCTGGGTTGAATTCAAAGTTCGACGCTGCTCGGAGTCGAATATTGGGCCAATATTCTATACCTTCCCTTATGGAGGTGTGTTCGGAGATACGTTTAGAAGAGGACAGATTAAAGGCCATGAATAATCCAGTAATCACATCAACAGATGCTGTTACGTTTGCTACGAAGTCTTCCGAGTCTGACAATGATAAGTAGATAATAGACCCCCTCATGTTTATGAGCACTGTAAAAAGCCCTGGCATACGAAAGATCAATGTTGGAAGCTGCACGGGAGACCTCCAAATAGCAGACGATGTCAGTCATATGACAAATTAAACCTTGGACGTGCTCTTGTGAGTAACTCGACAAGTGGAAACCCTCAGACTTAATCTTCAGCAAATGGTCAAGATAATTCAAGTGCTGTTGGAGTCAGTACTATTGCGCAGTCAGGTATGGTTCAATCCTTTGGCCTTTTTAGTGTTCATGGTAAAAAACCCTGGATTGTTGACTCAGGAGCTACAAATCATTTAACTGTATCATCTGACCAATTTACTTCATACTGTCTGAGTACTGGTAATGAAAGGATTAGAATCGCAGATGAGTCATTTGCTCCTGTTACAGGAAAAGGCCATCTCTCTCCATGTGAGGGTCTAGTATTGCGTGATGTGTTACATGTTCCCAAGATTTCATATAATTTATTATCTGTTAGCAAAATTACAAGAGATCTGAGTTATCAAGCTGTTTTCTCAACCGACTCTGTTTTATTTCAGGATCTGAGCTTGGGGACGACGATTGACACTGCCCGATATGATAAGAGACTCTACTTCCTGCCTGATGATACTTCCTCTAGAGATTGTTATAGGACTAGTTTCATTTCTTTGAATTTTTCTACTTTTGAAAGTGATTTTATGTTATGGTATTTTCGCCTTAGGCATCCCAGTTTTTAGTACATGAAATATTTGTTCCCGCATTTGTTTTGTATATTAATATCTTTTCCTTAAATTGTGATGTGTGTATATGGGCCAAACAGAGTTGTGTCTCTTTTTACTCTCAGCCTTACAAACCATTAAGACCCTTCACTCTTATCCCCAGTGATGTTTGGGGTTCCTCACTAATCACCACCTCTACAGGTAAACGCTGGTTTGTCATCTTTATCGACGACCACACTCGACTTACTTGAGTTTTCCTTCTTACTCATAAGTTCGAGGTGTCATCTATGTTCCAGCAATTCTATGCCACTGTGGAAACCCAGTTTAACATGAAAATTGCAATTCTGTGAAGTGACAATGGGCGTGAGTTTTTTAACAACTCTTTTTGGGATTTCCTTGCTTCCAAGGGAATTGTCCACCAAAGCTCTTGTGCCTACACTCCTCAGTAAAATGGAGTAGCCGAACGAAAAAATTGCCATTTGGTGGAAGTCGCTAGTTCTCTCATGTTGTCCACCTCTCTTCCGTCTTACTTATGTGGGGATGTTATTCTTACTACTGCAGACCTAATTAATCACATGCTTTCTGGTGTTTTAAACTTTCATAATCCTCTTGATTGTTTTAAAGAGTCGTATCCAACCACCCGCCTTATTCCTGATGTGCCACTCCGGGTGTTTGGTTGTATTATCTTTGTTCATACCCACGGTTCAAATCGCACGAAGTTTACCCCTCGTGATCAGAAATGTGTGTTTGTTGGGTATCCTCTCCACCAACGTGGATATAAATTTTACCACCCACCTTCTCGAAAATATTTCGTTTCCATGGATGTTACCTTTCTCGAGGATCGACCGTTCTTTTCTATTAGTCATCTTCAGGGGGAGAATTATAGTGAAAAGATTAATTGGTCCACTTATTCAGTACCCTTAGAGTTGTCTCCTGAACTTGATCCTGTTGAGTCTGTCCTTCCTACCAATCAAGTCCCGTGGATAACATACTAAATGAAGAATCTCAGGAAGGAAACAGTGTCACCTGTCGTTCCTCCAGCTCCGGTTCATGAGTCTGACCCAAAATCAGCTCCAGGTATTTGTATTCCTGCCACTAATGATATTGGTACTTGGGTTGAGACTGATACTTATAGAGTGGGTAAAAATGAAAAAGGTGTCGACGGTGCTGCCAAGGACACCATGGGAGATGTAGAGACAGCTAAAAATAACAGTGCTGAGGAAACGACTTCAGAGAATGAAAGTGGTACTAATGAAGATGAATGTGTGAAAGGTTCTTCAGAAGATGAACCCCTGGAGCAAACAACCGAATATGGTGAAAAACTAGACAAGATGGAGAGCTATGACGTTTCTCTCAATCTTCCCATTGCCCTAAGGAAAGGCACTAGATCCTGTACAAAGCATCCTATGCACAGTTACATGATGTACAGTAACCTGTCACCCGAGTTCTAGGCTCTTACTACCAGTTTAGATATAGTGATGATATTGAGTAGCATACATGTAGTGATGGAGACTCCTGAATGGAAGGCTGTAGTTATGGAAGAAATGAGAGCTCTTGAGAAAACTGGGACATGGGATTAAGTTGTTCTCCCCGAAGGACACAGATGGTTGGATGCAAATGGGTCTTTACCATAAAATACAAGTCTGATGGGACGATTGATAGATACAATGCTAGACTGGTTGCCAAAGGGTTTACTCAGACCTTTGGAATAGACTACTCTGAGACCTTCTCTCCCGTGGCCAAGCTTAATATTGTCCGGGTGCTATTGTTCGTTGTAGTGAACAAAGATTGGCCTTTTCATCAACTGGATGTAAAAAATGTGTTCCTTAATGGGGAACTGGAAGAAGAAGTCTACATGAGTCCTCCCCCCGATTTTGAGAGTCAGTTTAAACACCAGGTTTGTAGACTGAGGAAGTCACTTTATGGGTTGAAACAGCCTCTGAAGGCGTGGTTTGATAGATTCACCACCTTTGTTAAAGCCCAAGAGTATAACTAAGGGCACTTAGACCACACGTTGTTTACAAAGAAGTCAGTTTCAGGGAAGATTGCAGTCCTCATTGTTTATGTTGATGATATTGTTTTATCTGGTGACGATGCTGTTGAAATTATGAGACTTAAAATGAAAATGGCCGAGGAGTTTGAGATTAAAGATTTGAGAAAGTTAAGATATTTCCTCGGGATGGAAGTGGCTCGATCAAAAGAGGGTATTTCAATTTCTCAATGGAAGTACACTCTTGACTTACTCAAAGAGACAGGTATGACTGAGTGTAAACCTATTGACACCCCTATGAAGTATAATGCGAAGTTTAGTAATACATATAGCAGAGTTCCCATCAACAAAGAAAGATACCGTCGAGTAGTTGGGAAATTAATCTACTTATCCCATACTAGACCCGATATATCCTATGTAGTGAGTGTTGTCAGTAAGTTTATGCAAGCCCCCTATGTGGAACATATGACGGTCGTTGAGCGCATTTTATGATATTTGAAGGCAACTTCTGGTAAGGGCTTAAAGTTCAGGAAGTCCGATAAACGCTACATTGAAGCTTACACAGGTTCTGACTGGGCAGGTTATGTGGTTGATAGAAAGTCAATGTCTGGGTATTACACCTTTGTCAGGGGTAATCTGGTTACTTGGAGAAGTAAAAAACAAGAAGTTGTAGCCAAAAGTAGCGCTGAAGTTGAGTACAGAGCCATGAGCTTAGGAATATGTGAAAAGATCTGGTTGAAGAAAGTTTTGTCAGATCTCCATCAAGACAGTGAACTTCTGATGAAACTGTTTTGTGACAATAAAGCAACAACAAGTATTGCAAATAATCTGGTTCAGCATGATAGAACAAAATATGTGGAGGTCGATAGACATTTCATCAAGGAGGGACTGAACAATGGAAGCATATGTATTCCCTATATCCCTTCAAATCAGCAAGTCGCAGATGTCTCATGAAAGGGTTGCTCAGACAAAGCTTTGATTATTGTGTTAGTAAGTTGAGTCTTATTGATATCTACGCCCCAACTTGAGAGGGAGTGTCGACTCTGACCTAGGGGCATTTTTGTAATTTATCATGCCCCTAGGGTTTCCTACTTCTCTATTTATTTGAGCAGTCTTCTTGTATTTAGTGTATCAAAATAATAATAAAAATCAGTCTTCTATCGTGGGTTTTTCTTCTTGTTCTAGGGTTTTCCACGTAAAAACTCCATGTTCTTTCTTCTCTCTTTTTCATCAACCCGAAAATCCAATCCAATCCAACTCAACCTGAATTTTAAGGGTTGGGTTGGAGACTTTATTTGGGTTGCCAACCCAACCGACCGAATTTTCGTGTTGATCCTCAAAACATCCTCAACCAACCCAACCCAACCCATGTACACCCCTATCTGTTATGATAGAAGTGAAAGGAACAAACAAAGAATAAAGAACCAGAAAAAATCTACAGAGATTTACGTGGTTCATTAATAGCGTGTTAGTTACATCCAAGGATAGAGGAAGAGAGCAAATTCAAGGCATTCCAAGAGTATCTTTTTTAAGACATATTTTATGTACATTCACTGGTAAGAATTGAGAGAGATAGAGAGCTCATATATATATATATGTATATAATATGTATATATATATTTTTAAAACCTTTTTTTTTTTGTTGACTGTTGGCTTAGGCCAGATTGATCAAACCATTAGATCAAAGTGGTATACAGAAAGACAAAAAAAAGTTAACAAAGCTGGGTTTTTTTTCAAGAGATTGATCAAATTTAGCTGTTCAAATTGATTAAATATATTTAAAACTTGAAGATTACATTTAAACTAGTTTCACAGCCAAATAAACATTCCTCTCTCTTAAATCACACTAAGGGTTACTTACATCAAGATCCTTGCTACCAAATTCTTTGTACCTATACCACTTTGCACAAACTAAAAAATAAACCAAATTTAAGATTTGCAATCCAGCATCTAGACAGTAGAAATTCTTCAGCCAACCAATCCCACATTGGCACCTCCCTCCTTTGTCTTTCCATGAACAAACTTCCCAAGTAGCTAGATATTGCATACCCAACAAACAAGAAAGACCCTCGAATGCTTATCATGTTCTCTGGAACTTACTTGTAATAGAACTCATTATGAGCAATAGATGTGAAAGCTTCAGAAATGCCTATCAAGATGAACTGAGGTATCAACCACAAACTAGACATTGAAGAAAGGGCACCTCTTCCAAATTCTGTCCCAATTGGTTTTTCAAGAGCTAAATGCCTTCTCCTACTTTCAATAAAAGCAGAGAGAAAAAGGGTTGCAATGTTGAGTACCAAGCCAACACTCATCTTTTGGAGAAGAGTTGTGCCACTTTCTTTTCCGGTGAGTTTACGGAGAGCCAGTATGAGAATTCTGTCATAGATTGGTAGCCAGACGGTGACGCCAATCATTGTAAAGATGTAGAAGGAGGCTGTCGGTATCTTGAAACCAGAAGCGCCTAGACGGCGATTAGATTGGAGAGCTTGAAACACTCCATAAGTTTGATGGACTATGGGGGCAAAGTAAATGATATTGGTAAACCATATAGGAATGATCCTTAGAATGCACTTCAGTTCTTCAACTTGCTGAATGCTGCAAAGCCTCCATGGATGAGCGGCTGATCCATCATGATTGATTTCGTCTTCTTGAGTTATAATTGCAGCCTTGTCAAGGAACCTACCATGAACGAGAGTATCAAATAAGTCAGTTTTTAGAAAAATGAGAAACAAGAAACAAGAAATAGGGAACGGAAACATAATCAAATGAGCCCTAAAAAAACTCGAGCTTGAGTTAGAACTAGAGAGCATAATCTAACCTGAACTTAATTTCAAATGCTTTTTGATTACCTGAACTACTTGCTATGACAAAGCCCGGAATTAATGGAGTTGGTTGGAACATAGTTGAAAAGAGATGCAATTGGTGGTTATTCAGGCAGCTTCAACTTTCGCTTCTTAAATGAAACCACAGCAACATTCACAACATTTATCAAAGGATTGCCAAATGGTTTCACTCTGACATAAATTCAATGAAGAAGAAAAAGCATGAAAAGAACATACAAAATGCAGGAATGGAAAACCCCAAGCCCAGCTGATATCAGATTGGACATAGACAATGGCTGTAAGAGAGATCATTGCTGCGAAAGTGTAGGTAAAATAGTACCAATTGAAGAAACTATTGACTGTTCTTTTGCCTGATTCTGTATTGGGGTTAAATTGGTCTGCTCCAAATGCCAGATTACATGGCCTGATGCCGCCGACTCCAATGACCAGAAATCCGAGTCCGCCGATCAGAAAGGCCATTTGCCATGGCTTTGCTCCGTTGCAGTTGGCGACGTTGATCACCAATTGGCTACATGGTGGTGGATGTAGCATTCGGATTCCAGCCGTTAGTGCCATTGTTGTCATCCCCTGTGCCACAACCGTTATATTATGTCTTATGAGACATGCAGATCTTTGAAAATCTACATCCAACGGTTATTAAGCTATCTCGTTGAATAATTTATCCTAGATATTTAAAACAAAACATCAAAATTGTCTCGACTCTATGGTTCACTTAATGTCAAATTCAATTGAAGGACATTACATAATAAATTCAACCCAAAATAATCCAGAAGTTAACCATATTACTTTAAAGCACCCTATTTGATTCTAATAACAAGATTGATAATAAATGTAGTTATTAAGAACTACCAACCAAAATATACAAATATGAGCAATTAGCTTTAAGAATAAATATTGCAATTAATTTTATGTAATCAACTATAATAACACATTAATTGCAAAAATAAAGTAGTATATGGATAGAGAAATTAACACCAGAAATTTTTATTGTGGTTCGGTCATACTTGACCTACATCTACTTTTCTAAGTGCCTCTTGAGATTTTGAATAAAGATCTCACAACTCTTTTCATGGATTAGAGCCCAACCGCTACACCACTCTTTTTTGCAAATTCAAGAGCAAAGTCAATCCTTTCTATGGATTAAGATCAAACCACTACAACCACTCTTTTTGAGATCAAGAGCAACCCTTACAAAATGTTTGTTAAAATTAAAGCACACATGAGAAACTCTCTAACAGAGTGGATTTACAATTTTTGAGCTCACAACAAATCAATTCTCCTCATACATAAATCTCTCTCAAGAATAAGATGAAAAAGATGAAAACTGAAACTTGAAGAGAGGATTGTAAAAAGATGTGAAATTGTTATTTGATTTTGGAGAAGATGAAGAGTTTAAAAAGAGGTGGATTATGTGAAAATTAAATTCAATTTGAGCCATTAGATGTTGGTAAAAGAAAATTGAATGGTGAAGATTTAACCTCAACTTACAAACAAAATATAATATTAAATTCTTTTTCTTTTTAAATTCATTTTTTTTTAAAATCCAACAAAAAAACAAAAATTGTCCAAAACTAACCGTTAAACACAAACATAGATAATATTAAATTCATTTTCCTTTTAAATTCATTTTCTTTTTAAAAACCAATCCAAAAATCAAAAGCCCACCGTGCGTCATTTCTCCATTACTCCAAATGACACTTTGGTTTACTTTGATGAGAAAAAATTTGCCACGTCATCAATTTGAAATTTTCCAGTTAAATTTGTTTCGGTCATATCTTCATTGTTTAAACTCCGATTTGAGTGATTCAAATTGTGTTGGAACCCTTGTTCCAAGCTCTATAAAGTGGATACTTTAAACAATCAAATTGTTAATAAATAAAAGTAAGTTTGTTATTATCAAAATATTAATTAATTAATTAATCAAAATTAATTAATTTGAGATTAAAGTCCAAAAAGCTAACAATCTCCCCTTTTTATGATGACAAAAAACTCAAGAAAAATGAAATTCAAAGAGGTCTGTGATATAAATTATGTCCAACTTTACCACATGAATAACAAGTAACATTAGGTAAGAATTTCTTTTTAACTAATTGATTTTTTACAATCTTTTTCTCAAAGAAATTCTTTATAGGAGCATTTTTCAATTTAATATGATCTTTAACTCCACAAAAATGACATGTAGGTACAAATTTTAGTTTTCCATGATCTCTATCAGTTTTATGATTAGACACAAATTTAGCAACATTCATGCGATGAGTTTTAGCATGGGAATGTTTAGGCATAAACTTTGACTTTTCAAGGACATTGCTAGCATTTTCATGCTCATTAACAAAATTCTTATTATGAGCACATCTTGATCTAGCATGAAATTGTTTAGGTACAAATTTTGATTTTTCAAGAACATGTCTAGATTTTTCATGCTTTGTCACATATTTAGATTCAACAAATTTAGGTGCAACAAAATTGGGCACATTAGGTAAAACATCTTTAGACATAATAGGGTGGCTTTCACAGAAATAGTGCTCTTAAAAGTAGATGAACATTTTTCATTCATATAACCTAATCCCTTTTTATCATTCAAAGGCTTACTTTTATCTAATTTTTTAGCACCTATAGTCCTTTTTTTATTACTTTCTTTAACACATTCAAGCTCATTTAAAAGATTTGATTCTTTTTCTCTTAGAGTTTTAACAAGTTCTTTTTTATCAAAAACATCTTACGCAAGAAATTTAAAATTTTATCAATAAGAGAAAATTTTTCTTTTTTCTAAATAAATATTGTTAGTTTGTAACTCAGTAATTCTATTTTTCAACAGAGCAATTTCATCAATTAATTATAAAGAGAAAAATCTAAGTTTTTCATTTTCATTCCTCAAATTATTTAAATCAATTTTCATTTCACATGATAAAGATTTAAGTTCATCACTTTTTAAAGAAAGGTAATTCTATCATTCAATACGATTTTCTCATTACAATACTCATCATGCAACAAAGAGTTATTAGCCCTATTTTTTAAATAAGAATTTTCATCTATCAAATATTTATTCTCAAGAGATAATGCTCTATACTTCTTTGATAATTTCATATATTTAGAACCAACATTTTCAAGATCACACTGCATACTTTCAAATGCATCAAATAGTTCATCATAAGAAGGGTTTTATGATTCACCTCATTTTTGTCACTTTCAGGCGTCGTTCTCCGAATGAGCCATTAACCACAATGAGGATCTATCACATTTATCTTTCTCTACTTTATGGATTTTTCCTTGATTTTGAGAGTAATAAATCCCCTTTACACCAAATAAATCATTAGTACTATAAGGAAAATTTTCTACATTATACAATATTATCAAGAAATTTTCAAACATCATATGCATAATCAAAATGTAAGATTTTGTCACATATTTATCTTTCTAATGCACAAAATATGATATTCATAGCTTTGACATTAAAAGGGAGCAAATCATTATTCAATTGCAATTTAGATAAATCATGCTCACAAACATACATAATGTTAAAATTCAAAGTAAACATAAAGGTTATCATTTTGTTTATCCAAATATTGTAATTTCTAATACCATCAAAGAATGGGGTCTGTTAATACCATCAACTTTCACCTTTTAAAGTTTTCATAGCTCTACCAATTAAGATTTTCAAATAATTTTTAAAAGTATTAATAAGAGACTTTATATATCAAAATAATATTTGAAAATGATTTAGGTAAAAGAGCTCCTTGCTCCGATACCAATCATCGGATTAACATATTTTTTGTTAACAAGTAATCTAAACAATAAATTCAATACAAAATATCTGAGAACTTAACAATATTACTTTAAAGCACCCTATTTGATTCTAATAACAAGATTGACAATGAATGTAGAAATTTAAGAACTACCAACCAAAATATACAAATATGAGCAATTGGCTTCAAGAATACAATTAATTTCATGTAATCAACTATAATAACACATTAATTGCAAAATTAAAATAGTATAGGGATAAAGAAATTAACACCGAAAATTTTTATAGCAGTTCGGTTGGACTCAACCTACATCCACTTTCCTTAGTGCCTCATGAGATTTTGAATAAGGATCTTGCAACTCTTTCTACGGATTAAAGCCCAACCGCTACATTGCTCTTTTTACTTACAAAATGTCTCGAAAAATTAGAACACACTTAGAAATTCTCTAAAATAGTGGATTTACAAATTTTGAGCTCACAACAAATCAATCCTCACCATACTTAAACCTCTCTCAAGAATAAGATGAAAAAGATGAAAATTGAAGCTTGTAGAGAGCAACAATTGAGGTTTAATGAAATTATTGGGGATTCTAAAAAGATGTGAAATTGTTATTTAATTTTGGAGAAGATAGTTTAAAAAGAGGTGAGATATGTGAAAACTAAATTCAATTTGGGCTATTAGATGTTGGTAAAAGAAAATTGAATAGTAAAGATTTAACCTCAACTAGCCGTTAGCCATAAACAAAATATAATATTAAATTCTTTTTCTTTTTAAATTAATTTTATTTTTAAAAACTCAACAAAAAAAAAAAAGCAAAAATTGTCCAAAATTAGTTGTTAGACACAAACATAAGATAATATTAAATTCCTTTTCCTCTTAAATCTATTTTCTTTTTAAAAACCATCTAAAAATAAAAAGTCCACCATGTGTTCATCCTCCATTACTTCAAATGACACTTTTCAATTGGTCCACTTTGATGAGAAAAATTTTGCCACGTCATCAACTCGGAATTTTTCCGCTAAGCTTATTTTGACCATAGTTTCTTCGTTTGAACTCCAATTTGAATGATTCAAATTGCGTTGGAATCCTTGTTCCAAGTTCTACACAATGGATACTTTAAAAATACTCAAACTGTTAATAAATAAAAGTAGATTTGTATCATCAAAATATTAATTAATTAATTAATTTGAGATTAAGATCCAAAAAGCCAACATCATTTACAACTATATAGAAGATTAAGATTGTTGTTAACATTATCTTTTATTTCATCTCAAAATATGTAATTGGCATGTTTGGAAATGATTCTGAAATGGTTAAAATCACTTTTGTCATTTTTAAATTCACTCAAAAGCATGTTTTTAATATTCAAAATCAATTTCTATCCATTGAAAACGGTATTCAAAAGTGTAAAATTAAACATTAAATTGATTTTATGTGATTAAAGATGAGTTTCAAAGTGATTTTAAACTGTATAGAATTGATTTTAACAATTTCAAAATCATTCTCAAATATACTCTAAAATCACTTACATAATCAATGTACATAAATGATATTGTAAATGGTGTTACTTTGAATACAATAGTTATCGCCTCAATTTACACTTTATTGTAACAGAAAAACTCTCTAAGGATATTTTTCAAAACTCAAAAGGTAAAAATGAAAATGTCAAAGTTTAGATATATATAATTGATAGAAACTCCAAAATTCAGTGGTATTTTATTTAATTTAACCTTAAAATAAATTATCAATTTAGAAGTTAATCACCCACAAAAATTGGATGTCACCCAAAGTGTGATCTCCATTCATATGCAAAACAGAAAGGCAACTGTGAAAGAAGTGTGAGCCATTTTATGTGCGTCATTGTATATACAAATTACAATAATGATGAGCGTAGACTTCAACCTAACCATTATTTCACAGAATTTATTATAATTAATTAATTAATTCGTATTCACAACCACTTATCCATCTTTCATTGTATCCTATTTGTATAAGTTTTATAGGTATTCTTCATCCTTTTATCTTGACCTACTTCTTATGCTTCAAACTAACTATATATATACACCTTGTTTTACGTGAGATATATAGTTTTGTCTTTTATTACAAAATTATTTAATGAGACCATCACGATAATGATCATTAGATCTAGATTAAAAAATCTATGTCTTTTAACTATTTGTAGTGAAATTTAACTTTGTTTATACATGTCATAATTTATGTGCAACAATAAACTCCTCCATGATATGCAAAAATTATATAGCACTCAAATCAAAGTCTCACAACACTTTTTTTACACTCAGCTTTTCTATTTTTCTCACTATGTTTTTCTAGGCAAAAGCACAATAAATAGCAACAACGGAATCATCTAAAATCACACCTCTCCATAAAAAATGATGGGAAAATGCTATATAGAAAAACATATTTTTAGGACGAAGGCCGAAGTTGACAAAGCAAGAACATATTTTATTCTCCACACCATATTTTACATTACAACAACATAGTATTTATTACGAAATTACATCATAGTTAAAAGTAATCTGGGGACGTTTCACACGAGATAAAAAACGGAGAATTGAGTTGGTAATTATTGTTTGGGGAGTTAAATTATATGGAGAGTTAGATTATTTGTGTTTGAGATATAGAGTTGGATGAATTGGTAATGTCTGTATTTGGGGATGCAGAGTTGAGTTGAGATAGAGTATTTAGTGCAGTTTTTTTTAAAGACAATTTTTTTTTTTTTTTTTTTTTTTTTTTTTTTTTTTTTTAACTTTGCTATTGTTGATTTATTTTCAACTATACACCTACTTTTTTTTAACTATTTTATGAAAAAAAAATTCTAATTTTTTTAAATTTGTAAAACATAACAGATTTTTTTCAACGTATTCATGTACTAAACACAAAATCTTCCATCCATTTTTTGAACACTCAATTACATAGTATATCTTTTTCTTCATTTCTAAACAACAAACATATTCCAAATAGACTATAAGTAAACATAAGTACTTGCACTCAAACATTGACACCCATTAATCTTAAAAATTAGACAACATTTCATATTTTCTCTTTTTGAAAAATATAACAAAAAATGTAATGTGTTTAATTGTAATCACACAACTTGGAGACTTAATTGCGAAACAATATTATGTTTAACACTAAAATACATGTCATATTGTAATAAAATGAACATTCTTCCTTCTATCTGATAATCACTTTTTAATCTTCAATTACTATATATATATATATATATATATATATATATATATATATATATATATATATATATAAAGTCTTGCTAATTTAACATTATTATTAAAAAAAATTAAATATTCTACACATAAAAATTGAAGCAATCAATAATTTAACAGTTTAAGTTTATATAATATGCATCGTCTATGTCAAATGAAACTGTTGGATCGATATGGTAACCCTAGAGGGGGTGAATGTGGTTTAATTAAATTTTTTTCTAAATTAACCCAATTAAACTAATAAATACACTTTTTATAAATAATAAGAAAAATTCAATTTATGCAACAAATAAGATGACAAAAAATGTAATAATTTAATTCTATCAAATTTTAACAAATAAATAAGAACAAACTAAAACATACAATAAATTGCTTAAATTGATTTCAAAAATAAAAAGGAAAGAGTTAGAGAAGAAGACATTGTAATTTTTATAGTGGTTCGGTCAAACTCGACCTACTCCACTCCCCAAGCGCCTCTTGGGAATTTGAATAAAATCTTTTCGACTCTTTCTATGGATTAGAGCCCAATCATTATACCACCGCTCCTTTTACGGGTTCAAGAGTAAACCCAATCCTTTTCACGGTTTAGGATCAAACCGTTACAAATGTTGCAATTTTTGAAGAACACAATACAACCCTCACTAGAGTGGATTTACAAGTTTAAGCCCTCAACAAATTTATCATCACAATACAAAAATACACTCTCAAGAATAAGAAAGGGAACTTAGAGAGAGCAACAATGGAACTTTTGAGTTTTGGAGGATTATGAAATGTAAAATTTGTTGGTTTAAAATTTGGAGAGGAAGATGGTTTATATAGAGATGGAAAAATTTTTAGAAACCACAATTAATTTGGATCATTGGATTTTGGAAAAGAAAAATCAATGGTGGAGATTTTAAACTATACAAGTCATTAGATACAAATAAAATATAATATTAAATTCATTTTCTTTTGAAATTCATTTTCTTTTTAAAATTAATCCAAAAAAATAAAAAAAACATACCATGTGTCAAAAACTAGCCGTTAGACACAAACATAAAATAATATTAAATTCATTTTCCTTTTAATTCATTTTCTTTTTAAATTCATTCTTTTTAAAGTCAATCCAAAAATAAAAAAACATATCATGTGTAAAAAACTAGCCGTTAGACACAAACATAAAATAATATTAAATTTATTTTCCTTTTAATTCATTTTCTTTTTAAATTCATTCTTTTTAAAGTCAATCAAAAAATAAAAATATATACCATGTGTAAAAAACTAGCCGTAAGACACAAACATAAATTAATATTAAATTTATTTTCCTTTTAATTTATTTTTTTTAAATTCATTCTTTTTAAATTTTAAATCAATCCAAAAATCAAAAGTTCATCATGTGTTAATCTCTTAATGATCCACCATTCAACCAATATGCTGTCACATGTCTACATGCAAATGGTCTGGTTATATCACGTTATCCACCATAGTATTTTCTTTATAGATTTGTTTCGGTCAAATCGTCTTCGTTTTAGCTCCGATTTGAGTGATTCAAGAGGGATTGCTGTTTTATCCTACTGAAGCGAACATTATGAAAGTTGAGGTGTTAGAATCGTTGTTCCGAGCTCTACGCTATGGACATATTAAAACACTAAAATTTTTCGTAATTAAAAATTGAGTTTGTTATCATCAAAACATTGATTGATTAATTAATTAAAATTAATTAATTTGATATTAAGGGCCCAAAAGCCAACATAAATTGTATGTAGAATATTTACCCTTCATTTCATAATAATGTTGAGAATGTGATAGTATAGTAAAGTTACATTCTTTTGAACATCACAAAATCATATCGAACGGTCGAACATGTGCCCGTTCCAAAAAAAAAAAAATCACAAAACATATATTTTTGGATTGAAATATTAGGTGGTCAATCTAAAGGGTCCGAGAAAGTAAGCGGATGCAATACCGTTTTCATGCCTCTTCCGATACAATAAGGAAGATATCTGTCTTTTTTATGTCTATACCAATGATATCAATTAGATTGAATCTATCATCCTCAGTCAGCCTCTCAATACCAAATATAGCGTCAACTACCTCCTTTCGACCTCCGAATTCCATCTCGTACTTCTCCATTTCCCACGTAACGAGTCTGCCCATGTGTGCTGATTATATATCAACAGTTAATCGCATGATGTTGATCATTTCATTCTAGAATGTTAGCCATTTCTTTTTACTCCCTCTGGATGGCTCGACTGATACACTTGTCCTGCTTGAGGAGATATCTGGTGCACCTGCTCTTCCCGTGGACATATCTACGTGATCTTCTTCCATTGCATCCTCAAACAAATGGATTTGTTTATTATCTGGGTTAGGATATTTCCGTGATCCTAGCTAAATCTTGTCCTCTATTTTTCAGAACAAATTTGGCACCACCACCATTGGGGGCTCTCAAGAATGTCCAGTTGCCCTGTCCTTCCCAAATACATTTGATAATTCATCATAATAGGGAAATGACTAGTTCCACAATCCCTTCGCATTGAGATGTCTCTGCGTTAGTACATGGAAGCAATATTATAATTTATACGAAAATAAGTATGGCGTATATTATTTAATTTTTTTTATCTTACCCAAACCCAGAGGTTAAAGATCTCCATATCCACCTGAACGCTCTTGAACTCCTTGTTCCATCTAAACCCTGATTAATTTAACGTATCTGATACTATCATGTATTATTTCTTTAAACTCCCAACCTTGCATTCGATGGTGTCTTGGTTTAGCCCACACCCCGGCAACTTGTCCTCCATCATTCGCTCTAAGTGCTATAGATATCCTGGTCGAAACATTCCATTGTTGGACTACACTCCACCAGAGAGACTGGGGCATTCACCAACCCAGCATCCTCGACTTTCATCCATGTGTGTTTCGATTTTTTTCCATCATCTACTATTCTGATGCATGCATGTATATGTGGTAAAGACATTATTCAAAATTAAATAACTTTGTGCCCCATTATAAAAAGAAAAAAAAACCATGAAGTTACATAGTTGAATTAAACATGTTCACGACATAAATGAACTATGTAAATATCGTTCAATAAGTAGATAAGATGTTCAAATATTTTTTTATCAGAAACACAAACATGATTGTGCCACTAAGAAAACATTTCATCAGTCAAATCATCTCTAAATTGGGTTCATTTGTTTGATATCTTAATGAATTCAATATTCTCCTCCTCGTAACAATAGATGCAGAATTCTCGTCCATAAACTCATCATGTAAAGCACCTATCTCCATCTTTCTTATGATTAGGTTGTGAATTAGGCAATACGCAACTACCATTTAACATTGGACCCGTGTACAAGGATTTGCTCCTAAGAATTTTCAACATTTCTTGTTGAAGAATACTTTTGTTGGGATGTATGCCCTAAAACCTTGTAGTTATATGTTATTTAAATCAATGGTTGATTAGTTTTGTATGCAACAATCCATTAAAGAAAGACCTAAGGTTATTTTATGTAACTTAAATATGTATGTAGTTGACATATAGGTGGATCATGTTTAAGTAATAACCTAAAAGGTCTATAGTATATAGATAAGGTTGGGTGTCTTATCCTGGCAACATTACTCATATGACCCACTTTGTAATTGTTACAATTATTGTAAAGTGTTGCAAATGATCTGATCCTAATCATTCATGTGGAGAAATATGAATGAGGGTATCCTATATAAAAGTTTTTTATAAGACTAGACTAGGATGACTATAGGTGACTTGACCTTTATCCTGAGTGAATCGTGAACTTCTGCCTATGAGGGTGGTTTTTTTATCTGCATAGGTGAGAGTGACCAAATTCGTGAACTTAATATGCCTACTATTTTGGGGTTCATTTGATTGAGAAGCTAGGAACACAACTACACAAGAAGAAATACACTCCTTCCCGATTGTTGAGGCAAGTAGATAAGTTGCTCCCTTAGGGGCTGATTCCAGAGCTTGAACAATGAGACACCTCACTCTCCGTCTAATGAACAATTAGTTATAGTCCACTGTAACTGAACCTCTCCTAGCCCAATAGAGGTTCAGTTACAGTTGGACTATAACTAATTGTTCATTAGATGGATCAACGGTACTTAAGAAGTTAGATGTAACTACAAGGGTAAAACGATAATTTTGACTTAGCTGTACTTAAGAGTAATTTATGGAGGGTCAACATATCATTAATTGGTTATATCCAATAGACACAAAAATACATCTATAATGCAAATAGTGCAGCTGTCGATCTTTAGTAGAGTGACCGACAGTTAATGAAGGCTGATTAATTTAATTAAAGAGTTTAATTAATTTATCAAGTATCATTGGAGCTTCAATCTATAGATCCATAAGGTCCCCTTGTTAGCTCAATAAGGACTAATGAGAATCATATTATTTTTTGTTTTAATTTGAATTATTCAAATTAATTAAAGGGAATTAATTGTATAAGATACAATTAATATGGTGTATGTTGATCCATTATAAAGTATAATGTACAGTTTTATGAGAGAGATAAGTAGTTGAATATGATTCAAACATTTATTATACGAATGAGATTCATATAAAAATTATATGTTAAAGTTAATGTGAATATGATTCATATTAAATCTATATAGTTTTATGAGAGAAATAAATATTTGAATATGATTCAAATATAAATTATATGAATGTGATTCATATACAAATTATAGGTTAAAATTAATATGAATATGATTCATATTAATACTTTAGGTTTTATGAGAGATCATAAATTATAGGTTATATTATATGTGCTATAGTATAAACTATAGTTTATAGGTTATATTTAATATAACCTATAGTTTAATATGCATATATATTAAATTCAAATTTTGAATTTGAATTCATATTAGTAACTTCCTTTGGGAGTTATCTTCTCAAATTAATTAAAATGAAAAAGGGAGTTATCTTGGGAAGGTAAGTGTATGTGAAAAAATAGTTTTTCAGAGATGCCATCATCTTCTTCATCCCTCTTCTTCTTAGAGATGTCCACGGGGCGCGGCGGGGATGGGGAAGGCTTCCCCGCTCCCCTATTTTATTCCCCGTCCTCGCGAAATTTTTCGTGTGGATCAGAGCAAGGATTCTGGAGAATTCACGGGGATCAGGTTCCCCGCAGGGAAAATTTCCTCGTTTGTTTTTTTTGATATATTCATTTTTAGCAATTTTATTTATTCTCAACCAGATAAAATTATATATATTAAATGAGTTATTTTCAATAAATTTTTCATTCAAAGAAAGTAGTATAAAAATGATACTATTATACGTGTAAAAATATAATTTAATCCTATAATTTTTAAAAGTTAAAATTTAAATATTTCAATATCATAGTCAAGCTTTCTATCTAAATACTACAACATTTATGACTTAAGGTATAAAGTCTTAAATGTTAAAACAATTTAGAAATGTATTAAAGTATGAAAAGGTTGAAATGAAAATTAGAGAATAACTAAGTTTTTGTACCACAATTTTTGTAAAAAGGTATATAGATAAAATAATGAGACAATTGCAAATATAGACACTAGACCAAAAGTATTAGCAGATATAACATAATGTAAAAAAATTGCAAATACAACAAAATTTAAATAGTTTATCAGTGATAGACCATATTATTGGTAGGAGTCTATTAGTGATAGACCATATCACTAGTAAAAGTAGAAGTTTATCGCTGATAGACTTGTCTATATTTGCAATTTTTTAAAATTATGTTATACATTGGTTATTGTTTCTAAAAATGCTACAAATTGCAATTATCCAAAGAATTTTTTTTAATTTAAATAATATATATTTATATAATAACTAATTTACTATATATAACATATATCAAACTAAATGTTATATCTAATATAACATATAACTTATAGTTCATATTATATCATATATAATATTACCTATAGTTTAATACTCTCTCAATTAACATGTAGTATTTAATATGAATCAAATTTACATTAAATTTAACCTATAGCATTTATATGAATCATATTCATATAAATAATATTTGAATCATATTCAAATATTTATTTCCCTCAAATAAAACTTCATATTATAATGTATCAAATATATTATATTAATTATATCATATATAATCAATTTTCTCTTAATTTGAACAATTCAAATTAATCCAAAATTAATTTGATTCTCAATAACCCTAGTTGAGCTATTGAGAGGTCCTTATAGACCTATAGATTGAAGCTCCAATGGTACTTGGTTAATTTATTGAACTCTTTATTCCAATTAACCAACTTCCATTAACTACCGGTCACTCCATTAAAGATCGATAATTGCACTCTTCGCACCATAGATATATTTCTGTGTCCATTGGATATAACCAATCAACGATGCATTGACCCTTCACAAATTGCTCGTAAGTACAACTGGGCCAAAATTACCGTTTTGTCTCTGTAGATACATCTAACTCTTTAAATACCATCAACCCTTAATGAACAATAAATCATAGTCCAACAATGTCCAAACTCCTCTCGGGTCAGGAGCGGGTGTGAGGCCATATTGTTCAAGCCCCAGAATCAGCCCTTAAGGGAGCAATTTCTCTACTTTTCCTAACAATAGGGAAGAAGTGAATTCGTTCTTGTGAAGTTGTGTTCTCAACTCCCCAATCAGACGAATCCCCAAAATGGAAGGTATATTGAGTCAGGCTATTCTCACCTATGCAAATCAAATGATTGCCTTCATAGGCAGGAGTTCACAATTCACTAATGATTTAAGTCAAGTCATCTATGGTCATCCTGGTGAAATATAAGTCTCTTCTATCAACGATGCTATATAGCAAGGCTAATCATTTCGTGGTCCACTCTGATACAAACTTTTTGTGTAGAACACCCTCACTCACTTATCTCCACATGAATGATCAGGATCAAATCACTTGTAACACTTTACAATAATTGTAACAACTACAAAGCGGGTCATGTTCATAGTGTCACTAGGATAAAGTACCCAGTCTTATCCATTTACTACAGACCATTTAGGTTATATCTTAAACATGATCTACCTGTATGTCTCCACATATATGTTTAAGTTACAAAAGATAACCTTGGATCTTAGTTTATTGGTTTTTTGGGGTTAATGCTATATATCAAATAAAATATCTTTTTATTTTATTAGATAAATAAATTGTTTATACATTTTGATTACAAACTATAGAACCCACAAAGTTTAGGGCATCAACCCCAACAATAATAATTTAACTCTAACTCTTAGAGAATTACCTACAACTGTCATTTAAAAGCCAAAGACATGTATCCCTTTAGGAGAATAGAATCTATCTTCTTTTCTTGATTCATTAATCCTTAAACTCTCTCAGTTAGTAAGTGGATGTGTTAACCTTTAACATATAAAAATGTTTTTATTTAAAGTTGAACATATTTTCAAAACAACTTTTGAAAACATGTCTTATCACTAAAACCATTATACTCTGTGAAATATTTAGTAAAAATTTTTGGAGAAATTGAATTTCTCTTTGAAGAAACTCTAAATGTAGAGGACCCTTGAGCGGAAGCAGATCGTTCCAAACTTCATTGTGAAATAACTCAAACATGTACAATCATACTAAACAGATTATGCACATAAGTTAAATTACAGCATGCTTCGAATCAAATACAAAGGATACGAGAGACAATACCTTTGAAGAACTCTTTCTTCACGTATATCTCTCGAACAAACTCGAATGCAACGAGCAAGAACTCGATCTCCTTCGAACACCAACAACAAGTAAAACTCGATCCTCAAACACTCAGACATTACCACAAGATTGCCTTGGTATTCTCGATGTGAGAATCTAGGAGTTGTGGGCTCTAACTTATTTTGGATAGAGGGATGGATTGGTGTAAACGATCGAGTAAGCAACAGAAGTTTCGTGTAGAAGAAGGAAGCCTATCGCATAGACTCGATACTCGGTCGTTTAGAAAAAAAATACTATCGTATAGAAAACTCGATCTCTATCGTGTAGTCTCTCGATTAGTTATCTAATAACTTGTTTTCGTAGTAGATTTTGAAATCTAATTTCCTTTTATCTTATAGTTGTCATAAAACGGTGTAACTACCCACTAAGGCCGGTTATTGAGAAAAAGAAATATCAACTATCATATAATTAATAAATTATAAATAAATACAATAACTAACTTATCATATTATATTTATAACCTATAGTTTTAATATTGCATCATATGCAACATATAAACCATAGTTCTTTTTCTATTTTATGGCATTTAATATAAATCATATTTATATTAATTCCTCCAATCAAATAATAATGTATCAACTAAATCATATCAATTATATCATATATAATTGAATTAATTTAATTATATCATATATAATCAAATTCCCTCTTATTAATTTGAACATTTCAAACTAACCCAAAAACTGATTCTCAACTTGAATCCCTTGAGCCACCAAGGGGACCTTATGGACCTATAACTTGAAGCTCCAACAGTACATAAATAACTGACTAAACTCTTTAATCACATTATCCACCATCTATTAACTGTCGGACACTCTACTAAAGACCGACAACTGCACTCTTCGCACTACAAATATATTTATGTGTCCATTAGATATAACCAATCAACAGTACGATGACCCTTCATAAATCGCTCGTAAGTACAACTAGACCAAATTACCGTTTTGCTTATGTAGTTACATCTAACTTCTTAAGTACCATGAATCCCTCTAATGAACAATAGATCATAATCCCACTATGACTAAACCCTTCTCTGGCCAAGAGAAGGTGTGGCGCCACATTGTTCAAGTCCCAGAATCAGTCCTTAAGAGAGAAATTTATTCACTTATCCCTGCTTTGGGGAAGGAGTGAATTACATCTTGTGTAGTTGAGTTCCTAGCTCCCCAATCAGAAAAATCTCCAAAATGGTAGGCGTGTTGAGTCGGCGATCTGATCACTCTCACCCATGCAAATCAAAGGACCACCCTCATAAGCAGGATTTCACAACTCACTAAGGATTAAGGTCATGTTACCTATGGTCATCCTAGTGAAATGAAAGTCTTAATTATGAACGACGTTATATAACGGGACTAAACATTTTGTGGTCCGGTCTTATACAAATTCCTTTGTATAGAATATTTTCGCTCGCATATCTAATACATGAATGATCAGGATCAAATCATTTGTAGCACTTTACAACATTTGTAACACCTACAAAGCGGGTCACACTCGTAGTGTCACAAGGATAAGGTATCACTCCTTAATCCATATACTATAGACCATTTAGGTTATCACTTAAAACACAATCCACTTGTATGTCTCCACATACATGTTTAAGTTACAACAATAACCATGGATCTTTGTTTATTGGTTTGTGGTTAATGCAACTAAAATATCAAATATTTCATAGACTGAAGTGAATAAAATATCATAATTATAAATCACAAAATATTTGTTCATACAAGTGTTTACAAACTATAGGACCCTATGAGATTTAGGGCATCAATCCTAAAACTCTTATGGTGATAAAAGCACCATATTCAACATAAATAAACAACATTTTAATGTCTCCCACTACTTTAACTGAGATGAGCTTCTCGTTGACAACAAGTAGAATTATTCCACTAAATTAAGTATTCACCAAGATTTATAACTTAATTGTAATAAAGAAATATTCTGATAGTGAATCATTAATCGACTATCAAGGCGTGAATTTGTATTCTCCATCAAGAACTTAGTAAATCAAATTCACTTATTCTTTTTTTTCCCTTCTTTTTGAGGTATTTCTAAAATTCCTCATCATGTGACATTCCAAACTAATTTGGAAACATTTTCCTTCTTAGCTCTAGTCATAATGATTTTCTTGGATGCTAATAATATTTAACTTTGGAGGTCATATAACGTCTCATGACTCCGACAAACAATATGTTTTATCATGACTTTATCTTATATTCCAGATATATCATATGTTATGTAGATAATAAAAGTAAGCTATCATTGCAAAGATTATTCATGAACACTTCATAAATTGACAGCATTTTTTTTTTTATAGAAATTTTCACAAAAAGACAAAATTGTACTGTCATTATGTGTTAATGACATTTTTTGAAGTAACATATTTATCAAACCCTTTGCCTTATATCGGCAATCAAAAAATAAAATTCTTGAGATGAAAAGACATAACTTTGAATTATATAAAACATGTTAATTGACTATACACAATCTATTCATTCTAATTCAATATAGAAATTAAAAGATGAACTCAATAGATTTAATGTGAATCTCATTCATATTAATTCAAAATTTCTATTACTATGATACTCCAATGAGTTAGAATAAAAGCCACATTAGGTCAGTCAGTTACTCCTTCACTGAATTGAGACATACTTAACCAAATATTACACCAGAATAACTTTTATTCCTATAATATTTAGTTACCATATTTTGGTCAAGGAACCAGTAACTTGCTTAACAATTTCTTGTAAGTGTAACCCTTTATTTTAGACTCTAAAGTTTCGTCTTAATGAGTCAATCGTAGGGAAAAATCGATTGAGGCAACAACTAAAGCAATCCTATCCATTTTTGGAATTTAAGTAAAATTTTATGCAAATGCCATCCGTAGAGGGACACAAGCAAAAGTGTCTCGAGGTCGAACATGAAATTTCAATACAAAGTAATGAAGAAGACCGTGGGATGTGTTGACATAATTCTCTCTCCCACTTACTATAAACACTCTCTTCATTCACCTTGATATTGACCTACACAAACACCATCCGCAGGGGGACACAAACAAAAGTGTCTCGAGGTCAAGCATAGATCTCACTGTGTGAACTATTTAGGGAGAAATGTGAAAAAGAAATTGAAGTATCATATACATCGTTTTCCTCCCACTGAGTATTTTACAAATGAGGGTTCATTACTTAGGTAAATTAAGCTAATAAATTTATCTAAGTGAATTGTTAAATTGTCCTAATATAACTCTTATATTAGATAGTTTAGCAATATATGATTCTTGTTTATTAAACACTTTAATAAACCTAATCATTTATTGTATGCTTGTAACATTACTGTTTAATTCACCTTTCAAATCGTTTCCCAGGTAAGGATGTTCCTTTTTTGTCAGCTTAAATACTTAACCTTAGATAGAACCTTCCTTAGACAAAGGTCCCTTATAGACAGTTATGTTATAAGTTTAATCTAATTTAATCCAATTAACCAGATATTAAAAGATTAAACCTATTTCTATTCGTATTAGAAATATTATTGATACAAGTCTATGTGAAATCAATTTTAAACCATTTAAAATTAATTTTAATCTATGTTTACATGCAACTCTTGATTATAGATTTTAATTCTAATTTCATTAACTAATAACACTTATTAAGAAAATGAAACAATTAAAACCTATACATGCATCTAATGACATACTTTAAAAATATAACAATTATATTTTTCGAAAATGGTGTCATGCTTCTTGTATCTCCATTTTCATTTCATTACACATAATATTTATATAATAAAGTAATGAGAATAAATAACATACATCCAAACTATATATTATAATAAAAATTATATAAAATGATGCATGGACATGTTATCAATGCATGCAATCATATAATATAATAATTATATATAATATGATGCATAAACATGCTTAATTAGTCATGCAACTATATAATATACCACTTATATTAATAATAATGCATGAAATCATATTTATCCTATGGTGGAATTTTTATACTATATGACATATACTATGCAATATAATAAATAAATCATACATCACATATATAACAAAAAATTAAAGCAATTTCCAATCGAAATTAACATTCTAAACATTAATTAAATTAATATAACTTTTATATTAATTTAATTAATGAAAATATCATAAACAATTGATTATTATAAATTAATAATAAAATAAATACAAAACTGCTCCACAAAACTGTTGGCAAGGCTCGAACCACGATTCAGAATAGCAACTGATGCGTGCGAACCGTCTTTGAAGCATCGACGCTTCAGCCAAGCGACGCAACGCTGGCTTTTGATTTGCTACAGCATTGCCCTACACTACACACAACATCCCAACGCTCTACTGCAACGTTGCAACATTGCTGCCGAGCATTACGATATTGGGCATTCTACCTTACAACGTAGGGTACCGCGTCACAACGTTGTGTACTACACTCAAAGGCAGAATGTTTCCTCTGCTTCGATTTTTCATCTGTTCTTGTTCTAATGGCCATCGAACACTTCAGCAACCCTAGCAATTGAATAGACATGGACATACAGACTTAATAGCGAAAATTAAAAACCCAAATTATCGGGCAATTAAAACTTTAAGCACTTTTAAAGCGGTAGATCTAAGCCAATTTCGAAAACATCCAAACTGCAAATCTAGAACATACATTCACAATGAAATGCTTTAAATCCCATTTAAACTCTGAATTGATATTCGAAAATGAAAATCAGAAACAAAACCTGGATTTGATACCAATTAATGAGATTTTGAATATCCCCGAAGCAGAAGCAATTGACTGTCGTTGTCTCTCGATTTCGTTTTACAAAACATCAAGCATACAGAGTGACGGAAACATATGAAAAACAAAATAACTAAGCATGTTATTCTACTTAAGTTTAACAGAGAGGAAAAGGGATCTAGAGAAATTCACCTTTGAAGAACACCGTCTTCTACTTCCTCTTCACAGCACGAATACGACCACTGCTTCTCTCGATATCCCGAACTTGGCACCACCACGAACACAGCAGTTAATGAAGAGGATGCCATCACAATGTCTTTCTCGTTATTCTCAAGGTGAAAATCAAAGCGGAGTTTCATAGGCTCGTTTGGATTAATTTTGGTGAAGGGAGATTTTTGGTTGAGAGAACACAAAATCACAGAGAGAAGGAAAGAGGATGAAGAAGATGAATCTCTTCTGTGAAACTGTTTCACATTCTCTTCATCCCCAAAATTAACTCCCCATTATTTTAATTAAAATGAGAGAAGTTAAATAACTCCAGGAGTTATTAATTTAAATTCAAAATTTGAATTTAATTAATATATATTAACTACTTTCATATATATATATATAGAGGTTATATCACATATAATCTATAACCTATAGTTTATATTATATCACATATAATATAACCTATAGTTTATGATCTCTCTAAAACCTATAGCATTGATATGAATCATATCCATATTAATTTTAACCTATAATTTTTATATGAAACACATTCATATAATTAATATTTGAATTATATTCAAATATTTATTTATCTCATAAACTATATAGATTTTAATATAAATCATATTCACATTAATTTTAACATATAGTTTTTATATGAATCACATTCATATAATAAATGCTTTAATCATATTCGACTACTTATCTATCTCATAAAACTATATAATGTATCAAAATATATTATACTTTTTAATATATCAACATACACTATATTAATTGTATCTTATACGATTAATTTCCTTTAATTAATTTGAACAATTCAAATTAAACCTAAATTAATTTGATTCTCACTAATCCTTATTGAGCTAATGTGAGGACCTTATGAACCTATATCACATTCGAATGAATGGGATCCCGAGGAAATGGAAGCATGGTTAATTGTGGAGTTCTGATGGGATCTAATGCATTAGTGCTAGTATGATCACACCCCAAGTTCAGGGGTATATAAATGAACCGATATCACATCCGAATGAGAGGGATCTTGAGGATATGAAAGCATGGTTAAGAAAGGCTTAAAAGAATTGAAAGTTACTACCTATACCAATAAGGTGCACCTTCTTTTTCGGTGGTTCAACCATATGAACTCCAAAGTTATGCATGTGAGTGAGGACGCATGTGAGTGAGGACAAAGCATGCTGAAAGGATCGTAGAGGAATGTCAGGACGTCATAACTTATGTCTAGGATATCCCCACTCACGTGTCTTCACATGAACATATTTAAGTTACATACATGATCACCGGTGTATTAACCACATAACATACATGTTTAAGTTACATAAAATAATCTTGGATCGTTCTTTAATGAATTATTGCATATAAAATTAATCAACCATTGATTTAAATAACATATAATCGCAAGTCTTTAGGGCATACATCCCAACAATATCAATATCATAAATAGACATGTGATATAACAATGATAGATACGTATACAAAATTTTGATAAAAACTTTCTCGGTGGCTTTACAGTTTAGTACATTATTAATAAAACATTATGTGCTGACATGAAATGGCAACATTGTTTAATGTGTTATTAGTTAAAAAAATATGTAGTCTAACATTAAAATATACTAATTTTCCAAAAGAAAAGCATCTCATTTCGGTATAAAATCTTCAATTCAAAACTAGGAACTTCAATAATAATATTATATGCCTTTCGTGCCTTTTTTTCTTCTTCTTTTAGATTTGTGTTTTTTTGTCGTTTTCAAATTATCGATGTTAGGTGTAAAATTATTAATTATGTGACAAAAAATAGAGGTAATTAGATGATAATCAAAAGGTAGTCAGATGGCAATATCAGATAGCAATCAAATACTTAAAAAATAAAGAATTAATTAAAAATAAGTATATGATTGTAATTAGATAATAATCGAATACAAATCATATGACAATCACATGGTAATCAGATAGCAATTATATGACAATCAGATAACAATCATATGATTGGAAGTCAAAACTGAACAATGATACACACAATTATTCCTAAACACATTTTATTCAAGATTACCAAGAAAAGGACACAAAATTTCAATGAACTATTTAAGCTATCAATGTGATTGATCCAACAAGTACTTAGGGCTTTCGATAGACTGATGAATTCCATGATAACAAGAAATTGAAATGAATTGTTCGATGTCTGCTCATTCTCCCTTTTTCAATTCCCAGTGAACAATATGATCTTGACCAATCATTTGTTTAATTTAGTGGATCTGATACTTAGTTAATTCTTTGATTTTTATGTTCCTGGTGACAGATTAATTATATAATAATAATAAACTATAAATAAACTACTAGTGTTTTAATCATATTTATATATGTCAATGGAGTTTTCCATTTTACCAGGACTGACTAATTTTTATTTTTATTCTACGTATAAAATCGAAAATTGACCACTACATAATTAATTCGGTATGGATTTTATCATGAATTTATGTGTGCTATTGATACAAAATCGAAAATAAAATTAAGAAAGCTAGTTGAATAACAATCATAATGTTTAAATCGGTAAATTAAAATGCCTAAAAAAAAAATCCATAAATTAAAATTGTAATAAAAACAAAATAATAATAATAAATAATAGACAAACTACTCGTCCTTTTGAAAACAAGACCCTAATTTTAGTGTACAAAACTAAACTACTAGAGAGAAACCTGAAACCAAAATCCCTATATATTTGCCATGGTGCGCTCTGTTTCTGGTGCATTCAACATTCTTCATCCTTCACCGGCAAATCGCTCCGATCAACATTTTCCGTCAACTTCACTTTGCTATCATAACCCCTCACGAAACGGCTTGCGAAGAAGACGAAGTACAGTAGATTCAAAGTTCCGATCACGGCGATCGTGACATAGTAGTAGTCGAGCCTGTTCTGGTTTAGGTCGTGCCCACCTACCCATGGCGATTTTGCAGTTTTCGCGCTAACAATGTGTATCACATCAACTAGGAAAGAGCTTAAATAGCTCGCTACTGAGAGTGTGAGGAAGAAGATGGCTCCTGCAACTGTTCTCATATGCTCCGGCATATGCATTGTGAAGAACTCCATTAGGGCTACCAATGCAAATGCCTCCATTAAACCGGTGAGAGCATGCTGCGGTATCAGAAACGCGAAACTTGTTGGTGAAACGAACGACCCAGTTTTCAAAGCAGCGTCTCTTCGATGTTTCTCGACAATCCCTGAGACGATCATACTCAGAATCGACAAGACGATCCCTATAGTGATTCTCTGTTCCATTGTAAGTCTTCTCTCTTTTCCGGTGAATTTTTTTCCCAGTTTGATGAAAACCCTCTCGTAGATTATGATCCATATAGATAGAGATATCATACCGGCTAAGTTCATCCAGCCGGGTGGGAATTTGAAATGGGGTCCGATTGATCTGTTTGATTGCATTGCTTGAAGAATCCCAAATGTGTTTGGTTGATTGAATACTATGAAACACCCAATTCCTGATATCCAAACGGGAATAATCGACACTAGGCATTTGAGTCCTTCCACTTGTTGTAAACTGCATAATCTCCATGGATTCTTAGGTTTTCCCTGTTCATCCAATTCCTCTTCTGGGTTCACTATAATCGCAGCTCTATCCAGCCATTTGAATCTCTCTGTGTGAATGAGCTTTTCCCCACATGAAGAATCCTCCATTGGTGGGTCATAAAACGAGTAAGATGAAACAGAATGTTTTCGTCTTCTACAGGCAGCAATAATGACCCTGGACATATCAGTAAACATGCTTCCTCTAGGCTCAGCGATGATGTAAGTATGGCGACCCATCAAGAAAATCGAGATGGAGAAGAAGAAACAAATGGTGGGTATGGCAAATCCAAGGGTCCAACTTACATTGGTCTGAACATAAACGACACCAGTGAGAGCTACAAGCAAAGCAATGGTGAAAGAAAGGTACCACCAATTAAAGAAGCTTTCTAATTGAGACTTCCCCTTTTCTGTGGTGGTGTCGAATTGATCAGCTCCAAATGCAACATTGCAGGGACGAATGCCACCGGCGCCAATCGACAACAGACCGAGACCGGCAAATAGAACAAGGAGCTGCCAAAGATGTGGCTGTGGGCAATGGCCTGAATCTTCAGCATTGCAATGAGGAGGCCTGAGCTGGTGGAGAGCTGCGGTGAGCATAACAGTCCCCATTCCCTTTTTTAAGACAAAGAAGATTAGATTCGACATAAATGATGATGAATTCAACAAGGGAAAAGTAAAAGTAGTACCAAGAGTGATGCAATGGAGCCATAGAGGAGGGTGCGGTAGCGGCCAAGACAAGTATCAGCAATGAAAGCACCGGCTAAAGTGGCAACATTGGAGGTTCCACTCCAAATATTAACCACATTAACAACAAAAATGCCATTGACATTGTATTGGGTGCTGAGATACACAGTGATATTGGATATCAAACTCATGGATGACAGCTTCTCAAAAGATTCATTCCCTTCAAAAGAGGAAGAAGATCCATTCAAAACCAAAGAAAGCACAGATCAGTTTATAGTGTATGATGTTTAAGTAATGACTGTTACTGACCGATGATGTATTTGACGGCGCGCCATCCTCCTAGTCTCCGGCGAGGGGTTGGAGTGGGGTGGGAGGAGGAAAGTGAAGATTCCAAATCCATGGTGGCTGTGTAAGGAGGTTGTGGAAGGAGAAGTACTAAAAGGGAGTGAAGGAAATTAACAGTGGTGGAAAAGGTCTAAATAGAAGTAAGTGGTTGATGAGGATTTTTTTATTGATCCTATTTTCCCGTTTTCAGCTTCCCCATCCCCAACTGCTTCACTCTTCTTCTCCAACACCAATTCCATGGCTATACAGTTATACATTTTGTTCAATTCTTTTTTTTTTTTTTTTTTAAAAAAAAAAATTTATTCAATAATTTTATTGAAGTTTCATATTTTTACTTTCGTACTTGGAATTCTATTCCATCAAATTGTTCCCAAAAATATTTTTACTTTAAAGTAAAAGTGTGTAAAAATTAGAATAAGTTTGTGATATTATTTCCTGTTATATAGAAAATTAAGATTGTTCTTATTTATTTCGTTTAAATCATATACATAGGAAATTAAAATGGTTGTTTTATTACATCTCAAAAGATGACATTAAGTCAATAAGAACGTAGCTCAACCAGCATAGTGTTCATACTATCAACCTCGTGGTTTGAGGTTCGATTTCTCCACCCCATGTTCATGTATGTTTTTCAATTTTTACATTTGAGTTATTGCATCATTTTTCATATTATTCTAAGGAAAAAAATTATCAGTGTTTTTTAGACAAATTTCAAGTTCAAGAGTAAAATTAAAGTTTAATCTGGTAATTATTTGATTTTTTATTTTTAATTTTTGAAAATTAATGTTACAAATACTTCTATCATGTAAATTATTGTGCAAAATATGATTAATTTTCAATGATATTTTGTATAATCTAATATTTTAAAAATTATAGATATGTTAATTGTGAAAATCGAATTTTGTGTCTACCTAAGACGTTAAGTTGTAAACCTAAACATCTATTAAACAAAAACTTTATTACTTTTGGATGCATTCTTGGAATTTCAACATATTTTTTAGGGTAAATATCTACTTATTGTTAGTGATTTTTTTTTTTCACTTGATTCATTTAAAATTAAATCAAAATCACCTGAATGCGATATTCTTTTCAACAAATCATCGCATAAATCTTTCTAAAAATTGCTTTAAGTTTAATGAAAAAACTTTATTAACTACTCGATTCTCATATTTGCCTATAATTTCCATTAATCTATTCAGACATTAACAGTTGATTTTTTTTTTTTTTTAATTTTTTAATAAAGTGGTTTAGGTTCAAATTGATAATTATTTGTTTGAAAATTTAATTCATCAACCCCAATCTTATAAATTGATTTCTTACCACTATCCTAGAAGTTCCAAATTCCAACTATCGACCAGACTGAAAGTTTCTGGTGTTTTACCTTTTAAGAAATGAACAGTAATTAGAAAAAGTTATAATAATTATTCTTATAAAATAAAATAAACTATAAGAAAAGGTTTTTTTTATCAACAATTTTAAAAACAAGCTAAATTTTGAAAATTAAAACAAATAATTTTTTTTCTTTTTTGAGTTTGACTCAGAATTCAACTATTACATAGATATAATAAATGAAGATGAAATATGCTAAGTTTTAAAAAATAAAAAATAAAATGATTACTAAACATGCATTCTTTGTAAAAATATTTAAAGAAAAATTATTTTAAATAAAAAAATTATTGAAATTATTTATAAATAATAATAAAATATTACTGTCTATGGCAATCACTATAGATTACTGCACAATAAAATTTTGTTATATCTTTAAATATTTTGATTTATTTTTTATATTTAAAACTATTAAAAGCAGGAATATCCTACGGACGTTTCCATTGTATACAACTGATATAAACAATTTCCATCAAACACGTGTCCATGTTTGGAGAAAAGTAACGATCAATCGAGGGAAAAATTCCAAAAATAACTTTTGAATTTTCTCGATTGCGTTTCATTTGCACAACTCTCAATGCCCACTTTGAAAAAAAGCCTGCCCACTCTGCTCTCCTGAATTGCAGGAAACTAAATTTCTCTCTCTCATCTGTTCAAATGATTATTCAGTTTAATAATGGCGCCTTCTTCTTCTTTTCATTTCCATTTTTTCACACATCACAAGCTTCTTTCGCACTCCAACTCTTCTCTTTTTATCATCACTCTCAAAACCCTTGTCTAACTCAACCCCAGCAACCTCAATCTGCAAGAAATTTCAAATGGGCATGTTTGTTTTGGTTGTTTCATCGCTTTTACTATCAACCCTTTTCAGCTCTCGCACTTTTGCTCTCACCCCAGATGGTAATTCTCATTTTCCGTTTCCTCCCCTGGTCCAGTTCTTTCATTTGTCACTTTTTTTCATTTGGGTATGCCGAAAACTGCTATTATGTTGATGCTTTTGAGCTAATCAAATAGAACAAGTGCTTTGTTGTGGCGTATTCTCTGTTTCATTTGAATGATTCGATCAGTTTTTATCATTCTTATCATTATATTCAAATAACACAAAGCAATTTTCTGCGTTCTTAAATTCTTAATTTCACAGGCTTAACGTTGTTGGAAATTAGAAGCGCGTTTAACGATAGCAAAAATCTCCTTGGTGATTGGGAAGCTTCTGACGAGTTTCCCTGCAAATGGTCTGGTATATCTTGTCACCCTGAGGACCAACGGGTTAGCTCAATGTATGTAATCTCACTTTCCACATTTGCCTTCCTCCTTTATTTCAGGATTGTATTGCATCTTCTGCAAATTGTTCTTTTGATTTTTGGTTTGGGATGTTTCAGTAACTTACCTTACATGCAACTTGGAGGAATCATTTCTCCCAGCATTGGTAAACTCGGTAGATTACAAAGACTGTATGTCCTGAAGAGCCATTTCTTCCCCCACATTTTTTATTTTCCCTCCTCTCAATAGTATGATGGGCAAGAGGCTGAAGTTTAGAAACTTTATGATTTAAAGAGATTACGTCTTTCTCCCTCATTTTCTTTTGTATGTTAACCAAACCAGGGCACTTCACGAAAATGGCTTACATGGAAATATTCCTAATGAAATCACTGAATGTACTCAGCTCAGAGCTCTGTAAGTGAAACGTGTTGTAACTACTATTGCCATACCATATATAGACATTATCCTCATGCACTTTTTGACCATCTGCATAGGTATTTGAGGTCTAATTATCTCCAAGGTGGTATACCATCGGATATTGGAAACCTTTCTGCTCTTACGATACTGTAAGTTTTTTCTGATTCGTTTGACATTTTTTGAGTCTGTCATTGTTACATGCTATTTGAGATTGTGATTTAGTCAATATAAAACATGTAATTGACTGGGGGCCATTTTATTTATATTGAAGTTGTTTGACAAAATGCTACCTGATCTTCTTTTTGGCACTATTTGTTTGTACTAAATTAGTAAAATTGGGGACTTCTCCTTTTATATGATTATTGCATTTTTTTTTAATATTGAGGTTTAAATTTAGGGATTTGTCAAGCAATTCATTAACGGGTGCTATTCCATCATCCATTGGTCGTCTCCCGCTTCTGCGTCATTTGTAAGTTGAATTGTAGTTGTGGCACAACAAGAGTTGACTTAACACTTTTTGTTGTTGTTATTTTATCGTTTTCATTTCATTCACAGGAATTTGTCCACAAACTTTTTCTCTGGGGAAATACCTGATTTCGGAGTTCTAAGCACATTTGGAAGCAATTCGTAAGTACTCTACTCTTAAATCACATGTATTTTCCAAAATTTACATTCATACTAATTTTTTTTAATCATATATGAAACGTGATTTCCTATACCTAAAATTTGAACCTCCTAAAGTGTTGAAACTTTAGAATTTTGAACAAGGCTATTATCATGTGTTTTGGTTATATGTGGTTAACCCTTCTATGGTTTTAAAATATTCAAAAGAGACTTTGCAGTTGTCTTCATCAATTCATGTGTCTTGCACCTTGCCAATCAGCTTACATGATTGCAGCTAACTTAACTAGCATGGTTCTGATCAAATAACATTTATAGACTATATTTAGCAACTACGGATGATTTAGTACTTATGTTTACGCAAACATGTAAACAAATAATAGAGTTAGGATTTAATTTTCTTCATCACTAGAAAGGAACTGTGTACTTCTACTGTAAGCATAGAGATGGATATATAACTCATTAGGAACTTCGGGGTATAGAGCATCCTTCTAACCAGGGTGAAGGACATTATAAATCAGGCCTCCAGTTGGCACCGTTTGAAGCAATAAATCGAGAAAGATTTAGATACTGTTCTAACTCCCTTTCTACATCTTCAAAAAATCTTCTCCGTCTTCCTTAGAGTCCAAATTCCATGGGTGGACCATCAGCCATGGGGTACTGCATATAATTGCAGGATGGCAATGGGAGGCATTCTGATAGGGGTACTGTTGTGGTTTTTCTAATTCCTTGCTTTCTCCCTCATAATTTTCTCCCCATTTTCTTCTTTCCTCTTGGATTGGAAGAGGATCCTGGCATTAATAGTATGGGATTCAACATCTCATCTTCTGAGCGTGTTGTATTGATAGTTTAGTGTGTAACTGCAGGTTCATTGGCAATCTAGATCTCTGTGGTCATCAAGTTAACAAGGCTTGCCGAACTTCACTGGGATTCCCTGCAGTGTTGCCCCATGCTGAAAGTGATGAAGCTTCTGGTTAGCTTGCTGATAAATGACATTTCAACTTGAATCATTTCTATCGCCTTGTAAAACTTAAAAGTTCTTGCTCACAATTTTCTGTAGTTCCTGTGAAAAAATCTTCACGCTACATCAAAGGGGTATTAATTGGTGCAATGTCCACTATGGGTGTTGCACTCGTGGTGCTTGTTCCATTCTTGTGGATACGGCGGCTATCAAAACAGGAAGGAGCTGCCAAGAGATATACAGAAGTTAAAAAGCAAGTGGTTCATGAACCAAGTAATCCTCAGTTCTCGTTGCAGGTTAAGTTTCTTCTCAAGTATTGTACAACTGATGCTAAACCTTCGCTGTACAACAGGCACAAAACTTATTACTTTTCACGGTGACCTACCATACCCATCATGTGAGATCATAGAAAAGCTGGAGTCACTGGATGAAGAAGATGTTGTCGGTTCAGGAGGATTTGGCATTGTATACCGAATGGTCATGAATGATTGTGGAACATTTGCTGTGAAAAAGATTGATGGAAGCAGAAAAGGTTCAGATCAAGTATTTGAAAGAGAGTTGGAGATTTTGGGTTGCATCAAACATATAAACTTGGTCAATTTGCGGGGATATTGTAGTCTTCCAACTTCAAAGCTTCTTATCTATGACTTTCTAGCAATGGGCAGCTTAGATGATTTCTTGCATGGTATGACTTTAACATGTACCAAGCCTTTTGACTAGGGTTCATGTTTAATGTCCTGTCAATATTGTTTCATATTTTCCATTTCTTCTGTATCATCATGCAGAACATGGACCAGAAAAACAGCCTTTGGATTGGAGAGCCCGTCTAAGGATAGCCTTTGGCTCTGCTAGGGGGATTGCATACTTGCATCATGATTGTTGTCCAAAGATCGTGCATCGTGATATTAAATCGAGTAACATTCTACTTGATGAAAACTTGGAGCCCCATGTATCTGACTTTGGACTGGCCAAGCTTTTGATTGACGATGATGCTCATGTCACAACTGTTGTTGCTGGAACATTTGGTTATTTGGCTCCAGGTGCTCATTAGTTCTGCATTTGAAAGAAATGTTTGATACAAAAATTCAAGAATGATTTGAAATATTTCCTTGCTCTGTTAAGTGGCTGAATTTGCTATTTCCACGCAGAATACCTACAAAGTGGGAGGGCAACTGAAAAATCAGATGTTTATAGTTTTGGAGTTTTATTACTGGAGCTGGTGACTGGGAAGAGACCAACTGATCCATCATTTGTAAAGCGAGGCTTAAATGTTGTTGGTTGGGTATGCTCTAAACTTTCTTTTTTGCCTTCTGCCCAGAACACTTCTTTAGCAAAAGTCATGTTAAACAATAACGAAAATTACAGTGATAAAATCCATTAGATAAAATCAAGTGAAACTTTAACACAATTTTGTTTGAGAAAATTAGTTTTGGCAATGTTCAAGGACAGTACTTGTACAGACAGACGTATATATTCACGTGCATAATTTATTTCCTTTTTCTGCCGTAAAAGTCCCAGTGTTACCAACATGATGTTATTTTATAGATGCACACATTATTGGGAGAAAACAAAATGGATGAGATAGTTGACAAAAGGTGCAAGGATGTCGATGCCGATACCGTAGAAGCGATTCTCGAAATAGCAGCCAAATGCACAAATGCCGACCCGGACAATCGGCCATCAATGAGTCAAGTTTTACAGTTTCTCGAGCAAGAAGTCATGTCACCTTGTCCTAGTGATTTCTACGAGTCTCAGTCTGATTATTCTTGAAACTTTCTGTAACAGAAATGCTTATTTAACCCCAGACCCGTGAATCTTCTGCAACTCACTTGCAGCATTTGAATATTTCATCTCTCCCAGTGAAATATGCAGATCATGGAGTTTGACAGTTTGGATGACTGTCTTGACTGGTAAGTTATAGATAATGTATGGTTTTGTAGAAAGAAAGTTGTGAATCATAATGATTAACTTTTTTTATATGTTGAAGTTGTGGCAAAAGGGTTGTTAAGTTTCAACTCCAAACGTTAAAAAGTAAACTCAAAGCCACCAAACTTTGCCACCTACTGCCACTAACTTTCTGCTGTCTCCTTTTCCTCTAAATTTTACACAATAGCTTTTTATATATAACTGGACATTCCTGAATCCCTGACAGATAAATGGCAGGTTTTTTTCCCCTTTTCTGTTATTTACTTTCAAGAAAGTCAAATCTGTATCAGAAGTTGACAATCGTTCTGCTAAAGGATTCTTATCAAACTCCTGACCCTCATGGTTGCTGTTCACTTCAAAGTGATTTAATTGCAACTGGGCTTTAAATCCCATTTCACTGATTGGGTGCTTTTAAGATTTTTGTTTAGTAATCCTAGATAAGGACAAGCACGACGGGACAAAAAAATAGAGAGACTGCTATTGTTTATTCATTTTTCCATTATTAATGTGATTTAACTTTTGGGTTTTTTTTTTTTTAATGTTTGAGAAGTGGCAACTATACAGAAATGGAGTTGTCTCTTTATGGGAATGACCTTTGGACCTCTTCAAAGGCCAAGTCTGCAACTGAGCTTCGACTTTTTTTTTTCTTCCTTCAAGTCTTCCTAACCTTTGTCCAAATCCCATTCCTCTCCAAATGGTGTCTTTGTCAGATTCACGTTTGAATTTACATTGCATGCCATTTAATATATTGATAATATTCTATTTTCTATATTTTTGTATATCATAAACGTCGTTTTGCGGCTTTTGCCATACTTTCTCTGTTTCTCTCGATCTTCCCCATATTTTGTCGCCAAATATCCAAAACAACGTCTGGTTGAGATAGAACTACGGAAGTTTGGAGGTGGGTTGAGGGTAAAATCCGGAATGAGCCTGCAATTGAAGCCTATTCATCACCACCTCCACCACCATGGCCGCCGCCATTGCCACAGTCAGGAGCCGTACCAACCCAGTTACAGAGTACAAATTCAAGCTCCATCGGCATCTCTGCACCTGAACCATTCATTCGTTTCTTTGCTGCCGAATTGCCATTTATTGAATGGAAATCGAGGGGTTTCGTTGGGATTATTCAACAATAGGAGGAAAAGACGATGTGGGGGTGGCGGCAGAATCGGTCACAGGGGTATTGTGGCGTCCGGCATTGCGGGGACACCGATTTCAGATGGCTCGAAATCAGAGAAAGGGTTTGTTTCTCCTCCCCTCAGTGACATCCTTTGGCCTTCTGCAGGTTAGTCGAGAAAAAACCCAAAAGGGGCTTAATTCTTGAACTTGTTTTTATGAGAATATCTCCATCAAACCCATGTTGTAAAACTGAAATTCGATGAGAAAACTGCGAATGGGTAATGTTTGTTTTGTAATTGATGAAACAGGGGCATTTGCAGCGATGGCAATGCTGGGGAAAATGGATCAGATTCTAGCGCCAAAGGGGCTCTCTATGACAATTGCACCATTAGGAGCCGTTTGTGCTGTCCTGTTCGCAACGCCCTCATCCCCTGCTGCTCGAGTACTCGCCATTTCTCTGATCTGAACCAAAAAGTTCGTATTGCCATTTTTTGCTGAATTGGGTTCTTTTTCTTCTTCTTTTGGTGCAGAAATACAATGTGTTCATTGCCCAGATTGGGTGTGCGGCAATTGGGGTTTTAGCGTTTACTTTGTTGGGGCCTGGATGGCTGGCTAGAAGCTCTGCTCTGGCTGCATCCATGGCGTTTATGATCTATACTGGTTCGACGCACCCACCAGGTTATAATGAAGCCACTCAATTTGTGAATGTGAGGCTCCATTGTGTTTATTTATGAATATGAATTTGATTTGATTTGATTGTAATTCTAACAGCCGCAAGTTTGCCGATACTGTTCATCGATGGAGCTAAGATGCAGCAGCTGAATTTCTGGTACGCTCTGTTTCCTGGTGCCGCTGGATGTATTCTCCTTTGCTTGATAGTAAGTTCTCTCCCCTCTTCTCTCTTCTTTCTTTTTTCTCAGCCCGTAAATGATTAATGATCTGTCCCAAAATTTAACTTTTTGGTTAAACGTATTATCGCATTTTATACTGTATCGGATTAGAGAGTCATAGACCTAATGCAATGATTATGTCTATTAAGATCTTCATTTTTCTCCACTCCATAGCAATATTCATGGCAAATGTGTGAGAAAAATGAAATTACAATAGACATTGCCAATGCATTAGGACTACAATAAATATGATCATCCATAACGAGATAGTAGTAATATACTTTAACATAAATAGGAAGTTAGATTCCATTTATTTGTAGGAGGCGATAATTAATCATTTAAATGGTTGTGAATGGACCTTCCATACACCTTATAAAATTCTCAATTTTATCTTTAATATATAAAAAAAAGGATGGCGATGACATTTTTTATTATATATATATATATATTACAATATTGGGAGTTGATTTATCATTAAATTATTGTTTAATATTATGCCAGGCTTGGAGCCTTGGATGTTACATGAAACTCAACCAAATCCATTTATTTCATATGACATGTCTACTTCTTAATATGTTATTAAAAGAGGACAAAAAAAAGTAGACAGAGCAATAATTTAAGGACATTATACCTCCTAATCTTTTGAGATTTGTATTTAGTTTTTAGAACTAAATCTCTCAGACTTTTGAGATTTGAATTTAGTTTCTATTTTATTTTTAAAGTTTTAAAATTTGATAGGTTCAATCCTATAGTTTGAGAGTGTATTTAGAATGTATTTTCAAATATTTAATTTAAAAAATAAGTCATTTTAGAAAAAATTAGAATGCTCGACAACCATTCAAAATAGGTTTTGAAGAGTATTTTCAACAATTTTTGTCAAAAGTATTAAAATAAAAATGAATTTTTTGAAAAAAAAAAATTTCCCCTTAAATCAATCCAAATGGGCTTTGAATTTGATTTCTTACTCGTATTAGTTTTAGATTATGTATGGAGTAAGAAAAAGCAATAAATAATCCAAGAAAAATAAATAAATAATCCAACTTATTTTTAAAAAATACACATGAATATAATCTTGACAATGTATATAAATATCTTTGTTGTCAAGTCCACAATTTAACTCTATAGAGACATTTGAAAACTAATCTCAAACGTTGTGGATTAATGAGTAGTTGGTTTCAAATCTCTATAACCACAAGGGAAAAATTTGAAGACCAAATATAAATTAAATTTAAGCTTTAGAAAGGATAAGTATATGTAAGTTCTTACCAAAGGTAGTAATTAGGAAATTTTATAAATTGAGGTTGGAATGAGTAATATAAAAGGTTTAGGGTGAAATTGAGAATTGCATGAGAAATAGGGATCATAAGAGTGAAAATGGAGAGTTTAGGGTCATATTACACAAATTTCAATTTTAAATCTGTCTTTGCATATGTTACAACCTATTAGACACAAAATTGAAAATTTAGAGATGTACCGAAGAATCTTTAACATGAATTTTTTTATACAAAGAATAAAATTGTAATTATTCCATAAAATGTGTATGGTTTTTTTTCTCTCTTGCAGCAAGAGTTAGTGATGTTCTTGAAGGAGAAGTTCAAATTTTAAAAGTGTGGGAAAGAATGTCACACAGTGAACAGCCATTATTGAAGGTCTCCCAAAGCTCATTTTTGTGGGTTTTGATTTAGTGAGAACAACCCTTATGATCTGATGGAAAATAATTCATTCCTCCAATAAATATTTTGGTCCCATAATTCTTAATCCAAGGACATCCTCCTTTGGACCCATCCTAAAAATTTCAACCCCACACACCGCATTCAATCAATTGCCTTTTCATTCTTAAATTAAGTTGTAAATTTATCCCCCCATACTCTCTGTTTTTTGAGCTTTGAAAAGTGTATTTCTTTGGTTTATGGAAAAAGAATGATGTTATTATTACTTTTTTTTTTTTTTTTTTTTTCTGACAATGATTCTTAGATTGATATAATATTAAAATTATCTTCACCTATTAACTTTTGATTAGAGATATCCATTTTTTCATGAGATCCACCCAAATGAGGTGGAGAATTTTCTCCTTGTTGAATGAACGGAACGATGTGTATGTATATATATGTATATAGTGAGTATTTGGTTCACCAACTTCATAAGTTGATGTTAAATAACTTAACTTCAATAGTGTTTACTATTGAAGTTTGCACATTTATCGATGAATAAATTTAAAAGTTGCTAAAAATAAACAAATTAGAAAAGCACGAGGAATTTTCTTTGCAGTGAGCTCGATCCCTACGCCTACATGGATGAGGATTGAAATATGGATGGGGAAGGGATCTCGTGGACTTCTCTACTTTTGGGTCAACAAGTGGTTTAACATGATATTAGAGCAAGTGGTCTAGCAGGTCTCATGCAATGTTATTTTCTCCAATTAATAATAATTTATACTTGTCGGATCTTCTACATATTTAGCTCACAATTGAGGGATCGACTTAGTGAATTAAGAGGTGTTTGATAAATGGGTATGAGTTATTGGGTTGGGTGGGTATTTATTACCCATGTTTGTTAAGCCCATAAAGAAAACCTATGGGTTATTAAAACCCATTTTTTACCCACTCAAAACTATCATTTTTTATCCCCTCAAAACTAATCCTAAAAATCAATATATTTTCATTTCTTTCTCTCTTTGCTGTTTGGATCCCCAAATATACTATCCATATTATATAAAAATAAACTGTATGATATGTGAAATAATAAAGTTAAGTTAGCAAGATTCAATATATATACATACAATATACCAATTAATAATTGGGATAATTACCTTCAATATATATACATACAATATACAATATACCAATTAATTGAGCAGCAATATGAAATATATTTTGTTGGTATGTTTTATCAATCGAAGAGAATTAGAATTATTACAGTTTCTGAAAAGAATATATGAAAAATAATATATTATATTCTACAAATTGAGAAAAAAAATTGAGATTGTCCGGTTTATGTCATAAATGATTTGAGAAAATATGTGTATATTTGAAAATTAATCAACAATACAAAAGCATAAAACTAAAAAATAAAAGAATGAAATAAAAAAAAAAAACAAACAGAAAAAAATATAACTAATCTCATTCACAAAAAAACTGCATCAGATCTTTCAACTCAACTCAACTCTGCACAACAAACACAGACAATAATTACCAACTCAACTCAATTCTACAAACAAACACAGACAATTTAACTCCCCAGATAATTTAACTCTCCAGATAATAATTACCAACTCAACTCAACTCTCTACTTTTATCACATACCAAACACACCTTTAATGTGTTTCTATGGGGTTTTTTCATTATTTATTTTGTATTTTGACTCTCTATAATTTAAAATTTCAAATATTGGTTCTCTAATTTGTATTAGTTTCAGGCTTAACCCTTATTAGATAAGTGAAATTGTAAACACCCTTTAACTTATGGAAAGGGTAATTGAGAGTGAACCTGAAAAATATTACATCTCAATTGATAATCATTTTATTTATTTTTAATTTTTTTAAAAACAAAATTTATAAGTAGAAATAACGTTTATACACCCAATTTTAAAAGATAATAATCAAATTCTGACAAGTTGTTAGGGTTGTAAAGAATGCTTATACAACAATAGCTTCTTCGTAACTTTATATTAATAAAAATAAGTAGAAACTACAATTTGCATAATATAAATAAAAATTTATTTGAGAGATTGTTAGATTGGTTGAGATTATGATGTATATAATTTCTAGGTCAGAAATATAGTTTAGTGGTTAAAACTTATCTTATTGAGCTTGTTAAATAGAGTATTTTTTTTATTTTATAGAAATGGCTTAAAAACCCTTTTTTTTTTTTTTTAATTACACTTCTATTTTTTTTTTTTTTAATTTAATCAAAAGTGTTGCATCTAAAGTTCTTGAAAATGCCAAAATGCACAAACTATCCCTTTAAGTGTTTTTTCAATCAAATCCTTGAACTATAAAATATTCTTATATTATCGATTTTGTGTTTTCTTAAATTGAGATTGCAATTCACCGATCTACAAACTGGTTTTTTAGTGGTTAATATATTATACCTTTTAAATTTTATATAATTAAAAAAAATTGGTGTTAAATTTTAACAAGTTTGTAGTTTGAGAATTCGATCGTAAGAGTCTTTAGAGTTGAAATGTGATTGGTGTATTTTGCAATATTTAAGAGTTTAATGGTAAATTTTCATAAGATTAAGGAGTTATTATTGATGAAATTGAAAATTTGAGGGATGATTATAAGTATAACAACCCGTTTAGTTTAAGGATAGTTTTTACAATTTTCTTTTAGTTTTTATTTTTATTTTTTTAAAAAATAGACCTTCAAGATAAGTAAAAGTAAAATCGTGTTTGTTTTTATAGCATTGATAAGCATTAGTTATTTGTTTTTGCTGAAATAGACAGTTTAATTTAAGATAGAAAACTGCCTAACTCTTACCCAAACTAGTTTTAGCAAGCATAATAATGAAAATTTTTAAATTTATCTTATTTTGCAATACTTCATGATTTAGAATTAAAAGCTACTAAAGGATAGTGAGTAATTTCTTCACTGAATTAAGATACTCTCAACCAAATAATATGCCCAAATAACTCTTATTCTTAATAGTGTTTAGTTACCATTATTTTGGTCAAGAAAACATTAACTTACTTAATCATTCTTATAAGTGTGACCCTCCATTTTAAATCCTAGAGTACTGCCACAATAAGTTCATTGAAGGCAAAGACAATATTGGTGCAAAAACTAAGGTGGCCTTATTCATTTCTGGAGTTTGCCCTGATATTGACTCCATACGAACACCTTCTGAAGGGAGGATGCGCCTAGGGCACCATGAGGCCGAGTATGAAATCTCACTTTACAAACTAATGAAGGAGATTGCATAAATGTTGACACATTTCCTTCTCTCACTTACTATAAGTACTTTCTCCATTCATCTTGATATTAACTCATACAAACACCTTCTGAACGGAGGATGCGCCCAGGACATCATGAGGTCGAGTATGGAAGTCACGGTGTAAATTTTAACGAAGAACATGAGAGAATAAATATATCATATATATAATTTTTCCCACTAGGTATTTTATAAATTAGGGTTCATTACTTAGGTAAAATTAGGCTAAGTCATTTATCTAAGTGATATTTATTTGCCCAATATAATATTTTTGTTGGATAGTTTAACAACATATGATTAATATTTATTAAACAATTTAATCATTTAATCATTTATTGCATGCTTATAAAATGTTGACTAACTGACATTCCAAGTCGGTTTCTAGGTAGGGGTGTTCCATTTCCGACAGCTTAAATACCTCAATCCTAAATAGAACTTTCCTTAGATAAATGTCTATTAGTCAATATTTTATAAATTTACTCTTTCATTATCTTATTTTAATCCTATTAAAACAAGTAAAAGATTTTCCTATTTCTAATCTTATTAGAGACAAATGTCTATTAGTCAGTATTTTATAAATCTAACATTTTATTATCTTATTTTAATCCTATTAAAACAAGTAAAATATTTTTCCTATTTTTAATCTTATTAGATATATTTTAGCATAGTTTCATTTTCCAATTTTTGAACCTTTTAAGAACATTAATTAAAATCTTATGTTCACATGTAACTCTTTATTGTAAATTATAAATTTATGTTATATAACTTTTATACCAAAGAAATTAAAGCCTATAACATGTATCTAATGACATTACTTATATAACAATTATATTCAAAACTATGTAATGCCGTTCTTCATGCATAATTTATTTTTCGTTAACAATCATAATATAACACTTATATAAATATTAATGAAAACCAAACTATATAGTATACATGCTTTAATCATGCATTAAACTATATAATATAACACTTATATTATAATCACACATGCTATAATGTATGCATCATGCATAGAAAATAATCTAAACTTTAAATATAATAATTATATTTAAGTATGATGCATGATTATGTTGGGATTGATGTCCTAAATCTCTTGTATTCTCGTAGTTTGTAAACATTGTATAAACAAGTTATTATTAATAAAATAATAATTATTTTATAAGCATACACTCAATCTAATAAACTAAAGATCCTAGGTTATTTTATGTAATTTAAACAAGTATTAAAGACATACAGGTAGATCTTGTTTAAATAATAACCTAAATGGTCTGTAGTAGATGGATAAGGTTGGGTACCTTATCCTGGTGACACTACGGATACAACCCGTTTTGTAGGTGTTACAAGTGTTGTAAAGTGCTACAAATGATCTGATCCTGATCATTCATGTGGAGACATGTGGATAGGGGTATTATATACAAAAAGTTTGTATAAGACCGGACCATGAAATGATTAGTCTCATTATATAACACCATTCATAATAGAGACTTACATTTTACTAAAATAACCATAGATGACATGCTCTGAATTCTGAGTAAGTTGTGAACTCCTGCTTATGAAGGCGGTCCTTTGATTTGTATGGGTGAAAGTGGCTAGATTGCTAACTCAATAAGCCTACCATTTTAGACATTCGTCTGACTGGGGAGCTGGGAACAAAGCTACACAAGAAAAAATTCACTCCTTTTCCGATGTCGGGTAAGTAGATAAATTACTCTCTTAAGGGCTGATTCTAGGGCTTGAACATAGTGACCACACCCTTTCCTGGCCCCAGAGGGACTTGGTCATAGTTGGACTATGACTTATTGTTCATTAGAGGAATCAGTGGTAGGAGTTAGATGTAACTATAGGGGCAAAACGATAATTTTGGCCCAACTGTACTTACGAACAATTTGTGAAGGATTATCGCATTGTTGATTGGTTATATCCAATTAACACAGAAATTTGTCTGTAATACGAAGAGTGCAGTTGTTGATCTTTAGTAGAATGACCGACAATTTATAGATGTTGGGTAATTTAATGAAAAAGTTAAATTAATTATCCAAGTACCGTTAGAGCTTCAATCTACAGGTCCATAAGGTCCCCTCTGTAACTCAACAGGGATTTAATTGAGAGCTAGTTTTGGATTAATTTGAAGTGTTCAAATTAATTGAGGGAATTAATTATATATGATATAATGACTATAACTTATTGTTCATTAGAGGAATCAATGGTAGGAGTTAGATGTAAATATAGGGGCAAAACGGTAATTTTGACCCAACTGTATTTACGAGCAATTTGTGAAGGGTCATCGCATTGTTGATTGGTTATATCCAATGGATACAGAAATTTATCTATAATATGAAGAGTGCAGTTGTCGGTCTTTAATGGAATGACCGACAGTTATGGATGTTGGGTAATTTAATGAAAGAGTTAAATTAATTATCCATGTACCGTTAGAGCTTCAATCTACAGGTTCATAAGGTCCCCTCTATAACTCAACCGGGATTTAATTGAGATCTAGTTTTGGATTAATTTGAAGTGTTCAAATTAATTGAGGGAATTAATTATATATGATATAATTAATTAAATTAATTATATATGTGATATAATTAATATAATGTATTTGATACATTGTAATATAAGGAAACATGAGAGGATTTTAAATATGATTCCAATACTAATTATATGAATGAGATTCATGTATCAAATTTAATATAAATATGATTTATATGATAGAGTAAATTAACATGCAGCGGAATAAATTAGAATCAATAAGCACTCTAATTACATTTAATTTGAGTTTAAAAACATGTATTGAAACAAAAGTTCAGAGAAAGAGTTTTAAGAACTACAACCTTTGATGAATCTTCTTCAAACACTGCTTTACTCCACGAATCGAGACTTCAAATTTACAATGGACCACCACAGAGACCTTCTCTACTATTCTCTGCTTGGAATGTATGGTGGAAACATTGAATTGGGGCCAACAGAGTGGAGATGGATGGGGGTTTGGAGAAGAAAAGTTTCTGCAAAACTTCAACTCTTAATCTGATTGCATGGGGTCTAATTGAAGTTCAAAACTTCAATTTATATTGAAGTACCATGCATTAAGGATTAATACAGTTGATGTCACTTCAATTTCCATTGAAATTGAATTGGCATGAGGTGTATTTTGAGTTTTGGATTTTCCCATTTTGAAATATTTTTATTCAATTTTAATAAAATTAATTTGATAATTTAAATTAAAAACTGATTTTTCAAAATTTAATTTTTAATTTAATTTTATATTTTGAATTTACAAAAAATCCAAAAATCTAATTAACCAAATTACCAATTTTGAATAATCTTCGAAATTGAATAAAATTGAATAATTAATTAAACTAATTTAATTAATTTAATTTAATATCAAATATTAAATATTATATTTCACCTCAACAAATATTGAATTCATTATTTAAATATTTTTGAACTCTCCAATTTTATTTAATTTCGACAAAAATTAAACGTTGCAATCATATCAAATACAATTAATAGAAACCGTAATTGAATTTGAAGACTTCAAATTGAAAACCCTAATTTCACTCAAGTTACTAATACAAGATAATTTTACGAGCTAGTAGAGGGACCTTATGGATCTACAGATCATGAGCTCCAACGATTTGAGATTAATTGGCTAAACTCTTTAGACCGAATTAATCAATATTCATTAACTATCGAGACATACCACTATAGCTTGATAGTTGCACTTTCCTCCTTGTAGATATATTTCTATCAATTTTAACTATAATTAGTAAGTTGATCCTTGTCGTTTGTATTTATAGCTAGGTCAAAATTATCGTTTTACCCCTGTAAATATATCTTGCTCCTTAGGCTCCCAATGATACTTCATTGAACAATTGGTTTATAGTCCAACGTATAAACCATGACCTTCTCGATCATGAGAGAGTGGGGCCTCATTGTTCAATACCAAGAATCAGTGCTTAAGAGAACAACCTATCTGCTAACCCTACGTCGGGTAGGAGTGAATTCCATTTTGCAGAGCTATGTTTCTAGCTATCTATCCGGTCTTATCCATAAAATGGGAGGCTTATTGAGCAGTTCTGTTGGACTACTCTCACTTATGCAGATCAAAGGATAATTTTGAATAAACAAGAGTTCATAGTTAGCTCCGAATTAAGATCGAGTTACCCTAGGTCATTGAATTTTAAATAGTCGGTTTTAGCAGAAAACCGTTGTTATAAAGAAAAGTGACTATTTCAAGGTTCGGTCTTATGCGAACTCATTGCATATGATGCCCCCTTTCACATATCTCCACATGAATGATTTTGAGATCATATCATTTGTATCAGTATACAAAATGGGCCGCATCCAATAGTGTCACCAGGATGAGGTACCCAATCTCATCCATTTACTTATAGACCATTTTGACTATATACTAAAACTTGATCCTCTTTTATGTCGCCACATAAAGTTAAAGTATTCATAATTATAGCCATGGATTCGTTTATTGGATTTTTATAACAAAATGCACTATTGAATAAAATACTCAATAATGCTTTTATTGATATATAAAATATGTTAACAATATTTACGAACTGCGGAGTTTTAAGACATTCCCAACAATCTCCCACTTGAACTAATATTCCAGTGAGAAATACATACAAACATAATGTTTTACAATATGAAAAATGGAGAGAAAATACAATAAAGTAGGACATCAATATATCCTTGACATTCTCCGACTTGCCCTAGATTATAATGCTCGTAGTCCTAGTCTGACCAAGTGGCCCTCGAACACTTTAGCCGAGAGGGCCTTCGTAAATGGATCAGCAAGGCTATCTTCGTGACTATCACCTCTCCTCGGTGTACTTCTCTGATGAGATGTTACTTTCTTTCGACATGTTTTCTAGGTCTTTGACTTCTTGGTTCCTTGGAATTGGCAACTGCACCGTTGTTGTCACAATACAGGGTAATGGGCAGATGCATATTTGGAACCACTCCCAAATCTGACAGGAACTTGCGTAGCCACACTACATCTTTAGCTGCTTCGCATGCAGCTACATATTATGCTTCCATCGTGAAGTCAGCTGTACAACTCTGTTTGATGCTTCTCTACACTATAGCTCCTCCGTTAAGAGTGAAAACTGATCCTAAAGTAGATTTTCTAGAATCTACATTAGTTTGAAAATCAGAATCAGTGTATCCCGTAAGGATCATATCCTTAAACCCATACACAAGCATATAGTCCCTCGTTCTCCGAAGGTACTTGAGGATGTTCTTGACAATAATCCAATGACTATGTCCAAGGTTAGTTTGGAACCTGTTGACGATTCCTACTGCAAAGCATATGTCAGGATGTGTACATAACATAGCGTACATCAGACTCCCAACTGCTAAAGCATATGGAATTCTTTTCATTTCCTCAACTTCTTGAGCCATCTTAGGATACTGTTCCTTTGACAAATGAAGTCCATGTCTAAAAGGTAACATACCCTTTTTGAAATTTTGCATATTATATCTTGACAATATTTTGTCAATATAAGATGCTTGAGATAGGGCTAGCATTCGGTTCTTGCGATTCCGAACTATTTGGATCCCAAGAATGTACTGTGCTTCTCCCAAATCTTTCATTTGGAATTGTGATTCTAACCATCTCTTTACATCGGCAAGGAAACTTGGTTCATTTCCAATGAGCAAGATATCATCAACATAAAAGACTAGGAAAGCTACAGTTTTGTTGACTATTTTCTTGTATACATAAGATTCATCAATATTTTGTTCAAATCCATAAGACTTAATCACAATGTCAAATCTTATATTCTAGGATCTAGAAGCTTGTTTTATTCCATAAATGGATATTTTAAGCTTACAAACTTTTTGTTCTTGACCCTGTTCAATGAACTTTTCTGGTTGAGACATGTAAATACTTTCATCAAGATAACCATTAAAGAAGGTTGTCTTGACATCCATTTGTTATTTCATAGGGGCCCCTTGTTCAAGACCTAGAGTCTGAAGGAACCATTGAAGGTCCTTGGCAGAAAACGGGATCAGACCCAAAAATCCAAATTTACAGAATAATGAATTTTACAGCAAACAAACATTATACATCTAAAATTTAATTTTTGCATGCTCAAAAAGAAAAATACATAAGAGAAAATTGGGTTTCAGAAACCCTTATGTTTGAAGGCCGATTCAAACCCTCGAACTAAATGGACACTACCACAATGAAACCTTTGTGTTCTCTGGATGAGAATCCAAGATGAATGGGCTCTGGCTATTTTGGAAGAGGGATTTGAGGGAAGAGAGAAAGAGGATGATAGTTCGTAGATCTCAGAACAGTTCTGTACTTTCTCTATGTTATGTTTTCTGTGTAAAACCAGAATGAGAGTGTGGTCATAACCCACAACCTCACTATCACGTTTTTTTAGAGAAAAAGGGGGAGGGAGTTACAATTCCCTCCCATTTTTTTAAAAAAATTAAAATTAATAAAATAAATGAATCTTAATAAAAACTTAATATATATTTATATGGTAATTATTTTATAATATAATATATACTAAATTATATATTATATCAAAAATAACATATAACCTATAGTTTAATATTGTATCCGATTACAATATAACATATAGTTTAATTCTCTCAATAACGATATTTAATATAAATCCCATTTATATTAAATTTAATTATATGAATCCAATTCACATAATTAACATTTGAATCATATTCAAATATTTATTTCCTCTAAAATAAACTTTATATTATAATGTATCAAATACATTATAGTAATTATATCATATATAATTAAATTAAAATAATTATATCACATATAACTAATTCTCTCAATTAATTTGAACAATTCGAATTAATCCAAAAATTGATTCTCATTGATTTTCGTTGAGCTATAGAGGGGACCTTATGGACATATAACTTGAAGCTCCAATGGTATGTGAATAATTAGTTAAACTCTTTAATTAAATTATTCACCATCCGTCAACTGTCGGACACTCCACTAAGACCAACAGTTGCACTCTTCGCAATACAGATATATTCCCTTGTCCAAAATTACCATTGTGCCCCTATAGTTACATTTAACACCTTAAGTACCATTAATCTCTCTAATGAATGATAAATCATAGTCCAACTATGACCAAACCCCTTTCAGGCTAGGAGAGGGTATGGTGCCATATTGTTCAAGCACCGGAATCAACCTTTAAGAGAGTAATTTATTTACTTACCCTGACATTGGGGAATGATTGAATTCCTTCGTGTGTAGCTGTCTTCCCAACTCCCCAATCAGACGAATCCCCAAAATGGTAGGCTTGTTGAGTTGGCGATCTGGCTACTCTCACCCATGCAATTCAAAGGACCGCCTTCATAGGTAGGAGTTCACAACTCACTCAGGATTCAGGTCATGTTAACTATGATCATCCTAGTGAAATGTAAGTCTCTATTATGAACGACGTTATATAATAAGACTAAATATTTCGTGGTTCGATCTTATACAAACTCCTTTGTATAGAATACCACCGCTCATTTGTAATATCTACAAAACGTCCGTACTCGTAGGGTCACCAAAATAAGGTATCCAGCCTTATTCATCTACTACAGACCATTTAGGTTATCACTTAAACATGATCCACTTGTATATCTCTACATATAAGTTTGAGCTACAAGACAACCTTGGATGTTAGTTTATTGGTTTGTGGGTTTAATGCAACTAAATATCAAATAAAACATTATATATTTTATTAAATAAATAAGATGTTTTACAATACAATTACAAACTATAGAACCTACGAGATTTAGGGCATCAACCTCAACAATCTCCCACTTAACCTAAAGCTAGTGGGATGTACAATATAAAAATCAAACTAATATACAAAGTACACAAAACAATAAACTAGGGCATAACACGCCTAGTACAAATCTCCCGCTTACCCTAGTTTAAACGTGGCCTGTCCCATAGACCCATAATCTTCAATTGACCCTAAAAAATCTTAGCCACGAGAGACTTTGTAAACGGATCAGCAACATTGTGCTCCGAAGCTATCTGCGTGACGATCACGTCTCCTCGATGCACAATCTCTCTGATGAAATGATACTTTCGCTTTATATCCTTCCTACATTTGTGACTCTTAAGCTCTCGGGAATTAGCCACCACACCACTATTATAATAATAAAGTGTGATAGTCTTATTCCTAGAATGACTTCCAGATCTGTCAAGAATTTTTTGAGTCAAATACCTTTCTTAGTAGCTTCACAAGCCGCTACGTACTCAGCCTCCATGGTGGAGTTAGCAATGCACCCCTGCTTGATCCTTCTTCATACTACTGTCCCTCCGTTAAGAGTGAGCACTTATCCTGATGTGGATTTCCTAGAATCCTTATTAGTTTGAAAATCAGAGTTCGTGTATCTTACAAGGATCAGATCCTTAGAACCATACACAAGCATATAGTTCCTCGTTCTCCGTAGATACTTAAGGATATTCTTAATGGTGGTCTAGTGATTATATCTTGGATTAGACTGATATCTACTGACTATCCCCATCACATAGCAGATGTAAGGTATAATATATAACATCGCATACATTAGGCTGCCAATAGTTGATGCATAGAGAATCTGTCTCATTTCCTCAACCTTTTGAGGTGTCTTAGGACACTGTTCCTTAGACAATATAACTCCATGCCTGAAAGGTAGTAAACCTCTCTTGGATTTTTGCATCGAATACTTAACAAGCATTTTGTCAATGTACAATGCTTGAGATAGAGCTAGCATTTTATTCTTTCAATCTTTAAAGGTCTGAATTCCCATAACTAACTGAGCCTCTCCCAAATATTTCGTTTGGAATTGGTCACTAGCTAGTTTTTAACTTCAGTCAGTAGACCTACATCATTTTCAATGAGTAGGATATCGTCTACATACAACACCAGAAAAGCTATTGAACTGTTGATGATTTTCTTGTATACACAAGGCTCATCAACATTCTGATCAAAGCCATAAGATTTGATCACAGTATCAAATCTTATGTTCCAAGATCGAGAAGTTTGCTTCAATCCATAGATGGATCAATTAAGCCTGCAAACATTTTGCTCTTAACCTTAGGTTATGGATCTCTCAGGTTGTTGCATATAAATCGTCTCCTCAAGATTGTCTTTCAGAAAAGGCAGTCTTGATGTCCATTTGTCAGATCTTATAACCATAATATAAGGCAATAGACAGGAGATTCCAGATAGACTTTAACATGGCAATAAGTGAGAAAATCTCCTCATAGTCAACTCCTTAACTAGGGTATAACCCTTTGCCACTAGTCTCGCCTTGAAGGTTTGCACATTTCCATTAGCACCCAGTTTTCTCTTGTAGATCCATTTGCAACCTATAAGTTTAACCCCCATCAAGTTGATCTATAAGATCCCAAACTGAATTGAAGTACATAGATTCCATTTTGAGATCCATAAGTTTGATTCACTCATCTTTGTTTACATCCTTCATTACCTTCTTGTAAGACAATGGATCCTCAACATCTCCGTCAGCTACCATAGCTAGAATTTTTGTTAAACCCGTATAACGGACATGCATGTTCGCAACCCTCCCATTACGTTGAGCCTCCCTCAACACTTGAGGTAGATTTTACCTATTAGATGATCCAACTTCAATAACTCTTGTTGAGGTGTTAGGTTCTTCAACAACTCTTGTTAAAGTTTTAGTAGTTTCTTTGGAAATTTCATTCAACACTATATTATTGTGGGGCATATACTCCCTTATGTGGTCTTCTTCTAAAAAAGTAGCATTTGTCGACACAAACGCTGTATTTCCCTTAGGGTTGAAGAAGTAACCACCTCTTGTTCCTTTGAGGTAGCCTACAAATAAGTACAGTTTTGAACGAGATTCCTGATCATTCATGTGAAGCCATGTGAGCAAGGGTATACTATACAAAATAGTTTGTATAAGACCAGACTACGAAATGATTAATCTCGTTATAGAAACTTACATTTCACCAGGATAACCATAGGTGACATAACCTGAATCCTGAGTGAGTTGTGAACTCGGCCTATAAAGGTGGTCATTTGATTTGTATGTATAAGAGTGATCAGATCGCCGATTCAATAAGCCTACCAATTCGGGGATTTGTCTAATTGGGAGCTGGGAACATAGCTACACAAGACGAAATTTACTCCTTCCTTGATGTCAGGGTAAGTAGATAAATTTCTCCCTTAAAGGTTGATTTCAGAATATGAACAATGTGATGTCACACCCTCTTTTGGCTCAAGAGGGATTTGGTCATAGTTAGACTATGACATATTGTTTATTAGAGGGATTGATGGTACTTAAGGAGCTAGATATAACTACAGGGAAAAAACAGTAATTTTGACATAGCTATACTTACAAGCAATTTGTGAAGGGTCATCACATTATTGACTGGTTATATCCAATGGACATAGAAATATATCTGTAGTGCGAAGAGTGTAGTTATCGATCTTTAATGAAGTACCCGATAGTTAATGGATGTTGAATAATTAATTAATTAAAGGAGTTTAATTAATTATTCAAGTACCATTGGAGCTTCAAGCTACAGGTCCATGAGGTCCCTTTTGTAGCTCAACAGGGATTTAATGAGGATCAATTTTGGATTAATTTGAATTGTTCAAATTAATTGAGAGAATTAATTTTTATGATATAATTAACTTAATTTAATTATATATGATATTATTACAATAATGTATTTGATACATTATAATATAAAGTTTATTTGAAAGGAAATAAATATTTGAATATGATTTAAATATTAATTATATGAATTGGATTTATATAATTGAATTTGATATAAATGGGATTTATATTAAATACCATTGATGAGAGAAGTAAAACTATAGGTTATATTGTATGTGATACACTATTAAACCATAGGTTATATGTTTCATGTCATGTAACCTATAGTTATACGTATATAATAAGGTAGTTATTATATATATATATATATATATAGTTTTATTTTAATTTTGAATTAAAGGGAGGGAAATAACTTTTTTCTCCTAATCTCTCTCAACTCACTACACGTACAAGTGTGGTGGTTATGGGATTTGGTTCTTCTTCACAATTTTTTGGGGAAGAAAAGACAGTGTGCTCTCTGTGAAAGGAAAACTCCCAGACTCATTTTTTTTCTCAATTTCCTCTCCATCTCTTTCCCTCTCCAAAAATCACATAGCCCACAAACTGTTGTGATTCTCATCTCAGAGAATACAAAAGGCTCCAATTGGTGGTAGCCATTAGAGTTTGAGTTTGTTGGAGTACGTGGCCATTTTGGAAAAGAAGATTCATGAAGATTTTGGATATTCAAAGGTATCATTTATTTCTCCATTTTCCTTTTCAAATGCATGCTATAAATTTAAAATTATTGCATAATTTTTCTGTTTGATTTCTGTAAAAAATTAGAAATTGAGCCGATCCTCGCTTCCACACAGGACTTCACCGCTTCCTTCACAAGTTACAAAAGACAACCTTGGATTTTAGTTTATTCGTTTTGTGGGTTAATGCTACTAAATGTCAAATAGAATGCCTAAGATTTTATTAGATAAATCCATTTTTGTACACTAGAATTACAAACTACAAAACCCACGAGATTTGATGCATCAATCCCAACAATCTCCCACTTGTGCTAAAGTTAGTGGGATGTACATCCTAAAAGTAAAACTAATATAAAAGTACACGAAAAAAAAAATTCTCTCACTTGCCCTGGACTAGATGTGGCATGTCTCGTAGACCCATATTTTGCAGGTGACCCTCAAACATCTTAGCCATGTGGGACTTCGTAAATGGATCAACAACATTGTGCGCCAAAGCTATCATTATGACGATCACGTCCCCTTGATGCACAATATCTCGTATCAGATGATATTTTCGCTTTATGTGCTTTTCGCGTTTGTGACTCCTAGGCTCATTTGAATTAGCCACAACACCAGTATTATCACAATAAAGGGTGATGGACTTTGACATGTTTGGAACTACTTCCAAATCAGTCAAGAATTTCATGAGCCAGACAGCCTCCTTGGTAGCTTCACAAGCTACTACATATTCTACCTCCATAGTGGAATCAATAATATACCCTTACTTTGTGCTTCTCCATATTACAGCCCCTCCATTAGAATGAACATTGATCCTGAAGTGGATTTCTTGGAATCCCTATCAGTCTAAAATTCATAGTCTATGTGTCCTATAAGGATCAAATCTCTAGACGCATACACGAGCATGTAGTCTTTCGTTCTCCGAAGATACTTAAGGATAGTTTTAACGGCAGTCTAGTAATCTAATCCTAGATTGGACTGATATCTACTGACTATCCCCACTGAATAATATATGTCAGGTCTAGTGCATAACATTGCATACATCAAGCTACCAACAGCTGATGCATAGGGAATCTGTCTCATTTCCCCAACTTATTGACGTGTCTTAGGACATTATTCCTTAAGCAAAGCAACTTCATGCCTGAAATGTAGTAAACCTCTCTTGGAGTCTTACATCAAATACTTGACAAGCATCTTGTCAATGTATGATGACTGAGACAAGGCCAACGTTTTGTTCTTTCGATCCTTAAAGATCTGAATACCCAGAACAAACTACGCATCTCTCAAATCTTTCATTTGGAATTGGGTTCCCAGTCAATGTTCAATTTCAATCAGTAGACCTACATCATTCCCAATGAGTAGGATATCATCTACATACAACATTAGAAAAGTTACTAAATTGTTGATGATTTTCTTATAAACACAAAGCTCATCAATATTTTGTACAAAGCCATAAGACTTGATCGAGTTATCAAATCTTATATTCCAAGACTGGGAGGCTTGTTTCGATCCATAAATGGACTGATTAAGCTTGTAAACCTTTTGCTCTGACCTTGGGTTATAAGTCCTTCAAGTTGCTGCACATATATAGTCTCTTTGACGTTCATTTTCCAAATCTCATAGTCATAATGTAAGGCAATGTACAGAAGTATCCGGATAGAATTTAACATGACAACAGGTGAGAAAGTCTCCTCATAGTTAACTCATTGAACTTGGGTATACCCCTTTGCCACAAACCTAACCTTGAAGGTTTGCACCTTTCTATCAGCACCCCATTTTCTCTTATAGATCCATTTGCAACCTACAAGTTTTACCCTGTCAGGTTGATCTACAAGATCCCAAACCAAATTGAAGTACATAAACCTATATCTTGTATCATCTTAGCTTAGGTTAAACCCATATAATGTATTAACGTGTTCGCAACCCTTCCACTACATCGAGGCTCTCTCAACGGTTGAGGTAGATGTGACCTACTAGACAAACCAACATCAACAACTCTTGTCGATGTACTCAGCACTTCAACAACTCTCGTTGAAGGTTCCATAATGTTGGTGGAAAGTTCAGTTAACACTATCCTACTACATGGTTTATGTGAAGGATTTCTTATAAAAGAGAACCCATGAGCGGAAGCACGATCATCTAAATTCATTGTGACAGAATTACAAACACTCACAAGCATACAAACTAGTTATGCATATCAGAACAAATTACAACCTGCTTTTATAAATAAATACAAAATGAGTGAGAGATTTACTTTTGAAAAACTTTTCTTCCACAAACCTTTCGCTCTCGTGAAGACTTTGGACATCAAAATCTCACTCTTTCCCAGATCGTCTACCCAGTCGTCTAGTAGTCACTGTAACGACAATAATTGTACTATGATGCACGCAAGGTTCAAGTCCATGCTACAAACTTGTTGCCATAGATTTTATGCAATGATATGCGATACTACTTCTAAATATGCGTTGTTCGTGAGATTCTTGTAGTATACTATGCGTTGTCACAAGTTTCCTTGCGTTGAAACAAGGTATAATTTCACCGCAAGTTTCTCAGTATGATCTGAGGTTGAACACAGGGACTGTTTGAGGTTATTGCGCTACATTTGTGATACATGCGACTACGGGTTTTTCAAATTAGTACAATTAATTAAACATGAGATAAAGTAAAGTAAAGCGGTAAAGATGCGATAATAAGGTAAATTGTGATAAAGTAAACCTAAGCTAAGATGATACAAGATACAGGTTTCATGATACAAGATACCAAGGTCAAGGCTGGCTGTGAAGATCATACAAATATCGTGTTATACGATGGAAAGTCTTATGTGCGAAGCAAAAACAGAAAAGATAATTGATACAAACAGCACAAGTTCCTTAATTGCGTTAAAGATACAAGTACGGTTCCACTTTTCCCTTGGCATACACCTCTCAGTGATCGGCCGCGTTCCCACATCTCTGTGGTGAAACAGGGACGAACGTAACAAACGTAAGGTTGCTTCCATCTCTAGAAGTATTACTCACTTTAGTTAACGCATTCTTCTAACCTTCTCTCGACAGATCAGAATGGCATCTTCACTTCTGCTCTCATAGGTGAAGATGTCGTCTAGCATGCTTTAGCTAAACATCTTTATTTCTTTAGCATAGATTAAGTTACTTGTTTAATTCATATTAATCATCGAGGGATTAAGAAAACAACATGGAGAAAACGATTAATGGAAGAATGGAGATAGACAGAGAAGTGGAAATGGAAAGGATCAAGACATTCATTAACACTATTTAACGTCTGATACATGATTTGTGAATGAAGAGATTAAGAGAATGAAATACAATTGATGAAATAGAGTTAGAAACAAATACAAATAAGTGCCAACGTCTTGGCGTCGATCTGGATAGAGATTTGTTTGCCGGCGTAGATGGATCGTGCAGAAGGATGAGCTTCCCTCTCAGGCTTGCTCAACCGGTAGCAGGGATCTAAGCACAGAGCTTTACGACGGGGATTTGGCAGAATTGTACTGAGACTTACCTCTCGACCTTGTCTCTTCTCTTCCTGGATTTCTTCCGATCAATACTCAGCTCAACTTTTCTCTCAATAATCTAGCATCAAATAGCCCTCGTATCAAGTATATCTTCTCTGAATTCTATGGGGGTATTTATAGGTGAAAAGCTTTGACTCTTGGCTTGTGGACCCCACTTATTGTTATGGAAATTTCGAAGATGGAGGAATAAATATTCCTTCTGTTAGGCAATCAGACCGTTAAATCTGCACAACGGTTAGTTGTACACGTGTCACAATCCTCCACGTTTGCGTTGCTCAGCTGCATCTTTCGATCGTGTGCTTGCATGCGAAGTTGTTTTTATTACCGCATGCGGTTGAAGTTCAGCTTGGGATCGACTGTCGCATTGCGTCGTCATTGCGTTGATCATCTCTTCATTGTGGTTTGATGGGCGCAATGTGACAGAGATGCGTTATTCCGTTTCTCGTTTAGCCTTGATTGCAAAGCGGTGACTTGGTTTCCTGTAAAACAGAATAGAAATATCCTCTTCTACCATCTTGATGATGTTAGTAGGTGTAATTGCGATAATTTGTAATAGGTGTAATTGCGATAATTTGTAATTATTGTATTCCTTAACTAATTTTCATACAATTGACGCATATTTTCTCTCTTTTGGCCGCAATATCTAAATAAAGCAGTATAAATAACTTGTATTTCTACAAGTTATCAGTCACGAACAAATTTTTTCACGAACAAGGAACCTCTCAGACACCACCACTTAGTAACCTTGGTATTCACGGAATGAGAATTCAGGAGGTGTGGGCTCTGTTGAATTTGGTAGAGGTTTGGAGGAAACAACGATCAAACTCAACGATCAAACTCAACGATCAAACAAGTGGGAGAGTATAGTGTCTATCGTATAGACTTTGTGCTTGATCGTCTAGTAAAATTTTAGCAGGTACACGATCGTCTAGAAAATCAGGCATGATCGTTTACACGATCATTTAGTAAAAAGCTACACGATTTTTTAGAGAATGGCGCGTGTACATGATCATTTAGATAAACACTTGAAGGCTGTCGTGTAGTCTCTCATGAGCTAAACGATTGGCTGTGTGCGATCCCTTTACAAAATGAAAACATTTTTCATTTTATCCTTCAGTTATGAAAACTGAATAAAACCTCCCACTTTCGCGTACGGTTAAAGGAGAAATCACCCACAATTATCTCATAATTGTTTTAAATATAAATAAATATAATAACTAATTTATCATATTATATTTATAACCTATAGTTTTAATATCACATCAAATGTAATATTTAAACCATAGTCCTTTAGTCCTTTTCTCCTTTACTTGATATAAATCATATTTATATCAAATTCCTCCAATTAATGTAGCTCATACATCATGTCAACTATATCATATATAATTGAACCAGTTTAATCATATCATATATAATCAAACCCCCTCTTGTCAATCTGAACACTTCAAACTAACCCAAAAACTGATTCTCAACTTGAATCCATTGAGCTACCAATGGGACCTTATGGACTTGTAGCTTAGCTCCAACGGTACGTGAATAGCTGACTAAACTCTTTAGTCACGAGATCCACCATCCGTTAAACTTTTGGGCACTCCACTAAAGACCGACAACTGCACTCTTCTCACTACAATATATTTATGTGTCCATCGGCTATAACCAGTCAACAGTACGATAACCCTTGACAAATGCTCGTAAGTACAGTTGGGCTAATTTACCTTTTTACCCTTGTAGTTACATCTAACTTCTTAAGTACCACTGATCCATCTAATGAACAATACATCACAGTCCTACTATGAGTGGACACCTCTCGGGCCTTAAGAAAGTATGTGGCGCCACATCGTTCAAGTCTCGGAATCAACCCTTAAGGGAGCAATCTATCTACTTACCTCTACTCCGGGGAAGGAGTAAATTCCATCTTGTGTAGCTGAGTTCTCAGCTCCCCAATCAGATAAATCCCCAAAGAGGTAGGTTTGAGTCGACAATCTGGCCACTCGCACCTATGCAAATCAAAGGACCCCCCTCAAAGGCAAGAGTTCTTAACTCACTCAGAATTAAGGTCATATTACCTATGTTCATCCTAATGAAATGAAGTCTCTATCACGAACGATGTTATATAATGAGACTAAACATTTCGTGGTCCGGTCTAATACAAACTCCTTTATATAGGACACCCCCGCTCGCATGTCTCCACATGAATGATCAGGATCAGACCATGTGTAGCACGTCACAACACTTGTAACTATCTACAAAGTGGGTCGCATCCGTAGTATCACTAGGATAAGGTTTCCCTCCTATATCCATATACTACAGACCATTTTGGTTATCACTTAAGTCATGATCCACTTGTATGTCTCCACATACATGCTTAAGTTACAACGAAAACCAGGGATCTTAGTTTATTGGTTTGTGGTAAATGCAAATAAAACATCTCATGTTTCATAGACAACAGTGAAGAAAATATCTTATATTATTACATCACAAGCGTTTGTTCAATACAGGTATTTACAAACTACAGGACCCTACGAGAGTTTAGGGCATCAACCCCAACATTATGCTCCCTAATGTGGTTCTCTTCTAAAAATGTAGCATTTATTGACACAAACACTTTATTATCTTTATGATCGTAGAAGTAACCACCTACAAATATGCACAGTTTTGAACTAGGATCCCACTTCTTAGGATTAGCCTCAAGCACATGTGCTAGGCAACCCCAGATCCTCAAATGTCGTAAACTACCTTTACAACCATTCCATAACTTCAAAGGTGTTTCAATAATACTTTTAGATGGAACACAATTCAAAATATAGGGTGCAGTCTGTACTACATAACCCCGAAATGAGTCAGGTAAGGAAGCATAACTCATCATAGACAGAACCATATCGAACTCGAGTCGATTTCTCCTTTCTGATACACCATTTTTCGGAGGTGTACGGTGCTGAGAGTTGGGATACAATTCCATATTCTATCAAATAGTCTTGGAATTTAAAAAACCATATACTCTCCACTTCGATCAAATCAAAACGTTTTTATCGTTTTACTTAATACATTTTCAACTTCAACCTTGTACTCCTAGAACTTTATAAGACCTTCAGACTTATGTTGCATTAAATAAACATGCCCATATCTTGAATAATCATCAATGAAGGTGATGAAATATTCAAACTCTTCTCTTGCCTTCACATTCATCAGACCACAAATATCTGAATGTACAAGCTCTAAGGGCTCTTTAACTTTGTGACCTTTTCCAATAAAAGATCTCTTAGTCATTTTTCCTACAAGGCATGACTCATATACGGTAGAGTTTTTTTTTTTTTTTTTAACTCACTTAGAAGTTCATTCTTAGTCAATCTCTCAATCTTATTGAGATTTATGTGTCCTAACCTTAGGTGCCAAAGATGAGAATTTTCTTTAGGAGAATTCTTTTGTCTTTTATTTTGAGTTATCGCAGTTTTAAATAGTTCAGTATTTAGGAGGGTGTTGTCACTGACGGTCTTAGCACATAAAGATTATTTTCCAGCTTAGCAAAACAAATCTCATTACCATTTTTGCAAATAAATACTTTATTCACAGAAAAAGGTACAGTGAATCGTTGGTCAAGTAAACACTTTACAGAAATTAAGCTTCTTTTCAAATTATAAAACAAATATATTATCTAATAAAATATAAGATTTCTATAAAGTAAACCGGAGTCCTCCTATTGTCTTCACTGAGTAGGCCTGCCTAGTTCCAACACGCATCGTCATCTCACCAGCTGTCAGTTGCCACCAAGAATCAATTCCCTGAAATGAAGAACAAATATGGTTAGTGGAGTCTGAAACTATTATTTAGGTCGAATCATCATTCTCCAGTAAGCATGTTTTCAATACAAGTTAATCGTATTGACCTTGCTTGGCCTTCTTTTTCTCTGCCAAGTATTTGTTATAATTCCTCTTCCATGCCCCTTTTGGTTGCAATGGAAACAAATCCCCTTTACAGCTTTGGCTTCCTTACCCTTGTAGGCAGAAGCTGGTAGGTTAGCCTTCCCCTGGCCACCCTTTTTCTTCTTCAACTTTTTGGTGCCAAAAGAGGAAGGTGCAGACTTGGTTCCAATGGTCAAACTTCGGCGGAACCTCTTAGAGGACAAAGCAACATTTTTCTCACTCTTCTGTTCCTTGACTTTCATCAAGGATTGGTAAATTTGTAGCTCATTGAGAAAGGTGGTTAGGTTGTAGTCAATCCTGTTTATAAAGCATTGCTACGGAACTGTAGGAAACTTGTAGGTAAAGTTTCCATGATAAAGCCAACTTGACTGGCTTCATCAATGACAGACCCATTCATCTCCACCACATTAAACTGGACATCATGTTCAGAACATGTTCTCGAACAAAGGCCCCTTCTGGCATGCAGGCATCGAAGATGTATTTGAGGGCATCGTGCTTGAGCTAAGTGGACAGTTGTCCAAACATTCCCCTTAAGAACTCCATGATCTCACCAGCAGTGAGCATAGGCTCATGCTTCGTGGCGAAAACCTCAGATGGGCTCGCCAAGATGTACACTCGAGCCTTTTTATTTATTTGAACCCATCATTTGTATGCCTCCCAAACATTTCGGGTGGAATTAGTTGGTGGGACATGAGGACACTCCTCAACCAAGACAAAACGCAGGCCGTCAATAATTAAAACTGTATTGATTGTGTGTTCCCAGGTTGTGTAGTTATGATTATTTAATTTGTCGATGGCAAGCATATTAAGTGTAGTAGAATTCATATTGAATATTGCTGAAACATACAATTTATTTATATTAGTTAAACAAGCATGACCCAGTTTGAAAAACCAATAAATTTAGTAAAATAATTTAATACACCCTATGTGACATCTATTTTGCAATGATGCTTCAATGAGACAAGGTAAAAGCCACCATAGGATGATCATTTATCCCTTTACTGAATTGAGACTATCTCAACCAATAATTACACTAAAACAACTCTTGTTCTATAATTATTAGTCACCATAGTTTGTCCAAAAAATTGTTAACTAGCTTAACATTTTTCTTGTAAGTGTAACCCGTCATTTTAGATTCTAGAGTTCTACCCAATGAGCCAACCATAGGGAAAAACCAATTGGGGCGAAACTAAGAAATCCTATCCATTTCTAGAGTGTGAATAAAAAATAATGCAAACGTTATCCATAGGGAGGACACAAGCAAAGGTGTTTCGAGACCGAGCATGAAAGTTCACTACAAAATAATGAGAGAGACCGTGGGATGTGTTGACACACATCCCGCTCCCACTTACTATAAACACTCTCTCCATTCACCTTGTTATTGACCTATACAAACACCACCTGTAGGGGACACAAGCACAGGTGCCAAAAGGGAAAAAAGTGATAGAAAAAATGAAGTATCATATACCCCATTTTTCTTCCACTTAGTGTTTTATCTAAGATTAATTATCTTAGAAAAGTACGACTAATTATTTTTTGACTAAGTGATCGTTTAATTTCCCAAATGTAACATTTACTTTGGATAGTTAAACAATATTGATTATTGTTCATTAAATGTTTTAACAAACTTTTATCAATCATTGCATGCTTATAACAAATCCATCTAATTCATCTTCTAGGTCAATTCCTAGGTAGGGATACTCCATTTTCACCAGCTTAAATACCCCAGCCTAGATAGACTAATCTTTAGACAAAGGTCCCTTATAGATACATTTGCTACAATTTTAATCTTTTTATTCTAAATCAATTTAACCCTATTAAACTGATAAAAAGATTAAATCCATTTCTAATCTCATTAGAAATATTGTGATCATAGGTCTACCGTCAATCATATTTTAAATTATTTTAAAATGATTTTTAACTTATGTTAGCATGCAACTCTGTATTATAGGTTTTAATTTCTAATTTCATTTATTTATTTATTTATAACAATTATAAAGAATAAATGACATAAACTAAAATTTAAGATTGCATCTAATGACGTACTTTGTAAAAATATAACATTTATAAAATACCTAAAGTAATGTCATGCTGCATGCAATCTCATTTTCATTACTTAACCATACATAATATTTATATACCAAAGTAATGAAGAAAAATCACAACATTCATACATACATTCAAACTATATATTATAACCATTATAATATAAATGATGCATGGTAATGTTATTAATATATGCAAACATAGATTATAATTCTAATATAATATGATGCAAGAGCATGCTATTAAATAAATCATGCAACTATATTATAACATTTATAATATTTATGATGCATGAATAATGCATAACCTATGGTGAGAATTTCTCTATGACATACATGATGACATATATAATAAAACAAATCATACATCCAATGCATAATTTAAAATAAATAAATAAACACGTTATTGAACCAGGATTGACTTTCTAACAATTAATTAAATTAATATAACATTTGTATTAATTTAATTAATAAAAAAATATTACAATAAAAAAAACAGTAGCTGAACCGCCTAGACCGAACTAACAACTCGAACCATTGGCGAACTGGGCCAACCATGCAAACTGTTGGCGAACTGGCCCAAATGCGTCCTCCTACACGTCTCAGAGCGTCGCAGCGCTAAGAAAACTGCTTTACGCCATCGCATCAGAGCGCTACGACGCTAGGGTACAGCGTTGCTATACAGAACCATTCTGTACAACTGATGTCTACTCCAAATTTCTCCATTTTTGGCCCCCGTAACTTCCAGATCTTTGTTGAAACAAAACATGAATGACACGGACAATTAATTTACGGACTCCATTGTAATTTACATCGAAAAAGGGGCCCTTACATACCGAATTTGTAAAAAAAAAAATAGTAAAATGAGAGACCAATCTCGAAACATCCACAATGTGCAAACCCCATATTCATTAAATAAATGTAGTAAAAAAACCAGTGCCCACCATAACTCTAAATTTTAATTCCCAAAAATTAAAATTGGGACTAAAAAACTTGGCTCTTATACCATTGAAGGTTTGTGAAAACCATGCAGATGTGTGATCGGATCCCAATTCTAGTTTTTTTTTTTTTTTAAGAAACGTAAAATTACAAAGACGGAAACATTATGCATTTGAAATATAAAACATGCTTTTAACAGAGATAAGAGAAGAAAATAGGTTAAGTCACTTACCCTTGAAGTGATGTATTATTCACTAATCCTCTCCAAATGGTCACGATTTCTCCTTGGCAAACGATCACCAAAAACACAGTATCCCAAAGACCAATTTGTTGGACACCACCAAATGGAAACCTTGATACTCTTTTGGGATAAGAATTCACAGGAGTTGTAGGCTCTGTGTTAATTTTTTGGGAGGAGGGATTGAGATTTTTTTTTTTTCTTTTAGGGAGAACTTTTTCTTAGAGATTACTTAGGGATTGAGATTCACCCTCTATGTTGGAAGTGATGATGAATAGAATACCCAGTAACTTCGAGAGAATTAGGGGAAGATATTTTCATAACTCCCCTGTTTAATTTAATTCAAAAAAAAAATTAATTTGATAAGATACATATAACTAACTTATCATAAAATATACATTATACAATATGTTATATCTAATATAACATATAAACTATAGTTTATATATTATATCAAATATCATATAAACTATAGTTTGAAATTCTCTCAATAATCTATGGTATTTAATATAAATAAAATTCATATTAAATTTATTTATATGAATCCAATTCATATAATTAATATTTGAATCATATTCAATTATTTATTTTCTCTCAAAATAAATTTTATACTATAATGTATCAAATACATTATATTATCATATATAATTAATTTATATTAATTATATCATATATAATTAATTCCCTCAACTAATTTAAACAATTCAAATTAATCCAACATTAATTAGAGTTTAGATAATCCCAGTTGAGCTACCGATGGGACCTTATGGACCTATAGATTGAAGCTCTAATGGTACTTGGATAATTAATTAAACTCTTTAATTAAATTACCCAACTTCCATTAACTACTGGTCACTCTACTAAACACCTACAGTTGCACTCTTTGCACTACAGATTTATTTTTGTGTCCATTAGATATGAGCAATCAACGGTGCGATAACCCTTCACAAATTGCTGATAACTACAACTGGACCAAATTACTGTTTTGCCCTTATAGTTATATCTAACTCCTTAAGTACCATTAATCCCTCTAATGAACTACAAGCCATAGTCCAACTATCATCAGACCCTCTCGGCCTAAGAGATTGTGTCACATTGTTCAAGCCTCGGAATCAGCCCTTAGAGGAGCAATTTCTCCACTTTCTTTAATTATAGAGAAGAAGTAAATTCCTTTTTGTGTAGTGTTTTCAACTCTTCAATCAGACAAATCTCTAAAATGGTATGCATATTGAGTCAGTTAAACTGGTCACTCTCGTCCATACAGATCAAAGGACTGCCTTCATAGACATGAGTTCATAACTCACTCAGGATTCAGATCAAGTTACCTATGGTCATCCTGGTGAAATGTAAGTCTTTTCTATCAACGGTGTTATATAATGAGACTATTCATTTCATGGTCTAGTCTAATACAAACTTTTTGTATAGAACACCTCCATTCACATGTCTCCATACTAATGATCAAGATCAGATCATTTGTAGTACTTTACAACAATTATAACAACTACAAAACGGTTATATTCGTGGTATCATCAGGATAAGGTACTCAGCCTTATCCATCTACTACAGACCATTTAGGTTATCGCTTGAACATGATCCACCTGTATGTCTCCACATACATATTCAAGTTACAAAAGGCAGCCTTGGATCTTAGTTTATTAGTTTTGTGGGTTAATGCTACTAAATGTCAGATAAAATACCTGAGATTTTATTAAATAAATAAATTTTTTATACATTACAATTACAAAGTACATGACCCACGAGATTTAGGGCATCAACCCTAACAGATCAAAAGATCGCCTTCATAGGCAGGAGTTCACAACTCACTCAGGATTCGGGTCAAGTCACATATGGTCATCTTAGTGAAATGTAAGTCTCTTCTAACAACGGTGTTATTCTGAGAGACTATTCATTTCGTGGTCCGGTCTTATATAAACTTTTTGTATAGAATACCCTCATTCACATGTCTCCATATGAATGATCAGGATCAGATCATTTGTAGCACTTTACAACAATTATAATAACCACAACGCAGATCGTATTCGTAGTGTCACCAGGATAAGGTACCCAATCTTATCCATCTACTATAGACCATTTAGGTTATCACTTAAACATGATCCACCTGAATGTTTCCACATATATGTTTAAGTTATAGAAGATAACCTTGGATCTTAGTTTATTGGTTTTGTGGGTTAATGCAACTAAATGTCAAAATAAAATATTATTATTTTATTAGATAAATAAAAAGTTTGTACAATGTAATTATAAACTATAAGACCACGAGATTTAGGGCATCAACCCCAACACTAGAACAACCTTTCTACTTACCCTTAGGTCGAAAAGAAGTGAATCTCATCTTATGTAGCTATATTTCCAGCTATCCACTCAGTATCATCCCCAAAATGGTAGGCATAGTGAGTCGACAACTAAGGCCACTCTCACCCATAAAAATAAAATAACGATCCTCATGATCAGGAATTCATAATTACTCAGGATTAAGATTGAGTTATATGGTTATCAATTGAAATACTAATATGTTCATTGAACGGTGTTATAAAAGAGAGATTATATATTTCATAGTTCAATCTTACACAAACTCATTATATAGGATACCTTCACTTACATGTCTTGACATGAACGATTTGGATTAGATCGTTTGTAACAATTACAACATCTGTAACACTTTACAAAGTGGATTGTGCCCATAGTGTTACCAAGATAAGACACCCAATCTTATCCATATACTATAGACTTTTTGGGTTATTACTTGAACATAATCCACTTTTATGTCTACCACATACTGTTTAAGTTACATTAAATAACTTTGGATCTTAGTTTTTTGGATTTTGAGATATGCAAATAATAAATAACAATTTTTTGAAAATAAATAAAACTTTATTTATTTATAATTTGTTTACACAAATTTACAGACTACAGATTTAGGACGTAAATCCCAACATTTCTATCTTAAGAAAACTAAAGCCAAATGAAATGATAATGAAGAAAGCAAAGTATTATTGGGTGAAATTATAAGTTTAATTATCAAAGTAAGCATAACTCGACATTGAGTTAGCTGGATGAGTTGTGTCTAATTTTGAGAGGAGGGGATGTTGGCTGATGGGCCACCCCTTTGGTCGTGGTTTGTTATTGGGTTCGATGTCAACTAACTAGAGTATTTAGGCTTTCTCAAATAACACAAATAGTCTAAATAAATAAGTCTGATTACACAGTTGTCTAAACTTTCTTATTTTTTATATAAATAATCTAATGGGCTATTATCTTACACAAATTATGATCTAATTTTCTTTTTCAACACTTCTTGCCATTAAAAATATATATATATAAAAAATAAACTTAATATTAAAATAAGCATGTAATGGAAGTTTCTTACGACTGTGAACTTCCCAAAATGATCTTCTTTTCAAAACCTACACAAGTAAGTAGAGTTTCTCAAAAGATCTGAAAATTGGTGCTCCCGTAAATGAAAGGAAGAATTGGCAAGAAGCTTCGAAGAAGAAAATAAGATATATTTGATATATATATCACTATATATTTGAATTTTTAGAAATAAACTAGGGTATATTTGATAAGTCCATGAACAAGACAATTTTTACATTTTCTAGTATATTTTTAAACACGCCAAAAAATAAATCATGGTATATGTGATATATATTTTCCAATAAATTGTCAGTATATTCTAAAAGAATTGAATTCCTCGGCGGAAGCACATGAACGCATGTGCCAATGAAATTCATTTCGAAAAACTTAAAAAACAGAGAAAATACATAGAACATGTACATGATAAACATTAATTCTACATCATGAATTTAGGGAATGAGAAGAATACCTCTTGAAGACCGTCTTCAACAAAATCCTTCTCCTTGTGTCAGTCTCACAAATAAGACACGAATTCAAGACTTCTTCCAATTCCCACAAACAGTCGCGAATACTGAGTGAGACACTGCCACTAGGTTACCTTGCTATTCTCAGGACAAATATCAAGGATGGTGGAATCCTTATTTAGAAGAGATACATTTTTTTAGAGATAATTTGAGGAAAAAGATAAAGGTTTTTTAAAAAAATATATATATATTTTTTTATTATTATTTTTTTTTAAATGTGAGAATGTGAAAGAATTGGTTGGAGGAGAAGTTACAACTCCCTTCCACCAATATATAGAACAACTCCCTTGGGAGTTATTCTCATTTAATATATATATTAAATCAATTTTAATATCTATCTATCTATCTATCTATATATATATATATATATATATATATATATATATATATATATATATATATATATATTAATAATTAATTAATTAACTATAATGTATTTAATTTCATTTGAATTATATTCAAATAATATCATCTCACATAATCTATAGTTTTAATATGAATCTCATTCATATTCATTTTAGCCTATAATTATAATATGAATATCATTCATATTATTTAATATTTGAATCTTATTCAAGTACATTATTCTCTCATATAATAAAGTATAATTTTGAATCTCATTCAAAATTAATTTTGTATCATAATGTATTTATATACATTATTTAATTGTATCTCATACAATTAATTTTCTTGTATAATTTGAACAATTCAAATTAATCCAAAATTAGATTATTCTTGTTTTACCCTTAATGAACTAGTAATAGGATCTAATGGACCTACAAATTAGAAGCTCCAGTGGTACTTGATTAATTAATTAAACTCTTTAATTAAATTAATCAACATTCATTAACTTCTGGTCACTCCACTAAAGATCTACATCTCCACTTTTTGCACTGTAGATATATTTCAGAGTCCACGAATATAACCAATCAATAGTAAGTTGATCCTTCATGAATCGCGCGTAGTTATAGTTGGGTCAAAATTATTGTTTCACCCTTGTAATTGCATTTAACTCTTTAAGTCCCATTGATCCTCTAATGAACAACATGTTTATGGTCTTACCATAAACAAAACCCTATTGGGACAGTGAGAGGGAGGGGTCCCATTGTTCAAGACTCGGAGTTAGTACTTAAGAGAGCAATTTATCTACTTATCCTAAAGACGGGAAAGAGTGAATTTCATCTTGTGTAGTTATGTTCCCTACTCTCTACTTCGAACAAATCCCCAAAATAGTAGGTCTATTAATTCTGCAAATCTAGTCACTCTCTCCTATACAAATCAAAGGTTTGCCCTCATAGACATGATTTCATAACTCACTTAGGATTAAGGTCAAGTCACCTATGGCCATCCTATGGAATGTTAATCTCTTTAGTCAAATAGTGTTATAAAGAGAGATTAATCATTTCGTGGTCCAGTCTTATATAAACTCTTTATATAAAATACCATCACTCAAATGTCTCCACATGAACGATTAGGATCAAAGCGTTTGTAATACTTTACAATTCTTATAACAATTACAAAGTGAGTCTCATTCATAGTGTCACCAGGATAAGGATCCAAGATGAGGCATCCAAGCTTATCCATATACTACAGGTCATTTAGGATATTACTTGAACATGATCCACTTGTATGTCTACCACATATGTTCAAGTTTTATAAAATAAGATTGGATCTTTCTTTAGTGGGTACATATATAAAATAATCAATCATTATTTCAAATAACTTATTAATTACGAGGCTTTAGGATATACATGATGTATGATACATCCCAACATATTCAACATATGTTTGAGATTTCAGTGGAGAGGTGATTGATTTTCAACTAGAAATATATAAGAAAATAAATGAAATCTCTTAAAATGAAGAAAAAGTTAATTCTAAATATCATGCATTAAATGAATATTAATCAAAATTAATAAATAACAAAAACAAAGTCAAAATTTGAAAATGATGTTAATAAGACAAGAAGTAAATATTTCCAAATTCTATTGAGGGATACAATGTAATAGTGATATTTCAAAAATAAAATCCTTATACAATTAATAGTAAATCTGAAAATGATATCTTTTTATTTTAAAATATTATGAAATTAAAAGATGAGAGAATATCAAAAAGTTAAAAATGTCTGAAAGTATTGTTAAAATCTAGTTATGGAATATTATTAAAGTTTAAAATACTCGTGAAATATTAGTTATATAGTATGTTAATTCCCTAAATTTTTTTTGTATTAAAAAAAACAAAAAACAAAAAACAAAACTCAAGTGATATATAGTTAGAATTATCAACGGGAATAACTTGGGCTTTTGGCCCATAGAAAAATGCATTTTGAGAGAAAGTAGTATTTTATCCCACATTAGAGAAGATTTGGAATTGTTAAAGGGATTTATACCCAAAGACTTGCATGTGAACTTCCAAATTGTGGTTACGGTGGTAGTAGACACTTTTCCCATATGTGCCTACGATTGTCATTTGTCTAGTAGGATGAGTTTAAATAATTGTGCTTGGCGTAAATTTTTTTTACTACTTTCTCTTCAAGTTGTCGTTTTATTAACATTTCACATTTGTTTTACCAATAAGTAAATTGATGTTAGATGTTCAAATTGGTTACCCCGTTGCCGAACTAAAAAAAAAAATAAACAGGTGTTGTTATTAAATTTTGATGTTTATATCTATTTGATTCTTGAACTTTAAAAACATATTTAATAAGTTTCTAAAGTTTCAATTTTGTATCTAATAGTACCATGGCAACTTTGAAGTTCATAAAAATTAATTGATTAATTATATATAAATTTGAATTTTATTTCTTATGGAACCTTTAACTAGTTAGGAGTGTACAAGTGTTGGGTTGGGTTGGGAGAGTTTCTTGGACCAACTCTTCAAATTTGGATTGGGTTGGATTGAGTTATCAAGTTATTATTCTTTTTTTATTATTATTATTAATTTAAAGTATTTAAACTTATAAAAAATGCATGACTAATAATAAAAATTTCATAAAAATCAAAGGATAACTATTAAATATCCATGATATTTATTACAAATTTAAGCAAAGATAAATATCGTAACAATCCTAAAAGAAAAATATTAAAAATTCCAAATTCATCAATTCAAAGTCAATCAAACATTGAATAAGGATTCGGGCTGCGTCAGGTTGGGTGATTTAACTCTGGGTGTTAGTAGAATTGTAGAATTTAAAAATATCAAAATTTAGGAACTAAATTTGTAATTTTGAAATTTAAATAACTAGATTGATATCATTCTCAAAGTTTAGAGACTAACTTCATAATTTAATATGTTATAAAACAAATATTAAATATAAATGCGGTTCCTATGGTTTGGAGGGCATTAGAATTTACTAATTTAGTTCTTATGATTTGACAACCCTCATAAATAGTTTTTATGGTTTGATAAAATCCTCACAAATAATTTTTACAGTAGAAAATATTTATGAGAATTTTATAAAATCATAGGGACTAAATTTTAATTATAAATCATATGGGTTAAATTTTAATTTTTTTTCAAACTATATAGACCATATTTGTAATTTAACTTAAAATAAATAACAATGAGATGAATTGGATCAATAACTACGTGTAAGCATTTGAATATAATTGCGTCAATAACAAGACTACATGAAGCAAATTTAAGATAGAGATGTTATATAAGAAAAAAGGGAAAAAAAAAAAAGGAAGGAAAGTCTTTTGCAAAAAAAAAATGAAGAGTAAAGTTTGTAGTTGAAGGAATGATAGTTTAAGGGCAAACTTTTTTGTTTGTTTTTTGTTTGTTTTTTTTGAAAATATTAGGTGGACATTAGAAAGATGGGTGGGCAAATATGTGGATATGACGTGGAGTGGAACCCAACAGAAATAAGGTACACGTGTGACATCCATATTTAATGAATGCATCCCTTCACTTCGTCACCATCATTAGACTGCTCTCGATCCCACTTTTCAAAATAATTCAATATGGCTACCACATTATGGATGCTCTCCTCTAAACTCTTGAATACTAGTGAAATCGTAATCTTTTTTTCCTTCTATATCTAAAAATATAAAATTGCCCGAGTCATACCAACATTTACAAATAATTTCTCCTTAAGATCATTTAACTCCTTTTCTAAGTTTGAAAAATGAGTAGAACATTTATTCCTTCCGCTTGTTCAAATTATCAAATGTTTAATCACTTAGGGGACGTTTGGTATGTAGAGTTGAGTTGAATTGATAATTATTATAAGAGGAGAGTAATTGGGAGAGTTGATCCGAATAACGAAGTGAGAAATGTGAATTAACGCGAATAACGAGGTAATAAACTTTTTTATAGTTGTGAACCAAACGGTGAGTAGGTTTTTTTACCTGCCCAACTCAACCCAACTTGAGAGCCAAATACCCCCTTAAAGATTATCATATGTCATAGTGAACATTTTACTAACATAAATAGTATAATTAAAAACATGTTAATATTAAGATAGTTGAACTTGTCTTTTAAGTTAACTACGGCAGAAAAATGCCAAATTATCAAACTTTGAAATGAATTTATCTTTTGTTATTAAAAAAAAAACAAACAAACAAACTCATAAATGATAACAAATATGTTATACAAAATTTAGAAAGTTGATGTTAACGAACAAAATTTAGAAAGTTGATGTTAACGAAAATGTAATTGTCTCAATGTAATATAAATGTTGATGGAAATATCAACAAAATATCTGTGTCGATTTAAAAAAAAATATAATAATAATAAATTTAAAAAAATATTTATTGATAAATAAACAACTTTTTAAACCCATTAATGTATTTATTATATATATTATATTTATATTAGAGATTTTTGTTACTTATTTTACATGCTTCATAGATCGTTTTAGGACATGATATAATACAAATATCGATTTACTCAGTAGATGTTTTAATAATAAAAAAAAATAAAAATATAATATTGGTGTGTTTCAAGGTATATATATGTGTGTGGAAGTGGGTGGGCCCGGGAGTGTGGTTTTTAAGTCTGATCTAGTCACGGATCGGTTGCCAGGTGGTCAAGCACGTCCACGTCAGTGGGCCCAAGCACGATGGAGATTCCACGACGAGGCTTTGGGGTTTTTCTTTTTTTCTTTTATATATATTTACCAATTACCATAGTGGCCTGACTGTCCCCACTCTGATGGTGACGGTTGTGTCGTTTTAATAAAACCCACCTTTTGGCAAAACCTTAATCTGACAAGATCATGCCCATCATATGCACACGTGGCTCTAATCCATCGAAGCCCCTCACTTCCGGGCTTTCATGGTCGGTAGATCTAACCGGCTACCAATTACCTTACACGCGTCTCTCTCTCATTGGTTTCTATTTTTCCTTTTCTACAGTCAACGGATAAGATAGCTCTGCCGTTTCCCCGCCCTAGCCTTTTTCTTATGGCCTTTTCTAACCCCCAATAGATCCCCGCCACGTACGCCCTTCTTAATTATTTACTATATATTCTTTTATTTCCTTAATTTTATAATATATCCCCTAGAAATTTGGTTTAATATTTTGATGATGATATTGAAATTACATCAATAACATGTCTATACATGGATCACTACTACCGATCATAACTTCTTCTAAATGTAAATTCTTTTTTTTTTTTTTCTTGAATAAATATGAAAACTAAATATTATCATATTGAATTTGGAGATCATTTTGAAGTCTTCATAATTTTGATCTCTTGAGGTTCGATGGTGTCATATTTTGGAGAAAGTATGGAAAAAGATGGGAATATGTTTGAAAAAAATGTATGGGTTATAAGTAAGAAGAAAGGTTTTTGATTTGGATGGGATAATTTGACTAAACTCAAAAGTTTATGTGGGCATGTAAGTGGGAAATCAGCATCAAATGGACCATTATTATTTTTTTATTGTTATTATTTTGGAGGAATTTTGTGGGTTTTCTTTTTTCTAAAAAAAAATTCAAGGCTGAGAATGATTATTATGAAATATCCATTGATTTAATTGCATCTTCATCCATTATGTTTACAAGTCATTTTCTTAATGAAAAATTTGTCTTCCATTGAAAACACAGCTTCTTCCACTCCAAATAATGCCTCTCCATACCACAACACTACAGATTCTGAATTTTTCCATCAACTCTACCAAATCACCATGTGCTTTGTCTCCTCTCCACTCTTTCTTGCTTTCTTTCTTCCTTTTTTTTATCATTTCTTTCTTTCATTTTTCTCTCTCTTCTTTGCTCGGGTGGGTTTGAGTTTTATGTATAATGTGACATTATGAGGTTGAATCCATGTTTGATATATGTTAGTTTACTAACTATACGCTACAAAATTGTCAATTTTACCATTTACTTGTATATGTTGATATCAAAATTTAGACAGAGAAAATACATCTGAACTTCACGTGACAACAACAGTAAATTTTTAGTTTAGGAAAGAGAAGATTTACAAAACAAAAGAAAATGACTCCAAAGCCAAAATAGATAACTGTATAATGAAAAAGATAAGTCAAAAGTTTAGGAGAATACCTAGAGTTCATCTTAATTCTCTAGTATTAGGATATGAGTTTCTCCTAATGTAGAACAATTTCGGATTAAATCTTGGGTAGCCCAATGATTTGTGAGTTCTCAACTAATTTAAGCTTAAGTTTACTTTATCTAAGACTTATCTTCTCTGGTCTTTCCTTGGCATTTAGCCTATTTTATCATGTTCGAGTTTATCCACAACAACTTATACGAACTACCAGTTTTGTTGAGAATGCAAACAAAGTCCAACATTGACTAAAGAAGACAAATATCTCCTATGAAATGATGTCTTTGGGTGAAACATCATAGTCATGAGAATTTATACACAAAATATATAATATCATATTATTTTGTTGTCTAAATTCATAAACTAATTACATGTTATAGAAATTCAAATTTTTTTCCTATTAAAATGGTGAGTCAAGCATGTAATTCTTCAGGTGTATTGGGGAGATTTGGTGGTTGTCACTGTATCACTAGACTTAGATGGAGTGCAATACTCAAAAAGGTGGTTTTTTATTTTGGTCCAATAGAAAAGCTAGGATCTTGAAGTTGACTGCCAACACCTTCAAAGAAAAGAAGGAAAGAAAAAAAAAAAAAAAAAGAACAATCCCCACCAGAACAAGAAACTTTATTAGTGACATGATTCTGCAAGCTACCCATTAATGGCATATGATAAAGTCAACTGGCTTTTCTCTTCATTACATTGCTTCAAAAAGGAATCATCAAATGGCATAAGGGATCAGATCAGCCCTCATTTTGTTTGTGGAGACACTGCTCCACAAAGCTACACAAGAAAAAATTTAGCCTTTTCTTCTCATCATTTTGCCTCCTTAGCCATCCATTTGCTTGTTCTGATTTGTGATTTTCCAACAATTGTGAACAAAAAGCCTATAGTTTAAGGTTAAGATAGAGTGAGCCAAACCCCTGAAATGGGGCTCAAAATACAGTGAAAATAATGACATTCAATTTGAGTTGACATTGAAAAACCTTAACATCTTCAAAAGTATCATCAACAGATCAAAGGGTGAATTGAAAAGCATCCTTCAAGGTGGCGACATAATTGTTAAGAAATCAACAATCAAAGATGAATAGAAAACGTAAATTAATAAAGAACTGACATAAAGATTTACGTAATTCACTAACAATGTGTTAGCTACGTCCACGAGCAGTACTGTTAGGGAGAATAATTCACATTACAGATAAGTGAAACCCCTGTACTTGGTTATTTGAAGCACTAGATATCAGATCCAAGACATTCCAACAATAATTGAGATGATATTATTTACTCACATTAAAAGGAAACAAGGATTATATAACAATAGAAACCACCCTCAACCAAAACCCAAGAAGATTACAGGATGGATCGAAATCGTCCACAGAAACTAAACCCGGCTTGACAGTGGGCTTGGTCTACCATTGCTTGGATCATGATTTATTACTTCAAAATACTAGAAAAAACATGCTTTTAGGTAAAGAAGATGGTACAGGAAAGAAAGCACAACACAGAAAAAGACTCATTAAGACCAGGACCAAAGGGCATTGTCTTCAATGGGGAATACAAAATTACAAGAACTTGTGGGCGGGTCAGAGTAGTCGACATCTTCGAGCTTTGGGAAGATGTAAGGGGGCAATAGATTCTTTCCCAAGTTATCTTCTTCGTCTTGCGATAAATCGGATTGATCGGGATCAAAAATATAGGAAGAATCTCCAGGCTCTAGGAGTGAAGAGTGAACCCCATCAGTGTAGTGTGGGCTATCTGAATCAAATATATCACTTTTGACTGAACTGATATCCTCTTGCTTACAACCCAGCTTTGAAGATTTGGAGAATTCATCATCCAAATGTGAATCAACAACCAGATTATGAGGTGGTTCTTCACCAAATTTGTCAACTTCAGACAGCACAGAGTTTCCTCTTTCTTTTTGTCTGTGTTGCAGTTTGTCTGTTAGGAGAAGAATCTGCAATATCCATATAAACATTTTTTCTTGGTAATCATGAAAACCCAACACAGCTTAATCAGTAATAATGGAAGTGAATTTTCAAGAACATTTTAATTTTTACCTCAGCTTTTAGTGAATCCTTCTCCTTGAGTAGGTTTTCATAGTCAACCTTAAGACTTCCATAGCTGGATTGAAGGGCCTCATAGTCCTTTTCCAGCTGTTTTGTTTTCCATCGAGCTCGACGATTTTGAAACCATATAGCAACCTGACGAGGCTGCAGCCCAAGGTCTTTTGCTAGTTGAACTTTCCTTTCCGGTTCGAGCTTGTTCTCAGTCTCGAAACTTTTCTCGAGGAACCGGACTTGATCAACAGTTAAACGCCTCTTTTTTTCAGGGTGATGAAAGTAATCATCCAAGTCTTCATCCCCATTATCTTCACTATCGAACGGGCAAAAGAACGATCTATTCGATCCATTTCCTCCACGAATATCTTCGAAACTCATCATGGATCTTGAACCTACACCAGAACAATCTGTCAAGAAGATCAACTTGAGCATGTATATAATCACACAACATCTAATTAATGTGCCATTTACATCAGTCTTACGACACAATCCGTTTAATTTACATCAAAAACACTAAAAGTGATAATCAACTGTCTTCTTGAATCGTGTACACAAGTTTTACTCCACAAGTGATACGTGTCAAATGATATCAATCAATCTCACACATTCTTCTTCACAATTGAACTGCTAGAACTGAGCTAACAAGCAGAAAACAAACTAAAAACAGAGAGAAAACTGAGCAAAAGGTAATAACATTCAATTTCAAAATCAGAGACTAATGATCGACTTCAAACAGCCAAAAGCATTGGAAATTCAACAGATAAATAACTTTTTACAATCACAATCAATACAGAAACCCAAAGGGTAACCAAAACCATCAATTCCAGAGAGAAGCATCAAAGAAATCAAAGAAACAGAGGAAAAACTGAAAAGATCAAGAAGAAGGGAGATACCAAGCAGAGAAGGGGAAGTAGAAGAAGATGACCCAGAAAGGAACAGAGCATTAAGAGGCTCAGAAGCAAAAGACCCTCCACGATTCTGAAGTAAAACACAATGATTAGAAGAAACACCACTTATACTACCACCGTCGTCGCCGCCACCACCGCCACCGTAGACCCTCCGACTCGCCATAAGCCTAAAGACAAAGAAATGATTCCTTCTTTCAAACTGCCATCAAGAAAAACGGATAAGATTATCCAGTGGGTCTGTGATTTTGAGAGTAATCTTAAGGCTTATGGCGAAAGAAGCTGGTGATTATGATTTCTGTGATGTGTGAAGTGTGGGAACAACCGCAGCTCACACCCATCACTCAGAAGAAGATCGATTAAGAGATGGGTCTTAGGGGTTTTTTTTATCCTCTCCCCAAATTGGAATTGAAGATTGGGAGGAAATGGTTTCTGGGTTTGGAGAATCTTCTTCTTTCCATCCTTCTCTTTGGAGGAGGAAGAACTTGGTGGGCTTTTAATGGCAGCAGCAGAAAGCTTCTGATCAATTTGTAGTTACCACAATACCCTTCTTGTTTGTTTTGTGACTTATTTCTAAATTGTATTCTAAGAACCTTTATTACTTCTTCTACTTCACAACTAGGTTTTTAATTGCATCATTTTTTAAACAAATAAATTTTGGGTGATAAAGAATTCTACACCTAAACGTCTTAATTATTGGCAGCACGAGCATAACTTAATTGGTATAAAATTAGTACTATCAATTTTAATATTAGAAATTTGGTTCCTTTCCCTAACGTAAAAGAAAAAACGTTTCGATATTGCAATATCTTTTAAAAACAAGTGAGTTCCTAGATAACATTTTATGCAACTCATCTGATATTAGATAACAACGGGTAGATCCTACAAAATTTAGTCGATGGCAATTTAAGATATTATTTTTAGTATAACAAATGTGTGTATCAGGTTTGTTCTCAAATAAAAGAGCAGATGTTTCTACTGCTGCCATATGCTTAGGTTGTTATAACTTGAAAATTTTAATATCATAAATTGTATATATGGGTCTAAACCCTTAAAAAAAAAAGACGTTTTAGTAATTTGGTTAACCCATTGTTTTAAAAAATTCATTTTAGTAATTTGGCTAACCCATTTTCCAAAATATTTGTTTTAGTAATTTGGTTATAATAGAAGAATTGTTATAGCTAAAAATAGTGTAAATCAACTAACATTTGTTGTAACCAAGAAGATCTATAGTTCAAATTTCTCATCTTATTTATACTAGAAAAAGAAATCTTAGAAAATAAATGAATTATAATACGAGATAAGAATAATTATATAGTTTTTATAAATGAGTTATAATAAGAATAATTATATAGTTTTTATAAATAAGTAATAGGAGATAAGAATAATTATATAGTTTTTTTTTTCTTTTTTTTGAAGAGGGAATAATTGCATGACTATTTATTGAAAATTAAGTGATTATCATTGTATTTGAGAAAAAAAAAAGTATGCATGAATATGTTGAAGCTGAATGTTGATTAATGTCAAAGGAGCCTAACATGACCTAGAGTGAATAATGGCACGAGAGAAGCATAATGTTTCCCAATTATATGTTTTGCCAACCAAACATTCAAGCAAAATTAATAAAATGAATGTTACTAGCCTCTATACTAAGTCTAAAATAAAGTATACAAATATTTAAACAAAAAACAATGAATTCTAGATAAAAATATGAAATTTATTTCAATATCAATAAGATATATACTATCAAAATAATATGTTAACATTTTTCTTTACAATATATAGAGTGAGGAAATTGAATTTCTAAAAACCTCAAGTTGATTAGTAATACAAGTATGTGTCAATTGCATTATGTTTACATTGACAATAAATGTACTGTCAACTTAAACATTGTTCGAGGCATGTTTGAGAGAGTGTTTATAAAATAATTAAAACTATTTTTGTCATTTTTAAAATCGCTATGAAACATGTTTTTAAGGATTCAAAACCAATCTTGATAAAATGAAATTTGAATAGAAAAGTATAAAATTAAATATTAAATTAATTTTAAGTGATTAAAGACATATTTCGAAGTGATTTTGAATTATTTTAATTTTAAAATCACTCTCAAACATGTACTTAATTATTTAATTAAAACATATTTTCAATAAAAGATTTAAAGGTTCGAAATTTCAACTTCACACATAGAGTTAAACTCAAGGAAAAAAAAAATCAAAATGAAAGGCATGATTAGAGATATGAAATGTTCTTTTTCTATACAAATAATCTTAAAATGAATTTTATATGATGTTAAAATATGGAAATCTTTTAAAATAGAAAAATTAGGAAACTGTTGGCAGATAATAGCAAAATTTAATCATCTTTATCCTTCTTCATCTATCACTAATAAAACTTATTAATATCTATTAGTGATAGAAACTGATAGAACTTTATCATTGATACAAGTCTATTAGTGTCTATCAATATATTTTTATTATTATTATTTTTAGAAGGGACGGTTGCATATATAGACATTAAACCTAAAGTATTAGCAGATATAACATAATATAAAACAAAATTACATTTTGTCAAATTTAAATAGTCTATCAATGATAAACTATATTATTGGTAGGAGTCTATTAGTGATAGACTATATCACTAGTAATAGTCTATCAATGATAAAAGTATATCGCTGATAGACTTGAAAGTCTATCAACGATACAAGTCTATCATTGATAGACTTGGCTATATTTGCAATATTTTTAAATAAAGTTATACATTTAGTTATTATTCTTAAAAATGCTATCAATTGTAATTATCCTTTTTATAAATAGTTTAACATTTTTTCTATTATAAAAATTTCTCGATAAAATACCTTAATGATTTTATTTTTTTGTTATTAATTAAATTTTCATTGGTTGAGGAAAAAAAATTGTTACTTGTATTCTTTGTGATAACTGATAATCAATACTCCTAAATCCAACCGATCTTTTCTATTGATTTGAAATGAATTGTTTTTTTTCCAAATTCAATTATCTAATTTCCTTCTTTGGTACCATTTATTGAAAAATTGCAAGTTTGTTTTAAATACTAAATAATTCAATAATTTTTTTTAATATGATAAATAGAGGTAAGAGATTTTTCAACTTAAAAAAAAATAATACATACCAATTATCGTTGAACTAGACTTATTACGATAAATTTATTTAAGGCATAATTTAATGGTTACGATCATTTCTATTAACTCTACAAAAAAATTCTCATCAAATCGAGGATTTTCATAGTTTGTTTTTATTTATTAAAAAAATTTCATAAAATTATTGCCATTATTTGTCAATGCTAACAAACAAAAATAAGGAATTTGACAGAACTTTAGAAAATTAAAGATAAATTCAAAATCACTCATTGCTTTAACTAGCATGTAAAAGCTTGTCCCTAACCACTTCAATCTTTCTTTTGGTATCAATATTTTTGTTAGTTCTAACTTTTTTTTTTCTCTTTACTGTTTGTATCAATATAAAGTTAACTTTAATATATTTATTTGTCTCAGATTTGAAAGATAAATATAGTTTTGCATATATAACTTAAATTTTAAATTTAGCAAAATTGATTGTAATTTACTAATGCAATAAGCCATAGATTTTCAGAATCATGTGAAGATTACCCTTTAAAAAGAAGAATTAATATTTGAATGCATTAAATATCTATTTGTATCTACTCCATCAAACTAAAAAGTGCAACTACAAGCACTTGATATGCATAAATAGAAAATAATTGCATGTGACACACCATTGAAACAACTTTATCATTTTTTGGCCCCTTTCATATTGTATCCAATGGCATTTTGTGATCAAACTTGGTATATTTTATAATTATATGTTTCCTTTTTTTTTTTTTCTATTTGAATACATATCTTTTCATTTTCTCAATTCCCCTAAGTAAGAAAGAAAATGGTGATCGAAATTATTTTTTAAAAAAATATAGTTTCTCTTTCTAATTATTCATACTGATATGTTACTGAACAAACTATATATGAAAAATGAAACAAATAAACCAACACAAAAACTCTAGAATAATTTTTTTTTTGTTTGCATTTGAATCATAATTTCACACGAACACAGACTTTATTGAGAGATAGGAGTATTTATGATGGAACCAATAAACTAAATTTCTATCTAAATAGATGTGTGGGACAGATTAGAAGACTCTTGTGAATAATGATCTTACATTTCGATTTTTAGCTCAATGTTATTGTTATGTCATAAATATTATAGTTTAACGGATAAGTTGTAGGTTTAAATCTTTTCGAAAAAAATAAATAAATAAAAATGAGAACCGAGACACGAAAGGGGTAAAATGGGAAATTGAGGGAATAAAGGGGGGAGAGAGAGAAGATGGAGATGACAACGAGGCAATGGAGAGAAAGGTAGGGCAGAAAACAAAGGAATCCTGTCCCATCAATCGCTTTCCATGATTTGGCGGACTGAGTCATGGGCCCGAGTTCATTATCTTCAACTAAAATTAAGGCTGAGTCACTCGCACATGTCACTCGCTCATCGGCTGCCCACCATTTTACGTGGACCCACCATTGGTCCACGTCATGTGCTTCTGGGTCCACCTGTCCCTTCCCTTCCACATTTTAAATTGCCATCATCTCTCCACCTTGGCTATGTGGGGCCCTCTCCTAGCATCCAATTCAACAAATCTATGTATATATATAAATCTCCTTACAATAAAATTTATTCCATTTTAGTTCTAAATTTATTTTCGGCAAATATCACTTTTTATCCCTAAATTTTGAGATATATAAATAATTATATTAATTTTAATTATGAACTTTTGTGATTGTATTAATTTACATTTTTTTTTTAAAGATTTTGTTCGTCTAGTATAATGTGAGACTTATAATTTGAATCAATTAAACTTCTAAAATTTTATAAGTCAATCAATATAAATCGTTCATTACAATCACCTTTAAAATCGTCCATGCATTTATTTTCAAATATGTTAGACTCCTTCAAATGTCAATTTAACAAAATGGATTGTTCTAGAGTAAATGTATTGACGATTTTAAAGAAAAATCTATCTAAGAGTCTAAAGTTGATTCTGTTATGAAAGTTTAGTTGTTTAATTAATATAATTATAAGTTTCGCACGAAAGTGTAAATTGATACATTTACAAAAGTTCAAAGTTTAAACTGATACAATTTTGAGTTCGGGGTTTAAATTGTACATCCCTAAGTTTAGATGTATAAATTGATGTTTTTACAATATTTTTGAATTTTTGAATTTTTAAAAATAATTATTTCCTCTATGGTATTTGTGCAAATGTAAAAATAACATAGCTACAAATATGTGTAATATGACCGGTTGACACCGATATGACTATGAGCACATATGGACCCAAATCAAACTCTTCTACCTCGTCTATTCTCTTATCTTTATGTGCTCATATCAAACTCTTTTACTTCATGTTTTATCTTATCTTTTGCAAGATTTCTATCATCTAATACATTGTCCTAATCAATTTATATGTGAATCTTTTAAGTTCAGCAACATGTGAGGTTGGAGTATTCAAACCTTTAATTTCTTGTCGAAGACATTTGCTTGAACCAATTGAACAATACTCAGATTATATGTGACTTTAGTATATGTGTACATATTATATTAATAAACATCTTAATAGCTTTGAAATGATTATGGAATAAACCTATACACTCTTTTAATATATATATATATATATATATATATATATATATATTAAATCTAGGTTTGGACAAAATAGTCTTTTGATTTATTCTATGGTTTTTATACAATTACCTTATGTTTTTTTTCCCTTTCATCACTCAACCCTACAACCTCAAATTATAACCAACACAAAATGAAAATTACAATATTGCAAATATAACATCTACTGAAAATTGGCATTTCATGTCCATTAATATGAGATAATAGTTTATATCAAATTAATACCTCTCAACATTTTAATTATGAAAATAAAATCCAAAAGAAAAAGTTGAAAAGCTCAAACTTAAAAGATATTTGAGTGAAACACATTTTAGAAAACATACTAACTAATTTAATTATTATTATAATTATTATTATTATTATTATTAAGGAATGAAAAAAACAAAAATTAAAAATTAAAAAAATCAGTCTAACATGTTTTCATTCTCCGATCACTTTTAGAATTTTCAAAACAAGTTTTGATCAAATCAAAGAAACATCATGATAAATTAAAAAGCGCTTTTAATGAGTTAAAGTCATTTTTTACTATATTTTAAAAGTCAAAGTAAAACAAAGACACTTTAGAAATCATATCAACCTCTATATTAATCTTTGAATAGTAATCATTTTTTTTTAAATAAAGAATAAAAGGAAATTATTTTAGATAAAAAATGGAAACTTTAGTTACAAGTATCCAAAGTTGCAAGAAAAAAAAGGGGGGGGTGAGAAGGACCACATTTTCATGCAAATGCTATATATTGCAATGTGACCATATATTCAACAATGACAGATAATTGTATTTTAAAATTCTCTCACAATTTGACAACTGCTTTTGGTTGAGGTTCATTGTATCCATTTCTTTATATATATATATATATATATATATTTAATTCTTATGTACCATTACCATTTACCAACCTTCTCTTCTATTAGTAACCACAAAGGATGGTAAAATTCTTCGTGGGTCGTACCCTTGTGGGTCTTCAATTCGATCGGGATGGAGAATCCCTGGTCTTAATCGGGGATGGAGTCAAATTGGAGATTTAAATTGGGTCCTCGGTCGGAGACAGGGTGGGAAGAGGGAGGGGATCCCCACTCCATCCCCAACCCCGAACCCGATCCCCGTCCCCGCCCCGATTTTTCTTAATTAATAATAATAATAATAATGAAACAGTATGTTTCATTTTTTTTTCTTTTTTAATTTTAAAAATACAATATAATAAATTTAATTTTTATTAATTTACAATAAAAAAAAAACATGTAATGTTTAACTTAAATAATTATATGTAATAATAATACTAATTTGCTATATAAAATTTACAATTTCAATATAATATTAAATTTAGTTAATTTTAAATAATAAAAATAATAAAATAAAAAACGGGGTTTTTCCCGTGAGGACCCGAACCCCCCGAACAGGGATTCTCCAACCCTCGATCCTGACTCCCAAAACGGGGAATGGGGCAGGGACATGATTAAAAATCCCCATGGGAGGGGGGATGGAGAGTGCATCCTCATCCTGCGGCCCCGTTGCCATCCTTAGTAACGATAAGATATGTAGTTCAAATCTCCTTATTTCAATTGTACCAAAAAAAATCTCAGTCTCACAAAGTCTTAATTCTCAACTAAAAAGATACACACTAATTAAGTTCATTACATAAAAATAATAGGTTTAATACTACTTTGGTCTTTGTACTTTTGATTTTTGTTTATTTTTGTCATTATACTTTCAAAATGTTCATTTTGATCCTTATACTTTTACAAAGAGACTATTTTTAGTCCCATCATTTTCATTTCAAAAGATTATAATGGTCGCTATTTAAAAGTTCAATATCAAAATGAATCAAAGTTGAAAGTATAATGACTAAAATGAACATTTTAAAAGTAAAAGGACTAAAATGAACCAAAGTTGAAAGTATATGGATCAAAATGAACTTTTTAAAAGTAGAGAGACCAAAACGAATCATAACCAAAAGTATAAAGACCAAAATAGCATTTAAACCAAAATAATAATAACAGTGAATTTGACACAAAATTATAATCTTTAACCTACAATCAAAATTATAATATTTGAATAAGTTAAGTAATATTCGTGTTAGTATTTACAAGGGTATTTGATTGGATGGGCGCTATTTTTTTCTTTTAGGGTAAAAATATAGAATTTATTCTTGAATCTTGAATTTTGAAGTTTGTGTCTATTTGATCTTTGAATTTTTAAAATTGTAAATTTAGTTCATGAGCTTTTTTTTTTTAAAAAAAATTAAGAATCTACTAAATATAAACTTGAAAGTTTAAGATTTTATTATGCACAAAATTCAAATTTATATAAGATATAATACTTGATTTTTTTAAAAAATTCCAAATATTTCATGATCTATTTAATAGATTCTATTAGACACATAATTGAAAGTTTAGAGATATATACTATAAACATTTTTTAGTTAGAGATTGTTCTACCGATCAATAAATAAAAAAGATATTATTTTACTTATAATTATATTCATTGAAACATAGATTTGAACAATGAAGCTTCTAAAAGTCGTTAGGTATGGTTTAATACACCATCAAATCACGAGGAGTAGTAAAGTTAAAATTTGAAATGTTTGAAAACAAATAATGACATGAGACATGAAGTTACTTTCTTCTTAAAAAAAAAAAAAAAAAAAGCATAATTTTGTTTTATATGTTTGAAGTTTTAATGGAAAAGAAGAATTCATATAATTAGTCTAGAGATGTTCATTGGACACGACAAAGATGAGAATGGCTTCTCTATCTATGTTTGCATGTGCAAATTTTTTTCTCCCTACACTCTCTCGTATTCTTCATCTAATTAGGGATTCTCTACCTATGTTAGGGGCAAGTATTCAATTATTTATAGAGTAAATGAACATTCTTCTTTTCAACCAATATGCAATCGATCAAAAGATTAAGGTTAGATTCACTAAGTTTAAAGGATGGCAATGGGGTCGGGGATGCACTCCCACCTCGTCCCCATGGAAATTTAGAATCTCATCTATACTCCATTCAAGGATATGGAAAAAATTCTCCATTTTTTTTTATTTTTAATTATTTGTTTAGTTAAAATCAATCAAAATTTAGTATTTATATTGAAATTCTAAATATTTTAGATAACAAATTAGTATCGTTATTGTTTTATTTATTTAATTAACCCTTAAAAAAATATTTTAGATTTTTATTGCAATTTAATAAAAAGTCATTATGAAATGAAATTGAAAAAAAAAAAAAAAAGGTTAAAAGAAATAGTAACAGAAACACACTAGCTAAGCCTACTGTAATAATAGAAACACACATAGTAGCTTTAAGCCTATTGTTATATATATATATACACATACTAAAAAAAAATTGAGGTAGGTTTGGGGATGGGGACAAGGCGAGGGTGCCCTCTCCATCCCTAACTGAAGATCCATTTTGTATCCTTGATTTGATCCCATTCTGAATCAAATCGAGATTTTTCATTTCGATTGGGGCAGATATCCGATTTCGCAGGAATTTTTGCACCCGACCTTGTAGGGATTTTTGCCAACCCTAACAAATACAAGTTTAACAGGCAATCTAGATTTTATTTTTGAAAAAAAAAAAAAAAACTAATTCGTTGATCTAAACATGCAAATTTTGAAGGGGGGAAAAATGACATTTTCATATTTTTTTTTTATCCAGATTTTGAATTTTAAATTTTAAAATGTAAGATTATATTAAGTAAAGATAAAAATATTTATAAATACAATATGTCATGTTATAAAGTCAATTCATTTTTTTAATTTTAAATATGTAATATGTAATGTATTATAATTATATGATATTACAAAATAATAATTATATAATTTTTTTAACATAAAACTTATTCATAAATAAATAGATAATAGTTTATTGTCAACAAAAAATTATTGATGATTTATAAGTATATTATAAATACTTTTAGATAATTGTTTAAATTAGAATCCAATTTTTTCAAACACATATTTAAAAATATAAATACAACTTTATTTTCATTCAATCTATTGTTTTAAAATTTTTGTTTTTAAATCCACTTTGACCCTAATATTTATTGGGCCTATAGAAAAGAAATACTATCCTTTTTCCAGCTTCACAAAACGTGGGTTTAGGACCTTACCGTTGGCCCATTAAGGCCTTGGAAACTGACAGGCCATGACTTTTAGTCATCGGTCCATATTTATTGGGCCTGTTCTTTTCATCGGCCTATTACAAAATTTCTTCAATTTTCTATTATTTATGTTTAAATCAATTTTTCATTATTTCGAGAAAAGTTAACATGGTTTTTTCGTTTCTTTTCTTTCTTGGTTGAAGTTTAACAGATGAGTATTCTTACAGCAACCCAAAATCGTCGCCATAGTATTAGATTTTACGTGAACATATTGACATTTTCATTGATATTTCTATATTTTTATGGGTTCGTTATTAATATGAAGAGTGAATCGCCATTTTCATTATATCGTAAAAAACTTCATGAAATATAAAAAATAAGCAACAAAATTTGACTAATGTAAATATAATTTAAATAATAAACGTGTACGCTACAAGAAAAAAGGCCTACGATAGTTTCGAAAAAATGTTATCATAGGTCTTTGATAGCATTTTATGTGAAGTCTTAACAGCTCATGCTATTAAAAGCCTTGGGCTTTTTATGGCCTTTTTAAGATGCTATAAAAAGTCAATTTTTTTTGTAGCATTTAGTTACATGCAGTAAAAATTCTTCTTTTATATCACTTGGTAAATGTTATAAAGTACCAGACTTTTTATAGCATTTTGTAAAAGCTATAAAGACAACTTTTAAATAGCTAATTTGATCTTTCGTAAAATGAAATGGCATTTTGAAAAAACTATCAAATTATTTTTATCAAAAGTTAATTTTTTTTTCATAATTTTTTATAGCTTTAATGAATACTTATAATTGCATCTTTTATAGCCTATCAAATACATATGTTCATATTAATATTATTGTGTTCTATACTTCGCTATACATTAAAAGTCAAATAAAAAAAATATTTATAATCCACATAATCAAAATGTATATATTTAAACAAGCATTCATAATTGCCCAATAAAAAAGAGAAATAGTATGATTATCAAATATTTTGAAATGAAACAAAACATACTCTATTGATGAATTATTATTAACGAACCCATAAAAATATAGAAATATCGAACCCATAAAAATATATAAAAATATGAATTCTTAGTATAATCTCCATCATTTCATCGGCAGAAATGCACGTTATTATAGGCCTTTTATTTAGAATTATGAGGGTTGTTAAGTAGAATATGCGGTGATTATACTAAGAATTCATGAGAAAAGTGAGCTTGCGTCGATCAACATTGAAAATCTCGGCTAAACCACCATTATGCGTTATTTTGCGTCCAAATGTCTATTTTTATAGCTAACGCAGGAATTGATCGCATGCGGTGAATCTCACCATTGCAGAAGCGATCGCATACATTCGACGCATGGATGTTACGGCCATTAACCGCATGCGTCCATCGCTTTAAAGGTTTGCGGTTACAAAGTATAACCATAATAGAGGGACGAACGCAAGGGTGGTGGGATGTGATGATACTCCAGAAACCAAGCATGAACACATACCTTGGGAGTATCAAAAGATGATGTTGACATTTCACCTACCACGCCGTTAGCAGCAGAGATTCAGAGCAGGTCCATCACGCCGTTAGCAGCAGAAATTCAGAGCAGGACCATTAATGCTATCGATGATCGAGCTCTATAAATAGAAGCCTTGGAGCCCAACTTCAAATCATCCGAGCTTCTGCCTTAGGACAGATCCTTGTGATCCAGACGAAAGCGTGAGAAGATATTCTTGAGAGTTCTTCATTCCTTCAACCATTCCGAGTGACGATCGGAGCCTCGTCGGAGATAGATCTCGAGAGAGACTACTCCACCGCCCATCCATGGCACCACCAACAGCCTTGACACACATCTGATGGAAGCAAGACATTGCTCATCTGGTTCTCCATATCTCTTCTATCTCTATATTGTATGACATTGTGGCTTAAGAGATTAATACATTTTGTGATCAATGCATTTCTCTACTTCATTCGATTCCATCTTTATTTACCTTTTCTGATCACCCTTTACTTTCATTGCAACAACTAAGTAAGATTGCTAGAGTATCACATACTTAATCATGCGGCATAGACATATGAAGCATATAGCAAACCACCGAGAGGTGTGCGTTGCGCAAGTGTTTTGAGAAAATTCTCTTTACTTGTGAGGCTGTAGCAACACTTGTCTATGAGCGGTCGCAATACTTGTCTATGAGCAGAATCAACAGCGACTAACTGCTCGAGAGGGTAAGTAGTTGAACGCACTAAGCGTAGTAAGCAGTGTTCCTAAGAATAGGAATAATCTTATGTCAACCATGCTTTATGTGATTACCTTATCTTATGAGCGCATCATTCATCATTTAGGCATACTTGGGAGAGTAGTCTAAAAACCAAATCTAGTCTTGGGAGAGTCAGATTGGATCGTGTAAGCAAGAATAGAGGCTTAGGAATAAGCTTTGTTTACTATTACACAGCGTATGCACCCTATAGATAGGATATGAAAGTATGCGGTCACATCGCATGCGTTCAGAAGTAGGATACGGTGGTATACGGTCACCTTGTTTATGTGTGGGAGCACGTGAGCAAGAATAGAGACTTAGACATAAGTTCTATTGTCATTATCGCATATGCATCATATGCGTCTTCGTCAAGTGTGTATTGCATAATCGCATAGTTTGCACTGGCTGGGGTTACTCTTGCGATCAAGCTTATTGATGCGGTGAAGTCATCCCCACCATTTTATCTAATTTTCCCATGCATCTTATTATGCGTCAACAGTTGTCGTGTCTCTAACTCTCATAGTCAGACTTCCATTGCTTAATCTGTTTAGTTAGAAGTAAGTGTAGCGCATAGCCCTTAAACTTCAATATTCTTTTATTCTTTGCCGCAACAGATTACTTCATAACATTTAGCTACAAGTCCCTGAGTTTGACCTCGAATCACCCCGAGAAACTTGTGATCTCGTTTATACTTGGTGAGAGAGCAAGAAAACTTGTGGCAGGAATGCATGGTCATTGCATAGATTTTTAGATGCATATTGCATATCCCTTAGTTCAACGCATGACCGGCGACACATGGAGAATGAACAATGAACGCATATTTATTTACTCCATTTTTCACGCATCAAGTTTTTTACTCTCAAGAATGTCTTCTCACGCTTTCGTCTATGATCACAAGGATCTTCCCTAAGGCAAAAGCTCGGATCCTTTCAAGTTGGGCTCTAAGGCTTCTATTTATAGAGCTCGATCGCCGACAGCATTAATGGTCCTTCTCTGAATTCCTGTTGCTAAGAGTGTGATGAACCTACTCTGAATCTCTTTTACTAACGGCGTGGTAGGTGAAATGTCAACATCACTTTTTGATACTCCCAAGGTATGTGTTCATGCTTGGTTTCCGAAGTATCATCGCATTTCACCACCCTTGCGTTCATCCCTCTATTATGGTTATACTCTGTAGCCGCAACCTTTATGCGATGGACGCATGCGGTTAATGGCCGCAACATCCATGCGTTGAACGTATGTGATCGCCTTTTGCGATGGTGGGGATCTCCGCATGCGATCGATTCCTACGATAGCTACAAAAATAGACATTTGGACGCAAAATAATGCATAATATTGGGTTAGCCGAGATTTTCAATGTTGAACGACGCAAGCTCACTTTTCTCATGAATTCTTAGTATAATCACTGCATATTCTACTTAACAACCCTCATAATTCTAAATAAAAGGCCTATAATAATGTACATTTCTGTCTGTCATCACATACCACTTATTGATGAATACTACAAATTGTCCAATTTCAAATGTTGTTATGAAGACCGGTTCCATCCAATTCAACACCCAGATTATTGGCCAGAATTATCATTTACAGAAGTTTGTCCAAATGCGGACTTATTAAGAGAACAAGGTCGGCCAAAAAGTACGCACGTTCATAATGAAATGGATTGGAGAGAGGCAAGCCAAAAAGTGCGATGTACAATTTGCAAGAGAGAAGGACATAACAGATGCACTTGTCCACAACGTACATTAGGTGCTTCGTCTTCGGGTCATTATGTAACATCCCGAATTTCAGGAAAATTTAAGTTAATTATCTAAAATTATTGAGTTTAAATTTCCTTTTCAATTGGAAAATTGGGGTTAAATTGAAATAATTGAAAAACTTTTATTGGTTAAGTTGAATTTAATTGATTAGATATTCGAACTAATTATCTTGAAAATATTGAATTTTGTTTCCCTTTGATTTTGGATTTTAGGGCTAACTTAAAAAAATAAATAAATAAATAAAAGAGATAATTAATTTCATGTGATTTTGAATTGATTTAAATGTTTGGAAGAATTTAATTTGTATCAAATTGATGGATCTTATGCCCTTTAATTTTGGTTTTTGAAGCTTAAATTAAGATAATTTGAAAAGTTAATTGATTTCTAAATTTAATAGAATCTTTGGAGATTTTGGAGATATTGTGATAAAATATTTTATTTATCTTTTCAAAATTTAGAAAAAATAAAGGAATTGAGTTTTTTTTTCGAAATTAAATGAGAGTGAAAAGAGGCCAAAAATTGGGAGAAAACAATTCGACAACTTCCACAAAATTGTCGATTTCCAGAGTTTGAACCGTTGGATCGTGCGTAAATTTGGTCAGTTTGTTCGAGACGTTTCATTTTGAACGGTTGGATCTTTGTTTGAAACTCTGGTTTTTTCGTAATCACTGCTGAATAAAATCTATAAACTAGAAATTCCCGTTCTCTCTCACTCTCGCAAACCCTCCTCATGCAAGACCCTCACTACCAGTCGCTAACCTAAACAATTTATGCCGTCCGATAGCAACACACGCTGCCTATCTATGGCAGCCACAAGTCGACACATCGTCGGCTGCCATTGCCCTGATCTTTGCCGGAATTTTGAGGAAAACCTTGGGTGAGCCTTATTTTTCCTTATAATTTAGGAGGTGAAGTTCCCCCCTTTGATTTTGGATTAAATTAGTAACCTCTCTTTGGTTTGAAACTTAGATTCAAGGTTTGGAAGTTTTGAGGCATTGACCATCAAGCTAGATACCATTTTGTTTTGCAGAAAATTGGTGAAGTTCGGTAAGTTTTATAAGTTGTTGGATGGTTATTCTTTTGGATTGAGAGTAATAGTGGGAAAATTAAGTTATTGATTTTGGATTTAATTCATGGTCAGATTGACTAATTAAATCGAGTATTGGAATTTTTCTTGGACCAAGCCACAACTTTAGGTTGATTCAAGTGTACTAAAGAAGTTCTAAGGAGATTTTATTTTGCGTTTTTTTTACCAAGTTGAGGTAAGTAATCTTACTACTGGAACTGCCCTAGTGCCCCACAATGATAATTATGATTTATTGAGGATTATTAGTTAGCATGATATTTATGTCGGCCTTCTTGACTGTGGTTTGAAATGACTGGAGTCAGGAATTGACAAATTTGATTTACTGAAGATATATTGATAGTTTGATGTTTATGTATGCCTTGTTGATATAAGAGTTTAAAAGGTTAGTTGCGCATAGAGATGTTTGAATACTAGTATGATTTGAGTATATTGTTTTTATTGGAGATCCTGCTGAATCTGAGGAGGATGAGATGCATACATATGTTGTAAAGCTATGATGAAGAAATTTATATGTATATTGTAGAATCATGATGATGAGATGTATATGTATGTTATAGAACCATGTTGAGATTGTGATGTCGAGATTGTGATAGTGATTTTACTGATTAGTTAGAATGCCCACCAATTTGTGTTTCCTTCGGGATTCACCAGTTTGTGTTTCCTTCGGGATTCACCAGATATTGTGTTTCCTTCGGGATTCACCGGATTGTGTTTCCTTCAGGATTTACCAGAGGTAGTGGGCATATTTAGCTACAGCAGGATAGAACTCAGTTTTTCATGTATGTATGTGTCCCATGAGGACTACGGCAGTTTATATGTTCCACCAAAGGTAGGCATCTAGAGAACATAGATGCCTAACCTGACCCCAGTAGTGGAATTACTTACTGAGTATTTTATACTCATTCTTTCTCATGTTGTTGTTTCAGGTAAGGGTAGAGATGCACCCGCGATGGATAAGCAAAATTCGTGATCGAGCCACTGGGACTAGTTTTATGCTTCCGCTCATGAGATTTAGATTTCTTTTCATGTTTTTCTTAACTTTTAGTTTTGATATTTGAAATTTACTATTAAGAATCGTTTTTAGACTTATTTATTATCATTTATGATTTATGGGTACCCTATTATTTTTTTAATATTTGAATTTAATGAAAGCCTTTTGTACTTACCTTATTTATTTAGCATTTATTTCACCATAAAAGAGTGTCGTTTTAAGTTCCATGCATGCATGTATTTAGTAACGACCTAACTTAAGTCCTAGGGGGTCGAGTTGTTACACATTAGGTGTATTTTTTTAATTGTATTTTTTATGTAATTGTATATTTTATGTACTTATATTTTTCATGTAATTGTATATTTTATGTACATGTATTTTTTATATACTTATATTTTTCATGTAATTGTATCTTTTATGTAATTATACTTTTTATATAATTGTTTCATTTTATGTAATTGTATATTTTATGTACTTATATTTTTTATGTAATGAATTTATTTTATGTAATTGTATCTTTTTATGTACTTTTTATGTATCTTTTATGTCATGGATTTTATTATGTAATGTAATTTGAACTTCTTAGGTAATGGAGCCTGGTCCTTCTAATCCTGTACAATTATACCAACAAAATACGCATCGTTCACAATCAATATGGGATAGTTCTTCACTGTAGTGTTGAGTTGTCGGAGAAGGGAGGCGACTTGCACAACACACTATCCCATTTGATCATTGCATTATTCCCTATGTTCAGCAGGCAAGTTTTCTTAGGGTTGCATAAATTGGTTTTATCCAACTTGATTGGCACCTTATTACTGCTCTAGTTGAGCATTGGAGACCAGAAACCCACACATTTCACCTGCCTTGTAGGGAATGTACGATTACACTGCATGATGTTCCCATACAATTTGGGTTACGAGTGGACGTGTTCACTATAGTATGACTGGAAGGACGTTTGTGAAGAGCTCTTAGGCGTTCTACCAGAGGATCTGAAAGGATCAAGATTGAGTATCCCCTGGTTGGCGTCACAGTTTCCAGAATTACCTCCCGATGCTGACGACATCAGCGTACGTAGGTATGCACGAGCATACATCATGCAGCTTATTAGAAGATTTTTGTTTGCTGACAAGTCAAATACTCTAGTGCATCTCATGTTCCTCCCACTATTGTCTGATTTCGAACACGCTGGTACGTACTCATGGGGTGGTGCATGTCTTGCATGGTTGTATAGAGAACTTTGTCAGGCTTCCAATGCACAAGCATTGGAAATAACGGAGCTACTGATACTACTACAAGTATGGGCTTATGATAGATTCCCAATTATAGCACCACGAGTCCAACTACAGGCCCCAGATCATCGTCCATTCAGTGTCAGGTATTATTTCATTTATATATTTATTTCGTTACCATTTTATGTAAGAATATAAATTAATTGTATTTTTTATAATTTTAGATGAAGTGGTGTATTAGCTGCCTCTGAATAGTTAGCAAATATGTTGCTCGTGTACATAAAAATATTTGACATGCTGATGCACAATCAGTTAGCAAATGTATATATAAATGAATATTTAAAACATTTTAGATGTATACTTATTGTTTTTTGTTTTTTTTTTTTGTCGGATTATTTGGACGTCATACACACCACAGATTTGGTTATCCTTACCTGATTATTGTTGTGATGGTGAAGACATCTGGTTGACCGTTAGCCCTCTTATATGCTTCTATATAGTAGAGTGGTATCATCCAAATCGTGTGTTGAGACAGTTCAGTTTACTAAAAACGAAACCGTTGTTGTTCTATACACTCCCAGCATTACACCAGATCGATTTGAAAAGTAAGCACGATCAAGACTGGCGTCGAATCCATGCGGAATATTTATCCTACTGGCATGGACGAATGATCGTTGTGCACAAGGAGAATTAACAAATGGGCCCGTTGTATCAGATAACTATTTTCCTAGTACAATTCAATCACGAGACGATTTATCACACCTGACGGCGCTTACTATTACTGCATGGTAAGAGATTTAAAATCAGACATTTTCTATATATGTGATATGATATTGTTTAATATTTATTTTTTTTTATCGTATAGAATAATTTTATCGGCGATGTTCAACAATATTCAGAACAACTTACCAGACTTGGGTTCAATGTGTCAGCAAACATTGGTCAATGTAGAAAATATTATTCAACAAACAAGACGACTCAATATTGCTGACATCGATCGAAGATGTATTCGTCGTAGACGACAGTGATAAGGGTGAACCTAATTTGGAGGGCCACAAAGACAACCCCCATGAAGGGTGAGGGCCAAGAGGTCGTTTTTTAAATTTCATGTAAACTTTCATTTTCAAATTGTAAATTAAAGAACTAATTGTAAATATTCTTAAATATCATGACTTTTTTTTTTAATATGAGTGCAAGATGTTTTCATTGTAGATTAAATATATAATTAAGTTTAATAATAAAGGAATTTGTGGACACATTCCTAATGTCTTAATATTGTTGTACATCTACATTTTAAAAAAAAAAAATTAGTCAACACACTTAAAAAAAAGAAAAAAAAAAAGCAAATCGTGGACCAGGTCCACGAGTTTAAATGGTATTTGTGTACCGGATACACGAGTTTGCCACATGGCAATCGTGTACTCCGTACACGATTTCACTACCCCAATTTTGTCAATAGTTTCCCCAAACACCGAAAAAATTTATATCTTAACCTATTTTTGTCATTATATATTAAAAAAATATTATTTTAAAAAAAAATCATAATGCTTATATAGGTAAAATTTAAGTAATTAAAACTAATAAAAAGTACTTTTTTTAAGAACTGTTTTATATGAAAGAGAGAGGTATGAAAATTGAGATAAAGCAATGGAGGATATGATTGGTTGATATTAGATTACACTTCTAAACTTACCTCTTCCACTAATTCCTGGCTGAAGCTGAAGCTGAAGCTGAAGGACAACCAAATTCCTTCTCAAGCTTCCTTTCCCCTTCAACAATGGCGGTCACTTCACAATCACCTTCTTCCTCCGCTGCCACTGCTGCTCCTTCTCACCTTACCAACCGCTTCTCCATTCCCAGATTCCGCCACGTCTCTAACCATTCCCGCCCCTTCCCTTCCTCCACATACAATCCACTCACCATCGTCGCCATGGCCCCTCAGAAGAAGGTACTACTGCGATTCTTTCTCCTATTATAATAACACATCAACAATTTCTCTTTCGATCGCGTTGTTTTTTGGGAGCTAAATCGAAATTGATGGATTCAGGTGAACAAATACGACGACGCTTGGGAGAAGAAATGGTTTGGAGCTGGAATCTTCTACGAGAGCGCGGAAGATGTGGAAGTGGATGTGTTCAAGAAGCTTGAGACGAAGAAAGTGCTTAGCAATGTCGAAAAAGCTGGGCTGTTATCCAAGGCGGAGGAATTAGGGTTTACGCTGTCTTCGATTGAGAAATTGGGGGTTTTTTCTAAAGCTGAGGAATTAGGGCTTCTTAGCTTGCTTGAGAAGATTGTCAGCTCCTCTCCCTCCGCTTTGGCCTCCCTTGCTCTTCCTATTCTCGTGACGGCGCTGGCCGCGATTGTTCTCATTCCCGATGACTCGGTGGCGCTTGTAGTTTTGCAGGCGGTGGTTGGCGGTGGACTGGCGCTTGGGGCTGCCGGATTGTTGGTTGGATCGGTGGTGCTGGGTGGGTTGCAGGAAGCTGATTGAATAAGGTGTGTAGGTAAATTGAATAGTACTTTTGGAATAGTTTTTAATTTGTTTTGTGTAATTATGAACCATAAACATGCTGTTTCTAAAGTGAGTTTTAAAAGGGTCAGTGGATGATGACCCATAAATTAGGGGGGGAGGGGGGAATAAAAGTAAAATGCCTGTTTTCTGAAAGAAAAAAAAATGTGTATTTGATCTTTTGCTGACGTCAAATTGGAGTAAAATTATCAAAATATATTCACGCATATACAGAAAGCAATCTCTCGCTTGCCTCGCTCCTCACACTCGCACGCAGAAAAGATCCATTTTTCTTTCCCTTCTCGCCGGTCTTGCTCTTCCTTTCCTCACTGGTTTGTTCATCCTTTTCTCGCACAGTCTTGCCAAGCGCTCGGACATCAACAATCGCTTTCCTCGGAGTTGTTCGTGTGAACTCATCGAAGAAGAAGATACAGCGAAAAGAGATCGAAGAAGAAGATGTAATAGAAGAAGTCGGAGAAAGAAAGATGAAAAGGGGAAAAAAAGGAAAAAAAAAAAAAAACATGGAGAGCACACAAGAAAGTAAGGGCAATATTGTAGTTCTACGTGATCATGACATCATCAAAGCACAATATTATAATTCCACGTGATCATGACATCATTGAAGGGTCATTTGATATTTTTTAAAAAAATTTAGGACGTTTGGCATTTTGAATCTTTAAAATGAATCTTTTAAACCATTATCCGGTGTGGATTAGTAAATAGCTGTTTTTGGTATCATAATTTCATTTCTTTTAACAGGTATTCAAAGTATAGCCAACTTTACTTCAAATATTTAATTTCAACATTTTCAACCCTTACTTAGATGGGTGATTAGGAACACAAATTTTAGGGAAATAGAATTTCTTAATATTAGTAGTCGTTGAGAAAATTAAATCATAAATTTGATCAAAATAGTTCGAAGATTAGTTAGAATTTAATCTCTATAATTTGATAAAATCTTATTAGTTTCTATGATTTGATAAAATGGTAGGGACTATTTATGAGTATTTTATCAAATTATAAGGATTAAATTCCAACTTTTTTCAAACATGGAAATCAAATTTACAATTTAGTAATTATTTTTGGCTCCATTTTATTTTCCATAGAGAAAATTATCAACATGTAATTTAGAGATAAGGGACATTTTTTTTAGTTCAACCAATTATGAGAGTAAGAATTCAAGCTTCTAATCTTTTTGTCAAAGTTATTGTTGAAGTATGAACAAAATCTCATATTACATAGATAAGGAATTGAGACAATATCTTCATTAGTATAAAATCATTTAAGTGAATAAAAATAAATCGATAAACTAAATGTTATGGGAGTTGCTCCAAAGAACATATGAGCATTAATCCACATAAGTATGTCTAAGTTGACAAATAATTCCAAGCTTAAAACATAGACATTAAAGGACACCTTTTTTCTTTTTATCGGAGTTATTTTGCAAAATCTTGTCATGATAAAGGAGGAACAAGCACATTTGGAGAGCGCAGTACAATTGAGGAGTTGTATGCTACCATTCGGGAAGGATGAATTACTCCCGAAAAGGAATCTATTGATTCTCTTCCAATTGATTGGACCGTAGGTGTAATGATTAGGGGGGTAAATCGAAGATCAAACATCAAATTATGAATAATCTTGACTCTTTGAATTCAACTTTCAAATTCAACTGGTGTTAAACTAAACAAAATGAACCATCATGTTTTGGTTCATATTTCAGAAGAAAAATGAAAATAACAAATACATATCCTCTAAAAGATTGAAATTGTTTTACATCATTCAAAGTTCAAACTAATTGTTACCCTAAACAGATCTCTTCAATGGAAGGAGAGGATCAAGTTCAAAGCTTTTTATTATAACTATTTTTTTTAAGGAAGTCTTTTATTAAAAAGAAGGTAGAAGGAAAGGGCTTTTCAAGAGGAAGGTGGTGGAGCATTCTGTTCAGCTTCATGGAGCAGTTTCAAGAGCTCTTCTTTCTTGACAGCCAAAGCCTGCATCTTGGCTTCAAGCTTCTCAAGCTTCTGTCTTAGTTTTGTTGGGTCTTTCTTATCTGCTGGGTCTTTATCTTTCTTCTTCTTCTCTTTCTTTTCCTTCTTTTTCTCATCATCTTCTTCTTCTCCATGTTTCTCTTTATCTTTCTTCTCCTTCTTCTCAGCCTTGCCCTCGTGATTCTCTTCTGAGGTTTCTCCCATTATTTAATCTGTCAACATTCCAAACCGTTCTAAAAGGTGTTATTAAAATCACACATATTTTTAAAAAATAGGAACGTTACCTTTTAACTTTACATATACATTTCAAAGACTATCCCAGAACTAGAAATCCGTCGGAGAATGAAAATTAAGATTGGGTATGGTGTGATCTTTTCGTTAGTAGGATTATGTCCCCCACCTAAAAAAAACCATGGTGGTGTATAGTTATAAAAACCTCTTTAATATGTAGTGTGTGGTGAACCTGAATTCGTGAGTTATATATCGTTCGCCTAATCTTTATAGAGATTTTTGAAATTGCATACCACCTTCTTTGTTAAGGGGATTTTGGCCCCCATTATTGAAAATATACCACAGTGGGGTACAATTACAAAAACCTCCTCAAGATGTAGGGTGCGGCAAATTATATATGTCATGGATTCCTGAACACCAAATGATCTAGAATAGAATTTAAGACTGAATACTATCACACCGTTGAAGATCCCACATTGAAAAAAAAAATCAAGGATCTCACATTCTTTATTATATATATGAATTACCCTGTTTATCGTCAATTGGTTTTGAGATGGAACCCATGTTCTCTAATACACACCATTTCGAGTCATCGAGATCCATTCTAGGTACCCATTTTCATTTAAAATATAAAAATAGAAATCTATTTTTAGTTTTCATTCTAGATACTAGATTTCTATTTTGGGAATAATTTTGGAACATTTATAGTACGTCAAGGTAATATCACAATTTTTAAAAGAATGAGTATTCTTTAAAAAACAAAAGGCAATATTCAACTGTTAATTGACAGTATCATTCGTAAGAGAGTCAGATATCAATGCTTTGAACATAAAAACCGAATAGAATTCATACAAATTGGAGTGAAAGTAAATCATAACCAGAACATGGGCCAATTCAACTACTAAAACAGTGGAGAGAGAGAACCTGAAATTGCAGTGAGGTCCGTACCAATAGTTACTCTTTCACGACAGAATTGAACGCAAACTGAATGAACAATGTTGTGCAATTATTGGGTCTGCACCTCTCCTCCATAAATATGGCAACCCAACGGCTAGAAATTGGTGTGGGTTGCCGAGAATTCAGCCACACGACTTGGTAATCTCATTTCTAGTGGCCCTGATTTCTTAAAGGCATTTTCAACACCAAATATAAACAAAATAATCAAAGGCTTATAACATTAAGTTAAACAAAAGGAAAAGAAAAGGAAAGCTCTGTATTATTCTGAATCTTTTTCAAAGCCTACCAACAGTAGAAGAAAATCTGATAATGTTAGGATATCATTTGTGATGTTCTAACTTTTCAAGACACAATTACAGCAAACTCAGCTGCTTCCCAATCAAATACTCTATATTTTTCCCACCATTTCTCTCTTATTCAAAATCTGAAATAGTGTTAGTCAATCGAATTATAACTCCAAGAACAAAAGAACATGATGACAGCTTGTTACTTTTTTCTCAGCTCCCTTTTCACACTTTACCATGTTATTTTTGGGACATCTTTTTCAACTTAACCAGTTGAACCTTTTTTTTTTTTTGTTCTTTTTTCGTCCCTACTGGCCACCAAATAACCAACTCAATCACCCCATCAATTTGGGGTTCTAATTATGGAAAACCCCACAAAAGGGGTGGGAAAAAAATACACTTTTTAATACTTCATTTACTATTCTAACCCTACATTAACCGGTCTGATAGGCTCGGAAGTCGTCGGAAAAAGTTCAGACTTGCTGACGGCATAGGATCCCGGAACATGGGGTGGCGCAAGTAGTAGAACCCAAGTGCAACCGCCACCATTTTTGGTGGCACGGCATAGAGGATCAATGTGATGGCGAAACATACTCCAATGAACAACTTTGTGGCTCGAGGGTCCCTCCAGCTAACCAACGCTTGTACCCTCTCCCCTTGAGTCGCAAGATCCCCCAACACTGTTTGGACTCTAGCAGCTAGTATCCTTAGCCGATCGTACCTTACCCGGATTATGTCTGGTGGCTTTGAGCTCGGAATTGTGTCGAATTCCTCATCTAGTTCGTCTGGATCCACCGCCTCAGCGTGCGACAACCGTGTGTCCATTCCCGCAGGTATCTTCGGCCTGAACCGATAGTACCAAACTCCGATTAAGAACACATATAGAAACCCTGTTGGGACAATCAAATCCGGGTACCAAACGAGCACTAAATACAGTATATGAACAAGCATTGTGGTGATGGGGTTCCTCCATCTTCGGATATCATCCAACCATTTGGCCAATCCAACCGCCCATGCCAAAACTGCTACAATCCTAAACCAATTCGCCTTGCTTTTTCTCATACTCCAAGCGTGTGAATCTGCATCCAACATGTATCGAACCACCTCCGAGCCCAATGGTGGCTCGGACCGGCCTAGCCAAGTTGCCACCATCTTCGTGGCGGCTCTGCGTAAAGCCTCCTGTTGAGCCACCCCAAGAGGACGGAGATAATGCATTCTTGGAAGTAATGGTTGGCCGTAAACTGCACATGTATCCGGCAACAATGCTGGACAAGCGAACCGGATGGCCAGCTCGATTTCCCCCATTTTCTTCAACCCTGTTCTCTGCAACACCAACAGAGGGTACGAGTTTGTATAGATTTTGTTGCTCTCGAGAGTTGACACCCGAATCCTTACTTTTCCAATGTGGTAATCGGGCTTGTCCTCCGCCGCGTCCGAGTACATTCGCCAGTTGTCGAAGACGCCGATGGTGAGAACAGTGCAAGGGTCATAGACCTGCCACGTGTACTGTTCGTTCCAACGTGGATCAAAGCTGTCCGTCATCGTTCTGGTTCGGACCCACTTTTTCCCGTACTTCGCGACACAGTAAGCGTCGGTGGACCCCTTTCCCGGATCCTTCGTCTTCATCGGAAGCAAACCTCGTGCTCCGAGAATCCCGAGCTCCAGAATTCCAACAGCCGGCTTCCACAGCTGCTTTGCCGTCGGCCGGAAATCGCTGCACACGTGCGCCGCCTCGTCTAACACGTGATATCCGCCCTCCAAACAGAGGCGGAGATAAATTCTGCCACTGTATGTTTCACCACCATTGCCGCCTTCTAATGAGAACCATTTCGCTGCTACATACCGCTCATCGAACCGCTGTTCAACTGTGTCCACTGGAATCATGACATGGCCGAGGAGTACGGCCTCCTTGCTTGTTCGGTCTTCGACAAGTAAGATTAGGGAATCTTCAAGAGGCTCACCGGCGACGAAGACGAGGTCCTCGTTCCAGTGAAATGAGGCGCTGTGGTTGTTCATGGAACCTCGCCTGGTTCGAGCCGACTGAAAACTCAGCTGTGCTTTGACTCGAATCTCTGGTGCCGTTAATGGAGGCAGATTTGAAGCGATGTGAAGGTCCTGCGCTTCTATCACTGAAACTCTCAAGTACCATAACTTGGGAGATTGATAAACCTTCGAGCGTGTATGAGCCACGTGTGGCGCATCCGAGCACCAAGCTTCCGAAAATGCGTCGTCAGCTTGAGTTCCGATCCAAACAGAAAGCTGAATGTCGCCGGAAATTTTAGAGGGTTGTTGATCTCCGGCACCACCTTCGAGGCGGTACCACTGAGGAGCCAGTGGGCTATCGGGTGGATCTCGTACTGGTACATCGGAAAGATCAAAGCAAACGCCGCCGAGGAACTGCTCTGATGGCGTATCCCATACGGCAATCTCCAACGTCGTATTTGCCATATCAGGTCTGTTATGGCGGAGGGCAAAGACACGGTTCCATTCTGGCGATTCAGTCGGTTCACCAGGGCGATGACTAGCTGGATCCGATTTCACGAAATGGCCTGATGTGCGAATCTGTAAGTAAGGGCGCTCGTTAGGAGCGAGGTTTCTGGCTTTCACAATACGGATGAAGAGATACTGCATCGGTTCCACAAGATCGTATGGATGAATCCTCTCCGTCTCGGCCGTGAATTTCTTATTGATTACTCTCGGAGAGTAATCGCCATTCGGCCTTCTCAAAACCCTAATCCCTTCCCCAAATCCTGCTGCTTTGTTACTCTGCATCCTTCTCATTTCCGGTGCAAATTGCCCCTCTGCTGGCGGAGGACCATGTACCTCCCCCGGTGGTGGCTCAGAATGTACCGGCATCTCCTGCCGCGGCGACTCCTCGATAACCACCACCGGCGGCGAGTTCGAATCGTCGCGACCAACCTCCCCCTGCGGCGGAAGCTCGAACGTCCTCACTTCCTCGACCACAGCCTCCGGAGTTTTAGGCTTCTCAGTAACAGTTGGAGGAGGCGGTTGCTCCTCCTGCGGCGGAGGCGGCGGCGGAGCTTCTTCGACTAACTCATCGTAGTAACAGATCCTAAGTCCAATTTCGCCTCTAATCCAGCTGAAGACGCTCTTCTTCTCCAATTGATAGTAAACCAAACCTTCATCCCCTCTCTTCGCAAACTGGCTTCCGTACAGCTTCACCCTCCCCAAGAAGTGATTCTTCCGGCCACTGCCATTGCCGTACCTCTTATCGTTGAAAATTTCAATATCGAGCTCCTCGTAGTCCATATTATCAGGATCGGAGACGATGAATTCGAGCGGCTCGTTCCAGACGGGATTGAGCTCGCGAAACTTAGTGGCGGTACGCTTCCTCTGGCCATCAAAATCGGCGACGACGTAAGGACTAGAGCTTCCTTGGCCATCTTTGGGAAGAAGGTTGCGAGCATCGGCAACTTCGACAACAAGCTTTCTAACGGTTTTGCGCGGCGACGGCGGCGATGGCGATGGCGGTGGCTGTGGCTGTGGCTGTGGCGGTGGCGGTGGCGGTGGCTGTGACTGTGGCTGTGGCTGTGGCGGTGGTGGCGTCGTCATGGTCTCATTTTCGTATGAAGCAAAAAATAAATCAGAAAAACAAAATAAAAGAAGAGAGAGCGTTGATAGCGGAGGAGAAAAATAGAGGGAAACTCTAAACAAGAGTTTGTGATGTATAGAATATTTTATGCCCTTTGCTTTCACCTTTTTCATTTATTTCGTTTTTCTATACTTTTTTCCCCTCAATATTCAAATATTTCATTCTTATTTTTATCCCTTTAATTCCAATTTTATTAACTTTTAACATTAAATTACAAATCTCATCTTTGTGCTTCTTTTTAATAGTTTAACTTTAACCTATTTTAATTTATACGGCTCCATATCAACTAATTAACACATCATATGATTGACAAAAATGTTGGAAGTTTTAAACTTATGGTTAAAAAAGAAAAAAAAAATTGGTTCCTAAAATTTAGTAAAAACAATATCTCTAAATAAATTTATTAAAATTAGACGTCAATTTTTAATATTTTATAATGTAAATTTTATATTTTATAAAAAAAATCTCAAATCTCTAATTAGTTTATCGATTTATTTATGTAATAAATGTCATTAAATCTTAATAATAATTTTTATGATAGGGACTAAATTGTTACGAAACTTATATAGTAAAATTTAATGACTATATTATTACAAAGTTGAGAGTTCATGGACTGAATCGTTACAAATTAAGTTTCAGAGATTAAATTGTCATTTTTATAAAAGCTTAAGGATTAAAAGTGATTTTTAATCTAAATTTATCTATATATTTTATTCACTTGTTTCTTTAAATATTTAGTTCATAATTGATTCTGAGTTGATACAATAATGATAAAAATAATTAGTGAGACTTACTAAAGTTTGAAAATTGAATTGAAACTTTTAAAAATGATTTAAACGAAAAATAAATTGACGCAACTTCTAATTTTGAAATTAAACTCAAACTAATTTAACTAAATTTTAGGCTAAATTTTTTTCTTTCTTTTCTCTCTATATACTTTGAAATTAATTTCATTTTATCCTATATATAATTTAATTTTTAAACTTTCAATCAATCTTAAAATTTTCAAATTTATTCAACTTTTCACCATCATACTACTACAACTAATAAATTTCGCTCAATGTGAATACAGTATACAAAATTTATGAATAAAAAATGACAAATACTAGTCATTTCTTGAAGAAGTTAACCATACACTAATGATATATACTTATTTTAAAATTTATATAAGTACAACGACTTTAAAAATGATAGAAAATATAGAAATTAAAGTAACAAAATATAAATCCTAAAATAAATGAACGCAAAAATGGTGCTTCAATTTAAATTTTATTTCGCATCCATAACTTTGATCAGAATGTTTTACTTTGATATTTTTGTGAAGAAATTCAAAATTTAAATATTCAACTTCTTAATCGATAATATATATCTTAACTAATCGGGTTATTTAAAAGAATATTATTAATATTTTGAAGATTCTCTAAAAGGGAAAAAAAAAAAAGAAAAAAAAAAGAATAAGAATGTTAGAGAGAGTGGGGAGGGTGCGGTGTCAGTGGGGGAGAGATTAGATTCCATTCTCTCTTCCGAAGGTTTTGAATCCACTTTTTTTTTTCCTCTCTCTCTCATATATTCCAAAACAAATAAAATATTATTCTTGTACTATAAAAATATATATACTCCAAAAAAATGTAAATAAAATAAAATAAAATAAAAAAATAAAAGAGAGAGAAACTGTATGGAGAGTTAGGATTCCAAGAGATTTTTCTTCCAACACATGATATTAAATTGGAAATGTTGTTGTCACATAAGCATGATTATGAATTTTAATAATGTTAGAAGAAATAAAGTATTAAGGTATTTTTATACATGTCTACTTCTCTGTTTCTATTTATTATAGAACTACATAATAATAATAATAATAATAATATAAGGTATTTAAGTAACTTTTAAGTCATAGGTAGGTGTTGCCTTTGGGTAGATGAACAATGTTAGAGGACTACAATGCAATCAAATAATTAGGTCACATTGTCAAATAAAGTGTGAAGTTGAACTTTAAAGTAGACCAAAAATTGGAGCTTCTTGACTTAAAAAGAATTTCCATCAAATTTTAGATATATCGGATTTTTATTTCTTTAGGTATAACGAGTATAATTCCGTTTCAAGGTTAGAAGTTTAATTCTTTTAGTTAAATGTTGTAGAAAAGAGCATAATTCAACCAACATAAATCTTGTATTTTTTTTCTTTAAAATCAAAAGTTCAATTATTCTAGTTCACATGAAAACAAATTACACAAATTAAAAGTAAAATTAACAAAAAAAATGCTTATTAATTAAATTTTTGGGACTACACCGAGTCATTTTCCTTTGGTTTTTCGCCGTGATAGAAAATTAAAACACATATTTTAGTTTTTGTTTGGTTACCATTTGATTTATTAAAATCGTGTTTGTTTTCTTTTAATTTCTTTACCGTGGTTTTTATTTTTCTTTCATAAATATTTAAATTATTAGTCAAATTCCAAAAAAAAAAAAAATCTATTGTCTTTTTAGTTTTCCAAATTTTGATTTTGATTTTAAAACATTTGTATATAATTTTTTTTTTTTAAAAAAAAAACAAACTCAACTGACTGATTATCAAACTAGATGTTAATATCTAAACATTAATTTCTAATAATTTGGTTTATGTACTCTAATTTTGTAAGAATTTAATCTATAAACTTTGACATTGAATAATATAAGATTTATATGGTAGTCAATTTGAATATATACATGTTTTCTGATTTGTTGAATTGAGTGAATGTGTGCTTAGCAAATATATTTAGAATTTCTTCAAATATATTTTAAATTTTTTGAAAAATTTTAAATTATTTCTATTAAAAAAGATTTAAAATAATAAATATAATATTTCATGTTCTAATTTCAATTCATTTTTGTCAAACTAAACCATGTGTATACTATAAATGATATGATATGATATTGTAAAATAATAATTGTAAACAAAAAAATCATAAAAAAGCATGTTCATAAATTAATTAGTAGTAATTTGAGTTTTTTATACGGATGACCAATTCCTAGAATCCTTTTATGATTAATAATCTACTATTTACAAAGGTATGAATTATAACATTCAGTTTATGTCATAGTACACTACCGCATTTTATATCGCGACAGGGATGATCAAGTCTATCATAGCCCTAACACGATGGTCTTCTCTATTGCCATTAATTTTTTTTTTCACAATAAACTATGAGAAAAGTGGGAGTAATTTTTAATTTGCGTAAACCATATCTCGCTTTACAAAAAGCATGTGTCAAAAGACACAACAAAGTTACATATTTTATAACGTATTGCATCAGGGATGACCATGCGTAGTCATAATGTGATGATCGTCTGCATCGCAATCTTCATTTTTCTCATAGTGCAATAAACTGTGAAAAAAATGGGGATAACAAAATATAAAGATTTTACCATGATATAAATGATATCGTATTAAGATTGCAATAGATTTGGTTATCTTTAACGCAATACGTTATAAAATGCAATAATGCTCTATGAGGTAAATAAAAGGTTAGAATTTCTATATTTGTGAGAGTAGGTCATCAATCATAAAAGCTGTGTATGAGTCATCCATACAAAAACTCTTATACTTAATATTTAGTAGATATTTACAACTAATTTTGTAAATAGAACTTAATATTTTGGAAAATTATTTAAATTGAGATCAAATTTCTAGACGACTACCAGACACAAATTGGAACCTATTTTTGTTAAATCCACTATTTTCAAAATTTTATTTTTAAGTTACTTATCAATTATTTGTAATAATTTAGTTTCTATTGGGAGAATTATTTTTAAAATCTAATTATATTTTTAATATGTAGAAGGTAAATGAATTATATTGCAAAGTGACACTTAATTTTGATGAAACTTTTCATTTTAAAAAACAAAATTAAGGCTCATTTTGGTAATCACTTGATTTTTAGTTCCAATTAAGCTTATAATTGCCATTTTACCTTTAAATTTCTTATCTTATTACCTACTTTCTATCAATATTTTAAAAAACTAAGTTAAAATTTGAAAATTAAAAGAAAAATAGTTTTTAAAATGTGTAATTGTTTTAAATGACAAACTTGTAGAAATATTTTCAAATCTAGCAAAATGTCGATAGATAATAATAGATAGTGATATACTACTATCATCTACCACATCTATTAAATAAGTTGACTCATCTTGCTATATTTGAAGACAACCCTTTTAATATTTTGTTTTTTTAAAGAAATTTTAGCTAAGAAATCAATTATATTATTTTACCTAAGAAAAGATAAAAATTATCGTAAGAAATTGAAAAAAAAAAATTAATATTTAAAAATAAAAATTAGAAATAAGTGATTATCAAACATAACTTAAATTGTTGAATATTGAAGTTTAGAAACTAAATTGTTAAATTTGCAAAGGATGGAGTTTACAAAAGATGATTCAAATATACTACCCACATTGTGACTTGTCTCCTCTTGAGGCCAGCATGAGATGATATATCCCCATATCGTATATCATCTCAATTTTTGGAGACTCATTATCCTATCTCACCGATTTTATATTCCAAACGATCTCTTAGATTCATTCTAAAACTATCATCAGTTTCTGCCTAACTCTCATTTAAATGATCTTTTGAGTAAAACCATTTAGTTTTTTTGCTCTCATACATTCAACTGTTTAAAACTACATATCAATATATCATAGCACAACACAATTTCGAACAATTTATGCTTGTAATGCACCTACTAGATGCTCCTTCACGATGGCACGTGAGATTCCCCCTCCCCCTTTCCCCAAAAAAAGCAACCCACAAAAGTTCATTCCAAACGAAAACAACAAGCTCTCCCCTTTCCCCCAAAATCACTTCCATTACTCTACTCATCACTGACTCATCATTTCTTTCTTTCTCCTCCTCTACCTACTTCTTCACAGATCTTCAATGGAGATCCCAATATTCAGCAGGAGCTTTACAATGGATGAAAAAGAGGGTCTTCACGGTACCAATTTCTCGCTGCAATCGCTTAGTTACTGTGAACTATGGCCAAGGGCCTGTTTTTGCCCTTGTGGAAGAAGCTTCTCAATCCCAATGTCTTATTCTGCACTTTCTGAATGGGTGGACTTTGTTGCTAGAGAATCTGATCCCCTCATCTCATAAAAAGTAATTTTCTTTTCTCACCGATGCTTCTTCTTCTGTCCTTTGGCATATTTTTTTTTTCCCTCTCCGTGACATCATTTCAAATTTTCAATGCTTAAATATATGATAATGGGTGTGAAAAAGGATGTGTTTCTCTTCAACTTTCTCCATTCTCTGACTAATATCACCCCTCCAGACAGTTGCTTACCTTTGGGGCTCTAATCCATATCTATAGTGTTTATGTCTATCCCACTGAAAAAGAAACTTGGATTCCATATAGTTTGGACAAACTCTAAAATGGGTTGTGATCAAGTACATCAAACCGTGTGGTTAAAGTGTTGATATAATGAAATGAGGTTTTTGTATGGATGATCCATTTCTAGAGGCATTATTGTAGAATAATCCAAATCCTAAAAAACGAATGAAAGCTAACCTTCGGTTGACATTACAGAGCACTATCGCGTTAGAGGGACATCTCTCCCATTGCAAAATAATCGAAGCCGTAACACAAAATTCATTTCAATCAAGATTTTTTTAAGTCAATGGCTATATATATATATTCAACAGTTGACCAACGGATGATTAAAAATGAAAAGAGCATGAGAGCTCCGACCATTTCACAATGGATAAGACGTCCCTTATACGATATTGCATTCCAAGCGGTGGAGTGATGTACGTAGAAGGTTAGTTTTCATTAGTTTTTGAGGATTGGATCATTCCGCATGAATGCCGTTGGGATCGGGTCATCCGTACAAAAATCTCGTAAATTACCGTTACCCTGTTTTAGTTTTGATTGTTTATTAGAGAGGGAAGTTTTGGGTTCAAATTATGAATTCCCGTAATGTCATTTATCGTCCGAATTAGTATTGATTTTTCACTTGTTGGGCTTTCTATAAATTTTCAAGTCCATAAATGAGGAAGAGAGTTGAAAGGTTGATATAATAAGTTTAGAGTTGATAAAGTGATTTAACATAAATATGTATTTGTCTTCAATAATATGATCCATTTCTTTCTCTTGTTCTGCATCACCCTGAGGAGAAATTTCTGGTGATGTTTGTTTTGACTATGTTTTATGTTATGTTCTTCAAGAAGATAAGGTTAATTCACCCATCATTTTGAGACTGCTTTCATTGGACAGATAGACTTATTTGAATAAGATTTTCACTTGTTTCACGCAAAGAATTTTTGTCTTTCTTTATTAAATTAATTAAGATTCTTTTTTATTAGATTATGAAAAGTAAACCCATTCATTTTCCCTTAATCCTAAATAGAAACCCCATCAAGAAATTTTCATTTGTGATCACATTTTACTTGTATGACGTTCTCATATTCTGGTTTGGTTTATACTTTAGTACCTTTTATCATAATTCATTCTAAATTTTCTTTTTAGAATAAAAAAAAATTCCCCCTTTTGAAGGAAAAAGGTAGATTTATGCCATTATCTGAAAAATAACCCTGCAAATTCATATTGATTTTATTTCCAGTGTTTGAGACAAGCTGAGAAGGCTATCTCTGCTTTATTTTATTCCTTTGCTTTTTTACTTGTATCCAATTGCTGTTTAATAGCCTTTAAACAAAATTCTGTCCAACAGAAAAACTATGCTCTTTCTTGGCTCCAGAAAGAATAATGTAGGGGACAATTAATTTTCCGGTGATATCTTCAAAATATGGAATTTGGAAGTCTAGGCTACTGTTGGACCATAAGTAGTCTTCTCTGAATTGAAATCTCTGTTAATCTTGTTTAGAATGAAGGATATACTTGTAAATACTTAAATTTGATTTTATTATCTTGGAAACATTGTTTACTTAATATAGTTTTCAATATTCTTGTTAGAAATACTGACCCTTAATTGCTTTTGGAGCTAGAAGATCCAAAATTTAGGAGAAAATGAAGGGAAAAAATGGAAAGAAGATATGGTATGCCATTATGCATCCAATTCCTTAGTTTTGGGAAATAAAATTCATTTCTTTTTGTGGAGCTGTCACTTAGCTTATTCGATTTGGTCGAGATTCTTGGATGTTTTCGAACTCTCTTTCGCGTGGAGTAGAATTGCTGGCTATGATTGAGGAAATTTTGTTGAGAACTTTCCCTTTGGGGGGAAGGTGAAAATCCTTTAGTAGGTTTATCTTTTGGTTGTTATATAGATTTAGTTTGAAAGGAATCATAGAATTTTTCGAGGGGTTGAACATGCTGTTTCTTTTTTAATTCCTGTAAATTCTTTTTCGGTTTCTTATGAAAAAGTAGTTATTTCTTAATTTAATTGTAATTTCAAAGAACCCAAGATCTTACAATTCACATATTTGGCAAGTAAATGGAAAGTCCCAAGACCACAATTCCTTGAAAGTGGATAAAGAAAGCAAATAAGAAGTTGACCGTTGAAGGGGATGGTTCCCCTTTAATTCCTCTCCATTTCTCATTTACTTATTTAATGAAGCTCTGAATTTATCATTGTTAGATAACCATTCCAAATTCAAATGGATTGTTGAGAATTAACACAAGTTTACAAAGAAAAGTACCTCAAAAAGATTAAAAACAGCAGAAATAGAAGATGAGAGAAACAGAAACCACCATTGTTGGGATTAAACTGCTAATGATATTTGGTTTTGTGATGATATTTCCAACCCTGAAGGCTAATATTGCAGATTTTGATGAGGTATGGCAGAAAAGAGCTGAAGAAGCCAAGAAGGCTTCCTTTGAGGCCTACCAACCCCATCCAGAAGAAGTCACTAGTAATTTCAACAAGCAAGTTCATAAGTAATTGACCCCATTCCTCATTAGCAAATCAAGAAATTAATTTTCTGTTGAGTTGAGTTGAATATTAATAAGCATAAAACTTCATGTAGTTAATTAAAGAAGACAATATGACTATGTTGTATATATATAATTGTGGTTTTTTTTATTGTGGGACAGATCCTTAGATGGTGCAAATAACACAAGGAGACATTTGAGGAAGTACAATGGTCCATGTTTAGCGACGAATCCGATTGACCGTTGCTGGAGATGCGATAAACACTGGGCTAAAAACCGCAAGAAGCTAGCTGATTGTGCACTTGGCTTTGGTCGTGGAACAACTGGAGGCAAAAATGGAAGGATTTACGTGGTTCGAGATTCAAGTGATAACGACTTGCTGAATCCTAAACCAGGAACCCTACGCTATGGCGTGATACAGGATAGACCACTTTGGATTATATTTGCACATGACATGGTGATTAGGCTAAGTGAGGAGCTTATAATGACTGATAACAAGACATTAGACGGTCGCGGTGCCAATGTGCACATCGCTAATGGTGGTCAACTTACTCTACAATTTGTGAAGAATATAATCATCCATAATCTTCACATTCATGATATCAAGGCTGGCAATGGAGGCATTATAAGAGACTCGGTGAACCACTATGGATTCCGAACACCGAGCGATGGCGACGGAATCTCGATGTTCGGAGCCTCAAAGGTTTGGATAGACCATGTTTCAATGTCTAATTGTCAAGATGGACTAATAGATGCAGTCATGGCATCTACTGGCATTACCATTTCCAACTGTCACTTCACCCGCCATAATGATGTAAGCTCCTCAAACCATAAAAGAAAGATAACATAGCCATCGATTTATTTCATTTTTAGTTAAAATTTAACGAGTGAAGTTCAAGAGATTTGAACATCTAACTTCTTGGTCGATGACGTATGTTTTAACCAATTGAGTTATGTTCAGGTTGACAACATATTGAATTTCTTCTATATCAATGGTGATAACTAATAAATCACCATTAAATTTCTTTTGTGGATGAAGGTGATTTTATTGGGTGCGAGTGATAGCTACTCAAATGATCAGATAATGCAGGTAACTCTTGCATTTAATCACTTTGGTAAAGGGTTGGTGCAAAGGATGCCGAGATGCCGATGGGGGTTCATCCATGTAGTCAATAATGACTACACTCACTGGCTTATGTATGCCATCGGCGGCAGCCACAACCCCACCATTATCAGCCAGGGAAACCGATTCATTGCCCCACCAAACCCAAATTCCAAAGAGGTATGAAGAAGACGATTAGACAAATATCACTTATAATCACAAGCTAGATCCATTCCTAAAGAGCTTGCTCTTTATTGTGCTTCCTGAGTCTTAACCAATGAAACCAACCTCAGGATCATTTACAAAACACAAAGAAACAATATCTCCCTATTTACATATGTCCAAATGATTAGCAATGTATTGAGCAATTGTTATTGTTGGTTGATCTAGGTGACGAAAAGGGCGTATGCATCGGAAAGTGAATGGAGATCTTGGAACTGGAGGTCAGAGGGAGATCTGATGTTGAATGGAGCTTTTTTCATCCAATCTGGTAACCCCATCAGAAGATACTCCAAGAAAGATGTTATCCATTCAAAACCCGGGACCTTTGTCACCAGGCTAACACGATTCGCTGGCCCTCTGAAATGCATAAAAAACCAGCCCTGTTAGTGAAATTGTTTACTTGGCCATGTCATGGTATGTCTATAAACTACTCAAAGTTCAACCGAACCCTGTAAGCACCAGAGGTTTATAGTAGTAAAGATTTAGATAGAAGATCTACAGAACTATGACAGCTTTTGCCGTTATGAAGTTTTGTGAATCACTTGTGTGATATAATGTATTGAAATAATATTGGTTATCCATCTTTTGAAAGTTGTCTCTTTTCCTTATCTATTTTCCTTCCATTATTTTGGTGAAGTTAATTCAGCAACATGCAATTGAAATATTATGTATATATATGGAACCAATGGTAAATGAAATAGATGGTCAAAGATGTCACGATCAAATATGGGACTACATCAATTACATATAAGTTTCAGAAATCACTCAATTTGATAACTGAATTAAGTCTTAATTTTTTACCTCAAGATTAATCATATAAATTCATGCTAGTTGGAATGTGCTCATGTAAATTCATGCTAGTTGGAATGTGCTCATGTTAGGATTTAGTAAATAATAGATTATTTACATGCTAGTTGGAATGTGCTCATGTTAGGATTTAGTAAATAATAGATTTTTCGATGTCGGGAAATGAGTGCTGACAGTAAGTTTCACCGGAGGGGTTGAAGGAGGGAGGAGGACAGGAAGGTTAGAGAGAGAGGGACATACAATTTTTTTTTAACCTTCATTATTCTTATTTAAAAATTATCACATCAACATCTCCATTATATAACAAACTCTTATGAACCAAATCGTGGGTAAGATCGCGCAATTTTGAAACCGATCAAAACAACCTAGTTCTCAAAGCTTTTAATTGGTAGTCAATCAAAATAATAATAACAAAGATTGTCATAGAGATGATACTTTGCCCACTTGTTACACAAAGTAATCTAATGATTTCTTGATGTTGAGGACTGAAATAATATATTTACCTCTCATCTTAAAAATCTACAAAAGGCTCATAAGATGAGATCATGAAAATATAGTAGCGATGGTGCAAATTGAACCATTTGATTACTCTATGATTTGAAACTGGAAAAATACCATTAAAGTTTGGTTTCATTTTAGCTTGAATCAGTTTGACTCGGACAGTCTTTTCTGAATATCAAATTTTATCAATCAGAACAAAATTCAAACAAACCAACTAAAATTCATTTGGCGAATTCAATTTACAATCAAGAACTTCCTTACAAAAATGCATATTATTATTCGTTGTACAACTCAGAGACCAGTAAAATGGTCACCAACGAATGATAGAATGGGAGCAGAAAAAAGTTACCTTTCTGAATAGAAAACATCCCCCCCTCAGAAAAATGTCAAAAAAATGTATGCCTTATGCAAATGTTGACCAATCCCTAGTCCTCTTCCCAATCAAGTCCTCCTATCCTTTGTCGCCTTTTATCGAAAACAACTTTGAATGATAAGCTTTCTGCGCGCAATCGCTCCTCAAATCTGCTGTGTTTCTTTGTCTCGTTGCTGTTTTGGGTTGAGCCACGGTATTCTTCTTCTGCTAATGGGTTGGATTCCTGCAAATTTATACCAAACGAGAATGAACACCTTCACAAGATAGCTGATACTTGAAACTACTTGCTTTATGGTAAAGTTGCGATAGGCAATCAATCCATCTAAGTTATCTTACAGAGTTCCATTCCACTACACAAGATTTTAGTTTCACAAATGTTTTCATCGAAATGCAATCGATGACTAACCAGGTTATATCCAGCACCAGGACCAATTACTAGAGATAATCTGTTTGCCTTTTTTGTGGCACCGATTGAGAATCCAGTATTACCAACCTGGAAAAAAGGAGAGCGTAACTCTAAAGGAAAAAACCAAGAACTTGTGTACATGAAGACATTAAGATACAAACAGAAAGACATTGAACATTGTGGTGACTAGAGCAATTATGACACGGACTTCACACATTCAGCACGCTTTGCATTAAAGAAAATTCCAGATACTCAATAGTAAGGAGAAAATAAACTCAATGCAAACCTGGTCCATCCAGCGCACTGACTTTCCTTCTTTGGCGTATGCTTGAATCAGACCAGAAAGAGCATTTGCATGACCATTCCGGCCATCAATTCTTTCTGTATCATCATCATCTAAATCATTTGACCATTTACTCCTACCTAACTCTTTTACTTCCTCTCTCAGATGGTCCGGTTCTGCATCCCATCTCTTCTCATCATCTGCAGAACAATAAGATGTGAGAAACCAAAATCTGAATAGTGAAGAGCCGATGAAAACTAAATGAGATGACAGAAGATACTACTTTTTCTTTTTATTTTTATAAGAGTCAGAAGACGCTACTTGTGAGTCAAACTTGTAATGATGTGTTGTTAGCTTACCACTAACTGAAAAAACTTTTTAACATACTAAATGAACTCCTGAAAAATGCATATATTATGATGTTTCTCATTCATTTTACTATACCTTCAGAAGCATCATCTCTTATAGGAGGTAACACTGTCTTCTCAGACTTCGTTTCTTGAAAACTAGGCAAACTATCATCGTCTTCGTCTTCCATATCCATGTCAACCTGGCAGACAGACATGACATACACAAATCACACTAAACATATATAAGATTATTTCAAAACTTCACTACCAGAAAAAGGAAAAAAAAAGGAAAAAAAAAAAAGATATTACCTCCTGAATTCCACTTTCTTTAAGGTCATCTCCATGACATAAGGACTGCAAGTGATTACAACAAAAAGAAAAACTTGAATTGCAGGTAAAAAGTCTCCTTTTACCACCTCTATAAACTGGTAATTTTCATTCCTTCCTAAAAGTTTAGGTTCTCATCAGAAAGAAATTTGAGCGATTTTTTACGTTTTCTTATTCATGCCAACTAAAAAACAAAGTAAGTTCAAAACAGATCAACCTCAGGCATTTTAACAAACCTTGATGTCCAATTGTAAGTACAAAGGCGGAGCTTCTTCCCATTGTCTAGCCATCTTTTGTATATCATCGAGGTTAAATCCATGCACATTCCTTGCTGCGCAGCCCTAAATGCCCCATAAAAGAAAACATCTTAAGGAAGCTTTTCCCGGGTTTTCAATTGATAAGGCCTCAATTCTAGTAGACAGAACACATAGAGTCATCAAAAATAATTTTAATTTTTTACCAGGCTTGGAACTAGCAATTAAATAAATTGGACATTGAGGGCCCATTTCATAAAATTCTGGTTTCCTATTTCCAGTTTCTCAAAAACATGTTTGGTAACAATTCCTCTATTCCTGTTTAATGTTTCTCATTTTTCAGAAAAGTTCTCAAAATTACGTAAAAGTTCTTGAAACAACAAAATCAAGTTTCTTATTTGTGTTTCTAGATTTTTCTAAAACATAAATAAAAGTATTATTTTATCATTTTCTGTTACTTCTAAATTGCATAATAAATGACTAAAAATAAATCTCACATTAAATTTTTCGATGTTTAATTTCAAAAACTTATTTTTATGTAAAGCCTTTTCATTTAAAATTTCAGAGAAGAAAAAAATGTTACGAAACAAGTTTCTGTTTTGCTTTTTCCCAATTAGAAAGAAAGAAGAAACAATGAAACAGTTAACCAGAGACAGTTCTGTCTTCATTTAAAAAAGAGGATAAAAAAAACAAGAAATGAAAATGTTATCGAGGACTTGATCTTCCTTGTCAATTATTAAACAAAGGCACCAGTTGGAGCATAACTGCACGTAATGCAGACAGAAACTGGAAAGGATATACAATTATGGAAAATTCATTGTAGCCAACGAAAGGGTATTTGGTTTCGGTAGATCATCACATTTCTGTCAGACCGTGGTCTAATGCTTTTACTTTCTTTAAGTCAATGACAAACACTAGTGAATAACAACAGATAGGAGAAGAAAAAGACTTACTGTAGGGTCCTTATACGTAGCTTCCAAAATGTAAACTTCATAGCCCGAACTCTAGCAAGAGATAAATAAAGAAAAAATAAGAAAACAAAAAGCAGACAGCAAAACCTTACATTACCACTCTCGGCCATTTACTATAACTAAACTTTCAAGTTCCATGACAGGTTATGTAATAACTAAAACATCCGTTCTATAAAAACTATGTTCATTGAACGTCAGACATTGCACATGTTAGGCCATGTTAATTATTGCCGATCATCATAATTAAGCTGGTCAGTTTTCCTTAGTGTAAATAAAAATAAACATAATTCAGTATTATTATCAGAAAATAGCCAAATCTCCTTGTAGGAAGCAGCAAAGTCACGTAGAGAGGTTATTATGAACTTCCTTCAGTCTCCTGTGACCTTTTTAAGCAGACTAACATGACACTATTTGGAAACTACCAAAACAATTTCCAAAAGCAAAGACTTGCTAGAAAAATAAAAGGTAGCGCTCTAGCATTTGAGTATTACACAATTGACAAGATTTATGTTTAACAGGAAGCAGTGAAAGTACTATTAATACTGCAGACCAAGAACCACAAGCATCCCAAGTATTGAAAAAAGTTATGTAAGAGAACTTGTAGAAAAAGAAATGTGTGTGCGTGTGTGTGTGCGCGTGTAAAACACAGTAAAATAAAATACTAAATCACAATCTTATCGCAAAAGGAACAATAAAAGTACACCAACAAGATGCGTGAAATCAAATGCGGGCATCCAAAATAACACTGATATTCGCCAACAGCACATAAAATGTAAACCATATGGCCATTTAAAATTCAAAATGAATGTTTCCAGGCCATAAGCCCTTGGGTTGGGTCCAAAGCAAAAGCCACATAAGAATTGGTTGGTGCATGAATCCTATGCCAAAAAAAAAAAAAAAAAAAAAAAAAAAAAAAAAAAAGAAAGAAAGAAAGAAAGAAAAGGAGGAAAGAAAGACAGAGAAAAGGAAGGAAAGAGGGGGGGCGGGGCGGGGAAAACACCCTGCACCTTTAAGGCAGCCTCCAAAGCATGAAAAATATTGTGACCAATACTCAAATGTAGATGAAATAAAGCATAGCCTATACCAACATCGGTTCTGAAGAAATCTGAGTCTTTTTTTTTATGTTGTCAACCCATTCTCTACCTATTCCAAACTACTTACTAACGTCACTATGCACAATCCCATTGGATAACTCAAAACTTAAATACATGATGTTGCCACCCACATTTAAGTCGCCACTTCAGTACACGACGGCTAGGGTTGTAAGAAAGAGAGAATTGAGAATATACCTTTGCAATTGCCCAAAACTGAGCAAAATCAGCTACCCGCAGATTGCGGTCATCCACTAAGACGAGGCACACATACCACCAACAAAAGGATCAATTGCCGAACAAACTGCATTGTAGTTAGTGCAAAGAAATGCAGTGGCATTGGCACTGCATCACCACTTAATCTAAAATCAAACTTAGATCACTTAACTAATGCATGTCTAAACCAAGACTATGAGAATTGTTAACGTTTTTTAACCTTTTTATACCTAAGGTATAGACTACTATCACCAACCATGCCACCTCTTTTTATGCTACCATTGGCATGGGGAATGATAAGCTGAATGCTAAACTATGGACCAACAATTTTGAAACAAAAATTCACAAAAAAGGAAGGTCAAGTCACCACATTAAGTACAAAGTTCACAATATAGGGGCCACTGGCTTCACTTTGAAAGACCTCAACATTGGAAATGTGATTAAAAATAGTTCAAATAATTAGAATGATAGGGAAAATGTAGGACCTCATACAATCATTCTGATATTCTTGTAGGAGCAGAGTTCATACCAATTACAAAGGTGAATATCCCCTCCTCAAGGGTCTTCCTGAATGCTTTCAACATGCTTGACCGATAAGCCTAACAAAAATATAACACCATCAGATAATGTCTCAGAAAGATGTTTGGAAAACTAAAATGCTCCGGCAGCTCTTAGAATCCATTCTATACCAAGTGAATACAACAGATAATACATTTAATATCTTATGGGACACAGGTATAATAAAGCTTTATATACCAATGTCGAAGGTTAAATTCATTACTGCATTAACCATTGACATTGGTGCTGTTAGCTAACATGCCACGCCAAAATGGATAATGAAATTATATTTGCTCCTAATCTTCAAAGCGACCGCAATCCAATGGAACTACCAAGCCACCCAAAACACTATGCTGATTAGGATCCACGAAATACAAGGAATATTCGGTCTTCAGCAAAATACAACAGATAATTGGCTAGCAAAATTAATTATGTGTGTGTGTTGGTATAAAACATGCAGGAGCATATGTATAAAATGGCACTCCTTATATCATCTGTTACAAATACCTCCTCCATTTCAGGTTCGTAACAATATTCCATGACCTTCTTCATGATTGGCTTCTTGCCTTTAATTGAATTTGATGATTTGGCGTCACCTTCCTCGACCTGTCAGAAAAAGAAGGTGTTGCATATAAAGTTAAATAATAACCTAAATCAATTATCAATTAAAAGAACTAAAAGTCTAAAACCAAACATTATAATAACCATTGTAAACAAAGTAAAAGAGGATATAAATCAAGCGTACCTTTTCCACTTCTGTCATGAAGTAATCGTCCATAGAATGTATACGAGGAGCATCACCACCATTTTCAACTTCAACATCACGCAACATCTTTGCCAAATAGCTTTTTCCACTACCTGAAAAGAACAGTAATTCTTAGGGTCCATTTTTTATTCCCACGTTCAAAGAGACATTTTCTTATTATTATCAGCAAAAGATAAGATGACCCATGAAATGCGCAATTCAATTTAGACAAGTCATCTTGTCACAATCAAGTTCTTCCAACGAAAATATTTTTAACGAACTATTTGAGTATTCATAAAACAACAGAAGCCAATAATAATTTGAAGCAATGAGAGTAGGATGTGGAGCATGAAGAGAAATACAACGACCATTTTTCTATTCTTCACAACTTCAGTAAGATGCCTGGCTTTCTGTTCAATTCTAAGTAGTCAGGTGCAAACAACAAAATGATACCTGGAAGCCCTCGAAGGATAACCACGATATGATCTGGACGAATAGACCGATGAGGTAGCTTGAATAAATGTGAAGCATCAATAACTGTGGGTTTTTGCGGAGGCACTTGATTCAATCCAAAAGGTTTGCCGTCTGCAGCAAACTTCTTAGAATATGGGTGCAATGCCAGAGAATCCTACAAATAAATAAACCGAAACAAGAGTTTCATACACTATCCCCATAAAAATTACAAATGCACCAAAAAAAAAAAAAAAAAGGCAACCCAGGATAAAAATACATATCAATTTCTTCGAACCTCCATCATAGGGCTAGAAGAAACATGAGACATTGGTTTATGGTGGTGAAAGGAACGGTGTTCAGGAGCTGAAGAATATGCTGATGACGTTATAGTTGAGGTATTAACTGGAACAGGAAACAGGGATGAAGGTTTTGCTTGAGAAGAATAAGCCATAGACTCTGCAGAAGCGTGCAAGTGTGCTTCCCAAGGCATAGGCGGTGGTGGAGAAGCAGGAAGTGGGGGTTGCTCACCAAAGAAGCGAGAATCTTCAGTTGAGCTTCCATTTTCCAAGAACCTGCCACCGCCAGAAAGCCGTGGAGCGTATCCAGCACCAAAATTCATATTTCTAGTACCGTGATGAGCATTTCCATGCGATGAAAATGGTCTCATATGGATGGAATTCATCTCAGAGCGAGGGGGTGGCTGATAATCACGATCAAGAATGTTCATTTTGCTGTTATTTCTATCATCCATCCAGGAAAATGCTTGCCGGTCATCAGAATAATGCCATTCGTTTCTATGAGTAAGATAGTTGTCTTCGGTGGCTTCAGGAGGAACAGAGTGCGGCATATGCCAATGGCCTCCAACCTGATCATATCGAGCATGTGAAAATTCTTCATTTTGGGAAGGCCGCCGCGCGTCAATTCTACCATTCTCGTGAAAGTGTCGAGTCCTTCCATCATTAATGGCATTACCCGGATCTTGGAAGTGACTACTTTCCAAGATTCTCGTGCTCCTGACATCTTCTGAGTCCCCAGATCCCACTGAATTTTCAGGAGTTCGTCTGTTAGCTTCGGTATTAGAACCCAAATTCATTCTCGGCAAGGAATTAGAACCACCTCCAGGCGATCCACTCGATACAACTCCATGATCCCGAATCAACTTCAACCTTCGTTCATCCTCAAATGAACTCCTGCCGCTCTTCTGATTATGATTAAGCTCATGAACAACACCATCCGAACCTACATCATCAACCCTCGGCCTCTTGTAGCTTCTTTCAGCGTCGATTACAAACTCATTCCCGCCATAATCATATGGAGGCGGGAAAACCCCTTCTCTGTGAGAGTGGAACGGGACATGCCCGTATGAATTGGCAGAATTTCTCATCCACGGCCTCTGATCTGCGAAACCATCGTCAGGATTCCCCATATACGGAGGCGGCATCCCCATGGATGAACGATGAGAGTCGAAACCGGGGGTTTGAAAAGAAGGATCGGGTCCAAAGGAATATCTAGGGTTTTGGTTGAAGGATGGATGGGGAGGGCAAAAGGGGAAGTGAGACATTGCGCAAATTGGACAGACAGTGGGTTGAATTGGCCTGGGATGCCATTGTTGCGGATGATGAAGATGTTGATCCATTCTCAAACTCAATTTTGAAAAGAAGAAACCAAAACGAGATGACCTCAGTGAAGAATTAGGGTTTTACAATCTCATTGTTCTTTGGTTCTGACTCAGTGAAGAGGATGAAGAAGGCTGAGACCAGACGAGAAAATTTTAGGAAAATAAAAGGGAGATTATATATATAATAATCATCACAAACCCCTCAATGGATGAAAAATTAAATCGGTTTTAATTTTTTTAAAGATAATTTTTGGTCCTTCTTGGTTAATCACTCAATTTCATCTAATTTCAAAATGCGTACAATTACGTCATGAAATTTAATTTTTCGATCCAAAATTTAGGTTCGAATAATATTATTCGTCATAGTTTTTAAAAATAATGTAGTGTAAACCTTGAACCCTATTTTTCCTACTTAGGTAAGTTAATTAACATGTCAATCAAGATTAAGAATAAGTTATTAATATCTTTGTAGGGAAAAGCTTGAAGAAGAAAAGAAGAAAATTTTTAACTAAGTGTGGAAGTCCAAAATAGCCATACGTGGTTGAAGTATGCAGCAACCATACTCCTAAGAGGTTAGTTGAGCGCTTGATGGAAATGTTGCACGGAAGAAAATGGCTAAGTGTAGGGCACATGAGGTGCCTTGAAGCCATGCGTTAATCAAAAACCATGAAAGGTTAAATGCGCAAGAATGCACTCGCTAAAGCTTGAAGGCCTAAGGCGTTGGGGGTTGCACGTGTGGGTTAATGGCCGAGGGTGTAGGATGCGCCACGTAGAGCGCTGCCCAGCTGAGATTGTGTCGAGGATGGGCGTGCGTGCGTTGGCCTGATGCCCGGCGTGGGTAGGTGAGCCTATGTGATGGCCTTTAGGCAAGGCGATGGTTGATGGCTATGCAATGGCGTTGGCAAGGAAGCTATGCGATGAAGTTTGAGCCATGCGTTGATTTAAGTAAAGGCTACATCAAAGGGGAGCAGGCGTTGGCACTAGACCAAGCGTTGGGATAGATGCGTTGATGCCATGCGTAAGCCAAAGGTTATGCGTTGATTGTGCCAAAGCAAAGGTGAGGCTGTGCGTTGATTAAACGATGGTTAGCAGCTCAGTCACCAGTTATATTGGACCTACTGTTGGAATTTAATGAATTAATCCCACTTAGCGGGTGATTTGGCAGCCTAAAGATGTTTGAAGGCATGTTGTGCCTAGTATCAAAAGGGGGAAGCCTCAATTGAAGAGCTCGGTTTGAGTTGTTTATTCGTGCCACTGAGGTGATTTCAGAGCCATTTATTTGAGTATTGAGTGTAGTTGAAGCAAAAGGGCTACTGGAAGAAATCTTTTATGAATTTGAGGTGGAATCTGAAGAAAACTTCAAGAAGGCCAGGCTTTCAGGTGAACCTAGGCCATTAGTGAAGTTTGAAGATTTCCAGCCAAACCAAGAAGAATTAAGACCTTAAATTTTTTAAGAGGTGTTTAAACAAGTTTGTAGAAGGAAATTTTCTAAGATATAGTCTGGAAAATAAGTTATTCGAGTTCAAAATTGAAACTGGATTTTGGTCGAACAAATAGGCAGCTGCAACTGTTGAGCAAGCAGGTTGCAGGCGGGGGCAGGTTGGGCGCAAGGCTTGCGCTGACACAGTGCGCCAGGGAAGGTGTTGTGGTGAAACCTTGAGCTTAAGAGAGCGCAAGAGGCACTAGGTTGTATTAAATATGTTATTCCAATGTTTTCCAAACAATTTATAGTTAGGCAGTAAATGCCACAAAAGGGTTGATAATTGTTGCCGTCACACTCCCTTCTAAATTAAATGGGTAATCTGGAAGTGGGTGTTTTGTAATTATCGACTAAGAACGTATGAAATTATCTATATGCTCCTCATGATTTTAGTAAATGTAAAATTAAGATCATCTATATACAATGATACTCTTACACATGTTAGGACTCTTTCTCCCTCCTTCATACTTGCACTTGTACTCCTATGATTGCATTCAACCAATTTACATGCTAGGTCTCTTCCTTCTTCCCTTGTGCTTGTGCTCATCCTCTCTTGCTTGCACTTGCATTCAATTAACAAGAGTACTCTTATACGTTAGAACTCTTTCCTCATTCTCTCATGGTTATTCTTCACTCTCTCACTCATGTTGATCCTCTAGTTCTCTCATTCGCACTTATCGATTTAAACCTTCATTAATCGTGGGTAGTGTGATTCTTTCTTTTTTTCGACAATATGTAGATTGAAAACTCAAATTTTGATGTAGAAGTTGATAGTACAAGCACTATGCTCATTTTGGCAGCTCATTTAATTTTTAATTAACCAAATTACTTATATCCTAATTCTCCCCAAGCATCTTTTATAATCAAATTATATTATATATCTAATATATCATAATAATCATCCACTAACATGATCAAGAGTTCTCTCTAAGCCTCTTTTATAAATATATTATTCTTCAAATGCACAGCTAAAAATACATCATGAAGATGAGATCATTTGAAACCTCAACAAAAAGGGAGTTTTTAATGTTAAAAGTGCTTATTTTTTTGGTTTAAAATTGAATAAATTGAATGATTCTTGCTCCTCTCCCCTCTGGCGATGGTGATGCTTTTAGGAGTCGTTTGATTAGAGGTTTTCTGCATGAGAATTGGTACATACATCCAAATTCTATGCTTGTTTCACAATTTTTAAGAATAAGCTATTCCCAAGCATTCTCATTTCCTAACTAGGTTTTCTATTCCCTCCTAAAACTGTGGTTTTTCTTTTCCCTCTCCATCTATTTTTATTTTATATATAATTTCACTTTATATATAGTTAATTAATTGAGTAGTTAATATTAATTTAATACATATAAATATTTATTTTAATAAATCAATAATAATGTATTAAAATATTTACTTAATTATTTTCACAATAAAATTTTATTAAACGAATGCAATTACTTTTTTGTACGTAATTTAATAATATATTAGTCAACAAAATCTTAAATATATTTAATTAGTAAACTAGTATTAGTTAAATTTAATTAGTACAAAAAACTATATTTCAATAATAATAATTTATTACTTTATTATTTTTTAATAACCAAGTAATTATTTTTTAGAATAATTTTAATTTGATCATTCATTATAAACATGTAATCATTATTGATTAGTTAATTACTTATTGTTATTAATTTGTATTACTTCATTCGTTATTAGCACATCATGTTTACAAAATTTTTTTTTAGTATTCTTTATTAATATATCATATTTTATTTTATTTTTTACTTTTTATATAATATATTGTTTATTAAAATATATTTTCTTATATTATTTAACTTAAATTAAAATTACTAATGTTGGACTTAATTAATTATAAAAATGATTTAGTATTAGATTATAATTAGTATGATGTTTATTAAATATATAAGTTAGATAATTTTAATTATAAATTGTCAAATATTTATGATTAAAATTATTATCGATGGATAATTAATCAATATTTTTATTGATATATTGAAGGTTGTTTATTGGTTAATTTATTAATCAATTACAATTATAAAAGATTATGCTTAATTTCATAAATGGAATATAAACATAACTTTTATTTATAAAATTCTGATAATATCCTCATGCACAACCAAACACAGTCATATTTGATTCTCAAACATCTAATTCTCCATCATCTCAATCCTACTCATCCTCTTTATTATCAGGCATCTATAAAACATTAAATCAAATAACCCCTCAAAGGTCAGGGCAATCCTTTTGGAAGGCCAAAACCCCTCATAAACCTAAAACATGCGGTTGGAAAATTATTCACGATATTTTTCCAACTAAAGTTAATCGGGCCAAAAAAATTGTCCTACATGACCCTTCCCAATAATATCAGTACTCTTTATGACGACAGGGCTTTGTGGAGTTATCAAGATTTATGACGACAGGGATTTGTGGAGTTATCAAGATTGACTCTTTGAACAGGTTTCTTCTCTTGAGTGGAATAAAGTTGTGATCATTGTCGGGCAAATTTGAGAGGCAAATAATAAGATGTTCCAGTTTCAAACTGTTGATGTTGAATCCATCGGTGAATCAATTGACCGTCATATGCACGAGAGACAAGATGGCAAAGGAAAAGTCAGTCAGTCTACTTATGGCGATTTGTATCGAGATGGAGAGTGTAGTCCAAATTCTTCATTCAAATCTCTTAGTGGAATTTGATTGTTTAAAGGTGATTAATCTACTTAATAACGTGAGAATGATATCACTAAGGTCTCTTTCTTTATTGGCGAGGCTAAAAATTGGACTAATATAATGGGGGTTATTTCTTTATCTCATTCAAAATGAGCTAGTGCATTCTCTTGCATCTAGAGTTTTAGAGCATGAGTCTTCTTATTTCTATACTCCCTACCTCGAGCGGTTGTCGAAATTTGTGGCTCATGATGTATCCCTCTAGTTTGGTTTATTTTGTTGGCTTATAATGTTGTTCTAAAAGAAATAATCACCGTCATCTATTAACATAAATAAAAAAATATATATAAAAAATTCTTAAGCTCATTTTAGATAGTATAGATATAGATAGTTGTTGATAAAAAAAAAACATGAAAGAAAGGATAGAAGAGAGGGAAAAAAGTAACTACAGATTCCATTTGCAACCATTTATAATTAAAAATAGTCTTATTTAATTTGTACCTTTGGGTTATTTTATTTTATTATTTTTTTTAATTTTTGGATCTTTTTAACTTTTCTTTTCCAATTTTATATTCTCCATCGTTTTTTTTCTAAATATAATTAGTAACTTAATTTTAACTTTTCGCTTTATCTTTCTTTTCTTTGGTTGTCTTTTTCCAATTTTGGTTTTTGTATCTCTTATTCTTCTATTAATTTTCTAATTTTAAATTCATACATATCATTTCACTGAAATATACATAACATTTTATAGAATAAATAAAATACAAATCATTTTGTTTTTCTTTGACGCAAATGTTATTTTCAAAATGTCAAAGAGATGGTTTCTCTTAGAGACTAAAATTTTTAAAGAAAAAAGGAAATTAAATGTTTTAAGAACATTGAATCATGTCAAAATAGAATTTTAAGAATTCATAATTTTTTTTTTGATTAAGAGGTAGTATTGTTATCTGCAAACTTAAATTTTTTATTCCAATTACATCCAATGTAAATTAATAAAAATGCTCATGAACTTTAATCTTTGTGTAAAACATGCTCCTAAAGTTTAAGAAGTTTAAAAAATACTCTTAAACTTCCAAAATGAGTTAAAAAAATATGTGCGTAGTTTTGGATAGAAGCCATTAAAGTTTTGTTTAAAAAACAAACTTTCAAAATTTTAAAGAATACCCTTTTAACTTAAAAAAAAAAAGTTTAGAAATGTCTCAACCATTGATATTTGAACAAAAAACATTGATTGAAAAGAACCAATTTTAAAATCATACATAAATGAAAGTGTGTAATTTTATTCATTTATTTATTTTAGATAAATAAGTGTGAAATAGTTAACAAAAAGGAGTAAGAGTTTTTCTATCTTCTTATATTTTTAAATTTTATTCAAATATTTAATTTAAACTTTTTAATTATATGTTTAGTAAAAAATTTTATTTCCCAATTAAATATTATGTCTCAAAATTTTCTACCACATCCAATACATTTCATTTACCTTATAAATTAGCTTGAAACAAGAAATACATAGTTTTAGATATATATTTTTTTAATTATCTCATTTCATAATAAACATTTACTAATTAAACTAAATAAAAAATAAATTCAACCAAAATTAAATTTTGTTGTAAAAAGTAAGCAATAAACATTTTAAAAAAATTATCATGTTATTATCTGGTTGTTAATTAAACAAAAATGTTAAAAGGCAAACTAAATTAATAAATTTGACGAATGTTATATAAAAATAGGTCTCACACTAAATTTAAATTAAAAATTGAATTAGGTTAATAAGAATGATAAGCAAGTTTTTTTATAGAGAGAAAGAGAGAGAAAAGAAAACTGGAACCATAAAATTGGATCAATACTTCCAATTGAAGGAATAATGGTAACATATGTTTAGCTCAATGATCATAAGTTGCAATATAAATGAAAACATATTTGAAATTCCGTAAATACTAATTTCATCAAAAAAAATTATTATTAAAAAAAAAACTTAAATCATTTAATTAAGCCCTTCAAAATAATTTGTTATTGAAAATTATATCAACAATTAAAGATAGAAACATTATTGAAACATAATATTGATAGCATAATACATTATCAATTGATGGTATTAATCTATTTATAACTTGTAAGGCCTAACAAAATTGTTTGTTCATTGTTTATATTTCGTTAACAAAGTAACAAAATGGTTAGGAATGGAGAGAGGCAAAATAAAAGAAAAAGTAACTGAAATTATTTTTGTCCTTCAAATACCTTCATTACAGTTTGGAAACTTTGAATTCTCCCATCAAATTTATTTTGGAACATAAAAAACTAGATACCTAAATAACCAATGAACAAAGGCTCTAATTTACAGCAACAAATCAAACATACCAATTTCTGATGAATGAGACTTTATTTTCTGCAACTACAAAATTGTCATAGATTTTAGGCAAGGTTAGTCTGGCCTAAGCGGGGCAAGTAAAAAACCACTCTGATCATATTTCAAGTTGACGGTGGAGTTGTCCAATGCAAGGGCAACGGGCCAATATCATATATGATCTCTCGATGGCAAGACCATACAAGTTTGATGGCTTCTGGGGTTCCAATACCTGCACCCCTCGGATCTCCTGCAGGTCCAAACCTATACAAAAAAATTTCTTTATTGAATATCAATACAATAATCCCATGTTCAAAAAGAGAAAATAGGTCGTTAAAATTTACCAATGGTTCTGCGGAGCTCCCGTTGTTCTTGCTCGCAAACCTGCATATGTCGTTCCATTCACAGTGTTGCCAATAACTTCCTGCAAAATCCACAGCTTACTATAACCTATAATGCCTAATATAGTAGTACCAATAAGTTTATGTTTTTATTCACGATAAGACATTTCCTCAAGTTTAAATATGCAAATAAAAAAGATGTGTGAATTTTGAGTAGTAGTAACCAATATGAATGACCATCTATCAAAGAACAAATAATTATAGTTTCGTTTATATAAGACAATTAACCCGGCATTGTTGGTTGGAGAAATTCTTTCTATAAAAGATTTTAGGTAGAGAATCTATCAAACTCACTTGCATAAAAAGAGGGTCATTTGAAACAATAGCGGCTGTTAGATGAGCATGCATTCGCTCAAGAGCATCCAATACACCTGAAAGTTGATCTCTCTTATATTCCGTAATAATCTGCAAACACCAACAACAAACTGATTTTAAAAACTGCTTATTTATTCATTTTAAAAAGCAAGTAGAACTTAAACTAAGTCATTTCATAATTTTTTAGGTAAAAAAACAAAGAAAAGACTATCTATCATTCTCATAACATATTTATAAACTTACAAGTTACATCTACTTACAAAAATTTGACTTAGAAAACTTTCAGAACCTTTTTTTCTTCCTATTTACCTGGAATGGTCCAAAAATTTCCTTAGTCACAAGCTCATAATTCTCATCTTTCATCATTTCTTCAAGTGGAATATATAATGCAGTTGGCTTTATAGCACCATATATGGGTGGAATGGAATGGTTTTTTAGAGGTTCACCTCCAAAGAGTAACTTTGCCCCTGGTATCTTGAGCAATTTATTCACGTGATCTAAAATCATTTCATTTGTGAACTACATCAAACAACAAACAATTACTAGACGATTATGTATGCTAACAATATGAATTGAAACAATGAGGGTAGTATTACGGTAAGAACTGGGCCAATTGTTAAGTCGGTCAAATTTCTTCTCTCCGCAAGATTCTTTATCTTCGAAATAAGTGAAGTTGTTGACCAATTCTATTGTCATGCGACAAAATGATATCGTTAGAAAAGATATTGAACTTGGAGAATTGCTATCAATCCCAATAAGATGAGATTAAAAAATAGACTAACAATAAGATAATACAAAACAAATGTTTAGATATAGTAAGCGAAGCAAGACTAAAAGTAAAGCATTAAACCTCATGCATGAACAATATCGACTGTGCCGAGCACTTCTGGCCACTACAAGCATATGCATCTTGATCACAAACCCATGCAACATAGTCTTCCTGCAATTTAGTAACCACAAAAAATAAGAAATGAAATTGATATTTTATACCAGCATTGTAGAAATGATATGACATGCGATGGAGCTAATGACCTCTCGAACATCTGGTCCTAAGATTTTCCAATCAAAACCTGCATCTTCCAATTTAATCCGGCCCTTCAAATCAACGGCCAACTTATCTGCCACCCTTGAGCTACCGGTAAAAAGAGTCATGGATGGATTTGACTATAAAATTCATAGAAAACACTTAGGCCATAAATCTAACAGGTTGCACCATCAATTTATTCATTCTAACAGTAATTGTAATTCAAATAAAAAAGAACAAAAGAAAAGAGTTTTTTTTTTTAACCATGACATATTTCCAAGTACTACTATACAACAACATTCGAGATATTATATATAGATAGATTGATAACAAGAGCATATTAAGATAAACAAAATATAAAGTATCTACAAGATCAAAGTCTATTATGATAAAATGGTCAGAATATTGTTGAGACAATAAAACCTTCAAAGCACGAGAGCTAAACCACAACATTTCGCATCAACAATAAAATATTTAAGTTATAAGGATCAACATAAGTTTATAAATTTACCTCAATCAATAACTTGTTCATTGTCTTCCCATCACAATTTATAAAATCTAGATCTTCCGGAGGCAGCCCACAATGGTGAAGCAATCGAATCATTTGCTCCATGACTATGCTAACCTACAAAATATTAAGAATTTTTTTTGTAGTTATTTTATTTATAAGTTAAAATTAAAATATATTAATTTATGAGTATACCCTTTCCCCACTCATGAACAACAACAATACCAACCAATTTCCCCACTCATGAACAACAACAATACCAACCAATTACCTTGCTATCGACTTTTAAAACAGGTTTGTTGCCCATGTAAAGTGCACCCATCAACTGAAGTACAGGAATTTCCAATGGAAAGTTGAAAGGAGTGACAATTGCAACCTGCAAATGTTTTTGCAATTGTTTACAATTTATTGAGCAGAAATATAAAATCGAAAAAGCAATACACAATCAAGAAAAATAAGGACATGAAATATATGAGTATTTGAACTCTATCTTGAAAATTACTTAACATTACTTAATATAGACAAACCCTATCCGGCCTAAGAAAAGCTAGGCTAACCTAGTTATTTACTACTTTAATTTTGCATCTCTTAATTATGTTATTTTTATATTCACCTTTATGCATTTTATGAATATTTCATCATTTTTGCTATAATAGGGTTGCTTAAACATCTTGAGACTTCGGTAGAAAATGTGATTCTCTCAAACTTGTGTATTTCAAGTATATGATCAAAATATCTAGTGTACATACAATAATGAAAAGAGATAAAATAACTAACAATTTTTTTAAAAAAATAAAAAAAATAGAGAGTCATCTAAGTTTTCTTACGGGACCATAAGGCCAACGGAAACCATGACTTTGTTGTCCAAGATGATCTCCTGGTACTGCAAAGGACCTTGCTAGGAAGCGAACCTGTAAATAAACAAAACAATAACAAAAAGTCAACAAACTCTTCACATGAATTACTCATTGAACCTGTATATAAATGAAACAAATAACGATTAGTAAACAAACTCTTCACACGAATTACTTGATAGGAAGCGTTCTATGTGACAAAACTCCAATTGGTTTCATTAAGTATTAACTAATGGTTTTAAGTACATTTCATTCCTTGGAGTGTGAATAGAGATCATATCACAAGCATTATAAAAAAATAGGTAGTTACAACTTACAAACAAGATCATTAAATCATGAAATGACTCCTTAAATCATATTTTTAAAATTCTAATAAATACAATATTCATAAGATTCATCTTACACACATATATATATACACAAACAACTCCAAACACAAATTAAAGCATGTGATGAAGATGAAGGGAGACTTACACAAGTGTATGGTATCCTAAATTTCCTCACTCGTCCATAGGAGTCTTAGAAGGGTCTCTATAGTTTTTTTCAAGTCAAATTTCTCAAGCATTATGTTTGAAAGAACGACTTTAAAGGGGCTGTTATTTATAAAAAGTTTGTGCCTGTCCAAGACCCAAACTTTAGAGACATCTATGATTTTCCTATAAAGTTTAGTTCACTAGACCTAATCTAACATGATCATCCCTTGGGGCTACAAAAACCATTGACCAACTACTTTCATTAAACCTTACCTGATCGCCAGAGAAGTTCCGTAGAAATTTAACAGAAACATTTACTTCAGCACAAGCTTGCTGATAACTTTTGGGAGAAACTCTTTGAATTAACCTCGTGAAGAAGTCAGTTACCTGCAAACCATGTTTTGTTTGCGTAAACTATTGTAATAAGAATGTCGCTTATGTACAAAAGGCAAGAGAAGCAAGAAAATAATGACAAAAAAAAAGTAAAACAATTAAATGTTCGTCACACCTCTGGCTTGGAAAGCATGTCGGCAGCCTTGGAAGATATGTCTCCATACAACAGATATCTGCAAATATGACAGCATGTAATAGAATATTAATGTCAAATTAACAATCTAGCACAATCAAAGGAACAATGAAAGAAAAAATAGAGTGAAACTAAGGAAAATAATCTACAAAGTGGTTTATAAGAACCTCTCAGGTGATTTAAAAGGATTGTGTAAGCCATGTTTGGGGCACTTGGTCAGACTCTTCACAAATGGCTGCAAAAGCAATCCATCAAGTTAAACAAGCAGATTTTTAAAGAAATGAGCACTTATTAGAAGCAGGACATCAAGGATGAGTTGTTTTAAGCATGAGAAAATAATAATTCCACCGCCTAAAACCAAGATCGTTCATTAGTGGCAGTACCTGAATCTCGGTTTCATTGACTTCGGCAACTCTAATAAATGGTTCTCCATTTAAAGGATCTACAATAGTATTCCAACCGGAAGATCCAATCCATTTACCCTGCACTAAAATAAACACAAGTTGTGCCAACATTCCTTTTCTTACGCAATGAAGAAGTTTAAGCAGAATTAAGGTTCAGTCACATATACAGTATCTAACGTTAATTTTAGTATAAGATAACAAATAAAACAATGAATAAACAACAGTTATTGAGCATTGCAGCTTGGAAAAGATATTACAGCAACTTTACTCACCCAAGTTGTGAACATCTCCTGGCTTAGAACCTGATAGTTGATCCACTTCTACCGTAGAGAAAACAAAAGAATGAATTGTTCTGCTTTCAGAAGAGAAAAAGACATAGATTACAACATGAAGGATCCCAAAAAAAAAAAAATAATAATTGTTTATTCTAAACTGTAATCACAAGAACAAAGTAGGGGATTCAGGTATCATTTTCGAATAACAAACTTTCACATTTTCTTTATATAGATTTGATTTGGATTAAAACGATTTGTCAGTTCGAGGATGAAAATCAGAACTGGGGAAAGGTGCAACCAAAAAGAATCTAATTTACAGTAATTCTAATATCTTAATCAAATTCAGAACCTAGAGTTTTCCATTCCAATACAGTCCAAACAACCCCATAATTCTTTTATTTTATATTTGTGAGTGTCCGACTAATTTCACGAGACAACCATTTCAAAGCAACTCCAATATTAAATTCTAATTAGATAGTCATCATGGATTAAACCCCACCTCCAAAACAATCTCATGATCATTTTTCAATGAGAAATAAATGCATTAAGAAATGGAGAACTAAATCCCACCATCAACAGCAGTGAAGTTTTCGGAAAAAAGAAACAGATATGGGTTTTCCAAGCTACACATTTCTGCATAAAAAATGATAGATCGATCTTACCTGAAAAAGTTAAAGCCGGCGGTGGAGGTGCGAAGGAATGGTGAGTGAACATTCCGTCGGAGGAGTAACCGAGATAAAACCGGCGCCATGATTCAGGGCAAAACTCAAAACAGAGATGAATTATTGGGAAGAAATGGGATGAAGCGCAAAAGGAAAGAGGATTTCTTCACTTGGAGTTACTGTCACAGGGAGAGATGGAGGCCAGGCCACTCGCTGATTCCCTAATTCGAGTTTTTGGGTATAATTTCTTTTCAGCTTTTCAACTGAAATTAAAGTACAAATTTGTTTTTTGTTTTAAAAGGAAAATATGGATCGAATCAAAGAATTAAGATCCAATCACTGGTCTTATCTTTCTCCTACAAATACGTGTCTGACTTTTATTTCATTTGAAATTATCTAATGGCCTCATAAAATCTAATTTTTAGGACATTCAAACAAATGACAGCCTAATCAAATTTAACACGTGGACTCATTTTTTATGATTCAATCCCTATATTTTAAATTCCATTACATTTGGGTATTTTTAATAAATCTTAAAATTAGTTTTTCTTTATAAGAAGAAACTGATATTTATTAATATTTTCTTTATAAATTTGTAAGAACATATTCACGTGATATCTTCTTTTTATGGGAATTAGTGTTCTCAATAGGAGTGCAACAAAAACCGAATAACCAAACCAAAAAGTATAAAATTAATCTTTGTAGTTAGATTGGTTTGGTTTTTAATATAAAATTAGACATATTTATTTTGTATTTTAGAGAAAATCAAAAAGTATTAATTTGGATCGATTTTTTATTTGAATAAAATAACCAAACTAAACGAGGGTATAACCAAATCCTTGAAATAAACTCTAACTTAGGTATCTTCTATTATTTTAATTATTATGGTGAATATATATTTGTTGTTTAGAAAAAAAAGACCAATTATTATGGTGTTTATATATTTTTTATTTAAAAAATGCTACAAAAATAAAAATATCAAGGTTCAATCTATAAAAAAATTGATTTTAATTTAAAATTAGCAAAAAGAACGAATTTAAAACAAAATAAAAATAAAAATAAAAATTTTGAAGAAAAAACAAAAAAAAATATTAAAAATCGAAAACTAACCCGATAATAAAACCAAGTCAAATAAAAATCAATCTATTTATTTGATTATTTATTGGACATTGGTTTGGATTTCTTCTTTGTAAAACTATTGGTTTGGTTCTCATTGGCTCTAAAATAGATAGAACCAAACCGACTATCACCCCTAGTTCTCAATTAACCAAATTTCATAACAATCAGCTTTCAAGAAACTTATAAATTTTAACAAAAATGTTGAGTATACAATGACCAAAATTAGACATAGTTGAAAGTAGGAAATAAAATAAAACCCAAAATACATGGATCAAAATAGTATTTTAACTTTTCTCATGGTATAAATTTGATAAATTACAAGCTTAGTCCTTGAACGTTTTCAAACTTTTGTCTTTTGGTCACGTACTTTAAATTTATCTAGTAAATCTATCAATTCTCAATTTTATGTCTAATGTATCTATATCGTGTTTGAAATTTGTTAAAATTAACTAATAACTATATATAAATTAAAAATTTATGTCTATAGTACAATCCTATGTTATCGAATTAGTGCTTAGTATTTGTTGATTTTAACAGATATTGGATAGGTCAAAGATATATTAAACACATAGTTAACTTATCAAATAATTTTATAAATTTAAGAATATTAATATATATATATATATATATATATATAAATCACATCCATCCATAAAAGTGGAAGACATTCAAATTTGTAGCTGGTTAGAAACGTAATTTATATTTGTTTAAAAAATAATATTATAATATTTGTAAATTGTAACCACACTATCTAGGGACTAAAATTAACCTTTATGTGGATAAAATATAACTCAACTCAAGTTAAAAGGAAATAGATCAAAATCATCGTTTTAAAAACAATAACACCAAAATTGAAAGATACGGACTAATGTCATAGATATTTAAACTTAATAATTTGATTTCTCATCATCCCTCCTCTTACACGTGGTAAAAAAAAAAAACATATCAAATATTAAATTGACGGTTAAATTACAAATTACGATTTTATTATTATCTAGTTGGTATCTAAGCTTTTAAATTTAAAAATTTACTATTTAAATTATATATATATATTTTTAATTCACATATCTACCCAACACAAAATTTAAAGTTTTAGAATACACCAAACACAAATGTCAAATTTATAATTTAATATATCAATAAAATTTAATAAAATTAATATGGTAATAATCTATTAGATACAAAGTAATACATGATTTATTAGATATTTTAAAAATTCTTATCTTAAATCGATACAAACTTTAAAACTTTATCACTAAATATGAATTTAACCTAAAATATTGATGCTTCTTTTGTATCGAACCATCGGAACTTGGGCTAATAGTAAATGGGTTGTATGTAAAGATGATCTTATAATGGACCGGGTCATAACAAAGATTTGTATTTGATTAATGTTCAAATTTTTCATTATTTACAAGAATTTCTATTTTTTTAAAAAAAATTATAATAAAATTAGGACTCATTTATCTCTAATCAAGAATTTTTTAAAATAGGAAACTCAAATGTCACACGCTTTTTAAGAAAATGTAATTATTTTTTAAATATTCTCAAATAAACAAAAATATCAACAAAATATTAAAATGCGTAGAAACCCTCTCGAGAAGCCAAAACGACAAACCCTCGAAGACGCCGAACGTCAAACCCTCGCTCCCTCTCGATTCCAATTTCGGCGACAAGAAGAAGGGATTCCGGCGACAAAACGATTCCAATTGCAGCGACTAAAGGAATCCGGCGACTAAAGGATTTCGGCGACAAGAAGACGAAAGGATTCCAGTTACAGCGGCCACAAACCAATTATGGCGACTAAATTTCTGTAAGTTTCTTGCCTCTATTTCGGCCGATGTTCGATAAACCCCCATCCATTTAGAATGTATTTTTCTTGAGTTCGGGAAACAAAGTCAGGAAAAACCCGGCCCGTCAACGCCAACTCCGCCGCCTTCCCATACCCTACGATCCTTGGCAGCCTCTGCAGAGTCCCCAGATCCGCCGTAATCGCCAATTTAACCTCCCTCCCCCGATGCACCCTATCAATTTGCATATTGGACCCATGTTTCTTGAATTTCAGTTAAATAGGAGTATATACCAAAACACACACCGTATATTATAACATATATGAACGTATCATTTTGAAAACCCAATGTATGTGTATGTCAGTTTACTTTTCTTTAAAATTTCAGCAAGTATACGGTATTAAAATACATGGTTTTATATGTACTGATTACGCCATTTCTTAATCAATTTAAAGGTTTATATCCTAAGTTTTCTATCAAATAAATTGATTATATGAAATATATTGGAATATATATAATGGATTTGAAGGAAATCTAACCGGAGAGAAACGTGAGTAGAAGCAAGATCGACCTCATTTCCATATTTCATTAATTTAAGTTTTATAGTAAAACATATGTATTTACATAAATTATAGCATGCAATAAATAAAGGAAAAACTTTAGAAATCAAGAAAGTAAAAGTTGTGGGTTTTGTTTGAATTTTCAGGAAGAAAAGAGGAGAAGAGAGGAGGAGGAGGAGAGGGAAGAAAAGAATCTGTAAATTTTTTCCATAGAGCTCTCATAGAGAATTAAGGAAAAATGAATCTTCAATCGCATCATTCTTTCTCAATGGGGAGGGAGTTGTTCCCTTTAATTAATTTAAATTAAATTAGTAATAGTAATAATATATATATATAATAATTGCTTTATTATATATATATACATTATATCAAATATAACATATAGTCTATAATTTTATATTGCATCAAATACAATATAACTTATAGATTTTATTTTTTTTCAACAATACATGACATTTAATATAAATCACATTTATATTAAATTCATATAATTGATATTTAAATCATATTCAAATATTTAATTCCTCTTTAACTTATTTATAGTATTTAATATAAATCATATATATATTAAATTTAATTACATGAATCTTATTCATATAATTAGTATTTAAGTCATATTCAAATTTCTCTCGTATTATCTTATATTATAATATATCAGAAGCATTATATTAATTATATTTCATATATAATCAATTTAATTAATTATATTATCATATATAATCAATTTCCTTAATTAATTTGAACACTTCAAATTAATTTAATAATTCTCAATTAGATAACAGGGGACCTTATGATCTAGTAGATTGAAGCTTCAACGGTACTCGGATAATTAATTATAATTAATTAAACTCTTTAATTAAATTATCCAATATTTGTTAACTGTCGGTCATTACACTAAAGATCGACAGTTGCACTATTCGCATTACAGATAAATTTCTGTGTCCATTGGATAAAACTAATCGACATTGCTTATAAGTACAGCTGGACCAAAATTACCGTTTTGTCCCTAAAGTTAAATTTAACTCCTTAAGTATCACTGATCTATCTAATGAATAATAAGTCATAGATCAACTATGACCAAGTCTCTCTCGGGCCAAAAGAGGGTCTGGCTACTATGTTCAATACCTGGAATCAGCCCTTAAGGGAGTAATTTATCTACTTGCCCCTACATCGAGGAAGGAGTGAATTCCGTCTTATGTAGCTGAGTTCCCAGCTCCCAAAATGGTAGGCTTGTTAAGTTGGCAATCTAACCACTCTCATCCATATAAATCAAAGGACTATATTCATGAGCATGAGTTCACAACTCACTCGGGATTCAGGTCATGTCACCTATGGTCATCCTAGTGAAATGTAAATCTCTATTATCAACGGCGATATATAAAGAGACTAATCATTTCGTGGTCTGGTCTTATACAAACTCTTTGTATAGGATACCCCGCTCACATGTCTCCACATGAATGACAAGATCAGATCATTTGTAGCATTTTACAACACTTGTAACATCTACAAAGCGAGTCGTATCCATAGAGTTACCAAGATAAGGTACCCAGCCTTATTCATATACTATAGACCATTTAGGTTATTATTTAAACAAGATCCACTTGTATATCTTTACATACTTGTTTAAATTACATGAAATAACCTCGGATCTTAGTTTATTGGATTGAGTATATGCTTATAAAATAACACTTATTTTATTAACAAGAATATGTTTATACAAAGTTTACAAACTACGAGATTACAAAAGATTAGGACACCAACCCAACAGGATTTACGTGGGTTTAAACCCTAAATTGATTTTATGGATTATATTCTTGAAGATTTGATATATACTAGAGGTATTTTTTTTGTGTGTGCATTCAATATGGCCAAATTTGCTATGTAGGTTTGTGCATTCAGTACTTATTGTGTAGATTTATGTAGGTTTGTGCATTTAATATTTGTTGTGTAGATTTACATAGGTTTGGGACGTTAGTGAACCTGGACTAGACGTTTTGTATACTTTTTTTTTTTTTTGGGTATTTAACAATACTCCATGTCTTACGTAGGGTTCAAGTATTCAATGATTATATGAAATATATTGGGATATATATGATGGGTTTACGTAGGTTTCAAGTATTCAAGAATAAAACCCATAAAATCATGCTGAAGGGAGCATCCCCATTGAGTGATCGGTCTGCTAGTTCACGCAAATTCGAAGAAGTTATCACAGACGAGCCACATGCAGGGAAACTAGTTCCTGGAGGTAGCTTGAAGAAGATGAGATTACTCTCTAGATTGGATCAGGGGTGCACATCTCAGCTAAAGCAGTAGGAGCTGTTAAGTTAACTTTTGGAAATAGATATCTGTATTTAGAAAATGGTCTTTATATACCTTCTTGTAAAAAAAATTTGATATCTATTTCTTGTTTGTTGGAAGATTTGTGCAAAGTAAATTTTTGTCTTAATGAAGCGTTCATTACAAAAAGAAGTATACAAATCTATTCGGAAAACCTAGAAAGTAACTTATATAAGTTAAAACCATATAAAGTTGAAGTTGTAAATAACATAGAAATGTTTAAAACAACTGAAACTCAAAGAAAAAGGCAACACATTTCTTAAAGTATCTATCTTTGGCACTTGAGACTTGGCCACATTAATCTCAATAGGATTGAGAGATTGGCTAAGAGTGGTCTTCTAAACAAGTTAGAAGATGTCTCTTTACCGCCATGTGAGTCATGTCTCGAGGAAAAAATGACAAAAAGATTTTTTTTTTTTTCAAGAAAAGGTCTTCGAGCCAAAGAAATCTTAGAGCTCATGCATTCGGACCTCTGTGGACCGATGAGTGTTAAAGCACGGGGATGTTATGAATATTTCATTAGCTTTATAGATGATTATTCTAGGTACGGTTACATTTACCTAATTCATTTTAAGTCTGAAGCTTTTAAAAAGTTCAAGAAATTTAAGACCGAGGTTGAGAACCAATTAGGTAAATTTATTAAGACACTTCGATCAGATCGACGTGGGGAGTATTTGTATTTGAAATTCTAGGACTGTGTGATAGAACAGGGGATTCAGTCACAACTCTTTGCATCGAGAATGCCTCAGCAGAATGGTGTATCTGAATGAAGAAACATAACCTTGTTGGACATGGTTCAGTCCATGATGAGTTATGCTCGGTTGCCTAACTCGTTTTGGGGTATGCAGTAGAGACTGCAACTTACATTTTGAATAACATTCCCTCTAAGAGTGTATCAGAAACACCTTATGAGTTATGGATAGGACGTAAAGCTAGTCTACGTCATTTCTAGATTTGGGGTTGCCCGACACACGTGTTGGTGCAAAATCCTAAGAAATTGGAACATTATTCAAAATTATGTCTGTTTGTAGGTTACCCTAAAGGAATGAGAGGTGGTCAGTTTTATGATCCTTAGGATGATAAGGTAATTGTATTGACAAATGCCACATTCCTAGAGGAAGACCACATTCGAGATCATAAACCCCGCAGTAAACTAGTATTGGAAAAGATTTCAAATAATGCTACAGACGAATCAACAAAAGTTATTGATCAGCCTTGCTCATCAACAAGAGTTGTAGATATATCAAGGAAATTTGGTCCATCACATCCTACTCAAGAGTTGAGAGAACCTCGACGTAGTGGGAGGGTTGTGAGACAGCCTAACTGCTATATGAGTTTAACTGAAATCGAAGTCAACATACCTGATGATGGCTTAGAGGATCCATTAACATATAAACAGGCAATGGATGATGTTGATCAAGATCAGTGGATCAAATCCATGGACCTTGAAATAGAGTCTATGTACTTTAATTCACTATGGAAATTTGTAGATAAACCTGATGAGGTAAGACCTATTGGTTATAAGTGGATCTACAAGCGTAAAAGAGTCCATATGGGGAAGGTATAGACCTATAAAGCCCAGTTAGTAGTAAAAGGGTTATACCTAGGTTGAGGGGGTGGACTATGAAAAAACCTTCTCACCTGTTGCTATGATCAAATCAATCAGGATACTCTTGTCCATTGCCACTTTTTGTAATTATGAAATTTGACAAATGGATGTCAAGACTGCCTTTCTAAATAGAGATTTTGAAAAGAGTATTTATATGGTCCAACCAGAAGGGTTCATTGAACAGAGTCAGGAGAAAAAGGTTTGCAAGCTGAAGAGACTTATTTATGGATTGAAACAGGCATCCAGATCCTGGAATATAAGATTTGATACTGCTATCAAATCTTATGGCTTTGAACAACGCATTGATGAATCATGTGTATACAAAAAGATCATCAACTTCACTATAGCATTTTTAGTTTTATATGTAGATGATATCCTACTTATTGGGAATAATGTAGGATACCTAACTGACATTAAAAATTGGCTAGCAACCCAATTTCAGATGAAAGATCTGGGAGAGGCGCAGTATATTCTTGAGATTCAAATAGTTCGAAACCGAAAGAACAGAATGCTAGCCATGTCTCAAACATCTTATATAGACAAGATGTTGTCTAGGTTTAAGATGTAGGATTCCAAACGAGGTCTTTTACCTTTTAGGAATGAAATACACCTGTCAAAGGAACAATGTCCTAAGACACCTCAAGAAGTTAAAGATATGAGACGGGTTCCCTATGCATCAGCAGTCGGAAGTCTGATGTATGCAATGTTATGTACTCATCCAGACATATGCTTTGTAGTATGGATTATCAGTAGGTATTAGTCCAATCCTGGTTATGAACAATGGACTGTTGTTAAGAATATCCTCAAGTATCTTAGGAGAACGAAAAACCACGTGCTCGTATATGGAAATAAGGATTTGATCCTTACGGGATATACTGACTCTGATTTTCAGACCGATATAGACTCTAGGAGATCTACTTCGGGATCGGTGTTCACTCTAAATGGAAGAGCACTAGTATGGAGAAGTATTAAGCAGAGTTGTATTGTAGACTCTACAATGGAAGCAGAATATGTTGCTGCTTGTGAAGCAGCCAAGGAAGCAGTATAACTTAGGAAGTTCTTAAATGATCTAGAAGTTGTTCCAGACATGCATATGCCAATTACTTTGTATTGCGATAAAAGTAGGCAGTAGCGAACTCCAAAGAACCTAGAAGCCTAAGCACGGAAAACATATTGAGGACAAATATCAGATCGTGCTAAGAGGAGACGTTATTGTCTGAGGACATATTGCTGATCCGTTTACTAAAGCCCTCTCGACTAAGATTTTCGAGGGTCACCTGAAGAGTTTAGGACTACGGGTAGAATAAATAGGGCAAGTGGGAGAAATTTTGGGTATGGGATGCCCTAGTTTATTGTATTTAGTTTTCTTTCACAACACCCAACTTTATTGTAACCCACTAGGAGTTTTAGTCCAAGTGGGATTTTGTTGGGTTGTATGTCTTAAAACTCGTAGTTTTGTAAACAGTAAACATATATGAAGTTTATTCAGATAAGTGTTGTTGATTGTTTAATAACTCTAAATCCAATAAACTACGATCCTTGGCTAATGTCATGAATACTTGAACTTTATGTGGAGACATAAACTTGATCAAGTTCGAGTAAAATAGTCTAAACCACCTATAGTACTTGGATTAGGTTGGGTACCTATTTCTGGAGATACTATTGAATACGACCCGCTTTATGATTGTTACAAATGTTGTAAAGTGTCATAAACGATGTGATCAGTTCATTCATGTAGAGACATGTGAGCGGGGGTGTTCTACACGATGAGATTGTGTAAGACAGACTACGAAATAATCACTGTTACGTATTAACACCGTTTACTGTTAACACTGATTAATTTCACTTCTTGATGACCTAGATAACTTGATCTGAATCCTGAGTTGTCTATGAACTCTTGTTTATTCACGATTGTCCCTTGATCTGCATAAGTGATGGTAAGCTCAGCTCGCTGCTCAATATGCCTCCCATTTCAGGGATAAGACCAGGTAGATGGCTGGGAACATAGAATTTGTAAGATGGAATTCACTCCTACCCATTTTATGGATATTAGAAAGGTTGTTCCCTTAAGGGCTGATATTGAGTCTTGAACAAAGGGCCTCATGCTCTCGTTGGCCTGAGAGGGAATAGATTTAGTAATTATGATCCTAAATCAATTGTTCATTCGAGGGATAGTGGTACTTAAGGAGAAAAGATGTAACTTAGGGGTATTTCAGTATTTGACCTAGTTGAGGTTACGAACAACCTGTGAAGGATCAACCTATTGATGATGGTTATATAAAATGGACACATAATATATTTATGGTGAGGAGAGTGCAACTACAGGCTATAGTGGACAATCTTATTAGTTAACGAATGTTGATTAACTAGGTTAAAGAGTTTGACCAGTTAGTCTTGGATCATTGGAGCCCGTGATCTGTAGGTCCATAGGGTCTTCTTGCTAGCTCAATACGGACAAAATTGAAGAACTAGGTGAAGTGAGAATTTGAAATGTTCAAATTCGGTCTTAAGGGAATATTGTATTTTATATGAGTTATAATTTATAATTAAATAATTAATTTATTAATTAATTATTTTTGGGAGTATACTTGATCATTAGCATGAAGGTATTTTTTTAAACTTGATTAATGTGATTAATCAAAGCTAGGTGTCTTAAACAATTTGTTTATTTTTTATTTAATTGAAATTGTTTTAATTAAATATTTTTCTAAAATTTGAATTTTTTTTTCATTTTTTAATTAAAAAAATAGTTAGTGGAAACATCCGATTGTTGGATTTTCCCACTAACTAAGTAGACTTTGGAGTGGCATTTCCCAAGCTTGACACCTAGAGATTACATGCTAATGGAGTTTGAGGTGGAAGACATGCAAAATGAGATTTTGCATGTGTTTTCTCAACAGAAGGCTTTGTTTTTTAAATTTAAAAAACTAATGCTTCCACAACTTTTGACCTAAAAATCTTCCACCTCATTTCTCTTTACTATCCTTCTTTCTATAGTGAAATCCCTTATTTTCACTAACATAATGGTCCCACAACTGTGTTTTTCAACTGAAAATTAGCGGGATTTATCGTTGGTAGTGTCGATCGAGCTCAGGAGAGGAAGAGAACAATAGCCTGACAAAAAGTTCGGTCCATATCGAGTAATTTAACCTAAATTGATTTTATGGGTTTTATTCTTGAATACTTGGTATATACAAGCGGTTTCATTCTTGTTGTGTATTCTATTGGGATATATATGATGGGTTTACATTGAAATAAACTTGGAAAATGTACATATCGATGTATGATGAATAAATTTACATATTCAATTGCATTCTATTAGAATAAAAAAGCAATGCTTTTATGGATGTAGGAGGACAATCTACCTCTTATAACTAAGAAAGAAGCTAGCCAAGGGGACATATAATGGGACGCCATGCACTTGGTCAATGAAGGTAATACTCATATTTTGGTAGGCTAGTATATATCGAATATACTTAAAAATACCATCTATATAGGGTAGGGGGATGAAAGATGTTGAAAGGAACTTTGAAAGAAAGCAACGAAAACATGTTAGGGTGGTTGAAAATCGAAAGTTATAAAATACAACTACTTTGTAGTAAATAATTAATATATTTAAAATATATTGAAATATACTTGGGTATATTTAAAATGTTGTACATAATGTTACACATGCTTTTTATTTTTACTAACACAAACTTATTGTTGGGATTGGTATCCAAAATCTCTTGTAATCTCGTAGTTTGTAAACTTTGTATAAACATATTGTTGTTAATAAAATAAGTGTTATTTTGCATATACTCAATCCAATAAACTAAGATCTGAGGTTATTTCATGTAATTTAAACAAGTATGTAAAGACATACAGGTGGATCTTGTTTAAATAATAACCTAAACGGTCTGTAGTAGATGGATAAGGCTGGGTACCTTATCCTGGTGAGAGTATGGATACGACCCGCTTTGTACGTGTTACAAATGATCTATTCCAGATCATTCATGTAGAGACATGTGAGCGGAGTATCCTATACAAAGAGTTTGTATAAGACCGGACCACGAAATGATTAGTCTCTTTATATAACGCCGTTAATAATAGAGACTTACATTTCACTAGGATGACCATAGGTGACATGACCTAAATCTCGAGTGAGTTGTGAACTTCTGCTCATGAACGTGGTCATTTGATTTGCAAGGGTGAGAGTGGCCAAATTTCCAACTCAACAAGCCTGCCATTTTGGGGATTCGTCTGACTGGGGAGTTGGGAACACAACTACACAAGACGGAATTCACTCATTCTCCAATGCAGGGGCAAGTAGATAAATTGTTCCCTTAAGGCCTGATTCCGGGTCTTGAACATAGTGGCCACACCCTCTCCTGGACTGAGAGAGACTTGGTCATAGTTGGTCTATGACTTATTGTTCATTAGAGGGATCAGTGGTACTTAGAGTTAGATGTAACCACATGGGCAAAATGATATTTTTGGCCCAACTGTACTTACGAGCAATTTGTGAAGGGTCATCGCATTGTTGATTGGTTATATCCAATGGACACAAAAATTTATCTGTAGTGCGAAGAGTGCAGCTGTCAGTCTTTAGTGGAATGACCGACAGTTAACGGATGTTGGGTAATTTAATCAAAAAGTTTAATTAATTATCCGGTACTGTTGAGCTTCAATCTACAGGTTCATAAGGTCCTCTCTGTAGCTCAACAGAGATTTAATTGAGAATTATTTTTGGATTAATTTGAAGTGTTCAAATTAATTGAGAGACTTAATTATATATGATATAATTAATTAAATTAATTATATATGAGATATAATTAATATAATGTATTTGATACATTATAATATAAGGTAATATGAAAGGAATTTGAATATGATTCAAATACTAATTATATGAATGAGACTTGTGTAATATGAGATTTATGGTTTATATTAAATACCATAAATAAGTTGAGAAAAATTCAAATATTGAATATGATTCAAATATTAATTATATGAATGAGATTCATATAAGTGAATTTAATATAAATGTGATTTATATTAAATACCGTGTATTATTGAAAGAAAATAAATCTATAGGTTATATTGTATTTGATGCAATATAAAACTATAGGTTATATGTTATATTTGATATAACATATAGTGATATATATAATAATAATAATAATAATAATTTAATTTAAAATAATATATATATACATATATATAAAATTAATTAATTAATTTTAAATTAATTAAAGAGAAGGAGTTACAACTCCCTCCCCCATTCTTTTAGTTAATTTACGTGGATGTGAAAGAATGATGTGGGTTAGATTCATCTTCTTCCTTAATTCTCTTTGAGTGAATAGTTCTCTCTGGACAAATTTATAGAGAAGAAAAGTTCTTTTCTTTCCTCTCCCCCTCTCCATATTATTCCCTCTTTCTAGGATTCAAGTAAAGCCCACAACTCTTACTTGAATCCTTTGTTTCAAGAGAATACAAAGGGCTCTCAAGTGGTGGCGTCCCATTTGGAGAAGGAGATCCGTTCGTGATTTGTTCGAGGCATTCTTGAAGAAAGTGTTCTTCAAAGATAAGGGTTTCTAAAACCCTAAGTTTTCCTTTATTAAAGCATGCAATAATTTATATAAATGCATATCTTGTTCTTGTTTTACTGTAAAATTTAAATTTAATGAAAAATAAAAATTTAGGTTGTTCTTGCTTCTGCTCAAGAATCCCTAAGTTTGAGTTTCCTTCAATTGGTATCAGAGCCAGGTTGCTGGTTATCTAATCCCAAATTCCATTCTTTTATTGAGTCATTTTTACAATGATGGTGGGTTTTATATATTCTATATTCTGGTTCATGCAATGAATGGTTGTGAATATGCCTTTTCTTGTTTGACCGATTTTAATTACACGACGTGGAAAGAATCCATTAAAACGTTTTTCGTGGTAAACGAACTCGAAATTGTCATGATTGAGGATTGTCCTCAAGTCCCAACCCTTGATGCATCACGAGATGTTCGTAATGCATATGAGGTGTGGATTTGGCTAATTCGAACGCCCGAGTTCATATTTTGGCAAGCATACTTGATGAGTTGGCCAAAAGGTTTGAGAACATGGTCATTGCATATGAGATCATGGAATCAATGCAAGAATTGTTTGAACGAAAGTTCTCACGATTCAAGCAAAATGGGATTGATGAAAATGAAACCTGTAGTGTCAGTTCTTAAGATAATCTGCAGTCCATTTTGAATGTCAAAGGACTAACAGAGAAAGCAATCGTTACCAACTTTGATGAAGTTCACCTACGAGGATTGTCCTCTGAGATGAAACTTGGAGTTTATGACTTGGGTTCTGGAGCTGATCCAACTACTCTCCAGAAAAGGAAGAACTTCAAAGAAAATAAATCTGACTTATTTGTCTTGGTGACATGCTTAGTAGAGAATGATGATTCTGCCTAGATAGTTGATTCAAGAGCTACTAACCATGTGTGTTCTTCCCATCAATGATTTAATTCCTGAAAATAGTTAGAAGCTGGAAAGATGACTCTTAGAGTTAGTACTGGTGAGGCTGTTTCAACTATTGTTGTAGGCTAGCTTATGTTATTTTTGGACAAGAAACGATATATGTTATTAGATAACGTATATGTAGTTCCTTATATCAAGAGGAACATAAGTTCTGTTTCCTGTCTAATTGAACAAAAATATTCCATATCCTTCTCTGAGAATAAAGTGTTTATTTTTAAGAATGGAATGAAGTTAGGTTTTGGTTCAATGGAAAATAACTTATATGTATTAAGGTTGTTAGTCATAAAAGCTATGCTCAATACTAAAATGTTCAAAATAGCAACAACTGTAAAAAGACCGAGAATTTCTCCTAAAGAAAATACGCATCTTTGGCATCTAAGGTTAGGTCACATCAATCTCAGTAGGATTGTGAGGTTGGTGAAAAGTGGACTTCTAAATGGTTTAGAAGAAAACTCTTTACCAGTATCTATGTTATGCCTTGAAAGCAAAATGGCCAAACAACCTTTTACTGGAAAAGGTTATAGAGCCAAAGAAACATTGGTGTTTATACATTCAGACCTCTATGATCCGATGAATGTAAGAGTACGAGGTGGGTATGAATATTTAATCTCTTTTATAGATGATTATTTTAGATTTGGGTATCTATACCTAATGCAACATAAGTATGAAGCTCTTGAAAAATTCAAGGAGTACAAGACTGAAGTTGAAAACTTGTTAGGTAAAAAGATAAAAACATTATGATCTGATCGTGGTGGAGAGTATATGGGCTTAAGATTCCAAAACTATATGATAGAACATAAAGTATATGGACTTAAGCCTACCATTTTGGGTATTCGTCTAACTTGGGAGCTGGGAACTCAGCTACACAAGACGAAATTCACTCCTTCCCCGATGTAGTGGCAAGTAGATAAATTATTTCCTTAAGGGTTGATTCCGGGTCTCGAACATAGTGGCCACACTCTCTTCTGGCCTGAGAGGACTTGGTCATAGAGGGACTATGACTTATTGTTCATTAAAGGAATCAGTGGTACTTAAGGAGTTAGATGTAACTACAGGGGCAAAACGGTATTTTGGTTCAGCTGTACTTACAAGCAATTTGTGAAGGGTCATCACGCTGTTGATTGGTTGTATCTAATGGACACAGAAATATATCTGTAGTGCGAAGAGTGCAACTGTCGGTCTTTAGTGGAGTGTTTGACAGTTAACGGATGTTGGGTAATTTAATTAAAGAGTTTAATTAATTATCCGAGTACTATTGGAGCTTCAATCTACAGGTTCATAAAGTCTCTATTATAGCTCAACAAAGATTTAATCTTTGGATTAATTTTAAATGTTTAAATTAATTGAGAAAATTAATGTATATGATATGATTAATTATAATGTATTTAATACATTATATATGAGAGGAATTTGAATATGATTCAAATACCAATTATATGAATGAGATTCATGTAACTAAATATAAATATGATTTATATTGAGAGGAATTAAAATATTTGGATATGATCATAATATCATTTATATGGATGTGATTCATATAAATGGATTTATATCAAATGTGATTTATATTAAATGCCATGTATAGTTAAGAGAGAATAAAATCTATAGTTTATGTTATATTTGATGCAATATAAAATTATAGACTATATGTTATATTTGATATAACATATTGTGTATATATAATAAAATAGTTATTATATATTCTATTTTATTAATTTATTTGAAATTAATAAAAGGTAAGAAGTTATAACTCCCTCCTATTATTCTCTCAATATCTCTTGTGATAAAGGAAGTCAAGAGATCTTTTCTTAAAAGAATTCTTACAGAGAAGTTTTAATATGAAAGAGAAAGGTTCTCAGAAGAAAACTTCCCTCTCATCCTCTCCATCTTCTTCCCTCTTCCTAGGACTCAAGCAAAACCCACAACTCCTGCTTGAGTCTTTGAATCCGAAAAGAGAATACAGAGGGTTCTCGCTTGGTAGTGTCCATGCATGAAGAAGGAGATCTGCGAGGAAGGAGTTTTGTTTGTGGCTCGTACGAGGGATTACTAGAAGAAAGGTTCTTCAAAGGTGAGGTTTCTTGAAACCTGTTTTCTTTGTAAAAGCATGTTGTAATTTAACCTTGAATGCATATCTATTTGTATGTTTACTGTAAATTTTGTATTCAATAATTAATGGAATTTGGATGATTCGTTTCCGCTCAAGGATCTCCTCATGATAAGATTCCTTCAATTGGTACCAGAGCCAGGTTGTAGGTTTCTAATTCCAAATTCTATTCTTGTATTGAATTCGTTTACAGTACTGGTGGGTTTTAAAATTTGTATTGTGTTTATATGATAAATGTTTGTGGATGTATTGTTAATGGATGTTTCGGGATAAAATTCTTGTTTTATGGCTTTCTTTATTTTTACAAAGTTGGTTTGTAAAGGGCCCCTGCACTTTTAGACAATAATTTGCAATTGAGTCTGTATTTGTTTAAGTTTTGAGTTGCTCATGAAGCTTCAAAGAAGAAGGGTTGCAATGCGTTTTGATGGAGAAGACAAAACGGAGGTTGTCACATCGTGTAGCTAGAACTAAACGATAAGATAGCTTTTGTTATGTAACTACACGATCGTGTAACATTTGCTAAACGATCACATAGCTAATGCTACACGATCGTGAAGAGGTTGCTTCACGATCGTGTTGCGTTGACTGCATGATCGCGTAGGCGCTCGCTCGGTATTGGATGCTCGATGCATTGTTGCGTGCTACACGATCGTGTAGACTATTATGCTCATCACATAGTCATCAGCTACACAATCACATAGTATATGATACTCGACGCATGATGTTTACTATACGATCACGTAGACTTTCAAACATATATACTCGATGCCTCGCTGCTCGACGATTAGGCATTTGCTACATGATTAGCTGCAAGGGTTCTTTGTGGAGCGATTCGAGGTGAGCGGTTCAAGACCCGGTTCACTTGTTCAAAACTGGTGGACTCATTTTTGTAATAGATTAGCCTTTTATTTCCTTGTTTAGAGATTTTCTATCCCAGTCCATCAACTCTTAATATAAATATAAATGTGATGTATATTTTATTATATGTCATAATGTATGCCATATAGTTTTAAAACCCACTATAGGTTATGCATTTATTTTCGTGCATCATTTTATATTAGAAGTGTTATAATATATTAATATGCATGATTTAAATTACATAAAGCATGCTCATGCATCATATAATATAAGAGTTATAGTATATGTATGCATGCATTATAGCATATCCATGCATCATTTATATTATAAATATTATAGTTGAATAGTTGTATGGCATTGATCATTACTTAGTTATATAAATATTATATATTAGTAATGAATGAACATTGCATGATGCATGACATTACTTTAGGTAATCTTATAAACGTTATAATTTTATAAAGTATGTCAATGCTTGTAATGCCGGTTTTAATTTGTTTCATTTACTTTATAAGAGTTATAAATAAATGAAATTAGAAATTAAATCAATAACCAAGAGTTGCATGCAAACTTAGGTAAAATCATTTTTTAAAATATGATTGAGATAGACCTAAGTTCACAAATTTCTAATGAGATTAGAAATTAGATTAATCTTTTAAATCAGTTTAATAGGATCAAATTGATTTCAATAAAAGATTAAATTTGCAGCAAATATATCTATAAGGGACCTTTTGTATAAGACAGATTCTGGCTAGGCTGGGGTATCTAAGTTGACGAAAACGGAACAACCCTACCTGGGAACCTACCTGGAAAGGTGAATTAGATACATTTGCTACCAGCATGCAATTGTTGATTAATATTTGTTAAAGTGTTTAATGAATGTTAATCAAAATTGTTTAACTTTCCAAGGTAAGTTTTACTTTTGGGCAAACTTAATAAAAATAATTAGCTGTATTTTTCCTAAGTAAATTAAACCCTAGGTTGTTAAAATATTCAGTGGGAGGAAAAGATGTATATGATATGTCATTTTTCCACTCATATTTCTACCTTAATATTCATACCGTGAGACTCATGCTTGGCCTTGAAGCACCCTAGGAGCATTCCCCTTTGAATGGCATTTGCATGGGCCAATATCAAGGTGAATGGAGAGAGTATTTATAGTAAGTGGGAGAGGGATGTGTGTCAATATGTCCTACGATCTCTTTCATTGGTTTGCACCGTGAGACCTTCTTGCACTGCCTCGAGGCGCCCTGGGAGCGTCGCCCTTCAGATGCTTTGTGTAGTTGGTCAATATCAAGGCGAACTCTAGAAATGGATAGGATCGCTTTAGTTTTTACCCCAATCGATTTTCCCTTCGGTTAGCTCATTGGGGCGGAAGTTTAGAATCTAAAATGAAGGGTCACACTTACGGAAAATTATTAAGCAAGTCAATGATTTCTTGACCAAATAAATTATGACTGATCATTATAGGAATAAGAGTTATTCTGATGTAATGATTAGTTGAGAGTGTCTCGATTCAGTGAAGGGAGAAATTGACTACCCTTCGTTGGCTTTTGTCCTAAATCACTGAAGCATCATTGCAAAATTAGATGTTAAATAGGGATCATTTAGATTTTTGCTAAAATTGATTGTATATTTTTAAAGAGTTGTGCTAAAATTTAATATAGATCAATATGTTTGTTTTTTCAGCAAAATGTAAAATAGTGATTTTCCGTTAGTTGCCTTTTCAAGTTTGATCAGTTTTAATTACATGATGTGGAAAGAATCCATTAAAACATTTTTCGTGGTAAACAACCTCGAAGTTGTCATGAATGAAAATTGTCCTCAGTCCCAACCTCTGATGCACCACGAAATGTTCATAATGCATATGAGGTGTGAATGAAGGCTGATTCGAGGGCCCGAGTTCACATTTTGGCAAGCAAAGCTGATGTGTTGACCAAAAGGTTTGAGAAGATGGTCATTGCACATAAGATCATGGAATCAATGCGAGAATTTTTTGAACGAAAGTTCTCACTATTCAAGAAAAACAGAATTGATGACAATGAAACCGGTAGTGTCAGTTCCCAAGATAATCTCTAGTCTACATTGAATGTCAAGGGACTAACAGAGAAAGCAGTTATTGCTAACTCTGATGAAGATCATCGACGTGGATTGTCCTTTGAGATGAAACATGGAATTTATAATATGGGTTCTGATACTGATTCACTTACTCTTCAGAAAAGGAAGAACTCTAAAAACGATAAATATGATTTATTTGTCTTGGAGACGTGCTTAGTAGAGAATGATGATTTTGCCTGGATAATTGATTTAGGGGCTACTAACCACGTATAATCTTCCCATCAAGGATTTAGTTCCTAGAAACAGTTGGAAGCTGGAAATATGACTCTTAGAGTCGGTACTGGTGAGGTCATTTCAGTTGTTGCTGTAGACAAACTTAAGTTATTTTTGGACAAGAAACGATATATGTAGTTCCTCATATCAAGAGGAACCTAATTTCATTTTCATGTCTGATTGAACAAAATTATTCTATATCATTCTCTGAGAATAAAGTGTTTATTTTTAAGAATGGAACGGAGTTAGGTTTTGGTTCAATGGAAAATAACTTGTATGTACTAAGGCCGTTAGTCATAAAAGCTTTGCTCAATACTGAAATGTTCAAAACAATAACAAATATAAAAAGACCAAGATTTTCTCCTAAATAAAATGCCTATCTTTGGCATCTAAGGTTAGGTCACATCAATCTCAATAGGATCGAGAAGTTGGTAAAAAGTGGACTTCTAAATGGTTTAGAAGAAAAATCTTTACCAGTATGTGAATCATGCCTTACCTTGAAGGCAAAGTGACCAAACGATCTTTTACTGGAAAAGGTTATAGAGCCAAAGAAACTTGGAGCTTATACATTCTGACCTCTGTAGTCCGATGAATGTAAGAGTACGAGGTGGGTATGAATATTTCATCTCTTTCATAGATGATTAATCCAGATTTGGACATCTATATCTAATGCAACATAAGTCTAAATTTCTTGAAAAGTTCAAGGAGCATAAGATTGAAGTTGAAAACTTGTTATGTAAAAAGATAAAAACACTACGATTTGATCGTGGTGGAGAGTATATGAACTTGAGATTCTAGAACTATATGATAGAACATGGAATCACGTCCCAAATCTCAGCCCTAGGTACACCTCAGCAGAATGGTGTATCAGAAAGAAGAAACAGAATCCTATTGGACATGGTTCGGTCTATGATGAGTTATGCTCATCTTCCAAACTCGTTTTGGGGATATGCAGTAGAGAGTGTAGTTTATATTTTGAACAACGTTCCCTCAAAGAGTGTTTCTGAAAAACCTTTTGAGTTATGGAGAGGTCGTAAAGGTAGTTTCTGCCACTTCAAGATTTGGGGATATCTAGTCCATGTGCTTATGGCAAACCTAAAAAAGTTAGAACCTTGTTCAAAAGTGTGCCTATTTGTAGGTTACCCTAAGGAAATGAAAGGTGGATATTTCTGTGATCCAAGTGAGAATAAAATTTTTGTATCGACAAACGCTACCTTCTTGGAAGAAGACCACATGAGGGATCATAAACCACGAAGTAAACTTTTTTTAAATGAGATTTCTAATGAGATTGCTGAGACTTCAACAAGAATTGTTGAATAGGTTGATAGATCAACAAAAGTTGTTGATGTCAGTTCATCTAGTCGCCCATCTCAAGAGTTGAGATTGCCTCAACGTAGTGGGAGGGTTATGAACCCACCTGTACGCTACATGGGTTTAACAGAAGCCCAAAATATCATATCTGATGATGGTGTTGAGGATCCATTGTCTTATAAGCAAGCAATGGAAGATGTTGACAAAGATGAATGGATTAAAGCCATGAATTAAGAAATGGACTCCATGTACTTCAATTCTATCTGGGAGCATGTAGAACAACCTGATGGGGTAAATCCTATAAGTTGTAAATGGATCTACAAGAGGAAAAGAGATGTAGATGGAAAGGTACAAATCTTTAAAGCTAGACTTGTGGTAAAGGGTTATACCAAGGTTGAGAGAGTGGACCATGAAAAAACTTTATCATCTATTGTCATGTTAAAGTCTATTAGGAGTCTCTTGTCTATAGCCACATATTATGAACATGAGATATGGAAAATGGACGTCAAGACTGCCTTTTTGAATGGTAATCTTGAAGAGACCATCTACATGATTCAACCAGAAGAATTCATTGAACAAGATCAAAAGCAAAATAGTTTGCAAGCTTAATCGATCCATTTATGGACTGAAACAAGCATCTCGATCTTGGAATATAAAATTTGATATTGCGATAAAATCTTATGGCTTTGATCAAAATATTAATAAGCCTGGTGTTTATAAGAAAATCATCAACAACTTAGTAGCTTTCTTCGTGCTGTATGTGGATGATATCCTGCTCATTGGGAATGATGTATGTTTTTTTACTGATGCAAAGAAATGACTAGCCACCCAATTCCAAATGAAAGATTTGGGAAAGGTGCAGTTTGTTCTAGGGATCCAGATTATAAGGGATCATAAGAACAAAATGTTGGTCTTGTCTCAGGCATCGTATATTGCCAAGATGCTTGTCAGATATTCGATGCATAATTCCAAGAAGTGTTTATTACCTTTCAGGCATGGAATTGTATTGTCTAAGGAACAGTGTCCTAAGACTCCCCCAAGAGGTTGAGGAAATGAGACGGATTCCATATGCATTGGATATTGGTAGCCTTATGTATGCAATATTATGTACTAGACCTGACATTTGCTATGCAGTAGAGAACGAGGGACTATATGCTCGTGTATGGAGATAAGGATTTGATCCTTATAAGATACACAAACTATGACTTTCAGATTGATCGGGATTCTTAGAAATTCACATCAGGGTCAGTGTTCCCTTTGAATGGAAGAGTATAGTATGGTGAAACATCAAGCAAGGATGTATCGTAGACTCCACTATGGAAGCCGAATACATAGCTGCTCGTGAAGCTGCTAAAGAGGCTGTTTGGCTTAAGAAGTTCCTTATTGATTTGGAAGTTGTTCCAAATATCTCTTTGCCCATCACACTTTATTGTGATAACAGTGGTGCTATGGCAAATTCTTAGGAACCTAGGAGTTACGAAGAGGTAAGCACATAGAACGAAAATATCATCTGATTCGGGAAATTGTGCATCGAGGTTATGTGATTGTCACTAAGATCGTGTTGGAGCACAATGTTGCTGATCCATTTACAAAAGCTTTCACAGCTAAAGTGTTCGAGGGTCATCTAGAAAGTCTAGGTATACAGGATATGCGACACATTGTCTAGGGCAAGTGGGAGATGTTACTAGGATATAGTGTATGCCCTAGTTTATTGTATTTTTGTACTTTATTTGTATTGTACATTAGTCTCTCTAAGCTTTAGGACAAGTGAGATATTTTTGGGAATCATATCCTAAATCTCTTTGTAATCTCATAGTTTGTAAACTCCGTATAAACATATGGTTGTTAATAAAATAATTGTTATTTTATAAGCATATACTCAATCCAATAAACTAAGATCCGAGGTTATTTCATGTAATTTAAATAAGTATATAGAGACATACAAGTGGATCTTGTTTAAATAATAACCTAAACGATCTGTACTAGATGGATAAGGCTGGGTACCTTATCCTTATGACACTATGGATACGACCCACTTTGTAAGTGTTACAAGTGTTGTAAAGTGCTACAAATGATTTGATCCTGATCATTCATGTGGAGATATGCGAGCGTGAGTATCATTACAAAGAGTTTGTATAAGATCGAACTATGAAATGATTAGTCTCTTTATATAACGCCACTAATAATAGAGACTTACATTTCACTAGGATGACCATAGGTGACATAATCTGAATCTTGAGTCAATTGTGAACTCCTGCTCATGAAGGTGGCCCTTTGATTTGTATGGGCTAGAGTGGCCAGATTGCCAACTCAACAAGCCTACCATTTTGAGGATTCATCTTACTGGGGAGCTGGGAACTCAATTACACAAGACGAAATTCACTACTTCCCCAATATAGGAGCAAGTAGATAAATTACTCCCTTAAGGGCTGATTTTGGGTCTCGAACATAGTGGCCACACCCTCTCCTGGCCTGAGAGGACTTGTTCATAGTGGAATTATGACTTATTGTTCATTAAAGAGATCAGTGGTACTTAAGGAGTTAGATGTAACTACAGGGGCAAAACAGTATTTTGGCCCAGCTGTACTTACGAGCAATTTGTGAAGTGTCATTGCGCTGTTGATTGTTTATATCCAATGGACATAAAGATATATCTGTATTGCGAAGAGTGCAACTGTTGGTCTTTAATGGAGTGCCCGACAATTAACGGATGTTGGGTAATTTTAATTAAAGAGTCAATTAATTATCCGAGTACTGTTGGAGCTTCAATCTACAGGTCCATAAGGTCCCCACTGTAGCTTAACAGGGATTTAATCTTTGGATTAATTTGAAGTGTTCAAATTAATTGAGTGAATTAATTATATATGATATGATTAATTATAATGTTTTTGATGAATTATATATGAAAGGAATTTGAATATGATTCAAATACCAATTATATGAATGAGATTCATGTAATTAAATAAAAATATGATTTATATTGAGATGAATTAAAATATTTGGATATGATCCAAATATCATTTATATGGATGAGATTTATATAAATGGATTTAATATAAATGTGTCATGTATAGTTAAGAGAGAATAAAACCTATAATTTATGTTATATTTGATGTAATATAAAATTATAAGTTATATGTTATATTTGATATAACATATACTGTATATATAATAAAGTAGTTATTATATATTTTATTAATTTATTTGAAATTAATAAAAGGGAAGGAGTTATAACTCTCTCCCATTATAATCTTAATAACTAACTTGTGATAAAAGAAGTTGAGAGATCATCTTCTTAAAAGAATTATGACAGAGAAGTTTTAATCTGAAAGAGAAAGGTTGTCTGAAGAAAACTTCCCTCTCATCCTCTCCATCTTCTTCCTTCTTCCTAGGACTCAAGCAAAGCCCACAACTCCTGCTTGAGTCTTTGAATCCCAAAAGTGAATATAGAGGGTTTTCGCTTGGTAGTGTCCATTTATGAAGAAGGAGATCTGCAAGGAAGGAGTTCTATTCGTGGCTCGTACGAGGGATTACTAGAAGAAAGGTTCTTCAAAGGTGAGGTTTCTTGAAACCTGTTTTCTTTTTAAAAGCTTGCTGTAATTTAACCTTGAATGCTTATCTATTTGTATGTTTACTGTAAATTTTGTATTTAATAATAATGGAATTTGGATAATCTGCTTCCGCTCAAAGATCTCCTCATGACGAGATTCTTTCACTTATGACAATTTGAAACAATCACGACATCAACACGATCCCTAATTATTCTCTTCAAGTTGACAAAAAAACCATTGTCATGAAGCATCATTCTCACCCTCGACGACGAAAAAGGTTAGTGAAAAAAATCTGATCATTTGCATCTGGTGTAGTAGCAGTTAACAAAGACTATGTACTTACTCTTTAAAGATGTGCGATCTACAGAAATGACTGGATGACAATACTTCCAACCAGAAATTAATGTAGCAAATGACATGAAAAAAACATACAAATCTGTCATCCTCGTCAATATGGTAATCAATATTTGAACCTACGAAAACATAATGTACTATACTTTATATAATATATACACAAAATAATTAATCATATATACACAATGTAAGAAAATAATATTTAGAATATACCAGAGTTTTTTACTTCCAACATATATATTCCAAAAGAAGGAATCCTTTTGTAAGAATCTTCAGGAGATCCTCTTAGGGAATCCAATGCAGTTTCTTGAGCATGCCAAACTTTCTGATAACTAATGTTCAAACCATGCTCCAATCGTATATAATGTTGAATTTTCGTTGGAGTGGTTAATTCATTACCATAAATGCTAATCTTCTTCAAAATAAATCATTGATGAACGAAAAATTGGTTTTCTTATGATCTATCAAAACAATATTTAACAAACATGTATGCTTGTTGTCAAAATTAGATATAATCCATAAATCACTACCATCATTCCCCAAACGAGTAGCTTGAATCTTCCAATGACATACATCAACAACACATTTTACTACCAAAACATCATGATTTGATTTTGTCGTATTATACTAAAAGTTGTCACTAATTGCAATAGAACGCAAAAAAGTTTGCAATATTCTTCGAAGCATGTCATCCACCTTAACTTGAAAACTTAGGGAAAACTTAGCAACATCAATATTATGAAAGAATCGTCCTGCAAGAGCATAATAATTACTGCTTGATCCAATCATTTATGTGTTATCCATAATTCATGCGAGAGAATTTTTTGCCTCAGAATTATTGAACAAGATTGTTCAACACTAAGGGACACAGAATTGTATGACCATTTAACATTATTATCGTTACTAATGTCTATGTCATTTTTTATGAAATCCTTAGATCCTATAGAAACAAATAATTGCGAGGATGCAAAATTGTGAGAAGACCTAACATCCTAATAATCGATTGCTCGAACTCAATAAAGGTCAGTCTATTTGTTGGGGTTGATGCCCTAAATCTCGTAGGGTTCTATGGTTTGTAAATGTTTTGTATAAACTCATTGTTTGTTTAATAAAATATATGATATTTTATTCTATTTTCAGTTGCATCAACCACAAACCAATAAACTAACATCCAAGGCTATCTTGTAGCTTAAACATGTATGTAGAGACATATCGATGGATCATGTTTAAGTGATAACCTAAATGGTCTGTAATAGATGGATAAAGTTGGGTACCTTATCCTACTAACACTATGAGTATGACCCGTTTTGTAGGTGTTACAATTGTTGTAAAGTGCTACAAATGATCTGATCCTGATCATTCATGTATAGACATGTGAGCAGGGATATTCTATACAAAAGAGTTTGTATAAGATTGGAATACGAAATGTCTAGTCTCATTTTATATAACACCATTCATAATAGAGGCTTACATTTCACCAGGATGACCATAGGTAACATGACCTGAATCTTGAGTGAGTTGTGAACTCTTGCCTATGAGAGCGGTCCTTTGATCTATATGGGTGAGAGTGGTCAGATCGTCGACTCGATAAGCTTACCATTTTGGGGATTCGTCTGATTAGGGAGCTAGGAATGCGGCTACACAAGAAGGAATTCACTCATTCCCTAAGATCGGGGTAAGTAGATAAATTACTCCCTTAAGGGCTGATTCTGAGGCTTGAACAATGTGGCGTTACACCCTCTTCTGGCTCGAGAGGGATTTAGTCATAGTTGGATTATGATCTATTATTCATTAGAGGAATTAGTGGTACTTAAGGAGTTAGATGTAACTATAGGGACAAAACGGTAATTTTGGCCTAGCTGTACTTACGAGCAATTTGTGAAGGGTCATCGTACTGTTGATTGGTTATATCCAATGGACACAGAAATATATCTGTAGTGCGAAGAGTGCAACTGTCAATCTTCAGTGGAGTGCCCGGCAGTTAACGGATGGTGAATAATTTAATTAAAGAGTTTGATTATTTATTCACGTACTGTTGGAGCTTCAAGATATAAGTTCATGAGGTCCCCTTGGTAGCTCAATAGGACTAAATGATAATCAGTTTTTGGATTAGTTTGAATTGTTCAAATTAATTGAGGAAATTAATTATATATGATATAATTGTTATAATGTATTTGATACATTGTATTATTTATGAGTGGAAATAAATATTTGACTATGATTCAAATATTAATTATGTTAATTGGATTCATATAATTGAATTTAATGTAAATGTGATTTATATTAAATACCATTTATGAGAGGAAATAAATATTTGAATATGATTCAAATATTAATTATGTGAATTAGATTCATATAATTGAATTTAATGTAAATGTGATTTATATTAAATACCATTTATAAGAGAAAAGAAACTATAGGTTATATTGTATATGATATAGTATGAAACTATAGGTTATATGTTATATATGATATAACATATAATTATATGTATAACAAATTAATTATTATATATATAATTATATTTTATTAATTTAAATTATTATTAATTATTTATTAATTTGAATTAATGGGAGGGAACTAACTTCCTTCCACATTTTTCTCTCCACCCACGTATAATGTGGGTGGTTGGCAAATGTTGATCTGCTTCTTCTTTATCATCATGGTAAAGCACAAAACTGTTATGTGACTTCTCTGAGGAAAAAGAAAAATTTTAATTGCTCTCATCTCTTCCTTCCTCCAATCACCTCCATTCCCTCACCAAAATCACTAGAGCCCACACCTCCTGAGTTCTCAGTCTAAGAATACCAAGGACTCCTTCGTGGTAGTGCCCAATTCCAGTTCGAGGATTTTTAATTGAAGACCAGTCTTCAAAGGTAAGGGTATTCTGAAACCTTAAATTTTATATTAATGAGCTTGCTGTAATTTTGTAAACGCATAAACTGTTTTTCTTTTCTGTAAAATTTAGCTTTGTGTAAAAATGGGATTTGGGACGATCCCACTTCTGCTCAAGGTTTCCCTTCAATGGGATCCTTCACCATCATGCATTGCAATATCTGCTGATTTGTAATCCACATAATTGTCCCTTTCATTGTAAAGACCATCATATAAAATTAACATGCAAACGATACCTGATTAGAACGACGTATATATTAGAAACATGCACACTTTTTTACATAATGGCATTTGTTTGACAACAATTGGTCATATTTATGCACCAAAAAATAAACAATGGAATATATGTGATAACATACATATCATATCATAGAGGTATATATTAGAAACATGCACACATTTTTACATACAAGATATACTATGGTATGTGATTGATAAAAATTGGTGATATTTATACACCAAAAAATAAACAATGGACTATAGGTTAAGAAGCACAGACACAAATACGGATACGATACGATACGATGATACATTAATTTCTAAAAAACTAAGATATGGATACATTGAAGATACGTTATATATATATATAATGTCTAATTAATTACTATAGTACTTATTTTAAGTTATATTAAAATAGATTCAAGAAGAGAGTGAAAACTTGAAAAAAAAATCCAGTAACGTCGAGTCATTATTGGGCGACTAGAGTAGACTGTAGGAAAGAAGTAGAAGATGAAGATTCAAGAATGAAGTTGAAGATGAAGGGGGTGTGAATCATGATTTAAATAGTGAGAGAAAAGTGAAGAATGGAGATTTAATTACGTTTTGAGTTTTTTAATTTTTTTTTTTTATCATTTTTAATTTATTTTGTTTTAGATTGCTCAATTTAAGTAGACTTTTATATTTGGCAGTGATTTTAAAATGGTCGAAATCACTTTTTTCATTTTCAAAATCACCGTAAAACATGTTTAATCCTTCAAAACTAATCTTGATGATATGAAAATTACATTTAAAAGTTTAATTTTTAAAATTAAATTAATTTTGAGTAATTAAAAGTATGTTTTTGAGTGATTTTAAAAATGAAAAAAGTGATTTTTGATGATTTAAAAATCACTCTTAAACATGCACTAAAATAAAATGAGTTGTGGGCTTAAATTTGAAAAAAAAAAAAATTGACCCACATATCTCATTCACGTATCTGGAAGCAGATATGGTATCTGAAAATTAAAATTAAAAATAAAAAATCAGATACTTCAAATCACGTATCAGACATGTATCTACCACGTATCTGGATATATCCGTATCGTATTCATATCTGATACCGATTCTTTGCATAATTAGAAGTATCCGTGCTTCCTAGACTATATGTGATAACATACATATTATAACATAGAGTTATATATCACAATTACTATAAAATAAAGTATATATGTGATATAAATGGAAAATAAACATGCACAATCTCAATATATTTCAAATAATAATATAAAACAACACAATGTAATATATCACGTAAATATCAAACATATTCAACCAAACTAAAAAACACACAAACATAAATATTACACTTCAACAATAAAATAGAGTACATATGTGATATAAATGCACAACATAAACATGCACAACCTCAGTATATTTCAAATAATAATATAAAATAAACAATGTAATATGTCACATAAAAATCAAACATACTAAAAAAAATAAAAAAATAAAAACACACACACACAAAAAATAGTTATCAACACGCTCGAAACATACTCATCAATATCCAATTCAATTAGCAACAAAAATATGAAACGAAATTTTGAAAGAAAGGAAAAAAGCAACCTGCCGAAAAATAAAAATATATCAAATGCCAGAAATGAAATTGAAAATGAACGGTGAAGAATCAATAGACGAAGATGCCAGAACAAACCTGCTGGAAATCTTCATGGCATCAAATACTTTCATATTTTTTGCGGTCCGTATTATATATTAGTTGATCAAGATCCAAAGAAAAATATGGGATTCCAAAAGTGATGAAGGAATTTTCTTGGGGTATTATGCAAACAGCGGAGCTTATGTTAGAATTGGTGTCCTAATTCTCCCGATGTCTGGTAGTTTGTAAACTGTACACATTGTTATGAATAAAATAATAGTTATTTTATCTAGCATTTACCCATATCCAATAAACAAATCTCCATGGTTATTGTATGTAAACTTAAGCATGTATATGAGATATACAAACTGTACACATTGTTATGAATAAAATAAGAGTTATTTTTTCTAGCATTTACTTATATCCAATAAACAAATCTCCATAGTTATTGTATGTAAAATTAAGCATGTATATGAGATATACAAATGGATCATGCCTTAAGTGATAACCTAAATAGGTCTATAGTATACGGATTAAAGAGGGATACTTGATCATGGTAATACTATGGATACGGCCCGCTTTGTAGAGGTTTGCAAGTGTTGTGAACTGCTACAGATGATAGATCCTGACCATTCATGTAGAGACATGCGAGCGGGGGTGTCCTATACAAAGAGTTTGTATAAGACCGGACCACGAGATGACTAGTCTCTGTATATAACACCGTTGATACTTGAAACTTACATCTCACCTAAACGACCATAGGTGATATGACCTTAATCCTGAGTGTTTTGGAACTCCTGCCTTTGAGGGCGGTCCTTTAATTAGTATGGGTGAGAGTGGCCAAATTGCCAGCTTAACATGCCTACCTTTTTGGGGATTTGTCTGATTTGGGAGTTAGAAACTCAGTTACACAAGATGGAATTAGCTCATTCCCTGAAGCAGGTGTAAGTAGATAGATGACTCCCTTAAGGGCTGATTCCAGGTCTTGAACATAGTGGCCACAATTTCTCTTTGGAAGAGAGGACTCAATTAGTAGAACTATGACTTATGTTCATTAGAGGGATCAATAGTACTTAAGGAGTTAGATGTAAATATGGGAGCATAACGATTATTGGCCCAGTTGTACTTAGGAGCGATTTGTGAAGGGTTATCGCACTGTTGATTGGTTGATATGGACACATAATATATCTGTAATAAGGAGAGTTCAGCTGTCGGTCTTTAGTGGAGTGCCTGACAATTAACGGATGGTGAATCCCGTGACTAAAGAGTTTAGTCAGTTATTCATGTACGGTTGAAGCTTCGAGCTACAAGTCCATGAGGTCCCTTGGTAGCTCAATGTATTCAAGTTGAGAATCAGTTCTTGGTGTTGATTTGAAATGTTCAAATTGACAAGAGGTAATTCGATTATATATGATATGATCGGTGTGATGTATGAGATACATCAAGTGGAGGATTAATGTAAATGAGATTTACATTAAATACCATGAAATAGAAAAAGAACTATAGTTTATATATTTCATGAGATGAAATATTAAAACTATAGGTTATAAATATAATATGGTAAGTTGGATATCATATATATTTATAATAATATTAAATTTAGATAATTATATCTTTTTCTCTAATAACCAATTGAGTGGGATGTTATTAGTGGTTTTCATGGTAACCGTGAGATAAAAAGAAAATTGTTTTCCTAAATTTAGTAGTTGTTGAAAAGAGATTTTCCATTCTCGAAAAGACTCACGGTTTGCTGTCAAGTGAATAGGATTCACTAAACGATAGCTGAAGAGACATTAAACAATCGTGGAGTGACACTACACGATATTTCACTCAGCTGGCCATTAGCTAAACGATCATAGAGCTTTTTCTAAACGATTGGGCATCGTCTATACGATAGACCTTTGTCATCTCCCACTTGCTCAATCGTTTACACGATTGTTATTCCTCCGGTCTCTTCTTTTAACCATGTCCACACAGAGCCCACACTTGTGGATTCTCACACCGAGAATACCAAGGTTACCATTGTGGTGGTGTCGTACTTAACTCGACTAAGTCGAGGTTTTTGGAGGTCGTTTGCTGTGTTCGTGATCTAGGAGATCGTTGTGTTCGTGGTCACTGTGATGTGTTGTGTTATGGTCGTGGTGTACGAGCCTTCGTGTATTGCAGTCTTGGAGATTGATCGAGCGGCCATGATCGATGGAGTTTGAAGATGAGTCTTCAAAGATATGATGTCACACCCCGTCTCGAGCCTGCCTTATGAGACCGAGGAGAGGCATAAGGGACCACAGATACCACCCTTTTGTGATATCTACTGCCCATCTGAATCTCTTTGCTCTCAGTAAACTTCAAGTCAAGAAGATAAATAACAACTAATTTAGTAGACCCATTTTATTACAACAATTAACATTTATACAACTCCAAGAATTAACTACAAAGTTTACAACAACAACTCTAAAACCCCGGAAGTGTGACTATGGCCTGTGGCAGACCTTGACCTTAGCAGCACCCTGGAACTTCTCACCCTTCGCTACCTGGGAAGAAAACATGAAAGAAAAGAATGAGCTTCACAAAGCTCAGTGAGTGGTAAACAACTTCTAGAGTCTATTTCAACTCATAAAAATACAAGCATTTCACAAATACGAGGTTAATACTCAAACCTTAGCTTTGAATGAGTCTGGTCTCAACTCTATCTACACACACGGTAGATAGTTAAACTGATAACTACTTAGAATGAGTCTATTCTCTACCTATACACACGGTAGATAGTTAACTATTACTAATCATAAACGCTTACTTTGATGCGTTCCCTTTTTTCCCTATGTGCATATAGCTCCCCACATATGGGCTCAGAAGCTAGACCCATCGACCCTTTGACCATCCCATACGAGGTTCCTCCCACAGGCTCAGGAACTAGCCCTCCCGGTCCCCTGACCATCCCGTGAGGTTCCACTTTTGGGCTTAGGAACTAGGTTTATTGACTCCCTGACCATCCCGATCAGATAATCTCATTCTCATGCTCATTACTTATTCACAACATAAGAATATATACTTTACTCTGAAAGATATGCTTTAAGACTTAAAGGAAAGTACCACTCACCTTGGTAATGTAGGAATCTTCCTTTCTAAAAGTTCCTTAGTCTTCTCGGGCTCCCTTTTGAACCCTAAATTCCAAATTCAAATCAAATTATTCATAGTTCTAAGCCTTATCTCGAGATACTTCCTTCTACTAAAATGCTCTAAAATGTCTCAGAAATATTACCTTAAAATATTAGCTCAGAAATCTCGTGGTTTGGTTGGAATCATCAAAACATCAAGAATAGCCCAAGCTTACCCAACAGCTTGACCCTTCTCTCTTTTCTTCACTCTCCAGCCAGATTCCTTGGAGCTTCTTCTCTAGAAGCCCTACTATGAATACTAGACTCTCAGAGCTTTTAGATGGCTTTGGAATCACTCTAAACGCACGAGTATTCTGGGAGAAATCCTCGTCCCAAATTGATGCTACTTCGAGACTTCACTGTTCGACAGCATCTCCTTCTTGGAACTTCATGACCGACGCATGCCCTTCATGATCAACGCATGGTCTCCTTCAAATCTACCTTCTAACACTCTTCCTTACATTCTTTGAAGAATATTTGACTTATGAACTGAAGAGGCATCTTGTGGTGGTATTTATAGGCCAAAGCAAATGATCCTTTTCATCTTTACCAAGCCTCCAATGCAAGACACCTCCTACTCTTGAAGTGTTTGCACCATGTTTTGCCACTACCTACTTCCTTTCCATTCATCTACTCTCATGCCATACACCTACTTGAGTTGTCTTCCTCATGAGACCTTTTTTGCATAACACTTAATCTGTCCAGCTCCTACTAACTCAAGTCTAACCATCTCTTGGTACAACCATTTGTCCAGATGAGTTCACTAGCCTTGCGTAACGCAAGCCTCAGCACCGCTTCATCGTTTAATCCATCGTGTAGCTCTTGTACATCATCGCTTAGCTCCATCATTTACTAAACATCTCGCTGTCGCTTAACAACCAGCCTTCTCGCTATCTCTCGCTGTAATCGTCTAGTGCCTGCGTCCATTGCATAGCACCAACGCCCCATCGTGTAGCTCAATTGTTTAGTAAACATCTCGCTCTCAACGATCTTTGCACATAGCCTATCACTTAGCTGCCACGTCCATCGTTTAGCTCCATCGTAGCGTTGACGCCTTATTGTCTAACGCATCTGCTCATCGTATAGCATCATCGCCCAACGCCTGCGTCTATCGCGCACACCCATCGTTTAATGTTTGGCCTATCGTGTAGCACTCACGCTCATCGTGTAGTCTATCGCTTAGTGTCCGCGCATCGTCTAGCATCTACGCTCATCATCTAACGCCCACTCAATGCTTAACGCTATCGTATAGTGCTATCATATAACGCTATCGTTTAGCTTTCACGCTCTGATCGTTTAGTGTCATCGCTTATCGTGTAGTGCTATCATGTAGTGCATCCCTTCACATCGTTTAACGTCGCCTACAGCTACACGACCGTCTAGTGTATCACTCAGTGCCCACACATAGCTATACGATCGTCTGCCTAGCGCCTTGCGCTCAAGCTTCTCTCGCTTTCTCCACTCTCGCTCACGCAGCCTCAACGCATGAGCAACTCTAAGCAACGCCTTTTGCCAACGCTTTGGCCAACATGCGTCCAACCTCACAAATGCATGGTTGCCTTTGCTTCAATGCTTAATCCCTTTTAAACCTCTACTTACTCAACCTCATCTCATGCGTTTAATGTTTCCTAACACCCAACACATGGTTTCTTTTGACTTTACACTTAGCTAAATTTCACTAGTAAAAGCTTATCTCCAAACCACTCAAGGAAAATCTATCAACACTTAGAAACTTCCTTCCCTTTATCATAGGATTTAACTTACACTTAGTTAATTCCCTTAATCACCTGCTTAAGTAGGAAAAATGGAAATCTGGGTTTCACATATGATACTTTATCCCTTGATCTTCTTGAAAGATGATGCATTGTAAATGGTAATGCAAATATGATGTGAGTTGCAGTGATGTGTTATGCATTGCACATGTAAGTTTTCCTAATAAGATCCAAGTATAAATCTCACTAGGTTTCCTGATAAGTCCAGGGTCGAACGTAGGGACTACTAAGTTACTATGCAATAGTAAATTTGATTCCTTTGCAGTGGCAAAAACAAATAAGTTGGCTAGTGTTTTGTTTAAGTATATTTCCTATGCAACGGATTCGAGTAAGGAGTTGATGAAATCGAGAATTACAATGAGTATGCGATGAATGGGTTGAGAAGGGATTTAGCTAATACTTCCTAAGATTGTGTTCACGTTATGCGATCATGCTATACACAGACAACAACATGTCATCTCTTAATGTAAATGCCATAGTTTCTATTTTTAGGACACATGCGATGTATACGATAATGTCGATAGGACTTATGTCTAAGCCTCTATTCTTGTCTATGCGATGATGAATGATGCACACATACACAAGGTGACCGCATACTATTATATCCTATTTCTAGGGTGCATGCGATGCATAGTAGTAAACAAAACTTATGTCTAAATTTCTATCTCTTACTTATGCGGTTCTAATCTGAATCTCTCAAGCCTAGATTCTAATTCGACTCTCTCAAGTCTAGATTCTTTCTTTAGATTACTCTCTCAAGTATCTTTAAAGGGTGAATGACGCATACACAAGATAAGATGATCGCATAAAGTGAAAATCTTAGGTCATGCTAGCTAAGTACTTCTCAACCCATTCGAAAAATTAGCTACTCATGCGAAGTATGGAAAGATTGAACGTAAGTTGAAATGAGATTTCCATTGTTTATAAATTAAATGCAAAATATAAAATGATAATAGAAAGTAGAGATAAGAAGCTCAGTAGCAATGTCTTGCTTCCCGTGGCCTTTTACACCGTCTTTCATTACAACTCTGCCCAGATGAATATCCTTGCTTTCGCAAGTGTTGGTCCTCTCTCCTTTTGTAGTGCTTCCCCGCAGTCTTTCGAGCTATCCAGGAATGATCTCTCGGCGTCTTCTTCTCTTCACTCGTTTCCATCTTCTCAGTATAAGAATAACTATGAACAGACTAACGACTATCTATTGTTTATATGATCTCTATTCTATATATGGTGAACTTCTTTAACGATGGTGGCCTTCAGTATTTATAGAGCTCAAGGTGAAGAAGCTTTTCTCTCTAATGATGGGCGGTCATAAATCTCCTGCTCTGATGCGCTTATTAATGGTCACCGAAAGTTGAGTGTACTTGCTACAGTTGTCGTTAACAGCTTGTCAACTAAATTCAGATTCGACTGTCATCAGATTTCCGTTCCATCATGATTTATTATGCTTTCACCTTGATGCACCGTCTTTATGCGGCCACCTTCTTGAGCAACTTCTCGCAATCGCATACGATCGCATGACTTTGCGATCGCAATCTTTCAATGCGCGCGGACACCTAATTCTTTGGATCACAATTTTACTTGCGCCAACGCATTTTTCCTGCACAAAAATAAGTAAATTAGCTGCTTTTATGCGTTGGGCACATGCGATCGCAATATTCTCAGTTTAACGCTTTTGGACATGATTTTGTATATTTTTACCGTCGCTTTCCCTCATTGTTTTACTTATTTGCGCTGTAATAACGTGCATTTCTACCCGTTATCAAAAGCATGCTGTAATTTCGTTTTGTGCATGACCTATAAGTTTCTGTTTCTTGACTGTAATTATGTGTGTTCAAATAAATGAAATTTGGAACGATCATTTCGCTGCTCATGGATATCCTCATGTCAGATTTTTTTTAGCTTATAGGGTCTATAATAAGCATACAGAGTAATGAAATCTCTCATTGTTATCATAGATGAGGCAAATGAAGATGATGCTGAATCTATTTTGTCAAATGGGCATAAATCAAAATTAGTTGTTTCACCAATTGATGATGAAAATTATGAAGGAACCATTGAAGGTCCTTGAGTAGAAACAAGATCGGATCTAAATCTCAAATTTTACAAAAACCATTTTACAGTAGAAACAAAAAATTATGCATAAAATTTAAAAAACACCGCATGCTTATAGAAATTGAGAAAAGGGTATTAGGAACTCGGTCTTGAAGATTCAATTTTCTTCGTGTATCCTCTTCTCCGAAATGTCACGAACTCGAAACCCCACAATGGACACCACCACTTGATTTCTTCCGTATTCTCTGAGATGAGAATCTAAAAGTGTGTGGGCTCTGGATTTTTGTTGAGGGAAATAATTAAGAGAGAAGAAGAGAGTTAAGAGATTGTGAAAGATCAAAATGTTACAGAACTCTTTCTGTAAAAACCTAAAGGAGGAAGAAGATGAAGAAAAAGAATTCAACCCCTCTAGCTTCCTACTAACACGTAGTAGAAAGAAAATTAATTTTAATAAAAACATTAATATATATTTATATTATAATCACTTTATTATATAATATATATTAAACTATATGTTATATCAAATATAACATATAACTTATAGTTTAATATTGTATCCAATATAATATAACCTATAGTTTAATTCTCTCAACAACGATATTTAATATAAATCTCATTTATAAGATTTATATTAAAATTATTTATATGAATCCAATTCACATAATTAATATTTGAATAATATTCAAATATTTATTTCCTCTCAAATAACCTTTTCATTATAATGTATCAATACATTATAGTAATTATATCATATATAATTAAACTAAATGAATTATATCGCATATAATTAATTCTCACAATTAATTTGAAGAAATTAAATTAATCCAAAATTGATTTTCATAAATCCCCGTTGAACTACATATGAGACTTCATGGACTTGTAGTTTGAAGCTTCAACAATACTTGAATAATTAATTAAATTCTTTAATTAATCTACTCAACTTCCATTAACTGTCAGACACTCTACTAAAGACTAACAGTTGTACTATTCGCACTACAGATATATTTCTGTGTCCATTGGATATAACCAATTAACAATGCAATGAGCCTTCACAAATTGCTCATAAGTACGTAGTTACATTTAACTCCTTAAGTACCACTGATCCCTTTAATGAACAATAAAAATCATAGTTTAACTATGACTGAACCCCTCTCGGGTCAGAAAAGAGTGTGGTGTCACATTGTTCAAGCCCTGAAATCAGTCCTTATGAGAACAATTTATCTACTTACTCCCACATCGGGGAATGAGTGAATTTCGTCTTGTATAACTATGTTCCCAACTCCTCAATCAGACGAATCCTCAAAATGGTAAGTTTGGTGAGTTAGCAATTTGGCCACTCTCATCCATACAAATCAAAGGATCGCCTTCATAGGCAGGAGTTCACAACTCATTCAAGATTTAGGTCATGTCACCTATGATCATCCTGGTGAAATGTAAGTCTCTATTTTGAACGATGTTATATAATGAGACTAGTTATTTTGTGTTCTGTTCTTATACAAACTCCTTCCGATCACATGACTTCACATGAATGATCAGGATCCGATCTTTTGTAGCACTTTACAACAATTGTAACATTTGCAAAGCGGGCCGTACTCGTAGTGTCCCCAGGATAAAGTATCGATCCGTATCCATCTACTACAGATCATTTAGGTTATCACTTAAACATGATCTACCTGTATATCTCTACATACATATTTAAGCTATAAAAGATAACCTTGGATGTTGGTTTATTGGTTTGTGGGTTTAATGCTACTAAATGTCCAATAAAACATCTCATATTTTATTAAATAAATAAAATGTTTGTATAATGCAATTACACACTACAAGACCCTACGAGATTTAGGACACCAACCCCAAAATATTTTTGTTACAATACTCAAAATTCTTAAAATAGCAAAATCTATGATAATGAAGATGATTAGAAATATACCAAGCACCCTTATAGTAGAATTATGAAGAATCATCCTTCCAGTAATATTATAAGAGATATTGGGTCTAGAATTTTCATTGGGAAGAAAGAAGAGGTGGACTATCTCTAAATGATTGGTAACATTTTTTTCAATCCACTATGGAGCCTAAGAATGCTACTGTAGCTTTAAAAGATGGGTGTTGGGTCAATGCTATGCAAGAAGAGTTGGTGCAATTTGAAAGACTTTAGGTTTGGATGTTAGTGCCTCGTCCTGTTTCAACGAATGTTGTTGGCACAAAATGGATCTTCAAGAACAAATCTGTCGCAAATGGAATGGTCACAAGAAATAAAGTTCGTTATTGCTTAAGGATACTTTCAAATAGAGAGTATTGACTTTGATGAGGTGTTTGCTTTTGTAGCTTGTCTGAAAGGCAAAAGAATTTTGCTAAGTATTGCCTACTTACTAAAATTCAAACTTTATCAAATGGATGTCAAAAGCGCCTATCTCAATGGGTACTTGAATGAAGATGTTTATGTCGAGCAACCCAAAGGCTTTTTTGATCCAGTTTATCCTGATAATTTGTATAAGCTTTAAAAAGCCTTGTATGGCCTGAAGCAAGTACCTCGTGCTTGGTACGACCACTTATTTAATTTTTTTTTTCTTAAACAGAGATATGTGAGATGGGGAGGTGGAAAAATGCTATTTGTAAAGAAAGAAAAAAGGAATCTTATGATTGCCTAAGTTTGTGTGGATGATATTGTATTCGAAGGAATGTCTCAGCATCTCGTAGATCGTTTTGTAAATCAAATGCAAACTGAATTTGAAATGAGTTTGGTGGGCGAACTGACATATTTATTGGGTCTCCAAATCAAACAGCTTAAAGATGGAGTTTTCATATCTCTAAGCAAATATGCAAAAGACCTGGTAAAAAGGTTTGGGCTTGAAAAGGTTCGTAAAAGAGAACCCCTACTCCTATTCATGTTAAAATGTGTAAAGACCCCGAGTGTTCATGTACTGATGAGTTTGTACCGAAGCATTGTTGGGAGTTTACTTTATCTCACCGCTAGTAGGTTTGGCATTACTTTTGCTATCGGAGTCTATACTAGATATCAAGCTAAGCCCAAAGCAAGTCATCTATTGGGTGCCAAACGAATCATAAAATATATTAATGGTACATGTGAGTATGGTCTTCTCTATTCTTTTGATACTAACTGCTCCTTGGTTGGTTATAATGATGCAGATTGGGCTGGTAGCTCAGAAGATCAGAAAAACACTTATGGTGGATGTTTCTTTTCGGGAAACAACTTGATGTCCTAGTTCAACAAGAAGTAGAACTGCGTGTCTCTCTCCACTACTGAAGTTAAATACGTTTGCTACTTGAAGCAGTTGCACTCAACTTCTCTGGATGAAACAGATGCTTATAGAATACGATGTCTCGCAATATGCTATGACATTGTACTGTAACAACTTGAGTGCCATAGATATTTCTAAGAATCCAGTCCAACACAGTAGAGCAAAACATATTGACATTAGACAACATTTCATCCGAGTATTGGTTGAAAGTAAATAGATTGTTTTGGAACATATTTGAACTGAAAATCAAATAGTTGACATCTTCACAAAAGCTCTAGACGTTAAACAGTTTAAGGCTCTTCGAATTGCTTTGGGCCTCTGTATAATTGATTTATAGTAACTAATCAAGTCTTGGAAGTGGACTATGAAGGGATTCAGGCTCATTTCACAAAACTGGACATGTGGCATAATGCATATCGTGGGGTAGGTTAGTGTAAGTTGAGAAATATTTACTATTTGTGCTTTTACAATAACTCCCGTCAGTTGTGTTTTGGTAGGAAAGAGGTTTTTGAATTCTTGCATGTTCATATTCTTTTCTTCGTCTGTGATTGTGGTTTCTCTCTGGCGATTCCAAACTAAATGGTGAGTACTTGAAGAGGAACTCACACTTCTAAATTGAAAATGGTGCGCTACAAAGAAAAGACAAATAGAAAAAGGATCGATGAATCTATCGATGAGAATGCTCTAACGAATGTTATAGAAGCTGATCACATTTCAAACCCTAATGCTGAGACTTGGGGTCAAAATAAGGTTGTGTCCACTTCTGTTGAAAAGCGTAAAAGATCGCATCACATGACAAAAGGTAAAGGTAAAAAGAAGAAGAAGGGGGAGACCACAAATATATTAATGGTACATGTGAGCATGAGTGACCATGGAGGACCTTGTGGGTTCTGAAGTTGAAATTGAACCTCTCAACTTCCATCTGATCCTCAGAAGTCTTCAAGTACTGATCCTTCTCTTATTAAATCAGGAAATGAAAATGTTACTTTGACTAGCGATGTCATGCATGTTTCAAATGATGAATCGACACAAATTGATGAAAGTAGAGTAAAAGAGTCTAGGGTTTCTAATGTTGCAGATACGTCAAAAGATAATTTGACTGAAAGCAGTGCATTTGAGTTGGGTATTGAGTCTAATTTCAAAAACTATATTCAAAATATCGAGAATGTTGAGACTGAAGCTTTAAATGTGTTGTTAAATGTTATTACATCTAGGGTAGTTAATGATTTTGAGTTTTGGAAAATGAAGATGATCATGATAATTATGAATATAGAAATGATAAAAGTAACTCGAGTAAAGCTAGTTTTGAGAATGAAATTCAAGATAATATGTCTGATAAATGTAAGGATGAAAATGCTCATGAGGGGGAAAAAGCTAGGAAGAGCTCCTTTGACTCTATTGATGATTCTTCTGATGACAATGTGCCTATTAGTTAGTTGAAGCTAAAAGGTAAACAAAAGTGTGTTAGTGAAGGTGCTGGTTTCTCGAAGCCAAGTGCTCAAAATGATGCTGCTTTTGATTTCTAATGGGTTGATGAAGAAGAAAATGTATTTGAAAAAGATCCTCAGAATGTGCCTGATGAGGATGTTCAGAAAATTTAGATCAAGAAGAGATTGAAAAAGAAGGATATCCCTGTCGTGCTGTTAGATAATATATCTTTCCACTCTGAGGACAGTGCTAAAATGTGGAAATTTGTTGTTAATAGGAGAATCATCATTGAAAGAGACCTTTTTGAACAAGCTCAAGATTGTCTGAAAATTATGAGTTTACTTGTGAAGGCTGATATTGTTTACACTGTGCTGAATCTTGGGCCTTACTACCCTAATTTGGTTCATGAGTTTTATGTTAATCTCTCCCACCAGTTTAATAATGTAGGTAGCTCAGACTATAGAAAGGTTCATGTGAAAGGTCATTGCTTTGTGTTTTCAGCCTCTGTCATTAACAAATTTTTGAATTGCCAAGTCCTTAAAGATGTTACTGAGCAAGACCTCTGCGTCTAATTTGGTCTTTGAACTTACAGGGGGTGTCAAATGTGCTTGGCCTAAGAAAGGTCAATTGCCTTACTCTGATATTAGTGTGAAGTATCTCCTGCTCTATAGGGATTGAGAATTGGTGCCCATCTTTTCACAAATATGGTCTCTCTACTACTTTGGTAAGTCTTTTGTATCAGATTGACACAGGGGCATAATTCAACTACTGTGTCTTTATTCTTAATCAAATTACATGTCACTTTGGGTCTTGATGCGTGAACGCAAACATACGTGTCGAAGTAATAAATCCCAAAATAGTGTATTGTCCTCAAGGACCAACGAGAGCAATTATTCCTAAGCTTAGCTATCATAGTTCTTCGTCAATTTTATCCAGGCAATCAAAAGATGATTTTTATTAATGACTACAGAGGAAAAAAAATTCAATCACACACAAATACAATTCAAAGCAAAACTAATCCAGGGTATTGTTTCATTTAGGAAGTACAATGAGTTATGACATGCAATTGATTGAAATCGATAGACTGAGGCTAGAAGTTCTAAAATCAGGAAATCTTCTCCCGAGCTCAAACCTTCCTAATAACTAACCATCGACCTAAATCTCCTCTATCGCTTGATTAGTTACAATATTAAGACCCTTCATTCGCACCCCTTATTATTCTAAATTCATTCTCATGCAATTTCGAATAATAATCTAAATTATTGGGTCCAACGAATTAAATTCTCTCTCGAGACATTTAATTAACTTAATTTTATTCAATTAATGGTCAGTTAATCAAAAGCATTAAGCACAAAAAATTTAGAAATCTATGTAAAATCAATCAATTGTAAATTCAAATATTCAATGTAACATCCCTAAAATCGACAAACACTCTAGAAACAGAGTTTAGCCACACATGATTCTAACAACAATAACCGACAAATAATCAGTCATCATGGCAAAACAATAATATAAACGTAGAAAAACAATCTCCCCTCAATAGGATCAAATCCCAATCACGATCTTCTTAACTCTCGCCACGAATTCTGGATTGGTTTTCAACAAAACACACGTTCTCGATCAATTCTTCCTGTCACATTCTACCCAAAAATGCTCTTGGATCAATCTTCAATCAAAATCTTGAATCTTAAGCTGAAATGGTTCTAAATCGCTTTGATTTTCTCTGTACGAACTTGAACTTTTTAGTAAAAACTTCTAAAATTTTCTCTTTTCAGACCTGACGGCACAACATCGTTTTTATAATGCCCTCGCAGTGTTGCAATGCTGCAAGCTGTCGTCGTGCCAACCGCATGTAGAGTTCGTAGCGTTGCGACATTGCTTTGTTTCCAATTGCTCTCGGGTCTATAGCATCAAGGGGCAGTGTTGTAACACTCGTCCAACGCTGGCTCCCTCGAATTGTCTTCCAAAATTGCCTTTTTTCTTGCCCCTTGATCCTTGGTTTCTTCCTAATTCCATAGTCAACCCGTAATTGCTCAAATTTGGAGTTTTGCCCTGGTTTTTTTTTTTTTATATTTTTTTTTTATTTATCATTTTTGCAAAAATTCTCCTGATGCTTAGTATTATGAAATTACTCAATAAACCACATCATACTAAACAAAACCAACAATAGTAATTCTAAATTTAAAGGTAATAAAAGCACTTTTTAGATGCTTTTCAGGTCTCAAGCCACCAAAGTTCTCTTGTGCTTTACTAGCCTTATTTGTGGGATTCTATTTGCTTAAAAGCCTTATCTTCTTCTGAACTCTGATGTCCCTAGACCTCTTCCCTCTACTCTGTCATTCAGCAACATATTGTATCAGGGAAAACATGTTCTTGACCTGGTTCACACTAATGATCCTATAACTGAAAGTGGTCCAGTTAGAAAAGGAATCTCGATCTTAAGAGAGCCTAAGATTTGCTTCACCAATTATTCAACTTAGAGGGAGCCTAAGAATTGCTTCACCAATTACTCAACTTAGGGGGAGCCTAAGATACCTTATGTGATGCCCCAAAGTTTTGTCTTTAAAAAATAAAAAATAAATGGGGGGTGGGGTGGAGGGAGAGTTGGTGGTTAATTTTAGGAAAAAGAAAAGGGGTTTAGAGTTATAAAAGGTTGGGGGCCTTGGGATGCGTGCAAAAAGAAAAAAAAAGAAAAAGAAATTCTTTTTTTTTCTTCTTCTTCTTTCTCCAGTTCGTGAACCCCCCTTTCACTGTGCAGTCGCCCTCACCGTCAACCAAGCCGCGATCGCCCTTGCCGTTCCAGCCGCGCTTCTTCGCCGATCGTTGTTTCCATTCGTCAAGAGCGTGCCTAGCTGAAGCCACCGTCGAGTGCACACCAGAAGACAAAGTTCCATCGTCGACCATGCGTCGCCTAGCTGAAGCCTTGGTTCATGCCTCTGCGAAGCTCAACCTTCGACAACCCGTAGTTGAGCCTCCCCGCTGTTTGTCTACCGCGCGTCAGACCTCCAGCTAGCTGTGTCGCGCGCCGAGTTCGCCAGCCGCCGGCCTAACCTAAGCGGCGGTCACTAGTTCTGATGTGGGCAGTGTCGGTTGTTGTCGAACCGTGGTTGGTTCCGCTTGATTCTTCTGTTCGGGGTAAGTTTAGTTCCCTTTTGGTAGCCCATTGTCTCTTGGGATTCTGGGGCCTAAGATAACCTTCACTATGGAATTTGTGATTTGGTTTCAGGAACGTGTGGCGGTGAAGGGAGTTTTCAAGTAGATTAAGGTTTCGTTTTGGGACAATTCGTTATCCTGAGGTAAGTGGTTTACTGCCGGTTGCCTTAAGATCTTGTTAAGCCTGCTGAAAATTCTTATGTCATTTATGGGTAAACTGTGATGGAATTTGATATGGGTAATTGTAGTTGACGTATGAGAATACGGTGTAAAGTTGGATGTAAGAGTAAACTGAATACTGTGATAAGGTTTGATGCATGAGTAGGCTAGGGATAGGGTGCTAATGTTGATGTATAAACAGACTATGATAAGGTTTAATGTATGAGTAAACTGTGAAAAGTTGATGTATAGGTAGCAGTATTAAAGTTTGATGCTGACTCATGGCCTTGATTGCATGCTTATGTCTGAGATTGTACTGAATGTTTGTATGCTTATGTCCATATGAGATTTTAATGATTGTTAGTGTACCATTGGGCTATGCACATCGCATGTGTGAACCTTCGGGCCCACACCCTATGCTGATGTACGGTGTCCTTTTTGGGATCACTACTTGTATTTATGCCTATGACCTTTGTGTCACTACTTATGAAAGGTTCGCCCCTTATGCCTATGCCTATGCCTATGTCTATGATGCCCTTGTGTATTTTGGTCTAATGATAGACTAACAGATCATTGAGTGGACCCAGTAATGGGCTGCTTACTGAGTATATCTTTATACTCACCAATTTCTTTCCCTATTTTTCAGGTAAGGGTAATGACAAACTAGCACATGACAAGAGAGGTCCGTGACCTGGCCATTAGAACGATTTACTGCTTCCGCACCTAGTATCATGTTTTGAAATATGGTTTAGGAGTTAGGCGTCTTACACTTTCATGCAAAATACATCAATTTTATTATTTGACTATTTAATTTCCTTCATTTTAAAGTAGGGTTTAGGGGTACCCCAAACGGTAAATTTTTATTTTATTTTGTTTTAGTTTATTTATTATTATTTAATTATGTTTTCATATCTTTGCTCATTTGAGTATTATTAAATAAACTTTGACTCTTTTATTTGATGGTTTAAAAGAAAATGTAGGGTTAAGCCTATGCATGCATGAAGTAGCGTCCTAGAATGTGGTAGGAAACTAAGGTTGTTACACATTGAGAAGGAGTCTCACACTTAGGGGGACCCTAGTTATTAGTTGAGTGATAAAGTTATACGAAAATCATTGTAATCATGCATTTATTACGGATAAATACTACATTGTAATTGCTTATCATTGATATTAGTGAAGTTATCTTTCCCAGGCACTCTACCCCTCAGACGTAGATGATTTACACTGAACTAGGTTACTAATCTCTGGTGTTATCTTTCATCTTTTTGCATTTTTGATAACTGTCTTGGAAATTGCTGTAACATAAGTCATAACATTGTTAATTTGCAATAAATACATCCTTATTGTTTCCACTCAAATTATAAATTTCACACGATATTTATCAAATAAATCTAGATAATGATGTATAATGATACATATATGAAAACTAAATTTATATGGATAAAATAATTAGTTGATAATGTTAATTAACACAAAATCTCCAAAATTTAGGGATAAAAATTGACATTTTCTCTATTATATATCTCAAAAGTCCACTTTATCAATTCTCATTTTCAACAACTACTTTCAATTTGCCTTTTTCATGTCCCAAACGTTTCAAATAATTAGTAATTTTTATTTTTCGTCTAATTAAAAGTATAAACTAAACCAGCACAAAAGAATTATATTATTTAAAAAGAAAAAAAAGTTAAAAACACATTTTTTTTCCTTTTATTTCCTTTTCTCTCCACGTTCTTAAAAAATTAAATTATAAAATTCAACAACTTGGCTGCTTTTGGGACTTTTTCTTTTCTTTTTTTTAATCAAAACTTCCCTTCTATCTATAAAGCTCTTTCTTAACCTCATCTCATTAACTTTTCCACTCCAACAATTTATACTTTTGCATTAATCTTTTTTTCCAAAAAAAATACATTAATTCTTCAACATATGTCTACTTTTTACTAATTTCCCTGTATTCTTTTCCCTTCTTCAAAGTTAATAATTTTGACATATTTATATCAATACGAACTACACTAAAAAAACAATAATAAAATTATAAACAAAAGTCGTAAAATTTGAACTATTCCTCAAATTTATTAAAAAAACTCGAATTAATTATTTACAATAGCCTTAATGTATAAGAAATATACGTGATACACGCGTATTCAATTATTATTCTCACACGATTAGGGAAAAAAATCAAATTGCAAATTATCTAAGGATATTCCAAGACCCATTCACAAATAGGTAGGGATTCCAGCAGTACCTATAAGAAAAATTAGTTTTCAACTATTTATGATATGTATTTTTTTTCCCAACTACATTGATATTAAAATACAAGTATTTGTTTTAGTCAATAATTGAAGTGGCTAAATCCCCCTACAAGGGGTCAGGTCAGCATTGAGACAAAAGACGACCAATGGGAGTCTAATAAAAACACCAAGTTGATGAAGTTTGAATTTATTTTCAATATTATTATTGTTTTTTCTTAAATGGTAATTATTTTTTATTTTCCATTGGTATAACAATCTGAATTCTCATTAATTTATTAATTGGTTTTATGACGTGGGCATGTGATGATATGAATCTTAAAAAAGAAAAAAAAGGAATAAGATAAGACTTGTCTCTTTTGACCTAAAAAAAAAAAAGATTTTTCTCCTTTGAAAATTAAAATTAAATTTTATTCTTTTAAACAACAATTTAAGTTTACCGGTTTCTAGGTACTTTTAACATTTAATTTTAGTCTAAACTTTTAGAAATATCTACTTTTAATCCTACGATTTTTAAAAACAATTGTTTTTAAATTTCTAAAACTATACTAAGTTGTAAGATTTTAAAGTCTAGTATTCATATGTTAAACAATTGGTAATTAAAATTAAAATAAACTTAGTTCAATAATAATTGATAATATCAAAAAGTCTAAATGTGCATAGTTCAAAATTAATATATGGATTTATAGTCATCCATCGGTTTGAATTCTCCTATTTTTTATTGTACTAAAAAGGAATGGTAAAAAAAATAATAAGGATACTTGATTAAACAAAATGACTATAAAGTAAAAGAATTAATGTATATATTTTGGAAGTTTAGATATCAATATATGGTAAATTGAAAACTTTATGGTTAATATAGATATTTTGAAAATTTAGGTCCCGTTTCGTAATCATTTCGTTTTTTATTTTTAGTTTTTGAAATTAAATCTATTTTTTTCTATTTTCTTATAATGATGTGCATCTTTCTTAAATACAATGTTTGAATTCTTAACCAAACTCCAAAAATAAAAACAAGTTTTTGAAAATTATTTTTTTAGTTTTCAGAATTTGGCTTGGTTTTTTGAACCGTTGATAAAAAGTAGATTATAAAATAAAAAACTTGAAGACTAGGGAGCACAGATACTTTTAATTATGCAGAGAATCGGTATCAGTTACAAATACGTCCAGATACGTGTCTGATACGTGATTTAAAGTATCTGATTTTTTTTTATTTTTAATTTTCAGATACAGATATCTGCTTCCAGATACGTGGGTCATTTTTTTTTTCTTTCAAATTTAAGCCTACCCACCTAAAAAGCCCAACCCACAACCCATTTTATTTTAGTGCATGTTTAGGAGAGATTTTAAAATCATCAAAATTCATTTTATTTCATTTTTAAAATCACTAAAAAACACACTTTTAATTACTCAAAATTAATTTAGTTTTCAATTTTATACTTTTAAATACAATTTTCATATCATCAAAATTAGTTTTGAAGAATTAATCATGTTTCACCGTGATTTTGAAAATGACAAAAGTGATTTCAACCATTTTAAAATCACTTCCAAACATAAAAAATCCACTTAAATTGAGCAATTCAAAACAAAATAAATTAAAAATGATAAAAACATGAAAAATTACAAAAAAAAAAAAAACTCAACACATAATTAAATCTTCATTCTTCCCTTCTCTTTCACTATTTAAATCATGATTCATACCCCCTTTATCCACAACTTCATTCTTCAATCTTCATATTCTACTTCTTTCCTACCGTCTACTCTAGTTGCTCAACAATCACTCGGCGTTACTAGATTTTATATATATACACGTTATATATATATATATATATATATATGTACATATGTATATATGTATAACGTATCTTCGACGTATCCGTATCTTAGTTTTTTAGAAATTAATGTATCGCCGTATTGTGTCGTATTCGTATATGTATCTGTACTTCTTAGCTTGGAGGTGAAAGTAGTGCCTATAGACTTAATTTTAAAAAATAAAAACTAAGAACCCTGAAATAGATTAATAATAAAAATTGATAGATCAAAACGAGCTAGATTTTAATTCCTTCATTGAAATTTATTTACTTAAAAAAAAACTGAATATATAGTTAAATAATTACATTTTTTTTAGAATTGCTAAATTATTACTTAACCAAAGGCAAGATGAGGAAATTCAACTTTAATTAAGATGGATTAATTTGAAGATCAATTTGATTAATTCAAATTAATCCCCGGTAGTCCAAATAATTGATTACAAATTTAACTATCACTGCCATTTGTTATATCTGTCGCTAATAAACTTAAGTTAATTCGTATATTAAAAAAAAACTTAAATTGATTAAATGAAGTCATCCATTTTCATTATTTTAAAACAAAGAAAGAAAATCTAATGTAATGACAACTAGCGATTAATTAATTAATTATTTAGTTGAATAACGGTAATTAAGAAAATCTTTGATGAAGAACAATATTTAATTTAAGGAGGGTATGTAAGTGTACGATTTCAACTTTAGTTTTGCGTGAATATTTAAATACAATGACTTTGAAATACGGTTGATTGATTCATTAGTACTAAAATAACTTATATGTTATAATATAAAGTTCGTAGTTTGCATGACTGATTGGTAATTAAAAAAATGAAGGATATTGACCCGTTATTATTTCAATGTATTTGTATGGATCATGTTCTAATTAAACTAAGCAATTTGCTAAAGTAAGACAATCTAAGAGATTAAAGATATGATGTAATTTGTAGTAACATCATTTACATTAAACTATATATTATTACATTGACATGAGGAGGATGCCTTGAAATATCTACTCTCTCCATCTCAACCATATTAAAAATAATTAATTAAATCAAATTAAAGACCTTGTGGTAAACACAATTTATAGAGTTTTGACATTTTTTGCCCTATTTATTTGGATTGTTTTTTTTGTACTCAGTTAATGAAATAAAGAATAATTAATTAAAGGGATGAGGAGTTAGAACAAACTTTTTCATGTCTTCATGTTGAGAATTTGGTATTGAAAAGATACGGATACCTCACGATCTTTAAAATGATACATGAGTTGCTTCTTTATTTATCAATTAACTTTAAGATAGAATACTGTATTTATCTTATATGATATTAGAGTTCACGAAGTCAAGATCGAGTATTCATAAAAATATATATATATATATATATATATATATATTAAAAATAATATTCAACTAAAAAAATGATAACGAGGAAACTAAATTGAGAGTTTAACTTAGAAAAAATAATTGTATAAAACTCACACCATCGATAACAGGATAATGTTTAAGAAATGTGTTTACATGATAAATTAACTGGTGTTTCTGTATATTAAATATATTATATTTAAATTTCTAGATTTTACATATATTTTTTTAAAAAATAAATCATATTTTTATATTAAACATTAATTAACGTTATTAAAATTATTTAATTATCAAAGATAATCTAATAAATATAAATTAATTATAATAATAATAATTAATTATTAATTTTATATTAAATAGTTTAAAGAATGTGAAATATTAAACGTCAATGTATTAATTGAAAATTCTATCTAATATATTTTAGATTTAATAATTAATTAAAATTAATAGTGACGACTAATTGATATCAATTTATTAGTCTAGCTAACATATCTCAGGTGTATGGATGATATTAGAAAATTCATATCCGATGAGTTTTAAAGTTTATTGGACCTTTCTGATGTATTCTCTGTTGGAGGCTGGAGGAAGACCTAGATCACCTCCTTTAGGGCTATTCGTTTGCATGATCTATGTGGATTTTCTTTTTGAAGTCTGACATTCAGATTGCTAGTCAGAGGGATATTTGAGCTATGATCGGGGAGTTCCTCCTCCATCTATATTTCAGAGAGAACAATCACTTTGTTGTGGTTTGTTGGGGTGTACACTGTTTTGAGGGTCTTTAGAGATATGGATAAAGATCCTTGTAAGGTTTGGTCTTGAGATTTCATGTTTTGCTTTCGGCTTTAGTTTTAAAGTTTTTTTTTTTTTTTTTTTTTTTTTTTTTTTTAATTATTCTCTCAGTAATATCTTACTTAGTTGAAAACCCTTTCTTGAAGTTGATGGTTTTTTGTGGGCTGTTTTTTTTTTTCCTTATATATATAACTTTGTATTCTTTTATTCTTTTTCAATGAAAGCTATTATTTCAATATATATATACAAATTATAAAAAATGAAATATTGGCAAATAATAATAATAATGATAATGATAATAATAATGATATTAAATATATGCTTAAAAACTGATGGTAAAACCGGTGAAATAAACAAATCCAAAGTAATATTTTGGAATTAGTTAGGCCGTTGTCTTTGTTATCCTTTTTTAAATAAATATACCATCTTATTTTAGTTTTTGACTTTGATAAGTAAATTTATTGGGTTGAAATAAATAAAATGTTTTTATTTGATGTTTATTTATTAATTATTATTATGAATTTCAAGAAGTAGAGTTTTGAACCTTTCAATAATTTTGATCTTAAAGTGCTAAGCTATCTCATGTTTGTTATTTTATGTCAACAATTTTATTTTAACTCATAAAAGGAGTACTTTTAAATAAAAGAAAATTAGTTAATTTATTTATAAATATAGTAAAATTTCATTATCAATAAATGATAGACCATGTTAGACATTAATTAGTATATGTGATAGATGTCTATCACAGTCATCAATAGATATAGGACATTTTGCTATATTTAAAAATATTTTAACAATTTTACTATTTAAAATAATTATCTATTAATATAAACAATCTGTTATTCTAAATATTTTTTAAACAACCATTGAAAAGCAAGCACGTCAAAATAAAAAAGGTTGATATACATAGGACGTATTAAATTGACTTAATCAAAATATTTATATTAAAAAAATACACACACACACAGATAGAACCACATTATTTTAAATTAATTTGGTTGGATTTTAACCAAGGTTAATGGAACCAATCAGTCGTTGAAAATATTATTATTATTATTATTATTTGAGTAAAGTTGAAATAATAATTTTATTGTATTAATTGGAAAAAGTGGGCATATGGTTTTAGAAATATTTATTCTAAAATTGTCACTAATTTCTCCCAAAAGTCTCATCTCAGTGTATGAATTTGACGAAAATCATTGAACTTTGACAGCCGACTTCAATTAATTTGATTTCTTTATTGTGTTTCTTCCATGTGTTTTTGGCAATAATTCAAATAAATCCACAAAATTTCAAGAAATTTTAGGCATTTATCTTTCTATATTGTAGGTGATCAAGTGCTGTGTTTGAAAAAATTATACTCAAGCTCATTTTTAAAATAATAACTAAATAAATAAACAAAAACAAAGTAATAGATTAAAATAATAAGAGAGTAATAGCATATTTGAGAGTGATTCTCAAATGGTTGAATCACTTTTATCTTTTCTAAAATCACTCGAAAAATGCTTTTGATTATTTAAAATCCATTATTTAGTACAAAAAGTTGTAGTAATTAAATATTGAATTGATTTTCGGTGATTAAAAGTATTTTCAAATTAATTTTGAACACGATAGCAAATATTTTCACCATTTTAGTATCACACACTAAAAATAATTATAAACTCATAACTTAATTATATTTCATACATTCACATACGCACATTGCATATGCATAAAAAAGACCAAATTAAAATAAAATATAAATTATAGAAATTAAAATAATATATAAACGTAAAAAGATTTAGAATAGATGGGAGAAATCCTATTAAAACAACATTAAATAAATTCAAATTTATAGATTTATAAATATGATTGATGTACAACTCATACATATGTGTATGTTGATGAATCAAAAGTCTTCTCAATTCACTTTGTAACACAGCTATAATAAGGAAAAAAAGAAAGAGTAAATGTTAGGCTAGTTGGCTTTAAAGTCAAAAGCTCAAACTTTAAGCTAAAATAATGTTATTAATGTGTTGACTTTCATATATATATATATATAGCGGCTTTAAGTTGAATAATAATTAAAGATGGCCAATAAAATTACTTTTTTTTTTTTTTTCATTTACAAATTTTGCATGCATGCTCTCTATGTACGTTGAAATTTGAAATACAAACTTTAATTGCAAAGAAAAAATCCTTGAAATAATTTACGAAATTAATATTGTAAAGATTGATTTTTCAGAAGAAAAAAAATGTAGAGGGTAAGTTAAAAGCGCCATTTACACAACGGCGTGTAAATTTCCATATATTCGGTCTATTTCGAATATTCTGCGGTTTCTTTTTTATTCTTTTCAGATAGAATTTTGAAATGTTTTCTTGCATAAAAAATAAAAAATAAAAATAAAAATAGAGAGAGGAGACTAATAATATTCTTTTCCAACGACAATGACTGAAATTTGAGAAAATTAAGCATAACAATAATAGGAAAAAAAAAAACTCTTTTAGTCTATAAATTTTGACTATCCCTTTCATTTTGGACCATAAATTTCAAAATATTATGTCTCGTTTTTTGACTTTTTGTTTTTTAAAATTAAGCCTACAGATATTATTTCTACTTGTAAACTTTTTTCTTTTTGTTATCTACTTTTTACCAATAATTTAAAAAGTCAACTCAAATTTTGAAAACTAAAAAAAGTAGCTTTTAAAAATTTGTTTTTGTTATTAGAATTTAATTAAGAAGTCAACCATTGTATTAAAAAAATATGCAAATCATGGTAAAAAATGAAGAGAAAATAGATTTAATTTTGAAAATAATAATAAAATGATTACCAAACGAGACCTATATTTTTATCTTTAATTTTTTTAGTTTAACTTCCATTTGATCACTAGATTTATAGATTTTATGATTTTATCCTTTAGTAAGTAAGACTTGACTTTAGTTCTTGGTGTTAACTTCTAATAATTACTTTAAAATAATTACAATGTGGATGTGTCAAATTAATTTTAATAATGGCTGAAAACTAAAATTAATTTAATTATAAGTAGTTTAATTATTTTACATTAATTAATAGAAATTTGATAAAATGATTAAAAAACAGACATGAGTGGATATTAAAAAGTAAAGTGTAAAATATCGAAATTTATGAATCAAATAAAAATTAAATTCAAAATCAAAAGATAAAATAATATTTTGGAATCTAAAGAACAAATGAAAATCATACTCAAAATTAGGAGACAACAAATAATTAGGTATTTGTTTCAAATTTCCATTTTGGTTGATTTAATTATTTCACTTAGTTCTAAAAATTTAATTATCTTATATTGATTTTTAAATTTAGATAAATAATATTTCCATTCGTGGCATTACTTTTACAATTAATTATTTAACTTATAAATGTATTAACAAGTCGACATAGATATGAGTAGTCTTTAAACTTTACAAAATACGTCAAAATGATTAACTCATAAACTTCAATCTTTTTTTTTTTTTTTTTCTTTTTCAAATAAGTTTTTTACTTTATTTTTATGCATTTTAAAATTAATGGAAATACTGCACAAACTAAAATTAAAAGATATTCAGAAACTTATTAGACGATTTTAAAATTTATAAACCCTTTTTAAGTCAACTTATTAAACACAACCTTACAAATTAAACCTCAATTTTTATAATTTTATTATTTTTTTAAGAATAATACTTGAGAGTATCTTAAGATACACTATCTTTATGCATTTCATTCTTGTCACACACAAATAAAAATAATTAAAATATTCCAAAAATAAAAGTGAACTTGTCGCGTGGAAAATAATTGATTGAACAATTTAGTGGGATGTACAAATAAGAGATAGCTCAGGATGTGCATCGTAATCATGGAGGACATTTGTCTTTATTTTCCTCTTCATTCTGTTCCTACTAATAGTTAGTCCATTTGAACATAACTCAATGAATAAAATATTACTTACTATTTCCAAAGTCGATAATTTAATATTTTATTTAATAATGGTTGAACTAAAAAAAACTATATATATACATATATATAAATTTGTAGGTTTTTTATTTTCAATTGCCACGGTGGAGGATACCCCACGGGGGCACAAGTTGGTGTATAATACAAACAAAGAACGGATAAATCTCAGGTTCCATGTGTCGCTATTATAATTTGTGTATTTTTTTAGGGAAAAAAATAATAAAAGTCAAATTCAGGGACCAATCAGCAGGCTTCTTAATTGAATCCATACTAAAAATTTGACCTTACCGTTATTAAAATTTGTAAATGTAGAAGAGAAAAGAAAAAAAAAAGAAAAGAAAAACAGAAAAAAAGAAAAAAAGAAAAAGAGAAAACAATGAGGTGGACGACGGTAGCACGCCGGTGGCTAATCTAAGGATATTTGACTCTTAAAATTAAAAATATCCATTTCTCAATCTCACTTATTTATTATTGTATTTTGATTTTTGTACGTACGAAACTTCCACCTTCTCTCTCTTCAAGAAAAAACCCCTCCAATTTCAATTAATTATTGCCAAATTTTCATTTATAATTCAATATAAATAACCAACTTCGCCAACATGTAAAACCAAACATAAATCAAGGATAATTGACACATATTCATCTCTCGAGACAAAGATTCAATACTCATATTCATACTTGTGTGTACTCAAAAAGCATTGCTAACCTCTACACAACTCAACTATTTCAAGGATATACTTTATACTTTTAAATCATTTTTTTTACCCAAAAACTTTAGTTGATAGGTAAAGACAATTTAATATTATATCATTTAACATATACCCTTGTTCTAAAACAGTATAGTAGGTTCGAGTGTTTTTGAGGTCACCATGTTGTTGAATTAAAAAGAGAAACATAAATAATCAATATCGATATTGGAATAATGAATTTAAATCGACACGATTTTTCTTTTGAAGTTTGATACTAATGACTAAAGTACTATCAATATTGTGTGTATACTATCAATGACTTTGTATTCCAATAAATTATGTAGGTTTTTTTTTTCTTCTCAAGCCTAGTCTTGAATTTTAAAAACGTTACATTTAATATAAATGTTCTAATTTTCTAATTTCGTGTACAATAGGTCTAGACCATTAGATGCATTTTGTGTAATCTCTATCTTTTCAATTTGCAATACATTATTTTTTAATCGAAGAATTTGGTAGAGGTATAAGAATCTATTAGACGCATTTCAAAATTGAAAAATTGAATCGACACAACTTTCAATAATTAAAATGATGAGATTAGATGGGCATATATAGTCGTCGTCTTTTAACTTGTCGGATAAGAAAAGAGGAAAAATATGGATTATAAAAAGAAAAAAAAGTAATATAGAGAGACTTGTTGTTGGGGCACATTTTATCCAAAGAGTTGACGTTTGAATTCTTTGGCTAGGTAGTTTAGGTTTGATTAACATTTAAGAGTGAATTAAAAATAAAGTCTTTCTCTACGTCCTATAATATGAAATTAAAAATAAAAAAATAATAATAATAAAAATAGGCAAGTTGAGGGTTTTGAATATTGGACTTAGAAATGGGGGGGTTTGACATTTAAAGAAGAAAAGGGGTGCGTTGAAAATTTGAAATTCCCAAATTTAGAGGTGTGATCGGCAAATTTGTATATGGCTTAGTCAAAATACACCCTCTTTCTCTTTAATTTTCCTTTATATATACCTTCTTTACAACTCCCATAAACTTCATTCATTTTGGAAAAAGCCCCTTTCAAGCGAAGAAGAAGAAGAAGAAGATTAGGGTTCTTTCATGGAGGCTGCTGCTGCTTTTGGCCGCCTGAGGCCGGTCGTCAAGACCGAGAAGCCCGCCACTGGCGATGGCGAAGACGATCGGGATTCTCCCTCTAAACAACATCTCGTCGTCAAGGTATACCGATCTCGCTTTTCAGCTTTAAAGATGACGATTTTTTATGCTAATATATGGAATTTTGGATGTATATATCAAACTATTTTAAAGAATTATATGAAGTTGGTAAGCAAACAACGAATCTGAAATTCATTTTTATGTATAAATAAGAACTTCTTCGTATATATGAAATTACTACTTTATTAAATTAACTATGGTTGATAAATTTATATCAGAGAGAGAACTATGGAAAACAAGAGCATGAAACTGGAGATAAAACAAGCAGCTCATCTGATCAAAAGGATTTAAGCTGCACCCAATTTCAGGTTAGCTTATTTTTTATAATAAATATGATTCAATCCATAATTATTATGGATGAAAAAAAACTGTGGGAGAGTTTTTAATAATAATAAATAAAAATTTTCTCTAATATTTTCGATTAATTTTTATTTTTTAAATAAAATGGTCAAATATACACGTAAGATTAAAGAAAATAAAATTCTCTCTCTCACCGCTAATTACTTCTACAATAATCACCACTTTAGATAATTAATGTTTATCTCAGACTTTGAGACTTTTTTTTTTTGAAAGGAAAAACTAACAATAAATAAAGAATTTCGAAGTTTGTAGTTCTGGGAATCTACCCATTTAATTAATCAAGTGGTATAGGATTCCTATTCTTTCTAGTTTACCATTAAAATTTAGTATTAAAATGTCTAGAAATAAAGATCGCCAGACGCCAATTACCTGGTCAAAAGCTAGGTAACAAATTACCATCTTGTTTAATATATTAGTATTTTCAAACTAAAAAGAATTAAACTAAAAAATTGTCTAAAAATTTCTATTGATTTCACCTCAACACAAAATTGAAAGTTTAGATTTACTTTAGATATAAAGTTGGAGAATTTTCAAAGATAAAAAATAAGAAAAACTATTTACACAAGATAACAAAATTTAATATTTTTTTATAGAGACTGATGGAAGTCTATAAATGATAGAAAGTAATAAAAATCTATTATTGATACTATCGTGATAGAAACTGATACAAATCTATTGTTTTTTTTTAATTATTTTTGTAAATAGTTCGATATTTTTTTAATCTAGGAAAAATTAAATTAAAAATTTGATAGAAAGTTATAATTTAGTTTCTAAGATTATAAAATTTAGAATTTCATCTTTTACCTCATAAATTGTGGTTAACGTTTAATAAAATCCTTTTAAATACTATGCGGTAGAAAAAGAAAAATCTAACTTCTAAATTTGTAATTTGGTCCAAGATTATTAAATCTAAAATTTAAAGTTTAGAGATGAAATAGACATAAATATCAAAATTCAAGGAGTAAACTTGTAATTTTAATTTTTTTTTAAAAGACCAAAAAAAAAAATGATCTGATTTGGTGTGGTTGAACAGGAAGATCAACTGGAATCCGCTCGAGCAGAAATGGGGGAAGTGAGAGAAGAAAACCAGAGACTAAAAAAGAGTTTAAATCAAATTATGAAGGATTACGAAGCCCTAAAAATGCAATTCCTAGGGATTGTCGGACAAGAATCCAAAAAAGTACTAGAACAGGACAAGTTAAACAAGGAACAACAACAAGACGATGATCAAATTGAACTGGTTTCATTGACCTTAGGGAGATTTCCGGTGGCGGAGAAGAAGAAGGCGACCGATGAGAAAAGCTCTTTGAACAATATCATTGGTGGTCACGACGAAGAAGTCGTCGTTAAAGAGGCTTTATCTCTCGGTTTGAACTGCAAATTTGAAAGACAAGAATCATTGACGGCTGTCGTTAAAGAAACCGATTCTCCGAATAGTTTCGATCATGAGACCAAGGAGGAAGCTGGAGAGACGACTTGGCCCCCCAATAAAGGGGTGAAGACGATGAGAAGTGTTGATGATGATGTTACGCCGCAGAATCCACCCAAACGTGCTAGGGTTTGTGTTAGAGCTCGATGCGAAACCGCTACGGTTAGTAATATTATTGTTGATAAATTACATGTTTAGTCCTTTAGTGAGTTAACACTTTTCAGTAGTTCATTGACATGAAATTGAAAAGTCAGAAAATACTTATCTTAGTAAGTTAAATTAGACAATAAGAAACTAATTAATTTCAAAATCTAGTATCCATAGCTTTGGAAGTTGTAATTTGGTCTTTATAATCTATTTAATTTTATAAGGGGTCCAAAGTTTTAATTTCATGTGTATGATTTAGTCAAATATTGAAAAGCTGAGATTGATGATAAGATTATGATAATCGATGCAGATGAATGACGGTTGCCAATGGAGGAAATATGGACAAAAGATAGCAAAAGGAAACCCATGTCCACGGGCATACTACCGTTGCACAGGCTCGCCGACGTGTCCCGTTAGAAAACAAGTTCAAAGATGCGCTGACGACATGTCGATCTTAATTACCACCTATGAAGGTAATCACAACCACTCATTACCTGCCTCCGCCAACGCCATGGCCTCCACCACCTCCGCCGCTGCCTCCATGCTCCTTTCCGGCTCCTCCACCTCCGCCACCGCTGCCGCCTCCTCATCCACTACTACAAATAATCTCCATGGCTTAAACTTTTACTCAAATAATTCTAAACCCAATTTTTACTTATCCAATAATTCTTCTATCGTTTCATCCACTTCCCCTACTCACCCTACAATCACTTTGGACCTCACTTCAAATCCTTCCTCCACTTCCTCAAATTCCACGACCCATTTTGGTAAATTCACATCAAATTTTCCTAATTCTCGTTACCCTTTTACTAGCCAACTTGATTTCGGATCTTCTAGAAACAATGTGTTGTCGTGGAATAACGGCCTTCTTAGTTACAACAGAAATAATAACCATCCAACTACTACTACAACCACCAATAATATCTATCAAAATTACATCCAACAACGGAACCCCACCACGTCACTACCACATCAGCAACCGCCTCTACCCGACACTATTGCCGCCGCTACCAAGGTTATCACGGCGGATCCAAGCTTCCAATCTGCTCTCGCCGCCGCTCTTACGTCGATCATCGGCACAGGGGCCGTTAATGCCGGCTCCATCAAGTCCTTCTCAACAAGAGGTGAACAACCGTTGTTTCAATTGGCGGCGACGACGACAACGAATAAAGGGAATGGATGTGGAACAAGCTTTCTGAACAATATTACGACAGCGACAACGACGACGAGTAATTCGCCACCCACAGGAAACATGGTGTTTGTTCCGTCGAATTCGTTGCCGTTTTCGAATTCGAAAAGTGCATCGGCTTCTCCAGGTGATCATATTGATCTTACCAATTAATTTGATTAATTGGGTTTCTGTTCGATTTGGGGGATTTTTTTTTGGATAATACAAAAGTGTAAATTAATAAATATGGTTTAAAGTGAAATTAAGTTGTTGATTAATGGGGATTAGATTAGCCATTGGAAATCATAAATTTTGTTAATGTTTAGTAATTTGCCTTAACATTTGCTGAATTTGTTGATAGGTGATTAGAAGTGGTTGGAATTGGAAGCAATTCTTAATTGTAATTCTGAAAGTCTTTGTAAATGTAAATTCATCTTCATAATCCTCACTTTTATTTATAAATGTCGTAGTTCCCTCTTGAATTCTCTATTTTTTTCTTAAAGGAAATTCTAAGTTGAGTAATTTATTGAATTAAGAAATTTCTTTGTAGATTTTTAGTATGAGAAATTAACTATTTTTCACCTCACTATTATTAATTACTATGTTAATGGTATAGAAATACAAATAAAATACAGGTTAATTAAATATTAATACTCATGGTCTCTCACTCCCTAATATTTTAGGTAATTTCGAAATCATATTATTGTTTGAACTATTTAATTTTAACCTTTGATGTATTAAAAGAAGTTACACCCTTTTGAAAAAATTGTGGTTCACAACACTACAACAAATATCACGTACGATAGCATTAAAAAACATTATCGTAGACTTTTGTTAGCGTTTTCGAAATGTTGTCGTAGTCCATTAACCCCGTGGAAACGCTCTTTAACTTTCTATAGCGTTTTTTTAACGCTATAAAAAGTCAATTTAAGATAGCGTAAATCTAATGCTATGGAAACTTTTCATAGCGTTAATACAAAACGCTATAAAAGTACTTTATAGTGTTTTTTATAGCTGTAAAAAATGTGATGAAAGACATTTTATGGTATATTTCATAGTAGTAAAAAATGCTATAGAAGACTTTTTATAGCGTTTTAGACGTGCTATCGTAGTCCATGCTATTAAAAGTCTCTAACGTTCCATAACATTTTTTTAACACTATAAAAAATCTTATATTGCATAATTTTAATGTTATGATTGTTATTTAATAGCATTTTTCATAACGATAAACTTGTTGCAATGCTTGTTTTATATATGTTTTTATAGCTTTTAAATGCTATTGTAGGTTTTTATAACAATTTCTTATTGCTATTTATTATTAATAATAACTAAAATCGTAAAATTCTAGAACTTTGACACAAATAAGTTCATGTGCATTCTTTAAACTATCATATAAAATTACTTAATTGACTTACCACACCATGTTTGTTTACAACTATCCAACAACGAAATAAATTCAACAAGTAATTTTCAACAAAAATGTTACAAAACTTACTAAGTAGAGTAGCACAATTACAAAATACATAAAGTTAAGTGAGTTTGAAGCAACAATGATCTCAACGGCTAGTGTTTCACTACTTTACACTGTCTTTAGCAACTTGTAACAATCTTACATATTTAGTATAAATAGATCTACATACAAATCTAGAGCTACATCTTTACTGTGAAAAGAAAATCTATAAGTAGAAGACTTATCTTTTTGTAAAAGGCCTTCAATAAAAACGTGTGTTTTCCCTTCCCGTACCGAACCACGTACATCAGCCTGTTCAACTTCTTCTCCTCTTTCAACTTTTTTGCCTGCATGTTAACAATCAACAAAATCTTTACACAAAATCACCATTGAAAGCATAGGAATCCAGAGAGAGTTTGGGAGTTTCAGTCAAAACTTAAGTGAGAGAAAGAAAATAGTTTTACCAGAAAATAATTGTCACTTCTGTTTCTTCATTTACTTGACTGAAGAAAGGAGATAGGAGTTCTCCATTAAGCTACTCTTTGTGGCCCCCTCTCAACCTTTCGTTTCACCTACCAACTTTCTTTGGATAAAAAACACTTCTGTTTGTGCCAAAATCTAATATCCAACCCAACAAAATTAGTATCAGAGCAAAGACAATTAAAGATTTCAGTTCTTGGAGAGTCAAGATTCAAGATTCAGAGAAATAATGGCAGTAGCAAGATTTGAAGTGGAGAAATTTGATGGAAATGGTGATTTTGGCTTGTGGAAAGCCAAAATCAGAGCTATTCTTGGCCAACAGAAGGCTCACAATGTCCTTCTTAATCCATCTACCCTACCAAATACAGTCACAACTCAAGAGAAAGAAGATTGGGAGCTTGCAGCCTATGGTACCCTAGTTCTAAATCTAAGTGATAATGTTTTGAGGCAAGTCCTTGATCAAGAGACAACCTATAGGATTTGGACTAAGCTGGAAGATTTGTATGCCACTAAGGATTTTCCAAATAAGATGTATCTTAGGGAGAGGTTTTTCACTTTTAAAATGGATTCATCAAGATCTCTTTCTGACAACCTTAATGAATTCAAGAAGATTGTTTCTAAGTTTAAGAACATTGGGGAGAAAATTGGAGATGAAAATGAGGCCTATATGCTTCTAAACTCCTTACCAGATTCCTACAGGGAGATTAAGAATGCATTGAAGTATGGAAGGGACACCATAACTAATGATGCAATTATCTCAGCCTTAAGAACCAGAGAACTTGAGCTACAGACTGTAAAGAAGGAACAACTAAGTGGTGAAGGGTTGTTTGTGAAGGAAAATTTTAAACTAAATCAGTCTAAAAGAGAAAAACAACAGCACACTCAAGAAAATAAGCCTAAACATAAAATCAAGTGTAAATACTGCAAAAAGAAGGGTTACCTGATTAAAGACTGATTCATTCTAAAAAGGAAGAATTAGGAAAAGGAGAAAGAAACTAAAGGCAAGCAGCTTGAAGCCTCTGTTATAGAAGGCTCTTTTGTCTACTCTGATGCACTAGCCTCAACATTTGACAAGGCCAATCATGTAAACCCCCTTGGAAAATATGATTGGGTCTTGGACTCCAGATGCACCTACCACATGATCCCTATGAGGCCTTGGTTCAACACCTATAAGGAAATTGGTGGAGAAATGATTTACATAGGAAACAACCAAGGTTGCAAAATTAAAGGGATTGGCTCAGTGTCTCTGAAACTCAAAGATGAGATAGTGAAACTTCTCATAAATATCAAATATGAACCACTTCTTAAGAGGGATCTAATTTCCTTGGGAATGCTTGATGCTGAAGGTGTGAGTACAGAGGAAAGGGTGGAACTTTTGAGGTTCTAAAAGATTCCAAGGTGGTTCTTGTTGGGGAGAAGGTTAATGATTTATTTGTGGTTAGAGGAGTAGAAATGATGACATAGGTATATGTTGTTACTCGTAATCAACTGAACAGAAGTTGACCTATGGCATAAGAGGTTATCTCATATCAGTGCTAAAGGACTGGAAGTTTTACCCAAGGGAATTTCAGACCAACTCACATTTTGTGAACATTGTGTATTGGGGAAAGCTACTAGGCATAGTTTTACTAAGGCTCAACACTTAACAAAGGCTATTCTTGACTACATTCACTCAGATCTTTGGGGGCCAGCCCCAACACCTATCCTAAGTGGCTCAAGGTACTTACTTTCCTTTACTGATGACTTCTCAAGGAAAAGTTGGGTTTGATTTCTTAAATCAAAAGACCAAGTTTTTGATAAATTTAAGAATGGAAACTCATGATTGAGATGCAAATTTTAAGGAAATAAAATACCTAAGGACAGGCAATGAGTTGGAATTTTGTAGCAAAGAATTTAATAAGTTTTGCGAAGAGACGGGAATTACAAGGCACAAGACAGTTAGATATACACCTCAACAGAATGGGGTGACAGAGAAGCTAAACATAACCATTATGGAAAGGATCAGATGCCTACTGTCTGATGCCATTCTTAGTGAAAAATATTGGGTTGAGGCTGTAGCCTATACTGCCTATACCCTAAACAGGCGCCCTTACACATCCCTAGACTTCTTAAAACTTGAAGAAAAATGGTCCAAACATCATTCTAATCTAGAAAACCTATGGGTATTTGGATGTATTGGATACATACATCAAAATCAGGGGAAACTTAAGTCTAAAGCTGTAAAATGTATGTTTTTGGGGTTCACAGAAGGTGTTAAGGGTTTCAAGATGCGGAATCCTATTGAGAAAAGATTTGTGGTCAACAGGGATGTTACCTTTAGAGAAAAGAAAATGTTTATGCAAAGGGAGAAAACTACAGTTGAGATTCCTAAGAGCCTTACCACTAGAATTGAGGTAGAGACACCTAAGGAGACATCCACTAGTATTAATCCTCCAAATGATTCAGAAGAGGAAGAGAAAATTGTTGGGCATCGTAGGGTCCTGTAGTTTGTTAACCTTGTATGAACAAACATTTCTGTGATTGATAATATATGATATTTTATCCACTTTTGTCTATGAAATATATGATATTTTAGTTGCATTAACCACAAACCAATAAACTAAGATCTATGACTATCGTTGTAACTTTAACATGTATGTGGAGACATACAAGTGGATCGTGTTTAAATGATAACCTAAATGGTCTATAGTATATGGATAAGGATGGGTACCTTATCGTGGTGACACTACGTGTATGGCCCGCTTTATAGGTGTTACAAATGTTGTAAAGTGCTACAAATGATCTGATCCTGATCGTTCATGTACTTGACATACGAGCGGGGATATTCTATATAAAAGAGTTTGTACAAGACCGAACTACGAAATGTTTAGTCTTGTTATATAAGGCCATTCATAATTGAGACTTTCATTTCACTAGGATGACCATAAGTAATATGACCTTAATCCTAAGTGAGTTGTGAACTCCTGTTTTTGAAGGCAGTCCTTTGATTTGCATGGGTGAGAGTGTCCAGATCGCGGACTCAACAAGCCTACCATTTTGGGGGATTCGTCTGATTGGGGAGCTGGGAACTTAGCTACACAAGATGAAATTCACTCCTTCCCTGAAGCAGGGGTAAGTCGATAAATTGCTCCCTTAAGGGCTGATTCCGGATCTTGAACAATGTGGCGCCACACTCTCTCTTGGCCCGAGAGGAGTTTATTCATAGTGGGACTATGATCTATTGTTCATTAGAGGGATCAGTGGTACTTAAGGAGTTAGATGTAACTACAGGGACAAAATGGTAATTTGGCCCAGTTGTATTTACGAGCAATTTGTGAAGGGTCATCGTACTGTTGATTGGTTATATCCAATGGACACAGAAATATATCTGTAGTGCGAAAAGTGCAGCTATTGGTCTTTAGTGAAGTGCCCGGTAGTTAACGGATGGTGGATAATGTGATTAAAGAGTTTAATCAGTTATTCACGTACCATTGGAACTTCAAGCTACAGGTCCATGAGGTCTCCTTGGTAACTCAATGGATTTAAGTTGAAAATAATTTTTTGGGTTAATTTGAAATGTTCAAATTAACAAGAGGGGATTTGATTATATATGATATAATTAAATTATATATGATATAATTGATATAATGTATTTGATACATTATTGTTTAATTGAAGGAATAAAATATTTGAATATGATTCAAATATATTTTCTATGAATAAGATTCATAGTTATTAAATTTAATATCAATATGATTTATATTAAATACCATAAAATAGAGAAAAGAATTATAGTTTACATATTATATATGATGCAATATTAAAACTATAAGTTATAATATGATAAGTTAGTTATCATATTTACTTATGATTTATTAATTATTTGATAATTAAATCTTTTTTCTCCACAACCACCCTTAGTAGGGAGTTATTCGGTTGTGTGGAAAAATGGAAAAATTAAAATTGATTTTTAACTATTCCGTGTGATAAGAATATTTAAGCGATCAAGTAACTACACGATTGGAGTTGAGAGCCTATGCGATAGTCTTACTTTCTCTAAATGACAGAGTATCTTTGCTATACGATAGCCTTGTGCCTACTCTATCGTCTTCCTCCTCAAACTCCAAACTTCCCCTCTAACCAAAATTAGCCAGAGCCCACCACTCTTGGATTCTCACACCGAGAATACCAAGGTCACCAAGTGGTAGTGTCCTGTTGGTTAAAGGATCAAGTTTTTTCTTGCTGCTTGTTCGAGGAGTGTTCAAGTTCGTCGATGCGTTCGTGAACGAGTTCGTTCGAGGGATTAACTTGAAGAACGGTTCTTTAAAGGTATAATCTCTAAACTTTGTTTTTAATTCAGGAGCATGCTATAATTTAGTTTCTAATGCATAATCTGTTCTGTATGACTGTAAATGTATGTGTTCAATCATAATGGGATTTGGACGATCCGCTTCCGCTCAAAGGTTCTCTGTAAATAGAGTTCCTTCAATTGCAGAGTCAAGTTTTGTTCTGATTTCCACATTCCGTTTGCTGTATTGAATTTTGTTTACAGTTTGGTGGGTTTTAAGTTTCTACAATGCGTTTAAATGTTAAATGTTAGTGGATGTTGTTGATGGATGTTTCAGGATAGTTGTCTTTGTTTAATGCCTTCGTTTTACTTTTACAAAATTTAATTGTAAGGGTCCCTGCGTTTTTGGGCATAATCACTTGCAATCGAGTTTGTATTCTTTTAAGTTTTTGAGTCATTCATGAAGAAGCTTCAGATGCAAGAGTTTCAGTTCACTTCGATGGAGAAGACAAAATGTTGGTGATATTGTGTAGCTCAAGCTAGACGATCATTTAGATTTGGCTATGAGTTCGTGTAGAATTGTTCTACTTGATTGTGTAGTATTTGCTAAACGATCGCATAGCTAATGCTACGCGATCGTGTAAAGTGTTTACTCGATCGTTTTGCATTGAGAACGCTTTCTCTTGGGATTCGATCCCTTCAGTTATTACACACCAGTCCAATCCAGGGTTAGACCACTGAACCGCGGTTAAGAACATCCTCAAGTATCTTAGAAGAACGATGGACTACATGCTAGTGTATGAAGCTAAGGATTTGATCCTTATAGGATACACCGACTATGATTTCCAAACTGACAAAGATTTAAGGAAATCCATGTAAGGATCAGTGTTCATCCTTAACGGGGGAGTTGTAGTATGGCGTAGCATCAAACAAGGATGCATTGCAGACTCCATTATGAAGGCTGAATATATAGCTGCTTGCGAAGCAGAAAAGGAAGCAGTTTGGCTTAGGAACTTCCTAAGTGATTTGGAAGTCGTTCTAAACATGGACTTGCCTATCACCTTATACTGTGACAACAGTAAGGCAACAACGAATTTGAAAGAGCCTCGCAACCATAAACGAGGAAAACATATTAAGAGGAAGTATCACATGATACGGGAGATTGTGCCACGAGGAAATGTGATCATCACAAAGATTGCTTCAGAGCACCATCGAACCTAGGGCAAGTGGGAGATGTGTAATGGGTATATGGATGTCCTAGTTTATTGTATTTATTTACCATTCCCTTATTTTGGGTTATTGATATTATGTACATTCCACTAACTAGAGTTTTAGTTCAAGTGAGAGTTTGTTGAGTTTTATGCCCTAAAACTCGTAGATAGTAAATGTAAATTATTGGCTGTCATTAATAAAGAATTATTGATGTTATTTCAGTAAGTGTTCTTGATTGTGTTGTATTCATTTTGTCTTAATAACCCTAAATTCAATAAACTAACATCCTAGGCTATCTTATGAGTTCTGAACTATATGTGGAGACATATAGGGATAAATGTTCAAGATATAGCCTAAAAGGTCTATAGTATAAGGATAATGTTGGGTATCTTATCCAGGTGACACTATGAATATGACCCACTTTGTATTCATTACAAATGCAATGATCTAATGTGTTCGTATAAGTGACATACGAGTGAGGGTATCCTATACAATGACTTTGCATAAGACCAGACCACGAAATAGTAACCACTAGATGTAACTCCGTTGACTACTTAGGTTTCTATTTCAATAAGATGACCTAGGCAACTTAGTCTTAATCTTGAGTCTATTATGAATTCTTTTTCATGAGGGATTGTCCTTTGATTTGTATGGGTGAGAATGGCCAGTTCTGCAACTCAATATGCATATCATTTTGGGGACAAGAACGAGCGGAGAGCTGGGAACATAATAATACAAGATGGATTTCACTCCTTCTTGACTTTAGGATGAGTAGATAGTGTTCCTTTAAGTGGTGTCTTCGGATTGAACAAAGAGCCCTACCCTCTCACTAGCTCGAGAGGGATATCTGTTTAATGGTTGGACCATAAACATGTTGTTCATTAGAGAAGCACTGATACTTAAGGATACAGAGGTAACCCAAGGGTAAAATGATAATTTGACCTAGCTGGTGTTACAGACACTCGTGAAGGACTAACTTACTATTATTAGTCTATATCCATGGACACAAAAATATATCTGCAGTGAGAAAGTACAACTGTGGGTCTTTAGTGGAGTGTACCCACAATTAACGAATATTGATTACTGTGGTCAATGAGTTTAGCTAATTAATCTCATATCGTTGGAGCTTCTAATTTGTAGGTCCATGAGGTCCCCTTCCTAGCTCGTAAAGGGCGTTGTGGTAATTATTACTTGAATAGAATTTGTAATGTTCAAATTCACTTAGGGAAATAGTATAATGTATAATGATACATTATACTATAAAGTTTATATTTTAATTAAACTTTATAATATGAATTTAATTTTGGATATGATTCAAAATTAATTTATTGGAGAATTAAATATTTGAAAGAGTTCAAATATCAATTTAATATGAATTGGATTTGTATTAAACTATAGGTTAAAATTAATGTGTATTAGATTCACATTAAAATTATAAGTTATTAGAGAAACACAATTGAGTATGATTCAAATGTAGGATACATTAAATATTTGATATTTAATTTGGTAATTAATTAATTGGAGAATTTATTAATTATTAATTATTAATATAATATAATATATATAATATAACATAATATAATTTGATTTAATTAAATTAATCGAATTATAACTTTAGGTTATGTGAGAGATGTTTAATTTAAATATGATTTAAATGAAATCATTAATTAAATAAGATTTAATTAATTATTAATGTAACGACCCTAGTTTCCTACTACAATCTAGGACGCTACTTCATGCATGCATGGGCTTAATCGTACAATTTCTTTTAAATCATCAAATTAAAGAGCCAAGATTTTATTTAATAATGCTCAAACGAGCAAAGATGTGAAAACATAACTAAATAATAATAAATAAACTAGAGCAAAGTAAAATAAAATAATTTACTATTCGGGATACCCCTAAACCCTACTAAAAACAAATGAATGAAATTAAATAGTCAAATAATAAAATTGATATATTTTTCATAAAAGTGAAAGACGCCTATCTCCTAAACAGATTCCAAAACATAATACTATATGTGGAAGCAGTGAATCGTCCTAATGGCCAGGTCATGGATCTCTTTTGTCATGCACCAGTCTGTCATTACTTTTACCTGAAAAATAGGGAAAGAAAAGGATGAGTATAAAAATATACTTAGTAAGCAGTCCACTACTGGGCCCACTCAATGATCTATTAGTCTATCCATTGGACCCAAAATACACAAGGGCATCATAAACATAGGCATAGGCATAAAGGGCGAACCCGAAGGCACGCTTTCATAAGTAGTGACATAAAGGTCATGGCATAAATACAAATGGTGATCCCAAAAAGGACACCGTACATAAGCATAGGATGTGGGCCCGAAGGCTCACACATGCGATGTGCATGGCCCAATGGTACACTAACAGTCACTAAAATCTCATGTGGACATAAGCTTACAAGCATCCAGTACATAATTAAACATAAGCATGCAATCAAGGCTATGACTCAGCATCAAACTTTAACACTGTTACCCATAATCCATTCAACTGTTTCACAATCTACTTATAACTCATACATCAGTACTCAAACATCAGGCCTTAACACATTATATTCATACTTCAACCTTATCACAGTACCCTTAATCCTTACATCCAACTTTATCACAGTAAGAATACTTCAAATTCAACACATCAAATTCAGCACAAAAATCCATAGCAGATTTCATCATAGTTTCACATATGACATAAAAATTTCTCAGCAGGCCTAACAACATCCTAGGGCAACCAACAGTAAACCACTTACCTCAGGATACCACACTGTCTAAAAAACGGGACCTTACTCTGCTCGAGAACTTCCTTCACCGTCGTACGTTCCTGAAACCAATCACAAATTAGGCCCAAGAACTCCAAAAGACAGTGAGCTGCCAAAAGGGAACTGGAACTTACCCTGAACAGTAGGATCAGGCGAAACCAACCACGAATTGGCAACAACCGACACTGTTCTGGTGTGCAAACGAACGAGGTGAGCTCTGACGCGCATTGGGCTTCAACTATCGACGGAACACTGATGTGCGACGGACGAACAGAGGCGGAAGGAGAGCTCGGCGTGGCTGGAATGAAACACGCAGCTGGAACGAACTGCGTCGGGTCGAGCGACGGACAGATCTACCTTCTGGTGTACGCTCGATGGCAGCTTCGGCTATCGACGAAAGGAGAAACGACCGGCGAAGAACTGGCGCGGATGTCGAACAGCGATTGCAGAAGGGGGGACGACTAGAGGAGGAGGAAGAAGAAGAAGAAAAAGGAAAAGGAAAAAAAAAAGAAAACCCTTTTTTTTGTCTTTTGCACGCATCCCAAGGCCCCCCTTTTTAAAACCCTACTTCCCTCTTCTTAAAAATAATCAACATTTTCCCCCTATTTTTTTCCTTTTTTTTTTTTTTAAAAAAAAAAACTTTGGGGTGTTACAATTAATTTTTTAAATTAATTAATTAAATAAACTTATTTGATTTATTAAAATAAAATTTTAACTTCCATGTAGGGAATTAACAGAAACGTGGGATGACTCCCACGTTTCTCTCTCTCTCTCCTTTGATTAGAATTCTGTAAGATTTGAAGAACGTAGGAGATTGCAATTTGATACACAAAAACTTTCTATGAACGAAGTTTTTTCTCAAAAAATTCTCCTTCTTCTCATAATTCTAGTTCCCATAAACCAATCTAAAATCTCGAAGAGTGGGAGGGTTTCTGATTTGGTGGTGTTCGAGATTTCAATCCCAAAAGAGAATTGGCCATTTCATCTGAGTCGCCATACGAAAGTAAGTTTTGTTCTCTTTCTCTGCAAGGTTGATCTCTTAATTTTAATATATGCTTAACCTAGAAATTTTAAAGTAGGTTTATTTTTTTTAATCTCTGTGATGTTTTGTATTTCCCAGTGTACTGTATTTCATGATTTCTAAATTAATTTCGAGAAAAGGTCCTGATATTTTCCGTTGTGCTAGAGTTTTTATCCTTACAATTATCTTTGGAATCCTGACATTTCTTCGTAGGTTTGTCATCTCTTACGACAAGATGAAGCAAGCCTATGGCATAAACACCTAGGCCATGTGAGCATGAAGACGATTGAAAAAACACTAGCCAAAAATACTATATCTGATCTTCCATCTTTACCTACTTCAACTGGAATTATTTGTGGTGATTGTCAATCCGGTAAACAAACTAATACCCTACATAAACAGATATCTCACTCTTGTTGAACAAGTATCCTGGAACTTCTCCACCTGGACCTAATGGGTCCTATGCAATCAGAAAGTCTTGGAGGTAAACGACATGTTTTAGTTATTGTTGATGACTTCTCCAAATACACTTGGATACGCTTTTTCTGAGACAAGTCAAATGCATTTACAACGTGAGAAAGATCTGAATGTGATATGAATTAGGAGCGATCATGGTAGAGAGTTTGAAAACTCTCAATTTTCTATCTTTTGTGATTCAGCTTTGATTTATCATGAATTTTCTGCACCAATCACTCCCCAGCAAAATGAGTTTGTGGAAAGGAAAAATCGTACTTTTTAGGAGATGGCTCAGGTGATGTTGCATGCTAAATATTTTCCATTTCACTTTTGGACAGAGGCAGCTCTAAACACAACATGTCATATTCATAATATAGTTGTTTTATGACCATGTACCTTGAGCACAATTTATGAAATATGGAGAAGAAGAAAACCAAATGTTAATTACTTCCATATCTTTAGTACGTGCTACATCCTAGTTGATGGATCTAATTATCAAATGTTAACCAAATGTTAACCCATAGATGGATCGTTTAAGCTTACAGACTTTCTGCTCCTGTCCGTGTTCGATGAACCCTTCTGGTTGAGACATAAAAATACTTTCATATAGATGACCATTTAGAAAAGCTGTCTTGACATTCATTTGCCATATTTCATAGTCATAATATGTGGCAATGGATAGAAGTATCCTAATCGACTTTATCATGGTAACAGGAGAAAAAGTTTCTTCATAATCAACCCCCTTCTCTTTGGGTAAAACCTTTTGCCACGAGTCTGGCTTTATAGGTTTGCACTTTGACAGTTTGGTCTCATTTTCTCTTGTAGATCCATTTGTAACCTATAGGTTTAACCCCATGTGGTTGATCTACAAGTTCTCAGACAGAGTTGAAGTACATAGACTCCATTTCAATGTTCATGGCTTTAAGTGGTGGCTTTGCTGCCAAGTTCGTGAGGAGTCCGTTCATGGGTAGACGATTTGGTGGACGATTGGTTTGGATTGCACAATGAGAGCAAGAGGTGCAGTCCATGAATGAGAATGAGTCTTGAGGCGAAGAAAGGTTCTTCAACTGGTACGTATCTCGTTCTTTGTTATTTATATTTCAAAGTATGCTTGTAATTTGTTGTTAAATGCATATCTAGTATGTTTGATTATGAATCTGGTAATTTTGTTACAATGAGTTTAAAACGATCTTGCTTCTGCTCACCATTGTTGGACTATGAGTTAAAACAATCTGTTAATTCTGTTACAATGAGTTCAAATTCAGAGGCATACTCAAATATTAAGATGGACGTGACGAGATAACAATTGTTGTTGATGGACCAGCTTGATCAACAACTCTTGTTGATGTTTCTATAGCATCTTTGGTCATTTCTTGCAATATTAGTTTACTGCGAGGTAGATGATTTTTTATAGATCTTCTTCCAAGAATGTAGCGTTTGTTGATACAAATACTTTGTCTTCTTGGGGATCATAAAACAAACTTCATTTTGTTTTTTTGGGGTATCCTATAAAGAAGCATAACTTCGAATGTGTTTTGTGTCCTTTGCATAATTCATATGGTGTTTCTGAAACAATTTTTAAAGAAACTACGTTTAGAATATATACTACAGTCTGTACTGCATACCCCAAAAAGATTGAGGTAACTGAGCATAACTCATCATTAATCGGACCATGTCTAACAAGGTTCGATTTCTCTTTTCTGCAACACCGTTTTGTTGGGGTGTTCCAAGTGCTGTGAGTTGGGATTGAATTTCATGATCTACTAGATAATTCTAGAACTTTAAATCCATATACTCACCATCTTAATCAGATCGAAGTGTTTTAATTCTTTTACTTAATAAATTTTCTATCTCGGTCTTAAATTCTTTGAACTTTTCAAGAGTTTCAGACTTGTGACTAATTAAGTAAATGTAACTATATCTCGAGTAATCATCAATAAAACTGATGAAATACTGATAGCCTCCTCATGTTTTTACACTTGTCGGACCACATAGATCTGAATGTATAAGTTCGAGAGGTTCTTTGGCGCGAAGACCTTTGTCAGAAAAAGATCCTTTTGTCATTTTTCCCTCAAGACATGATTCACATGAAGGTAAATAACTATCTTCTAACAGATTTAGATGATCGTTTTTTACTAATCTCTCAATCCTTTTAAGATTAATATGACCAAGTTTGAAGTGCCAAAGATAGGCATTAGGAGAAAATTTTCGTTTTTTATTTCAAGTCTCGACCATTTTAAACATCTCTATATTTAGAATGGCCTTTTCTTTAGTTAGTTTTAATATGTACAAGTTATTTTCGAGTCTTGCAGAATAAATATGAATACCTCTTGAAAAAACAACCACTTTATTAGAATCAAAAGATATTCTGTACATATTTTCTAGCAGGCAGGAAATGGAGATTAAGTTTCTTTTCATCTTAGATACATAATACACATTCCTAAGTAAGATAAAAAAAAAAAAAAAAAAACTCTTAAAAAAAATATCTTGACATCTCCCACTTCATGAGGAGCTGATTCGGGCTGTTACAGAGTTTCTTCAGAAATTGAACCCGAAAAAAGAATGGAAGAAGTCATGACTGAAATGACTTCATCCGTTCCCACCTTGAAAGTCATTTCCTATTTAGAAAGTTCTCTCCAAGAACTAGTGTTTTGTCGAAAAGTGCAAACATGATTAGCGATGCCTGAATCTAATATCCAGGTTAGGTGAGTATTCTTCACTAGACATGTTTCAACTACTAGTAAATCTGATTTACTTTGTTTCGCCTTTTCCGCTTTCTTTTCAGCCAAATACTTTCATGCCTATCCTCTCTACAATGGAATCTTTACTTTGGGAGTCTTGTTTTTGTTTTTGTTTTTCTTAGCAGTGGTTTTCTTTTTCCCTTTATCCTTCTTCTTCATTTGCACAGTTTTATCTTTTGGAGAAGAACGAATAGACTTTTTGTTATCAATGGGTCTTGTTCCAGACGACGACCTCTTAAAAAACTTCTTAGGTTTAGAAATAACATTTACTTCTTTTTCCTTACGTTTTATCATAGAGTGATATATCTGTAATGTTAGGGTTGATGCCCTAAAGTCTCGTGTTCTGTAGTTTGTAAATAATTTGTACGAATGCTTGTATTGTATAGTATATGATATTTACATCACATCTTGTTTTATGCTCAGTTGCATGTTTTATTTGCTTTACCACAAACCAATAAACTTAAAATCCTTGGTTAACTGTATGTAACTCAAACATGTATGTGGTGATATAAAAGTGGATCATATCTTGAGTGATAACCAAAATGGTCTGTAGTATATAAATATAGGAGGGAAACCTTATCTTGGTAACGCTACGGATGCGGCCCGCTTTGTGGAATGGTCACAAGTGTTATAACTTGTCACAGATGATCTGATCTTGATCATTCATGTTGGGGACATGCGAGCAGGGGCGTCCTATACAAAGAGTTTGTATAAGACCTGACCACGAAGTGTTAACGTCTTGTTATTTAACATCGTTCATGATAGAGACTTCACTTCACTAGGATGACCATAGGTAACATGGACTCAATCCTGAGTGAGTTAGGAACTCCTGTCATTGAGGACGGTCCTTTGATTTGTATGGGTGCGAGTGGCCAGGTCGCCGATTCAAACCTACCATTTTGGGGATTTGTCTGATTTGGGAGCTGGGAACTTAGCTACATAAGATGGAATTCACTTCTTCCCAATGGCAAGGGTAAGTAGATAGATAGCTCCCTTAAGGGCTGATTCCAAGGCTTGAACAATGTGGTGCCACACACCTTCTCTTGGCCCGATAGGTGTTCACACATAGTTGGACTATGTTGTATTGTTCATCAGAGGAATCAATGGTACTTATGGAGTGAGATGTAACTACATGGGAAAAATGGTAAATTGGCCCAGTTGTACTTACGAGCATCTGTGAAGGGTCATCGTACTCATGATTGGTTATATTCGATGGATACAGAAATATATCTGTGGTTAGAAGAGTTCAGCAGTTGGTATTTAGTGAAATGCTTGACAGTTAACGGATGGTGGATCTTGTGGCTAAAGAGTTTGATTAGCTATTTACAAACCGTTGGAGCTTCGAGCCACAGGTTCATTAGGTCCCATGGGTAGCTTGGATAAAATCAAGAATGAGTATTTGGGTTAATTTGAAATGTTCAAATTGACAAGAGGAAGTTTGATTATATATGATATAATTGGACTGGTTAATTATATATGATATAATTGACTAAATGTATGAGATACATTATTTTGGAGGAAATTAGATATAAATATGATTTATATCAAGTAGAGGAGAAATTACTATAGTAGATTTGTGATATCAAACTATAAGGTAAAAATATAATATGAATATATTTATTAATGATTTAATTGGTTAATTATGTGATAATTGGCCTAAGATTTCTCTCGGACGTGCGTTAGTGGGAAAAATCGCGTCGGTTATTGTAACCGAAGAATAAAATGAAATTTTGTTTCATTTTGCAAAGGTTCGAAAGGTTTGAAAAATTTGGCGTCAATGTGGAAAAGTAAATGACCGCATAAGTCGAGAGCCTATACAATGGTCGCTCAACGCCTAAACGATCGCACACCTCGCGCTAAACGATCGCACGCAAGTTCCTAGACGATAGGATAGCTTTCCTAAACGATCGTATAGTGTGCCGTGTTTGCTAAACGATCTTTTACCTTTTCCTAAACGATCGTTCAGTAAAACCTACACGATCGTGTAGCTTCTCCTAAACGATAAGCACTTAGCTATACGATAGCTTCCTTTTCTCTCCCACTTGCTTATGGGCTACACGATTTGTTCTTCCTTCTACCTCTACCAAACTCACCAAAAGCCACACTTTGGGTTCTCACTCCGAGAATACCAAGGGCTCCATTTTGGTGGTGTCGTCTCCGCTGCGTTCATTTGTTCGTGATTGATCATGTTGCTGTAGACGACGCATTTGCTGGGCGATAATAGATCGGGTAGAGGTCTTCCGCTGCGTTGAGTTCCAAAGCTTGAAGAGCGTTTTCAACTAGTATGAGACCTCTTTCCCTTATTCTTTAGTGTCCAAAGCATGCCATTAATTATTGTTTGTTTGCATAACTGTATGTTCGAATGTATATGTTGTTTTTCGGTCACGGTGAAATCGGAAAGATCCGAACGCACTCATGAATGCTCTTTGTTAAGAGATCTTTCATGTAATTCGTTCAACAACGTAGTCAAATTGTAAGCAATTTTGTTCATAACAGCATTGGTTCTAAATGGCAGATAACTCTCTGGGAGAGATTCCAATATCATACTTACTTGACTTATCTCATCTATTATCGTCCCATAAGTCTCAGCAACATTAAAATGGACCATCATATGGAGAACATGTTCTCTAACGTTGGACCCGTCTTTCATGCGAATACTGTAGACATACTTAATGGCTTCATGTCGAACAGAGGATGACAGTTGCCCGAACATCTCCTAAAGCTACGCCATTATCTCATGGGCGGTAGGCATTACCTCATGTTTCTTATTAAGTACATCAAATGTACTTGTTAAGATGTAGGCTTGAGCATTTTCATTAGCCCTAACCCATTAATCATAGATGTCCCGAACATTTCGGTTCACTGTTGTACTGGGAATCGGAGGACATTCCTCCGTCAACACAAACCTCAAATCATCCACAACTAATATTGTATTGTTGTTGGATTTTCAGTTTGAATATCCTTCACCATTAAACTTATCGAAAGCTTGCAGTTGTATGATTGAATTCGACATTGCTGAAATAATTTAAACAAATTCTATTAAAATTTATGCATCTAAATCCTATTTTAGTAAAATAATAAAGTACCCAATAAATCTTTATTTATTTGCAACGATACTTTAATAATTTAGAACAATTGCTATCGAGGGGCAGTCAAGAATTTCTTCACTAAAGCAAGACAATTCTTAACCAAATACTATATTAGAATAACTCTTTACTCCTATAGTTCTTTTGGTTATTGTTTTCGGTCAATATCTTTACTAACAATCAGTAATTCTTGTAAGTGTGACCCACCATTTTCAGATCTTATAGAATGGTATGAATATGCCCCCGAGATGGAAGACAATACCTAAGACGGAACTATAAGACCCTATTCATTACTGAAGATTGGATTGTTTCGAATTCTATGTTACAACCCTCCGTGGGGATCACCATGGTTAACGACTAGCTAGTGCCGCCTAAAAACGACAGCAGGCACAATATAAGAATCTCACGGTTCAAACTAATGGAGGAGACCGTAGGACAATGTTGACACATTTCCTTCACCCACTTACTATGAACTACTTCCCCCATTCACCTTGTTATTGACCCATGAAAACACTTTTCGAATAGAGTAGTCGCGGTAAAAGTGACACGAAACCAAGCATGGATCTCACGGTGTAAATTCTTGAGGACGTGGGAGCTAATAACTATATATTGAATGTATTATTAATCTCCTACTAAAGTGTTCTAAATGTTTGGGTATTTATTTACTTAGGTTAAAACCAGCTAACTTTTTAAACAACCTAAGTCTATGTCATTTTTTTTCCAAGTATAACATTTATATTTGGATATAACCTTACGATGTCTAAGTGTTTAAACCAGTTTTAAAAATCACACCGCTGACGCAAGCTCATAAAATCAGTTAACAACGCTCAAACTTTTGGTCATAATCCCCAAGTAGGAGGTGTTACGTAAATCGTCAACTTAATTACCCCCAGCCTTAGAAAGGTTTATGAACTGATTTGAGTTTGTAACCAAATTTTATAAGGTAACAATCTATTTTTAATGGTTAAAACTTGTTGTTAACCTAAATGAGCATGCTATGTATCTTTGTTATGGATTTTAAAGTCTAATTACTTTTTATAACGACTTACAAAAAATAGACATGTTAAACATCCACAACATTCATCAAAGGCATTAATATAACATTTATATTAAACAAAACCTTATACATGCATGATATATATTATAACAATTTATAACATACTTTCAACCCATGTGACATGTTTCCTACGGTGAGATTTTAAATCTACATGGTGTACTGTATGCATATAGAAGATTTATTTAATTATAACACACATCACATGAAAAAACAAATATACTGATACGGTTTTTAGTTTTGACATCTTTAGGTAAACAAAAGCCTATGTATTACAAAATACAGTTGACAGCTCCAAACTGCTTCTTGACCACTTCGAACAACTCCCAAACCAAACCCAGAATGCTTGAATCGGATGTGAACCACCTGAATCGGTCAATCAAACCAATTTTGAAAATGAATCAGGTCAAGTTTGAAGAAGACTGGTCAAACCCGTCAATCTTCTCAAGCATGTTCAAGAATCTCGCATGGATTAAAATTTGACTAAAACTTGATCCCTTGCCGTAAGTTGAAATCTCGTTCAAAACTTGATCTCTCGCTGCAAGTTGAAATCTCGTTCAAAACTTGATCTCTCGCTGGCTCATTGAAATCTCGTTCAAACCATTAGAGTCTCGATTCTGGCTTGAAATCTCATTTGAACTTGATTCAAAATCTCGCTCGAACTTGAAATCTCGCTAGGACTTCCATCAGAATCTTGTTCGAGCTTGAATTCTCGCTCAAAATTGATTCAAAATCTCGTTTGAACTTGAAATCTTGCTTGAAATTCCAACAGCATCTCGCTCGAGCTAGAAATCTCGGTCAAACTTGATTCAAAATCTCGCTCGAACTTGAAATCTCGCTCGAAATTCCAACAGAATCTCGCTTGAGCTAGAAATCTCCCTCAAAGTTGATTCAAAATCTCGCTTGAACTAGGTCCAATTTCGTTGGAAAATCAAACAGTAGCTGGAGAACTGGAAATCTGCAGCTCAACCTTCTTCACTTCTTTCTTCAAGTACATCCTAATTTCAACTTCTAATGACTTCATATAAATTACATTCTCTTAAGCACATATTATGGCTTGTTAAACAAGAGCCAATTACAGGAGAAACAACATGATTGAAAAACTAAAATGCCAAAACACTGGAAAAACCATATCAACATATTATTTCATGCAGTTCATGAATAAACACCCACCAAACTCAAATTAACAATAGTGAAGCGCTTAAATCATGCTCTAATACCAATTGAAGGAATGAATATCATGCAACAGAAGAAAGCAGAATCAATAAGCATTTAAACTACGTTTAATTTGAATTTTAAACATGTTGTTCATATGATATTCATAAGAGGGTTTGAAACACATATTACCGTTGAAGATTTCTCCATAAATTCAGCTAAAAAACACCAAAATAGAGCTTGAATCACCGAGAGGACTACCACCAAGATCTTCTCTATTATGCCCAAGCTGGAACGTGTGGTGGAAACACTTAATCAAGTTGAATTGATGAAGAACAAGTAAGGGAGGTATGTAGAGTTTTCAGTTTATCACTTCATCGAGTATAACACCAAATTGCTTAATATTCTTCATGCATGGAGCTTCTATATATAGGAAGAATTCATGCAAATGTATAGGGTTGCATGAAGAACAACTCTAACTTGAAGATCATTACAACTACAAATGGAATTTGGAGACTCTCCAACAAACATGTTAGTGGGGTTTTCCCAAAAATGGAAAAACCCATTAACCTAAAATGATTTCAAAAAATAATTTTATTTAAATTAATTTTATAAAATTAATTCAAAATGATTAATTTAAATAAAACTGATTTTAATTGATTTTTTAAATTAAACTTTCTTAATTAAAATAATATTAATTTAATATCTAAATATTAAATTAATAAAATATCAATATCACCAGTAAATCAATTTTATATTTAAATCATAATTTAAATATTAATTGATTTTCCAATTCGTTTAATTTCAGTTAAATTAAACGTTTATAATTGTATCATATACAATCAATCGAAAACCCTAAAAATTGAATTTGAACATTTCAAATTCATAACCCTAGTTTCATACATCAATACTCAATTTGTTATTCAAATTTAATGAGCTAGTAGAGGGACTTAATGGGCCTATAGATCATGAACTCCAACGATCTGTAATTAATTCGTTAAAACTCTTTAATTGAATTAATTACTATTCGTTAACTATCAAGACATACCACTATAGCTTGATAGTTGCACTCTCCTCACTGTAGATATGTTTCTGTCCATATAAACCATAATCAGTAAGTTGATTTTTCACAGGTTGTTTATGATTACAGTTGGGTCTAAATTACCGTTTTACTCTTGTAAATACATCTTGTTCCTTAAGTTCCCACTGACCCTTTAATGAACAATTTTGATTCACAATACTAATTATGAATCATGTCCTTTTCCATCATGAGAAGGCGGGGCCCTGATTGTTCAAGACTAAAATCAGTACTTAAGAGAACAACCTATCTGCTATCCCTAAAATGGGTAGGAGTGAATTCTCCCAGCTATCCATCTGATCTTATCCCCAAAATGGAAGGCTTATTGAGCAGTGTTGTTGGACTACTCTCACCCATGTAGATCAAAGGATCCCGAATAAACAGAAGTTCACAGCTAGCTTAGGATTAAGATCGAGTTATCCTTGGTTACTTAAGTATGAAATAGTTAGTTTTAACAGTAAACAGTCGTTATAAAGAAAAGTAACTATTTTGTGGTCCAGTCTATATGCAAACTCATTGCATAGGAAGCCCCCACTCACATGTCTCTACATGAATGATCTGTTGATCACATCATTTGTATTACCTATATAAAAATGGGTTGCATCCAATAGTGTTACCAAGATGAGATACCCAATTTCATCCATATACTTATAGATCATTTAGGTTATATACTATTAACTTGATCCTGTTTATGTCACCACATAAAGTTAAAGTATTCATACTATAGCAATGGATATGTTTATTGGATTTTCAAAGTCAGGATACTAAGATTTAAGGTCATTTCTTCAATTTGCTCTCCATTTCTAAGTTCGTAGCCTTCGTAGTAGCTTCATAATATTTTATTGATAAATAGAATGTTTAACATAAAATTTACAAGCTGCAAGTTCTAGGACACTAATCATGTTTGTTCTTCTTTTCAGGGGATTAGATCCTAGCGACAGCTTGAGGCTGGAGAGATGATGATGTGAGTAGACACCGAACACGTCGTCTCAGTGTGGTAGTGGAGGGCTCTAGTTGACTTTACAGAAGAAGTCTATCATTTTGAATTATGTTTATGTAGTTCTCAAGTTAAAGAGGAACTTGATTTCTGTAAAGTGTCTGATACAATGTAATTTTACTCTTAATTTTAATTTGAATAAAGTGTTTATTCATAAAGATAGAGTTAAAATCTGTTCAACAAATCTAAAAAATAACTTGTATGTGCTAAGGTCGTTAGCAACGAGTTCCCTTCATAACATAGAGATGTTTAAATTTGTCATAACTCAAAATAAACGACAAAAGGTTTCTCAAAAGGAAAATGCCCAACTTTGGTAACTTCGATTAGGGCACATCGATCTCAATAGGATTGAGAGGTTGGTGAAGAATGGACTTCTAAGTGAGTTAAAGAAAAATTCTTTACCAGTGTACGAATCTTGCCTTGAAGGCAATATGACTAAAAGACCTTTTACTAGAATGTGCATTCTGATGATTACTCTTAATATGGGTATGTTTATTTCATGCAACAGAATTCTGAATCCTTTGAAAAATTCAGAGAGTTCAAGGCTGAAGTTGAAAACGCATTTGATAGACGGATTAAAATAAATCGATCGGATCGAGGTGGAGCGTTTTTGGATTCGGGTTCCAGAACTATATGATAAAACATGGAATCGTTTCCCAACTTTCAGTGTTGGGTACACCTCAGCAGAATGGTGTAGCGAAGAGGAGAACAGAACATTGTTGGACATGGTTTGGTCGATGATGAGTTACGCTTCCTTATCGAACTCATTTTGGGGTTTTGAAGTGGAGACTGTAGTGTATATCCTCAACTGTGTTCCTTCCAAGAGTGTTACAAGAACGCCTTTGGAGTTGTAGAACGGGCGTAAAGCTAGTTTGTATCACTTACTTATATGGGGTTGGCCAGCATATGTGCCTGAGGCTAATCCAAAGAAATTGGAACCACATTCGAGGTTGTACCTCTTTTTAGGCTAACCTAAAGGTACACGAGAGTGTTACTTTTATGATCCTAAGGAAAACAGAGTGTTTGTGTCAATGAACACTACTTTCTTAGAGGAGGATCATATTAGGGAGCACAGTCCACGTAGTAAGATCGTGTTGCGTGAGCTTTTCAACGAAACTAATGAAACTTCAATAAGAGTTGTTGAAGGGTCTGCTCCATCAGCAAAAGTTGTTGATGGTAGTTCATCTGGTAGGTCAATTCCACCTCAAGAGTTGAGGGAACCTCGACGTAGTGGGAGGGTTGTGAACCCACATGTTCGCTATATGGGTTTCACAAAAATCCTGGCTATGGTAGCCGTCCGTTGTCTTATCAGAAGGTAATGGAGGATGTGGACCGGGATGAATGGGTCAAAGCCATGGATCTCGAGATGGAGCCGATGTACTTCAACTCAGTATGGGATCTTGTAGATCAACCTGATGGGGTAAAACCTATAGGTTGTAAATGGATCTACAAGAGGAAACGAGCTGCCGATGGGAAAGTGCAAACCTTCAAGGTTAGACTTATGGCAAAGGGTTTATACCTAGGTGGAAGGAGTCGACTATGAGGAGACTTTCTCACCTATTGCCATGTTGAATTCTATCCGCATCCTTCTATCCATTGCCACCTATTATAACTATAAGATATAGCAAATGAATGTCAAGACTGCCTTTCTGAATGGTAATCTTGAGGAGACCATTTATATGGTGCAGCCCGAGGGATTCATAGCCCAAGGTCAAGTGCAAAAGGTTTGCAAACTGAATCAGTTCATTCATGGGCTGAAATAGGTGTCTCGATCTTGGAGCATTTGGTTTGATACTGCGATCAAATCGTATGGCTTTGACCAAAACGTTGATGAGCCTTGTGTCTATAAGAAAATCATCAACAATTTAGTAGTTTTCCTAGTGTTGTATGTAGACAATATCCTACTCATTGGGAATGATGTAGGTCTACTGACTGCAGTTAAGAACTGACTAGCGACCCAATTCCAAATGAAAGATTTGGGAGAGGCTCGGTTTGTTCTTGGTATTCAGATCTTTTGGGATTGGAAGAACAAAATGCTAGGGTTGTCTCAGGCATTGTACATTGACAAGATGTTGCTCAAGTACTCGATGCAGAACTCCAAAAGGGGCCTATTGCCTTTCAGGCATGGAGTTACATTGTCTAAGGAAATGTGTCCTAAGACACCTCAAGAAGTTGAGGAAATGAGATGAATCCCCCATGCATCTGTCGTTGGCAGTTTGATGTATGAGATGCTCTGTATTCGACCAGACATCTGCTATGCTATGGGGATTGATAGTAGGTATCAGTCTAATCCAGGACAGGGACACTAGATGATAATGGGCATAAATGAACGTTATCATAGTGCTAAGTTCTTAAACAATGTTGGATTGCGTTGATGAAATATGTTAAATTGCGTCCATTAAGCATAAATTCTATAATATTATGGTCGCATGCATTCAACGCATTAGAACTATTGATTTTTGTATTTTTGTGCAGAATAGGTGTTAACGCAATGCAAGATTGCGATCATAGGAAATCATCGGTCAAGTGCAACTTCAACGCAAGGCTTTGCGTTGATTGTTCTCACAAACATTCACCCGAGAAGGATCACCACAACATGGTGGGCGCGTCCGGATGAAAGGATAATTAAGAGCGATGGGACAGAAAGTTGATGACAATCGAATCCAAATTAAGTTGACAGTCGATAATGGTCACAAAGTACATTCAGCTTTATCGGTGATAATTATTCGGCGTGTCAATCAGGAATTAAAGCTGTCCCATCTATACAACTGGGAGAGAGAAGACACCTTTCACCATGGATGCTCTATAAATACCAAGTGCATTCTTTAGAGAAGGGGTTAACCACTTTTACAGTCTTTTGTTCCACGAGTTTATGCCTCTGTCCATAGTTTTCTTTTATTTTAAGGTGGACGCGAGGGAGAAAGTTGTGTCGGTAGATCGTTCCGATAAGCTTGGAAGGGCACCGGAAGCTCTAAAGACAGAGAGAGGGCCGACGCCTGCGGAAGTAGGAACATACTTAGATCAGAGTAGAGATTTCAGTGTAAAAAGCCTCAGTCAGCAAGGAATTGCTACCAGGCTCTCTACCTTTAACTTCCATTGATATTTTGTACTCAACTCATTTATAAGAATGGAATTTCTTTCTCTATATCCGTTCACTCTCTGTTATTCATGCATGAGTAGCTAAATTAGTTGAATGGATTGAGAAGTATTTAGCTAACACAACTAGGGAATCTTCATTCTTTGCGATTATCTTGTTTATGTATTCTTCATCATCCATTAGAGATACTGGGGAGGGTAGTCTAAGGACAGGATCTACACTTGGGAAGGTTAGGTTAGAATCTAGGTTTGGAAGAACCAGATTAGAACACATAAACAAGAGATAAGCACTTAGGAATGAGCACTATTTGTTATCAACGCATCGCATGCATCCTAGAGATAGGATATGATTGTATGCGGTCACCTTGCTTTCATGCATCTTGCATCAACGCATAGAACAAGAGTAGAGACTTAGGGATAAGCTCTATGGACACTTTTGCATTCAACACATGCGTCCTAGACTTAGGAGCATCGCATTTACGTTGGAAAATGAATTGCTGTGGATGGTTGTAACATGATCGCATAGTCTGACACATTCCCGAGTAATGCTAACTAAAGATCTTCTCAACCCGTTCATCGCATACTCATTGCATCTATCAATGCAACTGTCTTTCTCAAATCTGCCACCTTTATTTATTTATTTTTCATCAACGTAAACAACAAACCCAACACTTATTTATTCATTTGGTTACCACAAAGTTTTCATAGAAACTACCAACGCAATCTATTTTCACAAGTCCCTGTGTTCGACCCTAGACTTACTAGGAAACTTAAAGGAATTTACACTTGAATTCTGCTGGGGAAACTTAAATGCACAATGCAATTCCATCAACACATAACATGAATGTTCGTGTGTTGCTGTGATCAAGCATTCGTGATCAAGGAACTAGAAGATGAGTCTACAAAGGTTTGTTATTTCTTTTCCTTGATCTTTAGTAAAACATGCTATAATTTCTATATTTTAGCATAATCGTATGTTTCCTTTTGTGATTGTAATTGTAAAGTTTATATACGATTGAAATTTGGAAAGATCTTTCCGCTGCTCATGGAAATCCTCGTATTCGATTTCTTTTAGTTTGTAAACACTTTCGTACGAATGCTTGTGATGTATAATATATGATATTTTCTTCACTACTTGACTTTGTACATTGGATGTTTTATTTGCTTTACCACAAATCAATAAACTAAAATCCTTAGTTGTCATTATGTAACCTAAGCATGTATGTGGTGAGAAACAAGTGGATCATGTCTTAAGTGATAACCAAAATGGTTTGTAATATATGGATATAGGAAGAAAACCTTATCTTGGTAACGCTACGGATGCTGCCCGCTTTGCAGAATAGTTACAAGTGTTGTGACTTGCTACAGATGATCTGATCCTAATCATTCATGTAGGGACATACGAGCGGAGGTGTCCGGTACAAAGAGTTTGTATAGGACTTTACTACGAAGTGTTAATGTTTTGTTATATAACACCGTTCATGAAGAAGACTTCACCTCACTAGGATGACCATAGGTAACATGACCTCAATCCTGAGTGAGTTGGGAAGTCTTGCCATTGAGGGTAGTCCTTTGATTTGCATGGGTGCGAGTGGCCAAGTCGCTGACTTAAATCTTCCACTTTGGGGATTCGTCTGATTTGGGAGCTGGGAATTCAGCTACACAAGATGGAATTCACTTCTTCCTCAAAGCAGAGGTAAATAGATAGATAGCTCCCTTAAGGGTTGATCCTGGGGCTTGAATGATGTGGCGCCACACACCTTCTCATGGCCTGAGCGGTGTCCACACATATTAGGACTATGTTGTATTGTTCATTAGAGGAATCAGTGGTACTTAAGGAGTAAGATGTAACTACAGGGACAAAACGGTAAATTGGCCCAACTGTACTTATGAGTATCTATGAAGGGTTATCGTACTGATGATTGGTTATAACCGATGGACACAGAAATATATTTGTGATAAAGAGAGTTTAGCTGTCGTTCTTTAGTGGAATGCCTGGCAGTTAACGGATGATGGATTTCATGGCTAAAGAGTTTAGAATTCATGGTTAATGGATGGTCTTTAGTAAGCTATTCATGTACCATTGAAGCTTCGAGCCATAGGTTCATAAGGTCCCCTTGGTAGCTTGGATTCAAGTTGAGAATCGGTTTTTTGGGTCAGTTTGAAATGTTCAAATTGACAATAGGGAGTTCGATTATATATAATGATTGAACTAGTTAATTATATATGATATAATTGACTTTATGTATGAGATACATTAATTAGAGGAAATTGGATTGTATTTATTATTTTTTAATTGGACAGTTATGGAATAATTGGCCGACGTTTTGTCCATAACCATACGTTAGTGGGAAGTTCCTTCAATTAAAACATATGAAATGAACTTAAAGTTCATGAATCCAGACATATCTACAATTTGGCATGACCAGTTGGGACATCCAGGATCTATATGATGAGGAGAATTATTGAGAATTCAAATGGACGCCCATTGAAGAACCAGAAGATTCTTCAATCTAATGAATTATCATGTGATGCTTGCTTTGAAGGAAAATTGATAGTTAGACTATCACTGGCTAATATGTGGACTGAATCACCTGTATTTTTAGAATGAATTCATGGTGATATATGTGGACCCATTAACCACCAAGTGGACCATTTAGATATTTTATGGTATTAATAGATGCATCTAGTAGATAGTCACATGTGTGTTTATTATCAAGTTGAAATCTTGCATTTTCAAGATTACTTGCTCAAATAATTAAGTTGAGAGCACAATTTCCTGATTATATAATTAAGACCATTTGTCTTGATAATACTGGTGAATTTACATCCCAATCTTTTAATAATTATTGTATGTCAATTGAGATAAGTGTTAAACATCCTGTAGCTCATGTTCATGCACAAAATGGTTTAGCAGAATCATTTCTAAAACGTTTGTAATTAATTGTAAGATCATTACTTATGAGAGCTAAGCTTCCTTCATCTATATGGGGACATGCTATTTTGCATGCAGCGTCACTTGTATGCATTAGGCCAATAGCTTATCATAAGTACTCACCATTACAATTAGCGTATGGTTATGAGCCAAATATTTCCCATCTGAGAATTTTTAGGTGTGCAATATATGTTCCAACTGCTCCACAACAACACACTAAGATGGTCCTCAAGAGAAGTTAGGAATATATGTTGGATATAATTCCCCATCAATTATTAAATATCTTGAACCCCTGATGGGTGATGTATTTACTGCACGTTGCTGATTGTCATTTTAATGAGACAAACTTTCCAACATTAAGGGGGAGGAATTAAGAAATTGGGAAAAGAAATTACATGAAATGCATCGTTATTGTCTTATTTAGATCCCCATACAGATTAATGTGAACTTGAAGTTAAAAAAATAATTTATTTGCAAAATATAGCAAATCAATTACCATATGCATTTATAGATATAAAGAAAGTAATCAAGTCACATATACCAGCTACAAATATTCCATCAAAAATTGATATCCCAATACAACAAGTTGTCAGTAAAGAGTCTGCAACACGCTAGAAGCATGGTAAACCAGTGGGTTCCAAAGATAAAAATCCTCGAAAATGAAAAATAATTAATAGTGAAAAAGACTTGGTTGAGGATGTAAATACCCATAAAGAAATCCTCGACATGACTAGTGAGGAAGGTGAAATACCTAAAGATAATAATGAGATTTCTATAAACTATGTCATGACAAGAAAAAGATGAAATCAAACTAATGTAATTATTGACAACATTTTTCATATAATGTTGCTCTTGAATTATATCTAAAAATGAGGATCCTGAAGCAGAATTTGTTGAAGAATGTCGACATAGAAAGGATTGGCTTCAGTGGAAAGAAGCAATCGAGGTAGAATTAAACTCACTTTTAAAATGTCAGGTTTTTGGACCAGTACTCTGAACATTGAAGATATTAAACCTGTGGGATACAAATAGGTATTTATGAGGAAAAGAAATGAAAATCATGAGGTCGAAAGATATAAAGAAAGACTAGTTGCATAAGATTTTTTTACAAATACCTGATATTGATTTTGAGGAGACATATTCTCCGGTGGTGGATGCAATTACATTAAGATATTTAGCTTAACTGTGTGTAAAAGTCTGGATATTCATCTTATGGATGTAGTCATAGCATATTTATATGAATCTCTTGATAATGATATTTATATGAGAATCTCATAAGGATTTAAGATACCTGAAACATATACATCAAATTCCTGGGAATAGTATTCAATAAAATTATAGAGATCACTATATGGATTAATCAGGACGGACGTGGTACAATCGCCTAAGTGGATATTTACTGAAAGAAGGATATCAAAATAATCCAATATGTTCGTGTGTTTTTATAAAGAAATTACAATCAAGATTTGCTATTATAATTGTATATGTTGATGAGTATAATATAATTGGAACTCCTGAGAACTTTCAAAGGCAATAGAATATCTTAAGAAAAAACTTGAGATGAAAGATCTCAGAAAAACGAAATTTTTCCTTGGTTTGCAAATTGAGCATTTGACAGATGGAATGTTTATTCATTAGTCAACTTATACAGGAAAAATTTTGAAAATATTTTATATGAACAAAGCAAATCCATTAAATATTCCAATGGAAGTCCATTCATTGGATATAAAGAAAGATATATTTCGACCTCAAGAAGATAATGAAAAACTTCTTAGTCCTAAAGTACTATATCTTAGTGCAATTGGTGCACTTACATATCTTGCTAATAATACAAGAACAAATATTGCATTTTCGGTCAATTTATTAGCAAGATCTATTCTTTTCCAACAAAAAGACATTGGAACGGAATTAAGCATATACTCCGTTATCTTCGAAGAACAATCAATATGAGTTTGTTTTATTCAAATAAATTAAATTTTGATCTAGTTGGTTATACAGATTATGGATATTTATCTGATCCACACAAATCTAGATCTCAAACAGGTTATCTGTTCACATGGGGAGGAACTGCTATATCATGGCGATCGGTGAAACAGACCATAATGGCTATTTCCTCAAATCATGCTAAAATTCCTGCTATTCATGAGGCTAGTCGAGACTGTGTATGGCTAAGATCAATGACTCAGCACATTCGTGAAACATGTGGCTCGTCCCTAATAAAACCCTCCTACTATATTATACGAAGATAACACAGCTTGCATAGCCCAAATCAAAGAAGGGTGTTTTAAAGGAGATAGAACAAAGCATATTTCACCGATGAAGAAAATGGCGACATCACTGTACAACAAATTTGTTCGAAGGATAACCTGACAGACTTATTCATAAAGGCATTACCAACCGCAACTTTTGAAAAATTGGTGCACAACATTGGCATGCAGCGACTCAGAGATCTTAAGTGATATTTTCATGAGGAGGAGTAAATATATTATATTCTTTTAGGAGTATATATTATATGAATTATGTACTCTTTTTTCTTTCACTTGGGTTTTTTCCCATTGAGTTTTTCCAAGTAAAGTTTCAAGAGGTATATTTCATATATATATGGGCATGTAAGGGGGAGTATTATGAATATTATAATAATAAATAGATGCCCATTGCTTAGTGTCCCAAAGCCATGTATCACCATTCATATTGTCCATGTGCCTTGTAGTTATTCATGCTTGGTGTCGATGTAAGTTCACATCCTACTTGTCACTTTGTCTATAAAAAGTGACATTTGGTGGATCATAAAATCACATGCCCATTGATAAGAAATCTAGTTCAAATTCCACTAAATTTTCTATTATCCAATTTTATAATTTTAGTTATTTTATGATTTTAGTTATTTTTATATTTTATTTATTATTATTATTATATTATATTTTCTCCATATTTGTGTTCACGTTGTTCTACCCAATTTCACAACAAAGAAAGATTTATTTTTTAAATTCAGTCGATTTTTAATTTCCTTTTAATTTAATTCAACATTTATTTTTATTTGTTATAATTTTACTATTATTCTATTTTATTTATTTATTTTTCTTCTTATCCTCACGTCTTCTTGGGAAATCTGTAAGGATGACCCAATTTTTGGGTCTAAAATGTCAAATGAACCATTTTTAAAAAATAATGTCAATTGACCCTCTGCTAACATACCAAATTACATAAATTGCCCTTACACCAGCCTCATGAGGTAAATTTTGCTCTTGTCTGATTAAACGCTCTCGCTCTCGCTTGAAATTACTTGGTTTAATGTGATTGCTCGTCAGTGTAAGAATGATTTGACAATTTTCACGACGGAAGCCTCAAATCAAATCAATAATACCTAAACACAATACAATGGTAATTTTTTTAAACTCTAAACTCCATTTCAAAGGTGATTACTTCTCTAGTTTTTTACGGTATTTTGTTGAACAGAGATTTTTCAAACGAGGATTTCCAAGACGAGGCTTTTTCAGAACGGAATAGATTTTTCAGAAAGGTGTTTCATTATTTTGAGTCTGTTTAAATATTTTTGCTGTGCTATTTTTGGAAATGTAGCATTACAAAATTTTGTATTGCAAGAGAGTAAGAAAGAGCAAGAGTAAGAGAGAGAGCAAGATTATGAGAGAGCGAGATTATGAGAGAGAGCAAGATTTTGAGAGAGGGCGAGATTGAGAGTGAGAGTACACTTCAATTGCGTATACAACTTAATGACAAATGTTCTCTTGCTTTGTAGGATGACAGAAAAACACTTCAATTGCGTATACAACTTAATGACAAATGTTCTCTTGCTTTGTAGGATGACAGAAAAGTGTCTACTTATTAAATATGGAGGTCATTGGGATGAGAAAGAAAATTCGTATATTGGAGAACAGTTGACAGGAATCATTGTGCCTCATACATTGAAGTATGAAGAACTTAAATCTCAAATTTACAGGGTTACAAATGTCAGTTCTTTAGAGTTTTATCTTATACTGAAAGTTAAATGTAAACTTGAATTTGAAGCCCCTCCACAATATATAAGGAATGATGATGATGTTCGTTTCCTTCTTTTGCGAGAAGAGATTAGTAGATTTCAGTTAGCTGTAAAGTTGAAATCGAATCAGGACGAAAATATTGGAATGGATGATACGACTTTGGATAGACAGTACGAGGAATCATGTCAGTTTCGTCGAGAAGAGGATGATATTCCATTGTCTACCAACACCGTACTATCAACATTATCATTAGACAACGATCGCACTAATCCAACAAGATTGAATTCAGAATTGGGTACTTTAGTTGTTGGTAATGAGAGACCATCTAGATTCGATTATATGGATTGTGGTCCTTCAGTGGATGTGAATGAGCAACCAACAGGATTGAATGAAATAGATCGTGATCATGGAGATGTGTGTCATTCTACTGCAGCTTTAGTGGTTCCACCATCTGTGTCTTCAAGTCATAGGACAAAGTTGATTATGCATGGCACCTCTTCATCTGGGACAGAAGACATTGAATTGGTTAACTATTTTTTAGCAAAAAGGACTTGAAAATGAGATTATCTATTTTGTCCATCAACAAAAATTTTGAATTTAAGGTCAGGAAGTCAACCAAATCTCTATTCACTGTCAAATGTATTGGGGAGACATGTAAGTGGAGCCTTCGTGCAGTTAAAATGGAAGGGTCTGATATATTCAAGATCACAAAGTACTGCAGTTCACACACATTTCTATTGCAATTCTGAATCACGACCATAGACAAGCAACTGCTATGGTTGTTGGTCAACTCATTAAAGATAAGTTCACGGGAATAGGATGTATTTAGAAACCTTGTCATATCGTTGAGGATATGAGGAGAGATTATGGCGTGAACATAAGTTATGATAAAGTGTGGCGTGCAAGTGAAGCCACATATGATCTTACTAGAGGTACTTCAGAATACTCATACCTCATACTACATGCTTATAGAGAAGCGTTAAAAATAGAGAATCCGGGTACAGTCTTTGAGATTGAACTTGAAGATGAGGTGCATTTCAAGTATATGTTTATGGTATTAGGGTCTTGTATTAGAGGTTTCGCAAGCTGTCAGCCTTGTATTATTCTTGATGGGTCGCACTTGAAAGAAAAATACAAAGGCACCATGTTGGTTGCGGTTTCTATGGACGGGAACAATCAATTATACCCACTAGCATATGCAATAGTGGACAATGAAACCGATCGATCATAGAAATGGTTTATGTCAAACTTGAAATTCAGTATCGAAGAACCCGATAATCTGGTGTTTCTTGATCAACACCAGCACGCAACGGAAGGGAACAAGATCTACAAGCATTCTAATTCATTAATTTTGATTGAAAAGAAACATGCTAATACCGAGTATAATGGGTTTCAAGAACATACCTTAGCCGAACCATCGAAATCTCCATTTTCCAGCTGCAAAATCCTCCAAATCCTTGTGTAGACTACCACGAGATCTTCCCTACTATCCTCTTGATGCTCTAGATTGAGTGTTGGGACTCAAAGGGAATATAGAGAAAGGTCACAGAACCAACCCATTGAAGAACACCTTCTTCATCCGAATTTTTTAGCAAAAATTCAATCGGTTCATCATCCTTTTCTTCACTCCAATCTCTTTAATATATTGCAAAATATCATGCAAAGAGATGTGCTGCATGGGATGCAGCTCATGCTTGGAGTAAACCAAAGGAAGAGGTGGGTTCCTTGTAAACTAGTTGAAGATGAACATGAAAAACCCATTTTCAATTTTGTGTAATTTTTCAATATCCAAAATATATTTTGATTTCAAAATCATATTTTATTTCTAAAATCAAAATTTATTAATTTTACTAATTAATTTTCTAATAAAATTAATAAATAATTATTTAAACAATTCTAATTAATTTAATATCCAATATTAATTTAATTTTTACACAAATTCATCTTCATATATTTAAATCATATTTAAATATATTTTCTCCAATTCTGTTTGATTCTAATTTGAACATTTCAAATTAACTTATCATGTTATTCTAGAGCTAATCCATTTTCGAGCTAGTAGGGGGACCTTATGGACCTACAGATCATGGGCTTCAACGATCCGAGATTAATCAACTAAACTCATTAGACCGATCTAACCCCCATTCGTTAACCAATGGGTCACTCCACTGAAGCCCATAGTTGAACTCCCCGCATTGTAGATATATTATGTTCACTTGATATAATCATGATTAGTAAGTTAACCCTTCACAGGTTGTTCGTAATAACGACTGGGTCAAATCTCTGTTTTACTCCCAAATTACGTCTTGTTCCTTAAGTCCCCACTGATCCCCTAATGAATAATTGTTTTGTTATCCATTCACAAAACCAGGTCCCTCTCATGCCAAATGAGAGGACGAGATCCCTTGTTCAAGCTTCAGAATCAGTACTTAAGGGAACAACCTCTCTACTATCCCTAAAGTGGGTAGGTGTGAATTCCCTCTTGCACCCTATGTCCTTAGCTATCTATCCAGTCTTACCCCTGAAATGACAGTCTTATTGAGTCAGCGTTGTTGAGCCAACCCTCACCTATGAAAATCTAAGGGCAATCCTGAATAAATAGGAGTTCATAGTTAGCTCAGGATTAAGGTCAAGTTACCTAGGTCATCGCTTTGAAATAGTTAGTCTTAAACAGTATACAACGTTATAAAGCAAGACTAACTCATTTCGTGGTCCGATATTGTACAAGCTCTTTTACACAAAGACACCCCTACTCCTCATGTCCAACATGAACGAATTAGGATCACTTCATTTGTAGCACTTTACAACTCTTTGTAACAATTATAGAGTATGCCGTATCCAATAGTGTTACCAGATTAAGGTACTTAACCTTATCCATGTACTATAGATCCTTTTGACTATTTACTCAAACCTGATCCACCTTTATGTCTCCACATAAAATTCAAGTAATCATCCAATAGTCAAGAGACTTTTAGGTTTATTGGATTTTTATTTAAGCAATAGATCTATTCAAAACAACTTTATTGAATTTTCAGTATAAGCTTCATTGTTTACATACCACAAGTTTTAGGACATAAAACCCAACAGTGTTTGTGTCTGATCGGATGGTATCTATCGGCAATGCTATTCATGCATTTTTCCCACGAAATTTCATGGATTGTGCACATGGAATATAGAACAAATTCTTGTTACAAACTTTAAGGATAGCACGGTTGTTGGGATATTTAGAGATGCAGTAAGGGAATTTTGCATGACAGAGTTCCAGACAAAATGGAACGAACTCCATAGTTTTCGAGACGGTTCTGTCACGAAATATCTGGAAGACATCGGTTTTCAAAGGTGGACACAGTTTACCAAATAGAACGAAGATATGATAACATGACATCAGTGCAGAGTGTTTCAATTCGTTAACTAAAGAGTATCGACTATTGCCCATAGTATGCTTGATTGAACATGTTAGAGGAATGCTCCAATCGTGGTTCTACGAACGGAGGAATTACTGGGCATCTCGAACGACATTGCACTTTGACTGCTGTGAAACCTGATTGGCAAATGAGGCCAATAAGGGCAAACGATATCGGGTTGAGCCTATTGATTGTTATCGAGTCCACGTGCAAGATAATCGATTAGATGGTATTGTCAATCACGAAGGAATGCACGTGTAAGGAATTTGACTCAATTGGTATCCCATGTTCGCATGCAATTTTTGCTTCCAAGGAACGAAATATACCCATCTAGAGTCTTTACAGTCGATGTTATACAGTTGACTCTCTAATAACTGCGTATGCAGAGCCTATAAATCCACTTTGCCACATATCTGAATGGAAGAGACCTCCTAGACATGTAGAAAAGATTATCCTTCCTCTGAAGTTCGTGGCACAAGCCGGACGGTGGAGAGTGAGAAGAATACCATCCAGAGGAGAATTTCGCAGACAAATGAAATGTGGTCGGTGTGGGAATTATGGGCATAACCGCCAAAATTGTAGCGAACCGCTTACAGCCGTGCGACGTGCTGAAAAATGCTAGAGACCTTGACACAAACACCCCTCATCTATTTTAGTTTATAACTAACTTGTAACATTTCATTTGTTATAAATACCATTGATCAATTTTTCATACGTCATACTTGTAACATACTTCATAACTTTTCACACTTGTATCATATTTCATACTTTTTCATACTTCATACTTGTAACATTCATACTTCATACTTTCATCTTGTAAACAAAAAACAATAACAAGCTGGAGTATTCCTATGATAGCAATCTTCATACTTGTAACAAAAAACAATAACTTCATACTCTCTCAATCTTGCTCTCTCTCAATGTTTGAACTTTGAACCTTGAATTTTGGTATAATGTTCTACATACCATTGATACAATGAAAGAGCAGTAGCTCAATTATACATGTTCTGATAAAATTATGATATTGAACTTTCAACTTTCAACTTTGAACTTACATAAAAAAAATACATTTTCAATTATACATGTATACCATTGATACATTGATACAATGAAAAGAGCAGTAGCTCACTTATACATGTTCTGATAAAATTATGCTATTAAACTTTGAACTTTGAACTTACATAAAAAAATACATGTTTAATTATACATGTATACAATTGATACAATGATACAGTGAAAAGAGAAGTAGCTCAATTATACATGTTTTACATACATAAAAAATACATGTTTTACATACAGAAAAAATAAATGTTTTTACATATATAAAAAATATAATAAAAAATATATGTTCTATACACATGAAAAATATGGAGTGTTCGCCCATAGTTGACACGCTAACTGCATCCTATATTCACTCATCTTCTCCTGAGTGATTACGGACGAATCAGCACCAGTCACCAGGTGTTCTAGTAATTTTATTGCAAAGATGCCACAATCAAGTGACCCATATTGTATGTTGACATTCATAGGTCGCAAGATTTTTCAACGGGCTGTGGATAGGTCCGACTTTGAACGATCCACGTCACAGTAGTGAAGTAGGGATGGTACTGTGACAGTCAATGGCTCTAGCCAATTCATCAGTCTTGTCATTGGTGTGTATGATGGAAGTGAATCAAACACGAATATGTCGCCTCTGTTAATGTCCATTGCAAGGACCATCCAGTGCTCATTGATATTCATCACCGAATAAACGAAATCCATATATGCCCATTTGTCATCGAATTTTCCGGCGACGTAGTCCTTATACGTGTTTTCATCCTTCCATTCTAGGGCAGCCTCCAGAGTTGTCTTATTCTTTATTCGTTTATATACCCCACCATGAGCATTAAGGTGACTATGTCAAATAAAATGAGAAGTTAAGTAACGAAATATAATGAGATGTTAAAAAATGAAATATCAAAATTTACCGTTACACTAATTGGCAAGATGGTGAACTTGTGCATGCACATGTCGGGTTGGGTATAAAATTTTATTTCATAAAATAAAATAAAGTATTTATGGTTTGCACAAAAAATTACCATCTCAGTAAAAGTACAAGATAGCCAACATGTAAAAAAGTCAAGACTAGGAAACTTACATCGCACTCGACCCACGAACTCGGGGAAATCAATTCCTTGAAGTATTACTTGGCGAGTGGTTTAATGGAGTTCTCTCGAACCTCGTTGTCGGTAATCTTGTTCGAGATCCAGCCCATCATTTCTATAATGATATTGTGTGGAACATCATGTGCTATGTTGTATGCGACGATTGCTCTGGATAGTGACGTAGCTACACCTGGGAGAGGATGCTTAACCACACTTTTCTTCTTTACTTGAGTTGGAGGTGTATATTTATCAACAGGTTTTCTCTTACGACTAATTCTTCGAGATTCCTACATAATCAGATAACAAAACGTTACTCATCAAGAAATATAAAAATATAAACAAAGATTACTGATCAATAAATTACTCACCAGTGTAACTCCTTCTGTGGTCGTAACAATCGCAGAAGTGTCGGCCTCTAGGATGCCAGACATGTCAGCCTCTATGTGGCATAGTGAGTAAGGCAGACACGTCAGGCTCTGTTTGTGGGATGTCGGCCTCTATAGGTTCGACGTCAGTTGGTGATGTTGTGGTGGTATCAGGCTGTAGAGGGGGGATGGGAGTAGGTGAAGTGGTGGTATTTTGAGGCTCTACAAGGGGGATGAGAGTGTCAGAGGCAGTTGCATTTTTCATATCGAGATCTCGAGATGGGATGGGTGACCTTGTTGTCTTCTCATTCACCGTGGAACCCTTAAATTAGTAAAGTAAAATGATGAGTTCACGAACATGTAAAAACTAAACACGTAAAGACCTAAAATGATAGTAAATGCACTTGCACATAGACTGCAATAGTGACAAGATGGCCAACAATAATCCTTTCATGTCTATCATGTTTTCCTCCACATTGGATACACGACTATCTAAACCCGATATACGGCCATCCAACCTCGATAGTGAGCTGTCAATGGTTTGCAAGTAAGAATAAATAGGATCATCGGGATAGGCTCCCTCCTTACGACGGGCAGCACACTTAGGACACTCCTCATCCATATATCGCTTTCTACGGGAGTCCGCAAGATAGACATCAAGTTGGTTCAACTCGTCCTCATAGAGTACGTCTCCCATCACATCATGGAACATATCATCATTAAGTGTGTATGTCCTTCCTTCCACCCTTCCATATTCAGCATCCTCGTGGTCAAAATGCTCGTGTTGATCCCCTCCCTCCACCCTAATTACTTCATCATTGTCATCTCCACAATGATCATCACCGTCATTTTCACTTTCAGAACTACCCCCATCACTAGTTGACCTATTGCCACTTTCAGAACTATCATCATCCGCACCTAGATGAAATATAGGTTGTCTGTCCACTAGGGTATCCCGAAACTCCCTCTCAGCATCTGTCATGACAGTACCCTCTTTAACCTTTATCTGCATTAACAACCCAGTAAATTGGTTATTGTCAATTTAACAACCAAATAAACAAATTATGCATAGAGTAAACGTACATTGCTAGACTCGAATATCTCTCTCTTAAGTACTTTGAAGGACACTGAGTGGGAGCATGACCATTGTAATATGAGGGGCAAAGCCACCTTGCTCCTTTACTCCGCAATATTCCCAGCTATCGATGTAGCTAGGATCTCGTACGTCCATACCTAAATAAAATTTAACATATATTAAGAATAATAGTAATGTTAAATCGGAGAACACGATTATTATGTTAAGCAAATTTACCTGGAACACTTGTGGAAATCCACGTCAAGAGTACTTCACAACCTAAAACTGCTTCCAGCTCATGCGAAAGATAGCCTTTCTATCTCGGGGTCAATATTTGACTTTCGACGCATCGCCTATACTTCAAATATTGTTTGCAGCTTAGTCACACAATCTACAATACGCCTAAGATTGAAAGGGTGCCTGCGAAAACACAAAACTTCACAAAACATTAGCTGCCAAGTCCCCAGCAACAGCGCCAAAAACTTATTGGGAAGGAAAATTGATTAGGGATGGATGGGGTTGTACATGCAATCATGTGTTAGACATGGCTTATGCGTTTGCGCCCATGCGTCTGAGGTCATGCGTCGGAATGAAAATACGTTAATCTAGTATGCAATGACCACGCGTTCCTATCACAAGTTTTCTTATGCTCGCGCCAAGTATAACGCGAACGCAAGTTTCTCGAGTAATCTAGGTCAAACACAGGGACTTGTCACTCAATAATGTTCGTTAAGCAATGCGTTTGAGGCAATGAATAAAAATAAAACAAAGAAAGTTTAATAGATTTACACACTACTCTTACTTCTAACTAAACAGATTGAGCAATAGAAGACTTGCGATGAAAATAGGTAGATACACAACAACCATTAAAGTATAGTAATGTTTATTATCTTAAATTGCCCGAGTAATCCCAGCTCATTGCACTAACGCATCACACACCTCTCGGTGGTCAGCCGTATGACTATATCTCTATAGTGCATAGTTGCGTCGAGTATAAGATTGTGCCTATCTCTAGGAACAATGCAAACTTTGCTTTAGTGCGTTTCATCTCTTACATTTTTAGGTAGTTAGATGCGGCTATTTAACTTATAGACAAGAAATGGAACGACTCATAGACAAGCGTTGTTATAGCCTTTCACCAAGCAAAGAAGATTAACTCACTATACTCACACAACGTACACCTCTCGGTGGGTTGCTACATGCATCCTATCTCTAGGCTACACGATTAAGTATGCGATCGCCTTGATAAATAAATGCTAAAGATAAGCAATGATAGAGATAAAGATGATGAAGAAGATGGCATTGAAGGAATCAAGAGATGCATTGATTTCAAATTGTCTTAATATCTTAAGCTAAAATGTAATACAATACAGAGGTTAGAAGAGAAATGAAGGACTCTACGTCAAGGCTGCCGGTGGTGCCATGGATGAATGGTGGAGATGTCTCTCTCGAGCTCTATCTCTGGCGAAAGCTCTGGTCGTCACTCGGTCTGGTTTGTGGAAGTGAAGAATTCTCACTGAAAATCTTGTTCAAGCTCTCATCTGTGATCGCAAACCTCTGCCTTGAGAAAGAAGTTCAGATGTCTTGAAATGAAGGTTCAAAAGGCTATTTATAGAGTTTAAATGCCGAAAGCTATCATGATTGTGTTATGGCTCACTGCTGCTTTTGTCGCGGTATGGGCAATGTCATATCATCTTATCTTGTTGACACTCCCAAGGTATGCGTTCGAGCTTGATTCAGCTGAAGTATCAACGTGTTCTACCCATTTTGCAATTGTCTTTCTATTATGGTTGTCACTCCGTGGCCGCAATTCTCAATTGATCACCGCATTTGCTTAATCACCACAACTTTCATGCGATGGGCGTATTCGATCACCACAACTTTCATGTGATGGGCGTATTCGATCAAACTTTAAGTGCATGCGTTTGTCTTTGAGAAAAATCTGGCTTTAGCGCATGCGCCTGTCTTCGATTGCTTATTTCAAATGCATACATTTGATTCCTGCGATACTATAAAAGCAGATACTTTGGCATGGAGTAACGCATAATATTGGGGTCAGTGAGGATTTAGGTGCTAATTGACGCAAAACTCAATTTTTGGTAATTCTAAGTATTATCACTGCATTTTCTACTTATTAGCCCTCATGATTCTAAATAAAAGGCTTATAATAACTGACATTTATGCCAGTTATCAACTTGCCTATATAAAGGCTCTTTTGTGATTAATAAAAATAAGCAAGTTTTATTTACTTTGCTTTATATGGTATCAGAGTTTTAATAAAATGTTTTCCCTCATTTTTCATTTTTGACCTTTCGTCTTGCCTTCTGAATGTTCATTTCCTGACTTTTCGTCTTCCCTCCAAACTATCTCTCTCTTTTCTTTCTCCATGACCAGAACGACGATCCAACTTCCTCCGAAAACTCCAACTCCATAGAGAATGCTCAAGCTTCCCCCCTTCCATTCTTGAACAATATCAGAACCCTTACTTTCTTCATCCCTTAGACAGTACCAGTCTTGTGCTCATTTCCAATCTTCTTACGGAATCGAACTACAACTCATAGGGTCAGGCGATGAAGATTAGGCTCACGGTCAAGAATAAACTCGGCTTCATCAATGGAGAAATCCCTCATCCTTCTAGTGAGTTACTCAACTCTTGGATCGTATGCAATGGTGTCGCCACCGCGTGGATTCTTAACTCCCTTTCCAAAGAGATCTCTGCGAGCATCAACTTCTTTGATTCCGCGCAAGAAATTTGGGTTGATCTTCAAGAACGGCACTAGCGTAAAAATTGGACAAGAGTTTTTCAGCTACGCCGCAAAATTTCTAACCTCTTTCAAAATCAAGATTCTGTCACCACATACTATGCAAAACTGAAGACGTTGTGGAATGAACTGATATCTTTCCGCCCTTCCTGCTCTTATGAAAAATGCACTTGCGGTGGTGTCAAGAACCTACAAACCTACTTCCAAATAGAGTATGTTATGGATTTTCTCATGGGATTAAACAACTCCTCTGCTCCTATCAGATCTTAGTTATTGCTGATAGAACCAGAACCCTCGATCAATCGTGCCTTTTCCTTAGTTGCACAAGAAATTGATCAGAAAGTTATTCTTTATCCCCTGGTATTGTCGTGCCTTCATCCAATGCCATTGCCCTTCTTGTGAAAAATGGTTCTTCTGCTTCCTCCGAGCCTACTCCGAGCAATTTTCGCAACACCAATCAACACAAGAAGAAAGAGAGGCCACTCTACACCCACTACAATCTTCAAGGGCATACAGTTGATCGTTGTTACAAGCTCCATGGATATCCTTCTGGCCACAAGCTTTACAAGCCTTCCAAGTCATTAGCAAAGACAGACCATTCTGATTCTTTATCTTCTCTTACAGCTGAACAATGCCAAGGATTATTGGCTATGCTCTAATCTCATCTCAACAAGTCTAAAACAACCACCACAGCAGCAGAATCTGTCAATCCTACTGGTCATGTTGCAAGTATTTGCTCCCTCCCTGGTATATCTTCTGATCAGTGGATACTTGATTTTGGTGCATCAACTCATATTTGTTATAATAAGGCCTTATTCACTTCTTTAAGACCAATTAAACCAGCAACTGTTTCCTTACCAAATCAGTCTTAACTTTTGGTTGAATTTGTTGGGGATATTCAAGTCACTACAGATATCATGCTACAGAATGTATTATATATACCAGATTTTTGTTTCAACTTAATTTCCATAAGCTCTTTAACTTCTCAATTGCCAATAATGGTCACTTTTTTCAGTGGTTCTTGTCTAATTCAGGATAAGTATTCTTTGAAGATGATTGGTAAGGCTAACTAATGACGGGAAATTAGATGTCAATTTATTCAACAACTAAAATCCCTTGGACGCAATATGTGATGCATGTTCTTAAGGTATACGTTGATTGTCATGCGTCGATGGTCATGCGTTGGAATGACTATGCATTAATTAATGTATGCGATGACCATGCATCCTGTCACAAGTTTTCTCGTGCTCACGCCAAGTATAATGCAAATGCAAGTTTCTCGGGTGATCCGAGGTCGAACTCAGGGACTTGTAGCAAAATGAATGCGGTAATGTGCATGTGGTGGTTTGAATAAAAGAATGGAAGGGAGGTTGCTAAGTTAACCCTACTCCTACTCCTAAGTAACAGACAACGCAATGAGAATATGCATGGGAGGTAGAGACACGACAACTCTTGACATGAAATAAATGAATGGGAAAATAGATAAAATGTGGAAATTATTTCATTGCAACCTTTAAGAGTGACCTCAAGGGCAACCTTAGTCAACGTAAGCCATGCAATCATGCTACACACACTTGAACCTAACTCTAGGATGTATGCGGTGTATCTGCGATATTGCCGAGAAGCTTATGCCTGCCTAGACCTCCATAACTCGCTCACTAGCTCTCGCCGCATGAACGTGCTAGCCGCATACCACCTTATCCTACTTCCTGGACGTATGCAATATCCTATCTGTAGGGCGCATACGATATGTGATAGCAAACAGAGCTTATCCCTAAGTTCCCCATTCTTGCCTATGCGTTTCAATCTGCTCTCTCGAGTCTTAGATTTGGGTTTTAGACTACTCTCCCAAGTATGCCTAAATGATGAATGATGCGCTCATAGGACAAGGTAACCACATGAACTTGGCTGACCTAAGATCATTCCTATCTCTAGTAAACAATGCATACATTGCTTAATGCGACCAACCACTTACCCTCCTGGGCAGTTGGTTGTTGCTGACTTTACTCATAGATAAGCTTTGCGTTGGCCTATAGACAGGCATTGCTACAGCTTCACACTAAGCAAATAAGGTTACTCACACACTCACGCAACGCACACCTCTCGGTGGTTTGCTGCATGCTTCATATCCCTGATCCACATGACTAAGTATGCGATACTCAAGTAGACTCACCAAGTGATTCAATGGAAATTAAAGATGCTAAGTAAAGAAGATGGGGATGGAATCGAAGGAAATATAGAAATTCATTGAAAACAAATTGTATTAATTCTTTAATCACAAAATGTCATACAATACAATATAAAAAAAGAAAGGAAAATGAAATGATCGGTTGGAAGCAAAGACTTGCTTCTAGCGGATGTGCGTCAAGGCTACCGGTGGTGCCATAGATGGGTGGTAGAGCTGACTCTCCCGAGATCTAGCTCCAGTCAAAGCTCTGGTCATCACTCGGAATGGATGAAGGAGGTGAAGAACTCTCAAGCGTCTTCTAACGCATTTTTTCTGGATCACAAGGATCCGCCCAAGTTTGTCAATTGAGCTAGACTCGTGTTGGCTTTAGATGTCCTACCATAATCCTTCCTAGTGTGCAGATTAAACCTATATCAAATAGATTTCTTTCAGCCCTAATCTAAAATCCATTTTTTCAAAGATAGATTTAGGATTGGTTGGGAATGAATAAAGAAAAAAGTTTTTTAGAAAAATCATTTTTATTTAAACTCTTTTTTAAAAAAATTGTTTAAAATATCCTTGCGGTGGTCTGGTTTCTGCGTTTGTGTCCACTTCCTGTATTAGCTACAAAAATAGAACATTGAATGCATAATAATGCATAATAACAGGTTATCCGAGATTCATCATGATGAACGACGCAATCTCACTTTTTCATGAATTCCTAGCATAATTGCCACATATTCTGCCTAACAGCCTTCATAATTCTAAGTAAAAGTCCTAAGATGACATGCATTTTTGCATGTCATCACTAACAAATGGCATGGATTATATCTGTTACAAGCTTCAGTTGATAAGTCTTTACATTCCTTTTTCGCATTCTCCTCTACTTACAGAGCTTGTTTGTTCTTCCACTATTACACTTTCTACTTTTACTTGGCATAATCGACTTGGACACCCATCCCACAAGCATCTTAGTTTCCTAAAAGATATTTTACATGCTGACTTGGATAGTACTTGTAATAAATGCTTGATCTGTCCTTTAGCAAAACAGAAACGAATATCTTTTCAAAGCCATAATAGACTTACTACTCATGCATCTGATGTTATACATTGTGATGTTTGGGGCCCTATAATGAACCTACTCATGCTGGATATCGTTACTTCTTAACAATAGTTGATGATTATTCTTGGTACACTTGGGTTTTTCTGATGCGAAACAAATCTGAAGCTATTAATATTATCCCTCATTTCTTTCAATTGATTGAAACTCAATATGGTCATTTTATCAAAGTTTTTCGGTCTGATAATGCACCAGAACTGGCTTTTACTAATTTTATTGCTTCTAAAGGAGTTCTCCATTAGTTTTCTTGTGTTGAACGACCTCAACAAAATTCAGTAGTAGAAAGAAAATACCAACATTTGTTAAATGTAGCACGGTCTCTATTGTTTCAATCTAGATTACCTATCATGTTTTGGGTAGAATGCATATTGACTGCATCTTATTTGGTCAACCGAACTCCATCTCATATTCTATCTTGGCAAACTTCTTTTTATCGTTTGAATGGTGAACATGCCGATTATGATTCACTACGTACCTTCGGTTATCTTTGCTTTGCATCTACCTTAACTTCACACAAGACAAAGTTTCAGCCTCGGGACATTGTTTCTATTTTTTTAGGATATCCCACTGGTGTCAAAGGCTATCGTCTATATGACATTGAGAAAAAGCAACTATTTATCTCAAGAGATGTTGTATTTCATGAAGATATATTCCCTTTTCATCAAATCAGCTCTCAAGAGGAGGTACTTGACCCTTTTCTTGATTTAGTACTACCATTACCACTTCCCTTTTCAGGTGATCTATCTAGTAGTGCGGCACCTTCATCATCTGCTGATCATCCTCCTCCGAAGGACATTTTGGAGCCTGCTTCTAATGAGCAGCACACTCTAAATGAAGCTTCGGCCCCTGTTGATCTCCTTTATGAACCTACTGATGTCGTGGCTACCAGTCTTCCTAATCTGTCTCCTGTTGACAGTACCCATAAGTATCATCATCCTCGCCGCTCTATAAGGGCTACTAAACCACCTTCATATCTCAGGGACTATCATTGCAACCTGATTTTACAAAAACATTCTCAGCAGACACATACTAAATTTCCTTTGCAGGCTGTTTTGTCTTATGACAGGTTGTATCCTACTTACAAACTGTTTGCACTCAATGTCTCAACCACATATGAGCCACAATTTTATCACCAGGCTATCTCTCATGAGCATTGGCACCAAGCTATGCAAGATGAACTTTTAGCAATGGAAACCAACAAGACTTGGTCTGTTGTGCCCTTACCTCAAAGACAACACTCTATTGGCTGCAAATGGATATACAAAATCAAGTACCGTGCAGATGGGAACATTGACCGCTATAAGGCACGATTGGTGGCCAAGGGATACACACAACAAAGAGGGTCTTGATTACATTGAGACGTTTTCACCTGTTGCCAAGCTCGTTACTGTCAAAGTTCTTCTTACTTTTGTTGTCTCAAAAGATTGGTCTCTACTTCAACTAGATGTTAATAATACTTTCTTACACGATGATCTAGTTGAAGAAGTATACATGGTCTTACCCTTGGGTTACAAGCACAATGTCATCCACAAACAGGAGGAGCATCTTGTTTGTCGTTTTCATAAGTCCATTTATGGCCTCAAACAAGCTTCAAGACAATGGTTTGAAAAATTCTCGAAGGCCCTCCTTTGCTTGGGTTTTTCTCAGTCCAAATCAAATTACTCTTTGTTTACTCGAGTTTCTGATGAGTCTTTCATTGCCTTGCTTATTTATGTTGATGACATAGTCATCACTGGTGCTTCTTTACCTATGCTACATAAGTTAAAAGATCATCAAGACTTAGGTTCTCTTCGGTATTTCTTGGAACTTGGAATTGCAAGATCGTCACAAGGCATCCTTCTGTCCCAATGAAATTATACATTACAGCTCTTGGAAGATCATGGATTGTTGGTTTGTAAACTGACTCCCCTGCCTCTTGATCCGAATTTGAGGCTGCAAATTGATGTTGGTACTCTCCTCACAGATGCAACATTGTATCGAAGAATTATTGGGCAATTGTTATATTTGACTATCTCTCGTCCCGACATAGCATTTTCTGTCCACAAGCTCAGCCAATTTGTTGCTCAACCACGTTAGCCTCATCTTGATACTGCCATGTCCTTATTGAGGTATTTGAAGGCTTCTCCCGGACAAGGTATTTTACTACAGCCTGTCCATTCATTCCAGTTGAAGGCATATTCTGATGCTGATTGGGGCTCTTGTCCTGATTCAAGGAAGTCTATATCTGGTTTTTGCATCTTCTTGGGAGACTCCATCATTAGTTGGATGGCTAAGAAGCAGGATACGATTTCCCGATCCTCTGCCGAAGCTGAATACCGAGCATTAGCTACTACTAGAAGTGAGTTGTTATGGGTTACTCAACTTCTCCAAGAACTTTCAGTTCCTCTTATTCATCCTCTTTAATATACTGTGATAATGAAGTTGTTGTCCATATTGCTGAAAATCCGGTTTTTCATGAAAGGACAAAGCACATTGAAATTGATTGTCATTTTATCTGAGATCACATCATTCGTGGAGCTGTCAAACTTCTTCCCATCTGGACTCACTTGTAGCTTGCTGACATCTTTACTAAAGCCTTACCAAAATCTTCGTTTTCTCCATTGCTGTCCAAGATGGGCGTTCTTGACATTACTATACCATCTTGAGGGGAGTATTAGATATATGAGTTAGTTTGTATTTTGTTATAAATGTAGTTAAATGGTTATTATTGTTACTTTCTGTTGCTGTACTTGCCTATATAAAGGCTCTTTTGTGATTAATAAAAAAAAGCAAGTTCTATTTACGTTGCTTAATAGCTACCCTGACGGAGTTCCTCACTGCAATGTAGATCGGGCGAAGCACCAAAAACTGTACACGTGCTTCCGGTCAATGACGCTCCGCTTCGGCGATGGCGATTCCATTCTAGATGGGACAACGCTCGATTTTAACGAACCATTTGACTTAGTGGTGGCGGCGATTCACTGCAAAAGAGAAGAAGAAGAAAAGAAAATGGTGAGGTCCAAGGAAGATGGAGAAAATCGTGGAGAAGAAGGAGAAGTGGAGGAGGAAAGAGAAAAAGAAACAAATTGTAAGGCTGGTGGGTCCCTCAGTTTTATTTTTTCTATAATCATTTCTTGATATTGATTTCGAATTTATTTTAGTTAGATTTTTCTAATTGGATGTTAAGTTGGTTTTAATCAGTTTTGAAGCCAAATTGAATTTAATTAGATTGTCTACCAAAATGTTTAAATTGAATTTTGCTAATAGATATTCTTAATTTGATTTCTAATCTAGGATTTCTAAAAGTAAAAGTTTTAATTGAATTCTTTTCGACTTTGTTTAATTTGGGATTTTTTAAAAAATTAAATTTCACTTTAGTGGAGTTTGAAAAGTAACTTTATTTTATTTTTAATTGGGGCTTTCTAAGTAGATTTAGAATTTAGACTCTAATTGATTTGATCTTAAACTAAAATTCAAAGTAATTTTAATTTAGATATCCTAAGTAAAACAAAGTTTTCAATTTCACTTTGATTTAGAATTCCTAAATAAGATCTCAATTTGAGAATTAATTAATGATTTGAAATAAAATTGGGCTATAAGAGAATACCGCTTGATGGTTCTGTTTAGGTTGAGTTACTTAAATTTACACCTCTATTCGAAACCGACTTTAGGGTTGAATTAGTCAAATTTTATCTAATTTCATTAATGTTTTGTTTGGCCTCTTTTGACATTATTATTTTGGTGTAAAGTGTGTTTTCTTTTTGGGATTTTTCGAAGTTCCATAAATACCTAAAACCCTCAAAATTAATTTGTTTTCAAACAAACATTTGTTTTAGGAAATTTAATAGTGTTCTCTTTTTTGAAATAATGATCTTAAAAATGCATGAAATTTTCCTCTAAAATTCGATGATAGATTATGAGGAAATATTGATTTTCTAATGTTCTTAAGTGAGAAAATTATATCTTAAAATTCAAGGTAAGTTCCAAGATTTTCCAAAAGCCTTGAGCTACTCATAATTAATAGTTCATATTTTGCTACAATAAGTGAATTAATATCATTGGGACATTCGAAAACAAAATTCAAAAATATTTTCTTTCTTTAAGACCAAATCATAATAGGATGATTTTAAAATAAAATGCGGTAACCATTTTTCGAAAGGGTGTTGTAGGGGTGCTAACACCTTCCCCACACTCAACCGACTCTCATACCTTATATCTGATTTTGTAGACTATTTTTATTTTAAAATGGTGACCAATCACACCCCAAATATGATTGGTGGCAACTTCAAACCTCTCACCTCGAAAGAGACCCCTAGAGAAGGACATTGACCACTCTGTGTCGCGATAACATTGTGACATCGTACATATAATTCTAGAGACTTTTTCTTAAAGAATATACTTGGTGACGACAAAGAATCCATTAATGAGCTATAAAGAACATTCTAGACTTACCTTGTAAGTCATTTTACAGAACCTAAAACTTATGCTCTAATACCAACGGTAACGATTCGACTTTTCGAGATCGCTAAATAAGGTCATTATTTCAAACTCGCAAATAAAAAAGAAAAATATTTTGACCTTGAAGTAGATTTTATTAAGAAAACATGACACCTTCAAAATCAATTATTGAAACAAATAAACAATTTATTAAATAAGTTAATAAAATTGATAGAAACTGGAAAATAGGCATCGTAAACCTCTCCTCGACAACAAAACAATTTATAAACTACTGAATCCTACTCTTATTACTACGATGGCATAGTAACAATGATATGTCTGGGCCGATCCATAGGGAAGCACTAGTATGAGTTTTTTGTTAAGCCAATTTCCTAATTAAAGCAATAAATAGGGGAGCAGGGGAAGGTTTGGTGTGAATATTGAATAATGCGCGAGAAAAATAAAGGCAATGGGTAAATTAACCGAGGATTGGGTTTATCTAGTTTCAAGAGCAAGAGAGATCCTATGCAATTTCAATCATCAATTTCCGTTGATTAAACATGCATTTGATTTATGGGTACACAACAAGCTTGGCACGACCAAACTAGCCTCCATAGTAGTAGACAACTAATTTGGAACGAACCAAGCTAGCGCCCCAATTATTAATTAAAGCTAAAAAATCAAGCCCTAATTAAAATACATGCCCTTAAATCTATTGGGTTCAATAGTGTTCATATAAAAATAAAAACATGTGCATTAAGATTTAGGATTCCATTGTATTGATTAACCAATTGGATAGCCTAATTAATTAACATAATTATCCTTGTACCTAGATTAAGCATGCATTTTAAGATTCAAGTCTAGCATATAAATCCTAGCATACATATTTAATCTATTTGCTACTTGGTGATTGAGTTAGACATTCAAGTGCGAATGTGATGAAGCTACTAATCGAATAGAAACACATGCTTATGAGGGATAGCCAACACATAAACATGCATTTAAAAATTAAAATGGATTCAAGAAAACATAAAATCATTATGCAATCAGTTTATCAACAGAAAATCTTAAGAAATATACATAATTCTTGCTCCTAAAACTAAATAAAAATTACCTCATCGATCCATAGACAGAACAAAGAGGAAAGTTATAATCCATTAGCTACAACCTAAAATAAAAGTAAAATCTAACCTAAAAAGAGCAGAAAAGATGATGAAGAAGAAAAAAATTTTAGTCTCTCCTCAACCTCCATTGATTCCACCATCTTCCTACCCTAAAAATTTGAAGAGGGTATTTATAAACAGCGTAGAGCATAGCTAATCTAAGAAGCAACGTCGTTAGATTGGTTTTTATTTGTTGAATCATAAGCCTCAAGCGTAGTGATGCTGAGCTTTATGCTTTCTCGCACGCGCGCGACGTTGAGTTCTGTCAATATCTGGAGCATTGTAACGCTTCAGGGCAATGTTGCGATGCTATGTGAAACAACAACTACTTCTTTTGAGCATACCATTGTGCTCGGTAGAGAGTAGCTACGCTATCCCAAGGGCATTTTCATCATTTCTCGTCTTTGAAGCATCGAGTGCTCATTTTCACTCCTGATAGCTCCAAATCAATCGCGAACGACTTGTAACACTTTGAAATGCATGATTTTCTCAAATTCCTATAAGACTAGATGTTTAAACATATAAAACACAACAAGCAATCTAGATTAAGGACATAAAAATATCTCTTTACGAGAGCTATCAAATACCCTCAATCTAAACTTTATCTATGCTCAAGTAAAGACGAGCAATGCAAAGCAAAAGATAGACATGAATCTTATGCTCCAAATGAGTGATTCTAATCTCAAGGCTAAAAATAACTCATAATTCACAAAGATAAAGCCAAACAAATGCATGTGGTCAATTAAGAAATTTAAAATTAATTATTTATCCCCTAAGTGTGTGTGTGCTTAGCCAATCTTATCTAGGTTTTTACTAGCTCGGACAAGTTTTATTGAACCCTCAACTCGTTGTCCTTATAATCTAGCTCAGAGGATCAAGCATCAAGCTTCCTAGATTCAAATTATGTAAAATTTAAGGAACCAAATTTTTATTCTATTTTTCATTTTTTTCCTCTTTTTCTTTTTGCTTTTTTCTTACCTTACATAAAAAAAGAAGTCTTATCCCGACTACGCTACCTTCATTTTGGCATGCTCACGCGGATTACATGAAAGACATCCAACTACGAGCAACGTATCTTTTAAAGGTGCCAAAGCTTACTCATTTCTCAAGGGCACTTTAGCACAGAGGGAAATTACAAGTGTCATAGCCGCCCCAGGTTAATCATACCTCTATGAAAGAAGAGTAATCCCCTTGAAAAAGATCATACAAACTTACTTTTACTCTACAACATGCTTATCTTTTATTTTCTTTACAATAGGCTTTGATTTTACAAAACAAGAGTTTGACAAAAACATAAGCATGCATTATTAAGTTGAGCTTCAGTTACTTAACCACTATCACCTAGGCCTTCCGGGGTGATAACAGGCATCTAGGCCAAATAACTCAATCCTAAACATTCAAGATCCTAAATAAGAAGACTATATGCTAAAAAAATGCAAAGGAATCAAGAGAAAATTTTTAATTTTGCCCAAAATCATGCATATAGTTTCATGAATCCAAAGCAATGTGAATAGAGAGTTATCTAAAGCCTATCACAGAAAATCATCATCACTTGCATTATATGCAGCATAATCAACATATCATCAAATCAATCACAAAGTTCGAGCTCAGGTGCTCAAGGACTTGCCATACATGCATATAAAACCACCACTCCAACCTAAAATGATACATTGTCCCCAATGTATCGCTAATCTAAGTTCAATGAAAATAAAAGACAAGAGAATAGAACGCCTCCCCAGTAGGCGTTTTTATGCACGGTCTTTGACGTATGGTAGCAAGGCTCGCATCTCAAAATGATGCTCTTCTTCCTTTTAGGGTGTTCCTACAAAAGAAAAGCAAGAAGCTAATCTAGAAAGCAATAAAGAAAGCAAGTAAATTATTCACCTGGCTCCCTCCAAGAAGGTCAAACTTTTAACGTCAGTTGCTCAACGTGACCTGTCCTCCTTTCAAATTATGAAAAAAAATCTCGTATTTTTTCTGCCCCTTCTTACTTGAGTTGATGTAGCACTCAATGCTCTGACGAAACTCTGTCTTCTGAAGGATACCAGATATTTGATATAATTCAACATGCCATCACATCGAAAATAAAGATGAAGAGGAGATCAGAAGATCACTCACCTTTGAAGACTCAAATCCTTCACGTTCTTTTTGAAGTGACAAACTCTTCTAATTCCCTTCGAACTCTAGAACAACCAGAAAATGCAGCAATGTATCTCTAAGTTCCAAATACAACCATACGAAAAACTCGGTATTCTTGAATGGTGGAGAATTGATGAGAGTTTGTGGGCTTCAAAATCAATTTTGTAAAGGATAAAATTCTATATCTTGAAAGAGCAATGTAAACCTGTATTTGTACTAGAATGGAAGGGGAAGGGGAAGATGAAAGATTATACCCTTCCCACTTCCAAATGTTAGTTAATGGGAGAATAATGGGGAAGGGGAAAAGTTATCAAATCACTCCCTTCCCTAATAACTAAATTATTTAATTAAACAAAAACTAATTTTCCTTTAATTATATATATATATATATATAAAAAAAAACTAATTTGATATTATATATTAAAAAAAACATGTGTTATTATCTAATATAACACATAACCTATAGTTTATATTATATTACATATAATATAATCTATAGTTTAATATTTTCTCATTTAACCTATAATATTTAATATGAATCAAATTCATATTAATTTTAATATTTGAACAATATTCAAATATTCATTTTCTCTCTAATAAAACTTATATTGTTATATCTCATATAAATAATTTTATATTAATTATATCTTATATAATTAATTCCCTTTATTAATTTGAACAATTCAAATTAATCCAAATTAATTCGATTCTCTTTAATCCCAATTGAGCTAACAAGGGGACCTGATGAACCTATAGATTGAAGCTCCAATGGTACTTGATTAATTAATCAAACTTTTTAATTGAATTAATCAAACTTTCATTAACTGTCGACCACTTCACTAAAGGCGACAACAACATTTTTCACACTGTAGATAAATTTATGTGTTCATTAGATATAATCAATCAATAGTACATTGACCCTTCACAAATTACTCATAAGTACAACTGGGCCAAAATTACCGTTTTGCCTCTAAAGTTACTGAAGGAACTCTTATACAAGAGTACCTATGAACGGAAGCGAATCTTTCCATAAGCATTGTGACAAAATTACCACATTTACATTCAAACAAACAGATGTGCATCAAACTACTAAATTACCGACATGCTTAGAAATAAATAAACAAGAGAACGAGTAAACTTACCAGTTGAAGACTTCCTTCGGTAGAAATCTTGCTCTCTCCACGAACGGAATCTCTCGCTCTCGCTAGAACGTCAGGCTATCGTTCAACAAAACTTTGGTCGTCTTCCACGAATAGCCTCCACACGAACAGATGAAGAATGGGGACGACACCACCACTTGGAACTCTTAGTATTCTCAGAGTGAGAATTCAAAAAGTGGGCTCTGTTCAGATTTGGTAAAGGGGAGAAGGATAAGAGATTGTATATAATGATCAAGCAAGTGGGAGAAAGGCGAGTCTATCGTATAAACAAAATGCTTGATCGTTTAGGTGAGGTATACGATCATGTAGGAAAAGGTAGGCGATCGTCTATACAATTGTTTAATAAAGCTCGAACGCTAAGTGATTGTTTAGCAAAAGGTAGGTGATCGTTAATAAATGGCGTGCGCATGTAAGTGATCGAGTAGTCTCTGATTTTAATAAGCGATGGGCAACAAACACACCATGAGAATTAACTGTGTTATTTGCAAAATGAAAACAATTTTCATTTTATTCTTCAGTTACAAAAAACCAAATGGAACTTCCCACAACGTATGGTTACAGAGAAAACGGTGACCAATTATCCCATAACTATCAATTAATAAAATAATAAATATAATCATATTATATCCATTAATCTATAGTTTAATATCATATATCAACCATGGTGTTTTCTCCTCCACTAGATATAAATCATATTTGTATCTAATTTTCTCCAATGAATGTATCTCATACATAAAGTCGATCATATCATATATAATTAACCAGTTCAATTATATCATATATAATCGAACTCACTCTTGTCAATTTGAACATTTCAAACTGACCCAAAAACTTATTCTCAACTTGAATCCAAGCTACCAAGGGGACCTTATGGACCTATGGCTCGAAGCTCCAACGGTACGTGAATAGCTGACTAAACTCTTTAGCCACGAGATCTACCATCCGCTAACTACCAGGCATTTCACTAAAGATCCACAACTGAACTCTTCTTACCACAGATATATTTCTATATCCATTTGATATAACCAATCATCAGTACGATAACCCTTCACAGATGCTCGTAAGTACAGTTGGGCTAATTTATCATTTTGCTCCTGTAGTTACATCTAACTCCTTAAGTACCATTGATCCCTCTAATGAAATATACAACATAGTCCTACTATGTGTGGACACCTCTCTGACCATGAGAAGGTGTGTAGCACCACATCGTTCAAGCCCCGGGATCAACCCTTAAGGGAGCAATCTATGTACTTACCCCTGTTTCAGGGAAGGAGTGTATTCCATCTTGTGTAGCTGAGTTCCCAGATCCCAAATTAGACGAATCCCCAAAGTGGTAAGCTTGAGTCGGAGACCTGGCCACTCGCATCCATGCAAATCAAAGGACCGCCCTCAAAGGCAGGAGTTCCCAGCTCACTCAGGATTGAGGTCTTGTTATCTATGGTCATTCTAGTGAAGTGAAGTCTCTGTCATAAACAGTGATATATAACGAGACGTTAACACTTCGTGGTCAGGTCTTACGCAAACTCTTTGTATAGGATGCCCCCGCTTGCATGTCCCATACACGAATGAACAAGATCAGACCATCTTTGGCAAGTCACAACATTTTTAACCATTTCACAAAGCGGGCCGCATCCGTAGCGTTACCAGGATAAGGTTTCCCTCCTATATCCATATACTACAGACCATTTTGGTTATCACTTAAGACATGATCCACTTGTATGTCACCGTATACATACTTAAGTTACATAATGACAACTAGGGATTTTAGTTTATTGGTTTGTGGTAAAGCAAATAAAACATCCAATATTCAATGTCAAGTAGTGAAGAAAATATCATATATTATATATCACAAGTGTTCGTACAACATGTGTTTACAAACTACAGAACATGAGAATTTAGGGCATCATCCCCAACAATATCCCACTTGTCCTAAAGTGAGTGGGGTGTACAAAAACTAGTACATAACAATAAACTAAGGCACTAAGTCCTAGTACAATAAAATCCCCCACTTTCCCTAGTCCATCCGCGGACGGTCCCGTAGATCCATGCTTTAAAGGTGACCCTCAAACACTGTAGTCATGAGAGCCTTCGTAAACGGGTCAACAACATTGTGCTCCGAAGCGATCTTCGTGACGATCACATCCCCTTGATGCACTATCTCGCAGATCAGGTTATACTTCCGCTCTATGTGTCTGTCGCGCCTGTGACTCCTATGCTCCTTGGAGTTTGCCATAGCACCACTATTGTCACAATAGAGGGTGATGGGTCTAGACATATCTGGAATAACTTCCAGCTCTGTCAGGAACTTCCTGAGCCAGACGACCTTCTTAGTAGCTTTGCAAGCCGCTACGTACTTGGCCTCCATCATGGAGTCAGCGATGCACCCCTACTTAGTGCTTCGCCACACTACATATCCTCCGTTAAGAGTAAAAACTAACCTTGAAGTGGACTTGGAGAGTCCTTATCAACCTGAAAGTCAGAATCCGTGTATCCAGTAAGAATCAAATCCCTAGATCCATACACGAGCATGTAGTTCCTTGTTCTCTGAAGATAATGGAGGATATTCTTAACTGCGGTCCAGTGACATGATGACGGAAAATTAGAAGTCAATTTTACTCGACAACCAACTTCCGTTGGACGAGGTGTGCGATGTATGTTCCTAATATATGCGTTGATAGTCATGCGTCGATGGACATGCGTTGGAATGAAAATTGCGTTAACGAATGTATGCGATGACCATGCGTCCTACCACAAGTTTTCTTGCGTTCACACCAAGTATAACATGAACGCAAGTTTCTCGGGTAATCCGAGGTCGAACACAGGGACTTGTAACTATATGTTCTCCATGATGTGCATGCAACAGTTTAGATAAAAGAATGGAGGGGATATTGCTACGTTAATCCTACTCCTACTCCTATCTAACAGATAGCACAATGAGAATATGCATGAAAGGTAGAGATGCGACAAACCTTGAGATGAAATAAATGAATGGGAAAACGGATAAAATGCGGAGATGTTTTCATTGCAACCATTAAGAGTGACTACAAGGACAACCCTAGTCAATGCAAGCCAATGCGCTCATGCTACACTCATGCACGACAAGTCATTTTCCAATGGAAATGCGGTGCTCCTAAGTCTAGGATGCATGTGTTGAATACAAAAATGTCCATAGAGCTTATTCCTAAGTCTTTACTCTTTTCCTATGCAATGATGCAAAGTGCACACAACGCTGCGATGACTGCACTCAATCGTATCCTATCTCTAGGATGCATGTGATGCAGTGTTGACAAACAGAGCTTATCTCTAAGTCCCCATCTCTTGCTTATGCCGATCTAATCTCACTCTCTCAAGTCTAGATTCTAACCTAGCTCTCTCAGGTCATTAGATTCTTTCTTTAGGCTCTCCCTCGAGTAGCTCTAAAGGGATGTTGGGCACAACATAAGACAAGACAAACGAATGAACTTGGTTGATTCAAGAGTGTTACTATCCCTAGTGAACAACGCATACCTTACTTAATGCGTCCAACCACTTACCCTTTCGGGCAGTTGATTGTTGTTGACTTCACTCATACACAAGCAGCGTTAGCCTATAGACAGGCGTTGCAGCAGCTTCACACTAAGCAAGTAAGGTTACTCACACACTCGCGCAATGCACACCTCTGGTGGGTTGCTACATGCTTCATATCCCTAATCCACATGACTAAATATGCAATACCCAAGCAATCCTACTAAGTGTTGCAATGAAAGTAAAGATGCTGAGCAAGAAGATGGAGATGGAGTCGAAGGAACAGAGAAATGCATTGAAAACAATTGTATTAATCCCTTAATTTCAAATGTCATACAATACATTATAGTAAAAGAAAGGAAAAGAAATGATCGGCTGGAAGCAAAGCTTTGCTTCCAGCAGATGTGTGTCAAGGCTGTCGGTGGTGCCATGGATGGGCGAAGAAGCTGACTCTCTCGAGATCTAACTCTAGTCGAAGGCTCTGGTCGTCACTCGGAATGGATGAAAGAGATGAAGAACTCTCAGGCGTCTTCTCACGCATTTTGTCTGTATCGCGGGGAAAATCCCCAGTTGAGGGATAATCTCCAGATGATTGAATTTCAGCTCTTCGGCCTCTATTTATAGAGCTTGGGTTGCCGACAACATTAATTAGACTGCTCTGAGTCTGACGTTCGACACGTTCTTCCTTTCTGAACCTCTGCCACTAACTGCGTAGTAGGTGAAATGTCAACATCAGCTTTGGATTTTCTCGAGGTAGATGCGTTCATGCGTTCATTTCACCTACCTTACGTTGATCCATTAGTTTGTATTGTCGCGTAGCCGCAATCATTCAATGGCCATATTTGCTTAATACCGCAACTCTACACGATGACCGCAATCGCCTGACGAGCGCAATCCCCATGTGATGGACGCATGTTGCTGATCACCGCAAGACCCATGCGTTGATCGATGCGTTTGCGTTGCGATGGAGAGCTTCTCCGCATATGGTTGTCTATGCGGTGGTCCGGTTTCCGCGTTTGCGTTCATTTCCTGCATTAACTACAAAGATAGAACATTGAACGCATAATTAATGCAAAATAACTGGTTAGTAGAGATTCGACATGCTGATCGACGCAAGCTCATATTCTTGTGAATTCCTATCATGATCGACGCATATTCTGCCAAACAACCTTTATAATTCTAAGTAAAAGGCCTAAGATGACATGTATTTCTGCATGTCATCACACCCCCAAATTTAAAATCATGCTTGTCCTCAAGCATGCGTTATACTCAAGAAATTCTAACTGACCTTCATGCTTTCCTTTGCGATGACCAACTTCTCAGAATATAATTCTCACACACCTTTGACCATCACCGCAATCCTCTCCTCCACATTGGCTGCTTCTTCAAAAAGATCCTGTCTAAGTTAAATCCGGCAAGCCTTTGTTCAAAAACTTTTATTCGCTCACTGCAACTTTGTATTTAGCTTTTGATATTGCGTTCATTCAAAATACTTCAAAAATTTGCGATAGCTTATTCAAATGCGGCGTTGAACCTGGTTACACCCTTCGTTTTGGCTTACCCCCACATGTGTCATGCGGGCATCCAACTTTGGTTGCGTTCCATATTCAACTCAACTCTTGTCTCGTTTGTTTTGGCTTGCACCGGACAGAGGAGTTGCGCTAATGCGTTGATCCTGGCGACTTGCCTTCATTTTGGCTTGCCTCCACGTGGGCCATGCGGACATCCAACTTCGAGCAAGTGTCTTTCACAACTTAACTCTTATCAACATAGGTTTCCCCATTGTGTTGACAGTGGAGTTATTATTCCCAAAATCTCACTTTAACTTTCTTTTTTTTTTAATGATCGCAATGTAATGAATGCAATTCTCCGAGACCGCTGCCACCCCAAAACTTAGAGGTTGGCATCGTTCTCACCGCAAAGCTAAAGACAAAATTACAAGAATGCGTTAATAAATGTTTTGAACAAAGGTTTGCACAAGATAAAACTTAAGACTTCCAAAATTTGAAGAAGCTAATAAAAGTGAAAAAATGCCTTGCATTGATTAGTTAAAAAAAATGCGGTGAACTATACGTACCATCATAGAAACATCGCAAAACAACACAATTGAGAAAAGGAGAATTTCAAAAGGATAAGGCATATAAGATAACAAGAAAAAACCTTAGGCGGAACAATGCATGCGCTCATGCATTGGAATCCACACGATTGAAGCCATGCGTTGAAGGGTGAAAGGAATTCTTCTATTGAACTACAAACCGGGGAGACTTATTATTGCACCTACAAGAGCAATCGTACCACAACCAAGGAAGCAGCCATATATCCAAAATAACAATGAAAAAATAAAAATAACCTATACTACGAAAGCAAAGTAAAGATAGAGCAAAAGACGTCCTTGGAAAAATAGGAGTGTTGTCACCGCAAGGAGTCTTCTATGTAGGAGATGGCTCTCAACTGCTTGGGTTAAGTTGCCCTGACCATTGGAACTTCTGGCAATTGTTGGGCGCATGTTGGCCACCATGAGCTTAGAACTGCCTTCAGTTCTTTTGCAATTGATTGCCCTTCTACCTTGGGGTCAACATTGGCTTTTAGCACATCGCCTACACTTCAATATTGTTTGCAATACACCCAAGATAAAAAATTTGCTCGCAGAGACACAAAACTTAATAAACATTTAGTTGCCAAGTCCCCGGCAATGATGCCAAAAACTTGATGACGGGAAATTGGAAGTCAATTTTACTCGACAACCAACTTCCTTTGGAGGTGGTGTGCGATGCGTGTTCCTAAGATATGCGTTGATAGTCATGCGTCAATGGTCATGCGTTGGAATGAAAATTGCATTAATGAATGTATGCCATAACCATACGTCCTGCCACAAGTTTTCTTGCGTTCACACCAATTATAACATGAACACAAGTTTCTCGGGTAATCCGAGGTCGAACACAGGGACTTGTAACTATATGTTTGCAATGATGTACATGCGACAGTTTAAATAAAAGAATGGAGGGGATATTGCTACGGTAATCCTACTCCTACTCCTATCTAACAGACACCGCAATGAGAATATGTATGAAAGGTAGAGATGCGACAAACCTTGACATGAAATAAATGAATGGGAAAACGGATAAAATGCGGAGATGTTTTCATTGCAACCCTTAAAAGTGACTGCAAGGGCAACCCTAGTCAACGCAAGCCAATGCACTCATGCTACACTCATGCATGGCAAGTCATTTTCCAATGGAAATGTGGTGCTTCTAAGTCTAGGACGCATGTGTTGAATACAAAAGTGTCCATAGAGCTTATTCCTAAGTCTCTACTCTTTTTCTATGCGATGAAGCAAAGTACACACAATGCTGCGATGACCGCACTCAATCATATCCTATCTCTAGGATGTAGTGTTGACAAATAGAGCTTATCTCTAAGTCCCTATCTCTTGCTTATACCGATCTAATCTCGCTCTCTCGAGTCTAGATTCTAACCTAGCTCTCTCGAGTCATTAGGTTCTTTATTTAGACTCTCTCTCGAGTAGCTCTAAAGGGGTGTTGGGCACAACATAAGACAAGAAAAATGAATGAACTTGGTTGACGCAAGATTGTTACTATCCCTAGTGAACAACGCATACCTTGCTTAATTCGTCCAACCACTTACCCTCCCGGGCAGTTGATTGTTGCTAACTTCACTCATAGACAAGCAATGTGTTAGTCTATAGATAGGCATTGTAGTAGCTTCACACTAAGCAAGTAAGGTTACTCACACACTCGCGCAATGCACACCTCTCAGTGGGTTGCTACATGCTTCATATCCCTAATCCACATGACTAAGTATTCAATACCCAAGCAATCCCACTAAGTGTTGCAATGAAAGTAAAGATGCTAAGCAAGAAGATGAAGATGGAGTCGAAGGAACAGAGAAATGCATTGAAAACAATTGTATTAATCCCTTAATTCTAAATGTCATACAATACATTATAGCAATCTTTGCGCCCATCACTCGGCTTATGCGCCCATCTGGTAGCACATCAACACATGCCCCATGCGTCCATCCGATTGTGCCCATCGTTCAACGCAACCTTGTGCTTATGGCTTCAATATGTGTTGCATGGTCTGATGCTTCATTCAACCTTCAACGCATGCGTTCATCATCCTTGTCAAGCCCTTAAAGCTGCTCGCTTACTCAACCTAAGCAGCTGCTTCCTTGCTCAAGGTTTCGAATTTAACTTACAATTTTAATAACTAATTTTCCAAGCCTTTTCTCAAGGAATTTCCTTCTGCAAATATTCTCTAAATTTTCTTACAAGCTTAACTTAAAATTTCAGCTCAAAATTCCTTTAGTTGTGCCAGAATTCTTAAATTATCAAGATTGGCCCAACTTACCTGAGAATTAAACCTCCAGCTGGGTTCTTCATACTCTAGCTCGATTCTGCCAGAATCTCCCTTCGGCATATCAACCTCAACAACTAGACATGATTAGGGTTTAAATGGCTCTAAAATTACTTCATTTTCCCGAGTGAATTTTTCTAACCTTCTGCTTGAAGTCGGGCTTCTTCTTTTAAACTAACAGCTGCATGCTTTCCTTTTAACATCAGGCTGCTACCTCATGCTTAGAGGATAATGTCAAACCTAAGTATGATAGCTAGCTTAGCTAACCAATCTTCAAGATAATCTTTCCCTCTTGGATAATAACGCAAGGGTCAGCTCCCAGGCCAACGCTTGCAACCACATGGCCGCATGCCTCCTTCTCAATGCATTACCCAATCTAGCTAACTCATAGCTCATTTAAAGGCTTTTGCGTCCCTCTTTTGGTCGCGTACTTCTAGCCAACGCATGTCCTAGCCCATGCATAGCTCTTATCATATCAACCATACGTTAAGCCTTCCTCACTTCGTAGTATACACCAACGCATAGACCGCATAGCGCCAATGCATAAGCTGCATAGCACCAACACATAGGTTGCATAGCGCCAATGCATAGGCTGCATAGCACTAACGCATAGGCTTCGTCCATCATGTCCATCGCGTCCATCACGTCTATCGTCGCATGGCTCCCTTGCCGCATGCCATCCATCGATGCATGCCTCGCACCGTGTCATCGCATGCCCTTGCACTGCATGCCTTCGGCTACTTACCAACGCATCATACTTTCACTCATGCGTTCACCCTTGGTACCAACGCATTGCTTATCCTTTCCCTCAACACTTAGCCTCTACAAGCCTTGATTGCTACACACGCAACCTCATCCATTCCCTCTTCTCCCTCAACGTATGTCTACACTATGCTTCCATACTTAACCAAATTTCCATTTGTTATATTATCTAAACTCACACATCTAAGTATTTCTAATACTTATAATTTTCTTCCTCCATCTTCCTACTTTCTTTATCTTCTTTCATAATTTTACTTAACGCACTTGTTGCTTACTTTTGTAGGAAAATAGAGTACGGGGTTAACAATTACCTCCCCCTTAAAGAAATTTCGTCCTCGAAATTTGCTCGGACTTACTTATAAGTAAAGTTTCACAACACCTTTTGGTCGTAAAACTTTACAACCTTCTTCTTATTTTCTTTTACTACGTTTTCACTTTTCTACTCTGATATTAACTTTGTTCATACCAAGTGCTACTAATATGTATGAACAACTTGGTCATAATAATGCATTGTACTTGTTACATCATTTGATGACTCTTCCATTCTTTACTGAGTCATAGCATCTACTTTTTACTAGGGTGGTCTTTCCCTCTCCTAGCAATACCACTGGAACATTCTTTCCAGTTGTCATACCTCTAAATTACTTACTAGTTATGGAATCATTATTCATGTCGGCTAGACTTTCCGCTAACTGCGGGCACTCTTCTTAACATGTCTTGTCTATCCATACTTAGGAGAAGACATTCATTCTACTATAACATTTCCCGTCTATGGTTTACATACCACATACATAAGGTTTTCTTAACTATACCAGTCTTCAGCTTAGTCTCAATTCAAACTTCGAGCTATTACCCGAAAAATCAGCAAGTCAGAACCTTTTCCTTTTTACCTTCTGCTGGCCATATTGTTCCTTATTTTATACTCAACGCGTCCCTGGTACATTTCGAGCTCACTGTTGCTATTCTTTTTTGTAAATTCACTAGAATAGATTTCACGTTTGCCATTAACCTCTGAGCAAATCTTTTAAACATTCTATTTCTAGTGAGAAGTTCATGTTTACTTGTGTGACTCCCGATTTCCCTTTTTGAAGTCTTCCTTCCTGAGTCACTGAAGCTTTATATTTCACTTACTGGAATCTCTGTTCTTTCGAATCTCAGAGCTTCTAAAGGTAGGGTTAGAGTTCCCGTTGTCTGTCTTCCTGCTCTACTTGCCACTCTTACTTGACATCTTCCTTTTACTTAGGTAGTACACATGCTAAGAACTTAGGACTCAAACTTATATGTATAAATTTTCCCTTTTCTTCCCAAAATCTTTTGCTCTGATACCAACTTATCACACCCCGCTCCAGATTATCCTCTTAACCTGGATGGAATGGTGACTACAGCAGTTACCAACCCTTTTGCTAGCACTTACTGCCATCTAACCTGTTAAACATTCTTAAACCCTTAAAATGTACATATGATGAATACATTGAACAATTAATTCAGAACTTAACACATTTTCATTACAGGGTTTTGCAGCATTGTTCATAAATGATTCTTACAATTTAGTGAGCCCCAACAAGAATACTAGTCACTAAATAGAAATATGTGTACTAACTAAATACAGGTCTTCAATTAAGCTTCCTTCAACCTGACTCTTTAAGTGGCAAAGCAGCAGCAGCGAACTCTTTTGGGAACTGACCGCTACCTGAAAGGAAAAACATTTGAAAACATGAGCTAGAAGCCCAGTGAGTGACTAACATTTAAACATAACGTCCATACATAAATTTCATATTTAAATCAAAAGCTTTCACTATACTATAAACTTAACTATTATTCATGTCATCATTAACATCACATAACATTTTCTTACTATGCTAGACTATAACTTAGTCAATTTGCCTAGAGTGGCCCTTTTGCTCACTCCTATCATTCTTTACCGTATTACATTCTTAGTTGAGAGAGAAACTTTACTCGATCCCTCAACATCAATCCATGGCTAAAATGGAGTGTTCTCGACACTACCAATAACAACTTTTCCTTACATTGTACAATTCTAGTTTAAGTACCGTCATACCTTAGGTACTATTGCTCAGATACCTTCTCTATGTCCTTCAGTATCGAGCTGCTCGAATACCTTCTCCATGTCCTTCAGTATCGAGCCATTCAAATTCTAGGACGAAGCTTCAGTACCTTCTCCATGTACTTCAGTACTGAGCTATTCATTTTCTAGTTCAAGCTTCAATACCTTCTTCGTGTACCTCAGTACTGAGCTATTTATACTTACTTGCATATTCTCTTCTCTTAATAACTTAATTGCCCAAACACATTTCTTACTAACGCATCCTCATGGTCATTGTAAAATATAGTATAACATAACATTATGTGAGATGCGTTGTTACATAGCTATTTGAGAATAATTATCATAAATAGCTTTCAATAAACATGCATTGCTAAACATTCATATGCTTAAGCAATTTACTTAAAGCATTTAGAGTCACTCACAGTCTTTGGCGATCTCCTTCATGAATATGCTTACTGTATATTGAACACTTAGCCAAATTCTTAGGCCTTAACTTGACTAGGCAGCAACTTCATTACTATGCATCCATGCCTTGCGTCCATACATTGCGTTAGGCATTCAAGCCTCCTATGCATCCAAGCCTTCAGTTCACGCCTACTGCCCATCGCATGGCCCAACGCATAGCAATCTTTGCGCCCATCTAGTGGCACATCAATGCATGCCTCATGCGTCCATCACGCGGCTTATGCGCCCATCTGGTGGCACATCAATGCATGCCCCATACATCCATCACTCGGCTTATGCGCCCATCTGGTGGCACATCAATGCATGCCCCATGCATCCATCACTCGGTTTATGCGCCCATCTGGTGGCACATCAACACATGCCCCATGCGTCCATCACTCGGCTTATGCGCCCATCTGGTGGCACATCAATGCATGCCCCATGCATCCATCCGATTGCACCCATCATCCAACGCAACCTTGTGCTTATGGCTTCAATATGTGTTGCATGGTCTGATGCTTCTTAGTGCATCCTTGCGCCCATTCAACCTCCAATGCATGCGCTCATCATCCTTGTCAAGCCCTTAAAGCTACTTGCTTGCTCAACCCAAGCAGCTACTTGCTTGCTCAAGGTTCCAGATTTAACTTATAATTTTAATAACTAATTTTCCAGGCCTTTTCTCAAGGAAATTCCTTCTACAAACATTCTCTAAGTTTTCTTAGCAAGCTTAACTTAAAATTTCAGCTTAGAATTTCTCTTGGTTGTGCCAGAATCCTTAAATTATCAAGACTGACCCAACTTACCCTAGAATTCGACCTCTAGTCAAATTCTTCATACTCTAGCTCGATTCTACCAGAATCTCCCTCCGGCATATCAACCTCAACAACTAGACATGCTTAGGGTTTGAATGGCTCTAAAATTATTTCATTTGCCCGAGTGAATTTCTCTAACCTTCTGCTTGAAGTCGGGCTTTTTCTTTTAAACTAACAGTTGCATGCTTTCCTTTTAACATCAGGCTGCCACCTTATGCTTAGAGGATAATGTCAAACCTGAGTATGACAGCTGACTTAGCTAACCAATCTTCAAGATAATCTTTCCCTCTTGGCTAACAACGCAAGGGTCAGCTCCCAGGCCAACGCTTGTAACCACATGGCCGCATGCCTTCTTCTCAACGCATTGCCCAATCTAGGTAACGCATAGCTCACCTAGAGGCTTTTGCGTCCCTCCTTTGGTTGCATACTTCTAGCCAACGCATGTCCTAGTCCACACATAGCTCTTATCATATCAACCAAGCGTTAAGCCTTCCTCACTTCGTAGCATACACCAACGCATAGACCGCATAGTGCCAACGCATAGGCTGCATAACACCAACGCATAGGCTGCATAGCACCAATGCATAGGTTGCATAGCACCAACGCCCTAGGCTACATCCATTGCATCCATTGCATCCAATGTGTCCAATGCGTCCATCATGTCCATCATCGCATGCCTCCCTTGCCACATGTCATCCATCGACGCATGCCTCGCACCGTGTCATTGCATGCCTTCGGCTACTTACCAATGGATCATAGCTTTCACTCATGCGTTCACCCTTGGTACCAACGCATTGCTTATCCTTGCCCTCAACACTTAGCCTCTACAAACCTTGATTGCTACACACGCAACCTCATGCGTTCCCTTTTCTCCCTCAACGCATGTCTACACTATGCTTCCATACATAACTAAATTTCCATTTGTTATATTATCTAAACTTACACATCTAAGTATTTCTAATACTTGGAATTTTCTTCCTCCATCTTCCCACTTTCTTTATCTTCTTTCATAATTTTACTTAACACACTTGTTGCTTACTTTTGTAGGAAAATAGAGTACGGGGTTGACACGCGATCCTTTAGGGGGACACTTCCCAAGGGTAGATTTCACGGTGTGGACAATAAAAGGAGAAATACAAGAGGTTTAAATGAAGCATCATATGCCCCAAGTACCTCCTACTGAATGTTCTACCTAGGGGTTCATTAACCTAGACAATCCAGCTACTGATTTTAGTCTAAGTCATTTATTAAGTCCGCTCAAAAACAACTTTTGTCTTTGAAATAAAACAAGTTCAAGTAGTCACATTAAACTCTTTAATGGACTATTCTTAACTTGCATCATGCATCAAATCTATCTAATTCACCTTTCTAGATAGGTTCCTAGGTAGGTGTGTTAAATTTCCGTCACCTTAAATACCCAAGCCTATACAGAACTCACCTTAGACAAAAGGTCCCTTATAGTCAATTTAATCCTATTAAACTGATTAAAAAGATTAAAGCCTAAGGTTGCTAATCATATTAGAACCGTGATCTTAAGTCTATCTCATCAAAGTTTTAAACATTTTAAAACCATGAATTAAACCTAAATTGACATGCATATCTTTCTTATTGATTTTAGTTCTAATTTCTTTTTATAACCATTATAAAATAAACAACTAAAACATACATTGCCACACAACAAGGTATTTATAACGTTTATAAATGTAACTTGTGTGTCATGTTTCATGCAATGTCCGATCATTACTATACATAACTTTTATATACAAGTAACAACCAAGTATACATGTTTTCCATTCACCTTTACACTATAACATTTATAATATAAAGATGATGCATGTCAATGCTTTATGCATGCATAAATAAAACTCTTATATTATATGATGCATGAGCATGCTCTTACGTAATTTAAATCATGCTTCTCTAAATCGTAACACTTATAATAAAGAGATGATGCATGACCAATGCATAACCTAAGGTGGGATTTTTCTACATGGCATACCACATGACATATATATATAACATACATCTCAATATAATATCACAGATTAATGAACCGGGATGAACCACGTCTAAAACTGGAATGAAAAATTCTATCTATTACATTTTTCCACCGAGCAAACCGGTTCACAGGTGAACCGGGTCTTGAATCGCTGGGCGAAGCTCCCATCATTTAGTAAACGCCTCCAAGTAAACGATCGTGTAGCGCACAAGACGATAATGCCCAAATGTTAAACGATCGCTTTGACGACAATGAAGCTGCAAAGCCAGATCTTCTAGACAATCGCTTAACACGTAAAAGGTAAACGATTTACTCTATGATTTACTCTGCGATCGTATAGTCAGTAACTAAGCGATGAAGTTTGTTGAGCTATACGATCGTCTAGTGTGCGCGTGATAAACAGCCCCCGAGTATTCGATACTCAACGATTGTCTACCCCATCGTCTACACGACCCGACCAATGCTTGGTCGTCTTTATCCTCGAAGAACAGCAATCGTTGCTACGAAGCTTCTTCATGAACGACTCAAAACTCAAACTACTTTGAAATTATAGATCGATAGCAGTTAATAATGCCCAAAAATTCAGGGGCCTTTACAATTACCTTGAAATGTAATATAATTTAAGAAACCAGAGGTTTCATCCCAAAAACTCCATTAATCCACACATCCACAAACGAATTAACATTTAAAACAAAGAGTAGACATGCTTTTACCCATCGAGAATGTAAATGCAATTCTTTGCATCAATGAATTTGAAATGTTAGAAACCTGGCTCTGATACCAATTGAAGGAACTCTTATATAAGAGTACCTATGAGCGGAAGTGGATCTTTCCAAAAGCATTGTGACAGAATTACCACATTTACATTCAAACAAACAGATATGCATCAAACTACTAAATTACCGGCATGCTTATAAATAAATAAACAAGAGAATGAGTAAACTTACCAATTGAAGACTCTCTTTAGTAGAAATCTCGCTCTCTCCACAAACGGAAGCTCTCGCTCTCGCTGGTACGTCAGGCTATCATTCAGCCAAACTCCGGTCGTCTACCATGAATGGCCTTCACATGAACAGATGAAAAATGGGAACTACACCACCACTTGGAACCCTTAGTTTTCTTGGAGTGAAAATCCAAAGAGTGAGCTCTGTTCGGATTTGCTAGAGACAAGGAGGATAAGAGATCATATACAACGATCAAGCAAGTGGGAGAAAGGCGAGTCTATCGTATAGACAAAATGCTTGATCATTTAGGTGAGGTACACGATCATGTAGAAAAAGGTAGGCGATTGTCTATACAATTGTTTAGTAAAGCTCGAGCACTAAGCGATCGTTTAGCAAAAGGTAGGCGATCGTTTAATAGATGGTGCTAGCGTGTAAGCGATCGGGTAGTAAAAGTGATCTATCGTATAGTCTCTGATTTTACTAAGCAATGGGCAGCAAACACACCGTGAGCAATTAACCGTGTTACTTGCAAAATGAAAACAATTTTCATTTTATTCTTCAGTTACGAACTTCCCACTAACGTATGGTTATGGAGAAAACGGAAGCCAATTATCCTATAACTGTTTAATTAATAAAATAATAAATATAATCCTATTATACTAATTAACCTATAGTTTAATATCATATATCAACCATAGTGTTTTCTCCTCCACTAGATATAAATCATATTTATATCTAATTTCCTCTAATTAATTTATCTCATACATAAAGTCAATCATATCATATATAATTAATCAGTCAATTATATCATATATAATCGAACTCCTTCTTTTCAATTTGAACATTTCAAACTGACCCAAAAACTGATTCTCAACTTGAATCCAAGCTACTAAAGGGACCTTATGGACCTATGGCTCGAAGCTCCAATGATACGTGAATAGTTGACTAAACTCTTTGGCCACAAGATCTACCATTCGTTAACTGGCAGTCATTCCACTAAAGACCGACAGCTGAACTCTTCTTACCATAGATATATTTTTGTGTCCATTGGATATAACCAGTCATCAGTACGATAACCCTTCACAGATGCTTGTAAGTACAGCTAGGCCAATTTATCGTTTTGCCCCTGTAGTTACATATACTTCTTAAGTACTACTGATCCCTCTAATGAATAATACAACATAGTCCTACTATGTGTGGACACCTCTCAGGCCATAAGAAGGTGTGTGGTGGCACATTGTTCAAGTCCCGGGATCAGCTCTTAAGGGAGCAATCTATCTATTTACCCCTACTTCAAGGAAGGAGTGAATTCCATCTTGTGTAGCTGAGTTCTCAGCTTCTAAATCAGACGAATCCCCAAAGTGGTAGGTTTGAGTCGGATACCTGGCCACTCACACCCATGCAAATCAAAGGACTGCCCTCAAAGGCAAGAGTTCCCAACTCACTCAAGATTGAGGTCATGTTACCTATGGTCATCCTAGTGAAGTGAAGTCTCTGTCATGAACGGCGTTATACAACGAGACGTTAACACTTCGTGGTCAGGTCTTATACAAACTCTTTGTATAGGACACCACCACTTGCATTTCTCCATACGAATGATCAGGATTAGACCATCTATGGCAAGTCACAACACTTGTAACCATTCCACAAAGCGAGCCGCATCCATAGCGTTACCAAGATAAGGTTTCCCTCTTATATCCATATACTACAGACCATTTTGGTTATCACTTAAAACATGATCCACTTGTATGTCACCACATATATGCTTAAGTTACATAATGACAACCAGGGATTTTAGTTTATTGGTTTATGGTAAAGCAAATAAAACATTCAATGTGGAAAGTCAAGTAGTGAAGAAAATATTATATATTATACATCACAAGCGTTCGTACAAAATGTGTCTACAAACTACAGGACATGAGACTTTAGGGCACCATCCCCAATCTAACTTCTTAAGTATCATTAATCCCTCTAATGAACAATAAATTATAGTTTAACTATAACCGAACCCCTTTTATGCCAGGAGAGGGTGTGGCGTACATTGTTCAAGCCCCGAAATCAGCCTTTAAAGGAGCAATTTCTCTACTTATCCTAATAATAGAGAACTAGTGAATTCCTTCTTGTGTAGCTACATTCCCAACTCTCAAATCAGACGAATCCCCAAAATGGTAGGCATATTGAGTCGGTGAATCTGACCATTGATAACTAGTAGAAATACAAGTTACATATACTGTTTTATTTAGATATTGCAGCAAAAAGAAAGAAAAGTTGCGTCGATAGAATAGAAATTGGCTAAGAAATACGAGAATTATAAATTATCGTCAATACATCCATTAACACCATTGTGATGGTAGAAGAGATGTTTCAATTTCTATTTTGCAGGAAATCAGTCACTGCATGCGTTAATGGCTCAAAGATAAAAGAAACAACGCATCTACGTCGTATTGCACCCATTATTCAGGAATGAAGAGATGATCAACGCAATGACGGCGCATGCAATAATCGATCAAGAACTTAGCAATCAATGCAATTTCAACCGCAAGCGGTAATAAAAAATAACACCGCATGCGGCGATCGATCGAAGATGTAATGAGCAACGCATTTGCAGAGGATTATGGCAAATGTACAGCTTTCAGTTGTGCATTTCTGATGGGCTGATTGCGTAACAGAAGGAATATTCACTTCGCCATTTCAGGAACTACCATAACCATAAAGTGGGGACCACAAAGTCAAAGAGCCAAGCTTCACCTATAAATAGCTTCTGCAAATTCACTAAAAGATATACTTGAATACATAGAGACGTGTATATATTGATCTGAGAGAGAGACTGGTCTGAAGCAATTTCCAGAGTAGATTCGGGATAATCAAGAGACAAGGCCGAGAGGTGAGTCTACGGGCAAGGAATCCTTCCAATCCCCATCGTTGAAGCTCTGTACGAAGGTCACTTCTACTAGAAGAGCAAGCCTGAGAGGGAAGCTCTCCTCTCCATTTCTACAACACGTCGGCAAGCAAAACCTCTGTCCAGGATCTGTGTCAAGACGTTGACACTTTTCTGTATTTGTTTCTAATCTCTTTTTCATCATCTGTATTCATCTTCTTAATTTTTGATTCACACCATGTATCGAACGCTTAATCTTAGTATTAAATGTTATGATCATTTCCATTGTCATCTCTCTGTCTATTTTCGTTCATCCATAATCCATTTTCTCCATGATGTTTTCCTAATTCCCTGGGTAAATAGCAAGAATTAAGCAAGTAAATTAATTTGTGTTAAGGAAATGATTAAGTTTAGCTAAAGCATGCTCGACAACATCTTCACCTGTGAGAGCAGAAGTGAAGATGTTATTCCGCCTATTGAGAGAGGGTTGGAAAAATGCGTTAACTAAAGCGAGAAGTACTTCTAGAGATGAAAGCAACCTTGCGTTCATCACGTTCATCCCTATTTCAACATAGAGATATGGGAACGTGGCCGATCAACAAGAGATGTATGCCAAAGGAAAGCAGAACCTTAGTTGCATCTTTAACGCAATTAACAAACTTGCGTTGTTTTTATTATTTACTCTTTCTCTCTTTGATTCATCCATAAAGACTTGCCATCGCATACCACGATCCTTTGTATAACTTCACAGTCAGTCTCAAACTCAGTATCATGTATCATGTATTTTGTATCTGGTATCATATTAGTTTAGGATTTTATTTTCATCGCAACTTTATTTTATCAACGCAATTTTATTTTCATCGCACTTTAGATTCCTGTATAAACCCAATTCTTTATTAATTGTAAAAACCGGTCGCACGTATCACAAAAGTAATGCATTAATGAAAAAAAATCCTTGTGTTCGATCTCAGATTATTCTGAGAAACTTGCGTTGGAATTATACTTGGTTTCAGCGTAAGGAAACTTGTGACACGCATTACTCTATCGCATACTACAAGCCTATCATTAATAACGCATATTTAGAAATAGTATCGCATAAATACTAAAGATATAAAAACATTGTGTCAAGTTTATGGCACAGTGCACACATAATAAGGAAATCATTCTTTAGTGTTATAACCATGCTCACCCAAGAAATCAAAGAATTGCCTTCATAGGCAGGAGTTCTGTCACACCCTGCCCCGAGCCCACCTCTTGAGCCCGATGAGAGGCATGAAGGACTGCAGATACCACTCTTTTGTGATACCTACTACCCATCTGAACCTCTTTACTCTCAGTAAACTTTAAGTCAATGAGATAAACAACTGATTGATTAGGCCCATTTTATTACAACATTGTAACATTTATACAACTCCAAGACTTAACTACAAAGTTTACAACAACTCTTAAAACCCCAAAAGTGTGACCGTGGCTGTGGCAGACCTTGACCTTAGCAGCACCCTGGAACTTCTCGCCTTTCGCTACGTGGGAAGAAAAACATAAAAGAAGAGAATGAGATTCACAAAGCTCAGTGAGTGGTAAGCATCTTCTAGAGTTTATTTCAACTCATAATACAAGCATATCACAAATACGAGGTTAACACTCAAGCCTTAGCTTTGAATGAGTTTGATCTCAATCTCTATCTACACGCACGATAGATAGCTAAACCGATAACTATATAGAATGAATCTATTCTCTACCTACACACACGGTAGATAGTTAAACTGATACTAATCATAAACGCTTACTCTCTTGCGTTCCCTTTATTACCTTTGTCTTCTATGTCCTCTATGTGCACATAGATCCCCACTTGTGACCATTCCACAAAGCGGACCGCATCCTAGCATTACCAGGATAAGGTTTCCCTCCTATATCCATATACTACAGACCATTTTGGTTATCACTTAAGACATGATCCACTTGTATGTCACCACATACATGCTTAAGTTACATATAGATAACCATGGATTTCATGTTTATTGGTTTGTGGTAAAGCAAATAAAACAAAAAATTGAGAAAAAAAAAAGTGAAGTAAAATATCATATATTATACATCACAAGCGTCCGTACAAACTGTTTACAAACTACAAGACACGAGACTTTAGGGCATCAACCCTAACATGCCTCTATAAAGGCAGACAACTAGCAATAACCTAGTCAAGAAAGCATCCTAAACATTGATTAAGGCTGGATAGGCCTAACCCCAACCTACATGCTTCTACCTCTATTGGGTTCGATAGTAGCCATATAGAATAGAAAACACGCGCATTAAGTTCTAGAATTCAATTGCACCAATTAATTGTCAATATAGTTTACTCAATTAACCGAACTTTCTTCAAATCTAGTAATTAATGCATCCTAGGAATAGCCATCAAACATACAATCTATTGCCTCTTGTAAATCTTGGCTAGACATTCTACCGAACACATGGAAAGCAACGCATTCAATCATGATTGTGACAAAACCAAACATCTAGGCTATACATGTTCAAGATATAGATCATTCAATATGCTTCGAGAACTATAAAATAGAATCAAGAATGCTCAATTCAAATTGCAAATGATAAAGAAAAAGAGAAAACTCAAAAGAATTACAAGAACCCTTGAAATTAGAAACAGATTTAATAATTACTTCACAAACTCGTAGACAAATTCATGAAAAATTACAAAAATGTTGCTTACAATCCAAAAAGAAAATCAAAATATAATCTAAATGGGAAAAAAATTGCCAAAGAGACAAAATGATACAGAAAGAAATCCCAGCCTCCTAGACATGATCATTGGACTACTGTTAAAAACATTCTCAAGTATCTTCGGAGAACGAGAGATTATATGCTCGTGTATGGTGCTAACGATTTGATCCTTACTGAAAACACTGATTCTAACTTTTAGACCGATATTGATTCGAGAAAATCAACTTCGAGGTGAGTATTCACTCCAAACGAAGGAGCAATTGCATGGAGAAGCATCAAGTAGAGTTGTATTGTTGACTCCACAAAGGAAGTTGAGTATGTAGCTGCAAGTGAAGCAGTAAAAGAAGCTGTATGGCTCAGAAAGTTCCTGACAGATCTAGAAGTAGTTCCAGATATTCACCTGCCTGTCACTCTCTATTGAGATAATAGTGGAGCAGTTGCAAATTCAAAAGAACCACGAAGCCATAAAAGAGGAAAGCATATCGAGCAAAAGTACCATCTCATCAGAGAGATTGTACACAGAGGAGACGTAATCGTCACCCATATTGCTTCCCAAGACAACTTAGCTGATCCATTTACAAAGGCCCTCTCGGCTAAAGTGTTTGAGGGTCACCTAGTAGGACTAGGACTACGAGTTTTGTATCATTAGGGTAAGTGGGAGAATTTATGGGTATTGTAATGCCCTAGTTTATTGTATTTATAGATTTTATTCTCTCCATGTAAACTCAACATTGTATATATTTGTATATATTGATCCACTGAAGTTTTAGTCCAAGTGGGAGTATTTTTGGGTTTTATGTCCTAAAATTCGCAATTTGTAAAATGATAAAAATTTTCTATGATCAATAAACTTATTATTGATTTTATAAATTGTATGAAAGTCTAAATCCAATAAACTAAGACCCATGACTATTGCATGAGTACTTAAACTTTATGTGGAGACATAAGAGTGGATCAGGTTTGAGTAAATAGTCAAAATGATCTATGGTACATGAATAAGGTTGGGTACCTTATTCTGGTAACACCATTGGATGTGGCCTACTCTATAGTTATTACAAAGAGTTGTAAAGTACTACATACGACATGATCCTAATTCGTACATGTTATGTCATGAGGAGTGGGAGCGTCCTATGCAATGAGTTTGTATAAGATCGAACCAAGAAATAAGTCACTCTTACTTTATAACGATGTTTATTGTATAAGACTGACTATTTCACCTAGATGACCTAGGTAACTCGATCTTAATCCTGAGCTAACTATGAACTCCTGTTTATTCAAGATTACCCTTAGATTTGCATAGGTGAGGGTTGGCTCAACAACACCGACTCAATAAGACTCTCATTTCAAGGGTAAGACCTAATAGATAGATGGGGACATAGGGTACAAGACGGAGTTCACGCCTACCCGATTTAGGGATAGAAGAAAGGTCGTTCTCTTAATTACTAAATCCAGGTCTTGAACAAGAGGCCTCACCCTCTCACTGGACTGGAAGAGTTTGGTTTAGTGATTGGATCACAAATCAGTTGTTCATTAGAGAATTAGTAAGAACTTGAGGAATAAGACATAATCTCGAGGGTAAAATAGATATTTGACCCAGTCGTTATTACGAATAATCTGTGAAGGGTCGACCTGCTGATTATGGTTAAATCATGTGGACATAATATATCTATAATGAGGGGAGTGCAACTATGGGCCTTAGTGAAGTGACCCATTAGTTAACGAATGGGGATTAATCTGGTCCAATGAGTTTAGCCAATTAATCTCGAATCGTTGGAGCCCATGATCTGTAGGTCCGCGAGGTCCTCTTACTAGCTTGTAATGGACTAGCTCAAGAATAGCGTGATAAGTTAATTTGAAACGTTCAAATTAGAATTAAGGGAATTAGTAATTATGAGATATAATTACATATTTAATTTGAGAATTAAATGAAATAGGAGAATTTATATTTGAATATGATTTAAATATATAAAGATGGATATGTGTAAAAATTAATTTGATATTTGATATTAAATTATTTAAGTTTTATTTAAAAATTAATTTATGAAATTAATTTTATTTTTCAGTTTTTAAAATCAAAATGGATGGAAAAATCAAGTTTTGATTATGTAATAAAATTGGAAAATTGAAAAACAAAACACAAAATGGAAAAACCATGTTTTCCATTATCCATCTTTTACTTGCTCACACAAAAGCCATCAACATTGCCTTGTGTTACTCCCAGCATGAGCTGCAGCTCATGCAACTCTTTTCCTTTCATGTTGATCTGCAATATATTGAAGAGTTTAGAGTGAATTTCAGGCATGCAATCAAGAGACAATTTTAGAGAAAATTTGTGCTGAAGAAAGTGTTATTCACCAAGATTGTTGTTGTGAGTAATTCTCCTCAATCCCTTGATTCAAGCTTGTTTTAAGTCTCACAACTCAATCTAGAGTATCAAGAAAATAGTGGGGAAGATCTTGAGGTGGTCTGCAACAAGATTTGGAGAAGATTGCAGCTGGAGATCGAGCTTTGAGGAGGTTCTACAAAGATATGTCATGAAACTCACTTGTTTTCTACAAGAGCATACTTCATATTTTTCCAAAACTAATGAATTAAAGTGCTTAAATGATCCTTGTTTTTTTGTTTAAATGATCCTTGTTTCTTCCCCTGTTGTTGATAAATTCTTACACATACTATGTGCTCCATTAGCTATAGCAAACATAACACAAGAAAGAAAACAAAGTAAAAGAAAGCTCTAACTAAAAACTTAACTAAACGAAAAAGAAACTGACTTCCTCGGCAATGGTGCCAATTTGATAGAGATTGGAGAATAGGCATCGTAAACCTCTCTCTCACATCAAAACAATTTATAAACTACCAAATCCTACTCCTATTACTACCATGGCGTAGTAACTGTGGTAAGTCTGGGTCGATCCATAGGGAAGCGCTAGTATGAGTTTTCGTCAAGCCAATTTCCTAATTAGAGCAGAAAAGGGGGGTGGGGTTGGTGTGGATAGTGAATAATGTGCGAGAAAAATAAAGGCAATGGGTAAATGTAATCTAGATTGGATTTATCTAGTTTTGAGAGCAAGATGGATCCTATGCAATTTCAATCCTCGATTTAGTTAATTAAGCATGCATTTGATTTATGCATGCATAACAACTTGCTTGGCACGACCAAACTAGCCTCCACAATGGCAGACAACTAATTTGGAATGAACCAAGCTAGCTATTCATAAAAGCTGGAAAGCCAATCCATAATTAAACTAAATGCCCTTAAATCTATTGGGTTTGATAGCGTTCATATAGAAATAAAAATATGTGCACTAAGATTTAGGATTCCATTGTGTTGATTAACCAATTGAGTAGCCTAATTAATTAACCAAATAATCCTTAAACTTAGATTAAGCATGCATTCTAAGATTCAAGTTCAGCTTATAAATCCTAGCATACATATTTAATCAATTTACTACTTGGTGATTGAGCTAGACATTCGAGTGCGAACGTGACGAAGCTACTAATCAAATAGCAAGGGCAACACATGCTTATGAAGTATAGCCAACACACAAACATGCATTTAAAAATTAAAATAAATTAAAAAAAACATAAAATCATTATACAATCAGATCATCAACAGAAAATCTCAAGAAATATACATAAGTGTTTGACGGTTAGATTTAATAGAAATGTTGTCGCACACATTCACTGACTCAAAAAAAGAAATATTTTTCACCAATCCTATACTTATACCTAAGTACGTAGTAAAACCAATATGAACGAGGTCAAATCCATAGGGAAACTATTGTCTAGCCAAATTAATCCCATGTGACGGGGGGTTTTGGATTGATTTGTGTAAACAGTAATTAAAAATTAACATGCAACGTAAAAAAAAATAATGAGCATGTGAATGGGTTGGATTAAATCGATTCAAAGAGCCTTGGAATTAGTATGTATGTTTAATTTTTCTATCATCAGACACTAATTAATTGTACTAAATTAGTGAACTCCTTAACCTATTAGGAAATCTAACAACCCAATTAGCCAAATTCGATATTAAACCAAATTAGCTCTAATTCAATTTACATCTCTTTTTTCTTAGCGAAATACAAGTTAAAACCAAATTGCATTACGAAAGGTTTCAAACGTTGAGACATACTACAAGCCAAAAAGTCATATCTTATAGCATGATTAATTAGAAAAGATTAAATTAGGGCATACATGAGTTTGGTCAGAAAAAGTCTAAACTTTACACATGCGATCCTAATTTGCACAACGAAATCAATCAATTTCGCACAGGCTATGATTATTTTGCAAACAAGAATTTTAATAAACCGACTTGTCATACTTATTCAGAAAAATTTAATTAAAATTTAATCAAATCTTCCCAAAGAGTTTATAACAAGTCAGTAAAATTAACTAGAAATCCTTCAAGAATTTAAACATATAACTAATCCCAAGAAAAGTTTACCTAGCCTTGCATAGGCATCTTGAAAAAAATCAATCAATGAAGAGAATGTTGAATATGATGAAATTTTTATCTAGAAACTCGACCTAATCGGCTCCCAAATACGTTCTCAATCTCCAATTTTTCTTCCCTACCTCCAGCTAGAATCAAAATCCATATTTGTAATAAAACCAATATGAACGAGGTCAAATTCACTGACTCAAAAAAAGAAATATTTTTCACCAATCTACGTAGTAAAACCAATATGAACGAGGTCAAATCCATAGGGAAACTATTGTCTAGCCAAATTAATCCCATGTGACGGGGGGTTTTGGATTGATTTGTGTAAACAGTAAAATGCAACGTAAAAAAAAATAATGAGCATATATTAGTTTAATTTTTCTATCATCAGACACTAATTAATTGTACCGTAACCTATTAGGAAATCTAACAACCCAATTAGCCAAATTCGATGTGACGCTCTCTTTTTTCGAAAACAAGCGCGCGTTGAGACATACTACAAGGATTAATTAGAAAAGATTAAATTAGGGCATACATGAGTTTGGTCAGAAAAAGTCTTGTAATTTCGCACAGGCTATGATTATTTTGCAAACAAGAATTTTAATAAACCGATTGTCATACTTATTCAGAAAAATTTAATTAAAATTTGCATCCTTCAAGAATTTAAACATATAACTAATCCCAAGAAAAGTTTACCTAGCCTTGCATAGGCATCTTGAAAAAAATCAATCAATGAAGAGAATGTTGAATATGATGAAATTTTTATCTAGAAACTCGACCTAATCGGCTCCCAAATACGTTCTCAATCTCCAATTTTTCTTCCCTACCTCCAGCTAGAATCAAAATCCATATTTGTAATAAAACCAATATGAACGAGGTCAAATTCACTGACTCAAAAAAAGAAATATTTTTCACCAATCCTATACTTATACCTAAGTACGTAGTAAAACCAATATGAACGAGGTCAAATCCATAGGGAAACTATTGTCTAGCCAAATTAATCCCATGTGACGGGGGGTTTTGGATTGATTTGTGTAAACAGTAATTAAAAATTAACATGCAACGTAAAAAAAAATAATGAGCATGTGAATGGGTTGGATTAAATCGATTCAAAGAGCCTTGGAATTAGTATGTATGTTTAATTTTTCTATCATCAGACACTAATTAATTGTACTAAATTAGTGAACTCCTTAACCTATTAGGAAATCTAACAACCCAATTAGCCAAATTCGATATTAAACCAAATTAGCTCTAATTCAATTTACATCTCTTTTTTCTTAGCGAAATACAAGTTAAAACCAAATTGCATTACGAAAGGTTTCAAACGTTGAGACATACTACAAGCCAAAAAGTCATATCTTATAGCATGATTAATTAGAAAAGATTAAATTAGGGCATACATGAGTTTGGTCAGAAAAAGTCTAAACTTTACACATGCGATCCTAATTTGCACAACGAAATCAATCAATTTCGCACAGGCTATGATTATTTTGCAAACAAGAATTTTAATAAACCGACTTGTCATACTTATTCAGAAAAATTTAATTAAAATTTAATCAAATCTTCCCAAAGAGTTTATAACAAGTCAGTAAAATTAACTAGAAATCCTTCAAGAATTTAAACATATAACTAATCCCAAGAAAAGTTTACCTAGCCTTGCATAGGCATCTTGAAAAAAATCAATCAATGAAGAGAATGTTGAATATGATGAAATTTTTATCTAGAAACTCGACCTAATCGGCTCCCAAATACGTTCTCAATCTCCAATTTTTCTTCCCTACCTCCAGCTAGAATCAAAATCCATATTTGTAAAACTACCGCCGTTGCAACGGTGTTGTGACGCTCAATTGCGCGCGTTCGAAGGAAATTCATCAGTTGAAGTTTGTAGTGTTGCAACACTATGATGAGTGTTGCAACACTGCCCTATTCGATAACTACCGCCTTGCAGCGTTGAGCTAGAACATTGAAAGGGTGTCACGACGTTGATTGTTTGTCCAGAATTCGTTGCTTATTGTCTTTTAGCGTCAGGCAAGCATCAAGGAAGGGTTATAATGTTGCCCTCAAGGTCTGTTTGGTCAATTTGACATCTTTACTCATTTTGGTGCATCCGACTCTCAGTTTTTCGTCCTTTTGGTTCGATTTTCATCCTAGCAACACTTGCTCTACAAGATCGATTTACCTACAAAATAAGATAAATAGAGCATAAGAAATGTTCAAATCAGTAGGATTAAGGACATAAAATTAGCTATTTTGAGCTAACAAATACCCCCAACTTAGCTCTTGATCGTCCCAAGCAAGGTTATAACACTCAATCATACAATTGATAACAAACTGTTCACTCTATTTGTCAGATCCTATCTCAAGTCTTAACGGACTTTAGGGCTACACAATAAATCATATAACAATCCAAATTCAATAAATCTCTCGATTGAGACTCATTATAAAATGGACTTTAAGAATCAAATCATGCATGAATGAACATTAAGGCATGATTTTTTTTTCATAAATCGAAAAGGACCCGAAAAAGTTTTATCCTACCCCATTTCATCTTCCCTCTACTTTAGCTCGGTTATTAGCCTAAGAAAAATCATTCTTGCTGATCAAAGAGCAACACTTAGCCAAGAGTGCCTAAAACCGACACACACAAAACATAAAGGCATTAATTTTATCTAGAGGGCTAGCTTTCACACTCGACCGTCGAGAACCTATCACTATTTTCTCGTGAGCCCTAACTAGACACAGTGGAGGTAGCTCTTTTCTCCTCTATCAATGCACACATACACTATTTTTGCAGGCACACTGACTTATGCCTCATTCTTCTATGCATTTTTTTCGCAACACTACTTTTTCTTTATTCACACACTAGGCCACTATTTTCTCATTGTCAAATTTTGCTCTCAAGCACTAAAATTTACTCCTAATCTAAAAGGAGGCCTTTCGAGGTGACAATGAAAATCCGAGATGGATAACCCATTTCTAAGACTTTTAAGGATTTAAAACGAAAGAAAAGAAAATTTCGACCTAGGTTCAATATGCATGGGTTTCATGAAAAAGGTTTTTATAAAGAGCTAAAATCGTGAAATATTTTCCTTTTTGAAAACATACAACTCACTGAGTGCATCATCAACTTGTCATTGAAAGGAAACAGCAAATAGAGCGAATAGACCATGTAAATACCAAACAATCAGACAAAATCAATTACGCAGGAAAAAAAATCAACCCATAGATGCTTATTTCATACGACAACAACCAATGAAAACTTATTCAGATCATAAAAAGCCAATTATTAGCAATCCTGAAAAAATATCGATGGTATAGGTAGGTTATGCCCAAAATCAGAAAACAAAAAGCATGTTTCGCCCAACACCCTCAACTTTAGAAATATGCACTATCCTCAATGTATATCTAAACTACAATTCATGCGAAGGACAAAGAAAGGGGACAAGGGGCACAGAAAAACTCCCCTGGAATTGGACATGAGCATGATGATGGGGAAAGCTATCTCTTAAAGGGCCAAAAGTATAGTCTCCTATAAAAAGAAATATAAATGGAATCAATCATTCTTTCAACTAATTCAAAAAGAAATAAATAGAGGAAATAAAGAAAAGAACAAGAAAGAAGATAAATTTGAGTCATGGCTGCCTTCAGGAAGTGTAACTTTTATCGTCTTTTGCTCGACGTTGGGTGAGGATGGGCTTAAGTGACTGAGGGTGGAGTCAACCGAAAACTTGAGTGAGCTAGTTGACTTCCTTTCATTAAAGATCTTGAGGCGGTGCTCATTCACCTTGAACTCTTTTCTAGTCTCTAGGCTTCTGATCTCAATTACACCATAAGGAAACAGATTAATAATCTCGAAAGGACCAAGCCATTTGGACTAAAGCTTATTAGGCATGATTGAGAGGTGTGAATTGTAAAGCAACACTTTCTGACCGAACCTAAACTCCTTCCTTACAAAACCCTTATCGTGAATTAGCTTTGTCTTTTCCTTGTAAAATCTCTAGTTCTCATAGGCTTCAAGACGTTACTTCTCTAATTCGTGTAGTTCCAAAAACCTTTCTTCATCGACTAGTGCTAAATTCATATTGCATTGCTTAACCACTCAATAAGCCTTGTGCTCGACCTCTACCGGAAAATGGCATGCATTTCCATAGACAAACTTTAAGGGCGTCGCCCCAAAGGGAGTTTTGAAAGCAGTTCTATAAGCCCAAAGAGCCTCGTCTAGGTGTGTGCTCTAATCCTTCATTCTCGGGTTGACGGTCTTCTCCAAGATATTCTTAACCTCTCAATTGGATATTTATGCTTCGCCATTCGTCTGAGGGTGGTATAGAGTAGCAACTCGATGATGGACTTCATACTTCCTCAGAAGGGCCTCAATGGTTTGGTTACAAAAGTGTGAACCCTGGTCACTGATTTTGGTTCTTGGAACGCCAAAACAAGAAAAAATGTTAGCCTTTAAAATCCTGAAACAACAGCAGCATTGTTAGTCCTAGTAGGGATAGCCTCAACCCACTTCGATTCATAATCAACGACTAACAGTATATGAAAATACCCATAGGAAGAGAAGAAGGGTCCCATGAAATCCATACCCCAAACATAAAAAATCCTCATACACAAGAATAGAGTTAAGTGGCATTTCATTCCTCCTAGACAAAGATCCTGACTTCTAACATCTCTCACAAGATTTACAAAACATGAAGCAGTCAGTAAATAAAGAGTTCTAGTCAATCCATTATTTAAAACCTTCCTAGAAGTTCTTAGGGCTAAAATGCCTACCACATGCCAACTCATGACAAAATGAAAGTATGGACTCAAATTTCTCATCTGGGACACACCTCCTAATGATTTGGTCAGAGCAACTCTTCCAAAGGTATGGTGGATCCCAAACAAAGTATTTCAAGTCACTCCTTAATTTAGCCTTCCTAGAACTAGGCATGTCATAAGGGAACTTACTAGTCACGAGGAAATTTACCATGTCAGCATACCATGGTATCAATGTGGTGAACTGGAACAGGAACTCATCAGGAAAATCCTTTCATATAGGCGTAGGATCCTCTTCTTGCACAATCCTGCTCAAGTGGTCTACCACTGAATTTCTGCTCCCCTCATATCCTTGATGGTCAAGTTTAACTCTTGAAGGAGAAGAATCTAATGGACAAGACGAGGCTTTGACTCCTTTTTGGTCATGAGGTGCCTAAGAGTAGAATGGTCAGTATAAATAATAACAGGAAAGCTAAGAATATGAGATCAAAATTTGTCTAAAGCGAAAACAATTTCCAAAAACTCTGTCTCAGTTGTGGTACAGTTTATCTGAGTAGGATTGAGGGTCCTCGATGCGAAGCATATAACATGACTTTTCTTGTCAACCTGTTGTCCCAAAACTGCTCCCACTGCTAGATTACTAGCATCACACATTATCTTGAACAGAACATCCCATCGTAGAGACTAAAGAATCGGGGTGGAAGTCATCTTTTCCTTCAAAATGTCAAAGACCCTCTGACACTCCTTGTCAAATTCAAAAGGCACATCTTTATGCAACAATGTAGATAAAGGTAGAGCCAACTTCAAAAATGCCTTGATAAAACGCCTGTAAAAACCTACGATACCAAGAAAAGAACGAATCTCCCTGATACAAGTAGGATAGGGGAAGTTAGCTATAACATCTATCTTTGCCTTATCTACCTCAATTCCCCTAGCATAAACTAGATGCCCTAGAACAATGCCATGAAAAGCCATAAAGTGACACTTTTCATAGTTCAACACAAGATTAGTTTCAATGCAGAGTTTCATCACAAGACCAAGATTATGCAAACAGTCATCGAAAGACTCTTCATAAACTATAAAATCATCCATAAAAACCTCGATGCATTTTTCTATGAAATCAGAAAAAAAAAAAATACTCATCATACACCTTTGGTGATGGAAGGAATACATTCGCAGTGGAAGAAATAATAGATCTAATGTACTCTAGGTTAATTTCAAAGAATAAGCATGCAAGTAAAACATGTAAATAAGGATAGAAGAAATACAACCTTTGTAGAGTTGAGTATTCTCCAAAATAGCTCCAATCTCCTCATGAATGATTTGTAGACCACCATGAGAGTTTTTCGAACTATTCTCCAGCCTTCGAACGGGATGGTGGGATCCAATGAGTGACTAATTTGGAGAGGAAAATTTTAAGTCTTTAAGATAAAATAATTATGAGATTATCACATAATCTCATAAATTTCCACTTGGTCAATAAACTTTAAAATTCAAAAATCTCTTCCTTTTAAAGGTCATTACATGCAAAACATGCAAAACATGCAACTTTGAGTTTGATGAGAATTTGAAACTCAAAAAATCACTAACTCAAAGTGGGATTGGTGGGGCAAGTGTCTTCAAATGAAGACAACACTTGGCAATGAAAAAGTTGGCATTTTCCATTCACAATTGTTAGATCTTTCCACTAACTTGATCAAATGTCAAAGTTTGACTCTCGAAGTCCAAAGTCAACAATTTGACTTTTTGACTTTCAAAGTCGAAAGTAAAAAATCTGACTTTCATTTCATTTTTTACCTAGTCAACAATTTTTGGACTTTTAATGCAATTTTAACCAATTCCTTTTAATTTCAAAATTAATTCTAATAATTAATTTTAAAATTAAATTTAATATTAATTAATTTAATTTAATATTAAACCTAACACTAATCTCAAACAATATGAATCCCTATTCATAATCTTGATATTTAAATCTTATTTAAATATCTCCTATTTTCTCTCTCTTTATGTTTAATTCACAATTAAACATTAGGTTAAATATATCATATATATTTAGCTCCAAACATCGAATTTGAATTCTTCAAATTCGTTCGTCATACTGTTTTAAGGTATAGTTCGATATGAGCTAGTAGGGGGGCCTCATAAACCTATAGATCATGGGCTCCAACAATCCGAGATTAACCGACTAAACTCTTTAACCTAATTAACCACCATTTGTTAACTACCAGGTCATTCCACTAAAGTCCAGTAGTTGCACTACCCTCACTTATATATATTATGTCCACTCGATATAAACATGATTAGAAAGTCAAACCCTACACAGGTTGTTCGTAATAACGGTTGGGTCAAAAGTTGTTTTACCCCCGAGATTACATCTTGCTCCTTAAGTCTCACTGATCCTCTAATGAACGATTTGTTTGTGATCTAATCACTAAACCGAGTCCCTCTTAAGCCAATGAGAGGGTGGGGTCCCTTATTCAGGATCCGGAGTCAGCACTTAAGGGAACAACCTCTTTACTATCTCTAAAAGTGGGTAGGAAAGAATTCCATCTTGCACCCTATGTCCCCAGCTATCTAGCTGATCTTATCCTTGAAATGGGAGGCTTATTGAGTCGACGTTGTTGAGTCAACCCTCACCCATGCAAATTTAAGGATAATGTCAAATAAACAAGAGTTCATAGATAACTCACAATTAAGGTCAAGTTACCGAAGTCATCACTTTGAAATAGTCAGTCTTAAACAGTAAACAATGTTATAAAGTAAGAGTGACTTATTTCTTGGTCCGATCTTATGCAAAATCATTGCAGGACGCCCCCATTCCACATGTCAATACATGAATGAATCAAGATCACTTCGTTTGTAGCACTTTACAACAAATTGTAACAACTACAGAGTAGGCCGCATTCGATAGTGTTACCAAAATAAGGTACCCAGCCTTATTCATTTACTATAGACTATTTTGGCTATTTACTGAACTTGATCCACTCTTATGTCTCTACATAAAGTTCATGTAATCATATAATAGCCATGGATCTTTAGTTTATTGGATTTATTCTTCTTTCTAAAACGAAATGAGCAATTTATACATTCAATAACAACTTTATTGAATAACACCTTAATAACATCTTTATTGATAACAAAATAAATTTATTATTTACAAATCATGAGTTTTAGGACATAAAACCTAACAAACTCCTACTTAGACTAAAACTCCAGTGGTAACACATGTATTCACATAATGTTGAGTTGTTTGAGTTTAGAGAGAAATTTAATAAACTAAGGCATCACATATCCATGGTTTGTCTTCATTAGGCATCATATACCCATGAGTTTTTCTCTTACTTGCCCGAGATTATACAACTCGTAATTCTAGACTCACTAGGGACCCTCAAACACTTTAGCCGTGAGGACCTTTGTAAACTCATTAGCATATTACAGATTTCTAACTTCAAATATAGAAGAATACATCTTAAATCCTCAACTCTTTGAGATGATTCTAGATGCTATCATCAAAAAATTGATTACATGAGTTTCTGGTGGACCCATGTTATGGTCAGACTATCACACAACCCTCTTACTACATCAAGGCACTCTCAACTCTTGAATCAATAACACTTGCTGATTTTCTGTAACTTCTATGGAAACTTTACACAATACTTAGTTTATCACAGGATCGATGATCTCTCATATGATCTTCAAGAAAAGCAAAATTTGTAAATACAAATATTTTATTTTCTTTGAAGAAGTATTCAACTTTTGGATAGCCTATAGATAGGCATACTTTTGAACGACGTTTCATTTACTTAGGGTTTTTCACCAACAAATGTGTCGGACACCCCCAAAATCTGAAATAACGTAAATAACTTTTACGTGTCATAAACGACCTTTACGATCTCTCCATAACTCATATGGAGTTTTAGACTTATTGGAAACTACATTAAAAAAGTATACAGCAATCTCTACTGTGTATCCCAAAAACTAATTAGGCAATTGAGCATAGCTCACTTATCAACCGAACCATGTCTAACAGGGTTTTATTTCTTCTTCCTGATACACTGTTTTACTAAGGCACCAGGTGCAAAGAGTTGTGGTTGGATTCCATGTTCTATCAAACAGTCCTAAAATCTAAGGACTACGTACTCTCCACCTCAATCTGATCGAAGTGTCTTAAATGTTTTATCTAACAAGTCCGTAACTTCAGCTTTATACACCTTGAACGTTTCAAGTGTTTCAGACCTATAATGAGTTTAGGTAAACATAATTGTACATTGGATAATCATCTGATGAATTATTCATACCCTCCTCATGCTCTGACATTCATTAAACCATAGAGGTCTAAATGCACAAGCTCTATGGGTTCTTTGGCTCTAAGACCAATTGTCTTCTAACTAGTTTAGAGACCATTTTTAACCAATCTCTCAATATCATTGAGATTAATGTGGTCAAAGCTTAAGTGCAAAAGATATGTACTTGAAAAAATATTTTGCCTTTTCTTTTTCGTTTTAGCAACTTTAAACACTTGACATTTGAAATGGTCTATGCTTTGATTGGTTTTAATATAAGTTGTTTTCTAGTAGAATAAATAAAAATACTTCTTTTGCTAATGAATACTTCATTTATGTCAAAAGATACTTTAATTGTTCTAACAATAGATAGATATAAGATTTATTTTTAGTTTTAAAAAAAAGTACATTATCTAATATAATGAATCTATCTTCGGATAATAACTTAAGAAAATCCCACTGATTATACTAAGATAATCTCTCATGTTCAAAACTCGGAGAGTTAAACCTTCTTCTGAAAGAAATCTTCATGAACTAATTTCCTTGTTTTACTTTCTCCGCTCTCTTTTCTGCAGGGTACTTTGGGCAGTTTCTTTTCCAGTGCCCATCCTCGTTGCAGTAGAAACACTTTCCTTTATCTGTAACTTCAGCCTTTCCTTTGCAGTCAGTAGGAGTTTTCCCTTTCCCCTTACCTTTTTTCATCCGAACACTTGTTCTTAAAAGAAGAAGGGCCAGACTTTGTCTTAGAGAACAATCTTCTATTGACTTTATTCGTGGTGGCAACATTTACCTCCACTTTCTGTCCCTTAAATTTCAAGAGGGACTGGTGAGTCTGAAGCTCATTGAGAAGAGTAGTTGATAACTTGTAGAAATACAAGTTATTTATACCGCTTTATTTACATATTGCGGCCAAAAGAGAGGAAAGTTGCATCAATTGTATGGAAATTAGCTGAGAAATACAATAATTATAAATTGTTGTCAATACACCCACTGATACCATTGCAATGGTAGAAAAGAATATTTCAAGTCTGTTTTGCAGGAAATCAAGTCACCGCATGTGTTCATTGCTCAAGAGAGAAAGATTAATGCATCTACGTCGCATTGCGCCCATCATTCAGGAATGAATAGACGATCAACACAATGACGACGCATGCGACAATCGATCCAGAGCCGAACTTCAACTGCATGCGGTAATAAAAACAATACCGCATGCGGGCACACAATCGAAGATGCAAATGAGCAGCACAATCACGGAGGATTTTGACACGTGTACAACTAATCGTTGTGCATTTTCAACGGACTGATTGCATAACAGAAGGAATATTTATTCCACCATTCTCGAAATTTCCACAACAATAAAGTGGGGATCACAAGTTAGAGAGTCAAAGCTTTCATCTATAAATACCCTCAAAGAATTCACTGAGAAGATATACTTGATACGGGGGATATTTGATACGAGGCTATTGAGAGAGAGGTTGATCTGAGTGCTAATCGGAGAAGATCCGGGAAGAAAAGAGACAAGGCCGAGAGGTGAGTCTCAGAACGAATCATTCCAAATCCCTGTCGTGAAGCTCTGTACCTAGATCAACTCTACCGGTTGAGCAAGCCTGAGAGGGAAGTTCATCCTTCCATTCACTCCATCTATGCCGGCAAGCAATCTCTCCATCCAGATTAGTGTCAAGACATTGGCACTCTTCTGTATCTGTTTCTAACTCTTATTCATCAATTGTATTTCATCTTCTTAGTCTACATCATTCACAACCATGTATCAGGCGCTTGATTTTATAATTAAATGTCATGATCACTTTCATTTCCACATTTCTGTCTATTTCCGTTCCTTCATTAATCGCTTCTCCACGATGTTTTCTTAATCCTTTGGTGATTAATATGAATTAAACAAGTAACTTAATCTGTGCTAAAGAAATAAAGATGTTTAGCTAATACATGCTAGACGATATCTTCACCTGTGAGAGCAGAAGTGAAGATGCCATTCTGATCTGTCAAGAGAAGGTTAGAAGAATGTGTTAACTAAAGCAAGAATTACTTCCAGAGATGGAAGCAACCTTGTGTTCACTACGTTCGTCCCTGTTTCACCACAGAGATGTGGGAAACATGGCCGATCACCGAGAGGTGTACACCAAGGGAAAGCGGAACCTTACTTATATCTTTAACGCAATTAAGAAACTTGCGCTGTTTATATTAATTATCCTTTCTCTTTCTGTTTCACACATAAGCCATGCCACCGCATAACACGATCTTTATATAATCTTCACAATCAGTCTCAACCTCGGTATCTTGTATCATGTAACATGTATCTTGTATCATCATAGCTTAGGTTTATATTATCGCACTTTACTTTCATCGCAATTTACTTTATTATCGTATTTTTATTGTTTATCTTTACTTTATTGCATAATTTACTTTATCACATGTACAAACCACACTTTTATTAAATTTCAAAACCCCCGGTCGCATATATCACGAACGTAACACAATCAACCTAAAACAATCCCTGTGTTCGACCTCGGATCACACCGAGAAACTTGTAGTGGAATTATACTTGGTTTCAACGCAAGGAAACTTGTGACAATGCACAGCATATTAAAGAACATTCATTAATAACGCATATCTAGAAGTAGTATCGCATATCATCGCAATCACCCATGCGTTGTATGACGTAAGAAGATTAATTTTATTCATTCATATTCATACATGTCAACAAGTTTATGGCATCATCGCATTTCATGTCATCAAGCTTAGAATAAAATTATGTCATATGCGTTACAAGTTTATGGCGTCGTTGCCGGAGATCTGGTAACAGGAACATGGACTTATAGTTATAGATTCAACTTATGCGTTACAAGTTTATGGCGCCGTTGTTGGGGATCTGGTAACGAGAACATGGACTTGTAGTTATAGATTCAACTTATGCGTTACAGTAGTCAAGTTATATTCTATCTTGTTCATCATCGCATTTGTGTGGAACTATAGAAAGCTCTTTGAAAGAGACTCTAGAATAAAACTGATCTAACTTTTCTCATCTATGACAACTCTATTTACTTCTGCCACGTTGAAATGGACCATCATATCTAGGACATGTTCTCTAACAGAGGTCCCTTCTTTTATACGGCAATTATAAACAATGGCATCATGTCTAAGGGAGAAGGACGACTATCCAAACATCCCCTGCAGAGATTCCATAATCTCTTTAGCGATATGTATACCATCGTGCTTCTTAGCCAAAACATTAGATATGCTGGCAAGAATATAGACTATAGCTTTTTCATTCACCCTTGTCCACTTGTCAATACATCCCGAACAGTTCGATTTGCATTTGAGCCGGGGTTTTGAGGACATTCCTCAGTTAAAACAAATCTAAGATTATCGATTACCAGTGTTGTGTTCAAGTTTGATTTCCACGTAGCATAATTGTCCCCATTAAGCTTCTCAAAAGCAAGTAATTGTACTAAAGAGCTAGTCATGATGAAAATATAAACAAATTCTATTAGTGAATTGCTATTAAACCTAATCAGATTTTAGCAAAGTAATAATGTACCCAAATTTCATTATTTTATTTGCAACGATACTATAGTGAGTTAGAATAAGTGCTACCGAGGGGCAGTCAAATACTTTTCCACTAAAACAAGACATTTTTTACTAAATACTATCTCCAAAATAACTCATATTCTGATAGTCATTTAGCTACCATTTTTAGTCAAGAACTTACTAACACTTAGTAATTCTATAAATGTAACCCTCCATTTTCATATCTCAGAGATTAGCAGCCCCAACGATGCTACTGAATTGGAGATTCAAAGTTAGGAATCAACCTAAGAAATCCTATCCATTTATGGAGTTTGAGTTGTTCCGAATCCTACGTTACAACCCTTCGAGGGGATAGTCGTGGTTAGCGACTAGCTAATGCCGCCTAAAAGACAACAAACAGATGCAACATAGGAATCTCACGGTCCAAACTAATGGAAGAGACCGCAGGACACATTGACACACATCCTTCAGCCACTTACTATGAACTACTTCCCCTATTCACCTTGTTATTGACCCATGCAAACACTTTTCAAATGAAGGTCACTCTCAGGGTGACACGGAGCATTGCATGGATCTCACGGTGTGAACTCTTATGGACGTGAAAGCTAAGAACAACATATCGTATATATTATTAATCTCCCACTGAAGTGTTCTATTTGTTTTTGGATAAATTTTTACTTTGGAATGTTTTGGCTAATTAAACAACCTAAGTCTAGGTGATTTTCCAAGTATAACGATTATATTTGGAATTAACCTTACGATGTCTAGGTGATAAACCAATTTTAACACCTCACACCACTCATGTGTGCTCATAAAACCGATTTAACAATTAAATTATTCGGCCATAATCCCCAGGTAAGAGGTTTTCTGCAGACCGTCAACTTAAGTACCCCCAGCCTTAAACAAGATTATATACTGATTGAGTTTGTAACCAAAGTTTCATAAGATAACGACCTATTTTAGCTATTAAAATAAGTGGTTAACCTACATAAGCATGCAACTTATCTTTGTTATAGATTTTAAAATCTATCTCCTTTTATAACACTTATAAAAAGACAACAAACCTATAACAAGCATCTAACATGCTTTATATAACAATTATATAAACATTCATTCCATGCATTAATATAACAACTTATATCAAAAATCATGGAATCCTATACATGCATATAATACACTATAACACTTATAATATACTTGCAATGCATGCTACATGCTTATCATATGGTGGGATATAATATGTACACAATAGGTAAATTATTTAATTATAAAATTCACAATGCATAATTAAATAAACACACTAAAATGGATCGGTTTTGGCATCTAAGCTAGCTAAAATCTAAACTTATTACAATAATAAACTGAAACCAGCCTTGAACCGCCTCCAAAACATTTGAACTAGCTCGAACCGCTTGAAAAATGCTTGAACCGGCCTCAAAAACCCAAAAAGCAGCAAAAACAGATGTCCAAAACCAGTCAACCCAGATAAATCGGACCGGTCCAGACATCTGGACTAGCTAAGCTAAAAAATCGGGTCAGACAAAGTAGGCGCAGGATGGACGAGTCGACTAGAGCGACTAAAGACACAGGTCAGCTAGAGCAAAACCTGGCACGGGCGCTGAGGCGGTGTGAACCAAGTTGTGGCGAGGTGTCTGAGGAGGATGTAGGTGATGGAAGCTCCTTCCCCCTCCTGAGTGTGATGGCACTCACATTGGCATGGTCTGGTTGAGTAGGTAGCTTCCTCAAACTCTTGCCTTCTAAACGACCCACTACAACATCTAATTGTGTGACTTGAGTGCCCAAATTTGCCATATCATTCTTGGTTTCATGCTATAATGCCTTGGTGTTCTGTGACAGTTGGATGGAGTTCTTTTGCAGTTGATGAATATCTTGTTGGAATTTTAAAGAGTGGTCAGCCAAAGAATTAATAATATCCTCTAATGACATACCTGAAGAGGATGATGATGGTTGATTGGAATGACTGGAACTGTTATGCCCTTGACCTCGCCTTGACCTCCCCATTTGAGATTAGGGTGATCTCGCAATCCGGGATTGTACACTAGAGCATGAGGGTCATATTTCCTCTTATAACCCTCAACTGCCTTGACTTGTGCTTGAGCACATGCTTCAAAAGTGTACCCTGGCACTCCACAGGCTCCACAACTCTTCACTTGAACTACTCCTCCTTGTGCCATCTGTGTCACAAGAGCAGTCAAATTAGAAAGTTGTGGTCTCAATTCCTTTACCTTGAATTAGCAAACGAGTCAGATTCAGTAGCCCTAGTCCTAATGTATTCAGCCATGTGCGAAATTAACTTTTAGGCCTCTCAGGGCTTCTTGTCAGCAAGAGCACCTTCAGCAGCAAAGTCAATAGAGCTCCTGTCACTAGAAAGTAAGCCACTACAGAAATACTGAATTAACAACTGATCAGAAATATGGTGATGGGGAAAACTAGCACACAATCTTTTGTATCTTCCCCAGTATTCAGGAAGAGTTTCACCAACATTTTGTTTAATTCCATAGATGTCTTTCCTAATTGAATTGGCTCTAGAAGCTGGAAAAAAAATTCAAAAAAAAATATTTTTCAATTCATTCCAAGTAGTTATCGACCTTGGAGCTAAGTAGTACAACCAATCCTTAGAGCCATCCTGTAACAAGAAAGGAAAAGCCCTAAGGTTCAGTTGTTCTTCTGTAACTCCATGAGGTCGCATACTTACACACATCATATGGAAGTCCTTGATATGTTTGTGAGGTTCTCACCTGTTATCCCCTTGAAGGTTGGTAACAAGTTTATCAGTTTTGGCTTGAACTCAAATGGTACGGTGGTAGGAGGAAAGACTATGCACAGGGGCTGCTGATCCATGTCTAGTTTCGCCAGCTCCTTCAGAGTTTTCTCTCAAACCTCTTTTCCCATTACTCCTATTGTGTTGTCAACAACTTGTCGATCTCCTTCTTCCGGTGTCTCTCGTCTGCGCTCTCTTCAAATTCTCCTCTCCTCTTGAGTAATATCTACAACAAAAGTAAGATTTGCACTCCCAGAGGAGTGGGCTATAAACCAAAGGAAAACAACAACACACTCTTCTTTCTTTTCTTTTTTTTTTTTTTTTTATTCAGAGTCCTAAAATTCTCCTAGGCTTATTGCCAAGTTTTTTTGGTAACAGCGCCAATTTTTTCGATAGTCAGATTTAACAAAAACGTTGTCGCACACCATCACTAACTCGAACAAAGAAATATTTTTCACCAATCTTATACTTATACCCATGTATGTAGTAAAAGCAATAAGAATGCGGTCAAATCCACAGGGAAACTATTGTCTATCCAGGTTAATTAAAGAATTCCATGTGACGGGGGGTTTTGGTTTGATTTGTGTAAACAGTAATTAAAAATTAACATGCAATGTAAAGAAATAGGAATAAGCATGTGAATGGATTGGACTAAATCGATGCAAAAAGCCTTGGGATTAGTATGAATGTTTAATTTTTCTATCGTCGAGCACTAATTAATTGTACTAAATTAGTGAACTCCTCAACCTATTAGGAAGTCTAACAACCCAATTAGCTGAATTTGATATTAAACCAAATTAGCCCTAATTCAATTTACAACTCTTTTTTCTCAACGAAAAACCAAATTGCATTACGAAAGTTTCAAATGTTGAGACATACTACAAGCCAGAAAGTCATATCTTATAGCATGATTAATTAGGAAAGATTAAATTAGGGCATACATGAGTTTGGTTAGAAAAAATCTACACCTTATACATGCGATCCTAATTTGTGCAACAAAATCAATCAATTCTCCACAGGCTATGATGATTTTGCAAATAAGAATTTCAATAAACCGACTTATCAGTTCAATTCAGAAAAATTCCATTAAAATTTAATCAAATCTTCCCAAAAGTTCACAACAATTTAGTAAAATCAACTAGAAAACCTTCAAGAATTTAAACATAAACTAATCCCAAGAAAAGTTTATATAGCCTTGCATAAGCATCTTGAAAAAGATCAATCCATGAAGAGAATGTCGAATATGATGAAATTTTTATCCAAAAATTTAACCTAATTGGCTCCAAAATACGTTCTTAACCTCCAATTTTTATTCCCTACCTTCGGCTGGAATCGAAATCCCATACTTGTAGAACTAGCACAACATTGTAATGCTATTCAGAGCATTGTTGCGGCAGAATCAGGCCTCGAGTGTTAGAGAGGCGTTGCAACGATTGTGACGCTAGGTTGTGCGTGCGTGAAGGAAATTTGTCCGTTAAAGTTCGTAGCATTGCAACACTGCTCTGTTCGATAGCTATTACCTTGTACTATTAAGTTGAAGCATTGAAGGGGCGTCTCGACACTGATTGCTTGTCCAGAATTCGTTGCTTACTGCCTTTCATTGTCAAGGGAGAGTTGCAACGCTACCCTCAAGGGCAGTTTGGTCAATTTGACATCCCTACTCATTTTGGTGCATCCGACTCCCGATTTTTCATCCTCTTGGCTCAATTTTCATCCCAGCAACATGCTTGCTCTACAGGATCGATTTACCTACAAAATAAGATAAATAGAGCATAAGAAATGTTCAAATCAATAGGATTAAGGACATAAAATTAGCTCTTTTTGAAAGCTAAAAATAAGTCTTGTTCCTAAGATTAAATAAAAATTACTTCATCGGTCCATAGACAAAACGAAGAGGAAAGGTTCAATTTATAAGCTACAACCCAAAATAAAATTAAAATATAACCTAAAGAGAGCAAAAAACATGTAGACGGAGAAGAAATTTTCAATCTCTCATCGACCTTTGTTGATTCCACCATACTTATACCCTAAAATTTTGAAGAGGGTATCTATAAATAGCACAAGGCGTAGCTTTGCGCTTTACGCTCAAGCGTAGCATAAGTCTGGCTTTTATTTGTTGTAGCACGCCTCAAGCGTAGCGACGTTGAGCTTTACGCTCTCACGTGCGTATGATGTTGAGTTCCATCAATATCTGGAGCGTCGTAATGCTCCAGGGCAGCATTGCGATGCTGCATAAAACAGCAACTATTTCCTTTTAGCGTAACTCTTCGCTCGGTAAAGGGTAGTGACACTATCTCAAGGGCATTTTCGTCATTTCACATCTTTGAATCTTCAGATGCTAGTTTTCATTTCCGATAGCTCCAAATCAACTCGAGCAACCTAGTTTTCTACAATAATAGATGTTTAAACATGTAAAACACAATAAGCAAGCTAGATTAAGGACATAAACATAGCTCTTTTCGAGAGCTATAAGAAACCTAGGCTCGAGGTTCCCTAAATAAAATCATATAAAAGAATGTTTGAAGCATGAAAACTTTCTATCTAACATAAAGTTCATAGTCGAAATAAATATCTTAAAAACATGAAAATGAGTGGAAGTGACTTTTAGTCCCATATGGCACGGTCACAGGATCCTCTTGTCTTTCGACAGTTTGTCCTTGCCTATACTTGAAAAGAACATAACATAAGAAATGGTGAGTATAAAATCTCAGGATGGTACTCGATTGAGTAGTCATAGTATTTGATCAGTTCAATCCATCTTTTTTGCCTCAGATATAATTCCTTCTTATCAAAGATATATTTCAGCCTTTTATGATTTGTAAATATCCTGCAACGTTCTCTAAACAAATAATGCATCCATAGCTTTAGGGCTAACACAATTGATGCCAATATCAGATCATGAGTGGGATAGTTGCATTCACGCTTCTTTAGCTATTGGGAGGCATAAGCTACCATTTCTCCATCCGACATCAAAACACAGCCTATTCCCTGTCGTGACGCATCAAAATATATCTCTAATTCTTTACCTGGAGTGGGTAACGTAAGTATAGGTGCTGACACTAATCTCTGCTTTACCTCCTAAAAACTTCATTCACAATCATAGGTCCACTCAAATCTATACGAGAATACATCCTTCCTGGTCAGATTCGCCAACAGTAAGGCTATCTTCAAGAATAATGTAGCTCCCCCTTAACTAATCAAGAGATCATCTATACGAGGCAACAAATATTTATTCCTTATCGTTGCCTTATTCAGCTGTCTATAATCGATACACAATCTGAGGGTACCATCCTTCTCTCTTTTTTTTTTTTTTACAAACAGGACTGGTGCTCCCCAAGGCGAAACCCTAAGCTGATGTATCCCTTATCAATCAATTCATATAATTGCACTTCCAATCCCTTTAGTTCAGCTGGCGCCATTCTATACGTGCCTACAAAATAGGGGTTGTACCTAGGATTATGTCAATAGTGTTCTACTTCCCTGTCGGGTGGCAAACCTGATAACTCTTTAGGGGATACAACCAAAAACTCCTGTACTACCAGCACGTCTTTAGGTTTTAGCTTTTTATCCTAGAAAATCATTACATGAGCCAGATAGGCTTTACATTATTTACTCAACAGCTTTCTAGCCTTCCATTATTGATATTAAACTACGTAGAAGTGGTCCTTTATACTCTACTATTAACATCTCCTGCCTACCTAATCTCTCGAACATTATCTATCTTTAAAAAAATCCATAGGGTCGTAATATTTACTCGGGAAATCCATGCCCTATGGTGGCATCAATTCTAGAAAATCTAACGGAATTACTTGATAAACTATAGTTATCAATAACTAACCTAGGGGGCCTGTAAAACTCTTATACTATTACAACCTCTCCCACGTCATAAAAATAACTACTTAGGGACATGCTCTCAAGCATCTTCTCTACATGCAATGCAACATGCTAGATACAAATAAAGGCATAGCACCATAAGCAACTATTACATAAATAAATTGGTACATAAAGTTACTTTACCATTGACGATATTATAAGACTCCTCTGCCTCCTGGTGGGTCACTTTGTAAAACCTGCCCTGCTGCTGGGGTCTTCCTGCTCCCTTTCTCATTTTTCTTCTATGGAATCCTTTCCTCTAGCTTCTGAGTCACTAGGCTTATCTACATTTTGTAAAATCATTCTCTGTTATGTCTGGACTTTTCGACCTAGCTGGGGACATTCGTTCTTGAAATGTCCTGCCTATCCGCACTAAAAACAGACGTTTTTCCTACTGTAACACGTCCTCTGATGACGCTTACCACAATTCGTACGTAAGGGTTTCTTACCTGTACTAGCTACTGGCTCGTCAAGACGCCCAAACCCTGATCTATCACCCAAACTAACCACAGGTCTTGACTTCTTCCTTCTTACACTTTGTTGACTTCTAGGTCTCTGTCTCTTCTTAACTGCCTGACCAGAAAATGGAGGTATAGAACTCTCACCTTTCGACTGTGTTGAAGCTTGTTGTCGTTCTTTTTTTGCTTCCTATCCTTGGTTAATATCTATTAGGTTTTTCTCAATACCGTACTTCCTTTCCAAATCCGCCTTTCACAACTTAATTGTTTTCAATATGGGTTTTTCCATTGCATTGAAAGTGGAGTTATTATTCCCAAAATTCATTCTCTCTTTTTTTTTCTTCAAATGATCGTAATGCAATGAACGCAATTCTCCAAGACCGCTGCCACCCCCAAACTTAGAGGTTGACAGCGTTCTCACCGCAAAGCTAAAAATAAAATTACAAGAATGTGGTAATAAATGTTTGAGCAAAGGTTTACACAAAATAAAACTCAAGACTTTCAAAATTTGAAGAAGCTATTAAAAGTAAGGAACGCCTTGCGATGATTAATTAGAAGATGCGGTGAATTATACGTACCATCATAGAAACACCACAAAGCAACGCAATCGGGAAAAATAGAATTTCGAAAGGATAATGCATAACAAGAAAAGAACCTCAGGCGAAATAACACATGCGATTATGCGTTGGAATCCATGCAATCGAAGCCATACGTTGAAGGATGAAATGAATTCTTCTGTTGAATTGTGCACCGAGGAGACTTATTTTTCGCACCTAAAAAGAGAAAACGCACACAACCAAGGAAACAGCCATATATCCAAAATAACAATAAAAATAAAAATAACCTAAACTAAGAAAGCAAAGTAAAGATAGAATAGAAGACGTCCCTGGAAAATTAGGAGTGTTGCCACCGTAAGGAGTCTTCCATGCAGAAGATGGCTCTCAACTACTGAGGTCAAGTAGCTTAGCCTGACCATTGGAATTTTTGGCAATTGTTGGGCGCATGCGGCCGTCATGTGCTTAGAATTACCTTCAGCTTTTGCGACTGATTGCCCTTCTACCTTGGGGTCAATATTGGCCTTTGGCGCATCGCCTACACTTCAATATTGTTTGCAACCTAGTCGCACAAGCTGCAAGATAAAAAGGTTGCCTGCAGAGGCACAAAACTCAACAAACAATTAACTGCCAAGTCCCCAGCAACGGCGCCAAAAACTTAATGATGGGAAATTAGATGTCAATTACTCGGCAATTAAAGTTCCGTGGACACAATATGCGATGCATGTTCTTAATGTATGCATTGATTATCATGCGTCGGTGGTCATGCGTTGGAATGATTATGCATTAACAAATGTATGCGATGACCATGCGTCCTGTCACAAGTTTTCTTGCGCTCACACCAAGTATAACGCGAACGTAAGTTTCTCAGGTGATCCGAGGTCGAACTCAGGGACTTGTAGCTGGATGAATGCGGTAATGTTCATGTGGCGGTTGAATAAAAGAATGGATGGGAGGTTTATATGCTAACACTACTCCTACTTCTAAGTAACAGACAACACAATGAGAGTGTGAATGAGAGGTAAAGACACGACAACTCTTGACATGAAACAAATGAATGGGAAAATAGATAAAATGTGGAGATGTCTTTATTGCAACCATTAAGAGTGACCGCAAGGGAAACCTTAGTCAACGCAAGCCATGCGATCATGCTACACACACTAAAAGCCTAAATCTAGGACGTATGCGGTGTGTATGCATCGTGTCGAGATGATCGCATATAGCCACCATATCCTACTTCCTGGACACATCCATTGTCCTCTCCGTAGGGTGCATACGTTGTGTAATAACAAATGGAGCTTATTCCTAAGTCTTCATTCTTGCTTATGCAAACCTAATCTAGCCCTCTCGAGCATCAATTCTAACCTATCTCTCTCGATTCTTAGGTTCTTTCTTTAGACTCTCTCTCAAGCAGCTCTAAAGGTGTGATGGGCGCATACATAAGACAAGGTAACCACACAAACTTGGCTGACGCAAGATTATTCCTATCTCTAGTGAACAATAACTTACATTGCTTAATGCGACCAACCACTTACCTTCTCGGACAGTTAGTTGTTGTTGACTTTACTCATAGACAAGCGTTGCATCTTCCTATAGACAGGCGTTGCTACAGGTTCACACCAAGAAAATAAGATTTTCTCACACACTCACGCAATGCGCACATCTCTCGGTGATTTGTTACATGCTTCATATCTCTAATCCACATGACTAAGTATGTGATACTCTAGCAATCTCACTAAGTGATACAATGAAAGTTAAGGATGCTAAGTAAAGAAGATGGAGATGGAATTGAAGGAAACACAGAAATGCATTGAACACATAATGTATTAATTCCTTAATCACAAAATGTAATACAATACAATGTAAGAAAAGAAGAGAAAATGAAAGGACCAGCAGGAAGCAATGACTTACTCCCAGCGGATGTGCGTCAAGGCTGTCGGTGGTGCCATGGATGGGCAGTGGAGCTGACTCTTTCGAGATCTAGCTCCGATCGAAGGCTCCGGTCGTCACTCGGAATGGAGGAAGGTGATGAAGAACTCTCAAGCTTTCTTCTCACCCATTAGTCTGGATCGCAGGGATAACCCTGGATTGTAGGGATAATCCCCGGACCAGTTGGAATTCAGCTCATCTGCTTCTTTATATAGAGCTTGGATCGCCAACAACATTAATGGACTGCTCTAATTCTGACATTCGCGGCGCATTTAGTCCTTTCTGAATCTCTGCTGCTAATGGCGTGGTAGGTGAAATGTCAACATCATCTTTTGATTTTCCCGAGGTAGATGCATTGATGCATTCATTCCACCAACCTTGCATTAATCTCTTTATCATGCGTTATCGTGTAGCCGCCATCATGCAATGACCGCAACTTCTACACGATGACTGCAATCGCTTAATGAGCGCAACTCCCATGCGATGGACGCATGCGGCTGATTACCACAACACCCATGTGTTGATCGAACGTGTTCGCCTTTGCGATGGAGAGCTTCTCCGCATGCGGTCATCTATGCAGTAGTCTGGTTTCCGCGTTTGCGTCCACTTCCTGTGTTAAACGCATAATAATGCATAATAATGGGTTAGCTGAGATTCTTAATGCTGAACGTTGCAAGCTTAATTTCTTATGAATTCCTAACATAATTGTCGCATATTCTACTTAACAATCCTCATAATTCTAAATAAAAGGCCTAAGATGACATGCATTTTTGCCTGTCATCAACTTTCTGTCAATCTCTTGGCGATCCTGTTAAATATTCTATCTTCTAACTGAGGATCTATTCCTATCTGTGGAATCTTCGACTCCCCTTCTGAAGTCATTTCTTTAGTTACTGAGTATTTACCTTTCCGTTCACTAGAATTTAGATTCCCTCGAATCTCATAACTTCTAAAAGTAGGGTCAGGGTCCCTATCTGCTGTCTGACTACTCTGTCTGCCACTTTTTCTCAGCATCCTTGCCTAATTATGTAGTACACATGTTAGGAACTTATGTTAAAGGACCTAGACTCGGGCATGAACTCTCTCTTCCTCTCAAAATCTTATGCTCTAATACCAACTTGTCACAGCCCCTCCCAAATTACCCTCTTAACCTGAAAAGAAATGTGACGGCAGCAGTTTCGACCGTCTCACTGGCATTTACTGCCTCACTTACATTTATAACCTGTTTTAAAACCCTAATATGGATTTATGACTTAACCGTAACAATATTTTATAACAGGACCAGCAAGTGCAACATATTTACAACCTCAGAGCTTAACATACTAAACGTACTGAATAGATTAACCGAAACTTAACATTCTTACATCAACAAGGTTCCATAGCTACTATTCATATTCACAACTATGTACACTATAAAATCCAGTGAGCCCATGACACTAAACTTAGTCCCTCTACGCACAAAACATGTGTACTAGTATTTACAAAACAAAGACCTGTGTACTAGTATTTACAAAACAAACACCTAGTCTTTCTTTAGCCTTGAGTCTTTGAGTGGCAAAGCAACAACAAAATTAGCTTCTGGGGAGTTGACCGCTACCTGGGAAGGAAAAACATTTAAAACGGGGTGAGCTACTAGCTCAGTAAATGACTTAATAAGAACATAAATCTCATGCTTAAACTGAAAGCTAGAAAACTGAATACTAAAACTAGAAACTTGCCAAGCAAATGTGAACATAAAACTTTTAAAACCATCGTATCTGAAGCTGAAGTGATTCCTAGTTGAGAGAGAACCCTTTTGCTTGATCTCTCAACGTCGAATATCCTTGTTTAAGAGAGAACCTTTTTGCTCTATCTCTCAAACATAAGCTTGGGCTAGAGTGAGAACCCTTTTGTTTAACACCTTTCAGCCAATGCTGGGAGAACCCTCGTGGTTCAATCCTTACTGAACTGATTAACTACATACATGCACTAGAGCAAACTGGATCCCTATATCAAGGATCATAACTGAAGCAGGGTACCACTGCTTGTTACTAAAATTGGGTGAACTATTCTGATACCTTCTCTGAGTATTTCGGTATCAGAATTATAGCATAACTGAAAACTAAGTAGTACAACTCAGATACCTTCTCCTCGTACATCCGTATTGAGCTAAACATACCTTATAGGAAAACATTTTCATAAAATAAGCTTACTAAAAACTTGATCTTTTAAAACATAGCTTTCATAAAAACGTTATTTTCTAATGTACGCTCGTAAACATTAAAAGCACATAAGCTTTTAGAACATCATAACAAATACTTGTAGCTTTAAGCATGCCATAGAAGCTTCCTTTAAAACTAGCATGGTTCAACAAATGTACTAAAACATACTTCATAAACTTGTAATTAGCATGCATTTATATCAGTAGGGAAAATGTGTTGCTTGGAAACTTAATGTCAAACAACTAGTATAAAGGTAAACTTTCAGTACAACATGGATTACTAAAGAATTTGTAAAACATTTATAAATCATTTATAGTCACTCACGGTTTTTGGGCAATCCTTTAATGGTTGATATGCTTCCACTATTGATATCAATCCTGAAAACATAACATTATGCTTTAGCTTCCAGTAATGGTCTCCTTTTAAGGGTAACTCTCCTAAATAAGCTTGCATTTAGCGTTTCCTAAAATGTTTTCAAACCAACGCATACCTTACTATGCGTTCAACACTTAGCAAATTCCTTGGAGCTTTAATTCCTTACTATGCGGCTAACATGCTTGATCAACGCATCCCACAAGGCACCATTGCATGCTCCAAGTGTTTCTTCCAGCCGCACATGATCGCCCACACTACCACCTATGTGTCCAAGTTCTCAACACATGCCCTCTCTGCCAACGTATAGAATTTAACATAGTGGCGTTCAGCCTTGCCTCTGCCCGTGCGCCAATTTGAGTTGCTTGCTTATTCAACCCAAGCAGCTACCTGATTATTCAAAGAATTTCATATTTGACATACTTTCTAAATAACTCAATTTCTGGAGCTTATATCAAGAAACTTCCTTCTACAAACTTGTTCAAAAATGTCTTAGGAAGCTTACCTTAAAATTTCAGCCCAGAAATCTTTGTAGTTTAGTCAGAAGCCTCAAATCTTTAACGGTGGCCTTGGATTACCCGAGAGCTTGTCCTTTCTTCAATTCTTTAATTTTTTTTCCAACTCATTCCTGGTGGATTCTTCTTCCGGCAACCCTACACCATCAACTAAACTTCTTCATCTAAGATGGCCTTGGAATTTCTTCAATTGCTCGAGTGGTTTGCTCAAACTGAGCTATGAAAATGAGCCTTCATTTTTATACCTGAATCTGTTGATCACGCAAGGCTTAACAAGCTGCCACCTCCACCTTTAAGTATGCTTAACCCTCAAGATTAGGACAATTGGTTTCCATAAACAGTGGTTAGTATTAATCAGCTTCCCTTTCTTTCAACGCAAGTCTTGCCTTCAACTAGCTTTAACGCACATAACCCTCACGCATGCCAACTTCAACACATGTCTTAGAGACCACCTGTGCCTTGGCCTCTTAGCTTCAATCACCATTGCATCGCCAACCCTTAACCTTGCAAGGCCTAACCAACGCAAGCCTTACTCACCGCACGCCAAGCTTGATCATCGCACAACACCAAGCCATTGCCCAAGTCAATACTCACTCAACGTCCATGGCTTGTCTTATCGTGTGCCCCTCATCGCATGCTAATCTCTATGGCGCTTGTCAATGCACGCTACTCTCATGCACAGCCCACGGTCATCGCATCCTTTACACGCGTGCGCTAGGCTCAGCACCTAGCCTTATGCCATTGCCCGCATGCTCACTAACCTCGCAAGCCCCTTGTTGTCGCATGTCTTGTCAACGCATAGGGTTGCAAGTGCTCAACAAGACCACCTAGGCGTGCACAACTCCAACTCATAGCTCCACCACACTCGGCCATACTTGGCCTCCACAAGAGCTCGTCTAACTTCTAAAAGAAAGACTAGCGCATAAGAGCTTATCTCCAATGCCCAACACAAGGCCAACACATAGGCTACATCCCAACAACACTTAGCCAAATTTTCCCTTGTTAGGTTCTCACCACTTCACCCGAGAGCCAAACTTGCACCCTAACACATTTTTCCCTTTTATTTCTTTATTCTTCACCCATTTCCCTACAATTACACCTTAATTCTAATATTAAACCCCTCATCATACTAATCACAAAAGTAAACATACACAAGTAGGGAAATTAGGGTTCAGGGTTTACAACCTACGTCATTCAGCTCGTGCGCAACCCCGCCCCGTTATGTTATGGAAGAATTGAACTTATTGTGGGGCTAGTTATTCAAAGCTAGCAATTGGCTGTCAGATTTCGTCCCGCAGCTAGAGTCGTTGTTCATGGTCGAGCATCAGAGGTTGTTCCAACTCAGTCCATAGATCTTCTTGAGAAATTTCCAGTAAGAGAGTGAGATATATGTGGAAGAGTTCTTAAGAAGTTATGTTACTTGCCATATAATTCATATCAAACACATGCAAATAATTTCATGCTTGCAACTATTATATGCATATAACTAGTCATGCTTCTCAACATTGTCGAAATAAACATAACATTATCATGCAGTCTATGTCGTCTGGCTCAAGGGCGATTTTAGTAGTAATATTATTTACCTTGATATCATGTCCAATTACGTTCAAGCAAGCTCATCTCCCCTTTGCAAAAAAAAAAAAAAAAAAAAAAAGGGAAGAAGTCCTTGAATGAAGCCCTGAAACTATAAACCAATTTAATCCCAACTTTAGGCCAAATTCCATCACAAAATTAACTTAAAAAGTTTCGAATAAATGCTTACCCAAAGTATGGCTTGAACCAATACCACTTCAAACCTTAATGAAGAACTCCACCTTAAACATAGACCATATTAAGGATTTTAAACCCAAAATTAGAGTAACCATAATGAACCTTTATGGATTTTGGAGCATTAATACTCACCAAAAACTTATCGAAACACCCCTGAAACTATTGGACAACGAATCTAAAGGCTCCAAATTGCCAACCTAACCTCTAAAATATCATAGGCATCAAGGGTGTTAGCCAAATTTTCCTTTGCTAGGAACTAATTCCCTGAAATGAAGAACAAACATGGTTAGTGCCAACCTAACCAATATTCAATGGCCACTAACCATGTTTGTTCTTCATTTCAGGGAATTAGTTCCTCACGGCCACTTGATGCTGGTGAGATGACGATGTGAGTTGGAATCGGGCACGTCATCTCAGTTGTGGCAGTGGGAGGTCTCCGATTATCTTTACAGAACAAATTTCTCATTCTGAATGATGTATTTGTTGTTTCTGATTTAAAAATGAACTTAGTTTCTGTAAAGTGTCCTTTAAAACATAAATATCAGTTGAAATTTTCTTATAATGAAGTTTTTATCACTAAGAATGGTGTTGATATATGTTCTGCTAAACTGGAAAACAATTTGTATGTGCTAAGGCCGTTAGCAACAAATGCCCTCTATAATATAGAGATGTTTAAAACTATCGTAACTTAACATAAAAAACCTCAAATTTCTCCTAAAAAAAATGCTCAACTTTGGCATCTAAGACTAGGACACATTAATCTCAATAGGATTGAGAAATTGGTGAAGAATGGACTTTTAAGCGAGTCAGAAGAAAATTCGTTACCTATGTGTGAGTCATGCATTGAAGGCAAGATGACGAAAAGGCCTTTTACTGGAAAATGTCATAGGGCCAAATAACCTCAAGAGTTAGTGCATTCAGACCTTTATGGTCTGATGAATGTAAAAGCTCGGGGAGGTTATGAATATTTCATTACTTTCACTGATGATTATTCTAGATATGAGTACGTTTATTTAATGCAACATAAGTCTGAGTATTTTGAAAAAAAAAAATCAAAGAATTCAAGGCTAAAGTTGAAAATGCATTAAATAGAACGATTAAAACATTTCGATCTGATCGAGGTGGAGAGTTTATGGATTTGACTTTCCAAAAATATTTGATAGAACATGGAATAGTATCCCAACTCTCAGCACCTGGTACACCTCAGCAAAATGATGTATCAGAAAGGAAAAATTGAACCCTATTGGACATGGTTCGATCTATGATGAGTTACACTTCCTTACTTTACTCGTTTTGGGCTTATGCAGTGGAGACTGCAGCGTATATCCTGAACTGCATTCCCTCTAAGAGTGTTGCCAAAATACCCCTGAAGTTGTGGAATGATCATAAAGCTAGTTTACGTCATTTCAAAATCTGGGTTGCCCAATACATGAGTTTGAGGCCAATCCTAAGAAATTAGAACCACGTTAAAGATTATGCCTATTTGTAGGCTACCCCAAGGGAACAAGAAGTGGTTATTTCTTTGATCCTAAATAAAACAAAGTATTTGTATCAACAAATGCTACTTTTCTTGAAAAAAGACCACATAAGAGAGCACAAACCCAAAAGTAAAATCGTGTTGAATGAGCTTTCCAAAGAAACTACTAAATCTTCAATAAGAGTTGTTGAATAGCCTATTACCTCAACAAGAGTTGTAGAAGTAGGTTCATCTAGTAGGTCAAATCCACCTCAAGTGTTGAGGGAACCTTGACGTAGTGGAAGGGTTGCAAACCCACCTATTCGCTATATTGGTTTAACTGAAATCCTAGCTATGGTAGCTGATGGCGAGGTTGAGGATCCATTGTCTTACAAGAAGGCAATGGAGGTTGTTGACAGAGATGAATGGATCAAAGCCATGGATCTCGAAATGGAGTCTATGTACTTCAATTTAGTATTGGATCTTGTAGATCAACCTAATGTGGTTAAACCTGTAGGTTGTAAATGGACCTACAAGAGGAAATAGGGTGCTTATGGAAAGGTGCAAACCTTCAAGGCTAGACTGATGGCAAAGGGTTATAATCAGGTAAAAGGAGTTAACTATGAGGAGACTTTCTCATCTGTTGCCATGCTGAAGTCTATCCGAATCCTCCTATCCATTACCTCATATTATGACTATGAGATATGACAAATGGATATCAAGACTGCTTTTCTGAATGGCAATCTTGAGGAGACCATTTATATAGTGCAGCCCGAGGGATTCATAATCCAAGGTCAAGAGCAAAAGGTTTGCAAACTTAATTGGTTCATTTATGGACTGAAACAGGCATCTCGATCTTGGAATATAAGGTTTGATACTGCGATTAAATCTTATAGCTTTCATCAAAACATTGATGAGTCTTGTGTTTACAAGAAGATCATCAACAGTTCAGTAGTTTTCCTAATGTTGTATGTAGACGATATCTTACTCATTGAGAATGATGTAGTTTTACTGACTATAGTTAAGAACTGACTAACGACCCAATTCCAAATGAAAGATTTGGAAGAGGCTCAGTTTGTTTTAGGTATTCAGATCTTTCGAGATCGAAAGAACAAAATGCTAGCATTGTCCCAGGCATCGTATATTGACAAAATGCTTGTCAAATATTCTATGCAAAACTCCAAGAGGGGTCTATTTCCTTTAAGGCACGGAGTTACATTATCTAAGGAACAGTGTCCTAAGACACCTCAAGAGGTTGAGAATATGGATGGATCCCCTATGCATCTGTCATGGGCAGTTTGATGTAAGCGATGTTATGTACTAAACCTGACATTTGTTGTGCAATAGGGATAGTCAGTAGATATTAGTCTAATCCAGGATTAGATCACTGGACAGTCATTAAGAACATCCTCAAATATCTAGAACGAGGGATTACATGTTTGTGTTGGTTCTAAGGATTTGATCCTTACAGGATATACGGACTCTAATTTTCAGACTGATAGGGATTCTAGGAAATCCACATTAGGATCAGTATTCACTCTTAACGGAGGGACAGTAGTATGGTGAAGCACCAAGTAGGGGTGCATCATGGACTCCACCATAAAGGCTGAGTATGTAGCGGTTTGTAAAGCTGCTAAGGAAGTCATTTGGCTCAGGAAATTCTTGACTAATCTAGAAGTAGTTCCAGACATGTCAAAGCCCATCACACTTTATTGTGATAATAGTGGTGCTATGGCTAATTCCTGAGAGCCTAGGAGTCATAAGCGTGGCAAGCACATAGAGCGAAAGTATCATCTCATCCAAGATATTGTGCATCGAGGGGATGTCACGAAGATAGCTTCGAAGCACAACGTTGTTGATCCATTTATGAATGCCCTCACGACTACAGTGTTTGAGGGTCATCTGTAGAGTATGGGTCTATGGGACAGACCACGGCTGGACTAAGGCAAGTGGGAGATCTTGTACTGGGCGTGTTATGCCCTAGTTTATTGTTTTGTGTACTTTGTATTTGTTTATATTGTACACCCTCACTAGCTTTAGGACAAGTGGGAGATTGTTGGGGTTGATACCCTAGATCTCGTAGGGTTCTATAGTCTGTAAATAATGTATGAACAAACTCTTATGTGATTAATAATATATGATATTTTATTCACTTTGTCTATAAAATATGTGATATTTTAGTTGCATTAACCACAAACCAATAAACTTACATCCAAGGTTATCATTGTAACTTAAACGTGTATGTGGAGACATACAGATGGATCATGTTTAAGTGATAACCTAAATGGTCTGTAGTATATGGATAAGGCTGGGAACCTTATCTTGGTGACATGAGTATGGCTCACTTTTTAGATGTTACAATTGTTGTAAAGTGCTACAAATGATTTAATAATGATCATTCATATATTAGACATGCGAGTGGGGATATTCTATACAAAGGAGTTTGTATAAAACCGGACCACAAAATGTTTAGTCTCATTATATAATACCATTCATAATAGAGACTTCCATTTCACCAGGATGACCATAGGTAACATGACATCAATCTTGAGTAAGTTGTGAACTCCTGCCTATGAGGGCAGTCATTTAATTTGTATGGATGAGAATGACCAGATTGCTGACTCAAGAAGCCTACCATTCTGGAGTTTCGTCTGATTGGGGAGCTAGGAACACAGCTACACAAAATGGAATTCACTCATTCCTCGAAGTAGGGGTAAGTAGATAAATTGATCCCTTAAGGGTTGATTCCAGGTCTTGAACAATGTGGCGCCACACCCTCTCCTGACCCGAGAGAGGTTTAGTCATAGTAGGACTATGATCTATTGTTCATTAAAGGGATCAGTGGTATGTAAGGAGTTAGATGTAACTATAGAGGCAAAACGGTAATTTGGCCCAGCTATACTTACGAGTAATTTGTAAAGGGACATCGTACTGTTGATTGGTTATATCCAATGGATATAGAAATATATTTGTAGTGTGAATAGTGCAGCTATCGGTCTTTAGTGGAGTGTTCGACAGTTAATAGATGGTGGATAATGTAATTAAAAAGTTTGATTAATTATTCATGTATCGTTGGAGCTTTAAGCTACAGGTCCATAAGGTCCCATTGGTAGCTCAAAGGATTTAGTTAAGAATCAGTTTTTGGGTTAATTTGAATTGTTCAAATTAATTAGAGGAATTTAATTATATATGCTTCAATTATATATATGATATAATTGTTATAATGTATTTGATACATTATAGTTTAATGGAGGAAATAAATATTTGAATGAGATTCAAATATATTTTCTATGAATGTGATTCGTGGTTGTTAAATTTAATATAAATATGATTTATATTAAATGTCATAAAATAGAGAAAAGAAACTATAGTTTATATTGTATATGATACAATATTAAAACTATAGGTTATATATTATATTTGATATCACATATAATTTAATATGAATATAATATGATAAGTTAGTTATCATATTTATTTATATTATTTTATTATTATTTAAATAATAACTTCTTTTTTTCTCTCCAACCACCTTAGTGGGTGGTTATCAATCTTATGGCAAGAAGAATAAAAGAAAAATTAGTTTTTCTTTTTTTACTCAGTGAATTGTTGAACGATTGTTTTTACAAAAACGTTCTGTGTGATTCAATATTCTTCTTCCTCCAAACTCAAACGATCCTCCTAACCAAAATAGTCTGAGCCCACCATTCATGGGTTCTTACCCCTAAGAATACCAAAGGCTCGTTGTGGTTGTGTCTTTGTTTGGCTTGAGAATATCTTGAAGAAAGTCTTCAAGAGGCTGAGTTCGTGACTTTTCGAGGGAGTTACGTGAAGAGAAAAGGTCTTCCAAAGGTAATGTATCTTGAACCCTTTTCTTGTATCGAGCATGTTGTAATTTATTTAGAATTCATATCTTGTATGTTTACTGTAAATTTAGTTTTCAATAATTAATGAAATTTAAACTATCCATTTTCGCTCAAGGATCTCCTTCAGAACAAGTTCCTTCATCTAACACCAAAACGTGATGAGTATTAATAAAATGAAGCCAAAACTTTGTGGGTAATAAAGGTCTATAGGATTTAGGGTTGGCAATGGGGCCGGGACGGGGTGGGGGGCATCCCCCGTCCCCGGCCCCGCGAGGGAAATTCTCCCCCATCCCCATCCCTGTCCTCGCCATTTGAAGGTGGAGACGGGGGCGGGGATTCCCCGTTGAGAAAATGTGATGAATATTATTAAGGTAATTAAATTAAAACTACCTGAATCAATTAAAGAAATAATAATTAAAAAAAGGACATGAATAAGAGAGATTCTTTTTCCTCTTTTAAGTTTAATAATTAAAGTGTTATTTATTGAAATAAGGTGGAATTTACCCAAATAAATAAAAAAAAGTTGGAAACAGAACAGAATTTACACAAATAAATAAAAGGTGAGGAAACAAAAAAGTAATGTTTTGGATTGATAGCATCTCCAAGAGGTTTGGTTGTCTTGTCTGATACAAATTAATATCATAGCTGAAATTATATGGTTTGGACTTATGACAGTGACATTTCAACCAACTTTATGTTTTAATTTATTTATTTTTCATTCGAAGCATATGTTTAATTTGTGAATCGTAAAATGAAAATTTTACTTGTCTGTCGTATTTCGAGATTTTCGAAGAAGTTGTTATAAAGTAGGATTGGAAGTGTCGGTGTTGCATTTGGACAGCTTAACTTAATCTGTTTGTTTGTTTTACTTTTCACTTGTTAATTAAAGCCTAGTTGCGTTCTTAGCCATTTGACAATGAAATTAGGAATTATTATTAGAGATTATATCAAATATAAGGGATTTCTTACAAATTTGATAAAATAAGTTTTAAAAATCGGGCGTGTAGTCTATATTTATTACTTTTACAAAAATGGTAAAAAAAAAAACAAGCCCAATTCATAAAAAATAAAAAAAAAATACGGATATACCTCTTATTACACATTTGATATACGTAATACAGTGATACATTTGATACACTAAAAAGTGTCATATCTGCAAAATAGGAAAAGTGTGTGACATATTTTAATTATCTTTTCTTAAATTACCATAGGTGCAATTTCCCAAATATAAATAGATGTTTTCTTTTTAAAATGAATAAATAGAAACACGTGAGAAGCACGCGCGGAGGTTATGGGCCCAGTGGGCCTTGAGGAAGTTGGGCCGAAAAGGAGTGGATGATAAGATAGAGATGCTTACGTTGGCCGACACAAACTGACAATCCACGTTCTGCTTCTGCACCCCACTCCTTAACGGTTCTTTTACTTCTCTTTTTATTTTTTCTTATTGTTTTTACTTTTTTCCAACCAAAAGAATGTTAAACTTATATTTTATAATTTGTTTAATCACATTCTTTTTAAAAGTATTTTATGATTAAGATATTTGGGTATACTTTTGATTCTTGCCGTTTCAAAAGTTTCAATTTAGTTCCTATAAGTTGAAGTTTGTTTTAATTTAGTTTCTATAATTTTAAAATATTTAGTATGATTTTTATAATTTTTATTAATTTCTTAATCCATTTTGTATGATTCGATAAAATCTTATAAGTGGTTGATAAAACTATACTATTTACCACCTCACAAATGGTTAATTTTTTCGATAATCCATTTTATATGATTCGATAAAAACTTACAAATGGTTAATTTTTTTAATCCATTTTGTATGATTCGATAAAACCTTACCAATGATTAATGTTTTTAATTCATTTTATATAATTCGATAAAACCTTAGAAAGATTCTTCCATTTTCTTCCGTTGCAGTTAACTAACACAGTTAGTATTGTTATAACTTCATTTGATAACCATTTGACTTCTGAAAATTGTGATTGTTTTCTCACAAATTCTTATTTATGGTTATCATATTTTCTATATGGACATTAAGATTGTTAGACCTTTTTTTTTAAAAAAAAAAAAATGCTTTTTGAAAACTATTTTTTTAATTAAAAAAATTAACTATGATTTTAAAAACACCCTTAAAATGTAAATAACAGGCATTATTTAAAAAAGAAAAATCAGATTATTATTAGACAATACCTAATTAAAAAGGCTCATTAATATAAACGATAATACACGTGTCAATTACGTAGTTAAAGATGTGACTAATTGAAGTTTGAATGATTTATTAAAGTTTGACTTAATATATAGAAACCATAAAGTGAGACTTTTAAAATTAAAGGGATCAAATTAAAATGAAACTCAAAGCAATAAGAACTAAACTTAAGCTTTTAAAATCACGATGATAGAAATGAAATTATCTTGAACTATAAGAGTTTGTTTGGACCTCCAACTTCAATTAGGTGAAGCGGGTTAAGTGGATTATTATAGCTCGGTTCATCTCTATGTTTGGGTTCTATTTATAATAGTTGGTATTTTCAACTATTATAATCTATAATTAACTATAGAGCTATTTCATATATATATATATATATATAGCACTTAAGTATATACCGTTTATGTTATTAAAGAAATGATAACGAACAATAATGAGACATTTTTCAAAATATCGCTCGCATCAATATTAAGAAAGAACGAACTAATATGCTAGCTAGGTGGACTAGAATTTGTTTGATTACATTGGTAAAAAACATTGTCTTTTAACATTGTATATATACTTGGATTAGACGTGGTTTCCCAACAACTCTTTTTCCAACACAAATATTTTGTATTCTCTAATTTTTGGTTGTCTCAAACATTCTTTAAGAGTTATGCCTTTATAAAATGATTAATTCAACCAATAATAACACTCTTTTCATTTAGTAATTCACAGAATACTTCACAAAAAAGGACCCATGCAATGAAAATATTCACTAGCTCTTCATCATTTATAAATGAAGAATCTCTCACCAACCAAAAAACCAAGTTTTGTTAGTTTTCTTTCTCTTATTTGCATCATTGAGTTGCAACCAACACCACATCAATACCCAATTAGGTTATTTTTTAGTGGTTTTTGGTGTCCTTGCCAACTAACATTCAATATATTATGATATATATAGAAACTTGCCCCCACAAGTAGCAAACTACATTATTATTAAAAAAAAAATGCAATATCAATAAAAAAAAAAACAATAATTTCTCTCTCAAATTTTTGTATTAAACAAATTATATAAAAAATTAAATATACCCTAACCTACATTAATTATGGCTCAATTTGTTATCGAGAGATTCCATTCAAATTCTCACCCTCATCTTGTTTTTAATATAATTTAAAAATAGAGAACAAAAGCTTAAACACCATTTGATAGTCATGTAAACCCATTTAAAAATCATTATATATATATATATATATATATTTTAAATGATGCTAATTTTATTAAGATTTCTTTACCACAGTCCACACCTTCTATTTTTTCCTACTAATCATTTAATTTTTTAGCTATTTAAAAAAAACAAAATTTAAAATTTATTATTATTATTTTTTTAAATTAAAACTTTTGCTTATTCATAAATAGAAACAAAAACAATAAAAACAACACAGGAAACTTATACGTGGAAGGTACGTGTTAAGTATCAACATAAACATAACACAATTAACATAAAATACATAATCTAGACTAAGAGATTAGATTAGATATTCGAATCACCATGGGTACATTATTGAACTCAGAAAAAAAAATTTAAAAATGTTCATTCATATGAATTTACGAAGGACCAAGTTTAGGATAAATATGTAGAGGAGTGAGAAATTTACATGGGAGAAACTAGTTTGATATGTTAGCCAAACCTACCCAAAATTAAAACTTTCATTCCGAACTACTCTAAGATATTTAATGATGGAGAAATATTTGAATTATATTAAACAATACAAGAAAAAGGAGCTATTTATAAGTGAATGTGATGCCCCACTCTAAAGTCTATGTCTAATCATCATAAACTAATTTTAAATAATCAAAATTAATATAATTGAGCATTACTCAAATGACCGTACGAGCTCCTTCCAGCGTGACCCGCATGCAAAGCCTCTACAACTTCCACGTGCACAACCCGACATCCTCCCGCCACTCTCACGCGCGTCGTGGGTACGATGTCTGTGACCTTCACTACCGTCACCTACTCTCTCCTTTCCCTACGCGCTTCTCCCGCGCGTCATCTTCAAAACCACCGCTCGCAGGGCTAAACCCGTAATTTCATCTATGCTTCCGAATAAAGAAGCCCTTCCAACACTTGGTTCCGAAGTAACTGCCCCGGGGACCACTCACCACACCTTCCCTTCTTTAATGAACACAACTGTTTTTTCCATTTATTCTCACCGTCCGATCAAAACGACTCTTACATTATTCCAATCTGACGGTTCAAAAAAATTCCCCCACTGCATTCTGCTGGATAATACCGCACCGTAGCGGTTTTGTTATTTTTTTAATTTAGGAGTTTTTTCAGGGCTGGGTAAAATTATTAATTATTATTACTATTATTTTTTGAACTCACCAATGTCAGTATGAGAGCAGAGTAAAGAAGCTAATCCAGAGCAGCTAAAGAAAAAGGGGAAAAATGAGAAAAATTAAATTGATGGAGCTTTGAAGTTCACGTTTTTCCTAGTTTGTAAGCTCCGTTTTCTCTTTTCCCATTTCTCATTCTCGCGCTTCCTTTCCTTTCTTGCTCTTCCCTTTTGTATTTTTTTAAATTTTATTCCATTTTTTTTTTACTTTCTTGGCTACTGGGTAGACCTCTCTCTGTTTTTCCAGCTGCTTGTTACAGCAGGCTGCAAGTTTGGTCTGCAGGGTAAGATGATGATCTTGTTTTTCTGGGGTTTTGTTTTCTTTTCAGGGATGGTAGAATAGGGTTTTTTGTTTTTGTTTTTTGTTTTTTGTTTTTTTTTTAAGTGGGCACATTGAGTGAGGTGGGTAAGTTTCAGATCTGATGCTTTCTTGGATACTGAAACTTTTGATTTTGTTGGTAGGGTTTCTTAGATTCTTGGGTTGGTTTATTTTCTTCATGGGGTTTTCTTAGAATTTTGCGTTTTGGGTTTGTTGTTTCTCCATTGGTCATGATCTATGTGAATTGGGTTTTGTTTGATATGCTCATTTGTGATTGTGATTTGTGGAGTTTTGATTTTTTTCTTCTCTCGGTCTTTTCCCGACAACTCGTTTTTTTTCGAGTCTTGTGATGGGTCCTTGGAGCATTTGGACCCTCTTGAGACTTTGGATTTGGATGCTTTGATCTGTTGAGTGGCAATGCTTGAAGTCACTGTGGTATGTCTTTCTGGGCCAGTGAAGTGAACTGAGATCATTGACTAGGAATGTGAGAGGATTGAATAACTTGTGCTACTTTGAATTTTGGTAGCTCATGGGAGGGAGAATGTTAGTTCAAGGGATGATCTAGTAGAATGTCTACTGTACATTAACTGTAGTACCTACCAATTTATGTTTAGTTTGGTGATGTTGTGAAGCGGAGTGAGTAATTGAAGTCTTCTTATTCAAATTAAATGTGTTTTGATGTTCACTAACATTCTATCTTTGCAGAGCTTAACGTATCAGCAATGGGGAAGTCGCCAGGGAAATGGATCAAGACCATCTTGTTTGGGAAGAAGTCTTCCAAATCTAATCTTTCTAAGGGCAGAGAGGTGATTTTCATTTTATTGTTGTACAAATGTTTCCCAGTATAACATAGGCATCTAACCGCCAATTTTCTTTTAAGTTCCTTAATATTCACTCGAGTTGTGGATCCATCTGGTTGTATTTTTGTGAGCCTATATCTCAATTATAAAGTATTCATATAATCTCTTCCTCATTTTATGAAAAGTGTACCTGTAGAAACATCAAACATGTCCACTTATAGCATTATGCAAATATGTGCACAATCGTTGTTTAGCTACATCCTGACTTGTAGTCCATGAGTTGAACTTTCACTTTTCGTCTATGTACTTTTCAGTTTCAAGGCTGCAGATTGAGCCTCTCATTGTTGATGATGTCTTTGGTAAATTAAGTTAAACTGGGGTACCAAATATTTAATACTTCTCTCTCTGATACTGTGTAGAGAAATGGAAATGAGAAAGAAGTATTGGTTTCTGCAAAGGCATCAGAAACTACCACTGTTATTAGTCATCCTGTAGCTTCACATCCAACCCCAAGTACCATAGATACAAATGAAGGGGTGCCAAAAATTACCAACAATGAGGCAACTAATGTGTTGCATGAAAGATCAATATCAATGCCAGGAAATCAAGATGCAGAAATTCAAGGATCTACCTGCCAAGATGCACCATCTGATCCTGAGAGAATCCGTGAGGAGGCGGCTGCAACTAAGGCTCAAGCTGCTTTTAGGGGTTATTTGGTAAGTCCGAAGGATGCTGAAAACTAAGGTTCTAGTGGTCTTTAGGTGTTATTTTGTAATCTTCTAGTGTGTCAGTACTATTTGCTCTATTTAGCCCACCTTTTTACTCTTGTCTCATAATAATCTTTTGAAGCTGGACTCTTGTCCCCTTCAAAGTTGTGATTATTGGGACTTGATGAAATAATATTTTTCTCTTACTGACAGAGGCACGAGCCTTAATTGTTATACTTGTATGTTGTCTCTCTTAATATGTTTGGTCTATTTTCATCTGTTTGGCAATACTGAGAAATTTTACTGATTTGAATTTTGATTGAAGGCTCGCCGAGCATTCCGGGCTCTCAAAGGTATTATTAGGTTGCAGGCGCTTATTCGTGGTCATTTGGTAAGGAGACAGGCTGTTGCCACTCTATGTTGTATGCTTGGAATTGTTAAGTTCCAGGCTATTGCTCGGGGAAGAAGGGTGAGGCTTTCTGATGTAGGGTTTGAAGTGCAGAACAAATGTAGATTAGTACAGATACAGGTAATTCATATAAGCACACTGTTATCGTTATCAACATTCATTTTGTGTACAATTAAATAGACGTATTTTGTATGGCCTCTGCAATTTCTTTTGGTTTCCCATTTCCTTCAATTCCTTCATAATGAATTTTATATCTCAGATTCTCATATTATTTTTTAACATACACCTTTATCTAGCACATTTTTGTTTAAATGTCGCATTGTGTTAACAATCATCTTAATCCCATATTCGATGCACTGTACATGTTTTCTAGCTATGTATATGGGCTTTATTTATGGGAAAGAAACTTCTCTAGTGACTGTAAAACAGAATTGTTTGCATATTTGAAGTGAGCTCATTCATACACAGATAGGCAGAGGCCTTGTAATTCTCTTGTGAGTGTCAGAATTGTTACTTAGAAAAGTAGTTGACAAATCTACCGTACTCTAATCATTTTCAAAATTTTCCAATATCAGGATCAACTATCAGTGGATCCTGTTGGAGTAAGCCTCTCTACACGAATGGCAAAACTTTCTGCAAATGCTTTCACTATCAAGGTAAGTTTACCATCACCTCCCTCTCCAGACATGGTTCTACCTATGTTCATCAGTTAAATCAGCATTGAGTAGAACTCTTCTAAGCCTGAAGGAAAGATATTCCTAGTATCCTTTGTTGCATACCACTTCTCTTACAAACGTACCACTTCTCTTACAATGACCATTATGGTTGTCATTAGAATGAGAATTGTTTGATTTGATGTACTTTTACCTTCTCTCTGTATTAGGCCTATAAGTCCACTGTCTTAAAGCCTTAATTTTATGTGTTCATTCTTGTTTCTAATGTAGGGAATGATTATAACATTTATGGAAAATGTTCAATGATTGTATGCATTCCCTATCCAATGCCTATTAACTAACTATTGATCTTTTGGTGTTGGGGGGGGGCGGTGGCTGGCTTTGGAAACTTGTTTGGCATGTTTTTTCATTTTTTTTCATGAAAGATTTACAATTGCCACTTATTTATTTTGATCTGTACTTGATATGATTTGATATGTGATTTGTTCTTGTAGCTTGCTTCATCTACAACGTCAAAACCTATGCAACTCTATTTTGATAATGGAGATGAAAATTCAGTCTTGAAATGGTTAGAACGCTGGTCAAATTCTAGGTTTTGGAAACCAATTCCCCAAGTAAAAAAAGCCCCAGAGTCTAAATCTCAAAGAAGGCTGAGCACTGGTCAAACTGGAGAGGCACATACCGTGAGATCAAAGCGCACAAGGAGAGTTCCTACTGCAAACAACGACAGTGCTGCTGTCCAATCATCTACAGAACTTGAGAAACCCAAACGGAATTTTAGGAAAGTCTCTAGTCATTCCGCTGCCGAGCAGGTTCAGGAGAATCCCCAGATGGAGCTTGAAAAGGTCAAGCGTAGTTTAAGAAAAGTCCATAACCCCGTCCTTGAGAATCCTGCCCAAACGGAAGTTGATGCTGAGAAGGCCAAGGAAAGTTTGGAGAAGGCTTCTAATGGTCTAGGCCGTGACCTTTTGGCAAGAGGTACTAGTAATTCTTCTGAGAAGATGAAAAAAGAGGCAATCTCAACGATTCCCGTCCAGCCTGATTTGGAAACAACGCCTGAGCCGTTACCAGCGAAAGAGATAGTTAATGTACCTAATAGTGATCCAGTTGTAGATTCACAGCCTTTGATTGAGAGCAGTGACAAAGATAAAAGCATTGCTGGAGATGAGGCTGCTGTAGAGACTAAGCCTTTGACAGAGAGCTACCCTAAAGATGAAATCAATCCATTACCAAATGGGGAATCAAACCACAAGGAAGATTATACTAACAACGAGAATCTGAAATCTGGCAGGAAATCCTCTACTCCAGCCAAGCAAGAGCGAGTGGAGAATGGTTTGCAGCACAGTCCAACCTTACCTAGTTACATGGCAGCAACTGAATCTGCAAAGGCAAAACTGAGAGCACAAGGATCTCCAAGATTTGGACAGGATAGTGAAAGAAATAACCTCAACCGACGTCATTCTTTACCATCACTCACAAATGCTAAAATTAGCTCACAGTCTCCACGAACACAAAGACTCGTTCAAGCAGGTGGCAAAGGAGGAAATAAAAATGACAAGGCACTTCTGGGATCAAGAGATGGAAATGGTAAGCATTCCATTCAATATAAATATTACTTTTTCTTATATTCATGTTAACTAGCCTGACAACATGTGCATAACGATCCTTGTGAGAGTGTATACCCAAATTTTGATACTACCTTTCAGTTAGAGATAAATTAACTTTTCCCGATCATACAACTCTTGTCATTCATGCTGAACAAATAATCATCATCTTGTGAATCTATATATTAACTTCAACATGAATACAGATGTGTAATTCCTTCCCAACGCTAATCCTTGGCATAAATTTGAAAAGAACATTAAGAATCCAAAATAATCTGTCTTTGCATCCTGCTAAAACACCATATCTTTTGATATCTTATGTAGGAAAGGTAATCCAAGCAGATTGGAGAAGGTAAATTTGGGTTTTCAGATGTCAACAACTATTGAGGGGTGAATTTCATCTGAAAGCTTTTTTGATTCATACATTTGTGATCAGCCATCACCTATTCAGTGACTGGGTCCATCTTCTTCTCAAGGGGGGCTGCTGAGTCCAATATGGTCTTATCTGATTATCCTTTCATCTTGGTTGTTTGAGTGCATGTACATCATAGGTTTTAAGTTTTTTTCTTTCTTGTTTTCTGTCCTCCCCGACCCCACCCCCCCACCCCCCCAAAGTTTTTTGTGCTGCAATTACACATTATTTAAGGCTACTCTGTTCTATTACAGGTTGTTTATACTGTATCTGATTGTGATTATCATGTTCAATGGACACCTTAATTATGTTGGTCTCATGGCTATTATTATGTGAATTTGCAAATGTTTATTGCCTTCTACACCTGATAAAGTTGTTTTCCATGGAAACTGCAGAAACATCAGCCACATCCATGGAATATGTTAGTTAATACTTGAGCATCCTTTTACCAGAATCATAACTTTCTGCTGTTCTTCCCTGGATTTCACTCATCTCCATGATTCTGATTCAGATATTGTCTTTTGGTTTCTATCTTTAGAGTGAAAGTAGAAAGTGGAAGTAGCATATATTCATCAAATGTGTATATCTAAATATACCCCGAGGACTTGAGTTGATTGGAACTTGATTCTTTTTAATCTTCTCTCTTTGAAATGCTTACTGTTCCACCATCAATCATAAGCAGAAATGGTGTTCCTTTTTCCCTGATTAAAGCAATGAATTGTTCTTTTATTTAAAATACTATGTTACAAATTAAGAATACTATTGATTAATTGGGTTAGGTTGAAGTTGACAAATGAATTGTTTTACTCGTTTATTGTGTGTAGAACTTTTTTTCCCCTCAGAGATTGAACTAGACTTTCATGATTTGTTATTGGTATCATATCCACTCAAATTGGCTTGTGTCGAAAAATATATTGATACAATGCTTTTTTAGTAGTCTATTAGTATGATATAATGCTTGATACAATGAAAATTTCTTTATTCTTCTTAGATTAATTTATTTAATTGATGGGCATTCTTTGTAATATCCTACTTCTTTTAGGGAATTAATAATTGTCATGTTTGATTTGTTCTTTGAGGTGGTAAACACTTCTATATAATTGGGAGAACGTGATTATATATATGCAATGTACAAAATTTGAGAATACGACGTTACAAATGTAATTATATATACACGTTTATACCTGTAAAAAGTACGTGTTGGTCATGTACTATTTACAAATTGAATATATTCAGTTGACATGTCGAAATTGTAATAAAAAAAAGAAAGTAAGACGAAATGACTCAACAATAGTATTTTACGTTTATAAAGACTAGAGGGAACCAAAAAATTGAATATTTATATACTAAAATAATATTTACATATTGCATAAATAGAATAGAGGAGCAAAAGAGAAAATATGATGCAAGAAATAAATTTTGTATGGTTTGACCTAAATTCACACCAAAATATTGTTTGACCCATGGTCTACAAACAATAAAGAAAAATCTTTTATTGGTATCACAAATCACTCGTCAACACTTTCTTCTCCCCCCCCTCCCCTTTTAGAATGGCAAGTACAATTGCAAGAGAGTCACAATTGTCCTGGCAACGTCACTGTTGCTTGTCATGAACTGCCTCCAAGTGTGAAGACTATCTCTACAAACCAATGTGAGCCATTTCAAAATGTTTTATCTTCACTCACATGCTTTCTAAGAAAATTTCCAAGAGGTCATCCAACATATAATTGCTCTAAACTAAGCCTGCTTAAGTTTGGAGTTTCTGTGATTAAGTCACTGAAAAGAAAGGTACACCTTATTGTTACGGAAGTGATTCTCAATTCTTTTAAGTTTTTTCTTAACTATACTTTCATGTCTTCAAGATCTCTCTCATTCAGATGTAATTACGATTCATTCATGTCCCTCTCCTAAACTAGGTGTTATAGGAAGAGCCCTAATGCACGAGAGCATTATTGTATTGAATTAATTGAGTGAGAGGACAAAGGAGGAGAGCAAGCTCAAGAGTGTCTACGTAAGCAAAAAATTATATATTTTTTTTATGAATGTCTGAAACAAACGACTGAATTTGAGTCATCTTTATAAAAATTTCAAGATTATTTTATAGGTAGAAATAAAATAAGATAGAAAAAGGGAGAATAAATTGTGGCAGTGTAAAATAAAATAAAATATTTATAAATATTGTCAAATGTAGTTTATCGATGATAGATATTAATGGTGACATTTTACTATATTTGAAAATATTTTAAGCTGATTTTCAATATAAAACAATTTTCCAATAAATTACTTAGATTCACAATTATCCGGAACAACAAAGAGAAATTCTTACTTTCCAAAAGAAAAAGGAAGAAAGAAAAAAAGAAGAGAAAATTCTTACAGTAGAATTTTCCTTCAAGAGAAAATTCTTAATAGTAGGATTTTCCTTCAGGGTTACGTAAAGGAAAAGGCTTAGGCTGCTGAAATAGACATAGCAATCTATGTCACTGAATTTTAGCTCATATGGCCGAATTTCGTTGATTCTATGGGCAATGTGAGCGGGTGAGCTTTTGATTTCGGCCAACAATCGTCCATGGAAGATAATTAGAATTCATCTACTTTCCTTCTTCATTCTTCAGAAATTCAAATCTTCCGGTTTTGATATCAATGGCGAATACACCAACTGAGGCCGCAACCTTCTGGACCCAAGCAAATGCTCTCCTCAGGAAAAACTTAACCTACCAGGTCCTCTCCTTCCTTCTCTTTACAGCTTCTGTCTAATTTACTGCATCTAAGAAATCCTTACATGTCGGTTTCCTTTTGCATTTTGCTAATTTCGATTTTCTCTTTATCCTTGGCATGTCTGCATTTTGAAATCGACTTGTGAAATGGTATAATATGCTCGATAGGACTTTTTGAATTATATCATTTGTTTTCAGATTAGATTTAATTTGTGTAGTTGCCTTATGCTTAGTAGTGATGAACATATGTATTTCTCACTCTATGTTTAACTCGACTCCTTTAACCAATATGAACAGGGATTTTATTTGACCAAGTAGTAGTTGACAGACTCAAAATATTTTATAATAATGATCAATCCTGTCATCACCAGTTCCACGTTTATTTCTACCTATTATATTATGATCATTGCTAATCAATCACTATTGCAACTATAAAAGGGACAAGAGACAAGAAATAATATGGTCAAACTTTGCTTCTTTTTTCACTCAGAAACGAAATTTGAGGACAAATATTCGTCTCATTTCCTTCCCATTCATCCTTTGTTTATTGCTCGTTCTACTTCAAATAATAGTCAACGACGAATTGGATAAGCCGAAGAACAATTGTGGTTGTGTTTGTGTTGATACGAATGGAGATGGTGTATGTGAGAAAGTATGTGGGTTAGAGTACTCAACTTTGATACAAGCAGTAAGCTGCCCCATTCCAAGTCCTCCACAATGGCCTCCCATATTGCAAATGCCTGCTCCTGATTTCCGTGCTGTGAGAACAGATTTTCTTCCATATACAGACTTGTCAAATGAATCATGCAGGGAGTCAATGTCATGTCCTGTTACTATGCTCTTCACTGGAAATAATCGCTCTCTTGGAAATAGTATGACCCATTTCTTTCTCCAAGTACATATTAACTAAGGTGTTAAAGTTATCTTCGTGCTGTCTGCTTCAAATTCAATTTGAATTGTTGAACTTAACTGGTAATGAAGTTATCTTGTAAATGTGGGTAGTTTTGGCTGCAAGTATGGTCCCAAGTTCTTTGTCTTGGAACTCTTCTGACGTTCTATATGGAGCATCTATTAACGTTTTGGTAAGTTGTCTTCTTCATCCACTGCTCTCTCTCTTTCCTGGTCCATATTTTTAATGTTCTTGCAGTTCCATCTCTAATATACATTGTTTATCCAATATTGGACGCAGCCATATCATTCACTTTCTCTGTAATTGTGTGGTCTAAATGTTTCAGGGATCAGCATCAAGGCCTAGAACAAACAATTATCTTGATCCTGCTTTCTTTTCAGACCTTCCTTTATATTATATGCAACGTCAGTGTGTGGCAGGCTCGACATTGTCAATTCCTGTTTCAATATTCTCTCTTACAAAGATGCAAGGTAGTATGTCATAGACTACCCACCTCAACAAACTTTCTAGCTGTCCCATTCACTATGTAAGGTTAACATTTATGTTTGTGGAGCAACATGGATGCGTATGGATCTATTATTTAGTTGTATAATTAAGAGAATTTGATAAGCAACAACTATATTTAATATATTTATCATCCTTTGCTCTCTCTCTCTCTTTTATTAAATAATTTTTGGCATCCTTTGCTCTTGAAAACAGATATTGCATGTGTTCAAGGTCTACAATTGTGGCGCAATAGTTCGTCAGAGGTGAATGATGAGATATACAGAGGTTACCAAAACGGGAATTCAGAGGGGAAAATCAATGAGATTCTTTCAGGTTTGTTCTTTTGTTCTTTTCTTTTATTTTTATTTTTATGAGAGGAAGATTCTTTCAGGTTCATTAGACCTTTCTTCTTGATTTGAAGAGTTTTCATTCCATTCTAAGTACTTGCTCTTTTGCAGGTTTTGATTTCTTAAATTCGGATGGGAACAATTTTAATGTGACTATATGGTATAACTCATCTTATAAGAGCAATGTTGGCCGTTCGTCAAACGTTTTGTTGCGGGTTCCACGTCTGGTTAATCTGGTACATATGAACTTGTGAATTGTTGAAGTATCCCTCACTTTATCCCCCCACTCCTGATTTGCGACATGTAGTTTATTTGCTCCAAAATAAAAAAAGAACATGTATACATCATTACAACTTTGCCTATTTCTTTAAGTTTAGCCTATGCAGGAGCATGTAATGCATTCCTGTAGTAAATAAATTAGCCTTTATGTTCGCTGTTAGTAAGGCCATCAGAACTATGAACAACCATATTAGCCTACTGGCTGCATTTAAAACTTGAATAAGAAGGTTTAATTGCAAATTTAATCTCTGAAATTTGAGATTTGTGTCCATTTGGTCCCTGAATTTTCAAAATTACAAATTTAGTTTATGAACTTTCAAAGTTTTTAAAATTTGTAGATCTAGTAGACAAAAAAGAAAGTTTAGAGTTCTATTAGATACAAAATTCAAATTTATATCTAATTCATCAATTATCTTTTAAATTTTATGAACTTTTCACAAACTTATTAAACACAATTGCTATCAAACAAAAAATTGAAAGTTTAGAGATCTATCAGACACTTTTGAAAGTTCAAGGACCAAATAGACATAAATATCACAATCTAGAGACTAAATTATAATTTAACCAAATAAAAATATAGGTTAGGATTGCAATTTGTGTTACCGAAGATTTAAAAAATGAAGACCCCCCCTCCCCCCATATCTCATAAAAGTCATTTTGCATTACCTTTATACTTTCCTGGTATGATGAAGGCTGACACGTGCAATCCTCTCCTTATGTTCATAGGTATCCAATGGCTATCTTAAGTTTGTGTTAGGAGCAGGCACAGAGATGCCCTTTGAGTTTGTCAAAGAAATGCCAAAACCTGCAACAAAGATCAGGCTGGATTTCTCTTCTCTACTTGGTGCACTCTTTTTTACGTGGGTCATCCTCCAGCTTTTCCCAGTAAGTAGATCAAAGTTGGTGCATTTTTTCCCCGCTCAGAAACACCAAGGCTTACTGAACAAGTAACGAAGAATTATCTATTGCAGAAGTCTGTCTAGTTGTAGGGAACATAAAAAATATAATAAGTTCAGTAACTAATTTCTCTGCAGAAGAAATTTTTAAACATAGTTCGAGTATATGACCCTCTTAAGTCAAGATTGTCATAATAGCGGTACTTTTCATACTGCATATAGTTCTATCTTTGGTTCAACATCATAGGGTGTTGTAACTTGCTATGAAGGTTATTTTATTTCTTCATTTAATTTTTAAAATATTTTATTTCTATCTTGTCAGGTTATCTTGACGTCGTTGGTATATGAGAAGCAACAGAAACTGAGAATCATGATGAAAATGCATGGGCTTGGTGATGGGCCTTATTGGATGATCTCGTATGCTTATTTTCTCACCATTTCTGCAGTATACATGTTTTGTTTTGTGATGTTTGGTTCAGTTATAGGTAACATATATTTCTACACTTCTAACTTGTACATCCCGACCTTGTTCCAAGCTTTAATAAACTTTACTTCCTTGCAGGGCTGAAATTTTTTACAATGAATGACTACAGTATCCAGTTTGTGTTTTATCTCTTATTTATAAATTTGCAAGTCTCCCTGGCCTTTCTAGTGGCTGCCATGTTTTCAAATGTCAAGACTGCTGAAGGTTCGGTTTTATTTAAATTAACAGGACTTAGTATCAACTTAACTTTAAGCTAACACATGTGTGTCACTTTTGCAGTTTCAACATATATATGTGTCTTTGGAACAGGGCTCTTAGGTGGATTTCTCTTCCAATTTTTTATTGAAGATCCGTCATTCCCACGTTAGTAAATATCTCCTCAAGTCAGGTTTTATTGACTAAGAATTTTGATCAACGTTTGTTATGAACTGTTTTTAGATTGTTTTTGAGAGGTTCCAAGCATTCAAGTTGTCTCTTAAACATCTTTCGTATTCTTTCATTAGATTTAGATTGTCTAGATTGAGAGTCAGAGAATTGAACTTCATAATTATTTTGCAGCTGTGTGGCAGCTTAAAAAACTACATGTAGAGTGACTATTACGAACATCAAGACATTCCAAATATCTGGAAGTTATCTTCATCTAATTGCTTAATGGAATTTTACATTATTACTGAGATCTGATAATATCTTATGTGATAATGATCCTCATGGTCTCATTTCATATTGATTGGCAAAGCTCTCTCCAAACCTGTATGAAGTTTAAGCTTTTCCATCTAATGTTTGCTTCTGATATGCATTCTTTGTGGTGTAGGTCGCTGGATCATAGCTATGGAGTTATATCCTGGATTTTTGCTATATCGTGGGTTGTATGAGTTTGCAGTTTATTCATTCACGGGGAATCTAATGGGGACTTATGGGATGCGCTGGGGAGATTTGACTGATAGTACTAATGGAATGAGAGAAGTCTTGATCATTATGCTTGTTGAGTGGATACTGGTGCTTCTATTTGCGTATTGTATTGATAAAGTTTTATCATCGGGAAATTGGAAGCATCCCTTATTTTTCCCGCAAAGACATGACAAAAAACATCCATCTCAGAATCCTGGTTTGGAAAGGCAAGGACCAAAAGTTTTGGTTCAAACTGATAAACCTGATGTTAGAGAAGAGGTAAGTTTTTCTTGATACTTATATCTATTTTACCATTACATTTTTTTAAGTACTCACGTATGCATGCTTCTGGAGAGCTTCATGATCTATTCATCTTTTGCTTTTTATCAAGTATTTCTATTCCTCATGATTCAAGAGAGATTCTGTATTGGAATATTGTAAACTTGCTTTGCGAACTTCCCTGTGAATATATCTTGTCATATTGCAACTGTATAGCTACCTGTTTAATGAGTACTATCCTCTTTGTGAGGTTGCACAATTGATTTACTACGATTGTCTGAATTGTTAGGTGAAATCTATTGATTATTTTCTTTGAGAGAGAGCTGAATCGTTACCACTTGAATTATGACTTCTGTGATTTTTTACTTTTCCTTCCAGAAGGAGAAGGTTGAACAGTTGCTAAAGGAAGGAGATCCAAGTCATGCCATCGTTTGTGACCATCTCAAAAAGGTGTATCCAGGAAAGGATGGAAACCCTGACAAGTTTGCAGTTAGAGGATTATCTCTTGCTTTGGCCCGAGGAGAATGCTTTGGGATGCTAGGTCCTAATGGTGCGGGAAAGACCTCCTTTATCAGTATGGTGAGCGAAAATTTCTCCTTCGTACTTTGTTTTTGGTGAATACTGGTGACTTGCTATTTGCTTCTTTCCCTTATTTCTTTGGAAATTTTATTTTCTGGTTGTCAATGAACCCTCGTAAGAGCGTATCACATATATTCCGGTGTGAATCCAGATGTTCTTTTTTTACTTGTAAATTTCTCTCACATGAGGATCCTTTTTCAGATGATTGGTCTTATAAAACCAACCGCTGGAACAGCCTTTGTTGAAGGTCTGGACATAAGGACTGAGATGAATGGTATATATGGAAGCATGGGTGTTTGTCCACAGCATGAGTAAGCTTATATACATCTGGACTTTTCTAGGCTGATTCTTAAATTTAACATTCTTATGTTTTTATTTTTGGGGATTATGTAGCCTGCTATGGGAAACCTTAACAGGAAGAGAGCACTTACTCTTTTATGGCAGAATGAAGAATTTAAAAGGTTCTGCTTTAATACAAGTAAGCATAATATTAAACTGAAATCATCGTGCTAGTTGATAACATGAAATCTCAGGCTATCGCGTGGCTTGAAAAACTGTTGATCCTATGAAGTTTGGGGATCTAGCTAGCATGACATTCGTATCTTCCACAAACAGAATGTGCACCTCTCATCCTAAAAAGAAACACGCAGAAGATATTATCATTTAGAAAAGTAATAATATTCTTATTTGTTTTACTTAGAAAAAAGAAAAATTAAAAAGAAAATCTGTCTTTGTATAAAGTTCAGAGAAGCTTTTTAAAACCACCGTTTGTTTATTTAGTGGTCGAGAGTCCATGTAAATAATAAAAGGCTTGAAGTAGATAAGTTCAAGTCATGATGAGCATCTATCTTGGGTTTAATATTCTATGAATTTCTTAGGCAACCAAATATGATAGAGTTACACAATTGTCTCCTTGAAGTAGTCAAGATGTCCATCAACTGGCATGAAAACTCCAGAAAAAAAATAATAATTGGAAAGATTTTTAAAAGACTCATATATTAGTGAAGGTTTGAACCTGAAAACAAGAGACAGATGATGAATTGTAAAACAGAGAGTAAGCATGAGGAAATATCCATCTATAGACTGGATTTTAAAAAGATGAAAGTAGAAAAGTAGAAAACTTCTTCTCCATTGAGAATAAAATTGTACCGTCCTCATAATAGATGAGGTCATTTTGTTGCGAGGAAACACATTTTATGTTAATGTACAAGCATCCCAGCGTATGCATATCAAAGGATATAGATCCAATATCTTAATATTGGTCTATCTCTTAGAAAAGTGAGCACGCATGCAAAGACTTGCATACAGATTTTTTGTATTTTTGTTTTTATTTTTAGTAAAACAATGGAAAATGCATTAGATAAAGAAGTATTATGTCATCATCATTGCTCTTTAATTGCTTCAGGCGGTGGAAGAATCTCTCAAGGGTGTCAACCTCTTCCATGGAGGAGTAGCAGAAAAACAAGCTGGGAAATACAGTGGAGGTATGAAGAGGAGGCTTAGTGTTGCTATTTCACTAATTGGGGATCCTAAAGTAATGTATCGATCTATTTCATTTTTATATGTCAAGGCCCTTTATATATCTGAAAATCCCACTAATAACTTTGTGAAGGTTGTTTATATGGATGAGCCAAGCACCGGCCTAGATCCAGCTTCAAGAAAAAATTTATGGAATGTTGTGAAGCGTGCAAAGCAAGATCGAGCAATCATCCTTACTAGTATGTTTCGCTTCACTTTCCAGTCTCTTTTTCCATGTAGAATTTAAACATATCACTTGACTTGACAGGTGCTGTATCAACTATAGAAATAGAAAGATTTTTCTCATCCACATGTGGACGAATGTGATATACTTCTCCGTGTTTAACTATCATCTGTTCATTTTCATTTATTAGAATTATAGCAAAGTTTATATTGGTGGCGTTTCCTTATTCCATTATTCCTTTCTGATTCTTTTGGATATTGAAAAAAACCTTATTTATATCATCAGCACACTCTATGGAAGAGGCAGAAGTCTTATGCGATCGGATAGGATTTTTTGTAGATGGTAGCGTGCAGTGTATTGGAAATCCAAAAGAGGTAACTTATTTGATCTCGCAGCTAGCTATAGATAATGTAATTTTGGTCATCAAACCTTTCAACCCAAAAAGCCCCTTCTACTTTGATTTCCATGAGTAACTTCCTAGATTCCCGATATCTTTGAACTTCCTTCCACATACATTATTCCTTTCTTCCACCGTCTTCCCTTTACCCTTACATTGCTTTTCCATTGGAGTTTGCAGTCAAATTTGGAGAAGGAAAAAGAAATACTTTTCCTACAAATAGAGAGAAAACACGCACACACGCGCACACACATGTTAGAGATGAAAAGGCAGTTTCTTTCTCTTGATTCCATGCAACCCAAAGTTTTGTTTCCTTTGCCTTCTGCTGTGATGTGAATCACTATAACATGCATTAAATGCCTTTAAGACTTTCACAAGTACTTCACTAAATTGGCAATCTTTGGACAGCTTAAAACCAGATATGGTGGAGCTTATGTATTTACGATGACAACATCCCCTGTTCATGAGAGAGATGTTGAGAACATGGTGAAGCATTTGGCCTCTGGAGCTAGCAAGATATACCATTTATCTGGAACCCAAAAATTTGAGCTTCCAAAACACCAGGTTCGGATTGCTGATGTGTTTCAAGCTGTTGAAAATGCCAAAAGCAGGTTTACAGTATTGGCTTGGGGTTTGGCTGACACCACTTTAGAGGATGTCTTTATCAAAGTTGCGAATGACGCTGAGTCTTCAGATATGCTTTCTTGACTCCTTGTTGCTTTCTCTTTTTTCAAGTTTAAAAAGAGAATGGAGATTGAATTTTCTTCTCTAATTTGTACACTAACCCGATCCTTTGATTGATTCTATTAGACACTATTGATTATTTTAATTGTTGTACTTGTAATATTTATTTGAATATGATTAAGAGGATGGTTATCTTAGTTTTACGAGCAAAGTAGCTAGCACTCATTTCTCAAGTGTAGGTTAAAATGTCATATATATATATATATAAAGGTAGCAATAAATTAAAATGTTGAAAATTAGGAGATTAAATTTATACATTTGAGAGTACAATAGAATAAGTAGTGGAAATTAGTTACGAGTTTTGGTGTTGCAAAGATTTTTGCTCACTGAACTTGGAAACTCGGTCTTTTTAACAAAGAAAATAAGTCATGATTGAAATTTAGCTTGTCTTTGGTAACCTAATAAGAATTTAGGTTCCGTGTGGTAACTATTTTTTTTTTTTTTTTTTTTTTTAAATTAAGCCCAGGGGCGCTATTTCCATTTCTAAATTTATTCCTTTGTTATCTACTTTTCACCAATGGTTTAAAAACGAAGTCAAATTTTGAAAATTAAAAAAATTAGATTTTAAAAAGTTGTTTTTGTTTTTAGAATTTGGTTAAGAATTTAACCATCGTATTTAAGAAAAATGTAAATTATTGTGGATGAAGTAGGCTTAATTTAGAAACAAAAAATCAAATGGTTACTAAAATGAATTTTTTTAAAAAAAATTATTCTTGATTTCTTCCGAATACCTCAAATGAGTTTTTGGTCAAATTCTAAAAACAAAAAGTGTTTTAAAAAACTACTTTAGTTTTCAAAATTTAATTTAGTTTTTAAAAACAATAATAAAATAAAGAAATCCATGTGTAAAAGTAATATTTATAAATTTATTTTATTTTTTTTAAAAAAATAGATAATTAAGATGTTGAAAACTACTTCAAAACTTGACTTAATTTTTAAAATAATGGTAGAAAATGTATAACAAAACAAAAAGCGAACTGCATTATAATTATTGACTTAAATTTATCTATCATGTTGGCTGGTGCACCTAAAAGTTAGGTAAAACAGTTGACTTTTTAAGGCCTTTGCTTTTTATCTGTGTTTGAAATTTGAATCCTACAAAACTAAAAGCTACTTCATTTAAAATTTCAATCAATATTCTCTTTGTCAGAAGAAAGAAACAAACATTTTTAAAATAGTAAAAAAAACCCATCAAATTTTGTCATAGGTCACCTAACTATAAAACATCAAATTTAAAATGTCGATGAAAATATCGAAATCTTGATTTTATAAAAATTTCGATAGAAATATCGATAATAAATTGATTTCGATGGATATTTCTAAAAAGGTTATAAAACTAAAAAATTCAAAAAATAAATTTAAATGAATTAAAATCATGTCTAATATAAATTATAGTTATATTAGTGACATTTTGTTGTTTACTGTTTTTATGTTTAATGAATTTTTCTACGATATAATGGAAATATCGATTCCCCTTTAAATCCATATCGAACCCATTGAAATATAAAAATATCAATAAAAATATCTAACATGTTGACCAGAATTTTATGCTGTGCTTGAGAGAACATAATAACAAAATTCCATCAATTGTTTGAACTTATCCAAAGATAACCTTAAACCCAAAATATCAATATAAATAGAGTTAATTTTCAGAAAATAACTATAAAATGAAAGTATTTACACTTCATCTCCTTCACCACATAACAAATCATCAATAATCTCTTAACTCAATTCTTGGTACCAAGAATGGTTTGAGAATCATACTAAAAAACAGAGAGAAGCAATTGTTCAAAACAGAGCAAACTATCATATAGTTATTGATAAATCATTTGCATTATAAGTCGTTAGAAATCTGGGGTTCTCATTCATAAACCTTCCAAAGGAAAAAAGAAAAAAAACCCAAATAAAGAAAAGTAAATATATTACAGAAAATTGAGCAAGAAGAAAAACAGAGCATCATTCCTCTTCCAATGGCATCTGAAACCGACACAAAGGGCAACGGTTGCTGAATTCTAGCCATTTGTGAATACAATTTCGATGATAAACATGTAAACAAGGCATTCGAACTGCATCTATTTCATACCCAATTGAAACAATCTCATCCAAACAGATAACACAATCACTCAAAACCCCATCAATTTCAACTCTCTCCATGTCCTGAATCGAAGCCCTACTGGCCCGACCCGACACAATTCCCATGTGGGTATCGGACCCATAACTGGAATCCTCCATGGCTTCCTCGGGGAGCATGAGCTCGACGACCATGGGAATGGTGCGGGAGAGAGCGTTAATCGGTTCGGTAGCGATTCCCCGAGCCCTAATAGAAATTTGGTGAATGAAAAAGGGTTGAAGATGATAAGGGACATTGGTTTCGGAAAGCATAGAGGAAATTGCAGACCAAGAGAAGGAATCCTGAGTTAGAACGTCACATCTTTGGCGGAAATTCTTGTAACGAAGCGTGCTGATGATTTCGTCGCCTTGTGTTGCGTAAGAGGAAACGTAGAAATCGATGAAGAATTCAGGGGGTTGAGATTGAGAAGAAGAAGAAGAGGAGGAGGGAGTTTCAGAGAAATCTTGGGGCTGCCAAACCTCGCAATGGAGGCCGGAGTTGTTGTTGGCGGCGGCGGCGGCCATGGATTTTAATTTGTTAATTTGGGGGAAAATTTTGTGAAGGGATATAAAAAAGGAAGGGATTTTTTGTAATTGGATGGGAATCGGGAGATGGAGTAATGGAGAAGTAATGGCGTGGCTTTTAAGCTAAGAAAGAGATGTTATTTTTTAAATTTTAATATCTTTTTTTTTGTCCTTTTATTTGTAGGATTTGGATTTGGATTTTTCTTTTTCTTTCTTTATTATATATTTGTTTAGTTTAACTAACTTTTATTTTTTTTATAAAATAAATATGTTAACTAACTTCATCAAAGGAGATGCTTTGGTTGAATTTTATTTTGTTCTTGCTATTTAACACTCGGTTGGGTTTGGTGTAGTTCGAATGTTCTAGTTTTATCATATATATATATATATATATATTTATTTGGTCTATTGCATTTAATTATATTTAACAAGTCTATAATGCTACTTATATTATTGGATTTAAATGTTTTTTTTTAGTCTATCTACCCTTTCATTGATATTTGTATGTTCGACATAAATATGAATGATAAATCAACATTTTATTATATCGTAAAAGACTCATAATAAATATGTTAACTTTTTTAAAAAGGCATATGCTTATTTATTACTTTATATATTTTTTAGATTTTTAAATAATTTTTTCACAACATTTTAAACCTTGAATTAATTATGGAGAGAAGAGATCAAACTCTTCCATCTTAAAAGAAGAGGTAGATGATGCCAATTATCACGAGTTGCTCTCATTTTGACATATATGTTAACTAACTTTAATAAGGGAAGATGTGTTGGTTGAGTTTTATTTATTTTTTATTTTTACATTTTGCTTAATTTTCAAAATTAGTTGTATTCTATGTACTTTTGTTTCTTAAGAAATGGTCAAACAAAATTTCAATAAGGTGCATTGTAACATCCCGAATTTTAGAAAAATTTAAGTTAATTATCTAAAATTATTGAGTTTAAATTTTCCTTTTATTTGGAAAATTGGGATTAAATTGAAATAATTGAAAAACTTTTATTGGTTAAATTGAATTTAATTAATTAATTAGATATTCGAATTTTGCTTCCTTTTGATTTTGGATTTTAGGGTCAACTTAAAAAAAATTAAAAGAGATAATTAATTTCATGTAGTTTTGAATTGATTTAAATATTTGGAAGGATTTAATTTGTATCAAATCAATCTTATGCCTTTAATTTTGGTTTTTGAAGCCTAAATTAAGATAATTTGAAAAATTAATTGATTTCTAAATTTAATAGAATCTTTGGAGATTTTGGAGATATTGTGATAAAATATTTTATTTATATTTTCAAAATTTGAAAAAAAAAAAAAAAAAGAATTGAGATTTTTTCGAAATTAAATGAGAGTGAAAATATGACAAAAATTGGGGGAAAGCAATTCGTTTTTTCAGCGACAGCTTCCACAAAATTGTCGATTGCCGGATTTTGAACCCTTGGATCGTGCTCAAATTTGGTTAGTCTGTTCGAGACACATAGATTTCATTTTGAACGGTTGGATCGTTGTTTGAAGCTCTGGTTTGTTCGTAATCGTTGCTGAATAAAAAATTATAAAACTAGAAATTCCCTTTCTCTCTCACTCTCGCAAACCCTCCTCATGCAAGACCCTCACTATCAGCCGCTAGCCAAAACAGTTTATGTCGTCCGACAGCAACATCCGCTGCCTATCCATGGTAGCCACGAACCGACGCGCCATCAGCCACCACTGCCCGATCTTTGCCGGAATCTTGAGAAAAACTTTGGGTAAGACTTATTTTCCTTATAATTTGGGAGGTGAAATTCACCCATTTGATTTTGGGTTAAATAGTAACCTCTCTTTGGTATGAAACTTAGATTCAAGATTTTGAAGTTTTAAGGCATTGACCAAAGCTAGAGACCATTTTTTTCGTTTTGTAGGATTGGTAAAGATCGGTTGTTGGTTGGTTATTCTTTTAGATTGGGAGTAATAGTGGAAAAATTAAGTTATTGATTTTGGATTTAATTCTTGATCAGATTGGCTAACTGAATCAAGTTTTGGAATTTGTCTTGGATCAAGCCACAACTTTGGGTTGATTCAAGTTTTCCAAAGGTTTTAAGGAATGATTTGCATAGACTTTTGTGACCAAATTGAGGTAAGTGGTACTATTACTGGTGCCTTCGTGTTAGGCGGCCTAGATTAGATTTACAAAGTTAATTAATGGACTTTAGAAGCATGATTTTGTCTTTGTGATATACTTGTTGCATGCCAGTTATAAGTATTATGAGCATGTTTGAATTTCTAATCAGTACTGAAATTATGTATGTACCAATAGGGCAGTTTACCGTCTTGCCTTGACGCATGTTTTATTTCAGAGGACCGACGGGTCTAGTTTCATGTTTGACTATAAATTCTATTAAGGATTACTAGATATTAAAGTCAAAATGTTCCAAGAAAATTTTTGAAAAGATTAATAGGTCATGATCACTTTCATAGTATTAAAGTTGGTGGAGCGAGTAATGTATGGTGTTTTAGTTATTTATTAATGTGCCCAAAAGGAAGAAGAATTACTAGATGGAGCATAAAACGATAGTATGAGGAACTCTTTACAAGACCTAGGTAAGATGAATTGGTCAAGGAATGCCAATATGGTTGAAATTATAGTTGCCTTTAGATGGGAGAAAATGGGTTATTAGATTGAAAAATTCTTAAGGTGCTTGGGTTTGAACTATGTGTTTGTTTCAATAAAAAGGTTCAAGTTTAATTAACCATACCAAGAGGAAGGATAAACGTTTTGAAGTTTAAAAGCAATGTTATCTTGTGGGGATACTCTACTAAAGTTCCAAGTTTGGAATGAAATTTTTTATTTATGGAAAAGGTTATAAAGGGTCATATATCTTAGTTTAGGGATTATGTTTCACTCGGAAAGTAAAAAGTACACTTTCAAGTTGTTGGCTTAAGCAAGGATATATGTGAAGAAAATAATAGTATTTAAGGAAATGTTTTATTCATTTGGGGAGATAAATGGAAATTAATGTGTTCAAGATTCTCAAATAGTTAAGAAAGATTTGGATTTTAAGACATGATATGGGTGAATACAAGGCATGGTTTGGTGTAAAATAGGAATCTTTCATTACCATTTGGAACTTTGCACTGCAGTATGCAATGTTCGAAAATAAAATATATAGCTTGCTTAGGTTGTTGGATTGTAGACCGTGAAAAGGGATTCAAATAGTCACATGTTTTGGTACAGATATATTTCACTAGGAAAGTGAAATAGAGCATCTTGGATTTATTGGTCTTGAAAAATATAAGGGAAGATGAAAGGATTTGAAAAATATTTTGTTGCTTTGAGAAGGTAAGGGGAATTGATGTTTTGAGATTAAGAACAAAAGTTTGGTTTGGTGTCCAAGATAGGAAATATGTGTTTACGAACCTTTAGAGTTGGTATGAACAATCTCGTTACTATTTGGAACTATGGATCTTAGTATTTGTTGGTTGAATGGATATCCTGCCTAAGCTATTCGTCATGAGAATTTGATTAAGCTAGACTATCACGCGTTGGAAGAGTGCTTAGCAATCTTCTTCAAATTATAGTGGAGTCGAAGGAAATAACGTTTTATGAAAGGATGTTTAGTAGCAATAGTTGCTAGAAACTATGAAAATGGAAGGGGTAAGGCCTCGTTAAAGAGAGGGAAGATGTTGAAAGGTATTAGCAAGGTTTAGAGGTTTTGATTGTGGACACGAATATCTAGAACAAGGAATTAATGAAACCATCGATTTGATTTGAAGGTGAAAGTAATCTAGCTCCAAGTAAGAAACAAGCTATATGAGTATTAAGGTTGAGTAAATATCCCAGAATGACTCTTCGCACTAGAGATGAACTTGAGTTGCGAGCAACTCCTATCTTTAAGGCTCCTCATAGAAGGACTCTAGTAGAGTTGGAATAGCCTAAGTCACTGATACAAGAACCATTTAGCAAAGTGTTTTATATGTGCCTTAATGTTTTTCCTTGGAGCACATCAGCTTTGTTTATTAGGAAAAAAATGATTCACGCGACTTTGTATCAACTATTACAGATTAAATATGATAGCATATCTCGGTTGTAAGGGAAGGGTAATTAGTTGCCGAATCCGAATTCTGAATCCTGGACTTGAGATGCCATGAGAGATATGTTTTTTGTTGCATGGACAGTGAGGTGACCCACTCTATGGAGTGTGAACATTCTCAATATAGATGTATGCAACATGAAGGTCTTTATCTTAGAAACTAACATCAGGTAATTGTTATAGCTATTATGAGGTTATGGTGATGTATTTTGGAATGACAAATGCTCTACAGTATATGGGGACTTCAAGAGCTTCATTTAAGTGAGATTTTCATACTTGTGCATGGGAGGTCTAAATGGTGATATGTGTTTGTTTTAAGATCAAAAAGTAACATGATATTGTCTCAGATAAGTTATACAATTCATGGTAGGAGGTGAATACTCTCTGAAACGTGGAGTTAGTGCTAATTAAAAGTTTTTTGGTAGAATTATCGGTCTGAAGAAGAGATTTGGAAACATAGGGATGAGACAAGAACTAAGTATCACGAGCCTTTAAGGACTTGAACTTTCGAGGACAAAAGTCTCTTTAAGGAGGGAAGAATGTAACATCCCGAATTTCAGAAAAATTTAAGTTAACTATCTAAAATTATTGAGTTTAATTTTTTCTTTTATTTGAAAAATTGGGATTAAATTGAAATAATTGAAAAAAACTTATTGTTTAAATTGAATTTAATTGATTAGATATTCGAATTGATTATTTTGAAAATATTAAATTTTGCTTCCCTTTGATTTTGGATTTTAGGGTACTTACAAAAAAAATTTAAGTGATAATTAATTTCATGTGGTTTTGAATTGATTTAAATATTTGGAAGGATTTAATTTATATCAAATTGATGGATCTTATGCCCTTTAATTTTGGTTTTTGAAGCCTAAATTAAGATAATTTGAAAAGTTAATTGATTTCTAAATTTAATAGAATCTTTGGAGATTTTGGAGATATTGTGATAAAATATTTTATTTATATTTTCAAAATTTGAAAAAAAGAATAAAAGAATTTAGATTTTTTTAAAATTAAATGAGGGTGAACAGATGCCAAAAATTGGGGAGAAAGCAATTCGATTTTTCAGCACTAGCTTCCACAAAATTGTCGATTTCCAAAGTTTGAACCGTTGGATCGTGCTCAAATTTGGTCAGTCTGTTCGAGACATATAGAATTTATTTTGAACGGTTGGATTGTTGTTTGAAGCTATGGTTTATTCGTAATCGCTACTGAATAAAATCTCTAAAACTAGAAATTCCTCCTCTCTCACTCTAGCAAACCCTCCTCATGCAAGACCCTCACTACCAGCCGCTAGCCTAAACAATTTATGCCGTCCGACAGCAACACCCGCTGTCTATCTATGGTAGCCACGAACCGAATGGTGCTGCCACTGCTCGATCTTTGCCGGAATCTTGAGAAAAACCATGGGTAAGACTTATTTTCCTTATAATTTGGGAGGTGAAATTCACCCATTTGATTTTGGGTTAAATTAGTAACCTCTCTTTGGTATGAAACTTAGATTCAAGATTTGGAAGTTTTGAGGCATTGACCATCAAGCTAGAGACCATTTTTTCCGTTTTGCAGAAAATTGGTAAACATCTGTAAGTTTTGGGTAAGTTGTTGATTGGTTATTCTTTTGGATTGAGAGTAATAGTGAGAAAATTAAGTTATTGATTTTCGATTGAGAGTAATAATGGGGAAATTAAGTTATTAAGGGATTGGCTAACTGAATCAAGTTTTGGAATTTGTCTTGGATTAAGCCACAACTTTGGGTTGATTCAAGTTTTCCAATGGTATTTGCATGGACTTTTGTGACCAAGTTGAGGTAAGTGGTACTATTACCGGTGCCTTCATGCCAGGCCTAGATTAGATTTACAAAGTTAATTAATGGACTTTAGAAGCATGATTTTGTCTTTGTGATATACTTGTTGCACGACAGTTATAAGTATTATGAGCATGTTTGAATTTTTAATCAGTATTGAAATTATGTATGTAATGCATGAATAGACCAATAGGGTAGTTTACCGTCTCGCCTTGACGCATGTTTTATTTCAGAGAACCGACGGGTCTAGTTTCATGTTTGATGGTGTGCCTACGGGTCGCTAGACATGCGTGAGTCGACAGGTTTACGTTCATGTTAATTTTCATGTTTGACGGTGTGCCTACGGGCCACTAGACATGCATGAGCCGACAGGTTTACGTTCATGTTATTTTTCATGTTTGACTGTGTGTCTACGGGCCGCTAGACATGCATGAGCCGACAGGTTTACGTTCATGTTATTTTTCATGTTTGACAGTGTGCCTATGGGCCGCTAGACATGCGTGAGCCGACAGGTTTACGCTCATGTTATTTTTCATGTTTGACGATGTGCCTACGGGTCGTGAGTTGATGGGTTCACGTTCATATTATTTTCATGTTTGACGGTGTGCTTATGAGCTGCTAGACATGCGTGTCAAGGCAAAACAGTACGTCTTTTGGTTTCTTTTCATCATCTAAGACAGATGTAGTTGTTTGGGCCACAGGCCCATCATTTTCAACTCGTGGATGCATAGCCTGATCCCGGTAATGGGATCACTTACTGAGTATTTTATACTCAATCTTTCTTAATTTATGTTTTTCGAGTAATGATAGGAACGGACCGGCGGGTGACGAGAGGGACCTGTGATCGTGCCATATGGGACATGTAAATCGCTTCCGCTCAGTTTAAGTTTTCAAGTTATTTAAGAGTTTTGATTTGAAACTTGATGTTGGTCAAAATTTTATTTGTTTAAGTTATTTTTTTCTTCATTATTTTAGGGGGTTTTACTTATTTGTTATTTATTTTGGAAATTTGTCTTTACTATTTTAATGAAATTTATTTTCCTCAATGGTCAAAATGTTTTGAATGTAAATGTGTAATCATGAGTAACGACCGTTATCAGAGTACTCAAAAGGTCGGGTCGTTACATGCGTTATATGATTTTTCTTGCCGTATATTGTGATTTCTAATATTTGACGTCTAGTCTACATTCTTGCCCGTCTAAAAGGGCAGTTCCCTGCCAAGTGTTCCTTTTTAGATTTGTCTACAGTAACTCTACCCAACCCAAAGGGTCGATCATATGTACCTCACCTTAGGAGACCTGATTCGTTCGATTTAATACTCAAACTCATTAAACCATTTATTTACTTTTACCAAAAACCCAACCAATTTCTTCTATTTCTTGCTCAACTCAAATCTTCATGGACATCTGACATGGCCAAAATATTTTGGATGATAATACCAAGTTATAAGAACAATAATTGAAGGTAAATTGAAACCAATTTTTAACAATAAAAACTAAAATAACTTAAATCTATTCAAACTAATCGATTACTTCAGATGACAGAATCTCTAATTCTGAACTGTGACAACCTTTTGCTTTTCAATGTGTGATTAGTCAATGAACAAAGACAACAAAAACTGAGCTTTGGTTGGTTGGCTTGCCTACAACATAAGAAATTATGAGCCAATAGAAACCTTCCATGATATTTTAAGGTTTGATTATCAAATCTCAAATTCTGAACACCAATCCCTCATGGTAAAATGCCAACTAAACCAACTCTCTTTAATCACTGATGCTACTCATTATTTCCATCCCTTCTATGTAAAGGTGAAATATTCTCTCTACAAAATTTATTATGGCAGCTGCCCAAGATTCCCCCCAAACAAACTCAGCGCCACTTCATCTTTATAAAAACCCAACAAATTGTGACTGTTGTGCTGTTGTTGCTTACAAGAATCAAAACCAACAATTTCAAACTCAGCTTCATTGGCAGATTAGAAACAATTGATCAGGCTGATGACTATATATATATCATCATCATCATCATCCTCTTCAGTCAAAACATTGGACTCTTTTCCTTGTTCAATGTATAGTCAAAGACGAAAGGGGGAATGAGATTTTTCTGACCGCTACAGTCTACCAACCAACCGTGCCTAAGTCAAAAATATATATTTACTTGGGTCATTGCTAAAAAGATGATCCCTCCCTTCTCAAAGGTCCCTATGGTTATCATTTGGATGGTAATGGAGAGCTTGCTTTTGGTGTAGTCGAATTTACAGGTGAAGGGTACTTATGTCTTAGCGGGGACTTCGGCCCTGGACTGTTTGCTCTTTGGTTATGGACATGCTTAACCAGAGGGAGCTGTTCAAGAGCATATAAAACCTCAGACATCTGTGGTCGGAATTTTGCCTCTCGAATGCACTGCAATGCAAGGACTGTAGTCATGTAAGCAGCTTTTTGAGGGTATTGACCCTCTAACTTAATGTCCATTATCCGAAATAACTTGCGCTTATCAGCCAAGTAAGGTCTTGCCCATTCCACAAGATTCTGTTCGACGCCGACTTTAGTTTTATCAACAGCACGGCGTCCTGAGAGGAGCTCCAGCAGCACAACCCCAAAGCTATAAACATCACACTTAGCTGTTAACCTACCTGCAATTGGAAGAATAGAGATATATACATCAACTGCTACAATAAAATTTCAGAAATGTAATGTATAATGGGAAGCTCTAAAATGAACATCTTTTGCCCGGTTGCTGAAGCACTGTATTTTGAAACAGACATTTAGAAATCTGTAGTGTCTAGACAGATTTCATAGACAAGTAGTTGCTAATTTTATCCTAGTAGCTGGAAAACTTCTCAAGGATTTGCCAACCAATTCACTTTAAGAGAAAAAGCAATAATGATTTCCCCTAAGAGATTTATTATGATTAGATTTCATCTACCAGACAAACAGGCAGATCCAAACTTTAGCAATGAATCCAAATAGAAGATGGTGAAGAAAAAGTCAAATTACTCAGTTTGGTAGCTCAATGTATCTATCAGGAAGTTGAGTAATTATGAGAATACATATTGGGGCAAGGGGAATGGACTGTGGACATCCCATGAATCCATGATCTAGAATGCCCATGAACCAATGCCTATAGGAAACTTTAAATTGCACATATCCTACAGTAATTCCACATATAAGACTGATATCTAGAATAAACTCAAATCATATTTATGCAAATTATATCCTTTTCCTTACTAGAAATTAGAATAACCTTGAAGAAAAACAAAGATTCTTAAAAGGGTCAGAAAACATACCAGTGGCAATATATTCTGGAGCAGCATAGCCTTGAGTACCCATAACTTGAGTGGACACATGAGTTCGATCACCAGTTGGGCCTGCTTTTGCCAAACCAAAATCTGAAAGTTTTGCATTGAATTCCTGTGTACACACAATAATTTCATACTTACTAATTGGACAGATGAATTTTAATTATACATTCACAATAGCTTGTGCTTGTGACCTAAATTCTTGATTCTTCGTATTTAATAGATTAGAAGGTGGATGAGGAAAAAGAAGTTAATCTTCTCTCTACTTGCTATTCTGTCACTCAATTTCTATGTATTTCATTTACTTGTACCCGTTTTGATTTTCACAAGATCTAAATAACAGAAGTCTTTGCCATGAAGGATATAAATGACATACAGAATCTAGAAGGATGTTTGATGCCTTAAAATCCCGATAGATAACTGGTTCTTCAGAGTCATGCAGAAAGGTAAGCCCTCGAGCAGCACCTATAGCAACTTTGATCCTTATTGCCCAAGAAAGTGGTCGAGCACCCCCTGTATTATTGAAATGACAGATCTAATTAAGAAAATTCAATGCCATTGCACACACAACAACCGAAGTTCAGAACCTAATCAATTACATAATGAGTTTATCATGCCTGTTTAAACACAGTAAAAACATTGCCACAAAAAGGTAAATGATTGCAGCAAGGTTCCAGTTACAGTTAGCCAAAACATTCGACTTACTTCTAAATAGATGATTTTCAAGGCTGCCTTTGGACATATACTCATAGACCAAAAGTCGGCTATCCCCATCAAGGCAGAATCCAATTAGTTTAACCAGATTAGGATGATGAAGCTGACCAAGGTAATTTACTTCAGACTGCAATCAATAGCAACCTGATTTATAAAGCAAACTATTAAGCCAGAAAGATCAAAAGGACATGTCAACAAGAAAGAGTGAACTACCAGCCATTCCTTGTGTCCTTGAAAACCTTCAGGTTTAAGCTTCTTCACCGCAACAACCATTCCAGCTCCAGGCCTCACAGCTTCAAGTGTATGTTCATCAATCCATCCTTTGTAAACATGACCAAAACCTCCTTCTCCAATTAGACTGTCAGGGCGGAAGTTTTTAGTAGCATTCTTAAGCTCACTGTATGTGAAGGCTTTCAGATTTGGAGACAACAATATTTCACCTTCAGATCTATGAACTTGAAGACCTCTAGATGGCGTATTCCCACCAAGTGATGGAGCTCTCAAAGAAGCAGATGAATGACCTTTCCTATCATGATTTTTTGGTTCTTCTGCATGGAATAAGAGTGATGATGATTACAATGACTTAATAGTGAACAAAACTAAACTAACCTTAATTATACCAAGCAGCAACAATTGATACAGAAGCTCAAAAAACAATATTTAAGCCACAGCTCATTAACAAGCACATACATCCCTTGTGCAAATCCTGTTTCTAATTTATTCAAGTAATTATTGCATTGTATCTTACAAATAAAAAGTCACCACAATAGAGAGAAAAAGGATAAAGTCAAGTAAGACCCATTCAGTTTTACAAAGATAACAATAAAAAAAGTTAGACACATTCACTCTTACACACCAAGTCTCTGCATCAATTCACACTGACGAATCCCACTAGGTTCAAATGTTTGCAGTAAGTATACTGTATGTTACACTCATTATCACATTCATTTAGAGAAAGATTCATATGGAGGCCAATTTACACTCAATCATCTCTCAAACTCCAGTACATCAACCATAAACAATATTTTCTATAAGATTGCTCCAAAACTCCTTAGCTACTACAACTTAGCTTAGGTTTAGTTAATATTCACACAGGTACGAAAGGAATATGATTCCTTGTGCATTTTCATACACCGAAAAAACTTGGGAGACAGTAGGAGGCTTTTACTGGACACCGTCACCATTTGTCCAACAATCACCATCTATCTGCCTCCTACCAACTCCAATTTATTCCTTCCTAAATTTATCATCATACCATCATCTGCAATACCTTCGACATCAGGCTCATGATCAATAAAAAATCTCAGAGTGATTAATAGGTATTTGTTCTACGTACCCTTAGACTACATTCACAAAATGAAAATGATAAACCACATTATTCGAAAAGAAAACTTCACCCACCAGTTGATACATCAATCCCGTTACAAGATGGGATACATTGTGTTCAATTATGAAGGTCATATTTTATTCAATTTATAGAATCGCCCAATCATTTAGAATTTTCATTAACTTGATATTCAAAAGACTAGAACAATTCAAACTTAAACGAAAATCCACTTGCCCTAAAAACAGAAAAATTCTTTGTGGGCTTTACAAGTTGAGCACTAAGATCTCTCAGTACCATGGATTGTTTACTCAACTTACAAAGCTAAGAAATACATGGGATTTGGGAATATCATAAAACGCAATACAATACCCAATAATATTCCAAGAGAAAGCTAAAGGCTAAATGGGATTTCAGGAAGCTACAAAATGGCGAAAAAGGGGGAAAATCCCTACAAGGCGTTGATGGAAGAAAACCCATTTCGCGAAACACCGAAACAAAGAAACCCAGAAAGTTACAAAATCGAAAAAATGCAAAAATAAAGAAGCCCACCAGGAAAAAGAAAGGGGAAAAGGAGTCCATGGAATCAACAATGAAAAGGAAACAGGGGAAAGGAAGAAATTACCTGAATTAGGAAGGGAGTTGAGAGAGTTATCGACCTTAGAGTGAGTTTTTTCGAGGCAATTACCCATTGAAAAAGAGAGGGGAAAGCAAGAAGAAGGCAACAAAAGAACTACGAAAAACTCTCTGAAATTTTGCAGAGAAGTTGGAATCGTTCGTTCTATTGATGCTTCTCTCGCTGCTCTTCCAGCATCAGGTTCCTCTCTTCTCTCAGTTATCGAGATTAGCATCAAATATCAAATCAATACAAGAAAATACTAAGCCTTTTTTGGATTAATTAAAAAAAATTAATTTTGTTTATAAATTAATAAGAAAAAAACAGAGATAGCGACGGAGAAAGAAAATTCGATTGCTAATGAGAAAAGGAGAAGGATGAGAATGTTGACGTCAAAAATGACAATTTGCTGACGTGTAACTACAATAACACACTCCATCGGACAGAAGCAACTCCGTTAACTCCTATTTTTACTAAAATGCCCCCCAATTTTAATTATATTTTGCATGAAAAAAATTATATCAAATATTAATTTATACCCAACTTGCATTAATTAAAACTCCAAATTAATGATGCTATTAATTTAATTGTAAATTTTTATAAGAATCAATTTAGGTCCATATGATGACTTCTTTAAATGCAAAAATTAATGTTAATTAGAGACTCAAATAGACAATAGCAGTTTTCCATTAAATTTGAGTGTTATTATTTTTTTTTTCTATTTTAGTGATTTTTTTTTTAGATAAATAATGTTAATTCAGGTTATTTTGAACTAATTTAAAATGAAATCAAATGAAAATAGTCACAAACTATTTCAATTTATAAAAAGTTAAATTTTAATTGTTACAATTATTAGTTTAAAATAAAATTGATAATTGTCTAGAGAAAATCATTTATTTATGTTCTCAGAAGAAGAAATGGTTCCCAAAAAAAATCGAGAATTTTTTGGACAATGTAATAAATAAATGGTGGGAAAAAGAGAATATGACTCAAAAAAGAAATTCATTGTTTTACTTTAGAGAATGGGGATTTGATACAATTTTCAACTTTATATGGTTCAAATTATAGTTGAAATGAAGAGGATAATGAAATCTATCACAATTAACAAGTTATCTGGATGGATGACATTAATGTACTAAAAAGGAAAAAGAACATTTTAAAGTAATAGAAACAAATTGAGAAATAATTTATATCTAATTGACCAAAATGATACATTTAGATAGTTAATTAAGTTTCCTTAAATAGAACTCAAAGTTTACTATGAAGGCTGTTAATTTATATCATCCATCTTTTTACTTACATTTATAGATTATGGGGATCTTAACCATTTATTAGTATATTTGTTGATCAATATATATCATTGCACTGTGTATATAAATACAAAATACATCATCATTACCGTTACAAGAAAGTTGTTGTTATCTTAAATGCACTCATACTAGTTCAAATATTCATGAATATTGAGAAAACGACAAATCACATTACTATATATTCAAATTAAGTAATGTTTCTTTGTCCAGTACAGGTAAAAGATGCTATAATTAAACATCAATATTATTATAGATGATTTTAGTAAGGGCAAAAGCATAAAAGATCATAGTCCAAATCAGCTAACAGACGAAGATATATAAATATAAGGCCAAAAGGGGCAAGAAAGCAGACACAAGAATGGGCCAAAACCCAAATTATGAGGCTCGACCGAGGCCGAGGCTGACCTAAAGAGAATGGCTCAATGGTGGGCTGTGCGTAGAGATGTCTAGAAAAGAAGATTCGGGCTTGGAAAACAACTTGAAAACCTAAGAGGAAAAGGCTCGAGAGAGGGAAGAGAGAGGGGGAACTCGATAAATAAAAGGTTAGAGATGAAGTAAGTTCACTCAGATACTAAAATCTCCTTCTTGTTTCATTGTCTTCCTTACTGACTTAAGCATCGGAGCCCGTATGGCTAGCACCACACGGGTGTTCAGTTTTTCTCTATTTTACAAAATAGGTTCTTCCTTAAATTACAAATTCGCCGTTATTGTTACGTGGAGATCAGAGATCCTAAACCTGATCAAAATTTGGCATCAACTGTTGGTGCCATCTTTGAGAAAAGTTAACTAAAAGCAATTTTTGAGTAGAAAGGTTCAGTGCAAAAGATAAGCATGAGGTGTCAAGGTATGAATCTACATGGCAAAGAGTCAGATTAAGACCGACACCCATGATGATTCTGGGAGAAAACACCTCATCGCCCTCGACCAGAGGGGGAATAAGTGGAAAAGAACTCGAAGCTCTAGAACAGAAGGTTAATGGGACAGACAGGAACATCGGGTTATTAATCAAGGTCCTTGATCAGTAGAGTCGAGGGTCAAAAGATGAGCTTGTTCGCGATTTGGCAAAAGGAAAAACTTATTTGATTGAGAACATGGGAGAATTGCATTCCCAAAGGCGATCATGTGGTAGGAACAAACAATAAAGGCATAAAGGGGCAGGAGAAAAGGATCCCCAAACATTTCAGAATAGAAATCCAAAGATGAATGAAGCGGTCAGGGTAGCAACTAGTAGTGGGTTGAAGTTAAAAGTACGCAACGAAAAAAGAGATAGAGATGAAGCCTAGAACCGAGGCCAAGGGTGTAGCCGAGGCCCACCCTTAGGTTCAACAAATGAGGAAAATCGGGTGAAGGATATTCCAAACATAGACTTAAGAAACTATTTGGAAAAGAAGGGAAGTAAGAAAGAAAAAGAGGATTAAACAATTGAAATTTGGGAGAAGCCATAAAAGGCAGATCGCTTGAAGATATAAGATAAGATAGGGAATATGCAAAAAGTCAAGCTCCACGAGGGACTTGATTTGGAAGCCCTGGTTGAACAAGTGGACCCTTAATTCGCCGATGAGATTATGGATGCAAAACTCGTACCAAAATTCAAGGTACCTACGATAAAAACATATGACGGTAAGAGAGATTCAGTAGAGCACCTTGATATGTATCGATCTTGGATGGAGCTTCAGGGAATTTGGGATGCAATACGTTGTCGAGCTTTTTCTTTCACTTTAATTGGGCCAGCCAATGAGTGGTTCCAAAAACTAAAGCGAAAGTCGATAGGCTCGTTAAGAAGTTGGCAAGAGCATTCATAACCCAATTTATTAGGGGGAGGGATTAGAGAAAACTAACAACTCGTCTACTGACAAAAAAGCAAAAGTCAAGGGAGACGTTGCAGGAGTACATAATTCGATTCAATAATGAAGCCTTGCATGTAGAAGGATATATGGATGAAGAAGCATTAATGGTCATAGTAAATGGGTTAAATGATAAAAAAAAATCAAGGTCATTAGGAAATAAGAAAGCGATATCTTATGTTGAACTTATGAAGAGGGATCAGAAGTATATGAGTGTAGAAGAATTGCTACAGTGAAAAAGAGTTGGGGGAGATTCAAGGAGAAGGTCGCCACGCCCGCATGATAGGGATCTGGATAGAAGGACAAAAAGAGGGGAGACGAGGAAGCGATGACTAGATGAGAGGGAGTCGGCATGGTTTCAACCAAGTAACAAATTTGAAAAATATACTCCAACGATGATAGAGGCAGAAGAGATACTAATGGAGATTAGACACATGAATTTGTTGAGAGAACCATAGAAGATGAAGGTAGGGCCACACATGAGAGATAAAGACAAATATTGTCTCTATCATGACGATCATAGGCACCTCATAAGGGAATGTATTCAATTGAAAGACGAGATCAAAGTGTTGATCAGGAATGAATTCCTAAAAAAGTATGTAGGGGAGACAAGTGGAAGGAGGTCGAGGCCGAGCATAGGAGAGTTGAGGCGGACCCAAGGAAATTAATCTCCAAAGTAGAAATACATCCAACTATCAAGGGAAATCGGGGTGATCGTTAGAGGCCCAACAGGAGGAGATTTGAGCAGGAAGCGGAAGATGAATGCATGACAAGCAAGATATGGGCTGAATGGAGTAGAGGTGTATTAATGGTGAGTAAGGACTTAGATTTGAAATTGAAATTTTCTGAGGTCGAGGCTAGGTTCCTCCACCAGCCCCATAATGATGCTCTCATCACGTTGAAGATAGCTAAGCTTAGGGTTCATATGGTATTGGTGGACGAAGGGAGCCCAGCTGATGTTTTGTCTCTTATCACCTTTTCGAAGATGGGATTGGAGCAAAGTTGATTGAAATGAAGCTTCATTCCATTAGTGGGGTTTGGAGGAGAAAAGGTGCATCTAGAAGGTCTTATCAAACTAGTAGTGACTTTTGTGAAGAGCCTAGAATAGTGACAATGATGGTAAATTTTCTGATAGTTAATTGTTCATCAACATATAACGCGATCTTATAAAGACCAATTTTGCTTGAGCTAAGGGCGATCCCGTCAACCTACCATTAAATCATGAAGTTTCCAATAACAAAGGGGGTTGGAACGATCAAAGGAGAGCAGAAGACGTCAAGAGAATGCTATGATACTGTATTATGAGAGATGATCACTTTATTGAACGAAAGCAAGATTGCATATAATAAAAAGAAAAGAAAGTAGGCATAATGAGGAATCAAATAAGGACTCATTGAAGGAAAGCTAGCATAACTTTGAAACTGGGTACGATAGCATGTGACAAGACAAAAGCAACTAACCAGAAAGAAAGTACAAGCATCATATTAGAACACGACGAGATAGAAGAGACAAAACGGAAAGAAAATGCAAACATCATATGGAACATTAACAATAAAAGGATGAAAGCTTCACTCAGCACCAGAGGGATTATGAGTCATGGGATTACGCCCATCCTGATTAGGATCATCAAGTTCAAATACATAGAGATCTTGACGGTACTTCTCAAAATCATTAAGTAAGTATTGGAAATTGATTGGAGGTTGACTGGTGGAGGTTGCTGGAAGTGGTGGCCGGAGGTTGGTTGGTAGAGGTTTCCAGAAGTGGTGGTCGAAAGTTAGCTGGTAAAGGTCACTGGAAGAGGTGGTCAGAGGTCGTTGAGGCTGGCTAGTGGCGATAACCAATAGTGGTGGCCAAAAGTTGGCCAATGACAGTTGTCGGAGGTGGTGATTGAAGTTTTCATACAAATTAGGGAGAAGATTAACCATTAAACACTCAAAATTCATTTATCTAAAAGATTTTTTAAGTATTTATCATGAACCAACTTATTTTATAAACTCATTTTTCCAAAATCTATTTCAAGTAGTTACCAAACACATAGATTTTGATGTAAAATTGATGAAATTGAGAATTTACTGTCACAATTCAACCTCTACATATTTATGGGTAAAAAGTACATTTTTTCTCTTTCTTTTTATAATCTATAAATAATTAAGAATATTTAGTATAAAAAATAATAGCAATATATATATATATATATCTCATCGATCCTTTTCCTTTAGTGTGATATGCCAACCAAATAAACAAAATATATTAATATAACAATACATCATTTAGACTTTTGCCGTGAAGTTTGGCGAACATCACGATGGTCGAATTAATTAATTTGAACAACATAATAATAATTGTACGATAAAAATGAGGATATTTAATTCCAAAAAAGTTAAAACAGGATAAGAACTCATAGAAATTAAGACATTTTATGATGCGCTGTTTGCAAATTTAGTATACATAATAACAAATACCATAATTTAACATCATAATCATATTTACTATTCATTTAAAATGTTGTTATATACTTGAATGGTTGGATATTTATAGTATAATGAAAGAAAGTAAACATTTTGAATTTTGAAATATAAAAAAATAGATTTAATTATATATGTAGGTTAAATTCTAATTTGGATTGAACGTCAAATTAGATGGTGTTTCATGTATAAATTTAACATATATGAATGTTAAATGTTAAATTTGTAATTTATTTAATTTGAATGAGTTATGCTTAATTTTGGTCAAGGAATAACTCAATTGAATTAAATTTAACAAATGTTTCAATTTTTTTTATTTATTTGATTTTATTTTGTATTTTGGAGAGTTACTAAGTTGCTAACCTATAAATATGCAATGTATTTCTTCATTTGTAGCATCTCATTCCAAATTGAAAATTTTACTAATTTCTTTTATTTTTTTTATCTTAAATTAAGTTGAGAGCAAGTATCTAAGAGTTCGGTCAAATTTGAGTAGTTCGAGGTTACAGTTCTACCTGAACATTAATTATTGTATCTTGATAAGACAATCACTATAATCTACTTCCAGCTTGTGCAGAGAGAACAATTATCTTCAAGATAGTGCTTATCAAAAGTGTGTCTCAACTACCTTAGTTTTTTTTTTTTGTATAAGTTATTGCTTATTTCCATTTATAAGCCTTGTTATATCACTTGACTTACATTTGAGTTTGAATATCATTACTTATACAGTGTGTGCACTATATCTTGTTGAGGTGTAATCAGTTTGCTAGTGTGTTTAGTTCTTACATATCATTTCTCCTAACAATTATTAATATTAAAAGTACTACCCATTGCAATTATCTTATTCTAATATAAGATATTAAATGAAAACTAAAATACTTAAATTATTTATACTCTTTTATAAGATTAAACGATTTGTATTCATTAAGTAAATTAAATGATGGTATAAATTAAAAAAAAAAATGAAACATGGGATGTCCATAGCTAGATGCAATAATAGCAAGCATAGTGCAAAAACAATAGCAAATTTATTAGTTGCTTGTTGTAATGGTAGATCTAATGGCAACATATAGGGAGTGAATAGAGTTGTCTACCAATTTTAATTTTAAAATTTTTAGGGGCCATTTATTTTTTGGAAATGTAAATTACCAGAATATTTAGATGTCTGAAATCATAGATAGTAGGAATTGCAGATATCCAACATCTTTAGATAACCATGTTTGTTTTATAGAAATATGTTTTACGGATGCCTAGAAATTATTGATAACTGTGTTTGTCTTGCAGGATTTGTACATGAGAATCTCTTACATTTATATAATCTTCCAATAATGTCCATTCAACCATTCATGAATTTTTTTCATTAATTTAATATAATTTGAAATTTGTTTTTCTTATTAATTTGAAATTTGTTTTTATATGTCATTTTTCTCACCAAATTAATTTTTATTAATCTAATAATTTATTTTAATAAAATAATATTAATTTGAATATAATATCTTTATAAAAAGAAATAAAAAAATTACGATACAACTAAAATAAAATTACATAGAAAACATCCTTATTCATTTCATAAAACAACGATTCATATCTCTTATCCACATATAAACAAGAGAAATAATAAAGTATGAAAGTTTTTTATTCTTCTAGTTCTTCAAACAATAACAAGGACAACTTGAGACCAAAAAAAAAAAAAAAAAAAACTTGAATCTTAATAGTTCTTATTACAAATAAAAACACAAAAATTGAAGATCCTTTTCGACACAAAATAAAATGTTTTTCACATATCTTTTTATAGGCTAACTTTATCTTGCCAATAACTGTAATATAAACTCCTTCCTATAAAAATGTGGTAGCGTAAAGAAATAATGGGTCTGATCATGATCCTTTGCTAGAAGTGCACTTGCTCAAACTCTTTGAGCATCTATTAGCCCATCAACATCTACTAGCTCCTTTCAAAAACAACAGTTTGAGTTTCAAAATACTTAGCTACCTTACCAATGTTCTCAATTGTTTTCTCATACATTGCACCCATATTATCCAAAGACTTAGTCACGATTTCAACTAGTTTATCTTCATTATTTACCTTTCTCTTTGATAATTTACGAGTAGTTTCAGACTGGGTTGGAATACTTGAATTAGGTTCATCCATGGACATAAAATCTACCTCATCAACTCCTATTTGAAGCCTATTTACCTCTTCAGGTGGGTGTGACACATAATAGTCAATGAAGTAATCTCATATCCTATTGTTTGTCTCCATATCTATTTCTTCAGCCATATCTTCTGGTCCTTCAGCTCTTTGGCCATTTGCTCGATCATTGCCAAATATTATTACCATTTCATCTAAGTATGAGAATGACTAGTTATGCAACTCTTTTGCACTTAGGTGACTCTGCAAAAAAAAATTATGTAATATTATATTAACAACAAAAGTATATTAATGAATGTAATGAAAAATATAATTTTCATACCTTAACCCAATCATCAAAGACATCTTTTGAACAATTAGTACACTTCTCTCTTTCATTCCAACCAAAACCACTACAATTTGGTCCCAACATTTTTGCAATTGCATTATATTACTTCTTCAAAATTTTCACTCTTGATTCTATGTAAGATTGAGCCTTCACCTCACATCCAAAAAAAGTTAACGTCATCATTTGCTCCACCTTTTGTAGGTAATCTGATCTAAATGTTCCATTATCATAATGGTATTGGCTTAGACTTGCTAATTCCATTAGACACTCAATCAACTTGCCATCCTCTTCTTTAGTCCAAACATGTTTTTTTTTGTTTGAACTCCGTCTATATAGATCATTTTCTTCTATACCCTTTCACATGTTTTGAATTCAAATTTAACAACTAAACAAAATACCAACACTATTATAAAGGTACATATTGATTACAAGATGTAGAATACAACATAAGCATGTGATCAAGTTTATATAAAATAAATCATATAACAACAAGTAGAATAATAACATTTTAATACACTTGATTATAAAAATTAGAATTAACAATTGAAAAAGGTATTTAAATAATCCAAATCAATGAATTATAGAAATACTTTATACATTCCTAAAAACATAAATAGTAGGTCGTCCATTATATTGTAAAAGATTCATTAATTCATTCTATATCTCCATTCATCATATATCTATTGCGCTAAGTTATCTCGCCAAGCGTTCCACTCATTCGATATTTTCACATAAGTGATTGGGTCTAATTTAGGTTCACTCAACGTGTTATGAACCAACTCATCTTCTATTAGATCATCAATGGCCATTTCTTGTCTAATTACGTTGTACAGCAAACAACAGCCTGTTATTATTTTACATTGAACTTTGACGGGATAATATGATTTTGATCTAAGAATAGCCCATTTTCCTTTAAGAAGGACAAATGTTCTCTCAATTACATGAAGGATCTCTTAACGAAGAGCATCCATGAGCGCGTTCGGATCTTTCCAATTTCACCGTGACCGAAATACAACATATACATTCTCAGTTATGTAAACGAACAGTAATTAACAGCATGCTTTGAACACTAAAGAATAAGGGAAAGAGTTCTCATACCAGTTGAAGACGCTTTTCAAGCTTTGGAACTTAGATGCAGCGGAAGACCTCTACGCGATCTTTATCGCCCAACAAATAAGTCGTCTGCAGCAACACGAACTATCATGAACAAGTGAATGCAGCGGGGACGACACAACCAACAGGAGCCCTTGGTATTCTCAGAGTGAGAATCCAAAGTGTGGTATTTGATGAGTTTGGTAGAGGTAGAAGGAAGAACAAATCATGTAGACAATAAGCAAGTGAGAGAGAAAAGAAAGCTATCGTATAGCTAAATGCTTATCATTTAGAAGAAGCTACACGATCATGTAGGTTTTACTAAGCGATCGTTTAGAAAAATGTGGATGATCTTTTAGAAAAACACGACATACTACGCAATCGTTTAGGAAAGCTAAGCGATCGTTTAGGCCTGAGGTGTGCGATCGTTTAGGCGTTGCGCGACTATCGTATAGGCTCTCGACTTATGCGATCGTTTACGTTTCCACGCCGATGCCAAATTTTTTGAACTTTTGTAAAATGAAATTAATTTTCATTTTATTCTTCGGTTACCATAACCGAAGCGACTGCTCCCACTAACGCACGACCGAGAGAAATTTTAGGCCAATGATCATATAATTAACCAATTTAATAATTAATAAATATAATCATATTATATTCTTACCCTATAGTTTGATATCACATATCTACTATAGTAATTTTCCCTTTACTTGATATAAATCATATTTATATTTAATTTCCTCCAAAATAATGTATCTCATACATTTAGCCAATTATATCATATATAATTAACCAGTCCAATTATATCATATATAATCGAACTTTCTCTTGTAAATTTGAACATTTCAAATCAACTGATTCTCGACTTTATCCAAGCTACCCAGGGGACCTAATGGACTTGTGGCTTGAAGCTCTAACAGTATGTGAATAGCTGACTAAACTCTTTAGCCACGAGATCTACCATCTGTTAACCGTCACGCATTCGACCAACAGCTAAACTCTTCTTACCACAGATATATTTCTGTGTCCATCAGATATAACCAATCATGAGTACGATGATCCTTCACAAATGCTCGTAAGTACAGCTGGGCCAATTTACCGTTTTGCCCTTATAGTTACATCTCACTTCTTAAGTACCACTGATTCATCTAATGAACAATACAACATAGTCCAACTATGTGTGAATACCTTTTGGGCTAAGAGAAGATGTGTGGCGCCACATCGTTCAAGCCCTGAAATCAACCCTTAAGGGAGCTATCTATCTACTTACCCCTGCTTTGCAGAAGAAGTGAATTCAATCTTGTGTAGCTGAGTTCCCAACTCCCAAATCAGACGAATCCCCAAAATGGTAGTTTTGAATCGACGATCTGGCCACTCGTACCCATACAAATCAAAGGACCACCCTCAATGGCAAGAGTTTCCAACTCACTCAGGATTGAGGTCATGTTACCTATGGTCATCGTAGTGAAGTGAAGTCTCTGTCATGAATGGTGTTATATAACGAGACGTTAACACTTCGTGGTCAGGTTTTATAGAAACTCTTTGTATAGGATGCCCCCGCTCACATGTCCCCAACACGAATGATCAGGATCAGACCATCTGTGACAAGTCACAACACTTGTGACCATTCCACATAGCGGGCCATATCCGTAGCGTTACTAGGTCCCTCCTCTATCCATATACTACAGAAAATTTTGGTTATCACTCAAGACATGATCCACTTGTATGTCACCACATACATGCTTAAGTTATATACAGATAACCAGGGATTTTATGTTTATTAGTTTGTGGTAAAGAAAATAAAACATGGAACTGAGCAAAAGACAAAATGTGAAGCAAAATATCATATATTATACAACACAAGCGTTTGTATAAACTGTTTAGAAACTACAGGACTCGAGATTTTAAGGCATCAACCCCAATAATCTCTCACTTGTTCTAAAGCGAAGTGGGGTGTACATAAAACTAGTACAAAACAATAAACTAGGGCATAAAAGCCCAGTATAAGAAAAATCTCCCACTTGCCCTAGTCCAGCCGTGGGCGATCCTGTAGACCCAGACTCCATAGGTGACCCTCAAACACCGTAGCCATGAGAGCCTTCATAAACGGGTCAACAACATTGTGCTCCGAAGCGATCTTCGTGACGATCACGTCCCCTCAATGCACTATCTCGCGGATCAGATGATACTTTCGCTCTATGTGTTTTCCGTGCCTGTGACTCCTCGACTTCTTGGAGTTCGCCATTTCCCACTATTATCACAATAGAGGGTAATGGGCATAGACATATATGGAATAACTTCTAGTTCTGTCAAGAACTTCCTGAGCCAGACGGCGTCCTTAGCAGCTTCGTAAGCCGCTACGTACTCTGCCTCCATAGTGGAGTCGGCGATGCACCTATTTTTAGTGCTTCGCCACACTACAGCTCTCTCATTAAGAGTAAAGACTGACTCTAATGTGGACTTGCAAGAGTCTTTATCAGTCTGAAAGTCAGAATTCGTGTATCCAGTAAGGATCAAATCCCTAGAACCATACACGAGCATGTAGTCTCTCGTTCTCCGAAGATACTTGAGAATGTCCTTCACTGCGGTTCAGTGACCCTGCCCTGGGTTAGACTGATACCTACTTACTATGCCCATAGCGTAGCAGATGTCTGGATGAGTACAGAGCATCATGTACATCAAACTACCAACAGAAGACGCATATGGGACCCGTCTCATCTTCTCAACCTCTTGAGGCATCTTAGGACACATATCCTTAGACAAAGTGACTCCATGCTTGAATGGCAGTAGGCCTCTCTTGGAGTCTTGCATCGAGTACTTGAGCAACATTTTGTCAATGTACAATGTCTGAGACAGTGCTAGCACTTTTTTCTTATGATCCCGAAAGATCTGTATACCAAGAACAAACTGAGCCTCTCCCAAATCTTTTATTTGGAATTGGGTTGCCAGCTAGTTCTTAACTCAGTCAGTAGACCTACATGATTCCCAATGAGTAGTATATCGTCTACGTACAACACTAAGAATATCACTAAAGCGTTGATGATCTTCTAGTAAATACAAGGTTCATCAACGTTTTGGTCAAAGCTATACGACTTGATCACAGTATCAAACCGTATGTTCCAAGATCGAGACGCCTGTTTCAGCCCATAAATGGATCGATTCAGTTTGTAAAATTTTTGCTCTTGACCTTGGGCTATGAATCCTTCGGGTTGCACTATGTCCATGTAAATGGTCTCCTCAAGATTGCCATTCAGAAAGGTCGTCTTGACGTCCATTTGCCAGATCTCATAATTATAATAACCTACAATGGACAGGAGGATGCAGATCGACTTTAACATGGCAACAGGCGAGAAAGTCTCCTCATAGTCGATTCCCTCTACCTAGGTATAACTTTTTGCCACAAATCGAGCCTTGAAGGTCTGTACCTTCCCATCAGTACCCTATTTGCGCTTGTAGATCCATTTACAACCTATAGGTCTTACCCCATCAGGTTGATCTACAAGATCCCATACTAAGTTGAAGTACATCGACTCCATCTTGAGATCCATGGCCTTGACCCATTCATCCCCGTCAACATCCTTCATTGCCTTCTGATAAGACAACCAACGTCGCCATCTTCTATCATAACAAGGATTTCTGTGAAACCCAGATAGTGAACGGTGGGTTCGCAACCCTCCTACTACGTCGAGGTTCCCTCAACTCTTAAGGTGGAACCGACCTACTAGATGAACTCCCATTAACAACTCTTGCTGATGTAGTAGGCTCTTCAACAACTCTTGTTGAAGTTTCAGTAGTTTCATTGGAAAGCTCATGCAACGCGACTTTACTTCGTGGACTGTACTCCTTTATATGATCCTCTTTTAGGAAAGTAGCGTTTGTTGAAACAAATACCCTATTTTCTGTCGGATCATAAAAATAACCCCCTCGTGTACTTTTGGGGTAGCCTACAAAGAGACATAACCTCGACCTTGGTCCCAACTTCTTGGGATTAGCCTCAAGCACATGTGCAGGGCAACCCCAAATGCGGAAGTGACGTAAACTAGCTTTACGCCTATTCCACAACTCCAGAGGTGTTCTCGCAACACATTTGGAGGGAACACAGTTGAGTATGTATACCGTAGTCTCCACTGCGAAACCTCAAAACGAGTCCGGTAAGGAAGAGTAACTCATCATCGAGTGAACGAGTCTAACAAGGTCTTATTTTTCTTCTCCGCTACACCATTTTCTGAGGTGTACCCGACGCTAAGAGCTGGGAAACGATTCCATGTTCTATCAAATAGTCCTAGAATGCTGAGTCCAAAAACTCTCTACCTCGATTTGATCGAAGTGTTTCAATCCGTCTATCCAATGTGTTTTCAACTTCAGTCTTGAACTCTTTGAACTTTTCAAAGGATTCAGACTTTCGTTGCATAAGATAAGCATACTCGTACCTAGAGTAATCATTAGTAAAACTGATAAAATATTCATAGCCACCTCGGGCTTGCACATTCATAGGACCACAGAGGTCAGAATGTACTAACTCAAGAGGCTCTTTGGCTCTATAATCTTTTCCAGTAAAAGGTTATTTAGTCATTTTACCTTTAAGGCAAGACTCGCACACCGGTAAAAAATTTTCTTCTCACTCACTTAGAAGTCCATTCTTCATCAATCTCTCATTCTTATTGAGATTGATGTGCCCTAAACGAAGATGCCAAAGTTGGCCATTTTATTTTGGAGAAATTCGTCGATGTTTTGATTGAGTTACGGCAGTTCTAAACAATTCAGTATTTTAGAGGGAATTAATGGGTAACGGCCTTAGCACATAATAAATTAGATTCCAGATTTGCAATACAAATAAGAACACCATCTTTATGAATAAACGCTTTATCCACATTAAAAGAGACAGTATATTTACATTGCAATCAACACTTTACAAAAATTAGGTTCCTCTTAAGTTCGGGAACAATATATACATCATTCAAAATAAGAAACCTATTCTGTAAAGCTAACTGAAGCCCTCCTACTGCCACACCTAAGACGACGTGCCCGATGCCTGCTTGCATCGTCATCTGACCAACCTCTAGCTATCGCCAGGATCTAATCCCTTGAAAAGAAGAACAAACATGATTAGTGGTGCCCGAATCAATAATCCAGGCAGAATCATCATTTTCCACTAAACAAGTTTCAAGTACAAGTAAATCATATTTATCTTTATTTGCCTTGGCCTTAGCCTTGGTGGGTTTCCTCTCTTTCAGATAACGAGGACAGTTCCTCTTCCAGTGTCCATCTTGGTTGTAGTGGAAACACTTTCCCTTTTCAACCGATAGATGCCTCCTTGGGGCGACAGGCGGTGGGTTAGCAGGCGCCTTCCCTTTTCCCTTACCACCCTTCTTCTTCTTCCCCTTTGCAGAGTTAGAAATAGAAGGTGCATACTTCGTTCCTGAGGTTGAACCTCTAGGGAACATCCTGGAGGATGGAGCAATATTTGTCTTACCCTTCTTCCTCTCCTTACTTTTCAGTAAAGATTGGTAGGTCTACAACTCATTGGGGAGAGTTGTAAGGTTATATTTCACTTTGTTAAGAATCACATTGCTAACAAAGTGCAGGAAGCTCTCCGGCAAAGAATGCAAGATTATGCTAACCTGGCTGCCCACATCGATGGTAGACCCATTCAACTCCGCCACATTAAAATGGACCATCATGTTAAGCACATGTTCACGAACAGAGGTGCCTTCTTTCATTTTGGAGTTGAATATATATTTAAGAGCTTCATGTATAAGCTGTTCAGATGGTTATCCAAACATTCCCTGCAGGGACCATGATCTCACACGCTGAGACCATAGGCTCGTGTTTCTTAGCCAAGATTTCAGAAAGACTTGCCGAGATGTAGGCTCGGGCCTTCTCATTCGCCTTTGTCCATCGCTCGTATGCCTCTCGAACATTTTGAGTGACATTTGGAGTTGAAGTAGAAGGACAGACCTCAGTGAGAGCGAACATGAGATCCTCGATGATTAGGAACGTCGTGATCATATGTTTCCATGTTGGGAAATTAATTTTTCGGCACTTAACAAAGCCAATGTAGCCGTTGCCATTTTGAAAAAGAGTTGTTTCTTAAAATACGAACAAACCTTTATTAGATTTTACTAAACCACTTTTAAACCAATCAGTTTTGCAAAATAGTTCAAAGTACCCTAAGTTATAGACTTCTATTTTGCAATGATGCCCCAGTGAGACAGGACAAACGTCATCGATGGGGTGATCAGATGCTCATTCGCTGGGATGAGACATTCTCAACCATTAGGCAGAACCAACTCTTGAAATTGAACCTAATAGCCACCATTTTTCGGTCCAGAACTGTTAACCTTTAACAATTCCGTGTAAATGTGGCCCCTCGCTTTCGGTGCCAGAGTCCCATCCTAATGAGCCCACCGTAGGGAAGAAGCATATTAGGACAAAAGACTAAGTTACCTTATCCTCTTACAGGAGATCAAATAAAGAAATGCGTAAAACTACCATCCTTTAGGGGGACACTCCCAGGGTGCCTCGAGGCGATATGTAGTAACTTTATTCAACCTAATGAGGGAGACCGGGGGATATGCTATCGCACTTCCCGCTCCCACTTACTATGAACGCTCTCTCCATTCACCTTGATATTGACCTACCCAAACACCATCCGTTAGGAGGACATGCCAAAGGTGCCTCGAGGCCGAGGGTAGATCTCACGATGTGAACTATTTAGGAGAAACGTGAAATGTTTAAGTAAAGCATCTTATGCCTCATGTACCTCCCACTAAATGTTCTACCTAGGGATTCATTAACCTAGACAATTCGGCTACTGATTTTAGTCTAAGTCATCTTTTTAAACTCTGCTCATAAACATCGTTTGTCTATGAAATATAAACAAGTTCAAGTAGTCACATTTAAACACTTTAATGGATTGTCCTTAACTTGCATGCATGCATCAAATCTATCCAATTCACCTTTTCAGGTAAGTTCCCAAGTAGGGGTGTTACGTTTCCGTCAACTTAAATACCCCAGCCTAGATAGAACCCGCCTTAGACAAAAGGTCCCTTATAGATAGATTTGCTACACTTTAACCTTTTATTAGTCAATTTAATCCTATTAAACTGAGTAAAAAATTAAGGTCTTAGGGTTGCTAATTATATTAGAATCGTGATTTTAGGTCTACGTGATCCAAGTTTTAAACATTTTAAAACATGAATTAAACCTATGTGAGCATGCATGTCTTTCTTATTTCTTTTAGTTCTAATTTCTCTTTAACTTTTAAAAAGAAACAACTAAAAAACATTGTGCACAAGAGGTGTTTATAACAATTATAAAGTAACCTATGTGTCATGCTTTATGCAATGTCCGGACATTACTATACATAAGTTTTATATAAAGCGGAATAACCAAGAAAACATGCTATCATTCACCCTTATACTATAACAATTATAATATAAAGATGATGCATGTTAATGCTTTTTATGCATGCATAAATATAACTTTTATATTATATGATGCATGAACATACTTTTACATAATTAAATCACGCGTCTCTAAATTATAACAATTACAATAAAGAGATGATGCATGACTAATGCATAATCTAAGGTGAGAATTACTATATGTGCATACCATATGACATATTATAAACATACATCGCATGTAATTAATAAAGGATTAATGGACCGAGATGAGCCTTTACAAAAATTGGAATGAAATAACCCTATCTATTACATTTTTCATCGAGCGAACTAGTTCACAGGCGAACCGGGTCTTGAACCGCCAGGAGGAATCCATCGTGTAGTAAACGCTAAAGGTAGACGATCGCCCAGTGCACACTAGACGATAGATGCATAAGCTAAACGATCGCTAGACAACAACAAGGTTGCGAAGCCTGATCATCTAGGCAATCGCTTAACGCGGCGACAAGTAAACGATTTACCTTGTGTTACTAAGTGATCGTTTAGTCAGTTACTAAGCGATGAAGCTTGCTGAGTTAAACGATCGTCTAGTACACGTGCGCGTTAAACGATATGTGAGTATCCCATCGTCTACACAAACCGATACTCAGCGATCACTTACCCCATCGTCTACATGATACGATCAACCCTTGATCATCTCCTTCCTCGAAGAACTGCAACGCTTGCTCCGATCTTCTTCACAAACGACTCAAGACTCAAACAAACTTTAAATTACAGACTCGATAACGATTATTAATCATAAAAAACTCAAGGGCCTTTACAAACAACTGCAAATGTAAAAGAATTAAATCAAAATGAGGCTTACATCCACGAAAACATCCATTAATCCGCACATCCATAACAATTTAACAAATTTAAACAGAACAGATATGCACCCACCAAGAATGTATATGTAATTTGTTGCAACAATGAAATTGGAATATCAGAACTTGGCTCTGATACCAATTGAAGGATCCTTTAACAAAGAGCATCCATGAGCGCATTTGGATCTTTCCGATTTCACCATGACCGAAATACAACATATACATTCTAACATACAGTTATGCAAACAAACAGTAATTAACAGCATGCTTTGAACACTAAAGAATAAGGGAAAGAGTTCTCATACCAATTGAAGATGCTTTTCAAGCTTTGGAACTCAGATGCAGCAGAAGACCTCTACGCGATCTCTATTGCCCAGCAAACAAGTCATTTGCAGCAGCAAAAACTATCACAAACAAGTGAATGCAGTAGGGACGACACCACCAACAGGAGCCCTTGATATTCTTGGAGTGAGAATCAAAAGTGTGGTCTTTGGTGAGTTTGGTAGAGGTAGGAGGAAGAACAAATCGTGTAGACGATAAGCAAGTGGGAGAAAAAAGGAAGCTATCGTATAGCTAAATGCTTATCGTTTAGAAGAAGCTACACAATCATGTAGGTTTTACTAAGCGATTGTTTAGAAAAAGGTGGACAATCGTTTAGAAAAACACGACACATTATGTAATCGTTTAGGAAAGCTAAGCGATCGTTTAGGCACGAGGTGTGCGATCGTTTAGGCGCTGAGCGACTATCGTATAGGCTCTCGACTTATGCGATTGCTTACGTTTCCACACCGATGCCAAATTTTTCGAACTTTTGTAAAATGAAACTAATTGTCATTTTATTCTTCGGTTTCCATAACCGAAGCGGCTGCTCCCACTAACGCACATCTGAGAGAAATTTTAGGCCAATGATCATATAATTAACTAATTTAATAATTAATAAATATAATCATATTATATTCTTATCCTATAGTTTGATATCACATATCTACTATAGTAATTTCTCCTTTGCTTGATATAAATCATATTTATATCTACTTTCTTCCAAAATAATATATCTCATACATTTAGCCAATTATATCATATATAATTAACCAGTCCAATTATATCATATATAATCGAACTTCCTCTTGTCAATTTGAACATTTCAAATTAACTCAAACACTGATTCTCGACTTTATCCAAGCTACCCAGGGGTCCTAATGGATATGTGACTCGAAGGTCCAACGATACGTGAATAGCTGACTAAACTCTTTAGCCAGAAGATCCACCATCTGTTAACTGTCAGGCATTCCACTAAAGACCAACAACTGAACTCTTCTTACCACAGATATATTTCTGTGTCCATCGGATATAACCAATCATGAGTACATGACCCTTCACAGAAGCTCGTAAGTACAGCTGGGCTAATTTACCGTTTTTCCCTTATAGTTACATCTCACTCCTTAAGTACCATTGATTCCTCTAATAAACAATACAACATAGTCCAACTATGTGTGAACACCTATCGGGCCAAGAGAAGGTGTGTGGTGCCACATCGTTCAGGCCCTGGAATCAGCCCTTAAGGGAGTTATCTATCTACTTACCACCGCTTTGCAGAAGGAGTGAATTCAATCTTGTGTAGCTGAGTTCCCAACTCCCAAATCAGACGAATCCCTAAAATGGTAGGTTTGAATCGGCGATCTGGCCACTCGTACCCATACAAATCAAAGGACCACCCTCAATGGCAGGAGTTTCCAACTCACTCAGGATTGAGGTCATGTTACCTATGGTCATCGTAGTGAAGTGAAGTCTCTGTCATGAATGGTGTTATATAACGAGACGTTAACACTTCGTGGTCAGGTCTTATAGAAACTCTTTGTATAGGACGCCCTCGCTCGTATGTCCCCAACACGAATGATCAAGATCAGACCATCTGTGACAAGTCACAACACTTGTGACTATTTCACAAAGCGGCCGCATCCGTAGCGTTACTAGGATAAGGTTTTCCTCCTATATCCATATACTACACACCATTCTGGTTGTCACTCAAGACATGATCCACTTGTATGTCACCACATACACGCTTAAGTTACATACAGATAACTAGGGATTTTATGTTTATTGGTTTGTAGTAAAGCAAATAAAACATGCAACTGAGTAATATACAAGTTGTGAAGTAAAATATCATATATTATACAACACAAGCGTTCGTACAAACTGTTTACAAACTACTGGACTTGAGACTTTAGGGCATCAACCCCAACATTACATTCCTTGTAGAAGAATGTTCCATGTTGAAAAACTCCTCTGGTGAAGTTGGTGTATGACCTCGTTGCCATTCATTATTATAACATTGTCCTCTATATGATGTCAAAAATCTCTCTCCATTTGTATACCAACATCACATAAGTAACAAAATCCTACAAATTGATTGAATCAATCAGAAAACAATTTAACATATACAGACATTATGAGAACATTTGAACTATTCATGTAGTTACTACCTTTTAGGACTTTCAACCCATTCCTCCTCGATATAGCATCTCTTAATACTAGAATCTAAACCAGACCTTTCCCATCTAGGTAAGACATAAATAAATTCCATATTTTGGTTACAAACACCCAACGTATTTGTGGCTATTTCATTCGTTCGTGTTCTATATCAAGGTCCATCAACGCTATTGACATTAACCTTAATATGAGTTCCTTCTAATGCTCTCAAACAATTCTAGAAAAAAAAAAGATTGTTTTACCTCATTTAAATAAGTATCACTAATGACAAATATTAAGCGCTCATTACTTCAAGTCATACCTCAAACCATCTCTATTTTCCATTGGATGAATTTGTAGGTACATGGTATGGTTTCTTTAGTACGCACTCATGAAAGTGCAACATCGAATTAAGAACTTCATTAAAACATCTATTAATTGTTTCACTCTATTTTTATATCATGTGCAATGATGTATAAAAATATTGCCACCATTTCTTCTATCTTTATATGTTTAATTCCATTTAACTTACCTACAATCTTGAGCGTATAACAAAGTATACTAAATGTTCTTCTATTCATATGAGTATTCTAAAGAATGCAATATTATTCATCAATCCCAAAGTACATGATCCATATCTGCAAAAAAATGTAAATACATATTTTTCATAAATAAGCTTCAAAACATTAGTAATATGAATACTAAATTTACCTTGTAAATGTCTCAAAGAATAAGAGAATTTTAGTTAAAAAAATAGAAACAAATAATTAATTTTCAAAAGTTAAAATTGAAAATATAATTTGAAGAAAATGAAAATACACAATCTAATTTGAAGAAATAAAAATACCTAATGTAATTTGAATCAAACTTGAACTAACATAAAAATGATATGGCCTTGTTTACTTAGATGACTGGCACTTATGTAGCTTAGATGGACTGCCAAATAAGCCCGTCAATTACAGGAAAATCTAGGGTTTTATTTAACAGAAGGATAGAACGCAAAGTAAATCAAACACTACACACCCTTTAGAACAAAGTCAAAAGCCAACACCTTTGAGACCTATATTATTTTCTTTCCTTGTGCCCAAGTTGAGAACCCAAGCAAAGTTTGATTTTAGGTTTTTTGTTTTTTTTTTTCTTAAAAATACTTTGAATCAACTGGTTTAAACGACGATTGAGGGCTAAAGCTTTAAACGATATGTGAGGCTAAAGCCTGAAGAAATTGGGGTACTGTGTAAAAAAGAATCAATTTATATTGGCTGAATCTCAGTGGTAAAGAGCAATTTTCATTGTAGAACTTAACATATACAATTAGGAAAAAAGAAAATTGAAGGAAAAATCAGAACAATTGGTCAATAGCTAACAAAAATTTATAACCAAGGAGTGAGAAGGGGAGAGAATTAAGGTGAATTTTTGCCCAGACTTGCACCAGCTGATTAAGAAAAGTAAGAAAGGGAATGTGGAAACACCTTGTAGAGAAATACAGTAGAGTGAGTTTTGTGTGAGAACCTTTGTGTAGATGAAACCTAATTAAAAAGTAAAAAGTGATGAGAGAAAGAAAATAATGCGGTGGCTAATTATACTCTAATTAGCACTAATGGTAAGAATTGTAAATTTACATATACCTGATAGTAGGGAATCTTGTAAACTCATCGATTCAATGGGAATGAAGATGCTTAAAAATGAGTGATTTAAGATGTCGGCTATCTTTGGATGCCTGACTATTTTTAAATTTTCGCAATCCAAAAAAGTTATCCAGATGTCGATGAGGTGGTAATCTATAATAACCACGAAACAAAAAGCCCCTAAATGAACTAAATATGACAATTAAGCTTGAATCTCAAATTAATAAAATGACATCAATCAATCACTTCAAATTGATAGCTAAAAACATAAGTATGCAAAACAACAAATCAATCACAAAATGCAACAAAAAAAAAAAAATTAGAGAGCAAACTAAGAGCAAAAATAAAAGAAGTTTAGGGAAAAAACGACACCAAAATTTATAATTTTCTTGATGTCAATTTACTAAGAAACGTTCTATGTGGAGAAAAAGATTAAACTCACACTTTTTTCCAATTTTGTAAGTCTCTTAGAGAACTTTCATATATATATATATATAACCTATTTTCAACACTTAAACTTCCAATGTGAGACAAAGGAAACTCTTTCAAGTGTTAGTTTGTTATGGGCCTTGGGGTTACGTAATTGTGAGTCATTCTCAATAATGTTTAAGGGTTGGTTGCACAAATCAATATCAGACTCAAAATAATAAAAGGTGTAGAACAAGGATAAACATATTAGGGATATAGTACAAGATTAGTGCTAGATATCATTGGTAGCAGCTATTAGTGATAATTATATAGGTAAATTACCAAAAAGCCCACACGTAACCCACCATTTTATGCTTCTTCTTTTGGTTTTCTCAAATTGAAAATTATCACTGATAGCAACTGATGCTATCAGTGATAGCTACTGCTAGCTACTATTAGTTACTATCCTTGATAACCGTTATCAACGATAACTTTCAAATGGCTATCATTGATAGACTTGATCAATTGGAATCAAACTAAAATATTAACATCTAAGGCTATCAGTAGATATATATGATAGACTTTTATAAGTAGTTATCAACTTTTGAAAGGGAATTATAAGTGACTATCTCTAAGATTTAAAAGATTAACATTTAAAATTATAAATGATAGAAGTCTATCAATAAGGGATCTATAAGTGACTATCTCTAATATTTACCTAACTCATATCACTAATATCACCAATATCATTCATTTTATTGATATATACCTAAATCATATCATTGATATATGGATATCACCAATAGCTATGGTTATCATTGATAGCTTCAATCGGTGGTTATCATCGATAGCTTTTAGCAGTAGCAGTGGCTATCAATGATAGACTTTCATCAAATGGAATTAACTGGAACTTGTGAAGGTCCTAAGCAGAAATGTGGGGATCGGTCCCAATTTTTATTTTTCACAGAAACCCAAATTTACAGAACATAACAAAATTATGCATTATACAGATTTAATTTACAACATGCTTAATTCATAGAAGAGTTAAGGAAGAAAATGACTTACCCTTGTAGCCAAATAATTCTTCATGTATTCCCTCGATCCATATCACGAATCCTTCGTTCTGGATCTTAATCTAAAAAAAAAAAACTTCCAGCAAATATAAATGACCACCACCAAAAGGTCACCTCTATTTTCTTTTGGGAATGAGAATCCAGGAGTTCTGGGCTCTGTAATTTTAGAAGAGACGGAAAATTTTGAGATGAGGAAGGAGAATAATTTTTCTTCTATGTTCTTAAAGAATTTTTTTAGAGATCTCTCACTGACTCCCAGAGAGAAAAAGAAGATGATGATCAGTCAAAACTAAACTATCTCTCGCCTTCTGGTTGAGAGAGAATTGAGAGGAGGGAGTTGTAACTCCCTCCCTTTAATTAAATTAAAATTAGAATTGATTTAATTTAATTAATAATTATATATATATATATACACACTGTATGTTATATCAAATATAATATATAACCTATAGTTTTTATATTGTATTAAATACAATATAACCTATAGTTTTATTTTCTCTCAACAATGCATAGTATTTAATATAAATCACATTTATACTAAATTTAATTATATGAATCTCATCCATATAATTAATATTTGAATCATATTCAAATATTTAATTTCTCTTTACCATTTATGGTATTTATCATAAATCATATTTATATTAAATTTAATTATATGAAATTCATTCATATAATTAGTATTTGAATCATATTCAAATACTTAATTCCTCTTAAAGTAACCTTTATGTTATAATGTATCGAATACATTATATTGATTCTATCACATATAATTAATTAAATTAATTATATTATAGTTAGTTCCCTCAATCAATTTGAATAATTCAAATTAATTCAAAATCAATTCTCAATAATCCCCATTGAGCTATAAACGGGACCTTATGGACTTGTAGTTTGAAACTCCAATGATACTTAGATAATTAATTAAATTACCCAACATTCATTAACTGTCAATCACTCCACTAAAGACCGATAACTGCACTCTTTGCATTACAAATATATTTCTGTGTCCATTGGATATATCCAGTCAAAAGTACGATGACCCTTCACAAATTGCTCGTAAGTACAGTTGGGACAAAATTATCATTTTGCTCCTATAATTACATCTAACTCCTTAAGTACCATCGATCCATCTAATGAACAATAAGTTATAGTCCAACTATGACCAAATCTCTCTCAGACCAAGAGAGGGTGTGGCCATATTGTTCAAGCCCCGGAATCAATCCTTAAGGGAGCAATTTATCTACTTACCCCAATATTAGTGAATGAGTGAATTCCATCTTGTATAGTTGTGTTACCAACTCCCCAATCAGACGAATCCCCAAAATGGTAGGAATATTGAGCCAGCGATTTAGCCATTCTCACCCATGCAAATCAAAGGACTGCCTTCATAGGCAGGAGTTCACAACTCACTCAGGATTCAGGTCATGTCACCTATAGTCATCCTAGTGAAATATAAGTCTTTACTATTAACGGTGCTATATAATGAGACTAGTCTTTTCGTGGTTCGGTCTTATACAAACTTTTTGTATAGGATACCCCCGTTCACATGTCTCCACATGAATGATCAGGATTAAATCATTTGTAACACTTTACAACACTTGTAACATCTACAAAATAGGTCGTATCCGTAGTGTCACCAAGATAAGGTACCCAGCTTTATCCATCTACTACAGACAGTTTAGGTTATCATTTAAACATGATCCACCTGTATGTCTCTACATACATGTTTAAATTACATAAAATAACCTAGGATCTTAGTTTATTGGATTGAGTGAATGCTCATAAAATAACAATTATTTTATTAATAACAATTTGTTTGTACAATGTTTACAAACAACGAGAATACAAGCGAGACATCTCTCCAACTACTAATTGTCTCCAGGAATTAAAACCTTGATAGGAAAAACATATGTGATTAGTAGTTTCTAAATCAATTATCCAGGCATAATCATCATTCTCTACTAAGCACATCTTCAAGACAAATAAATTAGATTTATTTTCTTCGGAGTTCTTCCTCTTCTGGGGAGTAGTGGGATCATCTCCATAACCTATATCATAAACTCCAAGTTTCATCTCAGAGTATAATCCTTGTTGACTAACTTCACTAGATTTAGCAACATTTTCTTTTTCTATTAGTCCCTTCACATTCAATATGGACTAGAGTTTATCTGGGGAGCTGAAAACATTGGTTTCATCATCATCAACCCCATTTAGCTTGAATTATGAGAACTTTTGCTCAAACAATTCTTGTATTGATTGCATAATCTGATGTGCAGTGACCATACTCTCAAATTTTTTGACTAAGGCATCAGATATGCTTGCCAAAATGTAGACTCAGGCCTTATCATTAGCGTTCGTCCACATTTTTAATGCATCACAAACATTTTGTGTTGTATTAGGAGCTGGGACTTGAGGATAATCCTCAGTCAAGTGAGGTCATTAACCACAAAAAAAGTTCTAATTGAATCTTTCCAAGTCGTATAATTAAAATCGGTTAAATTACAGAGGCAAATAGTGGAAAAATACAGTTTGACATTTTTGCTAAAAAGAAACAAATTAATCTATATTTGATTTTAGTATAACTCTAACACATCAAATCAATTTTAGCAAAAACTACATGAACCCCATATAACATCTAATTTCTGAAATGTTGCTTCAGTGATTTAGGACAAAAGCCACCGAAGAGTAGTTAGTTGTTCTTTCACTGAACTGAGACATTCTCAACTAATGATTACACTAGAATAATTCTTACTCCTATAACAATTATTTATCATTGATTTGGTCAAGAAATCATTAACTAGCTTAACAATTTCTCATAGGTGTGACCATTTATTTTAAACCCTAAAATTCCGCTCCAATGAGCCAACCGATTGGCACAAAAACTAAAGCGATCCTATCCATTTATGAAGTTCACTTTAATGTTGACCTAATACACACACCATCCGAACAGGGACACTACCAGGGTGCCTCAAGGTCGTGCAAGAAGATCTCACGATGCAAACTTATGAAGGAAACCATAGGACATATTGACACATATTCCCTCCCACTTACTATAAATACTCTCTCCATTCACCTTGATATTGATCCATGCAAACATAATCCGAAGGGAGATGCTTCCAGGGTGCCTTGAGGTCAAGCATGAGTCTCATAGTGTGAACATTAAGGGAGAAACGAGAGTGGAAAATTAACGTATCGTATACATCTTTTTCCTCCCAATGAGTATTTAAAAAAAAAACTTAGGGTTTATTTAACTTAGAAAAAATAATACTAATTATTTTTACTAAGTGATTGTTTAAGTTTGTCCAAAAGTAACATTTACTTTGGATAGTTAAACAATTTTGATTAATGTTCGTTAAACACTTTAAAAAACATTAATAAAAAATTGCATGCTTGTAGGAAATATATCTAATTCACCTTTCCAGGTCAATTCCTAGGTAGGAGTGTTCCGTTTCTATCAACTTAAATACTCCAGCCTAGACAAAACTAGCCTTAGACAAAAGGTCCCTTATAAATACGTTTGCTACAATTTTAATCTTTTATTAAAATTAATTTAATCCTATTAAAATTAATTTCTAATCTTATTAGAAATGTGATCCTAGGTCTATATGGATCATATTTTCAAACTATTTTTAAAAATGATTTTAACCTAAGGTTTGCATGCAATTCTGAATTATTGATTTAAATTTATATCATTTAATTATAACTTTTTTTAAAAGAAATGAAACAAATTAAAATCATTCATTGCATGTTATGACGTACTGAGTAAAATTATAACAACTATAAAATTACCTAAAGTAGTGTCATGCATCATGCAATTTTATTTTATTACTAAACTTATATAACACTTATATAATAACACAATGAAACAATTAATAACATATAACCATCCATAAATACATACAATATATTATAATTCTTATAATATAAATGATACATGGATATGTTATTAATGCATACATGCATAACTATAACAATTATATTATATGATGCATGGGCATACTATAAATATAAAATCACGCAACTATATATTACAACATTTATAATATAAATGATGCATTAATTATGCATAACTTATAGTGGGATTTTTACTATATGGCATACATTATGACATATAATAATAAATAAGAATCATACATCAAATGCATAATTAAAAAAATAATTATTGGATTAGGATTGGACACTTAAACAAATAATTAAATTAATATAACACTTATATTAATTTAATTAATTAGAAAACATCTAAATATTACAAAAGAATAGTCAGCCGGTTTGAAACAAGTGAACTGGGCCTTGAACCTCTCGAACGGAACCACCCAACACCTGAACCGGACCCAAAATGGAACCAGCTGAATCGACGCAAACCAATTGAACCATGAACTGAACTAAGTGAGCACAAGTTTGTTCTTTCCGTCTCGGAGCATTGCAATGTTGTTTGCAACGCTATAGAAAGAACAAAGCATTCTTCCTCATCCCAATGTTGCAATGTTAGAGCACAATGTTGCAACGCTGCAGTACAATGAATACTGTATAGTCACGATCTCCTTCGTTTTTCCTCGGATTTAGGCCTTGATTTCTCCAGAAACTCACCGAAAACAGCACGAGCGACTCAAAAATAGTAAATTACAGACTCGATTGTGAAAAATATTCCTAAAACACAGGCCTTTACAAACCAATATGTAAATTAAAGCAGTAAATACTAAATGGCCAATCCCGAAACATCCAACAATTATAAACATTTGACAATAACATTTATCGCATGAATAAATTGTACAGAATGCAAACTCACCAATTTACTGTAATTCAGATTCTAGAAAATAAGAAAATTTTGGGACCAAAACCACGCTCTGATACCAATTGAAAGAACCTGTGAAGACCCTGAGCGGAAATGTGGGGATTGGTCTCAATTTTCATTTTTCGAAAAAATCCAGTTTTACAGAACAAACAAAATTATGCATTATATAGATTTAATTTACAGCGTGTTTTATTCATAGAAGAATTAGGGAAGAAAATGACTTACCCTTGTAGCCAAATAATTCTTCACGTATTTCCTCAATTTAAATCATGAACCCTTCATTCTAGATCTCGATCTCGGAAAAAGAAACTTTTAGCAAATATAAATGGCCACCACCAAAAGGTCAATCTCTGTATTCTCTTGCGAATGAGAATCCAAGAGTTGCGGGCTCTATAATTTTGGAAGAGAGGGAAAGATTTGAGAGGAGGAGGAAGAAGAATAATTTTTCTTCTCTGTTCTTGGAGAATTTTTTCGGAGATCTCTCACTGACTCTCAAAGAGAAGAAGAAGAAGATGATCAGTCAAAACTGAACCATCTCTCACGTTCAAATTGAGAGAGAATTAAGGGGAGGGAGTTGTAACTCAACTCCTTCCCTTTAATTAAATTAAAATTAAAATTAATTTAATTTAATTAATATATATATATATATACTATAGCTTATATCCAATATAACACATGACCTATAGTTTTTATTTTGTATCAAATACAACATAACCTATAGTTTTATTTTCTCTCAACAATGCATGGTATTTAATATAAATCACATTTAAACTAAATTGAATTATATGAATCTCATCCATATAATTAATATTTGAATCATATTGAAATATTTAATTTCTCTTTACCATTTATGACATTTAACATAAATCATATTTATATTAAATTTAATTATATGAAATTCATTCATATAATTAGTATTTGAATCACATTCAAATATTTAATTCCTCTCAAAGTAGCCTTTATGTTATAATGTACCGAATACATTATATTAATTCTATCACATATAATTAATTTAATTAATTATATCGTATATAATTAATTCCCTCAATTAATTTGAACAATTCAAATTAATCCAAAATTAATTCTTTATAATCCCTATTGAGCTACAGAGAAGACCTTATGGACCTCTAGTTTGAAGCTATAATGGTACTTGAATAATTAAGAAAACTCTTTAATTAAATTATCGAAGATTCATTAACTGCTGGTCACTCCATTAAAGATCGACAACTACACTCTTCGCACTACAGATATATTTCTATGTCCAATGGATATAACCAGTCAATAGGACGATGACCTTTCACAAATTGCTCGTAAGTATAGTTAGGACAAAAATACTATTTTGTCCTTATAGTTACATCTAACTCCTTAAGTACCATTGATTCCTCTAATGAACAATAAGTCATAGTTCAACTATGGCCAAATTCCTTTCAGGCCTAGAGAGGGTGTGGCCACATTGTTTAAGCCTTGGAATCAGCCTTTAAGAGAGCAATTCTTTTAAGAGAGCAATTTATCTACTTACCCGACATCAGAGAATGAGTGAACTCCGTCTTGTGTAGCTGTGTACCCAGCTCCCCAATCAGACGAATCCCCAAAATGGTAGACATATTGAGTTGACAATCTGATCACTCTCACTCATGCAAATCAAAGGATCGTCTTCATAGGCAGGAGTTCACAACTCACTCAGGATTCAGATCATGTAACTGATGGAATTAGCAAGAAAATAACAGAAGAATTCAGGATCATTAAGCACTATAATTCATCAATTTTAGTATCAAATTAAGTATGTTCACACACACACACATACACACACACACACACACACACACACACACACATATATATATAAAAGAGGGTTTCAGTACAACTCACCTTTGAAGAATTCAATCTTCAAAATCAGCTTCAATCTCCGCAGTTACAAGGTATAAACCACCAAAAGATCTTCCCTACTATTCTCTTTAGACCTTAAATTGAGTTGTGGGACTCAAAATGAATTGAATTTAGGGAACTTTGAAGGAAATGGCTAAAGTTGAAGAACCCTTCTTCAATAGAAAATTCTCAGCAAAACACACTTTGCATGCCTTCTTCTCAACCCAATCTTGTGAGTTTTATGTAAAAGTCTCATGCAATTAGATTGCCTCCATGATAACCAGCTCATACTTCAAGTATTGAGTGGGATTTGAGTGGATTTCAAGGTGTTTATTAATTTTACAAAACTAGTTCAATAATTATTTTTCAAATAAAATTAATAATTAATTAAACAATTTAATCAATTCTATTAATTTAATATCAAGTATTAAATTAATTAAACACTAGTTCCACATCCATGAATCCCTATTCATGTAATTTAATATTTAAATTGAATTTAAATATTAACCAATTCACCAATTTCGTTTGATTCGATAGTTAAATATGTAAATATCGCAACTACTTCTCTTAATTCGAATTTGAACTTTTTAAATTAAACTCATCACTCTATCTAAGGTTTATTCTGTTTTTGAGCTAGTACGAGGACCTAATAAACCTGCAGATTATGGGCTTCAACAATTCAAGATTAACTAACTAGACTCTTTAAACCGAATTAATCAACATTCGTTAATTATCGGGTCATTTCACTAAAGCCCAATAGTTGCATACCCTCACTATAGATATATTTCTGTCCACTTGATTTAATCATGTTCGTAATAACGGCTGGGTCAAATGCTGTATTTACCCTCAAGATTACATCTTGCTCCTTAAGTTCTATTGATCCTTTAATGAACAATTGATTTGTGATCCAATCACTAAACCGAGTCTCTCTCGGGCCAATGAGAGGGTGGGACCCCTTGTTTAAGATTTGGAATCAGTACTGAAGAGAACAACCTCTCTACTATCCCTAAAAGTGGGTAGGAGCGAATTCCATCTTGCACCCTATGTTCCCAGCTATCTGTTCGGTCTTACCCTTAAATGGGAGGCATATTGAGCCAACACTATTAGGCCAACCCTCACCTATGTAAATCTAAGGACAATCCCAAATAAACAGAAGTTCATAGTTAACTCAAGATTAAGATCGAGTTGCCTAGGTCATCGATTTGAAATAGTCAATCTTAAATAGTAAATAACATTATAAAATAAGAATGACTTATTTCTTGGTCCTAGTCTTACACAAACTCATTGAATAAGACGCCCTCATTTGCATGTCTCTACTGAACGATTCTGAATCACATTGTTTATACTAGATACAAAGTGGGTCGCATCCGATAGTGTTACCAGAATAAGGTACCCAACCTAATTCATATACTATAGACCGTTTTGGTTATTTACTTGAACTTGATCCATCTTTATGTCTCCATATAAAGTCCAAGTATTAATATAATAGCCATGGATCTTAGTTTATTAGATTTAGTCTATACAACTACAATTTACATATTTAATAACAATTTTATTGAATAAACCTCAATGATATCTTTATTGAAAATAGAATATGTTTAATATTACAAACTGCGAGTTTTAGGACATACAACCCAACAAACTCCCACTTGGACTTAAACTCCAATGGATTTACATATATAAAAATATATAAAATGTTGAGTAATGAGAGAATAAATACAATAAATTAGGACATCAGATACCCAGTATTTCTTCTACTTGCCCTAGTTCTATCTATCTCATAGTCGTAGTCCCACTAGGTGACCCTCGAACACTTTAGTTGGGAGGGCCTTTGTAAATGGATCAGTTAAGTTATCTTTTGAAGCTATCTACTGACGATCACATCTCATTGGAGTACGATCTCCTTGATAAGATGGTACTTGCGCATAATGCGCTTTCCTCACTTATGGCTTCTAGGTTCTTTGGAATTTGCAACTGCTCCACTGTTATCACAATAAAGGGTGATGGATAGATGCATATTTGGAACGACTTCCAAATTGGTCAAGAACTTTCTCAGCCATACTACTTCTTTAGCTATTTCACATGCAGCTACATACTCAGCTTCCATGGTGGAGTTAGCAATACAACTTTTCTTAATACTTCTCCATACTATAGCTCCTCCTTTCAGAGTGAATACTGATCCCAAAGTTGATTTCTTAGAATCCACACCGGTTTGAAAATAAGAATCAGTGTATCCTGTAAGGATCAGATTCTTAGTATCATACACGAGCATATAATCCCTCGTTCTTCGAAGATATTTGACGATATTTTTAATGGCAGTCTAATGAACATATCCAAGATTGGACTGATATCTACTGACAATTCCAATTGCATAGCATATGTCAGGGCGTGTATACTGAAGGAACTCTTAAACAAGAGCACCTATGAGTGAAAGTGGATCTTTCCAATTTATTGTGACAGAATTTTAACATTTACATTCACACAAATAGATACTCATTAAACAACTAAATTACCGACATGCTTTCAGAGATAAACAACACAAAGAACAAGACACTTACCAGTTGAAGACTCCCTTCTTGAAAAAAATCGCTCTCACATGAACGAACTCTTTGTGCTCTCGCTAAAACATCAAGCTATCACTCAGCAACACCCCAGTCGTCTACCACGTACGGCTTCACACGACCAACAGGAAAATGGGGATGACCCCACCACTTGGAGCCCTTTGTATTCTTGGAGTGAGAATCCAAAGTATGGGTTTTGTTCGGATTTGGTAAAGGTGAGGAAGAAAAGAAATCGTATACAAAGATCAAGCAAGTGGAAGAAGGCAACGACTATCGTATAGTCAAGATGCTTGATCGTCTAAACGAGGTACACGATCGTGTAGGAAAAGCTAGGCAATCGTCTATACGATCGTTTAGTAAAGCTCAAGCGCTAAGCGATCATTTAGTAAAATGTAAGCGATCATTTAGATAAGCGTGCGCGCGAGTGAGCGGTTGCTTAGCAAACGTGAGCTTATCGTATATGCTCTCAATTACTAAGCGATGGAATCCAAACACCTCGTGAGCAATTTTAGCGTATTCTCAATATCTTTGCAAAATGAAAACAATTTTCATTTTATTCTTCAGTTACGAAAACCGAATTGAACTCCCACTAACACATGGTTATGGAGACAACGCTGGGCAATTATCCCATAACTGTCCAATTAATAAATTAATAAAATAATAAATATAATCATATTATATTCATAACCTATAGTTTGATATCATATATTAACCATAGTGTTTTCTCTTCTACTTGATATAAATCATATTTATATCCAATTTTCTCTAAATTAGTGTATCTCATACATTTAGTCAATCATATCATATATAATTAACCAGTTCAATCATATCATATACAATCAAACTCCCTCTTGTCAATTTGAACATTTCAAACTGACCCAAAAACTGATTTTCAACTTGTAGTCAAGCTATCAAGGGGACTTTATGAACCTATGGCTCGAAGCTCCAACTGTATGAGAATAACTGACTAAACTATTTAGCCACGAGATCCACCATCTGTTAACTGCTAGGCATTCCACTAAAGACCGACAGCTGAACTCTTGTTACCACAGATATATTTATGTGTCCATTGGATATAACCAATCATCAGTAGATAACCCTTCACAGATGCTCGTAAGTACAGCTGGCCCAATTTATTGTTTTGCCCCTATAGTTACATCTTTCTCCTTAAGTACAACCGATCCCTCTAATGAATAATACAGCATAGTCCTACTATGTGTAAACACCTCTCGAGCCATGAGAAGGTGTGTGGCGCCACATCGTTCAAGCCTTAGGATCAGCCCTTAAGGGAGCAATCTATCTACTTACCCCTGCTTCAGGGAATGAGTGAATTTCATCTTGTGTAGATAAGTTCCCAGCTCCAAAATCAGATGAATCCCCAAAGAGGTAGGTTTGAGTCGGCGACCTGGCCACTCACACCCATGCAAATTAAAAGACCGCCCTCAATGGTAGAAGTTTCCAACTCACTTAGGATTGAGGTCATGTTACCTATAGTCGTCCTAGTGAAGTGAAGTCTCTATCATGAACAACGTTATATAATGAGACGTTCGTGGTCAGGTATTATGCAAACTCTTTGTATAGGACACCCTCGCTCGCACGTCCCCACATGAATGATCAGGATCAGACCATTTGTAGCAAGTTACAACACTTTTAACTATTCCACAAAGCGGGTTGCATTCGTAACGTTATCAGAATAAGGTTTCCCTCCTATATCTATATACTACAGACCATTTTGTTTATCACTTAAGACATGATCCACTTGTATGTCACCACATACATGCTTAAGTTACATAATGACAACTAGGAATTTTAGTTTATTGATTTGTGGTAAAGCAAATAAAACATCCAATGTACAAAATCAATAAGTGAAGTAAATATCATATATTATACAAACTACAGAACACGAGACTTTAGGGCCTCATCCCCAACAGTACACAACATGGCATACATCAAGCTCCCGACCGCAGATGCATACAGAATTTGTTTCATAACCTCAACCTCTTGAGGTCTCTTAGGACATTGTTCCTTAGATAAATGAATTCCATGCCTGAAAGGTAACATATCTCTCTTAGAATTTTACATTTTATATCTAGACAACATCTTGTCTATATAAGAGGCCTGAGATAATGCTAATGTTCTGTTCTTGCACTTCTAAACTATTTGGATCCCAAGAACATACTGCGCTTATCCTAAATCCTTCATTTAGAATTATGTTGCTAACCATCTCCTAACGGCAGCTAGAAATTCTACTTCATTTCCAATGAGTAGAATATCATCAACATATAGAACCAGAAAAACTACAATTTTGTTGATAATCTTCTTGTAAACACAAGGTTTTTCACCGTTTTGTTTAAGACCATAAGATTTGATCGCAATGTCAAATCTTATATTCGAGGACCGAGATGCTTGTTTTAACCCATAAATGGATCTATTAAGCTTGCAAACCTTTTGCTCTTGACCCTGTTCAACAAACCCCTCTGGTTGAGACATATAGTGAAGTGAAGGATCTCTTAACGAAGAGTTCCATGAGCACGTTCGGATCGCTCCAATTTCATAGTGACCGAAATACACCATATACATTCAAACGCACAGTTATGCAAACAAATAATAATTAACGACATGCTTTGAAGAAAAAAAATAACAAGGGAGAGAGTTCTCATACCAGTTGAAGACGCTCTTCTAACTATGGAACTCAACGCAGTGGAAGACCTTTACCCAAACAACCAACGCCCAGCAGATGCGTCGACTACAGTAGCACGAACAACCGCAAACACACGAACACAGCCGAAATGACACCACCAGAAAGAAGCTTTAGGTATTTGATGCACGGAAATTGGAAGTCGATTTTACTCAACAACCAACTTCCCGTGGATGCATTATATGATGCATGTTCCTAAGATATACGTTGATAGTCATGCGTCGATGGTCATGCATTGGAATGAAAATTGCGTTAATGAATGTATGCGATGACCATGCATCCTGCCACAAGTTTTCTTGCGTTCACGCCAAGTATAACATGAACGCAATCCGAGGTCGAACACAGGGACTTATAACTATATGTTTGCAGTGATGTACATGCGGCGGTATAAATAAAAGAATGAAGGGGATGTTGCTATGTTAATCCTACTCCTACTCCTACTCCTATCTATCAGACAACGCAATGAGAATATGCATGAAAGGTAGAGATGCAACAAACTTGACATGAAATAAATGTGTAGGAAAATAGATAAAATGCGGAGATGTTTTCATTGCAAAACTTAAGAGTGACCGCAAGGGCAACCCTAGTCAACGCAATCTATGCAATCATGCTACAACCATACACGGCAAGTCATTTTCCAATGGAAATGCGGTGCTCCAAATTCTAGGACGCATGTGTTAAACGCAAAGTGTCCATAGAGCTTATTCCTAAGTCTCTACTCTTGTCCTATGCGATGATGCAAAATGTATGAAAGCAAGGTGACCGCATTCAATCGTATCCTATCTCTAGGATGCATGCGATGCGTTAATAACAAATAGTGCTCCTTCCTAAGCGCCTATCTCTTGTATTATGCATTCTAATCTGACTCTCCCGAGCTTAGATTCTAACCTGACCTTCCCAAATCTAGATTCTGTCCTTAGACTACCCTCCCGAGTATCCCTAATGGACGAATGAAGCATACATAATACAAAACAATCGCATAAACTTCGCTGACCTAAGATTGTTACTATCCCTAGTGAATAATGCATACCTTGCTTAATGCGTCCAACCACTTACCCTCTCGAGCAGTTGATTGTTGCTGACTTTACTCATAGACAAGAAATGCGTTAGCCTATAGACAGGCGTTGCAACAGCTTCACACAAAGCAAAAAATATTACTCACATACTCGCACAACGCACACCTCTCGGTGGGTTACTACATGCTTCATATTCCTAATCCACATGATTAAGTATGCAATACCCAAGCACTCCCACTAAGTGTTACAATGAAAGTAAAGATGCTAAGCAAGAAGATGGAGATGGAGTCGAAGGAAAAAAGAAATGCATTGAAAAGATATTGTATTAATTTCTTAATTCGAAATGTCATACAATCAATATAGGAAAAGAAAGGAGAAAGAAATGACCGGCTCGAAGCAAAACTTTGTTTCTAGCGGATGTGTGTCAAGGTTGCCGGTGGTGCCATGGATGGGTGGAGGAGCTGACTCTCTTGAGATCTAACTCTGGTTGAAGGCTCCGATCGTCACTCAGAATAGATGAAGGAGGTGAAAAACTCTCAGCCATCTTCTCACGCGTTTGTCTGGATCACAAGGATCCACTATAGGCTAACCTTAGGCAAAAACCTTGGATTCAACCTTGAATGAAAACCCTGGATCAAATGACTTTGAGCTCATCGACTTCTATTAATGGAGCTTGGCCGCCGACAGCATTAATTGGACTCTGTGAGTCTGACGTTCGGCGCGTTCGACCTTTCTGAACCTCTGCCACTAATGGCGTGGTAGGTGAAATGTCAACATCAACTTTGGATTTTCTCGAGGTAGATGCGTTGATGCGTTCATTCCACCAACCTTACGTTGATCCCATTAGAATGTGTTGTCGCGTAACCGCAATCATTTAATGGCCACATTCGCTTAACACCGCAACTCTACATGATGACCGTAATCGCTTGACGAGTGCAACTCCCATGCGATGGACGCATACGGCTGATTACCACAATATCCATGCGTTAATCGATGCGTTTGCCTTGCGATGGAGTGTTTCTTCGCATGCGGTCGTCTATGCGATGGTCCGATTTCCCCGTTTGCGTTCATTTCCTGCATTGGCTACAAAAATAGAACATTGGACGCATAATTAATGCAAAGTAATGGTTTAGCTGAGATTCGACATATTGATCGACGCAAATTCTTTTTCTCATGAATTCCTAGCACGATCAATGCAATTTCTGCCTAACAACCTTCATAATTCTAAGTAAAAGGACTAAGATGGCATGCATTTCTGCATGTCATCAGTATTCTCGGAGTGAAAACCCAAAGCGTGGTCTTCGGTGAGTTTGGTAGAGGTAGGAGGGAGAACTGATCATGTAGGCGATAAGCAAGTGGGAGAGAATATGAAACTATCGCATAGCAAAATGCTTATCGCTTAGAAGAAACTACACGATTGTGTAGATTTTACTGAATGATCGTTTAGAAAACAGTAGGCGATCGTTTAGCAAAACGATACACTATACGATCATTTAGGAAAACTAACCGATCGTTTAGGACTGTGTGCGATCGTTTAGGCGCAAGATAGGCGATCGTTTAGGTGCAAGGTATGAGATCGTTTAGGCGCTGAGCGACTATCTATAGGCTCTCGAATTTAAGCGATCGATTACGTTTTCACACCAATGCAAACTCATTCGATCTTTTTTCAAACGATTCAAAATGAAAAAAAATTTCATTTTTATTCATCAGTTACAAATAACCAACGTTGTTCCCCACTAATGCACGTCCGAGAGAGATTTTAGGTTAATTATCATATAATTAACCAATTAAATTATTAATAAATATAATCATATTATATTTTTACCCTATAGTTTAATATCACATATCTACTATAGTAATTTCTCCTCTACTTGATATAAATCATATTTATATCTAATTTTCTCCAAAATAATGTATCTCATATATTTAGCCAAATATATCATATATAATTAACCAGTCCAATTATATCATATATAATCGAACTTCCTCTTGTCAATTTGAACATTTCAAATTAACCCAAACACTGATTCTCAACTTTATCCAAGCTACCCAAGGGACCTAATGAACCTGTGGCTCAAAGCTCCAACGGTCCGTGAACAGTTGACTAAAATCTTTAGCCATGAGATCCACCATCCGTTAACTGTCAAGCATTCTACTAAAGACCAACACCTGAGCTCTTCTTACCACAGATATATTTATGTGTCCATTGGATATAACCAATCATGAGTACGATGACCCTTCACAGATGCTCGTAAGTACAGTTAGGCCAATTTACCGTTTTACCTCTGTAGTTACATCTCACTTCTTAAGTACCACTGATTCCTCTAATGAATAATACAACATAGTCCAACTATGTGTGAACACCTCTCGGGCCAAGAGAAGGTGTGTGGTGCCTTATATATATTAACATTAATATTAATATTGTAGACTTTGTTAGGATAATTATGAAGGTTTTAATTATTTAAGTTTAAGACTTTATTACTTTAATTCCTTAGATGTCATAATATTTAAGATGGGATTCTAGAATTATTGAATTTTAATTTATAAAAATTATGAGAATTTAACATTTTAATTATATCTTTTTAAATTGAATTTGTATTATTGTTTTTATTACCAAAATTGATAATATTTTATTTAAATGAAAGTTGTATTGGATATGTTTAAGGAATTGTTAAAAATATATATTTAATTAAAATAAAAAGAAAAAATATGATGGGGAACCTGGTCCCCGCAAAATCCTCGAGTGAAATCCCTGCCCCGTTCCCCACAGAAAAATTCGGGGGGATGGGGAATGGAATAGGGGGCGGGGACGGGGACGGGGAGGGCTTCCCCGTCCCCGCCCCGCCCCACTCCATGGACATCTCTAATACCAGTTATCGTGAGTTGAGATTGAATTTCATGTTCTATCATATAGTCTTGGAATTTTAAGTCCATATATTCACCACCTCGTTTGATCAAAGTGTTTTAATCTTTTTACCTAATTGGTTCTCAACCTCTGCCTTATATTCCTTGAACTTTTCAAGGATTTTAGACTTATGATGATTAGGTAAATATAGCCATATAAAGAATAATCATCTATAAAGCTGATGAAATATTCATACCCTCCTCTAGCTTTAACATTCATCGGACCACAAAGGTCTGAATATACCAGTTCTAAGGGTTCTTTGGCTCTAAGACCTTTTTTTGTTAAAGATCTTTTGGTTATTTTACCCTCAAGACAAGATTCACATGAAGGTAAAAAGTTATCTTCTAACTAACTTAGAAGTCCACTCTCAACCAATCTCCCAAATCTATTAAGATGAACGTGTCCTAATCTTAAGTGCCAAAGAAAGGTATTTGGAAAAATCTATCGTTTCTTATTTTGAGTTTCAACTGTTTTAAATATCTCTATATTCAAAATAGCCTTTACCTTAGTTAATTTTAACATGTATAAGTTATTTTCCAGTTTTGTAGAATATGTTTTAATATCTTTCGAAATAATGAACACTTCATTATTTTCAAAAGAGACTTTATAATTTTGTTCGAGCAAACATGAGATAGATATTAAATTCCTTTTCATAGAAGGAATATAATAAATATTTTCTAGTAAAATGTATCTATCTCCAACAAATAATTGTCAATCTCCCACTGCTTTAGCTGAAACAACCTCCCAAATCCTTACCTTAAAGGTTACTACGCCTTTTGTATGCCGTCTCTAGGAACTTGTTTCCTGAATGAAAACACAGATATGATTAGCTGCACCTGAATCTATTATCTAGGTTAATTTATCATTTTCCACTAAACATATCTCAATGACAAACAAATCAAATTTACTTTATTGTGCTTCTTTTGTTTCATCATCTACGACATTCAAAACCTTTTGATCTGTAGATGAGTTGGGAGATAGAGGACATTCCTATATTAAAACAAATTTTTAATCATCATCTATTAGTACATTCAATTTTCATGTTGAATAATTAAGACCGTTATTTTTATCGGAAGCGAGTGATATTGAAGAAGTTGACATGCTGAAATTATAAATAAATTCTAATTTAGTAAATTGCTTTCAAATCCAATTTAATTTTAGCAAAAGTAATAATATACCCAAATTTCATTATTTATTTGCAACGATACTTTAGTGAGTCAGAATAGATGAGGGGCAGTTAAATATTCCTTCACTGAACTAAGACATTCGTGACTAAATATTATCTCCAAAATAGGTGTAACCCTCCATTTTCAGACATAAAGATTGAAGACAATGGGGTTGGTGCTAATAACAATTTCTTTTTTAGATCAATAATATGTGAGGTGGGGGATTCAAAGAGATTTCTATGTCAAAGGTATATATATTTTATGTCAGTTGAGTTATTTTCATGTTAAAACTACGTTCAATTGAATTCTAGGAAGAAGCTATTGTGGTGTAATCTGATTGGAGTCTGCCCTTAGTGCCTCTGGCTAGAAAGGAACAAAAAAAAAAAAAAACATTTTAGAATGAAGAAAAATTATCTGCTTACCTTTGGAAAGACATTATCTACTTTGCTGCAAATTAGAGTACTAAATCTAATCTTTTTAGAAATTATGATGCATCTCGTATATCATTAAATTGGAAAACTTTTCTCTAGTCTCTTCCTTTTTGTACTGAGCTTCGGGCTTCTCTTGATCCGTGTATACATATATATATAATGTATCACTTTTGGAATCGAGTGTGATGAGGACGCTAAAGATGTATCAACCTAATTGAGATGTTCAGGTGCGTCTACTGATATTCCCCAACCTCTAGTACTTTATTAAAAAAAAAAATCAGCTTTGTCTTTTAATTTTTACACATCAACGAGACTAACCTAAAAAACGTGGAGAGAATCTTAATTTAGATGGAAAATGGGAGATGGATGCCAAAAAATAATAATAATAATAATCAGCAAGCTAAATGTCAATCGGTATGAGGAATGTTTTTTCCATTCTCAACTCTGTTTATTATTATTATTATTTTTATGTAATGTATGTATGGATAATTAAATAACTTCACATAACGTTTTATTTTGTTTCATTTAAAAGGTTTAAGATTTTCATGAAAAATTAATCATTCAAATAAGGATCATGGTGAATAATCAACTGTTTAATTGTTTTTCTTAAGAAAAAGACATAATTTAATTGATTTTCTAAAAGGAATAAATGGGAAGTATAATTCTTCGGGGGAAATTTGATTCTAGTCGGATAGGTTGGATTGAGATTCGAAAGACCCAACTCAATTTGATTGTCGAATGATAAATTTTGAGATTTTTAAAAAATAAAAAAATAAAAAAATTATTTACACAAAATAGTAAAATATTTTTTTACGTAGATCGATATAAATATATTAATAAGTGATAGAAACTAATAATCACTATAGATGTTCTATTAATATATATATTTTTTAATTTCTATATATAGTTTGACATGTTTTTTATCCGTGAAAATTTTCTATGAAATAACTAGTTACACCAAATGATGTAATCAATATAGCAAAAACCACACCCGTAACTTAAAAACTTACCGATAAGATACCGACAAAATAACTACAAGATCATCATTAAAACTATTATACTTGCTACGGATTAACCAACCAATATTAACTTTCGTAATTTTCAAGAACGGTCACATACAAGATGGTGCATACATGAAAAAGTCATCCATCTCCATTTTGTGGACACATCTCTATAGTCACACGCCGATATATTCAAAATATACATTCAAAAGTTTTTTTTTTTTTTTTAAATGCATTTCAATGTTCTAAGATAAATTTAGATTCAAAAGGTATAATTGAAAGCCTACTCTAACTAAAAAAGGGGCATAGAATTCTACAAAACAGAGCCATAGACTCACAGTGTGTGTACATAATATAATGATATAATATATATATTTCTTGTGTGTGTTGTGTGTGGTTGAACGCTCTTCACGCGTGATTTCAGAAGTTTTCTTATTATTATTATTTATTTAATTTTGTTTAGGGCATCCCCAACATGAATTTCCGAGTGCATGCCCATATGGGCCAAACTCCAAACTCTATTTAATTATATATTTATTATTTGCTCCCTCTTCTTTTTTCTCTTCTCATTCTTATCCCTTTTCCCATGCTTTCCTTAGCAATTTATAGCTACACACATTCATCCATTTCTTTTCATTGCCTCATCCTCTCTTTCAATCACTTCAATACCGCTACCCATCAAACCATTTCGTGATTTAACATAGTATCATAACAACAACATATTATTTTAATCTCTATCATTGAACTACTAATTTACTATAGCTCATGAACTTAGGTAATTGATTGAATCCATTGAACAAAGAAAGTTCCAAAAAGGAAAAAAAAAAAAAAAAAACCCTAAAGCAAGAAACTTTAGTTTAATTATAACAACCCATTTGATTATATATATAAAATGTGGTCACTGAGTGAGCAAGCTTCTAATAATGGCGGCTTGGGCTGTGTCCGATGTGGCTAACAACTCCGAAAGTCTCTCACTCAAATCATCCACTTCTCTATGTAAGCTTCTAATGTAATTGCATGTCTCTTGCAATACCTTCGCTGCTGAAACCTACAAATTTATCTTTTTCTCTCAATAAAAATCTCTCTCAAAAAAGAAAATGTTAAATTAAAAGGTCACCTTGTCGGAGTGGCGATTACGAATCTCAGGCAAGAGCTGCTGCAACTTATGAACAAGATCGGTGATCTGCTCGTCGCTGATTCTTACACCACTTGATTGCCTCGAACGAGATCTACCGGACATATTGATATACTATTTATATATCTCTATATAAAAATGGAATTCTAAAGATGAAAAATTTGGAGAATGTGAAGAAAAAGAAGAAGAAGAAGGAGGAAATGCATGGGGGAAAAGCTGTGGGCTATGTGCTCTATTTAAATAGAAAACAGAGAGAGAGAAATTTAAAGAGAAATGAATCTCTAGGAATGCTCCATTTTTTGTTGTCCTTGTATAGAAATCACAAGTGGGGTTCTTCAGAGATCATTTCACTTAAGGAGTCAGAACTTTGATTACAAGCATGTGTGTCTTCATATTATTATAGTAAATTTCATATCCTCTCTCTTCCCCATTTTTTCTTTTAATTTATTTAATTAATTATAATTATTATTATTCCCTTCAATTACCAGCTTATACTATTTCTTAACTCTTATAACATTTTACCTAATTTCTATATTCTCTTCATCCATTTCAAAATCTTTAATTTTTTCAACTTACAAAATGTCAGTTTTGAATTTTCAGTTTAATAATAATAACAAAAAGGTGTCCAATTTAAAACGTGTGTAATAAGTTTGCTACCTATATAACTTGTGTTTTCTTTTAGTATATATATAAACCTTGGGTCTAATTAGCTAATTAATATTCACTTGTTAGAATAATTTGGTTGTTTTCAAATATAAGAAAATAAGCATATTTATTTACAAATATACGAATACTCATAGACACCATTGATAGAAAGTCACGTTTTACTATATTTTAAAATATTTCTAACATTTTTGCCACTTAAAATAATTACTCTAACTTATTTGATACTTTAAAATTTCATAATAATTTATTAGATTTTTTTAGAAAAAAAATAGAAGATCTAGTTATTAAAACTTTGGAGAATATATTAAAATTACAATTTAATCATTTGCTTCTATGTGGGATCTTTCAATCTTTCTTATATAGTTTCAGAGCTAAGAAAACAAAACAAAGAGAAGAAAAATGATTTTCGTATGAGTTTGATTTCATTTATAATTTAAAAAAAGATCCATAAATATTGGCATTTCATTCAAAATTTCATCTATATTTACATTTTTTTACGTAAAAAGGCAACAAATAATATTTTTATATATGTAAAAATGGAAATGGGCATACATGGATGAATCAGAACCCGAGGGATTAATTAATAAGTTGACCAGTCAAAGTTGAAAACTGCTTCCATGTTCGCCAGATTTACAACGTGCCACGCCAAACTTCTCCATACATACATTAACATGCACCGACTCCCCCCCCCCCTCATTTTATTATGAAAAATACGGATTTTATTTTTTATTTTTTATTTTTTATTTCTATACTATTTTTTGTCAAGATAGTACGAGACTGACTAAGAAAAATTATGAAAATAAATTTCAAGTATAAACAAAGAGAATATGTTTTTCTCGTTAGTTAGAAAATTTTGTGAAAAATTACTAATTTGGTTCAGTTTAAACTACGATGATTCTAAAAAATTCAACTTTTTTTGAAAAATGTTTTTGATTTTTTTAATGTATAATTAAAGTTGGGATGTGAGCATCTTAAAATATACTCAAGTATTATTTTATTATTATTATTATTACTATAGTATAATTATATTATAATGTGTCGACTTTTAATTTTTATTCCATCACCTTTGGGTATGGTTGAACAACGACCGGTATTTAAAAATATGGTTTTATACGGGGGAATGAAATCCAAGTATATATATACAATTAGAGACCTTTATGTAGTTGTAGAGATAGGACAATCGATCTACATCTTTGTCCATAGCCTTAGGGCAATATCTCAATCTCCTACGTGTCAGTGATCCATAAAATTTATTTCTTTTATAATTATTTATTTTTTCACAAAATATTAATTAAATATGTGGAGTAGAGAAATCGAATCTCTAACCTCGAGAATGATGGTACAAGTATTATATCAATTGAGCTATGTTCATTTTGGCTAAAATTATTTATTACGATAATAAAACACTAGGGTTGGAATAATAATACACACATCAATCTTTTCCAAAAAAAAAAAATACAATTCAAAACTTATACATTGTACCAAAAAAAGGAGAAAAAAGTGGACGGTGAATACTAGTGCTTTTGTCGTTAAAAAAAAAAAAAAAGAACTAAAAGAAAAAATGAGGAGTTTGATATTATATATGATTAATTTTTATACAAATGGACTTTTAGGATTATTCTAATAAAATACTATGCTCGGATAATAGTTTTCATTTTTTTGGGACTAAAATCTATAAAGTAAAAAAAGTCGATTTGAATATTTATTTATTTTTTTAGTCCAATATGAAATTTGGTCTTTATTATTTTTTAGGTAGGAGAGAAAAGTCTTTTACATTCCAACACTCCACGTTTGTGTTTGTAATTTATTTATTTTTAGAACGACTATCTTTATTTTCATACTTACCAAAATTATGGGTGCGTGTGGTAATTTTATTTTTATCATGTATTTATTACCCAAATTCATATTTCTAACAACTTTAATTAACATCATCATTCTCAAATTAACATTATTACTATTAAAGAAAATAATTATCAAAGAATGATAATATTATTACTTATTAATTTTTTTTTTTTTTACAAATTACGGGTTTCATAATTTTTTAAAAATTGTTCTCATTAATATTTTTTCATTTTTTTCGGAACTTGACGTGGATGTTATAATTTAATTAGACCATACCCATATTGACATCAATATTTTACAAATATCATCATAAAATCGAAGCTCTAATATTTGTTTAAAAAATTTAACGCTCTTATTTAAATAAATTTTATTTTTCTTTTGTTTACAAGTGATATAAACATATTAATGATAAAATTACACGTTAGTTATGTTAAGTAACGTAATGAGTATTTAAAAGCAAAATTCTAATTTTAAAAAATCCATCAATATATATATATAGTTTTTTACATTGTAACTAATTTCGAACACAAATATTTCTTGCATTATACATATTGCAAGTGATTGTTTTTTTTATTAATATATTCAAGTTCTTAAAGATTGGAAACTATGATTTACATTTTTAATTAAAATATCTAATTGTTGAAAGTTGAGAGCAAGTTGACTACGGAATTTGCAGCTAAATAACATCAGAAAACCAAAATAAAATTTTAAAACAAATTTTCATATTAAAAAAAAAAAAGAGATTTAAGATGACAATGAAATCTTGTGGCAGAAAGATCTGATTTTGGTTGGCACTTGGAGAAATATTATTCTTTGATTGTCACGTGCTTATGCGTCCACGTCCTCTAGTTTCGAATCCCCAGATATAATACTCTAATTAAATTGCATTTTTAAACTTCATTTACATTTTAAGTTTAATATTATTTTATTCATTTTTTATTTGTATTTTAAATTAATTTTAAATTTAGCTTCTACTATTTTTATTTTTTTTATCTATTAATATTTTTCAATATAAATTTTGAAAACATATTCACAATTATTATTGTTCAATCATATTTTTATAAAAATTAATGTTGAATGATTAAATTTAAGATTTATTGAAGTATGTGGACAAAAATTAAATAATTGAAAGGATAAAGACTAAAATTCAACAAATTTAGCACATAAAGATCAAAATGATATTTTGACCTATATTTTAATATTATTAATTAATGGGTTTTGTTTTTCAGAAAATTAATTCCTGAGTTTTAGGTTCGTAGGTTTGTTTGATATGTGCATTTAATTTTTTTTTTTTTTTTAAGTTATACAACTTTTATTTTATTTTATTTTATGTTTAGATTTCTGAAATTTAAAAAAGAGTATAATATCTTTTTATTTTTTTTTTTTGTTAAATAGATCCTTAACATAATCTATCAAACCTAAAAATAAAAAATTTTAGGTCATATTATACGTAAATTTTGATTCTATACCTATTAGATAAGTTAATTTTGATTTTTTAAGATAAATATATTTAACAGTCAATCGATTAAACATTTTTCTAAAATTCATAGATCTATGATTTATAATTTAACGTCCTTTAATATTTTAAAAAGGTTTCATTATAATTCTTCGTCTTTAATTTTTTTAAAATTACACGTTATTTGTACTTCCACCCACAAATAGTAATAATAAGATCATTTAATATTATTGGTTCTCTTTGAAAATATGGTACCTACTATATAATTTTCGTTTTTTTTTAAATAATACCTTAAATTCTAATCTAACTTTATGCTTTTAAATTATTGTGACTGATTGGGTCTACAAATCATTAAATCAAATACACTATATCATATAGATTTTATTATCTATTTAGGCGAAGGGTAACTTGTTAACTTTCGACTTTATGATGCATGATTTGCTTCGTCACTTAAACTTTTTAAGTTGATAGGTAACTTTTTAACTTTTGTCCTTATGATGGATAATTTGCTTCGTCATTTACACTTTTTAAGTTCTAATTTATTAATTTTAAGAATTTTTTTTGCTCGTTAGTTAGGTGTCTGTTTGTAAAATATTAGGACTTGGTTGGTAATCCAGATTTTGTTTTATGTTTTCAGATTTAATGGGTTCAGTGAATATGTATTTAGCCGACGATCCGAATCCTTTTTCTAAAAACTTTTTTTTGGATTTTGTGATTCAAATAGTGTAAATTTTGTAAAGAACATGTTTATGTTTTCATTGTATCTATAATTTGAATTTTAGAATTTAAAATGAAAAATTATATTAAATAAAGATAAAAATATTTAGAAATATAGAATGTCACATTATAAACTCAATTCAATATTTAAAAAATTAAAATAAGTATTATTTAGTATATTATAAATTAGGTTAAATTACAAATTTGGTATCTATGGTTTTGATAAAATTGAAAGTTAATTCGTATGGTTTTAAAATTTAATTTAGTTCCTATGGTTTGATAATAACTTCATATACAGTCACTATAATTTGTTAATCCTCTTAAATAGTCCCTACAATAGGGACTACTCATGAAACTTTTATCAAACAATAGGTGGTAAATTGTACTTATAAACTATAAGACTTAATTTTTAACTTCTTCCAAACTATTGAGGCAAAAATTTTAATTTATCCTATAAATTATATAATATTATAAGATAATAAATTTACATTTTTTTTAACACAAAGCCATGTTCATAAATAAATTAATAATTATTTATTGTCAACTAATATTTAGTGAGTAACTAAAACTAGTTTGTAATTGTTTAAATTAGAATTCAATTTTCTGAATTCTACTATCAAATACATATTTAAAAACATGAAATATAACTCTATTTTCATGTAATTTATTGTTCTCAAATTTCTGTTTTCAGATTATCTACTAAATATACCCTTAATGTCTCAGGCTAATTAGATTATCGTGATAAAAAATAAAGAATAAAGGAAAAAAAATTGGTTGGAGAGTGTTTTTTTTTAAAAAATGATATTTAAATAGAGATCTCATCTATTTTCTAATATCAAATAAAAGCCTAATGACACCTCACAAATATTTAATTAACAACCTATTACAATAAGAATTAAAAATACAATTTGATTACAGCACCAAGAAAAAAATTAATTAATTATAATATAAATATAATAATATTTATTTGGTATACTTAGACACTTTGAAGGAGTCAGTTTTAGTTTTAACATCTCAAAATGATAATTTACATTTTTAATCCCTAAATTTAAAAGGTGTGTTTTACCCTGTAATATTAATACTAGATAAAAACAATTGCATACAAGAAATAAATGGATTTAACTCAACATAAATCTGACTTAACTGACATAAAATCTACGTTATCATTCTTTTTTTTTTAGAAAAAAATTAGAAATTCAAATATTTCACTCAATATTTGGCTATATAGATTTAATTACTAAGACAAAAGAAAAAAAAAAACCTTGAAATATAACATTAATATGGAATATGATTCAAATAAACGAATTGAATCAAAGTTTTGATAAATATTGCAAAAAGATATACTTTTTGCAATAATTAATAATGACCACATGACTGAAAACGAAAACACGAGGACTCTATTATTGAAAATAGTCAAAGTAATAGATATGCTATTATTCTATACACATAAAGATTGCACATATATAAAGTGAGATGAATCTGAGAATTATAATTAATATGGTATAAATAATAGTATAATCTTTTTTTAATGTTGTACTTAATTCTAAAATACATAAAAAAATAAATTAAATTTATGAAAACTTAAGTTAAGAACAGGTCTTAAATATAATTGAATTATGTTCAGATTGACCTAAATATATAGAATTTAACTAATCAAGAGTACGTAGTTAAATAATTTTTAAAAAGATAGTCTGATAAAATAGAAAAAGAATCTCTTTAATTTTAAAATTTTGACATCGAATCAATCCAGCTGGAAGTTGATCTTATTCGAATCTTCAATCTGTTCAATAATATTGTAGAAGATGAATTAATATTGAGAGTTATCATTAAAAAAAAAAAACAAAAAAGACGAGAAATATCTCTTTTAGTTCATTTTTCACTTTTTTTTCCTAAGTATTTCCATACTATTTTTTAAAAGATGAAAATTAAGAAAAAATGATTGAAAAAATACTTAACTATATGTGCACCTAATATATTATATTTAAAATATGTTTAAGATATTATAATATTATTTATAAGCCATTGGTTTCTAATCCCTGATCTTTTATTTAAATTGCAATGCTTAAAAAAAAATATAAAACTTTAAATGTTATTATATTAAATTATAATTATAAAAATAAAGTAATAAGGAAAAAGAAAAGAACTACGATATGAGGCAGCGTGCACATGAGTCATGAACAGCCAGAAAATCCATTTTTAATTATTAAAAAAACGATTAAATTTTTTTTTTTAAATTAAAAAGAAAAGAGAAAAGGATAAGGCTTAAGGAAAGATATGGAGAGGAATCTTGTTAATTAACATGAAAAATAAGTACTGATTTTGAGTTTATTTTATGCATTTAAATAGTCCTATTTGAACGTGGAGATGTTATTTATTTGAACTGTTTGACTCAAAATCACGTGGGAAAAAAGCCTTGATTAATCATAGTTAAACTATAAAAAGAGAAATTGCGGTAAATAGACCCATTATTCATTAGATTATTCTGTATTTATCCCTATAAATTCTTATAAAGGATGTTTAATGAGATGCTTTCTTTAGACAGTTTTGAAAAGATATTTATAAGTAATAGTAGTTGTAGATTTGATTTAGGTTTGAAACTTAAATTTATATCTTTTTAATTAATTAAAGGATTCTTTTTATATTTCCAATATATATAATTTTATCTCGATGTTTTTAACCGATCTCTATCTCTAGATTATGTTTATTTTTTATGTTCCCATATCTAACAAGGAGTAAATTTTTCAATCTCTTTGGCATTATTGACTCCATCTTCCTATCGATTACAACAATTTCAAAACATGATTCATAGAACACTCACACCTCAATCCATGTCATGTAACATGTAGGTATATCATGCGTTTTTTTAATTAAGGTTTCAAGGTGTTTTTGCATATATTAATTTGTGAAATTTTCAAATGATGATGATTAGAATGAAAGATGAATTGAGCATTTGAAGAATTTGTATATCTAAGGGGAAGTTGTTATAAAGTAGGCATCAAAGACTTAGGTTTTAGTGTAGGGAGTATTTGTGTGGTTTAGTTGACAACTTTTTAGTATATAATATTTTCATTTGAATGATTTGATGAAGTTTTTAGCATTTATATTGTACTTGTGTGAGATTTATATTATTTTTACATTAAAGTTTGAGATAGATAAAAGTTCCAACTGATACAAGATATTTGTATGATTCATACTAATGAAGATTGAAAGTATGTATGACAACATACTTAGAAATTTCTACTCTTTATAAGTAGAAGATATTTGATGGACTTATATACTTATATGAGGTTAGCTTCATTGAATACAAAGTATTTATTTGTTTTGTGCTTAAATTTTGAATTAAATTATAACTAAATATATTTTACCAATAACATTAATTTTATTGGTAGGTAAAAGGTATAACTTTTCATTTCTATTTTCAACCTTTAATTTATAATTATCATTTTTAAATTTTGTAGATAGTTTTCTTTTAACAATATTTTTAGATATTGTTACTTAAGAATTAAAGTTAGTTTTGATATATTTTATTTTTTAAATTTGCTTCATAATACTCATATTTAGAATTCAAATTTATGAGAGATTTAGGGTCTAATTTATTAGATCCTATGTTAAGGTAGATTTTTTTAAATATGATTTTTATCCACTCTTAAAATTTAAATAGTATCAAAATTAGTCATTTGACCATTTTCATAAAGAAAAATCTGTTTGGTCCTTTTTCTAAAATATCATTTTATTTTGGTCATTTATCCAGCTGTCTAAAAAAATTTATAAACTTTGATATTTATTTAAATAATATCTTTCAAAAGTTACAATTACTTATATATGGAGTAGAAATTTATTAGAAATTTAGAAAAATATTAAGACCGAGACCAAAATCGAGTGTAAATGACGTGGTGATAAGTGCTAGAGTTTCAAATTTTTGTTTCAAGTCATCATCAGATTGATAATATTCCAAGTCTTAAATTTGTCCATCAATCTAACAGTTTCTAATTTCAAGTGTAGTTTAAAAACCTTTATGATAGTTTGAAGGGTAATATTAATTTTTTTATTTAAAAAAAGAGGATTATCTTTTTAAACAAATATCAAAATTCATGGATATTTTGAGCCATTAATAATTCCTTGTATGCCCTTGTGAAAAATTAATTTTTATTTTTTTTAACTACGTGATAATTTATATTATAAGTGGACCGAAATGATTTGGACATTCAAACTCATGAAACAAGCCCAAAATGTATGATTATTTTAATTACGGTTCAATATTTAATATTAGTTCAATAAGTTTTTTTTTATTGATTTTTCCAAGCATTATAAATCTAAGTGGGTTCAATAAATTATTAAAATATTAAAGATTAAATTATTATTATTATTTTTTTATAAATATTGAATTGCAAGAATAAAAAGAGAATTTCACTGAAGTCGAGAGACAAACAAAAACTATCAACTACAAAAATTACAAAAAAAAAAAAAACTAATTAGATCACATGTCGAGGATCTCACATTTATATATTTATTTATCTTCATTTTTAGAGATATTAGTGTTAATTTCCAAAGGAAAAAAATGAGTATATGTATACTTTTCATAGGGCATTTAAATACTTCCAAAGTTAAAATCAAAAAACAAAAAAATAGTAAAAGTAGTCCATGGTGGTATTTAGAATGAGATAAATGAATTATTGCATTTCATATATCCCCATTTTTCCTTTTCCTTTTCATAATAATAATAATTATTATTATGTTTTGCAAACATATGTCAAATTGTAAATTAATCGTATTAATTGACATTATTGTCTGAATTGGGAAAAAACCTTATTATTATTTATGAAATTTTTGAAAGTTGTCACTTGCACTCAATACGCTTGTCTTGCAAGATATCTTGACAATTTTAGAAACAATCGTAAAACAACAGAGAATGAATCAAAATAAACACACTAAGATTGGTAACCTAGTTTGGTGATAAACTACCTACGTCCGGAGAGATAGTGTGCATTAGAAAGATATTCCACTAATATATAAAAGTCAAGCAATTACAACGTTGTGTTTATCTATAAATAACAACAATTACAGTGACACTCGTACAACCCGACTCAACTAATCATCAAGGCTCCTCTACATGTGAGACTTTCTCTCAAAATTAGGCTCCCCTAAGTGTGTGAGACATCTTCTCACTCGATGATATCTTTCCTTCAACTTGGGAACTCCCTTCACATGAGAACATAAGCCCCTCTAAGTTTTGAGAACTCCCTTATCGATGAATAACACCTTAGGCTCCCCCTAAGGATTGAGAAATCATTCTCGATGAAAAAAGCCTTAGGCTCCCCCTAAGACCTTTCGTGAATTAAAGCAAGAACAATTGAAGAACACGCTGCCACAAATAGTTCAAATAGCTCAAAGAACTTCTTCTTGAAAACAATATAGTGTTGTAAGAATACTGTAAAGTTTTCACGAAAGTTTAAAAAACAATTGATGCGACAACCCTAGCACAAGAATTTTTTAAGCTTAGCATGGTGGAATGATGAAAAATATTCCTATACAAAATTGTCAGCATACTAGAAAGGAAAATATTCCAAATAAAATATTCTGTAGAATACGATAAATAAGGAAAAAAATATTTTGCAGATTTGGCAATCGAATGAGCAACCTTTGAGAGACGATCCATTAGAGACAAGGGCAGAGACAACTTTAGAAATCCCAAGAAAATGATGCTAGAAAACTGAAACAAATATATTTAACTAATATCATTATTTCTAACAAACTCCCCCTTTGGTTAAGATATATATATTTTTTAAGACAGGATAGAATAAACACTTCCAACCCATATCATAAATTAACAAGGGTAGAGTAAAATGATAGAACCGATAAGCCATAGTAGAAATAAAGATCCATGCAAAAAAAAAAAAAAAAAGGAACAAGTCTGAGAATCCAAAGACAAAAGATAACAACAAAAGAGTAGCAACAATCCAACACCAGCAACAACCCAAACATCAAACCAAACGTTTGCAGCTGCCATTATCTAACCATCAGATCAAGCAAAAAAACAAAATCATGGGCAACCAACCAACTCCCCCTCTGGCTTAAAGAAAATATTCATGAAAAGGGTCCAACACGATTAGGATCTACCACAGCCTGCCTCACCAGAGACATCAACACAATAATTTCTCATTTTCGATTAGAAGCACGATTAATAACATTATTAAACATTCTAATCTCTTTAGACAAAAAGTGTACAAGACGATGACCAAAGGAGAAGGCAGCAAAGTTTGCACTTGGAGCTTCCTCAATAGTACTAGGAGAAGGCAGGAAATATCTGGAACATGATGGCCTTGAAACAACTTGTAGTTAAAATTTAGTAGTTCTGGATCGACACCAATAGGCTCTTCGGTTAAGAGTAAATCAGATTTCTGAGACAACAAAATTTCACAAATCTGGCGTGGATAGGGAATAGGTAAACTCAAAGCCTAATAACCAATGTGTCGTCGAAATTGACTAACGACAAAAGTCCTATAGTCAAAAGTAGCACTTTTTCTAATTTGAGAGTGGCGAGAAGAAGGCATCAATTGACAATCCCAATCCGAAACAACACAACATATTTAGCACTTAGTTCATCAGAAGAAAACTATCTAGTCTTAGGCCAAGTATTTTTCAAACCTCCAGTTAATTTAGAAACCAAATCTTACACAGAAGGACACAGTTCATGAGTGTTAGGGGAAATTCCTTTCAAGAAAAGAATTAATTACACCAGTAGTAAAAACAAAACTGTGGCCTCTGACATGAACCCATCGAAAGTTAGGAGAATTTGCATCATCAAAAGCAGGCGAAAGATTCACAATAAATTCTCTAACAATTTTAGGATAATAAGGAACAAGGTCCATAATAGTCTTCATTATGTCAACTTTAACAATCGATTCCATGATATAAAGACATTTTTTTGCCTTTTCTAACAACTCATTTTTAGCAAATATCTACCTCTTGATTACAAACTTCTAAAAGAAGGTACTTTCCTCAGAGTGAAAGGAGACGCCATCAAGAGGCATATGAAGGACAGAGATATGACTTGCCTTTTCTTTTGACCTCTTACAGAAGCATGAGTGACTGGCCCTCGAACTTTTTTAGATTCATCATCAGAACTGTTGATCAATCCCTAGTCTCTGAAAGACTCAAATACTTCTTCAACATTTTCTTCATTATATTTTTCTTTTGGAGACTTAGAAGTTTCCTTTGCATCTTTTGCAACATCTTTCAATTGGATAACATTTGGCTTAGGGGAATATCATCCTGACTAGATGAATTCGAAGGCTTTGTAGAATTCTCCACTTTTTCAAACTGAACATAATTAACATTAGTTCTTTCAAGATTATCACTCACATCTTGCACCTTTTCAATATTTCCACTTGCAGACAACAAATTAGTAGATTCGTCAACCACTTGATCATTTAAAATGAAACTTTATCAGACCCACAATCAACAACAGTAGTGGGTTTAACAGACTCATCAACAACACTTCAATTCTCACAAACAGGTAAAACCATAGCAGGCTCATTAGAAGCAAAAACATTCACAACAACATTACCACTAGCAACCAACTCAGACTCATGCACAATCCGATCGATCAATTTAGAGGGGCTATCAACATTTGATAGAAAGAAAAGGCTAATTCTAGAGACATTAACATTCGAAGCAACATGATAAGTTTCAATAACAAAGTTGACATTTGGTTTATCAGTAGCAGATGGTTCAGAAACCTTAACTTCTTTGCTAGAAGGATCACCCAAATTAGAAGACATATTTTGTTCAAAACCACAACTCACCACACAGTAATATTGTTCAGCTTTAGAGGAACTACTAGATGGTGATTGATTAGAGTCGACTAATATTGTCTGACCTGATCCCACAAGATCAATCATAGTCAAGGCAGTTGTGGACAACAGGTTAATCTTCCTCTTAGCAGAGACTAGAGAACCAACATTTGATCTCTTCTGCTTGATGGCATGAAAAGCAACAAGATTATCAGTTGAGGGAGAGTGTAAACCCTCACATTTGAACTTCATAAGCGTTGGTAGTAGTCATATGGACATCTACTTCAACAATCTTCTTTCAATCCTAGGTTGTCTTATGAGTATTGAACTATATGTAGAGACATACGTGCATCAATGTTCTGAAGGGATCAGATCCCGCAGTGGAAGTATTTGTGTGAGAACAATTCTTACATTTATAGATTCCCAAGCTTCATGAACAATCCTCTCGAAGTTCCAACGAATGACTCCTCCAACGATTTTGATCATAAATGTTTTCTTGAACAATCTTGAACACTACTACGAGAGTAACCTCATTATTCTCTAGGATTCTAATGGAGGGATAAGTGGAATCCAACTATTGGGAGAGGGAGAGGAGAAAAGGCTTTTGGAGAGTAGAGAGAATTTTCTTTTTAGTTTAGGAAAAATTTTGCACAATAACACTTGTGTGTTGTGTATTTTCAATGTTTGTGTTAGTATGTCCCAAAGGGGCCATAGGGAGGTTTTTATATAAAGAAGGGTCAAACCCTTTTCTTATTTCCCTTTTTCATAATTAATTAATTAATTAATTAACATTTATTTAATTAATTAGTCAAATTAAGTAAATAACACTTAATTAATTAATTAACACAATTAAATAACACTTATTTAATTTGATTTGCACATTAATTAAATAACTATTTAAATCTAGTTTAATGTATATATATTTAATTATCATAAACATCATATGTTTATATGTAATACCTCTTTATTTATTATTAATTCTTTGTGAATCTAATTCACTCGAATTAATTAATTGAATCTTATTCAAATATTACTTTCCAATTTAATTTGAATTATAGATCATATCCATAATCAATTATATATTAATCACATTAATATATGGTTTCCTCAAATTAATTTGAACAATTCAAATCATCCCTCTTAAATATCATCTAATGAGCTAACAAGGGGACTTAGTGGACCTGTAGATCAGAAGCTCTAACAATATGAAATTAATTGGCTAAACTCATTAACCAAGTTAATCAATATTCGTTAACTGTGAGTACACTCCACTAAAGTCCCACAATAGATATATTTCTATGTCCACCAATATAGACCAATAACAACAAGTTAGTTCTTCATGAGTGTTTGTAACTCCAATTAGTTCAAATTACCATTTTATCCTTGGGTTACCTCTAATTCCTTAAGTACCAGTGCTCCTCTAATGATCAACCTGTTTACTAGTCCAACCAATAAACAGAAACCCCTCTTGGACCAATGAGAGGGTAGAACCCTTTGTTCAAGTCCTGGAGACACCACTTAAGAGAACACTTATCTATTTACCCTTAAAGCAGGAATGAGTGAATTCCATCTTGTATTATTATGTTCCCAGCTCCCTACTCGGTCTTGTCCCCAAAATGGTAGGCATATTGGGTCACGAACTGGCCACCCTCACCCATACAAATCAAAGGATAATCCCTCGTGAACATGAGTTCATAATATACTCAGGATTAAGTCTAAGTTGCCTTGGTCATCCTATTGAAATAGGAACATAACTAATTAATGGTGCTACATCTAGTGGATATTATTTCACGGTCCAGTCTTATGCAAACTCATTGCATAGGATACCCTCACTTGCATGTCAATTACATGAATGCATTGGATCATTGCGCCTGTATCAAATACAAAGTGGTCTGTATCCATAGTGTTACTAAGATAAGGTATCCAGCCTTATCCCTATATTATAGACCCTTTAGGCTGTATCTTGAACATTGATCCCTGTATGTCTCTACATACAGTTCAAGACTTATAAGGTAGCCTTGAATGTTAGTTTATTGGATTTATGATTATTAAGACAAAAATAGGCAAATAACACAAACAATAACATTTATTGTATTAAACCTCGAAATGGAGTCAATGTACTTCAATTCAATCTGGGAACTTGTAAATCAATCAAAAATGGTAAAACCTATTGGATGCAAATAGATATACAAGAGAAAACGAAACCAAGCTGGTAAGGTACAGACTTACAAAACTAGACTTGTGACAAAAGAGTTTACTTAAAGAGAGGGGGTAGACTATGAAAAAACCTTCTGTCCAGTTGCCATGATCAAGTTTATTAGAATACCTTTATTCATTGTTTCTTTTTATGATTATGAAATTTGGCAAATGGATGTTAAGACAGTTTTTCTAAATGGTTATCTTGAAGAGAGTATCTATATGTTGGGGTTAATGCCCTAAATCTCGTAGGGTCCTATAGTGTCACACCCCCTCCCAGATTACCCTTCTTAATCCAGAAGTGAATGTGACAACAGTAGTTACCAACCTTTTTGTGGCACTTACTGCCTAACTAACATCTTTAACCTGCTTAGATCCTTGGAATACATATATAACATTCACTAAACTAATGAAACTTTAAAAATAACCTCAGAACACCAGGGATCAATGATAACATAATTACATCATATTAACACATACAGAGTTCAACGGTCCCAATATACTTTACTAGTCCCTAATATGAGCAACACATATGTACAAAAATTTACAGAATAAATATCTAAAACTTCTCTCTAGACTTTGGACTTTTAACTGGAGTTCTTGAGTGGCAGAGCAGGATGATAGCTAACCTCTGGGGAGATGACCACTACCTGGAAAAAGAAAAACATTTAAAAGAATGATCTATTCGCCCAGTGAGTGACTTAATAAAAACATAAATCTCATGCTTAAACTGAAAGCTAGAAAACATAATATTGAAACTAAAACATGCCAAGAAATGTACATAAAACTTTTAAAACCATTGTATCTGAAAACATAACTAAATTGATTCCCAGTTGAGAGAGAACCCTTTTATTCAATCTCAACGTCGAATATCATGTTCAAGAGAGAACCCTTTTGTTCAATCTCTCAAACATTAGCCTGGCCTAGGGTGAGAATCCTTTTTTCCAACACCTTTTAGCCAATGCTAAGAAAGAACCCTCATGGTTCAATCTTATCGTTGGGTATCATGTTTAAGAGAGAACTTTTTTGTTCGATCTCTCAAACATAAGCTTGGGCTGGGGTGAGAACCCCTTTGTTCAGCATTTTACAGCCAATGCTAGGAAAGAACCCTTTTGTTCAATCCTACTGAACTGATTAACTGTCATACGTGCACGTAGAGCAAACTGGATCCTGATGTCAAGGATCATAACTGAGGCAGGGTATCACTACTTATCACTGAACTGAGTGAATTATTCTGATACTTTCTCTATGACTTCAGCATCAGAATCATAACATAACTGAAACTAGGTAGTACAGCTCAGATACCTTCTCCTTGTACTTCAGTATTAAGCTGAAAATACCTGATAGGAAAACATTTTCATAAAACATGCTTACTGAAAGCTTGCTAACGCATGCTCAACAACATAAAGAGCACATATGCTTTAAAACATAATACAAATACTTGTAACATAAACATGTCATAGAATCTCCTTTTGAAAACTACCATGGTTCAACCATTGTACCAAAGCATATTTCATAAACTTTGTAACTAGCATGCGTTTATAAACTTTAGAGAAATTCGTTACTTGGAATTTCTTGTAAAATAACCAACATAAAAGTAATTGTCAACAAAGCATGGATTATTAAAATATTTATAAACCATTTATAAATCATTTATAGTCACTCACAGCTCGTCGGGGCTCTTAAACGGTTTATATGCCTCTTCTAGCTCTTATTTCCTGAAAGAACATAATCCCTGGTTGAATTCTTTAGAATTCTCAGCAAAAAGCTTCGGGTAGCTCACTTACTAATGAAACTTTCACCAACAAAACAACATTACTAGTAAGATGATCATTATGAGCGAGATTTACCACTTCTAGCGAGATTTGTGACTTCTGGCGAGATTTGTAACTTTCTAGCGAGATTTGTGACTTTTCCAGCGAGATTTGTGACTTCTAGCGAGATTTGTGACTTTTCTAGTGAGATCTTCATCCTTAGCGAGATCCTCCTCTTCCTTAACTCACTCTTGCTCTCGCTCATTTTCTTATCTCTCGCTTGCTTTCGCTCATTTTCTTACCTCTCGCTCTCACTTCTTTGCATTGTCTAGCGTATCGTTCAGCTCTGCACAATTACTACATGATCGCCTACCACATCTCTTAGTTCTTCGTGCATTTACTATACGATCGCCCAATGCCCACCTACACGATCGCCTACCTTATCGTGTAGTGCCGATCATTTACTAGACGATTGCTTACCCAATCATATAACACAGCTCATCTGCTATACGATCGTCCAACGCCTTTACTCGCACACACTTGAGGTTGCCGCAAGCCTTATCAACGCATCATGCCTACACTTTGCTTCCATACTTAGCCAATTTTCACTTGTTATATTATCTAAGACTCACCATTGACTAAGTATTTCTAACATTTAGAATTTTCTTCCCCCATCTGCCTACCTTATTTACCTCCTTTCATAATTTTACTTAACATGCTTGTTACTCACTTATGTAGGAAAAATGGAGTACGAGGTTTACATATAGTTTATAAACATTTTTGAAAAATTCATTATATATGATATTTTATTCATTGTCTATAAAATATATGGTATTTTAGTTACATTAACCAATTAACATCCAATGTTATCTTTGTAACTTAAACATGTATGTGGAGACATATGAGTGGTTCATGTTTAAGTGATAACCTAAAAGTTCTGTAGTAGATAGACAAGCCTGGGTACCTTATCTTGGTGACACTACGAGTATGGCCTGCATTGTAGGTGTTACAATTGTTGTAAAGTGCTACAAATAATCTGATCTTGATCATTCATGTACAGACATGTGAGCGAGGATATTCTATACAAAAGAGTTTTTATAAGACCGGATCACGAAATTTTTAGTCTCATTACGTAACATCGTTCATAATAGAGGCTTACATTTCACTAGGATGACCACATGACCTGAATCCTGAGTGAGTTGTGAACTCCTACCTATGAGGGCGGTCCTTTGATTTGTATGGGTGAAAGTGGCTAGATCACCGGCTCAACAAGCCTACCATTTTGGGGATTTGTCTGATTGAGAAGTTGGGAACATAGCTACATAAGAAGGAGTTCACTTCTTCCCCAAGGTCGAGGTAAGTAGATAAATATCTCCCTTAAGAGTTGACTTCGAGGCTTGAACAATATGGCGCGACACACTCTCCTAGCCCGAGAGGAGTTTAGTCATAGTTGGACTATGATCCATTGTTTATTAGAAGGATTAGTGGTACTTAAGAAGTTAGATGTAACTATAGGGGAAAAATGGTAATTTTGGCCCAGTTATATTTATGAGCAATTTGTGAAGGGTCATCATACTGTTGATTACTTATATCCAATGGACATAGAAATATATCTGTAGTGTAAAGAATGCAGCTATCGGTCTTTAGTGGAGTGCCCGTTAGTTAACGGATGATGAATAATTTAATTAAAGACTTTGACTAATTATTCATGTATCATTGGAGCCTCAAGCTACAAGTCCATGAGGTCCCCTCGGTAGCTTAACGGGGTTAAATGAGAATCGAAACCTCCTTCTCTGCCAGATTTAAAGTTTGAAGAACCACTATATCTTGGTTTAAAACTCCCTTTGTTTGAAACTCCAGGTGTAAACTTCTAACCGGATCTATCATGCAATTGGCTTGAAGAGGTAGCTGCATGAACATTCCTTATAGCTTATTTCTCTGTGTTCTTCTCAGATATCTTTTCTCAACCCTCATGGACGTTTCAACTAATTTGGCAAAATCATTCCATTCAATATTGATGGTGATTGGAGGACAAATCTCTTCCTTCAAACCATCTTCAAATATTTTGCACCTGTCTCTCTTGTCTTCAATTAATGAAATAGTATATATTGGACAGTTCTATATACTTCTTCTCATCTTCTGCCATCGTCATCATTCCTTATACTAACTTAAAAAATTCATTTAGTTTCATATTGGCAAAATGATATTGGATAAAACTTGTCATAGAAGAATCTTCTAAATTTCTCTCAACTGATCACTCAGTTTCCGTGATGTAACTGTCATAGACCACTGGTCATCAGCTCTTCCTTGTAGTAAGAAAGTGGTAAGTCCCACTTTTCTATCATATGGGCATCTCATAAACCTGAAACACTTTTCTATCACTTCCATCCAATTCTCTGCATTTGTGAGATTAGTTGTCCCTAAAAATGTTGTCGCTCCCAGGGCCTTAAAAAATTCTATCCCAAAATTCTTCTCAGGGTTAGCACGACCATCACACTGGCAGAAAGTTCTTGAGCCAATCTAGTCATCATCCATTTCTCAAAATTCATCTCAACATGGGAATGACTAGTTTCAGATTTAGATTCCTCAGGTCCACATCCCATACCACTAGGAGTATTACAAGTTCCTTCAACTGGTTATTTCTCCGTCTTGCCACAATGAGGCAAGATTCCTAAAATTCAATATGTGACACCATATTCAGGAAAAATCATGATATCCTACTAAATGCAAGCCTAAGACATGATGACTCTCTAATACACAACCCTTAGGTTTCCCGAAATCGTGCGCTAATACCTGATGGCTAGAAATTAGAAGTCAATTTTACTCGACAACTAAAATCCCGTTGACACAGTATACGATGGATGTTCTTAAGATATGCGTTGATAGTCATGCGTCGGTGGTCATGCGTTGGAATGAATATACGTTAATAAATGTATGCGATGACCATGCGTCCTGTCACAAGTTTTCTTGCGCTCACGCCAAGTATAACGTGAACGCAAGTTTCTCGGGTAACCTGAGGTCGAACACATGGACCTCTAGCTATATGTATGTAGTGATGTGCATGCGGCGGTTAAATAAAAGAATGTTGGAGGGGTTGCTAAGTTAATCCTACTCATACTCCTATCTAATCGACAACGCAATAAGAATATGCATGAGAGGTAGAGATACGACAACACTTGACATGAAATAAATGACTGGGAAAATAGATAAAATGCGTAGATGTCTTCATTGCAACCCTAAAGTGTTACCGCAAAGGCACCTTTAGTCAACGCAAACCATGTAATCATGCTACACACACGTGAACCTAACTCTAGGACATATGCGGTGTATCTGCAATATTGTTGAGAAGCCTATGCTTGCCTAGACCTCCATAACCAGCTCACTAGCTTCCGCCGCATGAGTATGGCTGCCACATAACCCCTTATCCTACTTCTTGGACGCATGCAAATCCATTCTGTAGGGTGCATACGCTGTGTGAAGCAAACAGAGCTTATCCCTAAGTTCCCCATTCTTGGCTATGCGTTCCAATCCGCTCTCCCGAGTCTTAGATTTTTGTTTTAGACCATTCTCCCAAGTATGCCCAAATGATGAATGATGCGCTCATAGGACAAGGTAACCGCATGAGCTTTGCTAACCTAAGATTGTTACTATCCCTAGTGAACAATGCATACAATGCTTAATGCAACCAATCACTTACCCTCCCGGGCAGTTGATTGTTGCTGACTTCATTCATAGACAAGCAATGTGTTAGCCTATAGACAGACGTTGTAGCAGCTTCTCACTAAGCAAATAAGATTACTCACACACTCGCACAACACACACCTCTTGGTGGGTTGCTACATGCTTCATGTCCTTAATCCACATGACTAAGAATGTGATACCCAAGCAATCCCACTAAGTGTTGCAATGAAAATAAAAATGCTAAGCAATGAGATAGAGATGGAGTCGAAGGAACAGAGAAATGCATTGAAAACAAATTGTATTAATTCCTTAATCACAAAATGTCATACAATACAATATAGGAAAATAAAGGAAAAATGAAATGACCGGCTGGAAGCAAAGACTTGCTTCCAGCAGATGTGCGTCAAGGCAGCCGGTGGTGCCATGGATAGGTGGAGGAGCTGACTCTCTTGAGATCTAGCTATAGTTGAAGGCTCCGGTCATCACTTGGAATGGATGAAGGAGGTGAAGAACTCTCAGCGTCTTCTTACGTATTTTGTCTGGATCACAATGATCTGCCCTAGGCGAACCTCAGGCGAAAACCTTGGATAACCTAAATTTCAGCTCATTGGCTTTTATTTATAGAGCTTGGGTCGTTGACAGTATTAATTGGACTGCTCTGAGTCTGACGTTCGGTGCGTTAGTCCTTTATGAACCTCTGCCACTAACGGTGTGGTAGGTGAAATATCAACAGCATCTTTTGGTTTTTCTCAAGGTAGATGCATTGATGCGTTCATTCCACCAATCTTGCGTTAATCTCATTAGCATGCTTTGTCATGTAGCCGCAATCATTCAATGACCGCATTCGTTTAATACCGTAATTCTAAATGATAACCGCAATCGCTTGACGAGCACAACTCCCATGCGATGGACGCATATGGCTGATTACCGCAACATCCATGCATTGTTCGATGCGTTTGCCTTTGCGATGGAGTGCTTCTTTGCATGCGATCGTCTATACGGTGGTCCGATTTTCACGTTTGTGTCCATTTCCTATTTTAGCTACAAAAATAGAACATTGAACGCATAATAATGTAAAATAATGGGTTAGCTGAGATTCAACATGCTGATCAATGCAAGCTCATTTTCTCGTGAATTCCTATCATGATTGCCGCATATTTTGCCTAACAACCTTCATAATTCTAAGTAAAAGGCCTAAAATGACATGCATTTCTGCATGTCATCAATACCAAATTGTCACACCCTCTTCCCCTTAACATGCCTCGTGTGTGTGTGCGTGTGCGTGTGCGTGCATGTGCATGCGCATGCGTGCGTGCGTACATGTGTGTGTGCATGTGTGCGTGTATGTGCATGCGTGGTACACAAGTCAACCACTACTTCATGTCCCATGTTCCCAAACTCACGTACATCTAGTAATGGTATGCAGTCTATCAAAACCAAGACTCGAAAATATGTAAACCTATTATGCAACTGGAAACTGTCATCATAAGGCAGTTGACAGTTCACTTGTTCCTAGAAATTGACCGCTACCTGGGGGGACATAAAATATTGAAAGCATGAGCTCAAGCTTAGTGAGTGGTAATTTAATATGAACATAAGTTTTCTCTTTCTAAAACATCAATGAAGTTTATCAAAATCATTGAGTAAATCATTGGAAAAGTATATAAGATTCAGTAACATCTTAATCACGTGTTATTCAGATAATGGCATGATCATATTCCATAAAAAGCACATTATAAAGCATCTTTGAGCTATTAGAAAATCAAACCAAGTCTGTAGCCAAATAACGGATTACTCTGGATAAAAGACTTATAACTATGCTAGACATACCACACAAGTAAACCATAACAATGTCATACATGCACACAGATCTACCTCAAGGCTAAATACAAATATCCACCACAGACCCAGGTTCCTTTGGACTTCCCGAATACTCTGACCACATTCGACCCCAGTAGCCCCCCAATCGCCTGGGTGGTGCTATAGAAAGACATTTAAGTAGCATGGGAAAACCATCTCTCAAATACAAGATTTAGTAGTTTGAAACCACTTTCACAAACCATTCAAACATCATTTACAAGCATAGCTCATATAAAATTCCCATTTCTCAACAAATCCACCATCACAGGATTATAGAACCATACAAATCATGGTAAAATAAAATCAGGTTCCAAACCACATTCTCATAATTCCAGTTCATATAAACCCATTAATAAATCGAAAATAAATATTCAAAATATTGGGGTTGATGACTTAAATCTCATAGTTTTGTAGTTTGTAAATTTATTTGTACAAATAGATTATTTATTTAATAAAATAAAGTTTTATTTTATTTGACATTTAGTTTTATTAACCAAAAACCAATAAATTAAGATCCAAGGTTATTTAATGAAACTTAACATGTATGTGGAGACATATAGGTAGATCATGTTTAAGTAATAACCTGAATGGTCTATAGTAAATGAATAAGTCTTGATACCTTATTCAAGTGACACTATGAATATGACCAAGTTTGTAATTGTTACAATTTTTGTAAAGTGTTACAGATAATCTGATTTTGATTACTCATGTGGAGACATGTGAGCAGAGGTATTCTATACAAAGAGTTTGTATAAGACAAGACCATGAAATGATTAGTCTCTCTTTACAACACCGTTACTTGAAGAGACATTTCACCAAGATGACCATAGGTGACTTGACTTTAATCCAAAGTGAGTTGTGAACTTCTGCTTATAAGGGTGGTTCTTTGATCATAGGTGAGAGTGACTTGACCTTAATCCAAAGTGAGTTGTGAACTTTTGCTTATAAGGGTGGTTCTTCGATCATAGGTGAGAGTGCCCAAATTTTCCAACTCAATATGCCTACCATTTTGGAGATTCGTCCGACTAGGGAGTTGGGAACACAACTACACAAGATGAAATTCACTCATTCCCATTGTTAGGATAAGTAGATAAATTTCTCCCTTAAGGGCTGAATTCGGGTTTTGAACAATGAGGTGCCTCACTCACTCACTGGCCAGAGAGGGGTGTAGTTATAGTGGCACTATGGTTAATTGTTCATTAGAGGGATCGGTAGTACTTAAGAAGTTAGATGTAACTACAGAGGTAGAATAGTAATTTTGACCCAGCTGTATTTACGAGCAATTTGTGAAGAGTCAACATACTGTTGATTGGTTATATCTAATGGATATAGAAAATCTCTCATGCACTTCTCCTTCCCTCTTGCCAAAAATTAAGTGTAAGCCCATAACTTTGCACAATTCTCGTCCCTAATAATAATGAGAAAGACTCCGTGGTGGTGTCCTATCCTGTACGTTGTGTACATGGGTGTCAAATTCTTGAGATCCGAAGAAGATGATGTGTTGTGGAGAGGAAGTAGGAAGACGGTTTATCTTCAGGGGTAAGTGATACTCTAACTCTACTTCTCTCTGTATATATGTATCTCTCAATAGTAAGCATGCTTAGTCGATATGTTTATCAATTATTTCCGTCACTCTGAATTTTTTTTGTTATGTAAAATGAGTTTAGAGAAACAATGGCATCCAATTGCTTCCATTACGGGGTATTCCAGGAAATCCACAAATATCTTCAGAGAGCCATTCAATGGCATCAATAGTTAGCATGCTTAAGCAATCCAATCCATAATTAGATCACTTGAGAGCCGTTAAAACCATCCTCAAGTATCTTTGGAGAACGAGAAACTACATGCTTATGTATGGAGCTAAGGATTTGATCCTTATAGGATACACTGGTTAATTCTCAGACTGATAAGGATTCCAAGAAATCCACATCAGGATCAGTGTTCACTCTTAATGAAGGAGCAATAGTTTGGAGAAGCACAAAGCAAGGTTGCATTGTTGACTCTACCATGGAGGCAAAGTATATAGCGATTGTGAAACTGTCAAAGAAGTTGTATGGCTCAAGAAATTTTGACTGATCTAGAAGTTATTCCAGACATGTCAAAATCCATCGCTCTTTATTGTGATATTAGTGGTATTATGGAAAAATCTAGGGAACCTAGGAACCACAAGAGAGGGAACACATTGAATGCATATATCATCTCATTTGGAAGATTGTACATCGAGGAGATATGATTGTCACGAAGATCGCTTCGGAGCACAATGTTGCTGATCCATTTACAATGGCTCTCACGATTAAAGTGTTCGAGGGTCACTTGGAGAGTTTGGGTCTACAAGACATGTATCATTTAATCTAGGGCAACTGGGAGGTGTTATCGGGCATAGTGTATGTCATAGTTTATTGTTTTGTATACTGTACTTAGTTTCTGTACTTTGTATTTGTACAACCCTACTAACTTTTGGAAAAGTGGGGGATTGTTGGAGTTGACACCTTAAATCTCATTATTTCATAGTTTATAAATTTATTTGTACAAAAAGATTATTTTAATAAAATAAGTTGTTATTTTATTTGACATTTAGTTGCATTAATCCAAAACTATTAAACTAAGATCCAAAGTTATTTGATGAAGCTTAAACATGTATGTAGAGACATAAAGGTGGATCATGTTTAAGTAATAATCTGAATGATCTGTAGTAGATGGATAAGGCTAGGTACCTTATTCTGTTGACAATACGGATACGACGCACTTTGTAATTGTTACAATTGTTGTAAAGTATTACAAATGATCTGACCCTGATCATTCATATGGAGACATGTGAGTGGGGGTATCCTATATAAAGAGTTTGTTCAAGATCATACCATGAAATGATTAGCCTCGCTTTATAACACCATTACTTGAAAAGACTTACATTTCACCAAGATGGCCATAGGTGACTTGACCTTAATCTTAAATGAGTTGTTAACTCTTACCTATGAGAGTGGTCCTTTGATTTGCATGGGTGAGAGTGGCCAGATTCGTCGACTCAATATACCTACCATTTTGGGTAATTGTCTGATTGGGTAGCTAGGAACATAGCTACATAAGATGGAATTCACTCTTTTCCGTCGTTAGGGCAAGTAGATAAATTGCTTCCTTAATGGCTAATTCCGTGTCTTAAACAATGAGGTGTCTCACCCTCTCACTAGTCAGAGAGGGGTTTAGTTATAGTGGGACTATGACTAATTGTTCATTAGAGGGATCAATAGTGCTTAAGGAGTTAGATGTAACTATAGGGGTAAAATGGTAATTTTCACCCTTTTATACTTACGAGCAATTTTTTAAGGGTCAACGCGTTGTTGATTGGTTATATCCAATGGACATAAAAATATATCTACAGTGCGAATAGTGCAATTATTGGTCTTTAGTAGAGTGACTGACAGTTAATGAATGAGGATTAATTTAATTATAGAGTTGAATTAATTAATCTCATATTATAGGAGCATCTAATCTGTAGGTCCATAAGGTCCCTTGTTAGCTCAATAAGGATTAATGATAATTAAATTAATTTTGGTCTAATTTGAATTGTTCAAATTAATTAACGAGAATTAATTGTATGAGATACAATTAATATAGTATAATGTATGTTGATACATTATAATATAAAGTTTAATGAGAGAAATGAATATTTGAATATGATTCAAATATTAATTATATGAAGGAGATTCATATAAAAACTATAGGTTATATGAGAGAACATAAACTATATGTTATATTATATGTGATATAATAAACTAAAGATTATATATATTATATGGGATATAATATATGGTTTTATTTGATTATATTAATGTAATATAATCAAATTAAAAATAGGAAATAACTCCTTTGAGAGTTATTGAATGATTTATACGTTAAATTAAATTTGCAAAAAAAATTTCTTTTAATCTTTATCTTCTTCATCTGTTATTTTCTCTTAAGAACTCTTTCTTCCTTTTCACCAAAATTAAACAGCAAGCCCACAAAACTCTGCTTGATTCTCACCTAGCGAATAACAAGATAACCATTGTGGTGGTGTCCTCGTTGATGTGTTTGAGACCTTGTTGTGAACCAGTGTTCGTGAGAAGGAGATCTTGTTCGTGATCTTTCTGTTGGAGAGGAATTTGAGAAGAATGGTTCTTCAAGGGTATGTATTCCATTCCCTTAACTTTCTATAACTTTCTGTAGAAAAGCATGCTTAGATATAAAATGTTTATCTATGTTTCCGTCCTCTCTGTTGTATTAAGTTTGTAAACGAATTCTAAGACACGAATGCAATCACTTGCCTCCGCTGTGGGAATTCCACTCCTTTCACAAAGCATTTTTGTAATCATGGTCAAGTAAAACAAATCATGCCAACACATTTCACAAATCATAGCGTACTATCATACTTATATACTTTTCATATCAAAATACTCAAAATAAAACCACTTATAGTCACGGACACGAATTCCTCGACTTATAGATTTTTCCAATCTCAGTTTGACCTGAAACAAGATCCTAGAGTTACTAGACACTTACAAGAGGTCAAAATAACCCTAAATAACCCTTAATGATTCCTAACATCAATTAAACTCAACTTAAGCCATAAATGTTCACATTTTGCACTAAGCACATTTTCCTTAAAATACTCAAAATAGTCTAAAAATCACTTTAGAGTCCAAAATTATTCATTTTAGGGTCAAAATATCAAGAAAATTCTAATTTGGGTTAAAAAATACTCATCAACATCTCAAATGGCCAATAACATGTCAATGGGTGCCAAAAATGGCCATGGGTGCTCGGTTGGGCATGTGGGTGCACGACAACAAATGTGGGCATGCGGCAGTGGCATGCTGGGGTGTGCAGATGGGCACTGGCGTGTGACATGGCAAGGGCGTGCGTGTGTGCGTGTGCGTGTGCATGTGGGGCTAACGGGTGTATAGGACTATATGTGCCAGGCGTGGGTAGGATGGGCTTGTGTGCACGGGGTGAGCGGGCGGCTAGGCGATAACTTACTCTATTTTTTCCCTTGTTTTTCCAACATACTTTAGACTTTATTTCATCAAATTCGGTCACAATCACTTCAAATAACTTTTATAGAACTTAAGAGGGACCTTAGAACTTACTAATCCTTAAATTTGGAGCCTTAAATCCCACTGAAAATGCCCCAAATAGCCATTCAAATCAAGACTCCTAATTTGCACGATTTTCTAACTACCTTGGATTTTTTCACGATTTCTCAACTTTTTCAGCCGTAAATCTTCACGACAACCCTAGGTTTTTTCTTCACTTGTTCCTCTTCCTTTTTATTTAAAGATTGCACGATTTGCACAAGTAAATTGAAAGAATCAACCTTAAGAAAACACCCTTTATTTTTAGCGAATTCTGCCTTTTCCTCCTCATATGAAAATCCTCCAAACATCTACTTCCCAAGCTCAGCTATGTGGGTTCCCTTTATGACTTCCCCTTTCCTTCACCTCAAATTAATATTAATATCAAATCTTTAATTAAGTTTTGTAATTATCCCAAAATAATTTTCTCAAATTTTGTTTAAATTCCCTTTGTCATATTTGCCTTTCCTAGATACTTAGAAATTTTCAAATTATACCCTTAGCTCAGTTTAACCTCAAATAGTTACATATATAAGCCCACTTAGGCTAAGTACCTACCATTCTAAAGACATTAAAATTTGAATATGCACACAATAGGTACTTAATCCAAATTTTAAATTTTCTAACTTATTCTCAAACTAAAGTAAAAGAAAAGGATTGAGTGCTTACAAAATGAAACGGTCAATGTCTGTTGTTGTTCCCTCTGTGCCTCTTGACGGTATCTTTTTTCACTCTGAGGAAAATGCCACCTTTTGGAAGTTTGTGATTAAGAGGAAAATTTTTGCTGAGAAAGAATTATCTGATAGGGCTTAAGAGTGTCTTGACATCATGAAACTCATTGTTAAAGCTGACTTGATCATGACTGTGTTAAACCTTGGCGTTATTACCCTAAACTTGTTAGGGAATTTATAGTGAACCTCTCTCCTTCTTTTGATGATGCAAACTCTCCTGACTTTTGTCGTGTTCATGTAAGATGATACAGTTTTATATTCACTACTTCTATTATCAATAAGTTCCTTGAGAGGATTATTCCTCCTAACAGGTAAGAGTTACGTCCTTCTATAAAGGAAGTAGTTTCTGAACTGACTAGAGGGTTGAAAAAGGCTTAGCCTAAGACTGGACAACTTAGCTATGCTGATCTCAAGACTTAATTTGTCATGTCCTCTTTTGGACATCGTCTTATGCACTCGTTGTCTAAGAAACTTAGAATGCTTAATGATTTTATTGATCGTGCCTCTAATTAGAAGCATGAGATTACTGTGTTGATGAATCTTATGAGACAAGCTGTTGTTGATCAGGATCAAGCTGGGCCTTCTTCATGATATTTTTTTTTTAAGCCAGAGAAGGAGTTGGTTAGTGACTATTTATTTTGCTTAGTTTGGTTGATTGCAGCTGCAAATGTTTGATTTGGTGTTTAGGTTGTTAATGTTTTGCTATTGCTTGTTATCTTACATATCTTTGTTGGGCTAAATTAGTTTGGTTGGCTATTTGCTGTTTTCTTTTAGACTTGTTGACTTGTTCTTATTCTATTTGGACTTTTCTTACTACTATGGATTAATGCTATTATTAATTCTTTGCCTAATGTGGTTAATTTTTTGGATGGATTTGTTGGTGTGAATATGTTCTGTCTTAAAAAATTATATCCGGCCAAATGGGAGTTTGTTAGAAATATGATTTTGACTAAGTATATTTGTTTAAGTCCCTGGCCCTATATTTGTGGGTTGTTGTGGAATTGTCTTAGATTTTATCTCTTTGGATAATTGTCTCAGAGATTGTTCTTCAAGGTGCCATCTTTGCATAATATTTTTTTCCTTATTCAAATTATTCTGCATAATTTCTTTTGAGATATTTTTCTTTTTGGTGAATTTCCGATATTATGTGAGGATTATTTCCATCATTCTGTGGTGCTATTTAAGCCCAACAAGTTCTTGTGCTAGGGTTGCTGCATCTATTGTTTGTGAGATCATTGTGTGAATTTTACAGAATACTTACTACATTAAATTGATTTCAAGAAGAAGGTTTTGAGCTTTGTTTGTGGCGGCTTGTTCTTTCCTTCCTATTTCAGTGAGTGTTTCATAAGAAAGAAGATTACTCAGTCTTAGGGGGAGCCTAAGACATTGTTGATCGATAAGGATTTCTCACAACTTAGGAGGAGGCTAATTTTTTATTCTTTGAGAAGAAGGTTCTAAAAACATAGGGGGAGCCTAAGTCCTCACATGAATGGAATTCACAATAAGAAGGAAAAATATCTTCAAGTGAGAAGGAGTCTCATACACATAGAAGGTGAAGAAAATCGAAAGCGCGATTTCCATGAGTAGTGGAACAAGACTATTCCAAATTACAATCATGAATGAATAAAATATTTACAGTCGACTTCAAACAAATGGTTATACAATTCATACAGAAATTATAGCATGAATAAATACAAATGCACAGAAAACAAACTCTGCACACATATGAAGAAATGTCTCCACGCTCCATTGTGCACGAATGCTCGAACAACAGCAGCCTCGAACGCCCAATCTACATGACTACAATACTGCATGAACACAGCACAAATACTTCACGCTCATCCTCAATGATCTCCTCGGCCACAAACTCCTCAACAACACGAACGACCTCCACAACTCCACAAACGACCTCCAGAAAACCTCGACGGTGTTGAGTTGAATCTGACACCAACAATAAGGCGACCTTGGTATTCTCGGTGTGAGAATCCAGAGGGTGGGCTCTGTTCGGATTTGGTATGAGGCAGACAAACGTAGGAAACACCGATCGCATACACGACTGGACAAGTGGGAGAAGATGGAGACCTATCGTATAGGTCAATGTCCAATCATTTAGATAAAGCTAAGCGATCGTCTAGCAAAAGCTATTGCGATCGTTTAGCTCGGTCTGTCACCTATAGACACTACACGATCGTTTACCTCGAGGCAGCGATCGTCTAGCAAAACTATGCGATCATTTAGTAAATACTGCACGATCGTTTAGCTCGTCCAGCTGTCGTTTAGTAAATCCGAATTTACTTGACGACTACGGAAGTTTCTTTTTCGCCGAGAGAAAACTCAAAAAGGCTTTTTAGCGTTTGTAAAAACCTTTTTTTGAAAATAGGAAACTACTTTCCTTTTAAACTCACGGTTATCATGATTCAATAACCACTCACTATTTTGGTTATTTAAAAGAAAAAGAATTAATTATCCAATAATTAATATTATTATAAACATAAATGATAACCTACTTATCATACTATATTTATAACCTATAGTTTTAATATTTCATCTCATGAAACATATAAACCATAGTTCTTTTTCTATTCCATGGTACTTAATGTAAATCTCATTTACATCAATCCTCCACTAGATGTATCTCATACATTATACCGATTATATCATATATAATCAAAATACCTCTTGTCAATTTGAACATTTCAAATCAACACCAAGAACTGATCCTCAACTGAATCTATTGAGCTACGAAGGGGACCTTATGGACCTGTAGCTTGAAACTCCAACGGTACGTGAATAACTGACTAAACTCTTTAGTCACGGGATCCACCATTCGTTAACTGTCAGGAACTCTACTAAAGACCGACAGCTGAACTCTCCTTACTACAGATATATTATGTGTCCATCTTAACCAATCAGCAGTGCGACAACCCTTCACAGATCGCTCGTAAGTACAGTTGGGCCAATAATTGTTATGCCCTTGTAGTTACATCTGTCTCCTTAAGTACCACTGATCCCTTTAATGAACATAAGTCATAGTCCCACTATGGCTGAGTCTTCTCTTCCAAAGAGAAGTTGTGGCCATTATGTTCAAGCCCCGGAATCAGCCCTTAAGGGAGCAATCTATCTACTTATCCCTGCTTCAGGAAATGAGTGAATTCCATCTTATGGATTGAGTTCCCAGCTTCTAGATCAGACAAGTCCCCAAAAAGGTAAGCATGTTGAGTTGGCAGTCGGCTACTCTCACCCATACTAATCAAAAGACCACCCTCAAAGGCATGAGTTCCCAAAACACTCAGGATTGAGATCGTGTCACCTATGGTCGTTTAGGTGAGATGTAAGTCTCTATATCAACGACATTATCTACGGAGTCTAGTCATCTCGTGGTCCAGGTCTTATACAAACTCTTTGTATAGAACACCCCCACTCCACGTTTCCACATGAATGGTCAGGATCAACCATCTATAGTAGTTTACAACACTTGCAAACCTCTACAAAGCAGGCCGTATCCGTAGTGTCACCAGGATTTAATATCCCACCTTAATCCTTATACTACATACCTATTTAGGTTATCACTTAAGGCATGATCCAATTGTATATCACATATACATGCTTAAGTTCACATAAGATAACCAATGAGCTTTGTTTATTGGATATGAGTAAATGTCAGAATTAAATAACACTTATTTTATTCCTTGAACTATGTGTATCTTTACAAAACAACGAGACTCCGGAAGAATTAGGACTCCAATCTCAACAGAAGAAGCATAAGTGTTCCAACACTAATATACACATAGTTAGGGAAAGCCTCAGATAAAGTGAGAGGGAGTCTCACATCTAGGGGAAACGTAGGTGATTAACTAAAGTATGCTCTATATGTGTCACTGTAATATTCTCCGTTTACAGATAATTACAACATTGTAATCATTTGAGTTTTATATATTAGTAGATTATCTTTCCTGGACATTCTACCCCCCAGACATAGGTGGTTTATCACCAAACTGGATTATCAATTCCTGTACATTTATTCTTGTTTTACTCTTTGTTGCTTTCCCGTTTTCTCTGACTTTGCTAGGATGTTGCGTGTGACATGCGTGCGGAACCACATTCCAAAATTTTAACATCAATTCCAAACCTCGAGGACCAAAAGTGCTTTTTGTCCTTTTTTTTTTTAAAAAAAAAAAAAAAATCCTTAATGATAATCCTTGTCATGTTCAACATTTGATTTTCAAAATTGAAACATTAGTTTTGAACTAGTTTTTCCATACCCTTTTTCTTTCTATGTATAGTATTTTTTTTTTTTTTAATCATATATACCATGCCCATATATTTATTAATCCAAAATGTATACTACATTTATATATATTACTCAAACATATATTTTAAGTTTTTTCACCGATTTAAATTATATACCTTATGTTATTAAGTATATTTTACATTTATGAAATATAAAACACCTAGAATGAAAACAATATTTTAGGTTCGTGGTATTTAAACCTAAAATGAAAACACTAATATAAACCTTATATTAATTATTAAATGTAAACGTTGAGTGTAACAAATATATAAATTAAACATATACACATAAACCTATTTGGAGAAAAAAAATAAAGAAAAAAAATGAAAAAAACCCTAACCAACTAACCAACAAGATGTTCTTTTTCTTTTCTTTTTTTTCTTTTTTTTTTTTCTTTTTACTATAATGTTCTTTTCCCTTTTAAATAAAATAGTCATCTCTTTGAACAATTGCAAGTAAGAATAAGTTTTTCGTTTTATAAAGATATGGAAAATATAACTAAAATACGTATTCCTTTTATCAATTTTTGAATTCTTTATGATTACAAAAATATTACAATGGAACATAATAGTAAATTGATGTTTCTAAGATGGCTTAGGCTCCAAATAACTTTGCCAATGATAAAGTTGATATTTTTAAAAATTTACAATTTGAAAAATGTAGATTCCAAATAGACTATTCTTCTCATAACTCTATAAATTAACCACATTTGGAAGATTCACACCTCCCATATTAAGCCCACTTTAGATCCCAATTCCCTCTATCCATTTATTTTACCAAAATAATGAAAGAAAAAAAAAAAAAAAAAACACTGATATGATGGAACTCCACACCAACAATCAGCAACATTATAACTCATATATGTTGCTTCATTCAAAATATTAGCTGATTTCTTGTCACAATCCCCCAACTAAAAATCTCACCTATTTCCAATTTCTCTTCCACACTAAGCTATTCATAAAATAAAATAAACATAAAAATGGTGATTGAATCACAAACCCCTTTAAATTTCCATATTCCGAATCCCAAATCCCCTTTACTTCAACAAGAAAAACAATAACAATGAGGCAAAAAACACACCCTATTCATCAATTTCTCAACCTCAAAACCCTCCTTTTAGCTCTATTTCTTTCATTTTTTCTCATCTTCCTCTTGAAATCTAACATCTTTCACTCCCCCACACAAAACCCATCTCCAAAGTTACAATCTTTTTCACAAAAAACCACAAAAAATCATTGTTCCCCATCTGCTTGCAACAAAATCCCTCCCTCATTTTCCCACACTCTCATTCACTACTCCACCTCCTCCATAACCCCACAGCAAACCTTCAAAGAAATCTCTGTCACCGCTGCCGTCCTCCTCAACCGATCCCCGTGCAACTTCCTCGTCTTTGGCCTCGGCCACGACAGCCTAATGTGGGCCACTCTCAATCACGGAGGTCGTACATTATTCTTAGAAGAAGATGAATCATGGATCGAACAAATACGTCATCGTTTTCCAATGCTCGAATCCCATCATGTTAGATACAATAGCAAGGTTGATCAAGCCGACAGTTTGATGGATGTCGGAAAGGGGCCGGAGTGTATGGCGGTTGGAGACCCGAAATACTCGGTTTGCCAACTAGCATTGAAGGGGTTGCCGGAGGAAGTGTATGAGGTGAAATGGGATTTGATTATGGTTGACGCACCGACGGGGTACTACGAGGAGGCACCGGGGAGGATGACGGCGATTTACACGGCGGGGATGATGGCGAGGAATAGAGAGGAAGGGGGAAGTACGGACTTGTTTGTTCATGATGTGAATAGGGAAGTGGAAGATAAGTTTTCAATGGAGTTTTTGTGTGAAGGTTATATGGTCAAACAAGAAGGGAGATTGAGACATTTTACTATTCCTTCTCATAGGGATGATTTAGATAAACCCTTTTGCCCTTTTTAAATAATATATATATAGTTGAGAATTTCTCATCTTTCAATTAATGATATATGTATGTGGGTTTTTTTTCCATACGGATGACTCAGATTTAGTTGCACAAATATTGAATGACCCAAATTCTAAAAGCAACGAAAAACTAATAAGTTAAAAATCAAATCATGAAAAGTAATATTTTAGTATTTTAATCTAAAAATAAATTGTCGATACCATTTACCCCACATATATAGAGTTAGAAACATACAAAATGTTGTCACTAACTTGAGTTGAATCTTTTTTTAAAAAATTGAATTGTTTTTAATTTTTTTTATGTATAACAATGGAGGGATCCACACTCTCCGTCATTTATTGTAGTTTGTTTTGAAGAAATAAAGTAATCTGTTAAAAAAAACAAGGGAGGAATGCATAGATTAGGTGCAGCTTAAATCATTAACCTTGTTTTGGACTGACATTCTTGATCGCCTGATCAATATTAATAAAAAAAAATTTGAAAAAAATGCTCATGTTCATGCCATCTTTAATAAAGATATTCATACTCACAAGTTAACCACAACATTCCAATTTCACACCACTGAAATCTCAATAATAAAGTATATCTTATTATACATTTACAATAATCAACTACACAAATTCAAACAATCTCATGATTCATGTTATTCGAGAACTTAATGTTGCTACTTCTCTTGTTACACACAAAATCAAGATTATAAAGCACAAAAACCATCACTCCAAACCCTAAGAAAACAAGCAAAGGCCCACAAGTCCAAAGCACCAATGGGAGAGCCAAATAGAACACTCTATTTCCAATGATATTCAAAACACATCCTTTGTCCAAAATCTCCACCAAATGTTGCTCTGTTAGCACAGATAAGGGCTGCAATGGGGCGCTTATTAGAAGGCTGGCTTGGTTCATAAACCTAATTGATAAGGTGTGGAAGAAGAATGATAACACGAATATGGTTAAGATTATTATGAACTTTAGAGCCAATGTGAACTCGCCGTGTGCGCCGTACACGGTGTCCGTCAGCGGTTTTTTTATGCTGTACGTGCTGCTGAGGACTGCGGCGAGCCCGGCGCAGAGAAGGATCGAGGTGGTCGCCATCAGGCTGGAACCCATTATCATGTTCCTTAGGGTTTGGACTACAAGAATGTTCTTCTTGTCTATGTCCTGAATATCAATATTAATTACATGAGGATACAAACAAAATCTCATATTAATTAAAGAAATAAGTGAATCACAATACCTTTTTGTTATTCCAAAAATAAAATCTATAAAGGTTTATACTTAAAATGGGTAATATCATATCATTATAGAAATATGTAGAGATTCATTGTCCTTATCAAATTATATTAGGGTTAGAATTTAGTATAAGAAACTAATACTTATTATTTATTTATATAAAAAATACACTCGAAATGAACATGTATTTTTATTACACATAATAAAAAAGTGGATCTTAACGAAAATTTGGACTATTCTTACAAATTATTTTATATTAGTATTCTATAAAAATATCTATGAACATCGATACATTTTTTTTTGTATTTCCAACTGTTTAAACTTCTAACATTTTTATTAACAATGACATTAGTTTTGTCAAGGTTCAATTATATAAGTGGGAAAAAAATAGAATTTGAAGATTCTACTTTTGGGTCTACTTTCTTATATTATACTTTTTATTTTCATAATTTGACTGTGAAACATTGCCAAGATATTGCTTAACATTCTTTTGTTTTTTTTCCCCATAAATCTCAGCTTTAAACTATACTTCTTTTTTTTTTTTTTTATCAACTATTGTTCAAACCTAAATATTTTGGCAAAACTTCTAAAATTGACCTCCAAATTTTCATTCTAAACCACCTAGCCTAACTTCTTACCCATATACTATACTATAATATATTGTTAAGAACAACAGTTGGATCTTCATATTTTCAACATAATATAGTTACTTTAACTTTTTGTTTGATCTCTAAAGAAAACACAATATTATTCCAAATATTATCCTTGTCCATATATTCAGATTATCAATTTTCTTTGGAATCATTATACCAAAAGTTTATCGGTTTTCAATTTCATATTGGAAATTATTATTTATAAACTCCATATTTGAAAAATTATGAAACTAATCAATTTATTCCATAAAAACAAACAATCAGAGATAAATGATGCAAAGTTGGATCAAACTTTCAAAGCGTATGATCTTAAAATTGTTAAAATACCTTTTGAATTTTAGTATATGTATTTTTAATTGTCCAATTTTAGTTTCTGTTCTTTCAACAAATCTAAAATTATAATCCATAATGCTAGTATATTATTGATTTTTTTTAAAAAAAAATTTTTTTTGTTATCTATTAGCATTTTTATGTAAATTTTGAAAACAAATTCACATGTTGTGTACTTCTTTACCTGAAAATTATTATTATTATTTAATCAAATTTGGTAAAAAATAGTTTTGATGGACTGAATTTAAGATTTATTGAAAGTACATAGAATTAAAAGTATAGAGATTAAAATTAAACAAATTGGAACCCAAGTGGTATTTGAACCTAAAAAAATTAAGTTAGGATGATGATGGAGGAGATGACAATATAAGAGTAAAACTAGGTAGCGGAGAGGGTAGCAGTTGACAATTGGACGATGACACTTAGAGATGAAAGAAAAGTGAAATACCTCAAGCATGGCAGAGATCCATCGGCGTCGAACGGCGGCATTAACTCCGATGAAGGTGGCGAGTGGCTGAGTTTTAACCTTGTACCATAACCAAGTATGATAAACGAAGGTTAAGAGAAGACCAGAAGAAACCAATATAACATCCAAATAATAATTCTTCCACTCCATTGAATTTGCTTTCTTCACCTTCAATTCTGTCCAAGGCTGTGGATACAAATAAATAATGTGGAGTATTCTTTTTCTCTCATTTACCAACTTCTTTCTTATTCTCCCCTTCCCTTTTAGTCCACTTTTTTTAATTTGGCCTCATATCATAACATATGATATGTTATGTATGACATAGGAAAATTTGATATCTTTTAATTCATCAACCAAACATCAACTAATTTGAAGAAATGTCCACTCCTGTTAGTTGTTAGAGAAGGTTTGATAAATATTGAATCTAGATAGGCTTAACCTTCGATCTCAATTCTAGAACTGCATTCGATTTAACTAAAAGTTTGGAAAGGCATCCACCCGACCTTAACTCTAGGTTTCAACATGCAGCACAACCCTACACATAAGCATGTTAATTTACAACCTTCCAGGATTTAAATCATCCTGTCATATCTCATTAAGAATAATCTAGTCCATAAAACTTCAGGCACCTGATTCTTAGCATGCTAAATTACAAGTTTAAAACCTCAAGTGTGTCAATCATCTTTAAAATAACTAATAAAATATAATTTTAATCGTAATCCTTGAAACATCTGATTCTTAACATGCTATATTACAACCTCAAATGTGTTGCAACCTTCACAAGAGATGTACAATGCAGTTATGTTAAATTTACTCTCAACACAAAAATTAGGTTTCAATCTACAGCCCCGATCAAGATGTTCAGCATGCACATCGGCCAACCGACAACGGAGGAGGTCAAGAGTAACCTGAAAGGCCATAGGAAAAATAATAAAATGACTGCAAAGCTGACATTTCATTATTTATTATTAAGCCTTTAATATGTCATACTGCTATTGTACGCAGTTATTCAATTCAGCAGATATTCAATTCAGCATTAGCATAATGCAATTTTACAAAACATCTCTCCCATGGCCAATAACAATAAACATGGGCAAAAACTTCCCATCTAAGTTGGCAGTGGTCTTCAAAATTCCTTCAGGAAGAAACAAATTAATTGCAAAAGAATAATCTGACATGTTGAAAAGACAGCAGCCATTGATTTCTAAGACTATATACTCAGTCAAAGTAATAGCAACGTCTAATAACCGTAAAATCATCGATTGCCTCAAACGCTTAAGCTGATGGGTGAAGGCAAATTTAATATTATATCATCTAACATTCTTCTTCACTTGTGGGCTTGAGAAATGTATAAGTCTCAACAGGTGAAAATCAAGATTAATTAGGGAGAAAATAACATCATAGGGCTTGAACGCAAGATCTTGAATCGCCTACTTTGATACGATCTTAAATCACCGATTGACCCAAAAACTTAAGCCATTGGATGAAGATAAATTTAATATTATATCATCTAACACTCCCACTCGCTTGTGGGTTTGAAATATGTAGAAGACCGAATAAGTGGAAATCAATATTAATTGGGGAGGAAACAATATTGCAAGGGTTTGAACACAGTACCTCCATACCACCTGCTCTAATACATGTTAAATCACCGATTGACCCAAAAACTTAAGTTGATGGGTGAAGACAAATTTAATATTATATAATCTAACAATAACTTAATATGGACCTTGAAGTAAAAGATGGGATTAAGAAAAGGATGGTGGACTATGAGGTCTTGAGATCAAGTTAGTGGAAAACCTCATTGCCTTTGGTAAGCCGAAGTCCACAATGAGTGCAATGTATGAAGTGGTTGTTCTCTTGCAGCTCTCCTTGTTTACATATAGGACACCAGAACTTCTCAAGAACCTACCATGACATTTTTAAAAGGAAATGCAAGCTTGTGATTGTATAAGAATATATCATGCTTTACCAATGTAAACGTAAGATCTGATTAAGAAGATGCCCAAAGTATCCAAATTTTCAAGTTAATTACTCTTGTAGAAGACATATTATATTTTCAGCTTCAGTAGTTTCACACACATGATGTAATTTGCATGCATAAGCGTGTACAATCCTCAAGAGTCAAGATGAAAACCAACCTTCTCACTATTTAGTTCCATATGTTCGTAAACTGCACGGGCTAAGAACTCATCTTCTTCATCTTCCCATGTTACAATAGGGCCTTCAGATTCTGCAAAGAGCTGAGTAAACATCCTACTCAAAATAGTGATTTTAACAACTAAATGCGTAAAACATAGCAGAGAAGATCGATCACCATATATCACAGCAGAACCTGCAGCTACGTATATAACACTAAAAGAATGGATGAAAGTTGAAAAAATAGCACTAATTCAATTATTAGTATTACTTGACATTGACCATTGCTGCATGAACTTAACTATTAAAAAACAATCCAAATTAATGACTATCAAAAAACAGAAAGATCAAACAGAGTTTCCCTGGAGAATGACAAATCATTTAGTCCTTGGAAGACAGCCAACTTGCTGCTACTGCATTCTATTCCCCCCTTTTGGTAGGAGGATGATGTTTTTCAATTCGAAATCAGAAAATACATCAACAGCTTTGAGACAATTAACTTCAGAAAACAAAACAGCATCAGCAAAATCACCTTTATATCTCAGATCAATATTGAGATCCTCATAAAAAATCCTTTGCATTTCCAACAATATTTCTTCACCTTCACCTTCATAAGCATCCTGAACCCCCTCATATTCCCAAAGAACATCAGCAGCCTCAGGGACAGAAGGTAAATTCTTATTATAGTCATTCACAGATTGGTCTTTAATTTTTTTCAGCTCATCAGAGAAGATGTCTTGAAAAGCAGATTTGATAAAATCCTACAACCAACAAAATACCCAAAAAGAAAAGACACGAATTACATAATCAACAAAGAATTAAAGTATCTGAAGCACCAATTAGGCAACACCCAACAACTAATTGTTAAAATTAATTGCAATGACAAAACCGAAATTCAAAATACAAGAAAAGAAATGAAAAAAATTGACCTGCTGCCGATTATTGAGAGAATGAGGATAACTGGGCGAGGTCATGGGCAACCTCATCTTCCAGAGCAAGCGGCTTCTTCCTTCTCTGACCCTCTTACAACAGTTTTCCCTCAGCTATGGATAGTAAAATCTTAATTTCGAATATTAAAAAAAAAAAAAAAAAAAAACCCGCCAAAAAACACACAGAACAAGGCATCGAGAAAAGAGAAAATTCACCTTCTGCTTCCATGACTGTTGATTGTTGTAACGAGGATGGGTCTTAATCGAAGAACGATGGGTTTGAATGACGGAATTTGGATCATCGTCTTCCATTTTGACTGTTTTATTTTACGACTGCGGTGCCGAAAGTTGCCCTCGACTTGTGATTGTGAATGGTCGTTTTTCATGTCGACGGGGTGACATTCAGTTCAAGATTTAAATTTCGAGTGATGATTATGAATTCACGACGGACAAAACCAAGCACATGGAGGTACACTTGGGCTTTCCAGAATGAATTTGGGCTGCTTGTGGATCGGACCAACTCGTCAATTGGGCCTTTTTTAATTGAATTTGGGCTTCATTTGGATGGGCCCAGAATATTTCGATTATCATTTTATTTATGTTGATGTCTAATAAGCTTCCTTCCCCCCGCCCCAGATTGTGAATACAAAATTGAGAGTCTAATAATAAATGATCAACTATATGAGCTGGTGCTACAATTTTTTGGTACTTGTTAAAATATTGATATAGCAGTAAGCTAAGTGAATATAAATGTTGCTGATTCTAACAAAACTCAATGGAAAAGATATTGATCCATCTCAAAGATTTGATATTCTACCATGTAATCGTTGATCTAAAATCCTTAACAGCATACACAAGTATATAGTTTCTCGTTCCCCTAAGATACTTGAGAATAGTTGTAACCGTTGTTTAGTGATCAAATCCTAGATTGGATTGATATCTGCTGACCATTCCCACTACATGATAGATGTCGGGCCTAGTACACAACATGATATATATAAGGCTACCTACTGCAAATGCATAGAGAATCTGTCTCATTTCCTCAACTTTTTGTGGTGTCTTAGGACATTGTTCCTTAGATAAAATAATTCCATGTATAAAAGGTAATAAATATTTCTTGGAATTCTGCTTCGAATACCTGACAAGCATTTTGCCAATTTACGATGCTTGAGACAAGACTAGTGATTTGTTCTTACGATTCCTAATGATTTGGATCTCAAGCACAAACTGTGCTTCACCCAAATCTTTCATTTGGAACTGAGCAGCTAGTCATTCCTTAATTTTAGTCAGAAAACCTATATTATTCCCAATGAGTATGATATCATCCACATACAACACTAAGAAAGCTCTTGAACTGTTGATGATCTTCATCAACATTTTGATCAAAGCCATAAGATTTGACCATAGCGTCAAACCTCATATTCCAAGATCTAGATACTTGTTTCAATCCATAAATTGACTGATTTAGCTTGCAAATTTTTTGCTCTTTTCCTTGTTCAATGAATCATTCTGGCTGAGACATGTAGATTCTCTCATCAAGATTACCATTCAAAAAGGCAGTCTTAACATCCATTTGCCATATTTCATAATCATAATATGGCAATGGACAAGAGAATCCAGATAGATTTTAGTATAGCAACAGGCGAGAAAGTTGCATCATAGTTCACTCCCTCAACCTGAGTATAACCCTTTACTACTAATCTTGCTTAAAGGTTTGCACCTTTCCATCTACACATTTTTTTCTCTTGCAGATTTATTTACAACCTATAGATTTAACTCTATTAGGTTTATCTATAAGTTGCCAGATAGAATTGAAGTACATAGACTCCATTTCTAGATTCATGGGTTTAATTGAATCCCACTTAATTAAAGCTTCAAGTACCTCAACGTAGTGGGAGGGTTGTCCATCAGTCTGACTATTACATGGGTTTAACAGAAACTTAGGAGATCATACCCGATGATGGCATTGAGGATCCATTGACCTATGAACAGATAATGAATGATGTAGATCGAGACTAGGGATCAAAGCCATGAACCTCGAAATTGAGTCTATGTACTTCAATTTGGTCTGGAAACTTGTAGATTAATCGGATGGGGTAAAACCTATTGGTTGTAAATGGATCTACAAAAAAAAAAAAAAAAAAAAAAAAAAAGAGACCAAACCGACAAGGTACATACCTTTAAGACTCGACTAGTGGCAAAGGGTTATACCTAAAGAGAAGAGGTGGACTATGAAGAAACCTTCTCCCTTGTTGCCATGCTAAAGTCGATTAGACTACTCTTGTCCATTGTCATATTTTATGATTATGAAATTTGGAAAATGGATGTCAAGACAACCTTTCTAAATTTCAATCTTGAAAAGAGTATCTATATGGCTCAACCAGAAGGGTTTATTGAATAAGGTCAAGAGCAAAAGGTTTGTAAGCTTAAATGATCCATTTATGGGTTAAAACAAGCATCTATATCTTGGAATATAAGATTTGACAATGCAATCAAATCTTATGTTTTTAAAAAATATTGACGAACCTTGTATCTACAAGAAAATTGTCAAAACCATTGTAGTCTCCCTAGTATTGTATGTTGATGACATCTTACTCATTGGGAATGATGTAGGATTCTTGACTAACGCTAAGCAATGGCTAGCAACCCAATTCCAAATGAAAGATTTGGGAGAGACTCGGTATGATCTTGGAATCCAAATCATTTGAAATCGCAAGAACAAAACGTTAGCCCTATCTCAAGAATCATATATAGACAAGATGTTGTCTAGATATAAGATGCAAAATTCCAAGAGGAGTTTGTTACCTTTTAGGCATGGAGTTCATCTGTCGAGGGAACAGTGCCCTAAGACACATCAAGAAGTTGAAGATGTGAGACGTATTTCCTATGTATCAACAGTTGGTAGTCTAATATATGTCATGTTATGTACACGACTTGACATATGTTATGTAGTGGGAACAGTCAGCAGGTAACCGTCCAATCCAAGATATGATCATTGGACTGCCGTTAAAAATATCCTCAAGTATCAATCATTTATGGTGCTAATGATATGATCCTTACAAGATACACTGACTCTGATTTTCAAACCGATAAATATTCAAGGAAATCTACATCGGGATTAGTGTTCACTCTAAATGGAGGAGCAGTAATTTGGAGGAGTATAAAGCAAGGTTGTATTGCTGACTCCACCATGGAGGCTGAGTACGTAGCTGCATGTGAAGCGGCAAAGGAGGTTGTATGGCTTAAGAAGTTCTTAACAGATTTGGAAGTAGTTTCAAATATGCATATGCCTATCACCCCCCATTGTGCTAACAGTGGTGCAGTTACAAATTCTAACAAATTCAGAAGCCATAAGCGTGGGAAGCACATTGAGCGCAAAAATCATCTCATCAGGAAAATTGTGCAACGAGGAAATGTGATCGTCAAACAGATAGCATCGAAGCACAACATTAGTGATTCGTTTACAAAGGCCCTCACAGCTAGGGTCATTTAGTAAGTCTAAGATTACGAGTTATGTAAATCTAGGAAAAGTAGAAGAAGCCATAGGTATATAATGCCTTAGCTTATTGTATTTATCTTTTTTTCTCACGCTCAACATTATATGTAAGTGACTCCACTGGAATTTTAGTTCAAGTGGAAGTTTGTTGGGTTTTATGTCATAAAAACTCGTGATTTGTAAACAGTAAACAGATTCTATTTTACAATAAAGTAATTATCGAGGTTTATTCAGTAAAGATGTTATTGAATATGTGAATTGCATTTAAGAACCTAAATCTAATAAACTAAGAACCCCTAGCTATGACATGAATACTTGAACTATATGTGGAGACATAAAAGTGGATTAAGTTCGAGTAAATAGCCTAAACGGTCTATAGTATAGGGATAAGATTGGGTCCTTATCTTGGGGACACTATGGATACGACCCACTTTGTATTTGATACAAACGATGTGATCCTGAATCGTTCATTCATGCGAGTGGGGGCATCCTTTGCAATGAGTTTGCATAAGATCGGACCATGAAATAATCACTTTTACTTTATAATGTCGTTTGCTGTTAAGACTGACTATTTTAATACGATGACCTAGGTAACTCGATCTTAATCCTGAGCTAACTATGAACTCCTGTTTATTCGAGATTATCCTTTAATTTTCATGGGGTGAGAGTGTCCTGACTTCACCGACTCAATAAGCCTGCCATTTTAGAGGTAAAACCGAGTAGACAGCTGGAGACATAGTCTTGCAAGATGGAATTGACTCTTACCCGATTTTAGGAATAGTAGATGGGTTGTTTTCTTAATGCTAACTCCAGGTGTTGAACAAGGGGTCTCACCCTCTCATTGGCCCGAGAGGGACTCAGTTTGATGGTTGGACCACAAACGAATTGTTCATTAGAGGATCAGTGGGACTTAAGGAACAAGATGTAGGGGTAAAACGATAATTTTGACCCAGCTGTAATTATGAACAACCTGTTAAGGATCGACTTACTAATCATGGTTGTATCAAGTGGTCAGAAATATATGACAATGAGGAGAGTGCAACTACTAGGCTATAATGGAGCGTCCCAGTAGTTAATGAATATTGGTTAACTAGGTTAAAGAGTTTAGCCCGTTAATCTCGAATTGTTGGAGCTCATGATCTGTAGGTCCATTAGGTCCCCCTGCTAGCTCATATCGAATTAAACCTTAGAACAGTGTGATGAGAAAATTTGAAATGTTCAAATTTATTTTAGGAAGTAAGAGTTAATTACATTTGATATACTTAATGACTTTATCGTTTAATTATAAATTAAACAATATGGAGATTTGGAAATATTTAAGTATGATTTAGACATTGTACACATGAATAGGGATTCATGATTGAGATTGGTGTTATTTATTAATTTAATATTTGATGTTAAATTAATATTATTAATTAAATTATTAAATTATTTATTTAAAATGAATTTTATTTAAAAATAATTTAATATTTGAAATTAAATTAAAATTAATTAAATTGTTTAATTAACTATTTAAAATTAATTTTATTTAATATTAATTATTAGAATTAATTTTATTTAAATTTGGTTTTAAAGTTAATTTTATTTAAAATTAATTATTTGAATTATTTTTTAAGAAAATTCATTTTGAATTTTAGAAATTCAAAAATTTGTTGAATTTTAAGGTAGTGAGATTTTCCCATATTTGAACCTCTTTAACACCTCAAGTCCCATTTAATTAAAGCTTCAATTTGTCGTCATTTTGAGATGAATTTGATGTGCTTGATTTCTTCTTTAAATAGAAAAAGGATTTGCTGAGATTGAGGATTAAACAATTGGCTTTTGATGTTGTTTTTAACTATCAAAACCTTATCTCCATAACTCTCTCAAATTCTTTTTCCCTTAAAATTCATCACAATTTTGAATCCCACAATCCTTTCTAAGGCCAGAGAATAGTAGGGAAGACTCTAGCGATGGTCCACGAAGTGTTCGTGACAAAAAAAACCAAATGATTACTTCAATTTTGAGCTACATCAATGTTTGTTCTTTAAAACTCTCTTACAAAAAACAATCCGTTCTAAGGTTTGTTCTTTCATGGGAATCCAAATCCCATGGAAGCGTGTGATCGCCTTACAATTTTGAAAAACGATTTTGTGAGAAACTAAAATCAGTGAACTCATGGATATATTCAAATAATAAATATTCAAAATGACCTAAGCATGCTTCTAATGAAGAAGAATGGAAGAAATGAACTCACCCTTATAGATTCTTTTCCTTCTTCACGTTTTCCCCTCCAAAGTTCACGAACAATCTCAAGCTTCTCAACAAACAAGAATACCACCTCTAAGTCTACCTTGGTATTCTCTTGAAATTTAAAAAAAAAAAAAAAAATTGAAAGTGTGGGCTCCAAGACCTTTTGATGGAAGGATTTTTTAGAGAGAAATTCTTTTTTGGTGAAGAGAGATTAGAGAAGAAGAGTTGAAGCTAGACCATTTTTCACAAAAACAAACCTTACCCTAAAAAGGGTTATAATAGTATATTTATAGGGAGAGAGGATAACCCTTCTCCAAGCTTTTTCACTTTTCTCCTTTTAGCTAATTAATTGATTAACTATTATTTAATTAATTAGCATACAGATTAAATGACTATATACTAAATCAAATTTAATATACAGTTAATTAATTAATTAACATATAAAATATCACATATTTATATACATATATCTCTTTATGAATCAAACTCATACACATCTAATATTTGAATCTCATTCAAATACATCTCTCTTATAATATAGTTTGGATTATAGATCATATCTATCAGAATTCACTATGTTTTATATTAATCATATTAATATAAAATTACTTCAATTAATTTGAACAATTCAAATAATTCTTTTTTACTATCCTTAGCGAGCTAACAAGGGGACCTTATGAACCTACAGATTAGAAGCTCAAATGATATAAGATTAATTTATTTAAACTCTTTTAATTAAAATATTCATTAACTACCGGTCACTCCATTAAAAATTGATAGCTGCACTCTTCGCACTGTAGATATATTTCTGTGTCCATGGATATAACCAATCAACAACGAGTCGATCCTTTACAAATTGCCCGTAACTAAAGCTAGGTCAAAATACTATTTTATCCTTGTAGTTACATCTAACTCCTAAGTACCACTGATTTCTCTAGTGAACAAACAATTTATAGTCCAATTATAAACTAACATCTCTCAGCCAGTGAGAGGTTGAGGCCTAATTGTTCAAGACCCAAAATCAACTATTAAGGGAGAAATTTATCTACTTTCCCTATGATCGGGAAAGAGAAAATTTCTTCTTGTATAGGTGTGTTCTTAGCTCCCTACTCGGACAAATCCCCAAAATGGTAGGCTTCTAAAGTCAATTAACACGACCACTCTCACCCATACAGATAAAAGGATTGCCCTCATAAATAGAAGTTCGCTATATGGTTTTGGGAAAACTCTTTATACAGGATACCCTCACTCATATGTCCCCACATGAATAATATGGCTTATATTATCTGTAACATTTACAAATCATGTAACAATTACAAAGTGGGTTGTATCCACAACATTACTAGGTCAAGACACCCAACTTTATCCATTTATTACAGACCTTTTAGGTTATAACTTGAACATTAATCACTTGTATGTCTACCACATACTGTTTAAGTGACATCACTTAACCTTGGGTCTTAGTTTATTATATTAAATTAATACAGTCTGAATGTCAAATAAAATACCTCTTATTTTATTAGATAAATAATTTGTTCTTCCAAAACACAAACTACAAGATATACGATATTTAGGACACTAAATCCAACATAAAAACATCAATTTTTTACCTTTTAAACTCTTTACATTATAGGTCCCATAAGTTCACACCTCTTCTGACTTTATAACTTCACTCATTTCCCTAAATGCTCCCTAATTGATTAACTATCTAATAACTATAATTAAATTATAAAAATAGACGATAAAGTATGCTTTCAATTAGATTAGTTTGTCCAAATTTTTGGATTGTATGTCTTAAAACTCGCAGTTTGTAAAATTAAATATATTCTATTTGCAATAAAGAAGTTATTGAAGTTTATTTAATAAAGTTGTTATTGAATATGTAAATTGTACTTATAAAAACTAAATCCAACAAACTAAGATCCATGGCTATTACATGAGTACTTAGACTTTATGTGGAGACAAAGAATGGATCAAGTTCGAGTAGATAGCCAAAACGGTCTATAGTATACAAATAAGGTTGGATACCTTATTCTATAAACACTATCGGATACGACCCCCTTTGTATTTAGTACAAACGATGTGATTCTGAATCGGAGACATGCGAGTGGAGGTGTCATATGTAAAGAGTTTATATAAGACTAGACCGAGAAATAAGTCACTCTTACTTTATAATGCTATTCACTATTTAAGACTAACTATTTCACAGTGATGACCTAAGTAACTTGACCTTAATCCTAGGCTAACTATAAACTCCTGTTTATTCGGGATTATCCTTAGATTTGGATGGGTGAGGGTTGATCCAACAGCACTGGCACAATAAGTCTCCCATTTCAGGGGTGAGACAGGATAGATAGCTAAGGACATAGGGTGCAAGACGAAGTTCTTACCCGCTTTTAGGGATAGTAGAAAGGTTGTTCCCTTAAGTACTGACTCTAGATCTTGAACAAAAGGCCCTACCCTCTCATTATCTCAAAAGGAACCCGGTTTGGTGATTGGATCACAAACCAATTGTTTATTATGAAGGAACTCTTAAACAAGAGAATCGTTAAGCTGAAGCAAGATCGTTCCAAATCCATTGTGAAAAAACAAAGCATTTACAAACAAACAAGAATAGTTATGCATCATCGAGTAAATTACAGCATGCTTTCAAGTTAAAACCAAAAGAATCGAGTGACATACCTTTGAAGAACTATTCTTTGAGTATTCCTCGATCAACACTAGTCCAGCGTCCAAGAAAACTTGATCAAGTGCACGAACGCAATGAACAACCAGTGAATCACACGAATTGTCAGATCCTCGAACACAATCGAGTAAGACTCAATCCTCGACCCTCGAGCAGAAACACTCGACACTACCAAGAGGTTACCTTGGTATTCTCGGTATGAAAATTCAAGAGGTGTAGGCTCTGTGTGGATTTGGTAGAGAGAAAGAGGAAGTATACGATCGAGTTAAACGATCGAATAAGTGGAGAATGGCTAAGTCTATCGTATAGACTGGGTACTTGATCGTTGAGTATCGATGAGCTATCGTCTAGCAAACTCGGTCCTTGATGCTTGATTGTTCACTCTCTCAAAGACTATCGTATAGCTATTATATTTTACCCGATCGAATATGATGCGTTAATGAAAATTGAAAACATTTTTTCACTTTTATCCATTAGTTAAAAACCTCTCACTCAATCGGTTAAAGGAAGAAAAAAATAATCACCAACAATTATCTCATAATTGTTTTATTATAAATAAATATAATAACTAATTTATCATATTATATTTATAACCTATAGTTTTAATATCACATCAAATGTAATACTTAAGCTATAGTTCTTTTTCTCTTTTATGACATTTAATATAAATCATATTTATATTAATTCCTCCAATTAATATATCAAATACATCAAATCAATTATATCACATATAATTGAATTAATTTAATTATAACATATATAATCAAATTCCCTCTTGTTAATTTGAACATTTCAAACTAACCCAAAAACTGATTCTCAACATGAATCCATTGAGCTACAAAAGGGACCTTATGGACCTATAGTTTGAAGTTCCAATGGTACGTGAATAATTGACTGAACTCTTTAATCACGATATCCACCATCCATTAACTGTTGGGCATTCCACTAAAGACCAAGCTGTACTATTCGCACTACAAATATATTTCTGTGTCCATTAGATATAACCAATCAACAGTACAATTACCCTTCACAAATCGCTCAGAAGTACAACTGGGCCAATTTACCGTTTGCCCCTATAGTTACATCTAACTCCTTAAGTACCATTGATTTCTCTAATGAACAATACACCATAGTCCCACTATGAGTGAACACTTCTCGAGCCATGAGAAGGTGTGGCGCCACATTGTTCAAGCCCCGGAATCATCCCTCAAGGGAGCAATTTATCTACTTACCTCTACTTCGGGGAAGAAGTGAATTCCGTCTTGTGTAGCTGAGTTTCTTGATCTCTAATCAGACGAATCCCCAAAGTCGTAGGTTGAGTCGGCGATCTGGCCACTCGCACCCATGCAAATCAAAGGACCGCTCTCATAGGCAGGAGTTCCCAACTCACTCGGGATTAAGGCTATGTTACCTATGGTCATCCTAGTGAAATGAAAGTCTCTATTATGAATGACGTTATATAACAAGACTAAATATTTCGTGGTCCAGTCTTATACAAACTCTTTTGTATAGGATACCTCCACTCGCATGTCTCCACATGAATGACCAGGATCAGATCATTTGTAGCACTTTACAACACTTGTAACATCTATAAAGCGGGCCGTATTCGTAGTGTCACCAGGATAAGATTTTCCTCCTTTATTCATATACTACAGACCATTTAGGTTATCATTTAAGACATGATCCACTTGTATGTTTCCACATACATGCTTAAGTTACAACGTTAACCAGGGATCTTAGTTTATTGGTTTGTGGTTAATGCAACTAAAATATCTCATATTTCATAGACAACAATGAATAAAATATCTCATGTTATTATATCACAAATGTTTGTTCATACATGTGTTTACAAGCTACAGAACCATAAGAGATTTAGGGCATCAACCCCAACACATTAAAGGATCAGTGAGACTTAAGAAACAAGATGTAATCTCGGGGGTAAAATAGCTTTTGACCCAACCATTATTACGAACAACCTGTGAAGGGTCAACTTACTGATTGTAGTTAAATCAAATGGACAGAAATATATCTACAGTGAGAGGAATACAACTATTGAGCTTTGGTGGAATGACTCGATAGTTAACAAATGTTGATTAATTTGGTTTAAAGAGTTTAGCCAATTAATCTCATATCGTTGGAGCTCATGATCTGTAGCTCTATTAGGTCCTCTACTAGCTCACAAACGGATTAAACCTTAGAATAGCGTGATGAGATAATTTAAGACATTCAAATTTGAATTAAGAGAATCAGTAATTATATACGATATAATTATACATTTAATTATCAAATTAAACAAAATTGGATAATTAGATAATATTTGAATTTGGTTTAATTACATGAATAGAGATTCATGATTGTGAAACTGGTGATATAATAATTTAATATTGAATATTAAATTATTTTAATTATTTATTTAAATAAATTTTATTAAAATTATTGGTTAGAATTAAATTTATTTAATTTTTTTTTTGAATTTTATGAGGATTCAAAGGTTTAAATAGTTTTTATTTTTAATTTGATTTTTTAGAAAATAAAAATTAAATTTTATTGAAAATTAAATAAAAATAATTTTAATCAATTAAAATTTGAAAATAAATTTCATAATGGGGTTTTTCCCACTTTGGACACTTAATTCCCACTATAACTTGACATATTTGGTGTCAAGATGTCATGGAATCAGATTGCATGGTGGAGTTGAACAATGTTCAGTTCATTTTGCTGAGATTTGATTTGATGCAAAATCTAAGAATCAAAGAAGTTCTTCAATTTCAATACTCTAAAACCAGAGAACTTCACCAACATTCCCTTTAATTCTGTCTCATTTTGGATCCCACAATCCAATCTAAGGTCCTAAAAAATAGTAGGGAAGGTCAAGTGGTAGTCTACATGCTTTTGGAGTGAAGATTCAAGCTGGAACTGGAGGATTGAAGATTCTTTAATGGTATACCTCAAAAATCCTATTTCTTTTATTTGAGCATGTCTGTCTGAATGCTAAAATTAATGGAATTAGAGTGCTTAAGATCCTAATTGTTTCCGCATGTTGAATGTCAACACCATCACAAATGAGCATAACTCAACAAATATTAAATATGTACTATCAATCTCGAGATTAGAGATGAGATCATTTTCCTACTATATTGTTAAAATAAAATAAAATAAAAATAATTAGATTAATTCAAAAACAAATTTGATTTGTTTTTAAATACTTTAATGTTTAGACTAAAAATCCAATGATCATGGAAGGTAAAATGAAAGTTCACGTGATTCACGCCAAAGCATCATATCCATTATTTTAAAAACAATAAATAAACAAAATCATCCATTATTTAAAAAGTAAAAATAAAAAAATCATCGTCATCAACGTTAACTCTGTTCACTACTTATTTCCGTAGATTCAGTCCCAATTCACAGACAGAGCTTCAAAAATCAAGACAATGGAAGTTCAAATTCTCACCAAAGAAATCATTAAACCTTCTTCTCCAACCCCTTCCGATCTTCGCCGTTTCAACATCTCTCTTCTCGACCAGCTCGCCACCGCCGGTTACGTCCCTGTCATTCTCTTCTTCGCCAACGCCGACGGAGCGCCGCCTTTCGAGGAAAGATCCGCCCGCCTGAAGAAGTCACTGACGGAGACTTTGACTCAATTTTATCCACTCGCCGGCCGCCCCAGAGAGAATAGCCACATCGAATGTAACGACGACGGCGCTGAGTATGTTGAAGCTCGAGCCAATTGTGTTCTCTCCGATTTTCTAAAGGATCCGACGCCGGAGCTGCTCACCCATTTTCTTCCGATTAAGACTGAAGCTCCCGAGGCCGCCGACGGCGGACGCATGTTTTTAGTTCAGGTATCAAATTGAGTGATGGTTTACAATTTGAAGTTGAAATTGACTTTGAAGAAATTTTAACATATAATTTTCAATGGAATAACATAATTGATTGCCAATATTTTATTTGTTTTTATATGAAATATTTGAATTTTTTGGTCAAATTCTTCCAACAAAATCAGGTTCTTTTAAAAATATTTTTTACTTTAGAGAACTTGACTTAGTTTTTAAAACCAAGATCAATGGCCAAATAAGACCTTAATTACTTAAATTTGTTAACATATGATGCGTATATTTAAGTTTCATTTTATTGTTTTTCAGAAAAAATAAATTTCATTTTAGTATATGCAATTTCTAATAAATTTTAAATAGTACCTTAAAATTAGTTTAAAATAACTATAATTTTCAAGCCGGAAATACCTATCTCTATGTGAACATATTTCTAATTTTTTTAAAAAAGAATGCTAATAAGGAATATTTAAAAAATAATAATAATAAATTTACAATATAGATAATTTTTAAGATATATTAAAAATAACCAGATTAGAATTAGATATTTTAGAGTTTATGAATTAAATAGAAGGAAATTAAAAGATAGAATTAGAATAATATTTTAAACGTGATAAATTTAGTAGGGTCTAAATCTTTAAGGGTTATAAATTGTATAGATTATAGTGTTTTTTTTAGTACAACATAGAATATATTGTTACTTATTAGGGATATACATAAAAATACCGAAAACCAATCCGATCGATCAAAATTGATTGAATTAAGGTCGGTCGGTTGATTGTCAGCTTTCCTATAAAAAAATTGAAAAATCGACTGACCAAATGTATGTTAGTTTTTTTAAAAGTATAAAAGCATGACCACTACCAATAATCCAAGCCCAAACCTACTATTTTAGTGTTGATTTATTATTATTTTTTATGTTGCCTATTTTTCAAAATCCACTACATGATTGATTTAATTTTCTTCATAAAAAAACGATTCATTTAAAATTTAAAAAGTTACAAATTATATTAACGTAAGAAAAACACTTCATCACTTCATCTTTTCTTTTCATTCATCTTTGGCTTTGTTTAAAAAGAAAAGACCAAACCGACTAATCGATCCGACCACCATCAGTCGAATTTTACACATTTTTTTGTCGATTTTCGATGTCAATTTTCTCTCAAAACTAACACCGACCAACCGATATACACCGTTATTACTTATTACCATTAGGGAATTAAAATGTTACAAAATTAAAAATAGGGTTGGATTTTAATCTATTATTATTAGAAGCTTAAAAAGTGAATTGAGAAATTACTCATTTAATTTTTATTAAAATGAATTTATCAGGTGACGTTATTTGAATGTGGAGGAATGGCGATGGGCATAAGCTTCTCCCACAAACTAGTCGACGCATCCTCCATAAGCGTAATCTTAAAAAGCTGGTCTGCGGCGGTGCGTGGTTCCAACACGGCGGCGGCCGCGTTTCTTCAAGCATCTCTAGTACCGCCGCCGGAGGGAATCCCAATCGCCGTCCCTCCAGCAGACTTAGGAGGCAAAGTCAAATGCAAATCCCGAAGATTAGTCTTCAACGCCCAAAAAATCGCCGATCTAAAATCCAACGCCGCGAGTGAAACCGTACCAAACCCAACGCGCGTGGAGGCCGTAACGGCTCTCATTTGGAAATGCGTAATGAAAGCAGCAACTCAGAAAACGACGTCGTTTTCAAATCCCCCAAATCTCACCGTCATGTCCCAAACCGTAAATTTACGCAAAAGACTAACCCCACCGTCGCCGGAATATTCGATCGGAAACCTCGTCGGAAACTTCGTCACGAACCCAATTCCGCCGGGGGAAAAAGACCTGAAGGGACTCGTAGAATTATTGAGAGATGGAATTAGAGAATTTAATAAAAATGGGATTAATAGATATGAAGGGAATGATTGTTTTATGAAGATAATGGAGGGGCTCCAACAATCTGGGAGTTTGTTTATGAGAGATGACGTGGCGTTTTATATTAGTAGTAGTTGGAGCCGGTTCGGTTTGTACGAGCTGGATTTTGGGTGGGGAAAACCGGTTTGGGTCAGCATTGGGAGTATTATGTTTTTGAATTTTGTGGTGCTTATGGACACTAAAGATGGGGAGGGAATTGAAGGTTGGGTTACTTTGAAAGAAGATGAAATGGCATCTTTTGAACATGATAATGAGTTGCTTGCTTTTGCTTCCAAAAACCCTAGTATCCTAATTTAATGTAATTATGGATATGTTTCACTTTTGTTGTACTTTTAATAAATCTAAATGCAATTTGATTGTGTTAGAAATGATTGTAATGATGTCATCCATGGTGTTTATGACAAGTTTAGTGGGAGCCAAATGGAGCTTTGACCTTAGTGTTGGCAAAATTTTCCTTGGGGTCGATTCCTCACGGAATTGTAAAATCTCCGGTTTGACCAAGAATGAGGGTCAAATCGGGGATAGGGTGGGGATGGAGAGGGTATCCTCGCCCTGTCTTCAACCCCGACTCCTCCCTGATTATATTATTAATTAATTATATATATATATATATATATAAAAGAGGTATTTTGACTTTTTTACATTTAGCCTAGTTTTTCATTTAACTCAATCTAAATACAACTAAAGTCTCCAAGTCCAAACCTAAGAGAATTTTAGGATTTTTTTTATAAAAAAGGTCCCCATGGAGAGACAAAAGGGGAAACGAGGAATCTCCGCCCTCGTCACCGCTTTCAAATGGCAGGGACAGAGGTGAGAATGAGGGTAAATTCCCCCATCGGGGACAAGGAACCCCTCCCCGCCCGCCTTAACCCCATTGCCAATCTTATTTGACCTCGAAAGTGAGGAAAAATACAGGTATGAGTGACTTGTATGGTCAAATGAAGCTCAATTATGAACAAATTTAAGTTTGAGAATGGAGGAATCTCGCCTAAGTTTTGACGAAACTACAAAGAGTCAAACAAAAATAAGATTGAGACGTACTTATATTTCTCCTCAAGATTGACCATGATCAAATGTAAATCATGGTGTCACATAATTGAAAATGTATGATCATAACACCTTGTTTAACCTGCCATTAAGCTAAGTTGTGCATGACAATTCATATTTGGTATCCTATGTGTTACGATCCTACTATATCAATTGTGTGGCACCATAATTATACTTGATCATGGTTATTTATTACTCTGATTGCATATGGCCTTCTTTTCATAATTATTTATTCGTGAATTTCTTCTTAATATTCCCACATGCATCATTTAATTTGTTGGAATAATTAATTTATGTATATCAAATTAAATATATAGCATTTATATCTAGACTATTTAATGGGCATATTGTGTCATTTTAATTATAGACATTAACTTTAATTATAGACTCAACTTCGGAAGTGTGGTGATTTGATGAGTAGAAACCAATGCATTAATTTAGGGGATTATGGAAACCCTAAATCAACCGATAATTACAAGGTAATTATAATCTCCAAAATATTTTGCTTCTTTAAGTCTCCTATTCCCTATTTGATAGCCATGGATCTGCCCATTCCATTTGAAGAAGACTGCAAACCATTGCAGGTCATGATCTAAATTCTAAATAATTTTTACACCTTTAATCCATACTTAGATATTTTGTCTTGATTATTATGTATAGTAATGAATCTGAGTTTTATGGACTCTTCAACTACCCATAACCTATACAAAGAATAGTATAACCTAAAAGGAATGGTATAATAGTTAGTTATATTATAAATATGTTAAATTAGATGTAATATAGATGTTCAAACTTAGTGTCTTAAAGACAACAATTGTCAAAATCCATGTGTCACTCTACATGTTACCCATATGTCTCATACCTACATATTATTAGTGTCCATGTAAAGCCATCTTCTACTTGCCATGGGCATTTGGTGAATCTTGAGAGAAGACATTCATTGATGAAAAATTTTGGAAAAAGTGAAGAATTTTGGAGGAATATCCTATTTTCATAATTTTTTTTTATTTTTTTTTATATATATTATGTTTTATTTATTTTAATATTATATTTTTTTCTATATTTGTATTCCCCTTCGCGCCTCATTTTCACACCACGTTATCAACACAACTTCTTTTATTTCCCACGCTAAAGGTAGGTCCTATATGTCTTTTTTTTTTCTTTTTTGTTATAATTAATAAATTAAATGTTAATTTGCATATCTAGTGCATATTAAATTTTTAATATAAATACAATATTTTGTGATAGTGTTGCCATGACAAACCTTACAAATTAGAATTCGCAGCCCTTGACACTAATGACAATAACTATTTGTTATGGGTGCTCGATGTCGAAATCCCACCTGGATGTTATGAACCTTAGGAAAATAATTAAAGAAGGAAGTCGGGCATTCAACCAGGACAAAACAAAAGCTATGATTTTCCTTCGTCATCATCTCCACGAGGGATTGAAAATGAAGTATCTTACAATAAAAGATCCTTGTATCTTGTGAAAAAAATTGAAAGAGATGTATGATCATAAAAAAACAGTTATTCTTCCTAAAACTCGTAATGAGTGGATGCATTTGATACTAGCATATTTTAAATCAGTAAGTAATTACAATTCCACATTATTTAAAATCAGTACAAAGTTGTTGTTATGCGGAGAAAAAATCAATGATATTGATATGTTAGAGAAGGTATTTCCTACAGTTCATATCTTGAATATGCTCTTGCAGCAACAATATCGAGAGAAGAGTTTTAAACAATATTCTAAACTAATTTCATGACTTCTTGTGCCCGAACAAAATAACGAGTTATTGATGAAAAATCATGAATCTCGACCATTCCCTGAAGTGAGTACCGTGAATTTTAATAATAATCATGGTCGAGGTCGTGACCATGGTAAAAGAAGAAATAATTTTTCTTTTCATGGTGACGTTATAATCATCCAAATTTTAAGAGAACCACACGAAATGATGATCATAAAGAAAAATCTCCACTAGTTAAGAATTCAAAGGATGATGAACAAAAATGCTTTCAATGTGGCCTGAGGACATCAGTCACATATTTGTCATACATCGAAATACTTAGTTGATATGTATCAAGCTTCCTTGAAGAAAAAAAGAAAAAAATGTGGAAGCAAATTTTGCATACCAGGATAATGATATATTTGACTCATCCTATATGACAAATTTAGATGTGGTAGACTTATTGGAATCTTTTGAAGAGAAGATCGACACATTTGATGGAACATCAAGTGTTTCTTTTGACTTTGAAAATATCTAGCCTTAATGTTATTGTTCTTTTTATCCATCTTCATATTTTTTTTCCTCTTAGTAAGTTAACTTTTGTATATTCTAAATGTTGTTTTTCTTATTGTAATTTTTTCTTTTAAGAACATGGATCATTTTCATATGTTGGGTGATTAAAAAATGAGCAAAGAAGATCTATGTCTGACAGACAATGTAACTACATATACAATACTTACAAGCAAAGAACATGGATCATTTTCGTACTGATGATTGGTTATATCCAATGGACATAGAAATATATCTATGGCAAGAAGAGTTCAATTTTCGGTCTTTAGTGGAATGCTTGGTAGTTAACGGATGGTGGATATCGTGACTAAAGAGTTTAGTTAACTATTCACGTACCGTTGGAGCTTCGAGCCATAGGTCCATAAGGTCCTCTTAGTGATACAAGTTGAGAATCAGTTTTTGGGTCAGTTTGAAATGTTCAAATTGACAAGAGGGGGTTAGATTATATACGATATAATTGAACGAGTTAATTAAATATGATATAATTAACTTTATGTATGAGATACATTAATTTGGAGGAAATTGGATATAAATATGATTTATATCTAGTAGAAAAAAATATTATAATTAATATGATATTAGTTTATATATTATGAATATGATAAGATCACATTCCTTGGACGGTTATAAAGAAAATGTGAAGGCGTTTCTTCTATTCTAAATAACGAATGAGTGCATTATAAATAGAAGACGGTGTGTTGATCTCGATGTGCTCAGACATTGTGAAAAGATAGTGTCATCGTTTAGGAAATTAGTGCCTATACAATAATGACTGCATGATCACTTACATATACGATATTGCTAAGCGACTGCATACAGATTACATCGTCGAGCGCTATTATCTAAACGGTCGTTTACCTTTTTCCTAAGCGATCATTTAGCTCCCGGTATTTACTAAACGATCACATAGTTTTTCCTATGCGATCGTTTGGACGATCGCTTACCCTTTTCCTACACGATCGCTTACTTTTCCTACACGATCGTATACTTCACCTAAATGATCAAGCATCTTGTCTATGCGATAGACGACCTCTTCTCCCACTTGCTTGATCGTTGTGTACGGTCTCTCTTCCTTCTTCCCTCTACCAAATCCGAACAAAGCCCACACTTTGGATTTTCACTCCAAGAATACTGAGGCTCTGGGTTGTGGTGTCTTCTCCGTTTCTTTCTGTTCAAGTGGTGATTGTTCGAGATAGACGGTTGGGCTTCAGACTCGCTGTGAAGAAGAAATCTTCATTTGGTATGATTTATTGATCTTTTTAGCATTATGAAAGTATGTTTGAATGTATATGCGGTAATTCTGTCACAATGAATTGGAAAGATCCGCTTCCGCTTGTAGGTACTCTTGAATAAGAGTTCCTTCAATTGGTATCAGAGCACTCGGTTTTCAGATATTCCAATTCATTGTTGCAAAAGAATTGCAAATACGTTCCTGGTGGGTGCATTTCTACACTGTTTAATCGTTCAATTGCTGTAGATGTGTAGATTTATGGATGTTTTCGTGGATGTTAGCCTCGGGTTGATTTAATGCTTTTACATTTTCGATTGTTTGAAAAGCTCCTACGTTTTTTTGGGTATTAATAATCGTAATCGAGTATGTATTCAAAGTCTGTTTGAGTTTTGAATCATTTGTGAATCTGATCGGAGCAAGCGTTGTGGTTCTTCGAGGAAGGAGACGATCAATTGTTGATCGCATCGGTTAGACGATGGAGTATGCGATAGTTGTTGATCGCATCGGTTAAAATATGGGGTATGCGATCAAGGGTTGATCGTATGTGCAGACGATGGGGTACGCGATCGCTGATGATCACATTGTGTAGATGATTGGGTAAGCGATCAAGGGTTGATCGCATCGTGTCGATAATCAGTTATGCGATTGTTGAGTAACGGGTCATGTAAACGATGGGATGCTTGCGTATCGCTTAACACGCGCGCGTGCACTAGACGATTGTTTAGGTCAGCAAGTTTCATCACTTAGTAATTGACTAAACGATCGCTTAGTCACGCAAGGTAAATCGTTTACCTGTCGCCGCGTTAAGTGATCACATAGACGATCGTTTTGGCTAGCAAGCTTCATCGCTTAGTAACTGACTATACGATTGCTTAGTAACGCAAGGTAAATCGTTTACCTATTGACGCATTAAGTGATCACATAGACGATCGTTTTGGTCTGCAAGCTTCATTGCTTAGTAACTGACTAAACAATTGCTTAGAAACGCAAGGTAAATCATTAACCTGTCGTCGCGTTAAGAGATCACTTAGACGATCAGGCTTCGTAGCCTCGTTGTCGTCTACGCGATCATTTAATTTTGCTTCTATCGTCTAGTGCGCGTTGGACAATCGTCCACCTTCGGCGTTTACTACTCGATGGAGTTCTCCTGGCGGTTTAAGACACAGTTCACCTGTGAACCGGCTTGCTTGATAAAAAATATAATAGATAGAGTTATTTCATGTAATGTATGTTTTTAATATGTCATATGGTTTGCACATATAGTAAATCCTACCTTAGGTTATGCATTGGTCATGCATCATCTCTTTATTGTAATAGTTATAATTTAGAGAAGCATGTTTTAATTTACATAAGTGCATGCTCATGCATCATATAATATAAAGGTTATATTTATGTATGCTTTATTTATTTAACATTATATTTATAAGCGTTATAAAATACTTCATTATGTGGGATGAGTGTTTTAGTTGTTTATTTTATAAATGGTTATAAAATGAAATTAGAATTAAAATAATTAGTAAAAGATTAATATGTAGCAAGTCTATCTATAGTAGACCTTTTGTCGAAGGCGGGTTTTGTATAGGCTGGGGTATTTAAGATGACAGCAACGGAATACCCCTACTGGGAACCTACCTGGAAAGGTAATTTAGATAAATTTGATGTATGCATACAAATTAAGGCCAGTCCATTAAAGAGTCTAATGTTTCTATTTGGATTTTTTTTTAATTTCAAAGACAAAAGTTGTTTTTTAGCGAATTTTATAAATAACTCAAATCATCATCAGTAGCCGGATTGTCTAGGTTAATAAACTCCTAGGTAGAACATTTAGTGGGAGGTTCTTGGGGCATTTGATGCTTCATTTTCACCTCTCGCGTTTCTCCCTCATAGTCCACACCGTGAGATCTAACCTCGGCCTCGAGGCACCTTTGGCGTGTCCCCCTAAAGATGGTATTTGGGTAGGTCAATATCAAGGTGGATGGAGAGAGTGATCATAGTAAGTGGGAGCGGGAAGTGTGACAGCATATCCCTCGATCTCCTTCGTTGGATTGAATAAAGTTTTTGTGCATCGCCTCATGGCACCCTGGTGTGTCCTCCTATAATGAGGTTACAAGATATAAAGTAAGATTAGTTGCACAAGGGTTTTCCTAAAGACCTGGTATTGATTGTGAGAAGGCATATTCTCCAATGATGAATGCAATTACACTAAGATATTTGATTGGCCTGACAATGTATGAAAGTTTGGAAATGCATCTTATGGATGTAGTCACAACATATTTATATGAATCTCTTGATAATGATATTTATATGAAAATCCCAAAAGTATTTTAAAAACCTAAAACATATAAGTCAAGTTCCCGATAAATGTATTCAATAAAGTTATAGAGATCACTATATATATTAAAATAATTAGGACGAATGTGGTACAATTTCTTGTGTGGATATTTGTTGTGAGTAGGATATTAAAATAATCCAATAAGTCTATATTTTTCTATAAAGAAATCACAGTCAGGATTTGCAATTATAGCTGTAAATGTTGATAACTTAAACATAATTTGACATTCCGAAGAGTTTTCAATGACAATAGATTAAGAAAGAATTTGAGATGAAAGATCTTGGAAAAACAAAATTTTTCCTTAGCTTAAAAATTGAGCATTTAACAATAAAATATTTGTTCATCATTCAACTTATACAGGAAAATTTTTGAAAATATTTTATGTGGACAAAGCACATCCATTGAACATTCCAATGAAAGTTCGTTCACTAAATGTGAAGAAAGATATATTTTGACCCTGAGATAATAACGAAGGATTTCTTGGTCCTGAAGTACCATATCTTAGTACAATTAGTGCACTTATGTATATTGCTAATAATACAAGACCAGATATTGCATTTTCAGTAAATTTATTAGCTAGATATAACTCTTCTTCAACAAAAAAAAAAAAAATATATTGAAATTGAATTAACCATATACTCTGTTATCTCTTAGGAACGATTGATATGAGTTTTTTTTATTTAAATAAATCAAATTTTGATCTAGTTGGTTATGTAGATTCTAGATATTTATTAAATCCACATAAAGTTAGATCTCAAACAGATTATCTATTCATATGTGAAGGAACTGTTGTATCATGACGATGAGTGAAACAAACCATAACAACCACTTCTTTAAAATCATGCAGAAAGACTTGCGATCCACGAGGCTAGTCGAGAATGTATATTGCAAAAATCAATGACTCAGCTCATTTTTGTGGAATGTGTGGCTTATCTTCTAATAAAAATCTTCTAACAATATTATATGAAGACAACAAAGTTTGCATAGCCCAAATCAAAAGAGGATATATTAAAGGAGATTGAATAAAGCATATTTCACCGAAGCTTTTCTACACTCATGATCTTAAAGAAAATAGCGATATCACCGTACAACAAATTTGTTCGAAGGATAACCTGACAGATTATTCACAAAGGCCTTACCTACTGCAGTCTTTTAAAAACTGGTGCACAACATTGGAATGCGACGACTCAAATATCTCAAGTGATGTTTCCATGAGAGGGAGTAAATATACTATATTCTTTTTAAGAGTATTAGATTATATGAAATATATACTTTTTTTTCCTTCACTAGGATTTTTTTCCAATGAGTTTTTCTCCTAATAAGGTTTTAACAAGACACATTTCAAATATAATGGGCATCTAAGAGGGAGAATTATAAATATGTTAAACTAGATATAATGTAGATGCCCAAACTTCAAGACAACAATTATCAAACTCCTATCACCCCATATGTCACTCTACATGTTACCTATGTGTTTCATACTTACACAATATCCATATAAAGCTACCTTCTTGCCATTTTGCCTATAAATATGGGCATTTGATGAATCTTGAGAGAATGCATATATTGGTGAAAATTTCATGAATTTTGGAGAAAGTGGAGAATTTTAGTGGAATTTCCTATTTTCATAATTTCTTATTATATATATATATATATGTATATATATTATGTTCATTTATTTTAATATTATATTTTTTCGATATCCGTATTCCCATTGTGCCTCATTTTTACAAGAAGTTGGACATTTGTAAATGAACCATTTGAATTTGGCATTTGTAAGATGTTCATTAGTGGGGGGATTTATTTTGATCATATCGAAGACTCCACAAGTATTCATAAGAACTTTATATTCGATAACATGATTTTCCATTTCAAAATCAATTGGCAATGAGAGAGGAGTTAGTAGCTTATATATTTTGTAAACATTGTGATAAGGTTCTTCAATTTTTCCAATGTGGGATCCCCAATACTTTACTATACTATTCTTAGAAAATATCAGAAGAGAAATTGTCTCACTTGTCTCCAAAGCACTATAAAAGAAGTTTATGGATTTGATTTCAAATTATCTATGTTAGAAACACTTTTTAGTTTAAGGGTGTATTTGGGGTAAGGACTATCCTAATACTATAATAATCACCTTTTGCTACCGTAAATACTATTTTGTATTCCTCAATTAGCTACTATCAACACTATTTCAAAACTCTAATTTGTTACAATATTTACTATTTAATACAGTTTTTACTATTTTCATTCATAATTTTTTTTTATTATTTGCTATAGTGTTTACTATTTTCTTATCAAACTAAAATATTTTACACCTCAAATACATACTATTATAACTCAAACTAAAATAATTTATACCCCAAACACAAACTATTATAACCCAACTATAATAACTTAGGATTATAATAACCAATTCCTTGCCTCAAACACCCCCTAAGTGTGCTAACTCTAGTCAAATTTCATTTTTGTATTATTTAGTTTGAGAGTGAGGAAAATGATTGAGTGATACAAAAGCTTAGAAAGAATGTTCTTATAATTGGGATCAGATAAATAATTCTATTTCTTACAAGTGTTGAATTCTATTAAAATGATTATTTGGGAAATATGAAAACCATGAACAAGAAATCATGAGGAAATGAGCACAATTTTTTAAAAACTAAGGTCCCGTTTGGTAATTATTTTATTTTTTATTTTTATTTTATATTTTTTGAAAATTAAGTTTATTTCCTCCCTATTCCTTATAATGACTTGCATCTTTCTTTAAGTACAATGGTTAAATTCTTAGTCAAATTCCAAAAACAAAACAAGTTTTGAAAAGCTATTTTTTTAGTTTTCAAAATTTAGCTTGGTTTTTTAAACCATTGGTAACATGTAAATAACAAAAGAAGAAATTTAAAGGTAGAAATAGTGTCCATAGGCTTAATTTTCAAAAACAAAAACAGAAAAAAAAAATCAAATAGTTATCAAATGAAACTTAACTGACTTACCAAATTAGACATTCAAATTTGAAACCATCTTTTTTTTTTTTTTTTAAAAGAACACTTTGGGCCAAATAATTTTAAAATGTAAATTGAAGGCCATTACCAATAATGAAACCATGTTAATCAATTAAACTTGATTTTACAAGATGCTTTTAATACAAGAAGAACATGGTCTTATTGAACCAAAGGAAGAAGACAATATAGTAGCTAGTACAAATAGTTCATCCCATAAGGTGTAGATTAATAACATTTTTTTTTGGTAAGCAATTCTATTCAATCATTCCTTGGGAGTGAAGTTCACATGTAACCCATCTTCAAAACTCAATATATGAGCTCTTGCAATCTTTCCTCCCTTCAGTTTGGTCCATCTATCAAAATTAAAATTAAAAGAAAAACATTATTGCATGATATTAAAATCTCTTACATACTATATGTTAAAAATGATTAACAGATTTAATTATCATAAACTATATATATGTACCTATATTTGGTGAAAAGGATATGGAGGAAGGTACACAAATAGACTTTAGAGTACTCAGCACCAGCACAATGCCTTAAACCTCCACCAAATGGCATGAAGTTCTTTTGAACAGTCATCGAGTCTATCTCCTATAATATTCATAATCATCATTTAAACAAGCTATCTTAGCAATTAATTAACATGTTTAGTTAAGGATTGTTTTCCATAATATACTTTCCAACGCCATGGATTGAATGTAGCGGGGTCCTTGTACACTTCTGGATCTCTGTGACGAGAAGCGGTAACAAGCATTACTGTCCATCCTTCTGGAATTATGTATCCTATAATATCAATCAAATGCAAGTTAGTGAACCCACTAATATATAAATATAATAATATTACAATTAATTCACAAGATAAATATAACTAATTAAGAAATATGTCATCGACTAATAAATCAAAAAGATCAAATCTATCTAATCTAAAGTTCAAGTATACATAAAAACATTTGTTTTTACCTTTTATTTGAATTTCCTTGGTTGTTTTTCTCAACAAAGCAGGTGTTACACTCCCCAACCTAAGTGTTTCACTAATGACCTAAAATCCAAAATAGACCAAAGAGAAAAAAATGTCATCATATTATAATGAATAAAAAAAATGACAAATAATGAATATAAGAAATTTATAAGTAGTATATTACATTGAGTGTGAAAGTCATGGATTTGTATTCTTCCCATGTGATTGGTCCATCTGGATCAGCTCTGGCCTTTCTAATCGCCTCATGCTCAGCCTAAATTAACACGAAAAAATATCACAACTTAATTAATCATTTAAGGAAAATAATTAAAATCAAATGCGTTTAAAAAAAATATTTAATTCAACGTTCACAACATGGTCCCTTCTTAATCATTGGATGTAAAACTTCATGGAAACATAATAGATTTCAATTTCTTTTGTGCATCTAACAGTTAATGAATTGGTACATTGTTTTGATCTCATTGAATAATTTTTTTTTATGTATTTCGAGTCTTACTTCCAATTCTTTCACTACTTCGGGGTGATCTGCGAGGAAGTTGAGGATCAAAGTAAGAGTGGTAGAGATGGACTCAAAGCTAGCAAAGCTGATGGAAAACAACAATTGGATAATGAATTCCTCTGAGATGAACTGTTGGGATTCCTTATCTTTAATGGCTTGCCCCAAGAAATCTTCTTCACTGCTAGCCCCTTTAGCCAATCTTTCCTCTAAAATATCTTTTAGCTTCTTTTGGATTTCCTTCATGTCCTATTGTCATAAAAAAAAAAATATATTCATATTCTCTCTTTTTGTGATAACACATAACTCGTCGGTTTAAACTTTGTGATTCACCTTCATGCATTTATTGTAAGTGGTGCCAGGCAAATTTAGAGGCAATGTGAGAAAACCTCCGAGAAGTCCTGTAAACTTCTTAGTTAGACCTCCTGTTAGTAATTTACTTGAATCTTCACTGAACATCTTAACAATCGATGTTCTGAAAACCATCTGAAAAATGCAAGAAAATAATAATAGTTAAATATATTATTCAAATTATTAAAAATGAAATCTCTCGGATCGGTTATGGTATATTTAATTATTTAACCTACCGCAGCGGCTGATTCTTTGACTTCGACGCTGGGTTGAGTTGACCAATAATGAAGGGTTTCTCGAGCGGATTCTTCGATACGAGGAAGGAAGCGATCACGGAGTGACTCGGCACCAAAGTGGTTCAAAGTAATGCTTCTAATATACTTGTGAATGAGGCCAAGAGCCTTGAGCCATTCAGTGTCAAGGCCAAAGAATTTGGAGAGTGTATCTAAATACCACATTTCTACGGCCCTTCCTTCTTGTAGCATTATGTAATGGTTGAATTCTGCGTCCGTTGAAACCACCACCGGCCTTCCCGCCAAACATGTCTTGAAGATCGGTCCATATCTAAAAATCGTTCCCATGAATTTTCGTTATAATAATAAATCTTAATTTTGAAGAATAAAATTAACTATTGATAATAGAAAAAAATACTAATAAGTGGAATCTAAAAGTTAAAAGGTCTCGTTTGGTAATAATTTGATTTTTTATTTTTGTTTTAAAAAATTAAATCTATTTCATCCACATTTCTTACAATGATTTGCATCTTTCTTAAATACAATAGTTGAATTTTTAGCCAAATTCTAAAAATAAAAATAAATTTTTGAAAGCTACTTTTTTTGTTCATGGGTGAAAAGTAGATAACAAGGGAAGAAATTTGGAGATGGAAGTAGTGTTTATGGACTTAATTTTTTTTAAAAAAAAACAAAAATAAAATGGTTAGTGAACGGAGTCTAAGATTTTTCTAAAAATACTAGACCTCCCAAAATCAACCCGAAATGCACCAAGACATCTGTCTCCACTTGTTGAACTCTTTTTTTTTCTCTTTTTTTTATAAAATAATTCTAAGACAAATATATATGTTTCCTTATTTATTTATTTTTTTTCTCTTTTTGTCTGTTGATGTTAAATTGACTGTGATTATTATCATTATTTTAGATCTAATATAACCACAATTTTTCATGAATTCTTTTTTCTTTCCTTAAATATTTAAAAAAAAAATTTCATTGTTGGGCTTGAAGTGAGTTGCAGAAGATAGGTTTCATCCTAAGAAATATGGGTGAATGATAGATGACATATTAAAAAAGGATGTAAAAATATTTTCCCGACCCTATTCATTTATATGCTCAAATTCACAGGTTAATTAAATATGTTAATTTCACTAAAATTCATCATCAATAATCACACTTAACACCTTCATTTTTTTTCTTTTGGTCAAGGATATTGATATATTTTACCAAAGAAAACGTACTCTCGAACATATATATATGTAAAATTTTAATGCAAAAGATCTAGTTTCTGTAGTGAATAATTTGTTTTATAATACTATTAATGTAATAATAAAAATACCTTTTAACTTTGCTTTGGATGAAAGGGTGGACATCAAGGGAGTCACTAGGTCGACTGAGTTGAATCGTTTCTCCAATGAGGGGGAGGCCCATGGTGCCCGGCGGTAGAACTCCATTGAATTTTGAATCCTTCCATTTGTTAACCCAATGAATATAGTAGACAACTGCCACCGTCGCCAAACCGAGCAAGATCGTCCACATTGTATTTTTTCTAGTGATTTTCCGATCAGTCGATCACAAGCTCGAAACGACGACGCTGAATTGAAAGGATTGGATGAACTTCAATTAAGTTTACAAGAAGAAGGTATGGGAGTAGCTTTTATAGATGATGTTCAAGATAAGTGACAGTTGTGTGAATTAAAAAATGTACATAACTAATAATATATATATCATAGGAATTTTCAAATTAATTTTTAGAATAATTTTGATTTGGTTTTCCTTATATATAAATTATTGATTTGTAAATATTAATCTGTTTAGAGACTTCATTACATTATAAAGAAATATTGAGATGGATGAAATTAAAGAGAATCATACAACTTTAAGTTGTTATAAAATAAACGGTAATTGCAATTTGTAGTATTTTTAAGAATAATAACCAAGTGTATAACATCATTTAAAAAAATTATAAATATAGATTCTTATCAGTGATATAGTCTATCATTGATAGACTATTTAAATTTGATCATATTTGTAATTTTTTTAATATTATGTTATATCTGCTAATATTTTAGGTCTAATGCCTATATTTATAATTGTTTATAATTGTTTGTAAAATAAATGAACCGAGTTTTAAGATAATTAATGATTAAAATTAAAAGGTAATGATGTGGAGAAATACATTAGAAGTATAGAAAGAAACATGATTCACGATGTTATATATGAAGCCAATTTTGTCTATTCTTTTAATTTTGAAATATATGAATATTTTATTACAATTGGGTGGATTGAATGCAACTCAATTAATGTAATTATTAATATTCATGTGAGAACAATGATATAGCCATCCAAATTAAATCAAAGCTGAGTTTTTTTTTCTTTAAATCCCCTTCTATTTAATTTGGTAATTTTGTGTACAATAATCAATAATAGGTAGAAATTTTAAAGTGATTTTCAGAAACTTAGGCGTTGATACGAAAAATGGATGAACGGCAAATTTATACTTTTAGAAGGAAAAAAAAATCAATATTCTACAAAAGAAACATAAAATCGATGGTGTCAAGTCACCAACACTCCAACATTTCAAGTTAGTATTAGGTTTGTGAGTAAATTGACAATATAGAATAGTACGAAGATTTTTTTGGCATACCTTCAACGAACGATTCACGTTGCTTAAATAGGTTTGATACCACATTGATGTTCAATTTTTTTTGTTTTGTAGGGTTTTGGAACTATTGTTCTTTCAAAAATAAAAATTATTGTTGATTCATTTTTTTTTGTAGTAAGGCAATTTAGATTATGTTTTATGTTTTTAGATTTATTGAATTAAAAAATTATAAGATTACAATTGATCTTTCATATATATTTCAAAATTATATTTGACGTAGAAATTTTCATGAAAGATATCGAAAGAATAATAATATATTTTGGTAATAAAAGGACAAAATCTATATATATATATATACAGCATTTTAAAAAGGATCGGGGTCAAAGACAAATACCCTTATTTATTATTTCTTTTTTCCCTCTCTTGATATAGCCCATTATAACGTGATTCACGTGCTGCCCCAATGCAACATCAGATGGTTCTCCATGATCATCTTTTCTCATATATATATATATATATATATATATATATATTCATGTGACTAATAAGATCCCACAAAATATAATTACTCTCATAAAATAATAATTTTAAGAATCTTAAAAAATAAGACCAATTACAGAAACTACGACGTAGGGTAGCATTTTTAATTATACTTTTAAATTTTCAATTGTAAAAATTAGGCTCTCAAATTTTGACGGATGTCGAAGTTGGACCTTCAAAATTACAATAGTTATATAAATTGAACATCCAAGTCATAAAAATTGAAATCTCATATTTATCCCATTGTTATAGTTTTTATAATATATAAGTTTGAAAATCTAATTTTAACACTCGTATAAGTTTGAGAACTCAATTTTTACGATTAAAAGAATTTGAAGGTTTAATTGTAATTACCAACATACTTTATAGGTTTTTCAATTTTCCATAAAAAGTGATGGGGGCTACCATCTATGGGCCTGAAAATAATAATGTCTTGAATTTCCTAATTTAAATATACTTTTAATTCATAAATTTTTAAAATATATATTTTAATCTCTCAATTTATATGTTTATTTTAGTGAAAAATATATCTTTTTTGGTTCTTAAATTTTGAATCTGATTTAGATTTGGTTTAGGTTTCAACATGTTAGTTATTAAGTTTGGAATTTGATTTAGTCTTTAGGAATTCAAATATTACAATATTAACCTTGAGGTTTAAGTTTTGTTTCAATTTGATCTTTAGGTTTCAAGATTAACACTTTTAACCAGATTTTTTTTAGTTAAATACTCATATTTAGTCTTTAATGTCAATTTTATTAATTAATTTAAATAGAATTAAGAAGATTATATTTAACTATGTTTTACTATTTTTTTTATCACTATTAAAATTAATTTAAATTTTCACTTCATAATCATTTGAGTATTTGTGCCCAACCAAATACATCTGTGCAATGGAAGAACAACATTAGAAAAGCTTCGTTGACTGCTAATGCTAATGATGATTTCTCATGAACTACTAGACTTACCTTGCTGAATGTGGAAAAGACGTAACCTTTAACGGGACTTATCATCAGAACTACTTAAGCTAGTTGTCCCAACTCAAAGAAAAAAAAATAAGATTTTGAATCGGAGGTATTGCATGGGATAACCTTTCTTGCAAACTCTTTTTAGTTAAATTGGTTTGATTTTAACCGTCCCACCTAATCATAAAGATGTGATCTTAGAACTCATTTACACTAAGTATTACCATCAGTGGGAACTTTGCTTTCTTGTTGGGAAGTATCTCTGTCATTTTCACTTCTTATTACTCTTTTCGTTCACTTTTTCTAACATTTCTAGTACCAACTAATTCATTTGGGCGAGACATCTTACAATCTCACACCCATTCATTCGAGAAAGCCTAGGCCTAAAGTAGGGGCCTAGCTGCCGAGGGAAGTGTCAACGGAGACTATGGTGGAATAATAGAATAATAGTAGTACTCTGATTGTCTAGCGGAGGGCCACCGTATTCTCAATTATAGTCAGAGGTCTCCTTACTCGCCTAACTACCTTTCCTTCTCTATTTTACCTCTAGTCCACAGAGATTCATTTCACCGGTGCGAAGAAGTCCTCTCAAGACTTCTGTAAGTCACACCTTCTAGTTGGTATGAAAGACATTCGGCGATGAATTCGACCTTTGATTGAATCTATTATTAGTGCTATCAACCGTAGAACCAATGAAAGGCGCTAGTTGTTGCACTCGTTCAGGTTCCTGCTCTAGAAAAGGTGGTTGTGTATTTCCCATGCGGAAAGTGATTGGTGGGAAAACTAAGGCCAATGCCCAAAAGAAGGAGAGAACGGGCAGCTATGGTGAAGTCGGATGCTTGAAGCAAATTTAGATACGACAAGACAGCTCAGACGGAGTAGAGAGTTGCCACAACCTAGGGCGGGGTTTGCTTTCTAGTCAGTCAAAGTCCACCTTTTTACAAAGGGGGAGAGTGCCAGGATGGACGACGTCAAGGAGAATGTAGAGATGCCATCAGTTTGGAACACGAAGCCTGTAGAGATTCCTGCAATGAAGATAAGAAAAGGCTCGACAGAGGAGATTCGGTAACTGTTATGAATGTGGAGGAGTGGGGCATTTTGCTTGTTACTGTCCCATCCCAATGTTCAGATAGACGAATGCTACTGAGAAAATGCAGAATAGACCAGCTAAAGATGGAAGAGTGAACATTGTGGAGCCTAGAGCCCAGGAAGGAAGCTCTCAAGGTAATTCCTTGATTCAGTTATCATAGCTATTGTATTGATTGTACTTGTAAAGAAGAATATCTATTAAACAGAGTCAAGTAGTATGTTACGTTGATTTTACCGAGCTAACAAGTAATGTTCTTAACTCTTCTCTTTTCATTGTAAGAGAGTATGTGTGTGCCATTGATGTCTGGCACCAATAGAACAAGTAGCTCTTCCATTACCGAGAAATATAGAAATAGTTGTACCATGAATATACATCCCTTTACCGATAAATTAATTGCTTCCATTACTGACTAGAAACACACCAAATTCACCTTTAGGTGCTTCCACTGCGGTATAGATAGAAGAAGCTGGTATGGAAAACCTTTTATATAAAGTTCGAAATGGTGAATTGAGGTCCATACCGACGATGATCCTATAGTCATTTGGCCGACTATTAAAAGAAAAAGCTTGCATGTGGCTGGGTCTTACCGGTCCCATCTCTTTCCAAACTTAACGTGGTAGTTTCCCATCATAGGGCTTTCTATCTATAGATTCAGGCATCACCAAGGAGCTATGTTTGTTATTGAATCAGAATGTACACTCTTGAAAGGTGTGTCTAAACCATATTTGAGTATTCAATGAGTTTACCACTGTAATGAATAGAGCAATAAGATGATAGGGGTATGCAATTAGACCTGCAAGTCTTTTTTATTCTTGTTCGGAAGAAAATAGTTCATAATAGGCCAGTCAGGACTAGTGTTATCCTAACCGGTCTTCTTCTTACTTACAGGATTTTTTTTTTCGGGATTGAGGTCTGATTGAAAGAGTGAGGGTTTAGTCTTTCGAAGAAGAGATGAGACCAAATCCTTCTCACTTGAGAGATGCGATGAAGGATTTGTTTTTAGAACAAAGACTCGAAGGGCTCGGTTGCTTATAACAATAATTCTTGGAATTCCTTGGGGATTTTTTTATTGGTGTTGAACTGACTATAGTGCAAAGCATTATTTCTTTGGTTAATAAGATCCAAAAGGGTTCTCGATCCTAGGGGTGGAGGTGCGAGTTCCCCCACATCCGACTTAAGTGGCGAAGGCCCTTTTCTTTGTGCTTGGTAAGCGTTTCGCTTTAGCTAAGCTTACAGCGAGCCTATCGGCATCAACCCAGCTTTGACCGTGATTGCTTGTCGCTTTTGGCCGCCTTATTCTGTCACTCGAGATCCAAGTTAGCATCGACAAAGATCTCTTTCTTCCTCAGGATGGGTCTGAAGGATCATAATGAAGGATCCTTAAGCGCGATCATCCAAAACCCCAATTTTTAGTATTCATAATTTTATAGAGAAATGGAATAGATCGTGCATTCAATTTCAAAATAATACAACATGCAAAAAATATGAAATTGTAGAAAAATAAATTTGGGTTGTAGAAACCTCTTACCTTTGAAGACATTATTCAATGTAATCTCCCTCCAACGAATGGACAACGCCACAATTAATTAATTTAACAAATTAATTAATTAAAAAAATAAATAAATATATAATTAATTAATTAATTTAATAAATAATTTAATATATATTAATATGTTAACCACCTTATCATATAATATATATTAAACTATATGTTATATCAAATATAACATATAATCTATAGTTTTCATATTGTATCATATACAATATAACCTATAGTTTCTTTTCTCTCATTAATGACATTTACATTAAATTTAACAATATGAATCCAATTTAAAAAAATTAATATTTGAATCATATTCAAATATTTATTTTCTCTCATTAATAGTTAATATTATAATGTATCGAATACATTATAGTAATTATATCATATATAATTAAAATTTAATTAATTATATCATATATAATTAATTCCCTCAATTAATTTGAACAATTCAAAATAATCCAAAAATCGATTCTCATTTAATCCCATTGAGCTACCGAGGGGATCTCATTACCTATAGTTTGAAGCTCCAATGGTACATGAATAATTAATTAAACTCTTTACTTAAATTATTCATTACCCGTTAACTGTCGGACACTCTACTAAAGATCGACAGCTGCACTTTTTGCACTACAGATATATTTATGTGTTCACTGGATATAACCAATCAACAATACGATGACCCTTCACAAATTGTTTGTAAGTATAGCTGGACCAAAATTATCATTTTGCCCCTGAATTATTGGATAATTATTTTTTTTCTCTAATAACCAATTGAGTGGGAGGATATTGGTGGTTTCAGGGTAACCATGAGATAAAAAAGTAAAATGTTTTCCTAAATTTCGTAGTTGATGATTGAGATTTCTATTCTAAAAATTTACTCACGGTGACTGTCAAGTGAATAGGATTCACTAAACGATAGCTGAAGAGAGACTAGATGATTTGGAGTGACTCTACACCATAGTCACTCAGCTGGCCGATTAGCTTAACGGTCGAGGAGTTTTTAAACTTGATGCGTTGTAAATGTGATGCGATTATGGTGTATGTTTGCGGTGATGAGTTATGCGTTGCACATGCAAGTTTTCCTAGTAAAACCCAAGTCTAAATCTCACTAAGTTTCCTGGTAAGTCCAGGGTCGAACACAGGGACTACTGAGTTACTATATGACATTAAAATTGATTCCTTTGCGGTGACAAAAACAAATAAGTTGGTTGGTATTTTGTTTAAGTATAAATCCTATGCGACGGGTTCAAGTAAAGAGTTAATGAAATTGAGAATTACAATGAGTATGTGATGAACAGGTTGAGAAGGAATTTAGCTAACATTTTCTAATATTGCATTCAAGTTATGCGATCATGCTACATACACACAACAACATGTCATCTCTCAATGCAAATGCCATAGTTCCTATTTCTATGATGCATGCGTTGTATATGATAATGTCGATAGGACTTATGTCTAAGCCTCTGTTCTTGTCTATGCGATGATGAATGATGCACACATACACAAGGTGACCGCATACTATCATATCCTATTTCTAGGGTGCATGCGATCCGTAATAGAAAACAAAACTTATGTCTAAGTTTCTATCTCTTGCTTATGCAGTTCTAATCTGACTCTTTCAAGCCTAGATTCTAGTCTGACTCTCTCAAGTTTAGATTCTTTCTTTAGACTACTCTCTTAAGTATCTCTAAAGGGTGAATGACGCATACATAAGACAAGATGATCGCATAAAGTGAAGATCTTAGTTCATGCTAGCTAAGTACTTCTCAACCCATTTGGAAAATTAGCTACTCATGCGAAATGTGGAGAGATTAAACAGATGTTGAGATGAGAATTCCATTTTCTATAAATAAAGTGCAAAATACAAAACAAGAATGGAAATTAGGGATAAGAAGCCCGGTAGCAAGGTCTTGCTTCCCGTGGCTTTTACACTGTCTTTTCACTCCAACTTTACCCAGAAGAATATCCCTGGTTTTACAAGTGTCGGCCCTTTCTCCTTTTATAGCACTTTCCGGCAATCTTTCGAGCTATCTAGGGATGATCTCTCGGCATCTTCTTCTCTTCACTCATCTCCGTCTTCTAAGTATAAGAATAACTACAGACTAACGACTATCTATTTTGTATATGATCTAACTTGTTATTGGTGAACTCCTTTAACGATGGTGGCCTTTGGTATTTATAGAGCTTAAGGTGAAGAAGCTTTTCTCTCTAATGATTGCAATGATGGGCGGTCATTAAATCTTCTACACTGATACGCTGATTAATGGTCACCGAAAAGTTGAGTATACTTGCTACAGTGTGTCGTTAACGGCTTGTCTAACTAAATTCGGATTCGACCGTCATCAGCTTTCCATCCCATCATGATTTATTAAGCTTTCACCTTGATACGCTGTCTTTATGCGGCCACCTTCTTGAACAACTTCTCGAGAGCGCATACGATCGCATGCCTTTGCGATCGCAATCTTTCAATGCGCACGGATGCCGAATTCCTTGGATCGCAATTTCACTTGCGCTAACACATTTTTCCTGCACAAAATAAGTAAATTAGCTGCTTTTATGCAATGGGCATGTGCGATCGCAATATTCTCAGTTTAACGCTTTTGGACATGATTTTGCATATTTTTACCGTCGCATTCCCTCATTGTTTTACTTATTTGGGTTGTAATAACATGCATTTCTACCCGTTATCAGCTAACAATCACATAACATTTGTTAAACGATTGGGCATCGTCTATACGATAGACTTGTCATCTCCCACTTGCTCAATCGTTTACACGATTGTTGTTCCTCCCGTCTCGTCCTCTAACCAAGTCCACATAGAGCCCACTCTTCTGGATTCTCACACCATTATGGTGGTGTCATATTCAACTCCACATAGTTGAGGTTTATTGGAGGCTGTTCGCTGTGTTCATGGTCTTGGAGTTCGTGGTGTTAGTGATTATTGTGATCGTGCAGTGTAGCAGTCGTAATGTTCGAGCGTTTGGGTTTGCAGTCATCCTGATTGTTTGAGCGTTTGTGTTTGCAGTCTTGCTGTTTGTTTGAGCGTTCGTGATCAAGAGTGTTGAAGATGAGTATTCAAAGGTATGTAAAATTTTATCCCTTGATCTTAAGTAAAGCATGCTGTAATTTCGTATTGTGCATAGCCTGCATGTTTCCATTTCTTGATTGTAATTGTTAAGGTTCATATACGAATGAAATTTGGTATGATCATTATGCTTCTCATAGAAATCTTCATGTCCGATTTTCTTAAATCGGTATCAGAGCAAGGTTGTTCTGATATTTCAAATTTCACTTCTGTTTTGAACTTACTTTACAGTCATGGTGGGTTTTCTGCATTGCGTTTAATTGTTAAATGCATTTCTAGATGGCGTTGATGAATGTTTATGGGTTTAATTGCCTCTGTTTAAAGCTTTCTTTAAATTACAAAGTGTTAATTTGTAAGGGCCCCTGTGTTTTTTGACATAATTAACATGCAATCAAGTATATAATTCAAAGTATTTGAGTTCGTCGAGTCGTTCATGATGACGTTTTGAAGCATGGAGATGCTGTTCTCAGTGAAGAAGATGACCAAGGGTTGGTCGTTGTCGTGTAGCCTCAGGTAAATGATCGTTGGGATTTGGCTAAACGATCATGTAGATTTTTCTATATGATCGTGTAGTATTTACTAAATGATCCTTTAACTAATGCTAAACGATGGGGTAAATCGTTTACTCTATCGCGTAGCATTGATTGCCCGATCGCGTAGACGCTGGAGGTAGACAATCGAGTGGGAGCATTTGATGCTTATCGTTTTATAAAAGGCGTGCATTAAACGATCGTGTAGTTAGCATGCCTCATCGCATAGTTACTGACTATACGATCATGCGGTAAACGATACGAAGGCATTCATTCAGTGATCGTTTAGACGATCGTGCTTCATCGGCTCGTAGACGTTTAAACGATCGTAAAAAGCTTGCGTTGCGGAACGCGCTGCACGGTTGCTTACCTTATGCTTCATCGCATAGTAGAAGGTACATGGTCGTTGCTAAATGATTGTTTAGCTCTGGAAGCGTAGGTAAACGATTGAGTAAAGCGTTTGTTCTTTCATGTAGACGATCGCGGGGAAGTTTTGTGCACAATTAGTGTAGACGTGGGCTTCGACCGAATGGTTCAAGACCCGATTCGCCTGTTTGAACTAGAGACTCCTTGTTGTTGTAATAGTTAGCTTTAGTTTTTAAGGATTTGAGGCAATTTTTCTCGGTTCATCAACTTTTGTTTATTATATATGAGATGTATGTGGTTTATATGGAAAAGTGTTTGACATATAGTTTTAAAACCCACCTTAGGTTGGCAATTATTCATGCATCATATATTATAAGAGTTATAATATGGCATGAAGAAATTACAAGAAAGCATGCGTACGCATCATGAAATATAAGAGTTATATTTATGCATGTAGTGGGCATATTCATGCATCATCTTTATATTATAAGCGTTATAGTATAAAGGTGTATAGAAGCATGTTTTGGTTGGTTGATGCGTTATTTTTATGAATGAAAATATGGATGATATGCGTTGGTGGATTGCATTGATGCACTCAAGTTTCCCCAGCGGAATTCAAGTGTAAATTCCTCTGAGTTTCCTGGTAAGTCCAGGGTCGAACACAGGGACTTGTGAAAATAGTTGCGTTGATAATATTTATGAAAACTTTGTGGTAACCAAGTAAATAAATAAAGTGTTGGGTGTGTTGTTGCGTTGATGAAAAAGAAGTAAATAAAGGCGGCGGATTTGAGAAAGAGAGTTGCGTTGATAGATACAATGAGTATGCGATGAACGGATCGAGAAGATCTTTAGCTAGCATTACTCGGGAATGCGTCAAACTTTGCGATCATGTTACAACCATGCACAAAAAGTCATTTCCCAATGTAAATGCGATGCTCCTAAGTCTAGGATGCAGGTGTTGAATGCAAAATATCCATAGAGCTTATCCGTAAGTCTCTACTCTTGTCCTATGCATTGATGCAAAATGCATGAAAGCAAGGTGACCGCATACAATCATATCTTATTGCTAAGATGCATGCGATGTGTTAATAACAAATAGTGCTCATTCCTAAGCCCCTATCTCTCGTTTATGCGTTATAATCTGGTTCTTCCAAACCTAGATTCTGACCTGACCTTCCCAAGTCTAGAACCCGCCTTAGACAAAAGGTCCCTTATAGATAGATTTGCTACATTTTAACCTTTTATTAGTCAATTTAATCCTATTAAACTGATTAAAAGATTAAATCCTAAGAGTTGCTAATCATATTATAACCATGATCTTAGGTCTATGTCATCCAAGTTTTAAACATTTTAAAACGATGAAGTAAATCTAAGTGAGCATGCATGTCTTTCTTATTGTTTTTAGTTCTAATTTATCTTTAACCTTTAAAAAGAAACAACTAAAACACATTGCACATAACAAGGTATTTATAACGCCTATAAAGTAACCTATGTGTCATGCTTCATGCAATGTCCGGTCATTACTATACATAACTTTTATATACAAGTAACAACCAAGCAAACATGCTTTCCATACACGCTTATACTATAAAAATTATAATATAAAGATTATGTATGTCAATGCATTTATGCATGCATAAATATAACTCTATATTATATGATGCATGAGCATGATCTTACGTCATTTAAATCATTCTTCTCTAAATCATAACATTTATAATAAAGAGATGATGCATGACCAATACATAACCTAAGGTAGGATTTTTTTATATGTACGTACCATATGACATATAATTAAATATACATCTCATGTATTGAACCAAAGATTAATGGACCGGGATGAACCAACACAAAACCGGAATGAAAAATTCTATCTATTACATTTTTCCACTAAGAAAACCGGTTCACAGGCAAATCGGGTCTTGAACCGCAGGGTGAAGCTCCATCGTTTAGTAAACGCCTCCTGGTAAACGATCATATAATGCACACTAGACGATAGCATGAAAAGCTAAACGATCACCTAGACGACAACGAGGCTGCGAAGCCTGATCGTCTAGACGATCGCTTAACACGCGAAAAGGTAAACAATTTACCATGCATTTTACTCCGTGATCGTATAGTCAGTAACTAAGCGATGAGGCTTGATGAGCTATACGATCGTCTAGTGCGCACACGGGTTAAATGACACCCGAGCGTCCGATACTCAGCGATCGTCTACCCCATCGTCTACACGACCCGACCAATGCTTGGTTTCTTCTTCGAAGAATAACAACCCTTGCTCCGAACATTTTCACGAATGAATCAAAACTCAAACTAACTTTGAAATTACAGACTCGATAGTAATTAATTATGCCAAAACATGCAGAGGCCTTTACAATTAATTGGAAATGTAAAAGAATTTAACAAAACGAGGTTTCATCCCAGAAAACTCCATTAATCCACCACATCTACAAACGATTTAACAATTAAAACGGAGAGTAGACATGTTGCACCCACCGAGAATGTATATGCAATTCTTTGCATCAATGAAATTGGAATATAAGAAACCTGGCTCTAATACCAATTGAAGGAACTCTTGTACAAGAGTATCTATGAACGGAAGTAGATCTTTCCAATTCATTGTGACATAATTTAACAGTATACATTCAAACATACAAATATGCATTGATAACACTAAATTACTGGCATGCTTAAAGGATAAAAACAGGAGACTGAGAGAACATACCAGTTGAAGACTTTTCTTCACAAAAAACTTGCTCTCTTCGTGAACGAACTCCTTTCGCTAGTCTAGCAAGCCCAGCAACACCTCGGTTGTCTACACGAACAGCTTCGCACGAACAATAGGCAATGGGGACGATACCACCACTTGGAGCACTCAGTATTCTCGGAATGAGAATCCAAAGAGTGGGCTTTTATGGAATTGGTAGAGGGGAGGAGGAAAGGCTATCGTGTACTACGATCAAGTAAGTGGGAGAATGAAAAGACTATCGTATAGTTGGGTGCTTGATCGTTTAGAGCGTGGTACATGATCGTGTAGTAAAAGCTAAGCGATCGTTTAGTTAACGGTAAGCGATCGTTTAGGAATGTGCGGACGATCGTTTAGGAAAGCACGGGCGATTGTTTAGGAAAGTGCAAGTGTGCGATTTTTTAGTGAGTGGACACTATCATATAGGCTCTCAAACACTAAGCGATAGAAGGCTTATCACACCGTGAGCGATTATCCGTATCTCGTGCAATATGAAAACAATTTTCATTTTATTCTTCAGTTACTAGAACTGAATTGAACTTCCCACTAACGCACGAATTCGGAGAAAACGTCGGCCAATTATCTCATAACCGTCCAATTAATAAAATAATAAATATAATCATATTATACTCATAACCTATAGTTTGATATCATATATCAACTATAGTATTTTCTCCTCTACATGATATAAATCATATTTATATCCAATTTCCTTCAAAATAATGTATCTCATACATTTAGTCAATCATATCATATATAATTAACCATATATAATCGAAGTCTCTCTTGTCAATTTGAACATTTCAAACTGACCCAAAAACTGATTCTCAACTTGTATCCAAGCTACTAAGGGGACCTTATGGACCTATGGCTTGAAGCTCCAATGGTACGTGAATAGTTAACTAAACTCTTTAGCCACGAGATCAACCATTCGTTAACTGCCAGGCATTCCACTAAAGACCGATAGTTGACCTCTTATTACCTCAGATATATTTCTGTTTCCATCGGATATAACCAATCATGAGTACGATAACCCTTCATAGATGCTCGTAAGTACACCTGGGCCAATTTACCGTTTTGCCCCTGTAGTTACATCTCGCTCCTTAAGTACCACTGATCCTTCTAATCAATAATACAACATAGTTCAGCTATGTGTGAACACCTCTCAGACCATGAGAAGGTGTGTGGTGCCACATCGTTCAAGCCCTGGAATCAGCCCTTAAGGGAGTTATCTATCTACTTGCCCCTGCTTTGGGGAAGGAGTGAACTCCATCTTGTGTAGCTGAGTTTCTAGCTCCCAAATCTGACAAATCCTCAAAGTGGTAGGTTTGAGTCGGTAACCTGACCACTCGCACACATGCAAATCAAAGGACCGCCCTTAATGTCAGGAGTTCACAACTCACTCAGGATTGAGGTCATGTTACCTATGGTCATCCTAGTGAAGTGAAGTCTCTTTCATGAACGAAATATATAACGAGACGTTAACACTTCGTGGTCAGGTCTTATACAAACTCTTTGTATAGGACGCCCCTGCTTGCATGTCCCCTACACGAATGATCATGATCAGATCATTTGTGACGAGTCACAATACCTGTGTAACTATTCAACAAAGTGGGCTGCATCCGTAGCATTACTAGGATAAGGTTTCCTTCCTATATCCATATACTACAGACCATTTTGGTTATCACTTAAGATATGATCCACTTGTATGTCACCACATACATGCTTAAGTTACATAAAGTCAACCAGGGATTTTATTTTATTGGTTTGTGGTAAAGCAAATAAAACATCCATATGAGCAAAATAATGAAGTGAAGTAAATATCATATATTATACATCACATGCATTCGTACAAACTACAAAACACGAGACTTTAGGGCATCAACCCCAACACAAAGTTCCCTAAAAAAGTGTTTCTGAAACACCTTTTGAGTTATGGAGAGGTCGTAAAGGTAGTTTACGCAACTTCAGGATTTGGGGGCGTCCAACATATGTGCTTATGACTAACCAGAAGAAGTTGAAACCGTGTTCAAAAGTTTGCCTTTTTGTAGGCTACCCCAGGAAAATAAGGGGTGGATACTTCAATGATCCGAGTGAAAACAAAGTGTTTGTTTCAACAAATGCTATCGTCTTGGAGAAAGACCACATAAGGGATCATAACCAGGAAGTAAGCTTGTTTTACGTGAGATTTTTAGTGCGACTGAGACTACTAAGGGTTCAACAAGAGTTATTGAACAGACTGACAGATCAACAAGGGTTGTTAAGGTTGGTGCATCTAGTCAACCAGCTCAAGAGTTGAGACTTCCTCAACGTAGTGGGAGGGTGATAAACCCACCGGATTGCTACATGAGTTTGACTGAAGCCCAGAATGTTATTTCTAATGATGGGGTTAAGGATCCATTGTCTTTTATGAAAGCAATGGAGGATGTTGACAAGGATGAGTGGATTAAAGCCATGAACCAGGAGATGGAGTCTATGTACTTCAATAACGTCTGGGAGCTTATGGATCCACCTGATGGGGTAAGACCTATAGGGTGTATGTGGATCTATAAGCGAAAGAGAGGTGTAGATGGAATGCCTTTTAAGAAGCAATAGAGGATGATGACAAGGATGAGTGGATTAAAGCCATGAACCAGGAGATGGAATCTATGTACTTCAATAACGTCTGGGAGCTTGTGGATCCACTTGATGGGGTAAGACCTATAGGGTGTAAGTGGATCTATAAGTGAAGGAGAGGTGTAGATGGAAAGGTGCATACCTTTAAGGCTCGACGTCGCAAAGGGTTATATCCAAGTCGAGGGAGTGAACTATGAGGAAACTTTCTCACCTATTGTCATCCTCAAGTCCATAAGGATACTCTTGTCCATAGCCACATTTTATGATTATGAAATATAGTAAATGGACGTCAAGACTGTATTTCTTAATGGTAATCTTGAGGAGACCATTTACATGGGTCAACTAGAGGGGTTCATTGTTCCAAATCAAGAGCAAAAAGTTTGCAAGCTTAATAGATCCATTTATGGGCTAAAACTGTGACAGTATATCGCATGTAGTGGAAGCAACAAGGATTAATAAGCACTCTAATTCATTAATTTGGCAGTAACTAAAGCATGCTCATCAATCACAAGACGGTTTGAAGCCATACCTTTGTAGAACTCCTTGAAATCTTGATTATCAGCTGTAATCTTCTCCTGAACTTGCTATGAACCACCTCAAGATCTTCCTCAATATTCTCTTGGATCTTTAAAATGAGTTGTGGGACTCAAAACCAGCTTGAATAAAATGAAACTTGGAGGAGAACTCACTTCTACAACCCACTTGAAGAACAACTTCTTCAGCCCAAAATTTTCAGCAAAAACTCTTTAGATGCATGCCTCAATTCCCCTCCAACTTTCTTTATTTATTGCAGGTCTTTCATACAAAGAAGATGGCTGCATGAGATGCAGCTCATGCTTGGAGTTATTGAAGCTAAAATAAGTGGGTTTGGTGTGAGCTAGTTGAAGATTTAATGGAAAAAACCAAATTTCCATTTTTGGGTTGTTTTTCCAACTTTTCAATTTCATAAATGATTTCAAAAATCAATTTTCAAAAATTGAAAAAATTATTAATTTTGTAAAATTAATTTTCTAATAAAATTAATAAATAGTTATTTGAATAATTCAATTAATTCTAATTAATTTAATGTCAAATACTAATTTAATTTACACAAATGCACCTTCATATATTTAAATCATATTTAAATATAAATTCTCCTATTCCGTTTAATTCTAATTTGAACGTTTCAAATTAACTTATCATGCTATTCTAAAGCTAATCCATTTACGAGCTAGTAGGAGGACCTCGCGGTGATGGAAAAGTCGGCATGCACAGCAGAAGTGAGAATCAATTTTACTCTAATTGCCCAAAATAAACATGCAACCCTAAAAGAATTAATTAGGGTTATTTTGAAATAATACCTTTGAAGCTTTTGAAACTCATCTATCTCTACCCGAACACGAACGGCCACCACTAGAGCTGACCTACTATTCTCTGGACTCAGAACCGGGTTGTGGGACCCGATGGAAGAAGAACCCAAAAGAGAGAAAAGATGGAAATAGAAGAAGGGATTTTTGGTTGGGTTTGGGTTTTTCTTTTTAGCCCATCTTTAGAAAACTATTTTGACAAAATCCCAAAAGTCGTTAATCCAAAAACACAAGCCCATATTTATAGAAAAGGGCCATGCAAAATTGCATGAAATAACTTCAAAAAATCCCAACACCTAGAATCCACTATCTTAGTGGGCTTAATGTCTCCACTATAAGCCAACACCTCGTCCACTAGTTTGTTAGTGGAATTATCCAACAAAAATTTGGATTTTCCCATTAACTTTAGTCAAAGGGCAAAATAGTGACTTTGACCAAAAAGTCAACATTTTAACTTTCCATGATTTTTTCTGTGTTGACTAATTTTGTCCTCCTGAGCATGAATCCACATTCATTTTCTCGAAATTCAAATCACATTTGAATATAAGGTCGGTCAAAGTTTGACTTTTCAAAGTCAAAATTCAACTCTTTGACTTTTTACATCTTTGACCATTTCTATTATTTTCGAGCTTCCGAATATGAACGTATTCATATTCTTGATATTTAAATCATATTTAAATATTAAAGCTGTATCTCTAAATTGAAAGACCGACCACTATATCACATATACTTGTCGATTTCTCTCTCTTCACCTAATTCGAACAATTAGAATTATTCTATCATTCTGTTCTAAGTTTATTCCATATGAGCTAGTAGGGGAACCTAATGAACCTATAGATCGTGGGCTCCAACGATCTGAGATTAGCTGGCTAAACTCTTTAGACGGAGCTAATCAACATTCGTTAACTAACGGGTCATTCCACTATAGTTTCGTAGTTGCACTCCCCTCACTATAGATATATTTATATCCATTTGATATAACCATGATTAGTAAGCTAATGCTTCACAAGTTGTTCGTAATCTCGGTTGGGTCATAAAAACCGTTTTACCCCCGAGACTACATCTTATTTCTTAACTTCCACTGATCCTCTAATGAATAATTGGTTTAAGGTCCAACCTATAAACCGAACCCCTCTCGAACCAATGAGAGGGTGGGGCTCTTTGTTCAAGACCTGGATTCAGTACTAAAGGGAACAACCTATCTACTATCCCTATAACGGGTAGGAGTGAATTTCATCTTGCACCCTATGTTCTCAGCTATCCACCTGATATTACCCCTGAAATGGGAGGCTTATTGGGTTAGCGATAATGAGATGCCCTAACCTATGCAGATCTAAGGATAATTTCGAGTGAACAGGAGTTCATAGTTAGCTCAGGATTAAGATTAAGTTACCTAGGTCATCAATTAACGAAATAGTCAGTTTTATACATAAACGACATTTAGAACGTAAAAGTGACTATTTCATGGTTCAGTCTTATGTAAACTCTTTACATAGGATGCCCCCATTTTCATGTCTCCACATGAACGGTTTAGGATCATGTTGTTTGTACTAACTACAAAATGGGCCGCATCCATAGTGTCCCCAGAATAAGGCACCCAACCTTATTCATATACTATAGACTATTTTGGCTATATATATTTGAACTTGATCCACATTTATGTCACTACTTAAACTTAATAGCCTCAAAACCTTAGTTTATTTGATTCATGAATATAGAATTTAAATTTACTAAAGATTTTCAATAACTGCTTTATTGAACAAGAATATGATATTACAAACCACGAGTTTTAGGACATAAAATCCAACACATGGACCTATAGATCATGGGCTCCAACGATCCGAGATTAATTGGGTAAATTCATTACATTGAATTAACCCCCATTCATTAACTAATGGGTCACTCCACTAAATCCCATAGTTGAATTCCCCTCACTGTAGATATATTATGTCCACTAGTAAGTCAATCCTTCACAGGTCGTTCGTAATCACAGCTGGGTCAAGATCACCATTTTACCCCTGTGAATACATCTCATTCCTTAAGTTCCCATTAACCCTCTAATGAATAATTTGATTCATAATACTTATGAATCAAGTCCTTTCTCTATCATGAGAGGGAGGGGCTCCGATTATTCAAGACCTGGAATCAGTACTTAAGAGGACAACCTATCTGCTAATCCTAAATTGGGTAGAAGTGAATTCCATCCTGCAGGGCTATGTCCCCAACTATTCATTCGGTCTTATCCCCAAAATGGAAGGCTTATTGAGCAGTGCTGTTGGACCACTCTCACCCATGCAGATCAAAGGATAATACCGAACAAACATGAGCTCATAGCTAGCTTAAGATTGAGTTATCCTAGGTTATTTAAAAAGAAATAGTAAGTTTTAATAGTAAACGGTTGTTATAAAGAAAAGTGACTATTTTGTGGTTCAGTCTATACGCAAATTCATTGCATAGGATGCCCCCACTAAGATGTCTCTACATGAATGATCTGTGGATCACATCATTTATATTACCTACAAAATGGACCGCATCCAATAATGTTACCAAGATGAGATACCCAATTTCATCCATATACTTATTAGACCATTTAGGCTATATACTATTAACTTGGTCATGTTTATGTCACCACATAAAGTTAAAGTATTCATACTATAGCCATAGATATGTTTATTTGATTTTCATAATAGAATGCAAAATCAACAACTTTATTGAATAAATTACTCAATAATATTTTATTGATAAATAGAATGTTTAACATGCACTACGAGTTCTAGGATATTCCCAAAAGTAACAAGCATTTCGATCATGGAACATTAGATTTGACACTGCGGTCAAGTCATTTGGCTTTAATCAGAACGTTGATGAGCCTTGTGTCTACAAGAAGATCATCAACAACTTAGTAGCTTTCCTAGTACTGTATGTGGATGATATCCTACTCATTGGGAATGATGTAGGGTATCTAACTGACATTAAGAAATGGCTAGCTGCCCAGTTCCAAATGAAAGATTTGGGTGAGGCACAGTATGTTTTAGGGATCTAGATCATTTGGGATCGTAAGAACAAGAGGTTAGCCCTGTCTCAGGCATCGTACATCTATCAAATGTTGATTAGATATAGAATGCAGGATTCCAAGAGGGGTTTGTTACCTTTCAAGCATGGAATCGTATTGTCTAGGAATCAATGTCCTAAGACACCTCAAGAGGTTGAGAAGATGAGATAGATTCCCTATGCTTCAGCTGTTGGAAGCTTAATGTATGTAATGTTATGTACTAGACCTGACATTTGCTACGCAGTAGGGCAATTGTCAGTTGTTATCAGTCCAATCCAGGATTTGATCACTGGATAGCGGTCAAGAAAATTCTCAAGTATCTTAGGATAACGAGGGACTACATACTCGTGTATGGAGATAAGGATCTGATCCTTCCAAGATACACAGACTCTGATTTTCAGACTGATAGAGATTCTCGCAAGTCGACATCGGGGTCATTTTTCACTCTGAATGGAGGGGCTGTAGTGTGGCGAAGTATCAAGCAAGGATGCATCGTAAACTCCACTATGGAAGCCGAATATCTAGCCTATTATGAAGCATCTAAGGAGGTTGCTTGGCTGAGGAAATTTCTTACATATTTGGAAGTTGTTCCAAATATGGATTTGCCTATCACTCTTTATTGTGATAACGAGTGATGTGATAGTCATGGAGATTGTGACGGAGCACGATGTTGCTGATCCATTTACAAAGACTCTCACGGCTAAAATGTTCGAGGGTCAACTGGAGAGTCTGGGTTTGTAGGACATGTGACATCTTGTCTAGGGAAAATGGGAGATGATACTAGAGTATGTTGTAGTTTATTGTATATTGTACATGTATTTATCTTGTATTGTACATTAGTCTCTCGAAGCATTAGAACAAGTGAGAGATTGTTAGGATTAGTGTCCTAATTCTTCCGGAGTCTCGTAGTTTGTAATCTATACACATTGTTATGAATAAAATAAGAGTTATTTTATCTGGTATTTACTCATATCCAATAAACAAAGCTCCATGGTTATCATATGTAAACTTAAGCATGTATATGAGGTATATAAGTGGATCATGCCTTACGTGATAACCTAAAAAGGTCTATAGTATAAGAATTAAGGAGGGATTCCTGATCCTGGTGACACTATGGATACGACCCACTTTGTAGAGGTTTGCAAGTGTTGTGAACTACTAACTATTGGATAATTATATTTTTTCTCTAATAACCAATTGAGTGGGAGGTTATTGGTGGTTTCATGGTAACTATGAGATAAAGAAGGAAAAATGTTTTCCTAAATTTAGTAGTTGATGATTAAGATTTCTATTCTCGAAAATTACTCACGGTGGCTGTCAAGTGAATAGGATTCACTAAACGATAGTTGAAGAGAGACTAGACAATCATGGAGTGACTCTACACGATAGTCACTCAGTTGGCCGATTAGCTAAACGATCGCATAGTGTTTGTTAAATGATTGAGCATTGTCTATACGATAGACTTGTCATCTTCTACTTGCTCAATCGTTTACATGATTGTTGTTCCTCCAGTCTTGTCCTCTAACCAAGTCCACACAGAGCCCACACGTCTGGATTCTCACACTGAGAATACCAAGGCATCCATTGTGGTGGTGTCATATTCAACTCGACATAGTCGAGGTTTATTAGAGGTCGTTCCCTGTGTTCGTGGTCTTGGAGTTCGTAGTGTTAGTGATTACTGTGATCGTGCAGTGTAGCGATCGTAGTGTTCGAGTGTTCTGGTTTGTAGTCTTTCTGATTGTTCGAGCATTCGTGATAAAGGGCGTTGGAGATGAGTCTTTAAAGGTTTGTAAAATTTTATCCCTTGATCTTAAGTAAAACATGTTGTAATTTCGTATTGTGCATAGCCTATATGTTTCCATTTCTTGATTGGAATTGTTAAGGTTCATATACAAATGAAATTTGGAATGATCATTCCACTGCTCATAGAAATCCTCATGTCCGATTTCTTTCAATATGAAGATACAAGGGATAGAGTATGCAAACCTTTGAAAAACTCTTCTTCAAGTATCCCTCAATCGTTCAGCAAATCGTTCAATCAACATGAACTCGAACAAGAAAATCAAAACATGATCTCAACGATTGGAACAACCAACAACATGAATGACAGGATGCACCTCGATCACAATCGAGTTCAACCTAATCCTCGAACGAAACTAAAATCCTGCCACAATGGTTACTTTGGTATTCTTAGTGTGAGAATCCAGGAGTTGTGGGGTCTGTATGATTTTGGATTGAAGAAAACAGGATATAGACGATCGAGTAAATGGGAGACAAATGCTGTCTATTGTATAGACGAGATATCGATCATTTAGTAAACGAAGCCTATTGTATAGACTTTGCTACTCGATCGTGTAGCAAAGATTAAGCGAGTAATATCGTATAGTAAACTCGTAGCTCGATCGTGTATGTGATAACGGGCAAAAATGCACGTTATCATAGTGCTAAGTTATTAAACAATGTTGGATTGCATTGATAAAATATGTTAAATTGCATCTATTAAGCATAAATTCTATAATATTGCGGTTGCAAGCGTTCAGCGCATTATAACTATTGATTTTTGTATTTTTGTGCAGAATATACGTTAACGCAATGCAAGATTGCGATCATAGGAAGTTATCGGTCGAGCGCAACTTCACCGCAAGACTTTGTGTTGATCGTGCTCGCAAATATTTGCTTGAGAAGGATCGCGGCAACTTGGTCAGCGTAACATGTGAGTGCATCCGAGTGAAAGGATAATTAAGAGCAATGGGACAGAAAGCTGATGACAATCGGATCCAAATTAAGTTGACAGCCGATAACGGCCACGAATTAGATTCAACTTTATTGGTGATAATTATTCGGCGCATCAATCAGGAATTAAAGTTGTCCCATCTGTACAACTGGGAAAGAGAAGCCGCCTTTCACCATGGAAGCACTATAAATACCAAAAGCATTCTTCAGATAAGGGGTTAAGCAGTCGATTAATTCACCACTTTACAAGTTCACGCCTCTGTCCATAGTTTCTTTCATTTAAAGAGGGACGTGATGAAGAAAGTATGCCGGTAGATCGTTCTGGTAAGCTTGGGAGAGTGCTGGAAGCTTCAAAGATAGGGAGAGGGCCGATGCCTGTGGAAGCGGGAATATCTTTAAATCAGAATAGAGATTCCAGTGTAAAAAGCCTCGGTCAGCAAGGAATTGCTACCAGGCTCTCTACCTTAAACTTCCGTTGGCATTTTGTACTGAACTTATTTGTAAGAATGGAATTTCTTTCTCTATCTATGTTCACTCTCTGTGATTCACGCATGAGTAGCTAAATTAGTTGAATGGGTTGATAGCATTTAGCTAGCACAACTAGGGAATCTTCATTCTTTGCGATTATCTTGTTTATGTATGCTTCATTCGTCCCTTAGGGATACTCGGGAAGGTAGTCTAAAGATGGGATCTAGACTTGGGAAGGTCAGGTCAGAATCTAGGTTTGGAAGAACCAGATTAGAACGCATAAACAAGAGATAAGAGCTTAGGAATGAGCACTATTTGTTATTAACGCATCGTGTGCATCTTAGCTATAAGATATGATTGTATGCGGTCACCTTGCTTTCATTCATTTTGCATCAATGCATAGGAAAAAAGTAGAGACTTAGGGGTAAGCTCTATGGACATTTTGCATTCAATACATGCGTCCTAGATTTAGGAGCATCGCATTTTAATTTTCCCGGGAAGAGCCGCAATCTTGAATTGAAAAGTAAGACCTTTTACCCGACTTGGAGGTTTTTAACGCATATGCGTTTATAATGCCAGTGTTTGGTGCGCTCTTTATAAATCTTCGCATTCTCATATGCGTTGATCCTCTATTCTTCTAGCTTGACCAGCTGCATTTTTCGCGCTTTCCTTGCTTTCTTTAAATCGAAATTCAACTTCTTGACCACACACAATGCTTTATACTCCAGTTCCAAAGGCAAATGACACGCCTTGCCAAATACCAACGCATAGGAGACATACCTATTGGTGTTTTAAATGCGATCCGGTATGCCCACAACGCATCATCAAGCTTCATTGCCCAATATTTCCGTGAAGGTTTTACTACCTTCTCAAGTATAAATTTAATTTCATGATTGGAAACTTCAGCCTAGTCATTCGTTTGCGGATGGTATACGGTGGCTACTTTGTGAAGGATATTGTACTTGTGCAGTAGCTCCTTGATATTGATTGACAAAATTTGATCCTTCATCACTTATGATGGCACGGGGAGTGCCAAAACGCGTGAAAATATTTCTCTTGAGGAACTGGGAAACTACCGCCGCATCACTTGCGGCACATGTTATTTCCTCTACCCACTTGGAGACATAATCGACGGCCAATAAAATATAGTACTTTCCATGCGAAGGAGGGAATGGCTCCATGGAATCAATCCCCCATACGTCGAATAATTCCAACACCAAGATAGTGTTCTTTGGCATTGCGTTGTTACATGAAATGTTGCCAGTGCGTTGACATTGATCACATTTCATTGCGTAGTCAGCGACATCCTTAAATAATGAAGGCCAAAAGAATCCACTTTGCAAAACTTTATCTGCAGTGCGTTGCCCTCAAAAGTGCCCACCATATGGCGAGTCGTGGCATTGCGACAATATGCATTGTTGAGCAGCATTTGGTACGCATAATCGAATGATTTGGTCTGCACCTCTTTTATACAGATTCGGCTCATCCCAATAATAATGTTTGTATTCATGCTTGAGTTCTTTTGTTGATGGTAGGTGTAATCTTCAGGAAATTGTTCACAAACCAAATAATTAACGATGTCCGCATACCAAGGAAATTATTCTATGTGGAACAGTTGCTCGTCCGGAAACACAGCACTCACTTCAGATTCATTGCGGTCAACCTCGGGATTGTCCAGTCTTGACAAGTGATTCGCAACTTGATTCTCTGTCCCCTTCCGATCAATTATCTCGATATCAAATTCTTGAAGGAGGAGAACCCATTTGATCAACCTCGGCTTTGCGTCTTTTTTTGTCATTAAATATTTGATAAACGAGTGATTAGTGTGAACGAATACCTTGGTTCCCAACATATATGCCCTGAATTTCTCCAGCGCAAAAATCACAGCTAGGAGTTCTTTCTCAGTAGTTGTATAATTTATTTGAGCAGGGTTTAGAGTTTTACTCGCATATGCAATGGGGTACAAAATAGAGTTTTAGCCGGAAGGCTTTATGTCCCAACACTATACCTTCCTTAACCATGAAATGACACTTTTCCCAATTGAGCACCAGGTTTGTCTCCTCATATCTTTTCAGAATCTTCTCCAAGTTGGCTAAGCAGACTTCATAAGTGTTCCCATAAACGGAGAAGTCATGCATAGATATTTCCACAGAGTCTTCGAGATAATTTGAAAATATCGCCATCATGCATCCTTGGAACGTGCTTGGCGCATTGCAGAGGCCAAACGACATGCGGCGAAAAGCGAATGTCACATATGGGCAGGTGAATACGATCTTGTCTTGATCTTCAGGGGTTATCATGACTTGATTATATCTGGCATACCCATCCAAAAAGCAATAAAAATTATTCCCTGCTAGTCTGTCTAGCATTTGATCAATGAATGGCAGAGGAAAGTGATCTTTCTTTGTGGCTGCATTCAACTTGCGGTATTCCATACATATGCGCCATCCAGTGATGGTTCTTTGTGGTATTAATTCATTGTTCACATTTGGGACTACCGTCATTCCGCCCTTCTTTGACACACATTGCACGGGGCTGACCCACGTGCTATTTGTTATGGGATAGATAATGCCCGCATCCAGCCACTTGATAATCTCCTTTTGACGACCTACTTCATTGCAGGGTTAAGTCTGCGTTGATTTTCAATTGTTGCTTTGTGGTCATCCTCAAGACGAATGTGGTGCATGCAATACGCGGGGCTAATTCCTTTGATGTTAGCGAGCGTCCAGCCAATTGCTCGCACATGTTTCTTAAGAATTCTCATCAACGCATTCTCTTGCTCTTTGTTGAGCACAGAGGAAATTATCACTGACAGCTTCTCATTCTGCCCCAGAAATGCGTACTTCAAATGGGTTGGTAGGGTCTTTAGTTCAAGTGTTGGTGGTTCCACGAGGGAAGGTTGCGTTGTTTTTCTTTCTTCTTTTGGCTCTTTTTCTTGCATTGCAATCATTTCTTCTTCTTTGTTTGTTTTTGCTATGATCGGGTTACAGGCAGCTACAGATGCATTGGCATCCTCTTCTTCACACTCTTCATTAGACTTTTCTTCTTCAATCAAATTCAGATCATCATCAGAATCTTGCGGGTTTTCTTCAATCAAATTGGAATTTTATTAAATTTGAGCTTCTATTTGTTTATACTCAAGGTGATTTCTCCCTTGTGCACATCAATTTGAGCACGACCCGTTGATAGAAAAGGTCGCCCCAAAATGATGGGCACATCTTTGTTGGCCTCATAGTCTAGAATGATGAAGTCAGCTGGCAGAATAAATTTATCAATCTTGATCAACACATCCTTCATCTTACCTTCTGGATGAACCAGGGATCTGTCAGCCAATTGGAGAGTCACTGATATGGGCACAAGTTGCCCCAAATTTAATTGTCTAAAAATTTACAGTGGCATCAAATTTATGCTGGCCCCCAAGTCACATAAGGCTTGCCCAATATAGAGTCCTCATATAGAGCAAGGAATAGTGAAGCTCCTAGGATCGTTCATCTTTGGTGGGATAATGGATTTGGAACTTTGTGTTAATGCTATCGTGGTAAATTTTCCAGTGCCTCTTTTCTTAGTTACCATGTCCTTCAGACACTTGGCATAGGCAAGCATTTCCTCAATCACTTCACTGAAATGAATGTTAACATGTAATTGCTTTAACATAGATAAGAAGCGTTGGTACTGTACTTCTTCGTTTTTGTTCTTTCTTAGTATCTGAGGGAAAGGTAGTAACTGGACTTTCACGATTCCCGTTTCATTAGGCTTTGATGTCGACGCAACCTCAGGTTCCACTGCTTCATTTTCTCTTTCTTCTTCTTGCATTATCGCAATCTCAAGCTCAGTTGCGATGGAAGTTATTCTATTATGCTCTTTCTTTTACCCCTCCACAGTCTTTCCATTGCGCAATGACACAACCTGACGTTGCTTCTTACCTGATCCCCCTGGGTTGCGTGGAAGTTTGGTAGAACTTGACAGTGCCCCTTGCGGTCTACTTTTCAGCTCACTTGCAATCTGGCCCATTTGCAATTCGAGGTTGCAGATGGACGTAGTCTGACTTTGAAGCAATGTCTTGTTTTTCTCTATATATTACTTCAATAGGCTCTCTAGAGAAGAGGAATGTGGTGGTTATTGTGAGCTACTTGCTTGATTGCTCTGTTGACCGTTGTTGCATTGGAAGAATCCTGGTGGCCCTTCTTTTTGCACCACAGGTTGATAATTTTGTTGTTGATTCTTCTAAGCAAAATTGGGGTGGTTTTTCCACTCGGGGTTGTAAGTGTTTGAAAAGGGGTTATGCTTTACAAAATATACAGACTGTGGATTTTGTGGGCAATCTTCCATCGCATGCCCATCATCGTAAGTCGTACACCTTGTGGTGTTTTGACTGATTGCGTTGATTTGCCCAACTTGCAGTGTTGGGCTGTCGATCACCATTCCTTGAATCAAATTCATCATTACGGTCATTTGGTTTTGTAATGAAACAATAACACCGTTATTTGCATTAGAATCTTTAAGTCTCAATCTCTGGTCATTCTCTCTCAGTCTTCATGGTTCTTGGAGATGCGGTCCAGGATGTTCTTCGCCTCATCGTAAGTTTTGTCAAGTAGACCACCAGCGACTGCCGTATTGACAATGGTCTGTGAAGCGGGATTCAAACTGTGATAGAAAATTTTCATTTGAAGGCAGTTTAGTAGCCCATTATGTGAACAATCTTGGACCAACCTTTTAAACCTCGCTCAAGCATCGCTGAGCAATTCGTCCATATCTTGTTCAAAATTTTTAATAAGCTTCCTTCATCTTGCATTCTCGGTAGATGGAAAATACTTCTTCATAAATTTCTCCACTACGTGCTCCCAAGAAGTAATCTCTCATGGTTCGAGCGAATAAGCCCATTTCCTAGCCTGATCATAGAGAGAAAATGGGAAGAATGTTAGTCAAACTCCTCAGCAAAGATATTTGGGAACATAAAAGTATTGCAGATTTCAATAAAACTTTGGAGGTGGGCATGCGGGTCCTCGTCACGCCTTCCTCCGAATTGACCTGCAGTCTGGATCATCTGCAACATCACTGGTTTCATTTCGAATCTGCTTCTGTCGAGGGCAGGCCTCATGATTCCCGGAGAGAAATCATAGAGGTTTGGTGATGGATAGTTCCTAATGGGCCTATTGCGATCATTTGACAACAAAATCGGATTCGCCATGACATTGTTATCATTTGGTGCTCCACCTCCAGGCTGCTCCGCCATCTCTTCTTTATCGGATTGTGGTTGTTGTTGGCGGTCTATCAATCTTCGTTTAAAAGTCCTCTCAATCTCCAGGTCATAATTCACCAGAGATTGAGAGTCTTGCAAGGAAATTAAAAAAAAAAATACCGTTTACAAACTATTTTGCCGAAGTCCCCGACAACGGAGCCAAAAACTTGATGCGTTATTTTATTAAGTGAAAATACGGATGATATGCATTGATGGATTGCATTGTGCACTCAAGTTTTCCCAGCGGAATTCAAGTGTAAATTCCTTTGAGTTTCCTAGTAAGTCCAGAGTCGAACATAGGGACTTGTGAAAATAGATTGCGTTGGTAGTTTTGATGAAAACTTTACGGTAACCGAGAAAATAAATAAAGTGTTTGGTTTTTTATTGCGTTGATTAAAAAGAAATAAATAATTGCAGCAGATTTGAGAAACAAAAGTTGCGTTGATAGATGCAATGAGTATGCGATGAACGGGTTGAGAAGATCTTTAGCTAGCATTACTTGGGTATGCGTCAGACCATGCGATCATGTTACTACTATGCACAGCAAGTCATTTTCCAATGTAAATGCGATGCTCCTAAGTCTAGGACGCATGTGTTGAATGCAAAATGTCCATAGAGCTTATCCCTGAGTCTCTAATCTTGTCCTATGCGTTGATGCAAAATGCATGAAAGCAAGATAACCGCATACAATCATATGTTATCGCTAAGATGCATGTGATGCGTTAATAACAAATAGTGCTTATTCCTAAGTGCCTATCTCTCCTTTATGCGTTCTAATTTGGTTCTTTCAAACCTAGATTATGACCTGACCTTCCTAAGTCTAGATCCTGTCCTTAGATACCCTCCCGGGTATCCCTAAGAGGCGAATGAAGCATACATAAACAAGATAATCACAATGAATGAAGATTTCCTAGTTGTGCTAGCTAAATGCTTCTCAACCCACTCATCGCATACTCATTGCATCTATCAACGCAACTTTCATTTCTCAAATCTGCCACATTTATTTATTTCTTTTTAATCAACACAATCAACAACCAAACACTTTATTTATTTTCCCGGTTAGCGCAAAGTTTTCATCAAAACTACCAACGTAATCTATTTTCACAAGTCCCTGTGTTCGACCCTGGACTTACCAGGAAACTCGGAGGAATTTACACTTGAATTCCGCTGGGGCAACTTGAGTGCACAATGCAATCCATCAACACACATCATCTGTATTTCCACTTAATAAAATAACGCATCAATATGTTCTCTGTGCTATCGTTTAGAAAAACCCTTTTACTTGGTAGCCTTTTTGTGAGATTATTCTGAATGAATCATCAACCTTAATTTTGGAAAACCATTTTCCTTTTTATCTCATAGTTACCATAAAACTTCCCATAACCCACCCCCCCCCCCCACCCCCCCAACTCAAATCGGTTATTAGAGAAAAATAATAATTAATTATCATATAATTAATATGTTATAAATAAATATAATAACCAACTTATCATATTATATTTATAACCTATAGTTTTAATATTTCATCATATGAAACATATAAACCAAATTTTTTTTTCATATTAATTCCTCCAGTTGATGTATCTAATACATCATATCAATTATATCACAAATAATTGAATTTTCTCTTGTTAATTTGAACACTTCAAATTAACCCAAGATCTAATTCTCAACTTGAACCCATTGAGCTACCAAGGAGACCTTATAGACCAATAGCTTGAAGCTCCAACGATACGTGAATAACCGATTGAACTTTTTAATCACGAGATCCACCATTCGTTAACTGTTGGACACTCCACTAAAGACCGACAGCTGCACTCTTTGCACAACAGATATATTTCTGTGTCCATATGACCAATCAATAGTGTGATGTCTCTTCAAAAATCGCTTGTCAATACAATTGGGCCAATTCACCGTTTGGCTTTGTGTAGTTGCATCTAACTTCTTAAGTACCACTGATTCCTCTAATGAACAATAAGTCATAGTCCTACTATAACTGAGTCCTCTCGGGCCAGGAGAGGGTGTGGCCATTATGTTCAAGACTTAGAATCAGCCTTTAAAGGAGCAATTTATCTACTTACCCCTGCATCAGAGAAGAATTGAATTTCGTCTTGTGTAGCTGAGTTCTCAGCTCTCTAATCAGACGAATCCCCAAAATGGTAGGCTTGTTGAGTTCCGTCTTGTGTAAGTCTCAATTAAACAACATTATATAAAGAGATTAATCATCTCGTGGTCCGATCTTATACAAACTCTTTATATAGGATACCTCCACTCGCATGTCTCCATATGAATGGTCAGGATTAGACGATTTGTAGCACTTTACAACACTTGTAACATCTACAAAGTGGGTCACATCCATAGCGTCAACAGGATAAGGTATCCCTCCTTTATCCATCTACTACAGACCATTTAGGTTATTACTTAAGGCATGATCCACTTGTATGTCTCCACATACATGCTTAAGTTACATGAAATAACAACAGATCTTGGTTTATTGGATTTGAGTAAATGCTCATAAAATAACATTTATTTTATTAATAACAATATGTTTACAAAATATTTACAAACTACGAGACCACCGGGAGAATTAGGACACCAATCCCAACACCTTATGCTCCCCAATTCGCTATAACCTCTAAGTGCAAAAATCCATGAAGGAAAGAAAGGAAGCAGGGCAAGAAAGCTAATCGACAAAGAGAACCGTGTTGATCATTATAGAGAATTCGACAGACAAGACTATGACTATCAAGCCTAGTGATCAAGAGTCGATCCTAACCTACTAAATGGTTAGATTCACTCTCCAAATGGTAGTGGATTGAAGCTAGTCTACATTTAGCCCTTGGAATTTCATAATGACTCTCAGACTTTGCAAAAGCATCGAGTCTCCCTATCAGTGGGCATAAAAGTCAACTCTTCCTTTCCAGGAAAGGAGTTGACAGGCACTTTATTTCGGGCATTCCCAAGCTTACAACTAGCCTATCAGCGTTAGCCAAGCTTTGATCGAGCTGTTTGTCACTTCTGGCCGCCTTATTTCATCACCTGAGATCCAAGTCAGCACCGATAAAGATTTATTTCATTCTCGCGGTCGGGCCGACTTGGAAGCAAGCAACCTATCGCCTATTTCACCCCATTTTTTCTTATTAATAAGATAGGTTGCATTTTTCTCTAATAAGAAGGTGAGTATTAATAATAAGGGTGAGCCTTCGATTTTTGGATCACCTTTTGCCCAATCCGATACCTTCCTATTTTTTGGTTCCTATTGGGTTTATCTGAAGGCTATATATCGAGTCACCACTATGGAACCTTATAGCATGCTTCATGTCACACCCCATCCCAGATTATCCTTTTAACCTCGAAGTAGATATGACTGTAGTAGTTACCAACCCTTTTGTTGGCACTTACTGCCAACTAAATTGCTTAGCTTGCCTAGAAACTCTGATAACATCAAACATGCATAAAATACTCAACGACCAACAGTTACACTAATCAAGGTTTCATACATAAGTAACATAAATAGAGTGAACTTAACATGAGATCATAAGAACCCGAACTCACAATGTAGTCTCTAAATGCACCAAAACATGTGTACAATTAATTACAGATAAACACCTAAATGGTTCGAAAAACTAAAGTCCTTGTTCTTGAGTGGCAGAACAGCAATAGAGTTATCTTCTAGGGAGTTGACCGCTGCTTGGGGAAAAGAAACATGTAAAACGGGGTGAGCTACTAGTCTACTGAGTGACTTAATAAAACATAGTTCTCATGCTTCTAACTATACTAGAAAACAGTATATTGAAATATAAAATCTCTCCAAGCATTTAAACATAAAAACTTTTATCATAACATGACTGGTCATAAACATAAAACCGATTCTTAGTTGAGAGTGAACCCTTTTGCTCAAACCCTCAACAAATAGCCTTAGTCGAGAGAGAACTCTTTTGCTCAATCTCTCAATGTCGAATTACCTACGTGCACGTGGTTATAACCAAAAGAAATCATGCATGAGGATTTCCATGAGCAGTGGAAGGATCGTTCCAAATTTCAATTGTATATGAAGAACAACAATTACAATACACAAACGAAAACAACAGGTTATGTGCAAAACCGAAATTACAGCATGCTCTACTAAACGATCAAGGGATAGAACTAACATACCTTTGAAGATTCATCTTCAACACCCTTGATCATGAACGCTCGAACAAAGCAATATGGAAACACACGAACACTCGTACACCATGACCGCTACACTGCACGATCACAGTGACCCGAACACAGTGAACGCAACGAGCGACCTCCACAGAACCTCGACTAGTGTCGAGTTAAGTATGACACCACCACAAAGATTACCTTGGTATTCTCGGTGTGAGAATCCAGACGTGTGGGCTCTGTGTGGACTTGGTTAGAGGTAGAGACCAGAGGAAGAACAATCATGTAAACGATTGAGCAAGTGGGAGATGTCAAAGTCTATCATATAGACGATGCCCAATCGTTTAACAAAAGCTATGCGATCGTTTAGCTAATGATGCACAATCGTTTAGCTCATCGGCTAGCTGAGTGTCTATCGTATAAAAACACTCCACGATCGTCTAGTCTCTCCAAGCTGTCGTTTAGTAAATCTTATTTACTTGACAACCTTTCCATGAGGAATTTTCCAGAATGGAAACTCTTTCAACTACTTACTTAATTTAGGAAAACATTTTTCCTTTTATCTCATGGTTACCATGAAACCACCAATAACCTCCCACTCGATTGGTTATTAGAGAAAAAGAGATAATTATCCAATAATTAATATTATTATAAATATACATGATAACCAACTTACCATACTATATTTATAACCTATAGTTTTAATATTTCATCTCATGAAACATATAAACCATAGCTCTTTTTCTATTCCATGGTACTTAATGTAAATCCCATTTACTTTAATCCTCCATTAGATGCATCTCATACACCATACCGATTATATCATATATAATTGAATTATCTCTTGTCAATTTAAACATTTCAAATCAACACCAAGAACTGATTCTAAACTTGAATCCATTAAGCTACCAAAGGGACCTTATGGATTGTAGCTCGAAGCTCCAACGGTACGTGAATAACTGACTAAACTCTTTAGTTATGGGATACACTATCCATTAACTGGCAAGCACTCCACTAAAGACCAACAGTTGAACTCTTCTTACCATAGATATACTATGTGTCCATCTTAACCAATCAACAGTACAACAACCCTTCACAGATCGCTCGTAAGTCAACTCGGCCAATAATCGTTATGCCCCCGTAGTTACATCTAACTCCTTAAGTACCACTAATCCCTTTAATGAACATAAGTCATAGTCCTACTATGACTGAATCCTCTCTTCCAAAGAGAAGTTGTGGCTACTATGTTCAAGCCCTGGAATCAACCCTTAAAGGAGCAATCTGTCTACTTACTCCTGCTTTGAGGAAGGAGTGAATTCCATCTTGTGTAACTGAGTTCCCAGCTCCTAAATCAGACAAGTCCCCAAAAAGTTAGGCATGTTGAGTTGGCAATCTAGCCACTCTCACCCATACTAATCAAAGGACCACCCTCCAAGGCAGGAGTTCCCAAAACACTCTGGATTGAGGTCATGTCACCTATGGTCGTTTAGGTGAGATGTAAGTCTCTAGTATCAACAATGTTATATACAAAGACGAATCATCTCGTGGTCCGGTCTTATACAAACTCTTTGTATAGGACACCCCCTCTTGCATGTCTTCACATGAATGGTCAGGATCTACCATCTGTTATAGTTCACAACACTTGCAAACCTCTATAAAGCGGGTCGTATCCATAGTGTCACCAGGATCAGGTATCCCACCTTAATCGTTATACTACAGACCTATTTAGATTATCACTTAAGGCATGATCCACTTGTATTTCTCATATACATGCTTAAGTTTACATATAATAACCATGGAGCATTGTTTATTGAATATGAGTAAATGCCAGAATGAAATAACACTTATTTTATTCATAAACAATGTGTATATATTACAAACAACGAGACTCCGGAAGAATTAGGACACTAATCCCAACAATAACTAAGTACCGTCATACCTTAGGTACTACTGCTCAGATACCTTCTATAAGTACTTCAGTATCGAGCTTGATGCATTAAAATCTCTTTTATTGAATCATGTAAACTTAAAACATAATAATGTGAGCTAAGTTCAACATTCAAGCTCCAAACATCACTACCAACGCATGCCTCATGTTCTTGGAATAGTTTCTAACTAAACATGTTATAAAGCTTTACTTTGAAGAGTTAGTATGTGTTTAAAACATCATACTTCATGGCTCTTTAACTAGCATGCGTTGGAATCATATATTTGCTGGAAAACTCTTTGTAAAATAACTTAGCATGAGATAAACCGTCATTTGAAACATGACTTTATAAAACATGATAAACACTTAGTCATTCACGACTTTTGGCCACTCCTTAGTGGATGATACGCTTCCCCTATTGGTGTCAACCCTGTGGACACAACGTTATACTTTAACTACTGGAAAGGGTCTCTCTTTTGAGACTAACTTCCATAAATAAACTTATGTTCTTCTTAGTAAAGGACTTTATCTCCCAACGCATACCTTCTAGGTGCTCAACACTTAGAAAAATTCTAGGTTTCAAGCTTGGCTAGGCGGCAACATTAGTGTCAACGCATGCCCCACCTTCGGCCTTGCCTTGACTTTGGCATCCACTTATTGCACACTAACGTCTAGGCCTTCCCTTGGGTGTCCATGACACTTATGGTTGCCTACAAAGCCCCAAACACAGCCCCAACGCACACCAAGGCTTGCTTCATCCCGCATGCACGCGTCCAACCTCGAGTTGCCAACTTGTTTAACTCAAGCAGTTGCCTACTTGTTTAAGGAATTCCAAATTCAACTTACTCGTTAAATAAATCATTTTTCAGAGCTTTTCTCAAGAAACTTCCTTCTACAAACTTGCTCAATAATGTCTCAGATGCTTACCTTTAAATTTGAGCTCATATTTTTTTTTGTAGTTTGGCCGAAAATCTCAAAAACTTTAGCACTGGCCCCAAGTTACCCAAGAGCTCAACCTTCTTGCACTTTCTTCAAATTTTCAACCAGCTCCCACTGGTTTCTTCTTTTGACAACCTCTACCATCAAATAGACTCCTTCAGCTTTCAGATGGCTTTAAAATCTCCTCAAATGCTCAAGTGGTTTGCTCAAAACATCCTTCCTCATTTATACTTGAATCTGTCAACCATGCATCCTTAATAGGCTACCATATCAACCATTTAGTGGGTTGATCCCACTAAATGAACACAGTAGGATTCCTTAAACGATGATTAAGGCTGAATAGCTTCTCTTACTATCAACACAAGCCTTACCTTCAGTTAGATTCAATGCTCAACAATCCTCACACGCATGCCAACCTCAACGCATGTCTCCAACGCTATGCCATCTCAAGCCTCACTTAACATCTTTGCTTAAGGCTAACGCCTTGCCTCTTGGCCTTCAAAATAATCACATCACTTGGCATTTAACCTTGCAAGACTGACCAATGCATCCCATCATCATCGCATGGCAAGTCTTTGATCATCGCATCACACTTAACTTGCGCCTAAGCAAACACCTTGTCATGCCAATGCTCAAGGCTTTGCCGTGCCATACGCCCAACACACATGCTAACCTCTAAGGCCTTTGTCAACGTGGGCTGCCTTCAACGCATAAGCTCACGATCATCGTTCATCCTTTGAACGCATGTGCTAGTTCATCACTTAGTCCTTGTGCTAACGCCTAGATAGCCATCTTGCCTTGTGCCTTCCCTTGCCAATGCCTAACACATTCTTGCCGCATACTCACTAACCTTTCATGCCCTTGGGTGGCGCACACCTTGTCAATGCATAGGTCACATGTGCCCAACAAGACCACCTTCGTGTGCACAACTCCAATTCCTAACTCCCACACATTTGGCCACACTTGGCCTTCTCAATAGCTCGTTTAACCTCTAAATAGCAAGGTCATCACCAATTGTCCTTACTTTAACACCTATCACAAGGCCAACACCCATTCTAACATTTAGCCAAAATTTCTTCTTGCTAGGCTAACTCATATTCACCCGAGAACCAAGTCCTCAAACACTTAAACATTTTCCTTCTTCATTTCCTTATTCAAATATCCATTTCTCTACAATTCCACATTAACTCAAATATTAATCCCCTCATCCTACTAATCTCAACAACAAACTTATTTAATTAGGGAAAGTAGGGTTTGGGTTTCACACTTCAGTTTTTGGAATATTTTTCACGGTTCACTTTATTTTTTATTTGATTCATACCTGGCTCAAAGCGTAAAGGCTTTTCCTGATTAAGGAAGAAGCCTAGAAAGCATAACTCTGAACCAAGCCCAAAGGAAATAGTTGACATTGTTGAATTAACTGATAGAAGAAGACAAGGTATTTTGATTTAAGTTTGCCCAATCTTCATTCTATTGTCTAAAATAGAAATCCAGAGTGAGATAAAATCTATCGAGTACTTTTAACATCGTATTTTCAAAGGTAATTCCCTCCTGCATTGCATCTATGATGCTGCTTTGTGGGTCTGGTTCGTGGAACTCATCAAAAAGCCCAATATCGTAGTGGTTGTGGGCCTTCGCAAAATTCTTTGTTCTTGAACTCATGGTTAGTAGGCATTGAGGTAGACAGGCAGATACTTTATAACGAGCCAAGTCACTTCATAAAGAAAAGAATGGTTTAACGAAGTGGAGAATGAGGGCAGTCCTTAACACTCTTCCCTTCTTCCACGCTCTTGTCTCTTCCTTTCCGTCCTTTTCTCCTATGTAGAAAGTTAACACATACTCCATCTTAAAGGTTACAACCGATATAACTCAAGAGTGAAGGTTGGGTTCCCTCTTTTTTTCCTCTAACTAGTGATTACTCCCAATCCGAAGTACCCTTTTTCCATTCATAGAGAAATCCAATCGTCAAAATGAATAAAAAGGCCATCATGGACCAAGATCCAAATAGATCAATCATTTCTAACTGCAAAACTTACTGGTTTTCTTTTTCAATAGGGATCGAGAATGCCAATTGAAAAAAGTCTTTCCTACAACCAACACTAGAGGATACGGGTCGGGCTTAGATAAGAATGTTTATTTCTTCAAAGCTTGAAGGCTTTCTATCTCCTTCCTTATGAATGACTTTCTGGATTAGATGGCTTCAGCTGGTGTTCTCTCTTGAGCTAGTGGCACTTAAGCGACTACTTGTCTTAGTGTCTGGAGTTTCTTTCTCTTGGAGTAGTGGCCAAAAAATTCTTGTTCTGGGAACCCTAGTTCTCAATCAAAAGAAAGAGCCTTAACCTCGAGTCTTTTTGTGAGCTAGAACCACACCTGTAACCTAAGTCAATTCACGAGATTTTTTAAATCCGCCAGTAAGATAAAGGCAAAATACGTGCAAGATCATCATTAAGACCATCGTACTTGCCAACCATCTATGAATTGATCGGATTAATCAACCAAAGTTTGCTTCCATCATTATATATTGAATAAAAGAAAAAGCCTTAGTAACGGTTGGATGATAGTAAAAAGTCATAGCAAACCCTGTAGCTAGCTCTTATTTGACGAGACTTGTATAGCGAGGGGTTTTCCGCGGTGGAACCTATCGACGTTCAGTCTGAATCCACCGTGGGACGTTACCAATTCAAAGTGGACTTTGGGGGTCAAAGCCTAGACCAAAGATGGTCATTCAATTCATGATTGGCTTAGTCAATCCATTCACTTGCCTGTGGCTTTCCTGTGCTCTAACCATTTAGCCATGAATGCAAAGAGACTCAGCGAGTGAACTAGGTTTTGGTATTCCTTCTCAAGCTTCTATTTCTTCTATTAAAGGAGATTCGGGAAAAGATGGAATAGGAATATGTGTTTCCAAAACGAACAAGATACGAGTTAAGAAGGGAAAGTTATCAAAGTTATACAAGATGGAATGGACATAGGAACATGTATTGATGTATCAAATCTACTAATGCTCTCAGGTTGATGCAATGTATTCCACTAGTTGACTGAAAACTTGATTATTAGTATATCGATCGGTCCAACACAGATTGAAAATAGAAGCCAATTCGATAGCAAGCTTTTGAAAACACAGTTCACCCATTTTCCATTCATAGAGAAATCCAATCATCAAAATCAGTAAAATGACCATCATGGACCAAGATCCAAACAGATCAATCTTGTTGAGAGGTACTGCCCAAGGAAAGGAAAAGGTTACTTCTGTATCAAGGATAATAAATAAAATGGAAACAAGATAAAATTGTATATCAAAACGATTTTTGGCATCACTAGAAAGATCTAAACCACATTCATAGGCCAACAATTTTTTTGGACAGGTTGAACTATTGGAAGAAAATGGAAAAGGAACATTGAGTGAGATCAAAGAAACTAGTAAGCTGATCACTAAATAGATACAAATAGGTGCAAATTCTGACACCACCACAACCCATTTGGTTCTATCTCTCCTTGATCGCAGAGCGACATACCACAAATACAAAAAAAAAAAAAAAAATAGAAACTTCAACTAAAAGTAATTAAGAAATTTCGAATCAACTCAAAAAGTTTGATTATTCAAAACGCCTTGTGATCTTCAACCAATTTTGTGCTTCAATATAATTACCCAGAGTAAGCACGTTAGCTTGTTTCCAATATTCGGCTGAGTACCTTTCTCCGATTTCCACAATAAGGAATTTGTCCAAGGCAGCAGTTTATATAGTTTCAAGCCCACGGAGCAGGAACAAAAACAAAGAAAACTCAGTCTTTGCTCTTGCTACGGGTGAGGATGAGGACTTTTTCATTCTCAAGGAAATAAAAATGAGTTAACCTTAATCTAAAGCCAACTACATGAAATAAACCAATTGAAGAATTCGACGGCTTGGAAAGAGAAATCGCTCACTGGAGCAACCAAAAAAAAAAAAAAAAATTCTTCCTTCACAAAGGACAAGAACTCCTGAACTTCTCCTTGACCCATCCTCTTTGATTCAAATTGTGGGCCATTCAATGCACTTGATAGACCAGAAAGAAGAGACTTCCCCATGGGTTGGGCTAGAAAAGTTGTTGCCTCTTCACTTTTCTTCAGCCGATTCTGATATTGATTTGTATCTCTTGGAGAGAGGTGTGGAAGCTCTCTCTTTGACTCAGGAGAGCGTCTTGCATTAGTTACATACAACATTTTATTTGACTCATGCCTTGGAGAAGAACGTTCTTTGTTTGAGTTTGAAGTCGTTACCTCGAGGGAGCCACCTGGGCGAGACTCTTCTTTTTTTTATTATTTTCATATGGTATGTTGAATCACTTGTGAAGTCGACTGAACATTGATCGTGTCTACTTCAACTTCACCCATCACTTGTGTCGTGTAGTGTAGCAAGACTAACAAGTGGTCAACTAAATTTATGAACGAGCAACTATTTATTAGTTGCAATACATTTCTCTTTTTTAATTCTTCCTCCACTCACCTCCTCGACAACATTTGCACCTGTAACCTTAAGGTGTTGAGCCTGACGAGCTAATCAATTGCTCCACATAGTGACGGAAGATGCTTTCCACATGAACTACTGAGTAGGCCAGAGTCTCCTTTGTGCATGTCCTCCAAAAGAATATTTATAAATATATCACTAATGAAACTCTTGTGAGGAAAGCAAGTACTATGTAAAATACATACATTCCATTAAATACGTCGAGAAGAAATCTGTGTAAGAGTCAGATTGCATCGATTCAAACTCTAGTTGTCTAAAAGTTCTTGTGGTACTTGTGATTGCAAGTTTCTTAGCACATAGTGTTAATAGTCTCCTTTTTTTTCCCACCGAATAAAGATTGAGTCCTTGTCTTCGACAGTTTTTACTCGACCTTTCAAAATCAATTGTGCTAGCATCTCAGAAATCTCAGCTAGTTGACGGATAATTGTTAGAACGTTGCCAATTTTCTGTAAAAGGTATAATTTGTTGATGGTTAAGATTAAATATAATGGACTCCTTCTTTTCCCCCTCATAAGGAGGGTTCACGCTGCCTTAGGATCTGGCGTTCTTGGCCATTGCAGGGTAAAGTCTCCCCAACACCTCATATGGTAAGCTAGGATTGGAAAAAGTAGTTAATGAAGGCGTAGGCGCAACTCACCACTTCAGCGTACCGTTCCTGCTTAGTTTAGCTGCTCTTTGGCTTGCGTACTAGTTCTTGAGAGCAAAGATAAAGAATGTAATGAAAAAATATAGTCCTGGAGACTTATTCTAACTGACTGAAACAAGGCCAACTTGACACCGATTCTCGTTATTTTACCGAGGCCCCCCATGCCACACGTGACTTCGACTTTGAGTATGATGGATGAGCAGAAAGATATTTATAGAAGTTACCTAACGGAATGGCATGAATAAACAAGTGGTTCCGGGAGAGGTAGGTGGGATCTATTGAATGGGGATGCGACATTTGGAAACTTTCAAAATCAAACTGTCAGAAGTCGCAGGACTGGTAGGAAAAGAGGTTTGAATAGGGGTAACAGAGTTCCTTAATAGAACAGCAAAAAATGTAGAGCTCTATGTTCTATTAAAAAGATGTAAAAAAAGAGTGCATTCGCTTCCATCTATAAGAGAGCTTGAACATGCCTTCTTACTAGCCCATAGAGAGTGATTCTAGGAAAGGGTAGAGTTGCTAATCTTAGCATCAGCAAGATCTTTTGTCTCGAGCTTCGCTTTTTCATGTGCTATGAAATTACGTTCCCTAAACTGATCCATATGAGAGAACAAATCTAGCAGCGATGAGTTACTTACGAGCTAAGTAAAAAAATCAAAAAGCTTGATCGTTAGTTTCTTTAAGGTTCTTACACTAACATTTGAAAAGAACTGTCTTTTCTGTATACTTTCTCCGATTCTGTTGCTACCACGAGCTTTATGCAATCAATCGAATCATATAGATATTCCTTCAACACAACATAGATCATCAAAAGGATCTCAAAGACCCACCAAAGCATGAAAGCCTTGAGTCGGGTGTTGCTTGTATGGGGGGTGTGCCACGACGAAACAAGGAATTAATTAATAGACATAAACACCAAAAACCGAAGTGAGTATTTAATTAAAAAAAATCAAGGTTAAGAGTGTAAAATCCTAAAATTTTGGGATCAAATTTAAATAAAACTCAAATATTTAGAGTAAAAGTATAACATTTTGAAACATAGAGAATAAATTAAAACCAAACTCAAAACTTAAGTACTAATATTGTAGTATTTTGAAATTTTTGGACCAAATATAAACTAGACCCAAAATCTAGAGATTTTAATTAGGAAAATTGCATTCGGCAAAATATATTTGTGTATTTGCAACCATGGCTCCAACATCTTAATTTTGCATCTATGACAAAAATACATCGGATTTTTATCTCAATATGGCTTCAGATTCAGTTTTAATTTTAAAAAAGCAACATATATGCATCACTCCATTTCCCCTCTTTGGGTAGCGTGATAGGCATGTTTTCAAATTTGTTGGCATTTTTTCATATTTTTTAATATAGCAAAAGTATTATTAGATTTTGTTTCACTATTTTGGGCAATTTTTTTCCTTTTATTCTATATATATAAACTTCTAACAGGGAATTCTTACTGTTTTTCATTCAACCATCTATTTTTTTCAAGCAAGTTTTAGTTTTTCAATCTTTTTTCTTCTTTAATTTTCTAACCTATTGATTTTTATAGTATATCAAAATTTTAGAGTACGTTAGTAATCTATTAGACATTAATCAACAAGTCAAAGTGAGCTTAACTTAGCAGTAATTGATATGATCTTCCATACTAAAGATGGAAGGTTCGGTCCACACCATCTCTACCATAGTTGTACTAAAAAAAAAAAAAAAAGAAAGATATCAATCAACAAGCATATTAATTTCTCAACAAGTACAATCAATTAGAAACATATTAAATCTCTAGTCTATCAACACATTATTAAATATGAATGAGCAAGAATATAAAATATTTTCAAGTGAACATCATTAGGATATCAAGTGTATCAGTATGTTTTTGATATTTCCTATTTTAAATCGTAGGTTGGGCTTGTTGTTTTCTGTTTTTACAAAACTAAAAGGTTTGGACTGTGGGCCTAATATTAGTAAACTTGTTTTGTCCATTTTGCAACTAATCCTTTTAATTATTATGATTATTTGAGGTCATATCCATATAATAATTATTTGGTTTATGAAAGTGATTGAGCTTGTTCTTAGTTCAATTTCAAAAACAAATCATGAGTTTTTAAGATGCTATTTAATGTTATTTTAATTTTCACAATTTAACTTAAATTTTAAAAGCATTTATAAAAAAGGAAAAGTAGAGAACAAAAACAATTATATCTGTGATGGTAAGTGGAAGTAGTGTGTTTATAAGCTTAATCTAAAAAAAAAAGCTAAAAACCAAATAATACTTGTTAAATGAATATTTATAGATATTAATTTTTTGAAAATATTTATGGAAAAAATACTTATTTGTTTCTCAAGTTTTGAGTTAATTTCTATTTGGTTCCTAAATTTTAAAATGTTATTTTTTTTTTTTTTACCAATCTTGAGCAGGGATGAGCATAATTTTTAAAAATAAAAAATAAAAAAGTAAATATATAGTAGTCGTTACTGATTGGGACCTAATTGAAAAAAAAAAACCATCTTTTAGAATGTAAAGTGGAGATGTTTTTTTTTTTTTCCAATTAAGAACATTATTTTTGGATTTCATAATTAGCGGGAGCCTAGATATCGTTATTTTTGGATTTCAAACAAGATGTGGAAAGAATAATACGGGAGATAAAGTTAAACACTAAGGAGTGGACTATATGAAAGTTAGTATCTAACAAATAAGTTCTTCATTGTTATCACTTAACTCTTTATTAGACAAATTTTTTTCCATAGACACGCTGCTCCCAGATATTGCATTGAATTGAGTCACCAGTATTTGTATCTTTCTAGTCTTGTCTATTTTCAAAGTTTGTTCTTTACAACTGATGTGTGACTTGTTCAATTCTATATTAGATTCATTTATTTTTCATTAGTTAAACTTTATTTTACAAGATGCTTTTAATATATACAAGAACAACATGATCTTATTGAACCAAAGGAAGAAGATAATACAGTAAACTAGACAATATATATACATACATATATATACACATAAGCAATTCCATTCAATCATTCCTTGGGAGTGAAGTTCACATGTAGTCCATTTACAAATTTCAATATAAGTCCTCTTGCAACCTTTCCTCGTTGCAGTTCGGTCCATCTATCAAAATTAAAAATTGAAACAAAAAATCGTATGATTATTAGAGAGAAATGATTTTAAATGGGAAAATCACTATAGATATTTTTAAATATAACAAAAAAAAAAAGAAAAAGAAAAAAGAAAGCTATTTCAATGAAGTGAGGAAACTTCTTGTCATTTTGCTATATTTGTAAATAAGTTTGTCATTTTGCTATATTTGTAAATAAGTTTGTCATTTAGCTATATGTTAAAAATTATTAATAGATTTGATCAAAACTTGATTTATGAACTATGTATAGATATCTATCTACATGTATTTGGTGAAAAGGATATGGAGGAAAGTGCACAAGTAGACTTTAGTGTATTCCTCCCAAATGGCATGAAGTTCTTTTGAATAGTAATTGAGTCTAACTTCTATAATTAACTCCCCCTTCTCTCTCACATAATAACAAGGGTGTTTGACATGTTACACAGAACGTGAAATTGGTCTGAAAAACTCCCCCTCCACACATGAATTCTCTCAAAAAGAAAAAAAAAAAAATACTCTCTGAATTCCCTCACAAAAATCTTGAAGAATCCACAACTCCTTCTAGTTCTTATCCGAAGAATAGCAAGGAAGATCTTTGTGGTAACATTCTGAAATATTTTTCCTTGTGTTCATAGAGGGTTGTGATTGTGATGTTGGAAAGGAACATCGTGGAGAAGGTTATTCTACAATGGTATGTAAATTCTTCTTTCCTTCCTCTCTGTATATAAAAATATGATTATACGTAATTTAATGTTTATTTCTACTCCGTATAATTTCTCTGATTTTGAAGTTTTTCCAAAACAAAATTCACTGGCACAAGGCGACTACTTGCTTCCGCTGAGGATTTAAATCCTTTAATTTGTATCAGAGCTAGAACGTGTCTCTGTATTTCTTTTTGGAAACGAAAATTAGAGAAATGGTGGATGTTTACTGCATTATGAATGTTGGTTTGCAAAAATCGATAATTTCAAAACTGGGCACTAGTTTACTGCTTTAATTCTATTAAAGTTGTAAGGGTCCATTGTTTTGGGCATTTATTATCACTATCAAGTTTGTATTAGTCCGTGTTGTTCGTGGTGAAGTGCTTTTCATGATGGAGATCGAAAATCGAAACTGATGAAAATCAAAGAGGACAAGTGTCACACCCCCTCCTAGACTACTCTCTAAGTCTAGGAAAAGACATGACTGCAGCAATTATCACCCCTTTCATTGACACTTACTGCCTAATAATTCTAACGGAAATAACTCTGATACCTACATTCAGTCTCATACACAGTGGATGCCTCTATGGCTAAAACCACACAACATATTTAGAGAGATTACATTACTAGTTTCACAAGTCCAGATGCCCAAAACCTTATGTCCCTATATGAACAACTGTAACATGTGTACACTATTTACAGTAACCACCTAAAAGAAGGGTTACAATAACTTTTTCCTTGAGTGGCAGAGTAGATGTACAACTACTCCTGAGGATTTGACCGCTATTTGGGGGAAAGGAAAACATTTGAAAATGGGATGAGCTTGCTAGCCCAGTGAGTGTCTTAAGAAAGAAAACTGATTCTCATGCAAAAGTCTCAATAAAGATATTAAACTGAAATATAAATTTCTATAATAACCTTGTACTGGAATATAAACATTTCCAAGCATAAAGCATATAAAGTTGTTTTCATCATAAAACATTAAAATGTTCCTCAGTTGAGAATAACCCTGTTGCGGTTTAATCCCAACGTCAACTGCTAGTCAAGAGAGAACCCTTTTGTTCAATCTCTGACTTTAACTACCTATATGCATGTGGCCATAACTAAGTACCATCATACCTTAGGTACTTTTGCTCAGATACCTTTTCAAAACTTTTCCCTCAGTATCGAGCTGCTCGGATACCTTCTCAAATATCTCTCGGTATCGAGTTTCAAGTAAAACTAGTCATACAATGACTTTCTCTTTAAAGCATGTAAAACATAACGCATAGAAAACATGTCTTTAAAGATAACAACCCATGCTTTGTGTAATTAAACACACATAAACAGTTTTTCAATAAACTTTCATACATGGCATGCGTTTAAAACATAACTCATGGTTTGCTTGGAATTTACTTTGTAAAACTAGCTAGCATGATAATTTATTTTTTAATGTAATTTTTTTTAGTTAATTAAATTAATATAAATGTTTTATTGATTTAATTAATTTTAAAGGTGCCAAAATTTGGTCTATTTTTGCTATTTATTTAATTTTACATGTGATGTATGATTAAATTTATATGTTGTATATTGTATGTCATATAGTTTTAAAATCCCACCTGAGGATAAACATTAATCATGCATCATATTTAATATAAATGTTATATTCTACAGTTGCATGATGTTATGAGCATGCCCATGCATCATAATGAACATAAATGATATATATATGATAACATGTTTCATTAAGCATATCCATGCATCATACTATAGTATAAATGTTATATTATATTATTGAATGATGGATATGTTTTTATTTTTATTAGTGAATAATATAAGTCTTATATTATATGATGAAAATGTTTTCCATCGAGCATGGAATTACTTAGCTAATATAAATGTTATATTTAAGTTAAGGTCATTAGATGCATGATTATGAGTTTCAATATTTTATTATTTTACAATGGTTTTAAGTTTACTGTATTATAAAAAAAAATTATAATCAAGAGTTGCATGCAAACATAGGTCTTAATTAATTTTAAATAGTTTAAAATTAATTCACTTATACTTATGTTAAAGTGTTTCTAATATGATTAGAAGGAGGTTAATATTTTATTTCTTTTTAAGAGGATTAAATTAGAAATAATAAAATATTAAATTTATAAAATAATTGTCTATAAGGGACTTTTGTCTAAGAAAGATTCTATTTAAGGCTGGGGTATTTAAGCTGATGAAAATATAATACACCTACTTAGGAACTGACCTGGAAGGTGAATTAGACAAATATTTTATAGGCATACAATACATGATTTAGTTTGTTAAAGTGTTTAATGAACAAAAATCATATATTGTTAAAATATCCAATTAAGAGTTATATTGGGCCAATTTAACAATATACTTAGATAAATTGTTAGCTGGATTTACCTAAGTAAAGAACCTTAGGTTTAGAACACTTAGAGGAAAGTGATATATATGATATGTCAATTTCTTTTCACGTTCTCCCTAAAAGTTTACACCGTGAGATTTATGTTCGGCCTCGTGGCACCGCTTACTTTTGTCCCCTTCAGAAGATGTTTGCATAGGTCAATACCAAGGTGAATAGAGAAAGTGTTTTGATAGCACCATAAAAGTGCTATCATTCTTAGCTTAATTTGGGTTTGTCTGTGGAATTTTATGTGTTTATTTTGCTATTTTGTAGATATTGAGCAATTAAGAGGTACAACGAACATTTCGAGCTAAAGTGGGACTTAATGAACAAAATTGGAGTTCCATAGCATCAACCGAGGAAGAGTGTTCAAAATTACCAAAATGCCCTAGGAGAGCATTACAAATCTCCATCCAAGCGTAGAGTTATGCTGCAAGGCACTAACGTGGTGTTGTGGGAGCATTGAAATGCTCCCATTATGTTGCCCTTTATGCTAAAAGGCAGAAGCATCAACATCACACGTAGTGTAATGTCGCTCATATTATGATGGTGACTTACATTGAAAACCCAAGAGCACCTATTCTCAAAGCATTACAACACTACATCAAGCGTAGCTATGCTACTACTTTGATGGAGAAGGAATGTCTGCCTGGTGATCGAATGAGTTAAGGCCAGCATTGCAACGCTCGACCCCAGCATTGCAACACTATGACAAGAATTATTTAAATTGAGCAGAATTCTCCCTAATTTTTTTGACATATTCTCCAAATTTCTTCTTCCCTACTCAATTCAGACCTTTTTAGATCATTATTTTGTTGATTCTAGCATATATCAAGGCTAAGGTACTATTTTCTGGCTCAGGATTTAGGATTTATATCTTGATTTGTTATCTTATTAGATTATGAATTTGTTGAAAATTTAATTGTTTGTTGAATCTTGTCCTTGCTCTGATTTTTTGTAGTTTACAGATATTAAAAGAGATAAAAGGAAAATTCAAAGAGAAGTGAAAACGCGAGCTACACAAATTGATCAAATCAGTGTGAAAGGCACATAAACAATTGAAGAGAATTTAAAAGAGAATTATAAGGAGGTTGCACAAGAGATTGAGATGGCTGAGCAATGTGAACGCACTCTAAGAGAGCTAGCAGCTCCTAATACAGCTGAACAACCTCTATGCATAATTTATCCTGAAACCACAGGTACGTTTGAGTTGAAAACATGATCAATTCACTTACTCCCTGTTTTTCATAGTCTTGCAAGTGAAGACCCGAACAAGCATCTCAAGAATTTCCAGATAGTATACGATGGGATGCGACCACATGGAATCACCAAAGTGCAGATAAATTTGAGTGTGTTTCCCTTTTCATTGAAAGATGAAGCAAAAGACTGGTTATATTACTTGCCACCTTCGTACTGGGAGAAGAGGCGGTTTCTCGAGAAGTTTTTCCTAGCTTCCCATGCCATGAGCATTAGAAAAGAGATATATTCTATTGTTCAGAAATAAGATGAGTCACTAAATGAGTACTGGGAGAGGTTCAAGAGGCTTTGTGGAAGTTTCCTTAATCATCAAATTTCAGATCAAATGCTTATATAGAACTTCTATGAGGGATTGCTTTAGCAAGATAAGAGCAATGTGGATGATTCTGCAGGAGGAGTCTTGATGAACAAAACTCCCACTAAAGCAAAACAACTCATTGCTACCATGTCTGCTAATACTCAGTAATTTCGGACTAGAGAATCAGTCAACATTAAATCTGCATCTGAGGTAAGTGAATTAAGAAGTTAAATTTCTGACTTAGTTGCTATTGTGAAATAGATAGCATTGGAGAGGAATAAATCGATGGTGATGTGCCAGATTTGTTTGATGGCTGGACACGTTGATGTATGCCTGAATTTCCAATAGGAGATTAATGCATTGGGAGGCTTCTATAAAAATGGGCAGAATGGATGAAGAGACCCATACATCTAGACTTAAAACTCAAGTTGGGTGATCACCCTAATTTTAAATGGAGTGGACAAAATGAGCAGGCTCGTAATAACAGAAGAGCCTCTACAAGTTTAGGCGAAGACATTGTGAAAAATTTAACTGATAATATTTTTCATTTTTAGCAGGATACAAAGACTATGTTGGACCACATGGGGAATAAAATTGCCCAACTCACCACCTCTGTAAGCAAATTTGAGAGAGTTTGGAAAGCTCTCCTCACAGCCTGAAGTGAATCCTAGGGAGAATGTTAGTGCCATCACATTGAGGAGCGGAAAAAAACTTCCACCACCTGCTACTTCTGCTGAAATTTCATCTGAAGAGGACTCTGTGTCCACTGAATCGGCTATTATAGGAGTACCATCTCCTAAGAGAACAAAGGGAGAAAAATTTGACCTCCCTCTTTCTTTAAATTCTTCTATTCCTAAAGCTCATTTTCCTTCTAAGTTTACAAGACCCAAGAAGAACGAGGTTGACGAGAGCTTCTCGATACATTCAGAAGAGTGGAAATCAATATTCCACTTCTAGATGTGGTCAATCAAATCCCCAAATATGCAAGAGTTTTTTTTTTTTAGAATTATGCATAAGAAAAAGACAGACGAAAGAGAAAGAAATGGTAGTGGTAAGTCAATTTGTTTCTACTATCTTATAGAAAAAATATGCCTGAGAAATAGAAGGATCCAGGTATACTCTCACTTCCCTATGTAACCTGTAACAAGAAAATTGAAAGGGCTACTAAATTTAGGAGCATCCGTAAACGTAATCCCTTATTCAGTTTACTAGGATCTTAAAATTGAATGATTTGCATGAAACTGGCATAGTCATTCAATTAATTGATCGATCATTCATATATCCTATGGGAGTAATACAGGGCGTTTTCGTCCAAGTCAATGAATTAATTTTCTTGTTGATTTTTATGTTTTGAAAATGGAAGAAAATGCTTCACATTTGTCTGCATCTATCTTACTAGGTAGGCTTTTCATGAAAATTTCAAAGACTAAGATAGATGTAAATGGGGGCACATTTTCTGTTGAATTTGATAGAACAGTAGTTAAATTTAACATTTTTTATGCTATGAAAGTCCCTAGTCAGAGTCCTCTTACATTGTGTCTGATTGGTGTGATCAACTCTTTGGACTAGGAAGTAGTTTGGCATGTATATTATGATGAGGATGAGGATGACTCTAATGTCACCATTTCCTTTGACGATCTGTCTTCTATGATAATGTCTGAACTGATAAGTCTAGATTCTTTATCTAATGATTTGACTAAGAAATTGCCACCTTCTTATTGGGGTTTGTGCTCTAAAGTCTCGTGTCTAGTAGTTTGTAAACAATTTTGTACGAACACTTGTGATGTATAATATAAATGATATTTACTTCACTACTTGACTTTGCACGTTTAGATGTTTTTCATTTTACTACGAACCAATAAACTTAATATCCCTGGTTATCTGTATGTAACTTAAGCATGTATGTGGTGACATACAAGTGGATCGTGTCTTGAGTGACAACCAAAATGGTCTGTAGTATATAGATATAAAAGGGAAACCTTATCCTGGTAACGCTATGGATGTGGCCCACTTTGTGGAATGGTCACAAATGTTGTGACTTATCACAGATGGTTTGATCCTAATCATTCGTGTTGGGGACATGCGAACGGGGTCGTCCTATACAAAGAGTTTGTATAAAACCTAACCACAATGTGTTAACGTCTCGTTATATAACACCGTTCATGACTGAGACTTCACTTCACTAGGATGACCATAGGTAACATGTCTCAATCCTGAGTGATTTGGGAACTCCTGCCATTGAGGGCAGTCCTTTGATTTGCATGGATGCGAGTGGCCAGAATGCCGACTCAAACCTACCATTTTGGGGATTCGTCTGATTTGGGAGCTGGGAACTCAGCTACACAAAATGGAATTCACTCCTTCCCCAAAGTAAGGGTAAGTAGATAGATTGCTCTCTTAAGGGGTGATCCCGGAGCATGAACGATGTGAAGCCACGCACCTTCTCATGGCCCGAGATGTGTTCACACATAGTATGACTATGTTGTATTGTTCATTAGAGGGATCAGTGGTACTTAAGGAGGAAGATGTAATTACAGGGGCAAAACGGTATATTGGCCTGTTGTAATTACGAGCATCTATGAAGGGTCATCATACTGATGATTGGTTATATCCAATGGACATAGAAATATATCTATGGCAAGAAGAATTCAAATGTCGGTCTTTAGTGGAGTGACTGACAGTTAACAGATGGTGGATATCGTGATTAAAGTCAGCTATTCACGTACCATTGGAGCTTCGAGCCATAGATCCATAAGGTCCCCTTAGTAGTTTGGATACAAGTTGAGAGTCAGTTTTTGAGTCAATTTGAAATGTTCAAATTGACAAGAGGGAGTTCGATTATATATAATATAATTAAACGAGTTAATTAAATATGATATAATTAACTTTATGTATGAGATACATTAATTTGGAGGAAATCGGATATAAATATGATTTATATCTAGTAGAGAAAAATATTATAATTAATATATGATATTAATTTATATGTTATGAATATGATAAGATCACATTCATTGGACAGTTATAAAGGAAATGGGAAGGCGCCTCTTCGTTCTAAATAACGAATTAGTGCATTATAAATAGCAGACAGTGTGTTGATCTCGGCGTGCGCAAACATTGTGAAAAGTAAGTGTCATCATTTAGAAAATCAGTGTCTATACTATAATGACTGCACGATCACTTACATATACAATATTGCTAAGCGATTGCATACCGATTACACCGTCGCACGCTATTATCTAAACAATCGTATATCTTTTTCCTAAGAGATCGTTTAGCTCCCGATATTTACTAAACGATCTGTAGACAATCGCTTAGTTTTTATTATGCGATCATTCGGATGATCGCCCACCCTTTTCCTACACGATTGTTTAGATGATCGTTTACCTTTTCCTACACGATCGTTTAGATGATCACTTACTTTTCCTACACGATTGTATACTTCACCTAAATGATCAAGCATCTTGTCTATGCGATAGATGACTGCATCTCCCACTTGCTTGATCGTTATGTACGGTCTCTCTTCCTCTTTCCTTCTACCAAATCCAAACAAAGCCCACACTTTGGATTCTCACTCCAAGAATACTGAGGGCTTTGAGTGGTGTTGTTTTCTCTGTTTCCTTCTATCCGAGTGGTGATTGTTCGAGGTAGATGGTTGGGTTTCAGACTCGTTGTGAAGAAGAAATCTTCATCTGGTATGATTTCTTGATCTCTTTAGCATTATGAAAGTATGTTTGAATGTATATGCGGTAATTCTGTCACAATGAATTGGAAAGATTTGCTTTCACTCGTAGGTACTCTTGAATAAGAGTTCCTTCACTTCTGTCATGCAGGCTCCCAAGTTGGAACTTAAGGAGCTACCTGAGCACCTAAATTATGCTTATTTGGGAGAGCTGGATACCCTACCTATCATTATTTCCAAATATTTAACCCATGAATAGGAAGACAAGTTGATGGAGGTGCTCAAAAAGCACAAGTTGGTAATTGGTTGGACCCTAGCAGATATTAAGAGAATTAGTCATGTGGTCTATATCCATAGGATTGCATTAGATGAAGGATCCAAGCCATGTAGACAACCTTAGAGGCGCCCTGAACCCCACCCTAAAGAAGGTGGCAATAAAATAAATTTTCAAACTTCTGGAGGCAGGTATAATCTATTCTATCCCTAATAGTGAGTGGGTGAGTCTTATTCATGTTGTGCCCAAGAAAACTGGTATAACTATGATGAAAAATGATAAGGGTAAGTTAGAACCTGTAAGGGTACAAAATGAATGGAGGATGTGTATTGATTTTCATAAGTTAAATGGTGTAACTAAAAAGGACCTTTTATTAATCAAATGATTGAACGCCTTACTGGAAAACCTTTTTTATGTTTTCTTGATGGTTTCTCAAGTTTTTTATCATATACCCATTTCCCATGAAGATCAACAGAAAACTTTCTTTACATGACCATTTGGATCATTTTGCATTTAGGCGGATACCCTTTGGCTTGTGCAACGCACTTAGCACATTCCAAAGGTGCATGATGAGCATCTTCTCTGAATTCATAGAAAAGTGTATAGAGGTATTCATGGACAATTTTATCGTCTATGGCGAGTCTTTCGATAATTCTCTTTTGAATTTATCTAAAGTTCTTGGAAGATGTATTGACTCTAACCTGGTGCTTAATTTTGAAAAATGTCATTTTATGGCTAATCATGGCATTGTTCTAGTTATGTTTTCTCTTCTAGAGGGATAGAGGTAGATCAAACTAAGATAAATGTTATTGTTAACCTCTCTTACCCTATCAATGTGAGGGATGTTCGCTCTGTTTTGGGCCTTGCAGGTTTTTATCGCAGGTTCATTAATGATTTCAGCAAAATTTTCCTACACCTTGCTTCAAAAGGATGTGGAGTTTAACATTAGTGAGAAGTGTAAGCAAGCCTTTGATGTGCTGAAGAAGGCTTTGACAGTGCATTTGTGATTCAGGCCCTTCGATGGGATCTCCCATTTGAGATCATGTGTGATGCCAGTGACCATGTTGTTGGGGTCGTTCTTCAACAAAGAATTGAGAAGAAGCATCACATGATATACTATGCTTCAAGGGCCTTGAATCCTGCACAATGCAATTATACCACTATAGAAAAGAACTCCTATATGTTGTTTTTGCTTTAGAAAAGTTTCAATCCTATATTCTTGGCTCACATGTAACTGTTTATTCTGACCATGCAGCTTTTCGCTATCTGATGGACAAGAAGGAGTCTAAACCATTCCTTCTTCATTGGATCCTTCTACTCTAGTAGTTCAAAAAATAAAAGATAGAAAAGGTTTTGAGAATGTTGTTGCTGACCATTTAAGTAGGTTAACGGAAAGAGTGGATTGCTTATCATCTGATGGAGATTTCACTTATTAGGCTCTGCTCCACGCATCTTAATGACTCCATGGTATGTTGATCACGTTAATTATCTTGTCATGGGTGATGTTCCTTTTAACCTTAGTAAGCATTATAAGGCTAAACTGAAAAGTGAGGCTAAATATTATGTTTGGGTGGATCCATATCTTTGGAAATTTTGTGCTGACCAGATAGTTAGGAAGTGTGTTCCTAATGAAAGGTTTTTCTTTGTTTTAGTTTTTTGTCATGAACATACATGCGAGGGGCACTTTAATCCTATGTACACAGCTAAAAAAGTGTTAGACTTAGGATTGTATTGGAACACACTTTTTAGGGATGCATATTTATATTGTAAAATATATGAGAGATGTCAGAAGTCTAGAGGTTTATCCCATAGGAATGAAATGCTCCATGTCTCTATAGTTGTTTGTGAGATATTTGATGTTTGTGGATTAGATTTTATGGGCCCATTTCCTTCTTCTTATGGATTTAAATATATTCTTGTTGTGGACTATGTTTCCAAATGGGTGGAAGAAAAGGCCACTATTACTGATCATTCTAAGGTGGTTATAGGATTTTTAAGATCTCACATACTTAGCAGGTTTGATTTTCCATGCGCAATCATCAGTAACCAGGGTACACATTTCTATGACAAGGTGATAGCAGTTCTCTTAAAGAAATGTGGCGTGTAGCACTATGTTTCCAGCCTTTACTACCCTCAAACGAATAGTCAGGCAGAAGTTTCAAATAGAGAGGTGAAATCTATCTTAGAGAAAGTTGTGAATCCTGGCAGGAAGGATTCGATCCTAAGGCTAGATGATGCATTATGGGCCTACTGTATAGCCTTCAAGACACTTATAGGAATGTTTCCCTATAAAATGTTCCATGATAAGGCTTGCCACCTCCTCGTGGAGATACAACATCGAGTCTACTGGGCATTTAAGCCGTGTAATTGGGACCCTAAGGGATTAGGTAAGACTAGACTTTTACAGATTCATGAACTTGAGGAGATGAGGTTGGAATCGTTCGAAAATTCTCTTATCTACAAGGAAAGAAAGAAAGATTCCACAGTAGGATGATAGCACCTAAGAAGTTTGAAGTTGGCCAGAAAGTGCTCCTCTATAATTCTAATTTCATGCTTATGGCATGCAAACTTCATTCGAAATAGTTAGGTCCTTTTGGTGTTACTAATGTTTATCCTAATGGTGTAGTGAAAATTCAAGGTTTGGATACTGGCAAATCATTCACAGTTAATGACCATCGACTAAAAGTTTTTTCATAAAGGAGATTCTTTTGATTGTTTTGATCCTGCTTACTGGCTGGACTCACTAGTTTACAATTGAATAGAACCAAACATGGTTGAGCAACCAACCTAAAAAAATTATACTTCCTAGAGGCAGTCAGGCTTTAAATCTTTATTGCTTTTCTTAGTTAAATTTTATTTTTTGTAATTTATCTCTCTTTTTTACCTTAATATTTCTAACCTTCTTGTTTTGTTAGGCTTTTGAGTTGGGGATGCTTGTCTGAGAGGAGCCACATTTCCCCATCCACTCTCCAGGCAAGTTTTCTGTTTCTTTGTGCTCTTAATTTCTCACATTGGGGACGATGTGTATTTTTAAAGTTGGGGGTAGAGTGTTTAGTATTTTTGGTACTTATGTTGATGCATGTCTGGTACTCCTTGAGCATCTAAGCTCGGACTTGTGTGCTTTAAAATGTTTGTTTGCATTGTTATTGTGCTCGTCATTATGACTGTTGGTGATGCACTCATTGAGAACTTGAAGTTTGAGACACTGTAGGAAGAAAGTAATCATGATTTTTTGAGTTTTTTTTAGAAAACTTTTTCTTCATTCTTGCATGAAAATTTGAGTTCTTTACCTGACTATCCTAGGTCTTGGATGCTTAGAATAGCATTATAGAGCCTACATTTTGTTGTCACCCCAAAAGGTCTGAATGATCAGTTGGACTCCTTTAAATTTCAATTTAGCAATGCAAGCGCTAGGTACAAACTAACTATGTTTCTCACAAAAAAAAAATTGAAATAAATAAATAAATAAATAAATACATACATACATACATACATACATACATAGGTCTAATCCACTTTTTTAGGGACATGATTAACCTGGGGCGGCTATGACACTCGTAGTTTCTACTAAGAAATGAGTAGCTTTGCACCCTTGAAAGAACTCGGTCCGTAGTTGGATGTCTTTCATGTAACTCTTGTGGATAAGCCAAAACAAAAGTAGTTTCTCAAGAAAAGGTTTCCTCTCATTAGATTAGAAGAAAAAATGGATAACAACAAATGAGGTTGTTTTTCCCTTCTACATGTTATCGCCACTTCGGAATCTAGGAAGTTTAATTCTTGACCTTTCGAGCCAGAGTAGGGGAAAAAATAGAGGGCCTTATAAATCTATTCCGAGTTTTTCCTAGGTTTCGGTAGGAAGGTTTTGAACTCGCTTATGCATGAACTGATTTGAAGAATTTTTCTTAAAATTATATCATTTGATTGATTGCTTTTTTAGTACATTGTTTATGGCGTGAATGGTCTTATTAGACTGTTAAAATGAGAGTAACGAGTCAAGAAACTAAGCAAACATATTTTTTACATGACTGTGTGTCTCTACCTTTGTCGGGACGATCAAGAATTAAGTTAGGGGTGTTTGATAGCACCATAAAAGTGCTATCATCCTTAGCTTAATTCGGGCTCATCCATGGAATTTTATGTGTTTGTTTTTACTATTTTGTAGAAATTTAACAACTAGGAGGTACAATGAACATTTGGAGCTAAAGTGGGACTTAAATTAACAAAAATGGAGTTCTATAACATTTATCGAGGCAAAGTGTTCAAAACTACCAAAATGTCCCTAGAAGAGCGTTGCAATCCTCCATCCGAGTGTATAGCTATGCTGGAAGGCAGTAGCGTGGTGTTGTGGGAGCATTGCAAGACTCCCATTACTCTACCCCTTTATTCTTAAAAGTAGAAGCATCAACATCACCCACAAAATAACGACGCTCATATTACACTGGTTCCATATGCTGAAGACCCGAGAGCACCTATTCTTATAGTGTTGTAAAGCTACATCAAGCATAGCTACACTACGTACTTTGATGGAGAAGACATGCATGTCTAGTGATCGAATGAGATGAGGCCAGTGTTACAACACTCGACCCAAGCGTTGCAACGCTGCGACAAGAATTATTTAAATTGACCTAGCCACCCACACTTGACACACATGATTTAAAGCACAATTCTCCCTACCTTTCTGACATCCTCTCTAAATTTCTTCTTCCATACTCAATTAAGACCTCTCTAGATCTTTGTTTTATTGATTCTAGCATGTATCATTGCTAAGGTACTATTGTCTAGCTCGGATTTAGGATTCATATCTTGATTTATTATCTCATGAGATTATGAAGATTTTTTGTCTTAAAATTTTAATTGTTTGTTAAATCATTTCCTTCCATTTATTTTATTGATTGATGTGTGAGATAATCTGGCAAATTAGTCAAGCATGTTTAATCCACAGTTATAGATTCACACCTAATCCGTAATTGTTAGGTTCTTAGATCGCCAAATAAAGAATGTTAAGTTAGAGCTTCATTTTGATTTGGATTTTCCAATCGAATAGCATTCTTCTATCTAGCTTACAAAAAATTCGCATCGAATACTTAATTGGAACGTTCCTAATTATTTTGTTAGTCTTTGCAATTACCCTAGACCTTAATGTTAATTAGTTTTCATGCTTAAGAGGCTTTTTCCCTAAGCGTAAAAATTAATTTGATTAATTGAATTCTTTGTAGCTTTTCTAGAAGTGATTGGCTAAGTTGAAAACCAATTAAATTGCAAGGAACTTTCTGATTAGTCAATGATTGAGTAGAAAATTAGGAATAAATTCAATTTACCCCTAGCTAGGCTTTGTTTCGTTGATATTTTCAATTTACTCAACATCAAATTTGTATTCACATTATTGATTTTAATCGAATTTCTCGCAATCGAAACCAATTCATCAAACACCCCCGGTTATTTACAACAAGTAGTTTAGTAGAAAAATTGACCAGCTCTCTAAGGAATGACCCGTTACTACCTTTGTACTACGGAATTAGAGTAAGAACCAAAACAATTATTTAATCGAATCGAAAGTCTTGATAGCTTTATGGTTCATGATGTTTATAGTACATGGGAGAGGGACGTGTGTCAACGTATCTCGCGGTCTCCATCATTATTTTGTTGTGTAGTTTCATGCTTGACTTTGTGCCACCATTTGTTTGTGTCCCCCTTGGAAAACTATTTGCTTGAAATTGATCACAAATTCCATAAATGGAAAGGGTTCTTTAGTTTTTGCCTCAATCAGTTTTTTCCTTCGATTGGCTCATTGGGGTGGAAATTTGATAATGGGCAGAAATGCACGTTATTACAACACAAAGATATAAAAGAATGTGGGAATGCGACGGTAAAAACATGCGAAATCGTGTCCAAAAGCATTAAGTTGAGAATATTGCGATCGCATGCGCCCATCGTATTAAAGCAGCTAATTTTCGTATTTTGTGTAGGAAAATGCGTTTGCGCAAAGAAAATTGGGATCCAAGGAATTCGGCGCCCAAGCACATTAGAAGATTGTGACCGCAAAGCTATGTGATCGTATGCGATCGCGAAGAACGGCTCAAGAAGGTGGTCGCATAAAGACGGTGCATCAAGGTGAAAGCTTAATAAATCATGATGGGACAGAAAGCTGATGATGGTAGAATCCGAATTTAGTTGACAAGCCGTTAACGACACACTGTAGCAAGTACATTCAACTTTTCGGTGACCATTAATCGGTGCATTAGACAGAGATTTAATGACTTCCCATCATTGCAATCATTTGAGAGAAAAGCTCTTCACCCTGAAGCTCTATAAATACTGAAGGTCACCTTCATAAAGGAGTTCGAGTTCAGAATTTTGGAGTTCCAGCTCTAGTTTTTCTAGTTCGCCATATACATAGAGATAGATCATAGATAGCCATTAGTCTGTAATTCTTATACTTAGAAGGCGGAGGCGAGCGAAGAGAGAAGACCCTGAAAGATCATTCCTGGTTAGCTCAAGAGACTGCCGGTAAGCACTGAGAACGGAGAGAGGGCTGACTCTTGCGAAAGCAAGAACATTCTTTTGGGCAGAGTAGAGTAAAACACAGTGTAAAAGCCTCGGGAAGCAAGACATTGCTACCAGGCTCCCCATCCCCACTTTCCATTGTCGTTCTGTATTTTGTTTTAGTTTATAAAATGGAATTTGCATCTTTACATCTGTTAAATATCTTCACATTGCGCACGAGTAACTAAACTTCCGAATGGGTTGAGAAGCACTTAGCTAGCATGAACTAAGATCTTCATTTTATGCGATCATCTTGTCTTATGTATGCGTCTTTCACCCTTTAGAGATACTTGAGAGAGTAGTCTAAAGAAAGAATCTAGCCTTGAGAAAGTTAGATTAGAACTACATAAGCAAGAGATAAAGTCTTAGAGATAAGTTTTGTTTGCTATCATGCATCGCATGCATCCTAGAAATAGAATATGATAGTATGCGGTCGCCTTGTGTATGTGTGTATCATTCATCATCGCATAGACACGAATAGAGGCTTAGACATAAGTCCTATAGACATTATCGTATACATCGCATGCGTCCTAAAATTAGGAACTATGACATTTGCATTGAGAGATGACATGTTGTTGTGTGTGTGTAGCATGATCGCATGACTTGAATGCAATCTTAGGAAATGTTAGCTAAACCCCTTCTCAACCCGTTCTCCACATACTCATTGTAACTTTTGTTGTTATTAACTCTTTACTCAATTCCACCGTATAGGATTTATACTTTAAACAATATACCAACCAACTTATTGTTTTTGCCACCACAAAGGAATCAAGATTCACCAACGCATAATATCTCAATAGTCCCTGTGTTCGACCCTGGACTTACCAGGCAACCTAGCAAGATTTATACTTGGATTTTACTAGGAAAACTTGCATGTGCAGCGTATACACCACCATCGCAATATACACCATTATTTCATCATATTCACAACGCATCAAACTTTAGGATCTAAAATGAATGGTTACACTTACAAGAAACGTTTAAATAAGTTAATAATTTCTTGCCCGAAAAATGGTGACTAATCATTATAGGAATAAGAGTTATTCTAGTATAATTATTGATTGATAATGTCTCAATTCAGTGAAGAGATAACTTACCACCCTTCGGTGCTTTTATTCTAACTCACTGAAGCATCATTGTAAAATTAGATGTCACATAGGGTACACTAAAATTTTGCTAAACTTGATTGGTATGAAATGGGTTTTTTTTCTTTTTTTTTCTTTTTTTTTTTTGCAAATATCTAATATAAATAATTTGTATGGTTTATGCAAACTTCAAAATGATTAGTGCTACTATCAACCTTTTAAGTGCTGATAAATTAACTAGTGATAACTACACTAGGTGAAAAAACACAATTAACATTATACCCATCATCAATGACTTGAGATTTGTCCTACTTGAGAAGTGTCTTCAAGTTCCTGCTCAAAATGGGATGCTAATGAGATATGGGTAAAGGCAAATGAAAAGATCAGAGCATATATTATTGCCAGCTTGACTGAAGTCTTAGCAAAGAAACATTAATCCATGGTCACTGCACAAGGGATTATGGATTCATTATGAGAGATGTTTGTATTACCGTCCTCACATATCGAGCACGACACTCTTAAGTTCATTTTTGACGCCCGAATGCAAGAGGGGACATCCATGTGAGAATACCTTCCCAATATGATGGTCCACTTTAAAGTGTCTGAAATGAATGGGGTCGTCATTGATGAGACCAGTCAAGTTAACTTTATTTTGGAATGTCTGCCAGAGATTTTCCTGCAGATTTATAGCAACGCTGTTATGAACAAGCTAGACTATACCCTGATGATAGCGGGCAGAAATGCACGTTATTACAGCGCAAAGTTATAAAACGATGCAGGATTGCGATGGTAAAAATATACAATATTGCATCCAAAAGCATTAAGTTCACAACATTGTGATCACATGCGTCCATCACATTAAAACAACTAACTTATGTATTTTATGCAAGAAACTGCGTTGATGCAAGGCGGAAATGCAATCCAAATAAATTAACGTCCGTGCATTAAGAGATTGCAACCGCAAGGCTATGCGATTGTTTGCGCTCACGAAAATCTGCTCAAGAAGGTGGATGCATAGAGCGGCGCATCAAGGTGAGCGCATCTGGGTGAAAGCTTAATAAATCACGATGGGACAAAAAGCTGATGATGGTCGATTTCGAATTAAGTTGACAAGCCATTAACGACATACAGTAGCAAGTACACTCAACTTTTCGGTGACAAATATTCAGCGCATTAGACAGAGAATTAATGACATCCCATCAGTGAAATTATTCGAGAGAAAAAGCTTTTCACCCTGAAGCTCTATAAATATCGAAGGCCACCTTCAGGTAAGAAGTTCGCCCAGTTACAAAATTCACCATATAGATAGAAGTCAACCTTGATCATAGTTTTTTCTTTTACTTAGAAGGCAGAAGCGAGTGAACGGAGATTACACCGAGATATCATCTTGTTAAACTCGGAAGAGTGCCGGGAGCGTCAAAATCAGAGAGAGGGCCAACTCTTGCGAAAGCAAGAACATCTTTTGGGCAGAATAGAGATAACACAGTGTAAAAGCCTTGGGAAGCAAGATATTGCTATCAGACTCTCTACCCTTATTTTCCATTGTCATTTTGTACTCTGGACCTATTTATAAAAATGGAATTTGTATCTTTATATCTGTCCACTCTCTGTACATTACGCATGAATAGCTAAATCTGTCGAATGAGTTGAGAAGCACTTAGCTAGCATAACCTGAGATCTTCATTCTATGCGATTTTGTATTATATATGCGTCATTCGTCCATTAAAGATACTCGGGAAGGTAGTCTAAGGATAGAATCTAGGCTTGGAAAAGTCGGATCATAATCTAAGCTCAGTAAAGTCAGATTAGAACCACATAAGCAAGAGATAGAAGCTTAGGAATAAGTTCTGTTTGCTATTAATGCATCGCATGCACCCTAGAGATAAGATATGATTGTATGCGGTCGTCTTGTCCTTGTGTGCATCTTTCGTCATCGCATAGGCAAGAAGTAGAGACTTAGGAATAAGCTCTATAGACATTATCACATTCATTGCATGCATCCTAACATTAGGAGCTATCACATTTGCATTGAAAAATGATTTGATGTCGCATGAGTGTAGCATGAACGCATTCTCAGGAAACGCTGGCTAAAGACCTTCTCAACCCGTTCCTCCGCATACTCAGTGTATCCGTCGCATAATTACTCTTTTCTCAAATCCACCGCATACTTTTTATACCTTAAACAACAATCCAACCAACACTTGATTTATTTGTTATCGCAAAGTGATCTAAAATTACCATCGCATACTATTATCTTTAGTCCCTGTGTTCGACCCTGGGCTTACCAGGCAACTCAGTAAGATTTATACTTGGGTCTTACTGAGAAAACTTGCATGCACAACGCATATCCACCATCGCATTCTAAACCATTATTTCGTCGCATAAAATAACGCATCAAGTTTTTTGGCGCCGTTGCTGGGGACTTCTACAATACATTGTGCTAACAGTAATTTTCTGATTTTCTTTGCAGCTTTCAATCTCTGGCGAATTACAACCCAGAGATTGAAATAATGTTCCGACGAAGATTGAGAAACAATCACCACCAACAAAAAAATAGAACTCTAAGAATGGTGGAACAACCGGAAGAGAGGGTCGCAAACACAAATAATATAATGGCAAACCCCATCCTCCTGGCGAATGACCGCAATAGACCCATTCGGGACAATGCGTCGCCCAACCTATATGATTTCTCTCCAGGAATCATGAGACCAGCTCTGGACGGATCGAGGTTTGAAATGAAATCGGTTATGTTGCAGATGATTCAAACGGCCAGACGGTTTGGTGGAAAGCGTGGCGAGGATCCGCACGCCCATCTCTGGAGTTTTATTGAAATCTGCAACACTTTTGTGTTCCTAAATATCTCTAGTGAAGAGGTGCGATTAACGTTGTTCCCGTTTTCCTTATGCGATCAAGCAAGAAAATGTGCTTATTCTCTCGAACCAGGGGAGATAACTTCATGGGAACAAGTAGTGGAAAAGCTCATGAAAAAATACTTCCCTCCAACGGAGAACGCAAGAAGCAGGAAGTTAATTACGAATTTTGAACAGGAAATTGATGAATCGCTCAGTGATGCCTGGGCGAGGTTTAAGAGGCTGGTAAGAGATTGCCCGCATAATAGCTTACCAGATCACTTACAGATGGAAATTTTCTACCATGGTTTAAACCCTGCATCGCAGACAGCTGCCAATGCAGCAGCAGCTGGTGGTCTGCTTGATAAAACATACGATGAGGCCAAGAATATCCTTGATCGTATTTCTAAAAATCATGAAGACTGGAGAGAAAGCGATCAAAGATAAAGAATTAAAGATAGTGACGCAAATAATGGGGCCATCGCATCCCTACAGACCCAAATGACTTTATGAGTTTGATATAAGGCATCGCAATCAATAGCACGGGAACACAAAAAGAGCAGGTCAACGCAATTGCTCAAACGACCACGAGTTGTGTCATCTGTGGAGAAGCACATCCGATGGAAGAATGCCCAAGGAATCCGCAGTCAATATGCTTCATAAAGAATAACCTTTACTCCGATACATACAACCCCGAGTGGAGAAACCACCCTAACTTCGTGTGGAAAAATCAACAACACAACTTTCAACCAGTGGCATAAAAGGAAGGGCCACCAGGATTCTTCCCACGAACAAACGGTCAAACGCATAACCAAGCAAGCAGTTCGCTGGCACTGCAATCTTCATCCTTAGAAAGCTTGCTGAAGCAGTATATTAAGAAGAATGAATCAGTGCTTCAGAATCAAGCGACATCCATCCAAAATCTTGAAATTCAGCTAGGACAGATCACGGGCGAACTAAAAAATAGACCGCAATGAGCGCTGATGAGCTCAACTGAGCTCCTTCGCAACTTTGGGGGTACAGGAAAGGAACAATGCTTAACAATCTCTTTGCTAAGCAAAAAAATGATAGCAGAAATAGGGGAGGAACCCATCACGACCAACTTGAATGCGGTGACAACCGAGGACCCATTGACATATGATTCAGAAGAGCCCAAGAAGATGAACCCAGAAGTTGTTTCCACCTTCAAGCCTCTAAAACACGAGATAGAAGAAGTCCAGCTACCACTATTCCCGCAAAGATTGAAAAATAAGCAGAATGATGAAGATAAGATCGCTACAAAGGCAGTAATGCTAAACACTACGATCCCACCAAAAATGTGCGATCCAGGAATCTTCACGATACCATGCTCAATTGGAGAGGTCTACAATGGTCAAGCACTATGTGATCTTGGGGGAGTATAAACGTAATGCCACTATCAATCTTCAAACAATTGAATATGGGCAAACTCACGCCCACGACGAAGACTCCCCTACTTGCGAACAGATCCCGAATACATCCCGAGGGAGAGTTGAAAGATGTCGTAATCTCAATTGACAAATTCATCTTGTTGGTAGACTTCATCATTCTGGACTATAAAGCGAACGAAGATGCGCCCATCATATTTGGGCGACCATTCCTCTCGACCAGTCGCACTTAAATTGACGGCATAGGGGGGAGATCGTGATGAACATTAACGGGGAAAAGCTCTGGATTAAGGCAATCAAGATCCCAGAAGACCGAGAAAAGAAGAGAAAGTCGCCCTGGACGTAAAAAACACATATTGAAATAAGCAGTCCCTACGTTGCTATGCAACTCACACTCATTAGGGACGCAATCATTTTGGAATATCCTTTTTCCTATCAATGACTAGTGAACTTTCGTTACCTTTCTTTTAACTATTATCGTATATTTGTCTTTTTTATCAAAAAGGAATATATATATATATATATATATATATATATATGCAATCGTGGTAAACGATTTTGCTAACTCTGTTTTTATTAATCCCTTTCAATGTTTTCTTTGCAACGATCGAGGTAAACGATTGCGAATGCGCTACACGAAAGACTCAACTAGCTTATTCTGCCACCGCAATCGAAGAAAGCAGTTCGCTGCAAAGTAGGATGCATCCACAAATAATGCGGGCGATAGAGCAAATTTGGGGGTTGTATCTCTCCTTGACTTTGTCTATTTCAAATTTTGTACTATCGCAATCTATTTTAACTTTAAAAATTTTATCATCACATCCTCTTTAGTCGACGCAATCATTTAACATTGATTAATTTAGTAAGTCACCGCATTATTTCTCTTTGCCAATTATGATTTCAATGATGAAACACATGCCTCTATTTTTTTGTATACACTAGAGAACTTAATGTTAGGACAGTCAGCTCATGAAATATTTCTAGAAGTTAGTGGTCTGCCAGCTTTCTTTCAAACTGACTTTTTACGAAACTTCCTAAGAGCATCCCATGACTTCTTTCAATCTTTCAGCATTGGGGACATTGTTGAGTTTAAAATTAGGGGTGCAGTATTCATTTTCAACCTTGCTATTTTTAGGCATTATAAAAAAAATGTTGCAATCGAATCCTACTCGTAGTTGCATGTCCGCATGACACACGTGGGGGCAAGCCAAAACGAATGTAGGAATCGTTATCAACACATAAATAAGAGATCGCAACTCCACTGCCAAACGAGCATGAGTTTAGACTGAGAAAGAATGTCTTGCTCGTAGTTGGATGTCCGCATGACACACGTAGGGGCAAGCCAAAACGAAGGCTAGGCACTTGGATCAGCACATGGTCATAGAAAAAAAAATATATGTCTAAAATACGCAAGGATAAAAAAAATCATTTGAAAACACCTCAGTTGGAAAAGTTTTTTTTAATGAAATAAATCATGAGATGCCCTGGAAACAAGTAAAGTCTTTTTGAAGGTTAAACTTGCAGTCCCTAAATTTTAGAAATATTTTAAGAGGCCTGGATAAAAATTAAGGAGATTTTGGTGCATAGGATTTGAATAAGGTATCCTTGAGAAATCTAAGAAAGAGAAGGCGGTCGACTTTCTAAAGAAAATCTTTAGTTTATGCTTGAGGACAAGCACTGTTTAAATTTGGGGGTGTGATAATGGGCAAAAATGCACGTTATTACAGTGCAAAGTTATAAAACAATGCAGGATTGTGATGGTAAAAATATACAATATTGCGTCCAAAAGCGTTAAGTTCACAACATTGTGATCGCATGCGTCCATCGCATTAAAATAGCTAACTTATGTATTTTATGCAGGAAAATGCGTTGATGCAAGGCAGAAATGCGATCCAAAGAAATTAACGTCCGAGCGCATTAAGAGATTGCAGCCGCAAGGTCATGACTTGAAATTTGATGATCATAATGTGCATGCATGATGATGTGATACAAGCTCATATTGTCATAAACTTGTAACGCAAAATGTAATCTTATGCTGTGTTGTTGCTCATGCACACTTTATGCGATACTACTTCTAGATGTATGCATTATTAATGGAATGCTTGTATTAAGCTATGCGTTGTCACAAGTTTCCTTGCGTTGAAACCTAGTATAATTCCACCGCAAGTTTCTCGGAGTGATCCGAGGTCGAACACAGGGATTGCATAGTTAATGCGTTACTTTCGTGATATATGCGACCGTGGGTTTTTCAATTAATAAAAGATTGGTTTATACAGGTATTTAAAACTATGGTAAAGTAAAATATGTGGTAAAGTAAAGTTACGATAATAAAATAAAATGCGATAAAAGTAAACCTAAGCTATTATGATACAAGATACAGGATACTGATACATGATACTAAGATTGAGACTAATTGTGAAGATTATACAAAGGGTCATGTTATACGGTGGAAAGTCTTTATGTATGAAACAGAAATAGAAAAGGTAATTATATAAACATCGCAAGTTCATTAATTGCGTTAAAGATTTAACTATGGTTCCGCTTTCCCTTGGCGTACACCTCTCAGTGATCGGCCGCGTTTCCACATCTCTGTGGTGAAATAAGGGTGAACGTAATGAACGCAAGGTTGTTTCCATCTCTGGAAGTACTTCTCGCTTTAGTTAACGCATTCTTCTAACCTTCTCTCGACAGGCAGAATGGCATCTTCACTTTTGCTCTCACAGGTGAAGATGTCGTCTATGTATGCTTTAGCCAAACATATTTATTTCTTTAGCACAGATTAATTTACTTGTTTAATTCATTCTAATTACCAAGGGATTAAGAAAACATCATGGAGAAAGCGATTAATGGAGGAACAAAAATAGACAAAAAGATGGAGATGAAAATGATCATGACATTCAATACTAATATTTAGCATCTGATACATTGTGTGAATGATAGAGATTAAAAAGATGAATACAAATATAGCATAAGAGATAAAAAAAAATATAGAAAAGTTGCAACGTCTTGATCTGGACGGTGGATTTGCTTGCCCACGAATGGAGTGAATGGAAGGAAGAGCTTCCCTCTCAGGCTTGCTCGTCCAGTAGAAGTGACCTTGGTACAGAGCTTCACAGCAGGGATTGAAAGGATTTTCCTTGAGACTCACCTCTCGACCTTGTCTCTTAATCTTCCCAGATATTCTCTGATCAGCATTCAGACCAGTGTCTCTCTCAATATACAAATATCAAAATATTCCCGTATCAACTATATCTTCTCATAGAATTTCAGAGGTTATTTATAGGCTCAGCTTTGACTCTCTGCAGTGTGGACCCCACTTTATTGTTATCTCAATTCTGGAAATGGTGGAATGAATATTCCTTCTGTTACGCGATCAATCCCATAAGAAATGCACAATGGTCAGCTGTACACGTGTCTGAATCCTCCGCAATTGTGTTGCTCTTTTGCATCTTCGATCGTTTGCCCGCATGCAGTGTTTTTTTTTTATTACTGCATGCGGTTGAAGATGCGTTGATCGCTTAGCTCTTAATCGATTGTCGCAGCACCGTCATTGCGTTAATCGTCTATTCATTCCTGAATGATGGGCGCAATGTGACGTAGATGCATTGATCTTTTCTCTAGAGCCTTGAACGCATACGGTGACTTTATTTCCTGCAAAACAGAATTGAAATATTCTTTTCTACCATCGCAATGGTGTCAGTAGGTGTATTGAGGACAATTTATAATTCTTGCATTTCTTATCTAATTTCTATACAATTGACGCAACTTTCCTTTCTTTTGGCTGCAATATCTAAATAAAGCAGTATAAATAACTTGTATTTCTACAAGTTATCACAAGGCTATAGATCGTTTGCGCTCACGAAAATCTGCTCAAGAAGGTGGCCGCATAGAGTAGGCACATCAAGGTGGACGCATCTGGGTGAAAGCTTAATAAATCACGATGGGACAAAAAGCTGATGACGGTCGCTTCCGAATTAAGTTGACAAGCCGTTAACAACATACAGTAGCAAGTACACTCAACTTTTCGGTGACAAATATTCGGCACATCAGACAGAGAATTAATGACATCCCATCAGTGTAATCATTCGAGAGAAAAAGCTTTTCACCCTGAAGCTCTATAAATACCGAAGGCCACCTTCAGTGAAGGAGTTCGCCCAGTTACAGAATTCACCATATAGATAGAAGTCAGCCTTGTTCATAGTTTTTTCTTTTACTTAGAAGGCAGAAGCGAGTGAAGGGAGATTACACCGAGAGATCGTCCCGGTGAACTCGGAAGAGTGTCGGGAGCGTCGAAATCAGAGAGAGGGCCAACTCTTGCTGAAGCAAGAACATCTTTTGGGCAGAATAGAGAAAACACAGTGTAAAAGCCTTGGGAAGCAAGATATTGCTACCAGGCTCTCTACCCTTATTTTCCATTGTCATTTTGTACTCTAGACCTATTTATAAAAATGGAAATTGCATCTTTATATCTGTCCACTCTCTGTACATTACACATGAGTAGCTAAATCTGTCGAATGAGTTGAGAAGCACTTAGCTAGCATAACCTGAGATCTTCATTCTATGCGATTATCTTGTATTATATATGCGTCATTCGTCCATTAGAGATACTCGGGAGGGTAGTCTAAGGATAGAATCTAGGCTTGGAAAAGTCGGATCATAATCTAGGCTCAGAAGAGTCAGATTAGAACTGCATAAGCAAGAGATAGAAGCTTAGGAATAAGTTCTGTTTGCTATTAACGTATCGCATGAACCCTAGAGATAGAATATGATTGTATGCGGTCGTCTTGTCCTTGTGTGCATCTTTCATCATCGCATAGGCAAAGTAGAGACTTAGGAATAAGCTCTATAGTCATTATCACATTCATCGCATGTGTCCTAAAATTAGGAGCTATCGCATTTGCATTAGAAAATGATTTGATGTCGCATGAGTGTAGGATGATCGCATAGCTTGAACACATTCTCAAGAAACGCTAGCTAAAGATCTTTTCAACCTGTTCCTCCGCATACTCAATGCACCTGTCGCATAATTACTCTTTTTTCAAATTCACCGCATACTTTTTATACCTTAAACAACAATCCAACCAACATTTGATTTATTTGTTACCGCAAAGTGATCTAAAATTACCATCGCATACTATTTTCCTTAGTCCCTTTGTTCAACCCTGGGCTTACCAGATAACTCAGTAAGATTTATACTTAGGTCTTACCGAGAAAACTTGCATGCACAATGCATATTCCATCATCGCATTCTACACCATTATTTCATCGCATAAAATAACACATCACCTGACCAACCTCATTATGAGCTACAGACTTATGAGTCCTTGATGAAAATCAGAGGCCAAAAGGTAGAGGCAAATGTTACTACTTCCTCAAGAAAGTTCCAAGAGGTTCGATCTCTGGAACTAAGTTTGTGCCTTCTTCATCTGGCATTAAAAATTGGAAGAAGAAGAAGGGAGGTCAAGGGAATAAAGCTAACCCTGTTGTAGCCTAGAAGGGCAAAAAGGCCAAGGTTGTCAAAGGAAAATGTTTCCACTGCAACTAGGAGAGACACTAAAAAAGGAATTGTCCCAAGTATTTGGCAGAGAAAAAGAAGGTCAAGCAAGATAAATATAATTTACTAGTTTTGGAAACCTATTTAGTGGAGAATCATGATACGACCTAGATAATTGATTTAGAGGCCACTAATCATGTTTGTTCTTCTTTTCATGGAATTAGTTCCTGGCAATAACTTAGACTGGCAAGATGATGATGCAGGTTAGAACAAGGTATGTCATCTCAGTTGAAGGGAAACCAATGACGGTTACACAGCGGAAGCAGGGATCGATCCCATTTTTAGTTTTCACGGAATTTCAGAAATTACAGAATTAATAGAGAAGAAGATTATGCATTATATCTAAAAATTACAACATGTATAAATCATAAGAAATTGGGAAAGAGATCTACATACCCTTGAAGCCAATTTCTTCACGTAACCCTCGAACGGATCTCAAACCTCTTCAATCTCCAAATGGTAGACACCACCATAAAAGGGAACCTTCTGTATTTGCTAGGGTTGAGAATTGGCAGGAGTTGTAGGCTTTGCCCAATATTTGGAAAATGGAGGAGAGATTGAGAGGGAGGAGAATAACTTTTCTTCTCTGAAAATTTTTAGGAGGGAGACTGAGAGAGTTTTTCAGTTCCTCAATTAGAGAAAGAAGACAACTAACTTCCAACACCCACACTACACGTTTTTCCTGAGAGAATTAGGGGGAGGTCCCTCCCTTTGATTAAATTAAATATAAAATTATATATATATATATACACTATATGTTATATCAAATATAATATAACCTATAGTTATATTATCTCTCAACAATGCATGGTATTTAATATAAATCATATTTATACTGAAATCAATTATATGAATCTCATACACATAATTAATATTTGAATAATATTCAAATATTTAATTCCTCTCAAAATACTTTATATTATAATGTATCAAATACATTATATTATTATATCATATATAACTAATTTTTCTCAATTAATTTGAACAATTCAAATTAACCAAAAATTAATTCTCAATTAAATCCTTGTTGAGCTACAGATGGGACTTTATGGACCCGTAGATTAAAGCTCCAATGGTACTTGGATAATTAATTAAACTCTTTAATTAAATTACCCAACTTCTATTAACAATCGATCACTCCACTAAGGACCGAAAGCTGCATTATTCGCACTACAGATATATTTATGTATCCATTGGATATAACCAATTAACAGAGTGATGACTCTTCACAAATTGCTCGTAAGTACAGCTGGGCCAAAATTATTGTTTTGTCCTATAGTTACGTCTAACTCCTTAAGTACCATTGATTCCTCTAATGAACAATAAGTCATAGTTCAACTATGACCAAGTCCCTCTAGGCCAAGAGAGGATGTGGCCACATTGTTCGAGCCCTGGAATCAACCCTTAAGGGAGCAATTTATCTACTTACCTCAACATCAAGGAAGGTGTGAATTCCACATTGTGTAGCCGTGTTCCCAGCTCCCCAATCAAACGAATCCCCAAAATGGTAGGCTTATTGAGTTGGCAATCTGGTCACTCTCACCTATACAAATCAAAGGATCACCTTCATGAGTAAGAGTTCACAACTCACTCAAGATTCAGGTCATGTCACCTATGGTCATCCTGGTGAAATGTAAATATCTATTATTAACAGTGTTATATAATGAGACTAACCATTTCGTGGTCCGATCTTATACAAAGGACCTCCTTCATGAGCAGGAGTACGTGAGTTATGTCTTGAAGGCAAAATGACAAAAATACCTTTTATTGGAAAAAGTCATAGAGCCAAAGAACCCTTGAAACTTATACATTCCGACCTTTATGGTTTTATAAATGTTAAGGCAAGAGAATAGTTCGAATATTTCATCTCTTTCATAGATGATTACTCAAGATATGGGTATGTTTACTTGATACAACATAAGTCTGAAGCTCTTGAAAAGTTCAAAGAGTATAAGGTTGAAGTTGAAAATCTATTAGGTAAAACCATTAAAACATTTTGATTAGATCGAGGTGGAGAGTATATGGATTTAAGATTCCAGAACTACATGATAGAATAGGGAATCACATCCCAACTCTCTGCGCCTGGTACATTTAAGCAAAATGGTGTATTAGAAAGAAGAAATAGAACCTTTTTAGACATTGTTCGATTTATGATGAGTTATGCTCATTTACTTGATTCATTTTGGGGTTATGCAGTAATGGCTACAGTTTATATTTTGAATAATGTTCCATCCAAAAGTGTCTCTGAAACACCTTGAAATTATAGAAAGGTCGTAAAAGTAATTTATGACACTTCAGAATTTGGGGTTCCCCAGCATATGTGCTTGAGATAAATTCTAATAAATTAGAACCTCATTCAAAATTGTGCCTATTTGTAGGCTATCCCAAGGAAACGAGGGGTGGTTACTTCTATGAACCTAAAGAAAACAAAGTATTTGTATCGAAAAATGCCACATTTTTGGAAGAGGACCATATTAGAGAGCAAAAGCCACATAGTAGAATGGTGTTGAATTAACTTTCAAATGAAACTATTAAATCTTCAACAAGAATTGTTGAAGAGGATAGTAGATCAATAAGAGTTGTTGACGTTAGTTCATCTAGTCAAGCACATCCACCTCAAGAACTGAGAGAGCCTCGACATAGTGGAAGAGTTTCAAACCCACCTTTCGTTATATGGGTTTAATAGAAACCCTAACCATCATATCAAATGGTAATGTTGAGGATTCATTGTCTTACAAACAGGCAATGGATGATGTAGACAAAAATGAATGAGTCAAGGATAAGGATCTCGATATGGGGTCTATGTATGTCAACTCAGTCTGTGATCTTGTAGATCAACCTAATAGGGTAAAATCTATAAATTGAAAATGGATCTACAAGAGGAAAGTGGTGTAGATGGAAAGGTATAGACCCTTAAGGCTAGACTAGTGGCAAAGGTTATACCCAAGTTGAGGGAGTGGACTATGAGGAAACTTTCTCTCTTGTTGCCTTGCTTAAGTCTATCCGGATTCTCCTATCCACTGCCATATATTATGACTATGAGATATGGAAAATGGATATTAAAACTTCCTTTCTGAGTGGTAATCTTGAGGAGACCATCTATATACAGCAATCAAAGGGGTTCATTAAACAAGATCAAGAGTAAATTGTTTACAAGCTTAATCGATCCATTTATGGATTGAAATGGGCATCTCCATCTTGGAATATAAGATTTGATACTACGGTTAAATCTTATAGCTTTGACCAAAATGTTGATGAGCCTTTTGTCTACAAGAAAATCATAGTGTTGTATGTGGATGATATCCTACTCATTGGTAATGATGGAGATCTACTCAGAAGTTAAACAATGGTTAGCTGCCCAATTTCAAATGAAAGACTTGGAAGAGACGAATTGTTCCCAGATCATTAAGGATCGTAAATAAAAAATGCTAACCTTTTCTCAGGCATCGTATATTGTGAAGATGCTTGTCAGATATTTGATGCATAATTCCAAGAGGGGTTTATTACTTTTTAGGCATAAAATAGTTTTGTCAAAGGAATAGTGTGTTAAGACTTTTCAAGAGGTTGAGGAAATGAGATGGATTCCCTATGCATCGGTTATTGACAGTTTTATTCATGCTATGTTATGTACTCGACCTGACACTTTCCAAAGGGAGGCCACTCCCAGGGCAACATGAAATTTTATACTTAGTTAAAAACCGGCTAATGAATTTATCTAAGTCCTTCTAATTTGCTCAATATAAAATTTATATTGAATATTTAATAATACTTGATTTCATTTATTAAACTCTTTAATAAAATCAATTCTTTATTGCATGCTTATAAAATATTTGTCCAATTCACCTTCCAGGTCGGTTCCCAGGTGGAGGTGTTATATTTTCACCAGCTTAAATACCCCCACCTATTCAGAATGTTCTTTAGACAAAAGTCCCTTATGGGCAATTATTTTATAAATTTAATCTTTTAACATAATTCATTTTAATCATATTAAAACAAATTAAAAGATTAACATGTTTTAGTCTCATTAGAAAAACTTCCAACATAAATCTAGGTGAATTAAATTTGAATTATTTAAAATTAATTTAGACCTATGTTTGCATGCAACTCTTGATTATAGATTTTAATCTATCTCATTAAAAAATAACACTTATATTTTAATGCTTTATTAAAACCTATAAATTGGCATCTAATGACATTGATTAAATACAAAAATTATATTTATCTAAATAATGTCATGCTCAATGCAAATTCTATTTTCATTTGATAAATATAACACTTATATTAATCATACATGAAAATCAAGCATTCGCATGCATTATTCCACCATTCATTATAACAATTATCACAGAGCATGATGCATGAACATGCTTAATGTGATCATACATCCTTATAACATAACACTTATATTATGATGCATGAGCATGTTAATTTAATCATGCATCCATAAAATATAACCCTTATATTTAATTAGGATGTATGAACATGTTTGCCCTAAGGTGGGAATTTTTTAATCTCTATGACATACAATATGTATTATGAATTCAAACATTAATCTAAACATACATCCAATGCATAATTAAATTAATTTGAATAACAAAAATTGGATCAATTTTGGTACCCTAACGCTAAATTATTTAATTAAATTAATATAACTTTTATATAAATTTAATTAATTAATCCTAAAATTAAATTACAATGTAAATTAGGTCAAAAAATCTTCAAAGCTTCAACCCTTCCCGCACGCGCCGCTTTTCTCTGTCAAAACTTCATAGCATCGTAACACCGAGGGGCAGCATCGCGACGCTACAATTCCCTCACGTTGTGCCTTGCCTCGCAGCGTTGCAATGCTGCGATTGCATCCTTGCAACGCTGAAAGTCAAATGCCCCTCTTTTGTGCATTTTCTGCTTCGAACTTGCCCCAAACACCTCCATTTTTTTCCGATCTCTTTAGTAACACTTTTCCTTTCGATCGACACGGACTTACAGACTCGAAGTAAGAATTAAAATGCCCAAAAAATACAACGAGCCCTTACATTTTAATCACATTGAGAATAATCTAAGTGCCAAAATTGAAAACATCCAATCTTGCAAACCTTCATTCAAAATGCAGATTTAAAAAAACCACCTCTAAACTGATTTTTATTTCAAAAATATGAAGAACAGAGATGCAGGAAATTGGCTCTGATACCAATTGAAGGGATCGAATCCTGAGCGAAAGTGTGTGAACACCTTACATTTCGATTTTTCGATTTAAATGAAATAAAAATAGCACAGAAAACAGAACCAAACAGGGAATAAACATGTTATAAACTAACATGCTAATTAAAGAGTAAAAAAGGGGAAGAAGAATATCACATACCTTCGTTGATTCCCTAACTTTACACAATTTCTCGTTGTCTCATCCGGAATGATTTTTCTAGTCGAGTTAATGCTTAAATCTCGTACGGTCCAGTAGTTTGTACTTTATTGTACAAATATTTTATTTATTTAATAAAATATGAGATGTTCTATTTGACATTTAGTAGCATTAAACCCACAAACCAATAAACTAACATCCAAGGTTATCATCTATAACTTAAACATGTATATAGAGACATACAGATGAATGTTGTGTGATTGGCTGGTTTATTCTTCTTCACATAAGAGAACACATGAGATTCAATCTTTGTGTGTGTGACTTTGGAAAACCTCCCAAAAGAACTCTTATTTCCTCTCAATCTCTCCCTCACCAAAAATCTAAGAGCCCACAAAACTCCTAAGTGATTTTCATCCCAATAGAGAATACATGAGGTTTTATTGTGGTGGTGTCCTTATTGTTGGAGGTCTTTTGGTTAGTGGTAGATCGTGACCGGAGAAAATGATTCGTGAAGAAGAACGGTTCTTCAAGGGTAAGTTTACTTGAAACCCTAATTTCCTTTCTGTTTAATTTTGATAGCATGCTGTAAATATTGTCTTATTGCATAATTCATGATCTGTAGTTTTCATTCTGTGTAAAATTGAAATTGGGACCAATCCATGTTTCCACTCAAGGCATTCACAGGTTCCTTCATCTCCAACGACTAATGGACACTACTATAAGTGAGACCTTGTTATTCTCTTAGGAATTCAAGGGCGGAAAAGTGGTCTCTACACCTTAGAAGAGGAAGAAGAATAGAGAACATAGAGAAGATATTTTTTTTCTTTTTTTAGAAGAGATTAATATGGAGGCTATAGTTTCATTTAACAAAATGAATTCTTTTACTCTAATTTTGGTAAAATAACAAATTTATATGGAGACCTTCTCCATAGTTTTCCAAAATTACCCTTAGGGCTAATTTAATTAAATAACCATTATTTAATTAATTAGTCCATTAATTAAATAAGCATATTAAATCGAATTTAATATATATGTTTAATTAATTAATAAATATCATATGTTTATTTGCCTCCACCTCTCAAAATTAATTAATTAATTCTTTATGAATAAAATTCATAAGAATTTAATACTTGAATCCTATTCAAATATTTCTCTCTTCATTATAGATGTATGGACAAAAATTGGTGTCGTTAATTCAATCTAACCCAAGACAAATGAAATTTATAAAATACGCACAACTACTAACACTAACACGTAGTAATAGCGGAAATATGAGATCGATCCACAGAAAACCTTTATTAATTTACAAGAATTGACTTTTGAATTCAAATGGGGGATGATGCCCTAATTTATTCTTCATTGCTTCCTAAAGACATTCCACAATTAATCCCTAAATTGCATTAATCTCTTGGGTTTTCTTAACTATGACATTCTTGAAACTCAAAAGACTAGAAATTCAAGCATGATTATATGAATGGTCTAAATTAGCAAATTCTTTCAAGAAAATAGGAAAAAAAATCCAAACTTTCAATCAAGATCACTAATTCTTGCAACCTAATTGCAATTTTTCTATAGAGCCATGTAATTTTGCATACCAAATCAATTAAATTTGATTTGTCAGTTCAATTTTAATTGATTTCATTAAAAATCTCAGCAAGAACATTCAAGAACAACAAATTGCATAAAAGAAATTGAAGAAAAGTCTCAAAAAATTGTTAATCTATATAATCCCCAAGAAAGACATTATCTACTCATGGAGAGGGAAATTCTTCAAGAAACCATTTATTTTTGCATTGAAATTTATAAAGGTTGAAGAAAATTTGACAGAATCTCTCAAGAATTACGAAGAAAAGCTCTCAAGTTCGTCAAAATTGATATCTCTTCCCTTGCTGAAATCTGGAAAATCTAAAGATCATATTTGTTGAGGGTCATAGTGTTGCAACCCTAGGCTAACGTTGGTCCGACGCTGGCTTACATGAGGCACGTGCGCATGTTTAATTTTTTCAGTAAATGTCCGAAGCGTTGCAATGCTAGGTATTGTGTTGTGACGTTATCTTGTTTTGCAGCATTTTGAAGCTTCCTGTCGTATAACATTGGAGTAGCGTTGGACTGTGTTGTGTTGGGAGTGTTGAGATGCTCGAGTGTGATTTGAGGCGTGTGAGGGGCACTGGCACGGCAAGAGGCACGCTGGTGGGGCTGGTAGCCTTAGAGGGGTGGCTGGCCTGCTTCGCGAAAACACTAATTTCATTTTAACCAATTTTTAACCCAACTTAAAGCGAAATTTTCACATATTTCCTTCATGAAATATGTTAAGAAACCTTTAAGCTAACTAACCTCAAAATTACAGCTATTAACTCGTATTCTAGAGCTCATAATCTCTCCTGGACTACACCTTACTCGGATTTCCATTTTTCCAAGCAATCTTCACTATCTTCGCGATTTCTCCAGATTTCCGATCCCATGAAGAAGCCCTAGAATAGACTCACAACTCAATAATCTTTAATCTGGCTTAAATATGGAAGCTTTTGCACGAGTATTTTGAAAGAACCATCGCATTCTTCAGACCCTAAGTTTTTGGCCGAAGCTGCACACTTTTTCCTCTAATCAATGGCCTCCACCTAGCTGCTTGTTTGCCCTACTACGTGGTTTTTTATTCATTTTTCTTATCTTTTGTAGCCTTATAAGAATTATCAAGTTAAATTAATTTTATATTTTAGCAAATTAATCCAAAAATATTTTTGAGGTTGGTACAGTGTTTCAAAACCATATGGAGAAAAATTTAAGGAATGATTTAAGTGTGCAATTTTTCAGTTTGAAAATGAAACTGATAAGTGTAAAAGGTCTGAGAATGGACTATGGGATGAAATTCGAACCTTTGTCATAGTAAGTGCGGAGTGGAGAGATTTCTCAAAACTGGTAGAGGCAACTAAAAGAGTGGAGAAAAGTTTGTTAGAAAGAAGCGAAAAAAGGAAAACAAAAAGGGATGTTCGTGTAGGCAATTCCTCGAATACACCGCGTGAACCGTTAAATAGGAGACTTATACCTAGAGTCATGAGTAACGGAAGTTTCAAGTCAAGGTATGATTGAAGAATGAAAGCAAAAGAGAAACCAAGGGTTAGGAGACTTTATCTGTCCTGTAGTTATATCTGAGAAGCCAGGTAAGACATAACCCAGAGAATCAGTAGCAAGTGTAGATGTGCAATCTTATTATTCATCTTGTAGCAAACATCGTTGGGGTCGGTGATTGAAAGAGACCACTGTTTGTGATAATTGCAGACAACGTGGTTGTTATAGGGAAAAATGTCTGCAGCTGTTACATGGAGGTGTTATGCAGAAGAATAATTTGTTGTTTGGGAGTTCATTGTATAGGATATTTGTGGGTTGGGTTCCTGTGTGTTGTGTTTTTTTTTTCACTATGTGGGTTTATTAACATTAACGACATAGAGGTGTGGTTTAATATCTTGAGGTATCCAGAAGTGGATGTAACACCTGAAATAACTTAAAGGAGTTGCAAGAGAATCCTTTAAGCTAGTATGTACTCGGTAAAGAAAGAAGACAAGTTATAATAGAAGGATAGCACAAATGTTGAGTTATATACTAGAAGTGTTTGTTAATAAAATTAATTAATGGAGTGAAAAATTCCTAGATATTTGGCCTAAGTGGTCTGGCATGGTACCTTGGACAGTAATAACCTTTTCAGCAACGTACAGATTGGTTTTGGAAGGGTTCGAAAGAGAGTTAGGGATCCAACTATGGGAATCAGTGGATAAGAGTTACTCCTAACTGGAACTAACTGGTGTATTCCATGTGATGCATCAATACAGATTGGGTTTAGGAAAGGAAGTCAATTGGTCTTAAGCTAGTACAGGTTACTCTGGGAATATTAAAATTATTAGAGAGAGACTAAAGGAAACTCAAGATTGACAAAGAGTTATACTGTGGTTTGAGGAAGGATTAAGGAAAGAAATACATACCCCTGTAATAACCAGTGCTGAGTAGAAAGAATTTTCTAACTAATGGAAGCTGATATGTGAATCAAAAAGAGTGTGATGGAAGAAAACTAGGCAGGAGGAATAGTATATATTGGTAATGGATTTAAATTTTCCAGTCCATCTATTGAATGAACAAGAAGTGAAGGGAATAAAAGATTTGCACTTGAAGTATCTAATAAAGGAACTTTAAAATCCAAGCATGGAGGTATATTGGGTTCCGATTTGAGTTCGAGTAAAGAAAATGGGGGAACAAGGGGAACTGTTTCTAGTGAGTGACTTAAAGAATACGTTGCTTGTATTAGAAGGAGACCTTTGTGTTTAGTATGCAATAGGTATCATTAGGAACAATGTTCGAACGAAACTCATACTTATTATAAATGTGGACAACCTAGTCACCTAAAAGAGAATGCCCATAGTTGATGGAAGTTTGTTACCCACAGCTATTCATTTGACGACCTTACCTGAATTACGAGGACGAAATTCTCAAAAGGGGGTAGTAACTTGTAAGACCTCTCTTCTTCTACTCTTTCTTGCAATATTAGGAAGCACATAGTTGAGATTGAACTCGGAGACTTGAGATAAAGTTTAATGTGGATCTCTTGTTAAGATTTATAATTAAAAATAAAAATATTTGGAATGGCGTTTGTTTCATTTAGGAAGAGGAAATAAGGATTGGAGGAATAATTTGAGGTAACGAACTTAGTTAAGCATGTAAAGTAAATTCAATGATGAATTTGGCATGCTCGAGATTGGTCAAAGTCAAAGTAAAAAAAAGTCAACATCTTGAAATGTGGTGAAATTTTGGTAATTTTTGAGTTTTAAAAGTAAATTTGGCTTGTTTAAGACTTGTTGGGAAAAGCTGGCTGAAAATCAAAGGAAATTTAAGGGAAAAGTCGAGTTAAGACTGAATTTTGGACAGTCTGAGTAGGGTTTAGTGTTTTAAAGTTTTCGAGCCGTAGAAATCAAATTTGAAGTTGAAATTTTGAGGTTAGTAATTTAAGAGGTTTATGAACATTTTTCTTATAGGATATTATAGCTAATTTCGTCTGGAAATTGGTGAATTAATAGGAAAACCGAGAGGAAGAGGAAAAAAGAGATTTTAAGAGATTTTGGAAAATTTGAGGTGCTTTCTATTGAAATTTCTCATTTGATGACTTTGAGGTTAAGGGTTAATCATCTGGGCACGTGTTAAACCGAAAATTGAAGTTGGAAAACGAAGAGAGAAAGGAAATTGCGAATTTTCTGAGTTTGGCCGACCGAAGAAGAGGAAAAAGTTGTTTTCGAATTAGGGCTGTTCTTGTGAGAGAAAATTGGGAAAAATCTAAGAAAATTAAATAGGAAGTAAAGAATAATCTTGTAGGAGGCTTTATTTGAAGAAATTTGGCTGAGGAAGTAAGGAAAACGAAGAAAAACGGTGTTGCTAGAGTTATCGCGAAAACACAGGATGCTCGGGTTTTTAGCAAATTTGTGGAGTTAGAGGCTAATTAGAAGCTCCAAATTTAAAGATAAGTTACTTAGAAAGTCATTCTAGAGTTATATGGTCTTTTATTTGATCGTTATTGGCTTGCATTTCTTATTTTAAGCTCTAAAAATTCTGCTTTTTCTCACCGAAAAAACAGGGGCACCGTGGAAAGATTGGTCGATTCCGAGAGTTCTAGGGCAATTCGGACATCCAAACTTTGAGGTAAGTTAATTAAGAGGATGGATAAAAGATTTTTATAGCATAATTAAGCTTTAAATGGCTGGAAAATGATGAATTTAAGTCTGAAATGCTCACCGAAAAATAGAGGCCAGATCTGGAAATTTCTGGGCTGGAGGTTGAAGAAAGAGTTGACTTTCCTGTTTGACTTCTGTCTGTCATCTATTGTCCGTCATTAAAAAGCTGGAAAATCAATTTTAGGTTAATTGAGGTGTTCTCAAGCATAATTAGGGATCCAATTGGTATTGTTATGATACCTTAAACCTAAAATTAGAAGAAATTGGGATCCTAAGTCAACTTTGAAGTTGATTAAGGGGTTAATTTAAAGTAAACCCTAAATAGGGCTAATGAGAAAAATTAAGGAAAATTGGAATAGAATTAGTTCCTATTGAAGATTAATTTTAAGGTCTTGAGTTAATTTTAGAGCAATTGAAGGACCAAATTAAAAATCAAACTCTACCTTAGATCAAATTAAGGATCTGGCAAAAGTTTAAGTGAAATTGGTTATACTTGAAGATTAATTTTCAAATAATTGGATTAGGGTCATGTGAAGGATAACTAGAGGATTCATCAATATAATTTCAGGATAAACGGGAGATGGAGAAACTGAATTATGAGGAGGAGTCAATTAACAATGAGTGGTTTACTTTCAAATGTTTTGATGTAGAAACTAATTATATATTATAGTATGTTATGATTTATGAAATGTGATGGCATGATTTTTTTTACTTGACTGATATTTCAAAAATATTTAAATCATGATTTCTAAACTCTTGATGGTTTTATACGATCTTGATTTATCAAAATGTAGTTTGGAACCAGAGTTTACACAATTGTGACTTGTATAGTTTTATATGAAAATCTCTTGATGTTGAATTTAAAAATGTTGAATGTTTGTGAAAGTGATTTCAAACTACTAATTTCCAACTCTTTTCTTCTTAGTTGATTTTTTTGTCTAATTTGTCTCCATTTAACACCAAATTTCTCATAATGACTCCAAAGGTGTGGGGATTAAATTTTACCTATAAAATAGATATTTTAAGAAAATAATTGAAGTAGAATTGAGGCAATTAATATAGAAAATATAGTTCTTTTCAAGATCTATCAATAGATAAGGTCTATAATTAACCATATCATATTAATCTCATTAATATGTTATTCCATCAATTGATTTGAATAATTCAAATCATTCCTTTTTTCCTTTAGTTAAACGATATGAGATTAATTAATTAAATTAATCAATATTTGTTAACTATTAGACACTCCACTAAAGACCGATAGCTGCATTCTTCGCACTTTAGATATATTTCTGTTTCCACGAATATAACCAATAACAGCAAGTTAGTCCTTCACGAGTGTCCATAATACCAACTAGGTAAAATTACCATTTTATTCTTGGGTTACCTCTGTATCCTTAAGTACCAGTGCTCCTCTAATGAACAACCTGTTTATGGTGCAACCAATAAATAGAAATCCCTCTCAGGCCAACGAGAGAGTAGAGCCCTTTGTTCAAGTCTTGGAGACACCGCTTAAGGGAACACTCATTTACTTATCCTGAAGTCGGGAAGAAGTGAATTTCATCTTGTATTATTATGTTCCTAACTCCTCACTCAGTCTTGTTCCCAAAATACGCTTATTGAGTCGGCGAACTGGCCACTCTCACCTATACAAATCAAAGGACAATCTCTCGTGAATAGGAGTTCATGATACACTCATGGCACAACCCCTCCTGAGTTTACCTCTTACCCAAAATGAGATGTGAAGACAACAGATATCACTCTTTCATGACATTCATTGTCTACTCTTACTAGTATCCTTTAAAACAATTAATTACGCAGCGGAAAACTTAACGAAAATAATGAAATTGCAACTTTGTTTGGGAAACTAGTTTACACATTTTAAACTATGTTTTACAACAATAACCCCATCCCGACTACAAACTTTATTCTAATAATTAATCTATCTCGTGGCAGACCTCGACCACTTCCTGTAACCCAGATTCTTTTGCTACCTGCAAGGAAAACATGAAAATAAAACATGAGCTTTGAAATCCAGTGAGTGGAATCATAGTTATAAGTCTATATCAACTTATAAACATCTCAATATATCATAACAAGAGGTTACTACGCAAACCTCCATCCTGAATGAAGCTTTTCACAAACCTACCTACACACACGGTAGATAGTTAACATTTCATATTTAAATCATTAACAACCTTATGTGCACATAATTCTCCCTTTTATGGGCTCAGAAGCTATGCCCATCGACCCTCTGACCATCCCATGCAAGGTTCCTCCCACAGGCTCAGGAACTAGACTTCTCGGTCCCATCACCATTCTGTGAGATTTTATCTCGAGCTCAGGAGCTAGGTTTGTTGATCCCCTGACTATCCCAATCTCATGCTCTTCTCATGGTAATAAGCATTCATTCATAATAATAGCATATACTTCAGAATATGCTAAAGAAACCACTTACAATGATTTGTTGGGATTGCTCTTCCTTCCCATTTCACCCGGTTTCCCTTGGCCTCCTGTTGAATCCTATTTCAGATTCATTTTGGAGCTTAGATTTCTCCTCATTCTGAATCATATCTCAAGACATTTTCTTCTACAAATATGTTTAGAAATTTCTTAATTAGCTTACCTTAAAGTTTGGCCTTGAGATTCCTTAAAAAATGTATATGAATCATAATGAACATGACTCAATTGACTTACATTTAAGGGATATTTGACTTGTGTCGGTATTAAATAAATTAACTCCACCAACTTCACTATTGAAGTTTACACATTTTATCAAGAAACTTTATTTTCCTATTTTTCTCTCTTTTTTTACATTTATCAAAGAATTTCATCTTCCCATCTTTATTTCTCCTCTCTCTAACTCTAACTAAACAATTTTATTCCAAACACAGACTTCTTAACTCCAATTAAACAACTATGCACCTCAAACACAGACTTTCTAACTCTAATATATTGATTCTAGACTTTAAAATTCAACTTAGTGCCTCAACTACCTCCTATCTACATCAAAGATAGTAGTCTAATTTCTCCTTCCCCCTATTTTTATAAAGCAGTTGTAGTATAAGAGTTATGCACTTCACTTAATAAGGTTATTTATGTTGAAATGCCTCAATCTGTTATTTGTCACTTCAAACGACTAAGTTGTATTCGTATTTGTCATATTTACATTATTTACATTTTTTAAACTAAGGTTTAGAGAAATGTGTTTTATAAATTCTCTAATCCTAGAGGCGTTTCTGACGACGCTGTATATTGAACTATTCTCTTTAATAATAAACTATTTTTCCTCTCTCCGTGGGCATAGCTAATAAATTGTTAGTATGTTTACACTCTTCTACTTATCTTTATTTGTCAATTTCATAACCATTTATGTCCCTAACAAATGGTAAAAAAATCAGACAAACGGTGGTTTCATTTTTTTTTTTTTTTTTACAAAAATATTGTACTAATTGTGAGGTAGGAAAATTGAATATCTAACCTCGAGATATTTCATTCTTTGGCTCTCTCAGTTCTCATATATGTTGGAAACGAATAAAATAATTGTCCAAACAAATAAATTTTCTACACAAACAATGAACTAAAGTCTGAAACATAAATTGTCATTGAAGTCCTTCCACGTGAATCATGATGTTAGGAAGATGTTGGTAATGATTGTCATCATTTCTGTTATTTTTTTGTTTGTATAAAAAAATTGAAAGAATCAAAATTATTGTAACTTTAAACCTATGAAGTTAGTGTATCAACTTCCCCTCTAAATTTTTAATTTTCTCAAATTAAATCATAGATTCAAGAGTATATTTGGAATGTATTTTTAAGTGTTTGATTTAATTTATATTAAAAAAAATATTGGAGTTTTTGACAATCACTCAAAATAGCTTTTGAAGTATATTTTCAACAATCTTTATTAAAAATATTTAAATAAAAATGAATTTTTCGAGAAAAAAAAATACTTTTTCCAAGTCAATTCAAACATATCATTAATTAGGTGTTGTAGTTTCGACCTTCAATTTCATGGTGGTATACATGAGATAACCAGTGAAAGTATTTGAAGGTTTGGCAATAGTAGAAGGCGTGAGATGCATCTATGACAAATTTTTAGAGTACTTACTCCATTTGGAGGTCAATTAAGATTCTCTAGAGATTATCGTTAACTTAAAGATTAATAGCGTGAATTTATTTGAGACGCCAAATGTTGCTAAGAATATTCTTTTCCTCGCTTCTCATATGAATGCTCTGAGATTTTCTTTTGGTAATAGGGCTTGAAATAGGGTTGCTCATGCCGTTACGATAGAGAGGCTTGGCTTCTGCACGATATTTTTTGTAGTGTCTCTTCTTCGATTGAGGGGTCAAAAGAGCTTTTTTAGTTTGGACTTTTTCGAGACACGATGTCCTCTACTTTGTCAGATGACTCTATTTTTTCTAATGCTTTTAAATATATTTTATCTAAAAAAAACTTTGTTGTTAGAATTTTCATGGTTTGTTTTTGTCTCTACGTTGCTATACACTAATAATTTTATTCTTAAGATTTATTTTCTTAGAACATATTATTCCTTAAGAATTACTCCTACGTTTGTATCCATTTTAAATGTCGTGAATCACGTTGATTTCCATGTTGTCAATGTCATGAATAAATACATTTAATTTATATTTTCTTCATGCAGATTTGTCAAAACATTTAATTTGGTACATGTTAGTGTACATGTTACTTTATATGGATAACGTCACTAGTACATGTTATTTTACTTTCGAATTTGACACATCATTTTTTTTATATTATTTTGATTTATGCTTCTTAAATATCTATGAATAATTGTTTTAAATGGTAAAATTGTTGTAAATATTTTTAGATATAGCAAAATATCACTATCTAACAAATTACTGATAGACACGGATAGATATCTATTACTATTTATCATTGATAAATAATGAAATTTTGTTGTATTTATTAATAAATTATCTCATTTTTCTATATTTGAAAATAAATATATTTTTTAACAAACAATAAGGATGATAGTATAGAAAATTTCATATTACTTTCGTACTAGATATTTTTCACATCGTATCATCTTTAAAGAAAGTATTAAAATAGTATTTTAGTACTTGTTTTATGTTATTTACTTTGAAATATTTAAATATAGTATTTGTATTTTTCGATAAATTTTTAAAATAGTCTAAATTGCTAATCTGTTATTTAACTTTTAAATTATATGTGATTTTAATAACATATATTTTGTAATTCTGTCTATCTATTTTAATTTTAAACTTTCAACTTTACGAAATTAAATTGTAATATTGAATAAGTTTTACAACCAAAATAACCTTAGTCGGATTAGTTTGCAATTAAAAATGAAAATTGTAGCTTTTTTTTTTTTTTTTTTTTTTTTTTTTTTTTTTTTTTTTGGTAAGGCATAATGTTTTTTAAACACAATTTATTATTGTTGAATGTGACCCTCATTTTTACCTAGCAATCTTTTAACTCTAGTTTTGAATTATTAATGTAAATAAACTAGATATTAACTAGGTATTAATTGCAATTGATAGCATTTTTAGAACTAATATCATCTAACACATATGTAAAGAATTGCAAATATAGCAAAAGTCTATTAGCAATATGGTCTATCATTGATAGATTTTGAGAATTGATCTAAATTTTGCTATATTTATACTTTTTTTTTTCACATTATGTTATATCTGTTAATATTTTGAATGTTATATTTACAACTATTCATTTAATTTAACTTCATTGTAATTTGTCAATCAAAATAACCCATACAACATGAAATCAAACAATACATGATATATTTATTAAATGTTTGAAGAGATGGGATAATTAAATTTCATTGTCCATAAGCTTTGGTATTAAATTCAAAGCTAGGATTAGTAAGACTGAAGCCACCATCAACCACAAGATTCAATCCACTGACATATTTGGACTCATCACTTGCTAAATACAGAGCTGCTTTGGCTACATCTTCAGCCTCCATTATTGCCCCTTTCAAGTTCCCTGACATAGAAATGACGGCCTCCATTGCCTTCTTCTGCCCCACATCCTTCGATGGAAGCAACATCGGTGTCACCGTCGCGAACGGCGATATCGCGTTCACTCTGATCCCGTAAGGCCCCAATTCAACGGCTAGCGTCTTCATTAATCCTACGACTGCATGCTTCGATGCCGAATACGCTGGCGCATTACCACTGCATATCACCGATGCCATGCTTGACGTAAACAGGATGCACCCTGTCTTCGCCGGAGCCATCACTCTAACGAAAAGAATATGAATAAATGATTAAATTTTCGATGACCCATTGATTTAAATTTCTTGATTTCAGTGACAAAGTCGTAAGATTTAAGGTATTATTTGATAAACACGGGACATAAACTTTTGAATTCACCTGACAGCGTGTTTAGCTCCCATGAAACTACCGAACACGTTGACATCGAAGACTTTCTTGAAGTCATTCATGTCCGTAGTCATCGTCGTGGCTGTTACATTGCCACGAATGCCAGCGTTGTTGAACATGATGTCAAGCTTTCTGTACTTTTGGACAGTAAAGTCGACGGCATTCGAGATGCCGGATTCGTCGGTAATGTCGCAGTGGAAATAGGAAACATCGTCGCCGAGCACTTTGCAGAGAGCAGCGGCGAGGTCGTCCTGGACATCAACGATCACCACTTTGGCTCCATTCTCAACAAAAAGCCTCACCGTCGACTCGCCGATCCCACTTGCTCCGCCGGTTATTATAGCCACTTTTCCGGCCAATCTGCAATAGAGAAAACAGAGATGAAGAAATTAATGAGTTGATTTTCGTTTAATTTCGATGTGAAGTTTTAATGTTTGAGAATTCTGTGTACCTTTTGGAGATGGATGAAGAAACGCCATTGGAACTCATTTTTTGGATCAAAGTGGACAATGAAACAAAAGAAGAAGACAGGAGCTCTGTTTTTGTAGGCTTATTTTGGCCTGTTTTTATAGATTAGATCTTGCTTGTGTTCCTCTGTTTGATTAGATGAAAATTTTGTTTACTAAAAGGTTAAATAACATAAAGATACCCTTGAAGTTTGGGATATATTTCAATTACCAAAATATTTTGGGTTGCACCTGTCTATTGGTTGCACCCAATTAAAATTTAACACAGATCAAAAATAAATTTTAAAAAATTATTAAAAATAGTACGTTAAGTTTTTATCTTACAAAATTAGTATACTTTTTTAAAATTTATTTAAATAGCTTTTCTCAATCCATCTCTAACGAGATCGAATCTACTAAAAAAAAAAAAAAAAAAATTCTAACTTATCAATTGTTTTGGACCTTTTGCTATATTTAGGTATTTAATATCGAGATTCTACTCATTTTTTCAAATAGTATGGATCTATCCAAATCTTATACCAAACTTTATATATTTTTAAATTTTATCTAAATTGTTTATCTTTATCAAATATTATATTCAATTCTTACATAATTTTTGGCCAATTTATATTTTCGAATTTTAAATTTCCAAATTAGTTTACTAATTAGATTTTTTCACATGGATGATTTCATTTTTATTTTAAAATTTTGGAGAAGATTAAATTCTGCAAAAAAAAACTATTAAGTAAAATGTGGAAAATATATTAAATCTCGATATTAATCTACTCGAGATAATATCGAAATTTTATATATTTTCCATATCTTACCTTTTTTTTTTTTGAAAATTTTAATATTTTCTAAAATTTAAAAATAAAAACCAATCACTTGAGATTCATCTAAAATATTCATCTAGAATAATTGATAAATTGATTTAAAAATTAGAAACTGTGTTAAATATTTTTAAAAAATTATTTAAGATTTTAATATAATATTTGGTAAGAAATCTTGAAAATATATATGTTAGCTCTAAAAAACAGCTATTATTCTTAGCTTAATTTCGGCTCATTATCGGATTTTACATGTTTATTTCCCTATTTTGTAGGCATTGAACAATCATGAGGTGGAATTTGTGATTTGAAGTCAAACAAGGTTAATTTGAAGCAATTAGGAGTTGATTTAAGCATTCGGGCTTCAAAGGAGTTGAGATAGCCAAATTGCCATGAGTACGGTCAACTATCGAGTACCATCGAGTCAAATTCCACGAAGAAAACAAGCATTGAGCACCGAGGAAGTGAGTAGCGAGTATCAAGTAAGCAAGTAGCGAGTATCGAGTATCCAATAGAACACTCAACGCCACAACGCTCTTCACAAGCCTTAGTCCAACGCTCACTCGACGCTGGAAGGCAGTACCATCAAGTGCAGGCCAGTGTTGCAACGCTGCCCCAAACGTCGTGACGCTCCAAGAATTGAATCATCGCCAACGTTGCAACACACCTCAACGCTCGAACCTCAACGCTGTAAGGAAGTACACTCACATTGCAACGCCCTTCCAAGCATTGCAACGCTACGACTGTTGATGGAAAATTGATGAACGTGCAGCGCAAACAAGCATTGCAACGTTATTTTCCAACATTGTGACGCTGCATACAACTTATAAATAATGCGTTAGTGTTCAGCATTGGAAGCACGCAGAAAAAAGAGTTAAAAACAGCAGCCTAACTTATTCCTCTTTCGAATAGAGTGAATTCTGAGAGTTTAGTTCAGTTTTAAGAGCCATTGAAGCCAAATCTCCGATCGATCATCGTCAAAGTCAGCTTCGACTCATTCATTTGATCATTGTAATTCCTATATGCCTTTTAGAGGCTAGGTAATTTTCTTGGGATAGTTTGTATGTCTTAGTTCTTGAAGTTACCACTTAATTTATTCAATTGTTGTGACCCCTTTTGGGTGGATTTGATTTATTAATAATAGAAATTTGGTGAATTTTTCTGACAAACTAATTTATTGAATTTTTTATATGCAAAATCATTTTAACCTATGCATAATTGAGTGATTAAGTTACACGTATTAGGATCGCATATTTCTTTTTCTGGCCAAATTCATGTATGCCTAGTATAATCCTTCCCAAATAAATCATGCTATAAGATTTGGATGTCCGGCTTGTAGTGTGTCTCGACAATTGAACCCTTTACTTAATGCTTTTCTGTTTTAACTCGTATGTGAAGGAAAAGTTTAAAACTAAATCAGGACTGATTTAGATTGTTATCAAAATTGGCTAATTGGACTATTAGAATTTCTAATAGGTTGAGGGGTTCATATAATTAATGAAATTAACTAGTATCTAATGATAGAAAATAAAAAGCATACAAACTAATCCCAAGATTTTCCATTAATTTGATTCAATCCTCTTTTCTGTGCTAGCTCTTATTTATTCTTCTCTATTTGGTTTTTAACTTATTTTGTAAATAAAATCAAGAATCATCAAAACCCTTTTTCTACTTGGAATTCATTAATTGGTCTAAGTTAACTCAAGAGTCTCTCCATGGATTCAACCCCGATCTTACCACTTTGCTACGTTTGTAGTATAAGTTTTGAATCAGTGAAAATAAATTATCTTTGCTCAGGCCAGGAACGGTCACGACACGCTAGTCTCGGAGTCCGAACAATATACGATTTGGTATAAGATTTTGGTATATTATATAATATTGAGAAAATTATTAGAATCTTGGTCTTTAATCTACCTAGATGTACCAAGAAAGCCAAAACGTAGAAAAAGTTGTTTTTAAAACTAAATCTTGGTGGTCAATCTCAACTGAGATCAATCGAGAAAAATTATTTAAACGAATTTTTAAGAAGTGTGTGCTAGTGTTGTAAGATGAAAAGTTAAAGATGTTATTCCTGATAATTTCTCCTTTTTTTGTGTATATATAGAAAGGAGAAGTATGGAACTTAGGTGCAGCTATTGCTCTTTCAATTATGTCTTCCACTTTTAAATTTTTCGTTTAAATTTTCTTTGAAATTGTCTAAAAAGGTATTCTTTTGAGAATTTTCCACTGAATGATTAAAAAAATTTGAACAATACATATATACTACATTATTTACAACATCATTTCATGTGAATTAATATTAAAATTTGACACATGTTAGAAGCAAATTAAAAAAAAAAACTTTTTTTGTGTGTAAATATACAAAGGAGAAGTATGGAACTTAGGTAGAGATATCCAATTTCCCCATAGGCACAGGGCCCTACGGGGAATGGGGGAGGGAGTGGGGAAAAAAAATTTCGTGAGCTAAACGGGGACAGGGATGGCGTCTCCGCCCTTGCCCCATTCTCCGTCCCAACCCCGATTAGCTTCTATATATTTGTTTAGTATAGTTATCTAATGTTTTGTTATTATTATTATTATTATATAAATATTTAAATTTCAAATTTGATTGTTTATTGGGAAAGATAATGAATATGTTTAAATTGAATATTTAAATTTAGATTATATATGTGAATAATTTGATTTATATTTATTCCTTTCTACTAAGAAAATTTAATTAGCTTTTTTAATCTATCTTTAAATTCAAATTGTCAAGTAAAACTATCCATGATAAACAATTTAGTCATAAAGTTAATTATTTAATTACAATTTGCTCATATTAGTGATTTAAATTAATTGATTTTTTACAAAAAAAAATATATATATAAAATAGATTAATGGTGAAAAATTCCCTGCGGGGAACCCGATCCCTGCAAATTCTCCGTGTGGAATCCCGTCCCGATTCCCGTAGAGAATTTCACGGGGATGGAGAATGAAATGGGAAGCAGGGATGGGGATGAGGAATGACATCCCCGATCCCGCCCCGTCCCGTGAACATCTCTAAACTTAGGTGCAGAACTATGTCTTCCACTCTCAAATTTTCCAATTTAATTTTTGTTGAAATTATCTAAAAAGGTATTCTTTTGAAAATTTTCCATTGAATGATTAAAAAAATTGACACAATACACATAAACTAAACTATTTATAACATCATTCATATGATATATAAAAGTTAATTTGATAAAGTGATGCTATAAATGAGGTCAATAATATCTTATAAGTTGAAATGGACAGTAACAATGATTTTAATATTCTATATAGTTGAAATTGAATTGTAAGTGATATTTGTTCGTTTTCTAATGTTTTAGTTGTCGCAATTTGGAAGATTATTTTTAATGCAAGGGATACTTTGGAGAAATTCAAAGAAGTTAAAAAAATTAAATAAAAAAAAAAGCAATGAGATATATGGATGAATTTATATATTTTGGACTAATAATTAAGAATCAAGCAACTAAAAAACTTTTATTGAAGTCTAAAATTTGTTGAAGAATAATCTACTCGAAATGCGTGTCATTATCACGCTCTAAGGATCAAATAAATTTGTAAAACTTTGATCTAACTACCTGCACTACTAACGTAGTATAGATGTCAAGAACAAAATTGTCCACAGTAAGTCTATTATAATTAACATAAACTTTGAATCCAATCGGTAACTAATGTGGGGAAGGGGGGTTATTGAAAAGTTGGTAAAATGGTGCAAGAATGTAAAACAAGATAAGTAATGCAGAATTGAAATTGAAAGTGACTCGATTTTTTAAAAGAATCTAGTCTAAGTATTGGTGTCTTTTTCACATTCTTGGCAGTTCATTGGCCTTCAACAAGTAAATTTGCTTGAGAATTAATGACTCCGCAATACAACCTAATAGCCTAGAGATGCATGCTCAAATTCATGATTAACAATTAAATCAATTTTAAATGCACAATTAAGTGTGTTCGATAGCATCCATATTAATCAAGCACTTGCATTACGAAAGGGAAATTAGATAAGATAAATTAATAGTTTGGAAAGCCTAGATTATTAATTCTTGGTTCTTGAATTTAACTATCATGCAATATTTGAAAAAGATTAATCAAATTAACCTAAATCATACACAATAACACTTAGTTCTTGCTCTTTGAAATTAAACACATAGACATATTCAAAATCAAGTATTCAAAGAATTAAAGAGAGTTGACCAAAAACTCTAACATTCAATACATAGAAATTTATTCATCATTCAAGAATGAAGTTACAGTAAGCAATCATCAAGAAATCAGAAGTTACATCAAGAAATATAAAAATTACAACCTCATAACTAAGAAATGTTAAAATTTAACCTAACCTAGACTAGAATTACTTACCTTCAACCTTGCATCTCTTCAAGATTCATCAAGGAATGGCAAGGATGGATGAAAGATAAGAAAAAGAGAGAAAGAAAAAGTGCAGAAGTCTGAAAAGTTGAGAGAAAAAATCAAATTGAAATGAATCTCTCATGCAAAAGGTCTAAAAGATCCTTTAATATCGAGGTAAAACATAGTTACGCTATAACCGAGCGGAACTACACTGGCTTTTTCTAATCGTAGCGTAAGGCATAGAGTATTGACGCTGAGGGTTACACTGCGATGAATATTGGGTTGAGCAGATGCATGCATGCAGAATTTTGGTTTTCCATAAATTTTCGTAGTGTAACTATGTTGTGGGTAGTGTAATTACAATTATATATGATATAATTGGAATGGTTAATTATATATGATATAATATGCTAAATGTATGAGATACATTATTTTGGAGGATTTATATCAAATTTAGAAAAAAATACTATAGTAGATATATGATATCAAACTATAAGATATAAATATAATATGGTTATATTTATTAAATAAATTAATTGATTAATTATTTAATAATTAACCATTTTTCACGTTTGAACGTGGGAACGTGGGAAGCGAGCGTTGGGGTAACCAGCAGGATTAAAAGTTTGAAAATCGTTTTCAATTGATATGTAATTTCGTTCGTCCAATTGAAATCCCGTACCCTAAAGAGATCGTGAATGATTGATCGCCGAGAGCCTATACAATAGATTCTCAGTTGTCTAAACAATCGTCTAACTCGCGCGTTCCCTAAACGATTGTATACCAATTTCCTAAACGATCGTCCAATTTTTCCTAAACGATCGTGTAGTTTTACTATACGATAAGCGTCCCCGCTATACGATAGCAAAAGTTCCTTCCGTGTGCGCTTGTCGTCTACACTATTTTCTGTCCTCCGTCTTCTATCAAACTCACCAGAGCCCACTCTATGGGTTTTTATGCCGAGGATACTTGGGTCTCCCTGGTGGTGGTGTTTTCCCCGATTACTTGTTCGTGTACGCTCGAATCGTGCAGTAACTGATGAGAGATTCGTCGAGTGCTGGTAGATCTTTGGAGGTTTTCTGCTGCATTAGGTTTAGAAGTGCGAAGATCGTCTTCCCTGGTAATGAACCCCTTCTCTATGTTTTATCCTTTACTGAGCATGTTGTTGTTGAGTTTTATTATGCATAACTATTGATATAGAATGTATTGCGTTTATATTCCGGTCATTGTGCAAATTGGAGCGATCTAAACCCGCTCATGAAATTCTTGTTTTGAGATCCTTCAATTGGTATCAGAGCCAGGTTTCTGATACTCCGATTTCATTTGTTGCAACGAAATAACGTTTACATTCTTGGTGGGTGCATTTCTACGTTGTTTTAAATGTTAATACTACTGTGGATGTGTCGGATTAATGGATGTTTCGGGATGAATTTCCTCGGTCTGTTTAAATTCCTTTTACATTTGTGACTGTATGTAAAGGCCACTGTGTTTTTAGGCATATATATTCATAATCAAGTCTATATTCAAAGTGTTTGAAGTCTTGCGTCGTTTGTTGAAGTTTTGGGCAAAGGGCAGCTCTTCGAGGAAGGAGACGATCAAGGGTTGATCGTATGGTGCAGAAGAGGTTGTACGTGATCGTTGTCCATCGCATAGTGAAGATGAAGAAGTATGCGATCGTGGTTGAACGTATTGGGAAGATGATCGGGCACGCGATCCTGAGTATCGTTTAACGAGCGCACGCACTAGACAATCGTTTAGGTCAGCAAGCCTCATTGCTTAGTAACTAACTCAACGATTGTTTAGTATCGCAAGGTAAATCGTTTACCTGGATGCGCGCATCGTGTAAACAATAAGATGCTCGCAGATCGCTTAACGCGCAGGCACGCTAGACGATCATTTAAGTCAGCAAGCTTCATTGCTTAGTTACTGACTAAACGATCGCTTAGCATCATAAGGTAAATCATTTACTTGGTTGCACGGATCGTATAGACGATGAGACGCTTGCATATAGTTTAAAGCGCACTAGATGATCGTTTAGGTCAGCAAGCTTGATCGCTTAGTAACTGACTAAACGATCGCTTAGTAACTTAAGGTAAATCGTTTACCTATCGTCACACTACACGATCGCATGGACGTTCAGGCTTCGTCACCTCGTTGTTGTCTACGTGATCGTTTGCTAAAGTTTCTATCGTCTAGTGCACACTGAACGATCGTTTACCTGCTAAAGATTGCTATATGATGGAGACCTCCTGACGGTTCAAGACTCGGTTCGCCTGTGAACCGGTTTGCTCGATGACAAATGTAATAGATAGGTTTTTTATTCTGGTTCTTTTCAGTCCATTAATCTATTTGTTTATTACATGCGATGTATGCGTTATATGTCATATGGTATGCACATATAGTAAATCCCACCTTAGGTTATGCATTGATCATACATCATCTCTTTATTGTAATTATTATAATTTAGATAAGCATGATTTTGTTATGTAAGAGCATGCTCATGCATCATTAATATAAAAGTTATATTTATGCATGCATAAAAAGTATTGACATGTATCATCTTTATATTATAATTGCTCTAGTATAAGGGTGAATGATAGCATGTTTGCTTGGTTATTACGTGTTATATAAAAGTTATATAGTAATGACTGAACATTGCATGAAGCATGACACATAGGTTACTTTATAATTGTTATAAACGCCTCGTTATGCGCTATTTTTTTAGTTGTTTCTTTTTAAGAGTTAAAAAGAAATTAGAACTAAAAGAAATAAGAAAGACATGCATGCTCACTTAGGTTTAATTCATGTTTTAAAATGTTTAAAACTTGGATCACATAGACCTAAGATCACGGTTCTAATATGATTAGCAACCCTAAGGCTTTAATCTTTTAATCAGTTTAATAGGATTAAATTGGCTAATAAAATGTTAAATTGTAGCAAATCTATCTATAAGGGACCTTTTGTCTAAGGCGGGTTTTGTCTAGGCTGAGGTATTTAAGTTAATGGAAATGTTACACCCCTATCTGGGAACTTACCTGGAAAGGTGAACTAGATAGATTTGATGCATGCATACTAGTTAAGGACAATCCATTAAAGTGTTTAAATGTGACTACTTGAACTTGTTTATATTTCATAAACAAACGTTGTTTATGAGCGGACTTTAAAAAGACCACTTAGACTAAAATCAGTAGCCAGATTGTCTAGGTTAATGAATCTCTAGGTAGAACATTCAGTGAGAGATACTTGGGGCACTTGAAGCATAAGATGCTTCACTTAAACCTTTCACTTTTCTCCTTAAGTCCACACCGTGAGATCTATCCTCGGCCTCGCAGCACCTTTGGCGTGTCCCCCTCAACGGATGGTGTTTGGGTGGGTCAATATCAAGGTGGATGGAGAGAATGTTCATAGTAAGTGGGAGTGGGAAGTGCGACAGCATATCCCTCGGTCTCCCTCGTTAGGTTGAATAAAGTTATTACGCATCGCCTCAAGGCACCCTGGGAGTGTCCCCCTAAAGGATGGAAGTTTTGCACGTTTCTTTATTTGACCTCCTGTAAGAGGATAAGGTAACTTAGTCTCTTGTCGTATTTTGTCTTTTCCCTATGGCAAGCGCATTACGGCAAGACTCTGGCACCGAAAATGAGGGGTTACACTTACACGGAATAGTTAAATGTCAACGATTCTGGACCGAAAAATGGTGGTTGTTAGGTTTAGTTCCAAGAGTTGGTTCTACCTAATGGTTGAGAATGTCTCATCCCAGTAAAAGGGCAACTGATCACCTTACCGGTGGCATTTGTCCTAACTCACTAGAGCATCATCGTAAAATAGAAGTCTATATAATAAGGTACTTGAAACTATTTTGCAAAACAAATTGGTTTAAACGTGGTTTAGCAAAACTAATCAAGATTTGTTCGTATTTTCAACAACTTTTTCAAATGGCAACAGCCACATTATCTTTGTTAAGCACTGAAAAATTGACTGGCGACAATTTTTCAGTGCTTAACAAAGATAATGTGGCGACAATTTTTCAACATGAAAACATATGATCACGACGATCCTAATCATCGAGAATCTCATGTTCGATCTCACGGAGGCTTGTCCTTCTATTCCAGCTCCAAATGTCGCTCGAAATTTTTGGAAGGCATACGAGCAATGGACAAGGGCGAATGAGCAGGCGTGAGCCTATATCTTGGCAAGTCTTTCTGACGTCTTGGCCAAAAAGCATAAGCCTATGGTCTCAGCTCGTGAGATCATGGAGTCTCTACGGGGAATGTTTGGACAACCGGTTGAACAGCTTATGCATGAGCTCTAAAATATATATTCAACTCTAAAATGCAAGAAGGCACCTCTGTTCGTGAACATGTGCTAAACATGATGGTCCACTTTAATGTGGCAGAGTTAAATGGGTCTACCATCAATGAGGGCAGCCAGGTTAGCATAATCCTACATTCATTGCCAGAGAGCTTCCTGCACTTTGTTAGCAATGTGATTCTTAACAAAGTGAAATATAACCTTACAACTCTCCTCAACGAGTTGCAGACATACCAATCTTTATTAAAAAGTAAGGAGAGGCAGAAGGGTGAGGGGCACCTGCTAACTCACTGCCTGTCGCCCCGAGGAGGCGTCCACCAGTTGCTAAAGAAAAGTTTACCATTGCAATCAAGATGGACATTGAAAGAGAAACTGTCATCGATATCTTAAGGAGAAGAAAGCAGCCAAGGCTAAGGCCAAGGCATATAAAGGTAAATATGATTTACTTGTACTCGAAACTTGTTTAGTGGAGAATGACGATTCTTCCTGAATAATTGATTCAGGCGCCACTAACCATGTTTGTTCTTTTTTTCAGGGGATTAGATCCTGACGACAGCTGGAGGCTGGTGAGATGATAATGCGAGTAGGCACCGGGCACGTCATCTCAATTGTGGCAGTGGGAGGGATCCAGTTGACTTTACAGAATAGGTTTCTAAATTTAACTGATATATATATTGTTCCTGAACTAAAAAGGAACCTTATTTCTGTAAAGTGCTTATTGCAATGTAAATACACTATCTCTTTCGAATTGAGTAAAGCGTTTATTCATAAAGATGGTGTCTTTATTTGCACAACTAATCTAGAATCAAATTTATATGTGCTAAGTTCGTTAGCCATTAATTCCCTTCATAATACTAAAATGTTCAGAACTATCGTAACTCAATCAAAACATCAACAAATTTCTCCAAAAGAAAATGTCCAACTTTGGCATCTACGTTTAGGGCACATCAATCTCAATAGGATTGAGAGATTGATGAAGAATGGACTTCTAAGTGAGTTAGAAGAAAATTCTTTACCTGTGTGCAAATCTTGTCTTAAAGGTAAGATGATTAAATGACCTTTTACTGGAAAAGGTTTTAGAGCTAACAGCCTCTTTAGTTAGTACATTCTGACCTTTTTGGTCCTATGAATGTGCGAGCCTAGGGTGGCTATAAGTATTTTATCAGTTTTACTAATGATTACTCTAGGTACGAGTATGTTTATTTTTTGCAACAGAAGTCTGAATCCTTTGAATAGTTCAAAGAGTTCAAGGCTGAAGTTGAAAACGCATTGGATAGACGGATTAAAACACTTCGATCAGATCGAGGTGGAGAGTTTTTGGACTCCGCATTCCAGGACTATTTGATAGAACATGGAATCGTTTCCCAACTCTCAGCGTCGGGTACACCTCAGCAGAATGGTGTAGCAGAGAAGAGAAATAGGACCTTGTTAGACATGGTTCGTTCGATGATGAGTTATGCTTCCTTATCAGATTCGTTTTGGGGTTTGCAGTAGAGACTGCGGTGTACATACTCAACTGTGTTCCCTCCAAGAGTGTTGCAAAAACACCTCTGGAGTTGTGGAATGGGCGTAAAGCTAGTTTATGTCATTTCCGCATTTGGGGTTTCCCTGCACATGTGCTTGAGGCTAATCCCAAGAAGTTGACTATGGTCGAGATTGTGTCTCTTTGTAGGCTACCTCAAAGGTACACGAGGGGGTTATCTTTATGATCCGACGGAAAATAGGGTGTTTGTTTCAATAAACGCTACTTTCTTGGGGGAGGATCATATAAGGGAGCACAGTCCACGAAGCAAAGTCGTGTTACGTGAGCTTTCCAATGAAACTACTGAAACTTCAACAAAAGTTGTTGAAGAGCCTATTATATCAACAAGAGTTGTTGATGGGAGTTCATCCAGTAGGTCGGTTCCACCTCAAGAGTTGAGGGAACCTCGACGTAGTGGAAGGGTTGCGAACCCACCCATTCGCTATCTGGGTTTCACGGAAATCCTTGCTATGGTAGCAAATGGCGATGTTAAGGATCCATTGTCTTATAAGAAGGCAATGAAGAATGTTGACCGGGATGAATGGGCTAAGGCCATGGATCTCGAGATGGAGTCGATGTACTTCAACTGAGTATCGGATCTTGTAGATCAGCCTGATGGGGTTTGCCCTATAGGTTGTAAATGGATCTACAAGCGTAAATGGGGTGTCGATGGGAAGGTACAGACCTTTAAGGCTCGACTTATGGCAAAGGGTTATACCCAGGTAGAGGGAGTCGACTATGAGGAGACTTTCTCACCTGTTGCCATGTTAAAGTTGATCCGCATCCTCCTATCCATTGCAGCTTATTATAATTATGAGATCTGGCAAATGGACGTCAAGACAGCCTTTCTGAATGGCAATCTTGAGGAGACCATTTATATGGTGCAGCCTGAGGGATTCATAGCCCAAGGTCAAGAGCAAAAGGTTTGTAAATTGAATCGGTCCATTTATAAACTGAAATAGGCATTTTGATCTTGGAACATACGATTTGATGTTGCGATCAAGTCATATGGCTTTGACCAAAACATTGATGAACCTAGTAGTCTTCTTAGTGTTGTATGTGGACGATATCCTACTCATTGAGAATGATGTAGGTCTACTAACTGCAGTTAAGAACTGGTTAACGACCCAATTCCAAATGAAAGATTTGGGAAAGGATCAGTTTGTTCTAGGGATCTAGATTTTTCGGGATTGTAGAAACAAAGTCCTAGCACTGTCTCAGGCATCGTACATTGACAAGATGTTGCTCAAGTACTCGATGCAGGATTCCAAGAAGGGCCTACTGTCGTTCAGGCATGGAGTCACTTTGTCTAAGGAAATGTGTCCTAAGATGCCTCAAGAGATTGAGAAGATGAGACGGGTCCCATATGCATCTGCCGTTAGCAGTTTGATGTACGCGATGCTCTGTACTCGTCCAGACATCTGCTACGTTGTGGGTATAGTCAGTAGGTATCAGCCTAACCTAGGCCAAGGTCACTGGACCGCAGTGAAGAACATTCTCAAGTATCTTCGGAGAACGAGGGACTACATGCTCGTGGATGGTTCTAGAGATTTGATCCTTATAGGATACACGGATTATAACTTTCAGACTGATAAAGACTCTTGCAAGTCCACATCAGGGTCAGTCTTCACTCTTAACGGAGGAGCTATAGTGTGGCGAAGCACTAAGCAAGGGTGCATCACCGACTCCACTATGAAGGCGGAGTACGTAGCGACTTGCGAAGCTGCTGAGACTGTCTAGCTTAGAAAGTTCTTGATAGACCTGGAAGTTGTTTGAGAAATTTCTAGACCCATTACCCTCTATTGTGATAATAGTGGGGCAGTGGCGAACTCCAAGGAGCCAAGGAGTCACCGGCGCGGTAAACACGTAGAGCGGAAGTATCATCTGATCCACGAGATAGTGCATCGAAGGGACGTGTTTGTCATGCCGATCGCTTCGGAGCACAATGTTGCTGACCCGTTTATGAAGGCTCTCACGGCTACAGTGTTTGAGGGTCACCTACGGCGCATGGGTCTACAAGATTGCCCACAGCTAGACTAGGGCAAGTGGGAGATTTTCTTGTATTGGGTTTTATTATGCCCTAATTTATTGTTTTGTACTATTTTTTTTTTGTACACCCCACTTCACTTTAGGACAAGTGGGAGATTGTTGGGGTTGATGCCCTAAAGTCTCGTGTCTTATAGTTTGTAAACAGTACATACGAAGACCTGTGATTGTTAAAATATGATATTTACTTCACATCTTGTTGTTTTGCTCATTTACTTGTTTTTGTTTCTTTACCACAAACTAATAAACATCAAATTCATGGTTATCTGTATGTGACTCAAGCATGTATGTGATGACATACAAGTGGATCATGTCTTGAGTGATAACCAAAATGGTCTGTAGTATATGGATATAAGAGGGAAAGATTATCCTGGTAATGCTACGGACGCGGCCCGCTTTGTGGAATGGTCATAAGTGTTGTGACTTGCCACAGATGATTTGATCCTGATCATTCATGTTGGGGACATGCGAGCGGGGGTGTCCTATATAAAGAGTTTGTATAAGACCTGACCATGAAGTGTTGATGTCTCTTTATATAATATCGTTCATGATAGAGACTTCATTTCACTAGAATAACCATAGGTAACATGATCTCAATCTTGAGTGAGTTGGGAACTTCTGCCATTGAGGGCGGTCCTTTGCTTTGTATGGGTGCGAGTGGCCAAGTCGCCGATTCAAACCTACCATTTTGGGGATACATCTGATTTGGGAGCTGGAAACTCAACTATACAAGATGGAATTCACTTCTTCCTCAAGGCAGAGGTAAGTAGATAGATGGCTCTTTTAAAGACTGATTCTATGGCTTGAACGATGTGGCACCACACACCTTCTCTTGGCCCGAAAGGTGTTCACACATAGTTGGACTATGTTGTATTGTTCATTAGAGGAATCAGTGGTACTTAAGGGGTGAGATGTAACTACAGGGGAAAAGCGGTAAATTGGCTTAGTTATACTTATAAGCATCTGTGAACGGTCATAATACTCATGATTCGTTATATCCCATGGACACAAAAATATATCTGTGGTAAGAAGAGTTTAGCTGTTGGTCTTTAGTGGAATCACTGACAGTTAATAGATGGTGAATCTCGTGGCTAAAGAGTTTAGTCAGCTATTCACGTACCGTTGGAGCTTCGAGCCTCAAGCCCATTAGGTCACTTGGGTAGCTTGGATAAAGTTGAGAACCAGTGTTTGGGTTAATTTGAAATGTTCAAATTGACAAGAGAAAGTACAATTATATATGATATAATTAGAATGGCTAATTATATATGATATAATTGGCTAAATGTATGATATACATTATTTTGGAGGAAATTAAATATAAATATGATTTATATCAAGTTTAGAAAAAAATACTATAGTAGATATATGATATCAAACTATAGGATATAAATATAATATGGTTATATTTATTAAATAAATTAATTGATTAATTATTTAATAATTAACCATTTTTCACGTTTGAACGTGGGAACGTGGGAAGTGAGCATTGGGGTAACCGGCGGGATTAAAAGTTGAAAATCGTTTTCAATTGATATGTAATTTCGTTCGTGCAATCAAAATCCCACGCCCTAAAGAGATCGTGAAAGATTGATCGCCGAAAGCCTATACGATAGATTCTCAGTTGTCTAAACGATCATCTAACTTGCGTGTTCCCTAAACGATCGTGTATCAGTTTCCTAAATGATTGTCCAATTTTTCCTAAACGATTGTGTAGTTTTACTATACGATAAGCGTCCCCACTATACGATAGCAAAAGTTCCTTTTGTACGCACTTGTCGTCTACACGATTTTCTCTCCTCCGTCTTCTACTAAACTCACTAGAGCCCACTCTCTGGGTTTTTTACGCCAGGATACTTGGGTCTCCCTGGTGGTGGTGTTGTTCCCGATTACTTGTTCGTGTACGTTCGGATCGTGCAGTAACTGACGAGAGATTCGCCGGGTGCTGGTAGATCATTAGAGGTTTTCCGTTGCATTGGGTTCAGAAGTGTGAAGATCGTCTTCCTCTAGTAATAAACCCCTTCTCTTTGTTTTATCCTTTACTGAGCATGTTGTTGTTGAGTTTTATTATGCATAACTGTTGATATAGAATGTATTGCGTTTATATTCCGTTCACTGTGCAAATCGAAGCGATCTTAACCTGCTCATGGAATTCTCATTTTGAGATCCTTCACTCTAGTGGTGGAATAGAGCTAGATGTACTCCCTTGTTTATCTCCTCAACCTCTCCAACGAAGGTTGAGATGGACTTGCCAACCAGAATTGTAAATGTTTCTATATGGGTCTCACCTTTGTCCTCCAAGGAAGTTGACTTCCTCCATCTGGCTTTGAGCTTTCAACTGTGCTTGAGCCATTTACTGCATAAAAGTAGTGAGATTAGTAAGTTAAGAACGTAACTCTTTTACCTCTTGTGTGTCAAATGATTGAGTTCAGTTTCTTTTGAGTTAAATTGTTGAGAATTTTCTGCCATAGATGAAATCAATTGACTTGTTTCCAATGGTGTTTTGTTGGCAAGAGCTCCTCTGCGCCGCATTGATGGTGCTTCTGTCAAAAGCAAGCAAGCCAGAGTAAAAATACTAAACTAAAAATTGACTGCTAATTTGGTGGTGGAGAAAACTAGCACATAGTTGTTTATATTTCTCCCAATACTCAAACAAAGTCTCTCCCACACTTTGCTTGATTTCATAAATTTCCTTTCTGATTATGTGACTTCTCGAGGCTGGAAAGAATTTCTCAAGGAACTTTTTCTTTAGGCAGCTCTAAATAATGATGGAACCGAGAGACAAGTAGTACAAACAATCTTTGGCCACATCCTTTAATGAAAAAAGAATAGGTGTCTCGATTGTTTGTACTACTTGTCTCTCGGTTCCATCACTATGAGGTCTAAGGAATATTCTTAAACACATCACTATGATGGAAGAAGAAACAAGAATGTTCTTCAGTTACACCGTGAGGTCTCATCCCATCACACACCAAATAGAAGTCCTTGATGTGTTTAAGAGGGTCTTCTCTGGGATTTCCATTGGAAATGAGTAATAGGTTGATTAAGTTGGGTTTGCATTCAAACAGAATCGTGGTTTTCAGGTACACGATGCACAAAGGTTGTTGTATTGTGTCCAATTCGGCCAATTCCTTTAAAGTCTTTTCTCTTTCTTCTTCCCCCATCTCTTCTTCTAAATTCAAATCCTCTTGATCCTCTTCTTCTTCTTCTTCTTCTTCTTCTTCTTCTTCTTCTTCTTCTTCTTTTTTTTTTTTTTTTTTTTTTTTGTTCTTCTCCTCAAACTTGTTTGATTGAAGCTCACTTTCTCCTTGTCTCCTTCACCACTCTTGTTGTAATCTTCATTCTTCTTTCTTATTACCTGCAAAATATAGAAGTCTAGGACCTCCAAAAGAAAGAGTTAAAAACAATAAGAGACACGCACACACACTAATTTGAATTCAAAAATCGGCTAACTATTGCCAAGACTCCCTGGCAACGGTGCCAATTTAATCGATCGAAAATGTGTGTCATTATTACACTCCAAGGATCAAATAAAATTTTAAAACTCCGATCTAACTACCAACACCACTAACGTAGCATAGAATGCAAGAACGGGATTGTCAACAGAGGGTCTATTATAGTTAACCTAATCTTTTAATCCAATCAGTAACCGGGGGGAAGGTGGGTGGGGGGTGAAGGGGGGAGGGGTTTATTGAAAAGTTGGTAAGATTGTGCAAAAATATAAAAACAAGAAATGTAAATGCATAATTGAAAATGAAAGTGACTTGATTTTTTAAAAGAATCTAGTCTAGGTATAGGTGTCTTTTTCACATTCTTGGTTGTTCATTGGCGTTAAACAAGTAAATTTGCTTGAGAATTAATGACTTAGCAATACAACCTAATAGCCTAGAGATGCATGTCCTAATTTCATGATTAACAATTCAATAAATTTTAAATGCATAATTAAGTGCATTCGATAACATCCATATTAATCAAGCACATGCATTACGAAAGGAAAATTAGCTAAGATGAATTACTAGTTTGAAAAGCCTAGGTTATTAATTCATTGGTTCTTAGATTTAACTATCATACAATGTTATGAAAAAAAATTAATCTAATTAACCTAAATCATACATAACCATGCTTAGTTCTTGCTCTTTGAAATTAAACACATAGACACATTCAAAATCTAACATTCAAATAATTAAAGAGAGTTGGCCAAAAACCCTAAAATTCAATTCATAGAAATTTATTCATCATTCAAGTACGAAATTACAACAAACAAAGTATCAAGAAATTAGAAATTACATCAAGAAATGTAAAAATTACAGCCTCATAACCAAGAAATGTTAAAATTCAACCTAACCTAAACTAGAATGTTAAAATTCAACCTAACCTAAACTAGAATTACTTACCTTCAACTTGCATCTCTTCAAGATTCATCAAGAAATGGCAAGGATGGATGAAAGGTAACAAAAAGAGAGAAAGAAAAGTGCAGAAGTCTGAAAACTTGAGATAAAAATCGAGTTAAATGAATTTCTCACGCAAAAGGTCTAAAAAATCCTTTTGTAATCGAGGTAAAATGTAACAACGCTATAGTCAAGCGTAACTACGCGGGATTTTTCAAATCGTAGCTTAAAGCATAGAGTAATGACAATGAGGGTTACGCTAGGTTGAAAATTAGGCTAAGCATATGAGCGCTCGCGGAATTTTAGTTTTTCGTGAATTGTCATTGTGTAATTACGCTATGGGTAGTGTAATTATGCTACCCTATTTTGCTAGTTTCTGCTTTCAAGCGTAATGCTAAAGTGTAGTGTTAGTGTAATTACCATGCTGATTTGTGGCAATTTCGTAATTTTTCTGACTTTTTTTTTATATTTGATGCAACAAAGCTCCAAATTAACTCCTTTTCGATCCATTTTTGCTTCAATTGACTTTTCTACCTTTTGGACGATTATTACCTACAAAATACAACATTTAATGCATAAAAATATACGAACAAGAATAGATTAAGCCAGAATTCATTGCACTTTTATGGTGCTATTAAAGAATCATCACAACAACATTTTAGAATGTTGAGACACTAGAAATACTAAACTCTAAATCGTAAATCATAAAAATGATAATAATAATAATAATAATAAAATAGGAGATTTTCAAAGGCTTGAGGTTGTGGATATTTAACGTATTTATTATTTATATTGTATTTACATGACAGACATTTTATTACTAAATTACACTAAGACATAATTAGCCAAATTACTACTAAAGATTTAAATTTTATTTTTAGTTCATTTAAATTCAGAAACGAGAATTTGAACTTAAGAATGTCAACTACTTTAGACATATATTCTCTAATAGAAAAAAAATCAACAATTCAAATTTTCAATCTAGTTGTTGTGCTTAACGCTTAAACTGTCAATATTGTAAAAAATTTCATTGTCTTAATTTTACAAAAAAAAAATCATTGAAAATTTTGACTAAATGTAAATATTGATAGATATTTTTGGAAAAATTATGGAAACAAAAAATTAATAGATAAAAATGTTACATTTTTCAAACAAGTTAACTTGTTTTTTTAATTATATTATAGGGTTGCCTGCATAGATAGACATCAACCAATAAATATTAGAAAATATAGGAGAAGGAAAAAGTAATTACAAATATAGAACAAAAGTTCATAAAAGACTAAAAAGCCCATGCTCATCCACTATTTCGGGTGCTTTTTCCCAATTTTCTTAAAGTGAAAGCTATCACTAATAGTTGCTATCAATTGCGATCACTAATAACTGCAATCAGTGAGTATTACTAATAGCTACTATAAGTGATAGGTCTCGATTTGAGATATGTTCTATCAGTTACTATCACTGATAGTTATTATTAGTGAAGCTTTTGATTTGGGAAATATGTTATCTCTAATAGCTTTTGCTGTTTATTATAAATTTTCTTATAGAAATTAAAAGCAACAAAATGTCTCCACCTTGTTTCATCATTGATTTCTATTGTGGTTAATGCCCTAAATCTCGTGGGTCTTGTAGTTTGTAATTATATTATACAAACAATTTATTTATCTAATAAAATAAGAGATATTTTATTTGACATTTAGTAGCATTAACTCACAAAACCAATAAACTAAGATCCAATGTTATCTTCTATAACTTAAACATGTATGTGGAAACATATGTATGGATTGTGTTTCAGTGATAACCAAACAGCCTGTAATAGATGCATAAGGCTGGGTATCTTATCCTGGTAACATTACGAATACGGTCTACTTTATAGTTGTCACAATTATTGTAAAGTGCTAGAAATGATCTGATTCTGATCATCCATGAAGAAATATGTGAGTGGGGATATTCTATACAAAGAGTTTGTATAAGACCGAACCATGAAATGAATAGTCTCTCTATTTAACATCGTTGATAGAAGAGACTTATTTCACCAGAATGACCATAGGTGACTTGACCTGAATCCTGAATGAGTTGTAAACTCCTGCCTATGAAGGCGGTCCTTCAATCTACATGGGTGATAGTGGTCAGATTTGTTGACTCAATATTTCTACCATTTTAGGGATTCATTTGATTGGGAAGCTGGGAATGTAGCTACACAAGAATGAATTCACTCATTCTCTATAGTTAGAGTAAGTAGAGAAATTGCTCCCTTGAGGGCTGATTCCGGGCTTGAACAATATGGCATCACACCCTCTCATGGCTTGAGAGGGGTTCGGTCATAGTTAGACTATGACTTATTTTTCATTAGAGGGGTCAATGGTACTTAAGAAGTTAGATGTAACTATAGAGGCAAAACGATAATTTTGGCCCAACTGTACTTACAAGCAATTTGTGATGAGTCAATGCACTATTGATTGGTTATATCCAATGAACACAAAAATATATCTGTAGTGCAAAGAGTGCTACTGTCAATCTTTAGTGGAGTGACCAGTAGTTAATGGAAGTTAGTTAATTTAATTAAATAGTTTAATTGATTATTCAAGTACCATTAGAGCTTCAAGCCATAAGTCCATAAGGTCCTCTTGTTAGCTCAATTAGGATTAATGAGAATCGATTTAATTTTGGATTAATTTATATTGTTCAAATTAATAAAGGGACATGAGATATAATTAATATAAAATCAATTATATGAGATATAATTAATATAATGTACATTATAATATAAAGTTTTGTTTAAGAGGAAATAAATATTTAAATATGATTTAAATATTAATTATATGAATGTGATTCATATATAAACTATAGGTTATATGAGAAATTAATAAACTATAGGTTATATTATATATGACATAATATAAATTATAGGTTATGTGGTATATTTAATATAACATCAGGTTTGTTATATAGTTTAATATCTATTTATATATATTTAATTAAATTCCTTTTTTGAATTTAAATTAAATAATAGGGAGGGAGTTTTGTAACTCCCTCAACCCACTCTCTCAGATAACCAATGTGAGAGTTGGTTTCACGTTAAAAAAATGCAAGATAAGGACACAACTTGTTTTTTTTTTTTTATCAAAGTATCTTAAGATCTCTCTCTATGTGTGAATTCTCTATGTAAAATTTTCTCTCTAAAAAAAAAAGGGAAAACTCTCCCTCTCCCAAAAATAATTTTCGCAAGCCCACACACTATATTCGATTCTCTACCTTAAGAATAACGTGGTAACCCTGTGGTGGTGTCCAGTAGCAGTGTTCGTGATTTTGAGGAAAGCTTCGTACTGTTGGAGAATTTGTAGTAGATTGGAAAGGAAGAGAGAATATTTGAGTCTTCAAGAGTAAGTTGTGATTCTCCCTTCATTTCTCTCTTTTGTACTGTGAAAAGCATACTGTATATGTGAATGTTTATCACAAGTTTCCGTCATCTCTGATTTGGTACTGTTCTATAAAATTAATTTAAAAGACACGATGCCTTTTACACTTCCACTTCGATTTTCAAAACCTTCAATTTCAAAATTGTGGTTATCAATGATATCAATGATAACTTATAGCACACTTAACATGCTACTGACAACTTTTATCATCGATATTTTTTTAAAAAATATAACCTCTATCATAATAACATTCTATTAGTTGTCTATATCAAGTTATCAGTGAGAGCTTCTATAATTGATAATTTTTTTCACATCCTTCCCTAAACCTTCGTTATCAATTATATCATCTATCATCGATGTCGTTGTAGGTGTTAATTATTAACAAGCAAAAGTGAATTGGATTATAAGCACTCTAATTACATCAATTTTAACAATCAAGCATGCAAGTTCTAAAACAAAAAAACGAGGGTTTAAGAACACAACCTTTGTAGAACTCTTAGATGCTTCAAATTCTCCAAGGAATCTGATCACGAACTCAACATGGACTAGCGTAAGAGTCTTTCCTACTATTCTTTGATCTTGAAATGGGTTGTGGGACCCAAATTGAGTGAGAAATTTTAGGAAATTTAGAGTAATTAGTTGTTTTGGTGTGGAAAATTGGAAGAATAATTCTTCTCCAATTTCTCCAAGTTGTATGAACCTCTCCAAAATATTTTCTCTTATTTTTCAAAGAGAATGACATGCACTCCAATTGCACATCAACTTGACACCAAAAAAAAGGAGAAGTTAATGGAATTTTAGGTGTATAGCATAGTTGATTTTGTGAGATTTTCCCACTAAACCCAACATTCTAAGAAATTTAGAGTAATTAGTTGTTTTACCTATTAACAAGAAGAAGCAAATCGGATTATAAGCACTCTAATTACATCAATTTTAACGATCAAACATGCAAGTTCTAAAATATATAAACCAGGGTTTGAGAACACAACCTTTGTAGAACTCTTAGATGCTCCAAACTCTCCAGAGAATCTGATCATGAACTCAATATGGACTAACATAAGAGTCTTCTCTGTTATTCTTCGACCTTGGAACGAGTTGTTGGACCCAAATTGAGTGAGAGTTTTTAGAAAACTTAGAGTCGTTGGTTGTTTTGGTTGTGAAATTGGAAGAACAATTCTTCTCCAATTTCTCCAAGTTGCATCAACCTTTCCAAAATATTTTTCTCTTGTTTTTTTAAAGAGAATGACATGCAATCCAATTACACATCAATTTGACACCAAAACAACGAGAAGTTAATGGAATTTTAGGTGTATAGTGTAGTTGATTTTGTGGGATTTTCCCACCAAACCCAAAATTCTATTTAAATTGATTTTTTTACAAATTTTTTTAAAATGAATTTTGATTTGAAAAAAAACCAAAATTTAATTTTAAACAAAATTAATTCAAACAATTAATTTCTTTAAGAAATCAATTTATTTTCAAACAATTTTATAAAAAAAAAATTAATTCTAATAATTAATTTCAATAAAAATTAATTTAATATCAAATATTAAATTAATAAAACATCTATCCCAAACATGAGTCCCTATTCATGTATGTGATATTTAATCATATTTAAATATTTACAACTCCCCAATTTGTTTAATTCCATAATTAAACATCAATTACATCACATATAATTCCCTAAACTGAATTTGAATGTTTCAAATTCGCTCATCATAATATCCCAAGGTTTAGTCCGATATGAGCTAGCAGGGAGACTTAATGGACATATAGATCATGAGCTCCAACGATCTGAGATTAATTGACTAATCTCATTAACCCAATTAACCAACATTCGTTTACTATCAAGACACTTCATTAAGGCCAGTAGTTGCACTCTCCTCACTGTATATATATTTCTATTCACTTGATTTAACCATGATCAGTAAGTCAATCTTTTACAGGTCGTTCATAATTATAGTTGGGTTAAAATTACCGTTTTACCTCTTTAATTACTTCTTGCTCCTTAAGCCCCACCGATCCTCTAATGAACAATTGGTTTGTGGTCCGACCACTAAATCGAGCCCCTCTCAGGCCGATGAGAGGTTGAAATCCTTTGTTCAAGACCCAGAGTCAGCATTTAAGAGAACAACCTATCTATTATCTCTAGAGTTGGGTAGGAGTGAATTACATCTTGAAGAACTATGTCCTTTGGGAGGATTATTGAGTCAGGGATGTTGAGCCACTTTCACCCATGCATATTAAAAGATAATCCCGAACAAAAAGAAGTTCATAGTTAGCTCAGGATTAAGATCGGGTTACCTAGGTCATCAAGTTGAAATAGTCAATCTTAACAGTAAACGATATATAAAGTAAAAGTGACTAATTTTTGGTCTAGTCTTATGTGAACTCATTACACAAAACGTCCCCACTCACATGTCTCCCGATGAACGATTTAGAATCACATCGTTTGTATCAATTACAAAGTGAGTCGTATTTGATAGTGTCCCCAGGTGTAGGGTACCCAACCTTATCCCTATACTATAGACCGTTTTGGCTATTACTCGAACTTGATCTACTTTTATGTCTCCATATAAAGTTCAAATATTCATACTATAGTCAAGGGTTCTTACTTTATTGGATTTGGGGTTAAAAGGTGTAATTCACTTATCCAATAACATCTTTTACTGAATAACCTCAATAACAACTTTATTGTCAAATAAAATATGTTTAATATTTACAAACCATGAGTTTTAGAACATCCAACCCAACATACATTGTCCTCAATGTATTGCAAAGCCAAAATTCATGCATAAGGACAAATAAAGGGAGGGGAACATAGAACTCCCCTGGATTTGGACGTGAGCATAGATTAAAGAAAGTTGATCTTCAAATATAGAGTCAAATTTGTCTTGTAAAGAGAGAGTAGGTTCAAAATTCTTTCAATTATTTCTATTTTTTTTATATAAAAGAAAGAACAAAAATAAGAAAATGAAAAATAAAAACTAAAAAATAAAGCAAAATAAAAAAGAAAGCTAATAAATTTGTCGCCTGGGTGCCTTCAAAAAGCAAAAATTTTTAACATCATTTGCTCGACATTGGATGAGGATGGGCTCTAGTGTACGAGGTTGAAGTCAAAACCAAGCCCAGGCGAGCAAGGTTTACTTCCCCTTCATTAAAGACTTTGAGATGGTGCCTATTCACCTTGAATTCCTTTCCTGTGTCCAAGCTTCTTATCTTGACTGCATCATAGGGAAAAACATTAGTAACTTCAAATGGTCTGACCACTTAGACTTAAGCTTACCTGGCATGAGCTGGAGGCATGAATTGAAGAGTAAAACATTTTAACCAACCTTAAAGTCTTTCCTTACGAGACCTTTGTCATGAATGAGTTTGGTTTTCTCTTTGTAGCTTCTAGAGTTCTCGTAGGCAGCAAGTCTCAACTCTTCCAATTCTTGAAGTTCAAGGAGCCTTTCTTCACTGCCCTGAGCTAATTTCATATTGCACTGTTTGACAGTCCAATATGCCTTGTGCTCGATCTCGACCGAAAGATGGCATGACTTGTCATAGACTAGCTTGAACGAAGTCATCACGATGGGGGGTTTTATAAGTTGTCCAATATGCCCACAAAGCATTGTCGAGGCGCGTGCTCCATGTTAGGGTTGATGCCCTAAATCTCGTAGGATCCTATAGTTTGTAAACCTTGTATGAACAAACATTTCTATGATTCATAATATTTGATATTTTATTCACTTTGTCTATGAAATATATGATATTTTAGTTGCATTAACAACAAATCAATAAACTAACATTCATGGTTATCGTTGTAACTTAAACATGTATGTGGAGACATACAAGTGGATCATGTTTAAGTGATAACCTAAATGGTTTGTAGTATATGGATAAAGCTAGATACCTTATCCTGGTAACACTACGAGTATGGCCCGCTTTGTAGATGTTACAATTGTTGTAAAGAGCTATAAATGATCTGATTCTGATCATTCATGTATTAGACATGTGAGCGAGAATATTCTATACAAAGGAGTTTGTATAAGATCGGACCATGAAATGTTTAGTCTCATTATATAACATCGTTCATAATAGAGACTTCATTTCACTAGGATGACCATAGGTAACATGACTTTAATCCTAAGTGAGTTGTGAACTTCTGTCTATGAGGACGGTTCTTCTGCCAGATCGCCGATTCAACAAGCCTATCATTTTGGGGATTCGTTTGATTGAGGAGTGATGCGTGGTTTTATTGAATGGAAATATGGATGAAATGGTTGGTGGAATTACGTTGTGCACTCAATTTTCCCCAACGTAATCCAATATAAATTCCTCTGAATTTCCTAGTAAGTCCAGGGTCGATCACAGGGACTTGTGAAAATAGTTTGCGTTGATAATTTTTTTATGAAAACTTTGCGGTAATCGGTAAATAAATAAGGTGGTTGGTTTGTTATTGCGTTAATGAAAATAATAATGAATGCGGCAGAGTTCGAAAAGAGTTGGCAACGGGAAATACGATGAATATGCGGTGAACGGGTTGAGAAGGGTTTCGGTTAACACTCCCTAGGTTGCGTTCATGCCTTGCGATCATGCAATGTGCATACAATAGTAAACCACCTCTCAGCGTGAATGCCATGGCTTTTAAGGCTAGAACGCATGCGATAAACATGTGATAAGTCTACAGGGTTTACACATAAACCTCTATCCCTATTTATGTGATGACAACATGACATTCACCCAAATATGCCACCACATAATATCATTCCTATTCCTAGGATGCATGCGATGCAAGTTGACAAACAGAGCTTATCTCTAAGTCCCTATTTCTTGTTTATGTAGGCCTAATCTTGCTTTTTCATGTCAGATTCTAACCTAGCTCTCTCGAGAATTAGGTTCTTTCTTTAGATTCTCTCTCGAGCAATTCTAAAGGGATGTTTCGCACAGCATAGAACAAGACAATCGCAAGCAATGAACTTCCTAGCTCATGTTAGCTTAGTTCCACTCAACCCATTCAACTAATTTAGCTACTCATGCATATTAAGAGAGTGAGCAGATGTAGAAATGTAACTTCCATTGATAGATAAAGGATGAAGTACAGAATAACAATGCAAGTATAGTAAAAAGCCTGGAGCAATTTCTTGCCACCAAGTGTTACATTGTTCTACTCATGCTCTAAAAATATTCTCGCTCTCGCAAGATTCAACCCACTCTCTGCTCCTATGCCCTAAGGTCCTCTCTCGGGCTGCCTTGGACGATCTCCAATGTCACCACTCTTCTCTAGCTCCACCGTGAAATGGAAAAGAAAACTATGAACAAAAGTGTGAACTTGTAAGGTGATGAAGTAATCAACTATTTAACCCCTTCTCTGAAGAATGCACTTGGGATTTATAGGGCATCAAAAGGTGAAAGGTGGCTTCTCTTTCCTAGTTGTTCAGATGGGACAACTTTAATTCCTGATTGATGCGCTAGATAAATGTCACCGATAAAGCTGGATGTACTCTGTGACTATTATCGACAGTCAACTTAATTTGGATCCGACTGCTGTCAGCTTTCTGTCCCATCAATCTTAATTGTCCTTTCGTCCGGATGCGTCCACCATGTTACGGTAATTCTTCTTGGGTGAATATTTGCGAGCGCGATCATCGCAAAATCTTGTGGTGAAGTTGCGTTCGACCGATGAATTCCTATGATCGCAATCTCTGTAATGTGTTAACGCATATTCTGCACACAAAAAAATACAAAAATCAATAGTTCCAATGTGCCGACGCACGCGACCGCAATATTATAGATTTTATGCTTAATGGATGCAATTTATCATTTTTCATCAACGCAATCCAACATTGTTTAATAACTTAGCATTATGATAACGTGCATTTCTGCCCATTATCAGGGAGTTGGGAACTCAACTACACAAGATGGAATTCACTCCTTCCCCAAAGCAGGGTAAGTAGATAAATTGCTCCCTTAAGGGCTGATTCCGGGTCTTGAACAATGTGGTGTCACACCTTCTCTTGGCCAAAGAGGGGTTTAGTCATAGTGGGACTATGATCTATTGTTCATTAGAGACTTCAGTGGTACTTAAGAAGTTAGATGTAACTACAGGGGCAAAATGGTAATTTGGCCCAGCTATACTTATGAGCAATTTGTGAAAAGTCATCGTACTGTTTATTGGTTATATCCAATGGACAGGAAAATATATCTATAGTGCGAAGAGTGTAGCTGTCAGTCTTTAGTGGAGTGCCCGACAGTTAATAAATGGTGGATAATTTGATTAAAGAGTTTAATTAGTTATTCACGTACCGTTGGAGCTTCAAGCTACATGTCCATAAGGTTCCCTTGGTAGCTCTAAGGATTTAGTTGAGAATCAAGTTTTGGGTTAATTTGAAATGTTCAAATTAATTCATTTATATATGATGTAATTGACCTAATGTATATGATACATTATAATTTAATTGGAGGAACAAATATTTGAATATGATTCAAATATATTTTCTATAAATAAGATTCATAGTTATTAAATTTAATATAAATATAATTTATATTAAATGCCATAAAAATAGAGAAAAAGAACTATAGTTTATATTGTATATGATGCAATATTAAAACTATAGTCTATAAATATAATATGATAAGTTGGTTATCATATTTATTTATAATTTATTAATTATTGGATAATTATCCATTTTTCTCTCTAATCACTTTAGTGGGAGGTTAGTGGTTCTTTTATGGAAAACTGAATAAAAAGAAAACAATTTTCTTTTTCTCCCTAAGTCTTCTACATGATTTACAGAGCCTATGCGATAGCCTCACTAAGTCTAAACGTTTGAGAGATTTTCCTATGCAATAGAGATTTTCTTTCTCAATTGTCTTCCTCCTATAACTCCAAACTCCCTTCTAACCAAAATAGCCAGAGCCCACCACTCATGGGTTCTCACTCCAAGAATACCAAGTTCACCAAGTGGTTGTGTCCTCTTTTGGTTCGAGATCTTGTTGTTGTTTGGAGTGTTCATGACTGTTCGTGGTGTTTGTGACAGTTTGAGGGATTTACTTGAAGAAGATTTCTTCAAAGGTATAATCTCTAAACTCTTATTTCTTATTTAAAAGTATACTGTAATTTATTTAAAGTGCATAATCTGTATGTTTTATTGTAAATGATGTTCAATCGAAATGGGATTTGGAAGATCCGCTTCCGCTCAACGGTTCTCTGTAAAACAAGTTCCTTCAATTGGTATCAGAGCTAGGTTGTGTTTTGATTTCCAAATTTCATTTTTTGTATTGAATTTGTTTACAGTTTGGTGGGTTTTAAGTTTATGCATTGTGTTTAATTGTTAAATGTATGTAGATGTTGTTGATGGATGTTTCGAGGTAGTAGTTTCTATTTTGTCTTTCTCTTTAAGTTTACAAAAGTTAATTTGTAAGGGCCCCTGCGTTTTTGGGCATAAATTCTTGCACTAGAGTCTGTATTCGTTTTTTTTAAGTCATTCGTCAAACAGCAGAAGTAAAGGTTGCAGTTCGTTTCGATGGAGAAGAAGAAACGGTCGCATCATATAGCTTGAGCTAAATGATAGTTTAGATTTTGCTATGCGTTCGTGTAGAGTTGTATATACGATTGTGTAGCATCTGCTAAACGATTGCATAGTATGCGATCGTATAGAGTTGTCTATTCGATCGTGTTACGTTAGCTGCATGATCGTGTAGCCACTCGGGGGTAAACGATTGTGCGGTATTTGATACTCAACGTAAGGCATGCATGCTAAACGATCGTGTAAACTATCATGCTCATCGCATAGTCAATAGAGTATAGTATATGATATTCGACGCATGCTACTCGATCGTATAGACTATCATGCTCATCGCCTAGTCTTTAGCTACACAATCTCATGGCATACGTTACTCGAAGCGTGTTGCACGATCACGTGGACTTTCATGCTCATCGCATAGTCCAAAGCTACACGATTGTTGCTACCCGATCGTTTATACTCAACACTCGTTGCTCGTCGATCATAAGGTTTGCTACACAATCAAGCTGTGAGGTTTTAAGGCGAGCGGTTCAAGACCCGGTTCACCTGTTCCAAACCAGAGGACTCAAACTTTTGTAATAGATTAGCCTGTTTTTCCGATTTTTGAGATATACTATCCCGGTCCATCAACTTTTATTTAAATATGTGTGTGACATAAGTTTATTATATATGCCATAATGTATGTCATATAGTTTTAAAACCTACCATAGGTTATACTTTATTTCATGCATCATTTTATATTATAAGTGTTATAATATATTAATATGCATGATTAAATTACATAAAGCATGCTCATGCATCATATAATATAAGAGTTATAATATATGCATGCATTATAGCATAACCATGCATCATTTATATTATAAATGTTATAATATAAGGTTGAATGTTGGCGTGGAATATAAGGTTCAACTCACGAATCTTCAACCCTTCACACAACTCACAACTCACGGGTGTACATCTCAACATGATGGTCCACTTCAATGTGGCGGAGATGAATGGGTCAAGCATCAATAAGGCCAGCTAGGTTAGCATAATCATGGAGTCGTTACCAGAAAACTTCCTTCATTTCGTTAGCAATGTTGTTCTGAACAGGGTTGATTACAACCTTACAACTCTACTCAATAAGTTGCAAACTTTCTAATCTTTGCTGAAAAGTAAGGAGAAGAAGGTTGGTGAAGTAAATGTTGTTTCATCATCCAAAAAGTTCTACAAAGATTCGACCATTGGAACTAAGTCTACACCTTCTTCCTCCAGCACCAGAAAGTGGAAGAAGAAGAAGGGTGGTAAGGGGAAGGCACCTACTAACCCACAACCTGCTGTTCCAAGGGATAGGCAACTAGTGAGGGTTGACAAGGAAAAATGTTTCTGTTGCAACCAGGATGGACACTGGAAGAGGAACTGCCCCAGATATTTGGCAGAAAAGAAGAAGGCCAAACAAGGTAAATGTGATTTACTAGTTTTGGAAACTTGTTTAGTGGAGAATGATGATTCTACTTGGATTGTTGACTCTAGGGCCACTAACCATGTTTGTTCTTCATTTCAGGGAATTAGTTCTTGCCGGCAGTTTGGTGCTGGTGAGGTGACGATGCAAGTTGGAACCGGGAACATCTTAATTGTGATAGTGGGAGATCTCTGGTTGACTTTATAGAATAAATTTCTCATTCTGAATGATGTATATGTAGGTCCCAATTTAAAGAGGAACTTAATTTCTATAAAGTCTTTGCTTGAATGTAAATATCATCTCTTTTTCTCTGTTAATAAAGTGTTTATTTCAAGAATGGTGTTGATATTTATTTTGCACAACTCAAAAGTAATTTGTATGTGCTAAGGCCGTTAGCAACAAATTCCCTCCATAACATAGAGATATTCAAAACTATCGTAACTCAAAATAAGCGACTTAAAATTTCTCCTAAAAAAAATGCCCAACTTTGGTATCTAAGATTAGGACACATTAATCTCAATAGGATTAAGAGGTTGATGAAGAATGGACTTCTAAGCGAATTAGAAGAAAATTCTTTACCTGTGTGTGAGTCATGTCTTGAAGGCAAAATGACTAAAAGGCTTTTTATTGGAAAGGGTTATAGAGCCAAAGAACCTCTAAAGCTAGTTCATTCAGACCTTTGTGGTTCGATGAATGTAAAAGCCAGGGAAGGTTATGAATATTTCATCACCTTCACTGATGATTATTCAAGGTATGCGTATGTTTATTTAATGCAACATAAGTTTGATTCCTTTGAAAAGTTCAAAGAGTTCAAAGCTGAAGTTGAAAACTCATTAAATAGAACGATTAAAACACTTCGATCTAATCGTGGTGGAGAGTTTTTGGATTCATCATTCCAGAACTATATGATAGAACATGGAATAGTTTCCCAACTCTCAGCACCTGGTACACCTCAGTAGAATGGTGTATCAGAGAGGAGAAATCGAACCTTGTTGAACATGGTTCGGTCTATGATGAGTTACGCTTCCTTACCTGACTCGTTTTGAGGTTATGCAATAGAAACTGCAGCTTATATCCTGAACTATGTTCCCTCCAAGAGTGTTACCAGAACACCTTTGGAGTTATGGAATAGTCGTAAAGCTAGTTTACATCATTTCCAAATCTAGGGTTGCCCAGCACACATGCTTGAAGCTAATCCTAAGAAACCGGAACCACGTTCAAGGTCATGCCTATTTGTAGGCTATCCCAAGGGAATGAGAGGTGGTTATTTTTATGATCCTAAAGAAAACAAAGCGTGTGTATCGACAAATGCTACTTTTCTTGAGGAGGATCATATAAGAGAGCACAAACCTAGAAGTAAAATCGTGTTGAATGAGCTTTCCAAAGAAACTACTGAATCTTCAACAAGAGTTGTTGGAGTAGGCTCATCTAGTAGGTCAAGTCCACCTCAAGTGTTGAGGGAACCTCACGTAGTGGGAAGGTTGCAAACCCAGCTATTCACTATATGGTTTTAACTGAAATTCTAGCGATGATAGCTGATGGTGAGGTTGAGGATCCATTGTCTTATAAGAACACAATGGAGGATGTTGAAAAAGATGAATGGATCAAAGCCATGTATCTCAAAATGGAGTCTATGTACTTCAATTCAGTTTGGAATCTTGTAGATCAACCTGATGAGGTTAAACTTATAGGTTGTAAATGGATCTACAAGAGGAAAGAAGGTGCTGATGGAAAGGTGCAAACCTTCAAGGCTAGACTGGTGACAAAGGGTTATACCCAGGGAGTTGACTATAAGGAGACTTTCTTGCCTGTTGTCATGCTAAATTCTATTCACATCCTCCTATCCATTACCTCATATTATGACTATGAGATATGACAAATGGATGTCAAGACTGCCTTTCTGAATGGCAATCTTGAGGAGACCATTTATATGGTGTAGCCCAATGGATTCATAGTCCAAGGTCAAGAGCAAAAGGTTTGCAGGCTTAGTTCATTTATAGACTGAAATAGGCATCATGATCTTGGAAGGTTTGATGCTGCAATCAAATCTTATGGCTTTGATCAGAACGTTGATGAGCCTTATGTCTACAAGAAAATTATCAACAGTTCAACAGTTTTTCTAGTGTTATATCTAGATGATATCCTACTCATTGGGAATTATATAGTCTTACTGACTACAGTTAAGAACTGGCTAGCGACCCAATTCCAAATGAAAGATTTGGGAAAGGCTTAGTTTGTTCTTGGCATTCAGATCTTTCAGGATTGAAAGAACAAAATGCTAGCACTGTCTCAAGCATCGTATATTGACAAGATGTTGATCAAATATTCGATGTAGAACTCCAAAAGAGGCTTTTTGCCTTTCAGGCACAGAGTTACTTTGTTTAAGGAACAATGTCATAAGACACCTCAAGAAGTTGAGGAAATGAGACGGGTCCCCTATGCATCTGTCGTAGGCAGTTTAATGTATGCAATGTTATGTATTAGACCTGACATCTGCTATGCAGTGGGGATAGTTGATAACTTATAGAAGTACAAGTTATTTATACCGTTTTATTTAGATTATATGGTAAAAAGAAGGAAAACTTTGCGTCGACCTCATAGAAATTGGCTTAGAAACGCAAAAGTTGTAAAGTGTTAAAAACACACCCACTTTCCCCATTGCAATGGCAAAATGGAATGTCCAAGTTTTGTTTTGCATGAAATAAGTTACCGCATGCAACAATCGCTCGAGGACAAAAAGATCAATGCATACGCACTACATGCGATGGTCAATCAAAAATGAAAAAGAACAACGCAATTGCAGCACATGCGATGATCAATAATGGATGCAAACGATCAATGCATTAGCACCGTATGCGGGAATCAATCCTGGATAAAAAGATCAATGCATTTGCACCGCATGCGACGATCGATCGTAGATGAAAAGAGCGACGCATTCGTAGGGATTTCTGAAATTGTATAGCTTTTCTGTTGTACGATCTGATAAACTAAATGTGGAGCAGAGTGGACGTTTCCACCAAGCCGTGGCAGAAAAAAAAAAAAACAGCTTTTCAGAGTAGAACCACTGACGTAGGAGGTGCCAAGGTCTATAAATAGTTACATCAATTTCAAAGAAAGGAGCTAGTCTGAAGAGACAACTTAGAGAAAATTCAGGGAGAAAGATGAGACAAGACTGAAAGGGAAGTCTCTGGAGCAAGAAATTCATTCCCATTCCCGAAGAGAAGCTCTGTGCAAAGATCACTTCTACCTGGAAAACAAGCCTGAGAAGGAAGTTCTCCACTACATTCCTCCTACACGCCGACAAGAAAATCGTCTCTGATCGGGATCCGTGTCAAGACATTGACATGCTTTCCATATTTGTTCTCATTTCCTATTCACCAACTGTTGTCCATCTCTAATCATTCATTCATCATCTGTAACAAACGCTTATCTTTATCTTTCAATATCACTATCATATTCATCATCATCTCTCTGTTCTTCACCATACATCCATCGTCCATTTCTTTCACCATGTGTAACTAATCCCCAGTGTAAGGGGGAAGGATTAAGTGAGTAAGTTAATCCTTGTTGAAGAAATCAGCTAAGTTTAGCTAACGCATGCTCAATAGCATCTTCACCTGTGAGAACAGAAGTGAAGATGTTATTCCACCTCTCAAAAGAAGGTTGGAAGAATGCATTAACTAAAGCAAGAAGTATTTCCAGAGATGGAAACAACCTTGCGTTCAACACGTTCATCCCTGTTTCCTTAGTTGCGTTCTCAACGGGATTGACGAGCTTGCGGTATCCTTTCCCCCCAACCCATTCTCTTTCTAATGCATTTCACAAGATTTGTCTCTGTATTCCATCAGATACTTTTGCACATCTTCACAAACGGCCCATTTATCTGTTTATTTAATTGTTTATTTATTTATTTATCACCACACTTTATCTTGTCACCGCAATTTATTTTATCATCACACTTTACTTTTATTATCGCATTTTACTTTTCACAGCATTTTACTTTTCCCAACACAATTCATTATTATTTTGTTTTCCGGTCTCATATATCACATTAGTGTCGCATTGATCATCGCAATCCCCGTGTTCGACCTCAGATCACTTTGAGAAACTTGCATTGGAATTATACTTGGTTCCAGCACAAGAAAACTTGTGACACGCGCACACTACACGAACGCATACTACGAACGCATCTAAGCATCACCACATACATCATTTTAGAACGTAGTATTGCAATTATTATTATCGCAAAGCGCATACGTCATCAACCTTACAAGTTTTTGGCAACTAAATTCCAAGTGAACAATAGTCAATAGATATGAATCTAATCCAAGATATGATCACTGGACAGCCGTCAAGAACATCCACAAGTATCTATAGAGAAGGAGGGACTACATGTTTGTGTATGGTTTTAAGGATTTGATCTTTACAGAATACACAGACTCTGATTTTCAGACTGGTAGGGATTCTCGAAAATCCACTTCAGGATCAGTGTTCACTCTTAACGGAGGGGCTGTAGTTTAGTGAAGCACAAATAAAGGGTGTATCGTAGACTCCACCATGGAGGCCGAGTATGTAAGGGCTTGTGAAGTTGTTAAGGAGGCCATTTGACTTAGGAAACTCCTGACTGATCTGGAAGTTGTTCCAGACATGTCAAAGCCCATCACACTTTATTGTGATAATAGTGGTGTTGTGGCTAATTCCCATGAGCCTCGAAGTCATAAGCGCGACAAGCACATTGACCGAAAATACCATCTCATTCGAGAGATTGTGCATCGAAGGGATGTGATTGTCATAAAGATAGCTTCGAAGCACAACGTAGTTAATCCGTTTACGAAGGCCCTCATGGCTATAGTGTTTGAGGGCCACCTGCAGAGTATGGGTCTATGGGATAGACCACGACTGGACTAGGGCAAGTGGGAGATCTTGTACTGGGCATGATGTGCTCTAGTTTATTGTTTTGTGTACTTTTAATTTGATTGTGTACACCTCACTAACTTTAGAACAAGTAGGAGATTGTTGGGGTTGATGCCCTAAATCAAGTAGGGTCTTATAGTTTGTAAACCTTGTATGAACAAACATTTCTGTGATTAATAATATTTGATATTTTATTCACTTTGTCTATGAAATATATGATATTTTAGTTGCATTAACCACAAACCAATAAACTAACATCCATGGTTATCGTTGTAACTTAAACATGTATGTGGAGACATATGAGTGGATCATGTTTAAGTGATAACCTAAATGGTTTGTAGTATATGGATAAGGCTGGATACCTTATCCTGGTGACACTACAAGTATGGCCCACTTTCTAAATGTTACAATTAGTGTAAAGTGCTACAAATGATCTGATCCTAATCATTCATGTATTAGACATGCGAGCGGGGATATTCTATACAAAGGAGTTTGTATAAGATCGAACGACAAAATGTTTAGTCTCATTATATAATGTCGTTCATAATAAAGACTTTCATTTCACTAGGATGACCATAGATAACATGACTTTAATCCTAAGTGAGTTGTAGACTCCTACCTATGAGGGCAGTCCTTTGATTTACATGGGTGAGAGTAGCTAGATTGTCAACTCAACAAGCCTACCATTTTGGGGATTCGTCTAATTGGGCAGCTGGGAACTCAGCTACACAAGATGGAATTCACTTCTTCCCCAAAGCAGGGGTAAGTAGATAAATTTCTCCCTTAAGGATTGATCTTGGGTATTGAACAATGTGAGCTCACATCCTCTTTTGGCTTAAGAGAGGTTTAGTCATAGTGGGACTATGATCTATTGTTCATTAGAGGGATCAGTGGTACATAAGAAATTAGATGTAACTACAGGGGCAAAATAGTAATTTGGCCCAGCTGTACTTACGAGCGATTTTTGAATGGTCATCGTATTGTTGATTTGTTATATCCAATGGACACAGAAATATATCTGCAGTGCGAAGAGTGTAGTTTTTGGTCTTTAGTGGAGTGTTCGGAAGTTAACGGATGGTGGATAATATGATTAAAAAGTTTAATCAGTCATTCACGTATTGTTAGAGCTTCAAGCTTCAAGTCTATAAGGTCCCCTTGGTAGCTCAAAGAATTTAGTTGAAAATCAGTTTTTAGGTTAATTTGAAATGTTCAAATTAATAAAAGGGAATTTAATTATATATAATATAATTAAATTAATTCATTTATATATGATATAATTGACATAATATATATGATACATTATAAGTTAATTGGAGGAACAAATATTTGAATATGATTCAAATATATTTTCTATGAATAAGATTCATAGTTATTAAATTTAATATAGATATGATTTATATTAAATGGCATAAAAATAGAGAAAAAGAACTATCATTTATATTGTATATGATGCAATATTAAAACTATAGATTATAAATATAATATGATAAATTGGTTATCATATTTATTTATAATTTATTAATTATTGGATAATTATTCCTTTTTCTCTCTAACCACCTTAGTGGAAGGTTGATAGTTTTTTATGGAAATTTGAATAAAAAGAAAATAGTTTTCTTTTTCTCCTTAAGTTTTCTACACGATTTACAAAGCCTATGCAATAGCCTCACTAAGTCTAAACGATTGAGAGATTTTCTTATGCGATAGAGATTGTCTTTCTCGATTGTCTTCTTCCTCCAACTCCAAACTCCCCTTTAACCACAATAGCCAAAGCCCACCACTCCTAGGTACTCACCTCGAGAATACCAAGGTCATTAAGTGGTTGTGTTCTCTTTTGGTTCGAGATCTTATTGTTGTTTGGAGTGTTCATGACTGTTCGTGGTGTTCGTGACAATATGAAGGATTTACTTGAAGAAGAGTTCTTCAAAGGTATAATCTCTAAAGTCTTGTTTCTTATTTAAAAGCATGTTGTAATTTAGTTAATGTGCATAATCTATATGTTTTACTGTAAATCTTTGTGTTCAATCGAAATGGGATTTGGACGATCCGCTTCCGCTCAAAGGTTCACTATAAGACCAATAGCTGAACTCTTCTTACCATAGATATATTTCTGTGTCCATTGGATATAACTAATTATGAGTACGATGACCCTTCACAGATGCTCGTAAGTACAGCTGGGCCAATTTACCGTTTTTCCCCTGTAGTTACATCCCACTCCTTAAGTACCACTGATTCCTCTAATGAATAAGACAACATAATCCAACTATGTGTGAACACCTCTCGGGCCAGGAGAAGGTGTGTGGGTCACATTGTTCAAGCCCCAGAATCAGTCCTTAAGGGAGTCATCTATCTACTTACTCCTGCATCGGGAAAGGAGTGAATTCCTTCTTGTAAGCTGAGTTCCCAGCTCTCAAATCAGACGTATTCCCAAAATGGTAGGTTTGAATCGGCGACTTGGCCACTCGCACCCATATAAATCAAAGGATCGGCCTCAATGGCAGGAGTTCCCAACTCAGTCAAGATTGAGGTCATGTTACCTATGGTCATCCTAGTGAAGAGAAGTCTCTATCATGAACGGTGTTATATAACGAGACATTAACACTTTGTGGTCAGGTCTTATATAAACTCTTTGTATAGTCGCTCACATGTCCCCAACACGAATGATTAAGATCAGATCATCTGTGGTAAGTCACAATACTTGTGACCATTCCACAAAGTGGGCCGCGTCCGTAGCGTTACCAGAATAAGATTTCCCTCCTATATCCATATACTACAGACCATTTTGGTTATCACTCAAGACATGATCCACTTGTATGTCACCACATACATGCTTGAGTCACATACAGGTAACTAGGGATTTTATGTTTATTGGTTTGTGGTAAAGCAAATAAAACAAATAACCGAGAAAAACCACAAGATGTGAAGTAAATATCATATATTAACAATCACAGGTGTTCTTATGTACTGTTTACAAACTACAGAACACGAGACTTTTGGGCATAAACCCCAAAAATTTCCCACTTGTCCTAAAGCGAAGTGGGGTGTACGAAAAAAAATAATACAAAACAATAAACTAGGGCATTATAAGCCCAGTACAAGAAAATCTTCCACTTGCCTAAGTCTAGCCGCGGGCGATCCTATAGACCCATGCTCCATAGGTGACTCTCTAACACTGTAGCCGTGAGAGCCTTCGTAAACGGGTCAGCAACATTATGCTCTGAAGCAATCTGCGTGACAATCACGTCCCCTCGATGCACTATCTCGCAGATCAGATAATACTTCCGCTCTATGTGTTTACCGCGTCGGTGACTCCTTGGCTTCTTAGAGTTCGTCACTGCCCCACTATTATAATAATAAAGGGTAATGTGTCTAGACATATCTGGAACAACTTCCAGGTTGGTCAAGAACTTCATGAGCCAGACGTCCTCCTTAGCAGCTTCACAAGCCGCTACGTACTCCGCCTCCATAGTAGAGTCAACGATGCACCCCTGCTTAGTGCTTCGCCACACTACAGCTCCTCCGTTAAGAGTGAAGACTGACCTTGATGTGGACTTGCAAGAGTCCTTATCAGTCTGAAAGTCAGAATCTGTGTATCCTGTAAGGATCAAATCCCTAGAATCATATACGAGCATGTAGTCCCTCGTTCTTAAAAGATACTTGAGGATGTTCTTAACTGCGGTCCAGTGACACTGGCCTGGGTTAGACTGATACCTACTGACTATGCCCACAGTGTAGCAGATGTCTGGACGAGTATAGAGCATCGCGTACATCGAACTGCCAACGGCAGACGCATATGGGACCCATCTCGTTTCCTCAACATCTTGAGGCGTCTTAGGACACATTTCCTTAGACAAGGTGACTCCATGCCTGAACGGCAGTAGGCCCCTCTTGGAGTCCTGCGTCGAGTACTTAAGCAACATCTTGTCAATGTACGATGCCTGAGACAGTGCTAGAACTTTGTTCTTATGATCCCAAAAAATCTGAATCCCTAAAACAAATTGAGCCTCTCTCAAATCTTTTATTTGGAATTGGGTCACTGATAACAGGCAGAAATGCACATTATTATAGTGCTAAGTTCTTAAGCAATGTTGAATTGCATTGATGAAATATGTTACTTTGCATTCATTAAGCATCAATTTTGTAATATTGCGGTCGCATGCGTTCAGCGCATTGGAACAGTTGATTTTTTTATTTTTTTGCAGAATATGCGTTAACGCAATGCAAAGATTGCGATCATAAGAATTCATTGGTCGAGCGCAACTTCGATGCCAGACTTTGCGTTGATCGTGCTCGCAAAAATTCGCCCAAGAAGGATCGCCGCAACTTGGTCAGCACAACATGGTGGGCGTATCTAGGTGAAAGGCCAATTAAGAGCGATGGGACAGAAAGCTGATGACAGTTGAATCCAAATTAAGTTGACAGCCGATAACAGTCACAAATTACATTCAGCTTTATCGGTGATAATTATTTGGCGCGTCAATCAGGAATTAAAGCTGTCCCATCTGTACAACCGGGAGAGAGAAGCCGCCTTTCACCATGGATGCTCTATAAACACCAAGTGCATTCTTCAGAAAAGGGGTTCACGGTTTTGACAACCAGTTGACGAGTTAACCAATTTCTTTTGTTCATAATTTCCTTTCCATTTTAAGGCGAAGCAAAAGAAGGGTGGTGGTGCCGAAGATCACTCAGGGCAACTCAAAAGAGAACCTTAGGGCGTAAGAGTAGAGAACGGGCCGACTCTCCCGAGAGCGAGATTATCTTTAGAGCACGAGTAGAAATAGTGTAAACGCCTGGCAGCAAGAAATTACTACCAAGCTCTTTATTATACTTGCATTGTTATTTGTACTTCATCTTCATATCTATTCAATGGAAGTTCTATTTCTACATCTGCTTACTCTCTTAATACGCATGAGTAGCTAAACTAGTTGAATGAGTTGAGAAGAACTAAGCTAACATGACCTAGGAAGTTCATTGCTTGCGATTGTCTTGTTTTATGCTATGCAAAATACCCTTTAGAGTTACTCGAGAGAGAGTCTAAAGAGAGAATCTAATGTCTCGAGAGAGCTAGGTTAGATTCTGGACTCGAAAGAGCAAGATTAGGCTTGCATAAATAAGAGATAGGGACTTAAAGATAAGCTCTGTTTTTCAACTTGCATCGCATGCATCCTAGAGATGGGAATGATATTATGTGGTCGCATATTTGTGTGGACGTCATGTTATCATCACATAAATAGAAATAGAGGTTTATGTGTAAACCCTGTACACTTATCGCATATATCGCATGCGTTCTAGCCTTAGAAGCCGTGGTATTCACACCGAGAGGTGGTTTACTGTTGTATGCATGTTGCATGATCGCAAGCATGAACGCATTCTAGGGAGCATTAGCCGAAACCTTTCTCAACTTGTTCACCGCATATCCATCACATTTCCCGTTTACTAACTCTTTTCAAACTCCGCCGCATTTATTATTTATTTTTCATCAACGTAAACAACAAACCAAACACTTTATTTATTCACCCGGTTACCGCAAAGTTTTCATCAAAATTACCAACGCAATCTATTTTCACAAGTCCCTGTGTTCGACCCTGGAATACTAGCAAACTCAAAGGAATTTACACTTGAATTCCGCTGGGGACACTTGAGTGCACAACGCAATTCCATCAATGCATATCATCCATAGTTCCACTTCATAAGTACGAGCATCAGTCGCTAGCCAGTTCTTAACTGTAGTCAGTAGACCTACATCATTCCCAATAAGTAGGATATCGTCTACATACAACACTAAGAAGATTACTGAAGCATTGATGATCTTCTTGGGTTCATCAACGTTTTTGTCAAAGCCATACGACTTGATCGCAACATCAAATCATATGTTCCAAGATCGAGACACCTATTTTAGTCCATAAATGGACCGATTCAGTTTGAAAACATTTTGCTCTTGACCTTGGGCTATGAATCCCTTAGGCTGCATCATATAAATGGTCTCCTCAAGATTGCCATTCAGAAAGGCCGTCTTGACGTCCATTTGCCAGATCTCATAATTATAATAAGCTGCAATGGACAGGAGGATGCGGATCGACTTTAACATGGCAACAGGTGAGAAAGTCTCCTCATAATCGATTCCCTCTACCTGAGTATAACCCTTTGCCATAAGTCGTGCCTTGAAGGTCTGTACCTTCCCATCAGCACCCTACTTACGCTTGTAGATCCATTTACAACCTATAGGGCAAACCCCATCAGGCTGATTTACAAGATCCCATACTTAGTTGAAAGACATCGACTTCATCTCGAGATCCATGGCCTTGACCCATTCATCCCGGTCTATATCCTCCATTTTCTTCTTATAAGACAAGAATCCTCAACATCGCCATCTACTACCATAGCAAGGATTTCCGTGAAATCCAGATAGCGATCGGGTGGGTTCGCAACCCTCCCACTATGTCGAGGTTCCCTCAACTCTTGAGGTGGAACTGACCTACTGGATGAACTCCCATCAACAACTCTTGTTGATGTAGCAGACTCTTCAACAATTCTTGTTGAAGTTTTAGTAGTTTCATTGGAAAGCTCACGTAACACGACTTTGCTTCGTGGACTGTGCTCCCTTATGTGATCCTCCTCCAAGAAAGTAGCATTTGTTGAAACAAACACTCATTTTCCGTTGGATCATAAAATAAACCCCATCGTGTACCTCTGAGGTAGCCTACAAAGAGGCATAACCTCGACCGTGGTTCTAACTTCTTGGGATTAGCCTCAAGCACGTGTGCAGGGCAACCCCCAATGTGGAAATGATGTAAACTAGCTTTATGCCCATTCCAAAACTCCAGAGGTGTTCTTGCAACACTCTTGGAGGGAACACAGTTGAGTATGTACACAGTAGTCTCCACTGCGAAACCCCAAAATGAGTCCAGTAAGGAAGCGTAACTCATCATTGAACGAACCATGTCTAACAAGGTCCTATTTCTCCTCTCCGCTACACCATTTTGCTGAGGTGTACCCGGCGCTGAGAGTTGGAAAATGATCCCATGTTCTATCAAATAGTCCTGGAATGTGGAGTCCAAAAACTCTCCATCTTGATCTAATCGAAGTGTTTTAATCCGCCTATCCAATGCATTTTCATCTTCAGCCTTGAACTCTTTGAACTTTTCAAAAGATTCAGACTTCCATTGCAAAAGATAAACATACCCATACCTGGAGTAATCATCAGTAAAACTGATAAAATACTCATAGCCACCCCGAGCTCGCACATTCATAGGACCATAAAGGTCAAAATGTACTAACTCAAGAGGCTCTTTGGCTCTAAAACCTTTTCCGGTAAAAGGTCGTTTAGTCATCTTACCTTCAAGGCAAGATTCGCACATAGGTAAAGAATTTTCTTCTAACTCACTTAAAAGTCCATTCTTCACAAATATTTCAATCCTATTGAGATTGATGTGCCCTAAACGTAGATGCCAAAGTTTGGCATTTTCTTTTAGAGAAATTCGTTGATGTTTTGATTGAGTTACAACAGTTCTGAACATTTCATTATTATAAAGGGACCTTAGCACATATAAATTTGATTCCAAATTAGCTGTGCAAATAAAGACACCATCTTTATGAATAAATGCTTTACTCAATTCGAAAGAAATAATGTATTTATATTGCAATAAGCACTTTACAGAAATAAGGTTCCTTTTTAGTTCAGGAACAATATATACATCAGTTAAATTTAGAAACCTATTCTGTAAAGTCAACTAGATCCCTCCCACTGCCACAGTTGAGACGACTTGCCCGGTGCCTACTCGCATCATCATCTCACCAGCCTCTAGTTGTCGCCAGGATCTAATCCCCTGAAAAAAAGAACAAACATCGTTAGTGGTGCCTGAATCAATTATCCATGCAGAATCATCATTCTCTATTAAACAAGTTTTGAGTACAAGTAAATCATATTTACCTTTATATGCCTTGCCTTAGCCTTGGCTGCTTTCTTCTCCTTCAGATACCAAGGACAGTTCATCTTCCAATGTCCATCTTGATTGCAATGGAAACACTTTTCTTTAGCAACTAGTGGATGCCTCCTCGGGGCGACAGGCGGTGAGTTAGCATGTGCCTTCCCTTTTCCCTTACCATCCTTCTTCTTCTTCCCCTTTGCAGAGTTAGAAGTAGAAGGTGCAGACTTCGTTCCTAAGGTCGAACCTCTATGGAACGTTCTTAAGGATGAAGCAACATTTGCCTCACCCTTCTGCCTCTCCTTACTTTTCAATAAAGATTGGTATGTCTGCAACTCGTTGAGGAAAGTTGTAAGGTTATATTTCCCTTTGTTAAGAATCACATAACTAACAAAGTGCAGGAAGCTCTCCGACAAAGAATGCAGGATTATGCTAAACTAGCTGCCCTCATCGATGATAGGCCCATTCAACTCTGTCACATTAAAGTGGACCATCATGTTTAGCACATGTTCACGAACAGAGGTGCCTTCTTGCATTTTGGAGTTGAATATATATTTTAAAGCGTCATGTATAAGCTGTTCAAATGGTTGTCCAAACATCCCCCGCAGGGACTCCATGATCTCATGAGCTGAAACCATAGGCTCATGCTTCTTGGCCAAGACGTCAGAAAGACTTACCAAGATATAGGTTCTGACCTTCTCATTTGCCTTTATCCATCGCTCGTATGACCCCCGAACATTTAGAGCGGCAGTTGGAGCTGGAATAGGACAAGCCTCCGTGAGAGCGAACATGAGATCCTCGATGATAAGATTGTCGTGATCATATGTTTCCATGTTGAAAACTTATCGCCAGCCAATTTTTCGGCGCTTAACAACGATAATGTGGCTGTTGCCATTTTAAAATGTTGCTGGAAATACGAACAAATCTTGATTAGATTTTGCTAAACCACTTTTAAACCAATTTATTTTGCAAAACAGTTTCCAAGTACCCTAAGCTATAGACTTCTATTTTACAATGATGCCCTAGTGAGTCAGGACAAACGCCACCGGTGAGGTGATCAATTTCCCCTTCACTGGGATAAGACATTCTCAACCATTAGGCAGAACCAACTCTTGGAACTGAACCTAACAGCCACCATTTTTCAGTCCAGAATCATTAACATTTAACTATTCTGTGTAAGTGTAACCACTCGTTTTCGATGCCAGAGTCCCGCCCTAATGCGTTTACCATAGGGAAAAGAAAGATTAGGACAAGAGACTAAGTTACCTTATCCTCTTACAGGAGATCAAATAAAGAAACGCGCAAAACTGCCATCCTTTAGGGGGTCACTCCCAAGGTGCCTCGAGGCGATGTGCAGTAACGGAGACCGAGGGATATGTTGTCGCACTTCCCGCTCCCACTTACTATGAACATTCTCTCCATCCACATTGATATTGACCTACCCAAACACCATCCTTTAGGGGGACACGCCAAAGGTGTCACGAGGCCGAGGATAGATCTCACGATGTGGACTTAAAGAGAAAAGTGAAAGGTTTAAGTGAAGCATTTCATGCCTCAAGTACCTCCCACTGAATGTTCTACCTAGGGATTCATTAACCTACACAATCCGGCTACTGATTTTAGTCTGTCATCTATTTAAACTCTACTCATAAACAACGTTTGTCTATGAAATATAAACAAGTTCAAGTAGTCACATTTAAACACTTTAATGGACTATCCTTAACTTGCATGCATGCATCAAATCTATCTAATTCACCTTTTCAGGTAAGTTCCTAGGTAGGGATGTTACGTTTTCGTCAACTTAAATACCCCAGCCTAGACAGAACCCACCTTAGACAAAAGGTCCCTTATAGATAGATTTGCTACACTTTAACCTTTTATTAGCCAATTTAATCTTATTAAACCGATTAAAAGATTAAAGCCTTAGGGTTGCTAATCATATTAGAACTGTGATCTTAGGTCTATGTGATCAAAGTTTTAAACATTTTAAAACCATGAATTAAACCTAAGTTAGCATGCATGTCTTTCTTATTTCTTTTAGTTCTAATTTCTCTTTAACTTTTAAAAAGAAACAACTAAAATCATTGCGCACAACTAGGCGTTTATAACATTTATAAAATAACCTATGTGTCATGCTTCATGCAATGTCCGGTCATTACTATATAACTTTTATATAACTTGTAATAACCAAGGAAACATGTTATCATTCACCCTTATACTATAACAATTATAATATAAAGATGACGCATGTCTATGCTTTTTATGCATGCATAAATATAACTCTTATATTAATGATGCATGAGCATGCTCTTACATAATTCAATCATGCTTCTCTAAATTATAACAACTACAATAAAGAGATGATGCATGATCAATGCATAACCTAAGATGGGATTTACTATATATGCATACCATATGACATATAAGACATACATCGCATGTATTAAACAAATAGATTAATAGACCGGGATGAGCCTTTAAACCAAAAAGAACAGGAATGAAAAACCCTATCTATTACATCTGTCACCGCGCTCATAGGCGAACCGGGCCTTGAACCACTAGGAGGTCTTCATCGTGTAGCAAACTCCAGTAGGTAGACGATCATTTAGCACGCACTAGACGATAGTAGCAGAAGTAAACGATCAGGTAAATGATGACGAGGCTGCGAAGTCTGATCGTCCATGCGATCGTGTAGCGCGACGACAGGTAAACGATTTACCATGAGTTACTAAGCAATAGTATAGTCAGTTACTAAGCGATGAAGCTTGCTGACCTAAACGATCATTTAAAGCACTTTCAATGACATATGAGCGTCTTATCGTCTATACGATGCGTGCAACCAGGTAAACAATTTACCTTCCAATGCTAAGCGATTGTTTAGTCAGTTACTAAATGATGAAGCTTACTAACTTAAACGATCGTCTAGCGCGCTTGTGTTAAATGATACTCAGTGATCACGTGCCCGATTGTCTTCCCGATACGACCAACACTTGATCGTATATGCCATCATTCAACCGATGCGTTCAACCATGATCGCTCAGTCCTTCATCTTTACGATGCGTTGACAACGATTGTGGAGAACAACTTCTGCACGATGCGAGCAACCCTTGATCGTCTCCTTCCTCGAAGAGCCGCAACCTTTTTCCAGAACTTCAACGAACGACGCAAGACTTCATACATTTTGAATACAGACTCGATTATGATTATATATTCCCAAAAATGCATGGGCCTTTACATACAGTCACAAATGTAAAAGGAATTTAAACAGACCAAGGTAAATCATCCCAAAACATCCATTAATCCAGCACATCCACAATAGTATTAACATTTAAAACAGCATAGAAATACACCCACCATGATTGTATACGTTATTCCCTTGCAACAAATCAAATCGGAGTATCAAAAACCTAGCTCTGATACTAATTGAAGAAACTCAAAAACGAGAATTCCATGAGCGGGTTTAGATCGCTCTGATTTTCATAGTGACCGAAATATAAACGATATACATTCTAAATAACAGTTATGTATAATAAAGCATAGAGAAAGGGTTCATTACCAAAGGAAGACGATCTTTGAATGTATGAACCCATGGCAGCAGAAGAACTCCACCGATTTACCAGCACTTCGGCGAGTCTCTCGTCTGATACTGCACGATCCGGACATACACGATCAAGAAGTTGGGAACAACACCACCAATAGGGAGACCCAGGTATCCTCGGCATCAAAAACCCAGAGAGTGGGCTCTGGTGAGTTTGATAGAAGATGGAGGAGACGAAATCGTGTAGATGATAAGCGCGCAAGAGAAGAACTTCGCTATCGTATAGCGGGGACGTTTATCGTATAGTAAAACTACACGATCGTTTTGGAAAAACTAGACAATCCTTTAGGAAACTGATGTACGATCGTTTAAGGAATGCGTGAGATAGACGATCATTTAGACGACTGAGAAGCTATCGTATAGGCTCTCGACGATTAGTCTTTCACAATTTCTTTTTAGGTGCGGGGTTTCTTTTTTTTTTTCTTTTTTTTTTTTTTTTTTTTGCACAACTGAATTCTCACACAAATTGAAAACGATTTTCAACTTGTATCCCGTTGGTTACCATAATCTTCGGTGCCCATGTTCCCATTTACAAAACGTGAAAATTAGTTAATTAAAAATTAATTAATCATTAATTTATTTAATAAATATAATCATATTATATTTATATCCTATAGTTTGATATCATATATCTACTATAGTATTTTTTCTATATTTGATATAAATCATATTTATATCTAATTTCCTCCAAAATAATGTATCTCATACATTTAGCCAATTATATCATATATAATTAGTCATTCCAATTATATCATACATAATTGTACTTCCTCTTGTCAATTTGAACATTTCAAATTAACCCAAACACTGGTTCTCGACTTTATCCAAGCTATCCAGGTGACCTAATGGATCTGTGGCTCGAAGCTCCAACGGTACGTGAATAGCTGACTAAACTCTTTAGCCACGAGATTCACCATCCGTTAACTGTCAGTGATTCCACTAAAGACCAACAGCTAAACTTTTCTTACCACAGATATATTTCTGTGTCCATTGGATATAACCAATCATGAGTACGATGACCCTTCACAGATGCTCGTAAGTACAGCTGGGCCAATTTACCTGCCCCTGTAGTTACATCCACTCCTTAAGTACCACTGATTCCTCTAATGAACAATACAATATAGTCCAACTATGTGTGAACACCTCTCGGGTCAGGAGAAGGTGTGTGGTGCCACATTATTCAAGCCTCGGAATCAGCCCGTAAGGGAGCCATCTATACCCCTAAGGAGTGAATTCCTTCTTGTGATGTTGAGTTCCCAGCTCCCAAATCAGACGTGTCCCCAAAATGGTAGGTTTAATCGGTGACTTGGCCACTCGCACCCATACAAATCAAAGGACCGGCCTCAATGGCAAGAGTTCCCAACTCAGTCAAGATTGAGGTCATGTTACCTATGGTCATCCTAGTGAAGTGAAGTCTCTGTCATGAACGGTGTTATATAACAAGACATTAACACTTCGTGGTCAGGTCTTATACAAACTCTTTGTATAGGACGCCCCCACTCGCATGTCCCCAACACGAATGATCAAGATCAGATCATCTGTGGCAAGTCACAACACTTGTGACCATTCCACAAAGTGGTCCGTGTCCATAGCATTACCAGGATAAGGTTTCCCTCCTATATCCATATACTACAGACCATTTTGGTTATCACTCAAGACATGATCTACTTGTATGTCACCATATACATGCTTGAGTCACATATAGATAACCAGGGATTTTATGTTTATTGGTTTGTGGTAAAGAAAATAAAACAAATAACCGAGCAAAACAACAAGATGTGAAGTAAATATCATATATTAACAATCACAGGTGTTCGTATGTACTGTTTACAAACTACAGGACACGAGATTTTAGGGCATCAACCCCAACATCGGCTTGGTCGTTCTTAAGGATGGTATGGAGTGGCCACACGATGATGAACTCCATATTTCCTCAGAAGTTCTTCAATGGTCCGGTTACAAAAGTAGGAACCTTGATCACTGATAATAACACGTGGAATGTCAAACCTAAAAAATATGTTAGCCCTAAAAAATCCTGAAACAACAGCAACATTGTTAGTTCGAGTGGGGATAGCCTCAACCAACTTTGAAACATAATCAACAACTAACAAGATGTACATATATCCAAAAGAAAAGGGAAAAGGTCCCATGAAATCCACTCCCCAAACATCAAAAACCTCACAGACAAGAATTGAATTTAAAGGCATTTCGTTCTTCCTAGAAAGCGCCCGACCTCTGACATTTCTCACAAGATTTACAATATACATAACAGTCAGTAAACAGAGAGTTCCAAAATAAAACACTGTCCAAAAATCTTCCTAGCAATTCTTTTAGAACTAAAATGCCCACCACATGCTAATTCATGACAAAAGAATAACATTGACTTCAATTCTTCATCTGGGACACAACTCCTTACTATTTGGTCAGAGTAAATCTTCCAAAGGTAAGGAGGGTCCCAAACAAATTATTTAGAGTCACTACATAGTTTAACTCTCCTAGAAGAAGGCATGTCATAAGGGAACTTACCAATGACTAGGAAGTTTACCATGTCTGCATACCATGGTATCGAAGTGGTTACCTAGAATAAGTGCTCATCAAGGAAATCCTCTCTCATCGATATTGGGTCTTCTTCTTGCACTATCCTACTCAGATGATCTGCTAATGAATTCTCTACTCCCTTTCTATCCTTGATTGCCAATTTAAATTCTTGAAGGAGAAGAATCCATAGAACAAGTCGAGGTTTGGACTCCTTTTTGGTCATAAGGTACCTAAGAGCAGGTGATCAGTATGGATAGTAACACAAAACCAAGAATGTAAGAACAAAATTTATCCAATGCAAAGACAATAGTAAAAAACTCCTTTTCAGTCGTGGTGTAGTTGACTTGAATCGGATTGAGAGTCCTTGATGCAAAACAAATGACATGGCTCCTTTTATCAACCCGCTACCCTAAAACTACTCCAACTGCTAGGTTGCTAGCATCGCACATGATTTTGAACAGAATGTCCCATCATGGAGGATGTAGAATTAGGGTGGTAGTTAGTCTCTTCTTCAAAGTGTCAAAAGATTTCTGGCATTCCTCGTCAAACTCAAATTGGACATCCTTCTGTAGCAATGTGGATAGAGGGAGAGCAATCTTCGAAAAGTCCTTGATAAAACGCCTGTAAAAACCTGCACTTCCAAGAAAAAAACGAACTTCCCTAATGCATGTAGGGTAGAGAAGTTTAATAATCACATTTATCTTAGCTTTATCAACTTCAATGCCCTTAGATGGAATAAGATGACCTAACATAATACCATGAGAAGCCATAAAATGACACTTTTCATAATTAAGAACCAGATTTGTTTCGATGCAACGTTTCTTGATTAGACTAAGGATATGCAAATAATCCTCAAAAGAATCTCCGTAAACGGTAAAATCATCAATAAAGACCTCTATACACTTTTCAATAAAACCTGAAAAGATACTCATCATGCACCTTTGTTACATACCTGGGGCATTACAAAGCCCAAGTGCATCTTAGAGGTGTAGGTCCCGTAAATGCAAATGAAGGTCATCTTTTCTTGATCCTTTTGAGTAATTGGGATTTGTTAGACATCTGAAAATCTATCTAGAAAGCAAAAGAATGGTTTCCTGGCTAGCTATTTGACTATTTGATCAAGAAAAGGGATTGAAAAAATGATCCTTATTTGTTACCTCATTGAGTTTTCGAAAATTAATGCGCATCCTCCAATCGTTCTAATCTTGCATCGACGCCATCTCTCCCTTGTCATTTTCAACTATTTTCATGCTAGTCTTCTTAGGCATAACATGAATAGGACTTATCCATTTACTGTCAGGAACTGAGTAAATGATGTCGGCTTCATTAACCTTGATGATTTTCTTAAGAACTACCTTCTTCATTGTGGGATTGAGCCTTCTTTGAGGTTGTATCGTGGCCTTGGCTCCATCCTCCGAAGTGATCCTATGCATACGAAGAGAAGGACTTATACCCTTGATGTCATCAAGGGTCCACCCAATAGCTTTTTTATATGTTCTCAACGTCTCAACTAGAGAGCTTTCTTAGGTTGGTGTCAGTTCCTTTGAGATTATTACAAGAAAGGTATTCCCCTCGCCTAGGTATACATACTTCAGATGATTAGAGGGAGCCTTAAGCTCAATCCCTTGTATTTGCGAATTACAAAGACCATTGTTAGAAGAAGAATTTTCATTTTTGCAAATATCAATAGAAGAAAGAGATAAATCATGTGAAAAACGTGAATTCAAATCAATACATGAGGCCATCAACTCATCAAAACCATCCTCATCAGACAAAGAAATTTTATCCATAAAATCATGAATCTCAATCATGCACAAAAACAAATATTCTTTCAGGAACTTCATGGCATCATACAGGTTAAACGAGACTACTTCCCCATCGATTTCTATAGAGAGACATCATTTATCTACATCAATTTTCGTTTTAGCAGTTTTCATGAAGAGTCTCCCTAATAAAATGGTAGAAGAAGCAGATGTACTAATCTCGTCCATTTTTAGAATATAGAAGTCGAGAGAAAAAACTAAGTCTTTTACTAGAAGAAAAACATCTTCAATTACTCCTAGAGGCTGAATATAAGACTTATTGGCCAACTAAATACACAGGGCAGTTTTTTGCAAATCATTTAATTTAAGATCCTCGTATACATGGTAAGGCATAACGCTAATGGAGGCTCCTAAATCAAGGATAGCATATTGAATCACTCTATTGCCAATAACGCAGGGTAAAGTAAACATACCTGGGTCACGACATTTCTCAAGCATATTTCTTTTAAGAAAGACTAAGACATTTTTACTTAACATCACTCATTCTATATCTTTACCTATCTTCTTCTTTGTGTAAAGCTCCTTAAGAAATTTAGCATACCTTAATATCTATTGGATTGCATTTAGAATAGGGATATTGATTGGAACCTTCTGAAACATCTGTAAGAGCTCTTCATCCTTACTCTCCTGCTTTGGTTTTGCCAACCTACTAGAGTAGGGAGCTTTAGGTACATAAGGTTTAAATGAAGGCAAAGAAGATGTACTTACCTTAGGGGTCAGTGGTGGTGCCTCTGATTTTGCTTCACTTTTCTCTTTTGGTCTTATTTCTTCCTGAGACTCAATAAGGGGAGAAACAGGTAGTGTCGAGGCATCTGAGGAGGTGGTGGGAGAAGGAAGCTCCTTCCCACTCTTTAATGTGATGGCGCTCACATTTGCATGGTTCGGTTGAATAGGTGCCTTTCCCGAAGCCTTGCCCTCAAAATGGCTCACCATTGTTGCTAGTTGGGAAACTTAAGTACCCAAATTTGCAAACCTCGTCCTTATCTCTTGTTGCAAAGACTTGGTTTCTTATGACAGTTGGATACAGTCCTTTTGCAACTGGTGGATATCCTGTTGAAATTTCAAAGAATGGTCAACTAAAGATTTAACGATTCCTCTAATGATGAAGGTTGGTTGTGAGGTCTTGAATTGTGGTGTCCTTGCCCTTGCTCTCCCCATTTTAAATTAGGGTGTTCTCGCCATCCAGGATTGTAACTAGAGGCATGAGGGTCATATTATATCTGATAACCTCCAGTGGCATTGACTTGAGCTTGAAGGCACCCTTCCGATGAGTGTCCTACCAAACCGCAAGCTCCATAGGTCTTAACTTGGGCAACTCCTCCTTGCGCCATCTGTGTAACAAAAGCAGTAAGGTTAGATAGTTGAGACTATTAGGATTGATGTCCTAATTCTTCCAAAGTCTCGTAGTTTGTAATATATACACATTATTATGAATAAAATAAGATTTATTTTATTTGACATTTACTCATATCCAATAAACAAAGCTCGATGGTTATTGTATGTAAACTTAAGCATGTATATGAGATATACAACTGGATCATGCCTTAAATGATAACCTAAAAAGGTATGTAGTATAAGGATTAAGGAAGGATACCTGATCTTGGTGACACAACGGATACGGCCCACTTTGTAGAGGTTTACAAGTGTTGTGAACTACTACAGATGGTAAATCCTAACCATTCATGTGGAGACATGCGAGCAGGGGTGTCCTATACAAAGAGTTTGTATAAGACCGAACCACGAGATGACTAGTCTCTATATATAACGTCGTTGATATTTGAGACTTACATCTCACCTAAACGACCATAGGTGACATGACCTCAATCCTGAGTGTTTTGGAAACTCCTGCATTTGAGGGCAGTCCTTTGATTAGTATGGATGAGAGTGGCCAGATTGTCAAGTCAACATGCCTACCTTTTTGGGGATTTGTCTAATTTGGGAGTTGGGAACTCAGTTACACAAGATGGAATTCACTCTTTCCCCAAAGTAAGGGTAAGTAGATAGATTGCTCCCTTAAGGGCTGATTCCAGGTCTTGAACATAGTGGCTACAGCGTCTCTTCGGAAGAGAGGACTCAGTCATAGTAGGACTATGACTTATGTTCATTAGAGGGATCAGTGGTACTTAAGGAGTTAGATGTAACTACAGGGGCATAACGGTTATTGACCCAGTTGTACTTACGAGCGATCTGTGAAGGGTTATCACACTGTTGATTGGTTGATATGGACATATAATATATCTGTAGTAAGAAGAGTGCAGCTGTCAGTCTTTAGTGGAGTTCCTGGCATTTAATGGATGGTGGATCCCGTGACTAAAGAGTTTAGTCATTTTTTCATGTACCGTTGGAGCTTCAAGCTACAAGTCCATAAGGTCTCCTTGGTAGCTCAATGGATTCAAGTTGAGATTCAGTTCTTAGTGTTGATTTGAACTGTTCAAATTGACAAGAGAAAATTCAATTATATATGATATGATCGGTATGATGTATGAGATACATCAAGTGGAGGATTAATGTAAATGGGATTTACATTAAGTGTCAGGAAATAGAAAAAGAACTATGGTTTATATGTTTCATGAGATGAAATATTAAAACTATAAGTTATAAATATAATATGGTAAGTTGGTTATCATATATATTTATAATAATATTAATTATTGGATAATTATATCTTTTTCTCTAATAACCAATTGAGTGAGAGGTTATTGTTGGTTTCATAGTAACCATGAGATAAAAGGAAAAATGTTTTCCTAAATTTAGAGGGGGTTGTGTAGTGAGAGTTTCCATTCTCGGATAGACTCACGGAATTGCTATCAATTGAATAGGATTCACTAAACGATAGCTAAAGAGAGACTAAACGATCGTGGAGTGACACTATACGATAGTTCACTCAGCCGAACAATAGCTAAACGATCGCGAAGCTTTTGCTATACGACCGCGGAGCTTTTGTTAAACGATTGGGCATTCGTCTATATGATAGACTGTTGTCATCTCCCACTTGCTCAATCGTTTACACGATTATTATTCCTCTGGTCTCTTCCTCAAACCAAGTCCACACAGATCCCACTTCTGAATTCTCATACCGAGAATACCAAGGTAGCCATTGTGGTGGTGTCATGCTCAACTCGACTGAACTCGAGGTTTTTGGAGGCCGTTCATTGTGTTCGCACGTGTGGTGGTCGCTGTTGATCGTACTATGTGGCGATCGCTGTGGTCGAGCGTTCGTATGTTGGCAGTCTTGGAGTTTGAACGAGCATTCGTGATAGAGGGAATTTGAAATCAGTCTTCAAATGTATGATATTCTTTCCCTTGATCTTATTGTAAAGCATGTTGTAATTTCATGTTGTGCATTACCAGTTAGTTTCCGTTTCTTAATTGTAATTGTGTATGTTCAAATACTAATGAAATTTGGAACGATTATTCCGCTGCTCATGGAAATCCTCATGTCTAATTTCCTTTAGAGACCTCAATTCACTTCTCTCATGTGATGTAAATGGATCAAATTCAGTAGCTTTGGTCCTAAAATTTTGGTCATTTTTAGCCATGTGCGAAATCAACTGTTGGGCCTTCATAAGAGTCTTGTCGGCAAGAGCTCCTCTTGCCGCTGAATCTATGACACTTCTGTCACTAGAGAGCAAACCACTGTAAAAATACTGGATTAGTAACTGATTAGAAATCTGATGATGAGGTACTAACACAAACGTTTATATCTCTCCCAGTATTCAAAAAATTTTCCCCAAAATTATGTTTTATACCATAAATTTCTTTTCTAATGGAATTGGATGTAAAGGCCAGAAAAAAAAATTCCAAGAAATCTCTTTTTCAAATCATTCCAATTCGTAATAGACCCAGGGGGTAACTAATACAACCAATCTTTAGCACCATCCTTTAATGAAAAAAGAGAGGCCCTAAGGTTCAGTTATTCTTCTATGACCCCATGGGGTCGCATACCGTCGACACCATGTGAAAATCCTTTATGTGTTTGTGAGGTTCTCTCTAGAATTTCCTTGAAGATAGGTAACAGATTGAGCAAGTCAGGCTTAAGCTCGAAAGGCACAGTGGTCTTTGGAAAAATGATGCATAGGGGTTATTGAGCCATGTCCAGCTCAGCTAACTCCCTAAGAGTTTTCTCTCATACTTCACCATAGTAGCTTCTTCCTCTTCTTCTATTTGATTGTCAAAAGCTTGATGATCCTCTTCTGCGGTCTTTCTCTCATTCACTCCCTTCGGATTTGCCTTTCCTCTCAAGTGATGTCTGCAAAAAAGTTAAGCTCTAGACTCCCAAAGGAGCGAGTCATACACCAAAGGAAGATCAATCACATACACTCTTTTTTATAGATTTTTATTCAGAATTCAAGAATAGCAAAAGCTAGTTGCCAAGTTTCCCCGGCAACGGTGCCAATTTGTTAGCCGAGATTTTAAATCATTGTCGTTTACAATTTTCTAACTAAACAAATAACATGTGTTCACCAAGTCTAAAAACTATACTAAAATGGGTAGTACAAGCAGTAATTACCGGGTCGAGTCCACAAGGAAACTACGAACTAGCAAGGCCAATTGAAGAATTCCATGCAACAAGGGGTTTGTCGTGAAAGAAATAATTTAAAAGACAACATGCAAAGTATGTAAACATTGAGACAAAAACAGAGTGCAAAATTGGGTTGAATTTATTAATAAAAAAGCTCTTGAGAATAGTTCATTAGATTTAAATTCTTTCATCGGATATAAAAAGCAATGCAAACTTGTGAACTCCACAACCTATTAGTAAAACCTAATAGCCCAATTAATCAATTAAGAGTCTTAATCCAATTGATCCTAAACTAGTCTCAAACACTTTCTTCTAAGCGAGATTCATGTTTAAAACTAATTTGCATTAAGAATTGGGTTACTTTATTTTGACACCCTATGAATTGGAAAGCTTATATTTATAGCATGATTAATTGAGTAAAATTAAATTAGGGCACACAAGTGTAAGTTCAGAAAAAGTCTTAGCTAACACAAAGATTCCTAATTCTCGCAACCTATTCTATACTTATGCAAAGATATCGTGCAAATTTTGCATACAAGAATTTAATAAATTTGATTTGTCAGTTCAACTTTATCAAATTTCATTCAAGATAAATTCAAACCACACCCAAGAGTTCATAGAGTTCAACATAAACAATTTAGCATCTTCTAAAATTTGAACTAAATTACCATTCCCAAGATAGAGGGATGCCTAGCCTTGCATCATCTTCGACCAACAACTAAAGTTTTATAAATAGAGAGTAACAATGAAAGGAATTGAAGGAAGAAAGAAAGAATTCTAAAAAATAGATGCAAAACTCTCCAATTCTTTCCCAATTGCAGCTCAAAATCGTCCCCCCTTTCAGCTAGAAAAGAAAATTTCTTTTTATATCAGGATCGTAATGTTGCAATACTGCCAAGAGCGTTGCGATGCCCTTGTCGAAGCAGACCTCAAGTGTTGATGCAGAGATGCAGCATTGGTGCAACGTTGCATTGTTGCCCATGTCTGATAGAAGTTGTAGCATTGCGATGCCCTAGCCAGCATTGCAATGTTGTTCTGTATCTGATACTTTTATCTTATAACGTCGTGTTGGAGAGTTGCAGGGGTATTGCAACGGTGTGTGCCTGTCCCAAAAGAGGTACCTACTGCTTTTCAACGTCACGTGAGGGTCAAAGGAGGGTTGCAACACTACTTTTGATGGCAGACTTATAATTTTTCTAACTTCTTTAAGCTTGATGCATCCAACTCCCATTTTTACTCCTTTTTTGCTCGTTTTACACCCGAATGAATTCTTTATTCCTCGGGATCGACTTACCTACAAAATAGACGAGTTATGCATAAGAACCACTCAATAATAGCAGAATTAAGGATAGATTATTAGCTCTTTTTGAGAGCTAACATTATTGAGAGCTTCTATGATTGATAACTTTTTTCACATCCTTCCTCAAACCTTTGTTATTAGTGATAGCATCTATCATTGATGTCTTTCTATCAATAATAGCTTCTATCACTGGTAGCAACAATAATTTATCAATATTCTTGTATCCAAGTAACATATTATTGCCAACGAGAGCGTAGCTCAATTGGAATAGTACTCATACTATCGACCTTGAGGTTTGAGGTTCGATTCCCTTCAATCCGCACTTTAATTACAATATCTTTGTTAAAAAAAAAAAAAAAAAAAAAACATATTATCAACCTTAAAATTGCTCTCACTCCCTCTACACCATAAGGAAGAAATGGCAAATTTATAATATATAAAAAATTTTAAACCTAATCGGCTACAATTTGTCATACATTTAATTAGTTTTTAAAAGTGCTATATTATTAGTTCTTTTGACTAGATTTGTTGTTTGTTGATTTTTCTATTTTATATTTATATAAGTGATATTTGGTTTTTGTTATGTTTTATGAATTTTTTTAAAAAAATTAATATCATGTTATCCTAAAAAAATTGAAATTTTTTAGAAGGAGAGTTTAACCTCCAACCAAAAATATTTTGGTAAAATAGTTGGTTCCGTCGTGAAGCACGTGGTTGAGCTAATTGCAATTATTTGCCACTTTTATTCCGACAGTGCCCTCTGCTCAGCCAAAAATCAAAAACTTTCCACTCTAATAATCATTTTCTGTTTAACCCAAAAGAATGATATATATTCGGAAGAATCTCGAGTCATATTCCAAATCAATCGGTGGCAATGCCGATCGCCGAATAACGTGAGTACAATAAATCTGTACTGTTTAAAATTTTGGTTGTTGCCACTTTACTCGGAAAGGGCAAAAATTTTATCTGTCCTTTTTTTCACCGGAGATGGAGGCGGCGCCGCTTCTTGGCGACGGCGAAGACTATGCTCCGGCGAAGACATTGCGGCAGTTGACGCAGATCGTGTGGAGTGAAACGGTGAAGACTTGGGCAATTTCCGGTCCGCTGATATTTCAGATCGTTTGTCAGTATGGAACAAACTCTGTTACGAATATTTTTGTGGGTCAACTTGGGGAAATTGAGCTCTCTGGAATTTCCATTGCCATCTCTGTTATTGCCACTTTCGCTTTTGGTTTCATGGTTTGTATTCTCTCTTTCTCTGTTTTTCTTCTTCTTCTTCTTCTGTGTTTGATTTCTGTTGTTGTTCTTTCTAAAGTTTAATGGTGATTGATTGGATCTTCATTTTCTCCTCATCTTTCCATTTTCTGAATTGGGTTTCGTTTTCTGCATCTTTGAGTTTCTGTTTTTTGGGATGGAAATTTTTTGAAAGATGAAGGTCTGTTTGTTTTAGATAAACAGCTTAGATTCTTCTCATTCTGCTCTGTTCAACAAAGAACAAGATCTTCTTATTCTTTTTAATTGACACCCATTATTTATGATTATTGATCATCTTTCACCATTTTCAACTCTTAATCACCCGTCAATCCAGAAGAAGTTGATGGATTATATAATATTCCAGAAAAAAAGTGTTGGATTTGTTAAGAATCCACAATCGAAGAATCAACAGTCCACGAAATATTACAGCGTGCTCCAGGAGACACAAGAAGAACAATTTTATTAGAGAGAAAAATATTTAAAATAAGAAATGAAGATGTCTCAAGGATTAGAGATTATACAATGTACTCTCCTAAACTGTAAAGTCAAAATTGTAAATAATTTAAAGATATAAATAATAAATAACTTAGATTTTAGAAGTGTTACCTTGAACACCCAATAGTAAGATTTGCGTACTTGATCTTTCGTATTTGATTGTTCAAAACACTATATAACAAATTCAAAACATTTCAACAAATTTAATTTAATAGATATAAGAAAGGTTTCAACTATAAAAGTCCTTGGAAAAGAAAATGCACTCGTTCATGTAATCATGAGAATTCTAGGGTAGATTCTTTCTTGATTAACATCATCAACTTCTTTGGAATTCATTTTTATCATATATGGTTAGCACCCATATATGATATATCCTCTAATAATGGCTTAACTTTTAGCACCCATAAACAAAAATTTGAACCTAGAGTATCAACTACTTTATATATATATCCTCTAACAAAAAAGATCAATCATTTGAATTTTCAATTTACTTGTACTACTTAAGATTTAAATAATCGGTGTCAACGATCTCAAGTTTCAGAAAAGAAGATATCCATTAAATATCAATATCAATAGATATTTTTTAAAAAATATATATATAAATAGAATAAATTAATAAGTAAATATTTTACCTTTTTTTAACAAATTAACATGTTTATTAATGATATTAATAACATTTTGTTATGAAATTTTTTTTTCACGCCTCACGTTTCTACCCAACTCATGAACGTGTACATAAATCGATGAAAATATCGATATTTCCGTTAAAAAAAAATGAACGTTTGAGATTGGAATTTGAATCTCGAAAATCATTTTAGTGAGTGAGTTGACTCCATGAAAGCAGTCGCGAAGCACGTGGTTGAGCTAACTATAATTCTTTACGACTTTTAGTTGGAGAGTACTCCGAGCATCCGAGACAAAAATCAAAACTTTCCATTTTAATAAATCATTTTCTGTTCAACGCATTAACCAAAAAATAATACGAAGATTCTCGACTTCTATTGCCAATCAATCTGACAGTGGGCAACGTGCGATTGCCGAATAACGTGCGTACAATAAATCTGTACTGTTTAAAAGCTTGGTCGTTGCCCCTTTACACGGAAAGGGCAAAAACTTTATCTGTCCTCTGTTTCGCCGGAAATGGAGGCGCCGCTTCTCGGCGAAGGAAACAGCAACGAAGGAGACTATGCTCCGGCGAAGACATTTCAGCAGTTCAAGCACATCGTGTGGATTGAATCAGTGAAGGCTTGGACCATCGCTGGTCCGGTTATATTTCAGATAGTTTGTCAGTATGGAACCCACTCTGTTACTAATATTTTTGCGGGTCAACTTGGGGAGCTTGAGCTTTCTGGAATTTCCATTGCCATCTCTGTTATTGCCACTTTTGCTTTTGGTTTCATGGTCTGCCTTCTTCTCTCTCTCTGTTTTTTTTTTTTTTTTTTTTTGTGTGTGTGTGTTTGATTTCTGCTGGTGAAGTTCTTTTTAAAGTTTAATAGTGATTGATTGGAACTTCATTTTCTGCTTATCTTTCCAGTTTCTGAATAGGGTTTTGATTGTTTATTGAATCTTTGAGTTGTAAGCTGAAGGTCTGTTTGTTTCAGACAAAGAACTTAGATCTTCTTCTTCTTCTTCTTCTTTTGACACCATTATTTCTGACGTTTGACCATCTTCTCCATTTTCAACTTATCTCGTCTTTTGGTACCACTATAAAATCACTGATCAACCCAAGGTATATAAACTTAAGCTAATAGAGTATATAATACTTTATAGTAAAACTTAATTTTATGGGGTTGGTCTTATGTCTGGACTCTTCCTCTTCAATTAATATTGATCTATAAATGTTGGGTATTCTACAAATTTTCAAGTCAATAAGCAGGGATGTGTTAAAAGTATTGATTTAACTTCTGAGCTTAAACTTTTGGTTTCATGGGTGATTTGACAATGTTATTAGATTTTGGCAATTTTAGAGGGCAAACTGATGATTCTTATGGGTTTTTGTTACTGTGGTATAAAGGAAAAAAGGAGGCTTTGATTACTTTTGGCTTCTAAACTAAGGTGTCTGCCCTTTTTTTTTATCTCTGTGTTTGCTTTTAGCAGATCAACTTCTTTTTAGTTTGGAATGATAACCCCACCTTTTCCATTTCTCCCATTTGAGATTGTGTATTAAGTCAAGTTCCTAAACTCCACAAACCCAAAAGATTCATAAATGGAATAAACATAGAATAATCAATAATACATCTCTTTCCTTGCTTTGAAAAGCCAGATTCTAATGTGAGTGTCTCTAAAAATTGTTGACAGTTTGGAATGGGAAGTGCAACAGAAACACTTTGTGGCCAAGCATTTGGGGCAGGACAAATCCACATGCTGGGAGTGTATATGCAAAGATCATGGATCATAATGCTCATATGTGCCCTTATAATCACACCAATTTATGTCTTTGCCACTCCCATTTTGAAGCTTTTGGGGCAACAAGATGATGTCGCAGAACTGGCTGGGAATTTCTCTATGGTCATACTCCCACAGATGTACTCCTTTGTGTTGTCTTTTCCTACCCAAAAGTTTCTGCAGGCACAAAGCAAAGTTTGGACATTGGCTTGGATTGGCTTTGGGGCCCTTCTGGCTCATGTTTTTATGCTGTGGCTCTTCATTTTTCAGTTTGGTTGGGGAACCACTGGGGCTGGTTTGGCCTTGAACATCTCTGGTTGGGGAATTTCCATTGCTCAAGTCATTTATGTGATGGTTTGGTGTAGAGATGCTTGGCAAGGATTCTCTTGGTTGGCTTTCAAAGATTTGTGGGGATTTGTTAAGCTCTCATTTTCATCTGCTATTATGTTTTGCTTGGAGATTTGGTATATGAGTAGTATCATTATTCTTGCTGGTCATCTTCCAAATGCTGTCATTTCTGTTGATTCACTTTCCATTTGGTATGTCCTTGGGTGTTCTTTATCAATGGATTTTTGTTCTTTTGTTCTTGCTTTTTCATGGATTTGAAGTTTCTTTGGCTTGTTTCTTTGCTGTTTTTGGTTTTTGTTTCAGCATGAACTTGGATGGATGGGAAAATATCATTTTCATTGGAATCAATGTCGCCATGAGGTAATGAAATCTTACATCTTTTGATCTTTTAGATTTTCTTCTGTACATCTCGAAATCGATGAAAACTCGTACATGATTTTAGTCTGAAATGAAATGTTGTTTGGCCAAAGTATTTCTCCATATAGAAAGCTCTAATCTTTCATAGTAATCATCTATCAAAATCTCAGAGAGGATTCATTTTAGGCACAGTGTAACAATGAGCAAGTACAAACATGAATTGTTAGTTCATTTTTTAATCTTTTAGTTTCATTTCTTATACTGCACATATGTGTTTTCTGTTGTCTGTTTCCAGTGTAAGAGTCTCCAATGAACTCGGAAAGGCACGGCCTCGAGCTGTGAAGTACTCCGTGTACGTGACGATCGTGGAATCTCTTCTTCTCGGCCTCCTTTTTATGGTCCTGATATTCTTTGCCAAGGATCATTTTGCTGTCATCTTCACAAGCAGTGAGACTGTGCAGAAATATGTTTCCAAATTAGCCTATCTTCTTGGCGTAACCATGGTTCTTAACAGTGTCCAACCAGTCATATCAGGTGAACTTAAAAATCCCCCACCCCCTCTCTGTCAATATATATATCTGTCTTAAATTGTCGATTGTCCTAAAAGCTTAAGCTAATGAATAAAGCTAAATTTAATACTATATCATCTAACAATATATGTCGGTGAAGAAATGATTTTGAATGACCGTTTACAATTCTATGTGGTTTTCTTGTTCAGGGGTGGCCATTGGAGCTGGATGGCAGGCATTGGTGGCTTATATAAACTTAGGCTGCTATTACATTTTTGGTCTCCCTCTTGGGATTGTCTTAGGTTATGTAGCAAACTTTGGAGTGAAGGTATGTCAGAAAACGCCAAATTTTGAAATCACTCTTGGCTAAATGAAAATTTGAAAACTACTTTTTCGTATGGTATTGTGTTCTATTTTTATATGGTAATTACAATGGTTAGCACTTTTAAGACTAATAATTAAGTATATATCAACATTTTTAAAGAATTACAAATATAACAAAATCCATCGATGATAGACTTCTATTAGTGATATGGTCTATCACGGATAGAATTTGAGGACTGGATCTAAATTTTGCGATATTTGCAAATTCTTTTGCATTGTGCTATAATTACTAATACTTTGAACCTGATTGTTGTATTTGCAACAACCCTTATGTTATATGAGATTGGGTTCCTCGAAGCTTGAACTCACTCATTCGATTGGTTGCGTGTAGGGGCTTTGGGGCGGAATGATAGCCGGGATTGCGATGCAGACAGTTATGTTGCTGATTGTTCTATACAAAACCAACTGGAATAAAGAAGTAAGTGAAAGCAAATGTGCTTTTGTTGTTGTAGGGAAGGAAGGAAGGAAGGTGAAAGCAATTTTAATGGGGGAATTGTTGAATGATTAATGCAGGTGGAGGAAACTTCAGGAAGGATGCAGAAATGGACTGGACAAGACATCAGGAAAAGAGAAGAGAGTTAAAAGCTAAAAAGAAATGCCATTAGGAGAAAAACTAGAAATTAGCTGTTGATGTTTCTTCTCCATCCCCAACTCCAACCTTTGTCTTTCTTTCTTTATTCTCTTCATGTTTTTTGGCTGCTCATTTCATTTTGACTCAATAGGGGTGTTTAAGAAACTCCTTAATCTGTGATTTTGACACTAATATTACAGGTTAGGTTCAATTATTTAGAATTTAGTGCATATTTGGGATTTTCAAAATCACTCTAAAACACGTAAAATCAAAATCTTTAATTATACTGTTGAATGGGAATACAATCAAAGTCCCGCATCTAAATAAGGGGATGATCATGGATTTATAAGAGAGGACAACTATCTCCAATGGTATGAAGTTTTTTCGGGTGGTTTCAAAAGCAAAGTCATGAGGGTTTATACCCAAAGTGGACAATATCATACCATTGTAAAGATATATGGTGTTCCGTCATCCCTAACAAATTGGTATCAGAGCCACACCCCGTCAGTAAAAATCCTCAGTGGTCGAACGCCTACATGCTCTCTAATGTAGGGTGAATGAATTACTACAACACCAAGGTGGAGAAGATCAATACATTACTACACTTCTATCAGAGTGTTACTAGCTATAGTAGCACATCAGAATTTAGAACTTGAGCAACTAGATGTGAAGATAGCTTTCTTACATGGAGTCCGTATGATTGTTGTGTATATCACAACAAAGCTAATGATGGTTCGATGCTTTATCTACTTTTATATGTAGATGATATGCTCATCGCTGCAAAGTCCAAGTCTGACATTCTGAAATTGAAGAATCTTCTCAGTGTTGAGTTTGATATGAAGGATTTGGGTGTTGCTGAGAAAATTTTGGGTATGGAGATTTATAGGGACAGAGATAAGAATAAGCTCTTCTTGGCTCTTCTTGGCTCTTCTTGTCACAGAAAGGCTATATTTAGAAAATATTGTCCAGGTTTGGTATGTCATCAGCTAAGCCTATAGATACTCCCAGTGTTGCAAATGCTCGTTTGCCATCTGTGTTTTCACCACAATCTGAAGTTGAGAAGGAGTACATGTCTCGAGTTCCTTATGCTAGTGCAGTGGGAAGTTTGATGTATGCTGTGGTCTGTACTAGGCTTGATCTTGCCCATGTTGTTAGTGTTGTCAGCAGGTTCATGGGTCAACCTATGAAGGAGCATTGGCAAGTTGTTAAGAGGATTTTTGTTACCTTAAAGGTACGTCTGATGTTGGTCTCGTTTATGGGAATGACACAAAGTGTTCGATGACCGATTATTCTGATTCTGACTATGCTGGAGATGTTGACAATAGGAGATCTATGACTAGCTATGTGTTCACTCTAGATGGTCCTGTTGTTAGTTGGAAGGCAACCTTACAGCCTACAGTTACTTTGTCTACTACTGAAACAGAGTACATGGTCTTGATAGATATTGCTAAAGAAGGAAGATAGTTGGGGGAGATCTTGGTTTGCATCATGACCAAGCTATTGTATATTGTGATCGTTTGAGTGCAATATGCCTAACCAAAGATCAAGTTCATCATGAGAGAACTAAGCACATCGATGTAAGATATCACTTCTTAAGAGCAGAAAGTTAAAGTAAAGAAAAATGGTACTACTGATATGTTCACCAAATCGGTTCCACAAGGCAAGTTCCAACATTGTTTGGACTTGCTGAATGTTTTGAATTGTTAGTGGTCCCCTTTGTGGGATTTAGGCATGAGGGAGAAGTCTGGGAACGTCTGGCAATGTTGATTTATGTTGCATTTGGTACATCTGTTATCTGGGAGAGAATTCAAGTCAAGGTAGAGATTTGTTGGAATGTCTTGAATTTGTTTATTGGCGCTTCAAACAACCAAGTACGGGAGGAATTTATATTTAGCATATTTACTTATTTGTAATGATTTACGATTATGACCTAAGGGTTTAGAGTAGTGCGCTATATAAACTCTCTAACCCTCAGATGCGCTATTTTTTGTTGTTTCAGAAAACATTATCTTTAATAATAATGTTCACCCTCTACCCCGTGGATATAGCTAACACACCGTTAGTGAACCATGTATATCTGTGTGTTGATACTTTTTACGTTTTTTGTAGTCTTTAATTGCCAATTTTGTAACATACACTTTTAAACATATACATATTATCTTATCAAAATTGATTTTGCATGATTAAAAGGATTTTCAGAGTAATTTTAAAAAATGTAAAAAGTTATTTTAACCATTTGAGAATCACTTCCAAATAATTTGAACTTATTCATATTTTTTAAGCTTTTCCTTTGGTTGAAAAGAATCGATTTCAGTTTATTAAAAAAAAATATTGTAAGAAAAAACTAGTCTTAATTAGTTCTTCAGCGGAGAAAAAAATATAATTATTTTAAATGACAAAATTATTGGAAATGTTTTCAATATAGAAAAATGTCATTATTTATCAGTAATAGACAATGATAAACATTGATAGACATCTATCAGTATTTATCAACAGTGACATTTTGTTTTGTAAATAAGTTACTTTCTATATTTGAAAACAGACTAATCCTTAAGGAATTTTAACATGAGAGGTCCTAAGTTTTGATCTTAAGTTACAATCTTTTTCGAGATTTCTACATAGAAGGCTTAAAGAAAACCCTATATTTCATAAATGTCTTAAAATTTGAATTTTTTTTTCTAAAGATGACTTTTAGGGTTAATTTTGGACAATTATACACTTTTTCATTTATTTATATCCGATTTTTATATATTTTTTCCGATTTTCGAAGCTACTTTAATGATAAAGAGAGAAAATGCATTTAATATAACTTTTCTCATTTATCAATTAGATAAAGAAAATACATTTATTGTAATTTTTTTTCATTTTTTAATTTAAAAAAAATGCATTCAATGAAATTTTTTTTTCTATTTACGTTGGTTTTCACGTATCAACTTATTGGCTTTTTTGACGGATTAATGGTTATTTTAAATATACCTTAAAACATTTTGATAGATTCATGGTTATTTAAATATACCTTAGAACATTTTGTTATGTATTTAAGAATATTCTAACTAATAAGTGAAATATACTACAGTTTATAAATTAAAGATTGACTCAATGTTTGACATAAATCACAATATAAACCAATATATAAAATATACCACAGTATATAAATATTCATAAATTTCATTTGCACTACAGTATATATATCATAATACATGAAGTTCAAAAAATACACTCTCATTTATATCAGATAAATGAATACATATACCACAGTATATATCAAATTTCCTAGTAAGCTAAAAAAAAATACATATACATCACAGTATATATAAAAATAGGAAAAAAAACTAAAAGTTGAATCGGGTCTGTCGTTCGTCTGCTTCGAGTCTGCCGTCTCCGTTCATTTACTCCAAGTCTATCGTTGCCGTTCATTTGCTCCAAGTTCGCCATCGTCGTTCATTTGCTCCAAGTTCGTCATTGTCGTGTCCGCTTTGATTTGTCATCGTCATTCTTGTCGTCCCGTGCTCGTCCCGTCGTTGGATCGCCCCACACCATCCGTTTCCCATCTGTAACTCACACTGCCGGAAGGAGAAAAGAGAGTGAGGGAGGAAAAAGGAGAAAAGAGAAGGAGAAGGAAGAAATGACCTTGAACATTGGAGGAGAGAATATATGCATGGGAGAGAGAATAATATATGTATATATATATTGTAAATAGAAATGAAATGTTCTAAGACATTAACATAATATGATCTACTTTTAAGGTCTTTTATGTAGATTCCTTGTCTAAATGATAATTTTGTAATTTCCATTATGTTCCTTCTTCAATGAGTATTATTTATTTAATCTTCATTGTAACACTTCACTAATTAGTATTGTTTATTTAAATGTAAAGAAAAAATACTAGGTGCAGAAGTGATTAAGATAGTAAGATATGAGCATGTGAGCATTTATGATTATGTGGGTATGTGAACATTTAAAATCAATATCCATTGTAACCCTTCACTAATTAATTAGTATTGTTTACTTAAATGTAAATAAAAAAAGTACCACGTGTGATTAAGATAGTGAGATGTGGGCATGTGGGAATTTAAAATTAATATCCACTGTGACCCTTCACTAATTAATTAGTTGATTTTAAAGTTAAAAATAATCTACTTGCATAGGTGATTAAAATATAGTAAGATGTGGGTATGTGGATATTTAAAGCTACTAGTATTACCTTTTGAAAAAAGAAAATAACCATACTTCATCTACCAAGCGAAAGATTAAACTTTTATGATCATTTGATTTGTGATTAATTTTCAATTTTTGAGGATGGAGTTTAGAAGTCTATTTTCCAAAAATTCAAGATAATGGTTACAAATATTTAAATTATAATAAGTATCATTCATTACTCTTTTCAAATTCCATCATGATACTTAAAAAATAATATATCTATTGTTGCATTTTGCATTTCCTATAAATAGTTTTATGCATTCAAAATGCATTTGGTAAGCAAAGATTTTTTTTTTTTTAATTTTTTGGTAACTTGATTGTGCCAAGTTGATCCATTTGTAGTAATAGATGTCAATCATTAATTTTTTTTTTTAAAAAAAAAAATCATATCTTAAATCAATTTTAGATTTGTCATAGTTTCTCTATTTTTTATTTAAACTATATTGTTAGTAATACATTTTGAAAAATTTGCAGGCTTAATAGCCAACATGATAATACAAGATTGCTAACACTTACAAAATAATTGAAATTTGAAAGCAAATATTATTGGTAAACATGGACAATTATATGTGATCAAAAGTTCGATCTCTAATCCCCACGATTATTGTACTAAAAATGTATTAGTTTAAA